>NC_057823.1:52678014-55178014 GCF_910594005.1 Cervus elaphus | reverse complement strand
CAGAGAATTATGTCCCAGATAAAGGGATAAGATAAAACCCCAGAAAAGAAAAAAAGAGAAAAAAACTAAATAAAGTAGACATAGGCAATTTTCCAGAAAAGGAATTCAGAACATTGATAGTGAAGATGATCCAGGATCTTGGAAAGGAATGGAGAAGATGCAAGAAATGTTTACCAAAGACCCAGAAGAACTAAAGAACAGACAGACAGAGATGAACAATACACTGGAAGGAATCAATAGCAGAATGACTGAGGCAGAAGAACAGATATGTGACCTGGAGGACAGATGGTTGAAATAACTGCCACAAAACAGAATACAGAAAAAAGAATTAAAAAAAAAAAAAAGAAGATAGCCTAAGAGACCTCTGGGACAACATTAAACGTACCAACATTTGCATTATACAGGTCCCAGAAGGAGGAGGAGAAAGAAAGAACCCATGAAAATATTTGAAGAGATAATAGCTGAAAATGTCCCTAACAGGGAAAGGGAATAGTCAAACAAGTCCAGGAAGCACAGAGTGTCCCAGGCAGGATAAACCCAAGGAGGAACACACTAACACATAATAATCAAACTGAGAAAAATTAAAGACAAAGATAAAATATTAAAAAGCAACAAGGGAAAAACGACAAAAAACATACAAGGGAACTCCCATCAGGTTATCAGCTGATTTCTCAACAGAAAATATACAAGCCAGAAAGGAATGAGATGATATATATAAAGTGATGAAAAGGAAGAACCTCCAACCAAAAATACACTACTCAGCAAGACCCTCATTCAGATTTGATGGAGAAATTAAAAGCTTTCCAGACAAGCAAAATTTAAGAGAATTCAGACCACCAAACCAGCAAATGCTAAAGGAACTTCTCTAAGTAAGAAACATGAGAAGGAAAAGACCTACAAAAATAAATCCAAAACAATTAAGAAAATGTTAATAGTATCATACATATCAATAATTACATTTAAATGTAAATGGATTAAATGCACCAACCAAAAGATACAGACTGGCTAGGTGGATGAAAATATTTGCATGTATGTACTTTCACTTATTACCTCACTCTACTTAACCCCCCATATTGTATGCAATTATTTTATATTTTATATTGTTAGGCTAATCATATTTCCATTATGGCTTATTACTGTAATTATCTTTTTTTTTTTTTCTGGCTGTTGATTATGAAAACTGATAAATATCTTTTGTTATTGTGATTATGTAACTCTTCTTCATTTTAAAACCATTGTATCATGATTGGTCAACAGAAAATAATAGAATTCTATATTACTAAAACTAACATATAACAGAAAAATCTGCAACCACTTTTTAAAATCCAGATGCACAGTAGAATTATCTTGGCATTTTTTTTTTAGTACAAATACCCAGGTATTGTTTTTTCCTCCAAAAATCCAGATGCGATTCTAATGAGCATCCATGTTTAAAAACAACTGGACTATATGATGATCTTTTACTTCTATCTAGTTGTTTCACTCTTTCTATTTTATAGTTAAGGCTCCCATTTCATTTATTTTATGTTTTCCAATTTCTCCAACTCTTTTTGTTGTTATTATTTCTCATGCCTTTATCAAATATAGTAAAAAAAGTTTAGGTATACATATATATAATATTTATAATCTATATTTTAGAAAACATGATTTTTTGCTTAACTAAAAGGTTTATGATATTTTGTTTCCATTTGTTTGACCAAGTATGAATAGAATGCTAGATATCTAATTCATATGCACTCAAAACTTTGGTATTAGTTCCATTTATTCTGGCATCTGGCATTACTACTAAAAGTCTAAACAGCTTATTATTTTAGTGATTTTTAAAAAAATAATCTGAATGAGGCTTGAAACTTCTGAGAATATAAAGAAATACTATGTTGTAAAACAAACAGGAAATTAACATGTGATACAGTATTATTAACTAAAGTATAGATTTTGTTCAAACTACACAGAATTTTATGCTAGCATCCGTTATTTTTCATACCTTATTTAAGATTCCACAATTTATTTAACTGTACTGAGTAGCTTCAACTGCATGCAACAAATTCTGATAAGTTCTCTTTTTATTTTTATTTTGTTACAAATATTTTCTAATTTCCCTTATTATGGCTTCTTAGATACACTCATCATTTAAAAGTGGACATCTAATTTCTGAATACATAGGTTTTCTTTAAAATATCTTTGATATTAATTTCTCACTTTGATATTAATTTCTCATTTAAATGCTTTCTTCTCTGCAATTACCTTCTGTGTTTTTTCAGTCTTTTAACTTTACTGAGGCTTTCAATGGCTAAGTCAAAGATCTCTTTTGGTAAATGTCACATTCCACTTGAAAATATGTGACTTATTTTCAAATATCTCTTGATAATAATTTCTAACATAATTCCACAGTGATAAGAGAACAGACCCTGTATGATTTCAATACCTTTTGTTGCTATATTTCAGTCACTAAGTCGTGTATGACTCTTTGAAACCCCATGGACTGCAGCATGCCATGCTTCCCTGTTCTTCACTATCTCCCAGAGTTCACTCAAATTCATGTCTATTGAGTCAGTGATGCTATCTAATCATCTTAATACCTTTAGACCATGAAATTTTTGTCAGTTTTATGTCTCTGGGTATGTTCCAGTGTCTCCTGGTTTAGAGTCTATAAGAACTTGAATAGAACTTGTATTCTGCTGTTATGTGAAAACTGAATAAATCTTATTTATGTTGAATTGGTTCATAGTGCTTTTTGGGTCTACTATATCCTTCTACTTTTCTATTTGTTCTATTAATTTTTGAGAATTTGAAATTAAAACTCCAACTAAAAATCTTAATTTATCTATTAAAAAAAATAATTGCAACAACTAGTGCAACTATTTGCAACTTTGTTCTATATTTTCCAAGTCTCCTATAGATGAGTTATCATACTTTCATAATTCAAAAAATAAAGAAGACTCAACTGGCAAAACTGGAGGAAAGAGGCCCTCCAAATACCTTTGCAAAAAGCACTTTTTTGCATCAATCCTTCTAAAGGATTTGCCATCAATCCTTCTAAATCTCATATCCACCCCTTCTGGAACTCAAACTTTCACCCTTTAAAACAGTCACAAGATGTTCAATGCATTTGATTCATCATTCTTTTAACTCACAAATGATAAAAGGAGAAGTACTCCAATATTGCAAACGTCTTACAGCTTCTATCAAAAATAACCATTTTGGTAGAGCAATCTTTTCACAGAGCGCTCTTGGGAGATGAATACCCTAAGCATCACACCTTGCAACCTGGAGATTTCATTACTGGAAAAGACACCTCCAGAAAGACTCTCTTCAACTTCACTGGAAAAGACCCTATCAGGTACTACTAACCAACGTTTCTGCAGCCAAAATCCAGGGAATAGACTCTTGTATTTACATAACACAGCTAAACAAAGCAGCAAACCAAACCAAATCTGCACATCATTTGGTAACTTGAATGGAAAGATTCCTGGAACTGAAGGAGACAACATCCGATGAAACAGCCTTTCTAAGATACCTGGATCAAGTGTATCTGTCAAACCTTTGATGATGACCTAATATTTCAGATGATTTCCAATGACTAGGATATTAATAACATATGGACTTTAGATAAAAGAACCTGAGAGTTACTTTTAGATGTGATCTCAGTAGGTTTCTGTGTATTTTCCCTCCAATGTGGGACACTACACTCAGAAAAGGTCCTTCCTGGCACCAAGGGACAAAAAGCTGCTAAAACAAGAACACCTAACTCTTGACCAATGATGCTTTCAGAGAAGGATCCTAATCAAAAGGAGGAAATGTAAAAATTAATAAACAAAAACCTCAATTAGAATAAGAGCTGGAAGGCTGGAGGGAGAGCTCCCACACCCTACAATGACAGCAGAGTCCAAGAGGAAGTAGCAAGACTTCCTCTTCTAGTTGGCAGGAGCTCATCCAATGAGACACTGTTACCACGCAGCTGATGAAAAGCCACTGCACTTTAAACACCCGATTCCTCCAATGGACTCTTTGTTTACTATAGTCCTCCCAACTTCCTTTTTTCCTCCTTAAAAGAGTTTGACTCTCCTTCCTGGGCAAGGGACTCACACGTGGCTCACCATGGTTGCAGAACTCATACTGCAGTTCTTTGTTGATCCTGACAATCCCATTTTTGCTAGAAAAATAACTGGCAGCCTATTTGTTTTAGGTCAACAGACGAAAACTCAACCTCTAAAGACTCTAGCCCTAAATTTGAATTGCTTAGCCCTGACACAAAACAGAACCAAAACACAGAGGTACAAGATTCAGAACAATTATATTTAAAATGTCCCAAGATCTTATAAGACAGCAGGTCAGCACAGGAAAAACTCACTCAAGGAAAGAGTGATGCTTTGCCTAGTTAAAACAAAGAAATCTATTTTGAGAGGGACTAATCAAGTGAAAGGGAAAAAAGGGTATTTCCAGGCCATCTAAGTACTAATGTACACATACCCACAGAGCAAAGTCAAGGGCAATTCAGAAGACTGTGAAGTACATGGACTCCACAAACAGGGGTTCAAACCCTGGATCTGCCAATTACTAGCTGTCTGACTTTGAACAAATTACTCAACCTTTCCAAATGTTCATGTAATTATGAGGATAATATGTACCTCACAGGGTTGTCATGGGAAAGATGGGAGGGAGAAAGAAAGAAAGAAAGTGGGGAGGGAAATAGGGAGGAAGGAAGGAAGGAAGGAAGAAAACATGTTGCTCCTACTACTGCTAAGTCACTTCAGTCATGTCTGACTCTATGCAACCCCATAGACAGCAGCCCACCAGGCTCCTCCGTCCCTGGGATTCTCCAGGCAAGAATACTTGCAGTGGGTTGCCATTTCCTTCTACAATGCAAGCATGCATGCTAAACTGCTTCAGTCGTGTCTGACTCTGTGCAGCCCACCAGGCTCCTCTGTCCACGGAATTCTCTAGGCAAGAATACTGGAGTGGGTTGCCATTTCCTTCCCCAAGAAAACATGTTATGAAACAGCAAAGCACAGGGCAAACCTTAGATATTAGATGCTGCCAACTTAGATGCTCATAAGCACTGGCTGAGTGGAAGTTTACTTGCAGGTTAAAGATAAGAGAATTAACAAAAGGAGAATCTTAATTAGAGTAAGAATTAAGAAATTTTTGCCTCACTGATTCACCAAGCTAATCAAAAAACCTCATTCTAGTGAACTATGAAAAACACATTCGAGATCGTAAGGGTTTTCCTCAGATGCTTAGAAAACCCCAATGCATCTACAAATTAAAAGTTTCCTTTCAGAGCTGAAAGCAAAGGCAAAAATCCTGGACTAAGCAACAGTATTTTTTTTTAAATGAACTATAACTCAAAGCAGTGTGGGTTTCTTCGTGAGTTTATTAACCTCAAGTGGTACCTTTTAAATGTACTGGGGAAAGAGTGGTATCATCAAACCCTTTCTGTCAATTGCCTGGGGAAGGAGGCCAGTCCCAGAGGAAACAGATAAAAGAGTGAGCATGCTAACATGACAGCCAAGATAAATGGGATCTGGGGGTTCACAGGCCTGTAGTGCCTAGCTTTCTGAGAAGCTGACATTTGTGCTTTACCCCTAAAACAGGCATGTTTTAGAAAAGAGTGGGAGGGGGATGTGAAGAAGAGACCACACAAGTCAAAACAAAGGATCTGCGGGAAGAGTGAGTCAGAGCAGTACTCAGAAGACCAGGAGGGGCCAGAGTGAGACAGAGCTAGAGTACAGGCTGAGTGAGTGTCCCCTAGGTCAACACCACTGCATGAGGCTGAAGAAGCAGCAGAGGAACAAACTGACAGAGGGGCAAATGAGCCCAGCTTGGGCCTCAAGATTTAGCTTTTGTTTCTAGAACATTCTCCCTACTTAGAGCAGAGCTTCTCAAACTTTAATACCTACCAGAAGATCTTATCAAAATGCTGATTCTGGTTCAGTATGCCTGGGAATCTGAGACTGCATTTCTAAGAAGTTTTCAGGTGATCCCAGTGCTGCTGGTCCAAGCACCACACTCTCCAAGGCAAGGGTTGTGATTCCCACCTGAGACTCTGAGATCAAAAATCACAGTGTCTTTATCCTTCCAGGACAGTGCGTAAGGTATACAGGACCTCAAAATCTATATATTGGAAGAATGGATTACTTAGGAGGACTTAAACTGTAACAGAAGCAGAACAAAATCTAAAACAACAACCAGAAATGGGCTGAATCCTTGCTCATCCACCAATCATGTATGTGAACCTAGGGAGAGTTACTTAACATGCTTGGCCTTAGGAAACTCATTTCAAAACCTGGAGAATGAACCACTTGATCTCTAAGGACTTCCAGCTCTAAAACTCCACCCAAAGTATTTTCTTCTGTGTCTTTTAAAAAAAAAAATCATTTTAATGGTGAGGATATTTGCTCGATATTCCTCCAGCAATGCACACCTCTGTCATTCTCAGTCGTTTCAAAAATCCAGTTGAGAGAACACAGATTCTGTTGGTCTCAGCAAATAACCATAGCAACTAATACCCCCCCAAATAAAATGATGTCTTCACAATGATGTGCTGGCTCAATTAGATTAAGAGGGTGACGTGTACCATCTCAAAATTTATGGTCGTAAATTTACAGTGAAAGCCAGACCTTCTTGGAAGAGGTTTATAAGTAAAAGAGAGGCCTTGCCAATAAAATGAAGACAGCACAGACAGCCAGAAAAACTGAGTTGATGAGAAACTGGAGCAGGGCCACCCTGCCTGTCCCAGGTCACACAGACACAGCCATCACCCAGACGTGAGTCCAGAAGGTGGTTAAACAGCTGCAGATCTGAGTGCCACCGCTTCTACCAGGGAATCAGCAAGCAGCTGTCTTCTCTCCATGCCTCCTTCACATGTATAATCAAAGGAAACAAATACTGCTCCCTCAGAAAAGGTTTCTAAGAGATTCAGCAGAAGACTTGTAAGGCTCTTAGGTAAAAAAGAGGACAACTACAGAATAGTAAATTACGGGTGGTATTGGATTTCCAGCTCATCATGGGATGCAGACCTTCCGGCTCCAAGGTCTTTAGATTGGAGTTAGAAAAGGGAAGGGAAAATACAGCATCTGTAAGTTTTATAATTTACCATCTTCCCACACCCTCAGGCCTGCCTCTTCCAGGGTTTGGGCAACCATGTCTGTTCTGAACAAATGCAGGCAAGCAAGAATATCACCTGAAAGGTAGGAAAAGGGAAGCCAAGGTCCATTACCTCCCTATAACCTTCAAATCTTTTCCGGCAAAGGACAAAAAGAAAAAACAACAACAACAAACCAAAAACCCAGCCTAAAGAATTAGGGTTCAATGTCCATTTAACTGTTATTAACTCAGAAAGTCGTGGGCAGCAAAACCTGGACCTGAAACACAAAATCTGCTACGTCACCGGTGGTTCTCATCAAGAACTGTAATAGTTTAAGAGTAGTTAAAGCAAGACAAGGCACAGTGAGTAAAACAAGGCCGTCCATCAGCCTTATAAGCCAAGAACAGTGGGTAAGGAAACAAACTTACAGGGTTCAAAAGCCCACTGCAGCCCCCTCCGTGGTCTCCGTACTGAGTTTCCACCTGTATGAAACTGAGAAGAAAGCAAGCTGCCTCTGGGGGTTTCTGTGAGGAAACAAATGATGCTCAGAAGCACTTAGCACCAAGCCTGGCTAAGCAACAGGCAATAAATTATAGGTGTTTGTAGTGTAGAGTTTTACGCAGTAACATAGTAAAACGCCAGGCTGATTTATTTTGGGGTAAAGATGAAAGGACAGCCAAGCCACTGGGTCTCCTTCCACCCACCTTTACACCCACTACCCGGCTGACTTCCCACATTACTATCTTCTAAGCAGAATCCACCTAATCCCTGGGCACAATTCAGACTCTCCTCCTCACTAACACCACAGGAAGCAGGACGGCCACTCCTCAGCACCAGAAAAGTTCAATTAAAAAGGGAAAATCTGCCTGTTGCTCCTGGATTAAATTAACGTTTCCCGAAGGAAAAAAAAAAATAAAAGTATCTAGCAATTCTGAACATAGCCACACCTAATAATGTTCTCAGAAGTTAGTTTCACTTTCTTTTATCCCGTTTAATGAACCACTTCCTTGCTGCCCTCAGGGGTAGCTGTGCCCCAGGGCCAAGCAGCAAGGTCCAGGTGGGCACCATTCTGCCTCACAGGTTCCCCACTGAACCTGATTCCCTGCCTCCTTCCCCAACTGTCCCCTCCCCAGTTCCGTCCCCCAATCCACATACGAAATTAGGCTTCATCTAGTTCTCAGAGTACCCCCTTTTCCCCACACCATCACAGAATTTGAGGGACCAAAAAGACTACTGTTTGTCAAAAATATGATGGGCCATCACCTGTGGTGGACTCTCCCAGGGGAGCCCACACCAGCCACCTGAATTCAACCTTGGGGTTAGGGTACAGGAACCTGGGCTTCCCCAGAAGTTTTTTTTTTTTTTTTTTTTAATTTTTTTATTAGTTGGAGGCTAATTACTTCACAACATTTCAGTGGGTTTTGTCATACATTGATATGAATCAGCCATAGATTTACACTTATTCCCCATCCCGATCCCCCCTCCCACCTCCCTCTCCACCCGATTCCTCTGGGTCTTCCCAGTGTACCAGGCCCGAGCACTTGTCTCATGCATCCCACCTGGACTGGTGATCTGTTTCACCATAGATAGTATACATAGAAGTTTTTATACATGCACAAGTTTGAAAACTCCTACCAACTGAGCCTTCAGAACATCTCATTCCACTACCAAGAATGCAAACCTCTCCAGATCACAAAGGTGGGGCTCCAAGGAGCAAGCCGGAAATTCTGACTCCAGACAGAAGATTTACAAATGTCTCCAAAGCAGGAAATCAAAGCTCACAGTGGAAGAAATCTAAGTGACAGCAGAGATGAGAGGAGGGAACACCACAATTCAATTTAAAAATCACAAATTCTAAACACTGAGCCTTTTCCCAAAAATGTTCTCAATCACATCTTCTACTGTGAAGCCCACACAATCCACTAGGAAAGCTGCTCTATTTAGGACCTGATTTGCACAGGCCCGGCTCATGGCACCTGGAACTGACGAATGCCAGTTGATTGCCTAGAAACCCATCCAAAACCTGGCATCCCAAAGAAGTGGTAGCTGCCTTTAGTGCCTGGGGAGCCAAATACTCTTGGACTAGGCAAGGATGCGGCTGCCAATACAGGCTCTGCCCGGTTAATCTTCTCTGAGCCTGCAAATAATAAATCTGACACAGACTCCACTGAATCTGAGATACAGGCCCACAGGTACCCTAGGAAAGAGAGTACCTAAGGTGCTTCTGGGGTGTGCAACCTTCTTCAAGGACCCACATCCAGAAGGGCCTACCTGGTTTAACGCTCTCCTGTCACCATTTTGAGATTCTTAATTTTCCTCTCTGAACTTGAGTTTTACAAGTGAAGTCAGGTGTGATGGTGGAGCATACATATGAGCTGAGGCAAGACCTATAACATGAAATGTCATGTGGGTCCACCAGGGTTCCTTTTGGCCCCATGTGCACAAGCTGTGATGCCCCTTAAATAAAGGATTCTGGTGGACCCACAATATGTGGGAGTTGAGCCAGACTGAGTACAAGGTAAGTCTGTGATGTCTGAATAAGCAGGGATACTGACAGCCCTGAGGGGCTACACTTTCCTTTCAGACCATAACTTCTGAAACGCAAAAGGAAGAAAGAGCATTCTAGAAATATGAATGACTAAGGAACCCTGCAACAGCCATTCTTATTCATGTTATTTCCCAGGATAAGTGAACTACTTCTGCTGACCATGACAACACTGGGCAGTAAAGGATGGAGCAACCCATAGTCACATTTCCTTTCAATCCTTCTTCATTCATCAGTAAGTCAAAGAGAGAGGCTATTAGTAGGACGTGCAAGTATCAAAAAGTGAAATAACAGAAATAGCTCTGTTAGGGCACTTTTCATAGAAATAGAACAACCCTAAAATTTGTATGGAACAAAAAGATCCCAAATAACCAAAGCAATCTTCAGAAAGAACAAAGATAGAGGCATCATGCTGTCAGATTTCAAACTATATTACAAAGCTATAGCATTCAAAGCAATGTGGTGTTGACATAAAACAGATCACTAAAATAGAACAGACAGCCTAGGATAAACCCACAACATATGGTCAATTAAATTACAAAATATGAGCTGGGGAAAGGACAGCTTCTTCAGTAAATGGTGCTTGGAAAACTGGACAGCTACAAGCAAAAGAATGAAACTAGCCCACTCTCTTACACCATACACAAAAATTAACTCAAAATGACTTGAAGACTTGAATATAAAACCCAAAACCATAAAACTCCTAGAATAAACATAGATGGTAATCTCCATAACATTAGTCTTTGAGGTGATTTTTTGAATTTGATACCAAAAGCAAAGGCAACAAAAGTAAAAATAAACAAGCAGGACTGAATCAAACTAAAAAGCTTCTACACAGCAATGGAAACCATCAACAAAATGAAAAGGCAACCTACCAAATTGGAGAAAATATTTGCAAATCATATATTTGATGAGGGGCTAATATCCAAAATATATAATGAATGCATGTAAGTCAACAGCAAAAACCCAAACAACCCAATTTAAAAATGGGCAAAGGATCTGAACAGACAATTTTCCAAAGAAGACAAACAGCCAACAGGTACATAAAAAAGCAGCTCAACATCACTCATCAGAAGGAAAATGCAAATCAAAACTACAAAAAGATTATCTCACATCTGTTAAAATAGCTGTTATCAAAAAGACAAGAAACAACAAGTGCTGGCAAGGATACAGAGAAAAGGAAACACGTGTGCACTATCAGTGGGAATGTAAATTGGTGCAACCACTATGCAAACAGTGTGAAGGGTCCTCAAATGATCCAGCAATTACCCATTTGGATACGTATCTTAAGAAAACACATCCATGGCTGATTCATGTCAATGTATGGCAAAAAACACTACAATATTGTAAAGTAATTAGCCTCCAACTAATAAAATAAATTAAAAAAAAAAAAGAAAAAGATAACATATGTGCACCTGGGGGTGCATGTCGATGTATGGCAAAAACCACCACAATATTGTAAAGAAATTATCCTCCAATTAAAATAAATAAATTTTTTTAAAAAGAAAAGAAAAACACCACAGACAGACTCTGACTTACAAAAGTGCAAATGCGTAACCCTCTCTGGGGGCTGGACTTCAGGTTTTGAATTTTGATCTTTTTTCAGGCTAGCAGTATGCACTATGATACTCTCACACGATGATGGGCAGTGGTAGGGAACCACAGCCCCAGTCAGCCACTCAATCACAAGAGTAAACAACCGATACACTGACAACCATGCTGTCTCTCACATTCAATACAATATTCAATAAATTACATGAGCTATTCGACACTTACAAAATAGGGTTTGCATATTTTGCTCAACTGTAGGCTAGTGTAAGTATTCTGAGCATGTTTAGGTAGGCTAGACTAAACTACCATATTCAGTAGGTTAAATGTATTAATGCATTTTTAATTATTTATTTATTTGGCTGTGCCAGGTCTTAGTTGCAGCAGGTAGGATCTTTGAACTTCATTGCAGCACGTGGGATCTTTCAGCTGCGGCATTCAAACTCTTGGTTGCAGCATGTAAGATCTAGTTCCCTGACCAGGGATTGAACCGGGGCACCCTGCATTGAAGGCATAGAGTCTTAGCCATGCCTGGACTACCACATGTCCATTAATGGATAAAGATGTGATGTATGTGTTGTGTGTGTGTGTGTGTGTTGAGAGATGGAGTATTATTCAGTTATAAAAAAGAATGAAATCTTGCTATTTGTGGCAACTTAGATTGACCTTGAGAACATCATGCTAAGTGAAATAAGTCAGAGAAAGACAAATAATGTGTGATTTCACTTATATGTGGAAACTTTAAAAACAAAAACAAAATAACCGCCTCATAGTACAGAGAAC
The DNA here is from genome assembly GCF_910594005.1 of Cervus elaphus. Classification (NCBI taxonomy): domain Eukaryota; kingdom Metazoa; phylum Chordata; class Mammalia; order Artiodactyla; family Cervidae; genus Cervus; species Cervus elaphus. The sequence goes on along the minus strand of NC_057823.1, from coordinate 55,166,051 downwards.
AGATTGGTGGCTGCCAGAGGCAGCAGGCAGCAGACAGACAAAACGGGTGAAGGTGGCCAAAAGGTACAAATTTCCCATTATAAAATAAAGTCATGGGTTTGTAATGTAGAACATGGTTACTATACTTAAAAATACTGTATTGCATATTTGAAAGTATTTAAGAAAGTACATCTTAAAAAAAAGGTCTCAACACAAGGGAAAAGAAAATGTGTAACTATGCACCCGCTCTGGCCACAAAGCCTGGCACGTTCCCTCAGCCCACAGTCCTCGCCCAATCCTCTCCACCTTGCTGCTGTCACCCTTCAAATTCCGCTTGGAGGGTCACTTCCTCAGGGAAGTGGCCTCCTCTCATCCCCCACCCACTCCCAATGGTCGCTCTCCTGCCTCCTCACAACTTCCTTTCCCGTCCCTTTACATGACAGGTAATTTCCTTTGATTTTCATGGCTGTTTAATGTGTACCACCAAGGATATTAGGACAGTTGTCACAATTCTAGTATGCAGTAAGTAAGCCTCCAATAACACTTTTAAATATATAAATGAATTCACGTGACTCTTTTTAAGAGTTGAGCCAGGAGTGACAAACCCTACAATCCTCTTTTTACAGAAAGGGAAGACGTCAGATCACCAAAATGAAGATCAGCCATCCCTTTAATTACTCCATTACACTCATGAAATCAAATGGGAACCTCATTTCCTAGGCTTAGCTTAGCCTTGAAGCCACAAGACACACTTTTCCTACTCTCTTTTTTTTTTTTTTCTCACTCCTGGAGTTTATTGTTCACTTGGTGCAAGGCACAACGTTACGGGGTGTGAGGAAGGCGCGCTCGTGTGGCTCAGATAGCAGAGTGGGATTCTCTCAACTTCCTTTTTGATGTTTTGCTGTTTTGATATTAAAAACCAAACTGTTTCCCTGACTGTAGCCTGCTTGGTCTTGGGGAGTGGAGGGGGAGGGAGGGTACAGGGCGGGGGGAGGAAGAGGGCTCTGATGAGCCTAGTGCCTTGGAAGGAAGCCTGGAAGCTGGTGGTGGTCACTCAGGATGGGGGCCTGCAGTTGGTTTTGCCAGGCTGCTGCTTCCCCATAGCTTCCCGAGCCAGCTCACAGGTGATCATGCTGGTGGAGGCCTGGGCAGACTCCGAGTGCTCTGGGGACTCCAGCACCATGGCCATGAATGGGAGAGTGGACTTCCCTTAGAAGAAGCTAGCCCACCAGTGTCCTGGGGTCTGCTTTGGGGAGACCCGGGTGGTGGGGGATGGCTTCCCCAGAGTACTCGGCACTTGCGCAGGAACCATTACTGGAAGTGGAGCCCAGGCGGCACCGTTAGTAGTCGTGGGTGGCCATGAGTGAGCCGCTGGAGGGGATGGCTGCCATCCTCTTGCTTGCAGGCTGGTGGAAACGTCGGCGGCAACCCCTCGCGGGCCTCGGCGTGCGATCACTGATGGTGGGCACCGGGGCGCTAGGCCACGGAGCCCATCTGTGTAAAAAAAGGCAGGCGGCCGCTCCACGGACCAGACATGCAGGCCCTACTCTCTTTCTTGTCCCACAGTCCTACAATGTTTTCAAGGTACCACTAACTCAATCTTAAAATCACTTTACCTACAAGCAAACGATAGGCAAAGAATTGGTATCTGTATACCTAGACAGCATACCTAGGTCAGAACTTTAAAAATATAATCTGGTGTCAAACTGTGTCATGCAAACACAGAAGCCATCCCTTTTAACACACCAGGTACTACTAGAGGGAAAACAGAGAAACCTAACTTCGGGGGCAGTATTTCTTGATCTGTCTTTGAAAGGTCACCTGAACCAGATCACCCCAGACTTTTTAAATCTGAAATTCTGGGAATCTAATCTGAAAATTAGATCTGGAAATCAAATTTCCAGATTGGCAATCAAATCTGGAAATCACAGCAAGTTTAAGAACTGCTGTTATAAGAAGACATTGTTGAGTCATTTGTTTAAACGCCAAGGGACGGCAGGACACTACTGACATTGAACCTGAGAATGCAGGGACACAAAAAAGAAAAGGAAAGCCATGTCCCGTCCCGGACCCAGAAAGTCCCTGGCAACATGCCTCCAAGAAAGAAGCAGGAAACTGTTCCCAGAGAAGAGGAGGAGCCTGGAAAAACCCTGGGTCATTGTCGGCTAGGGCTGCTAATTATTCTGGCCGTTTTATTCTTGGGGACACTTCCTCCTTTCTCAAGGTGCTCTGGGGACAGCCAGTAAGGGACCCTCACATCTGTCCCCTCACTGCAAGAAGGACACAGAGAACGTGAGCCAGGGACTGCATAAGCAGGGCCACCTCTTATAGTCTCAGAGCTTCCTTTAGGCTGAAAAGGATCCAGTAGCCAGGAGCCCTCCCTAGAGACTGGAATTCCAGCCACTCCTGGCCCACCCTCCTCACCACCTGTCTCCTGCCTGTCAACCCAAAAGCCCTGAGAAATGAAAAGATCCATAAGAAGCCTCTCAGCACACCTACACCAACTTCAATATCCCCTCCTACAGTGGGCTAAATTATGTCTCCCAAGTTCATGTCCACCCAGAACCTCACAGCATGACCTTATTTGGAAACCAGGGTCTTTGCAGATGTTATTAGATGAGATAAGGTCACAATGGATTAGAATGGGACCAAAACCCAAGGACTAGTATCCTTAGAAGCAGAGGAGAAGACATGCACACACATGGAAGGAGGTGCCAAGAGTGTAGTGATGGAGCTACAAGTCAGCCACCACCCAGGATTGCTAAACGCCACTGACATAAGAAAGATCCAAGGGAAAGTCCTTTCAATTGAGCCTTCAGAAGGAACATAGCCCTGATTTCAGATTTCTAGCCTCCAGAACCACGAGAGAATAAATTTCTGTTGTTTTAGGCCACCCAGACTGTGGAAATTTGTTACACAGGAAGCTAATACACCTCCTTTCTTAGGAAGCCAAAGCCTTTAAGTCACATTGCAACCAAAATCTAGAGGTTCTGCAACAACACTAAAAGGAATGCTTCCAATACTGTAGCCGGCCCTGTCCTGGCCTCACTGAGGGCAGTCCTGGCTTTCCTCCTGATCAGTGCCCTCACAGGCCTGCTTTCACCCTGTCCAACAATACTGCACCTGTTACCCCTGCCAGCTACACACACTGCCCGCCATCCTGTACTGGCCCAGGCTGCCCCCCAACGTGCCCAGGGCACCTGGATTTCTCTCTCTGAGCACTTTCCACATTCAGTGTGGCAGCTCTGAGAGGCCAGAGACCTTGCCAATCCTGTACTCAATCACAGCCTGCTGCCTTCCCACGCAGCTCACTACAGGGGAGCAGCTCAGCGGGTGCACAAGCCAATGCACAAACAGCAAACTCAGCAGCATGCTCGGCCAGCCCTCGTTCTTCATTACTCAGCCCAGAAATGGGGTCAGTGTGAGTAATTCTGCCTTCTGTGTGACTTCTCACAGCGTGTCCCACACTATACAGATCACTCCTTAATTCTACTATTCATTCAAAAACCTAGGCATTGAGCATCTATGTGCCTGATATACTAGTCTGAGAAACAGAGGAAGGAAAAAGCAGACCCAGCCTGTGTCTTCATAGCACGACATGGTGGTGATGGGGTGTTAAGTCAGCAATTAATAACCTCACATTGAAGCTGAAAAACAACAGAACAATCTTGTTCATGGGCCTGTTTCCTCTGGGTTCCTAGAGCCTAGAACAGCACCTGGTACATAACAGGATTGCCAAAATTCTGTATGGCTGGAGGATGAATAGGTTGAGAATGGGTAGATGGATGGAAGGAGGGCAGGGAGGGTGCCTGGTATATAACAGGCAGTCAATAATAGGAAAGGTGGATACACAGACGGAGGAAGACAGATGAGTGTATGGCTATAGCCTCATACATAACAGGCAGTCAATGATGATGAACAAATGGAAGGACAGAGATGGCTATTTAGGGAGCAAAGCACCTGGGATGAAATCTGTACAGAATACAACTTAACAGTATAAAAGGTTTCAGAGCCTTAAGTGGTACCTCTGGAATCACCTCATTTCTTCCCAAAGCATCCCAGCTGCCTCCTAGCATCTGAAAGAAATGATAATTCTAAATGAATCTGGTATCCAGATCTTCTGTAAACATTTAGTGGAAAATCAGCTTCACCAGCACAAATATGCTCTCTCTCGCTCCCCCCACCCCTTTCTCTCTGTAATGGGGGTTTTAAAAGCCTGTTTTGCTCATTCTTCTCTACCACAGTCAGTATTTACTGCTTTACAATGTTGACTCTTGCCAAAATGCACACCACAGACCACTTACCTGGTTGTGTCATGCTTAATTATTATTTTTATGATTCTTCAAGTACCTAAGAGAGACTTTTCTTTGAGGGAATCAGAGCTGACTCTGAAAATTTACTGCCATTTACAACTGAGGGGTGGGGTGGGGTGGGGTAGAAATACCACAACTGGAGAAGAAAAGGATGGGGTGGGTGGGGGTTCTGAGAGCATATCCAGTCAAAGCCCCCTTCTATGGCAACCTGTAGTAGAGAAACAGTTTGCAATTAAAAAAAAAAAAAACTAACAGAGCCCCAACATAAATGTTTACTCCTGCATAAAACAGCTAGACTCAGAACAACAGAAGAGGTCCCCACGTTCCTCATCTTTGGGTCTGGCTTGTATCAGGTTAAATTCCCTGCATTTCCAGGCTCTCCTTGGTCTCACTCGGTAATGAAGTTAAAGTCATTCAGACCCTAGGAGGCCTTTTTTCCCTTTGATTTCCCTCTGGTAAAGATAAGAATAACTTTCTGAGTCTCAGAACAATTGTTTCCTATGCTCTCAATTCAGGCCCCAAAGCACCATGATTCATTGATTCATACTTTACCTCTCCACTGAACACCTCCCATGTGTGGGGGGCTGTGGGAGGTGATGAGAATTAAACACTGAACAAAACTGATATAGTCCTCGTGCTCCCAGCCTGCAACCTGGTGGAATAGACACTCAACAAAGACAAAAATATACACAATAATCATCTAAAAGCTCACTGGCAAGGATATAAAAATGCAGACGGTGGCTCGGAAGGAATGATGTCAAGGGGAGGAAAGTAGACCCTCCCTCTATGTGAGGCAGAGAGCCACATCAAGGCAAAGGGGGAAGTGGCTGATCAGCTACCCAGAAACAAAAGACTTTTGAGACAGGCATTAAGAATTCCCCTAGCATTGTGGTGATGGCTTCACAGGTGTATACAGATAACAGAATTTATCAAGCTGTACAATTTAACAAGTGTAGTTTTTTGTATGCCAATTGAGTTGTTTAAAAAAGAAGACTTTCCCCCTAAATTTGCTGCTTACCTCTCAGGATCTCCAGGACAAGGCAGGTTCCTATAACTACAAACTAATAAAAACGACTTGGCTACACCAAACATCCCACCCAGCCATATTCCTGTTCTTGACTGGCTCACAGCTTCATTCATTCATTCCACAAGGATTTATTAAACACCTACTACAGGTCAAATACTGTCTTCTGTGTTTTCCATTATACTACAAATAAAAACATACATACATAACCCAGTCCTCCTAGAGCTTGTAGCTTCCTACAAATGCATGCCCAAGTAGAATGTTGTCTACATACTAAGAAGGACTTGCAACATTCTCAGAACATGAATTTAAGGCTATTCAGAAGGACTTTCAACGTCATGACAGACAACAACTTATTGAAAGTGTACTATGAACCCAGCCCCTAAAAGCTTTAAAGGTATTATGTCATGCAATTCTCCCCCAATCCCCTTAAGGTAAGTACTATTGTTTAAATCCAGTTTACAAAGAGGAAAATGTTCAGTTAAGTGGTGGAACCAAGATATAAACCCAAGAGCCCGACTCTAGATCCCACAATTTAAAAATCTAAGCTATAGCACTGTAAGGATAAGCTGCCCATCAACTGCCTCAGAAAGCCACTTCACAGTCTAAGCAATTTTTCCAGTACAAATTTTGCTGAGCACATTCTCTGACCCTCCCCCATCAGTACTTCCACCACCTCTGGAGCTTGACAAAGGCAAGTGTGAGAAGTAAGGGAGTTCACATGTTTCAGAGCAGCAAGACTCTGCACGAGAGAGACTGACATCTCTCTGGTGCCAAAAGAAGCGCTCAACAGGACACGGAAAGACAACTGTTCAATTCCCCGGCTGCAGGCAGAGTGACACCCAAGGTTCTGGCTGACAAACTCCTCTGTTCTGCTGGTCTTTTAAGATACAAGTAAGATACAAACTTTCTGGGAGAGATCATGGTTATAACAACGACAGAGTGCAGAGGAACACAGAAATCCTCTGAATCAAAGAACCTTTCCACCAGCTCCCATCCAGGACACTCAACCAGATCGTGTAAAAATCAATATGACTGCTGGCAGTTTATATGCAGCAAGGAGCCAAAATACAACAGCATGTGAGAATTTATGTGCAAAATGATAAAAACCTCTGTGACAAGCCATGGACATCTGTATTAATAGCACAACTCCTATCATTAGAGTCATTCAGGGAAAACTAAAATAAACCTGCCCTAAGACAGCCTCCATGAAGAAACCAACTCTGAATGTCACAAGAGATACAAGAATGATTTTAAGAATGCAGATCCTGTCATACTTTCTTTCCCTAGAAGGCCTTTCACCTTGGACAGCAGACACATTGGTCAAGAGGAGTCTGGCGATGCCTGCGCTGGTCCCAGGCCTCCAAAGGACAATGGGATCCTCATTACAATACCCACTAACACCCACAGTGCCTTATAGGCTAAATGACCCCCATCTAAGACCTGCCCCTTCCAAACCACATTCAGCTGCTCACAGCCCCTACCTGGTAAATAGTTCCCTAACACTTAGCCCTACTGCTTACCTCACGCACAATACTCTTTCTTTTTTCATTAACATTTCTCAACACAGCATTCCCTAACTCTTCACAGAAAACTTGTAGAACCCTTTAGCACAAGTGCTTATCATAACTTTATCAAGCTCTGAAGGGAGGACAACTAGCAAATCCAAACTACTGCTAGAGTTCAGTTTCATTTCTAACTTTCTGGTCAAAGTGAACTACCTTTCCAACGTTGGGGAGGGGCAGTGTGCCTATGAAGCAAGGACTCTAGAAATATACAGACCTTATGAACAACCTGCCATGACTCAGGCAGACCTCCTGACCTCTCTGGCCCTCAGGATGATGAAGAACAGGAGAGGGGCAGAGACTGTTGGACAGAAGTCTGGGAATCACGTCCAAGTGGTGATGGTTGAAGCCAGGGACAGGAGAGATTAATGATGACAGAAAGAGACAAACCCTCTGGTCTGGGAGGCAAAGGTGGCCTGGAACCTTGAGAAGAGCCATAGGACAAAAACGATGAGCTAGGAAGGGATGCTCAGAAGGGGTGAAGAATGCTTGGAGAGTACACCATCGATGAAGGCAAAGGAAAAGAGTCTCGAGAAAGAAGAAGGCCAAGAACAACCACTGGTTTAAGTAAGTGGGCAGCCCCAGGACCTCTGAGACAGACAGCAGGTCCAAAGAGAACTATGGGCAGAAACTAGACCTCAGGGCTTTCGACGGTAAAGGCAGTAAACACAAAATACGCTCTCAAACACTCTAGCTATGAAAACAGCAGCAGCACAGGATAGTACATAAGTGGGAGAGGTACAAAGGGAAGTTTTCCTGGGATTGGTTTTTTGTTCCCTCTTGATTAAAAGACAATAAAGACTTCAGCCTGTTTGCAGATGAAAAGGAAAATGTGCCATTAGTAAAGGAGGAGAGTCTAATGATGCCTTGTGAGGGGAAGGAGGATGCTCTGGGCCCTAAAGTAATCGATCATGTGTCCAGAGAGGGAGGAGGATTGCAACAGGGAGAGAGAGCTTTAAGAGCATCAGTAGGTTTTCCCTGGAGAGATGGCTGACCAGTCTCTCTACTGATTAACTGTGTCTCCAACCACAGTGCCTATGATACTCAGACACCACATGGAGAGTCATATTTGAAAATGAACCCACATTCCTTCCCAAGCACCATTCATCTTTCTGGAAGAAAAGCCAACACCAATGTGAGTGTTTAGGGAGGGAAGAGAAAAGATAAGGCTGCAGTTGCTTCACTTGCTCTGAAGTCTTGTGACTTGGGGGCTGTTGTGTTTGGTTGTTGTTGCTCCTTCTGTTTTATATGAGAGCCTGTCTCACTCAAGGGTGAGGAAACTACAGAGTGGACAGAGTCCACACCTACTCATCATGAAAACCTATTTGAACTGCTTCTTCAGCTAAGATGAAAGTTCTCCTGTTTTAATGGTTTCAGTCTTTCATAACATTATTCAAAACTGCAGACCTTCATTCACATCCTTTGCCTCTTTTTAAAGTGCTGTTTGTGGCTCAGAGAAGATGGTGATAAAACCATTTTTTTAGATCAAGTTGCAGTTGGGAATGGAATTAGCATGAAAAAGATAAACAGCATGGCAGAGACAATCACTAAAAAGATGATCTGGATCACTACCTCCAGTTTAAAATCAATTTAGTGCAAAGACAACTAATTGCCCCTGGGATCTATACAGTACACCAATTATTTATCCTCTGACAGTCATTTTTTAGTAAGGCCAAGAAACCAAACAGGAGGGAAGGAAGGACTACCTGGCCCAGAGATCAGAAACCTACTGGTTAATTCCCACAAGCCAAGGCTGGACCACATATTGAGAGAGCAGATCCCTGTTTCAAAGAGCTTCCAATCTTGCTCCAGGAAAATCCAATGACGAAAATGCTAAATAAATCGTGTCAGAGCATAGGTGTTCAAAATTAAGCAATCTTTTACCTTGCAAAGCAAGCACTGCAGCAAGATTCGCTTTCACAAAGTGCTCACCTTGACAGCATCCACCCTGCACACACAACAGGGATTTATTTGCACACGACATTCTCTACCCCCATGTTACAGGAAGTGAGAAGCATTTGCCTCGGCTGATGAGCTAAGACTTGAGAACTACCTATGGTGAGAACTTGACCATGGAAAATAAGGAAAAACTGCGAGAGAGTAAAGGAGGGAAACATGATTGGGGAAACCACAGGGCCACCCACGATATTTACTTCAAACAAGTTTTTACTTGGCTCAAGGTCCGACGGTCTCAAATTTAAATGACCCCAGGGACAGAACTGGCCACCCAGTCTTATGGTCTCCTATTACTATCAGAATGCTGACCAAAAGCTCAGGGAGGATCTGTTCACAGTCCAGGTAAAACCAAAACTAGTGTCTAGAGTGACTTACAGTTTAAGGAAGGCAGCTGAGAGAGAGGGATGGTGTTCCACAGATGAAATAAACAATCCCAGGAGGCACTGTGGGCAGAAATCAACTTCGCCAACTAAAGTTCAAAATTCCTTTCCATCAAGTCAACTCCCCTTCACCAACTAAAGCTTTACCCCTCTAGACACTGCCTTTCAGCTGGGCTAAACTCTGTATATAGCCATAGCCCAGGCTCCACACTCCTGAGGCTTACACAGCCCTGCTTCTCCTCTGAACCTAAGGGTTCCCAGCGCGAGCACACATGCCACCCTATCCTCCTGACTGGGCCTTTATCCCTGCTGTTCCCTCCATCACAATATTTAGCTTCCTGGTCTCCCCTCGTCCAGATAGACCAATCCTTCCAATGCCATCTCCTCCATGAAGTCCTCCCAATGCCATGTCACCCAGCCTGCAGCATCTCCTGCCACTCACACAAACCAAGCACCACTCCCCTCCCTGGAATCTCTTCATGGCACTCTGTGCATTCAATGGCAGTTAATACGTTATTGTCCTTTGCAGTATTCGCTGTAACCTGGGCTGAGACAGCCTCTCCAAGGCTTGGTTTCTGGATCTTTAAAACAGATCCTAAAACACTGTTTGTAGAAATGCCTACAAACACTAAAAGGAAAAATAGACACCTTTTAAGAAGTTGTTACTACATACCAGAGAAATGGTGTGAAATTTACAAACACTGTCTCTTTCGATCCTCGAAACCCTATGAAGGCAGGCACCATCATCCTCATTTCATAGATGAGAAAGCAGATGATCAAAAAGGCTGAGTGATTTGCCCATGTCCACAGCCGGCAAGCACCAGAGCAGAGGTTCTCTCTCTGGCAATCTCCCCCCCAGGACCTCTCTCAATCACCAGGCCCTGCTGCCCTTCTTTTCTTCAGTCCCCTGCCTACTTCACAGGGCTCCTCTGAGATAATACAGAAAAAGTCCTTAGCACACTGACTGGTACTGGGTCTTTCTGTTCCCAGAAAGGTCACATTCTTTAAGGGAGAAGAATTACTGGCATATGTGCATGCTTTAATCATACTAATCAACAGAGAATGGATAAATGCATAAATGAATGAATGAAATGAAAAGAATGAAGAGTATCAGCTAAACTAAATTAAGACAAGGACGTATCTTTAAAGCAGGTACAGAACATTCTATATACAGATTCTCACAGGGCAGCACAAAACGTAGCCTCTTTCTCCACAGTGTCTTTCAGACGCAGTGCTCACTCCGAGTATAAAGGGGAAGGGTGTGGGAGGTCACAGCAGTGGGGTGGGCAGGAATGACACAGTGCCTCCCCAGAGCACCAGGTCCAGTTCTACAACTCTCACTAAGACAAAATCCTCACTGGAGGGAAATCCCATCCAAATCCTCTTTGTCAGCGCCAAGAAGGTCAAGGAGACTAATCCTCCAGAGGACCTGAAATTCTGGCTCACCTGTGCCACACCAAAGGACAGCCTCCCAGGAGCAAGGATGTGGGCCTCAGGGTGGCCCACCCCACGGTTCTCCCTCTGAGCTGGTTCAGCCTCGCCTCACACACGCACCTCAGCTCCCAGCTCTGAGTGTAGGCACCACCCCGGCATGGCAGGTCATAGGCCCGCCCAAACCTCAGTCTTCCCATCTGGAAAATCCAGACAATCCCACAACTACCCTTAGAATGCTGATGGGAACAGTGGCCAGATAATCCACGGAGCCACTGCCTGGTACATAAGGAGCGCTTTGTGTGTGTCAGCTCCAAATGTGGGCAGACAATGGGGACACAGAGGGACCCCGACATCACCGTGCACTGTCCTGGCTTCCAGGGGTAGCAGCTTGGCCCCATGAACTCTAAGAAACCAGTTCTATATAGGAATTAGGTGGTCACTCTCAGCGTGGTACATAAACACCTCTTTGACAATAGCAAGAACTTAAAATGCAGTTGGTCTTACATGGGGGAAAGGCCAGTGGGTAGGGAGATAAAAAGGAGAAAACGCTAATAGGAAAACGGAAGAGAAGGATGTCGCCTAACCAGCTGCCAACACTCCAAGAGCCATGCTGGGGCAAGTCCAGACTCGGCAGGGGAGAGCAGACACAGGTCCCTGTGGGGACACAGCACTTAGCCTATTAAGAAAAGAGACCTGACCCTTAAGGGTCAGTCCTGCCCCTCAGGCCATCACAGCAAATATCAGCCAGCCAGGAGATCGGCCATCGGCATTTGGCCATCAACCATGGCAGACATTTGGCTGCTTCAGCTGGCCTTAGTCTTCAGAAACTGATACATCTCTGTACATAAACAGTAGACAGAGAAGTCTCTTCCTTTTCTAAAAATACACATCTGCACTTCAGCACTGCAAAGGCCATCTAGAGCCCATAACAGAGCTGCCATCTGCGGATGTCTGGGCCCCAGGAGGAAAAGCATTTCCTTTACCAACAGCGAAGGGTGTGAAGCTGCTGTTCACCTCACAGGACGCCTCTGTCTCAGGAAACAGCACGGCACAGAGGCGTTCTGTGACCGAGACAGACTGGCCCTGACTCCCACCGCGGCCTCTCATCCTGCTCAGTTAACTTCTCTCAGCCTCAGAGTCCTCATCTGTAAGAGACAGTGAGGGCCGCATCCACCCAACAGGCTTCTTGTGAGGATCAGAAATGACTGCAAATCACCTAGGACAGTTCCTGGCACAGAGCAGGCCATCAACACACAGGAGCTTGGTCATTCCTGAGATCCCAGGGTCTCCCTCCTCCTTTATCCCTCTCTCATTCCTAAAATAACCCAGCCAGGAAAACAAAGACTGATCTTCCCTACTCCCAGGGCAACTCACCCCTGAAGAACATTTCTGCTGTGTGTTCTGGGCAGCAACACCAGGGCCAAGCAAGTAGGAGGCTGCATGTTAGTGAATGGAGTGGAGGAAGAAAATAAAACCCATCCCACAGTCCTCAGGAGGGCTCCTCCACGCACCCTGGCCTCAGCTAAGGGACAGCAGGGTGCAGAGGGAAGATAAGGCAGGGTCTCTGTAGAAACGAGGTCACAATCATCTGGGAGGGTTTCCTCCTGGAGTTCACAGACAAGGAGCTTTAGAAGGTCCTGAGTCCTTTGAAACTGAATACGATTTGGGGTGAACATTCCCTTTTTTGGGAAAGAGTCCAGAACATCCATCAGACTCTCAACAAAGTCTATGACACTTCCCCAAGAAAAAGACTTTAAAACCACCAATTCATTAAGGGAAAACAGAGTGTCTGAGAAAGAGAGTAACATAAAATGATCTCCAGTTTTAGCTCACACGTAACGATACTCACAAAGCGCTTTACCGTGTGTCATCTCACTCAGTCCCCATGACAGCAGAAGGGGACAGTCACAATCCCAAAATGAGGAAACTGAGGCTCACAGGAGGTCACCACTTCCCAAGGCCCCTGGATGAGCAAACGGCCAAGTCAGGATGCAACCCCAACAGAGTCTGAAGCCAGGGCTCAGGATCCTCATCATCACGTCAAGAGTGTTACCTCCTCCAGGCCAAGCCCCCAATCTTACAAACCAGAAGGAAGGGTGGGAGGAAGGGGGGAAGGGAAAGGGGGAGGGGTCAGAATGTGACTTACAGTTCAACACTCTTTCCACTACACCCATCCTGTCTGTCTTCACACACTGACACTGAGAAATTTTCTAGACATCAGGAAAGAAACAAGACGTCATAAGGAAGTATACAAAAAGCTGGGTATGTTACATCAGTACCAAAAGCCCCAATTTCCTTGGTGGGAAAATGAGGGTTATAAATGACTACTCCATGCACATTTGGCATGTAGCAAGCATTCATGAATGGTAGGCATCATCGTTAATTAGTAAAATCTAATGAAATCACATGTCCTAGTGATCAAAGTGAAAGTCGCTCAGCCGTGTCCAACTCTTTGCGACCCCATGGACTATACAGTCCATGGAGTTCTCCATGCTAGAATACTGGAGTGGGTAGCCTTTCCCTTCTCCAGGGGATCTTCCCAACCCAGGGATCAAACCAGGGTCTCCCACACTGCAGGCAGATTCTTTAACAACTGAGATGTCAGGGAAGCCCAGTGATCAAAGGTGCCATCTTTGTGTCAATGAACCCCAGATTGCTTCGGTGAGCCCACCTCCCTGCATCCCTGAACTCTGCTCAGATGCTGGTGAGAGAGGCCTCACTGTGGCTCCCAGAAGTGATCACACTCTCCCCCGCAGCTGCCTGCTTGGGAAGCCAGTGGTGGCAGCCAGCAAGACTTGGGAGCAAGCCTAGGTCCCAGAGCCAACTATTCGACATCATCTGAGGTGCAGAGAGGTCTTGGAAACCTCCAGGGTAATTACAGGAGGTGGGGAATATTCATGGCAGGCTTCTCTAGATACAGAAAATAAAAACAGAAAATAAGTATAAGAAGTTCTCAAAGGTGAGGCAGGGCCACCTGAGACAGATATGCAAACAGATGAAAAGGCCAGGATTTTGGTGGACAAGGTTTTGGGAGGATAAAAGTTTGAGAGACCTCTGACTCACAGGCCCTTCATCCCTACCAAAAAACACATCTAACTAATGTGATTCTCCAAGAATGATAATTTTTATGAGTTGGACCCACTCTTCACAGCCAGAATATACCATCTCTAGCACCATCGATGAAGTCCCCACACAGAAAATATTTACAGTAACAGCTGCCATTTACTTATTAAATATTTACACTCTATGCTGTCTTTTACATATATTATCTCATCTAAGTCTCAAAATGGAATTTTGAGAAAATTTCCATCCCCATTATACAGATGGGAAATTGGCACCGAAAAGGTTAAACAGCCTGTCTAAGGTCATAGGGCTAGTAAGTGACAAAGAGAGATGTCTAATTTCCATGCTCTTACTACTATGTGTTTTCACATAAAATATTGGGTTCCACCCATTAGGCCTCTAGACAGGTTTTTTTCCTAGTCCTTCCAGAAAGTGAGGGACTTACTTATTCACTCTATCCTAATCCAAAATACTTTTTATGCTAGGTACTGAACCCAAGATAAACCCCACTAAGCCAAGCAACAGCTATGCTCATAAGCACACAAAACAGGGGTTTAAATAACACAAAATACAGGTGAGGTGAGGAATTAACAGGTAAGGGAAAAGAGGATGTGACCACGAACCTTTTATCCCATAGACCAACATACCCAGAGCATGCCACACTCCTCTCTTCTCAAGAACAATCTCAAGAAAAGATGCCTTCTTCAAAGAGAACAAGATTCCAGAGATGTTAGTGAAGTGTCTCTAGAATAAGGAGAGGTGACCAAAGAAACGTGCATATGTGCTAATTCATTTCAGTAGCATCCGATTCTGCAACCCCATGAACTATATATAGCCTGCCAGGCTCCTGTCCATGGGATTCTCCAGGAAAGAATACGAGAGCACGTTGCCATGCCCTCCTCCAGGGGTTCTTCATGACTCAGGGATCGAACCCATGTCTCTTAAGTCTCCTGTACCAGCAGGCAGGTTCTTTACCACTAGCACCACCTAGAAAGCCTGACCAAAGAAGAATGCAGAGGACATATCGCTTAAAAACAAAATAAAAAAAGCAAATACATAACATCCCACAAGTGTTCTCCATTAGATTTCCCAAAGCAAGTCATGACTTTGGAACCAACCCATTAACACAAATCAAAATAATCTGAACCAAATGTTCCCATTTAAAGGTCTGTTCCCCCCTTGAAGAGTTCTACAATGTTCTACCAGGGTAAATGTACTTTCACACACCAGGCCACCTCACTCCGGTAATTACCACCAGACTTGAGGTTTGGATGGCTCTAACCAAGCCAGCAAAAGTCTATGAATCCCAAAACCAATAGCAGAGGTCATAAGAGAGACAGCAAGAGGTAGACACAACGGACGTGGGAAATTCTGCAACAGGACCTCCCTCTGAAAATGAAACACTCTCTCTCTGGATTTTTGTTCCTAGAAGTCATCCTTCACAGGACTCACACCCTCTTCAACTGGCCATCTCCTTTGCTCCAGCCAGAGGAACCTGTCACTTAGCAACTACTCTCCAACAAAATACTAAGGAAAACTGGGAAACCAAAACCAGGAAGCCAAGATGAAGTCAGGCTTTTGAAAACTCTTGCTCCCTAGCATTCATGGGATAAGCTTCAAGCAGAGCAACAATTTCCATCAGACCTGGGCTCAGAGCAAGAGCAGCTCTGCAGAGGTGCCCTCAGTCGATGTCACTGAAGAGTCACCCTGAATCACTCAGACCAGGGCAAAGGTTCTTATTAAACTTCAAGGACTCAATACACTGCAGAAACCACAGGATCCCCCAGCTCTCACCCAATCTGTCCTCAATTACAGTGTAAGCATGGTGCCAATGAGGTCCTGAATTTGGCCCAACGTGTCTTCCAGCCTAGGCAACTGGCTTAGCACCACAATAACTGACAGCACTGATTACAGCCTCAGGGCCCTTCCTTAAAGCCTCACCTAAAGTCAATCCCTGATTTGTTTCTTTCCTGGCTTACAGTTACTTTGCCTCATCGTTTTTTTTTTTGTTGTTGTTGTTGTTGTTGTTTGCCTCCATGAACACAGGGACCCTGATTACTGCTGTTATCCTTCAACCCCAGAGATGGGCACAAAGAAGGCACACAACTAATACTTACCATGTGATGGGGATAAGATGGTGAGAGGAAAACCACACAGAGGCCCTCGTATATCGTCATGTGGTAAGAGATATATCCTAACACTACTAACTTGCCTAAATAATCTATTACGGATCCAGTTTTCACAAATTTATTCTTATGACTTTTCACACTTTCAGTCTCAAGGAAAATAAATGAATTACATGTGTTTGCTATCTACTGTGTGAAAGTAACATTTCTTTTTATATTCCTAAATTACCTCTATTGAACCTTTTCTTAGAGGGGTAACGGAAGGGAAGAAACTTGCAGGACAGATATTAAAGGGGTGGCTAAATCCAACTGTTATTCTAGAATGTGAATAAGCAAGCCCACACTTCCCCTAACCATTCCTTGATAATTTTCTCTCAGTTATGAAGGGAGTACGCACATGGGAAGCCTGAGAAGAAGGCTACATGAAACTCCACAGATAACTTTTCTGATGACTCCACTGCCCAACTAACTAGGCTTAAAAACATCATGGCAACTACTACTGACCCCAGGCTCTCTCATCTGTTTACCTACGAATCTTACAACTATCTAAAATTTCTATCCATCTACTTGTTTAAATGGATCTGTCTTTTCCACATGAATCTGAGTTTCATAAGAGCAGAGCCTTGTCTGTCTTGCTCCCAAGAGTGCAGAAAATTTAGGCCCCATAAAACAATTGTTAAAGAAACTTAACAGTAACTACATGCTTTGTGAGATTGCCTAGGCTTCTGAACAAAGACAAAGAGCCTGTTCCTTCTTGAAAGAAAAAAAATAATCTATGGATTATTCCTCCATGATGAGGTAAGGCTTTGCCAGCCCCTCCCCATCATATATTCACATGGCTCTGAGTAAACTCAGTTCAGGTTCCACCCAAAAACTGTGTAAACTTAGCTTTTTTAACATCTGCAAATTCATAAATTACACTAATCATGATGATACAGGGACTCAACAAACTATCCAGGCCCTGAATGAACCTATTCAGCAAGAGTAGAATCAACAAACGTGGCACATTATATTTTCCAAAAACAGCCCCACCAACACAGCCCATCCCACATGCTACTCTTACAATAAGTGAGACACAGACACTCCTCCATCAAGCAGTGGGGCCTATGTTCCCCTTCCCTTGAACCAAATGGGCCATTGCAATGTCCTCACCTGAAAGAACACAGTGGGAGTAATACTGCAGGACTTTAGAGGCAAGATCAAGAGCCAAGATGGCATTTGCCCAGTGTGCACTCCCTCCTGCTCTTGACACATGACTCTGGAGCCCACAGTGACCTTGTAGAGCTTGAGAGACCGTACAGAGAGACCACATAGAGAGGTACCCACTTGCTCCCACCTGCTCCCACCACCAGCTCTTCTGGTCCTCCCAGCCCAGGTGCCATGCGAGTGGACCAGAGAGATGATTCCAGCCCCAGCCCTCAGTGACAACAGGCAGAGCCGAAACAAGCTGCCCCTGATGAGCCTTGTCCACAATGCAGATCCATGAGTAAAATAAATCCTGTTGCTTTGAAACCATTGAGTTTGGATGTATTGTGTTTTTCAGCCACCAAAGCTGCAACACATACAAAATCAGTAGTAACAGTCCCTCATCTGTAGTTTTCACCACCATGTCTGGGGTGGTGGGGGGTGGTTCAGTCCACACACAGTGTATATATACACATACACAAATATACAACCCCAAAATTTCTGGATCAATGAAAGTCACAAAACAAGAAGCAAGAAAAAAAAAAATACAAAACCGCACAGCACACAAAGTTTTTCCAAGTTCTCCAGTCTCTGAGCTCTTTAGACTTGAAGAAGCTGCTCTTTGGCCAGCTGCCACTTTCCCCCTTCACTGTACATTTCATTCCCCCAGAGACTGGAAAGTAAGAACATTCCCTTTTGAACAAGCTCTTTTTACCAGCTTGTTCACTCACTCTCAGGAAAGCCTCACTCTGGAACTTCTTTTGTTTTGAATAAGCTAGAATAGGGATTATCTACCTATGTAAGAGCGCTCTTAGATCTCTTTTGGCAGACATTAATCAACCAAACTTGGAGGGATATTCTTCTAATCTGGAGAATCCTTCAAGTCTCATATTTGTTGAAAGAACATTTCACATGCACATGATTATGATCCTACATGGGTGTCAGCATCAGACACTCATGAGTCCAAATACAAGCTCAACCACTCAGCAGTTGTGAGACCTCTGGCAAGTTATTTGACTTCTCTGTGTATCAGTTTATTGTACCTGTGATGGAGACAAAAATAACCCTCAACGGGGTGTTGTGAGAATTAAATGAGGTTACTACGACTAACATTTATAAAGTGGTTACCATACATCAGACACTGTTCTAAGTGCCCGAAGGCACTCAAACCCTCCCTGGCCCACAGTGGGTGTCCATAGGCAGTGGCTGTCATAAGCATCATTATTACTAATGTAACATCATTAGATGACAATATATTCTCTGACTGAAGCCATAACCCTTGGGGTAACTCTGTAAACATCAACTCTTATTACAGCCCAAGAGCCATGAGCCTCAAATTTATAATCAACTCATAAAGCTGTAAACTCATAAGATGTATAAGAATCAACTGAGGTGCCTGTTAAAAAGAAGAGCCCTGGCTACATCTCCAGAGATTTTGATTTAATAGTCTGGGATGGAGTCTAGGAAGTCGCTTTCTTAACACCCCCACCCATCCACAGGTGACTCCAACAAACCCTGCCCTAAAGATGCTGGTGCAAATATCTGGACTGAATCAATCCTGATGCCATAGAAAGAGCATATGCTCACAGTGAGAAGTTCTGACTCTTATCTTAGCTGCACCCCTAACTATTTCTACAGCTGGGACACAGACCCTTAACTTCTCTGGGTCTTAATAAAAGGCAGGCTTCAGATTAGATAACCCCACAGGTGCCTTCTTTTCAAACCTGATCCCAGAACCTGACTACTAGACCCAAGTCCCTCAGACCCCCTGATTTTGTGCATTTGTAGCAAATGAACTAAGAGTACCCACTTTTATTAAGCCCCCACATTTATTAAGTCCCCACTATGTGCAAGACCACTGTCCAAAATGCTTCATTCATTTAAAAATTTCTAACGTTCACAACCACCTGCTAGAGGTTTAATGACTGTGAAGTAACACGGCCAGTAGTAGCACAGCCTTGACTCTGTGCCAGGCTAACCGGACCCGACACCTGTGTTCTTACACCATTATGCCTCTGGTCGTCTCACTGCGAAGTTTGTTTTCTCTGCATTTCTTGTTTTGTTTTGTGCCTTTGAGATACAAGGTAAATGCCCAAGCTCCTCAGCTCTGCAAAGAACCAAAGGACAGAACAGGGCAAAGAGGGAGAGAAGTGGGGCAGCTGGGAACCAAAGCCCAAAAAGGAAGCTCAAATGAAGCTGGAAAAGCAAGCTACCATGTCAGAATGATGCCTTTACTACAAAGTACTGAGGTTGGTCAGCAGGAGGGAGATGGAAGAAGAGAGCAGAGAAGTGAAGACAGAGTACTGAGGTCAGTCAGCAGGAGGGTGAACAAACAAATTTCCCGAAGATCTTCCCTCCCTTTCTTAATTCCTCCCCTGGGAAGAACTGGCCTTTTCAAGAGAGTATCTTCCACGTGCTTTGCAATACAATGGTTAAGTTTCTCAAGACTTCCACTCTTTTGTTTTCTCTTGCCAAATAACTTAAAGGGAAGCTAATCCCAGGCCTCTTGCCTCCAAACCTCATTGCTTCATCCTGCGACTCAGAGGGAAAAAGGAAAGCCAGCGCAAAAGAGGAGAAAGAGCATTCACTATGGCAAGTTCCAGAGAATGGGTTTTAAATAAAAATTGTTTGGTTTTCCAACATTGTTCTGTGAGAGATTTAAAGGGGTCTTGAAGGACAGGTGTCCTTGGTGGCTCAGACAGTAAAGAATTCACCTGCAATGCAAGAGATCCTTCGATCCCTGGGTCAGGAAGATCCCCTGGAGAAGGGAATGGCTACCCACTCCAGTCAGTATTCTTGCCTGGAGAATTCCAAAGACAGAGGAGCCTGGTGGGCTACAGTCCATGGAGTCTCAAAGAGTCAGACATGAATGAGTAACACTTTTATTTTCACTATTTTTTTTGAAGGACAGGCAGCCCAGGGTAAGTTGCCAGGAAAAGCACAGGATTTGAAATCAGAAAACTCAACCCCAGCACTGCAAGAGATACTTCCTATCTGACCTGGGGCAAATTACACCATCTTCCTCCAGGTTCCACATCTGTAAAATGGGCTCAATAACACAGACATCACTGACCTGTTTTAAAGAAGAAATGGATTAATGTATGTGAGATGCCTATCATGGTATCCAACCCAAAGTTTTTCTAAATTGGGAAAGAGGTAAGCAAAAAATGACTCCTAACATCTTATTTATATTTGTTTAGTTTCAGATATCTTCAAACTACTCTGTGGCACCCTGCAGTTCTCTTCCAATCTTCACTCTTCCAAGCAACCGAGGGACAACTTCTCCTGCAAAAACAAATGCTTTCAAGATGTGTCAAAACACCCACTGGTGACAATGAAAACCATGGTGATTACTTCAGGCTGGTACATAGGAGGCTCAGTATCATCCAAAGCCCAAAACAGAGCAAAGAGAAAAGGTGGCCTAATAACACAAGCAAGTCAGGGCATTTAGTTCTTGCTTTACAGGTTATACTGAATTTTAGTATTGGAAGAAGGGAAAATTTCTTTAAAGTTGTAAATGATTTACAGGACTGTTTCACTACAGAGGAAAAGGCTGTTGGGCTTTAAGGAAGCCAGCATCTTTCTCCAGAGGGGAAGCATGAATGCTAGACTCAGGAGGAAGTCAAAACCCTACAGAGATCATTAACTGAGTGAGACAGAGACGGCACAGCCAGTTCAGAGCCGCTGTGATGGCACCACCACCGAGGGTTCCTGGCCCTGGAACTCCAACAGAGGAGGGTGGGGCCTGTGAAAAGGGGCAGCAATCCTGCCTTTGCTCTCTAACAACCCAGACATCACATCAACATATACCCAAGAGCTCCATTCCTGGGTGAAGCAGGCATGGCAACCAAGGCGCTGGACTCAGACAACATGGGTTTAAATCCTAGCTCTTGCCATTAACTAGCTCTGTGATCTAATGCTCTGTGCCTGGATTTCCTCATCTGCAAAATGGTTATAATAACAGAAGCAATCTTTTGTGAGTTTTGCGAGTACTGTATGAGTGAACACAAATATAGAACACAAATATAGATCACAGCAAGTGCTCAATTACATGAAAGCTATTACTGCCTACCTCACTGTGTTATTAGCCAGCCATTACTGGGCTTTTCTTCTGTACCATGTGCTAACCATAGGTTGCCAATTAGGCCCCCAAAGCCCTGTAAGTCAATGAATGTAAAGCACTGAGCTCAGTGCCCTCAGAAACATAGAAAATGCTTGATAAAGGGAACCCACCCTTGCAACTATCATTATCAAATCAAACTCAAAACACCCCTTCACTCAGTTCTGCGAAGATATCTGGGTAATACAATTCGAAGAAAATCACATATTAGGCATCTATTTTGTAACACATAAACCAGATCTTTTTGATGGGTCAGAGCCTCTAGTTGCAAACAGCCTTGATTATTACCTTGAGAATTTCACTTTAATACAGACTTCAGGACCCAGAAATTAAATGAGTAAGGCCTACTAGATGCTCTCTTACACAAGGATTTTATGGCCTAGAGGGAAGAGAAGGGGCTTCTATACCACAAATTTCTCCTCTGATGGTTAAAAGTACCATGCACTTTGAGAATACCCATTTAAACTCCAGATAAGTGTGTGTGCTGGTAAAGCATGTGCTTTATATCACTTCATGTGCTTTATATCACTTCATGAGCTAGGCAGAGCCACCCAACCATGAAAGAAATATCACGAAAAGAAAAAGATACAGTACAAACTTAGTTAAAAAAAAAAAAAAAAAAGTCAATCCCTAAAAGTACTTCTTTCTATTTCTGATCCAATTCTTTTCTATCAGAGGTAGATAAAATTGATCCTCCACCTGCCCCAGGCTACTTTGCTTTGACAAATGACAGTGTTCACACTGGACCAGGTAGAGTATAGCCTCAGTATTGTTAAGTAAAGTTATATTATTAACAATAATCTTGGTCCACATAGTAAGAATAGCACTTTTCAGGTGGTATGGCACATTGGGTAATGGTCACAGATCTTTAATGTAAGCTTTGCTGCAATGTGACTTTGCCATTCATCACTTCTCCACTCTCTTGAATCTTGGCTGGCCTTGCGACTCGCTTTGGTCAGCAGAATGTGGTAGAAATGATGCTATGTGAATTCCAAAGCCTGGGCCTCAAAAAGACCTGAAGCTTCCACCTCTGCCATCTTGGAACACTGTCCTGAGACTATCATTCCATGGAGAAGCCAAGGAAGAGAGACCACATGGGGAGAAAGAGGGGTCCTATGTCCCAGTGAAATGCATCTGCATGAGCAAGCCCAGGACAGGCAAGAGTAGCATCCAGCCAATCCACTGAGTCACCAGAAGAGACTCTAATAACTATTGCCACCTTCAGTCTCAAAGGTTTGGGGTGACTGGTTATATAGCAAGAGATAAGTGATACAGGTAGACTAACTGGAGTTTAACTTTTGAAATGAGTTTTCAAAACAATCCTAAACTTACCTAACTCAATAACAGGCAAAATCTAGGTTACTGGAACTCAGGAATAGCGGCTACCTTAGGATAGGAGGAATGGGATGGGAAGGGAACTTTATGGGATGCTGATAATTTTATTTCTTGGCCTGAGTAGTGATTACATGGATACATCCACTTTGTGATAATTTATCAAACCCTGCAATTCTGAGCTGTGGACTTTTCCAGATATATACTAAACTTACATTTTTAATAGTTTAAAATAAGCCTCTCTTGGAAAAATCTCTTTGAGAAACATAGGTATGTGGCTAAAGGAAATAAATAATCACGCTCATAATTTTTTTTATTGATGAAAATTTCCTCATAAAAGCATATAACACACACAAGTCCAGTTTTAAAAACTCAGCCTCACTTGTTAACTATGAGCATGTTTCTTCCTTGCCAAAAACATAACCCATTTATGAGTCTAAAGATATCCCCCAAAATCCCAGGAAACTCTGTAATGCCTAGATCAAGATATTTAAGTCCTGGTTTGAAATTTTCATGTCATTTCAGAAACACTGTATAAATCACTTACAAAGTAAAAGGTCCTCAGAGCTTCTGTATACACAGGTATGTCTCCCTTGGTAGGGCACATGATTAGGACACATTTGATCCTGTACAAAACATCTACTGAGACACTTGGGCCACCCCAAAAGTTCCTCGAAATCTGGTCCTATCAAAAATATCCACAAGTGAACTTCCTTGGTGGCATAGTGGATAAGAATCCACCTGCCAACATGAGTGACAGGGGTTCAACCCCTGATTCAGAATTCCACATGCCACAGAACAACTGAGCCTGTGTGCCATAACTATTGAGTTCACAGGCTGAAACTGCAGAAACCCATAGACCTAGAGCCTGTGCTTCGCAACAAGAGAAGCCACCGCAATGAGAAGTCCGTGCACAGCCCCCACCCTCTGCAACTAGAAAAAGCCCGCACGCAGCTACAAAGAACCAAAGCAACCAAAAATAAACAAATTAATTTTTTAAAGGCAGGATATATAAAAACAAAAATATATCCATGAGTATACTTGGTCCATGCCAAATGGTCCTTGATATTCAGGGTCCTGCCAAAAACATGCACATTTGGAAAATGTCTGAGTTCAAATAGCCCATAATACTTACACTTTCAGTTTACAGAATTAATATATTAAAAAATACTACCATCTTATTGGTCCAATAATTGTATTGAGGCTATACACCAATAATAACCATTCTTGCCTCAGTAGTCTAGCTGGGGTTAGGTAGATGGGTTAGGGTTCGAATCCCACAGAAGAGCAGAATTTATATTAACTATGTATGCCCAGGAAGAGTCCTACAGTTAGAGAAATGTACAGAGGATGACTGACAAGTTGAGGATGGAATCTCACAATGCATGCATGGTGCATTAATACATCACTGGGCATTTGGCTGAATGTGGCTGGGTCCTTCAATAAGGGCAGAGTTTGAAAGGAGGAGCCTGGTCAAGCTGCTGTGTAAAACAAGCAGCAAGTGTAATGTAAACACTTAA
The DNA here is from genome assembly GCF_910594005.1 of Cervus elaphus. Taxonomy (NCBI): domain Eukaryota; kingdom Metazoa; phylum Chordata; class Mammalia; order Artiodactyla; family Cervidae; genus Cervus; species Cervus elaphus. The sequence continues at coordinate 55,142,054 of NC_057823.1, read as the reverse complement.
CAAAGTTCTTTTGCTTGTATGGGAGGAGAGAGAATAGGTGTGGCTCTCCTGCCACGTAAGAGGTCTGGTGTAAGAGTCACCATGAAGAGAATATCAGGCATCTAATTAAGCCCCATACAACTATACCAGTGCCCAGGATTAAGGGGCAATATTACCCTTGCATCAATGCTCTACACGGTAATACTGCAGTATCCACAAAAATGTCTGCCACTATTTGGAAACGTTTTTGTGGGTATGACTCCCATACTTAACTGTCAATCAGCAGCTACCACCACACCCTCAGCTAGTGCCTACCTACTGGATGATTCAGCCCAGCCAAATCAGGATTCAATACATAAGACATTTAATTAGGTTTCCCCTACCAGTGACCACTGGACATATAGCTACAGAAGAAGTAAACAACTCTTTTTCTGTTGCTTGGCAATGTGTTATCTTTGAAAATTCCACCAGAGTATGGTGGAAATAGTAAACTCACAATAGAAAAGCCAGTGCTGCATTATAATGGCTTTTATTACTATTTTCATTGCTTTAAAAGAGAAAGAACTAAAAGGCACTGACACTATGAAGAAAGGAGAACCTGTAATGCCCGATATACACAAGTCAGGATTCGGATAACATCATCATCAGTCAAGATGGGACAAGAAAACAGCAGCACAGCACTGATGGCAAAGGAAAGGAAGGAAAACCCCAAATAGGTTAAAACACCACACAGAAGAACCAAATGCAGCACCATCACAGGCACTTCTAAGAACTCATCATGATACTCATGATGATGAGGTCCTGTTAAAACTACCAGAAAGAAACTCATTAAACAGGCAAGTAAAGAGAACTGAAAGTAGACCTCAAGCTTCAAACCCAGCTTCACCACATGGAAGTCAAATTCTAGAAGAGTATAAAGTGACCACTTTTCATGTATGATGCCTATGCTCAAGATGATGACAGATTTCCTATTTACACAACTCATGACAACATTCAATATTTAAGAACCAGTTCCACATTATTCCATAATGGCATCTTAAAGGTGGCACCAATGCAGTGCAATTATTTACTGTGCGTGGTGTCTCACTGGTTTAGACCATGCCACTGGTTCACACACTAACAAGTTCAGTTATTTATTGTGCATGGTGTTTCACTGGTTTAGACTATGCCATTGGCTCATACACTAGCAGTGAAAGGTGAAAAGACACTTACACATATACATATAAGAAAGTATTGCATTTGCAAGGGAAAGAAATCTCATCAATAACTCTTCACTGTACATGATGGATTTCAAAACTGCAAATATAAAGGTGATTAGACTACTTCTAACAAGTGCACAAGTGAGAGGGTGCTTGTTTCACTTTCCACAATCACTGTGACAAAAAAATACCTTTTGAGTCTAATGTGTGAGCATATGACAAAGGAACGTAACACCCATAAGCGTCAACCATCTTGTTTGGACTGCCATTTCTGCCTTTGGAAGACGTAAATGAAACTTTTAAGCATTATGAGGAATGCAAAAGAAAACTCAGATGACCTAATAGATTATGTGGAGAAAACGCATGCCCATGGAAGACATGGCAGAAGTTCCAAGATCTCCCCCAGAAACTTGCAATGTTTATACATCAGGGCTGAACATAGATCACAGAATGAACAATACAGTGGATGGCTGGCAAAGCAAATTTCAAGAGCTGATGGCAGTGCACCATTCTTCAATCTGAAAATTTACTGACATATTAAAAGATGAACAACAAAGCAATCAATAAGTTAGCACCCAAGTTCTTGGTGGTCGCACACAAATATAGCCATCAATTATGCAATAATACAAACAAAAGCAAAACCATATTACTGAAATTGTTTACAAATATAATGAATATAAAACCAGTAATCAGGTCAACATATACCTAAAAGACTTCTCACTGACTTAAGAGTAACCTTGACAAACTTTATCATGAGGACGAATAAGAATAAATGTGAAAACCAAAATTCATCATGAATTACAATAAAAATAATGTAAATAAAAATTTAACTAAGTTAAATGTTTGCAACATTGAACGAATCATGGATCAAACATCTCAATGGATATTTGGAAAAGGACCAAATTTCAGTGATCTCTTGGCAAAATTAAATGTTTGTATTATTTAATGAATCACAGACTAAATGTCTCAATGAAAGTCTCAGACAGGACCAAATTTCAAGGACTTTTTGGCATGGACAAAACAGCCTGTAAAAGATCACACAAACTCTGTAAGACCACATTTCTCTCATCTCATTGTCCCCCAACCCCAGCATCTTCATCCTAAAGACAAGCAGAGTCACTTGTTCACAAAGAAAGAACTCAACACATGTCTGTGGTTGTTAGGACACCCCAAAGCCCTTAACAATGTTTATATCCCTTGACTAAGTAACTCCTCTTCAAGGAGTCTGTTCAAAGGAAGTAATTTTATTAAATGGAGACAAAGATTTACATTTGATATTGTCAAGTTCTTTAACATAGAAAAAATTAAGAATGGAAATCCTTTAAATGTTTAAAGTTAGGAGATTAGATAAGGAAATGCTATACGTTCATAAAGTAGAAACATAAAGACGTTTAAAATGACATTAAGAAAGAGAAAAGAAGGAATTCCCTGATGGTCCAGTAGTTAGGACTCGGTGCTTTTACTGCCAAGGGCTCAATCCCTGTTCTAGGAACTAAAGTCTTGCAAGTCACATGGTGTGGCCAAAAAAAAAAAAGAGAGAGAGAGAGAGAAAAGAGGTTCTCTCTTTGAGTGTCCTTCTTCCTACTTCTTTACAGCTTTCAGTACTTCTCAGATTTTCTACAAAGTGCAAGTGTTCTTCACTTCTTACTTTTACAATCAAAACAAAAGAAAGAAAAAAACCAGAAAAATGCATTGAACTGAAGGTATTTAACATTATAATCTTTCTCTTTTAGTAACCGTTTGTGATTTTATCCATTATTTACATTCCTTGTCTGGAATCGTACCTTCAGCTGTTTACATACCTTGAACATTCTACCAGTCAACTCCCAATGAATCACCATAATCTATCTTTCTTTCTTCTCCTCTAGGCTCTGAGTTCTTCATTTTCTTCGTAAACCCAACGCTTAACATAGTGTCTTTGCCTTAGTGGGCACTCAATATATTTTGACTGAAAGCTGCTGGATGTCAGAGTAACGACAAGAGGATTTACCTACTGCGTGGCAGCAAGGGCCATGTTTCCCTTCATATCCCATGCCTGGCACACACAAGATCTAAAATAAGTATATGCTATTTGTCTTGGTCTGAGCTGCCATAAGAAAATTTGAGACTGGGTGGCTTAAACAATAGACATTTATCTCTCAAAATTCTGAAAATTGGATGTCTTGAGATCAGGCTGCCCGAATGGCTGGGTTCTGGTGAGGACTCCAGTCCTGCCTTGTAGGCAGTCACCTCCTCGCTGTGGGCTCACATGACACCTCTGTGCATGCGCACAGGGCAGGGAGAGCAAGCAAGCACAAGTGCACACACAGGCCTCTTCTTTAAAAGACACTAATCCTATGTAACCCCACCCTTAAGATCTCGTTTAACTCAGTTACCTCCTTATAAGCCCTATCAAATAGTCACGTTGGGTATAAAAGCATCAACATATAAGTTGTGGGGGTGCACAATTCAGTCTATGTCATTAGTAAATGAAAATCGATAACGTTTCACCTCACCAGTGGATCACTAAAGTGATACCAAAAAGAGATTATTGCCTATGACCAGAACAACATCTGATAGGGTGCACCAAAGAGAAGTATAAGATTTTGGTATGTCTTCCTAATTTCACGCAGAACAGCAAGTCAAGAAAGAATATGGGCCAACACAAAACACCCCAAACAGCCTAAACAATATAAAGAAGAACAGACATGAAGGAATTATGTTCCTTGCCTTCAGACTATACTACAAAGCGATAGTTATCAAAACAGTATGATACTAGCACAAAAACAGACACACAGATGAAACAGGATAGAGAACCAAGAATAAACCCACACATTCATGATCAATTAATCTACAACAAAGCAGGCAAGAATATACAACAAAGAAAAGACAGACTCTCGTCAACAAGTGGTAATGGAAAAACTCGACAGCCACATGTCAAAGAAAGAAATTAGAACATTCTCTAACATCATATACAGAAATAAACTCAAAATGAATTAAAGACCTAAATATAAGACTGGATACTATAAAACTCCTAGAGGAAACATAGGTGGTACACTCTTTGATATAAATTGCAGCAATATCTTTTTGGATCTATCTCCTAAAGGAAAGCAAATAAAATAAAAAATAAACACATGGGACCTAATTAAATTTAAAAGCTTTTGCACAGCAAAGGAAACCATCTACAAAATGAAAACATAACCTACTGAATGGGAGAAAAGATATGTAAATGATACAACCAATAAAGGACTAATAGCCAACAGATATAAACAGCTCAACATTAAAAAAAAAAAAAAAAAAACTTGATTAAACGATAAGAAGAAACAAACATGCATTTTTCCAAAGAGAACATGTTGATGGCTAGGAAGTACATGAAAAGATGTTCAACATTGCCAATCATCAGGGAAATGCAAATCAAGACCACAGTGAGCTATGATCTCACACCTGTCAGAATGGCTGTCATCAAAAAGAACACAAATAACAAATGTTGGCTGAGATGTGCTGGAAAGGGTACCCTCATACACTGTTAGTAGGAATGTAAATTGGTGCAGCCACTGAGAAAACAGTATGGAGGTTTCTCAAAAAACTAAAAATAGAACAACCATATGACAGAGCAATGCCACTCCTGGGTATATATCCAAAAGAAAGCAAAAATACTAATTCATGAAGATACACACAACCTGATGTTCACAGCAGCACTATTTAAAACTGCCAAGACACGAAAGCAACCTAAGTGTCAACCAACAGACAAATGGATAAAGAAGATGTGTTACATATATACAATGGAATACTACTCAGCCATAAAAAAGAACCTAATTTTGCAATCTGCAGCAACACGGATGGATTTGGAGGACATTAAGCTAAAGTGAAATAAGTCAGACAGAAAAAGACAAATACTGTATGCTACCACTTATATGTGGAATCTAAAAAAACATAAAAAACCAGTGAATATAACAAAAAAGCAGCAGACTCACACATACAGAGAACAAACTAGTGGCTACCAGTGTGGGAACTGGAGGCAATAGAAGGGGGTGGACTGGGAGATATAAACTATTGGGTGTAAGATAGGCTCAAGGATGTACTTACGACACAAGGAATGTAGCCAGCATTTTGCAATAACCATAAATGGAAAGTAACTTTTAAACACTGTATAATTATTTTTTTTAATTTTTTAAAGAAAGAGAGAATTTGGATATGGGTGTAATATGTCCAAACCTGTTGTGCTTTAGAATGATTAATGAGAAGACAGTTGAGTCTGGATATAGATGTGAAACACAGGAGGAGAGAATTTATTGGTAGATGCCATTTCAGGAGTCAGTTGAGTGCTATGGTGCTCGTAATAAGGAGAGAGGGGGAAGATCAGATGCAAGGGGTATCACCCAGGTCAGATCCACACGAAATAGTTACCAACTGGATGATAGACAGAGAGAAAGAAAAAGTGGCAAAGGGGAAGAGAGGAGATAGGGAGAGGAGAACTGATCATCCAAAGACCTAGGGATGGGAGGAGGAGGATACACTTTGCAGAAGGAAGGTGGTTTGCATATGAGATATGTTGAATCTGGGCTGCCAGGAGATATCCAGGCAGAGATGCTAGTCAATCCATCGGAAATGGATAAAGGGAACCCCAGGAGAGAAATCAGACCAGAGATGGGTAGTTGAACATCATCCACAGAAGTGAGTAAGAGAGCTAAGGAAATTTAAGTGAACTGAGCACAGAAACTCAGAGACTATCTTCTTTGGACAGCAGAGAAAGAGGCCAAAAAACCAAGGAAAGGAAATGAGGAAAGGTCAGAGAGGCAGGAGGAGAATTAGGATAACACAGTGCCACGAACCAGAAAAGCAATGTCTCCCGGTTGGACGGAGTGCTCAGTATCAGCAGGGGCCAGAAACATCGAATGGCCGAGACAGAGCATTTGGATCTGGCTCCTATGTGATCAGTAGGACAAGGTGTTTCAAAAAGGTGGGGAGAGCAGAGCAGGGAGCCGCAAAAAGCAAGAAAGAGGCAGCCACTAACAGGCTGAGTACATACGTGTGTGCCAGGCATCATGATAGGAATTTTGTATAGATTTATCATCTTTAATCCTCACAAACATCCCTTAAAAGTAAGTGCTATGAATAATTTGTATCCAGAGCATTTTGTGTATAACTTAATGAAAGAAGCATATCTGTCTGGGGAAAAAAAAAAAACCTCTCATACATATTTTGATGTGGCTATGGAGATTTGAGAGCAAGCATGTAGCTGGAAACTGGTATCAGGGAAAATGATACAAACTGAGAGGGGCTGAATATGGAATGGCCTGGCTGGGTGACTAAAGCACATGATCAAAATGTTTGTAATGGCAAATGGATTTCTCTGTGTGTGTGTGTGTTTCTCTGGCTCCCACAAGAACTGCTTGGGAGAAGAACATGCTGATGTGGTCAATTAGTCCCAGTGCAAACTTATACTATTAGCAACAATTTTTGAAGGCTGATTTTCTTGCATGCACCTGCACAGCTATACTAATTAAACTCTGAGTTCAGCAGGCCATTGATTGAAAAAAAAAAAATCAATGCAATGACTTACAGGTCATCACAGCTATGAAAAATGTGCTCGAAAATTATACAGAAAAATGGAGTATAATATACTCTTGGAAATATTTCCAACTTGTAGAAATTTAACACAAATGGGAAAATTAGGAGGTTTGGAAATCTTTCACTACTTCTTTCTACCCTCTACCACAACTCATTATCTACTACAAAATAATTCTGCATCATCACCACAGCTGTCTTCAATGGCGTGAATTAAAAGATCCAAAAATCAGCTTGCTTTTTTCAGCCAGATACTTAAATCATACTTGATAGTAATGAGCGGTTTTGTTAGAATTGATTTTTTTTTAAATGTTAGCAATTCAGAGCTTGTAAGAAGCCCCAATAATAGCAGCCTCTTTGGATTTAGAAACCCATAAATCTGTGGAAGCTGTTTGACATTTACTGAACATGAATAACATCCCCACGTGCTGTGTTTCTGAGGTTTGGCCAGCATTCTAGGGATATGACTTGACTCACATAGATAGGCTCAAAGAGGTTCACCCTGGACCAATATCCTAATTGTCCCTTTCTACTATTCTCCTCAGGCCAAAAGCATCTACCAATTGTACCTCCAAGGTAACAAAGGTATAAAGCCCTGAGTGTGAAAGTTGCTTCTGCCACTCCCAAGTGAGAAGTGGCTCATGGTTGGAATCAGTTTCATCCCTGGCTTGCATGATGGGAATATCAGAGCCATGAACTGAAAACGCTAGGTCCACAGGGCACACAGCAAGGGGCAGCAGAAAGAGTCAGACACACTGGCACCCCTCTGGATTCTCCCTTACCTACTGGGCCTGATGACACTGGGTAAGCTCATCATTCATTTCCTTTAGGTTTCATACTCTCCCCAATGAGCATATCGGGTTTCGACAATTAGCATTGAAGTTTTGCTTTTTCAATCCGGAGACCCCAATCCCATCATGTCATCCCTCACTCTCTCCCACTGTAAGGAACTAAAGCGCCCACTGCTCCACAGATCTGTAGCTTTTTGAAGCTAGTCAGGATGGAACTTGTACCAACCACTTCCAGAACCATTGTTTTTTCCTGACGTGGGTGGAGAAGGAGGTGGCCTCACTCTTATTATCATCTACTGGAGAAAAACCCCTCAGGAAGCTGATGTTCATTCCTATTGACAAACATTTTCAGAGGAACCCGATATGATCCATTCACAGGGTGACCATATCCAAAGCAAGGCAGTTTTGAGAAAAAGGGGACTATTAGAAATCATTCTGAGACAGGAGCTGGACCCAGGACATACAGTCCTGGGCCGCATCCTCGGCCGGGAGGAAGAGGGTATACGACCTTTCTTCTCCCTTCTACCAGGTTTCAGTCAAGGAAATCCAGAGGTCAGAACGTTATGGTAACCTCAAAGCCTCCTCCCCTCCCTTTCAGGACCAGCCCTTTCCCTAACTCAACAAAAGCACATGCCTAACCAGCACTTACAACCTACACAGTCAAACCATGCCTTTCCCTTGAACACGGTGACCAACTTCCAACAACAGCAATAGTGAAGACCTGAGCACAGAAGCGTTTAGGTAGGTCAAGCAGAAACACAGTCAGACAAGCTGGTTTGGGCTGAGGACAAGGTCAGGCTGATGGAGGTGAGAGGCACCTGCTGTTTGCTACAATCACCTAGCACAACAGTCTAAGTCTTGGTAGGGGAGGCAAAGACCGGATTTGGGCAATACCACATAAGAGTGCTGAGGGTGCTGCCAAACCCCAGAAATACAGAGACTCCCCCACATGACAAGTCCTGGTGAAATCAGACCATCCCCAGGCTCACAGCAGCTATCAGTAACCAGTCCCCTGCATAGGAGGGCAAAGCCTTTCTTCTTAACCTAACCCAAGTATTTCAGTTACAACTAATCATCAGGAAAAGGAAAGCAAATTCAGGTCAAAACAAAAGCCTTTGGGAAAAAGATAATGTATATGTTTAATTTTCACTTCCCCAACCACTGATAGAATTGTCCAGGAAGGACCCTGCTTTATGTGTCAGTCTTAGAAGAAACAAAAGGGAAATAAAATAATCTTAATTCATAATGATGTGTTCTATGATGCATATTCTATAAGCCCAAGAAAAGTCTGTGACAAGAAAAATTAGATCAGTAAAAGTGGAATGGTACAGGGTGTAGGAATAATCCTTCCATTAAAGTGCACTCCAATTTTTTCCCTACAAAAGGGCAGAGATGTCGAAGAAGACAACATTTTTCATTTTTAACAGACACTTGTCTTCAGAGTATCTCCAGCATTTCATACAACCTGGTAGAGCTTCCCAGGGACTTCCAGGCTGAGAACCCAATACGGAGATAACGCCTACCCGTGAAAGAACTTCCCAAAGCAAACCATCTATTCCCTCAGGAGAGGGTGTGTAACTGTTCCCAGAACAACCCATCCACCAGGCCTACTTCAATCCGTGGTAGACCAAGAAAAGCCAAGGGAACAAAGACCAGGAAGAGTGATGTTGAAATTAACTACAGTGCTGGGAAAGAGACCATAAACTACAACATTTAAGGAATAAAAACTGTATCAACACTTCCTGGAAGCCAGGGTAGCCACAGCTGGTAACAACTGATACTGAGCTCCTACATGTGCAAGACACCATGTGAAGCACTGTACATATGCACTAAGCTCATCCCCCAACAATCCTGAGAGGCAGGTTCCATTACCATCCTCATTCTGGAGGTGAGAAACCGGAGGCAGCTTCTAGATTTTGGTCAGCAGAGCGAGAAATGGGCCCCCACATTAACTCAAGTACCCACAATGGTGACCTCTACACTATATTCAATATGTAACTTTCTATTATTGGTCACTCAGCTGGTGAAGGGGGAAGGTAAGGACTGGACCCCAGGTCTTCCTGGCCCGAAAGCCCCATGCTCTTAACCCACACTCTACAGTTAACTGAACGGTATCACTAGACATCCTGCCCCGAACTCCATGAGTATGACAAATTCTACTATCACTATTAATAACAGAGTACATCATTTATGGAGGGCTTGTTGGGCCAGGATAAGAAAACTTTGGCTTAGAGATGTTAAGTTGACTCAGATTCCACACATGCAGAGGAGCCAGGATTTGGGCCGGGTCCCTTGGACTTCAAAGACTGAGTTCTCAATCCCTCCATCAGAGGCCAGGGCTATAGCAAGACCATGACCACAGGCCGGGGACTGTAATGCAAACAACAACGGAGGCCAACTCCAGAGGCGGCTGTCACAAAGTCCCTGGCTCTTATTCTTCAAGTCTCACCCAGCAACTTCCTGTTTTTTTATTCCACTCTCACACACACACACACACACACACACACACACACACAAATAGAATAAAAAGCCCAGATGCTCAGTGTCCTCATTCATGCAGGTTAGAAACAATCCAAAGGGAGTCAGAGGCAGTTAGTGACAATCTCAGTAACTGCAGGTGAGGTGACAAATGACACAGAGAGGGGAAGAAAATGAAAAATTGAAATCACAGATGCAAAATTATATGGTACATGAATGAAACACATAACGAGAGTCATGAGTCATCGTGAAGAAAATAACTGGCCTCTGCTTAAGTGTCTTTAGCCTCTGTCTTTAGAAGGAGGGAAATCCCTAACATTTAAGCCAGGTTTTGATCAGGTATTTCAAATTTTTCAGGACTTGGCATTTGACATAGTAAGAGGTAGAGGGGCTTGGTAGAAACAGGCATAGAGGACAGTGCCCTGCCCTGGGCTCCGCTGCTGAGAGCTGCAGAACGCCCAGCACTGTGGCTGGGGACCCAGGGAAATCCCCATACCCTGGGGGCTTGCCTCAACAACAGGGTGGGCCTCCCTGTCCCTCCCATCACTAGAACTCTGTTAAAAAGAACACAGTGTACGGACAAGCCATGTGCCTTGCAGCCAGGCAATCCTTGGGTGAGTCCTAACTACCCCACTAGCAACTCCTATCTAGTTTGCTTATGATGATAATCTTGTTACCTGGCACACATCAGAAATCCAATAAATGATTATTCAATGACTGAATGAAACCATGCAACCTTGAAAAGATTACTTCACTGTCTCTGAACTGCATGTTCCTGCACTGCCAAGTAGATCTGACAATTCCTATATTACGGAATTGTAAGGATTAAACGGGTTAATTCTGGAAAAGTGCCTCATCCAGGGTGTGGAGAGGAGCTTACTGTACTGTGACATCTGTACAGCTCATCTTCAGTTATCTGGAAATTGGACCTATGAAGCAACCCCCACTCCCCTACAATAATGGACACAGGAAGCACAAATACCTCAGCGTGTCAAATATGTGAACTGCAATTGGAGAAAATAACTACACCCTTCCTCAAAAACTAATCCCCAAATTCAGTACTGTCTCACTGGTCACTAATATCCTTGTGAACTAGAAAGATATTCTGATTTTACAAATGAAGACCCAGGCACAGCTGTAGGCTTCCTTGTGCTAAGTGCGTCAGTCGCGTCCCACTCTGTGCGATCCTATGGACTGCAGCCCACCAGGTTCCTCTGTCCAAGAGATTCTCCAGGCAAGAATACTCGAGTGTGCTAACTAGCAAGTCCATAACAAAACTTCTGCTTCCTCCTCCTCTTCATTTCTGCTCAGCCACTGGAAACTAAATACCCACAGGCATCCTGTGCAAATTCCACAAATCCCAGGCCAGATGAAATGCAGGAGGAAAAGCAACACTGTCATAAGCAGATTTTAAAACTGTGTTTTGAGCACTGATTCCATCAAGGACACCTATAAATGATACTTTCTGGCTCAAGAAAAGTTTCCTCCTTTCTGATCTCCAATCTCTGCTACAGAGAAAGGCCTTCTTAGAATACTGGCTCTTAAGTACTTTTCACCTTATCCTTCGGTCAGTGTTGCCAATTTTGCTTTTCAAAAAAAAGAAAAAATGTCCTGAATGTCCCAGAAGGAATTCACCATTCCTCTAAAGGATTACTATAGAAAAATAAGAATTCTTTGAACTTTCTGTGGCCTGGGGACAGAGAAGAGGTTAAATCAAAGAAGCCAACACTGCTCCAGGCTGTCTCCAGGAAGAGGCTGTTGACCTGGGCCTGTTCGCTCCCTGTCTGGGCAATGGGAAGGGACCAGGCTTCGGTTCCTCCCACTCAGATTCTGCATTCACATTCTCACATCCACCTCCAGCAGGAGGGACAAAGAATGAGACCTGCAGAACTTTTGGCAGTGGGGTGGAAGCGACTGACAACCCTCTTCCTCTGGAATTACTCCTTCATTCAATGATGATGATAATAGTACTACTACTACTAACAGAATTATTATTATCACAGAATCTGCACTGTGTGTTAGGATTGTGTGTAACACACTGTTGCAAGCATTTTAAATACACCTTTGTTCTTCAGTCACTCAGTCATACCTGACTCTTTGTGACCCCATGGACTGTAGCACACCAGGTTTTTCTGTCCTTCATTATCCCCTGGGGTTTGCTCAAACTCATTTCCATTGAGTCGGTGCTGCCATCCAACCACCTCATCCTCTGTCACCCGTTTCTCCTCCTGCCCTCAATCTTTCCCATCATCAAGGTCTTTTCCAATGTTGTCAGCTCTTCCCATCAGGTGGTCAAAAGTACTGCAGCTTCAGCTTCAGCAACAGTCCTTCCTATGAACAATTCAGGGTTGATTTCCTTTAGGATTGACTGGTTTGATCTCCCTGCTGTCCTAGGGACTCTCAAGAGTCTTCTGTGACACCACAGTTCAAAAGCATCAATTCTTTGGCGCTCAGCCTTCTTTATAGTCCAACTCTCACATCTGTACACAACTACTGGAAAAACCAAAACTTTGACTATCTGGACCTTTGTCAGCAAAGTGATGTCTCTGCTTTTTAATATGCTGTCTAGGTTTGTCACAGCTTTCCTTCCAAGAAGTGTCTTTTAATTTCATGGCTACAGTCCCCATCTGCAGTGATTTAGGAGCCCAAGAAAATAAAGCCTGTCACTGTTTCCATTTTTTTCCCCATCTATTTGCCATGAAGTGATGGGACTGAATGCCATGGTCTTAGTAGTTTTAATGCTGAGTTTTAAGCCAGCTTTTTCACTCTCCTCTTTCACCTTCATCAAGAGACTCTTTAGTTCCTTTTGCTTTCTGCCATTAGGCTGGTATCATCTGCATATCTAAGGCTGTTGACATTTCTCCTGGCAATCTTGATTCCAGCTTTTGATGCTTTCAGCCCATTTCACACGACACGGATTTAAATTCTCACAACTATTCTATGAAGGAGGCCATGTTAGTATACCTAAGATCACACAACTAGGGAACCACTCTTCATTCAAGCCCACTTCCCAGGCTTGAAGGAGAGAGAAAAGAAGCCTCTTGTTCTTGTTAGAAGGAAGGTGGAACACAGACCTCATACACAGGAGGCAAGGAATACACATAAATGAATAAAAAGAGCAGTTGGCCTGTGTTCCCACTAGTTATCCCAGGAAAAGGTACCAGCCCACTTTCTCCCTTCTCAGCCTAAAGCAGTAGAGAGCAGAAGACCCTCAATAAATATTTGTTTAACATAAGCCAGATACTCCCCTAACTCCTGGGCTTGCCTGGTGGCTCAGATTGTAAAGAATCCTTCTGTAATGCAGAAGACCAGGGTTCCATCCCTGGGTTGGGAAGATCCCCTGGAGGAGGGCATGGCAACCTATTCCAGTATTCTTGCCTGGAGAATCCCCATGGACAGAGGAGCCTGGAGGGCTATATTCCACGGGGTTGCAAGAGTTGGACATGACTGAGCGACGAAGCAGAGTCCCTAACTCCTAAAACACTGTTCCTATATATAAAGCCTAGCCCTTACTATGGCACTCCTGATGCCCTGTCCCATTAGCAAGGCCTCCTGGGAAATCCTTTTCTAGTCAAAACTTGGTGCTTGGATCTCTCTTTTATCATATGCTCTGAAATCCCACAGAGACAGAGCTGCTGGGACCATTTTCTGTGGGTGTCTCAACGGTTAAGCATGGTGACAGCCAGCAGTCTCACCTCCCACCTTTGCTGGCTGTGTAATCAGCCTGCTTTTAATCCTGCCAAGCTCCGCGCTGCCTGGCACCACAGGCTAGAAGCTGCACATGGGTACTAATTTAACAAATCACCTGTCTGGCTCTCTTGCCAGGACACCCACCCTGGAGATTATACAGCTGCTGATGCTAGGGCTGCAACCCTACAGGACAACAGGTAAACAGCAGAGGCCAGGAGCTCAGGGCCCACACACTTTCCAGCTCTGTCCTGCCAAAGAAAGCCCAGGTGAGGTGTTTGGTACTAGGTGACCCTCGGAGACTAGGCCTCCTACTCCATCCTAACTCCCTGGGGATTTTTAAAGTTCTATTTAGCCAAATGCAGGACTAACAGACAGACAGAGTTCAGCTTTAGAAGCACTAACACATACTCCCAGAAACCTGGAAGACAGGAACATCCTAGGACACACCCATAAGATACAGTAAGAGGAAACTGCAACAACACACGCACACACACACACACACAAACTATACAGAGTTCTGCAACCAACCAAAAACTGTGATGTGAAACTAACCGTAGAGCTTGTTCCAAAATGTATGAGTCATACTCAGCCCAGGACCACAGGAAAATAAGTGAAATGGTCCACAAACTATTTACAATACTCACTCGTTGTGTTGGCTGTTTATCTATAACCACTGAAAAGAAAAGATCTTTTTAGGGTGACAAATAAGATGCCCACTTTTAAAAAGTGACAAGTGTGCCATGACAGACCTTACAAAAGGACAAATCACTTTGCTCCCTGCAGTGGAGGGGGAAGTTAATCTAAGGAGAGACTGACTTTAAATAACCATCAGCAAGCTATAAGCTGTCATAAGCAATTACCGCCGTCAAATACTTGTCAACATGCACATTATGACATTTACGTTAAAAGACAGCAGAGCATAGATTTTTAGCTTAATCTTTAAGAGATGTTTCAAACTAGATTCTCAATCCTATGTCTTAAGAAGGCTTAAAAAAAAAAATCACAATACTTGCTTCCAACCAGTGCTTTAAGATTGGTTTGCCACTAAAACTAGGTTAACGTCAGGGTGACACAATGGATTCCAAAAACAAAGAGAGTAGTGTCTAAGGTCACAGAGGCCCTCCAACCAGGTTTCAGGCTGGAGAGTGAGAGAACAGGGGACGCACTGACCAGTTTGCAGCTTTACTTCTGCAGAGAAGAAGGTAAGTAGCATGGTGAGTGCAGACTTCCACCAAGCACCTGCGCAGCCAACATTTTCTGTCTGTAACTGTTCACCATTTTAAAGGAGCCAAGCAGAAGCCACAGCCCCACATACCCCATCATTCTCTGCAAGTCAGTGTCCTTACCTAAAAAGTTAAATGCTCATGTACAAAGCTAGGCTTTAACAGTACATGAACAGAGAACTTTCAGATGTACAAGCTGAGTTTCAAAGAGGCAGAGGAACCAAAGATCAAATTGCCAACATCTGTTGGATCATGAATAAGCCAAGGGAATCACAGAAAAACATCTATTTCTTTTTCACTGACTGGCTACTAAAGCCTTTGGCTGTGTGGATGAAAATAAACTGTGCAAAATTCTTAGAGATGGGAGTACCAGACCACTTTACCTATCTCCTGAGAAACCCATATTTGGGTCAAGAAGCAACATTTAGAACCAGACATGGAACAACTGACTGGTTCAAAATTGGGGAACAAGTACAAGAGGGCTGTATATGGTCATCCTGTCTATTTAACTTACATGCAGAGTACATCATGCAATATGCCAGGCTAGATGAGTCACAAGCCGGAATCAGGATTGCCGGGACAAATATCAACAACTTCAGATATGCGCATGATACCACTCTAATAGCAGAAAATGGACAGGAACTAAAGAGCCTCTTGATGAAAGTGAAAGAGGAGAGTGAAAAATTTGACTTAAAACTCAACATTTAAAAAAACTAAGATTATGGCATCCAGTTCTACCACTTCATGGCAAATAGAAGGGGGAAAGAGGAAGCAGGGACAGATTTTGTTTTCTTGGGCTCCAAAATCGCTGCCAACAGTGACTATAGCCATGAACTTCAGAGACGCTTGCTCCTTGAAAGGAAAGCTATGACAAACCTAGACAGCACTTTGCCAACAAAGGTCCAGATGGTCAAAACTATGGTTTTTCCAGTAGTTGTGTACAGATGTGAGAGCTGAACCATAAAGAAGGCTGAGCACCAAAGAATTGATGCTTTCAAATTGTGATGCTGGAGAAGACTCTTTGGAGTCCCTTGGACTGCAAGGAGATCAAACCAGTCCATCCTAAAGGAAATCAACCCTGAATGTTCATAGGAAGGACTATTGCTGAAGCTGCAATACTTTGACCACCTGATGGGAAGAGCCAACACACTGGAAAAGACCTTGATGCTGGGAAAGACTGAAGGCAGGAGGAGAAGGGTGCAACAGAGGATGAGATGGTTGGATAGCATCACCAACTCAATGGACATGAGTTTGAGCAAACTCCTGGAGATAGTGAAGGACAGGGAAGCCTGGTGTGCTACAGTCCATGGGGTCACAAAGAGTTGGATACGACTTAGTAAGCGAACAACAACTTAGCACAAGCTTCAAAGTCAAATGGCCCAAGGTCCCATCCCTGTTCTAACCTCACCAACCATGTGATGCTGGCCAAGTTACTTTATAAGTTCCCTCAGCTGTAAAATGGACATACTGATACCACCTGCCTTGTAAGGTTGTGGAGAGAATTATATGACAGAAGGTACTATAATTGCTTAGCGCAGGGCCTGTCTCAGCAAGAATACTCAATAAATGACATCTGCTCTGGTCAACATCATCAGTATTTCCATAAATGGGGGCTCACCCATGAACTAGAGCAATAAAAGTAGTTAATCCACTTGCTCATTTAGCAAATATTTACTGACTGCTCCCCCAAGGGCCAGGCACAGTGCCAGAGGTTAGAGATACAGCAGTGAGTAGCATGGGGCTCAAACTTCAACAACTCTAGTCTGAGGGGGAGACGCGCACATAACTGATATGGTGGCCAAGTTTCCAGAGTAAAACAAAGCATAAACACAATAAAACAGTTCAAATGCCTCTTCATAATTTAGAATTTTATTTGTGACACTGGTCAAAAATACACATATCAGATACCATATGATATCTGTTCCTTACACAGGAACTACGCTAAGATTCAACCAAGCACTGCTTTTGCCAACACACCCACAGAGAGTAAATGTTCAACAGTGGGTTAAAGTTCAGCAGGAACTGGAGGAGCTGCCAGATCGATACACACCGAAATGAAGATCGCCTCCCCCTTCAGAGATGAACAGAGTCCAGGGTGTATGTCACCAGAAAACGTACAATCACAAGACTAAAGATGCATGGACATCCAGCTGGCTGCACTTATTAACTGTGAGTATGAGTCATCAGGCAACTCTCTAGGCAAATGTAAGACTAAACGGGCTTATTGTTGACAATTCATCAAAAAGTACAACGGAAAGATGAAGAATGAGCCAACTCTAGAAGAAAATGAGCAAGCATAACCATGACCAGCTGAAAAGTCAATTCAATTATTTCTTTAAAGCCCAAAATGACACTCTTTGAAGAAATTCCTAATGGGGAGTGGAGTTTGTTCAGCAAATCAATAGTTTATCACCTCCAATTTATTGGCCTCAAAGGGCTGGGTCAGATGCCACATTATGGCCAACATAAAAGTTCACATGAATTAACCAACGCAGGTCAAAAATCCCCTTATCTAGAGCTAACTCAATTTACAATCAGCTGAGCACCAATAAGCAAAGGACAAAGATGAGAAATATTATGCATAAAGGAACACTGTTTCCTAAAAAAGATTTTAAGGAAATATGGCTTTTTAACAAACATTCCTCTCAGCACACAGCTGGCACTGGAAATTAACTCACCAGATGGAGAAGGTTACCCAGGCCAGTGCTTCTTAAGTTTTCATGTTCCTATAAATTACCTGGGATTCTTGTTAAACTGCCAATTCCAATTCTAGGTACCCAATATTCTGCATATGTAAACAAATTCCTAGATGCCATGGAGGCTACTGGTCCACAAACTATACTTGGAGAGGCAGAGAGCTAGACCAGCTAGCCATGGTTCATCAGTGAACATTCCCCTTGCAGTGAGGCATCTGTTCAGGGTCACAGACAGCTCAGGGAGTACAGAGGAAGCCAAGGACTCCACTACCTAGAAAAATGCACGAGCGTACCTGCAGGCAGGGCTCACTGTTGCTGTTGTTCAGTCACTAAGTAGTGCCCGACCCTTTGCGACCCCCACGGGCTGCAGCACACCAGGCTTGCAGGTGGATTCTTTACCATCTGAGCCACCACGGTGACCAGGGGCACATACACAACAAATTTCAGAATTCTCCTATAGGCAACTGAAGAGCCTCCCCACCTCTGTAAGATGGTCCATGGAACCCAAGACAAGAACCTCTGCCTCAGGAGCGTGCCTGTTACTGTTGCCAATACCAGACAAGCCAGGCGCAGGGTAGAGGGAGGCATCCCAGTGAGCCCTTTGGCCCATGTGTGAGCAGCTTGCGCTATCTTCCCTCGGTCAAAGGTGACACAATCAAGATGCCATAAAGATGATGGATAGTAAGTAAGAAATGAAGATAGGATATCAGGAAACTCCATAAACTGCCTCCAAGATACAGGTGACTCACCCTCAGCCTGAGTGTGCCTCAAGGAGCCCTCCTTTCTGGCAATCTGTCTGTCCCAAGCAGAGCAGACACTACCTGAATCCCACCATCATATGGCACTGCCTTCCCAGATGATTTGACTTCTGGTCTAGACCCAGGAGCAGAAGACTGTCCTCCCTACTTATTCTTAAAGTCTGTTTCCTCACCTGTAAAATGCAATTAGGAACAGATGCCACTTCATAGCATGCTTGGGGAAAATAAAACAATGCATACAAATGTGTTTGGAACACTGAAAGAGCTTTAAAAATGTTTCCTTATTATTATGCTTTGATTATTATGGCCTTTATGAACATGCAGAGATCAAGAACCATTCCCAAAGAGTCTTTTCTAAACGGAAGAGCTTAAATGCTATGCTGCATCTCCAGGGCAAAGGCCAGCTCCCACCATCCTTCCACTGCAAACAGACACACGACTATCATAGAACCACGCTGGGCTATTGCTGCCACTCACAAACCCCGTGACTGTCTTTTCTGCTTCTGTTTTTATTGTAGTAAAACACACTGTGACGGCCATTTAACAACCACTGTGGCCAGGCACATGTTTCTCTACTACTAAGTTCAAGATCATATCCAAAGCCTCCAGCTCCAGGCTGGCATGGCTCAATATGAGCCTTAGTTCTTATTAGCATCTTGAACTAACAAGGCCAAACCCAAATATGAAATGGCTGTTCAGAGAGAAAAGAGCCACAATGCTAACAAACCCTTAATAATTTGTGATGTGAATGTATCCAGCACCCTTTGTCCACAGACCTCAAAAATTCTTAACAAGAAAGTTATACCAGTTTGCACAACAATCCTAAGAACATGGGGTGAACAAAAACTGGATACTCAAGTTTTGAGCCTCCTGGAGCTCTTTAAGTTCCAGTGTTCCTCAATGCAAGATTAGTCACCTAAATGCTTATGAAAATACACATTCCTGGGTCCCATTAAAACCCACTACATCAAAATTTCTGAGGAAGCAAACTGCAAGTTTTAATAAATCACCTCCAGAAAGTTCCAGCACACACTAAATTTTAAACAGAGCTAAGACTTAACCTCCCAGGGAAAAAGGCAAACAAGTAAATGCATTCAAAATTTTTCCTACAGCTTCAAGGGATTCACAGACCTCCTGATGTCTTCCCTTGGATTCAAGGGTAAAAATTCTGTACACCAACAGTCACTGCTTCCCAACCTCAATCATTCATATACGACCTCCATACTTTCTTTTTCCAAATCCATACTATTTAAACTTTCTAAACAAACTCACTTTTATCTACATATTATGTGTAATAGCTTTGAATCTATTGGTTTGATCTTTAGCTATAAGTTTTCCTAGTAAAATATATGATTAACAATACAAAAAATGTTTGTTACTGCATATCCTAAAGCCATCTCCTGTGTCACCTAACAGACGTTAAGTATTACCCCTCTTCATGAAATACTTAGTGTTGTTCAGAAATCCGAACCCACTGGGGATTTTATGAGGCACTCATGCTCTTTTACGTGAGGGGCTGTCTATTCTGGCAAATCCCAGATAACCTCAAAACCTCAGTCTGCAAATGCCTGGCAGAGCCAGCCAAGGAAGAGAGAGGGCTTTCCTTCCGAAGAGAAGGACTGGAGATATGACACATTTGGAGGTGACTGGCTTGTCCATATGCCCTTTCTGTGACCTGCCTGCCCCCATCAATGAGGTGACACATGCCCACCCTAGCCCCAGCCCTGCCTCCTCAGTACAGGGACAAAGGTGGGCATCTGAGCTGGCCGGGCCAATTTGTTTCTCTTCTGGGCATTTGTAATTGGGGCAGAGAGGAGCCTGTTCTTGATGCTGAACATTCAAACTGAGGAGTGTTTCAGACCTGGGCAGGGGCAGCCTCCTTCTCCCTTGTGTGCACACAGAACAGAGAAAGCTGGTCTGTGGAGGCAAGTGAGAGGGCACATCAGCAGCCCCAGAGGGAAAGTACACACAACTTGGCTCCAGACTTTCCCATTCCTGGTTCCCAGCCAGCTGCACTTCCTGCCCTCAGGGTCCATGGGACGTCCCGGCATCCCAGCAATAAATTTCTCCCCTTGGCTTCAGTTGGATTGAACAGGCAGCTGCTCCTCGCAACCCAATCAGTACTAAATTAAGACTCCGTGTGCTGCACAGCCCTGGCTCAGATGACCAGGTGGAGGGGAAGAAAGGCCAGGCGCCAGGAGCCAGAGCCAGGGTGGGCGCCCTTCCAGACACACCCAGAGAAAGGGTAACGCTGGAACCCTATCATACGGACACAGAAGAGGGGTTCTCATGGGGGTCCCCGCCACATCACTCCAGGTGAAAGGTTCACAAGAAGCAGCTGACACAAGGGTTCACGGAGCTCCTCCCCCCACTGATGGTGGACAGAGAATAAGAAAGATGACAGATACAGCTGACATTTACTGAGTGTTGGCATATGAGCTAGACTCTACAATTATGATCTCATTTATTCTTCCTGAGAGCCCAAAGAAGGTGGTGATGTTGTGTTCCCAATTTTATACACGAGGAAACTGAGAGTCAGAAAAGTTAAGTGTTTGCCAAGGTGGGCTTCCCTGGTGACTCAGCTGGTAAAGAATCCGCCTGCAATGTGGGAGACCTGGGTTCGATCCCTAGGTTGGGAAGATCCCCTGGAGAAGGGAAAGGGTACCCACTCCAGTATTCTGGCCTGGAGAATCCCATGGACTGTGCAGTCCATGGGGTCACAAAGAGTCAGACATGACTGAGTGACTTTCACAAAGGTGATAAAGCTAAGGGAGGATCCAAACTCCAGAGTCTGAGCTCTTACCCATCACGCTATATTGATTTATGAAACAATACTAAAGGACAACACAGGGACCCCAGGCAGAGCTGGCACCTGAGTGACCAGCCCCTGACCCCAGCCGGCAACAGCACACCTGTGGGCACAGCACTGAGTAAACAAGGGGGTGCAAAAGAAGCCAAGGGAGGGGTGCCACCTGGCTGAGGCGGGGTTTGGCTGACCCAAGTGAGACCCACTGGAGCCGGGCTTGGACCCAGATCACAGATACAGGGTTAAAGTAGAATGGTGCCCGGCGTCCCCTCTGTGGTCCCACATGGAGTGAAAGGGAAGACACACTCCCAGGTCAGACGGGTCTAAGCAAACCTGCCCAAGGGCCATGCTGTCAGAACTACTAATAAACACCAGGACAGACATCACACGTCCAGGTTTGGGACTGGATGACATGGTCAAAGAGAGAAAACAGAACCTTAATCATGCCCCCAGAGCCTGCTCTGATAGATTCCCCTGGTACTCATCTCTCATTTCTAAAACCTGAAGCCCAGAGCAGACAACTAACCTGTCACAGTTCACAAATCAATTACAACTAAAGCACTGGTTCCCCAAACTCCAAGAAGATCCCAAATCTGGCCGGGAATCTTAAATAAGGCACCTGAACTTTTCAATGTTTGTGCAGCGAGTTTTCCTATGAAAACAGCACTGACACATTCACTTCTCACCATCTCTGCCAGAGGAGTGAACAGTGCGATTCGACAAGACTGGATGAAATGCCAGTTCTGGGCAAGGCACTGAGCCAAGGGCTGAAGTCACGCCAAGCTGTCCTCACCACCTCGTGAGAAGTAGGCACTTACCAGATGGCTGCCAGGATTTGGGGTTGCAACCTATGGTCAGGGAACCAGAATGACAAAGATGCTGGCTGAAATGGCATCCGACCCAAGATCCAATGCCACCCACAGACCACCTAAAATCCTCTTAGCCTTCGTCATGTTGACAGCAGGAAAACCCATCTTATAAACCAAGGCTTTCAAAGCACCATCCCCTCAGGTTTTCACCTGTTGTATCTCTGAGTCTTCCTGGCTCCCTTCTCTTATCCTCAGAGGGAGATGGTCCCCAAAGTGCTGCCCAAACCCTTGCTATAGACTGAATGTTTGTGTCCTTGCCAAAATTCATACATGGAAACCCTACTCCCCAACGTGATGGTTTTAGGAAGTGAGGCCTTCAGAAGGTAATTAGGTAATAAGGAGGTTATGAGGGTGGAACCCTCATGATGGGATTAGTGCCCTTAAACACAAGAGAGCTTGTTCCCTACCTCTGCTCCCTGCCAGGGAAGGACACAATGGGAAGTCAATAGTCTACAACCCAGAAGAGGGCCCTTCCAAGAAACAGACCATGCCAGCACTCTCATCTTGGACTTCCTGCCTCCAGAACTGTGAGAAATCAATCTCCATTGTTTATAATCCGCCTGGCCTATGGTCACAACAGCCAGAATTCACTAAGACACCCCTTCTCCCTTGGTTGACTGCAGAAATAACTCTACAACAGTGGCATACGCTTCTCTCCCTGGCCAGCTCCACTCCTGCTTTTCCAGCCACCTGCCCAGATTCATCACCTGAGTTTTGGGCTGGCACCTCCATCTGTCTCCCTCCTCTCCCACCTGTTTCTCTGCCTGAGCTCCTTATCTCTGGCACAGGGAAGAGAATTAGCATTTACTGAAATTCCAGCACTTGCTAGGCACCATGCTGGGTGCTCTCCACATTCCTGCATTTAAAAGAATCATTACAACCTCCCAGAGTCACCTAGGTCTCTGGCCACTAATCAGTGATACACCCAGTAAATGTTATCTCTCACCTCACTGTCCAAAACCCCCTTAAGCCTTCTTCTTCCCACTCTGTGAGGGTCTCCTACTCATCCTCCCTATCACGGGCTTGCCTCCTGGCACAAGATAATAGACACTATCCTCTTGAGACACAGTGCCCACATCATCAGTAACTTCTAGGACATCTCCTCTTTTCTTCCATGCCAACCCAAGTGCCTTGCCTGGCCCTGGAGCCTGCCACAACCTGGCTCTCACATACCTTCCAACATACTACCCACTGCTTCCCCACCAACCTTCGAGGCTCCAGCCAAACCACGTGACTCCAGTCTCTGAATCCAGGCTGTGCCTTCCAAGCCTGGGCACACAAGTCCCTCCATCCAATGTGCCTTTTTCTCCTGTTTCTTCATGCTCAACTCCTCTTTCTCCAAGGCCTAGGGCAGGCTTCTTCTCCTGTGGAGAATGACTCTGCCCTCCTGTGAACTCAAGCATCACTGGTGTACTCCTCTGATGGCACCACTGAGTTCTCCGTGAGACTCAGAGTTTAAGAGTAGGGACTGAATAGGATTATTTCTGCAGCTCTCCACTGTACCTAACACAGCTCTTCCCACCAAAACAATATCCATTCAGTCATTCAATACCTATTTACCCAGTGTCTACTATGTCCCAAGGTGCTACAGGACACTCAGTATACAGTGTAAGCCAAAAAAGACACAGTTCCTCCCCTCACAGGATTCCTAGTTAGTGACAAGATGAACTTTAACCAGGCCTTACCTAATTGAGTGTGCAATCAAAAACGGCTCTGTGCTACAGAAGGCAAGAGCCAGGGTCACAGAGAAGCACAGAGGAGTCAGGAAGGCCAGCTAGAGAATTGAGGCTGGGATGAGTTTGAAGGATGAGTGGTGAGAAGGGGGAGTGGGAAAAGTGCTCCATGGTTAGGCAAGGGCATATGCAAAGGCCCTGTGGTGGGCAAGAGCACCTCGATCAGAGAATGTGAAGGAAGCAGGGGAAGGATGCACTGTGACTGGGGAATCTCAGCAAATCTGTGGAATGAATATGAATATATGACCTTCACCTAATTAGCATACAATTTTTAAGTCAGTAAGACCAATACACCTTAGCTCTACAGCAGAACACCAAAGTCAATTTTAAAATATCTGTATCTATATATATACATATATTTTCCCATTTGAAAGAAATTTCCTCCTTAAGCATGAATGCTATTCTCAGAAAAAGATGAAAGTAAGTTCTCTTACCTAGAAATGGAAATGCAAGCAAGGCTGGAACCTGATAAAAATCACATAAGACTCTAAGTTATATAATGCTGTTTTTTTCATAATTAACAGCTAGCCACTGGACTGAGGAAATAAATAGCCTGTCAATCACTAAGCTAACCACTGGCTAACATGCAGTCTCTCATTTGATCTTCACAACATCCCATGAAGCAGGTACTAGTATCACTCCCATCTTACAGAGAAGGAAACTGAGGCTCAGATAAGTAACTGGTTCATGGTCACTCAGGTGACGAACAGTAGAGCCAGGATCGATGGGACACCAGAGCTTCACCCTTAACCACCACGCTACATTGCCTCACAAGCCAGCTATAATGTCAGAACTTCTGGAATTGTGTTTATTTTTAAACCCCCCTCCCTACACACACACACACACACACACACACACACACACTTAAGCTGCTAAACACAGACAATGGAAACAAGATGAAATAATTTCTGAAGGAATGCAAGGAAACTTCTAGTGTCAGCTCCCTTCCTGTTGTAGGTCTCCCTCAAAACACCCCAACTCTCCCTCCAATTTTAATAAAGAAAAGTTTTCCAGTTCATTGCAATACTTAATATCCTGAGAGAACAGGAATTGGAAACTGATGAATCTTCTCAGGCCACATCGCAGCCAAAGTCAACAGCCTCCAAACCCTCTTGTAGGCAGTCGCTGTTTACAGGACATCTAACAGGAAGGAGAGGGGGGTTTCAGATTACTGGAAAGCTCCTGCCATAGTTTTCCCAACTCTTGACAAAATTCTGAGTCTTGTCTATGAAGGACGATATCATGCTTCCTCTGTCAACAAATCCTTCCCCAAACTATTTCTACTCTTCTCTCACAAAGTTTACCTACCTGTTATGGATAAAACTAGCCACCTACATGAGGCCTGGCCGACCTCTGAGGAGGGTGCTGGCCTAAGCCACCAGAAAGATCTCATTAAATCAGTATCGGCGGCCACCACAAAGCTAATGCCCAATTCTAAAGCTGGCTGGCCTGCTGAGCCTCCCTAACACCCTCAAACACTCATCTGAACAACTCAAGGCATAGGAAATAGAGGTGTTTTTAGAACTGCACTCCTGAACCACAGTGTTATGGGCTGAACCATGTCCCCTCTCAAAATTCCTATGTTTAAGTCCCAAGTCCTAGTACCTCAAAATGAGACTATATCTGGAGATAGGGCCTATAAAGAGGGGATTAACATAAAAATGAGGTCATATGGGTGGCCCTCATCCACTATGACTGGGTCCTTATAGGAAGATATTAGAGGGCCTCCCTGGTGGTCCAGTGGTTAAGACCCTGGGCTTCCAAGGCAGGGGGCACAGGTTCGATCCCTGACAGGGGAACTAAACTCCCACATGCTGCACAGCGCAGCCAAAAAAAAAAGACGATACCAGGATTCAGACAATTACCGAGGGGAGACCATGTCAGGACACAGAAGGAAGACGGCCATCTACAAGTCAAGAAAACAGGCCTCAGAAGAAACTGACCCTGCAGACCTGGATCTCAGACAGCTGTGAGAAAATTAATTTCTGTGGTTTAAACCACTCAGTCTGTGACACCGGGTAATGGCAGCCCCTGACAACTAATGCGCACACTATTCATGTTGCTCCAAACTCCAAGTCACTGCCCATCTTGACAGGGCACAGGCAGACTGGTTTCTCCTCTGAAACAGTCCCTCTGGGCACACAAATCACAACCAGACAGACCACTGAGTGCTCCAGTCAGGGGAAACTTTTGCCATTGGGGCTGGGGACCCAGGACAAAACTATACTTGCTTGCTTAATTACAAAGGTGATAATCAGTATTCTGGAAATGAATGGAATTCAAACGTAGTCAAATCCCTTCACGGACAGGTGCCAAGGCCTACCTCTGATACCTCTGTTTGAGTCCAACCATGCTACGGAAGGTTTTTCCCATGTGCGGTAACAAAGAATTGCATTAAACGGTTGCTTACAGCACACTGCAGGGGGAGGATTTCTGCCTAAATAACCCTCCTACTACAGGAAGAGAGGAGGCGGCTCTGCGGGAAAAAGCAGCAGAGAAGGATCCTTTCTCGGTTAACAAAAGGGCAAAAGAGCCCGTCCCAAAAACGTCATCCAGGACGGCAGTGAGGTGATGACTAAGCTTATTTCAGAGGGTGACCAGGATACATGAAGTCCTATGATTAGGTGAGGAGGCTCCAAACCAGGCAATTTTCCCAGAGGCTCTGGAGCTTCGAGAATTACTTAAAGGCCAAGAAATAAGGAGAGAGTATTTCAGTTGGGTGCTGCTGAAGCTGAGGCAGGCAGGAGTGGGCTCAACAGGCTCAAAGCCTGGTACGATGCTGCTGCTGCTGCTAAGTCGCTTCAGTCGTGTCCGACTCTGTGCAACCCCACAGACAGCAGCCCACCAGGCTCCTCTGTCCCTGGGATTCGCCAGGCAAGAATACTGCTGGGCACCTAATTATCATAATGAAACAACTGCTATTTACAAGGCAGCCACTGAGCCAGGCACTGTGCAAGCATACTTCTCACACTGGCTCACTAAAACCTCAAACAACCACAGCAGGGAGAACTATTATTAACTTCAATTCAATACATGAAAATAAGGCCAGAATATAAGCTCTGCGAAAGCTTAGTGTTTTTCCTGTTTTGTTCACTAGGTTATCCTAGAGCCTAGAACAGTGGTTGGGATACAGTAGGCACATCGCGTTTACTAGCTGAATAAACAAAAACAGAGGTTACGTGTCAATGTTACAGAAGGAGGGGCCCTGGGATTTGAGCCTGTGCTGTTGGCACCAGATGCCACACTCTCGGCTTCTGCTCTGCCACACAGGATGGAGAATGCTTGTTAAAGAGCTGGGGGAAATGCCTGGTGTGAAAACAGCTTGGTCCACTGCACTTTTCAATGTCTGCACCTCCTGCTCCTCAGCAAGGAGATGTTATCTGCATCCAGAGTACAGAGCAAAGTGAAACAAGGGGCCGGGGCCTATAGATGACAGGAAAAGGGGCAGTCAGGAATGTGCCCTTCCCTCATACCTGTGACACTCCCTGAGGCCTCACACAACAACGTGTGTTGTATCCAGGAACTCACCTGAGAGTGGACAGGTAGTTGGAGAGAAAGCAACTGGAAGCAGGGAGACTGATTCATCCGACTCGCTAGGAATAAGTTGAACAGAGCCAGTACAATCTCCGACAGAACTTCCCAAAGCGTGGTGTGCACACAACTTTGCAGGGTACAAAATCATCTTACATGGCACAAAAATACTCACTAGAGCTGATGGATTGATTGCTAAGGTTACTTTCTATTTTGACCAAAGTATACTAGTGCTTTATTTATGGTCAAGTTATAAAATACCCTTTTAAAACAAAGGGTAACCTTTCAAAAAGAACAGTACTCCCATTTACATAAACACATTAGGTAAACAATAGAATAGGTTGCATTGATGTGACAGAAAGTCCAAATGGAAGTACATGAGTGACTAAAGTTTGGGAACTGCAGTTTCCTGGAACATTCTCCATTCTGTGTGTCAAATGTTTCCACACCTGCACCTCATGCATTCACCCAGACATGCCACAGCGCAAAAGGAAGAGAACCTACAGAGATGAAATTTTTCCATTTCCATCCAAATCCCTTAATAAATGACTATATGTGAGAGAGAGACAAAGACCAAAAAGAGCAAGAGAGAAAGCACAGACACAAACACAACAGGCGCGTTCACTAAGATATTACCAAGTTCACAGCAGGGCTTGACCTGGAGCTGAAGCCCTGCCCTCTGCCTGGGGAGAGCAGCAACACAGAGCTCCCTTTGATACTATCCTGAATTCCACACCGGCTCTTTCGGCTATTATTTTATGGCATGGTAGCTGAGCTCAGCCCTGTCCAAAGAATTGCACTGAGGTCTCTGGGACCTGTTCCAACAACAACACACAATGAGGCCTTCTCTCTCTGATAAAGCCAGGAACCCCTCCCTCTGTGATCTGCTCCCCTGCTCCTCCCAAACAAAAGTAAAGTCCCATTTTGAGCAGAACCCTGCCAGCCACACACGGCCTTCTCCTCCTCACCTTCCGTGTTGGGGATGGTAAAGTTTCAGGCCGGCTGTAGGTGGGAGGACAAGTTGAGCTTCAGGTCAGACCTAGGAGTCCAATCAGTTCTTGGGGAGAGAAGAACGCCTTCAAGGCCATGGAAGTAAAAGCTGAAACGGAAGCAATGGTACCACAACCTGCTCCAAGCCAACGTGCTCCAACAAGTTCGTGAGCTCCACGAGTGCAGGGGCTTGTCTGACTCCACAGCCAAGCGCAGTCAGTGGCTGGTGCTCAGGAGGTACACGGTAAACAGGTATTAAATAAATAGATGAGTCAATCAATCTATCTATGTGTCAATCAATGTATGAATGAATGGATGACCAAGGCAGTGAAGGGAGGAGGAAGTGAAGAAGTGTAACTGTAAGATTATCTCTCCCCTTTTTTCCTGAGAATTAGCAACTGTATAAATAGGAGACCCCAAAAAGGATACTTTTTCCTTTTCACAGCTACCCAGAGCAGGTGGTAAATTAACAGCAGAACCTTTGATCCCTGAACTATCTGGCATTATAGCAGAATGCAGCAAACCGAAAGCAACCCTGAATTTCTCCAGGGCATGCTCAGACACTCCAACTCCAGGTCTTGCTCCCTGGACGAAGGAAGAGAAGAATGATTCGGAGAATGATGACTTGCACCAATGGACTCAACTCCTCCTTTTAAAAAGTTCAAAGTCCTTCACATCCTGGTTTCTCTCAAGGGACTTCTATTTAGAGTATATATATGTTTCTCCTTTCCTTTTGCTCTTTCTCTCTTTGCTTATCTGAATTTTCTAATCATTTTACGATGAACATGGATTACTTGAATTATAAAAATGTCTAACACAGGCTGATGAAACACACAAATAAGACCACTCAAAAAGGACACTTTTTGAATATTTTGAAGTCCTGCGTATTTTACAGGACTTCGTTTTAATGTTTCTATTGATACACTGCAAAACTTAACACTGCTATGTCATGTAATTGCACTCAACTAAGTCCTCTGAAAAGCAAATTGTAAATTTCTGATTAAAGTCAAAGTTCTTGACTTAAAAGCGGAACACCCAGTCATACAGGCACTTATCTTATAATAGGGCAACTAACTGATGGGCAAAGTGCCAGAGAATGAGACAAGTACAAGGACACAAGCTTAATAAGCAATGTGCCATATATGGATAAAACATATGTTCTAACTCATTCATGCTAAGAAAAGCTGCTCGGCAACTCTTTTCTGGGGCAGAAACCTCCAGAAGTTAATAGTGGCCAGGGTACCCTCTGCAGGGATAGAAGAGCTTTCCTTTCTTCATGGAGCTGGCTGAGCCATCTTGGAGCTCACCCCAGTCCCAAACTGATGGACCAAACTCTAAACAGTTTGTAACCACCAGCTAAGTGCCTCTGTTTCTGTTAGGTCCTTGGAATTCACTGTCAATGGCTCGTCTGTCCCACAAAGTGGTGACAGGAAAGCAGCTGGTCTGGCAATCAAAGACCTAATTCTGAGGTCCGATTCTCACCAGACCCTGTACAACTCAACCACTGCATGCCTTGGTCAGTCCATTTTACCAAAACTTAGTAAGATCAGTCATATCTTACAGGCTATTGGGCATAAAAACTAAGGCAAAACGTTAAGCTGCGAGGGGGCAGAAAGGGAAGGAAGAAATAACTTAAGAACCACTAAGCAAAATCTGATACCACTTAGATGGATGGGATTTCACCACCTCAAACTATAGGGCTAAAGTAGAACAAGCCGAAAAGAGATTCAACTGTTGTTCAGTCTACTGTTCTCCTAAATTATAACATTCTTAAAAATAGAAGAGAAATGGATAGAACTTTGCATTTTCTCATTTTCTAGCCACATTCTTCCTCACTAGGAAATGGCAAAGTATTTAAACTATGGCCTGAAAGAGCTGCATGAAGACAGTTGATAAGAAGCCCCTAGTTCCCAAGGTCAGGCAAGGGGGAAGCCACTTGCATGTGACCCAGCAGATGCCTATGAGCACCAGGGCAGGTGCTCACATCCTGTCCTCAGCCCCAGGAGCCAGGGCTGCAACTTGGGTGTGAACTTGAATGTTCTGGGGATGTATCAACAAAAGGGGTGAGGAGGGCAGCCAGGGCAAAGACTTCCCAAGGCTGAATCAATAGAGCTGTCTATAGACAAAGGGGCAGCAAACAGAGTGTTATCAGACACACCAGAGCTGTGTGGGCTGCCCCAGGGAGAACTTGCTAAGCACCGCCCACAGCAGCCATCTTCAGCAACCTTTTCACACACAAGACCCCCACAGTGAAGGGGGATCAAAGTGAGACTGGTCTCTGGAAATGAGATTTGGAGTAGAAACTGCTGAACTGAGGAGCTCGGGTTTTTAAGAGAACAGGCGAGGTTTGACTCCTGAATCCGTGTCTCATTCAGTGGCAAGTTAAACGAACAAATTACTAAACGTTCCTGACCTGAAGTTGTTTCACACAAAAATGGAATAACCGTGCCTCTTTAACACAATTGTTGCTAGAGTCAAATTACACCATGCCTGAGAGCACTGAGCACAGTGCACGGATCAGCGCATTTCATTCTTATAATTTCATGCAAAGCACCAACAGTATTGTTGTGGTTAGTTGGAAAAAATGGCTACGTGTACTTCAGGATCATGTTACAGAAAAATTCCACTCCCAAACCCCAGTCAAGAGAACAGGCACTGGAGAGCAAGACTAGGGGCTCCCCTCACACTCTCAGGACCCAGGGCTGCTGTTCTGTGCCAGAGTCCTCACCACAGTACTGCTTCTGCAGAGCCTCCAGTCTCAGCAGAAGATCCAAAGAAAACAACTCTTGCCCTGAAGAGAATCAACTGTTGGGTAGCCTCAAACATGCCTAAGAAATCCAACCTGAGCTTAGCCTGGCTTCCTTACCCTACCAAAGCGATTGCATATATTTACAGAGTCAGATGGCTAAGGAAGGAAGCGGGTGACGTGCTTGGGAGAGTCCTTTCTTGGTTTCACTAATCTTTTATTTTGGTCTTACCCAGGCATCACTCCAGATGCCTACAATCCACAATTATGTAAGAAAATCAGGAAGGAGGCAAAACACAAGGGCTACCATGGATGCCAACAGCCTCCTTCCCAAAACCTTCTCTAGAAAAGTTGTTCCCAGATTTGGGGATTTCAACAACCAACTTAAACTAAACAAGAATTGCAAGGAGGCAGGCACACACACATTTGGGTGCCAGTAACATTACTTGAAGCACAATCATTATAAAAAATTTTATCACCATCACTGAATATAAAAAGAACAGTCTTAACTATTCCAAAATAATACAGATACACTCTCAGAATAAGATAATTTAGCTTTGTGAAAAAACCCAATATATAGTCTGCATTTTTCTCAGCAAAAATTGTGGGACTGGGATTTTGAGGAGGAGACACTACTTTCCTATAAAGGACTATCACTGCAATAAGATTATAAAACAAATTCCAATACCTATGTCCAAAAACAGCAAGGGCAAGAGAAGGCTTTTGCCCACTCTGCCAAGTGTGCAAAGAGAAGCAGTATTAGCCTCCACAGACACCAGGATCTTTCTAGCCAACTCCAGCTGCCCTTCCTAACTTTCCTACTTTAAAATACGTCCAAGCTAACCTTTCTGGGTTCTGACATTTTACTCCAGGTCATCCTTGCCTTGCTGTCTAATCCAAACCTCATTTCCACTTTTGAGCCTTCATGTAAACCCATTTTTCACTCTCCTTCCTCAGAAATCTGCTCCTTAAGGAGAAATTTACCATATGACCCAGCCTACCTGAAAGAAATGAAAACAATGCCACACAAAGTAGAGAATGTTCATAGTAGCAATATACATTAACAGTCAAACAACAGGAACGATCCAAGTATCTATAAACTGGTGAATGGAAAAACAAAATGGCGTCCATCTGTACAAGGGAATGAACTAGTGATACATACTACAACACAGGATGAACCCGAAAACTGGATGCTGAATGAAAGAAACCAGTCACAAAGACCGCATAATGTATGAGTATGACTCCATTCTTATGAAATGTCCAAACACCCAGCATACAGAAAACAGATGAGTGGTTGCCTAGGGGTGAGTGCAGGATTGACTACAAATGTACAAGAGGGAAAATTTTCATAATATATATTTTAAAAAACTTGCTCAATTCTATGCTTAATATGATGCTTGGCAGAATTTTTTAGTGAGATTCTGAGTGAGCCACAGAGTGAGGGGGTGAGTGAATGAGTGAATGAATGAAAACTAACTTCCCAGAAGCCTCCCTGGTAACCTGAACCAGGTCTACACACTTCGTTTGCTCCTGTCAGCCTCAACAAGTTATGTATATTAGTTATATAACAATGAATTGTGTTACATATGTGTGTGTGTGTGTGCGTTTATCATCAACTCTTTGGATTAGGTTGAACTATATGAAACTGTCATTTCTGTAGGTCAAAAATGGTTGGTATAAAAGTGGTAATTTCACGTGATTCAACCTATATACATGCAATTTTTGATGCAGGAGACAGGAGAGAACAGACACTTCTTTTTTCATGTGAAACTTCCCCAACCAGCAGTTGAACCCATGCCCCTTGCACTGGAAGCACAGAGTCTTAACCACTGGACCACCAACTAAGTCCCAAGACCAGAGGCTTTTAAGTCAGACCAACCTAAGTGTGGCTCCAGGCTCCATCCCGTATGGGAAGCTTCAATTTCCTCAGGTGGAAAATGGAGATGATCATAGGATCCAGCTCCTAAAGCTGCTGTGAGGATTACTAGGACAATGCATGGAATGCACCGACCAGCGTTGAGGCAAAGTCACCAAGGAAGGGCTCAGTGAATTACAGCAACTACTGGTACTTGCTGCTTCTATCTGTCTATGAAACTGCTCATTCCTCAGCTATCAAGGACTGGGATTTTTCTTTTGTATTCGTGTGCTCCCTAGACCTGCAGACAAAGGATGCTCATTGCTGGAGTCCTGCACAGGGAATGCTTCCAAACAGCTCCTGAAGCCTGACAGCACAGTTTCCTGGACGCCACTGCAGTGTCTGCCTGCAGACCCCCAGGTTCCTTCAAGGTGAATCACCAACATCACTGCAGGACTGTTACGATGTCATTCCCAATGTCTTCTCACCACAAGCTCAGCAATACCATGCAGCAGAGGAAGTGCCATCAGAGACAGTTCCTTCTGGTTTATTTCTCAACAAAGATGTTTGGCTGCTACGCAACCAGTGTTTTAGTGGATGTTGTGTCTATTAGGGAAAGGCCAGGTTTCTACTGGCAACTACAAAGGATGCGGACAGCAGGGGAGAAGCAAATAAAATCCTATCCTTACATTCTACTCAAAATTCCTCATTTGTAGTACTCATAAAGTTAGCCCATGATTCCAAACAGGGAAACTGGGATTAAATTAGGGTGGTTAGATTTCACAAATAAAAACATAAGACAACCAGTTAAAGTTAAGGTAAACAAATATTTAGGGACTGATTGACACTACAAAATTTTCATTGTTTATCTGAAATACCATTTTAACTGGGCATCCAATGCTTTATCTTATAACCCAAGATTAAATTGGTACCAAAGTCAGTTCAGTTGCTCAGTCGTGTCTGACTCTTGGCGACCCCATGTACTGCAGCACACCAGGCTTCCCTGTCCATCATCAACTACTGGAGCTTGCTCAAACTCATGTCCATCGAGTCAGTGATGCCATCCAACCATCTCATCCTCTGTCGTCCCCTGCTCCTCCTGCCTTCAATCTTTCCCAGCATCAGGGTCTTTTCTAATGAGTCCTCTCTTCACATCAGGTGGTTAAAGTATTGCAGCTTCAGCATCAGTCCTTCCAATAAACATTCAGGACTAATTTCCTTTAGGATTGACTGATTTGATCTCCTTGCTGTCCAAAGGACTCTCAAGAGTCTTCTCCAACACCACAGTTGAAAAGCATCAATTGTTCAACGCTCAGTTTTTTTTAATGGTCCAACTCTCATATCCATCCGTGACTACTGGAGGAACCATAGCTTTGACTAGATGCACCTTTGTCAGCAGAGTAATGTCTATGCTTTTTAATATACAGACTAGGTTTGTTATAGCTTTTCTTCCAAGGAGCAAGCATCTTTTAATTTCATAGCTGCATTTACCATCAGCAGTGATTTTGGAATCCAATAATATCTGTCACTGTTTCTACTTTTTCTCATCTATTTGCTATGAAGTTAGTTTTCTGATGCCATGATCTTAATTTTCTGAATGTTGAGTTTTAAGCCAGCTTTTTCACTCTACTCTTTCACCCTCAACAAGAGGCTCTTCAGTTCCTCTTCACTTTCTGCCATTAAAGTGGTATCATCTGTATCTCTACGATTGTTGATATGTTTCCTGGCAATCTTGATTCCAGCTTGTGATTCATCCAGCCTGGCATTTTGCATGATGTACTCTGCACATAAATTAAATAAGCACGATGACAATATATAGCCTTAATGTACTCCTTCCCAATTTAGAACCAGTCCCGTTGTTCTACGTTCAATTCTAACTGTTGCTTCTTGACCTGCAACACAGATTTCTCAGGAGGCAGGTAAGGTGGTCTGGCATGCCCGTCTCTTGAAGAATTTTCCAGTTTGTTATGATCCACAGAGTCAAAGGCTTTAGTGTAGTCAATGAAGCAGATGCTTCTCTGGAATTATCTTGCTTTTTCTATTATCCAACAGATGTTGGCAATTTGATCTCTGGTTCCTCTGCCTTTTCTAAATCCAGCTTGAACATCTGGAAGTTCTCAGTTCATGTACTGTTGAAGCCTCACTTAGAGAATTTTGAGCATTAGTTTCCTAGCATGTGAGATGAGTGCAATTGTGTGGTAGTTTGAACATTCTTTGGCATTGCCTTTCTTTGGGATTGGAATGAAAACTGACCTTTTCCAATCCTCTGGCCACTGCTGAGCTTTCCAAGTTTGCTGACATATTGAGTGCAGCACTTTCACAGCATCATCTTTTGAAACAGCTCAACTGGAATTCAGTCACCTCCACTAGCTTTGCTCCTAGCAATGCTTCCTAAGGCCCACTTGACTTCACACTCGAAAATGTCTGGCTCTAGGTGAGTGATCACACCATCATGGGTATCTGGGTCATTAAGATCTTTTTTGTATAGTTGTTCTGTGTATTCTTGCCACATCTTAATATCGTCTGCTTCTATTAGGTCCATACCGTTTCTGTCCTTAATTTTTCCCATCTTTGCAGGAAATATTCCCTTGATATCTCTGATTTTCTTGAAGAGATCTCTAGTCTTTCCCATTCTATTGTTTTTCTCTATTTCTTTGCAATGATCACTTAGAAAGGCTTTCTTATCTCTCCTTGCTAGTGTTTGGAACTCTGCATTCAGATGGATATGTCCTTCCTTTTCTCCTTTGCCTTACGCTTCTCTTCTTTCTCAGCTCTTTGTAAAGCCTCCTCAGACAACCATTTTGCCTTTTTGCATTTCTTCTCCTTCTTGGGGATGGTTTTGATCATTGCCTCCTATACAATGTTATGAATCTCTGTCCATAGTTCTTCAGGCACTCTATCAGATCTTATTTCCCTGACACAAGAAAATGCATCTTTGATTAACTGTAAAGCATCTTTAACCACAGTAAAACTGAAAATGCATCTTTAACCACAGTAAAACTATGCAGGCCAGAAAGATAAAGTTCCCAAGGTTAGTGAGAGTCTGTGTATGAAGCTAGATTAAGGGGAGTCTATACCAGCCACTATTTATTGCGGTTGTAACCAGCACAGTATTAAGCACCTTTTAAGCAATATTAGCTCACTGAATCCTCAAAGTAGCCCTACATGGTAGGCACATGTACTATTATCTCTGTATTACGAGTGAGGAAACGGAGGCTTAGGAGAGGTAGAATCAAACTCAAGTTTGGGCCTCCCGATTTGAACCTAAAATTTATTTCATCTTGGGGCCTCTCACCAGAGTCCCAGACTCAGCCTACAATCTATTCAGGTGTCCCTGAGCTAACTCAACATTTCCAATGCTCTGGTAAGTGAATTACATCTCAATAAGGCTGTTAAAAAAAAAAAAAAATGCTTTCCAATATCTACTTCTCCATCAATAAAACTGAGAAACTTCAAACCATAAAACACTCTAGAACCACTTCAACTGGTAAATATAATTGCTTTTCCTCTCTTCCATTCTATACCAGACCTCAGCAATTTCAATTCTCATGAGCCTTTCCACTAAAATTAAGGACAGAAAAAACAAAGGGTAACCAAACCTTAAACAAGTTAAATCATTTTGACGGGGTATAGCTCTGTTAAAGGATACACTGAAAATAAGACTAGAATCAAAACGAAATCTGAAAAGTGACAACTCATCATATCCATTTATCTCCTATATCGCCAGTGATCATGAGACTGGGCCACAATGAGAAAATGGTAGCCATTACTGTAAAAAAGAAAATTCCCTGGACAGCTATCATAAACAAATGCTTTATTCTTCTAGAAGGTACCACAGAAGAGTTTTTCTCATCTCAATGCTTACAGCCTCTAGAGCTGCCAAGGGTTTAAGAGAGAACAGATACTCTTTGATGTTCTTCTTTCCAGTCTAGTTTTTATCCACTTTCTCCAAGGTTACTGAATCTGACCCACGCCCACTCTAGTCTCACCAGATTGAAGGCAACTGCTTATACGGATACTCTAACCAAAGGATGGCATTACAAATAAGCATGAATGGCATGGATTTAATTCATTTTTAAAGAACACAGTGTTTCCCTGAGACGTGTGGGTTACTCTAACCACGAGAGTTCAGGACAAGGCCTTTCATCCTTATTCTCCATAAGGAAAAGAGTTGGGTATGGTGACAATCTTCAAACACAGGAGTAGCCAAAAGCAGGGGGAATTCGTCATCATATTTGCCTTTCAGAGGCAATATATCTCCTTGGTAACAATTCTAAAAAAGAAAAAAGGAAAAAAAAAATCCTCTACTAAATCTTACACCTTAGCAGGCAGTCTAGAAAATATGCCTGTGATTCAGGCAAGACATGCAGTCCTTTCTCTAAAAGGGATGCTTAGTTTGTTTTGTCTGTTTTTATCAAAAGGGGGCATCTAGTATCTTTCCAAGGGGATCTCACAGCTTTCCTCACTCATGAAACGAAGACAGTGGCAAGGGTGATAATATCACTACCTTCTAGGGTTGTTTTGAGGGTTTACTGAGAGTGTGTGTAGGATGTACAGAAAGGTCTGCCGCACAGGGCATCATCGATGCATGTTAGTTATGACTGTCGCTATTCCCCAGCACAGTACCTGGAACACAACGGTTAACTTGGAAAGACAGGAGATAGAACTGGATGGTGTGCAAGACACAAGGCAAAGGTTCTTGTGGAAATTCTCCAACTCAAGACCAAAGAAAAGAACCAAAGCCAGAAAACAATTTTAAAAAGAAAGAAAAAGCTATCAGCCTGTGCCCCAACCAACTAAACCACACAATTAAAGGTGCCTCCAGCATAGGAAACAGCACCTACTGTGAGCTGACGACTGAACTGTACATACACACACACACACACACGCTCTGCCTGGAGCCCGTCTGTGCCCTTATATTCCTCATAGGAAGGGGAGGTTTGGACACTACTTTTTTTTTCTTTTTTTTTTTTTTAATTTTATTTGGGCTGTGCTGTGTGGTCTGTGGGATCTCAGTTTCCCAATCAGGGACTGAACTCAGGTCTCTGCAGTGAAAGCACCAAATCCTAACCACTGGACCACCAGGGAATTCCCTAGACAGTTGCTTAGACTGAAATAAGACATGAGCCCGACATCATTTCAATCTGCTCTGCCACTGCTCCTGCTTTCCTCCCACCTTGATGCCAAGACCCTCCCACTTACAGACAGATGCCATGTGACTAGGAGGCTCACAGCACACATGAACACTGGAAACACGCTGCTGGGTTCCCAAGAAGGACTGCAGAAAGCTGGGAAATCACTGAACAACCACCACCAGGTCTATCAATGAAGCACAAATAATGGGATTAGACAAGAAAAAAGAAAACAGCTTGGCCTTCTAAAGGTAGTTTAATGGAACAGAAGCCCAAAATAAAGGCAGGGAAAGGGGGTTCCAATGAGTCATAAGAATCTATGTGTCTCTCTGGGCCTCCCCAGCTCTGCACCCCAACATTTAAGTCAGGACAAATATATTCATCATTCATCCACTTAGTCTGTGTTTTTTATAGTTATTTATTCTACAGCCAATGCTTTCTGGATAGCCACTCCAGACAACAGCAACATAAGCATGGCTCCTCCCAGAGCTTGCATTCAAAGACAGCAGGAGAATGAGCTACTCTCTGTACCTCTGTTCCGATGGATCACTCATTTAATACTGTGCACCGCACTGCATCAGGCCAAC
Organism: Cervus elaphus; assembly: GCF_910594005.1. Taxonomy (NCBI): domain Eukaryota; kingdom Metazoa; phylum Chordata; class Mammalia; order Artiodactyla; family Cervidae; genus Cervus; species Cervus elaphus. Next base: position 55,103,444 of record NC_057823.1, on the reverse strand, counting down.
GGGTCAAGCAGGTCAGTGAGCAGCCGTGAGGCCAATTACAACCACACAGCTCGTGTCCTTCCCCACAGCCGGCAGAACAAGGCGTCTGCAGGAATTCACAGGGATAAATACTCCCAGCCTCAAAGCATCACTGGCAGGGCTGCTAAAGGATCAGATCGGTGTGGGAAGGATGAGGCTGGGGTGTCTCACCATATTGCAAATTACTAAGTTCCTCCTTATGACCATTTGTGGAGCAGCTATCATATGCCAGTCACTGTGTGAACAACAACAAAGGATACAGCCCCAGAGCCTGTCCTCCTGAAGCTTAGAATCTAAGTGCACTTTTCAGTCTAAATCATAATAAGTTATGAGAAGGATCCAAAATGCAGAGGACAAACCTCCAAACGGAGAGGAGGAGAAAATTAAAATATGCCTGTAAAAAACCCATAGTTGCTGTCCATCAACAATGAATGGATAAAGAAGATGTGGCACATTATGTACAATGGAGTACTACTGAGCTGTAACAAAGAATGAAATTCTACCATGTTGCTGCAGCAACATGAATGGACTTGGAGGGCAGTATCCTAAGCAAAATACGTCAGCCAGAGAAAGCTACTGATTGATACTGCCTATATGTGGAATCTAAAAAATACAACCAACTAGAGAACATAACAAAAAAGCAGCCAACTCACAGATATAGAGAACAAAGCACTGGCTACCGGGGCGGGGGTGACATAGGGGTGGTGGAGTGGGGGACACAAATTCTTAGATGTAAGATAGGCTCAAGGATGTTATTGTACAACACAGGGAATATAACCAATATTTTGCAGTAACTGTAAATGGAAAGTAAACTTTAAAAAAGTATATACAAATAAAAAAAAATTTAATGGGATAATAGATGACAGCTCTTACCTCAAAAAAAAAAAAAAACAAACACACACACCACACACAGTATCACAGTTGTTACTCATGGTAACAGTCACTGGTGTAAGAGCTGTGACACAGCAGAAAAGGTGACCACGTTACCGAGGTTTGTTAGGTTTACCACAGAACACTTTTGGGCATCCCTTCAAGACGTTCCAGATTGGGAAGGAAGAGCCTCACCTCAACAGGGCTGTGTGCAGGCCCAGAAAGCTGTCAAAGGTCTGCCGGGCTTTAAAGGGAACCCCCACATGCACAGCAGCCCAGCTCGGCAGATGACGAAGCCCAGCAGCAATCCCACCTGGATTCTTCTCTCAGCTCAGCCACATGTCCTATATGCCTGAGCTAGGCAACTGCTTTCTGGAATATAGTTTCTGTAATTTTAAGAACAATAGAAGAAAGGAGAAGCAGTGGGGAAGAAAGAGAGACACACAGGACCATTTCACCAAGTGCATGGACACCAATAAAAGCGCTGAAAGCAGACTTTAGATGACATGATTTGGTTTCGAGTGGAAGCTGTGCCCTTCCTCTTCCTCCTTCACGCTACGAAGAACACTTTCACCATCACCACCCTTCCAGGCAGACAGCTTTTGAAAGCTCTTGAGCAATCTACAACTTCCTAAAATGATGCATGACACTTGAACTGAGTGGATTATTGGAACACAATATCCAGCAAGCTCCCAGCTAAGTCTCCCACTTCCTTGCTTCTGGACCCCAACTAGAGACCAGAGGGGACAGGCAGTGGCAAAAGAGGCCAAGGCAGAAGGTCACAGAACAGGGAAGCCTGGAGCAGTTTTCAGAGCAAGTAGCACTTGAGCTGAGATCTGAAGTAGTAGTTAGGGGGAGGGAGGCAGAGCAGTGCAGCATCAGAGGGAACCATGTGTGCCAAAGCCCTGTGATGGGAGCCACGTGAGCATCAAAGAGAGCAGAAGAGAGGCCTCGAAGCTGGAAAATACAAAGATGGTGCAAGATGAAACCAGACTGGCAAATGGGCCAGACTAGGATACGAAGGTATACACTGGGGTCCACTAAAGGGACTTCAATAGTATGTTGACATGCTCAGATTTTCACTTTGCAAAGATCATTCTGGCTACAAGCTAAACAATGAGTCTTAGTGGCAAATACAAGCAGCCACTGAGGAAGACAAGTATATGAGACACCAAGAAGTAGAAAGACTAGGGCACAGAGGAAAGGAAGAAAGTTCAGGTGAAAGGAGATCCAGGCCTTTTCCTTGCAACTCGACAGCACCAATAATCAACTGGGAACTTGTGAGAAAGACACATATCAGAACCTGATTTCAACAAGGCCCCAGGCAACTTGGATGCCCGTTAAAGGTTGAAAAGCACTGCTCCAATACAGAGGGGGAACTAGTCTTTGAAGATCATTAATTTACACCACTGAAGTCTTTTAAACACAGCTTTAAACATAGTCTGTAATGAAGCTGAAAAGCCCAATACCTCCCTTAAATCTTAAGTAAAATGGAATCACAGACAACACCTGCTGTGAAAAAAACTCTTCCTAAACCAGCCAGGAGAGGAAATTGGCATTTCTGCTCCTTGACTTTGCTAAATCTGCACATATAACAACCACACAGGGTGACAATAGCTATGATACAAAGCAGCATCCTCTACCCACCCTCAAAGGATCTGGTTAACACACCTAAACAGAATCCAAGCTTCTGCCAAAGCTTCCAGAAGCATCTATGAGTCAGTCACCTTTGAGAGATAATCTTAAAACTCACACAACTACTCACTCTGCTATCCACTTTGAAAAATGAACGAAGTCACTTACAACACTCATCAGTCTTGCAGATCACAATGCTATCTAATTATAAAGACGCTTGATGGCTCAATCACTGCTTTTCTGTGACGCCTAAAATAAGTCCTTTAATCATTACGTGTCCCAGCTTTTTTCCCAATTGCAAAACAGGAACCCTAGCATTTACCCCTCCAAGTATGCTTTAGGGATTAGGGAAATTATGTTTTCAATGCTCTTAGAGGTTCATCTGTGCTATTCAGTTCATAAAGCTTTGATTATGTCACAGTGCTACTCACAAAACTTACACTGGCTTCCCAGTACCCACTAAATGAAGACAGTCTCTTCACTGTGGCACCCAACCCTTCTACAGTCTAATCCCCCAAACCCTGGCATACTTATTGCATAGATGCTCCAGCCAACCCAGGCTAGTGACGGTTCCTGAGCAAACTCAGGCCTTTTTTGGTCTCCTCTTTAGCTAGTGAGGTTCCTGGTAGAACTGGAACCCCACTGCCAATCCCTCCTAAATCTATACCCACTGTGTGTTGAGACTCAAAGTATGTTTAGGCACCGGCCAAAGGGGGATGAGGAAGGCACCAGGGATACCAGGTAGAAGAAGAGAAACACTCAGTGGGCTGAACCCATCTTCCATTGGAGGAACCAAAATAAATTCAGGAGGACCAAAACACAGAGTATAGACAGGAAGATAATGTGTAGCTGGAGCCGCAGGCAGGGGCCGGAGTATGGAGGCTCAGAAAGCACTATCAAGACATGTGCACTTTCTCCTAAAAGGGCTAGCGGAAGGGCTCTTGAATGCAACCAGACTATAATACTTGAGAACTGTTTTAGGGAAGGCAGAAGGTACCTCTAAAAATGTTTTCTGAGTCTCTTTAAATCCACTTTGCCCACCAATGAAATCCAAGCTGTTTTTAGGAAATATCTGTGGCAATTTTAATAGTAGTACACCGTCTCTTTTAACCAGAGATTATAATCACAGAACTACAGACCTAGTAGGAACTTTAGCAATCATTTACTCTAACCCCTTATTTTAAAGATAAGAAAACTATAGTCCTGAGGGATTAAACGATTTGCTCAAAGACACAGGCAATTTGTGGTAGGGTCAATATTCAAACCCGTCTCATGGATTTCTAGGCAAGAGAGAACAGGATGTAAACATTCCGATATAGGAATCAAGGCATTCATTCATTCAACAAATATTTATGTACCAGATGCCATTTAAAACATAGGAAGTACAGAAGTGAACCAAGACAAACATACTTGGAGTTGCAGAGTTTTCATTCTAGTAGGGACAGACAAAAAAGAAACCATAATAAATAAATTATATAGTATGTTAGAATGAGAAATGCACTACAGAAAAAAGTAGAATAAAGAAGTAGGATGGGAGGGGGTGGCCAGCTTAGATCTCACTGAGGAATGTCAACTGAGCAAAGACTTGAAGGTGAGTGCTTGCAGGATACTAAGGATTTGGAAAGTCATGTGATTTCTATCCATTCCATCACAATTTGCCTGTACAAGTAAGTGCAGGTAATGGGCTGACATCCATCCACCAAGTTCAACAAACAAAAATCCACCATTCTAACATTCTCTCTGATAAAACAGAAAAAAACAATGCTCCTCCCAGCTTTAATAAGAGGTCATGATGGCTGATGAAGTGGAATGTAGTGAAAAAGTGGATAAGGAGGGAGTTTCAGGCTGGAAGGAAAACAAGTACACATTCTGCATTTTGACAATGAACCAAGCCAATTTATTTCGGTTACTGCCAAATATGGATTAAAATGTGGGTCACTTCCTGAACAGACCAGAAATGAAACTGAGATTGGCACCAAGTTCCCAAAAGCTGGTAGACTTGTCCAGAGCAGAGAAAAAGTGAGCATAAAAAAAGAGGAAGAAGAATGGAAATTACAAAAACTCTTAGACCTCAACCCCATCTTCCCCTCAGAGTACATACACTGTGCAGTGGTCTAAGGGGTCAACATCACGATTCCAAGGAGCCAATACTTTCTGAGCCATCCCCACAATAACCCAATGAGGTGGGTACTTTTACCAGACTCATTTTTACATATGAGAAAACTGGGACAACTGAGTCTCTGAGATGTTAAAATGCCCACAGAGACAGAACAGGAACCCAGGACCACCTGATTCCACAACCCATACTGGCACTCAGCAAACTGTGGTCCTTGGGCTATGATGGGTTTTTACACTACTAAATGGCTGCTTTAAAAAAAAAAAAAAAGCCTAAGAAAGAATATGTGACAGAGACTCTACATGGCCCATGAAGCCTAAAACATTTATTATCTGGCTCTTTACAGAAAAAGTTTGCTGACCCGGTAGTCTAACCTGCTACACTGGCCACCAGCAGGTTCAAACACCACAGGATGTATTATGTTTCCCAAATTTTAAGTGTCATTAGGGGAAACAGGCTCTGAAAAATGGAGAACTCGTTCTCATATTGGCTGGGCTGCAAGATAATCGGTGGCTTGGGGTTATGGATCTGCTGCATTACTTAACAATTCTCATACAGCATTTTGTATTTTTTAAAATTTATCCCAACAGGGACAGTCCCCTCTCACCCTCCTACCCACCAGACACCCCACCCCCAGCTTACTAGGTTCCTAAACACTACTCTCAGGTTGCCCACCATCAGCCCAATCCTAGTGGTCCTCAAGGCTTCTCTAAACTGTCTCATTTCCCCCAAATCTGAATCTCCAGGTTACCTCACTTAAAAATAAGTCTCATATCCCAAATTAACTCACCCAAATGTGGCCAAGAACTATGAGGTATCTGAGAGGCATAACCCTTTCTCTTCCCTGGATGACCCTGTTCAATCTAACCAGGCCAGTGGAGGAATTTGGTTGCCTTGGCTGCCAGGCAGCTATCCCCCCTTCTTCTGTATTTATAGCACCTTAGCATTCCTCTGGGAGACCATTCCTCCCTGACACTCAGAACATGCATTTCATATGCTGTTGACTCCACTCTGGGCTCAGGTCAGGCAAGCTTCAAGGATTATCTCAAGGATGTGCACATGATTCAATAAAAAGCCAAACAGAACCACACTCAGGGCTTTGGTTCAAACTCCTGGCCACAGGTTGTCTTGCCAACATAAGGGAAGAGGCTGTTTGAAAATGGCACCAACCTACAGAAAAGCGTCATGGAGAGATGCAAAAACTGGGGCCTGCAGACACTGTGTTAGCCACGGGACCCGGTACGGTGAGAACTCAGAACATCTCTGGCCTTTCCAGCTCCACACCACAATCAATTCTCTGTTGTAAGTGGCTTGGACTGTGTCTTCACTCCTTCGCAACAGAAAGTGGCCTGTCTGGCACAGTCAGAGTGGAATCGTCATGTCCACCATGTACTTTCTGAAAACCGACCGAGAGGCTAGTGATAACAAAAGCTGCCTTCACAGTCAGCAAAGGTCCAGACCAACAGGCCACGTCCATGCAGACACTAGAGGAAGCTCACCTCTCTTCTCCCAACTGCTCCGGGAATGTGGGGATCCCTGAGAATGATCGTTCTCATTTAAGGCTCAGTTATCTGACTAGAGCTGAGACCAGTGGGGTTAAAACAGTAAGACTCTCACAATCAGTCTTTCAAATTAGTGTACTTGATCTCCTCCCACCCAAAACCAGTATCCCTCAAGCCTCCAAGGGAAAACAGAGAAAAAAGGCAAAGGGAATTTAACAGTCAGTGGGCGAGTTCTCTTGCTTCTATTCTCTTGCTTCTATTATGTCCAGGGTTGCTTGGCAACAAGCCTCAGCCTGGTCATTCCCGTGGACAAGCAGAGGAACGAATGTCAGACCTCCAGGTCACACAGCATGTCCTGTTTATGCCCCGTGACTCCAGGGCAGGGGTGGGTTCATGCTGTTCTACAAAACTGGCCAAATCCAGCCCACAGAGCACCTGCTGTCTTTAGGGGTTCTCCCACACTGCCCTCGAACCTTCGCCTTCAATGAATGTAAGCTGTGGATGTCTCCTCAAAATAGATTAAAAACACTTTCAAAAACAGCTTGTCAGAAGAACAGAGAACAGCTTCTGACATGGAAAGAACTCTAATACTATTTATGAAGATAGTAGAAACCAGCAGGGAGCAGAGGGCATGGTGCACACTCAGGAAAAAATGGGCCAGTTTGTGTTTCAGGTTCAGGATTTTATGGAATCTTCCTTGACCCGGTATACTCTGAGGACACCTCCAAGGATCTGAGTGCTGAAAGCTCGGCCACTGTGCTATGCGACTCTAGGTCATGAGTTCCTTTCCAACAACTAAGAAGTCAGTGGGGACGGAGATTTCTGCATTTGGCGACACATTTTAGAAGTAACTGTGGCAGCCGATCCCTGCACGGTCAGTACACTGCAGGGGGGTAGGGAAAGAATGTGGGTCAGTGAGTCTCCAGTGCTTAGATGTCTCCAAGCAGGGCATCTGTGTGCACAAAGACATGACGCTGCTCCTTCTCTCTCTTCCCGCTCCTAAATTAAATATCTAACTAAGGACAATGGCTTTCCACACAACACAGAGACAGAGCCCAACAGAGACAGGGACAAGAAACTCACACTTGTGCTCATATTCTATTTAGCAAGACAGAAGTCCTAAAAAGCAAGGGGCTGTATGGGAAGCACTGTCTTTAGTTGGCTGATCACTGTTAACACCCATCTGTCCACATGAAAATACCCAAATGAACTGATATTAAATCTTGTTTAAAAAAAAAATTACTACTAGGTTTCAGGAAAAAATTTTGTACAGACGTTATGCCTTGGGGGAGTGGTGTGTATCCTTTGGAAGGACACTGGTTCCAGCTGGAAACAATGTCAGCAACATACAGCCTGCAATAGGAACAAAAGAAATATTTTTTAAATCTTTTTAGAGGAAAATGAAAAATAAGCCTTTTATGATTACGAGGCTTATCAAGGACGCCTTTTCCATTTGTGTTACTTTAAAATGATCATTAAAACTTAACAGTTTTATTTAAGATTTATTTATTTACTGATATCTACTCTGGCTCTTGGTTGCAGCATGCAGGCTTTGTCTCATTACAGCAAGCAGGGGCTCCTTTTCGTTGTGGGGCACAGTCTTCTCATTGCAGTGGTTTCTCCTGCTGCAAAGCACAGGCTCTAAGCACATGAGCTCAGTAGCTGTGGCTCCAAGGCTCTAGCGTACTGGCTCAGTAGTTGTGGCACACAGACTTTAGTCGCTCAGCAGCTTACGGGATCTTCCTGGACCAGGGTTCAAACTGGTGTCTCCTGCACTGGAAGGAGATTCTTTACCACTGAGCCACCAGGGAAATCCAAAACTTAACACCTTTAAATGAGAGGTATGGAGGAGAACACCCTAATATTCAAATCTCTCTTTTTAAAGAAAAACAAAAATTAAGCAAACAGCCTTATTGATTTAAGAGTCAGTTGTAAGTCACTTTCTTCTAGGTGTGAAGATTATGAAAGGAGTCATTAACTGGCCCAGTCAATTACTTACACAGATTTTAGAACGTCAGACTTCTCTTCCCTTTCCTCTGCGTGATAAACATAAAATAAAGATAAAATATGACAAGCATAAAAATAAAGAGGTGAGAAAGATCTAAGAGAGAAAGGGCAAACACAGCAAAGGGATGGGCAGCAAGGAGGTAGCTGGTGAAGGCTCTTTGATCTGACTCTTGCCTTTTCTAAACCATCATCATTTCCTGTGCTACCCCAAAAGTAGACTCAACTGCCACCCCATCAGAGCAGTAACATTGAATCTGTCCAAGAAAGAATCTTTAAATAAAATAAAATCTAAAGAGAACCAAGGGATACCTGAGGCCATAAGCACTTAAGAGTGACTTTTAGAACACAAGGTCAAGTGGTTGAGTTGGGCTCTCTGAAGGGACACTTGACATAATTCATTCAACATGCACTGGGGAGCTAATGCCTATCCTTCTAAAACTCTTTCCAAAAATTGCAAAGGAAGGAACACTTCCAAGCTCACTCTATGAGGCCACCATCACCCTACACCAAAACCAGACAAAGACAATACAAAAAAGAAAACTACAGGTCAATATCACTGATCACCATAGAGGCAAAAATCCTCAACAAAATTTTGGCAAACAGAATTCAGCAACACATCAAAAAGCTCATACACCATAATCAAGTTGGGTTTATTCCAGGGATGTAAGTCAATCAATGTGATATATCACATTAACAAATTCAAAGATAAAAACCATATGATAATCTCAATAGATGCAGAAAAAGCCTTTGACAAAATTCAGCACCCATTTATGATTAAAACTCTTCAAAAAATGGGCACAGAAAGAATCTACCTCAACACAGTAAAGCCCACATATGATAAGCCTAGAGAAAACATTATTCTCAATGGTGAAAAACTGAAAACATTCCCCCTAAGATCAGGAACAAGACAAGGGTGTCCATTTTCACCACTATTATTCAACATAGATTTGGAAGTCCTAGCTACAGCAATCAGAGAAGAAAAAGAAATAAAAGGAATCCAGATCAGAAAAGAAGTAAAGCTCTCACTATTTGCAGATGACATGATATTATACAGAGAAAACCCTAAAGACAGTATCAGAAAATTACTAGAGGTAATCAGTGAAAGCTGAGCACAGAAGAATTGATGCTTTTGAACTGTGTGTTGGAGAAGACTCTTGAGAGTCCCTTGGACTGCAAGGAGATCCAACCAGTCCATCCTAAAGGAAATCAGTCCTGAATATTCACTGGAAGGACTGATGCTGAATCTGAAACTCCAATACTTTGGCCACCTGATGGGAAGAACTGACTCACTGGAAAAGACCCTGATGGTGGGAAAGATCTAAGGCAGGAGAAGGAGACAACAGAGGATGAGATGGCTGCATGGCATCACTGACTCGATGGACATGAGTTTGAGTACGATCTAGGAATTGGTGATGGACAGGGAAGCCTGGCATGCTGCAGTCCATGGGGTCGCAAAGAGTCAGACACGACTGAGCAACTGAACCAAACTGAATCAGTAAATTCAGGAAACTTGCAGGATACAAAATCAATACACAGAAATCACTTGCATTTCTATATACTAACAATGAAAAATCAGAAACAGAAATTAAAGAATCAATCCCATTCACCACTGCAACAAAAAGAATTAAATACATAGGAATAAACTTGCCTAAGAGACAAAAGAACGGCACACAGAAAATTATAAAACACTGATGAAAGAAATCAAAGATGACATAAATAGATGGAGAGATATTCCATGTTCCTAGGTAGGAAGAATCAATATTGTGAAAGTAACTATACTACCAAATGCAATCTACAGATTCAGTGCAACCTCTATCAAATTACCAATGGCATTTTTCACAGAACAGGGGCTCTGTATCAATATCAACCTAGAGGGGTGGAATGGGGAGGGAAATAGAAGGGAGGTTCAAAAGGGAGGTGATATATGTAAACCTATGGCTGATTCATGTTGAGGTTTGACAGAAAACAACAAAATTCTGTAAAGCAATTATCCTTCAGTTAAAAAATAAATTAACTAAAAAAAAAAAAAATGCACTGGGGAGTTTAAAGGGTGGAACAGTCACGTTACCTATAAACCAGGGTAATGACATAGAGGAGAGGGTCAGATGGTCAGGGGAGGACTCTTTGAGGGAAACTTCGGCTGAGGCCCGAAGATGAGATGAAGCCAACCCTATGAAGAGCTGTAGCAAAGGTGTTCTAAGCAATGGAAAGGTCCTATGGCTACAAAGAGCCTTGTTCTGGATCCCTAGATAAGTCAGCCTAGACATGCTCTCAGAATGCCGTGTGAGAACTGGCACTGTTTTCCTTAGAAGTGCCCAAGTGTTCATGGCTGCTGAGAGGCAGGAGTGATTGGGGGGAGGGGAGGGAGAGACAGGAGGGTATGCGCAACGAAACAACTGGAATTGGAAATGGGGATAATTCATGACCAGAGGACAGAGATCACTGACCTCCACTTAACACCAATACTTACCTAAAACACCACTTTTGTCCAGTCCTGAAACAGATACTTGAGGTTAGACTCAAGGAAGAATTCCCTGTTAGAATTCAGTTGCCCACACAAGAAAGCAAAGGTGTTCACTTCTGGGTAGTGAGGCTGGGGGTGGGATGGGACCAATGCTCATGGGATGTGTTACTTTTAGAATGGTTTTGGACAAGTCAGCATCAGAATCTTGTGAGCAGACGTGTATAAAACCAAGCCATCAAAACATTAGTGACTAGAGTATGAGACCCAGTTTAACTCTTAAGAGATAATCCCCAACACATGGATTCATCTCCAGTGAGAAAGTTAGAGATTCAAATGTAGACACTGCGCAAAGACTATTTTTATAGTATCTATATTATTCCTACCTTAAAAAAGGTGAAATAGTCATTAGAGTAGCAACAGCTGCAGTGATTTGGGGCCAGATGCTGTTCACAACTAGCTCATTTAATCCTTACAATGTTCTCAAGCAAATACTGTTATTCTTACTTTATAAAGGAAGAAAGGGCTTCCCTCGGGGCTCAGCTGGTAAAGATCTGCCTGCAACATGGGAGACCTAGGTTCGATCCCTGGGTTGGGAAGATCCCCTAGAGAAGGGAAAGGTTACCCACTCCACTATTCTGGCCTGGAGAATTCCATGGACTGTATAGTCCATGGGGTCACAAAGAGTCGGACATGACTGAGTGACTTTCACTTAACTTCACTTCAAAGGAAGAAACAGAAGATTTAAGGGATTGGGCTAAGATTATAGTCAACTGTCCACCACTGGTTAAGAGCAAAAGAGCCCAAATTGGCTCAAAGTTCTAACCCTGAGTCTAATACTTTTTCTTTGGATGAGTTATTTTTGCTTTCTGTGTCTCTGTTTTCTAATCTATAAATTGGGATATTACTACATACCTCATAATACTACTGTGAAGGTGCAATGAAACAGTTTGTAAAACACATAATAAAAGGTTCTGACATATTAATAAACAGTTAAATGGTGGTAAACATGTTACTAGTTATTATGTTCAAATGAATGCAATCATATGCATTCAATATATGAGACTCTTCATTCTGTGGCACTCAAAAAAGACATCCACTTTCTGTCTCCAAGGTTCTGCTCAACCTGTAGGAAAAGAAGGGAACAAGCAGAGAGATGAGAACCGAATCTTAAAGACAGGCAAAGAAACAGGGCAACCTATGTAAATACTCCTGAGGAGCTAATGATGACATAACTGTAAGAACACTCATTATAGATTGGTTAATGAACATGAAAAAGAGAAAAACCACCTAACTGTCCAAAAGTAGGCCATTAGTAAGTCTTGACAGAGCATACCTGGAATATTACATATCCATTAAAAACAATCTCAGAGAGTGTATAATCACAAGGAAAGATGATCATAACGAGTAGAAAAAATGATAAAACCAAAATGAGTATCTCTGATCAGTACTATTGGTGTGATTTGCATTTTCCTCTCTTATTCATCTGTAATTTCTAAGTTATATCTAATTGGCATGCATTAAGTGGCTTCCCTGGTGGCTCGGAGGTTAAAGCATCTGCCTCCAACACAGGAGACCCGGGTTCAATCCCTGGGTCGGGAAGATCCCCTGGGGAAGAAAATGGTAACCCACTCCAGTATTCTTGCCTGGAGAATCCCATGGACGGAGGAGCCTGGTTGGCTACAGTCCATGGGGTCGCAAAGAGTCGGACACGACTGAGTGACTTCACTTTCACTGGTATAATCAGAAAAAATACAAGCTTGTTTTTGGATTGTTTCATTTTTTTTTTTTTTTTTTAAGAATTAGCTTATATGATGAAAAAGGCAAGAGATATACACCTCAGGAGAAAGCTGAAGGGGCGTCTTGCTATTTTCATAGTATCACGCCATTTAATAACTTTGTGGGTTGTTCAGCTGGAGGGAGGGAGATATAACCCACCTGATCCAGGTCTCATTTAATTATGTCCAAAATATATTATTTCCAGATATTATACTAGTAAAGACTGAGATGTCATTCCCAGTTTCCTGACCTATCCTAAATAGGTTTCTAGGTCTCTAATCAGCATTATAAATATACATAATTATATCTGGATCTGTTCAACTAACCCAAATAACATGCTCTCCTTCAGTGTCCCCAAATTTATCTTCATGAAATATAAATCACTGACCTACTTTTGTTGAAGATAATCTTAACAGCACCCCCATCTCAATGACAAAAAAAAAAATGAGGCTTGCATCAAGTCCCATTAGGAGAAGAAAAAAATATGCTCCTCATCAGAACAGCTAACCAGGGGCCAGACATTTTATACCCTCACTGGTTCTGAGCAGTTTTCACCTCTGGAACCTAACACAGGAAGTTTAACAGGAAACGGGACCCCACACAGTGCTGTCTACAACACAGTACCAACTCATAGCCCACGTTTCTTCCTGGTACTATAGACTCATAATCACCTCAAATCTAGAAGTCTTTTTAAGTATAACCCTAGAAACTCTGGAAATTTATTTCAGGTCATTCCCATTTATAAAAAGTTTTGCTTTTCAAAATCAAGAGGTCAGAGATCAGTCACTTTTTTTGCCCTTTGGCAATGCAAGATGTGGGAAGGGCACAGGGAAAGAATGAGAGAGGGGAAAAAAGCAAAAGAAAAAGAAGGGACAGAAGCAAATGAGAGAAAGAGAAAACAAACAGACATAGAAAATGTGTTATCTACATCTCGGCTGGCATTTCCTAGAACAATGCAAGGTCTTTTGTAGGGAAGAAGGACTTTCATGTTAAGACCTTAGACACCATCATTTTAGCACAGGAAACTTACTTCTTTACCAACATTCCTAAAATAAAGCTAAAACCTTCCAAATGTGACTATCCAAATCAGTGTATCACTGAAATCTTTCCCACTCTAGAAATAAATGTTCTTCTCTTCTGCTCAAAACAAGGCATCTACCTACTGGATATTGGGTATTCCTCCCAACTTACACCAGATTACCCTCTCCAAAGCAAGATCAAAACAGAGAAACACAGGATGAAAGAAGTCCTAACGAGAGATGTACATGCACTCAGGGATGAGTGTGAATTAGTCCCTGCCACACTAGCACATTTGTCAGGGGGTGAACAGAATACAGAAAAACTGAGTTCCAGATCCAAAGACCTTGGTGCTGAAACTGCAGCATTCTGGAGAAGTGCAAATTATCTGGATGCACCAAAGGAAACAGCTGCTGCTGCTGCTGCTGCTAAGTCGCTTCAGTCATGTCCAACTCTGTGTGATCCCGTAGACGGCAGCCCACCAAGCTCGTCTGTCCCTGGGATTCTCAGGCAAGAATATTGGAGTGGGTTGCCATTTCCTTCTCCAATGCATGCATGCACGCAAAGTCACCTCAGTCGTGTCCGACTCTGTGCGAACCTATGGACAGCAGCCCACCAGGCTCCTCTGTCCACAGGATTCTCTAGGCAAGAATACTGGAGTGGGTTGCCATTTCCTTAAAGGAAACAGATCTATAGTTTAAAACGATCTAAGGACAAAGCAGACAGGTGAGCACCACACTTTGGGCCCTGGGTTAAAATCTTAAGTGGCTGACTAGAGCTGGGGAGATGGGGATGCTGCCGAAGGAGTGCAGGATTTCTTTTGAGGATGAACACCAAACATATTCTAAAATTACTTGTGGAGATGGGTGAAAAATTCTGTGAACATACTTAAAGTCATGAACTGTACATTATAAATGAGTGAACTGTGTGGTATGTGAACTACATCTCATTAAGTTACTTTAAAAAAATCCTAAGGCAGGACCTCCAAGGTCTCTGCCCACCATTGCTTAACTCCATGCCAACACATTTGAGGAGCTCAGTGATCTGACTGCTTGAGGTGTCACAGTAAGAAACATGAGTCATCCTTCTCCTCTGTAACATTTCACAAGTCTCTCATTTAAGATAACCACCAAAAAACACTTCAACCTTCTTTTTAAGGGGCTCAGTTCTCCAGATCAGAGGGGAGGGGGAGAAGATGAGACCCCAATATTCAAAACTACGACTTGTGAAAACAAGCCAAATATAGGTTCTTGTCGGCTGATAACCATCTTCACGCTTGAACTCTGCACCTCAAGTGCAAAATCCCAAGCCCTGCTGGGATTCTCTTCTCATCACAGCATGATGTGATGCCAGCCAGAATAGACAGGGGACAGGAAAGCAAGCCAAAGACAGAACCCAAAAGATACGGGGGCCAAAAGCTCAGTTCCACTCCAATTTTCTAAGCACTGGAGCAGAGCTTCCCGCTGGGGAACTGATTTCAAACATGCTGGCTATATAGAGAGAAACAGAATTTCTTTCCAGAGAGAGAACCATCTTGTTGCTCTACACAGAGCTGACAATACAGTGGTTTGCTAACCTTGCACAGTGAGCTCAGGGTGGCTTCGGTCAGAGGGTTGGGAAAAGGCAGCAAGCAAAGTCATCTGTGGCTTCCAAGGCCTGGCCAGCAGGCCAGACACCTCCGGGTGTGGCTGGCGCTGGACGAGGCTGCAGATGCCAAGGTGCCCATCCCCAGGGCCTGCCTGATCTCCGCATTGCCCACAGTCAGAGTCATGAGGCTGATGCTCTGCTGGGTACCGGCCCAGGGCAAGATTTGTGTCAATATCTCAAGGTACCAGTCAGATACAAATGCAAACCCCCTTCCCTGTCTTTGGAAGAGCAGCCTACAGAATTTCTTAAGAAGCAAATCACAAGGGGAGAGCTGCATGGGTCAACACCCCAGGGTCCCAGCAACGGTAGCTGTTGTCTGCTCTGTCACCCAGTCCTTCCTAGGAGGCTGAGAACCCACTGAGATCAGAAAAGAGATACGGAGGAGCTGTTGCCAGAACTGAGTTATCCAAAGGCACCTTTGAGGCACCCCAGTCCTCTCTGGGTTTGGTGCACAACCTCGTCCTCCAGAGCCATCAGCCAGTCCCTCTGCGTCTCTCCCAGAGACAGAGTTCCCCCCACCAGCAGTGCAACAACAGCTCAGTCAGCTCATTATGCTTCTTCTAGGTTTTTAAACAAAAAACATGCAATATAATCACAGGCTCTGATCCCAAATGACTTTAACCCTGACAGGACTCACTGCGGGTAAATGTGTGCCCTGTGACTGGGTATGAGCAGAAAGTTTCCCTTCAGGAGCTTCCTGGCCTCCCCAGGCTCATGGGACAATTGGATCCCAGGCGTGGAGCCACATGCTGAGATGTTCTGAAGCGGGAGAACCTGTACCCTTTGGAGCCAATTCCCCATCATTCCTTGACCTGCTCTAACGGCTCCTTCCAGAGACAAAACTAGAAATGACAGTAGTGACATTCCAATTACAGAGGACTTACCACGGGCCTGCTCACCCCACTAGTCACGATACCTATGATAATCTCATTTACTCCTCACAATAATATTGGATGGTGGATATGTATCACCCTCGTACTTAAACTGCTTTCTCTGGTTTCAAAGGGCAAAATTCAAAGGCTTTAGGCAAGCCCTCGCCCACACTGCCCAGGAAGACACACCTCATACTTAATCAGAACAAATCTCTCCATCCCTATTCCACCCACCTCTTCTGCCGAATGCTGATACTGCCCACAATTTCGGCCTCCACTCTCCTCTCACTCCATGCCAGTAGTTCTCCAACTGTGCTGCACATTAGCAGTACCTGGGGCACTTTTAAAATTCCCCAGGCACAAGTTACAACCCAGACAAATTACGTTAGAATCTCTGGGGTGAGTCTCAGACTCCCAGTGATTTCGATGGACTGCTTGGGCCTCTAATAGCACCTGGTGAGACCCAAACCCACAGCAGTGCCCCGCCCTCTCTCTGGGGCCCCTGGCCTGTTTTTCCCTCCACCTGTAGGTCCCATGGAAATAACTCAGCAAGGACACTTAGCCCCGTGTCCCCCACCACACACTGCAGCTCATCTCCGGCCGCGCACAGTTCAGCCGGGGACACCCCCGCACCCCCTCCCTCTGCTCTCCTCTTCAGTCACACCGGCAGGTCTTCCGTGAAAAGTGCCATGGTATCTTGATTTCTCTTCCATAATTTATGGGTGTTTGTTTGAATATTCAAATAATGATTCCACGGAGTAAAACAGATTTTCAAGAAGTGCACTCCCTGCCACTTCTCTGCATCCCCCTGGCACACTGCCACCCACCCCGACACCAGCCCCTGAGTCTGAGAAGCACAGCTCTGCCCCTCCCTCCCCTCCCGGCACAGGGCCACACGGTGTCTGTTCTCTGACACACGGCTGCTTCAGGACAGCGCGAAGCAGAGGGAAGCTCAAACCACTGATAAAATATAGTTCTATTTCAGATCATACAACAGCAAATACTTTTCAAAGTACTGATTATGAATTAATGACCACTTGAAGATACTCTAGGAAAAAATATTACTAACCAGACATCAAACCCATGATTTCAGAACGCTAAAGTTCCCTTCTGAAATAAATGTAATTTTTAATGAGTAGACTTTTTCAAAGTAAATAAACTGTGGTAAGGTGGGGCAGAAATGACCTAGGCGATTTTAGAAGACTGACAGTTGGGAACACTGCCTCCCTGGACTTGCCTCTCCCCAAGTCCTCTGCTAGCTCCCCAGAGATCCTCTTAACCTGCCAGGAGTCACCGTACTGTGGACGGTCTGTGCTTCCCTGGCCTCCTGAAGACGCCGAGCACCCAGAGCAGGGACTGTGCCCACCCCGTCCCAGGACCCCACTACCAGGAGCCTTCCACCCAATGAGAGTGGTCCTGGGCACTGAAAGAGACACCACAGACAACACGTGCCCTCCTCAGGGCACGTGCCAAGCTCTGCTGAAGAGGCAGCCAGAAGAGAGAGGTCAGACGAAAATGCCCAGCTCCCTTGCCACTTCCCAGAGAAGCTTCACAGACAGACAAGCTGTGCCTACTGGCTCAGAATAAAAGTCTCCAGTCAACAGAGGTGGGAGCCTGCCCTCCTTCACACCTGACAAACTTCCAAAGTAAAGCACACACTGCACCAAGATACAACTCAACAGCACCCTCACCAGAAGCACAGACAAGCTCTCCGGGGGCCCCACATGCAAATGATCACCAGTCCAGCTCTGGCTCATTTTAGGTAACAATTTTGTTGTCACTTCTGATCCCAGAATGAACTACACACAAACTAAGGAGTAGGAAATGGACAAAACTCTAAGGATTGCTTTATTGCAGGCGCCACTCTATGACAGACCAAATGATGAATTTCCCTTCCACTCCAAAAATGTGATTTATAAAATTCAGTTCACTCAGAACTTTTCAGAAGCACTCCTATGAGATATCCATTAAAATGAAAAGTGTACGTACCCTCTGGCCCAGCAGTTCCATTTCCAGAATTCACCCTACAGATCTACTCATCTGCCCAGGACAGGTGGTACCAGGAGGTTCACAGCAGCATTGCTTATAATGGCAAAAGGTTGGAAATTATCTAAATGTCTATTATTTGATGGTGGTTTAGTCGCTAAGTCATGTCTGACTCTTGCAACCCCATGGACTATAGCCCACCAGGCTCCACTGTCCATGGGATATCCCAGGCAAGAATACTGGAGTAGGTTGCCATTTCCTTCTCCAGGGGAACTTCCTGACCCAGGAATCGAACCCAAATCTCCTGCACTGCAGGCAGAGTCTTTACCGGTTGAGCCACCTGGGAAGCCTGATTAAATAAATTATGTCCATACAGTGCCATACAATGCAATGCTAAAAATGAATTTGCTCTATATGTACCAAAGTTGAATAATATTCAAAATCCATTAAAATAGTACAAAATGCAAATATATGCAAAACAGTGCATATGGCTTGCTACCGGAGAAATATATAAATATGTATTTGCTAGCACATGCATAAATTATATCTGAAAAATACTCAAGAATGGGTGAAATGCTGCCTCCAGTAGAAGAACCAGGAATCTGGAGACAGGAGGCATTTAAGGATGCTTGCATTTCTTCCTGTCCCTTCTAAATTGTGTACTATTTACAGGTATTACTTACTGACATAAACTTTTTAAAAAGAAACATAGGTATGAATTAAAGTAAAAATGCCTTTTTCATTTCCTCTCACTTGCCCAATAATCATCTTCCACACTTGACCCACCGGTGTAATAACAAGTACAGTCAGGAATCTGTTATGCTTTGGGCTCAATCTGCTTGACAGTCTCTGTGGCACAGAAACAGCCTCAAGTTCAACTCCATCTACCTGGAAACCTACCTAAAGTCTCACGGGAGAAGCCACTTCATCTTTTCAAAGTGTTCAAGTCAGCCTGGAATAAACTTAAAAGCACATCTGACAGCAAGATCAGATGAGCTCTGAAACCAACCTGTGGTGTCTTTACAAACCATGTAAAATGGGGTTTATTTTGGCTTTTCCTGTGTGGCAGCAGCAGGAATCAAACCGTAGCTACTGGCTTAGCCAAAGGAAGCCAGCCAGTTAGCAAGGTTTGATCCAGAATTCCCAAGCCCCTCAATCCTTTATCCATCTGGCAAAGAAAACACACACACACACACAGACACCCCCCTCCAACCCCAGGAATCTCCTCTTTCTAAATATAGTAAGCACTGCCCAAGTCTCCAAGCTCACCCTCTGCAGCATTCTATGCCTTCCAACCAAGGTGAAATGAGCCAGATATAAACATGCCGTGACAGCTTCTGGCCCACACTACCAAGCTGTTTTCCTTACTATTTCCTCTCTTTCTCCACTCTGGGTTTCTACAAAATGTGTAAACTCCAGTGACTCTAATTTGCAAATATTCCTCTGGCCACTAAGGCTATTTCCCTCACCCTAACAAATGTGATTTCTCTGAAATTTGAGGTTGGAACAGCCTATTAGATATGGGCAAAGCCACATCCCATGTCCCATTTTATCTGTACGAACTTAGAGCTCAGAAAGGATATCAGACAGGTCCAACATTAATTAGGACATAGCCAATTAACTGTAATCTCTCTCTCTCTCTTCTAGCCCCTGGTTCCTTCAGAATACATGCCAGCGCCTAAAAGAAGAACTTGTCCAGTTAAGGACACTTCCAATTAAAGCAAAACATTAAGCTTCAGAAAGAATCTGACAACATACTTAAAACAGTGCCAGATAAATACCAACTAGACAGAGATGCCAAGGACCTAAAGAGTCAATGTCAAGGAGTTTGTTAAAAAAAAAAAAAAAAGAGATGGGAGCTGGCAATAATTCCGCTTTAAGGAATCTATCCCCCTGGAACTACTAGGACCCACACAGAAAGGAAAGTGTGCAAACCATCACTGTAGCACTTTCTCTGATAGTGAAAACTGAGGCAATCCAAATATCCCTCAACAGGAGAAGGCCTAAATCAGCCATGGTGTCGCCACATAGCAGTGCTCTCTGCAGGTGTTAAAAAGAATACACTGACCATAACAAACCTTTTTCCTTTGACATGCTCTGATTTTTGTTGTTTGGAGGGAGAGAAGAAGGGAGGGGGAGAGGAAGGGGGGGGAGAGAGAGAGAGAGAGAGAGTGTGTGTGTGTGTGTGTGTGTGTGTGTGTGTGTGTGTGTGTGAGTGAGTGAGTGAGCAAGTGAGTGTGCAGTATCCACCCGTAACAGTGCCTGCCTGAGTTAGGAAAATTACATTCCTGGTTCTGTATGAGGAGAAGGGTATGTAAAATAACATGAAACATTAGCCCTCATATTGTTTTAAATTACAGAATAATGTTAATTGTTCTCAGAACTGGATTTTCTTCAAAATTAAAAAAATTTTTTTTTTCTTTTGGATTTAATGAAGTATTGCTAGCTGAAGCCAGTTTGACATGGTGAGAGAGATGTCAGACTGATGAAAGGTGTGCAGCCTGATTTAAAACCAAACCCTGAGCCCTTTTAAAGAACAATAAAACATATTTTACATGCTCAAAAAAAAAAAGAATACACTGTATATGTATACTGACATGGAAGACCTCTAAAACATAATATCAACCAGAAAAGAAAAACAGACTAATTCACACCCTATAATTCCACTTATGAAAACAAAAAAATATGCACAGAAAAAGGACGAGAAAAAAAGTACATCAGTGGTTAACTCAGGCAAGGGGGTGCTTTACTCTATATAGTTCCACACTCTGTCGTTCTTTCATGAGTGTATTCATGAAGTGTGTAATTTTTTGTCTTTGCACTATAAGATTAGTTCACCCATTTACACTGTTCATCTTCCCCCAAACCTAATCCTTCCCAAGGCATCCTTATTTCAGAAAATAGCACCATCATTCACATAACGGCTCTAGCTAAAAACATTTGAATCATTCTTGATTTTTAGTCTCAAAGCCTATTGCTGCTGCTGCTGCTAAGTCACTTCAGCCATGTCCAACTCTGTGCGACCCCACAGACGGCAGCCCACCAGGCTCCCCCTCCCTGGGATTTTCCAGGCAAGAACACTGGAGTGGGTTGCCATTTCCTTCTCCAATGCATGAAAGTAAAAAGTGAAAGTGAAGTCGTTCAGTAGTCTCAAAGCCTAAATCCAATCAAATAGTAGATCTTGTGGGCGCTACTTCCAAAAACACCCAGGATCTGACCTATATCTCCAACGCTGCCCCCTAGCCCAAGGTGCCACTGCCTCTTACCTCACCTATTATTCAGCCTCCTAACTGCTCTCTTTGCCTCCATTCCTGCCCCACTAAATTATTCTCTACACAGTGCTCCCCATAATCTCTTAAAGCACAAGAAGGATGATATCACAACCTTCTCCTGACTTTTCATCACACTCAGAATGAAACTCAAAGTCCCTCTGGGAGTCAAGACCTCGAGGACTTGGCTCCTAGCCTCTCTCCTTGTTCATCTGCCATCGCTCTGCTCCAGCTACACAGGCCTCCCTGCAAGCCCTCAGACACCCCATAATTCCTCTCACCTCACAACTTCTGCATCTGTTACCACAACCTTAAAAGCCCTTACTCGAGGCCAGGCCTTGGATGACATGGTAAGAGCAAAGCAAGACTCCGTATTTGTTGAATGAAAGTCTTCCTCTGATGGCCTAAGATATATAATTTAAAACATACTGGGTTATAATTTTAAAAATTAAAACTTGAGTCAGTCAGAAATGTATGACACTTAGCTTCGTACTGGCATCTCTCCTTTGACTAACTTTTAAAAATGCAATGGCCTAGACAGGGTAACAAAGTCACCTTCATGAACTGCTTTCCCCAATAGCTCCATGGTGACAACAGCTTCTCCCTGACCCATGCTCATTTTGTCAATTCATGGGGTTTGCGATCATTAGCTTACACTGGCCAGCATTAGGAAGTTCAGCCTGGGGCCTCTGCCCAGAGGGACGCTGACTGGCCTAACTAGAGCAGAAATCTGAACCACGGCCTTGTCAGAATCACCTTTCAAGCCCTGGGATGTGAAACTGGTCAGTCAAGGGCATCTGAGGTTGAAGCAAGTAGAAGCAAAAAGTCCCCAAATGAGGACAAATAAAGTATACCCCATGGTGTTCACTTACTCATCAAAAGTTTTACAGAAAAAGTAAAAGAATTAATAGCTTCCCAGGTGGCTCAGTGGTAAAGAATGCAATGCAGGAGATGCAGGTTTGATCCCAGGGTCAGGAAGATCCCCTGGAGAAGGAAATGGCAACTCACTCCAGTATTCTTGCCTGGGAAATCCCATGGATGGAGGAGCCTGGCGGGCTATGGTCCACAGGGTCATAGTCAGATACAACTTAGAAACTGAGCATGTACACACAAAAGGATTAAAAAACAATCCGAAATGTAAACAGTGCCCATCTAAAAGATCTGAACAGACACTTCAGCAAAGAAAATGCAACAGTGGCCAATGAGCTTAGGAAAACATGCTCAGCATTGTAAGTATCACAGAAATGCGAGGTAAAACCAAGAGGTACCACTTCCCATCCACTGGGACGGCTACAATCAAAGAGACAGACAATAGCAGGTATTGGTGATAATGTGGAGAGACTGGAACCCTTGGATGATGCTGAGGGGAATTTAAAAGGATGCTTCTGCTGCAGAATAGAGTTTGGCAGGCTTTTACAAAATTAAACTTAAGTTTATCTATACAACCTAGTAATTCTACTCCAAGGTGGGAAATTAAATAAGAAATGAAAACATATGTCCATACAAAGACATGTATTTCACAGGCTGAAACTATTCTGCATGATACTGTTAAGGTCAATACATTTGTCAAAACTCATAGAATATACAACACAAAGAATGAACCCTTATGTAAACTATGGACTTGAGTTATAACACTATGTCATTATTGGAACAAATGTACTATCTGAGAGAAATGGGTGTGAGAGGCTATAAAGGAACTTTCTATACTTTCCACTCAATATTTCTGTAAACCTGAAACTGCTCTAAAAAATAAAGTCTATTAATCATATTTTTTTAAAAGAAGGGAAGGGGAAACTTGAGCCTCAAATCAGTGGGCTGAGTGCTAGTGATTATGGTTGTTGTTTAGTCGTTGAGTGGTGTCCAACTCTTTTGCGACCCCAATGACTATACCCCTCTGTCCATGAGATTTCCCAGGCAAGAATACTGGAGTGAGTTGCCATTTCCTTCTCCAGAGGATCTTCCCGACCCAGGGATCAAACCTATGTCTCCTGCACTGAAGGCGGATTCTTTACACTGAGCCACGTGGGAAATCTTGTACAAATTATAGATGCAATTTATTCAGTCCAATCCAGAACTGAATAACTGGATTAAAGTGGAAGGACTTTTTTTTAAAGCCAGTGTTATATAAAAACTACAAAATCTTGTTTGGATATAATTTGCAGATGTTTATATTTGCATGAGTAATATTCCAAATGTCAGTATTGCAAATTACCACCATTTACAAATAATTAGGAAATGCTTTTTCTTCTTTTATTCGAAAGGTGCTAAAGCAAAGCAACAGAGCTGAGAAAAAAACTTTTTGTTACCTAACTCCATATGCATTTGATCCTTTAGGATTTGTTAAGTAATATAATTAGTCCTAAACAAAGCACGTTGGCACTGAAGAGCCTTTGGGAGTTTTTACTATTAACGAAGAACTCATCTCACTACTGCAGAAACCTACATCAAACCCTAAAGAAGTACAAAAGAGTGACGTGTTTTAAGCACACAAATCTTGATTTTTTTTCCACTCTTGTTTTAATGAGCAAAAAGGACGAACTATTTATCTTAACAAATCAGACCCAGGAACAAGCTTTTAGCCTCCATGTTCAACGCTTTACTACCCAGTTAAAACAGAATAACTTTCATCTACAAAATAAATAAGTCGTGGACTGTGATGCATAGCATGGTGACTATAGTTAATAGTACTATCATTTGAAAGCTGCTAAGAGAATAGATCTTAAAAGTTCTCATCACAAGAAAAAAAAATTCGTAATAGATGTATGGTGATGGATGTTAACTAGACATACTGTGGCGACCATTTCATAATATATACAAAATAGCAAATCATGACATTGTACATCTAACACTAAAAAAATGTTCTGTGTCAATTATATCTCAATTTTTTAATATTTCAACTGAAAAATGTTAAAAAAAAGTATGCATTTTCTAAACAACATTAAAAAGAAGAGAGAAACTCACTGATAATCAGTGCTACCCCCAAAGAGCAACTCTACTGCTTCAAAAAGCCAAGTAGTCAGACACCCTTACTTATGCCTCACTAGCCTACAATGGCTCTTTAATCCTACGAAGATGAGAACACAAAACTTCAGAGCACAATACAAATTTTAGCTATTCTTTGCAACCAGGACTCAGAGACTGAAAAACAATGGGCACAATATTCTCACTTAATCTAACACCTGCTGCACATTTCTCCTTTCTAGCGTCTAGCTCTCTGAGGAATTTGTATCTTCACTGCCAAAGTGTTTACTGAGGTACTGATGGGTCATGTTTAAGAGAAGCCCTGCAGTCCGTTGCCAAGTTCAAAACTTGCCTGCACAACTTCCTAGCTCTGTGACCTGAGACAAGTTACCCTAACTGCAAAATGCAGGTGAATAAGAGTATTCACCTCGCAGGACAGGGTAAAGGACTCATGAGACAATGTGTGCACTTAGCATAGGGCCGGGCCCTTGGTGAGTGTTTCGAAAACAAGAGCTGCTGGCAAGGTTCCAGGTTTTCTGTTTGCTTGTTTGCTGAGAAAACTGACAGTGCTCCCAAAGTCTTAACAGCGTGTATGTGCTAGAGCTTGACTGAACATCAAGTCTGCCTGATAACAGAGGCCTGGCTCTCTGAATTGCACTATGCACCCCAGGTCTGGGTCTCCTCAGCCTGCACATTACCAGTTCCAAGTTACTTCTGCAGAGTTCACTTCTTAAATGAACTTAATGCTGAGATATGTTCCGCATCTACATAAAGGGGCCAGAGCCACATCCAATGTATTCTTGGAAGGCATCCTGTGGAAGGACTTCTATAAAGAGAATGCCCTCTAGTATTCAGTTCACTTCAGTAGCTCAGTCGTGTCCGACTCTTTGCGACCCCAAGAATCGCAGCACGCCATGCATCTCTGTCTATCACCAACTCCCAGAGTTTACTCAAACCCATGTCCATCGAGTCGGTGATGCCATCCAGCCATCTCATCCTCTGTCGTCCCCTTCTCCTCCTGCCCCCAATCCCTCCTAGCATCAGGGTCTTTTCCAATGAGTCAACTCTTTGCATGAGGTAGCCAAAGTATTGGAGTTTCAGCTTCAGCATCAGTCCTTCCAATGAATATTCAGGACTGATCTACTTTAGGATGGACTGGTTGGATCTCCTTGCAGTCCAAGGGACTCTCAAGAGTCTTCAACACCACAGTTCAAAAGCATCAATTTTTCAGTTAGTATTACTAATGTTCCAAATCCAGATCATTGTGAAATGCAGAAGAGCAGTTACAAACCGAGGATTAGAAACAATTTTCAATACACTGAAGACATATATGCTTCTTCTGGGCATCCCTTGTGGCTCAGCTGGTAAAGAATCCACCTGCAACGTGGGAGACCTGGGTTCCATCCCCGGGTTGGGAAGATCCACTGGAGAAGGGAATGGCTACCCACTCCAGTATTCTGGCCTGGAGTACGCATAGAATTGGACACGACTGAGCAACTTTCACTTTCACTTTCTTTTCATGCTCCTTCTAGAACACATCTATCAGACTGGATATTTAGACTATGGCAATTAATGACAGCTTGCATTATTTAAGAATGTAGATATGAGATAAATTTTAGTTTTTTTCCTCCCCATAATATGAGGTCAGGGCCCCACTGAGCCTCATGAATGCCCTCTAGCAAATATTATCAAAACTATTTAAATCTCATTCTTTTTTTTTTCCCCTTAAGTAACGCACTATCTAAATGTTCTTTCTTCATGCCTTAGCAAAAAACCTTTTAAGTATGACCTCACTTAAGTAAATCAGACTTTTTATCCATCTCTCCACTCGGTTCAAGTTCCAAAATACAGCATTTTGCTTTGTTCATATACAGTTATGGTGACAGATTTCTACAACTCTTATTTCTGTTAAAAGATAAATGTCCCTTGAATTTAAGATTTGATATTGACAGACAAATACATAGCAGCTAAAATTTACTGTTGTGTTTTTTACTGGCATTCTTATTCATTTATTTCTGTTAAAATTCACTGCGATTGCCTTGGAAATGTGATGCAGGTCAGAATTACTAACCTCTGAGAACACATTGATAAAGGCATATCATACCCAAAAAGTCTCACGAAAACTACAGGCTGAACTACAGAAACACAGATACACTCATTTCACTTTACTAAAAAAAAAAAAAAGTGTCACCCAACAAGATATCAATCCCAGAGAAAGGCTTTATTCAGTATCACACTCTCTGCTCCAACTTGACTGAAAGGTGACTGACAGAAGGGGTTGGATCGTTGTTCTAGTTTTGGTAATCTCTTCCCTGGTGGCTCAGATGATTAAAAAAATCCACCTGCAACGCAGGAGACTCGGGTTCAATCCCTGGATTGGGACGATCCCCTGGAGAAGGAAATGGCGACCAGCTCCAGTATTCTTGCCTGGAGAATTCCAGGGACAGAGGAGCCTAGCAGGCTATCCATGGGGTCACAGAGTCAGACACAACTGAGCTACTAGCACTTTCACTTTCTGTATCCTTGAAAGTGCCAGGAACTAAAATGAATCCATCTTTCCATCTCATGAGACAACTGGGTTTTCCCCTAGGACACAGTTCAGTCTCTGGGACCTCACCCCTACTTAAACCCCAATGTAGGAGAGCAGCTTATGGTTCAAAGTTTCCCACCTGAAATTCCAATCAAGAATTCAGTGCCTCAAGTTGCCCACCACCATCTAAGAGAAAACTATTAAAATTACACTTCTGATATCCAGAATAGGAAAATCAATAGAGACAGAAAATACATCAGTGCTTGACTAGGCTTGGAGGGCATGAGAATGGGGAGGGAGGACTTGGGAGAAAATGGTGGGGGGTGACTGTTTATGGGAATGGAATTTCTTTTGGAGGTGATGAAAAATGTTCTAAGATTGACTGTGGCGACAGCTGCACAGCTCTGTGGATGTACTAAGAACCACTGAACTGGATGCTTTAAGAGGGTGAACAGATTATATCTCAATAAAGTTGATATTCTAAAATGCGAATTTCTGCCCCACCCCTCCCACCTATGACTATTAAAGTAATAGAATTCACTCTATCTTAGAAAGAAGTCAAATTGAAAGGGGCATATCCCCAGGAACAAGTCCATAAACCAACTCTGAAGGTGGAAAGAAAACAGTTCCTGAAAACCACCTCTCAAAACCAACAGCCTAATTCACTTTCAGTTCTATGAAATCACAGTTGGTTTGCCATCAAGTCCATGAGACAGACAGAAATGAAGTTCAGCGCACTTGTGCAGACAATTCTGCTCTTAGTGACTCTTACTCTGAGTCTTGACGTTCTGGAAGATAATAATAGCTACCATTAACTAAGCAGCACTACACGCCAGGCTCCAAGCTAAGTGCTTTCTTTACATGCACTGTTTCATTTCGTGCTCACAACAGCCCTAGCAGGTCAGCGTGGCTTTTCCCATTTTACACAGGAGCAGCTCAGGCTTAGTGACTTGCCCAGTAAGTGATGAGGTCAAGAACCAAACACAGAAAATCCTAAAACTCTTAATTCTACAAATCTGAACGTCGTTGCCAGCCTCTATTATCTCTCCAGAAAGAAAAAAGGACCAAAGCATACAGAATCCTCTAGACTGAGACAGATTAATCAGGTCAAGGAAAGAGTGCTCACAGAAAATGCCTAGACAAATTAGCACAGGAAAAATTGACTGGGAGTCACCACATCAAACAAGAACTTTCTCCAAAGGCAGGAGTTTTTGAAATGCAGCAAAATTATTATATTGCTTATCTGCCATGTGTCCAGCCCAGAGGTTTGAGCTCTAGGGAAAGACTTCAAGGAGTTCGTTTGTTTACCAGATTCTCAAGGGTATTCAATAAACAGACCTACACAACATTTCTACTTCACAGTTAAGTGCACAGGCTCTAGAATCAGATAACTTTTGTTTAAGTACACTTAATTGCTGTGATGTCTTGGGCAGGTTACTGATCTCTCTGATCGTCAGCTTCCTCATTCATAAAGAGCAATGATCTAGCTGAACTTCAGCAATCCCTGGAGCCCAGTATTATTGCCTCAAATTAACACACAAAGGAAATCTAAACCCAAAGATCTGTGCATATTAATTATAAAATAAAGCCATAAAATTTTAGAGATGGAAGAGCCTATAAACATCTAAACCAATGTTACTTATATAATTATGTATTTTTACATATATATATTTTTAAAACGCTGGCTTTACATTTTGCAGAAGTGATAAAGATGATCCAAAGAAAATGAATACACACATACTAGCATAGTAATATACAATGCAAGAAGGACCTAATGATAACACAATGCCTGAAGTTCAGGAAATAATAATCACCTCCACCCTCTTTAAGAGGGCATGTGGCACCTGTTCAAGTACTAGTAAGAGCAGAAGAGTATAGTTAGTAAAAGAGCTGGATATTAAGAGATTAGAACACCTAGCTCTCCCCCAAGTTATACAGCTGGTCCATTCATTAGACAATTTAAAAAACTCTATCACCTGTACTGTTTCCTCCTACCCAAAGAATTCTTAAACCCCCCCTTCCCCCGCCTTAAAAATAGTGGCAAGCAGATAAATAGCCAGTCATATAAAGGCATCCTCCTCAGACTCAAGGCTAAGATACAAAATGCAGGTCCAAATTCCAACACTCTTGGTCCAGGGGCTCCAATCTGGGCAAGAGGAATGAGGCAGAATTAAGAGCTCAACATCAGCAGGAACTTCATCTCTGGCTCAGACCCTGCGGGGCTCAAAAACAGCCCTGCTCTTAGAGCGGTGCGACTCTCAGCTAGCGATGCTTTCACGCCTGCTTTCTCATTTATAAGATGAGTTATAATGTGTGAGATAATTTGTGGGTGAAGCAGTGCCTAGTATGGAGTAAGTCTCCACAGCCACAGGGACAAGAGAACAATCACTACTACATCCTCAGTGCCCAGGGTAATATCGAGCACACAGCAGGCACTCCAAATGTTTGCTGAATAAAGCAGAGGCCCAATTAAAGCCAGTCTGAGATTCAAATAAAATGTGTGGGTCCAACCTGTAAGTGAGCCCCTAACTTACTTCAAACTAGGGATCACACATTCCAAGGATGGCCCTGGTCATCAACAAAAGAAGAGTCTATTCATTTGCTTCAGGTTACAGCCTCCAACAGAGACCCTGCCTCTGAAGAGCCTCAGCACACCAAAGTTCTACTTTTATTTCACCTCAAAAGACTACCACTTGCTGCCCTGGGGCTCCACTGTCTTCTTCATGTTTAGAAGCAACAGGCTCACAAAATGACATCTCAGGCACTTGACTTTGAGTCTCCTTTAAAGAGACTTGGTGACAATTCTCAGACCCATGGCTGCACTCTGCCAAGGCAAGCTTTCCTATTTGAAAGATATCACCTATTAAGAAATGCAGCAAAGAGAAAGGGAAAGTCAAGTCAAAGACAATTCCACTATCTGCCTTTATGTTATTCCTGATTCTTAAAAATAAAAGATGAACCAAATCATTCTTAAATGGGTAGACAGAAAAGGCACCCAAAAAAAGGAGCTCAGCAATCCAAGGCATCCATCCCTAGAGCACTCGTTTGGCCAGAAGGAGACACTCTCTGGCTCTGCAAATGACAAGGGAAATCATACACAGAATGTAAATTTCATTTCTCCCCTGCCAAGGGGAAATTTGCAAAAATGGTTTTACAAAAGGTTCGAAAATCTCTAAGGATAAGTTTAAACTTCTTTCTGAGCGAAGATCGAGGACATTCCTTCCCAGACCTTTGAGTTTTCAAGGATATTGGGAGAGGTAAAAAAGGAGAATGAGGGAGCGGGAGAGGGAGAGGATGTGTTCGTTCTATTTTTAAACCCTCGCCCACAGTTTAGAGTAAAGGAACACTCTGATTCTGTACTCCCACCCCTATCACCTTCTGCTAAACACAAGAATCAGAACCTGCACACGTACGTGGTCCTGATTCTAGATCTGGTGGGTTACAAGCTGCCACTGCTCCAAAGAATCGCGAGCTGACCAACCACCCTACCCAGCCCTTCTCTGGGAAGGGAAGGAGACCTCTCGGAGATCCCGGCGGCCCTGAGCAGGCTTGAGCAAAGGGAGCGAAGCAGGCACAACCCGCCTTTTCCTGAGGGGAGGCAGCGCCCCCTTGGCGGGGCACGCTCCATTCCCACGGCTGGGCACTCAGGGGTGAGCAACTCTCCCCCAAGGAAGCCGGAGTCGTGGACGCGAAGGGGTTTCCCAATATGCTACGGTGCTCCAGGCACGCCAGTCCCACTCCTGGGACACCTGTGTGTGCCGCGCACACCCACCCGCGGCGCCCCAGAGCGCTACTCGCGCTCGGTCACCTCCCAGTCACCCCGGAACGCAAACGGCCGGGTGACGGGTCTCTTCCTTCACTGTCTTGTTGCTAGCTCGCCCCTTTTACGTATCCTTTCCGCCTCGCGACAAGGGTCTACGCCCGTCCCTCAGCGCCCGGGGGCAGAAATCCAGCCGGGCGCGGGACCCCTAGGTCTCAGCGCCGCCCGACGGCCCCTCCCGCCCCGGGGCACCGTCCCCACCAGGCTCCGGGGCACTCACTCTTGAGCGCGCTGATGAGTGACTTCCCGTCCTTGATGAGCTCCTTGATGAATTTGTTGGTCTTGTCTAGCTCCGCTTCGTGCGACTTCAGCGTCTCTCGGAAGTGAGGGCTGTCGAGGCAGCAGTCACTGAATTCAAGCGCGGGCAGCCCCATGGTGTCCGCGGCGCCCAGTCGGGGGGCGCGCCTCCCCCGGGGCTCCGGCGGCCCGCAGCCGGGAGCACGCACGCGGTGAGACCCTGGCCGGCACCCCCGACGGCCGCCGGCTCCACAGGTGTGGCGCCGGCTCTCTCTCAGCGCGGTGTCCGCGGGGGCGCACGACTCCTGAACAGAGCCTGGACGCGAACGAAGAGCGGCTGCTCCAACGGCGTGTAACCGAGAGGCCGCGGAGCAGGAAGAGCAGCGGCGGACCCGCAGCGGCGACGGGAAGGGAACGAGCAGTGGAGCGAGTGCAGCAGCCGCCTCCCCGCCTCCTTCTCCAGTTCGCTCTCCTGCAGCTTCGAGCGCCCTCTCACAGCAGCCTCGGCCGCCCAGCCGGCGTCCGGGCTGGCCGAACCTGCTAGCAATGACCTAATCCCAGCCGAGCCAATCAGAACCCCGCCTCAGCCCTACCCACGGGCCTTCCGAGGATGCCCGGCCCTTCCGCGACCATAACCCAATCAATGGGGTCCAGAGGCGGGGTCTAGGTCGGGGGGCGTGGCCCACGCCACCGCCTAGGTCCGCAGCACAAGCTCCGCCCCCTCCCGTCTGCTGTGGGTTGCGGAGTCCGAGCCGGGAAGCAACGGTGATCGCCGCCGCAAGGGCCCGCGCAGCTGCCGGGATCCGAGCCGGAGACGGTGCGTCTGCATATCTGGGGAGCGGAGGAGCCTAGATGTGCCGAACATGAAAAATCTAGGAATTTAGGGCTGCAGTTCCCCTAAGACTGAGGCAATCGTGCTTACACTCAAAATGCATTCCCCAGTCGGGCACGACTGAAGCGACTTAGCACTCGCGCACGCCCCAGGAGAACCCCGAGCGTACCAAGCGACCACGTCGCCCCTAGACACAAGCTCCTTCTTCCACTCAAGCAAAACATACTTGCATCTTAAAATTACCAGCTCTTCTGGCCTGCAGTCTTCCCGCCCCCTACAGTCCGGCCCCCTCACGGCCACTCCTGCTCAAAACCCGCCCACGTCTGCCCCCAACCGAAGGATCTAACATCCTTTCAAGAATTTCAGCCGCCTGTTTTCCTGATGGGCACCTCACACAATTTTACATAATTACGTCCACTGCCTGTAGTCCTTTGCTACACTGTGAGCTTCAAGAGTACGAAATAAGCCACCGCCGCTGTCTTGTGCGCTGCGGCAACCCTAACGCCTAGAACAGTGGCTGGCACCTAGTCACAGATATTGAGCACTTACCTTGTGCTATATGTGCTACGGCAATTGATAAGTATTTGCGAAATAAATGAATGGATCTGTTCCCGTGTCCTTCTCCACATTTGTGCAATGTGTTGCCCTATTGCCCTTGGGTTCCACCACAGTAATCAATCTAGGCAGCTCACTAACTGCACCTGTCAGGCTGGATCCCACAGTGTCCAGTGCTGAACTGTGAAGTGCTAGAGGATAGGGACTGTCTTTGAATAAATTATTCGTATGTCTAGGAAGGAGGAGCCCTCCAGTTAGGTGGTTTTGTGTGTGTGTGTGTGTGGCTTTTTTGTTTTTTGTTTGGTTGGTTGTCTTTGTTTTTGTTTTTACATAGGTCTGCTATGTGCAGGCACTAGACTAGATACTAGAGATGCAAAGATAAATAACACAGAATGAACCTGTCTGCTACTGGTTAGTGGGATAGAAAAGCGACACGCAATAGCAATCCTGCATAGTAAGTTGGGAACATTGAGAAGGGGATGCTAACTCAGGAGCTAGAGAAGTCATCTAGGTGGAGGTACTGATTTATTAAATGCATAAATGAATGAATGAGTGTGATCTGTTTGCCAGTTGTAGCTACAGATTTAGACTTGATAGCAGGCCCAAACAGTTATCAGATGGATAATTAAAACTCTGAAAATAGTTGTTCCTCAGTTGCCAAGAATGAGAAAGATGTGGAATGGAATTCCATGAAACTAAATCTGCTTAATGCTATATCTTGAGCACTTAAAAGTAAGTGTTCTGGCTCTTGAGTAATACATAACAAATGACACCAAAACTTAATAGATTAAAAGCAACTACAATCATTGTATTTTCTCTCCTAATCTCTGTGGATCAAGAATTTGGGGGAGAGCTTGACTGGGTTAATCAAGATTGCCAGGAGAAATATCAATAACCTCAGATATGCAGATGACACCACCCTTATGGCGGAAAGCAAAGAAGAACTAAAGAACCTCTTGATGAAAGTGAAAGAGAAGAGTGAAAAAGTTGGCTTAAAGCTCAATGTTCAGAAAACAAAGATCATGGCATCCGGTCCCATCACTTCATGGCAAATAGATGGGGAAACAGTGGAAACAGTGAGAGGCTTTATTTTGGAGGGCTCCAAAATCACTGTAGATGGTGACTGCAGCCATGAAATTAAAAGACGCTTACTCCTTGGAAGGAAAGTTATGACCAACCTAGACAGCATATTAAAAAGCAGAGACATTACTTTGCAACACAGGTCCGTCTAGTCAAGGCTATGGTTTGTCCAGTAGTCATGTATGGGTATGAGAGTTGGACTATAAAGAAAGCTGAGTGCTGAAGAATTGATGCTTTTGAACTGTGGTGTTGGAGAAGACTCTTGAGAGTCCCTTGGATTGCAAGGAGATCCAACCAGTCCATCCTAAAGGAGATCAGTCCTGAGTGTTCATTGGAAGGACTGATGTTGAAGCTGAAACTCCAATAAGTTGGCCACCTGATGTGAAGAGCTGACTCATTTGAAAAGATCCTGATGCTGGGAAATATTGAAAGCAGGAGGAAAAG
Organism: Cervus elaphus; assembly: GCF_910594005.1. Taxonomy (NCBI): domain Eukaryota; kingdom Metazoa; phylum Chordata; class Mammalia; order Artiodactyla; family Cervidae; genus Cervus; species Cervus elaphus. Next base: position 55,069,806 of record NC_057823.1, on the reverse strand, counting down.
GGGACAACAGAGGATGAGATGGTTGGATGGCATCACCAACTCAATGGACATGAGTTTGGGTAAACTCCAGGAGGTGGTGATGGACAGGGAGTCCTGGCATGCTGCATGCAGTCCATGGGGTCGCAAAGAGTTGGACATGACTGAGCGACTGAAGTGAACTGAACTGAACTGAACTTGACTGGGTAATCCTGACTTGGGGTCTTGCATGTGTTTGCAGTGAGATGGTAATGGGAGCATCTTCTTATCTTCAGATGCGCTCAGGCTTCACTGTGTGGTCACTGGATGTGATCTAGTTGAGTTTTCTCACAGGGTCCTCAGGACCCCAGTATCAACGTTCCAGCTCACAAAAGGAAAGCTGAATCACCTTTTATGACCTAGCCTTGGAAGTCAAACACTTCTTCCACCTTTATTGACTACAAACAAGTCAAAAGCTCAGATTTAAGGAAAGGCTAATTAGACTTCATTGGTGCCTCTGCAATAAAGAATCCTCCTGCAGTGCAGGAGATGTAAGTTCAGTTCCTGGGTGGGAAAGATCCCCTGAAGAAGGAAATGGCAACCAACTCTAGTATTCTTGCCTGGGAAGTCCCATGGAGATAGGAGCCTGGTGGGCTACAGACCATGGGGTCACAAAAGAGTCAGACACAAGTTAGGGACTAAACTACAACAACAATTAGACTGTACCTCCAGATGGGAAAGCAACAAGAAAGGGAGATACTAATGCAGCCATCTCTGAAAAAAAAAAAAAATCTGACACTGTGGGCCTTGCACGTGGTAAAGGATTCAATAAATGTTAAATGAATGAAACAAAATGTGGTACACAATTATTTATTCTTTTGAGGAATATTGGGCAAATGTGTATAAGTAATATATATGTATTAGTAATAACAATAATAAATATTATCTATCATTTGTTAAGCTCTTAATTTGTGCCTGACACTATGCTAAATTATTTACATGCATTTAGTCCCCACAAGGTAGGATTACTACTAGGATAATCCCCATTTTTCAGGTGAGAAATTGAGGCCTGGAGTTGTTAAGTTGAACCAGGTTACCTAGCTATGATATGTGTCTGGCACATACACAAATGTATATTAAGGTATACATTTGTGTATGTGTAAGTATAGGGATAGCATGTAAATTTCTTATGAATTTTATCCAGAATTTCCACAAAGACCTCTCACACTTTTGATAATATTATCAGAAGAAGAGAATCAGAATGCAGTAGTATTGAGTACAGTAACTGGTCCCTGGAAGATGCAGCTGTCTCTCTATTTCTATAATGTAATCTTCATGAAATATAGTTTCTGTGTTATTCACTGTACAGCCCCAGCACCTAGAACATCAATGGGCACTTCAAAGATGCACAATGCCAATGGGAGGGGCACTTATTTAATAAGGAAGAAACAGTGACTTCTGTAACAACATAGGCTGTGGCCATGAATGCAAATAGAATAGAACAGTTAAAGCCCAGAAATCAGTTTCAGATGAGATACAGAAATTATTTAGGCAAAATGATCTGGCCTAAACATTTTGGATGAATATCTGAATTCCTCCAAATTAGCCAGTTAGTCCAAACAGTTCTACTTTTGATATCAATATATTTTAAATCCATATAATTTCTGACTTCAATTGTCCAATTAACTTTAAATCTGCAATACAATTACCTCCCCTTTGTAGAAAACAGGAAAGCACTCTCACAAATGTTATCTCCAAGCCCACACAATCAGAGATGGGCAAGGGCCACTCACCCATGATTCCTAAACACAAGCTATAGAACACAGCTGGTCTATGATAAAAGCTCACTGGTCCTCATGTAACAGGACCAGGGTAGTACAGCTTCAGGACAGCTTCTAACAGTTTAGCTGATGATATCGGCATAAGATCTCTCTCTCCATCACTTCATGAGACCTTCCTCTGTGATGCCGTCATTTTCAGAGGTTCTCTCTACTTCTCCAAACTTAACATCAAGCAGTGTTACCAGTAAGAAAGTTTTGTTGTTTTTTTTCCCCAAAAAATCTAGCAGAAATACAAGACTAAAGCCAGAGCTGAAACAGTCTCATTCCCAACACATAAAGCCTTGGGACGAGTTGCTCCCCCAAAGGACAAGCAAAGTGCTGTTAACGGGAAAAGAGAGAATTGCTGCTATTAGGCAGACACTATAACATGCAGTACACCTGACCAGTCCCCCACCCACCCCTCAAAACCAGTGCTCCTACTGCTCCATTCCCCGCGTTTCGTAACTCTAGTTAGCATTCATTCAAGCTTTTTTTATAGTTGATACCATATATTTCCTTACACATGACTTCACCTTTGTGTTCTTACTGGATGAGACATGAGTTATCCTATTTTAAAACAATGATTTGGGGATAACAGAAAATCTATTTCTCGACTGTGGCACAAAGGCATCAATATTTGTGGAAATCCATGAGTGCATTTTTGTCTATATAAATTACACCTCAAAGTTGGTTTTAAAAAATGATGATGGTGGTGGTAACATTAACAATGACATTTATTGTTTTTGCTGAGTAGTAGGATTCATGCTAAGCATTTTTTTTGGGGGGGGGGTACTTCCTCACTTAACCTTTAGTAGAATTCTGGGAAATAGGTGCTGTAACCCTCCCTACTTTATAGATAAGGCAGCTAAAGCTTGAAGATGTAAGGTGCCTAAGGTCACATAGTGGTGGAACAATGCTTATAATTCAAATCTGTCTGCCTTCAATAACTATCTCCATGAAAAGTGAAAGTGAAAGTGTTAGTTACTCAATTTTGTCTGACTCTTTTCAACTCCATGGACTGTAACCTGCCAGGCTCCTCTGTCCTTGGAATTCTCTAGTCAAGAACACTGGAGCTGGTTGCTATTTCCTTCTCCAGGGGATCTTTCCAAACCAGGGATCAAACCCGGGTTTTCTGCATTGCAGATGGATTCTTTACCATCTGAGCCACCGGAGAAGCCCAACTACCTCCATACAAGATGTCTGTAAGAAAGGCTCTTTATATATGTAAATAATAATAGCCAAATACCTAAAAATGGAGTAAAGATCACACATGAATGAAAAAGGAGGTATCTCATTCTGAAGTGTATGTGTTTTCCCTTTGCTAGTATGTCCCCGATACATCAATCACTATACAAAAGCCTCTAATTTGTTTTGGCTTTAAGTCTCAGGCCCTGTAATTTGTGTAGAAGCAACTGACTGAAACAGACGTAAAATTCTCATTTTCCTCCAAAAGAAAAAAAGAGTAATATATCCTGATAAAACCACTGGCTTGCAGTTCTTTAAGGGAAGTGTGTGTGTGTGTGTGTGTGTGTGTGTGTGTGCGTTTGTGTGTGTGTGTGCGCGTGCGCACGCTTAGCTATGTCTGACTCTTTGCAACCCCACAGACTGCAGCCTGCCAGGCTCCTCTGTCCATGGAATTTTCCAGGCAAGAATACTGGAGCGGGTTGCCACTTCCTCCTCCTGGGGATCTTCCCAACCCAGAGATCGAACTCGTGTCTTTTTTTTTTTTTAAACTGTGTCTTTTGCATCTCCTGCATTGGCAAACGGATTTGTTACCATTATGCCACCTGAGAAGCCCTGTTAAGGTAGGTAACAGCACTTAATTAACATTCTTTCATGCAAGAAATCAATAAAACTCATTCCTTATACTACATAAGTCTGCTGTACATGTTAGCAATATTTTTATTTCCATTTTTTATAATTTATTTATTCCATGCCTGCAACTTTTCTACCCAAAGTCCATTCCCCCATCTTCCTTACTCATTTAATGAGAAAGTACTTATATAACATTTACTATTTATCAAATACTCTTCTAAACTCTTTACACAACCTAATCTCATAACAACACGATTATTATCTTATCTCCATTTTATACAAGAGGAAACTGAAAAGGAATCATCTATGTAAGATAACCACTAGGCTACAGAGCTGAAATTCTAACTGGTAGTATAGCTCCAATCTTAGGCTATGTAACTAGCAGAACCTCAAGGGCCCAGCTAAAGATTTCAATTCCTCTGACTTTCACACAGCTACTCATGACCATGGCCACTATACTGGCCATTGAGATATAACTAGAAATCTACTATGTAGGGTTTGGAAAAGGGTTGTTGTTTTTTTTTTTTTTAAATAAGGAGACAACTGACACACATCTTTTGCCCACCTTCCTTCCTCTTCTTTTTGTCTAGAATGTGGGTACAAAGCATGAAGGAAGAGCAGCTATCTTGCAACTATGAAGAGGAATACCACATGCTAGGGACTGATGGATGGGAAGATAGTGAAAGCCAGATGCCATGGAGCCATAACTCTTATCCCCAAAGTGCCTTCTTCTCAACTACTCATCACTTGAAGGGGAAAAAAACATAACCTGTTTAAGTCCCATTAATGGGGTTTGTTGCTACTCAAAGCCAAACACAACTCTAAGTGATAAAATGCACTAATCACAAAACCTACTGCTTCACTTCTGCCTGAATTTTGGTCATCTGCATTAATACATGGTTCTTACATAGCTTCCAAAAAGGAAAATTATTAGTTTTCAGAATTTTTCTCAGCACTGTTTATAATAGCCAGGACATGGAAGCAACCTAGATGCCCATCAGCAGATGAATGGATAAGGAAGCTGTGGTATATATACACCATGGAATATTACTCAGCCATTAAAAAGAATTCATTTGAATCAGTTCTAATGAGATGGATGAAACTGGAGCCCATTATACAGAGTGAAGTAAGCCAAAAAGATAAAGAACATTACAGCATACTAACACATATATATGGAATTTAGAAAGATGGTAATGATAACCCTATATGCAAAACAGAAAAAGAGACACAGAAGTACAGAACAGACTTTTGAACTCTGTGGGAGAAGGTGAGGGTGGGATGTTTCGAAAGAACAGCATGTATATTATCTATGGTGAAACAGATTACCATCCCATGTGGGATGCATGAAACAAGTGCTCGGGCCTGGTGCACTGGGAAGACCCAGAGGAATCGGGTGGAGAGGGAGGTGGGAGGGGGGATCGGGATGGGGAATACGTGTAACTCTATGGCTGATTCATGTCAATGTATGACAAAACCCACTGAAATGTTATGAAGTAATTAGCCTCCAACGAATAAAAATAAATACATAAATAAATAAAGACACACACACAAAAAAAGAATTTTTCTTTTCCATTATGCTTTATTACAGAATATTGAATATTAGTTTCCTTTGCTATACATCAGGACCTTCTTGTTTTAACTATTTTACGTGAGTAGTTTAGATGTGCTAATTCCAAACTCCCAACATATTCCCCCTTAAACCATTTCTCCTTTGGTTTACATTTCTCCTTATGTTTACTTCTATGTCTGTGAGTATGTTTCTGTTTTTTGACTGTGCTGGGTCTTCCCTGTGGTATGCATGGGCTCTTCACTGTGGCATGCAGGCTTAGTTGCCCAATGGCATGAGGGATCTTAGTTCCCTGATCTGGGATAGAATCCAAGTCCCCTGCATTGGAATGTAGATTCTCAACCACTAGACCACCAAGGAAGTCCCCATTTGTGTCATATTTTAAATTGCACATATAAGTGATATCATGTGGTATTTGTCTTTTTCTTTATGACTTACTTCACTTAGTATGATAAATTCTGCATCCATCCATGTTGCTGCAAATGGCATTATTCTGTTCTTTTTATGGCTAAGTAGTATTCCATTGTGTATATATACATCTTCTTTATCCATTCATCTGTTGATAGACATACAGTTTCCTTCCATGTCTTAGCTACTGTTCATAGTGCTGCTATAAACACTGAAGTCCAAATATCTTCTCAAATTAGAGTTTTTCTGGATATATGCTCAGGAATAGGATTGCTAGATCATTTAGCAACTCTAGTTTTAGTTTTTGAGGAATCTTCATACTGCTTTCCATAGTTGCTGCACCAGGTGCACCAATTTACATTCCTACCAACAATGCAGGAGGGCTCCTTTTTGCCACACCATCTCCAGCATTTGTTATTTGTAGACTTCTTAATGATGGACATTCTGAATGATGTGAGGTGGTAACTCACTGCAGTTTTGATTTGCATTTCTCTAATAATCAGTGATGTTGAGCATCTTTCCATGTACCCATTGGCCATCTGTATGTCTTCTTTGGAGAAATGTCTATTTAAGTCTTCTATCCACCCACTTTTTTGATTGGGTTGTTTTGTTGCTGTTGTTTATAACTATTGAGTTGTATGAGCTGTTTGTATATTTTAGAAATTAAGCCCTTTCAGTTGCATCATTTGTAAATGCTTTCTCCTAGTTCATAGGTTGTATTTTCATCTTGTTTATAGTTTCCTTTGCTGTGCAAAAGCTTATATATTTAATTAGATTGTAATTTTCACTTTTATTTCTATTGCCTTAAAATACTGACCTTGTATAATTTATATAAGAGAATGTTTTGCCTATGCTCTCTTCCAGGAATTTTATTATGTCTTATATTTAAGTCTTTAAGTCATTTTGAGTTTATTTTTGTATATAGTATGAAGATGTGTTCTAACTTCATTGATTCACATGCAGCTATCCAGCTTTCCCAACATCATCTGCTGAAGAGACTTTTTCCCATTGTAAATTCTTGCCTCCTTTCTTGCAGATTAACTAACGCTAGGTGTACGGGTTGGGCTTATTTCTGGCTCTCTGTTCTATTCCATTGATCCATGTATTTGTTTTAGTGTCAATACCACGTGGTTTCGATTACTATAGCTTGTAGTATTGTCTGAAGTCTGAGAGTGTTATGCCTCCAGCTTGGTATCTTTCCTTCAGAATTGCTTAGGCAATTCTGGGTCTTTTACAGTTCCATATGAATTTTAGGATTCTTTGTTCTAGTTCTATGTAAAATGTCATGGGTAAATGTACAGGGATTGCATTAGATCTGTAGATTGCTTTGGGTAGTATGACCATTTTAACAATGTTAATTCCTCTAATCTAAGACTATGGGATATCTTCCTTTTCTTTGAATCATATTCTGTATCCTTTATCAGTGTTTTATAGTTCTCAGAATATAAATCTTTTACCTCTTTGGTCAAGTTTATAAGAATGTTTTCTGAAGCATTTATGGTAAAGGTAGTATCTGATTTACGGGCAGGATTGAATATTAAATAAGAAACAATAAAAAAACAATATTTAAGAAAAACAATAATCCATTAATAAAAATAAACTTATTCAAAAGCTGAGATGATACCAGAAAAGTGTCAAAATACAATTTCACTACGCACTCAGGGTTATTCGGGTCAATAAAAGTAACTGGCCTATTTCTTACCATTGTTGCTACTAAAATGACAAAATGAATCAGCTTACTTATGAAAAATAACTTAAATTGAAGCAGCCCTCATACATTTGCTATCTTTCTTGCCTCTGGATCTTCCCATACATGTGTATACTTTAAATGTTCAGTTCAGTTCAGTCACTCAGTCATGTCCTACTCTTTGCGAACCCACGAATCACAGCCCGCCAGGCCTCCCTGTCCATCACCAACTCCTGGAGTTTACTCAAACTCATGTCCATTGAGTCAGTGGTGCCATCAAGCCATCTCATCCTCTGTCGTCCCCTTCTCCTGTCCCCAACCCCTCCCAGCATCAGGGTCTTTTCCAATGAGTCAACTCTTCGCATGAGGTGGCTAAAGTATTGGAGTTTCAGCTTCAGCATCAGTCCTTCCAATGAACACCCAGGACTGATCTCCTTTAGGATGGACTGGTTGGATCTCCTTGCAGTCCAAGGGACTCTCAAGAGTCTTCTCCAACACCACAGTTCAAAAGCATCAATTCTTCGGTGCTCAGCATTCTTTATAGTCCAACTCTCACATCCATACATGACCACTGAAAAAACCATAGCCTTGACTAGACGGACCTTTGATGGCAAAGTAATGTCTCTACTTTTTAATATGCTATCTAGGTTGGTCATAACTTTCCTTCCAAGGAGTAAGCGTCTTTTAATTTCATGGCTGCAATCACCATCTGTAGTGATTTTCGAGCCCAGAAAAATAAAGTTTGTCGCTGTTTCCCCATCTATTTGCCATAAAGTGATGGGACCAGATGTCATGATCTTAGTTTTCTGAATGTTGAGCTTTAAGCCAACTTTTTCACTCTCCTCTTTCACTTTCATCAAGAGGCTTTTTAGTTCCTCTTCACTTTCTGCCATAAGGGTGGTGCCATCTGCATATCTGAGGTTATTGATATTTCTCCCAGCAATCTTGATTCCAGCTTGTGCTTCTTCTAGCCCAGCATTTCTCATGATGCACTCTGCATATAAGTTAAATAAGCAGAGTGACAATATACAGCCTTGACATACTCCTATTTCTATTTGGAACGAGTCAGTTCTATTGCTTCCTGACCTGCATATAGGTTTCTCAAGAGGCAGGTCAGGTGGTCTGGTATTCCCATCTCTTGAAGAATTTTCCACAGTTTATTGTGATCCACACAGTCGAAGGCTTTGACGTAGTCAATAAAGCAGAAATAGATGTTTTTCTGGAACTCTCTTGCTTTTTCGATGATCCAGCAGATGTTGGCAATTTGACCTCTGGTTCCTCTGCCTTTTCTAAATCCAGCTTGAACATCTGGAAGTTCACGGTTCACGTGTTGCTGAAGCCTAGCTTGGAGAATTTTGAGCATTACTTTACTAGCGTGTGAGATGAGTGAAATTGTGTGATAGTTTGAGCATTCTTTGGCATTGCCTTTCTTAGGGATTGAAATGAAAACTGACCTTTTCCATGTCCTGTGGCCACTGCTGAGTTTTCCAAATTTGATGGCATGTTGAGTGCAGCACTTTCATAGCATCATCTTTCAGGATTTGAAATAGCTCAACTGGAATTCCATCACCTCCACTAGCTTTGTTCGTAATGATGCTTTCTAAGGCCCACTTGACTTCACATTCCAGGATGTCTGGCTCTAGGTGAGTGCTCATACCATCGTGATTATCTGGGTCATGAAGATCTTTTTTGTACAGTTCTTCTGTGTATTCTTGCCACCTTTTCTTAATATCATCTGCTTCTGTTAGGTCTATACCATTTCTGTCCTTTATCGAACCCATCTTTGCATGAAATGTTCCCTTGGTATCTTTAATTTTCTTGAAGTGGTCTCTAGTCTTTCCCATTCTGTTGTTTTCCTCTATTTCTTTGCATTGCTTGCTGAGGAAGGCTTTCTTATCTCTCCTGGCTATTCTTTGGAACTCTGCATTCAAATGGGAATATCTTTCTTTTTCTCCTTTGCTTTTCACGTCTCTTCTTTTCACAGTTGTTTGTAAGGCCTCCTCAGACAACCATTTTGACTTTTTGCATTTCTCGTCCATGGATATGGTCTTGATCCCTGTCTCCTGTAGAATGTCACGAACATCCATCCATAGATCATCAGGCACTCTGTCTATCAGTTCTAGTCCCTTAAATCTATTTCTCACTTCCACTGTATAGTCATAAGGATTTGATTTAGGTCATACCTGAATGGTCTAGTAGTTTTCCCTACTTCCTTCAATTTAAGTCTGAATTTGGCAATAAGGAGTTCATGATCTGAGCCATAGTCAGCCCCTGGTCTTGTTTTTGCTGACTATATACAGCTCCTCCATCATTGGCTGCAAAGAATATAATCAGTCTGATTTTGGTGTTGATCATCTGGTGATATCCATGTGTAGAGTCTTCTCTTGTGTTGTTGGAAGAGGGTGTTTGCTATGACCAGTGTGTTCTCTTGGCAAAACTCTATTAGCCTTTGCCCTGCTTCATTCTGTACTACAAGGCCAAATTTGTCTGTCACTCCAGGTATTTCTTGACTTCCTACTTATGCATTCCAGTCCTCTATAATGAAAAGGACATCTTTTTTTGGGTTATAGTTCTAAAAGGTCTTGTAGGTGTTCATAGAACCATTCAACTTCATCTTCTTCAGTGTTACTGGTTGGGGCATAGGCTTGGATTACCATGACACTGAATGGTTTGCCCTGGAAACGAACAGAAATCATTCTGTCATTCTTGAGATTGCATCCAAGTACCGTATTTTGGACTCTTTTGTTGACTATGATGGCTACCCCATTTCTTCTAAGGGATTCCTGCCCACAGTAGTAGATATAATGGTCATCTGAGTTAAATTCACCCATTCCAGTCCATTTTAGTTCCCTGATTCCTAGAATGGCGACATTCACTCTTGCCATCTCCTGTTTGACCACTTCCAATTTGCCTTGATTCATGGACCTAACATTCCAGGTTCCTATGCAATATTGCTCTTTACAGCATCAGACCTTGCTTCTATCACCAGTCACATCCACAACTGGGTATTGTTTTTGCTTTGGCTCCATCCCTTCATTCTTTCTGGAGTTATTTTTCCACTGATCTCCTGTAGCATATTGGGCACCTACCAACCTGGGGAGTTTCTCTTTCAGTATCCTATCATTTTGCCTTTTTGTATTGTTCATGGGGTTCTCAAGGCAAGAATACTGAAGTGGTTTGCCATTCCCTTCTCCAGTGGACCACATTCTGTCAGACCTTCCACCATGACCCGTCCGTCTTGGGTGGCCCCACACGGCATGGCTTAGTTTCATTGAGTTGGACAAGACTGTGGTCCATGTGATCAGATTGGCTAGTTTTCTGTGATTATGGTTTCAGTGTGTCTGCCCTCTGATGCCCTCTTGCAACACCTACCATCTTACTTGGGTTTCTCTTACCTTGGACACCTCAACATATTAGAGGTCCTGAGAAGCCCTGAAGTAAATAATACTGTGATATTTTGTCTAACCCAGTATTTCCCATATTTCTTGGAACACAGAATTCTGTTTTTTCCCCCAATGTTACATCCCACATAGTGCTCTAGGAAATACATTCAGAAAATGAACAACATCATAGACAACAGAATAGGAAAAAGGAGAAAGGGTTAATTGCTAGTCTTCTGGTTGCCATTCAGTGGCTGCAAAATAGAAATTTTGTCATGGGAAATAAATAAACTTTCTAAAGCAATTAGAAAGCTATCATATCCAACTTTAAAACCTTATTAATGGATGGACTTTTCCTCCACATGAATTCACATTCTGTTAGGTGACTCTGGTTTTGAGGTGATGTGGTTTTTAGTGGGTTCCTGGGTCTATTGAAGGTGGCACTATTGGGGCAGAGGGCAATATTTCAAGAGAGAAAATTATTCCATCACTTTTTTCTAGGGAGAAGCCAGTATGAAAAATCAATACTAAGCACAGGGCAAAGAGGATATAATATCTGCTCTTTCTACAACAGTGGATGATGGCAGATTTCTCTCATTTTCTTCCTTACTTCCTTTGTATTTCTTTTCCAGAATTTCCCATTGTTAAATTTCTATTACCCAAAACTCATGTGTAGAAAAATTTTACTTATAAAACTTGAGGCTGTAATATTCTCAAATTAAAATACTAGCATTTTTCCATGTACAAACTAGACATTTTTAAAAGGTTGTTTTGTCTAAAAAAGGAACAGTGTGAACTACCCCTCTGCTTTCCAAAGCTGGCCTGATGACCTGGACCTGCCTAGAATGAAGTTTTCTGTGTTCTGTCATGAAATGAAAAAAAAAAAGGTGACTATGTAATGAATTTTTTATGAAGCTACATGTATTCCATTTAAATAAGTGCTTTTTGAGATATGTCCTTCCCACATATTTGGTATTAGTATACTCATTTTTTTTTTTTAGTGATAAGCAAAGATAGTAGCTATAGTCTTTTTAAACATCCTTTGGGAAATTAAAATTTGGAAATATGTCCCACCAGCCATAGGATACTGACCTCTGGACTAATCAAATGCAAGAATGAGTGACTAAACAGAGTAAAACTAGAAATTTCAGTGACGTAGGTCCCAATCCTTCCTTATCACTGAGTGACCACGACCTCAGAAAACCCAAACTAAAGCACTGGAATAACCTGTTTCCCTAGCTATAAGTTGGTGAAAGCAATTGGAATCTATTTTTTAGGGCTATTGTTACTGATAAAGTATTATAAATGACAAGGAGGAAACATTTTGCAACAAAGAAGGGTCAAATAGTATATCCATGTGTATAAAAGAGAAAATAGTAGACAGATCTACTAAATTGATTTAAAAGATATAATTTCCTACTGTTTTCAATTTTTTTTTAATTGAAAAAATAAAATCAGAAGTCCCATTGAACACCATTGAATTATCTTTGAACTGAGCTATTTATGGAGTCACAGAACCATGGAGCTTTAGAACGAAAAGAGATTATGGAAAACATCCAGTGCAATCACACTGTTTTAAAGGCAAGGAAACTGAATACTAGAGAATAAAGATACTTCCCAAAGGTCACTTATTTAAAGAATGAAAACAGTCTAATAAGAAAAGATACCTTCTGAAACCTGAATAAGAAATAAGATCTTGTAAGAAAAAAACATGGGGTTTCCATCCCTAGATTTTAATGCTGGCTTTGATACATAGTTTTGAATCTGTTACTTAACTGAGACCCAATGTCTTCATCTTTTAAATAGCATTGAAAATATCTCATAAAAGTATAGTTAAGAACAAATGAAATAATATACACAGTACACTGAAGGGGCACACAATGAATGCTCAATAAATTATAACTATAATTTCTATTATGTGAACTTTAAAAACCTCACAATTTACCATACCTGCTAAAAAATATTCAATTTGTGGGTTTTAAATGAGCTAAGTAAGAAATAAGACCTAAATATCTGATGTCCTACCAAAAATATTATCTTTATTAGTTCAAATAGTTCCCTTCAATTTCTATTCATAGCATTCCTGAAAGACAATGTAGGGCTTTTTCAAACTTGAAATCACCAACTGACATACTTTCACTTTAGGATGGAATTTGCTTGACACCGCTTAAAACAAGTTTGTCACTGAAATATCCCAAAGATTATTCAACTATGGAGAAATCCTAGCACCTCAAAGCTTGTAATTTTCTTTCTTATCTAACAAACTTTTATGAAGATAAGGATTGTAGTACTTAAAATCTAGTTAAGAATGTCTTCAAATCATCTTTTTCAAAGTTATGCCGCAAGCAAAATCTTGAACACTGGACAGACATGGGTTTTAACTGAAGTCCTGCCACTTGCTGACTGTGTGACCTTAGACAGTGAGGTAGTTCATCCAAGCCTCAAGAGTTTTAAGTGTAAAATGGGGATAATAATAGTATCAACCTCAAGGAATTTTGTGAAGATTAAATGTTAGGATGCATATTAAAAGCTTACTTAGACCAGTGTCTGCACTGTATTAAGTGTTCCCCAGAAAATTTTAGCTAAATTAAATGGTAACTAGGAAAATCCCATGGACGGAGGAGCCTGGTAGGCTGCAGTCCATGGGGTTGCTAAGAGTCGGACACAACTGAGAGACTTCACTTTCACTTTTCACTTTCATGCATTAGAGAAGGAAATGGCAACCAATTCCAGTGTTCTTGCCTGGAGAATCCCAGGGATGGGGAGCCTGGTGGGCTGCTGTCTATGGGGTCGCACAGAGTCGGACACGACTGAAGAGACTTAGCAGCAGCAGCAGCAGCAGGGACTTCCCTGGTGGTTCAGTGGCTAAGACTTCGCACTCCCAAGGCCAGGGTTCAATCTCTGGTCAGGACACTAGATCCCACATGCCGCAACTAAGACCTGGTATAGCCAAATAAATAGATAAGTATTAAAAATTAAATGGTTACTAACCTCTTTGTTGGAAGATGAACTTTGATAAGTCTCATTTTTATAATCTTCTGTTTCTTCTGGCAGATGTTACATAAAATTGTAAAAGAACTGATTTTTCAGCCTACTCCTGTAAACTGTCGAGGGCAGATGCTCACGTGAAGATGGAACTAGAGGTAGGCTTCCTCCCTTGTTCTAACAAGAGCTTCAAGTTCAGTTCAGGACTCTAAAAAGAAATAGATTTGCTGGTTACTTTGGAACCATCAGGATATTAGAGTTTAGAGAAGCTTCCCTGCTGTCCTGGTGGAAAATAGTCCCCAAACTTAGTCTGCGCTGTTATTCTACGTCTCAGACTCCTGATTATTTCCTTCAGTGTAGACATAACAATTGGAAGCTATTTTGTTTATTTGTTGACCCCACACACATTATCCCCCTCTCTCCCACTCCTATCCCCTCTGCTAGAATGTAAGCTCTTTGTTGGCCTAGACAGCGCTGGGACTCAGGGGTTCACAGCTATAAATCCAGGGCCTAGAACAGTGCCTGTGTATTGTCAGTTCCCAGTAACTATTTGGCGAATGAATGAATGATTTTATGAATGGGAAGCCCCAGCAGGTGCTCAGGGCTTTAGATTTTCCCTAGAAGTGTAGAAACGAAGGTGAACTGATCTTGCAGTTACCGTAAGAGGAAAAGAGAACTAGTAAAATTCATGACCACATAGACTCAGTAATGAAGTCCACAACTACATGGGACTCAGAATCCCTGCAGGGGGTTGTGGAGGGGATAGGGGTGGGGAACAAAGGAAATAAATGGTAGCTGCGTGACCTCAAGCCAAAAAATTATACACACACACACACACACACACACGTGTACATATGCAAAAAGACACTATCCACTGAGACTTAGGGTAAATTAGAACTTGGTAGGTTGTTTTTTATTTCAGGCACAATAATCTTTCTTCACTTGACCTCTGGGTCACCACCCACTCACTGCTTCTTGGATCTCTATTCTCATTGGTCCCTCCACCTTGGCCTCCTTTGCTGATTCCTCCTCATTTTCCCAACTTCTGAACACCAGACCACTCCAAGTTGGTCCTCAAACCTCTATTCCTTACACACTTCCTAGATGACCCCTACCTGCCTTATGTCTGCAAATACCATCTGTAGGCTAAAACCTCCAAGTATCTATCCTCCCTTTGATCTCCCTTCTGAACTCCAGATAGGTACCCCCAACTCAGCTGTTCAGTATTCCCCCCTTGTACACCTAACAGACATAAACTGAAAAAGGGACCAGAACTGAACTCCTGATTTTTACCCCTAAACCTGCTCGCCCTAATAGCAAATCCATTCTTGCAGTTGTTCAACCCCAAATCCTTGGAATTTTCCATTTTTTCCCTCTCTACAATCCATATCCAATTACCGGCAAATTCTTTTGGCTGAGTCTTTGATATACACCTATAATCTGACTACTTTTCTGCCTCTTGGCTACCACCCTGGTCCAAGTCACCATCATCTTTTTCCTAGAATCACAACAGTTCTAAAACTAGTCTCTTGGCTTCTGCCCATGCTGCCTATATATAGTTAAAGCCTCTTCCAAGCAGCCAGAGTGATCCTATCAGAGTATAAAATTTCATCAATAATCTCCTCTAATCAAAACTCTCCAACAGTTTTCCATCTTACCAAAGTAAAAGCAAAAGCATGATCTGAGCCAGAATACCTCTTCTCATCTTATTTCCATCTTTTCCCCACAATTCACTCTGCTACAACTGGTGGACAATCTGAATGGATTTCAGATTAATTTAGAAAGTATTAGTCTGAAAATTCAGGAAAAGGTTTAAAATGTCTGACTATAAGTAAATAAACTATTTAAGTTAGAGAAATATCTGATTTTTTTTAATCTGCCATTCCCTGATCCCATGGTATGAAATCAGCATAAATATTAATATTTTAGGGTCTTTAGTATTTGCCTGGAGTTAATCTTTTGGGCCAGAAAATGCAAATTAGATTACCTCTAAGTTTCTACTGTTAACTCTTGATCTCGGTCTTGGAGAGCATATCCTCTAGCTTTTAGTATTTTATGGAGTGCTTTTTTCACACTATAAAAATACCAAGGCTAATATACCTGCTCCACTTAAAATGCAGTCCTTCAGCACACATGAAATCCTACTGTGTTTCAGGTAGTGGGTAGGCATTGAGGAGTCAAGGATGAACAAGACATGCCCGTATCTTCAAGGAACTCACACAGGAGTTTAGGTTGCAGCAAGAGGATTTGATGTTAATAGTGTAATGATGGAGGGATGGCCACCATGCTATGAAAGCCAGCTAGAGGGCACCCAGATAAGTCTAAAGAAGCCTGACAATGTTTTCTAGAGGATATGATATCTCATTGGAAGCATAAATGATGTGCAGAAATGGGAATACCGGAAAAAAAAAAAAAAAAAGAAATGGGAATACCGGGTAGGTCATATTCCAGACAGGAAGTAGAGCATGAGCAAAGCCATGAATCTGGGTGCTGGTGTGCAAGAAATAACAAACATTCGAGCCAAGCCATCTTTAAGATGAGACTGGAAAGAGAGGCAGAGAGCAGGGCACAGGGAACTTTATTTGGCATTTTAAGGAGTATGAGCTTTGTTCATAGGAAACAGAGAGTCACTGAAGAGGAGAGTGTGATGCTATATGGATACATTTAGAGGCAGACAGATGAGTAGGGAGGCTGTGGCAGCATCCAAGTAGAAGGTGCTACAAGTCTGAATTAGGACAGGAGGAGTGGAGATGAAGGAGAAGGAGACAAAGTAGAAGAAATATTGAGTTAAAATTAGTAGAACTTAGTGTGAAGGAATCCAAAATCCAAAATCAAGGAATCCAAAATCACTGCAAATGGCGACTGCAGCCATGAAATTAAAAGACGCTTACTCCTTGGAAGAAAAGTCATGACCAACCTAGACAGCATATTAAAAAGCAGAGACATTACTTTACCAACAAAGGTCCATCTAGTCAAGGCTATGGTTTTTCCAGTGGTCATGTATGGATGTGAGAGTTGGCCTATAAAGAAAACTGAGCACCGAAGAATTGATGGTTTTGAACTGTGGTGTTGGAGAAGGCTCTTGACAGTCCCTTGGACAGCAAGGAGATCCAACCAGTCCATCCTAAGGGAGATCAGTCCTGGGTGTTCACTGGAAGGACTGATGTTGAAGCTGAAACTCCAATACTTTCGCCACCTGAAGTGAAGAGCTGACTCATTTGAAAAGACCCTGATTCTGGGAAAGATTGAAGGCAGGAGGAGAAGGGGATGACAGAGGATGAGATGGCTGGATGGCATCACCAACTCGATGGACATGGGTCTGGGTGGACTCCAGGAGTTGGTAATGGACAGGGAGGCCTAGCATGCTGCGATTCATGGGGTCACAAAGAGTTGGACGTGACTGAGTGACTGAACTGAACTGAACTGAGTGTGAAGGAGCCAAGAAGGAGGTGGCAAGCATAAACCTGAGGTTTCTATCTCTGAGGGTATTACCAAATATAAGTAGGAACAGGATCAGGCATGAAGAAGATTTCATTGTGATGTATGCTGAACTTGCAACATTAAGGGAAAAGCATTCATTCATTTATTCATTGATCAAGAATTCTTTATAAAGTACCTACCATGTGAAGGTCCAAGTTTGAATCTGAAAGGAGAGGTCTGGACTTCAGAGAGTTGGGTGTGATTAGCTTGTGGGATGATCCTTCAAGGATGGTTGGTACTGTACCTGGCACAAAGGATGCTGTCCTTGGGCATCTGTTGAAAAGCATGGATGAAGAGCTACTCTGCGAGACTTTGTAAGAAGAGAAGAGCTGGGAATCAATGATGAAGCTCTAGAAAATACCAATGGTTCGGGCCTGGATAAAGGATACAGAAATGGAAAAGTCAGAGATGTGGAGGACTAGAGGGGTATGGTGTCATGGACATAAAGTGAGGTAGACATAGGACCCAAGTACACACACATTATTGAATATTAGAAGGACTTCATGAATTATCTCTAAGTTGAAAGTGAAACATGTCTTAAGACAAATCTAAGTAAGAATGAGCATTTCTTGTTTTCTAGAGTTTTGTCACCTTGTAATCCAAGGGCTACTCGGCAGTAGTTGCATTTCCAATCACCAAATTTAATTACTAAGTTTATGCTATTCTGTGCTTTTGCTTTAAATCACTTTGGATAATGTTTTTCCCCATTTATGATGATTATTTTCTGTCCATGGTGTTAACTCCCTCAGTCATTCAGTTGTGTCTGACTCTTTGCGACCCCATGGACTACAGCACACCAGGCCATCCCTGTCCATCACCAACTCCCAGAGTTTACTCAAACTCATGTCCATTGAGTCGATGATGCCATCCAACCATCTCATCCTCTGTCATTCCCTACCCCTCTTGCCTTCAATCTTTCCCAGCATCAAGGTCTTTTCAAATGAGTCAGTTCTTCACATTAGCTGGCCAAAGGATTAGAGTTTCAGCTTCAGCATCAGTCCTTCCAATAAATATTCAGGACTGATTTCCTTTAGGATGGACTGGTTGGATCTCTGCTGTCCAAGGGACTGTCAAGAGCCTTCTCCAACACCACAGTTCAGAGCCATCAATTCTTTGGTGTTCAGCTTTCTTTATAGGCCAACTCTCACATCCATACATGACCACTGGAAAAACCATAGCTTTGACTAGATGGACCTTTGTTGGCAAAGTAATGTCTCTGCTTTTTAATATGCTGTCTAGGTTGGTAATAATTTTTCTTCCAAGGAGCAAGCATCTTTTAATTTCATGGATGCAATCACCATCTGCAGTGATTTGGGAGCCCCCCACCCCACCCCAAAATAAAGTCTGCCACTGTTTCCCCGTCTATTTACCATGAAGTGATGGGACCAGATGCCATAATCTTAGTTTTCTGAATGTTGAGTTTTAAGCCAACTTTTTCACTCTCCTCATTCACTTTCATCAAGAGGCTTTTTAGTTCTTCTTCGCTTTCCGCCATAAGGGTGGTGTCATCTGCATATCTGAGGTTATTGATATTTCTCCAAGCAATCTTGATTCCAGCTTGTGCTTCATCCAGCCTAGTATTTTGCATGATGTATGCTGCATGTAAGTTAAATCAGCACTGTGACAATATACAGCCTTGACATACTCCTTTCCCAATTTGGAACCAGTCTGTTGTTCCATGTCCAGTTCTAACTGTTGCTTCTTGACCTGCATACAGATTTCTCAAGAAGAAGGTCAGGTGGTCTGGTATTCCCATCTCTTGAAGAATTTTCCACAGTTTGTTGTGATCCACACAGTCAAAGGTTTTGGCATAGCCAATAAAGCAGAAATAGATGTTTTTCTGGAACTCTCTTGCTTTTTTGATGATCCAGCGGATGTTGGCAATTTGACCTCTGGTTCCTCCACCTTTTCTAAACCCAGTTTGAACATCTGGAAGTTCACGGTCCATGTATTACTGAAGCCTGGCTTGAAGAATTTTGAGCATTACTTTATTAGTGTGTAAGATGAGTGCAATTGTGTGGTAGTTTGAGCGTTCTTTGGCATTGCCTTTCTTTGGGATTGGAATGTAAACTGACCTTTTCCAGTCCTGTGGCCACTGCTGAGTTTTCCAAATTTGCTGGCATATTGAGTGCAGCACTTTCACAGCACCATCTTTTAGGATTTGAAATAGCTCAACTGGAATTTCATCACCTTCACTAGCTTTGTTCGTAATGATGCTTCCTAAGGACCACTCGACTTTGCTCTCCAGGATGTCTGGCTCTAGGTGAGTGCTCATACCATTGTGATTATATGGGTTGTAAAGATCTTTTTTTGTCTATCTCTAAATAAATAAATAATAAATAAATAAATAAATCTAAGGCTGATTTATTTAGTTTATTTTTTTTCTTTTCTTTTTTCTTTTATTTATTTATTTATTTTGTAGTGGTTTTTGCCATACAATAACATGAATCAGCCATGGATTTACATGTGTTCCCCATCCCGATCCCCCCCTACCCACCGCCTCCCTCTCCATCCCATCCCTCTGGGTCTTCCCAGTGCACCAGCCCTGAGCACTTGTCTCATGCATCCAACCTGGGCTGGTGATCTGTTTCACCCTTGATAGTATACTTGTTTCAATGCTGTTCTCTGTGAACATCGCACCCTTGCCTTCTCCCACAGAGTCTAAAAGTCTGTTCTGTACATCTGTGTCTCTTTTTCTGTTTTGCATATAGGGTTATCATTACCATCTTTCTAAATTCCATATATATGCATTAGTATACTGTATTGGTCTTTATCTTTCTGGCTTACTTCACTGTGTATAATGGGCTCCAGTTTCATCCATCTCATTAGAACTGATTCAAATAAATTCTTTTTAATGGCTGAGTAATATTCCATAGTGTATATGTACCACATCTTCCTTATCCATTCATCTGCTGATGGGCATCTAGGTTGCTTCCATGTCCTGGCTATTATAAACAGTGTTGCAATGAACATTGGGGTACACGTGTCTCTTTCAGATCTGGTTTCCTTGGTGTGTATGCCCAGAAGTGGGATTGCTGGGTCATATGGCAGTTCTATTCCCAGTTTTTTAAGAAATCTCCACACTGTTCTCCACAGTGGCTGTACTAGTTTGCATTCCCACCAACAGTGTAAGAGGGTTCCCTTTTCTCCACACTCTCTCCAGCATTTATTGCTTGTAGACTGTTGGATAGCAGCCATTCTGACTGGCGTGTAATGGTACCTCATTGTGGTTTTGATTTGCATTTCTCTGATAATGAATGATGTTGAGCATCTTTTCATGTGTTTGTTAGCCATCTGTATGTCTTCTTTGGAGAAATGTCTGTTTAGATCTTTGGCTCATTTTTTGATTGGGTCATTTATTTTTCTGGAATTGAGCTGCAGGAGTTGCTTGTATATTTTTTAGATTAATCCTTTGTCTGTTTTTTCATTTGCTATTATTTTCTCCCATTCTGAAGGCTGTCTTTTCACCTTGCTTATAGTTTCCTTTGTTGTGCAAAAGATATTAAGTTTCATTAGGTCCCATTTGTTTAGTTTTGCTTTTATTTCCAGTATTCTGGGAGGTGGGTCATAGAGGATCTTGCTGTGACTTATGTTGGAGAGTATTTTGCCTATGTTCTCCTCTAGGAGTTTTATAGTTTCTGGTCTTACATTTAGATCTTTAATCCATTTTCAATGCAATCCCTATCAAGCTACCAATGGTATTCTTCACAGAACTAGAACAAATAATTTCACAGTTTGTATGGAAATACAAAAAACCTCAAATAGCCAAAGCAATCTTGAGAAAGAAGGGAACTGGAGGAATCAAACTGCCTGACTTCAGGCTCTACTACAAAGCCACAGTCATCAAGACAGTATGGTACTGGCACAAAGACAGAAATATAGATCAGTGGCACAAAATAGAAAGCCCAGAGATAAATCCACGTACCTACGGACACCTTATCTTCGACAAAGGAGGCAAGAATATACAATGGAAAAAAGACAACCTCTTTAACAAGTGGTGCTGGGAAAACTGGTCAACCACTTGTAAAAGAATGAAACTAGAACACTTTCTAACACCATACACAAAAATAAACTCAAAATGGATTAAAGATCTAAATGTAATACCTAATGCTGATTTAAACCAGAGGATAAAATTCTGTCAGTATGAGAACAATTGAATATCTAAGACCTGATGATAGCATTTAGTTAATAATATATTCATGTGCTGATGATAGATGGTAGCTTCCAGTTCAATTTTATGTGAGTGTGTAGATTATTGGTTGTAAATGTCTGTCATCTGGTTTTTATTTTCATTTTATTTTGTTTCGCCTACCCAGCATCCATACTGAGTCTTATGATGATGGTATCTGAGTTTTTCTTAGGGAACCACTTCTTCCCCATATCTAGTCCAAGTAATCTGGTTGGAGCCGACTGCACCAGACTTCAAGGAGAGGGAATGTGACTCAGAGTTGATCAGTAAAACATTGCAATCCCTGGGTTTGAAGGATGTTCACATGACCAATCAAAAGCAATGAAATAGGATCCTTGCACTTGCTAGAGAAAATAGGCCAAATAAACTCTTTACTGAACTTAATGCTGGATGGGTATATACTAGGAGCTGGTCATAGGGAGGGCCAATATAGAGGAAAGAGGAATTGAGAGATGAAGAAAGACTAAAAGTTACTAAAGACACTATTGGTGGTGGTCAAATGGTTAAGAATTTACCTGCCAATGCAGGGAACATGGGTTTGATTTCTGCTCCAGGAAGATTCCACGTGCCATAGGGCAACTAGGCCCATGCACTGCAACTACTTAAGCCCGCACGCCTAGAGCCCATGCTCTGCAACAAGAGAAGCCACCACCATGAAAAGCCCGCACACCACATCAAAGAGTAGCCCCCACTCACTCCAAGTATAGAAAGCCCATGTGCAGCCACAAAGACCCAGTACAACGAAAAATAAATAAATCTTTAAAAAAAATTAAAGATGCTTGAAATCCTAGATCTGGGCATCTCAATTATGTGAAGCAATAAATTCCCTTTTTAAACTCTGGCAACATTTTGTTAGCTTTCCCACCATTTGAAACCAAAAAGTCTACATGAGAGACAAAATTCCATCTTTCTTCTTTCTGCTTCATCCCCTGAAAATGGAGTCAACTGTCTAAAGTCAAAGTTACTTCCTTTGGCAAGCATCCTATGAACACAGCCCACACTATGCTCAGCATTCTCAGATCAGCCTTTTGTCATCTTCTCTATCAGCCTCACTCTCTATTTCTACTTTGTGTCCTAAAGCTCTATTCATCACCTGAACTCAATGAACTCAGAAAGTCCTAAGTTCTAATATCCACTAGATTGTAGCCCTCACTGCTTCCCATGGATACTTCCTGTTTACTGTATTCACCTGCAGCAGGCTCTTTCTACTCTGTCAATTGTTTGTTTTAATAAGTAAAGGCAGTACTGGATGGAAGCCACTTCTGTCCCCAGGCTTGCAAAGCCCACTGCCAAATGGCTGGCCTCTGGCCACCACCCAACACCACCCAGTACCCTTTGTTCAAGCTCAAATCTTCTTATCCCAAATGTTGTACCTACTGCTTTTTTCTTCTCTCTCCAGATGACAAGTTCACCCTGATGTTATTCCCAATTCTGTCATCTCGATTGTTGCCATGACATCAAAGACCTTTGCCATTTTCCCTCAGGGATCTTAGGAATTTCTGGGAAATCATACCTTAGTAGTCTAGAAGAATCTAGCTTCCAAACACTATTTCACAACTACCAAGATGACACTCTCTGTCCTCAAATAAGGTGGTTTCCCTTTTTCCTGCCTCTAAACAGGCAGGGTATCTATTTGGAAACACCTGCCAAGAGAGGAAAACAATTTATTCTAGAATTATACAAGAGGATAAGAGTTTTTCCTTTGGTGTTTACCTGAAACACGGGGAATAACAGAAGGACCAGTGCTTCTCCGAGTGCAGATGATGAGGTGGTCTCCTTCCGCTTAATCATCTTTCTCTCATTCAGTCCATAGGAATTCAGTAGGCTTCTATGTTCTTGTCAAGACCCAGAGAACTGCGCTGTAACCATTCAATACAAATTCAATGAATATTAAATTGAGCATCCATTACGTGCCAGGCACTGTACTAGGTAAGGGGTATACAAAAGAGAACAGGACAGGCTTCATTTAACTCCTACTCTACTGAAGGTCAAAAAGAGGTAGCAAATAAACACATGACATAAATGAACAAAACATCAGACAGTGCTATCTGATGCCTATCATCAGACAATGAGAAGTGCTATCAAGAAAATATAAGGGGCTAATATAAACAGTTAGGGAACTATTTCAGATAGAGCGATCAGAGAAGGCTGTTCTGAGGAGCTAATATCTGAGTTAAAACCCAAATGAAGTGAAGGTACAAATCACATGAAGACCTTGGAGAGGAGTATTCCAGACAGAAATTCAGCACATGCAAAGGCCCTGAGCTTGAAGCAAGCTTGCTACATTACAGCTGGGGTAGGTAAAATGTGGTCTGAGGATCAAATCTGGCCTGCCTTCTTTATTTGTACACTCCAAATGCTAAGAATGGCTTTTACATTTTTAAGTAGTTGGGAAAAAAATGTTTCATGATGCATGAAAATTATATGAAAATCAAATTTTCGCGATCATAAATAAAAATTTTTTGGAACACATATCATTCATTTAAATATTTCCCATGGCTGGTTTCATGTGTCATTGGCAAAGCCAAATAGTTGCAGAAGAGATTGTGTGACCTGTAAAACTTAAAATATTTACTATATGGCCCTTAACAAAAATGTTTGCTGACCTCTATATTGTAGGAACAGGAAGAAATATCTTCCCAGGCTTGAGAAAACCTTGAATTTCTTTAATCATTTCTGACCCCTTTGACTGTAAATAACAGAAAACCTGTTTCCAGTTAATTTATGTGACGTTCAGGACTTTTCCCCTCACGCGATGGAATCTGTCATCTCTCTTTGAACCTGGGTGGGTTTTGTGCCTGCTTTGATCCATAGAACATGAGAAAAACGGTTCTGTGCCAGTCCAGTCTTGGGCCTAAAGAGACTGGCATCTTCTGCCATCTGCCTCTTACAGCACTTTGAGAGCCCTGTGCTCCTTGTGAAAAGTCAGACTACCTTGGATGGCCATGCTGGAGAGTCCACATGGATATGTTCTGGCTGAAGATGTCAGTTGAGCTTAAATTTCAAGCCATGGGACATCGCTGGTGATCCAGAGGTTAAGAACTGGCCTGTCAATGCAGGGGACACAGTTTTGATCCCTGGTCCAGAAAGATCCCACGTGCCAAGGAGCAACTACCCTGTGTGCTGCAACTACTAAGCCCGTATGCCTAGAGCTGGTGCTTCACAACAAGAGAAGCCACCACATGCAACTAGAAAGTAAGCCCCCACTCACTGCAACTAGAGAAAGTGCACATGTAGCAGCAAAGACCCAGTACAGCCAAAAATTAATTAATTAAAAAACAAACAAAAAACCTTCAAGCCATCACCACCAAGATGCCGAGTATGAGGAAGCCATCCTGGACTTTTCAGTCCAGGCCATCAGTCAGCTGAGTAGAACTGAGTGACTTCCTTGTTGAGTTCTGCTTGGCTTCCTGGCCCACAAAATTGTGAAATATAATAAAATGGATGCTGTTGCAAGCCATTCCATTTTGGGATAACTGTTTCATAACAATAGACAATCAAAATGAACAGCACAGAAATCTTATTATCTCACATAATAAGTTCAGGGGTAGATAACAAGCTATCCACAACATATCCTGATACTGCTTTCCTGAAATCCCTTGACGTCTGCTCTCTGCTTTGAGTTTTTGTTGTTGTTGTTGTTGTTGTTAGACTGGCAGATGGCTACAGCAGGTCTCCTTCAAACCTGACAATGTCCAGAGAAAAAGGAAAGATTGTTCCTAGAAGAAAGAATACATAGACTGATCAGGATTTACCCTGGAATTAGGGATGGGGTCTCCTTCTCCGAATCACTGGGGAAGAGATGGACACAATCAAAATTGGTGGAAGAAAGGTAGGAAGGAAGAAAGTGGATACTAGGTGAGAAACTCACTGTGTTCAAGTTATCTTTCTTCTTTCCGTCATTCATTTATGCAGTCACTCAGAATATTTTAGGTTGAATCACATGAATGTTTTTTAATAAGTCAAACATAGTCAAATAATAATTTCAAATGATTAAACCTAATATTTATCAAATCGATACTACAGTGGTAGGCATAGAATTAGATGCTAGAGCTACTGAAATTAAATGATGCTAAGTTTAAGGAAGGGAACAAACAGGACCAGGTATATGATCATCAGAACTTAGTCAAAATGATAATGGAGAGCCCTTTGTTCAAAAATTATGAAGAATTGCAAGATGACAACAGCAGAGCATCCAACCAACCAAGCTTAGTCCTCCTAAGTACAGGGCCCTGTGATTTGCTCAAGCTGCATGCCCAAGAAACTGGCCCTGGGAAAGAACAGGTGCCCACAAGAGAGAACAGCAGGAGGCCTCGTTAGATTCGAGGGACCAGGAAGGAGGATGATATTTAAGCAAGGGACTAAAGGATGGATGGGAGTAGCCAGGTGAGAAGTGGAGGCATGCAGCTTCCCAGCAGAAGAACAGCATTCCCCCTTCTCCTCCGTGCTGGTTAAGAGATTTGGTGTGGCCTGTCATCAGTTGTGATGAAACAGAAAGATAAAGGTAAAAGATCCTTTTCCTGTCTGTGTCAGCTCAGGCCTTTTTTCCCAACCCTTTCTACACTCCAGATCTTAGCCCTTGGGTAATCTATCCATATAATCTGATCCTCCCCCTTCAGGACAGCCCCAGAAGGGCCCCAGCCCCCTCTCCACAGAGCTCAATTGCAAGTGCTTCCTGGGACAATGGCCTAACCTCCTAATCCACTTGGCCCAGGTTCGTCATAAACAAGGAAGAATTCTCCCTGTCCTCACCTTCTCCAAACCCAAAACCAGGTAGACAGCTAACACTAACTGGACCTCAAAAACTTTTATTACCAAACCTGAATCTTTTCCCTAAAATCACATTCTTCCATTTTTAGTTCTATAATGCTCTTTTTCTATATTGGAGCCTGTGAAGATTTGGTGTAATGGGCCTCCAAGTTAGTTGTAAACAGCATCAGATGAGAAGCTTATTAAAAATACAGAGGTACCAGCCCCATGCCAAACCCAGCTCCTCTATTTTTAACAAGCTCCACAGGTAAGTAATCCTGATGCACTGCCAGGTCTCTGAACCACTGCTTTAGCAAGCTGGACAGAATAAGGGAGAACTCCCCGTTTGGCTCTTAGGAGTCAGAATGTTTCATTTCTGCTGTTCAGTGTGACCCCTCAGGAAAACTATGTTCATTCAGTGACTCAATTTCCCCCACAAAGTCCTGTGGTGGTGACTCCTCCATCACTTCTCTTCCCCTGCAGCTCTCTCAATAGTGAAATTCTTATTGCCTTTCTATTAGCTTTCTATTACCACCCCCTGGAGGTGGCAGGACTCCTCTCCCACTTTCCCACTGCAGGTAGGCTTGATAGGAATATCAGTCAAGGAGCTCTGATGTCCCCCCTGCTGACTTGTAGGCACAAGACCCAAGTTTGGCCAACCAGACTTTCTCTCCCAGGAAATAAAATCATGGGACAAATGAAGCAGAGACAGAAAAAAAACAAAGTTGATTCATCTGGTACAGGTGACCAGGGACCTTGCTCCCTGAGCTATCTTGGTTCCCGTGCTTTCAGAAACCTAGTTTGGGGACTTCTCTGGTGGTCCAGTAGTTAAGATGCCACGCTCCCAATGCAGGGGACCCAGGGTTCAATTTCTGGTCGGGAAACTAGATCCCACATGCCACAACCAAAAAATAGGAAAAAAAAAAATCTCCCACACCACATGAAGATCCCACATGCTGCAACTAAGACCTGACATAACTAAATAAATAAATGGAGAAAAGAGAAAAGAAATCTGGTTTACCACCTTTTCCTTGGGATCTATGAGCAGAAGTCTTCTTTTTTTGGGGGGGGGGGGGGAGGGGGTGAAGTATGGGAGGGGTTTAATGAGCCAGAATTGGTTCTGTTGTTTGCCACCAAGGAATCCTGTTTCTTAGAATCAAGATCTTTGATAGTGTTCCACATGATGATGATGTCATAGCTTCCATTCTTATAAAAACCATTACAAATAATGCTCTTTTAACTAAGGTGACAATTCTTTGGGAAGCCAAGAGTTTATTTTAATAAAGACATCTTTGTTCCAATAATAACAGACAGTGAAAATTCCTCAATAGAATAAAAGATTAACTCCTCTGCTGAAATATCCTAAATGGAAACAGGCTTTGGGTAAATACTCTTTTATCTAAAGGAGGTTCATTGTTCTGGACCTCAGGGAAGGAAAAGACAAGAGAAAAAGGAAGATCTTGATTTCAGTTTAAACTATCTCCCCTTCAGCTGTATCTCAACCTTTACACACAAATTTAAGAAAAGGCCTACACTTTAACTACTTAAAAGAATGCTGGAAATTGAATTCTAATATAAATTTTAAGGTGTGACTACTGCAGAGGAAAGAGCTTTAGTGGTTGAACTCTTTCCTCTCTCTAGCCTCTATTTTCTTTCCACCCCATCTCACTGTTACAGTTACTACTGTCTCTTGTCTTTTGCTGACATCTTCATTATTTTGATTCTAGCTAACAGTTATTGAGTACTTTGTGTAAACCAGGCATAATGTTGGATGCTTTACATGCATTATCTCATTTAATCCTTATAATGGTCCGTCAAAGTCATATTATTACCCCCATTTTACAGAGGGGAAAACAGAATTTAGTGAGGTTAAGTAATGGGACTAATGGGCAATAGAATCACTTAATCATTTACTGTAACTATGTCCCCATCTGTCTCCAACCCTTCTTCCCACGCACTGTGCGCTATTGCCTTAAATGGAAGGTGCCTGCTTAGTCCAAAGTATCACTGGAAAGAATATTAAATGTGTCACAGCATTTCAGATATAGTGGCAGTTGAACTCACTGTCCATGTCATGTTCTGTTTCCTGGTTATAAATTACTGGAGGACAGGAATTATGTTTTTTCCACCACGGTATCACCATACATGTCTAGCATGAAGGAAATGCTCAAAAAATGCTTGGGAAACTAAAAACTATTTTGTAGGATCCTCAGACCTAGGGACCAGCAGAGGGTTTCCTCTCTCAGAAAACAGAAATTTCAGGTACTCCTAGACAATTCTCTGGTGGCTTCCCTGGTGGCTCAGACGGTAAAGCATCTGTCTGCAGTGCCAGAGACCTGGGTTCGATCCCTGGGTTGGGAAGATCCCCTGGAGAAGGAAATGGCAACCCACTCCAGTACTCTTGCCTAGAAAATCCCATGGATGGAGGAGCCTAGTAGGCTACAGCCCATGGGATCGTAAAGAGTTGGATACGACTGAGTGACTTCACTTCCACTTTCACTTGCTAGAAAATTCAGCTGATGTGAAAGTTTGATTAAGCCTTTAAACAGCATCAGATGATTCTGAACTTGGGACATTTGGAAGCTCTTTTTCTTCCATCTTTTATGCACAGCCATGCTTTGGCTTGAGTTTATAAGGAATGGAAGCTTCTAAAAGTCTGATTGTTGTTGTTGTTTAGTCACGAAGTTGTATCTGACTCTTCTGTGACCTCATGGACTATAGCCTGCCAGGCTCCTATATCCATGGGATTTCCCAGGCAAGAATACTAGAGTGGGTTGTCATTTCCTTCTCCAGAGGATCTTCCCGACCCATGGATAGAACCCAAGTCTCCTGCATTGGTAGGCAGATTCTTTACCACTGAGCCACCAGGAAAGTTGGCAAAAATCTGATAGGGGAAGTATAAACTAAAACCTGAAGTATCATACTTTTTCCAGTGCTGGTTAGCTCACAAAACCCTCAAATCCAACTATTATGCTCTCAGTTGAGGACTGGAAGCATAACCTTATTTTATTATTAATACTTTGAGAACTAAAGCTAATCTTTGGTTGATATAAGACCCATTGTATATCCTTTTTTTTTTTTTTTCATTTATTTTTATCATTGTATATCCTTTTATGCCTCAGTTCCTCAAAGGTGGAAAACAGCCAAATAGGGACATAAATAACCAACCAAATTTCACACCAAATCTACAGGGTTCCCTCGGTATAGTCTCATTCAGTCTCTGTTATTAATTCAGTTTGGCCTTTGGATTCAGGCCTTCAGCTGGGCCCTGTACCAGCTGAGTGACCTTGGGCAGAACAGTGTAAACTCCCAAAGCTTCAGCAGTCTTGTCTGTTGTTGAAAGAATGGCAAAACGTGATAATGTGTATAGAATGATTAGTCCAGTGCCAGGCACGTGACAGGTAGGCAATAAACTGATGACTTAGGAATAGTGATATCTCTGCTGGCTCCACTTACACATTTTATTCAAAACAGTCCAAAAGTCCAGTGTGTTCTCAGTGTTCTGAGTGGCAAGTGTGATCTGAAGTCATCCTTAAAGCATGTAGATTACTTTCTGTAATTCCAAATTATAAGCAGAATTAATCGGAAATAAGGGAATGAAGCTACATGGACTTATTTATCATAGCACTTCTAACTAAATTCTCCCTTGGAAAAGGTTCAATAAACTAAATCTATTACTCTTACAAAGATGGTTTTGATCATTTCTCAAGGAAAATAA
This sequence comes from Cervus elaphus, assembly GCF_910594005.1. Classification (NCBI taxonomy): domain Eukaryota; kingdom Metazoa; phylum Chordata; class Mammalia; order Artiodactyla; family Cervidae; genus Cervus; species Cervus elaphus. The sequence continues at coordinate 55,040,053 of NC_057823.1, read as the reverse complement.
CTATTGACATTACACAAAACTTGACTGTTTTATGGTCCATACGTTCTGTCTCTATTTCAAGGTTCAGATGAGAGGCATGAAACAGGTTTAATTTTGAACACAGTATGCAGATGAAACATTACTACTTTCTCAGAAGACACTCTTAACAGGCATTTCAAAACCCCTATCCTGTCTCATTTTCATTAGATCTTTAGTCAGTCCTTGACAGTTTCAAGCCAGTTTCCTTGATTTCAAAGGATCAAGAAACCCACCAGATCACATTGGCTACAGGTAGGCTCATTTGAATGGGGAAAATCCTAATACAAGGATGAGAGAATTTTTTGCTGAGGTTAGGTGTGGCTACAAGGACTGTGGCTTTTTGAGCTATGGAAAAGTAGGCAGTAGTCTTTAAGAATCAGAACATGGTTTCATATGTCCCCCTTCTCCCTGCCAGGGTCAGTTGAGGTTGCTCTGGATGTACAGTGTGTATAAAATAATATTTTTATTGTTTTAAGCCACAAAGATTTCAGGACCACTGAATTTTAGAGCATAATCTAGCTTATCCCAACTGATATAGCAAAAATCTAAATGCAGGCGACATAGAAAATAGGCACACTCATGGTGCCATGCTTAAATTCTCTCATTTTGGTCAATAATTAATTTCCAGAAGCTACTGGTTTGGTAGGATGGAGAAATGAAGCTCTGAATCACAGTCAATGTTAGAACAGTTTTAACAGACTAGTGGAAAGATTCAAAGAGACCTTTCCAAAAGTGATCAAAGAGATTTCTGTGCCATTATGAGAGTAAGAAACACAATTCCTAAATCTGTATTCCCAGCTGGAATTTCATCTATATACAGACTAGGCCACTGATACCCAGGAGAGAACCCAGAGCAGGTTGTTTCTCTCATCCACAGGCACTGCTCAGGAAAGTTGGGTAGCTGACTAACCCCAAACTGGGAACACATTCAGATACATCATCCATGCCAAGCAGCCCTCACTCTAAGGAGTTTATAATAAAAAAGGGCTAAGGGTAGATGCCAATCTTACACATGTCATCTATTCCCAAGCCAGTCTCTCCATGAAGGAATCAGTAATCTTCCATATATTTTCTTCTCATTGCTGGAATCAATAGTAATATTTTAATTTAAAAACACACATGATCTAAATCTCCCTAGTAATAATGATAATCATCTGGTGAATACTTCCAATGTGGCACTCAACAAGCACTTTACATTCGTTGGCCTATTTAACCCTCACAACAACTTGATAGGAACTATTATCTCCTTTTCTATTGTACAAATGCAAAATAACAAACTTTAGAGCAGTCAAATAACTAGTTAGAAGTCAGCCAGCCTAGAAATGGGAGAACTTACACAAACCCAGGAGGTATTCTCTTAGATGACGCACACTTTACTCCCCACTCCTGGCCATAACTGTTAGATCTCAATTCCCACACTCAAAATAGAAAACCCTGCAGTTTTCCTTGTCTTCGTTTGTTGCCAGTGACTTGATTACATCATTTTTGGTTTGAAATCAACGCTGCTCCAGTATATTCCCCAGGAGAAGCAGGCCCTCAACACCTGCTTCGTCTCTTCCTGGCTTTGCAGAGAGGAGTCTGGGAAATTAACCTAACGAAAAAACAAAACAAAAAGATCCAAGGGGCCGGGGTGGGGGTGGGGGTGGAGAAAACAAACTTCACAAAGGGACAGAAGTTGTTTTCTACTTCGATAATTCTGTGTGACTAACTAGTAACCGTGGAAGAGAAAGAGCTCTGTGAGCTTGTTTGAGAGCCCGAGGAGGAAATAGACACTGTGAGACTAAGAAGGGGCAGAACCAGAGGCTGCAGCCAGGAAACAAAGGACAGGAAACAGGATTTCTTTCTTTCCTACGTCCAAAACAAAGCTGACAAGAAGTTTGGCAGGAAGAAGGATCACCACTTCATACTTTTGGTGGGAAAAGTACTAAGTGCTCAAAATTGAAGATATTTGGGAAGGCATGAGTCATGGACGAGTGATAATGTATAATACCCTCTTTCGAACAGCAGTCACTGAATATTTCTGCTCAGCAAACTTTTATATTCTGACTACACTCCTCATGGCTTTCATTGGGAATTCGGAAGAGGGCTGGAATCCTCTCGCCTTGTTCATGATGAGATGCTCAATCTTCAAAGCTCACTCTTTCCCCGTCCCCTTCTTTCTCTCTCCTGTATTACTGGTCTCTCCTCCTGAAATGCCTCTCCCACTACTAGCACGTTACTTAGCATGTTAGCTTCCTCAACAGTCAGCAAAAACAAGACCAGGAGCTGACTGTGGCACAGACCATGAACTTCTTATTGCCAAATTCAGACTTAAATTGAAGAAAGTAGGGAAAACCACTAGACCATTCAGGTATGACCTAAGTCAAATCCCTTACAATTACACAGTGGAAGTAGCAAATAGATTCAAGGGATTTGATCTGATAGACAGAGTGCCTGATGAACTATGGACGGAGGTTCCTGACATTGTACAGGAGGTAGGGATCAAGACCATCCCCAAAGAAAAGAAATGCAAAAAGGCAAAATGGTTGTCTGAAGAGGCCTTACAAATAGCTGTGAAAAGAAGAGAAGTGAAAGCCAAAGGAGAAAAGGAAAGATACACCCATTTGAATGCAGCGTTCCAAAGAATAGCAAGGAGAGATAAGAAAGCCTTCCTCAGCGATCAGTGCAAAGAAATAGAGGAAAACAATAGAATGGGAAAGTCTAGAGATCTCTTCAAGAAAATGAGAGATACCAAGGGAACACTTCATGCAAAGGTGGGCACAATAAAGGACAGAAATGGTATGGACCTAACAGAAACAGAAGATATTAAGAAGAGGTGGCAAGAATACACAGAACTATACAAAAAAGATCTTCATGACCCAGATAATCACGATGGTGTGATCACTCACCTTGGAGCCAGACATTTTCGAGTGTGAAGTCAAGTGGGCCTTAGGAAGCATCACTACGAACAAAGCTGGTGCAGGTGATGGAATTCCAGCTGAGCTATTTCAAATCCTAAAAGATGATGCTGTGAAAGTTCTGCACTTAACATGCCAGCAAATTTGGAAAACTCAGCAGTGGCCACAGGACATGGAAAAGGTCAGTTTTCATTCCAATCCCTAAGAAAGGCAATGCCAAAGAATGCTCAAACTATCACACAATTGCACTCATCTTACACGCTAGTAAAGTAATGCTCAAAATTCTCCAAGCCAGGCTTCAACAGTACCTGAACTGTGAATTTCCATATATTCAAGCTGGATTTAGAAAAGGCAGAGGAACCAGAGGTCAAATTGCCAACATCCATTGGGTCATCAAAAAAGCAAGGGAGTTCCAGAAAAACATCTACTTCTGCTTTATTGACTATGCCAAAACCTTTGACTGTGTGGACCACAACAAACTGTGGAAAATTCTTCAAGAGATGGGAATACCAGACCACCTAAACTGCCTCTTGAGAAATCTGTATGCAGGACAGGAAGCAACAGTTAGAACTGGACATGGAACAACAGACTGGCTCCAAATAAGGAAAAGAGTACATCAAGGCTGTATATTATCACAGTGCTTATTTAACTTACTGCAGCATACATGATGAGAAACACTGGACTGGATGACGCACAAGCCAGAATCAAGATTGCTGGGAGAAATATCAATAACCTCAGATATGCAGATGACACCACCCTATGGCAGAAAGCAAAGAACTAAAGAGCCTCTTGATGAAAGTGAAAGTGGAGAGGGAAAAAGTTGGCTTAAAACTCAACATTCAGAAAACTAAGATCATGGCATCTGGTCCCATCACTTCATGGCAAATAGATGGGGAAACAGTGGAAACAGTGAGAGACTTTATTTTGGGGGACTCCAAAGTCACTGCAGATGGTGACTGCAGCCATAAAATTAAAAGACACTTGCCCCTTGGAAGAAAAATTCTGACCAAAGTAGACAGCATATTAAAAAACAGAGACATTACTTTGCCAACAAAGGTCCGTCTAGTCAAAGCTATGGTTTTTCCAGTAGTCATGTATGGATGTGAGGTTTGGACTATAAAGAAAGCTGAGTGCCAACGAATTGACTCTTTTGAACTGTGGTGTTGGAGAAGACTCAAGAGTCCCTTGGATTGAAAGGAGATCCAACCAGTCCATTCTAAAGGAAAACAGTACTGAATATTCATTGGAAGGACTGATGCTGAAGCTGAAACTCCGATACTTTGGCCACCTGATATGAAGAACTGAATCATTTGAAAAGACCCTGATGCTGGGAAAGATTGACGGCAGGAGGAGAAGGGGATGACAGAGGATGAGATGGTTGGATGGCATCACCGACTCAATGGACATGAGTTTGAGTAAACTCTGGGAGTTGGCAATGGACAGGAAGGTGTGGCATGCTGTAGTCCAAGAGGTCCTAAAGAGTCGGACACAACTGAGCAAGTGAACTGAACTGAAGTGTACTCCTCAACAGAGCTTACTCCAACCTTTATTCTGTAGCAGAGATTGCTAGCTGCCTATTCAGGATCCATTCTTCCTTCTTCCTTATTAACTGCATCCTTTTGGTTTTGTTGGTGGTAAAGTTCCCAGTAAAACACTACATTTCCCAGCCTCCTTTGCAAGTAAGGGTGGTCACATGACAAGATTCAAGCCAATGAGGTATGAATAGAAGCTGTTAAGACTGTACTTTTCAGAAGATTTCCCTAAAAGGGAAGCCAATTCAACCAGCAAGCAAGCTAACCCTGTTTATATTTGACACTTCCTCCTTGGATCTCTGTCATCATGAATGGCACTCCAGCAGCCTTCTACTAGGGATGAGGTCAAGGACCATACTCTGATGATGGCAGAAAGTTAGAAGGAACCTAACATCTGAGGGAGACCTGGATTCGATTCCTGGATTGGGAAGATCCCCTGGAGAAGGGAAAAGCTATCTACTCCAGTATCTGGCCTGGAGAATTCCATGGACTGTATAGTTCATGGGGTCACAAAGAGTCAGACACAACTGACCGACTTTCACTAACAACCTGATGACATTGAAGAGCTGCCATACCAACCCTGGTCTACTTACATCCAGACTTCTCATCCCCCAGTGGGAAGGAACCAACCCTAAATTGCTTAAGTTACTGTTCATTGGACTTCTATTACTTCTAGGTAACTACAACCTCCATTGATAATCCTCACAGGAGTAAATAAGTATTTCCTTGATTTCTCTGTCAAAATCTATTGTCCTCTTCCAAATAATTATTTGTTTGATTAATAGTCTATAAGCTCCAGGAAGAGTGGGACTCATTCTGCATTGCTCACTGCTATATTCTTAGCACCTAGAAATCTGGACAACTAGATTTTGGGGTGACCATTGTACTCCATTTCTAATCAGCCCCACCAATAGCTGAATGTCAAGAAAGCACATAGGAGTCCTTCAAAGGGGTTGTAGTAATGTTGGCATCTCTGAAGACCAAAGTGGAATATCAGCTGAACATCTAGATCAACAAAGCAGAATAACCTTGTATTCCAAGCTGTCTTGTTATTCCATCACTTGGAGCAAGTTTTTGCAGGAGACATTGGTAGAGTTTTACATAAAGGGTTCCTTTAAAAGAGAGTACAAGTGATAAAATTATGAGAATTCTGAAATTATTAACCATAGTCACTATTGTGATGATTCTACTATTTGATGAACATCTAACTCAACTATTCTCTTTAAGTAATTATTTGCAGTTATAACCAATTTCTCTACTGAATAACACCCAGGCATTTAGACATTGACTTTCCTCATGGAAGGACATTATCCAAATAAAACTTTTGTCACATGTTTACTTGTGTTATTGTAAAGAGCCATTGCTATTAGAAACTGTGTAGATGTAGTTAATTTTTTTTCTTGGGAAATATTTTCAAATTGTTACTTTGGTTAGAAACGTGTTACCTGGATAAATATTTGTTGAAATGTGGTCACGCTTCTTCACTTTTGTGATTTAATAAATTTGCATAGAGAGTGCATAGTCATGCAGAGCATAAATGCAAATGTCAACTGGGGAGTGCAAACTTGATCATCAACTCCTGATTTGCAAGCAGCCCTTGACATAGTTTGGGTTCACTTAGAAAAAGACCTGGATTTGAGAGAAACTAGCTCCTGTGGGAGGTGCAGAGATGCAGGCAAAGAAGATAGAGGGAAGGAAGGCAGCCAACAAGAGGTGTTGGGCAGCAACTACAACAAGTGACTGGAACTTAACCCTCCAGAGAAACTCTGGGAAATAGTATAAAAGACATGCCTCAGAAGTATCCCACCAGAGGGGTAAGGGAGCTAGGGTACTTGTACACGAATTCTCTTCAGTGACTGGTAGATGCCACTCTCAGGGATGTAATTTCCTGACAGCCCACAGAACAGGGCAGCGGCAGAGGGGCACTCAAGCACAGAGGTGCAGATCTCGGCAGTTAGAAGGGTCTAGAGAGCAGGAAAGCAGTAAGGCTTTCTCTAGTTGCCACAAGTGAGTGCTACTCTTCATTGCAGTGCATGGGCTTCCCACTGCAGTGGCTTCTCCTGTTATGGAGTACAAGCTCTAGGCTCGCAGGCTTCAGTATTTCAGTACACAGGCTCAGGAGTTGTGGTACACAGGCTCAGCTTCTCCATGGTATGTGGAATCCTCCCAGACCGGGGATGGAATCCATATCCCCTGTACTGGCAGGCAGATTCTTATCTACTCACTACCAGGGAAGTTCATATTTCTCCTGTAATAGTAATAAATTAAGTTTATTAAAGTTCCCTTTTACTTAATGCGTAAGATGCTGACTTTCCATTTGTGAAGATAATAAATAAATTGCAAAAATAAATCAGGTAAAACAAAAGTGACCCATGGATTTAAAGAAGAATAGTGGGAAAAAAAATTATACAGATGGTATGAAAATATGCAAAGGTAATGAGTAAATGACTTAACTTTGGGAAACACTGATGAGTATTTGATAGGCAGTAGCACAGAAACATGCGGCTAGGTCACTAATTTAATAAATATCTATTCTGTGTCCAGCATTCTTCTAGAATATAAGAGACTTAGAAAGCATGGACACTGAATCGGGGATTTTACCAGTGGTAGTAGCAGTGGTTAACCTTTAGTGAGAATTTATGCTTACCCTCTCCTCCCTTGTCTTCCTTGGGGAAGCTGTGCCAGCCTTCATAAAATACGTGAAACAATTAAAGGGCTGTCTATGCAGAGAATGAGGGCCAGATTTAGCTGGAGGATGGTTTCATTAAGATTTCAAAGAAGAGAAAAGAAGCTTCCATGGTAGCCTGAGCAAAGAGACAGAGAAGAATCCTGGCCCATCTGTGGTCACAGTCAAAAACAAGGAGGGCACAGCCTTGGATTCTGTGTACACTGACGTATCTCCTACCCTACAAGCTATAGAGCTGGACTCAGCAGCTGGGAGCAGGAAGGATGGAGAGGAAGTAAGCTGCAATGATGCTGCCAAGCAGACCCCAAAATGTGCCATCTTGAGAGGCAGCCTTATTGTGTAAGAAGACTTAAAATCTAAATCCAGATGGCAATTTCTGGATTTTTTTAACTTCCTATACAGAAGTCACATTTTCCAGTACATCCTAATTCTATTTAGTGTGTGTTCGTGTGTGTCTCATGGCCAAATGTCATTAACAATGGCCAGGCACGAAAATGAACAGTCATTAGGCTAGGACGGGCTCAGCAGCTGCACCAGCTCCGTGCTCTTGGGGGGAAGGCAGAGTGGGCAGGAGCCGTTGCTGGGCTGCATCTAAGTGCTGTGCAGCCTCTAGGGACCTGCACACATGTGGAAGCACAAATCTGGACTGACAGCAACATCACATTCAATCAAGTCCTAGTCTGACCCAGAGAGCCACTGACTTGCTACAGAAAATGCTTGAATAGTTGACTCGAAAAACAAATAGATGCTAATTTGCATTAGAATTTGAATTTGCATGTTGTTTATTTCACTTAGGTGCAGAGAAAGGAACTGTAGTGTATGTTCACATAGCTCCACATTCTTCTAATTTCAAACTAGGTGCGTTAGCCAAGCATAAAACAACCAACCTCGGGGCAGGAAGGAGTGAGGGGGTTAATCAAGAGGGCACTTTGGCATCAGACAGCCTGAGTCTGAATGCTGGCCCTGCCACTTACTCTGGCATGAGACCTGGGGAAATCATACTTAGTTTTCCAGAGCTTTTCTTTTCCTGTAAAATGGGGATAATACAACCACTTCACAAGTTGCCATGAGAAATTAAATGAAATAAATTTTTAGCTTGGTGCCTGACACACATGTGTGCTACCCTATGGACTGCAGCCTGCCGGGACTTCTTTGGTGGCTCAGAATCTGGTGGTAAAGAATCTGCCTGCAGTGCAGGAGACTCAGGTTTGATCCCTGGGTCAGGAAGATGCCTTGGAGAAGGGCATGGCAACCCACTCCAGTATTCCTGCCTGGAGAATCCCATGGACAGAGGAGCCTGACAGGCTACAGTTCATAGGGTCGCAAAGAGTAGGATATGACTGAACTGACTTAGCACGCACGCAGCCTGACATACAGTAAGTGCTTAAGTAATGTATGATTACAACTAAGTAGGACGGATTCTTATTGTAATAATCTTTATTACTACCTTTGAAGTCCTGCCCCCCTACAGAACATCAAAGCATACTGTTAAATTAATTAAACAAGGAGGTCATTAAAATGAGATGGTTCTAATGTCATGATGTGGCAGCATATGAATGCAAACCAAAATCTAAGCCTGGAGTGCCTCAAGCTTACAAAATCAAAACCTAAGGACAATCAATCACAAACAGTCAACTACACTTTAAGCTACAGCCAATCAAAGAACTTCTTTTCCTTGCTTCCACATTTTCTCTATGTAAGTCTTTCCCCACTCCCTGTCAAAGGAGCACTCCTAACCACTTCTGGATGGACCCTGACTGCTCTGAATCGATTTTTTGCTCAAATAAACTTAAAAATTTTAATATAACTCCATTTATATTTTAACAGTACAAAGAGGATTGACACAGAAATGGGGCAAGATTTGACCAAATCCACACCTTGTAAGAAAATAAGAGAGAAGAGGGGAGTGAATGAGTAAGTCTCTGAAATACCAAGTAGGAATGGAAGATGGAGGAGAGAAAGAGCCCATGTAAGAATACATGTCTACCAATCAGTACAAGTGTATCTGTTTGTGACAGACAGTAACATTTAAAATAACTTAGACTTCCCTGGGGGCCCACTGGTTAAGAATCTGCCTGCCAATAAAGGGGACACGGGTTTGATCCCTGGTCCAGCAAGATCCCACATGCTAAGACCATAAGCTGCAACTAGAGAGTAGTACCCACTCACCACAACTAGAGAAAGCCCACATGCAGCAACAAAGATTTAGAGCAGCCAAAAATAAATAAATTAAAATTTAAAAATTAAAATAACTTGGCAGGAGGGATAACTTTTTCGGCTGTCCAATGGTTAAGACTGCCTTCCAATGCAAGGGACATGGGTTTGATCCCCAGTTGAGGAAATAGGATCTTGCATGCTATACAGTTTGGCCAAAAATTAAAACAAAACAAAAAACTTGGTAGGAAACTGTTTGTGTTTGTTCCTAAATAAAAAGGGAAATAAGAAGAAGTAGAATTAAAATGTCTACTGGAAGGGGGAAAGAAGGCCAGGCTGCTTCAGCTGTAATATCAAAACACTGAGGCAGCCCCAGTGGCCAGAGAGCACTGCTTCCACTGCTTTATTGTAGGAGTCTTCAACTCCCCAGCACCACAGAGGCAATCTCTTTATGATTTCTGTTCCCACTTATGCTCCCATATAAACTATTCTCTGCCCAGCAGCCAAAGTTATCTTTAAAAATCATAAATCAGATTATGTTACTGCTCTGCTTCAAATCTGCTCTAAGGGCTTCCCAATGGACTTCAAATCAAATCCACTCTCCTGCCATGGCCTGAAAGGTCACCATCTGGCCTCCCACTGCTTCTGCACCGTCATCTTGCTCATGATTCCTGAGCAGGCCAAGCACATTCCCACTGCAGGGCTGTTCCCTCTGCCTGGATCGCCCCTACCACATCTTTGCAAGTGAGGCTCAGTTCAGAAATCACCTTCCCAGAGAGGCCTTCCTCAATGACCCAACCAAATGTTCATTCTCCTGCTCAATTCTCTATTCTATTGCTTTCTAGCAGATTACCACCATGAGGCAAAATCACAGTCTATGTTTGTTTATGTTTACTTATCATCCGACTCCTCCTCCGCACACTAGAATGTGAGCCTCTGGAGAGAGGGAACTTGTTCATAAATCAGTCTCAGGGACTAGAGTGGTACCTGACACAGACAGGATTTCTTGAATAAATAAGTAAATAAATGTGCATTTCACCCTTTTAAACCCTCCCCTGTCCTCACCTCCCTGCCGTGGGGGAATATGTGATGTGGAGTTATAAGCAGAAACTGCCTGAAGTCATTCTGTCCTCCTCTTTATGAAGATCTTACCAAATTGAAGAGCAAATAGTAGGGGAGGGGTGAGGGGCTTGGCTTTGATGGGGAGAGGAGGAGCAGGACTGCAGGTTGGTGAGTGATGAAGCCTTGGAGACATTCCCTGGGGTCACATGGAGACCTGAGAGTTACAGGATAGTGTAGGGGGGAGAGCTTCATGGTGGGCTCAGGAAGACAGGCATGAAGCCTGGTTTGGAAATTCTATGCCCTGGAGGCCTACAAGTGCAGGGTCAGCAGACTTCAGGTACATCAGTCCCCTTAGCCCCCTATAGGCATCTCCCCCATGTCTGGGCATGCTGTGAAACCCAGAATAATAACTGAGACCAAGTTTCCTGAAAACCTGATGGCTTAGAGTTGGATTTCATTTGATTTTTTAAAAAATAAGAAAGTGTTGGGACATTTCAGATTCATCTGAGTTCTGGAAAACACTCCATGTGCTGCTCCAGTATTGACTAATGAAACACCCACATTTACAGCAACCTTCATTTATTAAGATTTTAGAATGCCAGGCCTGGCCTGGGCACTTTTTGCCCATTACTCCACTTAAACCTCAAAACGAGGCTATGAGAGAGGTGCTATTGTTATCCATTATTTATCTATTTGTCTACCATCATTATCTAGTTATCATTATCATCAGTATTATCTATAATTTTCTATTATCTATTTAATCTATCATGTATCTATCAGTCAGTTACCTATCTATCTATCTATCTATTCAACAGATTTAGAAGCCAAGAGATGTTTGGCAGCCAGCTTCAGGTCCCTCTTCAGTACGTGGCAGAGAATAGGGCTCCCTACTTCTCACTTTGCAGAGGCGGCTCCACTTTGAGGTCAGTCCCCTTGAGACATGTACTCCCTTACCACCTTCACCTGTCAGGTTTGTGAAGAAGTCCTGACAAAAAGCCAACAATGCCTGGGCTAGGCCTTTTTGCATCAGCTCTTTGTCTTACTTACAGAAACAACCAAGGGCTGCCTGCCCTTCTGTGGATGAGAACAATCCCCGCATCTGCTCTCCAGGCTAGAACGAGGTGTTCAGTCCCACTTGGCTGTGGGGTAAGGGAAGGGGGTGGGGATCGCTTTCCTCTAGAGCTTTGAGCTGGAATAATTTTCACCCTGAAGAGGCTACAACACAAAAACTCTGAAGTGGAGTGAGGCAGCTCTGAGTCCTCTTCTCCCTCACCACCTGCTGGAGGCACCCAAAGAAACAGAAACACTGCCTGATCTTAGCTTTTTCTCACCCGCCCACTGCATGATATTAAAGGCTGTTTTCTTGCCTCAAAAACACACTAGAATACTTGGAGATAGGTGAAGTAGGCAAATATCACATAGAAAAAAATATGATCACTTGACCTTCCTAGCAAGGATCAGCAATCTATTACGCAGCATATCATTAAAAGAAAAAAAAAAGGGGGGGGGCTTCCCATCTGCTGCCCTAACCACATCCCTCACTGCACCTTCAGTGCAGCCCTACTGCCAGGGTTTTTCCTGGACTGAGGAAAGGCCCAGGAAAATGAGTTCATTTGGGAGCATTCGAGACTTAATCACTTACTTCTTGGGAAGTGAGAGAAGGATGGGGATGAGGATACAGAACATCATTTAAAAAGAGGAGCCTGAAGAAGATCATGTTTTGGACAAAGGAATGACTCCAATGGTGGAAGTTCAGCCACAAAGGCAGGGCAGCAAACAGCTGGGACCCATCACAACACAATGCAAGTCTCTGGCTACAGCCTGAGGAACCCACTTGGCTGTTGAGATGGCTTTCCTATCCCAGCTTTTCTGTGCCTGACCAGTAAATCCTAGAGAAGACTCTCCAAGGATGCCAAATGTGCCCCACTGTCTCTGCCTGACTCTCCACAATTCCACACACAACCAGTTTTTCACCCCTGAGACCAGGTATGCACCCAGAGCCAGTGAGGGGAGGTGGGGGCAGTCCAGGAGGCCCTGAGCTTCTAGAACAGAAGTGGCCTCAAATTCAGATACTTAGAGGCTCAGGGTTATTACATCTTCTCACCAGGTTCAGTTAACAAGCTGTGTACACTGGAGTTCTGAATAGTCAGCACACTTGCGGACTGGAGGCTATAAAAAGTCTGTTCAGTATCCTACCACACAGCACAGCACAGCACAAGGAACTCTGCTCACGACTCAGTAATGGCCTATATGAGAAAAGAATCTTAAAAAGTGGACATACATACATATATATATATAATTGATTCACTTTGCTGTTATCAGTTCAGTTGATCAGTCATGTCCAACTCTTTGTGACCCCGTGAACCACAGCATGCCAGCCCTCCCTGTCCGTCACCAACTCCCGGAGTCCACCCAAACCCATGTCCATATACCTGAAACTAAAAAACACTGTAAATTAGCTATATTTCAATAAAAATTAAAACAAGCAAAACAAGGCTGCTCAGTCCTCCTGCAACTTCCAGAAGCTGGGGAAGGGGAGGAGTGTGTAGCTGATTGACAGCCCCTCTGAATCCCTCGGGGTTGGTGCCCAGGTACTTTCCAGAGCTGCTCCCAGCAATGACTGAGAATGATGAGGTCTAAGCGCACGACTCCTCTAACTCAAGTTGAAGCACTCTTCGTTGTCTGGCTGAAGCTTTCTTAGAACCACATTGTGGCCTGAGTCTCTTTCTCAATCATTCTTCCCAAGGTTTCCTTAAACAGCTATCAGAACAGCAGAACAGTCTGAAGACTCTCCTTGTCCAATCCTGCTCCCTCCCTTTTCCGCAAATAATCGCCCACACTTCGTCACATCATGGCATCTGCTTCTCAGAGAAACCAAACTAGCACAGGAACAGTTGGAGAAGGCAGGCTGAAAGGTGAGGCTTGGGACCTGCCTTGCTTACCACCAGGAAGATTGAGGACATCATCTTGAGTGGAATGGGGGCATAGAGAATCCTTGGCACAAGCTGGTGGCCTAATGGCTGATGTTTCATTGGTGGTGGCCTGGGGAGGCATCCAGTGGCCTGTCAGATTGAGGAATTTGAATGATACTGGGGGTGAGGAACAGGTTTGGGATGATGTCTACAAAGAGCTCAGAATTAGCTGGTTATTGCTAAGCTGTCCTGAAGCCCAGCCAGGGAGGAGGAACCGAAGATCATTAACAAATAGTTAAACAAACAATGAAAGGCTAAGTGTGAGAGCCACACGGTTTATTTGGTAGTTTACAAAGAGGTCCTTATTTCCTACAGTAGAAAAGCTAACAGAGCTGAGGAACTGAAGAGGACTTGATTGTTTGAATTTCAGAGTTCCAGAGGCATTCAAAAACTCAGCCTAGACCAGCTATCGTGCTAAGGTCAAACCCTGGCTGGAAGACCTGGTCCCTGAAATGTGGGATGGGGACATCTGGACAGATGCTCTAGGCTTCTTTATATCCATGGCAACACCCCGCTTCCCCGGGAGGCCTCCATAGGGTAGCCCATTTCTTTCTAGTAAGAGCACTTGCCCGTGCGGGATGGTCCTGCACAGATTTCTCCCCTGACAAGTCCTCTTGAGAGCTGCTCTCACCTTCCACTGCTGCTGCTGCTGCTGCTAAGTCGCTTCAGTCGCGTCCGACTCTTAGCAACCCCATGGGCTGCAGCCTACCAGGCTCCTCCATCCATGGGATTTTCCAGGCAAGAGTACTGGAGTGGGGTGCCATTGCCTTCTCTGCTCACCTTCTACTAGTAAGGATTAAATTCCAGCATGTGCTAGGCCTGACAAGGGAGGAAAGAGGCCATACAATGGGAGCTATAAGAATTAGCTAAATATGTGTCAGCAGGAGCTGAAGACCTCAGGGATTCGCTTTGAGGGTTCTTGATCAAAGGGTAAGAATACACTACTCAAAATACTTCGACTTGGAGGGATTTTCCTGATACATGGAAGTTAATACCTTTCTCAGGATCCCAGGGTCCAAGGCCAATTTGCTGCTACGGGAGCTATGCAGGCAGTCTCCAAGATGGTCCTCCTGGTACGAAGAAGAACACAGCAGAAGTGATGAGATGGCTCTTCCATGATTAGGCTGGCTTAAGTTTGGGGCTCTCTCTCTCTCCTTCAGGTTCTTTCTTTCTGTTTCTGGGGTTCTTTTTCTTTTTTTGAATGCACACTTTCTTTTTCTCCCATAGTTCAGTCATCATGTAAAGAAATCCAGACTAGAGAAGCCACATGGAGAAGAGAAGTCCTAGAGGGCACAAGGTCACATGGAAGAGAACCGAGGCATCCCAGCCAGGACCAACTGCCAGCCAGGTGAGTAAGCCTTCTTGGAAGCTACCCCTCCAGTCCAACCACGGCTTCAGATGATGTGGACCTGGCTGATGCCTTGACTGCAATCTAAGCCAGAACCATTCAGCTAAACTACTTCTGACCTGACCCACAACAGCTGTGAAATAATGTATGTTTGTTGTTTGAAACCATCAAGTTTTAGGGGATTTGTTCTATAGTAATAGACAAGAAATCCAATAGCTCTTAGAAGCCTAGACAGTGATGAGCCATGCAGGACAAAGGGGAAATGCCTGATTTTCTCTCAAAGACAGGCAAGGGAGGAATGAAGAAGCTGAATGCTGGAGTGGATCCATTATGTGCGGCCAGGGGATCACAGGACCCTGTTTCATGAGAGGGTCCAGGGGACACATTATTAACTAAGACCATCAGGACCTTATTAACTTACGTGTCAGTAAGAAGTTTAGTGGCGGCTTTCCTCTGCAGGCCAGAGGGCTAGTCACAGAGCTAGGCTTGCTAGTATCCATAGCAAGCCTATGACTTGCTATGACTAAGCCAATAGACTCCTCATTCTCAAGTAACATAAGCCAAATGTCAATCATCAGAAGCCAGCTCTGCTGGGGACCCACAGAGAGACACCACGGATACACAAGAACAGAGGAAAACCACATGAGGATGCATGGAGAAGGTGGTCTGCACCCCAAGGAGGGAGGTCTCTGAAGAAATTACACCTGCCAACATCTTGATCTTGGACTTCCAGCCTCCAGAACTGGAGAAATACATTTCTGTTGCTTAAGTTAGGGGTCCCCAACCTCCAGGATCTAATGTCTGATGATCTATCAGGTGAGGGCTGATGTAATAGTAATAGAAATAAAGTACACAATAAATGTGATGTGCTTGAAGCATTCCGAGACCAATCATTCCCCTCCCTCCCTGCTCCCCCTCCCCATCCTGGTCAATAGAACAATTGTCTTCCATGAGACTGGTCCCTGGTGCCAAAAAGGTTGGGGGACCACTGGCTTAAGCCACCTAGTCTGTGATATTTTATTATGGCAGTCCTAGCCAGCTAGCCAAACATCCCTCTACCACCCATTTTTTGCATAGCAGCCAAAGAGATCTTTGAGAATCATATCAGTTCTCTGTTTAACACTCTCATTTGCTGCCCATTTCACTCAGAGTAAGAGTCTCAGTCCTCACATGGCCTGGAATGTCCCATTCTCCTTCTGCCTTCATCACCTCCCAGGGCTGCCAGGCCACACCATTCCCCAGGGCATCCTGCAAGTCCTACTCCTCCCCCTCACTGTGCTCCAGCCCCACTGATGGCTCAGAAGTTCCTCAGACACACCACTGTCCTTGTGCCTCATGGCCTTTGCATATGCTGCCCTCTCTGCCCCAGACCTTCTCCTCCCACATCTGTGTGACTCTCTTCCTCACTCTTCAGGTTGCCACTCAAACACCACTCCTTAAGAGGACCTTCCTAACTGTTCTCTCTAAATAGACCTCTGTACATAGTTTCATTTTTCTTTTAGCACTTAGTAGCACCTGATATATTATCATATGTTTCATTGTTTCATTGGATATTGTTTAGTTCTCTCAACTGGCAAGTAAGCTCCTGGAAGACTGGGGCTTAATTTTGTTCATATGGCTCTATCCTCCGTGCCAGTGACAGTGCCTGGCATAGAGAAGTTCAGTAAAGGGTGTGCTGTGTGCTGTGCTTAGTTGCTCAGTCATGTCCAACTCTTTGCGACCCCATGGACTATAGCCTGCCAAGCTCCTCGGTCCATAGGGATTCTCCAAGCAAGAATACTAGAGTGGGTTGCCATGCCTTCCTCCAGGGGATCTTTTAAGGGTGAAGGAATTAAGGATATTTGAGTCACCTTTAAGACTGATCACTTTTCTTGTTAGAAAACTCAGAACCCATCTGTGTGCTGTCTTTACTAAGTGTACTCAAGCGTCTATACAAGAACCTGGTTTTGTCTGTTTCCCATCCTGTTTTCCCTTTGCTTTTATTTCTTTTACTGAGATATATTGTGTGCATTGGCAAGCTGCCTTAGTTTCATAAATGGCATTGAGTATAACGCAATGACCTTGAGAACACATTTAAAATATTTCTTCAGTTTCTGGCCTTCTGGGATGGCTGTTTGATCTCTGGCTGTCTTGGGAGTGGGAGTGGTCCCAGTCCAAATCGCTGGACATGGGGTCCCCTGGTCACAGGAATTTCTGGGGGAATTCTTCTGAAGTTCAGTGAATTCTCCCAGGGACCATCAGCTTCAGCAGAAGCAAAGAGACTTTTGAAGGCCTGATGGTCAAAGAGTGCAGAAAAACTGCACTTTGGGGTAGAAAAGTACATCTTCTCAGCTTATGAGATGTCAGGCTAAAGTTGAAAGGAGAGCCCTTAAATCTGCCCACACCCAAAGGGTAAAAGGGCAATTTCTGAGTTAACTATCTAGGTGCCAGGAAACATGGGGACAGAGTGAACACTGTTTGGCCAACTGGGTTCCTAGAGAACACCCGCACTGGCTGTCATACTCCTGGGGCTCACACTGACCACAGGGACAGGGAACACAGGGGTAAAGTTTCCCCAACTACTGCACAGACACTTGGCCTGTGCCCCTCTGTTCCCTGGGGGTTGGACCTTGCAGGCTAAGGCCAGGGATAGTGCTCTGATCTCTGGTATCCAAGTTGCCAATCGCTCTGTTCACACAGTCCTGCCCCCAGCCTGTGGCAGAGGTAAAAGCCACTCAGGTCTGAAAGCAGCAGCAGCTTCTTCTCCCGGAGGAGGTTGCAAACTACCATGAGCCCTTTCATCAAAGAATTGAGTGGTCTTCACACCAGTTAGAATGTCCATCATCTAGTGGCCATCAAAAAGTTCATAAATGAAAAAAAAAAGTTCATAAATGATAAGTGCTGGAGAGGGTGTGGAGAAAAGGGAACCCTCCTACACTGTTGGTGGGAATGCAAATTGGTAAAACCACTGTGGAGAATAGTATGGAAGTTCCTTAAAAAACTAAAAATAGGGCTACCATATGATCTAGCCATCCTACTCCTGGGCATATAACCAGAGAAAGCTATAATCTGCAAAGATACATGCACCCCAATATTCATAGCAGCACTGTTTACAACAGCCAAGACATGGAAGCAATCTAAATGTCCACTGACAGGAACGGATAAAGATGATGTGGTACATGTATACAATGGAATGTTACTCAGCCATTAAAAAGAAAGAAAAATGCCATTTGTAGCAACATGGATGGACCTAGAGTTTGCCATGTTAAGTGAAGTTAGAGAAGACAAACCTGTCACTCATGTGTGGAATCCAGTTTTTTTAAATGATACAAATGAGCTTATTTACAAACAGAAACAGATTTAACAGATATTGAAAACAACCTTATAGTTATCAAAGGGGAAGTGAGGGGGTGAGGGATAAATCAGGAACTTGGGATGAATGCACACACTCTACTTTATATAAGACAGATAACCAATAGGGATCTACTGTATAGCACAAGGAACTCTACTGAGTGTTCTGTGGTAACCTATATGAGAAAAAAATCTAAAAAAGAATGAATATATGTATACTGAATCACTTTGCTATATACCTGAAGCTAACATAACACTGTAAATCAACTATATTCCGATAAAATTTAAAAATAAAAATAAAGTAAAATAAAATAAAAGACTACTTCTTATTTTTAAAAAATAAAACAGGTGATGTGGACAGTTTTCTGAAGGTTCTCACACACTCCCCTTCGCCACCCCCCTCAAAGCTTTGTGACAGGCCAGGTGAGAAGCTGTGGGGTTTCTCCATTGTAATTTCTTGGCCTTAGACTCAATGTGGCCTCAGATTATATCACTTTTCTTTCTCTGCTTCTTTGTGCTCTGTTGATCAACACTTCCCCTCAGTTGCTGAGGGAAGTCTAGTTGAGTCAGGAAAAAAATTGGGGTCTATGGGACAGAAATTCAAACTTAACTGTTGTAAAGCAGTGGCTTCCTGAGTGTCCTGGTACATTAGCATCTTTTACGCAGCAGTTTTTAATGTAAATGTGTTCAAATTGCTGAGAGATCTGTGGTCAAAGTCACCTGTTAAACAGGAAGTCATCATACCCAGTCTATTTAGTGAGTCTGGGGTGGGAACAAGGAGCCTGTATTTTTCAACAAGTACCCAGGAGACAATGTAGGCAGCCTATGGACCACACTGTGAGAAACAGCTCCTAAGGACCTGGTTAAAGAGCCCAGTGTCTGGGTCTGGCTACTCACCTACCAATTCAGAACTTATGGTGCTATGTGTATTCTTCTCCGCAGAGGAATCCAGCTCACTCTAAGTTGAGGATCCACTGCCACAGGAAGTACTTCATTCAGAAAAAAGCAGACGGACTTTCACTTTTGAGATTCCTTCCTCCAGGGGCACCCACCACCACCTGAAAATCTTGGTACAATGCTTGTCGGCATAGAATCTCTGAAGAAAAACTCCGATGTGCCCCAGTCGTTGAGATTGGGGCATTTAACAAAAATGACTACAGAAATGGAAAGTATGAGTATAACCATTTTACAGAGCTTTTCTCTCTTTTCCTGGGTCTCGTGGGAATCCCTGGGGTGAAAGTGGCCACTCAGGGTCACCCACCTGACCGGAAGACTGGCCGCTCCACTGTATTCAGGAGCAAGGGAGGTAGCGGCGATAGCTGTATCCGCCCATCATCCAGAGTCAGTGAGGCTGGCACACATCTTGAACAGCTGCATATGAGCACTAGTTGGGCTCTTCCAGGCCAGGTGCCAGCTTGCTGCAACTGCCCGGGAGAACAGGCTCTGTCGGAGGGGCTAGCCACACCTGGAGGGAGTGACGTAATCTTCAGGAATGCTAGATTCGCCTACAGGCAGACAAGTGCACTGGGGAAAATCAGCACCCTCAGCACCCAATCATGGCTAATTCAACTGCAGAACTTGTGGTCAGATTTGCCTGTCCAAGCGGGAAGCTTCTCAGGGGGACCAGATGGCTTCATTTATAGTTTATGATAAAGCTGAAGTCTCATTCAGATTAATGTAACTCCCATTTTCCAGTCAAAGACAATGGAATCATGGGGCTAGCGTTAAGCTTAGCTCCTCTCCTGATCTCCCACCTCTAGTGGGTATCACTGGGGCTGCTTAAGCCATTGTTCTCTCTCATTCATTCAACAAACATTTACCAAGCGCCTACTATGATAATCACAACTCACACTGTCTAAGTGATTGCCCTGGGCCAGGCACTGGTCTAGGGTTGGCACGTCCATCTCATACAATTCTCATCAAACCATATGAGTGACAGATCCCATTTTACAGATGAGGAAATTGAGGATCAAAGAGGTGAAGCTGCCTGCCTAAGATGCCACAAACAATAAGAGATAGAGCAGGGACTTCCCGGGTGGTCCAGTGGCTTAGACTCTGAACTCCCACTGCAGGGGGCCTGGGCCTGGTCAGGGAACTAAACCCCACATGTCGCAACTAAAGATTCCACAAAGATCGAAGATTCTGAGTGCCGCAACTGAAACCCGGCATGGTCAAATAAATATATAAGTAAATACAATTTTTTTTTTTTTAAAAAGGAGATACAGAACAGACTCCCAGGCAGTCAGCCCTTCCTGTGTGCCCAGCTGAGCTGAGGCAATGTCCTCTTTGTGCCTTGCCATGGATTCACTGATCTATTCATACTACAAGTCTTTATTCTTATGCGGTGTCCCCTCAGCCTATCCACCTTACACACTCTGACACTGGCCCTCCTTTCTATCTACTAGCCCTCCCAGGTAGATTCTCCTCACTCCTCCTGATGCCTTGTCACCACTCTCCTGATCTTCCCTCCACCCTGCGGCTCTCCCACTGGTTGATCTCTTGAACCCTGGTATTGTTTAGAGTTCTCTGACATTCAGCCCCACAACCTTTACCTCAGGAAGACACTCCTGACCCATCCCTTCCCCATATTCACAACTCCACAGTGTGATCTCGCTGCATACTGGAGATGCCTTTATCCCAACATGATATCCCATGACAGGTTGCACTTCTATTTTTCAGAATCCCCTGTTAAAATGACTTCATGAAGTTGGACTGGTGTCCACCTCCCTACATGGTACATGATTGGTTTCCAATAAATGTCTGTCAAACTGACCAGAACTGACTCACATGCTTTATATACCAAGAGTATGAGCAAAAGAAAAAGCAGAAATGGTATTTTAATACAAGATGGTAAATATAACCTCATGAATATCACATGCTTAGAAGAGAGAAAAACAGGACAAAAATATGCTAACAGAACTATACAGGAAGGGCCATAACACATAGGATAAATGCATGACTCAGGAATCTGACCACTTGAATTTGAATTCTGGCTCCCAACTTGGTAACTATGTGATGCAGAGCCAGTGACTATACCTCTCTGATGCTGAGTCCCATCCATAAGTGGAACTAACTCATCTTATAGGATTGTGGGAGGATCAATGAGGTAGTCCCACTTATAGATGAATGTTGTATTTATTTTTTGGTCATAATGTACGTATTTGATAATAAAAGACTGAGGGAGGAATAAACAGTATAGTATTTTGAGACTACGGTACAAACCCCCAGGTCAGACAAAAAATGCATGTGAGAACTGACCAACCAGAGGTCCAGATTTTTAAATTTTTAATTAGCCATATTTAATAATGAAACTTCATATTAAGGAAAAAATCCAGAGTTCTGACTTCTCTTGAGAAGCTAGAAGAGTTGGCTGCTATGGGCTTCTATCCCTCCGTGGCAGTAATTGTCTGGATTTGTATACTAACTGCTCATTTTGGCAGACATCAGCTCTCTAGCTTCCCCAGAACCTCCCATGCCCACTGCTTCTTACTTGGCCTGCTTCACATTATAAGTATTTGAGTTTGCAACCCCTGTCATATGTGATGCCTTCTCAATCCAATATAGTTTATTATTATGCACAGTTCTCCTCTGTTCAAAAATCTAGTATAGCTCTCTAGTACCTCCATCATCGAAGTCAGGCTTGGTCATCTTCTCAATCTGGAGACCCACCCAGTCTCACTTCTCATGACTCCCGTCACACCTTAGCTTCTCCCTGCTATGGGGCTGGCATGGCCCCTCCCTCCCCCTCCTGCTCACCTGCCAGAGCTAAGCTCAGGTACAGCCACTTCTCCACACTCTGCAGCCTGGGGTGCTCTCCACCCCCCAGACTTGCGTGGCATGACGGGCAGGAGCAGCCACAATTCCAGTGCAGTCAGGGGTTCTCGGGCTTTACCCCACAAGGAAATCTGCCTTTGTCCACTCTGTTCCCTCCTTTCCCCCTGCTCCCCTGGTGTCCCCATCCCTGCTGGACCTAGCCCTGAACTTTTGTGATTTTAAACAAAACCAGAACAGGGTGGGAGAAATAAGATAAGAGCTGTGAGAGGTTAGGGGAAAAGGAAGAGAAAATCAGGGCTAACCCAGGGGGGGTCAGTTGCACCAGAAGGAGAAAGGGAGGGGCTGCAGCAGCATTGGGAAAGAATGGAAGTCCAAGGTCAGGAAGGGGATTTGGCATAAGGGGAATTTCCATGCTGTTTCCCCCTGTAGCCAGAACCACACCCTCCGGGACTCCCTCGGTCTTTGGTTTTCTATGGCAATCCTATCTTCTACAGGAAGAGTGGAAGCTCCATGAGGACAGATGTCCAACTTGGCACTCCTTTCTATCTCCCAGAGCCAGAGATTCCGCAGGTTAATGCAGAGTGACAGACCTCAGTATCCTCAGGTGTTCTCAGGTAAGTGACCTGAAGAAGATGTTGGGCATCAAGAAGGTGGGCTCTTAGATTTCACTTCCTGGCAAAAGTGTGATGAGATCAGATAGCAAGGTGGTTTTGCCTCCCAGCCAATAACCAGGGAGATGCTTTGGACTGGAGAACAGTGGTGCTCAAGCTAGAGCCTGCAGAGCAATCATCTTGGGGGAGAGTGGGAGCTGTTCATTAAAAGAAATGGCTGCATCGCCTCCAGGGCATTGGATACAGCTATCTGAGATGGAGCCAAGAATTTGCTTTTCCAACTTCTTCCCAGGTAGTTGGACCAGGGATTACACTTTTGAGAAACCTAGCTCTAGAGTCCAAGGTTGTGTGGTGTCAGTCGCTAAGTCTCATCTGACTCTGCGACCCCATGAACTGTAGCCTGCTGGGCTCCTCTGTTCATGGAATTCTCCAGCCAAGAGTACTGGAGTGGGTAGCCATTCCCTTCTCCAGGGCATTTTCCCAACCCAGGGATCAAACTCAGGTCTCCAGCATTGCAGGCAGATTCTTTACTGTCTAAGTCACTAGGGAAGCCCAGAGTCCAGGACTGAAGTCTAACTCTGAAGCCACATCATTCAGCTACCTGATGGAAGAAGAGTAACTGCTCCCAGCTCCATTCTTCCCTGCCTAGGTCACTCAACCTTCCTGCCTTCATCCAGACCATGAATGCGTAGGACAGTGTGGAGGGTGTCCCCTTGTGGCACAAATGGAAAATTACCTGAACTGAAATCTCACTTTTACCCCTGGAAACTTGAGATGCTTGTCATTCACTAGATCTGGTCCATGAGGAAGGGCCAAGGGTCCATTCAGATGAGTGATGAGTTGAATACTTGGCACAAAGTTGCCTGAGGACAGCAGAAATTATTTATTCTCTTGGCTTTGGGATTTTACAGGGTGAGAAGTATTTTAGGAGAATAGTCCAAACCGGACTACTCGCTAAATTCGCTGTTGGAGAAGATGCCTTTGTAACAGATGTTAGAACTGGACAATTTCAAAGTCCTGGAAGCACTATGTGACCAAGAAGGGACCTTAGGATGACTATGAACCATTTCCCCTCTGACTTCCCTAAAATTATAAAGCTGGCATTATT
Organism: Cervus elaphus; assembly: GCF_910594005.1. Taxonomy (NCBI): domain Eukaryota; kingdom Metazoa; phylum Chordata; class Mammalia; order Artiodactyla; family Cervidae; genus Cervus; species Cervus elaphus. The sequence continues at coordinate 55,016,561 of NC_057823.1, read as the reverse complement.
AACTGTGATCTAGTGTGAAAACACTCTGGTGTCCAACTCTGTTACCAACTCATTTGGCAAAAGCACAAGCTTCTTGCAGGAATTACAACATCCTTATAGGCTTTGCTGCCACCTGCTGCTCGGGCTTGGGATGTGCAGGAAATGGTAACCAGGAAAATGTCAGCTGAGCAGGCTTCTCAGCCTTTATAGTATATTACCATCTGCTGGAGGGCTTGTTAAACCATAGATTTTTGGGTTCCACCTCCAGGGATTCTGATTCAGTGGGACTGAAATGGAGCCTGAGAATCTGCATTTCTAATAACTTCCTGGATGACGATGATGCTGCTGGCTGGGAGGCATGCAACTGATGGCATTTGTAGTTTCTCTTCACATCATACATATGCTAGAACCTGACCATCAATCAGTGTAAGTTGCAAGCAACCAAAAGTCTCTAATTTAGGGTTTCTCACCTTGGGCCCTATTGATGTTCTGACCTGATAATTTGCTGTGCATGTGTTTTGGGGGGCGGCGGCTATTCTGTATGTTGTAGGATGTTTAGCAGCACCCCTGTCCTATACCCTCTAGATGCCAGTAGCACCCCTGTCAGGCATTAGAGCCTGAGAGCCGCTGCTCTAAACGGCGGGTACATTTTCCTCTTCCACTTGATAGACTGTGACAGTGTCCCATAGTACTGCCTTTAAGACAAGGTGCCACTGACCTACAGTTAATTTTCAGTTCTATGGGTTTAACTAACAACAAACAAAAAACCAGCTTACATTCGTTGACTACCTACTGTAGGCAAGGCACTCTAATGCTTTTTAAAAGCACACTAATGCTTTTTAATTACCCTCTTTAACTCTTACAACCACTTTCTCACTAATGAGGAAAATGGAGCTTCCATGGATTAAATAACTTGTCCAAGGTCATGGTTAATACCAGTTAGATCTGGCTGGGACAGGGGAGTGTGGGGCTGAACCAACCAGCACAGTCCCACAGAAGTATAAAGCAAGTCACAAATGCAAGCCATATATATAATTTTACATTTTCTAGAAGTCACATTAAAACAGAAAAAAGTCAAAATAATTTTCATATCCTCTATGTGTGAATCAGACCATAAAGAAGGCTGAGTGCCACAGAACTGATGCTTTCAAACTGTGGTGCTAGAGGACTCTTGAGAGTCCCTGGACAGCAAGGGATCAAACCAGTCAATCTTAACTGAAATTAACTCTGAAAATTCATTGGAAGGACTGATGCTGAAGCTGAAGCTCCAACACTTTGGCCAGTTCCGTTCAGTCACTCAGTTGTGTCTGACTCTTTGCAACCCCATGGACTGCAGCACACCAGGCCTCCCTGTCCATCACTAACACCCAGAGCTTGCTCACAATCATGTCCATTGAGTCAGTGATGCCATCCAACCATCTCATCCTCTGTCGTCCCCTTCTCTTCCTGCCTTCAATCTTTCCCAGCACCAGGGTCTTTTCTAATGAGCCAGTTCTTTGCATCAGGTGGCCAAAGTATTGGAGCTTCAGCTTCAGCATCAGTCCTTCCAATGAATATTCAGGACTTATTTCCTTTAGGATTGACTAGTTTGATTTCCTTGCAGTCCAAGGGACTCTCAAGAGTCTTCTCCAATACCACAGTTCAAAAGCATCAATTCTTTGGCACTCAGCTTTCTTTATGGTCCAACTCTCATATCCATATCTGACTACTGGAAAAAACCACAGCTTTAACTAGACAGACCTTTGTCGGCAAAGTAATACCTCTGTTTTTTAATATGGTGTCTAGGTTGGTCATAGCTTTTCTTCCAAGGAGCAAGCGTCTTTTAATTTCATGGCTGCAGTCACCATCTGCAGTGATTTTGGAGCCCAAGAAAATAAAGACTGTCATGGTTTCCATTGTTTCCCCATCTATTTGCCATGAAGTGATGGGACCGGATGCCATGATCTTAGTTTTCTCAATGTCGAGTTTCAAATATCTACTTCTGCTTTATTGACTATGCCAAAGCTTTTGACTGTGTGGATCACAACAAACTGTGGAAAATTCTTAAAGAGATGGGAATACCAGACAATCTTACCTGCCTCCTGAGAAATCTGTACGCAGGTCAAGAAGTAACAGTTAGAACCAGACATGGAACAATGGATTGGTTCCAAATTGGGAAAGGAGTACGTCAAGGCTGTATATGGTCATCCTGCTTATTTAACTTATATGCAGAGTACATCAAGCGAAATGCCAGGCTGGATGAAGCACAAGCTGGAATCAAGATTTCCGGGAGAAATATCAATAACCTCAGATGTGCAGATGACACCACTGTTATGGCAGAAAGTGAAGATGAACTGAAGAGCCTCTTGATGAAAGTGAAAGAGAAGAGTGAAAAAGCTGGCTTAAAACTCAACATTCAAAAACTTTGGCCACCTGATGCAAATAGCTAATTCACTGGAAAAGACCCTGATGCAGAGAAAGATTGAAGGAAGAAGGAGAAGAGGGCAACAGAGGATGAAATGGTTGGATGGAATCACTGATTTAATAGACATGAACGTGGGCAAACTCTGGGAGACGGTGAGAGACAGGGAAACCTGGCCTGCTGCAATCCGTAGGGCTGTTAAGAGTCAGACATGACTTGGCGACTGAACACAATCTTCTATTTTGCCCAACATTTATGCCTAAACTGTTACCATTTTAACATGCAACTAATATTTTTTTTACATTGCTGATATATTTTACATTTTTTTATTCCACCTTTGAGAGCTGTGCATGTTTTATACTCATAGCACCTCAGTGCCCACCAGCCACAGGTCAGGTGCTCTAGGGCTGTGCAGAATCACCCTGGACTAGACTTGCACCTCAGCCCAGCCACCCTCCAGCCTCCACATGGGGAACATATGTGTCAGTTTCACCTCAATGTCTTTGAATTTCAATCTATACTTCAGCCATTTTATCAGACCCCTATACCTATTCATGGACCCTGCAATCTCTTCTTGGAATATCTCTACTTACTTTAAAATGAGGGTTACAGTTTTGTGAAATTCATCAAACAGTAGATTCCTCATCTGGTGGCCATCCTGTTACTATCATCTAATTTTAGTTCCTACAGCTTTTCCACTGGCTGTTTTTCCACAGTCTGTGTTTGTATTTGCATCACAGAGAACATCTTATCTGTCACTAATTACTGAGGCACACATTTCATCACACTCTCCTGTCTTCTGGTTTATCTCCTAACATCTAGGAATGTTCACCCTCACTTAGTGACCGTGCTTTTCAGTAGCTCTAGACAATGTTTCTCCCTGTAGTTCTCATGCCATCTTCAGTAAATGCTTCTGATCTGATCTCTTTGGAAAAAATTATTCGCTAGATAATTCTGCAGTAAATCCCTTAGTCTTACCAGATTTGTGCGTTCAAATTTTACAGGTATGAAAATTAAGACAGATATAAGTACTAACATCAACTTACACCAATAAAAAGTTGTAATAAGAGCTTATCCTTATGAAATATTTTCCTACAAGCCATATGCTGCACTCAGCACTCGACACACATTTTCTTATTTTTCCTAATAGTTCTACAAGGTAGGTGCAATTACAATTGCCATCCAGAAATGAGGAGAAGAGACACAGAGGGTATGAGAAGCTTGGCCCAAGGTCTCCCAGCTAGCAACTGACAGAGTCGGGAATTGTATCAAAGTTTGTTTGATGACAAAGGTGATCTCCTCATCACCATGCTCCATTGTCTGAAAGGTGATTTGCAAGTATCGACTTCATTTCTGAATTTGTAAGGGTGCAGGTCTAGATTATATCCCTTACCTCTTCTCTTTTTTCTTTCCAACTTTTAAATTTTTTTAAATTGGAGGATAATTGCTTTAGAATGTTGTGTTGGTTTCTGCTGTATAACAACATGAATCAGCCATAAGTATACATATATCCACTTCTTCTCAAACCTTCCTCCCACCCCCCACCCCCATCTCACCCCTCTAGTTTGTCACAGAACACCAGGTTGAGCTTCCTGTGTTACACAGAAACTTTCCACTAGCTGTCTATTTTACATATGTCTTACCTCTTCTCTTGATGGGGAAGAGAAATAAATAAATAATAGCAGTATTATTTCACTTGCCAAGATATGGAAGCAATGTAAGTATCCATCAACAGATGAATGGGGGATTTCCCAGGTGGTCCAGTGGCTAAGATTCTGAGCTCCCAATGCAGAGGGCCCGGGTTCCATCCCTGGTCAGGGAACTAGATCCCACATGCCTCAAGTAAGATCCAGTGCAGCCAAGTAAATAAACAAATTCATTTAATAAAAAAAGAAAAAACAGATGAATGGATAAAGAAGATGTGATTCATATATACAATGGCATACTATTATATAGTATTAAATATATACTTTATATAGTTATAAAAAAGAATGAAATATTGCCATCTGCAGCAACATGGATGAACTTGGAGGGCATTATGCTAAGTGAAATAAGTCAGACAGAGAAAGACAAATACTGTATAATATCACTATACAACAAACTAGTGAATATAACAAGAAGCAGGCTCACAGGTACAGAGAACAAACTAGTGGTTACCAGTAGGGGGAGCAGAGGGGCAATATAAGGGTGGAGTAGTAGGTGATACACACTATAGGGTGTAAGATAGGCTCAGGGATGTATTGTACAACATGGGATATATAGCCAGTATTTTGCAATAACTGTGAATGGGAAGTAACCTTTAAAAATTGTATAAAAAATTTAAAACAATTTTTTAAAAGAAAGGATTTGGACATAGACGTGATCTGTCCAAACAGCCAATATTTTGTAATAGCTGTGAACAGAGGGTAACCTTTAAAAACTGTATAAAAGATTTTAAATTTAAAAACATAATAAAATATAAAATTCTTGGTGTTCTAAGGACTGCCTCTGAAGCTAGATGCCAGGACTATTCAAGATGCAGTGCTCTTGCCTTGAACAGGGGGCTGAGACTCAGGTCTATCAGGAGCTCAAACCAGGTGGCCCAGCAGGCCATATGTCATAACCCAGAGCTAGAAGAGTGTGGGCACCAAAGTGTGATGGGTTTAGGAGTGAATGGAGGTGGGGATGTGGAAGTGAGAGTAAAGACAGGTCTCTTGGAGAAGACAGGGAGAGAGGGTGAGAGAAGAAATGTGATAGGGCTTAGGGTGGGGGCAAGGTGAGGGAGGTTATGATTTGCTTTGCAGTTTTATTAAACATGAGCATGTTGCAAGGCTGACGGAAAATTAAGAGCTTGGGGAGGGCGTAGATGTAAATCAGCAAGGACCCTAAAGAGTCAGAACAAGGGAGGTGTTTGAAGCCCATGTCAGGGATACATGTTTGCTGGTCTGATGTCAAAGCCTTCTTGCACCTGTATTACCCTATCACCTTCCACCATCACTGTCTGCCAATCAACCACTGTCAAGAGTCCCATGGCCAAATGGCTTGAGAAGTTATGTGTCTATAGTCAGAAACATGTTCCCCTCACTGGACATAATTTCTTAACCCTATCAGTGAGGAAAGCACACAACTCATGAAACCAGAATACAAATCCCCAGGCAGCCTTATATGCATGTGACATAGTTTTTTTTTTTTTGCAAGAAACATCAAGTCTGTCTAAAACAGCTCTCAAGGGTTGGCCTCAGATTCCTGAAATAATGCATCATTTGGATAACTTTCCTAAAAAGTCTTATTAAAAAACAAATGGGTCAAAATAGTCAGGAAAAGAGCCCCCACATTCACTGCTGTGTTACTCACAATGGCCAAAAGGTGGAAGCAACCCAAGTGTCCATTGATGGATGAACAGATCAACAAAATGTAGTATGTTCATGCAATGGAATACTATTCAGCCCTTTTGAAAAAGGAATGTCATTCTGACGCATGTTACAACATGGATGAACCTTGAGGACACTATGCTAAGTGAAATAAGCCAGTCACAAAAGGATAAATACTGTATGATTCCACCAGTATGTGGTATCTGGAGTAGTTAAATTCATAAAGACAGAAAATAGAATGGCAGTTGCCAGGGGCTGAGGGGGTGGCGCATGTGGCGATGTTGTCTGCTGGGTACAGAGTTTCAGTTTGGGAAGAGAAAAAGAGTTCTGGAGGTGGATGACAGTATGGTTGCACAACAATGTAAACGGAACTGTACACTTAAAAATAAGATGGTAGTTTTATGTCATGTGTATCTTACCCACAATTTTATTTTATTATTATTTTTTTATTATTATTTTTTTTTTCCAGTGGGTTTTGTCATACATTGATATGAATCAGCCATGGATTTACATGTATTCCCAATCCCGATCCCCCCTCCCACCTCCCTCTCCACCCGATTCCTCTGGGTCTTCCCAGTGCACCAGGCCGGAGCACTTGTCTTATGCATCCCACCTGGGCTGGTGATCTGTTTCACCATAGATAGTATACATGCTGTTCTTTTGAAATATCCCACCCTCACATTCTCCCACAAAGTTCAAAAGTCTGTTCTGTATTTCTGTGTCTCTTTTTCTGCTTTGCATATAGGGTTATTGTTATCACCTTTCTAAATTCCATATATATGTGTTAGTATGCTGTAATGTTCTTTATCTTTCTGGCTTACTTCACTCTGTATAAGGGGCTCCAGCTTCATCCATCTCATTAGGACTGGTTCAAATGAATTCTTTTTAATGGCTGAGTAATATTCCATGGTGTATATGTACCACAGCTTCCTTATCCATTCATCTGCTGATGGGCATCTAGGTTGCTTCCATGTCCTGGCTATTATAAACAGTGCTGCGATGAACATTGGGGTGCACGTGTCTCTTTCAGATCTCTTACCCACAATTTTAAAAAGCAATTTAAAAGGGGCCACTTGATCCCTTGTTCTTATTTGTTATTAGATTGGCTCAGCTTTGCTTCTCAGTAAAGGAAGCTCAGCCAAGAGTGGGATGTTGAGGAGCTGGGATCTGGAAGAGCTGGTGAGAGGCAACAGTCCTAGGGGTAGTAATTCTCTGGGCTGTGGGATGTGCTTTGAGAAAGGACAAGTCTTGAGTTCCGACCTGACTGAGAGGGATAGCCTTGTGGGGTCCTCAGGAGCAAGAGGAGAATTTGAGTCTCAGACACCTTCAGAAGCTGATTGCTGCTAAGTCGCTTCAGTTGTGTCCGACTCTGTGCCACCCCATAGATGGCAGCTCACCAGGCTCCTCTGTCCCTGAGATTCTCCAGGCAAGAACACTGGAATGGTTGCCATTTCCTTCTCCAGAAGCTGATTGAGGGGGAAGGAAAACAGCAGCCTTTATGGACTTGCCTTTACCGAGGCCTGTTTGTGCAGTGCCTCTCTAGGGGAGTAAGACTACTACTCTTCAGGCTCCTAGCTTGTTTAGAAAACTCTCACGCTGGGGGAAGGTAGACCTGACACTGCCTGTCAAAGTCAAGGGTGGGTGTGAGGGTGGCGGAGCCACACCCATGGCCCATGACCCTCTCAGCCTGGTGCTTTCTTTAATTAAGCCAGCACCTCCTCCACCATCAGACCCTGGGAAAGGAAGCTGCTTGGCCACAGAAAACAGCATTTGAACCCTCATTAATGAGAGAGACAGAATTGTTATACTAGCATGGGAACATTCAAGGAAGGAATAAATTTCATTTCCATGCATCTCTAGCTTGAGTCCCAAGCTCAACATATGCTATTTTTATCAAATACTTTGTATTCTGTGACATGCTTTGCCAACTTTCTATTATTAGACACATCAGAAAAAGTCCATGTTTGAGTTCTCTTCCTCCTAACTTCTCCCTCCCCATTTAGGGGAGGGGTGGTGGCTTGGGTGGGGGCCCTGTCCTTCCAATAGAGAGTAAGTGACAAGGAGGTGGCAGCCATTTGAAAAGTCACCTTGCTGCCAAAGCATCCAGGATATGGGCTCTGCCTCCTCTGCAAATCTTGTCCTTGATTCACCCCGGCCCAGATGGCACAGCTGATGGGATAGGAAAACATACGTATTTTAGAGTATTTACAGCACCGTTTCTTGCCACCCCGTTTTCCTATGAAGGAGGATTTAGTCTTGGCCAGCTAAGTTTTGGAGACTTTCTTGTACAGACTGTAGGAAAATAGGGGAGGGGTTCTGAACTGTGTGATGCTGTGGGTTGGATGAGTTGACGGGTTCACTGAAGAAAAGACAGGAGAACCTATTGGAGAACGCAGAACAGATCAGAAGGTGAGAAGGGGGACGAGGGATAGGAGCCAGGGGTTGCCTGAATTGGGAGGAATTAAGAGATAAATTAAGGGGAAATGGAGTGGCTGCTAGGTTGCTATGAGGAGAATTTGGGAGAGAGATGCGAGATTGTTCAGAAATGTTGTTGGTATTATGATTGGAATCCATTCTCCCCTTGGCATTTTTAAGAGATTTCAGTAAAGACATACAGTGGTTTTAAAGCTATTTTTTATATGAGGGCCTCAAGTTTATCTGGGCTTCCCTCATGGTTCAGCTGGTAAAGAATCCGCCTGCAATGTGGGAGACTTGGGTTCAATCCCTGGGTTAGGAAGAACCCCTGGAGAAGGGCGAGGCTACCCACTCCAGTATTCTGGTCTAGAGAATTCCATGGACTATACAGTCCATGGAGTCACAAAGAGTTGGACACAACTGAGTGACTTTCACTTTGATTAACTTATGGGCTTCCCTGATAGCTCAGTTGGTAAAGAATCTGCCTGCAATGCAGGAGACCCCGGTTCGATTCCTGGGTCGGAAAAATCCACTGGAGAAGGGATAGGCTACCTACTCCAGTATTCTTGGGCTTCCCTTGTGGCTCAGCTGGCAAAGAATCCACCTGCAATGTGGGAGACCTGGGCTCAATCCCTGGATTGATCCCCTGGAGAAGGAAAAGGCTACTCACTTCAGTATTCTGGCTAGTCCATGGGGTCACAAAGAGTTGGACACAACTGAGCGACTTTCAGAAGTTTATACAAGGCAGCCTGGACCACTGGAAGCTAGTGTCTAATGGTGTAGGAGAGCCACCCTTCACCCCACTTCTCCCATCAACACACTATATTCTAGCTATTTCAAACTGGTGTCCTATGGGCTGGGTTTGGACCACAGATGGGTTTTGTTTGGCTCATTGAGAGCTAATTTTTTAACCACCATTGAAAACTGGAATTTCACATTTAAAAAGTCTGCATTTCCTACTTCTCTTGAAAAGCAAAAAACTGGAAAATCTGGTAACATGAGACTTTCATTCTCCTAAAATAAAAATAGGTCCATGCTCTCTGGTTGACCTCAGTGCTCACCACTCACATAATGTATGCACATGTACATACACATGGACAACTTCCTGAATTTATATTTCCTGCCATCTAATCAAAGCAGACTAGATCATTGGGCTCTCCTTTCTTCCTGAGGACAATTAGAAAGTCTGGACAAAACAAGAATAAAATCAGCCTGAAGGCATCAAAGACAATAAGATAATGAAGAATCGCCAAACCAAGTTTTGGGAAAAGATGGCTGTTCAAGGAGACAAGCCCAACAACTAGGGGCTCTTTCCCCCATGGGACACTTACTGCTTCAGGAAGAGATAGCTAAGAAGCTGAAAAGTTAAGCAGCACCTAGGCAATTCTGCATGTTGAATGGGACAAAAGGTGGAATCCAGTGCCCACCAAAGAAGAGAGGGCACTGTAACTCCCCATTTTAGGCAAAGACCCTGAAGGACAACACCTTAAGTCTAGGAAAATCAGAAATAACTACAGATTTTGTAGAGCCTCAACCCAGCTTTCAATGAGTTTAATTCTTTAAGTTGGATTAAGGCTATCCCAAACTGCTAATATCCCCAGATGTCTAGCAGAAGCAAACGTTAAGTACTCTCTGGAGGAAGATAACACCATAATGTCACATGTTACTTCTACTAGCAATTTTTCACATACAATTTCAGCCTGAAAATACCCAGACACCTAAGGAAATAAGACAACATGAATGAGATCGAACAGAAACAACTACAATAGAAACAATCCCAGAGAATTCCACTTTCGGAGTTACTGGACACAGACTTTGGAGATGTAAAAATACGGTAGAGAACTGTAAACTTAAAGGTGGGGGGGGTGCAATTTTGATTTGAAAAATAACCAAGTAGAAATTTAGAGTTGAAAAATACAATAACAAAAGTGAAGAGCCATCGGTGGATGGCTTTAAAGTAGATTAGGCACAGTCACAGGGAGAACTGATGAACTGGGAAGTCAGTTGGAAGAAAATATTCACTATGAAACATAGACACAATGATGGAAAATACTGTGGAGAGAATAACAGATAAGGAAGATAAAGTGAAGACTGAAGTTCTAGAAAGAGATGAGAGAGAATAGGGCAATAGCAATAATTTGAAGAGAAAATATTTGAGAAACTGCCAAAATTGACCAAAAGCAAGCCAGTTTCCTGAATCCCTGGGAGCCCCAAGCAGGACAAATAAAAAGAAAACTACACCTAGGTAGCCTGCCAACGCAGGAGACGGGGGTTCAATCCCTGTTACAGGAAGATTCCCTGGAAAAGGAAATGGCAACCCATTCCAGTATTCTTGCTTGGAAAATCCCATGGACAGAGGAGGCTGGTGGGCTACAGTCCATGGGGTCACAAAAAAGTCATTCAAGACTTAGTGATTAAAAAAAAAAAAAAAAAAAAAGACTTAGTGATTAAATAACAACAACACCTAGGTACGTCACAGTAAAATATATGAAAACCAAAGACAAAAAAAACATTAAAAGAGCTATCACTACTTGAGAAAATGGAATAGACTGTTAGCTTACTTCTTGACAGAAACAACGGAAGCTAGAAATTAACAGAATTTAAGTATCTTTCAAGTGGTGAAAGAAAATAAATGCCAACCTAGAATTCCATGCCCAGTGAAAGTAGCCTCTAATAAGAAAGGTTAAGACATTTCCAGGATTCTTTAATAGTTGCAGATACTAAAGCATCTTTAAGCAGAAGGAAAATGACTTAATATGATAGATATAGGTGCAGGAAGAAATGAAGAACAATGCAAAGGTTAATTTGAGGAAACCCAAATGAAGTAGACTCTACAAAACAACATGGCAATGTACATTGGGGATTTAAAAAGTTAAAATATATAATACACATAGTAAGGAGGGAGGGACGAATGGAACTAAAATGTTCCAAAGTCCTTGTATTACTATGCAAGAGGACTGAAATGTTAATTAACATTGTTATTGTTGATGGTTAGTCGCTAAGCCACATCCAACTCTTTTACAACCCCATGGATTATAGCACGCCAAGCTCCCCTGTCCATGGGATTTCCCAGGGAAGTACCCTTGAGTGGGTTGCCATTCATTGCCTTCTCAGGAAGTCATCCCGACCCCAGGAATGAACCCTTGTCTCCTGCATTGGCAGGAGAATTCTTTACCACTGAGCCTGGGAAGCCCCATTAATTAACATTGCTGCTGCTAAGTCGCTTCAGTGGTGTCTGACTCTGTGCGACCCCAGAGACAGCAGCCCACCGGGCTCCGCTGCCCCTGGGATTCTCCAGGCAAGAACATTGGAGTGGGTTGCCATTTCCTTCTCCAATGCGTGAAAGTGAAAAGTGAAAGTGAAGTCGCTCAGTCGTGTCCGACTCTTTGCAACCCCATGGACTGCAGCCCACCAGGCTCCTCTGTCCATGGGATTTTCCAGGCGACAGTACTGGAGTGGGTTGCCATAGACTTTGATAAATCCAAGATAATATTGTGACTGCCATGATAACTTTTTAAAAAGAATAGTAAAAAAGAATATAACTTGCAAGGTAACAGAGTGAAAAAATAGAATATTTAACCACTTCAAAGGCAAAAAAGAAAGGAGCATAAAAAGAATATAAAGCATGTGGGACAAATGAAAGCATTTAACAAGATGTAGATATGGACCCAAATATATCAATAATTACATTAAATATAAATGAACAAAATACTTCAATTATAAGCCAAAGAGTACTGAACTGGATTTAAAAAATCTATATACTGTTTATAAGAAACACATCTAAAATATTAATTTTAAAAATGTTGAAAAAAAATTTTTTTAAATGTTGAAAGTAAAGGGTGGACAAAATACAAATATTAAACAAAATTATATTAATATTGATAGTACATATTAATGTAAGACAAAACATATTTTCAGGCCAAAAGCATTACTACAGCTAAAGAAGAATATATCAAATAATAAAACGTTCAATTCATAAAGAAAATAGTGATTATAAATCTTGATTATAAAACTTGTACATCATACAGTTTATGATGTCGCTTCAAAAAATATGTAGTTAAGATTGACAAAAACCACAAGAAGTGACCAGATAAAGAAGGTCAGTATTAAGGAAGTAGATTATTTGAACATGATTAGTAAACTTGATTTAGTGCAATATTATGTATTATACAGCAATTATAGAATTCCCCAAGTATTTATTTTGGTGAATACAGGTTCCCCAAGTATTTATGATCCAAGACCTTCCAAGCAAATTATAGGGCTAAACTTCTTGGTCTCATTTTATGTTAGGTGTGGCTCTAAGACTCATTTTGGCCAATGAAATGTGAGTAGGAGTAACTTCCAGGTGCTAGTTGTAATAGCAAAAACCTCTCCCCTTTCCCTCCTATAAGTGGAGGGTTAGAGTTCCTTCAGTCTGGACCTTCATGAGGATGAGATGGAGCAGAGCTGCCTAGCCAACTTACAAATGGACATGCTGATATTGATGTGTGAGAATCAGACCTTTGCTACTTCATATGTGTACTTAGTCACTCAGTTGTGTCCAACTCTTTGCAACCCCATGGACTGTATGCAGCCCACCAGACTCCTCTGCCCATGGGGTTTTCCAGGCAAGAATACTGGAGTGGGTTGCCATTTCCTTCTACAGGGAATCTTCCTGACTCAGGGATCAAACCAGCATCTCTTATGTCTCCTGTATCGCAAGCAGATTCTTTATCCGCTGAGCCATCATGGAAGCCCTTGTTACTTTAAGTCACTGAAATTTGGAAATTATTTATAAATGTCATGTAACCTGGTCTATCCAGACTGATACAAGTAGAAAAAGCAAAGGACTGTTTTACAGGCACAGAGGTGAGCCTGTCTTGTACGAGTGTGGTCTGTAAGTCCTGGTGAGGTTACCTGACTTAAGCTCTGGGGAGGTGGGGTGGGAACAGGGCCGGGGCAGGAAGAGCAGCTCCCAAGAAGGGTCCATGAAGACTGTCTGGCAGCAAGCTCTGAAGGACCTTGGATTAACAGTATGGAATAGATACTGTGCTGGAAGTTAAAAGTAACTGAGAGGATGAAGTAGGGAGAATCTAGCTGGTGTTAAAGGAGGGAATCAGATAGGGAACTTTTCCCAATGAACATGTTAAACATTTTCCCCCACTTCCTTGAAAGGGACATTTAAAAAATTTGGTGAGAATTTTCCCAGCAGTTGCATGCACAAGCAAACACTCATATAAACCAATTTTTAAAAAAATCAAATCAACTACATTCAATCTGTTGTTCAGAAAAAATTTTCCAGTTAATATCTTCACGGTTATTTTCTGAGTCATCTCAAAGAAATTTACCTCTTTTCTTTTTTTTGGCTGCCCAGTATTCCACTGTATGAATGTACCAAATTATGAAGCTATTTCCCTGTTGACAGACATATAGTTTGTTTTCACCACTACCTTATTGCAGTGACCAGATTGTGAATAATATCCATAGATTTTTGTCTTTTTTTCTACAGGCAACCAGACCAGTTTTACCCACCATTTTAATAGTGAAAAGTTTAGGCTGGGTAAGAGGAACACAATCAGACAGGCCATTAGAGGTGACAGTTTTGGTTAGGGAGTGCCTGGTATGCCTTGATTACGCCCAGAAGAGTGTCTCAAACATAGTGGGTACCCAGTGAGCACCTGTTGAATCAATGAATGGATGAAACAACATCCACAGTAGACACTTATTGGGCCTTCCCTGCCCTCTCAACATCACCATCACTGACTTTAGGGCCAGCCTGGACACTTTGTTGTGGGGTGCTATCCTGAACATTGTAGCATGTTTAGCAGCATCCTTGCCTCTACCCACTAGATGCCACGGGCACATCCCAGTTGCAGCAAGCAAAAATGTCTCCAAAAATTGCCAAATAGTCCCTGGGGAAAATTTGCTTCCACTGATTTTCAATATGGACTGTTTTGTATAAGAGTAAATGCCCTTTCTAAAAAACAACTGACTCAGCAAAGGTTGATCCTACTTCTTGCCAATCCTGCCTCATTAAAATGCCCTTTCTTCCTGGATTTTCATATAGATTGCTGAATACCTTTTTCTGAGTTCAGATCTTATTCCTGACATCTTTACCATGAGTTAGGTCAATCTTCATTATATAGTGTCATTATACATTGACATTATATACATTATGTACATATATATGTTAAATACATTAATACATTAATGTATATATATGTTAATATATATATATTAGTGTTTATATATGTATATACATTATATACATATAATCCTCATTACACATTGTCTCATCACTGAATACCCTTCCTTGGAAGTACTTATCAAAGGTGAATCCTTACATTTATTTGAGAAATTACTAAATTAATCTGTTTCCCTTCACTCAACTCCCTAGAGGGACTCATAAGTAAGAAGCTGGCATATCACATGTCAGTTCTTACTCACCATTTTTATATCTAGTGCTTAAAACAATGCCTGACACATAGTAGATGCTCAATGGGTATTGGATGGATGGGTGGTAAGATGGACGGATGGATGGATGGGTAGGTGGATAAGAGCAAATTATCAGTCAACAAGGGCCACCCTAGGCTACAACAGTCTTCACCCATTTTTGCCCCTGTGCCTTCTAAAGCAATTATGAAAAATTATGTTACCTATACTCACATTTAAAAATTGATGTTAAATGGTCACCACCAAGTTCATAGGGAATTAAGATAATAACTTCCAGCATATTATAAATATTGGATTTAAGAAATTAAACTGTGATATAATTCTTTAAATATACCTATTAACCTATTGTTATTATTTCTAATATCCTCTACAACTTTCACAGTACTCTCCTTCAAATTCAAGGGGTGGAAAAGAAAAATCTGTGAAATTTAAAATTGCCTTAATCAGTTATTGAAGGAAGTTGAGTTAAATTATTAAAGGAACCTTTCTGTCTGGGAACTTGGACCTGGAAATTTTCACATTTAGGGCTATGGCTCCTGAGTTAGGATTTGTGAAAAGTGAGGGGTATGCTTTCCAGTAAGGATAGGATTATTATGAACACAGACATTGTCCTCAGGCTAACCAGTTTTAGGAAAAGATACCTTATAAAATCTGAGAACCTGGAAACTGGTTCTCTAGAAATATTCCTGGGTGTGCCCATTGGAAAGTCTTGAAGACCACCATCCCGGGGGTAATTCATACCAGTGGCCAGCAGAGGCCAGTATTGTACAACCTGCTTGGCTCTATCTCCCTGGCTCTCATAAGGGAACGAAAGGGCAATTCACCTTGGATGCAGTGGGGACCACAGCTTGGGCAGTCCAGCCCAGTCCTTTCTGGTGTCTTGTGTTTGCACAGTGAATTATTCATAGGAAACTGGCTCCACAGAGAATGGAGGCCCGAGACTCTCCATCCTGCACCTCGAATCAGGGCCTGGGACTGTAAACTTTATTCTTTCTCCTCTTCAAGAACTGAGTTTGAGAAAAGAAATTGAGGAGTGAAGTCATGGATCTGAATCAAACGTGGGTTTTTGTTATTCTTATGAGATGAAAACAACAGTGAAATATCAATGATTTATAGATTCAGGAGGCAGGGAGCAAAGTGACTGAAAACTCCTGCTCTGGAGTCGGCTGATGGGGCTGGGATCTCTCCTCTTGGCAAGCTCACCTTCCTGGCCTCTGCTTCTCTGGCTGTCAGATGGGAACAGGATTACCTTCTCCACAGAGCTGTTGTGAGAATAAATGAGACAACGTGAAAAAAGAGCTCAGCGTGGGAACGGCATTTTGCAAGGGCTCAAGAAATAACTGTGGTGATGATGAAGATGATGATATGGAACTGGCATTTTGTCAGGCATGAGCATTTCAGAGCTTCCCATTCAGGTCTGAAGAGGAAGAATCAGAAGTGAAAAAAGCAAGCTATTTACATATTGTAAGTTTTAAAATTCCAGGAGTTAGAAGCAGAAGCAGCCAAAGGAAACAGGCAGAATCAGAGATTCAGAGTTACAGTCTTGCTTCTCCACATAACTCACAAGTGCCTTCCAGGGCTGAGGTCCCACCCAGTGCTGCTAACAGGGTCTCTGTCTACAGTACTGTGTAGATGATGGCTATACGTATAGCCTCAGACATAGAAACAGTGACTTTGTTCATTGGATAGATCCTCTGTGAAACCTTAAAGGGTGGGGATGAACTGGTTGAAATAAAGTTAGTAATTTAGACTAATTGCTCAGATATATTAAAAGTAAGGTTCAGAGCAAGCCCCGCCTCCCCCTCCTGCCTTACATGGGGAAAGGTAACAGGAACTGTTCAGAGAGAGGCATGGAGACAAGTTGGATGAGATAACTGTCCTTTCACCTGGCAGCTGTCCAGCCCCCAAATAGCTTTTGTGTTTGGTCCAAAAATAAGATCACATGAGAAGGGGAGAAATAAATACACAAGTATTCGTCCTTGGGCTTTCTGTGGGTCCACTAGCTGCTCTAGTAGGGGCCCCAAGAGAGTGGCTTCACGACACACTCCGCTGCCTCCCTCCCCAGGCTCCCCAAGGCTGGGGAAACAAGCTGGAGCAGGGCGAGTGTGGTGTGTGGTCTGCGCGTAGCCCTCCTCTGGGGGCTCTCCTGAGCTCCATACACATCAGAGAGGGAGCAGGGGAGGACAAGCAGATCCAATCATCTGGACCCTAGGGGAATAAGGGCATCGCCTCCTTTGGTGAAGGCCACTCCCTTCTGATGGAGGATGGGAACTCCCTTCCTCCCACTGAGGCCTGCCTGCTGCAGTCCTGCTAGGACAGTGTGGACGCCGTAGGCTGCCGCAGCTGCTAGCACCCCAGAAAGAAAGCGCCCCAGAGCCAAAGCAGAGGTGAGTACATTTGTTTCTCCAAGGGGCTCAGATTACTGTGGACTTTCTGCTTGATTTCAGGCTTTTGCTCTGCTCGAATGCTCTCCACCACCCTCTTCTTCCTGACCTCAGTTGGTGGCAGGCTTGAGTCTATGTGATGGATGCTTGACTGAAACATTCCTTGTACTCCCCTCTCTCATTCAGACACTAGCTAGATTCCAGAAAGAACTGGGTGAGTTGAATTCTTAGCAGGGAAGCAGGAAAGGGCTGCTACCAAGTGACTTATTTTTGCTGAGATTCAAGAAGATATTTCCCAGAAAATCATTAACAAATGCCATTACGGTAATGTTAATGCTTAGTTGTTTGTTTGTTTAGAAAAAGCTCTGCATCAAATAGGAAATTTAAAAAAAAGATGCCAGCTGATTCCTTGTAATTGGGCAAAAGGGAAGAACGCAAATGAGATCTAAGAGCATCTGCAGAGTTTCCCTTCCCCTCACCTCCTTCTGTCTCCTGACATCTTGGATCCCTGCAAAATACACTCAACAGATCCAAAAATTCTTTTCTTCGGAAAAAAGGCAAGGGTTTGGGGGAGAACTGCTCTGTAAGCAGAGTCAAGGGAAGAAGAAGAAAGACATTTTTTCCAGAGTCTTGTGTTCTCTTCCTAATATTTCTGCCTCCCAAGCACGTGACATGTACCTGGGCCTGTTTGGAGGTACAGAGAGATATCTCCATTGCTTGCATGCACATACTGTTCTTCCTTGACACAGTTCTTGACTATGAATATCTATGGTAAGGGTAAACCAACAAAATGCTGGTGGGAACAAGATAAATCCTTGAATCAATCAAGATTCTTTGAGTGACAACGGGCTGAAATCCAATTTAAAGAGACTTACACAAAAAAAGAGAAAGAGAGGGGATGGAAATGTTTTCTTCACGTAACTGAAACAGCCAGGGTTTTGCTTTGGTGGGATCCAGGTGTTCAGACAACGGTACCTGAATCTGTCTCTCTCCATTTCATGCTTTGCATCCTCAGATCATTCCATTTCCAGCAAGACCCATCAGTCATGGTAGAGGATGGCTGCCAGCAGCTGCTGGTACAGCTGCCCTACAAGGATGGGTGCTGTCCTTTCCCAAGCGTTCTAGCTGGGATCTCATCTCACTGAACCAATGTCGGAACTGTGTCTAGCCATACCACAGGGGTATGGTCATCACCACCCAAAACAAATTACCTGAAAGCAACAAAAGGCTGGTCCCCAAAGACAAGAAGGGGTCTGGATGCAGGACGGCTAGGGTCAACAGTTACCACTTTGTACTGCTTTTATGTTGACCATTCAGAGTAAGAGCCAAAACTCCTCCAACATAGCCCCTCCTCTTTCCTCCCTCTTAAGAGTTCACAAAAACATATAAGTGACAGAAAGTCTCATAGAAAGGATAATTAGTAGAACAGGTGACTAAAAGATCCCACGGTATACCATCCCTAGAAACTCCTGAGAGTGGGAAAGACATCAGAAGTCTTGTCTCTGGCTCAGTCCCCAGACCACCCACCATGCCCAGACCGACGGGACCCCCAACCTGGCTGTGCTCACATGGGTCTCCCCTTCCCCCCACCTACCCTTGTCCACTTCTGCCTCCCTCTGCTCTGCTGATGGGAACTCATCTTGCCTTTCAAAGGCTGGCCTCTGCACTGCCTTCCCTCCGACACCTCGTCTGGCCCATCCAACCTTCTCTGCTCCTCTTCTCTCCTCTCTGAGCCAGGGCAGTGCTGACTCTCAGCATTCCGTCACTGTTTACTTGCTCTTTAAGAGCTGCATGTATCTTAGTTTCTCTCCCAACTTGAATTCTATATTCCTGGGGAAAATTAAGTTTCATCCCCAGCCCTACCTGCTGTGTCTAACACATATTAGGTGCTTCCAATTAGTAAAAATAAATAAAAATAAAAACAGCCTCCCTAAATAGTTTGCAGGGGCTTCCCTGGTGGCTCAGTTGGTAAAGAATCCACCTGCAGAGTGGGAGACCTAGGTTCGATCCCTGGGATGGGAAGATTCCCCTGGAGAAGAGAAAGGCTACCCACTCCAGTATTCTGGCCTGGAGAATTCCATGGACTGTATAGTCCATTGGGTTGCAGAGTTGGACAAGACTGAGTGACTTTCACTTTGTCACTTTGCCACTAGATAGCTTAGAGAGGATGGCTATATTACTTGAGATCCTTAATTCTTATTTTGCAAGTAATATAATAACTATGACAAACATTGACAGAGCTCTGAATATAGACTAAAGGCCCTATGGGCATCATCTCAGCAACTCCCCACAGTGACCCTGCGAAGTAAATACCACTACTATCCCAACATTTACCTTAGTCTCAGAGAACTTAGTCACCTGTCCTAGATCAGACAGCTAGTAAGTTGTGGCCTGGGAGTTAGAACCCAAGCAAACCTGCCATCTTCTTTCCTATTAAACTCATCAATTCCCTGTTTATCAATAGCACTTTCTGCTGCCTGATTTTAAAGAGTGAAGGATATAGGCGATTGGCCAGAGACCATGAGGAAGCTCAAATATTTTAGCCTCTTCTCTTGCCACCTGGGCTCCCAGTGCCTCTACCGAGGGGAGGGGGTGCGGGGGTCTTTATTAGACTGTATCCAGGGGTGAGGGTTCATACCCCAACCCTAGAGCCAACAAGAAGGTCAAGTGTACAGGAATTTTACACAAGGAGGTACTTCTGAGGGACTCCACAGAAAGCAATGTGCTTTTTGATTAAATGAGGTCTTTGATTAGAGTGGTCTTTGGGAAAACATTAGCTGGAGGGTAGGCTTTAGAATTTGTTTGCTCACCAGGATGCCCATCACTGAGCATGGCCCTGACCTTTCTCCTGCCCTCTGAACAGGGTGACCAGGCCAGGGCCTCCTGCAGAGGGTGGTCTGAAGGATTTAGAATGCAACCAAATTCAGATCGCAGAGGAAACCCAAATCTCAATTTTTTTATACCATCTGTGCCTCTGCATTCACCCACTGGCCTCTTGGCTGAGGCCGTCACCTATGGTGCTGGGAGCCCCTGCCTGGCCTGAGGGTATCTTGTTTCCCTGATGCACAGGAACCTACTCCTGTGGGATAGTATCTTCTCAAGAGCAGATCCTACTGGGTATATGTCATTAATCCTCACAGTATCCCTGAGAGGATCAGAGAGCTGGCTTTCTCACAAGTGAGGCTCAGTGAGATGAAGTCACATCCCCAATTACACAGAAGCAAGGAGGGCCCAAACTCAGGGCAGAGAAGTTCTGAAATCCTTAGGATACAAGCCTTCTTGCTTCCCCAAGTGATCATGATAGAACAAAACTAAAACCAAAAGAATTATGTAAGTTAAGTAAAATGTTTTGGGTAAATCTTTAAGAGAAAAACCATTGCTAGACTCAAGAGAAATAAAAACATATGTTCACATGAAAATCTGGACCCCACACATTCATAGCACCATTACTCATGATATCTAAACAGAGGAAACAAGCCAAATATCCTTTAATTGATGAACGTATAAAATGGGACATATCCATACACATGAAATACTCAGCAATAAAAAGGAAGGACATTCTGATAAATATGAATCAAGCTACAATAAGGATAAGCCTTGAAGACGTTATTCTTTTTAAGGAAAAGAAACCCATACTATATGATCCCATTTATATGAAACGGCCAGAACAGGAAATCTATAGAGACAGAAAGTAGATTGGTGGTTGTTGTAGGCCCAGCGGGAGGCGGGGAGGGATGACGAATGACTGCTAATGGGTATGAGGGTTTCTTTGGGGGATGACAAAAGTGTTCTAAATTAGACAGTGGAGATGGTTGCACCACTTTGGGAACATGCTAAAACCACTTAACTGCACACTTTAAATGGATGAACTGCATGATACGTGAACAATATCTCAATAAAATCTCTCAAAAAAAAAAAAAAAAACCCAAAACATGGCTAATGAAATAATTAACGAAGTGACAAAATGGCTTTGTTGAAGGATGTAGTCTTACCCTGTCTGCTCTGATAAGCTTGTTTCCTCCCACTGAGCTTGGCTATAGGTCCTCCAGACAATTCAAGTGGAAAAAATATGTATGGAAAACATAGGATGCACAGATTTCTCCCCGGAATTTAGACTAGAAGGATCTTATTCTCCTCTTTCTTGTAAAGATCATTTTAAGTTTTATGGAATCAATCTAACTACTCTATTTTTGTTTCTGGGTTTCAAAATATGCTTCAAAAAGCATTCTCCAACCTAAGATGGAAAACCTTATTACCTACTGATTTCCTCTAATGCTTTTCTCTAATGTTGTCCTCTAAGGTTTGTCTGATTACATTTAATAAACTTTTATTTATCAGGAATTTAACAAATTGAGGATCCAGGTTGTCTTTGTTTTGCCAAGTACATAGCCAATGCTTAGATAAGGAGTTTTTAAATTTTAGATTAAAACAGACTTGAGGCAACTTGTAACTTCCTGAAATTCAATATGGAAATGTGTGTGTGTGCATGTGTGTGTGTATTGTATATTTTCCAATGCACCAAGGCCTAAGCCAAGTCAACAGGATAGTTGTTAGACAAATACAGGGGAGGCCTGAGTACTTACCCACAGGGAAAGTACTCTTCACATGTCAAGCGAGAATCCCGCCACCTTTGGCTTTGAGGTGTTACTAAGGCAAAGAACGATGAATGCCTCTCACTGGTTCCCCTGGGCCTGTAACACTTTAGGTTTCTAATCATCTGCTGACAAATGGAGCTAATACATCATTTTAGCTGACAGAACTTGGAGCCCTCCTGTCACAGAGAATTGGAGGTTTATAGTCCAATAAATATAAATAAATGATAAACTGAAAATAAAACTGCCATTCCAAACAAAGTAGAAGATTTTTCTGTGCAGACTTGTGTATTCATGTAATAAATGTATAAACAACACCCACCGTGTACCAGGCACTGTGCAGACTGGTGGTTCTCAAAGTCTGGCCCATGGACCAGCAGCCTCAGAATCACCTGGAACTTGTTAGTTAGATAAGCAAATTCCCAGGCCCACTCCAGACCTTCTGAATGAGAAATTCTGGAGTTGAGGTCCAGTTATCTGTGATTGTGATGCACATTCAATGTGAGAACCCTTGCTCTAGGTACTGGAAATATAAGGGTGAAAAGGCAAAATCCCTGGCTCTTCTCATGGACATTACATTTTAGTGTGTGTGTCAGGAGGACACACATATAAGTCAACAAATAACTGAACATGATAATTCTCAGATAGTAATAAGATCTATGAAGAAAAAGAAAGATCTATGAGAGGCTAATTTAGAACAGGTGGTCAGGGAGGAGGGTCTGAAGTAAGACCAGAATGATAAGGAAGAGCCAGCCATGTAAAGAATTGAGGGGCAGAAGAGAAATCCACGCATTTCAGGTGGAGGGAACAGGAAGTGCAAAGGCCCTGAGGTAGGACCACACTTGGCTTGTATGAGGATCGGGGAGGCTACAGCACAGTGAGAAATGCATCAGGGATGGACCTGAAGACACAAACGACAACAGCAAGCTTAGCTTTTGTTGTGCCAGAGAAAGGCACTGGGCAGTTCTGTTCAAATAGAAACACAATTCCATTTACCTTTTAGCAGGATGCCTCTGGAATGAACTGTAGGGGGTCAGGGCAGAAGCAGGGAAGTCAGCAAGGAGGTGCTGCAACAAGCCAGGCAAGGAATACTGGTGCCTGGATAGACTAGACCTATATGCAAAGATCTAGTATTAAGTGAAAAACAAAGAATGCAGGACACTCTGCCTAGTAAACTGCTTTTAAACAAACACATTTAGGTGTATAAAGACATTTTTGCCCCTCAAAGGATCCAGAAAAAAAGTGAATAGTGATTATCTTTGGGAAGAAGGGGGTTAGTGAGGGTCATTTTGTTCCTCTCTGTATACTGTACATTTTTTATATATGCACAAAGCATTCCTTTTATTTAAAGATAAAATATTTTAAATAAAATTGAAAAGCTGAGATCGAGGAAAACATTGACTAGGCAATGGATACCAGTATCAGAAAAAGAAAGACTACTTCTCATGGGTGTGACTCTCTCCAAGCATCCTCTCCTGTAGTCGCTGAGAGTCAGGCTGACAAACTGGGACAAGTTCCTGCTCTTGAGTTACAGGGAGATTTGAGCAAGGCATCTTCTCACTTGAGAACCTCTGGACCCCATTTCTGTCCTGTAGCTCTGGTTATGTTTGTGTCTGTTGGGTTTCCTTGGGCAACTAATACAATTTCCTGTGAATGTCTGCTGTGTTTCCCTGTGCCCTGTTTGTCAAATTGCTTCCCTCCGTCATCTTGGCAGCTGGTTCACCAGGAGGCCAGCATGCCCTTCATTTAATTGCATGATTGAGCATAAACAGAAAGAAATACTTTGCTGGGGGGAGAGAGAGGCAGGCAGCATCTGATTTCTCCTGTCAGCTGATTAGGATTTGTTGAGTCCAAAGAAGGTCAAACGAGATTAGAAAGAAAATGTAGTGTCTGGTATGCATTTCATATAACTGCATTGTTTATGTAAACAGGATGAATGACGGGGAAACTTTAAAGCAAATATTGAATATCAGCCTCAAGACTCAAAGACAAGAAGCCAGGGCTCATGTGTTATGCCGGGAGAGAAAGAAAATTTATTTCCTGCAGACGTTTCGAGTCCTGTTGAATCTATCATGCTCTGATTCCTCTTTCATGTTGGTGCAGTTAAAAAGTGATAGTTTTATGTCTGATTTTCAGAGGCGCTGAACACAGAATAAGAAAAAATATATAGAAATGCCACATTTTACTTTTCCTGTTCTTCTAAAGCTCTTATAAGAGGTTTAGAACTACTTTCTGTAATAGCAACTGATGAAGTGCTTGGTAGTCAGTCAGTCTCTCAGGTCGGGGAAGGAAAAAATCTCACCTCCAGCACCAGCCACAACATTGTAGACATGGCTGACTCTGGCCAAGGCCATAGCTCTGTGGACAAACCTACCAGACTTCTACTAGGACTTTTGTTGGTCCTCCAAATCTGTCATTTTCTTCTTTTCTCAGACCTATTCTCTGCAGTGCTAGTAAGTGCACATATGAAGTTTTAATTACTTCACAACCTTAAATGGTTTTAACGGCTTTGAAAGTGATCTAAGAGCTTTGAAGGAAGCTATGGTTTCTGTTACATACTCTCTATAGGATCTAGTGGCTTGTGAATGCTTAACAAGAGGCTTTGACAGCTATTATTTCCATGAGCTCAGAGCTAGGGGGCTATTCTGAGGTCAGACTTTTAAACTAGGAAACCTCCCATCCTTTACCATGCTAAATAACAGAAGGGCCAGGAAGCATGAACATTTCATATCTCATGATTCCAAGCATCTGAATATATACTATTTAAAAGGTAAATCTAGGTTTGGTATATATACACAATGGAATACTATGAAGCCATAAAAAAGAATGAAATAATGCCGTTTGCAGCAACATGGATGGAACTAGAAATTATCATTCTAAGTAGAATAAATCAGGAGAAAGACAAATACCATATACACTTATATGTGGAATCTAAAATATGGTACAAATGAGTGCTTGCTTCGGCAGCACCTATACTAAAATATGGTACAAATGAACCTGTCTATGAAACAGAAACAGACTCACAGACATAGAGAACAGGTTTGTGGTTGTTATGGGGAAGGGGAGGTGGAAGAGGGATGGAGTGGGAGGTTGGAGTTGTAGCAACTACAAACTATTATATATACAATGGATAAATAACAAGTCCTATTGTATGGTACAGGTAACTATATTCAATATCCTATGATAAACCATAATGAAAGGAATATGAAAAAGAATATATATATGTGTATGTGTGCATATATATATATGTATATAAAACTGAATCACTTTGCTCTACAGCAGAAATTAACACAATATTGTAAATAAACTATACTTTAATACCTTTTTAAAAAAGATAAATCTACATACTTGACATGGAAATTGAAACAAATATGGAACCTGAGAGATGTTAAATTAAAACATTAAAAACTCAGTATTGAGAAGAATTATGTTAAGTACTTTAAGGAACTGAGAAATCATGATTTCCCAGTATTTGGACAGGAGCACTGCCAAACAACACCTGATAGTAGTAAATTAATTGGTTTATATCAGTAGCTAGGGATTGCATTTGCCTATATTTGCCTAGGAGCTGTGTGGTTTTTTGGTTTTTTCTCCTTAATAGTATTTGACAACTAGATGTAATGAAGAAACAACACTAAAATAATGACTTACACTTGCATTACTGGTGTTCGAGGTGTTGTCACACACTTGGGCACATTTGATTGTCACCATAATCACAGCAGCTTGCAGGGAAGACTTAGGGTGCTTCCTAGCCTTACCACCTATCATTCCATGTGGCTAAAAACAGCTCACATGCACCCTGGAAGCAGTAAAGCAATTCTCCAATATTAAGAAGATGACTATCTAAAATATCTTCATCTATGATCTGGAAGGTCCTTTGGAATCGTGCAGATGCTTAAGAAGATTACTATTTTTTTAAAAGCAAATTTTAAATTTTGTCAAAAGGACCTCTTGACAGTTCATTGAAGTCCCTGTTAATAAAGTTTAGAAAAATCAATTATTCCTGTACCTCTCAAGGCCCTTTTAGCAGAGCTGTGCTTCAACTATTATCAGTTATGTTTGTCTGTGCTTCTAATTCTTTGTCACAAGAGCTGAGCTTTTCTGAGCTCCTTCCTTCAGAGGCACATGAAGTCTCCCTGGCTGCTCCCTGATGACTTGGGGGAACAGTTTTCCATCTCCACCTTCCCAGAGGAGGGAGAAACCAGCAAATTATTTCTAGTTCCAACAGGTCAATCTGTACCTCCTATCTGAATCACCAGGTGGGCAGGCTTGTATGCGTGTGCGCACATACACACACTCTCTCAGCGACACCTCCCAGGCTCAAATGCCTGCATCAGGAACAGGACTCTTTGTCAGTTACAGGAAACTATTAATCATGTTTCCATTTGGTCTCTTCAGAGATACCTCCTGATCCATAGCCTTTCAGTCCAGGTTCATTCCTCATGTTGTAGCCAAAAGTCATTCGTACAAGCAGCTTTCCCTCTTCCTTACCCCATCCTGGCCAGGGGCACAAAGATGATGCCCATGGCCACTGAAGAAACCCCACCTGATGATTTGCTTAGTTCAGCAGGGACAGGTTTGACCATTGGTGAGAAAGGGCAGAAATATTCTCTCTGAAGCCCCTCCCCGGCTCTAAACTGCATGGCCATTGCCTCGAGTGGCTTTGTAAAACAGGAACAGACAGACAGACAGGCAGACATCTACACCCTGTGCAGAGATGCCAGAAGTCAGAACAGAAAAGGATTCCTTTTCATCCAGCAGTCTTCTGATTGCAGAGGAGTGTCTCTGAGCCATGACCTGCTGTTTCCCTGCCAACTGAGGCCTCAAAATAAACAGGAATCTGCTCAGACGGGCTAGTAGTCCATTCAGTGCAGCCATTTGCCCCAAGACAAACCACGTTAAAATAACACCCAGAAGAGCTGCCGCCGCTGTCTGCTGTCTCTGCCTCCCTTCCCCACTGGCCACGAGCTCTGTGTCCCTGGGCCTGCTGTTGGCTGCCCAAGGCTAAGGGTACTCCGTGTGCATCCCTGTGGGCAGGGTCAGTGCAGGCAGCTGTCTAAAGGCAGGTCCCCTCTGCCGATCAAAGGGGCTGGAGAGAGACCTACAGGCTGCATGCTCACCCCCCTGCCTGCCTCCCTGCTTCCCACTCAGCCCTGCAGGACTGGGAGCCGGCTCTGGAGTACGGTGTTTGGAGGCGGACCAGCAACCTGATGTACATGCCACGGCCCGTCCCCTCTCCCCACACAGAGCCGCAGTCTGCACCGGGAGGTGCAGAGAGCCAGCTTGGGGCTGCTGGAGCAGCAGTCGCAGCGCAGTGACAGTGACAACGCAGGGCGGATGAGACTGAGAGGATCCCCTTTCACTTCGACTGGAGAGGAAAAGCCTGCAAGCTGATCAGGTAGGAATCAGGGTTTCTACTCTTGGGAGCAGAGAGCAGGTTATACATCCAGTGTTGAGGTAGACAGAGAAGAGAGAGAGAGTCTGTGTGTCTGTGTGTCCGAGTGTGTGTGTGTCTGAGTGCAAGTACAAGGCTTCTTGGAAAAAAAAAAGAAAGGCTGGCTAACATCACAGACATGTAAAAAATAGCACCTGGAGTGCAGAGCCCGTGAGAATAATCATGCAGCATGCTTCCTCCTGTATCTTCATCTCCCACTGCCGGCCATGAGGACCGGAGGGGGCAGAAGGCTCTCATTCACTAAAACCTTTGTGGTTTGGCAGGACTCTGTGGCCCTACTGAGCATGGCTAGCATTATTTTGCTTGTCATACTCATACTTAAGTGATTAAGTAGCCTGGAAATTCAGCCGTCTTAGAAACCCTGTCTACTGGGTGGGCACCTTAGGTTTAGTCAACATTCTGATATGTTATGCTGAAATATGCAATTATCTGAGTATGCTTGAGAGGCTGGGATTCCAATGGCCCCACTGGTCACCTGGATTACATCCTACCATCCTTCTAATCTTCTCTGAAAATCACACCGTCATCTCAGTGCCCCTCCAGATAGGCACCGGCAGAGAGGGAACAGGAATGGCTAGCCACTGGGTACATTCTCTGGCACTGATGCTATCCACACCCACGTCACTATTACATGCTGAAAGTATGCAAGGCTTCTAGATAGAACATTCGAAAAATCCAGACCTAAAAAAATCAAGGACACATTTTTCAAGAGGGCACACACCTATCTCACCTATCAGGTGCAAGAGCTCGCTCTGACTCTCTCCAGTTGTTTAAATCCACCCCCACCTTCCTGCTGTGGTGACTAGTACTCTCCCTTTCATTTGCTCTAGGGACACAATTGTTCATGATTTAGCTCCACGAACACCAGTGGGCGGACACAAGCATCCGGGTTCTGACTGAGAGTGACCCAGCCCAGCGGTGGCAAAGGGCTAGAGAGAAATCAGCTAGGCTAAGTGGTGTCTAGCAAAGAAGCTGTCTGGGTGAATGAATGTGGATTTTGGTGGAGACTGTGATTCACAGTCACAAACTTCCTTTGTTTTCTTTGTGTTGGTCATTGAGGGCTCTCAAGGAAATTCCCCTTTTGAGATCATGTATCTGAAGGCAAATTTGCCAGATCTGCTGCTAAGGGCAATGGGTAGACTCCGGGAAACTGTTTTCTATTGATGCTGCCTTTTTAGCACAAAGAACAGGACTTGCAAATGTAGTATTATATCAAAAGCAAAGTTAACACACAAAAAATTAAGGGAGAAGACACAGTTACTTATAAACTTCCTCCCAGACCTGGTGTGCACATATGCATATATGACTTGCCAGCTTCCAAAAAGGATTCAAGGAGAAGTATCCAGTTAAGTGGCTTGATTTCACAGGCAGGGAGCACAAACTCTGATGATGATATTTCCATGGTAACAGTGGACAGACACCTATACGCTCCATTTATACCCAGAGAAGGGATGTCTAATGCCAGGACAGAGATGTGGTTGCTCACTCTGCTGATGTGCATTCTGTGGATCCTGAAAAAAGGGTTAAGGATCGTGGAGCTGCCAGCCCCACTATGCCAGCTTCCAGCAGTCAGGGACCATGCCGAGGGGAAGGCACACCCCTTCCACATCATCAAATAGGCACTGCTTGGCTAATGAAATACTCCCTGATTTAAGCTACTGGAAAAATAATCTGCAGTCATTTGGGCTACAGACATACCCTGTTTTAGGTAACTCTAACAACTATACATGACATATAAAGTATAGGTCAATGACTATTTTTCCTTAAGAAAAGTATCACTCATCAAGTTCATCAAATACTATGGCAAGGTGTCCCATGGGACTGGATCCAGCCTATCCAACCATAGAGAAAGGTGGGGACTTAACTGGATGGGCAGGTAAGAGCGAATGAACCTTGGCTGGCAGGATGTCCGACTCAGCTGGGAGGTAATGGAGTCCGAGGTACAGGAACAAGGACAAGCATCTGGCCTACACCAGGAGAAGAGGGAAGGATGGGAGGGTAATTACCTTAATTCCTAAATGTTACCACTTAAGAGAGGCCAGCAGAACAGTGGTTAAGAACATAGACTCTGCAGGTAGGAAGAAGCCAGGGTTCAAATTCAGTCTGACATTTACTAGTCCTGCGACCTTGTGCCTTAGTCTTCTCATCTATAAAATGGGGCAATAAAGTACTAGCCTTATAATTGAAAGGCTCAAATGAGTAAATGCTCTTAGCTCAGTGGCTGGTTTACAGTGAGCAAAATTGAAGTATCTGTTGTTACTACTATATTGAAAGGTGAGTTCTGAAAAGGCTGTTCACAAGTCCATTTGTTCCAAGGTCCAAAGTGACACTCTGTGTGACCACCAGCGCCACCTTCTGGGCAACACGGAGATGCTTTTGCTTGGTGTGGTGTTTTACTTACACTTCCGAGCTTTCAGAATAGAGGAGCTTCTGGGCTGGTGGCCAGCATTTCTTGAGCCTTTACATGAGCCAGGCACCATTCTTGACCCTGTTATGTAACCTCGCCAGATTCTGGTAACAACTCTGTGAAGTGGGGCTCTCATGGCTGCAGGAATTGAGCTTGGTGGGTTTGGTCATTTGCCTATGGTCACACAGTTAAAAAGCGGCAGAGCCGAACTTACACCTAGGTTGTGCTCCTAGCTGCTGTGTCATCTACATTTTGCGGGATCATTGGAGGTGTTCTGAGAGGCAGGTAGAGTTTGGTGACAGATGGACTTCAGGAAAAGATGATTCTTAAAGGCCCTAGAAAGTAGGCCAGGAATTGGAAGCTCTGTCAAGAGATGGAAAGACCCTGGATTGGACTGGAGACAGAATCTCAGCCTGGAGGACTCATGACCTTTGGGATTGGGTGTTTAGGAACAAGACATGAACGCAGGCCCTGGGGGACTAGGTGGGCCACAGGCTTTCCTGCAAGAGGATGATACCAAGAAGAGAGAAAATGGTGCCTAACAACAGAGACAAGGACACAGCAAGGGTGCTGGGCCAGGGCTCTTGACAAACCTCCAGCCTAAGGTCAGAGGTCATTTTGAGCCAAGCCTAAGGTCAAGACTAGGTGACTCCAGCCATGGAGAGAGGAAGAATAAGCAATAAAGAACTTAGCATCTGGGCACAGTGAAGTTTATAGTGATGCAAAAGGCTTGATTTGCTAATGTAATCTCTCTAAACTGAATGTTTAAAACATGACACAGAGATTTGTTTTATGCACAGTTGCTCAAGTCCACCTCTCTAACTTCACCTAAGGAATGCTGGCGATGGGAAGGTATGCCTATCTTGTACCAGAGCTGTGCAGATGTGGGGATTACTGATGGACAAGACTCACCCTTGCTGCTCCAGAACCCGTGGTCTGGCCCAGGCATTTTCAAACTTTAATATGCATAAGAATCACATGGGAGTTTGTTTAAAACACCAGATTCATAGAGAACAGATTTTTGGTTGCTAAAGGGAAGCTGAGCGCCCAAGAATTGATGCCTTTTGAACAGAGGTGTTGGAGAAGACTCTTGAGAGTTCCTTGGACTGGAAGGAGATCCAACCAGTCCATCCTAAAGGAAATTAGTCCTGAATATTCATTGGAAGGACTAATGTTGAAGCTGAAACTCCAATACTTTGGCCACCTGATGCAAAGAGCTGACTCACTGGAAAAGACCCTGATGCTGGGAAAGACTGAAGGCAGGAGGAGAAGGGGATGACAGAGGATGAGATGGTTGGATGGCATCACTGACTTGAGGGGCATGAGTTTGAGTAAACTCTGGGAGTTGGTGATGGACAGGGAGGCCTGGTGTGCTGCAGTCCATGGGGTCACAAAGAGTCAGACACGACTGAGCAACTGAACTGAACTGAAAGGGAAGGGGGAGGAGGGATGGAATGTGAGTTTGGGATTAGCGAATGCCAACTATTATATATAGAATGGATAAACAACAAGGTCCTACTATATATATATATAAAACAGGGAACTATATATATATTATATATATATATTATATATAACAGGGAACTATATATATATATATAAAATATTATATATACTATATATTATATATATAAATATATAGAATGGATAAACAACAAGGTCCTACTATATATATATATACACATATATATAAAACAGGGAACTATATTCAATGCCCTGTGATAAGCCATAATGGAAGAGAATATTTTAAAAATGTATATACATATATAACTGAATCACTCTGCTGTACAGAAGAAATTAACACATGATAAATCAACTATATTTCAAAAAATAAGTTAACTATTAATAAAAAAAAAAAACCTGTTGGACTTCTGTGGTGGGGCAGCAGATAAGAATTTGCCTGCCAACACAGGAAACATGGGTTCGATCCCTGCCCCAGGAAGATCCCACAGGCTGTGGAGCAGCTAAGCCCGTGGGCCACAACTACTGAGTCTGTGCACCGCAACTACTGAAGCTCATGCACCTAGAGCCTGTGATCGCAACAAGAGAAGACACCTCACAAGGAAGAGTAGCCCTCACTCCCGGAAAATAGAGAAAGCCCACGAAAAGCAACAAAGACCCAGAGCAGCCAAAAATCAACTTTAAAATGTTAAAACATCAGGTTCCTGGGAACTACCCCCACAAGTACTAACGTAGCTGGGTTCACAAGGGGCCCAGGACTCTGCATTTCCTGGGTAGGGCCCAGCTGGTTCTGATGCCTTCGGTCGACAGGTCACAGCTGAAGAAGCCCAGGGCTCACCGTTGCTCTGGTTCCGTCTTCATTGCTTTTAATGAGAACAGAGTTGTGTGGCCTGAATCAGTGGTGATTAGCCTCTTTTTTGACTTGGCCTTCTTCCTGAACCACCGTTGTACTTAGGCTAAACCTACACTGTGGGAACAACAGTAACAGCCCACCTACTGCTACTAAGTTATCAGGTGCTGGGCACAGTGCTAAGCCCTTCACAACCATCCCATAAGTTAGGTACTATTATCATCACATTTCACAAGTGAGGGGAAAGACCTCACTGCTGGTATGTGGCAGATCTAGGATAGGAACCCAGGCCCCACAGATCTCCATAGCATAGCCATGGAGCCCCTCACAAATGTGTGAGGGTAGTTTTAGCTATTTGTCAGTTCAACCCTCTTTTCTCACCCTTCAGTGTCTTTCTCCTCTTCATATTCCTATCTTGTCCTCCCCCATCCCGAGACTCCCACATAATTTCTTCAGAAGATGATGTATCCTTGTTGTTCCCTATTTTTACCTCATTCAATAAGCCAAAAAGGGTGGGGACAATGGGTAGTTGGAAGGTAGTAGTTATGGGTTGAACTGTGTCCCCCCAGACATTCGTAGATGGAAGTCCTAACCCCCAGTATTTCAGTATGTGACCTTATTTGGAGACAGTGTCTTGACAGAGGTCATCAAGTTTAAATGAGGTCATTAGGGTGGATTCTAATCCAGTATGACTGGTCTCCTTTTAAAAAGGGGAAATTAAGCCACAGTGACACACACAGAGGGAAAAGGATATGACAAAACACAGGGAGAAGATAACCCTCTACATGTCAAGAAGAAAGGCCTGGACCACATCCTTTCCTCACAGCGCTCAGGAGAAACCAACCCTGCAAATACCTTGAATTTGGACTTCTGGCATTCAGAACTGTGAGACAAGAAATTTCTGTGTTTAAACCACCCAGTCTCTGTAACAGTCTTGTTACAGCAGCCTTAGAAAATGATCACAGTAGGAATCAGATCTCCTCTCGAGGTCCTGGGTCTGGGGTGATCTAGTTGACCAATACACCCTGCCAAGTTGTGGCAACTATTTCTTTAACTCTGAGTGCTTTTCTGTTGACTTAAATAGTGTTCTGGGGAGCCACAGGTAAGCCCGAGGCCAAGGAAGGAAGAAGGAATGGATAGAAAGGACAGAGAGGAAGAAGGGAAGGAAAAGCAAAGAAAAAAGAAGACAGGAGGACAGAGAGAAAGAGGAGAGGGTGCAGACCAGGAGAGGCAGCCTGGAGTCCACTCCTGAGCAGTCCAGGTCAGGAGGTTCACTCGTGGGGCCCTCCTGTGTGCCAGGAGCAGGCCACAGAGCCTGGGACCAACAGTTCCTACCTGCATGAAAGCAAGAGGCTAGGTGGGGCCATCGCGACACCCTGCATGAATTCTCGTTGAGTGTTCCCCCTGAAAGCACAGGGCAGCATGCTGGACCAAGTCAGGGTGTCTGGAAAAGCTTCAGTGACAAGGTGACGCTTGGGATAAGATCTGGAGGATGGGCAGGGGTCTGATGGGTAACGGCTGAACGTTTCAGGTGGAGAGAATGTTACCAAAAATGCAAGTCCATGTGCCCGAACTACAGTGAGGCCAAACAATACCAAAACGTCAGTTTGGAACACAGAAAGGTTTATTGCAAGGCCATGCAAGGACATGAGTAACTCATGCTTTAAAAACCCCAAATTCCCCAAAAGCTTTCAGCAAAGCCATTTTCTAGGAAAGGTGAAGGAGGGGCATGGCTAGCTGTTGCAAATTTCTTGGTGTCAGATCCTCTGTTCTGGAGGTCAGGTCATTGTCAGGTAACCATGTTCCTGTAAATCTCTTAACAAATAAATATTATTCTCTGTTCTGACAAGGGCCAGGTCCCAACTTTCCTCTTCCTCCTCCTCCAAGGTCCAGATATTGGCTAAAAGGAGGCAGAACTGAGTTGCAGCTCCGTCAGGGCCAGGTGCCCAGACCTTGTCCAGACATCATCACTGCGGGAGCCTGGTGCACAGGACCCAGCGACCCTCAGGCTCCTCAGGCCGCCCAAACCGAAGGGGTGGGAGGTGGGGGCAAGGGCGAACCCACAGACTGTCCCATGGAGACTGCCATAGCCATTCCTTAACAGAGGTGGGGGTGGAGGAGAGGTTCATGGTTGGCTGCCTCACAGCCAATGGGTGGCCCTGGTGAGGACACAGTCCCTCGCCTATTCCCCGAGCCCCCAACTCACCTGCTGGACCAAGGCTGGGTGAGCCGAAGGGCCTCAGGGAGGAGGCCGAGATCCCCTTCTTACCTCACTCTACACCTGACGACAACCACTCCACCAACCGCTGGCTGAATTGCTTCACTAATGGCCGCTCAACGACAGTTGATGGCTTGTGGGCGGGGCCCACCGGCACCAACCAATGACTGAACAGGACTACTAAGGGTTGCTTGTTGCCAGTTGGTTGATTGGGGGAAGGACCCGCTGCCCCGCCAACCAATGGCTGGGCAAGACCAATGGGCCATGGTAACCCTTGCCTGGTAACAGGGAGCAGGGTAATAGCACAGGGGGTTGGCTGTGTGCTAAGGGCTGCACTCAGTCCTCGCTCTATTACAGGCGGAGCATGAGGGAAGATCACATGGTGTGAGAAGTGTGGCTTCACCAAGGAGTGGAGGGGAGGCTGTGTGGCTAGAAGGCAGGGAAGAGGAGGCACAGACGGAGGCTGAACCATGGTGGCCATGTTGAGGGTTTAGGTCCTTTCCTGAGAGCCACAGAAAGCCAGAGAAGGAGGCAATCCTCTGCAGGGTAAACTCTGATTTCAACAAAGGGCAGAGAAGTTGATGGCGTGATTTAACAGTGGGTCAGCCCCCAAGGAAGACAGCAGGCTTCCTGAGCTCATAAACTTAGTGTTGGGTACATCACCATTAGGGAATGAAGTTCCAGACCCTTTCCCAATAGTGTTCTAGCCATGGTCCCTTCAACAGCATGTTTTAGGTGTTCATCATGGCCTCACTGTTTTGTTGTTTGGTTGCTAACTTGTGTCTGACTCTTTTTGACCCTATGGACTGCAGCACGGCAGGTTTCTCTGTCCTTCACTATCTCCCTGAGTTTATTCAAATTCTTGTTCATTGAGTCGGTGATGCTATCTAACCATCTTATGCTCTGCTGCCCCCTTCTCCTCTTGCCCTCAATCTTTCCCAGCATCAGGGTCTTTTCCAATGAGTCGGCTGTTCGCATCAAGTGGCCAAAGTGTTGGAGCTTCAGCATCAGTCCTTAAAATGAATACTCAGGGTTGATTTCCTTTAGCATTGACTAGTTTGATCTGCTTGCAGTCCAAGGGACTCTCAGGAGTCTTCTCCAGCACCACAATTCAAGAGCATCAATTCTTTGGCATTCAGCATCCTTTATGGTTCAACTCTCACATCTGTACATGACTACTGGAAAAACTATAGCTTTGACTATATGGACTCTGTCAGCAAAGTGATGTCTCTGCTTTTTAATATGCTGTCTAGGTTTGTCATAACTTTCCTTTCAAGGAGCAAGAATCTTTTAATTTCATGGCTGCAGCCACCATCCACAGTGATTCCGGAGCTCAAGAAAATAAGCCTGTCACTGCTTCCACTTTCCCCCCTTCTAATTGCCATGAAGTGATGGAACCAGATGCCATGATCTTAGATTTCTGAATGTTAAGTTTTAAGCCAGCTTTTTCACTCTCCTCTTTTACCCTCATCAAGAAGCTTTAGTTCCTCTTGGCTTTCTGACATTACAAGTGGTATCATCTGCATATTTGAGGTTGTTATATTTCTCCCAGCAATCTTGATTCCACCTTGTGATTTATGCAGCCCAGCATGTCACAGGATGTACTCTGCACAGAAGTTAAATAAGCAGGGTAACAATATACAGCCTTGTCATACTTCTTTTCCAATTTGGAACCAGTCTGTTGTTCCATGTCTGGTTCTAACTGTTGCTTTTGCTTCTTGACTTACATACAGGCTTCTCAGGAGACAGGTAAGGTAGTCTGGTATTCCCATCTCTTAAGAATTTTCCAGTTTGTTGTGATCCACACAGTCAAAGGCTTTAGCATAGTCAATGAAGCAGAAGTAGATGTTTTTCTGGAACTTCCTTGCTTTTTCCATGATCCAATGCATATTGGCAATTTGATCTCTGGTTCCTCTGCCTCTTCAAAATCCAGCCTGTACATTTGGAAGTTCTTGGTTCACGTACCACTAAAGCCTAGTTTGAAGGATTTTGAGCATAACATTACTAGCATGTAAATGAGCACAACTGTACAGTAGTTTGAACATTCTTTGGCATTGCCCCTCTTTGGGATTGGAATGAATACTAACCTTTTTCAGTCCTGTGGCCACTGCTGAGTTTTGCAAATTTGCTGACATACTGAGTGCAGCATTTTAAAGTCTAAATAGGGATCATTGTCTCCCATTGATAAGGTTAATTCAAGACCTTGGGAGCCAGGCCGGGCTCAGACTGGAGTTGACCAGGCAGCCAAGCCCAATCTTCTTTGGCATCACTTAAAGGATACACAGAGGTCTCATGAATGTAACCTCTCCTTTGCCTGCTGAACATTTCTTGAAGCTACAGGAACAGGTCAGCAGTCAGCAGGCTCATTCAGCAGGGCTGTGGAGAATGGTCGAGATTCAAGTTGTGAAGGGGCAAGAAGTGCGGGCAAAGAAACCCAAGGCAGACCCCTTGTGGCAAAGGGTGTAAGTAGGCAGACACAGGTATGAAAATAGGCAGAGAATATAAAGGAGTACAAAGGACTTAAAACCAAAACGTGCCTTATTCAGGATTTCACATGAGAAGCAGAAAGATAGGTCTGTGGCAATGGGAATTCCAGCTTGGAGTTTGTAGCCCTCTCAAATGTCTTTCCTACCAGACACACACACACCATTCCCATCATTCAGAAACTTCTCATCGATGCCAGCCACTGTTGACATAAACCATGAGTCCTGATGTCAAACTAAACGCCATGCCTTTGCCATGTGTCCTGATAGACACAAAAGAATTCCCTTCCTTTTCCTTCCAGCAGAGGAGATAGACTTGGCTTAGCAAGAATGAGTCCCTGGGGCAAGTGGAGTCCACTGTGGAGAAGAGAGGAGACTTTCAGGAAGGTGAGAGCAGCTAGGGGGCCTCGTGGGGACAAGATCCTCCCACTCCTCTCATATTCCCCACAAGCTGTAGCCCCACTGGCCTCTCTTCCATGCCTCGGCCATTCCATGCCCTTTCCTGCCTCTGGGATTTGCAATTGCTGTTCCATCTGCCTGGAGTACCTTCCCTGCTGTTCTTTACATAGCAGACCTTGTTGTCCTTCAGGTCTCATCTCTCTGGTCAACTCCTTAAAGAGGCTTTCTCTCCTGTTACTCCCTATTCTATCTCTATTTCCTTCATGGCACTGACCCAGTCTATATCATCTTGTCAATCTTTTTCTAAAGTTTGCTTTGATCCATCCTCCCCACTAGAAGGTAAGCCTCAGGAGGGTAGGCCTTGCCTCTCTTTTTCCCTGCTGTATCCCCAGTGTCTAGAACAGAGCTGAGCCACATAGTAAGTTCTCAATAAATGAGCGACTGGTTCAATCTTGGGAGTGGAAAAGCCACAACCAAGGACAGCAGTGGGACCGCCCAGCCTCTGTCACTCCTCATAGCTCTAGAAAGAAGCACATTACATCTGAAAGCAGTGCTACCAAGTGTGCTTCGGGGCCTCAGACCCTGACTTGGGTGAGCAGGCCCCTCACAGCCCCCAGAACCCCATGCTCTGCGTCAGCTGCTCTGGCCTAGGGTGCATAATCTCGTCTCTTCAGAGAACTCACTTTGGAAGCCTGGAAAAATCCAGCCTGTTTGTGTTATTCATGCTCAGAGATGAATAACTCCTTTTGGCTGATGGGCATCAAAGGCAAACAAGTGATGTCAGGCACCCAGAAGGGTGACATTGATCCAGCACATTCCTGCCCTCGCACCCAGGGAGGAGTGGACAAAGCCACTCACCCCACCTTGGCCACCAGGCCCATGGGGGCGGAAGCAGTGTCTGCACCGATTAATCAGTGAGCACAAAGTACAGCTTCAGTACCACCGGGGACACAAAGAGCTGTTCGAAAACCAGGCTGTGCTTGTTCTTCCTCAGAATCTATGTCAGTATTTCGAAATGGCAATTGGAAGGAAGCTGGGAATGACCACTGCAGAGTCACTCCCTGGAGTCTACACGGCAAGCTGCAGTCCCGGGAGAGCATGTCCCTGGTTCAGAGTTCAAGGCTGGCATGGCCCTGGCTCCTTTCTTTGTCTTCAGGGCTAAGGTGGTGTTTAGGTTCAAGGAACAAAAAGTTCTTCCTTAAGCCTCCATTGGTTTTTCTTGTTTGAAATGCTAATAGGGATGTTTCTGGGACAGAGATGCAGGTCAGCCTCAGGATGATTTCCTCCCAAGGGTAAAATCCCCACTTGGTTGGCCACACAGAATGAGCTGCCGTTTTCCAAGGCTGGTTCTGGGATGTCTCTGCCGAAGACTCGGGAGGCAGTGTCCTAAGTTCATTGGAAAGGGAGCTGATGTTGTAGACCAAGAGTTCTCCTGATGCCTCCACTTCTGGCCCATCTCTCTCATCATCCTTTTCTTATTTCAGAGTGACAGTGTGCAGGGCGTAAGGATAGGAGTATACCAGTTGGGGCAGGCAGGACTGCTTGGGTTTGGATTCTGGTTCTGATACACAAGAGCTGCAAGGCCCTGATCCAATTCTGTAACCTTTCCACTTCTGAAATGAGACATAATAACAGCACGCACACCCGAGCGTTGTTTACGGGACTCTGTGAATTTATACAGGTGAAGTCTGAGAAAGTGTGTTTTATTATCAGCATTAGCTGTTACTCCCCCACAGAGGTGATTTAAGATGTCAGTGAGACAAAAATGTTTCAGTACATAATGCAGAACACACAGTGTTTGATCAATAAAATATTAATTATTATTGCTACCAACACTTTGCAGTCTGGCTAAAGTTTTCAGGAAACCTAAGAATGTAATTGAACTAAAAAAAAGATCTGGGAACATTAAGGTCATCTGCTGTTCCCCTGTCAGTCTTCTTTGTTCCAAGGGACAATTATCACCCTGTGCTCTTTCAACCCTTAAAATTCACATGTCAGGAACCTAGAACTAGCCAAGAAAGCAATAGCCCCTTTAAAGAGTTCAAGCATGAAGCAGACAAGCCTCTCTGTTCAGCAGTTTTAAGCTGTAGGAGTTTGCAACAAACAATTAAAGAAGCTTCAACTTTAGCAAGGCTCCTTTAGCACCATTCCCCAAAACGCTGTGGGATCCCCACCCCTCCAGGGTACCTGCGGTTCCTTGGTGCTCGGGTGCTTTCAAACTTTTCCTCTATGTCCCCTGACCCTGGGCTTTGAGTTTAACACATTTGAAGACTAAACGCAGAGTGAACAGAATGGCCTGCTGCAGGCTGTGAACCGCACAGTTATCTTGCACCTAGGCTACCCAGTGCCCCATCTTGCCTCCTGAGTGACTGTGGATGAGAACTGGTCCTCTCTGGGCCTTGGCTTCCTTCTTTACAACAGTTCATCTCTAGAGGGCGGAGCAGAGGTTATGAGGGGACATTGAAAGCTCCATCTGTCTCTCTCTATATTCGCTAATTTCCTTCATGGCCCTCCTGACCATCACAGAGCAGGGATTATGGAAAAACCCCCTCGCGATCAATGCTGTAGAGGCCTGCAAACACTCCCTTGCACTAGGTGACCATGAGCACATCACTTGGCTTCTGAAGCAGCACAGAGAGATGGATTACGGGAAGGGGTCCAGGCCACAGTCTGGAGGAGGGGATGCTGGCAGCCCCCACACTCAGCCCGGCCCATTCTTGCACCACAGAGACCAGGCCCGGAGTATGGATTTTCAGCCCATGGCTCTCCTGGGTCGTCAGACCTCTCACTAAGACCCGAAGATCGATGGTCTCCCATCACAGAGGTGGACCCCTTCCTGACACACTCTGACCTTCCTCCACATGACTACCTCCCACTGCGGCCAGAGGATTTAATACACAGCTGGTTCAGGGTGGATCCAAACGCACACAGTGCAAGTGGGGGAAAAGGGTTTCCAAGGCAACGTCCGAGTTGTTTCTAGCAACCCACTGACCTGACCCTCCCCGCCTTGCACATCCCCAGAAGTGAGCCAAGACTGTGGAGGGTGGCTATACCTTGGGTTGTCTGGCCAGGGCCCGACTGTGGTGGGAGGTTCAGATCCCACGCTGGGAGGGGCCCTGGGGAAGGTCACGGGGAGAGTGAGCCAAAGCAGGCCTCATCACCTCCCTGTAACCTCCTGCTATTCCTTCTTCTGACAGCATGGCAGTCAGAAGTGGGGCGTGGAGGCCTCTGTTCTAGGAACTGTAAAGAGTAGCTCTTTAAAAAAAAAAAAAGACTCTAAACACGTCTCACTCTGGGATGGAAGCGCAGCCTGAAACAGTTAAAGTCTTTCATCCACTGTCGAGTAAGAGGAAGACCTCTAGTACCTAATGCAGAGTCGTATCTTCATCAGACTCTTGCAGTATTTTCTTGGAGTCAGGGTCCCTTTCTCTTCCTGGCCAGTCCCACATCCTGCTGGGCCTTTGTTGGCCAGCTTCTGTTTCTCATTATCTTTCCCCCATCCTCTTTAAAGGTTTCTCACTCCACCCAGGGATTTTATTTTTAAACTTGCACAGTAATGCTAGGGCTGAGCAGCACACGCTGCCCACGTTCACGGGAAACTGGGCTGCCTGGAGAAGCATTCCACTTTTCAGAGACTCCCTCCCTCTCTCCCTTCCCTATATATTGGGTGCCTTCTCCATGAAGGGCCCTGCCTCAAGGATACAAGGAGGAGACAGACATGGTCCCTACCCTTAAGAAGCTTACATTCTAATGAGGCACAGGAATGGCAAACAGTGTACACACACACACACACCCCAAGTAAGTCAACAAAAAGAAATAAGTAAAAACCGTGTTAAGATCTAAAAATGGAACGAACAAGGTCCCGGAACAAGAGAAGCTGCTACAAATTAGGTAGATAGGGAAAGTCTCTCCAAGGTGACACAGAAGCAAAGACCAGAAGGATTAAGGGGCTCCAGGCATGCCAAAAGGAGGGATGAAGACTATTCTTCATGGAAGGAAGAACCTGAGATAAAGCCTCAAGGTGGACAAGAACTCATGCGTTCTAGACTCCAACAGAGGCCAGGATACCTCAAGAAGAACAAACAGTGGAGGAATGGGTCAATATGAGGTTGGAGAGGTGTGCAAGAACCAGATCATGTACAACCTGGAGTCAAGCAAAGAGCTAGGGCTTTATTCTAAATGCTCTGAAAATAACTGGGGGATTAGCATTAGAGGTGACATGCAACAATGGACAATTTAAGACCCTCACTTGATCCTGAGTGGAGATTTGATTCTGAGATGGGTGGAGGGAAGGCAGGGGTCTGAGTTAAGAGGTCTGGGAGTCATGTAGAAAGCAGATGGGGGAGGCTGAAACAGGGCCACAACCAGAAACAGGCTGGCTCCTCCAGGAAATAGCCCACTACTAGACATCCTGTCTCCAAAGAGCTCATACAATAACAGAGCTGATAAGACAAAACGGAACACCAAGGCCCAAAGTCACAGGGTTGGTGAGAATAAGCAAGAGTTTAGCTATCATAATGCCTATACCGAGCCACATTCATGAGGTTTCCAAACACAATTAAGTAAGATCTTTGTCCAACATTGGCTCCCAAGATTTTCTGAAAGATATAAAAATACTCTGGTTTTTCTTTAAACCATGGCAGCTCCTCTATCCTTTATAGCTTTGCCTGAAAATGGCTTGGACTGAGTGATCTGACCACAGACAAAACTCAAAGGTGACTTTATAAGCCTTGAAGGAAAGTGAAAGTGAAGTCGCTCAGTCGTGTCCAACTCTTTGTGACCCCATGGACTGTAGTCTACCAGACTCCTCTGTCCATGGGATTTTCCAGGCAAGAATACTGGAGTGGGTTTCCATTTCCTTCTCCAGGAGATCTTCCCAACCCAGGGACTGAACCCGGGTCTCACGCATTGTAGGCAGACACTTTACCATCTGAGCCACCAGGGAAGTCCTAGGTCTTAATGACCTAAAAAGAGGGAGATGGGAGGGGGCTTCGGGTTGTGGGGGACACATGTATGCCTGTGGCCAATTCATGTTGATGTATGGCAAAAACCATCACAATATCGTAAACCAATTATCCTCCAATTAAAATAAATAAATAAAATTTTCAAAAAAGACCTGGGAAGTGGTCCCTCTCTCCAAGAGCAATACAACTATGTTACACTCTTTGGAAGAAAGGAGATGGAGAACAGAAGAGCAATGCAGCCATTCTACACAGTAACAGTAATAAGAGCTATTAATGGTTGTCTACTTCAAAGCACTTACTTATAACTCGGTTAATCCTCCCAAAGGCTGATGACGTAGGTACCACTCTCCATCCTTTTTACTGATGATGGAGCCGAGACTTAGAGGGAAGTGAAATGATGTCTGGTAGTAGAAGCAGCCGAGTCAGGGCCCAGAGGCTGTTCAATCTCTATTGGCAGGACTCCTAACTGTCCAGGGCTTGGTAGCTGTCTGCTTTGGTCACCATTATGCTTTCAATGCAGCACAGAAAACAAGCTGAAGGAGATCATCCAAAGAGCCAGTGAACAAGGATATGAGTAACTTTGCTTTCTTTCTGCTTTTCTTTTTTTAATGTTTTGAGTCTAGGACACAGTGGATTCTCAAAAACTGTTTGTATAATGAAGTTGTTGAGTTAATGAGTATGCACTACTTAAAAAATTCTTCTTAGATAATTAAGTAACATATTTCAGTATAGGAAATGGAAGTAATACCAGAAAATACAATTTAAGAAAATAAAAGTTTACCCATCATCAAGAGATAATCACAGTTAAAATATTGATAATTTCCCAGTTCTTTTCTTGTGTTATATATATGTCTGTGTTGGTGTGTCTCTTTGTGTGTTTGTGTGTCTCTATTTGTCTTTTTCTCTGTGTGTGTGAAACAAAATGGGATCATACTGTCTTTATAGACTTTTAACTTACTTTTTCATTTAGCAACATATCATGTGTGTCCTCCACTCAAGACTGTTCTGAAACAGATTTTTTAATGGTGGCAGTGTACTCCTCTATAATCTAATGAGTCCTTTATTATTGGATATTCAGTTCATTGTCACTATTATTAATAATGCCATATTGAATATCCTTCTACAAAAACAGTTAAGCATAGCTCTATTACTGTTAAGGAGGAAAGAGCAATACATATTGAAATAGAAAAAAGAGAAAGACCCCTATTTTTAGGGTTCTTTTGTGCAAGGCAACCACA
This sequence comes from Cervus elaphus, assembly GCF_910594005.1. Taxonomy (NCBI): domain Eukaryota; kingdom Metazoa; phylum Chordata; class Mammalia; order Artiodactyla; family Cervidae; genus Cervus; species Cervus elaphus. Next base: position 54,973,533 of record NC_057823.1, on the reverse strand, counting down.
TTTCTTACATCTGTCCTTTGGAATCATTTAAAGATGGTGAGATGTCATCTGGAATGTTCCCCATTTCCCCAAGTCTGGTCATTATTCACCTCTCAAGTATGTTTTGGTGCTATTCTGCCACAGTGGAGATGGGTTAAGGAAAATCCCAGTTGTGGCTAAATGTGGGCCCTAAAGTTAGACAATTAGATTTAAATTCCAATTCCATGCCTAACTAGTTTTGCGACCTGTTTCATCATTCTGAGCCTCATTTTGTGTGTGTGGATGGCACACACCTCAGAGAATAAAATAAAACAGGTAATGCCCTTCAGGCACCTGCCTAGCACAGGACAAATGCTCAGGAGAAGGTGATTTTTATTATTACAAAGGCAGAGGAAGGCTTTCCTTACAAGGTTAGTTCTTTGGGAAACTCCTTCCCAGCCTACACTGCAAGATCCATGGAAAAAGAATTTTAAAAGCACTCAACATACCCTCTGGCTTCACTGCCTTTTTACTCTTTGGATATGCATGTGCACACATGTGTGTGAGTGTGAAAGCCTAAAGTGGTAAAAAACAATTAACTCTTTTTCCTTCCCTTGCCAAGAACCAGGTCTGCTGGATTAGAGATATTTAAATGCTGTTGTTCACAGCTGCATGAAGAATGTAGCCTTTCTTTCCATTTTGCCAGCTGTGTTTTGTAACTGTCTATCCTAAAATAAAAACAAAGCCTACCAAAAAAAGCAGGACTGTCTATATCAGTCCTAAATTGCTCTCAGTTTTATATAACAAAACAGAGAATATCTAACCCCTAAAACACAGACTACAGAAAGAATTCATCCAACTCATACACTGTCTAAGAAAGACACACGACTGGCACATAGTAGGTGCTTGTTGAACCTTGTTGAATATATTTATTGAATACATGTTTTCCTTACAAATAACAAGCTGTCGCAAAATCATTATACTCATTTTATCTAAATACTGTCAGAGTCTATTCAGAGGGGCTGAAGATGACAGATGATGAAATGAACAGATGCTTTCTGAGTCTGTAAATTGAGTGTTGGGAAACTTTCTCCTCCTAATTCATGGCTCTTGAAATATGTTTATGATCCTCATGGAATTGTGTAGGGATTACTCTTAATCGCCATCAAGGGGAACATAAGTGATAAAGCACTTCTGATGACCAGGCCAAGTTTTTCCATCTCTGTCTAAATATGGGAAATGCTCAGGAAAATCTTAAATGTATCTGTAATAATGTATCCACAATATCAAAATGACTCTAGAGATCACAGATAGCACATCTGGTTGTAAGGCAACCTAATGCTGGGCCAAGATTTTAATAGCAGGGCCAAGCCCTGAAGTCAAACAACTCCTAGGCCCTGTAACAATTTTCAAGTGGAACAACCAGCATCTACTGGCCTCAGATATTCATTTCTCCATATGTTTTGCCGGCATTGGCTGAGTCCCTTCTGTGCATAAGAGATCAAGCCACAGAATGTTCAAAGACAAGATACATCTTCTGCTCTCATGATGTCATAATCCAGTGAAGGGGAGAGACAAGCCAACAACTGGATGGAATCTTAGAAGGAACGGAAGAATCGCTAGGCAAAGCACTGCACCATGGGTCCTCAAAGGAAGGACCCTTTCTACTGGAGATACTAGCGAAGGCTTTGCAGTGGAGGTGCAGTGTGATGTAGGTCCTGAAGGGTAAGAAGAATTTTAGCTAGAAGAGACTGGAAGGGAAGGCCCTTCCAGGCTGAAGGAATAGCATGAACCAACTCAAGAAGGCCTGGACATGCAACAGGGAGGTGAGGCTTCTAGGCAAGATTAGGGGGTCACAGAAACCCTTTGCCAAGGACTTAGGGCCTTAATGTTTGGGAAGTGGGAAGCAATGGAAGGTTCTGGTAATGGGAGGGTTGGTGAGTACGTATCTTCCTTTAGATGACTGGAAGAAGTGACTGGCACAGCAACGCCACAAGACCAATCTCGAGGTTCTGGCTTCTGTTTTCCATCTGTTTAACCTCTCAGCAGCTTTGAACAGTGTGGCCCAGAGCCAGCTTTCCCGCTGAATGTTGTGATCCTGTACCTTCTGGCCTCCAGTCCCCTGCGACTTTTCCTCTGAGATCACTGGCTGCACTAGGGATCTCTTGAGAATGTGGGATGTCCCCCAGGGTAGCTGCCTCTGTCCACCTCTCTTTTCAGGCTCTGGGTCCTTCTCCCTTGAAGATTCCCATCTCTCCCCTCGTCTCTGACCCTCCCGCATCTGTCTCCAACTCTGGCTTCTCCCCCAGAGCCCCGTGTCCAAGGCCTGCCCGACACCCAGCTCTGAATAGATGGTGTCGCACCCCTGGGAAGCAGCCCACTCTGTCAGGCACTTGGTACCTGCCTCACTGACCAGGCTTCTCCTGATTCTGTCCATTCTCCCATCCATTCATCCATCTTCCCCACCATGTCCTATGCTATCTCTGATTATTCCTTTGCTGAGTTCCTGGCATTTGCCAAATCTTCTTCATGCTCCTCCTCAAGTGACTTCAGACCATCCCTTCCCTCTACTCTCAAGGCTCGAGTTTCAGATCTTTTGTCTATTTCAATCCAACAGCTATCTATGAAGCACTGGGGATTGTGCTGGGGGGTAGAGCTGTGTGAAGGAAGCATATGGCTCTTGTCCTAGATGACCTTGTAGTCAAGTAAAGAAGATGAATATTAGGCAAGGACTAGAAGACTAGTGAATTTTCAGAGATGGAAACACAGAACAAGTGTCCCTCAGCCTCGGTGCCCAGCCCTCCCCGCCTCCACCAAGATTTTCCCATAAAATGTTACCAGAAACATCTTTCTAATTCCCTTCTCAAAGATCTCCACTGACTGCCCATCACTTGCAGATAGAAGTCTACACTATTCAGGTGGCACCATGCGGGGTCCTCTCTGGTGTGACTCCAAACTAGTGTGCATGCCCTGGCCCCGCAGCCCCACTCACTCATGCTGGGACCAGACCGCCTCCACCTGCCCACACTCAGGCCTCTGTTGAAGCTGTTTGTCCTTGTGTCTGACCTGCCACAGGTTCCACTAAATCCTCCTGGACCTCTTCCCCCTCCAGTCTCTGGCACCTTCATCATAGCACTTACCAGTCTGCCTTACTTATGATGTTCCTTCTCACCCTCCCTCAAGGACAGGGAACTTGTCTTATGTATCCTGAACAACGGCAACAGAATAACAGCTACAGAGATCAGATGTGCCAGGTGCTGTGCTAAGCGAGGTTACTCACGTTACCTTGTTGCACCCTCATAATGAACAATGTGGGGTGGGGGCTACCACAGGTCAAGTAACCTGATGCTCCGAGAGGTGAACTGACTCTCTGGACTTAAGTCCAGGAAGCCAGACTTCAGAGCTTACGCTTTGACCTTTATTCCCTTGCAGTGTCTGGTCAAGTCCATGTTCCTAATGGTAGTATGTGTGGGCCCTTAGTAGGTGTAGTGCAGTTAAGTGAATGGAGACAGCGAAGCCCAGAGCAGTCTTCTCAAGGTCATTGCTGCAAGTCACAATCGCTGGGCAAAAGCACAATGCTGAGTGGCAGCATCTTCTCTTACACGTATTAGCTAGGAAATGGAGGCCATTTTCAAAGCAAAGTAAACATTTTTGACTGACTCAGGAGCAAAGGATTAGAAGGCAGCTTGTTGAATACAGGAGCATGTACTCTGACTTGGCTTGGGTGGTGACGTGCTGCACTCACAGCCCTCTTTTGCCCAGACATCCAAAGCAGAGAACTTCCCATTTACACACACCCGCTGCCTCTGCTGAGCCTGGGAGGAGGTATTCCACAAGGGGAACACCCTCTCCCCTGGACTAGACCTGTCCATTTCCGTAAGGAAAGGGTGTGGTGTGGAGCACCAGCCCTACCCGTGGGCCTGCCCTGCTCAGCTCGACAGACCTGCCTTTGTGAACAAGGCGGGAGGTGGGGAGTGGGGGGAGGAGGCGGGCACCGCTTGGCATCCCACATCCTGGGAGCTGGGCCAGAGGGGAGAGCCACGGCGGGAAGGCTGGGGAGGCGAAAGGGCCGCTTTCCCGGACGGCTGGACACGCAGCCGCCACCAGTCAGCTGGGAGCTTCCTCCATTCCTTTCTGGGATGAGCTAGGTAGAACCTTCAGGAAGGTTTGGAGCCCTGGGCTCTGAAGCCTGACAGTATCAGACACTTTGACCTCTCAGAGCCCCCAGAAGGACACACTGCAGTGTGGGACATTTGACAGTGGGAGGGCATCACTCCTGCCTTCTTATTGTCTGCCCCTCCCATGGCCTGGGAGGGTGCTCTTGAGGCTCCTCATCTCGCGATCCTACAGACACCTTTAAACACCACCCTCAGCTTCATTTATATCCTGGCTTATACGCCACATGTCCTTCTCTAAACATATCAGAGGATGTACAGACAGGCAGGCAGACGAACAGACTGATAAAGAAGTAGACGTGGGGACTTGTGTCTTAACATGTTGTGCTGTCTCCTAACTCGATGCCATATGGCTGCTGCTGCATTTTGTGAAATCTGCCCCATCCCTTTCAGCACACGGCACCCTGTCCAGAAGATTTTTAAGGGAGCAGAAACCAGTTTTGAGAAGCCAAGACATTTGGGACACACTCTTTAAGACCACGAGAGTCATTCTGTTACAAATGCAGTGAAGACTAGAGATTCCACAGCTTCCCCGAGGGGCAGGCCCACCATGCTCCTCCAGATCCAGCCCCCTGATAAAGATCTTGAGGGGGAGCCAGTGGCTGTTTCATTGACAAAGTCTGAGGTTTTTATCTATGCCATTCCATACCTGAGAAGCTTGTGTTACCCTGGAATCCCCCAGCCAAGGTACAGGCACAGGTCTTGAGTTTCCTGCCCCTGGGTTTGGTGCAAAGAGGCAGGCCAGTTATAAAAGGCAGCACAAGACAGATGGCAAGGTAGGGGCAGGGCTAGAGTGGGGTGTCTCACCTCAAAAGAGAAGGGCTTGCCAAAGAGCTAGCCTGGGGAAAAGTCATTAGTTCTGTCTTCCGTGCTGAAAAATGATGAGGAAGATTAGGAGGGCTCAAGAAAGAAACTGGCCAAACCCGTCTCTCCATGAGGCTCTGTAGCCTCCCCCACAAGGAAAGGCTTGCTTGTGGCACTTGAAGAGGAAGGCTGTGCGATACCCTCAGGACCACGGAGAGCTGTGAATGGGACAGACCAAGTGGGGATCTGAAGACCTGGGGAGGCTCTGGGTGCATGAGTTACAAACGTTATAAATGTAAAGCATGATTGATTCTGATACATAAGACTCATTAGGCAGAGGTAAGAAGCTTTGAGAAAAACATGGTATTTACATTTAGGGTAGGGGATGCCAGCAAGGACAGAGGCAGACAGCTTTGTGAAGTGTCAGGGCACTTAAGAGGAGATGGAAGATGAAGCCACAGAGAAGAGTCTTCTTGGGGGAGGTCTCGGGTGATTAACTGCTTGACAAAACCCCAGCCAGGGTTTGGGGTGGTCTTTCCCAAGGAGGGAGCGAGCCAGCCCACTTCCCAAGAAAAACAGTTCCTGAAGTAATGAGTCCAGAGTCCTGAGGGCAGTGCTGGAGAGTGCTGAGAAAGGAGCAGGGCAGGAAGTGGGAGCACAGTTCCAGGTGAGGCAGTGGGAGGTTGCAACCTCAGCCACCATCACAGGGCAGGATGGATTTGGGTTCTGAGATCAGTCCCATTGAGAGTGAGATGAATGTTTGTGTGGGGCTCCCAAGATACCCCAGGAATAGTAACACGTAACAAAGTATAACTTTGCTACCTAAGGTAACATTGTTTATTTGTATCATCATCTAACATTTATTCAATGTAGCACTGTGCTAAGCAAGCAATTTATATAAACTTTATCTCCTCTTATCCTCACCTGATAACCCTATAAATGTAGGTAGTATTTCTCCCTTGCAGAGCAGAGGAAACAGGTTCAGAGAAGGAAAGTTGCTTAGCTTGGGTCACACAGAGAGCAGTAGACAAGACAAGATTTGCCTTCAGCAGGCCTGACTGCAGGGCCCAGGTTCCCGTCCCCCAGGTGTGTGCCGTGTTAGCCGCTCAGTCGTGTCCAACTCTTGCAACCCCCTCTACTGTAACCTGCCAGGCTCCCTGTCCATGGGATTCTCCAGGCAAGAATACTGGAGTGGGCTGACATTTCCTTCTCCAGGGGATCTTCCCAACCCAGGAATCGAACCCATGTCTCCCGCATTGCAGGCAGATTCTTTACCGATTGAGCTACAAGGGAAGCCCAACTGCCCCCCAGGGAAAAGGCTCAATCAGTCCAGAAAGAAGAGGGGACCCCGAGATGTGGACAGAGCCATGAGTGTGGCCAAGGGGGAACGACACAGAACACCCCCACTGCCGCTGACTGGCTGTCTGCTTCCAGATCAAATCTCAGGCACCATAAACTGTATTTTACGTACCACTAAAAAATCAATGCTGCACATCCTAATATCAGAGATGTTAAAATACCAAAGGAAAACTGCATCTGAGGCTTGAGAAAAGGTTCTAAGTGCCACGATGCACCAAAAGCCTCGCCCAGGCTATTTTATCTCAAGCTAACAATAGCCCTTTATCAGCCCCGCTGTGAGGGAGGGGAACACACCACTTGGAGCAGCAGAGCCTGTGCCATGGTCAGTGACACAGCACCATGGAGCCCCGAGCCCAGGAGGGTCCTCAGCAATCTCCCGGGCCCCCAACCGCTGTGCCTAACCACCAGACCACACTGCCTCTGAGGCAGATGGGCCATCTTTGTCCTTTGTTCCTTCTGGTGGGCAGCCAGCTAAACAAACTAAAAACACAGCAGAGGCACTTTTCAAGAGAAAAGAAAACTTTGCTTCATTGCTCTTCACAGGCTCATCTGTGCCTGGACACACTCCGAGTCTCAAGCTCCCCCTGAACCCTGGGGATGCATCAGCCTCTGGTTGCAGGCTCAGGTGACCCATTCAGGAAGACCTTTCGGCTCTGCCCTTTCATCTCTGAGTTCATAAGCTCCTTAGTCCTGGGTCTTTCTCTGACCCACATCTCCTTTTCCCCAAACTCCAGCTGGTGATCTGTATCAGATTTGGCAACATCATCCTTGACCCTGAACTTTATTCTTCCCACATCTTCCTTGCCTCCTCCCATCTTCCCAAGTGTCTTAACTCTTTGGCCTAGCCCTGCCTTGTTCAAGGGCCTTATTCACATATTAATCACTTCCTAGCCCTGTTTCATAGCTCCTTTTCATTTAAGGCTTTCTAGAATCCCTGCATGTCAAAATGAAAACACAAAGAAAAGAGATGTGGGACGAGATGGTTGTATGTGGGAAAAGCCAACTGGACAAGGTTCCTTAATTTTTATTGCCAAGACCTCCATCACCTACCGAGGGCTGTGTAGCTATAAGCTGGCCTCTTGGTTTCCCAGCCTGTGTCATTGTATATCTGCTTGCCAGGTGTCCTGACCTCCTGGCTGTCCTTCCCACAATTATCCAAAGCGAAGGAGGCAGTCGCACTTTAATGAAATCTCCGCCATCTCTTTGAAACACCCTGGTTCCCTCCTCTCATGGCCACTGAGTCACTGTTTCCCTGCACATTTCTTCTCAGAGCTTTCCCGACACAGGAGATGAAGGAGGGTACTTGGCACTTTCCACTTTCCGGATACTACTCCCCACTTCAGTGAGAAATTAAAATCACAATGTGGACACGCCTCCTAACTGGCAGAATCACTATACTGAAAAATGCCCATTTTCTTTTTTTCTGATTAAGTTTCTTCTCACTCTGCCTCTGTCCTTCAGAATCTCTCTTCTTTTCTGCACAGCTGTCTCAACTCAGTCTAACTTCCCACAAAGCCCCCTTTAACATAATTTCCACTTTCCGTCTATGTACACTTTTACTGAAGGTTCATTATTATTCATTTTCAGTGTTTGATCAAAGCATTAACCCTGCTCAGTACAGATTTCCTTTGCTCGGAGTCCCTCCAGAGCAAAGACCTGTCTGCTTTGTACATTTACTCCATCCATGGGTCATGAGGACACAGTGAATATGTGCCGAGGGAATGGATGACTCGCAGCCAATGCTGGGCTTCTGCCTCCATTTAGGACACGAGCACCATGAAGCATCTGTTCCTTTGACACACCTCTGTGGTACCCTACCATGTGCCAGACCCTGTGTCAAGCATGGTGGGTATGAATAAAACAACAGTCTCTGATCTTTTTAAAAAATTTAATTGGAAGACAATTGCTTTACAACATTGTGTTGGCTTCTGCCATACAACAACATGAATCAACCATAAGTATATATTCGTCCCCTCCCTCTTGACCCTCCCCCTACCCCTTCCCACCCCTCCAGGTTGTCAGAGTACTGGCTTGAGCTCCCTGTGTTATACTACAACTTCCCATTGGCAATCTGTTTTATATACAGTAATGTATATGTTTCGATGCTACGCTCTCAATTTGTCCCACCCTCTCCTTCCCCTGCTGTGGTCCCTGGTATCCTGAAGCTTCACTTTTTTTTTCTTAATAAATGTTTATCACTTATCTGGCTGCACCGGGTCTTAACTGTGGCATACCAGATCTTCTTCTATCTTCATTGCAGCATGCGGAATCTTTAGCTGTAGCATGTGGGATCTGTAGATGTGGCATGAGGACTCTTGGTTGTGGTATGTGGGATCCAGTTCCCCAACCATGGATTGAACCTGGACCCCCTGAATGGAAGCGTGGAGTCTCAGCCACTGGGTCACCAGGGGAGTCCCTGAAGCTTCACTTCTAATGGAAAAGGACGGTTTGAAAATCATTAAATTGAAGTCTAGTCACCAAGTACTGGACTCTAATAAGTGTGCTGGAGAAGGTCTTGAATTCATGCTTGTTCTAGGAGGGCTAAGAAACTGGGAAAGGGAGAGTCAGAAAATGAGATGAAGACATTTTTTTAACCGCTTTATTGAGATTTAATTTATATACCGTACAATTCACCCATACAAAGCATACAATTCAATAGATTTTATTATATTGACAGAGCAGTGCAACTATTGCCACTATCTAATCTCAGGGCATTTTCATCGTGCTAACACCTCCACACTCACTAGACTATCACTGCCCCATCCCTCCTTTCCCAGGCCCTGGCAACCACAAATCTACTTCCTGTTTCTATGAACTTGCCAATTCTGGACATTTTATATAAATTAATCAGATGCTATATAGGTGTTTGTGACCAGCTTCTTTCACTACCATATTGTTTTCAAGATTCATCCATGTTGTAGTATTTTATCAGTTCAGTTCAGTCGCTCAGTCATGTCCAACTCTTTGTGACCCCATGAACCACAGCACGCCAGGCCTCCTTGTCCATCACCAACTCCTAAAGTCCACCCAAACTCATGTCTATTGAGTGGTTGATGCCATCCAACCATCTCATCCTCTGTTGTCCCCTTCTCCTCCTGCCCTCAATCTTTCCCAGCATCAGGGTCTTTGCAAAATGAGTCAGCTCTTTGCATCAGGTATCCAAAGTATTGGAGTTTCAGCTTCCCTCTTGCCATCTCCTGCTTGACCACTTCCAATGTGCCTTGATTCATGGACCTAACATTCCAGGTTCCTATGCAATATGGCTCTTTGCAGCATCGAACTTTGCTTCTATCACCAGTCCCATCCACAACTGGGTGTTGTTTTTCCTTTGGCTCCATCCCTTCATTTTTCCAGTACTTCATTCCTTTTTATAGTCCAGTAATACTCCATTGTATGAGTATACCACATTTCATTTATTCATTCATTCATGATTTGTTGGACATTTGAGTTATTTCCACTTTTTGGCTATTATAAACAATGCTGCTCTGAACATTATTATATGTTTTTGTACAAACACATGTTTCCACTTATCTTAAGTATGTCCTTAGGAGTGGTTTTGTTGGGTCATACGGTAACCCTTGGACAAACATTTGAAGAACTGTCCAACTGTTTTCCAATGTGGTTCACCAATTCTACATTTCCACCCAAAATGTATAGGGGCTCCAATTTCCCCACATCCTTGTCAACACCTGTTATTATCTATCTTTTGCTTACAGCTATCCTAGTAGATGTAAATGGCATCTCATTGTGGTTTTGATCTGCACATCCCTGAAGGTTAATGATCCTGAGTATCTCTCCATATGAAGATGAGAATATCTAAATTATGTTTGTAAGACAGCAACTGACTTGAGTCCCAGAACAATGCATTCCTGTCACAGGTGCTCAATAATATCACTGAATGAACACAACTCAGAATGTAGCAAAGAAAACTGCCTTAAAGGACGCTGGCTCCATGAGCCACAGCAGGCCTGGAAGAGGAGTGGTTAGATAAAGGATTATATTTTGCAAAAACGAAGCGATGTATTTTGATCCCTCTCATCCCATCCTGCTGCCTCTAAACCATGTTCCACTTGGAGCCTCCCTTCCCAGAGGCTGGGTCAGGAGGCCTGGCACCCAGAGCCAGGGAGGGAAATTGGTATGCTGAAAAAGAGGGCAGGCAACCCAACTGCCAAGATTTGCGAAACTGCTTAAGCTCCCTTTTAACACAGGGAGGGCCAGGCCTGGCAGACAGACTATAGAGTTTCTGTCACTGTGGAGGGGGCTGCCCACCTGCCACGGGGGGTCAGACTTGAGGATGATCTGCCTGTGCGTGTGTGCAGGGGGTGGAGGTAGCTGTGGCTCTGATAATACCCCCAATGAGTTGAGAGGAACCCTGGGCCTGCAACATAGGGAGGCCTGGAAGGTTGAGAGGGTGGACAGGTCTGAGCCCCTGGAAGGTGGATGCAGACTGGACTCCAGACTTCCAGCTGTCCCTGGGTGATGTAGACACTGACATGAGGGCCAGAGGCCATTGTATGGTGACCTGTAGCAGGGCCAGGGACAGGCCTCCTAGGCTGGGAGGCAGACAACCAGAGGGGCCACGGCCAGCAAGAGCAACTCAGCCAGGGAGTCACCCTGGGCCCCAGCTAAACCGAGTGAAGCCAGGGCCTCAACTCAAGCCGTGAAGGCCATGTTGGGCAGTTCAAGAGCAGGCGGAGGGCTCCACACCGAGACCTCAGGCCCCAGAGGCCCTGAGTGAGGGTCTTGACACTTCCAATAAGAGGCTGAGTGACATCCGCTCCCGTTACAACTAGATGATGCTTCGGAGAGGGGCAGGTAGAGTGGCCAAAGATGGGGGGCTCTCTGGGTTGGGGCATCACCCAAGAGGGCTGTTCGGCTTCCTATTCTGGATGAGACTGATGTTGCTGCTTTTCAGCCACCTAACCCATGAGGTCTTAGGAAGAAGCCCAGATTATAGACGAATGAAGAGACGCTCCAGTCACATTGTGTGATGAAACTGGTGACATGCCACCTGGGGCCTTGGAGGGCTAATTCACTCAGCAGTGACCCAGGCTGCACGGGCAGTGGGCACGGGACATGTTCAGAATCCGACCTCAGCCTGAGTGTGGCTGTGTCTGCAGTTGTTTCTGAGGGTCCACTGTAGGGTCCAGGAGTGTCTAGGCAACTCTCCTCTACAACCAGAAAACCAGCTCAAAGTGCACGGCCTTTGTCATGTTTGGCTCAGATCCTTTAGAAGCTTTTGGAGGCATGTGGATGGGCCAGGCTGAGAAAACATCACCCCTCGAACAGTGGCTCCTCTGAGTTTTTGAGCCCTTCCTTTATTATAGGTACTGCACTAACACACATGTCATCGAATCCTCCCAGCGACACTGTGAAAGTAAGGACTACTGGTGGTTGTGTTTTATAAAGAAATTGGGGGCTTAGTGAGGTCCCCTAGGATCTCATACACAAGTGTTGGCATCAGTATTTGAAGCACAGTGATCTAGCTTCAGAGGCTGAAGACTGACCACTGGATACATGGTCTCTCACTTTTCTATCTAAAAATTCCCCTTAAGATTTGAGGCAAGAGCTGTTTACTGAAGAAAAAATTTTAATGTTATTGTTTCATATTTGTAAAAAAAAAAAAAATTGCCCCAAAAAGTGACCAAAGTGGACTAGTGAACAAATTGGTAGAGAACCCGAGTAAGCACTCTTTAACAGTGACTCTTCGCCCAGTATAAATCACCTCCAGCAAACCCAAGACCTCAGCTTTGTTGGTTATGTAACTGTACTCAAAAGACACTACACCCAGCTCAGCTCAAAGCATGTGTGCTCCCATCCATCTGCCCATCCGCCTACCCATCCATCCATTCACCTACCCATCCATCGATCTATCTACTTTTTCCTCTCACCTCAGCATTTCATCTCACTTTTCCCTCTCAGCCTGGTATGTATAAAGCACCAGGGGCCCAAATGAACAACAAAGTTCCTCCTTTGAGAGGTTCACAGTTGGGGCAGAAGCACCCCCGCAGTACAGTGTATACAGGTAGAGATTGTGGTTTAGCGTGCATGGAATAGAGAACAGGTTTTTTTAAAAGAGAGTGTAGATAGGCAGGCATGAGAAGGAGGGGTTTTGCTAGTGAGCTACCCCCCAATCTCTGCACCTTCTCCTCCTTCAGGTCTCAGCTTAAATGTCACCTCCTCAGGGAGTCTTGCCTGACTATTCTAAAGTTGGATTTACTCTTTATTCTCTGCCTTTGTTTCCTGATACTGAATTTTTCTTTCTCTGTCATTTAAGTCATGTGTGTGTGTGTGTGTGGTGGTCTCTGTGAAGTTCCAGGTAAAATGTGGTCCCATAAAGACAGGGAAAAGGACTTACTTTTTTCACCAAAGTACCTCCAAGGCCTGACATGCCATCGGTCCTCAGTTTGTTGCCAGAACAAACAAATGCTAGAACTAGATCATAAAGAGCCTTGAATGCCAAACTAATAAGTTTGGGCTTTGGCCTGCGGGCAGTGAAGAATATGGAAGAGTATTTGAGCAAGGATGCTATGCAGGAGGCACAGGAGACCTGGGTTTGATCCTTGGATGGGGAAGATCCCCTGGAAGAGGGCATGACAACCCACTCCAGTAGTCTTGCCTAGAGAATCCCCATGGATAGAGGAGCCTGGTGGGTCACCGTCCATAGGGTTGCAAAGAGTCAGATATGACTGAAGCGACTTAGCACGCATGTATGCATACATGAGGCATGATCAGATTTGTGGTTTGGAAGGACAAGGCTGGAGGTGTTGTGGGTGAGGTAAGAGGAATAAGCTACAGAGAGAAAAATTAGAAGCAATCGCCTCAGATTGGGGTCAAGATTTCACCATCCTGGCCCAAGACACTGATGGTAGGGAAGGAAAGGAATGAAGATATAAGGCATACTTAGGTCAAATCATTAGAAAATGCCTGTGGGAAGCAAGGGAATGGGAATATGACCAAGGTTTATAGTTTGGGTTACTTTGTAACCACTGTACTGTCATTCATCAAGGCAGAGGCAATTTGGGATTTTGGAGACATGGGCGGAAGCTGACGAAGACAAGGGCATATTGGGAGAGGAGGAGAGCAGGCACATAGTTGAGAGAAGACATGTGGGGCAGACCCCTGAGGGGTGATGAACATCCAAGGAAGGGCCAAAGGACAAAGCCATGAAAAGATGCTAAAAAAACACAGTTAAAGAGGAAGACCTGAAAGCCAGAGCAAGGGTTGAAACCAGACAGAAGAGAATGGTTTAGAATGGGACTAGAAAGTTCTACTGCCTATGGGAGCAGGAGAACCCACGGGAGGGAGCAGTGGAGACCCTGGGTCAGGCTGCCCCTCAGTCTGACGGTGGGTGCAATGGGTCAGATCTTCAGACGGTTACAGAGAGGACAGCGCCAGGTCCAGGTGTAACCTCCCAGTTGGTACATGTCGAATCGACCGAGAGCAACTACAACCAAAGCACAGCTCCAGCAAACCACACGGCCTCAGGTCACCTCTGGCTCGCGGGCCACCAGCTTGCAGTCCCGGTTTTGGAGAACATCACGGGCGAGCTTTTCCAGAGGCAGTTTTGGCGGAAGGGGACTCCAGAGGGCTGAGGGTGACTGAGGGGCTGGAGGCAGTGACACTGGTTGGGGAGGGGGGAGCTTGGCCATGGGGAAAGCTAAGAGTGAGGTGGGAGCAAGAAGGCCCCAGGGAGGGTGGGAAGAAATCTTTAGGTGGAAGACATCGAGCAGGTCTGGGGTTGAAGGGACAGGTTGAGAGCACAGCATTCTTGCTCTCTTTCCAGAGGGCTGTACAAGTGTTATTGTTTTTCCTTTAAATTAGAAGAATATGCCTGATATACTTTCACCAACTCCATTCCACAATCCGAGGTAGTCATTTTTTCAGGTTTCGATCTATGTATCTATACTTACACATATAATTTTGAAAACCAGTTATGGGATAATTCCACACATACTGTTCCAGGGCTTTCTTTTCCCCATATGTCTAGCTCTCTTTTTATGGCTACCTGGTATCTGCTTGACTATATAATTTGTTTTATCATTCTGTTATTGATGCAGCATGGTTTCCCAGGTCTTGTTATGGGAAACAGTGCCTCTGTGGACTTTATACATTGATCTCTGGGTCCTGGGGTGAATCCCTCCATAAGACAAATTCTTAACATTGGACTTACCAGTCAGAGTCTGCACACAGTGTGATGCTTCCTTGAAGGACTTGTTGGATTTGTTTGCTTTCTCCTTAGGGCCTGGGGATGAAAAAGGCAGGGAAGAGGTATATTTCCAAGGAAGCTTATACAACTGAAAACAAGGCTTTGATGTATTCCAGTCTGATGACTGTACAGATTTCTTTTTAGTCAAGATGCTGCAGGTAGGGTAGTATTCATGTATAGGTAACTTTTATTCATTAACCTGATAAAGACGGAACAAACATAAATAACTTGTAGACAGAGAAAATGACAGTCTACTCTTCTTCATTTGAAAAACCATCTTCTAGGACTCTTGCCTGGAAAATCCTGTGGATGGAGGAGCCTGGTAGGCTGCAGTCCATGGGGTCGCTAAGAGTTGGACACGACTAAGCGACTTCACTTTCACTTTCACTCATTGGAGAAGGAAATGGCAACCCACTCCAGTGTTCTTGCCTGGAGAATCCCAGAGACGGGGGAGCCTGGTGGGCTGACGTCTATGGGGTCTCACAGAGTCGGACACGACTGAAGTGACTTAGCAGCAGCAGCAGCAGGACTAGAGTCAATATTTGAAAAATATACTGATTCCCAAGGGCCCACTGAAATAAGTTAGAAGAGCCATGATGTGGAAAATTTGTTCACAGATTTCAGGGAGACCAAAGGTTGAAGGCCATTAAAAATTTTTTAAACATAATTTTACACCTAGGATTTGGTATTTAATCTGTGAAATCACCAGTTTAATTATATTTTCGGAATATCATTCTTTGGCAGAGAAGAGGGAAAACCCTCTCTCATTTCTACAGAGAACACAAAAACAGGCAGGACAAAGATGAAGCATGAACAGCCTCTTTCAAAGGCCCTGAGTTCCCAGCTGCAGTCAGCACCCTTAGCTCCGAGCGCCCTCTTCTGGACTTGGGCTCCTCTGCACCAGCCTGTGCCCAGCCCACCAAAGACAGGACAAGTCTGATTTTCAGTTTGGAAAGCTCCAATTCTAACTTCAACACATCTTTGAGTTTCCTCTGCCTTAGCCACTGAAGCCCCAGGATGTTCTTTTTCAATATTTGTGCTATTTTCAGGTTACACAGGACTCTGTCTCCTCTTTAAGAATGATTCCTTGGTGACTTAAAAAAAAATACCCTCCTTAGATCTGAGTTAAGCCTTGGGATTCCTCGTAAGTTTGCTGTCAGGAATACATTCCTAATTTTGAATGCGTGGGAACTAGATCTAGAAACCCAAGGAGAACAGCAAGCAGTTGGATGTGCCATTACCCAATGCATTTGGGCAAAGTCTATTCAAGACCATAGGTTTCTGTCCCATTTTAGAAAGTTCTCAGAACTTTAGATCAGCCTCATATTTCTTCTATTCCTTTAACAAATACTGCTGAGCACCTGCTATGTGTCCGAGGTATTCACATGGGGATAAGAGGATAGTGTCACTTTAATCCCTCACAGATGATAACCAGGTGGTGTTGTTATTGCAAAATAGTTGAAAAACTATGCACATCATAATGGGTTACTGGAGCCTCAATCATGTTCTTTCAAATTACCTGCTAATCTATGATGTGCTGCTACTATTAAATTTAACTAGGTTAATCCTCTCAACTCAGAAATGGCTTCTAACTTCTTAAAGGGTGCTATTCAATCCTCCAAAGAACACACTCATAATCTGTTTTGATAGGAAGGAGGAGGCATGATGAATGAAAACAGCTTTTTTGAAAAACTGCCTGTTTTCTTTGGAGCCAGGGTGGGCAGAGCTGAGGCCAGGTCCTGTCTGGATGCAAGAGCCCGCAGTCACCTGGCACTTTCTTCATAAACCCTGCTAGGTCAGCACCAGCCTCTAACGGGCAGCTCGCCCATGGCCCTGCTCATCCTCTGGGCAAAAGGGAAGCCCCCTTTCCCTCTCTGCCTCTCTTATTCTCATTCAAGGAATCCCCAGGGACCATCTGCCAGACTAAGGGGCATCAGGTCATGGAAAGGACCAGCTCCAAAGACGGGAATGCTTCCCTGCAACGAGACCACAACATTTATGGAGTCAAAGACAGCAATAACCGCACTGGGAAGCGAGCCAGGCAAGGTCATCCAGGAGAGATAAGGAAATGACGCAAGGCCGAGGGCTTGAGGAGCCAAATCCCAGCACAACTTCCATGAGATTCCACTTGTTATTTATGCTCTGACTTTTACTAAACTTCAGATGAACCTCGGACAGGCAGACACCCTTTCGTTCTCACTTCTCTTGGATTTAT
The DNA here is from genome assembly GCF_910594005.1 of Cervus elaphus. NCBI lineage: Eukaryota > Metazoa > Chordata > Mammalia > Artiodactyla > Cervidae > Cervus > Cervus elaphus. The sequence continues at coordinate 54,956,813 of NC_057823.1, read as the reverse complement.
AACCGTAACATGATGCTTCTTTAGGAAAGTCATAGATCCTCCTAGTTTGCTATCCAAATTATAAGTAAACTTGGCTTTTTAAAAACACTAACCTTCTCTCAAACATCACTCCAGACTTTCACAGGGGGTGATTCTGAGGGAGTATTTGTGGGCTTGCTCCATCCAAAGTTCTGAACTTTCAGGTGCCCTTTTCCAAGTTATACTGTTCAGTTAAATCCCAGTCATTCAATTCAATTCACCAAGTAGTTACTGAGCCAAGTTCTGTGTTAGAAAAAGACCTGGATACTGCCCTTAGGAAACTCACAGACCAAGGGATGAGACAGATGAATAAACAAACCATTTCAGTTCAGCATGGTAAGTGTAATGACAGAATTACATACAAGGCAGCACTTTCAAGCTTCCCCTCTCATGGAGTCACAGTCTGGAAGGAGAGCCAGACATTGACTGGTAAATTGCACAAATAAAAGTAGAGTTTAAACTTTGACCAGAACCATGGAGGAAAGGCAGGCAGCACCATGAGAGCTGTAATGGGACATGTGGTCAGGGAAGGTTGAGTAGGACATCCTTGAGTAAGGCACAGTTGAGATGTGAACGATGGTTCAGGGTGAATTAGCTGTGGAGTGGAGGAAAGGGGGGTCCTGGCAGAGGGAAAGCATGTGCAAAGGACCTGTGGCAGGAGGTCATGCCATGTATCTAAGGGATGAAACCAAAGCTGGTGTGGTTAGATCAAAGGGTCGGAGCAGGGTGGTAGGGTGGCTGGGCCAGAGAGGTCAGCAGCGCTGGATCCCACACACCCCCTGGTCAGCCAGGACTGTCACTTCTGGGTGATTATTTCCTCACCTCTGTAGAGGGGGTCCAAGCAGCACCTATCTCACAGGAATAAGGGAATCCCTTTCAGCACTTAGAGGAGTGTCTGTGAGGATTGGCTGCTATTATAATGCTATAATTATCATCCGCATCATCTCACCAGGATGAGCCTGCAGATAAGGATCCTGCTGGCCCAGATCAGATATTTCTTAACACTTGGCTACATAGGCACAGTTCCATAGACGGCTCAAAGGCCACAGAAATCAGCATAAGCTCTTCTAAGTGTAAGTGCAGGCTTTCTGGAGACACTCTGAATGAATGACCGGCTGGACTGCTGACCACAGGGCTCCAAAACAACCACCAGGAGTTTGTCCCCAAACACCCAGAAAAAAACTGAGACAGAGGAAGGAGGACAGTGCCTCCTGCGAGAAGGCTGTCTATAAACGGAAAATTACACTGAAAGAAAACAAATCTTATTTGATGTGAACCCATTTTGGACTCTGTCTGGAAATCCAGGGCAGAAGGAAGTGGAGGGGACAGGGAGTGAGCAGGTGTGCCCAGGCTGAGGCACCCTGCAGGGACCAGCATGTACTGTGGCTAGGGTGATGATGAGGAGCTGGGGCTGGCTGCCAAGGCACCCACACCTGAGGCCAGACCCCAGGCTCTCAGGCTGCTTCTGTGCTCTGATATGTGCCTGGGCTGCCGACATTAGTCCCTGGGCTCAGATGGGAAGAAGTGGTGTGGGAAGGGCAACATGGAAGGAGCTTCTGGGGAGTAGGGGGAGCAAGGCTAGGCTCCTGGGCACCTGTTTCCTAAAATGGTTGTCTTAGCATGGAATGGGATAACCTATCCGGTAAGTGCTCAGCTTACAAGTCAATTAGCACTCTCTTCAGAGCAGCCTGGAGCCTCCGGTACCCACAGCTTTTCATTTCAGTTCTGTAACCCCTTGGCAGCATGGCACTAGGGGATTTCCAAACATCTTAGTGCTCTGTATGTCTCATTAGAAAAGAATTGCAGCCTGACCATTTAAATGGCTCCATTCCAAAAATATTTACAATAATAAGAGGTAACATGAGCATGTTTTCACTACATGCCAAACACTGTTAAGAACTTTTCAGGGAGGTAACAGCACTACCAATACTAACATCTGAAGTCAGAATGTCTGGGTTCAAGTAACAGACCAATCCTTTCCTGGATCTGTGGCCTTGAGCAATGACTTAACCTCCCTGGGCTTCAGTTTCTTCATCTGAATGAAGAAGGGGGGTTCATAACACCTACATCCTAGGGTTCAGGAAGGACTAGATGAGGTGGTATGGAGAACCTGGACCTAAGTACTTAAACCTTCATGCTTATCATCATTATGAACACATTACCCCTTATTACATGATACTTACGAACTGTGATATTGGAGAAGACTCTTGAGAATCCCTTGCAAGATCAAACCAGTCAATCCTAAAGGAAATCAGTTCTGAATATTGATTGGAATGACTGATGCTGAAGCTGAAGCTCCAATACTTTGGCCACCTGATGTGAAGAACTGACTCATTTGAAAAGACCCTGATGCTGGGAAAGATTGAAGGTGGGAGGGAAAGGGGACGACAGAGGATGAGATGGTTGGATGGCATCATCGACTCAATGGACATGAGTGTGAGTAACCTCCGGGAGTTGGTGATAGACAGGGAGGCCTGGCGTGCTGCAGTCCATGGGGTCACAAAGAGTCGGACATGACTGAGTGACTGAACTGAACTGATAAAATATATATATTGATTGTAAAGGGGGTTGAATAATCACAGTCGTAAGCATCCTTCTTGCCACCAGTGTCTTCGTTTAATAGCCATGTAAGAAGTCTCAAGTTCTGAGTAGGTCATTCACCCAAGTCATTCGATCTTTACCTCTGAGGTAGGTAGTATTACTACAACCATTTTACAGATGGAGAAACTGAGGCTCACAGACTGTTTTAACTGCCATACTCACCTTTCCTGACCTTTTGCACACATCATCCTGATAAATCCCTGTGGATTCCCTCTCCCTCCTACTTCAAATGTCAAACACAAGCCTGGCACAGGGGAGCTGTCAATCAATGTTATTCTCCACCTCTACCCAAGCACACTCTTTCTCCACCATCTATCTGCCCCTGCCCTTGGAGAAGAGAGGACAAAAATGTTAAGAAAAAGGGAAAGAGGAGGAACTTCAACTTTCTAATGTTTTCTTTTATATATAAAAAATCTAAGGTAAATTTGAGAAAATGTTAACATTTGTTAAATCTGGGCAGAGCACACACGAGTGGTTTTTTTTTTTTTTTTAACTATTATTTTGTTTTTCTTAAATAAAAAAGAAAGCCACCCTGCCTCTCTAGTCACCCAGTCTCCTTCCCTGAAGGTGGCCTGCTGTTTATTTCGTGCCCATCTAGGTCAGTCTATGTGTTAACAAGCGTAGAGTCCAATGTGATTCCCTCCTACCTGCTTCAGGACCCAGTCTCATCAATTAAATTCTCTTCTGATCTCTAATCTACTCAGTCCCCTTCCCTGAAGGTTTCTTCTTGACAGCATTCCCAGGTCTCCCATTTGAGAAAAGTTTCTCTCCGTTCCCGCTCCTTCAAGGCACAATTCTCCTCTTGGTGAGACCACAATCCTTCCTGGGCGGGTGGTGTGGACTGGCTGCTTCCAACTGCTCACCACTGACTCAAGCCTCTGCTCCCCTCACTTGGTTTCTCTTATCACCCACCTCTGGGGACAGAACTCCATGGCCATTTCTCAGTTTCTGTGCTCCTTGATGTTGCTGCAGAATCTGATGCTTGGATCACTCCATTCCTGACCCTGCCTCCTGCCCTCACCTGAGCCATCATTCTCTTTCCCTACTTCCTCACCTCAGCTCCCCTTCTTTTCTGCCCTTACCGGGACTGCCCCTGTGGTCCACCAACTCTGTCCTCTTCTCTCCACTCATGACCTCACTACAGCCTGCACTCCGACCCTTAATGAGCATTTTGGTGAAGATGCTCATTTCCTTTTGGGTTCTCTTTCCATGACTTCAGAACCACATTTCCAGCTGTCTGGGAGACATGCCCTTCTCACTGTCCTGCAAACAAAGCAAACTCAACCTGCCAAATTCAAGGTTCTTACTCTTCAGGAATTCTGTATTTCTGCTAGGTTGGTGCTTCTCAAATTTAATATGCATACAAGTCAGCTGGGGCATCATCTTACAGTGCAGATTCTGGTTCTCTAAGGTGGGGGTGGAGCCTGACAATCTGAATTTCTAACAAGTATCTGGTGGGTACCAGTCCAAGGACCCCATTTTGAGTAAAAGATGCTACAGAGATTTCTGTTCTCTATGTCAAGGATTCTTAACTATCTAAAAATCAGAACCACCTGGGAACTGTACTAGATATAACATGGATAAAAATATGCATATAGTAAAAAAAAAAAAAAAAAAAAAAAAAACAAACACCTCAAACAATTTAATTTCTCTTTAACTCCTAACCCAGACTAATCAGAATTTTTCTGGGCATGTGGTCTAGGCATCTGCATTCTGTGAGTGACTACTGAGTACTTAGTTGGGCTGGATTGTGCTAAGGACTAAAGAGGTGGCAGTAAATAAGACAAAGTCTTATGGAGCCTGCAAGTAATAGAAGTAATGGCGATAAAAGAGAAAAGTAAATACTGAAGAGCATTTCAGATAAGTGCTGTAAGGGAAAAATGGGGTTCTGAGATAAAAAAAAACTGAGAAGGGGCTACTTCAGTTAGGATAGTGAGGGTGACCTGCAGAGGTAACATTCAGGCTGAGATATAAGCCATGAGGAGGTGGACAAGCAGAGGTCTAAGGAAAGAGAAGCATTTCAGACAGAGGGACCAGGAAACATAAAGATGCTGGAGCAAGTCCATGCTTGGAGAGTTCAAGGAAGAGAAGAGAAGCCTGTCGTGTGGATGCAGCAGGACAAGCAAGGGAGGAGAGGAGAGGACGAGCCTGGGCCTAATCCTCAGCCTGCAGGACACAGTCTTCCCACGGATAGGTACAGCAACAGGAAGCTGCTAGGAGGTTTCCAGCAAGCAAGGGCATGTGATCTGACTTAAGCTACCTGCTGTATGAGGGCAAGAAATGAAACAAGGACGTGGGTAAGAAATGACGGTGTCTTGCAACATAGGGACAGTATTGGAGAAGACAGAAGAGGTCACACTGAGGATATATTTTGGATACGGAGCTTGCTGATGGACTGAAGGGGGCTAGGGTGAAGAAGAGAGAAATAATAACTGGGACATTTACGAAGATTTCAAATACTTGAGAAAGCTGGGGGGTTGGGTGAGGGGAACCAATTGTTCTGTCGAGGTCATCTTAAGAGTTTTTCTTTTTTTGGTCTTATTTTATTTATTTATCTTTTCCCTGGTACTGAGCAGTCTGTGGAATCTTAGTTTCCCAACCAGGGACTGAACCAAGGCCATGGCAGTGAAAGTGCTGAGTTCTAACCACTGGACTGCCAGGGGATTCCTGAGGTCATCTTTTTTAAGATAAATACTAGACATTCAAGTACAGATCTGGCTATAAACTATCTTTCCAGACTTACCCCTTCCCCACGAGCTCATTATATATGGGCCATCCTTAATTCAAAGTGTACTGTTTCTCAAGACTCACAGACACAGAAAATCTTACGGGTACTAAAGGGGAAAGGCTGGGGTGGATAAATTAGGAGCTTGAGATTAATGGATACATATTACTATACAGAAAATAGATAAAACAACAAGATCCTACTGTATAACTCAGGGAACTACATATAATATCCCATGATGACCGGTAGTGGGAAAGAATCTGAAAAAGATACATGTATCTTCCCTAATATCTCCATCAGTTACGGGATTTGTGTCTCCTCATAACACTGCCATGGTATCCACAATGTTCCTAGAACATAAAAGGCTATTCATTCATTGTGTTGAATAAATAATGATCAGGACACATCCTGGGATGACAGCCTGTGGTTAATCTAGTCATTGGAGATCAAAGGTGGAAGGTTTTATTAACCATGGAAGAACTGATGTTTGTGGAGTCCTCAGACCATTGGTAAAGAACTACCTAGTACAGTGTTAAGAGTCTCAGCTCATGTATATCATTGCTTATATCTCAATAGTAATGCATGTAACCTGTTTAGGTCAAAAGTGTACCGCTTAAAAAAAAACAGAACCCAATTTAGAACTTACTAAAGAAGGCTATTAATAGAAAAGCTGGTATATGATCTTTTAATACTGCCTTTGTGATCATCACCACTGCTGTGCCATGCCCAGCTTTGATAAGACTGGACTTTGGTCCACTGTACATTCTGTGGGGACACGTTCAGCATGCTGGGGCACTGGAAATGGGCACTGAGCTCTGACCATTTTATGGCCTTAGGCCCAATCTGTCCATGAGGTGTCACTAAAATCAGACTGATTTATTTCAGTGTCTTTTGCTTCACCATGTGCCAGGTCATAGATTCTGAAGTGGAGAAGAGACCATGATGGGCCGGACATTAGGTCTGGGGATACAAGCTGACAGATACCGATAAAGTGAGAGAAAGATGAACTAGAAATGGAGAGGAGTGAGCATGTAGGGATGCTGGGTGGTGGCCTCAACTCAGAAGGGTTTGAGAGGTGAAAGAGGACCGCTGGAAGGAGCAGGGATATGAAGGCTGAGAGAGATTAAAAGGGAATAAAAATATAAAGGATGGAGAAGTATGGAGCTGCTGAAGGAAGATGGTAAAAGCACAACCTCAGTCATCATCTACTGAGTGTTGCTTGCAAGCCAGGCATTGTGGTAAGGACTTTATATAAATTCTCTGACAACTTTTCTCATGATCTTGCAGTCGGTACTATTATTCAACCCATTTTACAGCTGAAGGACACAAAAAGCAGAGAGGTTAAGTAATTTACTTTGGGTCACAGACTTAGCAACTAGAAGAGCTAGGATTCAGGCTTAGCTCTGTTGCATGTTAAAGCCTCAATTCATAATTGCTGCTTGCTATCGCCTTCTGATATTGATTCAGGGGCATTTCTTCTCCCCAGGCCTGATGCAGGCTGAGAAACACAACGTCTTCCAACATCCCAAAGAGTGAGGTGCTGGGTGACGAACTAATTTGGAGGTGTAGTTCAAAAGCCTTGCTATGACTGAGCTGTCTGCCAGGGCAGTGAGCCCTCAGAGCAGAGATGCTCTCATCCATCAACAGGGAATATTCACTCCATTGTGTTGGGCCCCACCTCAATGTTTTTTTATTGTCTGCTCTCCGCCATGAGTAATGCCACTTTCCATTTTAAGCTGGGAGCTTCAGGAGATGGCCATGATGTAAGCCAGGGTTGCAAGCTAAGTGCTGCCTGGGGGATTACTCACCCACTGTAAGATGCGGCCAACATCTCACCCGCCCACTCAGGATGCTGCTGGAATAGCCTCTTCCTTGCCAAAGCCTAAAGGAAATCTGGTTTCTCCTGGAATCAGGCTAGGAATGGTGCCAGGTTATCAGAAAGTTGGCAAGTTAACAGGTTCTCCAAGTGGAACTACTGTGGTTGTTCTGGTCCCCTCCCAAGTGGTTGCTTGTTTATTCATTTGACATTTGCAGAGGGCCTACTATGTGCCAGGCACTCTGCTCCATGATAGAGCATCACTACAGTGATCTAGATGGCTTTAGTTCTTGTCTTCAGGGAGCTAAGTCTAGGGGAGAATAAGAAGGTAATTCCAATAAAATGTCACAACCAGGAGAATGTAATACATAGTATGCCATAGGAAGCTCAGAGAGTTTGGAGAACTAACAGCTGAAGGATTTATGTCAACGTAGGACAAGCAGGAGCTGGCTAAGCTCCTTAATTGTAAGCAACCAATGACTTTGACAATTGGAGAATATGGAGAACCCGCAGTTGCACAGAACTAATGGGAAGGTGTGGTACCCCCAAATCACACTGCAAGAAGTGTCCAGCCAGATCAAGACCTGTGTGCTTATGTTGGGGCTTTAGATACTGCGCAGTCAAAAAGGATGACAAATGTCCAGGACAACAGGTACAAGTGGGGAAGGTGGGGAGGAGAAGGCTGTCTCAGAGTGACCTAAGACACTGAGTCAGAAAAGCCAAAAGGAACAGCTGAAAGGGAGCACTGACTTAACCGAGGAGAGCAGGCACTGGGGCCACAGCTAGGCTCTCAGGGTTTCCTGAGTGAGTTAAGTCTGCTGCTCAGAGACTTTGAGGCTCTGTGGGGAAATAAGCCTATTGCCAGCAGGTAAGTAGGAACTATATTGGATTTTTAAAAATTTTTTTTGGTGTTCCTGGGGCCATTCTGGAAGGTCACAGTTCTGAGTACTTGCTTGACATAGATTATAGAGACCAGCTAAATCAGAAAAATATTCTCTGTGAAATAGTTAGAAAAGATGACTGGGACAAGCCAATGGGATCATGACAATAACTGGCCTTTATTGCTTGTGCTATCACACACTTACATGCATTGCTTCATCTAATCCCCATTAGAAGCCTATTTAGAAACCAACAGAGAGAGGCACAAAGATTATAAATGGCTTGGCTGAGGTCCCATGGTTAGCAAATTGTGGAGTTGGGATGCAAATGTAGATTTACTTCACTATAACCAAGAGTGTATTGACAGAAAACACAAAGTGAGCATCGATGAAGAAAAATGTCACCACAGAAGAAAACACTTTGTTTTCTCTGCTAAGAGGTTGGAAGCTTCATTCCTTAGGTATTGCTTCTCTCATGGGTACCATTTTGAATCTTAAGGTCAGTTATTGCTCCCTACTGAGAAATTTTCAAATTTTATCCGAGGGGAAAAAGACTGATTTCCTAAAGGAACACTTTAGTGAGGTGCCTGTAGCAGTAACTCAGGATATTAACCTCTAGATTGCAGCAAGAGGTATATATAGCAATTTGATGGGTTTTTTAGAATTTAAAAATGTCTTTATACAAATAATACATGTTACTTATAAAAAACTAGGGAACTATGGAAAAATATAAATAAGAAAACAAAAATCATCTATAACCTTGACACCCAATAATGGCTATGGTCATACTCTGGGGTCTGTGTGTGTATATAATCTGTAGTCTCCCTTTAAACTGCATATATATATATGTATATATAGGTATTATGTTTTTAAATCATAGTTCTTAATATCTTAAATAACTGTTATTGCCTTGATTTCACCTTTTTCCTCAAGGGAAAATTTTATCAGAGTATTCAAATTGATAAATCTACTAAATGAATATCAGTGAACAGAGTAGAACATGATCTGGAATGCAAGGTCTTTTGTTCAAAGGACAGAAGACATGGGGGCCTCCTGGGGTGCAATGGATCTAGCATATGTGCCTAGTTCTTTTAGGAGGACTTGGGTTTTCATTATTTATTAATATTTCTAGTTGGTAAGCATTACCTGAAAAATGTTTAATGTAATGATTAACCTAATCAGATAATGATTTATTAGTTAGGAAAGATTCACTGCACAATCTACCTACCATACAAATGACGTTGATCATGCTATATGGACAAAAAGTAGAAGAGCAGCTTTTAGGACTGAGCACCAAGTGGAATCCTGGTTCTGACCCCACTTCCCCTTTTCTGGCCTAGGGGACCCCATCTCTTCCCATGCCCAAGTCACAGGCAATTCAAACTCCCACAGTCCAGCATACACAATAATGCAGCCTTCTCAGGCAGGAATGCGGCTTGGCCTTTACAGCCCCCTCTGAGCATCATCTCTTGGAGCCCACGTGGCTCAAGCCAGCACAAAGCCAGGTCTATGTGGTCACTGCTGTTGTCAACTCTGCACACCCACTGCCACCCATCTCCGGCCCTTTTCCCAGCTCATCAAGACACAGTTCTACCAGTTGAGGAGCCCTGTGTGCTCACTCTGTGCAGCCCGGACATCTGTTTTGTGTTGGGAGTCACTGGCCGGTCAAGGGCTTGCACGCTGCAGCTGGATTTGCTGATGTAAACAAAGCTGCCTTCATGTGAGTTTTCTGACCCTGAAAAGACCCCACAAAACTATCCCCGCAGGCCTCCACCAGCACTTTGCTCCCAGTCCAAGGGGACAGGGAAAATGGACTTGGTTTTAGTTAATTGGTAACAGTCAAGAGGGAAGAAAGCACCTGGTCCCTCTGCTTTCTTCGCATCTCCATGTAACCCTTTGCTTATTGAGCCACCACTCCTCATCCTGGACTGAGGGGACGGCACTGCCAAGGACATCCACGTGGTGGCCCAGCAGGCCAAAGGTCAGCTGGCTCCCCTGACAACAGCAGACACTCTACCTCACTCCTCCTAGGACAGAGGTCTTTTCTGTTCTTGCTTTTTTTGCTTTATTTTCTTGTGCTTCATTAGATTTTATTTTTAGTTACAAAAGTAAACAGCTAAACAGTACTTAAGAATCCACTTTAAAAGTTAATCATCTTTAGGCCCACCTTCTACTTTTTAGCTCCATTATTCCATTTGTAAACAAAAAACTAAATGATAATTTATATTGAAACACCTCATAACTCTAGGGGCTACTTCACTGCTCAAAATCTGATTTTTCCTCTGAAAATGAGAATAACAATGTTCATGCCACTTCAGCTCCTACATGGAACCATGAGATGACATCTATGAAATATTGGGTTGGCCCAAAGGTTCATTCGGGTTTTTCTATAGCAGCTTATATAAAAACCCAAATGGACTTTTTGGCCAACTCAGTACTTAAAATGTGCTATGAGCTGTGCTAAGTCACTTCAGTCATGTCCGACTCTTTACAACCCGACGGACTGTATCCCACCAGGCTCCTCTGACCATGGGATCTTCCAGGCAAGAATACTGAAGGGGGTTGCCATTTCCTTCCTCAGGGGATCTTACTGACCCAGGGACTGAACCTGAGTCCCCTGCATTGGCAGGTCTATTCTTTACCACTGAGTCACCTGGAAAGCCTCAATAGTGATACTAAGTTTCTATCTGATCTGAATTCCAGATTGAACACCGGTTCAACTTCAAAAATACCAATTATAACAAAGCTGCACAAAGCTGCCTATATCCAGATTATTCAGGACAATACATTCTGTACATAGAGAAAATAAACCCACTCAAAGAAGGAAATGATAAAGAGAACACAAGAAGACATGAAACCCCAGACTCCAAATTAACCAACAAGCCAATCAGCATAACCTCAGAGCAAACACGTACAAGTGTGGCATAGCAAGGTGATTTTCAATAGCTTTTTATCAGCATCAAGACCAGAACGCTACAATAGCCAGTTAGTCCTCATTGCCCCAGCCCTTTTTGTGTTTTCGTCAGCTCTTTTTTTCTTATCCAGCCGCCCCCACTGCAAAGCCTTGAGGCACTGAATGGTCTCCGCTAGAACCATCCAGGTGTGAGTCTCCTACATGATCCAAATTATCATTCCCATCCCCCAAATCAAACTCTTTTTAAAAACTTATGGTTCCAAAGTATTAGTCAGGAATTTCAGTTACTCAATTTAATAAATGCCAACAAATATCACCAAGCATCTATTAGATGCAAGCCAAGAGTATGTATCTATGAAGGAAAGGAGTCCCTAAGATCCAATCCCTGCCTTGAGGAGGTGAAAATTCACTACGGAGGCCAACTGGAGGATGCAAATAACTCTAATTGCAGGGTAGAACGTAGTAACTGCCACAAACAGCTCCAGCCAGCTAGGTGCAGGATGCCGAGGGAGGAAACAATCAATTTCGGCTTGGTGCAGATTGGGAAGGTTCAGGAAGGAGGCAGCACTGGCCTTCTGAGACGCATCTATCCTTTAAAAGATGACATGAATTCCTATGGCCCCTAAAGGCTGAATTATTTTGAGTCCCATGCTTAGACTGGGATAGCTACTGCAAGAAGGCTTAGCATCCTGACACTGCTTTCCTGAAACGAGCCAGTTCCTGAGGATCAGATGAGGACACGTGGCTGTGCACACATGCCTGGGCCCGTGCACTGAACTCCTGCCCACCCCCAAGGTCTCAGCTCAGTCACTTCCTCAGAGACATCCCAACCACCCTCCATCTACCGGTGCCCTCGCCACCTCCAGCCATCTGCTGTGGGATTTCAACAGGGAGATACAGGAATTAGCACTGAAAGATGTTCTCATTTGGCTGTTCACTTTTTACAAACTTACTATCTCCCCCATATGAATAAGAACAGACAATGAAAGCAGGGACGGTGCTGTATCCTCAGTGCCTGAGAAATCACAGTATACAGTTGGAATGAAGTAATGAATAATAACAGACTGACTCAACCTCATCTCTTCCCACAGTCTTTTCATCTTCCTGGCTGACTGGGTTAGTTTTTGTGGGATGGGATCAATGGTTTCAGAAAACGTATAGGATGAATTTCTGATTGATTTAATCTATTAAAAATACTAATATCTTGGTTCAGTATGGCAACTGGCAAATTAGTACAGTTTTTCAGGCTTTGATTCACAAGGGGTCTTCTAAGTGTAGCATGTGACTTTTCAGGAAAACTGATACCATACACATGTCCAGACCATCATTCTCTCCCACCCCTCTTTCTTCCAACAAACACTATTACTCACCTATTATGTGCTAGTCTGTGCAGGATGCTAAACAGCTGAGCAGCAAAATCAAGGGCTCTGCCCTGATGGAGCAAAGTTGATGGGAGGGAAAGTCAGTAAGCAGCTGTAGTGAACTACAGAGGGGCAAGGACATCCGCTGGGAGGCTGGGCCTGGATCTGGGGTGAGTGAGTGGTCAGGGAAGGCTTGTCTGAGGAACACCTGAGGGTGTGGCTGAGAAAGAAGCAGGAACACCCCGGGTGGCAGTGGGCAGTGGACAATGTTGGCAAAGAGAGGCGCAGGCCACAAGGAAACAAGTTCAAAGGCCCAGAGGTGATCACCAGCTTGGAACCAAAAGATGGTTACCCCTGTTAGAGGTCACTGAGGAATTCGAGGCCAGGGAACTCTTGGGCTTTGCTATTCAATACCAAGACCAGGAGAGCTGAGGGGCACCTCGGACTACCAGTTACACCTCAGGAAATGACTGAAACATAAGCTCCCCGGGGGAAGCCTCGGCCACTTTCTTCACCATCTGAGGATGAGGCCAGAAGACTTTATCCATTTCCTGAGTGAATGAATGAAGTGCCCTGAAGGTGACCCCAGCCATTTCCTCTGGTGTCACCAAGCCCCACAGAATCATAAGACCAAGAGTCATCTCGAGAGCCAGGTGGTCCACTGTTCCCTCCAGGCTGTCTGACCTGCCCTGAGCTGATACAGTCTTGTAGATTTTATAGTTAGTAGCATGATTCAGAAACTCAAGTCTCTGAGCTCATACACATACAGTCAAGGGATGGACGACTTGTCCAGTCACCTGGTGAGTCATGGGAGGATGGAGAAAAGCAAAGACAAGGGTCCTAGTCGGCAGGTCAGGTAGCAAGGCCTTCTGGAGCCCTGGATTCTGTGTCATTTATTAAGACACCAAGGTGCCTCCCTTCCCAATCTGCTCCTAAAGATCAATATGCCCACATTTCCCCAGCAGCACCATCTCCTGTGGAAATGACATTTCCTGGTATACCTGGTGGTGAGATTTTTCAGTCCAACTTTAGCTCATCTCATGATACCATGTGCTGGCTGGATGCTGCTGTCCCTCTGAGAGAAGGCTAGTGGTTGGGTAGCTGTGAAGTGTGTACACCACGTCTGGCCTGCTGAGTACATCACGTCTGTGTACATCACGTCTATCTGCTGAGTACATCACGTCTGTGTACATCACGTCTATCTGCTGAGTACATCACGTCTGTGTACATCACGTCTATCTGCTGAGTACATCATGTCTGTGTACACCACGTCTGGCCTGCTGAGTACATCACGTCTGTGTACATCACGTCTATCTGCTGAGTACATCACGTCTGTGTACATCACGTCTATCTGCTGAGTCCCTACCACCTCTCACCAGTGCATCTAGTTTCCCTGAACTCCTCTCCAGTACTTTTCCACTCAGCAGCCAGGGTGACACTTTAAAAATGCAACTCTCGTCATGTCAACCTGCAACCTGCATTGTTTGGTGGTCTTGAGACCACCTGCAGGGCCCTGCATGACCTGACCCCACCAGCTTCCCCATCCACAGTCTTCTCACCTCACCTATAGTGGACTAGTTTCAGCTCCCTAAATGAAACATGCCCTTTGTGGGCTCAGGATCTTTGCACACACTCTTCCTGCTGCTTTCTTCCCCTTGTTCACTAGGAATATAAATGCTCCTTCTTCCAGGAAGTCTTCCCATCTCCCAGGCTCTGTAAGTTACCTATTATGTAGTTTGGAAGGTGCTCTGGACTTCGCTGCTCTAACATTCAGTTCACTGGGAATTCCTTTTATGGTGGGTCTTCCTCACTAGAATGCCAGGTTCAAAAGGATTTCATTGCATCTGCCTTCTCCATTACATTCCTCATGCCTGATGCATAGTAGGTGCTCATTAAATATGTGTCAAGTGAATGAATGAGTACTCAGATCTTTGAACAACTGAGAACAACTTTACCAAAATTAAGAAGCAGAGGGAAATGAGAATACAACAGAACTGCATTGCAATTCCAAGCCGCACAAGCTCCCTCACTCTGGAGGCCTGATTTAATCTTACTCTGGCTTGTACATTGTGATGAGGCCCCAGTTAATTCTTCAGAACTGGTTTCTGACTGAGTTCAGAGAAATCTGGGCCTTTCCACCAGGCCCTACCATGATCAGCAAGCCAGAACCTTAGAACAAACCAGACCTAGGGAGACACATTGCCTGCTGGTGGCCTGTGGCTCCCACAACAGAGAAAGGAAGGCCTCCCTCCCATCCCAACCTCTCAGAGCAAAAGGGTTGAGAAGGACCTGGAGCCCTCACTCATATCACCTTACCTTCTGTCTTATTCTGCCCCCACCCCCACCCCAGCAGGCACAAACAATAATTCAGCAAAGGAAATATGAGTAATGGAAAGAAAGAGAAAAAATAAACATATCAAAATGGCAGTGTCCTCTGAGCCACTGCTTTTAAAGAAAACAACGTGAGTAGATTTAGAGTTATTTCAGTGACTTTGCTAAAATGAGAAAAAGAACCAAGCTGGCCCTTCTAGGCTGAATTCCTTTCCTCTCTCTTGATGCATTAAAAAAAAAAAAGAAGAAGAAGAAGGCTATGCCAAAAGTGGTTCTCACATCCTGGTGTGCACCGGAATCCCTAGGGGAGGTCTGCTGAACTTGCAGGTGCCAGCCCTAAGCCAGGCCCAGTGAATCAGGACCCCTGGGGAGGGGACCCTCACTGCAGTGAAGCACCACCACCTCGAGGAATAACACTCAGGATGTGAAGGCGATGTCATGCCCCGTGCTTGCTTAGTAACACAGAGTCCACCTAAGAGACTCACATCTGCTCCTGGATACTGACAACCTTGTTCATAGTACACCACCACAAACTATAGTTAAGTTTGGTAGGACAATGAAGATTGTTGATTTTGCCTTCTGGCAGAAGGCATATTCTATTCATTTCATTCACTTAAGTTGACACGGACTGAAGGGACCTCATAGGCAAGGACCTGTGCCAGGTGCAAGGGCAAAGTGATGACAGGGATGGAATTAAGCATGAAAATGATGGTAACTCACAGGTATTGGCATCATAGAGTGTGCTAGGTGTTTTACATGCATGATCTCATTTAATGCTCAACCAACCTGTGGAGGTATTACTATTACTGTTTCCATTGATGGATGAGAAAACCGAGGCATGGGCAATGACATGACTTGCCCAAAGTCACCCAGCAAGTAAGTGCACACCCAGACTGAAACCCAAGTCTTCCTCACTGTGCAATCTATCTCCCATTTTAACTGTTACCACATAAGTGCTCTTGAGATAGTCAGCCCCTGGTTAATTACAATTAACAGGAAAGGCAGAAGACAATCAAAAGAATAGGTACAAACTATATAGTTTCATGAAACAAAGAGCCATCAACCTAGGGACACTGGATGAGTCTTATCCTGTTTTAGCTAACCACTTGTCTGAGGCTCTGTTCCCTGGATCTCAGGAGTCATGAAAGGCAAACCTGGAAAGCAAAACAACTGTTTTCCCTCCTTTGTGGAAGGATGAAGTGAGAGGATTTTAGAGAAAACCAAGTGGCCTTCCCAGCCTGTTTCTGCTGCACACAGAAGGGTATGGCAGTGGGAGACCACAGGCCAAACTCAGAGGGAGACTGTATCCTTCAGTAAGTGCCCTAAATACAAAGGATATTAATGATGTCATCCATGGTGAGCTGATCACGTGCTGTTCATTTTACACCTTCTTACCAAGCTGGATCTTTGCAACAACCCCACAAGCAGGCACCACTCAGGAGAGGAGGCAGACTCAGAGAGGTCAAGACACTGGCCTGGAATCACACACCAACTATGGGATTGCACCTGCTGGTCTGAACTCCAGTGAGTTTCTACCCAGTGCCTTGGCTGTCTCTTAAACACAAGGACAGATACTACTTGGGATACTCAATAAGCAAGAATTCCCAGTTGTCTGCCATTTTGCATTTGGTTATGCCAAGCCTCGCCTCAGTCTGGGAGATGCTGAGTTCTTATTTCAGCAAGTGTTTACTGACTGCCTTCAATACATGGTGTTTCATGCTACACAAGAGCCCCATGTTTAATAAGGTGTGTGTGGTGCCCCTCTGCAAGAATTCACTGTAAATTTATAAATGAATAGTGGATAAAATCACTTAGAGGTGACATCACAAGAGGTCTTGGAATTGCTGGATTGAACAGTCATCAATACTAGGTGATTCATAGAAGAGGTGAGCTTTGAAGAGAAGTCAGGAGTAGTTTGTCAGAACTGAGAGATGAGGTCAGTGTAGCAAAGGAGTGAAGTGGCCTGAAGTGTCAAAGAGACAAAGAAGGCCTCCAAGGTCGCCTGAGCCAGTGCTGGTCCAGGGCATCTGCTCCCCAGGAGCCCAGGGCTCACTGGACTCTGGCAAGCTTCACTGGACTCTGGCAAGCTCCACAGGCCCACACTGCTGGGAAAGCATCCTTTACTTTGGGTCACAGGCTTGGGAACGCGTGCAGCAAGATCCCACGAGTGGTGCCAGGCACCCTCAGAACAAGTGGAGGCAAAAGGAGCAAGGGCCCCACTTTACGAGGGGACTTGGAAACCAGTCAGCAGGTCAGAAGGTTTCAAATTAATTTCTCTACCTTGAAGAGCAGACATAGGAATAAGAAGGGAAATACTGATAATAAGTCAAGGAGTATAAATGGAACCTAGCCACATAATGGGTACAAACCTTCTGAAAATTTTGAGTAAAAAACTTAAAATGTATATACTTTACCCTAGCAATTCTATTTCCATAAATCCTCCTAAGGACATAAATCCTCCTAAAGGTCTGGTGGGTAAGGCTGCCTAGAGCAATTTTGTTCATAACAGTGACAGAGAGTACACAACCGAAATGTCTAATGATAGAGGCTTAGTTGACACCGTTTTGCTTGCACTTATAACCAAATGCTATAATCCTATGTAGCCATTACAAATGGAGATGTACATAGATATACATTTATTAATGAAAAAAAAATCATACATGTGATTCCACTTTCTTTAGACCAAGTCTGAATCAATTTAACAGAACTGAAACCATAGAGAATAAATCCTATGGTCACTGGTAAATTAAATTAGATATCAATAACCATAACATGTCTAGGAAAAATATAAATATTTTCAATTAAACTACACATATAGAAAAAAAATCAAAGAAGAAATTACAAAATAGCTTAAGCTAAATGATATACAAAACCCAGCATACAAAAATTTTGGGAGGTAACTCAAGACAATTATTAGAAATTTTACCTTTAAGTGCTCACATTAAAATATTTTGAAAGGTTTAAAATTGATGATCCAAGATTCTGCAGGAAAAGGTTTTGAAAAATAAAAGGGGAAAGTAAACTAAAAGTAAGCAGTAATAGGAAAAAATAAAGATAAAAGTAGATAGTAACAAATTAGAAATTAGGCAAACAATGCAGAAAATTAACAAAGCAGAAAGTTTTGTGTCGCAGGAAATCTGAGATATTTGTATATACAATTCACATATATGATTCCACTTTGTAAAATGCTTACATTTCCATGAATGGAAATGTTAAAAGGAGTTCTCTCTGGCTGACAGGATCATGAACAATCTTTTAAAACTTTTTACTGTTGTTTATCTGTATTTTCTAATTTTTCTATCACCTCCTCATATTTCAGGATTTCTAAGGGGACTGACTGGCATTCTCTGCTTCTTTGTTGAACTGGTGTAACAGTAAACCCTAAGTACTAACCTCTGTTTCATCAAGCATGCTGCATGTGCCCCTGCTGCTACAGGAGCACTTCTAAGTGGTGCTATGACATCTCTCAGGACCACTGTAGGGAGACCACTGCCCCCTTCAGAGTCTCCTTCAACCATTTTCACTGTTCAGGGAGAAAGCTTCATCTTGGTACAATTTTGTTTTCAACTCCTCTAGAAGAATTGCTGTTCTCTCTTGATAACCTAAAGAGCTGAGCAGGCAGAGAACAGCACCTAAGCAGAAGCCAGTGACTATGTCCTTTGATTTTATTTGTCTTGACCACTGCCTTCTACTGATGGGATATTTTTGCGATTATACTAGAGAAATAAAGCCTCCTTTACATAAGGACATTGAACTGAAGTAAAACTGCACTTTGGTAATAAAATTTTAAAGTAAGCAGATAATGATCAGCGTGATGAAGGTGCACCCCTGTACTGAAGCCCAGGCACAGTAGTGATGACCTCTGGCGAGAGTAACACCACTCCTCGGGGAGTACCAGTGCATAGCAGAATATTCCAATAGGTCCCCCAGGCTTTGACTTCTGTTTGCTTATCTCACCATTTCAATATAAAAACAACAGCATGAAAATAATAAAGGAAGAATTTGCTCAGATGTTGACCCAGGCAGAGGGTCAGAACAGGATTCCACACTCGTCCAGATAAGTCCTGCTGGAAGGATGATGGAAGAGGGAAGCTCCTAAGGGCAGATAGAATTTCTCTGTAACATTTGCCCTGAATAAAGAGGCCTTTCCACAGGAAGAAGGTCAAGTTCAGTCTATTTTTATAAGAGCATTTCAAGTGGTTAGTGGACTTATTTCCTGTGGTTCCCAAGAATTCTGCAGCAGGCTCTCAGAAGGATGTTGGTGATAGGGAGCAGCGACTTGATGAGTGAGAATCAATAATTATCTCTATATTTGCTTCCCTTTTTTCTATAAAAATAATCCAAGGGAAAAACACTTGCTTTAGAAGAGCAAAGTTCATGACGACAGAGAGTAGAATAGGACATAAAAGTTCCGCAGTGTGTGGGAGAGCCCTTAGATCAAGATTTTGCAAGCTGAAGACCGATTTCTCCAGTCACTCCCTTCCTTCCCTCATTTACTCAATAAAGGGCTGGGTGACTTCTCTGTGCCAGACATGGTTTAGAGGCTGCAGAGAAGGTGGTGAATAAGCCCAGCTCTGTCCTTCAGGAGCTTACGGTTGAGTCAGGGAGAAAGATATCAAGCAAGTAAACACATGGGTGGACAAACAATGAAATTACAAATGATGAGAAGTGTTGAAAAGGGAAAGAACAAGAGGCAAGAGAAGAGAACAGTAGGGGCAGAGAGCGGCAGAACTTAGACCAGAGGTCAGGGAAGACCTCTGAGGAGGTGGCACCTCAGCTGCCATCTGCAAGGTAGAAAGAGGTGGGCACAGGCACTGCTCAGAGAGGAACCGTGTGATGAAGGCAGCCATGTGGAGACCACCGTGGACTCAAGGATCCAAGGGAAGACCAGAGTGGATGGAAAGTGATGGGCAAAGGGAGAGAGGAATGGGAGGTCAGGCCAGGTCATAGGGTCTCAGACCATGGTTAAGGGTTTGAGTTTTACTTTATGGAAATGGAAAGTTACAGGTTTTAAGCCAGGGAGTGATCACCTGAAATAGGTTTTAAAAGATCTTCTGACTCTGTGTATAGTAATGACTTGAGGAGACCAAGAACAAACGAGGGGCTACTTTAGATGTTAAGATAGGAGCTGGTGGTGAACTGGGCTGGGTACTGACAGTGGGTGACAAGAACGTGAATCTGATAGCCCTTAACTAGAGTCGAATGGCTTGATCACGAGCACTCAAACAGGTCAACCAGCTAAAAGGGCTGGTACCAGGGTAGGATGAGGGGGGCACTTGCATTGGGCACAAAATATACTTAGAAATCAAGAGAAATGATATTTTAATGCAAGACTTTTAAAAAATCAAATTTAATGCAGAAAAGTCCATGATGAACAAAATATCAAGCTTCTTTAAAGAGTACAAGTACTGAGCTAAGCCATTTAAGGAAGCTGGGGCAAAAGGGGAAAATCAGTCACCGATCCTATCTTTACTGAAAAATTTGACATTCTGTTCCTCACTCTTGTCCTGCTGAGCTGACCATCCCCACCTGTAAAATAAGAGGCTATATGTAACTCTGCTCTAAAGTAGACATAACGGAAGGGGAATTAATGACATACATCATCGAAAGCCCCTGGTGGTTTCGATGGTATCCTTTCTTCCTTACTGCGGAGACTCTGAGACAAATGGTGTAAATAGTTGCTTCATAAATACTTCTGATGGTAATGGTAATAACTAACATTTATCAGGCTCTTAATATGTTAGGTGCTTTGCCAGAAACAGTTAAGTACAATTATCTCATTTAATCCTCACAGTAATATACACTAGGTAGATATTCTATTACCTATTTTACTATGTCTGGCATATATCCATACTTGACAAGCATTTAATAAATACAGTAAGAAAAGATGGATGAGTAGATAGAAGGGAAAATAAGAGAAAGAAAAATGGATGGGCCTTCCACTAATTCCTTCAAAGTCCTATAGGGATAACCAGTGGTTCTAACTCTGGCAAACACTGTTCTTTAACATGCTATTTACCTTGCTTAAAAGGATTCAAAGGAAAAGGAAACTAACCTTAAATATCATCTTCTTCCATAGGAAGAATTTTTGATACATTGGTTTTCTTTACACTTCTTCCCAACAACTTTTCTGGGAACATATTTCTTGAATTCATTCACTCCCATATGTTTATTGAGTAATTACTACTCATCAGGCACAGAGCTAGGCACTGACAATATCATGTAAGCCAAAGGAACCTGACCTGGGCCCTCCTGGGGCTTCCATTAGAGAGAGAGTGAGTGAGTCAGTGAGTGAGTGGGTGAGTGAGTGAGTCAGTGTATGTGTGTGTGTGTGTGTGTGTGGTGTTGGAGTGAGATAGACAGTAACAAGTAAGCAAATACATAAATAAAATCATAAATTATCATGAATGTTTGGGTCTGAGATAGAGGATAGCGAAGTGATAGGATCTCCCCTAGCCAGGGTGGGCCCAACATAAGTAGACTCAGGGAGGCTCCTAATGGTCATAAAGTTGAAGATTGCTGTTAAGGAGAATTTTTGCAAATCTAATCACCCAAGCTCCTTACAGAAAGTGAAACCTGACAACTTAATGATCTGATCTGGTGCAGGCCAGTTTTGAAAAGCAACATTCATTTATTTATCTATCTTCTCTATGAACAAATTCACAGAAAAGTTATTCATACCATCAAGGGTTTAGGAATACAATATCAAGAAAATGTTAGGAAATGTTCAGCCTTCTGATCGCTCCATTCCATGGTCCCACCTAAATGTCTAGATTTATCAAATTCCAGAGGAGGCCCCTGAACCTGACAATGTTAAGGAGCCAAGGAATGCAGGCTCCTTGAAAGTTAAGAGGAATTATGTGCAAAAAGATGGCAGCCCAGAGAAGAAAGAAGGCTCTCTGACATTTCCCCTTACTTCTTGTTGCTTAATCTGCTTTCAAAGGTCAGTAACATAGAAGTGCCCCATTTTTCAAACCACTCCACCCGATGTAATGGCACTTTGATCTCTGAAACATCAGAGGGGAGCAATGGACACTAGAGGACATTAGTGACTTTGAAAAGTCAGTTAGAAAAAAAGAAATAAACGAGGACAGAAACCATGTGGAGTGGGAAGGATGAGAGCAAAGCATGCTTCCAGCTACCCGCCAGAACTAAAGACAACTCTCATGAGGCCATGTTTAACATACACGTGCACTGCCCTGCTTATTGGTCCTGGGCTATCATTGTGATTTTCCTGATAAATGGTGTCTTGGTTGCAATGTGCGTGTTCCTGGAGACGCTAGCTATGAGGGGCAGAGTTATCTCTTAGTTGAGTTTCTTGGATACAAATTTCAACTTACTTCCAAGCTTTATCAAACACCAATCATTTCCCAGGGCCATTGGTGGTGATTTTCTCTTGTTCCATGCCCTTCCCATAAAGTCCCCCTGGTTCCTGTCAATAGCTGAGCTATGTGTAGACCTGTGTGGGCAACACCAGTGATGGGGTCACAGGGCCAAAGAGCCATCAAACATGATGAAACAGGGCAAACAGTGAAAACTGGACACTGGTCCCTTTTGGACTTTTCATGTGGGATCAAAAAGAGTAGGCAAGTGAAAGGAACTTATAAAACTAGCTGAAGTCCTTAAAAAGAAATAACACAAAAGGAGACCAATTTCACACTGCCTTGAGGCAAGTTCTGCAGGGACCAGGCTCTGGAAGGCTGGTGCTGGGGTGGAGGATTCTTTTCTTCCTGCCCTTTGGCTGTGACACCCACTGGGTCCCTCTGTGAATCCTGGGCCTTGCTCCCCGCCCGCTTCCTGCTGGACGCCTCCACAGGAATGTAGCTCTTGGGGCAGAGCTGGGGCCTCCGTGGCCCACTTTCAAGATCCAGAATAGACTCTGACATGTGAAATGAGTTCCATGGGGTTTACATTCCTCTTTCGTATCCAAGCACCTTGCAACACAAAACCGCCTGCCAGGACTGCTAACTCTTCTTCCAGAGACATTTGGAAATCACTGTCTGGCAGAAATGTGAGTTTTGTCTTTTTTATTTTTTAATGTTTCGAGTGAGCATGGGGCCCTTGGAAACGAGGTTGCCCCACAGAGTGGAGGCAGCAGGATAATAAACTGATGTCTCGAGACTGAGGGTTTTAGTCTCGGCTAAGTCATAGGTTTGCTTTGATAAGTCACTCAGCCTCTCTGCACTGCAGGTCTCTTGGCATAACAGTAGGAAGAACAAATATGAAATGATTATTAAGTACCTAACGTACAGTCTATGTAACTGGCACTCCAAGATGATAGTTCACTCAAGTAAAATGCTCTGTGAAACCCTAAATGTTGTAAAAAAGTAAATAATCAACACATGGGATAAAATAATGCTCTTACTAACAACAGTCATGATACCTTCCATTTTCAAGGTACTCACTCCCTACATGCAAGGCCCTTCCCAGGCCTCACTCTCTCCCATCCTCATGGCACAATAGGATCAGTCCTCTTAACAGCTTCCTTTTATCAATAAGGATCAGAAAAATTAAATGACTCGCCAGGTCATGCAAGCCACGTCTATGAAAACCTCCCTTTTTCACGGTCACTCCAACACAGTAGGAAGGAAGATCTTTCACTCAGTCTGCCCAGTGACCTCAGATCTCACCCAGCCCTTTAAAAGTAAAGGCAAATGACTGTGCAGTGACAAAAGCCAAGAAAGATTTAGCCATTGTTGGGTTATTTGGGGAAAGCATCACAGTGACAATGAGGAAAGTGCTGGTGGGCGCCACTATAACGCTGGGGAAGCCGATAGTCATGTGTCAAAGAACCCGTCAAAGACTTCATTCAAGGAAGAAAAGTACCTCCAGCAGAACACAGTCCAGGGGCCTTTGCAAGCTATGGAAGCTGGTAGGGTAAAACGGGTAGAAAAGCTAAGGATCACTTAATCCAACAGGCATTTTATTCTCTTTCACAAGTTTCTTTGGCAATTCAAATCATGGACTCTGGAGTCAGAACCTAAGTCTTTCTTCAGCTCTCAGTTTTCACATTTATGTAGCTGTGTGACCTTAAGACAAATTACTTAAGCTCTCTGAGTCTCAGGGTCTTCAGAAGCAAAACAGGGGACAAACAAGCAATGCCTTGAGTTCAGGTCAGGGCAGTGTCTCTGTTCTATTAAACTCAGAGACATCAAACTGACCAGGGTAGCTGACTGCTAGAAAATATTACTCTATTCACTTACCTCCTAGCCATAAAAACAAAGAAAAGCAATGCCTGCCTAACAGAATTTCTTCAAGATTAATTAATATAATATATACAAAGCACTTTAGACAGTACCTGGTACTTAGTACATGTCTGAGAAAAGGTCACTATTTTATTATTTATGGGCATATTTTATTATTTATGGGTATGTCCAGGGTAGGCTATTGGGAAACATATGGTAGGGCAAGGCCTCAGCATTTCCAAAGAGATAACAAATACATACTTCAAAAGATTGAGTTTGTAGAAGCCAAATTTTCTAGGTCAGGAGAAAAGCAAAAAAAAAAAACAACTCAGCAAACAGACTCTCTTTCTATGAGCTGGAAGGTCTGTCGATTTCAAGAAAGGAATGTCCTTGCTGGGCTGGTCCTGGAGACTGTTAACTTGCACAACAGATTCAAAAGATTTTTGGAGACACATCAGTAAGAGGAGGCTAGAGGATGGGTGGAAAGGGTTGCTAGAGCCCCTGCAGAATCACTTTGCATTTGGCTCGAGGCCCTGGGGCTTCCTGTGTCAGTCTGCAGGAAGGATGTTCCCATTGAAGATGTGTGCAGGTCTTCAGAACGGCTAAGTGCCTGCTGGATGCTCTGGCCCGGGGTGTACCATTAAGCCCAGACAGACCTGGGGCCCACAGAGCACACAGCTGCGCCAGGGAGCACTCTGTTTTTCCTCTTGAACAGAGGCCGTTTTCTCTAAGCATTTAAAAGAATTCCTGATGTCTAAACAAATGATGCTCTAAGGGGGAAGTGTTTTGGGAATGGTTAAGCCAGACTGCAGAGAATTAAATTTGGGAATCAAGGGAAGGAATGAAGGATATTGGAGGAGATTCTTTGGAAAGTATGTGTCTGCTCATATTTTCTACTCTTCATTGAGGGGTAAAAGACCTAAGGTTGGGACTGAGCCATTGGGTAACACAGCCCAATTAGATGAACAGTCCCCACTTCCTGCTGGCTACACTTGGTCTAAGCATCTATATCCCTCTTATCTGAAGCATAACTTTATGACTTCATTTCTGGTATGGCCAGATTGTGAATATCTTAAAGGCAGACATTATGATTTCTACTACAGTTCCAGAATTCCTGTTTCAAAAAGACTTAGATATGTTTCAAAATCCAGAATTTGGGAGATTTTAGAAAGGTAGTATGGTGTGTATATTGTATATGATGGAATAATTCCAGAGGTGTCTGGCATAGTAGCCTAAAATCAAGCATGTTAATAACTCTCCACCAGATTATATAAATATTAACCCAAATGGAATAAAAAAAAAACTTTAAAAAGTCTCAGGACAGTTTCTGTCTTGTTTTGCCATATTTGAATAATGAAAGGACTTCTGGTTTTCAGAGTCTTTTGAATTTCAGAATTATGGATTAGGGATTTCAGGCTTTTTTAAAAATTTATTTTATTTTTCCTTCTTTTCTTTTGCAAATTTTCAGAACATTTGCAGCATCCTGCCCTTGACAGGTGCAGAGTAGAAGTTATCTTCCAAAACATGATATTTTGATATCCCTCATGTAATATCTGATTCTGGAAGCCAGGGGATAGTTTATTCTCAATGACTTTGGGATTCTTAAGGATTAAAAGAATACTAAATTAAAGAGTATTGGAGATGAAGACAACTGAAACGTAGATTTTCTATCATCCTGGACAGTAACACACACAAACCCATAGTATATCATAGTCAACACCTAAGCAAATGAGAAGAGAGCATCAATGCATGTCAGTGACATGAAAAATTTCTACCCTATCACTTAAAAAATATTTGCAAATATTGCTAAAATATCAGTAAACATTAAAAATCAACTTTGTTCAATTTTAATAGCACAGATAACTGGCGAAACCAAACAATAAGATACATGGAGGCTGGTAATCAAGCTAACATATACTGAATGCTTATAAGTTTTCAAGTGCTGGGCTCAGTGCTTTGCATGTATTATTATTTATGGCTTACAGAACTCCGTGCAGTAGCTGCTACTACGGGGCCCCATTCTGGAGATAAGGAATTAAAAAAAAACAAAAAACAAAAAAGACACACACTAGTGAGTGTCCAGCCAGAACTCCAACCTGAGTTTGGCAGTCAGAGGGAAAAAAGGAAGGAAGGAAGGCAAGGAGGGAGAGAGGGAAAGGAAGAATAGAGAGAGGAAAAGTCTTTTCTTATAGTATTTGCCAATTTCTGTGGTGTAAACACTCTCCCTGGGGCGAACTTACAAGTTACTAATGGTTCAACAACCGGCTAGCAAAATTCATAATTAATAAACTGGCTTTCACAAACTTGTAGGAGATGACTCCTGCATGTCACTGTCAAGTCCATCCCACAGCCATGTCCATAGTTTACTGCTAACTTTGGAAGATGGGATTTCAGCTCGTGGAACAGATCTGGCTTAGGAGGAACACGCAGAAGTGATAGCCCAAGCCAGTCAGTCATGGCCCCATTCCTTCCTCAGTGCTGGTGCGGACCTAGCACACACCAAAGGTAGAATAGGAAATAGGAGAACACACTTGTGTCCCTCTCCTCACCAGAGGGTGTGAAGTGGGTCCTGCCAACCTGACACTCCCTGGCAGAAATAACACCTGAAACTTGTTTCCAGACCCTACCAACTTTCTCTAGGTGAGATAAGGAGGTCAGACTTGAGACCAAAGGGTCTGATCCCTTCCTTTAAGATCTTTAATTTCCTTAACATCTCCTTCGAAGTAGTAAGGAAGTATCTTCTATAAAATGAGAACCAGGTTTTGGCCTGCTTTTAACATAGGATAGGATATTCCAGACCTAATCTGAACCAAATCAAAATACATGTAGGCTCTTTGCTTAGATACTCTGTTAACACCTTTAGGACACCACCTTCTAATTAGGTGTCCTGATAATATATTTCCATGAGAGGCTCCCAAGAAGGGACTGGCCTGCTATTCAATCAACAGAAATGCACATAACACTGATTATGTCCAGCCATTTGCTAAGTTCTGGGTCTAGAAAGAAAAAGCACAGCTTCTGTTCCAGGGCCTTGGAGACTAATGAAGGAGACAGTCAAGCAAACATAGTCAAATTATATTCATTCACTCTTTCAACAAATATTTATCAAATGCCCATTCAGTAACAGGCATTTTGCCAGGTACTAGGCTACCATGGTGAGCAAGACAGATTGGTTTGTACTATCATGGAGCTGACAGCTCAGTCATGAAGACACATTAATTAAATAATCTAAGAATGAAGGTGTAATTAAAAACTGAAATAGGAGCTCTGAGGAAATGCTAAATGGTCCTGGGAGAACTAGAGGAACCTAATCCAGTTAATGGAAGTCAGGCAAGGCTTGAGGAAATGAGAATTGAACTAAGACTGGGAAAATAGTAGGAGTCAATCAGGTGAATGAGGCAGAGGGGAGGAGGAGAAGAAAGGTGCTCCAGAGAGAGGGAATAGCGTGAGGAAGCGGAAGCTTAGAGAGAGAATATGAAGGGGCATGAGCAGGGGTAGAGGCCAGGGCTGGTCCTCACAGAGCCCTGCTGTCCTTGTTCTGGCCTTACTCTTTATCCCAGAGCAACTGGAAAATAATGAAGGGTTAAGTAGGGAATATGTACAGCAATTACACCCAGTGCTATGACAGAGTAAACGGTATGCTGCCATGGGAGCATTAGGGAATCGACTAATCTAAACTGGTGTCTGTGGGATGGAGGAAGAGTAGGGAGGTTAGGGCTGGTGATATGTCCAAACAGGCTTTCTGGAGGAGGGAATATCTGAGATGAATTTTTGAAAGATGAGTATGACTTAGCCAGGCCATGGTGGAAGGGTGGAAGAAGGGAGAGACAGAGAGAATGCAGCTGGGTGAGTGTGAGGGTGTGGGGGGACTCCAAAAAGAGCAGACCAATGAGAGGAAAGGCAACAAGGTTAGGTGGGGACCAGATGAGGAAAGGCTATAGGTCATAGGTTTGGGTTTTATCCTGATGGCAGCAGAGAACACACTGACAAGGTCAAAGATCTTCAATAGGAGAGAAATGCTCATTTTCATATGTTAGAAAGGTCACTGGCAGCAGGGTATAAAGTGGACTGGAAGACAGCAGTGCTGGAGAAGAGAGGCCATTGCTGTCCGTCTCAGCAGCCCAGGTGAGAGAAGGTGTTACACTTGCTCCCAGCAGCACAGTGAAAATGCAAGAGGGAGGGTGATGCTAGCAGACATTGAAGAGGCACAGTTGAAAGGGCTTTGTCATGCGTGGGATGGGTGGGAGTGATTTCTACTCTAACCAAAGAATAGTCTCAACAAAATTCTATTTGTGTTGAGTCTAACTTTATGACCTTGAACATGGTCAATTTTTGTAAATGCTCTGTGTGTCCATGAGAAAAACGGTGTTCACTAATTGTTTGGTGTAGGGTTCTCTTATATGGTTCATTCAATTAAGCATGTTAATTGTGTATTTTGATCTTCCACATAGTACTTTTTGTCTATTTGCTCTATTATTTATGACAAAAATGTGCTATAATCTCCCACCATCGTTGTGGACTGGTCAACAACTTCTCTTACATATTTGTCCATTTTCATTTTTGAGGCTACATTATTAAGTATACACAGGCTTAGAAGTTTTACATCTCTCTGTTGAGTTGATCCAGTTACCATTATGCAGTGATCCTTTTTATCCCTGATCATTCTTTTTGCCATAGATCTATTTTATATTATTAATATATTAATATTGCTATACTTAAATTTTTGTTAACTTTTGGTGTCTATTTTTCATCCTTTTTCTTTTAATCTTTCTGTGTCCTCATGCTTTTAATGTGTCTCTTGTAATCAGTGTAGATGGATTTTTTAAAAAAATCAAATAACTAGCAAATTTAGCCCATTTACATTTATTGTGATTATAAATATATTTGAATTTATTTCTGCTACTTAATTATGAGCAATGTTTTTAAATATATTTGAATTTATTTCTGTCACTTAATTATGAGCTATGTTTTTAAAAGTTTCTATGAGTTTTCTCTTTTTTTCTAGATTCTTTTGGTTAAGTACAGTTTTATTCATTTCACCTTTTTTCCCTTATACCTGTCAGTTGCTGGTTGGAATTAATACATTCTATTTCTTTTAACATGTATATTTGACTTATCAATATCTAAGGTAAATGAGTATCTCTAAGGAAAAGCTCAGGCTTTTGAGTCACACCATTCAAAGAGATGAGAGAAAGGACCTGGGGTATATTTGAGGCCAAAGGTGAGATCTGTTTTACATATACTGAATTTGAGAACACATACCCAATTATCACCTTAACAGATGCCTATGCACTTACCTTCAATGGCTTAATACACTTTGCAAAACATCCTCCTTCATGGGTATTCTGCATTGCTTAAGCAGTGACAGAAATTAAAAACAAAATTAAAAAAAATAAACATCAGTGTTTGTCTTCCTTTGATTCTTAGAACCATGTCTTCGCTTCTGACCTAGCCCAGGGCCACACTGAACACATATGTGTCCTAGAAACAGCAAGCCTCACGAACATTCCTTCAATAACCATCAGTAAGCTGAGAACTGAGTATGAAACAGTGACCTGGATTCTTTCTCACATAACCATGGCTCACCTGTGCCGCCTCCATCTTTTCCACTGTGTTTGTGGCTTGAATGATAAGGGAGGAAGGGCTTAGCTAATTTCTGCCAAATATTAGAGGGGAGAAAAACTCTATTTCCATACCAGCTGAAAAAATTATTTTAAATTAAGCATTCAGTTGCAGCTGACCTAGACCACATTAGGCTTCAACCAGTTCAACATAACCACTTACCCCTATCTCCTAGAGGTCAGGTCACACCTGTAAACTTTCTAAGTAGCGTTATGAATACTGTATTCATTTAACCCTTCAGTCAGCTGAAGGGTTAAATCTGAGGTAGGCAGCAGGGTGGGGATTATTAGAGGAAATATCTTGGAAGAAGTTAATGACTCGCCTAGGCTCCCAGAGCCAATTTGTGCATAGCTAGAGCTGTACGGTGTTCCTTACTCTCCCACACTGAAAAGTGACTGTGGTATTCCCAGCTAAAAGCATATACTTAACAT
The DNA here is from genome assembly GCF_910594005.1 of Cervus elaphus. Classification (NCBI taxonomy): domain Eukaryota; kingdom Metazoa; phylum Chordata; class Mammalia; order Artiodactyla; family Cervidae; genus Cervus; species Cervus elaphus. Next base: position 54,926,931 of record NC_057823.1, on the reverse strand, counting down.
CCTATTCATGTGTCAGAGCCCAGGTTCTCTTCCAGAGGCTACAGCTAACAAAATATGTCAGGCTTAATATAAATGTTCCAACACGCCTGGTGTTCTCCTCACTTTGGTTGTCACTGGTAAGTCGAGAAAATCTCCCCAGGGCCCCAAATCCCAGAGGGCTGGGCCAAGCACATGACAATGACATCCACTGGGCTTGGTCTTTTCCATCTCCCAACAAACACAGAGATAACCCCCTTCCCTGACAGCCAACAAAAAGATTATAGTAACCAGGAGCAGGGCTTATAAATTTCCATTATGCTCTACGCCTAATTTCACATAGTTAATGGATTCATTTATTAGAGCAATTTGTGAAAATCCCCAAGGGCCTGGTAAGGCTGCTGCCTAATGGTTTTATCATGTCATACACTTTCTTCATGCCTGTCCTTTAACACTTACTGGATTGGCAAGGAACTTTGGACCAACCACTACTGAAAATACAAGTAAACTGTAAACAAAGCAGAAAGGGGAAGGGCATTCTGTGCCTCTGGAGTTTCCTTCAACAACAAAAAAATTTTCATTTTTGTATGTTTCACAGCTGATTCATCAAATGCCACTTCACAGCCTACCAAATTCACATTGAACTCAAGGCTTATTTTCAGGCATCAGCATATCACCTTCAGATTTCAGGTATGGATTTGAACCAAAGGGTGATGGGAGCAATCTTAAGTCAATGCAGCCACACAGTCACCGCACCTCTTACTGGGTGGAGCAGGCCCAGAGCAGAGGCGGGGGCTTGTATAACCCCAGGCTGCAATGCAAACCAGAGGGAAGGGGTGCCTGGCCTCTGGCAGAGGTCCTATCTGGGGAGAGTTGCAGTGATAAAGCCCAGGCTTCATGGCTTAACATACACATGAATGTGAGAGCATCAGTAGAATTCTTGGCCAGAACTGATGCCTCCAACCATGGCCAGCCTTTCGGTGCATCTGTTCCCTTCTTCCTAATGGAATGGAAGCAACAATGTAAATGAGTAGAGCCTGATTCACATGCAACACTTAGAAACCAACTTAATGGAGACTCCTAATGGGTGCCAGATCTCGAACAGAGGCCGTCCTCATCACAGCAACTGCTGCATGACCAGGGCTCACGGGGACCTCCCTTTGAAAAAATCCAGGGACAGCAAGAAGCAAAATTCTGCCTAAGACGGAGAATACAAATGACTATTTGTATAGTGAAATGGCCACCACTAATATATGGTTATTGTCTCCTGTACCTAATTAAGTACTAGGTGCTTGAAAAGAGGACTGATAGAACAAAAAACATGGATTATCTCTTAGCTGTAATTTAAGGCACAAGGATCTGGTCAGTGTTGTATGTTGACGACAGGTGATGGGTGAAAATGCCCATGTTTGGAAGCACTGAATTGCTTTACATCAGAGGGGATTCCAGAATTGTGTGGAATGGGGAAGAGGAGGGAGAGGGACATTGAGAGGCTGGGAGGAAACAGGGCTGAGCACAGAGAGAGACTCAGAGCTGTGTGGATAAAGAGGGTTTTGGGAAAGAGAGTGAGGTTTTGGGAAGGGAATGTAAAGAGCTGTGGAAGGTGAACTCTGCCGTCTGCCCTGTGGAACTGATGTATATGAAATTAATTTTCCATTTGTTATTGTTGTATGTGAAAAGGACCGGACAGAGTTTTGCCTTATGTGAAGAAGACATTTGGAGGTGGTCTGACTTTAAAGGTAGTTTACATGGTATATGCAAAACTCTGAGGATCCTTGGAGGGACTTCAAACCATAGCCCATGCGGCTGCAGATTGGAAGAGATGTACCAGACACATTACAATGCCTGAAGCAGAGGAACATGTGGAGGCTTCTAACATGAACTCTAATTCCAAAGTCACTAGGACAAATCACCCAAAGTGCTGTCTTGATTTCTGTTGGAATTACCTTCTATGCGAGCAGCTCCCTGAAGCCACTCCAGGGATGGCTGGATGGCTGGAAGGGGAGAGTGAGGAATGTAGGAGACTGGCTGGCCTTCTGTTAAGTTCACAGGACTCCTAACACCTGGTGACATGGGTTCTCCAGGGAATGACAACATACATGGGGGCAAAAGTGGAGGCTGTTGGTGGTGACGGCCAATACCTGGGTTACAGATGAGTAACAATGAATGATCAGGCCATGGGGGCAGATGTAAGTGCCAGGCTTTGAGTAAAACTCCCACTTCTGCTAGTAATACTGTGCTATCACTGAAGTCACTTAATACTGTCATGGTAATGAAAGGCAAGGCTATGGTTTTTCCAGTGGTCATGTATGGATATGAGAGTTGGACTGTGAGGAAAGCTGAGCACCGAAAAATTGATGCTTTTGAACTGTGGTGTTGGAGAAGACTCTTGAGAGTCCCTTGGTCTGCAAGGAGATCCAACCAGTCCATCCTAAAGGAGATCAGTCCTGGGTGTTCATTGGAAGGACTGATGCTGAAGCTGAAACTCCAGTACTTTGGCCACCTCATGTGAAGAGTTGACTCATTGGAAAAGACCCTGATGCTGGGAGGGATTGGGGGCAGGAGGAGAAGGGGACGATAGAGGATGAGATGGCTGGATAGCATCACCGACTCGATGGGCATGAGTTTGAGTAAACTCCGGGCGTTGGTGATGGACAGGGAGGCCTGGCGTGCTGCGATTCATGGGGTTGCAAAGAGTCGGACACGACTGAGCGACTGAACTGACCTAAAGTGAATGAAGGGCAAGTTGGGGCTTTCTTTCAACAGACCCCTTTAGAGGCTCACTTACTAGCTGTTGAGACAGGCTATGAGCAGCTATAAGCTTTGGTTTCACTTTATAAAAAAATTGAGGATAATATCAGTGTCTGCCTCAATGACATAAGTTAACTCCAGCCCATAATATGTTAATGATGATGCTGATGATCACTAGTATTATAAGGCCGCTTGATAATCAATGTGTACAACTGGCATCTACTCACTCTTATAAGATGAAATTCCCATGGTGGTTTTCTGGTCTCTTCTTGACCTCTTTCTTGTGCAGTTCTTGTAGTGAGCACTGATTCAGTCTTCTAAATGGTGGAGCAAGCAGATGTTTTAAAATACTAAAGTTTATCGGCTTTGCTTTTTAGTTCGTAGAGGGCCACTGATGCATTTGTACACTGATAATACACACTTGTGTAGAGTGGGTCCACTAATCCATCTGTACACTGATAATATAAATTTGTGTATAGTGGGTCCACTGATGTATTTCTACATATATGCATTTCTGATAATATAATTTGTGTACAGTGGGTATACATATCATTAGAGGGTCATAGAAGGTCATACAATGGTTTCTGTGTCATAAGACTTCTCATTAGGAAGTAATTAGGGTGAAGGTAGTCTTTGTACCAGGGATAGACTACTCTCTTCCCTGTGTGATCTGAGGATGTACAGGAAGCTGTGAATGCAGGTAACAGCCAGCAGAACCTTCAAAATACTCCACCCCATAAAATGTCCTTTGGCACATTGATGGCCCTTTAAAAACCCCACCTAACACCTCCACGTGCCTACTTCTCCACTTCTGGTTCCGTTCCCACCAGCAAACCCATAATTTTCCTTTACACATTAACTGTTGGCTAGCTCGGAAACACCCCACCCCTTCCCCCACGGGTCTTGAGTGCCCAGGCTCCCTGGGCTATCTCTGTACACAGGCCTCAGCACCTGGGCAAAACAGTGGGAGGGTGGAGGGAACAACCTCGGTGCCGGCCTCTTGGCTTCTGTGGGTTTCAGCCAGACCCTGAATGTTATTTTAGTGCAACTTCGGTGTTTAATTTGAGGATGTGCGTGGATCAGAAGGAGGGACCAAAACATTATTTTTTTTTCCGTCCACCAAAATGATCAAATTTGATATTCCAAAAAACGCACAGCCTGGTCCAGAGCTGAGTCCAATTGGGAAGTGGGAAATGACTGAAAATCCCTCCCCTGCCGGGGACCATCCTTCCTTAACCACTGGCCACTGCGCAGGCCCGTTTACTGTGGGCAGCACCTGGGCAGTCTGTGGTTTCCGCCCACCCAGGAGCCGGTGCCCTGAGGCTCTCCTTGCCTTATTGAAAGGGCACCAAATAGTGAGCCAAAGACCTTCGCTGGAAGAACATCCTACAGGGTTGTTTAATTTCTTACAGCCTTGAAACAGCCACAACCAGCAGCTGCTGAGCCATGGCTGAAGGAGAAACCACGACCTTCACGGCCCTGACTGAGAAGTTTAACCTGCCTCTAGGCAATTACAAGAAGCCCAAACTCCTCTACTGCAGCAACGGGGGCCACTTCCTGAGAATCCTCCCAGATGGCACAGTGGATGGGACGAGGGACAGGAGCGACCAGCACAGTAAGCACCCATCTCACATTTCTGGTATCTTCCTTAGTCAGGGACGGGAGACGGGAGAATAGCTAAGGGCTGTACCCCCTTCTCCAAGGTTCTTTTCAGATATGACACACTCAGACGCAGGGGTAACAAGGTACAGAGGGTCTGGGTGTGGAGAAGGGGGACTTGTGAGGGCAACAGCCTGCCTAAAGGAGTCTGATTTCAAGAGTTTAAGAGGACTCTCTGTTGACCTAACATACCTGCTGTGAGATCAGACTGGCTGCCAATGTTCAATTGTTCCAGATTCCTGTAAGCAGTGAGAGGCCTGGTCCCCAAGGCCTGTCAGGGCCCTTCTCGCTCCATGACGGGAAGGGCCACATGAGGCAGGGGCAGTAAACTCCCAACAGACAAGGGCTCAACTTCAAGTTAACCGATTCTCCAGGTTATGTTTCCACTGGGCTTGATTTGTGAAATCCTAGTTCACAATCGTAGTCTTACACCTCATTAATTATGCTGCTCTCGCTCTGCATATCATGCAGATGTGGCTGCGGTGACTGGGAGGGCTAAAGTCATTCTCCAGACCTTATAGAAACAGGAAAGTAGGAGTGATTTGAGCCAAAGACTGAGTATCTCTTCCGGGCTTTCCTGCCAGCCCTGCTCTCAGATGGTGTTGATAAATGGCGGTATGACTTTGGAGAAAAGACTTGACTATCTAAGAACAAAAATCTCTCCCTTCTGCTTTAGTATTTCTGGCAGTGGGGTGTATGTTTGATATTAGGTGTCTGGGTTCTACTGTGATGTCACTGGGGATTCCCTGAGCACCACCAAAGCATTAGATGTTGGAGCGGAGTCAAAAGTCAGATCTGGTCCCTGCTCAGAGGGTCTGAAGGGTCAAACGTGTCATAAGCCAAGGGAAGGAAAGTATGGATGAAATCAGGAGACACAGAATAGCACAGGTAGAATTTAAGGTTGTGCAGGATGGCTTTAAAATGAGATACAGAGAACACTGGCTTTTATGTGATGGTAGTCTTTATTACTGATTCAATTTACACCAAAGGTTAGGGCTTCCAAGGTGGTACTTGTGGTAAAGAACTCACCTGCCAATGCAGGAGATGCAAGAGATACAGGTTTGATCCCTGGGTTGGAAAGATCCCCTGGAGGAGGGCATGGCAAGCCATCTAGTATTCTTGCCTGGGAAATCCCATGGACAGAGGAGCCTAGCTGGCTATGGTCCATAGGGCCGCAGAGAGCTGGACACAACTGAAGCGACGTAGCACGCATGCACACACACCAAAGGTTGCAAGCACTAAGGACAAATGGTCACCCCAGTGGTGCTCACCCTCCACGCACAGAAGCACAGATGGTGGGGCGGAAGCTAGCATTCACCAACCAGGCGGCACTGTCCCTTCCCTTTCATCCACCAAGCAGACCCTTGCTATGAGAAGCAGGAAGTCTGGGGCTGAGGTTTGGGGCTGACTGCTGCAGGGTCAACTTGGTTTTAATGGCTTGTCTTCAGATGGACTTCCCAATGCCTTATACTTGATGAAAAATAGGTACCAGAGTATAGCAAAAAAACAAAAGACTACTGAGTATGTCAGACATATACACAAGCAACATTCACTGCAAATAAATGGACTTAGACTTCAATCTGTTGTGTTGTATTAGGCAAGCTACACAATTTGTGTGATATGCCTCATACAACACAAAGGGAACAAGCTGTAATCTCTAAAAGGTTTTAAACATTTCTAATAAGTCTTATCAGTTTTCTGAACCAACGAGAATGTTCTCTGGTCTTCCTCATCCCAGAGGAAAAGACAACCTTGGTGAAGTGTTCTATGGGGTTAAGCTGGCTCTTCTGGGAAACCTTAAATTCTGGGGTCACAGGAGGCTACAATTAGTACAATTCCAAGTACTAGGATTTCTGTACAGAGGGTATGTGACTTCACTGTTAACATTATAGTCTGCACTCTGGGTACAGAAGTGTGGGACAACTTCTGCATGGTGCTGCAAATTGAGCTGTCTGACCTAAGATGTCAGAAGCCCTGGAGGGCAGCATACAGTAGCATAGGAGTGTATGTGAGGAGGTCGAAACAAGAGTGACGGTGGATTAATTACTTCTCAAGTGAACTTAGGCTAGTTATGTAACTGTTCTGGCCTTACTTTTCTCAATTGTAAAATAAGAGCAATATTCCTTGCCTCCCAAGTTTCTTGGGTGAATTACATGAGACAATGTAGTGAAAATTCTTGGCACAGTCTCTTGACCGAGAGTAACTGCTCAGCATATGTTGGTTCATATTGCTACTGTCATCACCATTGTCACCATCACTACCACCACCGAGATTTCCATGTACTCAACAGAGCACATGGAACACAGCATAACACTTAAGGACCCTACCTACTCTCTTCCCTTCAGCAACACTGCCCTCCAGGAAGGCCAAGGGTTTGGAGTCAGGTTTGGATTCAAGGCCTCTCTGGCAACATTCAGAGTTGTTGTGTTGGCCTATTTACTTAGTCGAGAAGTAAGAACAAGGGCCAAGGAGGTCAGAAATGGAAGCAAGGTGAGTAAGCAGAAATCCATCCCCGTACCTGTCAATGCCAGGAGAACCAGGTAATCCACATACCCCCTGTAGAGTCAGGAGGCCTAGATTTAGAGTCAGAAACCTTGAGGTTATATTCCTGTGCTGCCGCTTTCTAACTGGATCAGCACCAGACAATTATCATTCTCTCCATTTGGCATAAAATGCTCTGCAAAAGCAGCTTTAAGTCTCCCAGCCCCCAGACCCTTCCCATCATCTTTTTCTCTACAAAAATGTGGAAGTCTCCAGTGTTCCCAGCTATCTCAACTAGCGGGGAAATACTGAGGCTCAGTTTCCTCACCAGTGCAATGGGAAGAGCAACACAGCCTTGTGTGCCTGACAAAGCTGAAAACTCATGAGATCCTGCAGCCAAAAGGACTGACTCCCTGCCATGGATGCACATACTAAATGTGGCTCTGTCGCCCTCTTCTGCCCAGAGGTGGTACTGCCACAATCTTTCTGAATTTCAAGGTTCTTCAGAAATAGAAACAACCTGGGCAGGCATGGAGTGGATGATCCCTGGGTGGTTAGCACAATGGTTTGTATTCCTTGATCATTAGTTTTAGCATGACTAGAGACCATGATGGAGAAGGCAATGGCACCCCCCCACTCCAGTACTCTTGCCTGGAAAATCCCAGGGACAGGGGAGCCTGGTAGGCTGCAGTCCATGGGGTCGCTAAGAGTTGGACACAACTGAACGACTTCACTTTTACTTTTCACTTTCATGCACTGGAGAAGGAAATGGCAACCCACTCCAGTGTTCTTGCCTGGAGAATCCCAGGGACGGGGGAGCCTGGTGGGCTGCCTTCTAGGGGATCACACAGAGTTGAACACGAGTGAAGTGACTTAGTAGCAGCAGCAGAGACCATGAAGATAAGTGGAGAGCCACACTCTAAAACTTCCTCCAGGGAGAGTATTTCTAAAAGCCAATCAAATATTTAAATAAATCTACATAAACCATGCAAAATGGAACTATACGCCTTCCAGCACTATAAGGCAAAAAAAAAAAAACTCAACTCCTTTTACAGCTTCTCTTTGTCCCCAACCAGTTGATCCACCCTGGACAGACTGAGAAGTATGCAAAATGTATTCCCTTCCTATCTCCAGGAGAATAAGTTTCCCAGAACCTAACCCAAGGTCTTTCTTGGAGTGGAATAAACCCACGGTGGATGGATGTGCATGGGCCACTGTCCTGTAGACCTGAGTCAGAGATCTCCACAGGTGGGAATTTCTGGCTGCAGAGAAGATGTTTTTGGTTCACCCTTTACAAAGGCTCAAATCATAGCTGTAGGCAGTTAGCAATGCAGACTATAGACATCTATTACTTTGCCACACTAGGGAGGCCAGGCAGGACCAGAGAGGAGAGTGGCAGACTGCAAAAAGGGGTGCTGGGGGCAGGGTGTCAGAAGATTTTCGTTGACTGCTAGGGTGTGGCTTGGGGGGCTGGTAAGTGGCCATGTCACCAGGAGAGGTAGGCTCCTGGAGGAGGAACAGGGGCAGGGAAAGAGGACCAGCTCCCCCTCAGACACCAGGTGTCTGAGGAGTGCCTTGTGTATCAGGGCAGCCCTCCTCAGGGTCATACTGCGCATTTCCTTGTGCGATTATCTAATGGTCTTCTGCCCCACTGGGCTCCCTGAGGACGGGGACTTCGTCTCTCACAGCTCAACACTGCAATCTGTGTGTCAAGCACATGGCTGCGCAGTCAGGTTCATGGCCAATAAATATTAATTTGATGAGTGAATGAACTGTGTTGCAAGCAAATAAATTCAAATTCAATATAATATTCCATAAATATCTATCAAGCACCTAATATATGCCAGGCGTTGCACTAGACTATTTAATTTCCTCTTAGCCACGGTCCTGATGAGGTTATTAATTATCATTCATAATGAACTGCCCTGTGAACTAACTCTGTGAACACTGAGCCCTGGGAAGAGCCAGTAACTGGGAAACTTGGCACCGACCCACAGCTGCATCTTCCAAAACGAAGGCTCTCTTATAGCACACTTCCACCCCTGACACCAACACCACAGTGGTGGTTTCACCCCACACACTGATTAAATGAACATATTGGATTCACACAGCCCATCTGTGGGCCCAGTAGATGCAGGACCCATCACTGCGGTTTACTGGCTCCCTGTCAGCTTCCCTGTCAGGAAGTTACTTTTCCTCCACGTGCCTGTTTCCTTGTTTAAAAACAAGGATGGCAACAGTACCCACCCTCATAGGAAAGTTGGAATTTTAAGTGTGACAGTTTGTGAATGTCTTTAACAGCCTGCCAGGCACATGATAAGCGCCTGGAACATGGTATCTATCAGCAGCAGCAACCTGAGGCTTGCTGGGCCTTCCTCCTCTAACCATCTGATCTTTGGAGTATGCTGAGTTAAACCAATGCTACACCAGCTCCCTGCATCTCGGCATCTCTGGGACTGTCCAGGCTTGGAGCTCTTGAGACCTGGCATGTAGGTACCCTGTGCCCAGGCACCAGCAGCTCCTCAAGTCCTGCCCTGTCTCGCCTCTCTGCACAGCAAGCTGTCTTGGGCAAAGCAAGGAGGAGCTCCGTGCCTGATTCCGCTCTTTCTGGGGGAGTTCACTCTCTGTCTAAGGGGGCCATAACCTATTTCTGGAGCAATAACTGGAGGATAGGAAAAAGTTCACGAGCATCCCAAACCTGCAGCCCCCTCCCGCAGCATGCACCCCTCACCTCCCCAAGCACGTACGAGGCTTCATGGGGAGCAGGATTACCGGCACCACGTACCACACAAATGGAAATGTTCCTGAGCAAAGTGTGTGCCAATCAAATATTTATAAATCAAACCACATCCTAAAGGCACTAGAGGAGTTCACTGGTCCCCAGAACCCTGCTTTGCAGCCCTTTAGAAAGGGCAGGCTCCTTCCCTTCAGTGAATCCCTCCCGCCCGCAGTTCTGGGGGCAGTCCAGATTCCCCATCCTGCTACGGCTCACCACCTGACGGCGAACCCACCGTGCTCCCCACTGCGCTGGTGTGCTCTTCAGGTGACCACAGTGGGCAGAGCCAGGCATCAGAGAGAGCAACTGGTCTTCAGACAGGCACGCTCTCCCTGGTGGCACGCCCTGCCGAAGGCCTCCTTCCCTCTCCTCCCTACCAGCTCCTTATCTGCTTATACAGGAGGGATTTTTCCAGATAGACTATTTTTTTAAAAAAATATCACACAGTCCATGGACTGTATCAAAATTTTCCAGGCACCTTTTTCAGACCCTAGAGGAGAAGCAAACACCTTTACACATTCTAAGAAAAGTCTTTTTCATACGCGCACGGGCACACACACACACACACACACACACACACACACATATGTATCCAAACCACTGTAACTTTTTTTCCCCCCACAAACTCCATTTTATTTCTTGTCCGTCTTTCTCTAATGTTTTACGGTGCCCGGCTTGTGGCTACATTTTAATTATAAATGCCACTGACATAAAACAACCTCACTAAGTTCTGAATGGGGCTGACCTCATTTTGGGTAAACACAGCAAAGGACGGGAAGTCTCCAACCCAGAATAAACCAGGCACGTAATCTCTCTGGGCCTCTCTCTGGAGAGCAGAGGTGGAAAGCAGGCTTAAAGGCCATGGAGGAACGTGCTGCAGAAGCAGGACCTCCCTCCGCAGCATTCATCCTGCTGAAGGCAGCAGCTGTAGTCTTACCTTTCAAAATTCCCAGGGAGGGACAGGAAGACACCAGCATGGTGCCCCAAAGCTCATGTCTCTTGGCACTGGCAAGTTCTAACTCCTGTCTCTTCTTTCTATCCTTGGAATGTAAGGGATCATGTGTCTTACTGTGACTAAACTACTATGAAGAGCTAATGGAAGGCTCTGAGGTGCAGAAGAGAAAACCAGAGACACCGGCTTATAATTCCTCAGGAAAAGAAGGAGGACCTCTAGACAGGGACCAGCATAGCCACTCAGATCCCTGGCTTCCCCCTTGCCTAGGTTCCCCTAAGTAAAGACCCCTGAAGAGTCCAAAGGATGAGGCAGGAGCATGGGCTGCAAAGGTCATCCTGTATATTTCAGTTATTTGACATTTACTTTTGATAAATTAGCCATTCCCAAACCAGCACACCCTAATGCGTTCCTAGACAAGGAGCAGGACTCTGGATTCCACTGGGGACACTGTGGTTACTAGTCCATCAGGCAAATGCTTCCAGTCTTTCTGTAGCACATTTTTAAAGTGCTTTATAAGTTTGAATTTCTCTAAGAAACTTGTAACTATCACTAGAGTACCTATTTTAAAAATTGCTTTTCATTTCTTCAGCTGAGTCAAAAGTCGCTGTCCATATTTCAGAGATGGGGAACAGTGACTCCCCTGAGGGCTGAGCGATTTGCCCTGTTTTTCAAAAAGCACTTGCCCCTTCATCCTTGGGATGCTGCAGAGCCATTGACCACCCTGCTCACAGAGAGCAAGTCCTAAATTCCCCATACGGGAGAGAGGAGGTACTCCCTCCACCCCTGTGTCCTGGGTGCTAACCTGGTGGAAGGTGCTGGAAGGAGACACTGAACAGAGCAGGTGTGGCCTGAGTGGCCCTTCACCAGCTTTCCGGGTTCCCTGTCTGCCCTTAAGTTGTTGTTCACTCACTAAGTTGTGACCCCATGGACTGCAGCACATCAGGCTTCCCTGTCCTTCACCATCTCCTGGAGTTTGCTCAAACTCATGTCCATTGAGTTGGTGGTGCCATCCAACCATCTCACCCTCTGTCGCCCCCTTCTCCTCCTGCCCTCAATCAGGGTCTTTTCCAGTGAGTCAGAAAGGTGTGTCTGCCCGCAAGATGACACACCTTTTGCAGATACCTACATTCAGGTCTAGATGGTCCCCGAGGGAAAGTCTGTGTTGGGTCACAGAGCACGGCAGGGGTCAGCAGCAGCAAGAAACTCAGTGCCTGCCCACCAACTACAAACCAGGCTTTACACATCAGCCACCCAGCCACACCCGGAGCACGGCAAAACCATCAGCAGCCCCACCACCCAAAGGTAACCACATTACCAACTTGCTGGCTGTTCTTGCCTCAGTATTGTCTTTTGAAAGGAACGAAGAGTTAGGATGAAAGGCAATTTCCCTCCACTCCCCTCCCCAGTCTCATTTTCATCCTCCCTAGAGCAGCCACTGCTATGAATTTGGACTGAATCAAGTGCACATTTTTATCTTTTACTCCCTATCTATTCATGCATTGGTTTATTTTATTTATTTTTTTTACAAAATTTTCATCAAGGATTTACCACAAATACTCTTTTGCAGTTTGCTTTTTTCCCACTGTACATTATTTTCTGCTTTTCTTTGAGAGAGAAAACAACTATAGAAAGGGAGAAACAAAAGGAGGGTTTTGGTTTTGTTTGCTTTTAGCTCAAAAACAAGTGGAGTTTTTGCTATTGTACTGCTTGATCACTCTGGGTCATCTGACCCTAAATAGGTGTAAGCCCCTGAAGGCAGGGACCTTGCCCACCCTGAGCAGAGCACCCAGCACGTGATGCCCGGACCATAAACACGTGGTGACTCGGTGGCTTCCCCTGAGGCCCCTGCTCCCTCCAAGAGGGAAGGGCTGCTGCTTCCGCCAAGGCTGTCGGCCAGTCCCTCCCTCTCTTTGTAAGCCCCCCTGTCCCGCTTGCTCTCCTTCCCTCCCACCCCTCAGCAGCAGCTGCAGGAGGATGTAGGTTTGGAAAACTGGAATGAAGTCACACTAGGCAGTTGGACACCTAGTCAGCTACGCGAGCAACGCGCTGGGTGTTACTCCTTCCTGCCAGCTCTGCTTGTAGAAGGATATATGTTTAAGCAACTTAGCCAGAAAGAAATCCAGTGAAAATGAGCTATGAAACTTGGACATCCTGGAGAAATAATATTTACAGAGGAAACTCTTGAGACAAACTCTCACCAGTGCAACAACTTGGTGCTGGGGCTCAGGGCCGAGGGCTGAGTCGTGCGCCAGGCAGCTCTGTCTCATGTTTACCTCCATGGGGCGTTTACACGGCCAGGACGGGGCTCCTCAGACAGCAAAGTCAACTCTACCTACCCCCACAGCGAGACAAATGGGCATTATTTAAGGCGCAGAACAGAAATGGACTAGAAAATAAAAAGTTAAAAAAATAAGTCTTCCTAGGTGATCACGATGTGCTGGTGTAGGTTCGTCGTTTATAACAACTGTACCTCGCTGGTGGGGGGTGACAACAATGGGGAGACTGTGCCATGCAGGGGAGGGGGCACATGGTAAATTTCATACTTCCCCCGTATTTCTGCTGTGAACCTAAAACTGCTCTACCAAAGGAAGTCTATTAAAAAACATTTTTCTTGATTACCCAAAAGGACTTGCCCTTTGGGGTTTCTGTTGCAGCTATAATGTGACTGACTTATAATAATGTGACCGACTTATAATAATGTGACCTACTTATATAGGTGTGCCTCGTAAGTCACTTCCGTTGTGTTTGACTCTTGAGACCCCACGGACTGTAGCCTGCCAGGCTCCTTTGTCCATGTGGCTCTCCAGGCAAGGATGCTGGAATGGGTAGCCATTTCCTTCTCCAAGGGGTCTTTCCCACCCAGAGATTGAACCCAGGTCTCCTGCGGTGAGGGCAGATTCTTTACCATCTGAGCCAAAAGTCCCAGGTAGCTAACATCATCATGGCTTCTGGATGGTAATCTGACATCTGTGCAAGTCAGATCTTGAACGTAAAGGGGACTAAGGAGGCAAGTGAATATGGCTTGATTTGGACCAATCTCTCTGGTAACTATTCAAGGTATTGTATGAAAGAGAGGAAAAAGCAGGATATTTAAAATAGTCAAGCCCAGATTCTGGTCATGGTTTTGTCTATGATTCTAAGTACAATGTCTGGTAAAAGGTGCTCTTACCAAGCTTCAGTTTCCTCACCTGTAGGACAGAGCCAGTGCCACCTTCCTCCAGGGATGCTGTGAGAAGCAATGATGTCACCTAAACACAATAAAAATGACAGCAATTTTACTGGACACTTCTAGGTATCAGATCATTAAACCTCACAACTCCAGGGAGCAGACACTATCATTACAGATAAGGAAACAGAAATAAATACCATGCCCAATCATTACACAGCTAATACACAGCCAAGCCAGAATTTAAATTCATGCAGTTTGCTTCTTGAGTTCAAACTCTTTAGTTTTACACTATTTATACCAAGATAGAAACTAGCAAGATGCCTGGCACATTGTAGATGATCAGTAAACAATTATTCCCTTCCTTTGGTCTCTCTTAAATATACAGGATTATGCTGAGAAACTAATAGCAAACACATGTGAAAGTTCTCTGCAAATCAGAGGTCAGTGAAAATACTGAGCATTGAAAATTTTTTTTATTGAGATACATTCACATACCTTATAATTCACCCATTTAAAGTATGCCATTCAGTGGTTTTCTTAGAGGTTTGTGCAACCATCTCTACAATCAGCTTTCATCACCCTAAAAGAAACCCTATACCTCTTAACCATAGTTTCCCCTTCTCTCTCCAACCCCTTCCTCAGCCCCTGGCTACCACTAATCTACTTCCTGTCTCTATGGATTTTGCCTATTCTGGACATTTATTTTAAATGGAATCATACAATATGTGGTCCTTTGTGAGTAAGCTGCTTCACTTAACATGCTTTCAAGGTTCAGTCATCTTGTAGCATGCACCAGTACTTTATTCCTTTTTATGGTTAAATAATATTCTGTTGTATACAGCACCATTATTGAATTTATTCACATGCTTCCGAGACTACTAGTGCTGGAAAAAAACCTCTAGAAATTGAATCTAAATCATTCCAATTTTACTAACAAGGAGACTATGGCCTGAAAGTTAAACAACCCAGCCAAGGTCCTGCTCATAAGTGGCAAAGCCCAGCCTTGAACCTTACAACTCACAACCCGGTCGCATCTTACTTCACTCCACAAAGCATTATTGGAAACACAATTCAAAATGTGCAGCTTACTAAGGATGGGCCAACAGAATCATCTCTGCAAAGATTAGTCTAATATTGTCCACTCAACAAATACACAATGGCTCTCCCCAGGGTGCAGAGCACTATGGGAGGCACTGGGGACTGGAGAGGAAGCAGGACAGATAAAATTCCTGCCTTTTCTCCCAAGTGTACACTCCCCTGGGAAGGCAGAAATAAATGAGTAAAGCCCTAAACCACAAAGTAAGTGCACGCTAAGTGCCATGAAGGAAACAAACCAGGAAGGAGAAAGACAAAGATGCAGGGACTAGGGTGCCAGGGCTCCCGGGGTGGGAGTGAAAGGACTTGCTGTGCAGAGTGTTGTGGGGTACTTGTGGGGGGAAGGCCGCTCTGAGGAAGGGTTTTGGGGCTGAGGCCAGGAGGAAAAGGACCGTCTTTGTGACTATTAGGGGTGAGGAGATACCAGACAGAGGGCAGAGCCTGTGCAAAGATTCTGTGGCAGAAGGGAGACTGGTGTGGGAAAGGAGTGGTGTGGCCGGAGCAGTGACTCAGTGAGCGAGTGGTGGGACCCGAGGCTGGAGAGAGAAGGCCTCTGGCCCGTGCTCCCATGACTGCCTCTCAGAGCTAAGCAGAGTCAGGAGGCCTGGTGGCAAAGGAGATTGTGGCTTCTGGTTTTCTTCTTGTGAGTTAAATAAACTCTGCTCACCAGAGGAAGTGAGTGGAGGTCCTGAGTCTCTGCAGCAAAGACTTTCAAGGACAAGAGAACTGAGTCTTCAATAAGGGTGAGGTAACTACGTATCACCCTTCGGATGAATCAGAAGATAAGGAAAACAGAGGGAAATGAGAAGATACAGACATACTAATAAGGAAGTGGTAAAATGATTACCGCACATCCACATAAGGGGACACAATTCAATTGGCAAAGATGGATGGTAACTCCTTCACTGCTTCAGTGGAAAGATTTCCAGTCAGTTTTAACTGAAAAACACAGGCACAGGACTGTAGGGTATCTTACCATTTGTGTAGGAATAAAACAAAAGCCAGGAGGGATAAAATCAATGTCTCATACATAAAATCTCTCTAGGAAAACACACTCAAAATACACCTAGGAAGAGTTTACTTGTTTGTCTCTGTCTACCCAGGAGAATGTATCCCAGGGGAAGGACCAGGACCCTTGTCTGTCCTGACCCCCATCGATTGGGAGCGAGAGGTTGGAAGGGGCAGGAGGAAGACATTCACCACCTCCTCTTCTATGTTTCCAAGTCTGAAACATGGGAATACATTTCTGATTCTAAGAAATTAAATAAAAAATGAAAACAAGGAAAAGCAATGAGGGGCCTAGGGGTACAAACTGAAGCCCTGTGTTCCTTCTAGCATCCCCTGCACCTCAGCCTCTGAGAAAGTTGACCCTTAGAGAGGTCAGCTGACTCCCAAAGAACTATTGGATGCTCAGTGGTCCCTAGTCCAGATTTCACTCCTAATCGTAACAATGGTTGGGACCAATGAAATTGTCCCGAAGTAGGCAAGGTGCCATGGGAATATCAGTCAGTGTAATTGGAGAGGGGGTAACTCAGAGCATCTCAGTCTTTACCCTTAACCTCAGTGTTTCCCAACCTTGGTACTACTGACTTCTGGGGCTGAATAATTCCTTGCAGTGAAGGGGCTCCCTGGGCACTGTAGGATGTTGAGCAGTGTGCCTGGCTTCTACTTGTTAGATGCGAGTAGCACTATCCCACCTCAGCTGGGACAACCAAGAGAGTCTGCAGACATGGCTACCTGTCCCCCGCAGAACAAAATCACCCCCATGTGAGAACCACCACTCCCATCTCAGGTACCTTCTTCATTCTCCCTGCCAGAGGTCAGGATTTCCCCTCTATCAGTACCCGAGTGGGGTTGTCACAGAGGCAGGGTCTTGACTGAACTTCATCATGGTTGAGCTCCTTGAGTTTCATACATGCCAAGCGATCTAACTTCCTGGGAATCTCTTCCATCTGGGAAAATAACACTATTAGATTTTGAAAAATAACAATCTGTCCATGAAAAGCACCCATGAAAGGAAGGCCCGGGCCATAAAAAGCACTCCTGCCAAAGCAGGTTGAGAACTGAAGCTGAACAGCCTCAGGCTGGCCAGCTGCCGACTCTATGGTACCCCAAGATCGCTCGCTGGGATGCTGGATCCAGGGAAGTGAATGAGGCTCCTCCCCTGACCCTGCCCTGTAAAGTGCATGTGGGGTCACTTTGTAACAAACGAGGCAGAGACGGGTGGGCGAGCCTGCCACCACCTCTCCTTCCCTCGAGAACATGACTCCCAACAGACGGCTTTCTTTGGAGGGCAAAGAAAAAGGAACTGTATTTCTATGTTTTGATTAATATGAGGCTCATCCTTGAGGGCTCTGTGAGATGAATGAGCAGAATTTTCCATGGCTAACTGTCCTGGCTGCCAGACTCTATCGGCAAAAGCTTAGTGTTTATTTACTTTTGCTCATGTTATTTTTATTTCAGTTCAGCTGCAGCTCTCTGCGCAAAGCATAGGGGAAGTGTATATTAAGAGCACGGAGACTGGCCAGTTCTTGGCCATGGACACCGACGGGCTTTTGTACGGCTCAGTAAGTATGAGGCTGACATGCTTCCAGACTCAGCCAAGGTTTGAGGTTTCCAGAAATCTTGTTACATGGAGTGATGCAAACTATAAAGCGTCAATTAGTCTGTTTGTTATTTTTTCCAGCAGGATTCCCACCCTCCACACAGCCTTATTTTAGGCACAAACATAAAAGAGTTTCTTGCGGTATTCTCTCAAAATACTCCAACATATTATCACATAGACAAAGAGAAAACATTGATTGAAATTTTAGTAACTCATCCAGTCACTTGCTCCAGAATACCCAATCCCACTTCATTCACTCATTCATTCCAAAAATGCTTCCTGAGCATGTGCCACGGGTTATATAGGTATGTCTCTTATGCTTTTTATAAAAACTGCAGAGCCCAGACTCTCGCAGTTGATACGTCACACATAAAACCTTTAAAACAGTCCTTTTATTCTGGAAGGGTCACCTAAAAGGATAAAAAGTTTAATAAGTTAATTCAACAAACATGCAGCAATGCCTCCTGTGTCAAAGTGCAGTTGGGTACAGGGGCGAGAGGAGGGTTGGGAGTGGGGATGGGGAGGGTAATGAATAGACACATCCCTGCCCTGGAGAAGCACGGTCCAAGAGCTTATTCAGTGGCTAAAATCCTTCTCCATCTCCTGCTCCTTCTCTCTTTTACTTAAGGCTTTATACATGTCTGACTCAGTACATATTGATCTTTGTGAGAAAGGAAGGAAACAGAGGCAATCTGATTTTGTCCCTATTCGTATCCCTGGTAAACGATTTGAATTGAAAGAGAGCTAAAGTCAATGGCTGTACGTTTTGGAATTATTTCTGGATTTCAATAATCCCTTCTCTGTAGCCTAACAACTGAACATTAAGGCTTCACCAAACCCCCCTTCTTCCCTTTTAAGAAGATATCTATCAAAAGGCAGCCAGCAGGGGAATTTCAGTCTGGGGCTCCCTTTAACTTAAATCAAATTGCCAAGTGGCAATGGGAAACTTTTTCTTGAAGCGGGAATTTCAGCCAGGGCTTGGGATCTGAACACAGTTCATCTTTTTCATGCTGCCCACTAGGGCTCAGCAGATGAGACCATTGGAGGAACAGCTGACTCCTGTAGGCTGTTTGCTGAAATACAGATTGATTGGACAACTTGAAAGGGTTTGGAGCTAGGCAGTGACTGGAAGTGAGAGTTGATTTTTTTTTTTTAAAGGCAAATCTTCCAATCTGTAATGAAATCAATAGACCAATCCATCAATCAGTGTCAGACTTGTAACTTAATCTCATATCTCTGCCAGTTTGGCAAGTTACTCACCTACTCTGAGCCTTATCTGAAGCAAGGATAGTAATGAACAGTAATTACTGCATACTTACATAGGTCAGGAGAGTCAGAGAGACAACACTCAGAACCCACACACACGTAGCAATGACAGCTATAAGGCAACTGGTTTACAAATTCCTTACATTCATTATCATGTTATATGTTACAGTTTTATGGCTTTTCTTCCTTTAAGTCAATCCTGATGTTTATTATAACCTTCTCTTACTTGTATAAAACTCTGATGGAGAATGCCCCTAAATTCCATTTCCTCTAGGGTTGAAACACCCGCTTCTCTAACCACAGTCTTGGATGTCACTGATTCACCTGAAATATGCACAGGGTGATCTTAATATATCACTATTTTCATATTCCTAAGAATATGAATTTTCATCTGCCTTCACTGATGAAGGAAAGTTCTAAAATATCTCAGAGCTTGCCCCATGCTCTTAGCCAATAGTAGGTATTCATTTATCCAGATACAAATTTTTATACGTAGAAAGTATATATTTTTTTTTTTTTTAGAAGTTTGAAAGGCTCTAAAACATTAATATATTTTTCTTTGGGAATGGTGAATGGATGACTTTACAATACGTGAATGCTTTTTTGTATTTTCCAAATTTTCTTCAGTGGGTATCTGTCGCCTACATATCGGGGAAAGCATGACATGGGGTCACAAAGAGCCAGACATGACTGAGTGACTAACACTTTCACTTCATTCTTTTTCATGCTAAATATAAAAAATTAACTAGAACAACAGGCATGAATCAGCTGTTAATCCTCAGGCCCGTGGCATTGCACGAAGTGCACAGTAAGTGCTGACAAATCCTGGTTGAAGCACAGATACAGCATCTCCAATTTGGGCTCTGACTCAGCCTGTGACTCAGCATTTCTGTGTGTGTCAACTGCTCTTGTGTAATAGACATATCAGGTGGGGGACGTGGCCGTCCTCAGCTTCATCACAGCACCCAGGCCTGACACCCACGGAGGGCGGTCATAGGGTAAGTCCTCCCGGCAGGAGAGTGGATAACCCACCTGGGTCCAACCCTGGCCAACCTCCTCCCACCCCGATGATGTGCATCAGACAGCAATGTCTGGGTAAGTTCCTCCAGAGGCAGCAGAGTCACCTAATCAAATATTACATCTATGTCCTATCTTGTTCCAAAGTGGTCTAAAGTTTCTCAGCCAGCTGTCACTGCACTAGACTACAGATGAACAAGCAGCAGAACACCTCCTGTTACACTCTTGTTGTTGTTCAGTCACTCAGTCGTGTCCGACTCTTTGCAACCCCATGGACTGCAGCATGCTGGGCTTTCCTGTCCTTCACTATCTCCCGGAGTTTGCTCAAACTCATGTCCATTAAGCCAGTGATGCCATCCAACCATCTCGTCCTCTGTGGCCCTCTTCTCCTCTTGCTCTCAATCTTTCCCAGCATCAAGGTATTTTCCAATGAGTAGGCTCTTTGTATCAGATGGCCAAAGTATTGGAGCTTCAGCTTTAGCATCAGTCTTTCTAATGAATATTCAGGGTTGATTTCCTTTAGGATTGACTGGATTTCCTTATGGTTCAAGGGACTCTCAAGAATCTTCTCCAGCACTACAGTTCAAAAGCACCAATTCTTAGGCACTCAGCCTTCGCTTTATGATCTAACTCTCACATCTGCATATGACTACTGGAAAAACTGACTTGACGGACCTTTGTTGGCAAGGTAATGTCTTTGCTTTTTAATATGCTGTCTAGGTTTGTTATAGCTTTTCTTCCAAGGAGCAAGAGTCTTTTAATTTCATGGCTGCAGTCACCATCTGCAGTGATTTTGGAGCCCAAGAAAATAACGTCAGTCAGTTTCCATTTCTTCCCCATCTATCTGCCATGAAGTGATGGGACCGAATGCCATGATCTTAGTTTTCAGAATGTTGAGCTTTAAGTCAACTTTTTCACTCTCCTCTTTCACTTTCATCAAGAGGCTTTTTAGTTCTTCTTCACTTTCTTCCATAAGTGTGGTGTCATCTGCATATCTGAGGTTATTGATCTTTTTCCCAGCAATCTTAATTCCAGCTTGTGCTTCATTCAGCCCGAATTGCACATGAAGTACTTCCTTATAAGTAAAATAAGCAGGGTGACAATATACAGCCTTGATGTACTCCTTTCCCAATTTGGAATAGTCCATTGTTCTCTGTCTGGTTCTAACTGTTGCTTCTTGACCTGCATACAGATTTCTCAGGAGGCAGGTAAGGTGGTCTGCTCGTCCCATCTCTTTAAGAATTTTCCACAGTTTGTTGTGGAACACTTTAGCAGTCAAACACTTTAGCACAGTCAATGAAGCAGATGTTTTTCTGGAATTCTCTTGCTTTTTCTACGATCCAATGGATGTTGGCAATTTGATCTCTGGTTCTTTTGCCTTTTCTAAATCCAGCTTGTACATCTGGAATTTTTTGGTTCACGTACTGTTGAAGCCTTGCTTGGAGGATTTTGAGCATTAGTTGGCTAGCATGTGAATTGAGTGCAACTATGAGGTACTTTGAACATTCTTTGGCATTACCCTTTTTTGAGATTGGAATGAAAACTGACCTCTTCCAGTCCTATGGCCACTGCTGAGTTTTTCAAATTTGCTGACATATTAAGTGCAGCACTTTCACAGCATCATCTTTTAGGATTTGAAACAGCTCAGCTGGAATTCCATCACCTCCACTAGCTTTGTTCGTAGTGATGCTTCCTAAGGCCCACTTGACTTCACACTCGAAAATGTTTGGCTCTAGGTGAGTGATCCCACCATCATGGTTATCTGGGTCATGAAAATCTTTTTTGTATAGTTCTTCTACGTATTCTTGCCACCCCTTCTTAATATCTTTTGTTTCTGTTAGGTCCATACCATTTTTGTCCTCTATTGTACCCATCTCTGCATTAAATGTTCCCTTGGTATCTAATTTTCTTGAAGAGATCTCTAGTCTTTCCATATTCTATTGCTTTCCTCTATTTCTTTGCACTGATCATTTAGATAGGCTTTCTTATCTCTCTCTGCTATTCTTTGGAACTCTACATTCAGATGGGTATATCTTTCCTTTTCTCATTGACTTTCACTTCTCTTCTTTCTCAGCTATTTGTAAGGCCTCCTCAGACAACCATTTTGCCTTTTTGCATTTCCTTTTCTTGGGAAGGGTTTTGATCACTGCCTCGTGTACAACGTTATGAACTTCCATCCATAGTTCTTCTGGCATTCTGTCTATCAGATCTAATCCCTTGAATCTATTTGTCACTTTCACTGTATAATCCTGTTATGTAGTTCCTTACTAATCAGAGATAACTTAACTGAATACTTTAAATGAACTCAAGCATGAAAGTACATTCATCACCTACTTGGTGAGCACCTCTTATGTGCAAATTTTCTGTGTTGGGGAGGAGACACAAGGCTGACAAGATTCCATCTCTTTCCCTAGTAGGACTGACAGTCCATACAGACAAACATGCTCACCAATAGAGAATAAACAATAGGATTGGAAACCACCAGAAAGGGACTTGCCAATCACTGTTGAGTGAAGAGATAATATAGACATCACATGACTTGGAATTGGAGCTAAGTCAATACAGAGCACGTGTATTTTAAAACTCCTGTCTTATGTCCAAACATAATAAATGTATTCTAAAATCTTGACAAATAGAAAGTGCCAAGAACTGGAATTCCTCCCATTCTAACATACATTTTAGTGAAAAAAAGAAAGAAAGAAAGAAAGAAAAGTAATTATTGGTAGGTATTTTCAATGTAATTGCACAGTTTAAAATGTTTTAACTATCTATCCAATTAATAAAGTGACAGTTGCATTGGATCCTTTCATGTGGATATACCTCTCTCCACTTAACCAATCGCCTTTCCATGGGTATTTACATTGTTTCCCATGTTATCATTATAGCCAATATTTCAAAGAACATCTTTTGAAAATATAGTTTTACACTGGCTCAACTATCTCAGAAGTGTCAATTCCTAGAAGGGAAATCACTGAGTCAAGGGTAATGCATACTTTAAATTTTGATGCGTATGCAAGTTCAATTCAGTCACCCAGTCATGTCCAACTCTTTGCGACCCCATGGACTGCAGCACGCCAGGGCTCCCTGTCTATTACCAACTCCCAGAGCTTGCTCAAACTCATGTCCATCGAGTCGGTGATGCCATCCAATCATCTCATCCTCTGTCATCCCCTTCTCCTCCTGCCTTCAATCTTTCCCAGCACCGGGGTCTTTTTTAATGAGTCAGTTCTTTACATCAGGTGTTTAAAGTATTAGAGTTTCAGCTTCAGCATATGCAAAAGTCCCCTCAAAAAGTTTCCACCAATTTATCTCACCAACAGTGTGTAAAGTGCCTATTTCCCACACTCTCCCCAATACTAAGCCTTGTAAATCTTTTTAAGATTATTATAACCAACATAAGTTAAATCATTTTTTAATTTGCATCTTCCTGCTAGTGAGATTAAATATGTTTTCATAGATTTATCACCCATTTTTCAGACAACAGAGATAACAGGCCATTTTGATAACATCCTAAGTCTACATCCATATGGCCTATCCATGTCTCTGTATGCTCATACATAAAGATGTATGGAAGGAAGTTCATCAACTGTTAACAGATGCCTATATCTGAATAGGTATGCCTTGGGGTGATTTTTTTCTTTCTGTTTTTTTTTTTTTTTAATTTCTTTCTGTTTTTAAAGTGAAGCTGTGATCTTTTATAAGTATCATTCATTTGATAAGTAGCAAAAAATAAAGTTATTTTCATTAAAAAAAAAAAAAAAGAGAGAGAAACCCTTTACATTCCAGGACATGTTTTTTGCTTAGGATATATTTTGTGCACGCATGTTCATAATGGAGAAGGAAATGGCAACCCACTCCAGTACTCTTGCCTGGAAAATCCCATGGATGGAGGAGCCTGGTAGGCTACAGTCCATGGGGTCGTGAAGAGTCAGACAGACATTGACTGAGCAACTTCACTTTCACTTTTCACTTTCATGCACTGGAGAAGGAAATGGCAACCCACTCCAGTGTTCTTGCCTGGAGAATCCCAGGGACGGGGAAGCCTGAAGGGCTGCCATCTATGGGGTTGCACAGAGTCGGCCACGACTGAAGCGACTTAGCAGCAGCAGCAGCATGTTCATAACAGCACTAAAGTAAAATCCTGATGTTGTTAGTGAAAATCACTAGGGGATAAAGTAAAACTGGCAGGTTTTCATTTACTCTTCAGGATCACACTTAAGAACGTCCCACAGCATCACAATCTGGTTTCACCTATTTTGGATGTTTTTCACAGTCAAACCTAGCTGCCAGGTCTCCACAGAGACAAAAGATTTAGCCTTGTCCTTGAGGTACTTAAAGTCTTTTAGGATTTCCTCCATTGGAGAGTGTAGGGTCCTGAGCACAACAGATTCGAGAAGAGCTTACATAACAGCAGATGTACACTGAAGGCTCACTGAAGTCCTCATTTCTATCCTCAGACACAGGTTCCATTATTTTTCCCAGTATTTGTTTCACTGAACAAAAAAGTGAAGCACAGAGAGCCTCACTAACTTGCCCAAGGTCACACAACTAGTAACACAGAGGAACCCCATCTAAAACCACTCACTAATTATTCTACTCTCTCTGGTTTTATTGGTTTTTTTAGCAGACACCCAATGAGGAATGTGTGTTCCTGGAAAGGATAGAGGAAAACCATTACAACACCTACACATCCAAGAAGTATGCAGACAAGAATTGGTTCGTTGGTCTCAAGAAGAACGGAAGCTCCAAACTCGGTCCTCGGACTCACTTCGGCCAGAAAGCCATCTTGTTTCTCCCCCTGCCAGTCTCCTCTGATTAAAGAAATCTGTTCTGGGTGCTGACCACTCCAGAGGAATCTGAAGGGGTCCTCACCTGGCTGACCCCAGATTGTACCCTTTACCATTGGCCGTGCTAACCCCTGGCCAACACAGCTTAAACCTGTAACGTGCTTCTAAATGCCCCGTTCGCTATTTTTTAGAGCCCTTCGCCCTGGCACAGTTTGGAACTGAGGAACCAAATGGCTTTTAGGGGCCAGCTGGCTGGCCAGTCTGGGTCTGGTTTGGAAGTCCAATTGCCTCTGGGCATCTGCTGCTGGCTGAGCCTCTCAATGAATGGGTGGGGCCAAATGAAGTATGAGCAGGGGGCTGCCAAGTGGGTTGGGAGTAACTGCATGCAATTCCCTCTATAGAGTAAAGCCTGCCTGTGAGTCCCCTGAACATCTGGCATGACTCCCTTTCATCCTTTCAATCCATCACGAATGTCAGCAGAAAAGTTGATGGCTAGGTTGGAGGAAGGCAGCTTTCCATGAGTGGAAACATGGATGAAGAAATCCTCTCTGAAGAACAGAAGGGATTCCAATAGCAAGGGGAGGCTGACTGGATCCGAGTGGGATTTCAGCGCACAATCCCACTGGGATGATTGTGGGAGGCTCAGGCACAGGATAGCAGAATGAAGGCACAGCCTTAGTAGCTGTTACAATGCCTTGACTTCCCCCTGGTCATTCAGCAGCAGGAAGCCCTTGGATGATGTCAGATGGAGAGCAGAAGTGGGTTCTTGATAAAAATCAGGTTGTCGGGTGTTGGGAAATTCATTTGGGTCTGGGGAGTGGGTGTGGGAGTGATAAGATAGAGGAAGCATGGGCTGAGAGGATGTTATTCTCCAAAGAGGACACTCTAGAAATGAGAAGGAAAGAGAAAGGGACACCATGACCTGTGTGTGGGCACCAGAAAGTGCAGGTTTGGAGGTCCTGGGGCACTGCTTACAAACCATAGGGCATCTTGTTTTGACTGCAGATTATGGTTCAGTGGGTCTGCGGTGGAGTTTTCCCATTTCTTACAAGCTCCTGGATGCTGCAGATGCTGCTGCCTATCCACTCTACCTCCACACATTAAATAGCAAGGTCCCTAAAAGTGTTATTCAAATATAAGGGGGCTCAAACCCAGACCCCACCCACCACACCCTTAAAAATGCATGCTCCATGGATCTTCCTGCACTCAGGCAGTTATACTTGAGTTAAGGATTGTGGGTCTAAAGCACTTTGGCCAAGTGCCTATAAAATGCCCATTTAGAAGATATACAAAAGCATACTTCAAAAATATTAAACCCTCACAAACAGCTTTTCCCAAAAGGCCGTTTGTGTGACGATTACTCATATAAATATGCTTCCTGCTTCAAGAAAACTTGACCCAAGTGGCTAGCAAATTAGAAACACCATTCATCTCTGACATGACACTGTTGCCATGTAAAGGCCTTTAATAAGCCATTTAAATTTACTGTGAGATTGTACCTTTTAGTCATATTTAAAAATATATAGCTCAAAGGCAGTTAAACTGATTAGTATTCAGCCATTGAGAATTACAATGATAGCATATGCTATATAAACTCCTTAATTATCTACTACTTGGACTACTACAATTACCTTAGAAAATGAGATTTCTCTCTGTTTTTCACTGTGGTGTTATAAATTTTCTTTTGAAAATGGGGACTCTTGAGCAATGATATAATTGTGTATAAAAACTGATGTCTTATAATGATTTTTAGTAATTATGCATTGAAAGGTAATTCCTTAGTAATTGAACTATTCTGAATAAGAAAAATGGCAATATGTGAAAGTTCAGCATGATACAATTGAGGAATTAAGTTAACACTACACTATTAATATAATTCTGCATTTGTACAGCAGAACATTTCATAACTTTTTCTGTTTTTGTAACTTGGATAAGACAATTCTATTTTATTTTAGTAAGTCTTTGCAGGCAAGTTGGGGATAGTGCAGTGTGGCTTGACATCTCTTGACTATGAAGATTTGGCCAGAAAAAGGTACCCAGAGAGGAAATCTAAGATATTTATAATGGTCCATAATTTTTAGTTTATGAATCAAATTCAAGTATAACATGGGCCAAGAAAAATTAAAACTGTGGCTAAAAGGTGAGACAGAAGTCTGTGGTTGCAAAGACCCAAAGCATTGAGAAGAAACATTACTGTGAACTTGACAAGCTCAGCCCAGTCGTTATTCGTGTATTCACTCAATGAGTAAGTGCCAAAGGTGTGTCAGGCATTTTACTGGGTCCTGGCGCCCCTGGGAACATTGTCTGCCTGGTTTGCTGCTGTATTCTCTCCCAGGGCATTATATAATGTTTATAATGAAAAATGCTGAGGATTCATTTCTTTCAGTCAAGTAAAGACCAGAGAATCTGTAGATACTGCTGAATAAACAACTCCCAGAAACCAAGATTTTTGGAAGAATTAGCAACCCCTATCTTGAGATAAACCTCTATCAAAGTGTCAGGATATGGCCAGGTAAATCTAACACTGCAACTGCAGAACCATGTCAGTTCAGGCAGATGGCCTTCAAATCAATAAAAAAGGCCTTCTGAACTTATATGAAGGAAGTGGGTGGCAGTTTCCTGCACTGTTTTGAACATGTTCTCATTCCTCAAATATGGAGCATTCTTGTTGCTCTCCCTCTCCCGCGAGAAAGTTGCGAAGCCATCTGCTTGTCAGATGCCTGTTGTGTGGATTCATTTTCAAGCCAACTGTTACGAGTTGCCTGACATTCTGTACAAAGCATCAGGAGTGTATACGCTTCTGATTGTTTTCAATGTGATGGTGGAGGTGGTGGAAATCTGTTTCCTTGGAAGGGGTGATAATTAAAGCCTCCTATGGCTAACCATGTGGACTTAGAAAAAACTGACTAGAGCATCCCATGTTACTGAAGATAAGGGTCCGTGCTTTGTGCTGGAGGAGATGGAGCCCACGTCCTCAGCCCTGTAAAGCATAATGCTTAAACCAATTAAGTTCCTGGGCTGCAAAGCAGACCTCAGAAGAAGAAGATGCCTGTCATTCATATCACTGTCTCTCTTTTTTTGCACCTTTAAAATATTAGTAAATGTTACACTTAAAGGCGAAAACTATTCTCTCGGTTTGTGAACGTCACCGCGTCTCATCTTCCTGTGCAAGGACTTAGCTGGCATTCCGAGCTCTGGCTGCTTTGTCTCCTGCACTTAGCTTGTTACCAGATATGAGACTTTGAAGGTTGATAGGAAATACATCTTTTCATTTTGTTTGGAAACCTAAGTCAATAACGGTGCTTTTCCAGGGATCCATTAGGGAAATATATGCAGGAAATTTGCCCCCTCAAGGGCCAAGGACCATGACTAACTTGCTGTTGTTGTTGAGTTGCTAAGCTGTGTCTGACTCTTTGTGATCCCATAAACTGAAGCACCTCAGGCTTTCCTGACCTTCACTATCTCCCAGAATTTGCTCAAACTCATGTCCATCCATGATACCATCCAACCATCTCCAACCATCTCACCCCTCTGTCACCCCCTCTCGTCCCTCTGCCGACCCCTTTTTCTCTTGCCCTCCATCTTTCCCAGCATCAGAGTATTTTCCAGTGAGTAGGCTCTTTCTATCAGGTGTCCAAAGTATTGGAGCTTCAGCCTTAGCATCAGTCTTTTTAATGAATATTGCAGATTGATTTCCTTTAGGATTGACTGGTTCAATCTCCTTACAGTTCAAGGGACTCTCAAGAATCTTCTCCAGCACTACAGTTCAAAAGCACCAATTCTTAGGCAGTCAGCCTTCTTTATGGTCCAACTCACACATCTGCACATGACTACTGGAAAAACCATACCTTTGATTATATGGATCTCTGTCGGCAAAGTGATGTCTCTGCTTTTTAATATGCAATCTAGGTTTGTCATAGCTTTTCTTCCAAGGATCAAGCATTTTTTAATTTCATGGCTGCAGTCATGAAAGTAACTTTCATGAAACTTTATGAAACTGCCCAAGAAAATAAAATTAGTCACTGTTTCCACTTTTTCTCATCTATTTGCCATGAAGTTAGTTTTCTGATGCCATGATCTTAGTTTTTTTAATGTTGAGTTTTAAACTAGCTTTTTCACTTGCCTCTTTCACCCTCAACAAGAGGTTCTTTAGTTACTCTTCACTTCCTGCCATGAGAGTGGTATCATCTGCATATTTGAGATTGTTGATATTTTTCCCAGCAATCTTGATTCCAGTTTGTGATTCATCCAGCCTGGCACTTCACATGAGGTACTGCGCATGTAAGTAAAATAAGCAGGGCTACAAAATACAGCCTTGATGTACTCCTTTCCCAATTTGGAACAAGTTCATTGTTCTATGTCCAGTTCTAACTGTTGCTTCTTGACCTGCATATAAGTTCCACAGGAGGCAGGTAAGATGGTCTGGTATTCCCAACTTTTTAAGAATTTTCCTCAGTTCGTTGCGATCCACACAGTCAAAAGGCTTTAGCATAGCCAATGAAACAGAAGTAGATGTTTTTCTGGAACTCCCTTGCTTTTTCTATGATCCAGTGGATATTGGAAATTTGATCTCTGGTTTCCGTCCTTTCTAAAACTACTTTGATATATCTGGAAGTTTTCGGTTCATGTACCATTGAAGCCTAGCTTGAAGGATTTTAAGCATTACCCTGCTAGCATGTGAAATAAGCACATTACATGATGGTTTGAACATTCTTTGGCATTGCTCTTCTTTGGGATTGGAATGAAAACTGACCTTTTCCAATCCTGTGGCCACTGCTGAGTTTTCCAAATTTGCAGACATATGGAGTGCAACGCTTTCATAGCATCATCTTTTAGGATTTGAAACAGCTCAGCTGGAATTCCATCATCTCCACTAGCTTTGCTTGTAGTAATGCTTCCTAAGGCCCACTTGACTTCACACTTCAAAATGTCTGGCTCTAGGTGAGTGACCACACCATCATGGTTATCTGGATCATTAAGACCTTTTTGTATAGTTCTTCTGTGTATTCTTGCCACCTCTTCTTACTATGTTCTGCTTCTGTTAGGTCCTTGCTGTTTCTCTCCTTTATTGTGCCCATTCTAGTATAAAATGGTCCCTTGGTATCTCCAATTTTCTTGAAGAGATCTCTAGCCTTTCCCAGTCTATTGTTTTCCTCTATTTCTTTGCATTGCTCACTTAAGAAGGCTTTCTTATCACTCCTTGCTACTCTTGGAACTCTGCATTAGCCTGGGTATATCTTTCCTTTTCTCCTTTGCCTTTCACTTCTCTTCTTTTCTCAGTTATTTTTAAGGTCTCCTCAGACAACCAATTTGTCATCTTGCATTTCTTTCTTTGGGATGGTTTTGGTTGCTATCTCCTGTACAATGTTACAAACCTCCAACCACAGTTTTCAGGCACTCTGTCTATCAGATCTAGTCCCTTGAATCTATTTACCACCTCTACTGTATAATCATAAGGGATTTGATTCAGGTCATACCTGAATTGCCCAGTGGTTTTCCCTACTTTCTTCAATTTAAGCCTGAATTTTGCAATAATGAGTTCATGATATGAGCCACAGTCCACTCCAGGTCTTCTTTTTCTGCCTGTATAGAGTTTCTCCATCTTCAGCTGCAAAGAATATAATTAATTTGATTTCTGTATTGACCATTTGGTGATGTCCATGTGTAGAGTCATCTCTTGGGTCGTTGGAAGAGGGTGTTTGCTATGACCAGTGTGTTCTCCTGACAATACTGTTAGCCTTTGCCCTCTTTCATTTTGTACTCCAAGGCCAAACTTGCCTGTTACTCCAGGTATCTCTTGATTTCCTACTTTTGATTTCCAATACCCTATGATGAAAGGATCTCTTTTTTTGATGTTAGTTCTAGAAGGTCTTATAGGTCTTCACAGAACTGGTGAACTTCAGCTTCTTTGACATTGGAACCTGGTTGGGGCATAGACTTGAATTACTGTGATGTCAAATGATTTGCCTTGGGAATGAACTGAGATCATTCTGTCATTTTTGAGATTGTACCCAAGTATTGCATTACAGACTCTTTTGTTGACTATGAGGGCTACTCCATTCAATCTAAAGGATTCTTGCCCACAGTAGTAGATATAATGGTCATCTGAATTAAATTCACCCATTCTCATCCATTTTAGTTCATTGATTCCTAAAATGTCAATGTTCACTCTTGTCATCTCCTGTTTGACCACTTCCAAATTACCTTGATTCATGTACCTAACATACCAGGTTCCTATGCAATATTGTTCTTTACAGCACTGAACTTTACTTTTACCACCAGATACACCCACAACCAAACATCATTTCCTCTTTGGCCCAGCCTTTTCATTCTTTTTGTCCTTATTTCACTCCTTCCCAGTAGCATATTGGACACCTACCAACCTGGCGGGCTCATCTTCTGATGTCCTATTTTTTTGCCTTTTCATACTTTTAATGGGGTTCTCAAGGCAAGAATACTGGAGTGGTTTGCCATTTCCTACTTCAGTGGACCACTTTTTGTCAGAATTCTCCACCATGACCTGTCTGGGGTGGCCCTGCATAGCTAACTTAGCTGACACTAATTCTTCATCGTAGCATGCAAAATTACGCTACTATTGGAAAGCTAACCAGTTTGCATTTGGCAAAGATATAGTAACTTGAAAAAAATTTTAAGGATATACTTACAATTTTCAGTCAATGGAAAGAAGAGCATCTCTTGCATCTTCCAGAACCTTGATGTGGAGTTAAGAGGTCTGCCCATCAGATTTTCTGAAATTAACACATTAAAAAACATCTCCTTAAATAAACTCCTAAGTCCGTATAGTCGAAACTATGATTTTTCAGTAGTCATGTAGGGACGTGAGAGCTGGCCCATAAAGAAGGCTTAGTGTCAAAGAATTGATGCTTTTGAACTGTGGTGTTGGAGAAGACTCTTGAGAGTCCCTTGGACTGCAAGGAGATCAAACCAGTCAATCCTAAAGGAAAGTAACCCTGAATTTTCATTAAAAAGACTGATGCTAAATCTGAAGCTCCAATACTTTGGCCACCTGACGCAAACAGTTGACTCATTAGAAAAGACCCTGATGCTGGGAAAGATTGAGGGCAGGAGGAGAAGGGGGTGACAGAGGGTGAGACGCGTTGTATGGTATCATCAACTCAATGGACATGAGTTTGAGCAAACTCCAGGAGATGATGAAGGACAGGGAAGCCAGGCTTGCTGCAGTTCATGGGGTCGTAAAGAATCAGACATGACTAAGTGACTGAACAACAAAATCTTATGACTTCTTATTTTTAGAAGGAAGGACACTTCTTCCTAGACATTGTGACAGAATCAGATCACACACACACACCCTCACACATATGCAAACATATGCATATACTCGCACATGCATGCATGCTCACATGTAATTTATAAAAAAAGGTTGGGTGGTGTTTGCTCACTCTTTGAGTTATGTATCATGATCAATCCCTCCTTTTCCTTCTAAAGTTGCCTAAAGCAGTAGTTTTGTACTTTTTGGAGCTTAAGCAACCATAAGAACTACATTTTCTATCCCATTTTCTAACATAGTACATATATTGCTTTTAGCATTCACATAATTGAAACCAAAAAAATGTAAAACATTACATATATGAAATGCACACTGAGATTTTCCTATTACACTCCCCTAAAAAATGCTGGTCAAACATCAATTAAATGGGGTCACAACATTCAGGGTCACAACCACAGATTAAAAAACACTGGCTAAATGCAACCAATCTCCTTCCCAAAGATGACTGGACCCTACTAGCCTCGTGTATTTTGACTTTAGTGTTTTCAAAGACATGGTATGCTCTTCGCTCAATGACATAAATCAAAGCAAGATCCTCCATACCCACCTCCTAGAGTAATGGAAATAAAAACAAAAGTAAACATGTGGGGCCTGATTAAACTTAAAAGCTGTTGCACAGCAAAGGAAACTAAAAGCAAGGTTTAAAGACAACCCTCAGAATGGGAGAAAATAATAGCAGATTAAACAACTGACAAAGGATTCATTTCCAAAATATACAAGTAGCTTATACAACTCAATATCAGAAAAACAAACAACCCAATCAAAAAGTGGGGTAAAGACCTAAACAGACACTTCTCCAAAGAAGACATACAGATGACTAACAAACACATGAAAAGATGCTCAACATCACTCATTATTAGAGAAATGCAAATCAAAATGACAATGAGAGATCACTGCATACCAGTCAGAATAGCCATCACCAAAAAGTCTATAAACAATAAATGCTGGAGAGGGTGTGGAGAAAAGGGAATGCTCTTGCACTATTGGTGGGAATACAAATTGATACAGCCACTATGGAAGATGATATGGAGATTCCTTAAAAAACTAGGAATAAAACCACCATATGACCCAGCAATCCCACTTCTAGGCATACATCCTGAAGAAACCAAAACTGAAAAAGACATGCATCCCATTGTTCACAGCAGCACTATTTACAATAGCTAGAACATGGAAGCAACCCAGATGTCCATCAACATTCATCTAGATGAATGGATAAAGAAGCTGTGGTACACATACACAATGGAATATTATGCAGCCATAAAAGGAACACATTTGAGTCAGTTCTAATGAGGTGGATGAACCTAGAGCCTGTTATACAGTGAAGTTAGTCAGAAAGATAAATATAGTATACTAACGCATATATACAGAATCTAGAAAGATGGCACTAAAGAATTTACTTGCAGGGCAGCAATGGAGAAACAGACAAAGGGAAAAGACTTATGGACATGGGGAGAGGGGAGGAGAGGGTGAGCTGTATGGAGAGAGTAACATGAAAACTTACATTACCATATGTAAAACAGATAGCCAAAGGGAATTTGCTATATGGCTCAGGAAACTCAAACAGGGGCTCTGTATCAACCGAGAGGGGTGGGATGGGGAGGGAGATGGAGGAAAGCTCAAGAGGGAGGAGATATATGTATACTTATGGCTGATTCATGCTGATGTTTCATAGAAAACAACAAAATTCTGTAAAGCAATTGTCCTTCAATTAAAATATATATATATATTTATAAAAAGACATGGTTTGCTCTTGAATAAACAATACAAAAGGACATCCTGTTACCTAGGAACCATCTGTTTTAAGGGCATAATGAATTTTTTTAGCTGGTTTGCTACTAATCATGCAAAACAAATGCAGTGATACAGATCCCATGGGCACCCAGTGCTGCCTCCAATGCTGGTCTCAGCAGATTTCTGCTCTCAGAGCTACAGAGACTCTGACCCTCTCCCCTCCTGTGTAGGCTGGTGGGCGATAGTCCATGGGGTCACAAAGATTTGGACACGACTTAGTGACTAAACAACAACAACCTCCTCCTATGGAAATCTCATGACTTTGGGGTTTGAGGTCATCCCCTCCCTAACTCCCACTGTCTTCACTTCATGCCTCACTCTTGACCCCACAATTCCTATTTCATAACCATTTCTGAACAAGACATGAAAAGTGGACTAAGCGAGGAAAAGGCTAGAAACCCAGGACCTCTAAGCATCCTCCCCAGTGCCCATCACTTTCTAGAAATGATGCTGTTATCTACTTAAAAAGAAAAAAAGTATATACCATTCATGACTCAGTCATAAGATAAAACATCACTACTACTGGACTACATCTTATTCAGAGATTCAAAAATTCCCATCCTTGCTGAACCAACCAGAAAGTGTAACCCTATGCTCTAAATATTTGAGGGGTTTAGGGTGGTTGATAATTGACCTCTTATGGATGCTTCTTATAGGTGAACTGGACTGCAAAGAGAAAAATATAAATGAGGTCACCTTTCACATTTCTGGCAGGACAGTGATGTCCTGTCTGCCCCGTGGTGAAGAGAGGAGGGAAATCCCAAACCTTAATTGCTTCTGGGTTGTCAGGATATTAACAAGCATGGTAAAAGTGACACCTAAACAAAGATGTGCCCCTAAACTGGACTTTTGCAAATTAAAAAAAAAAAATCTTTTCAGGAGCATTCGTGCAAAGTAAGAAGCCCAGCCAAGCAGTGGGATTTGTATGTTTTCCTTTTCACAATTACTAAGGATTCGTTTGACAAGTATTAAAGTTGAAATGATGGCTCACAAAGAGTGGCACACTCCCCCCCCTTCTGACTTGGCTCCCTAAACCTCTTCCTCACCCCCAGAAAGACTCTCTTTGCCACTGTACATACAATTAATCTAAAATCTAGGCAGACAACTGAGTGCTTAAGACGTTGGGATCTACCATCGGGTATTCTGGACCCCAATGATTCATCTAATACCCTCTCAAGTTACAAAGGAATGATACTAAGTGACTATTGGGATCTTTCTGTAACATGGTACTCACTCTGTGGTTGACATATTGACCATGACATACTACATTGTTAGCTTTCCACTCTAGCTATAAAATTAAAGAGAGAAACCAGGTCACACACAGCCTGAAGCTAGAGAGTGGATTTGCTTTATAAACTGCATATAACTAAAAAAAAAAATGCATATAACTGTAGGACCTTGTTTCGGTGTTTTGGGGTCTTCCAAGAAGTCTGAGAATATTTGTGATGTGGGGAGGAGTATTTCCCAAATTGCTTCCTTCCTTCTTAGCTTCCGACTGTCACACAGGCTAAATTTATACACTCAGCAGCTAAACACTGGTGTCTATTTTATTACATAAACAAGCAAAACCTCACTGCGTCCTTGACGTGCTTTTCTATCAGCCTTAATGAAGGGTTGGGCATTACCTCTTTGGAACGGTATTCAATTTCAGGATTTAGTTCACTGGGCTGCAGTGTTTGGGGATGTAGCTGTAGGCAGACAATTTGTACAAATCACAGAAACACACTTCATTGTGATTTCCACATTTCATGTTTTCCTGCCTCAGGAAAAACATTTTTAGTCTAACCTAGAGATACATAAGAGCAAGACATTAGATTACCTTACTGAACTTTCTTCTCCACAATATGCAATAGGAATGTTATCATATGCTCACACATTTTGTGTAAATTGTAGACACAGGACTGTTCATAGCCTGGGAATATCAACTGTGTTCAGAATTTAGTCATTTCCTATAGAAATGAAACCTGTATGTGGGTCAAAGAATCAACAGTTAGAATCTTACATGAAACATCTGGCTAGTTCAAAATTGGGAAAGGAGTACAATTAAGCTGTATACTGTCCCCTATTTATGTAACTTATTTGCAGAGCTACCATGCGAAATATGGGCTAGACGAATCACAAGCTGGAATCAAGATTGCAGGTAGAAATAGCAGCAGCTTCAGATAAACAGATGATACCATTCTAATGGCAGAAAGTGAAGAGGAACTAAAGAGGTGAAAGAGGAAAGTGAAAAAGCTGGTTTAAAACTCAGCATTCAAAAAACTAAAATCATGACATCCGGTCCCATCACTTCACGGCAAACAGAAGGGGAAACAGTGGAAGCAGTGACAGATTTTATTTTCCTGGGCTCCAAAATCACTGCTGACAGTGACTGCAGACACGAAAATAAAAGATGCTTGATCCTTAGAAGGAGAGCTGTCACATACCTGTTGTGTTAGTCGCTCAGTCGTACCCGACTCTTTGCGACCTCGTGGACTGTACAGCCCACCAGGCTCGTCTATCCATGGGATTCTCTAGGCAAAATACTGAAATGGGTTGCCATGCCCTTCTCCAGGAGATCTTCCTGACCCAGGGATCAAACCCCAGCCTCTTGGGTCTCCCGCACTGGCAGGCGGGTTCTTTACCACTAGCGCCACCACCCATCTAGATAGCATATTAAAAAGCAAAGACATCACTTTGCCAACATAGGTCCACATAGTCAAAGTTATGCTTTTTTCCAGTAGTCATGTACAGATGTGAGAGTTAAACCATAAGGAAGGCTGAGTGCTGAGAATTGATGGTTTTGAACTGTGGTGTTGGAGAAGACTCTTGAGAGTCCCTCAGACAGCAAGAAGATCAAGTAAGTCAATTCTAAAGGAGATCAAACCTGAATATTCATCAAAAAGACTGATGTTGAAGCTCCAGTATTTTTGCCACATTATGCTAAGAGCCAACTCATTGGGAAAGACCCTGATGCTGGGGAAGATTGAGGGCAAGAGGAGGAGAGGGCAACAGAAGATGAGATGGTTGGATGGCATCATCAACTCAATGGACATGAGTTTGGGCAAACTGAGAGACAGTGAAGGACAGGGAAGCCTGAAGTCCTACAGTCCATGGGTTGCAAAGAGTCAGACATGACTTAGCAACTCAACAACATAGAAGTGAATGGTAAAATCTATGACATTCTCAAAATAAGAATATCTACATGAGGATCCCCAAATCACCTGGGAAACTGTGTTTGTTTTAGAACTGACCAGATTATTTCTGATAATACAGGATAAAAACCCAATCCAGGGTAGCAGTGCAGAGAAGAAAAATGAGGGAGAAATTGGTTTATCTTTGGGGCTATCAGAACCTGTCACATCATATTTAACTGGTATGAAGAAGAGAGATGGTTTTTACATAACACTTGAAAATGTATAACTCCCAAGCAACTGAAACATCTGGGAAGAATTCGATGGGGCAGAAGGCTAGTCAATCCAGCCCAGTCCACACGATAAATAGCAGCAATAAGCTGAAAATGAAGCATCTTTCCTCAATTCCCTCACTAGTTCACCCATTACCTACTGAGCGTTTGGGACTAGGTTAGTCAACGTCTGATAAGAAGACAGAAACCACACCAATAATTTAAATAGGAAAATATCAATGGAAAGAATTTTTAGCTAGTAAAAAGGGACTGACTACAAAGAGAGGTAAAGCGACCTCTGAAGATAACTGAACAGCAGA
Source organism: Cervus elaphus (assembly GCF_910594005.1). Lineage (NCBI taxonomy): Eukaryota > Metazoa > Chordata > Mammalia > Artiodactyla > Cervidae > Cervus > Cervus elaphus. Next base: position 54,889,589 of record NC_057823.1, on the reverse strand, counting down.
TGTAGGGAGCAGTTACAACCCCCAAGATTGAGGAAAGTATTCAAGGAAGGAACAAATAAGCAAGAAGCCCTTCTCTGGAGGATGACACTCAGACTTCATGGGCAAAGGTGTGGCTGGGGCACATGGGGACAGAGGCTCTCACCATGGTGCTTCACGGAGCTTCCCACAGGAGTATTGGCAAAACTCTGCAAGCAACTTACTGGGGTGCCAATGGCACTCACTGGAGCTTGTGCACCACTAGGTCTTCAGCAGGAAGCTGCCCACTGGCCAAGGCCATAGGAGCAAGAAGAAAAGAACCCTAGAAAAAAGCCCCTTCCTCTCACAGCGGCCCTCCAGCGCCCTCTACTGACAAACCTCATGTGGCATCAGCTGGTGAAGGAGAAAAGATTACAGGGTCCAGCTCCAGCATGAAAAGAAAGCAGAGAAGAATGAAAATGGAGCAGATGCACTGGTAACTAGCATAAACATGACTTAGATACTGTGCTAGACACAGTGTTAGAAGATGAACAAGTATGGTCCTCACCCTTAAAAAGCTTACAACAGCAATGAAGAAAGTCCTTATCTGAAAGCGTCAAGTGTTTTGGCTTTGTCCCCTATAAAATGACATCTTTCTAAGCCCTCTAAGCTTCTCTGAAGCCCATCATGTATGTTCAAGGTCCTTTCTTTAGACATTGTTAAGTCAGTTACTAACTGGTTTGAGTCAACTCAAACCAATATAATATACACATACAGAAGAAGGTAGCTCTGGGGTCAGACTGGCAGAGTTGGAATCCTGGCTTTTCCGTCTACTGACTTGGTGACTTAGCGCAGGTTACTTAATCCTCTGCCCTCTGTTTCCTCCTCTGCAAAATGAGGATACAAAGAGTACGAACCTCACAGGTTTGTGGAGAGGATCCAATGAGATGGAGGCATGAAAGAATTTTTGACCCAGTATCTGGCATATGATAAGGATTGAATAAACATTTGCTATTATTTTTATAAAAATATAATTATACATACTATGTAATATGATAGAGCTTAAAATGATCTTCTAGATTCTCCATTTAGGTTCCTAGTGATTATTTTCATAAGCCCACATTTGGAGAGAGCTTGCTTCATAGCAATTCATTTGAAAAAGAAGAATCTCAATTGCCTCCAAGCTTAGTTCTATAAGGCACAGATGATGTTATGTAATTGTCCCACTGTAGTCTGGGCTGGTTAGGCCACATCTGGATTACTATATCTCATTTTAGATGCTACACATTAAATGAAGTTTTGCAAATGGAGGCTAAAAGATGAATAGCAAGGGGCCAGAAAAACATACACCAAAAAACAGCAGAAGAAACTAGGTGATTCAGTCAAGAGAAGATTTGACCTGAGATATCATAGACTTCCCTGGTGGCTAAAAGCGTCTGCCTACAATGCGGGAGATGTGGGTTCAATTCCTGGGTTGGGAAGATCTCCTGGAGAAAGAAATGGCAACCCACTCCAGTATCCTTGCCTGGAAAATCCCATGGACAGAGAAACCTGGTAGGCTACAATCCATGGGGTCACAAAGAGTCAGATATGACTGAGCGACTTCACTTTCACTTTTAAAATCTACTCAGATCATTCAAGGGTCATTTTCCTTTTCTTGCTCATAGTCAAAATGAGTACAGGTATTTGGAACTTGCTGAGAAAGTGGTTTCAGTATAAAGCAAAAACCATCTCTAATGACTATAGCAATTCCATGGTTGAAGCAAATCCACAGACAGTGGCTGCCATCTGCCACTCCTGGAGATTTTCACATGGATTCTAGATGGCTGTCTATGGTTGACTCTGTGAGGCATCCCTAAGGTTTCTCTTCAGAAATGATCCTCCCAGCTGCTGAGAGTATTACCTGCAGGTGGCCTTGGGGAGGAGAGCTGCCTTGCTCAAGAGCATGTCCCTCTGAGGCAGTCCGTGAAGCTACCAGCTTTAGGTAGCTCTGAAGGATCATTCCAGCTTCAGACCTTCTCATAAAGTCAGCTGAGGCCTCTATGCTGAGATGGCCTCAACCTCCCCTTCTGCCCTGTCCTGCTTCCTCTCCTCCCACAGGTGTTCATCCCAAGATCCTAATAAACTTTCTGCATGCTAATTTTCATCACAGAGTCTGTTATCAGGGAAGCTTGTCTGTGACAGTACCTGCCCAGGATGCTAGAAAGCACCACTCTGAGCAGGATAACTGCAGAGGTCTCCTACATCCCCAAGACTACACAATCTTTCGGCATCCCAAGCTGAATGTTCTAAGTATACAAAGTCCCAACTTGTCTCTACTGTGTGCATCCATATGGATGATCCTCAAGACAAATCTTGGCCTTCTTTCTAGTCATCTGACCTATGGCTCCCTGATGTGCCTGGGAGGGGCACACATTGAGTCATTAAATTGTTCATCTAGTCATGTACCAGGCTTTCTACAAATATTTATGAAGGCCAAAATATGCACCAGGCCTAGTGGGTACAACGGTGCACAATGAGGCTCTCTGCAGCCCACGTTCTAGTGACAGGAAACATATGAACATACTATTTCCCAAATTTCAGTTATTTGCATACTGCTTCCAAAATTTCTCTCTCTATGCCCATTGCCTGATCATGGCACTTCTTTATTCATATGGCTTATGAAAGGTGGATTCACAGTCTTATCTATTTTAGGTCTACTGTAAGCAGAAATACTCACAAAGGGACAAGTTACTACTATATAGATTTTTTTTCTAACATCTATTAAACACAGAACTTTAAAGGGAAAAAAATGAACACTCGCATATCATCTTCCCCATATAACAATGCCACACCCTAGGAAACAATCTACACAAAGGACCATACAGGAGAACGTAAAACTCCGACTGTGACAGGTGCTTACAAGGGAGAAGTATTCAGTGTCCTCAAAATACATAACGGAGGATTTATCTCACTCATAAGTATCTCAGGGACTTCCCTGAGAAAGTGAGCTGTTACATGCAAGAAGAGTAAGTCCTGGCTAGCTAAAGAGGTGGAGTATGGGCTGTGAAGAACATTCCAGACAGAGGCAGTAGCATGTGCTAAGGCCCTGTGACAGATGGGAGCACAATGCCAGTGAGGCCCAAGAGTGGAGAGCATGGGATGGGGAGCATGGTGCAAACCGAGGCCAGCCAGCAAGACAGAGGCCAGTGACGGAAGAGGGAATCAGGTGGATTCCACTGTCCAGCACATATAGATAACCAAGTGGACACTCTATCTACATGATCATTTTCTCTCCCCCTTCCCTTTCCCACACAATTGAATTAAATCACTTCTCTAGACCCTCTGCCAAAGAACACAAATAATCAGTATCAGCATGCATGCCCCTGGCCTGGGTTCAAATTTAGACTGTAAAATGTATTCCAGATTTAAAACTTTGGGGGTTGAGGTTATATTTGTTAAATATTTAGATCTTGCCCTGAGGCTTTTATTCACTCCATCCAGCAGGTGAAGTACAGGAAAAGGATTTTTGTTCCCAACAAATTCTCTTACAGCTAAAAGGAAAAGCAAGGTTTGCCAGCACAGTCAAGGGTGAGAGATAAAACAAGGAAGCAGTGATCGTGCACTTGAGTCTCATTCATATGGAAAACATGAACTAATTAGCGTCTTGGTGCTGTTGCTTCCAGAGATTCTGAATTTGACGTTTCTGTCCAAGTTTGGGTAGCTACGCTATTAATCAGTCCAAAAACAAATGAAGCAGCTTAAAAAGAATCACACAACCAAAAACCACATCCTTCACAAGATAGAAAAACAGAATGATAACTTGGAAACTCTTCAGGGATGGTGCCAGTCTCAGGGTTGGGGGGAGGTTGGCTGTCTGATGGAGATGTCTTAATTTAGGTATGAAGATAGATAACAAAAATGTGTTTTCACAGATCTAACAAGAAAAATCCGATGGACCACGTTACCCTGCACTAACTGGCTTCTTAAAGACCTATGATCAAATAGCAACCCCACAGAAAGAAAATAGAAACCAAAGAGAAAGAAGAGACCGAATAGATTATTTTCGGTCTCCAGATTCTGTAAGAACGTGACTGATTACAATAAGCATTCAGAATTGATCTCCCTCCTTTCTCTAGAAGGCACGGAGACCTGCCTTGCTGACAACCAAGATAGTTCTCGCTGCTATGGAGAGGGGCCTGTAGCAGATACCGGAGAAAGAAAAGAGAAGGGGGTCCAATGAGGAATCTACTGCCTGGCTGGGGAACGTGGTGTATAAACAAGTCATTGGAAGGTCACACGGGACAGCACTGAAAGAAACGTGTACAGGGGGCCACAGAACCCCGGGCGGGAGGAGAGGCTCTTCCCAAAGGAGATGGAGAAAGCTTACCAGAGGAGGTGCTGTGGAAGAGATGAGCAGGTGTCTACCAGGCGGGAAAGTGGGAAAGGAAAGGAAGACCACGGAGTCTCACCTCGTTCTTGGATCAGGCTGTGGAGAGTCAGCCTGTAACAAGTCACACACAGTCAAAGGCAGCCCTGAAAAGCCTGCAGGGAGAAGGATATACTATCTCTTGGAAGTCTTTGGCAAGGGTTTAGGCAGCTATGTCATAGGAATGTTGTGAATAAGTAAGCACTCTAGTCACACTCACTGGCAAAGCGCCCCCAGGACAATGTGGGTAACAGCAGAGTCGTGCCTCACCCTTTCTCCCCTGGGAGCACACATGCATGGGGCAGACAGGCAAGCAGATCACCCACGCTATTTATCTTCCTCCTTCTCTCTCTCTCCCCACCCCCAAATCTCTCTCTCCTGGGTGAGTAAAGTTGATTTCCTCTAAGTAAACTATGTCTACGTCATGTCACTTTCCTGCCAAACACAGGATATCAGCTTGGTATTACCAAACTCTGCTATTAATAATGTGACTTCCCTAAGCCTGGGTTTCTACATCCCTAATACAAGGAGAACATAAAAGCTTTTTTTATAAAGTTAAGGATTAAAGAACTCATCTGTGCATACTACATAGGGCTCTGCTTGGTACAGAGTAGGTGGTTAACAGCTGTGCACTGCAATTATTATTACTCCAATCAGAGAAGACAGCATGTGTTCAGGCACAGAGGTGCAAAGGAGAATGGTATACTGAAAGGGTGGTGTACAGCAAGACTAACAAGAGGTAAGGCTGTAAGGTAGGCTCTAGAGAATCTGTAAAAGTTCTTCATTGCAGGACTACGTTCAGTCTCCACCTGTGGGCAAGAAGGACGCATCAGAGTCTTTAAGCAGTTAAGCCATAACTCTACATTTAAACTGAGATAGCTCTGGTTATAATATGGAAGAGAAGATGGGAAAACAATCCAGGAAGCTACTATAAGAGCTTGGCTTTGAGATAATGAGAACCAGAATTGATGGTGATGGTGGTAGTGATGATGATCGACTATCTTAGTGTGGGTTCCACCAAGGCTGGGAGCAGATACCAAGAAGCACAAGTAAGGGAAGGAAAGTAAAAAGAGGACTGGGAGGAAGGTCAACAAAGGCACATCACTGATCACATCACTGCTGTGGAATAGAGGGTGGGGGTGGGGGGCTCGGTTTCTCTGGGAGCCTCTCAAGGATTACAGAGAAGACACCTCAGAACTGCCCCAATAAAGAAAGTGGGTACTTTCCTTCTTTGGTTGTGAGCTTCCGCTAGAGGTATAATCCCAGCATTTCTGGGCTTCTCTGCCTCTCACCTGAGCAAAGTCACATAACACCCAGGGAAGTTCTCAGACAGAGAAAAAGAGGGAGGCAGGCCTTGAGGTGAGAAGCTGTCAGCTTGAAAGGAGACTGTCCACCAGGACTGCATGTGAGCTCAGAAGTGGCTGAAGGGATGTGCAGTAGGGCACGATGATGACAGTAGTTACAGCAGATAAACCTGTGAGTGCTTACTGTGGGCCAGGCATGGTACTAAGCATTTCATTTAAATGCATTATCACAGTCTTTCCTTATAACCCCTAGAACCGCATTTTATAGATGGGGACACTGAAACACTAAGAGGTTATGACATGTTCAAAGTCAAACAGATAGTAAGATATGAGCTAATGCAGTCTGACTCCAAAGCCCACACCTTCAATCTCCACGGTATGCTGCCTAGAGATGATGGCAATGAGTTGGGAAGAGGTGTATTCAAGAATGATTTAGGACAGTGCAGTGCTGTCCAATATGTTAGCCGCTAGCCATATAAGGAGAAGGGGCCAACAGAGGATGAGATGGTTGGATGGCATCACCAACTTGATAGACATGAGTCTGAGCAAGCTCCAGGAGTTGGTGATGGACAGGGAAGCCTGGCATGCTGCAGTCCATGGGATGCCAAGAGTCAGATATGACTGAGCAACTGAACTAACCTGATATGTGGCTACAGAGCATTGGGAAATGTGACCAGTGCAACTGAAGAATTGAAGCTTAAATTTAAATTTAAACAGCCATGCATGGCTAATGGCCACTCCACTGAACAATGCAAATTTAAGAGTTGGAACAACTTGCCCTTGAAAAAAGTGAGTATGACTTAGACCTTTACCAACATGGCAATGTTACAATGCATCATGAAATGTGTCACAGTTAGTTATAAAATTACACAACTCTGAAATTGGTGCATTTTGATTTAAACAATATTTTAAAAAATCAAACTAACACAGGTACATAGCTTTAAAAATCATATAACACTACAAAATGTTAACAAAAAACAGTTGTCCCTCTTCCCATTGTACTCCTGGTTCCTGCTTCCCAGAGGCAAGCACTTTCATCATAGCTCAGTTGGTAAAGAATCTCCCTGCAAAGCAGGAGACCCCAGTTTGATTCCTGGGTCGGGAAGATCTGTTGGAGAAGGGATAGGCTACCCACTCCATATTCTTGGGCTTCCCTTGTGGCTCAGCTGGCAAAGAATCCATCTGCAATGTGGGAGACCTGGGTTCAATCCCTGGGTTGAGAAGATCCCCTGGAAAAGGGAAAGGCTACCCCAGTATTTTGGCCTGGAGAATTCAATGGGGTTGCAAAGAGTTGGACACGACTGAGTGACTTTCACTTTAAATATTTCTGATGCTTTGTTTTTCTAAACAATATGATGATGCTTCATTTCTTGGTTTTTCTTCAATATTAAATAGTATCTATTGCTTTCATTTTGTCGAAGGTAAGGATTTAGCTTTTTTCTCTACCCAGCAGCCAGCTACGTCATAGCCTCCACCCCATCCCAGTGACCTTCCATAGTCACACAGCATCACTGATTAGTGCAAGATTCAATGTTTATACTTGTAAACTGCGTAACTGTTACAGATAAGCCACGGATGACTGCTTGTCTTTTCTTATGTAGGTATCTGTTTTTCATTTCTTTCATTTTCAACTTTTTCATCACTAATTGAACCCCAGAATTTCTGACAAAGCTCTAAAAAGACTCTCAGTACAATCAACCACATTGTTTACCAGTTCAATTTTCATTGAGATGTCATCTCTGGAGCCCATGGGGCAATCACCCTATGACTTCCTCCATATTTTCCTAGGATCTCTTATGCCTCTCTCCTGTTTTAGCTATGCAATTCCAGGATCTATACAATCCTTTTTTACTTAGCCCCACAATTATAAATACTTCCTCCAGCAGCTTTCTTACAACTTGTTACGCAAAAAGTTACTTTAAAAGGCCTTTGTGTCTGAAAATGTCTTCATTGTAACATTACACTTGGTTGACAGTCTGGCTGAGTAAGAAAGCCTTAGAAATCATTCTCACTCAGAAACATGAAGGAACTGTTCTTTTGTCCCACAAGTGTATAGTGCTTATAGGAAGAATACGATGCCATTCTGATTCCTGATCAATTGAATATCACGTCTTTTCGTCTCTGGAAGTTTTCAACATCTTGTTAACACTTCCAGTGTTTCAAAGGTTATAATAATGTGCCTTGGTGTGGGATCTTTTTATTCACTATGCTGAGTTTATGGTGGGCCATTTTAGTCTAGAAATACATGACTTTTTGTCCTAAGGAATTGTCTGGTAAAACTTCTTAATTTTCTTCTTCCCATTTACTCAGTTCTTTTTCTCTCTGTGCCCCCACCCTCCACCCCAGCCACAAACACACATTCTCTCTCTCCCTCTCTCACAGTTCTATCTCTTTGGAGACTCCTAATTAATACAGTTTGTTAGACATGAAAACAGCATTATGATTGTGTAGAGAAAAGCCTAATTTTTTGTAGATGCATACTAAAGTGTATGCATCTGTGTGTGCTCGGTCACTCAGTCTGATTCTTTGCAACCCCATGGACTATAGCCTACCAGACCCTCTGTCCATGGGATTATTCAAACAAGAATACTGGAGTGGGTTGCAATGTCCTTGGAAGAGGATCTTCCCGACCCAGGGACTGAACCCATGTCTATTCCATCTTCTGCACTGGCAGGTAGATTGTTTACTACTGAGCCACCTAGAAAGCCCACATGCTAAAGCATTTAGGGGTAAAATATTATGATGTAATATATAATTTACTTCACAATGGTTCAGCAAACACAGACAAAGCAAATAGGTGGCAAAATGTTAACTAATAAATATATGTGATGAGTATGCAGGTCTTTATTATACTCTTCTCTATACTTTTCTGTTCCAAACTTCCCAGAATAGAAAGTCAAATCAAATAAGAAAATGAACTATCAGAGAAGTAAGTAGGAATTGGCAGTGCTAGGGATTCATCTGATCCCTCTGGTAATCAAGTAGATGAAATCTTTAAAGTTTCTATAGAGAAGTGGGTACACAACAGACTCTTGAGTGGGAGGTAGGCAAGAAACTATTATCAAGACTACTGCTGACCAGAAGTTTTGAAGAGCTATATTGTCAGTGAAGAAATGGATCAAGAAAACTCTATCCACTGGGCTACAGATATGGCTTTCCTTAGCTCTGTATTATGAGACAGAAGAGCTTCCCTGTAAGAATTTATTATCATGAGCCTGTGCTCAAGTAGACTTAGACTCAAATTTTTACTACATGACTGACCTCTAAAAGCCCCTAGCCATAGAAATTAATAAAACAATGGTCCATAATATTCTCTGGACACCAGGAAAAAAGAAACAAAAACCTCTTTGCAGATTCAAACCCTCAAATCAGGATGTAGTATTTTTCCATGTTTAATGCACTCCAGATCATTGGTTCATCATCCAAAATCTACTTAGAAAAAGTTGAATGAGAGAGAGACAGTAGACACAACTCGTCAGCAGCACTGCTAAACACCCAAGAACTTCAGATGCTGGAAATACTATTAGACATTAATTTTATATAGACCATAAAATAAATATATTTATAATGAGAGAAATAAAAAGACTACTATAGACCCTTAGGCAGATTTAATTCAGAAAGGAACCAAATGGGTGAACTATTTCCAGGAATGTAAGAGGACTGAAATGATCATGAAACCCTCTTACAGATAACAATGATAAAAACATAATTTTAAAGAAGTATGTTGCTTTTGTTTTTTTTAAGAGCAACTTTCAAGACCCTGGAGAGAGTCTGAAAGAAGGAGGATTTACTCTCCAAAAACTGCCACAGGAAAGGGTCAGAATTGAGAGTTTATGTCTTCCCGGCTGGAGGTAGTGCCCAACTCTACAGCTTTAACTGTGGAAAAAAAAAAAAAAACAGCAGTGGAAAATCACACCCTTACTAGCCAAAGTGCCAGAGATCAAAGTTCAATGCCGAAAAAGTAGCTAGAAGTCTAGAGGAAAAACACTGGCAGCAAAAATAAAAAATAAAAAAATAAAACACCAACAAAAAACCCCACAGAAGGAGTATACAACTTTGAGTATAAACTCTGCCCAAATCCCAGGCCAAGCACTCAACTATGCATGTGCAGGAGGAGGCACTAAGGGGCCTGGTGAAAAAGTGGGTAGGAGCCAGAGACAAATCTGCTCCTTAATGACAGAGTTGTGTGCAGCCCTATCTGTAAGTCTGCTGCCTTTTTTTAAACTGAGTAAACTTTCCAACCGTGCGCAAGTGTCAGAAAGTTGGAACTTATAGGCTTAAAAGATCTGGAACAGAGCCCCCAAATCAGTCAAACAGCTTATTAGGACAATTGGAATCCCGAGAAGAAAATAAAAAAAGAATGACCAACAAATTACACAGAAACAAGGAAAAAAATCTCAAGGGACCAGGAAAAAAAGTAGCAGTGGGAAGTTGTAAGAATAGAGATTCTAGTTGCTTCATATCAGAAGGGTGACAAAGTTTGCAGTTGCAGTCCAGAAAAGTTAACTGGCTACTAGAACTAAATACACACACACACACACACTCAGAAAAATACAACAGAATCTACAGTAGCCATAATGTACTATCTGCAAGTTCCAATTTTCAACCAGAACTGAACATTCAAAGAAATATCAAAGTGTGCTCTATACTCAGGGGAAAGGGCAGCCAATAGAAACAGACTCTGAACAGTTCCAGATATTGCATTTAGGAAACACAGAGAAGCAGTAATTATAAATATGTTCAAATAACTAAAGGAAACTAGGCTATAACACTGAATGAACAGTTAGGAATTCTCAATAGAGAAATGGAAACTAAAACAAAACAAATGGAAATTCTAGAGATGAAAAGTAAGAAACTGAATTTTTAAAATTCACTATATGAGTTCAACCACATTTGGTGGACAACAGAACAAAGAACTGGTGAACTTGAAGACAGAGCAATAGAAATGCCCAAAGAGCACAAAGAATGAAGACTGGAGAAAATTGAGGAGAAGCCCAGACACCTTAAGAGGACAATGTACAAATGCTCAATACACATGAAATTGGATTTCCAAAGGACAAGGAGAAAGAAAAGGGGCCAGAAAAACATATATATGAAGAAATAATTGTTGAAAATGTCTCAAAGGGGAACAAAGAAACTCTTAAGGGTGATGAAAATGTTTTGTTTTTTTGATTGTGGTGGTAGTTCCCTGTGTGCAGACATTTATCAACATGCATCTAACTATACAATTTAAATGATGTGCTTCACTATACATATATTATATCTTAATAAAGTTCAAAAATGTAAATGAGAAAATATATTTCTCCCTTCCACTAAAAAAAAGATCCTTACAAATGGGCTAAATATTATGGACATATCTGAAGAGAGAATCTGGGTAAAAAGAAAAATAAATCTGAAAAAATTAACCAGGATGTAACATGGTAAGCTCAATAAGAGGTCAAGAGACAAGGAAAACAGAATGAAAGGAAGAGCTGTAGTATGAGAGATGAGTGGAAACATGGACTGAGGGTATCTGGAGAGATTTTCACTGAGAATTTTCCAGTTTCGATGAAACATGTGCATCCAAAGATTTAGGACACATATGAAGTCCTATGCAGTATAGAGAAAATTATATTCACATCTAGCTGTGAATATGGAGAATACCATAGAGAATATCTCAAAAACAGTGGGAGGAAAGAGCCATTACCTATAAAGTGGCTTTTAGACTGGCAGCAGACTTTTCAGCACAGTAGTGGCAGAGAAGAGTAGAATCGGGTCTTCAAAGTGCTCAAAGAAAAAAATATCAACCTACTCCCTACTGGTACCTCATAACCAGTGGCAGAGTCATTTCTACACAGCACCTTGAGTTATGAGCATTCACTCCCAGTCCATCAAAATACGTCCAGTCTCTTAGGCTATTAAGGGACTTTATTTAAAGTAAACAGTGTTAATGTGTTGAGGGTGTTAATGACTTAATACTGTGGACTGCCAGTGTTGACTTAAGCCATTTTTATTATAAAATTACTTAAATACACACAAATATATAAAACTAGGTATAAACTCTTATGCTTATAGTTCTTACATGACTATTAAACCAAATTTATAAATAAGTATATGTGATTAGCATGCATGCATGCTCAGTCGTGTCCCACTCTTTGCAACCCCATAGCCTGTAGCCTGCCAGGTTCCTCTGTCCGTGGAATTTTCCAGGCAAAAACATTGGAGTTGAGTTGCCATTTCCTACTCCAGGGGATCTTCCTGACCCAGGAATCGAACCCTCATCTCTTGAGTCACCTAAATTGGCAGGTGGATTCTTTACTACTGTGCCACCCTGGGAAACCATATGTGACTTATTTAAAAAGAAATTAAAAATAAGAATTGCAATGCCAATAGAACCCAAAATACAGACATAAATGTGACAGATGATATGAGTTTCTGAGACAGTGAACTGAAACTGAAAAGTGTTTAATAGCAGAAAGATACAGTTGTGTGTTTTCTCTTTCACAAAATGAGGCTTAGTGTGATGGATCTAGAGTCAGGATGCCTAGGCTGAATGCCCTTGATGACATGGGCAAGTGACTTAATCTCTGTAAGCCCCACCACTCCCCTGTAAAATATGGTGAGTATCAACTCAATAGGGATGTTGTGAGGATTAAATAGAAGCGAAGTACTTAGTCTACAAAAACAGCTTTATAAATTACTGTTTTTGTTGTTGTAATTTGTTCTTTTAAATAATAAAACAATTGGATCTTCTGTTTCATTATTTTGAAAGGCTAATCAATTTAATGTGGTACCCTAAAATGCAATATCAAAAACATCCCCTACAAGGAAAAGAAATCCTAATGAACTTGGGACTTACAAAGTTGGCTCTTTGCGGCATCTTTTTTTTTTTTTTTTTCCAGTGGGTTTTGTCATACATTGATATGAATCAGCCATGGATTTACATGTATTCCCAATCCCGATCCCGCCTCCCACCTCCCTCTCCACCCGATTCCTCTGGGTCTTCCCAGTGCACCAGGCCCGAGCACTTGTCTCATGCATCCCACCTGGGCTGGTGATCTGTTTCACCATAGATAGTATACATACTGTTCTTTTGAAATATCCCACCCTCACATTCTCCCACAAAGTTCAAAAGTCTGTTCTGTATTTCTGGGTCTCTTTTTCTGTTTTGCATATAGGGTTATCGTTATCACCTTTCTAAATTCCATATATATGTGTTAGTATGCTGTAATGTTCTTTATCTTTCTGGCTTACTTCACTCTGTATAATGGGCTCCAGTTTCATCCATCTCATTAGGACTGGTTCAAATGAATTCTTTTTAACGGCTGAGTAATATTCCATGGTGTATATGTACCACAGCTTCCTTATCCATTCATCTGCTGATGGGCATCTAGGTTGCTTCCATGTCCTGGCTATTATAAACAGTGCTGCGATGAACATTGGGGTGCACGTGTCTCTTTCAGATCTGGTTTCCTCAGTGTGTATGCCCAGAAGTGGGATTGCTGGGTCATATGGCAGTTCTATTTCCAGTTTTTTAAGAAATCTCCACACTGTTTTCCATAGCGGCTGTACTAGTTTGCATTCCCACCAACAGTGTAAGAGGGTTCCCTTTTCTCCACACCCTCTCCAGCATTTATTGCTTGTAGACTTTTGGATAGCAGCCATCCTGATTGGCGTGTAATGGTACCTCATTGTGGTTTTGATTTGCATTTCTCTAATAATGAGTGATGTTGAGCATCTTTTCATGTGTTTGTTAGCCATCTGTATGTCTTCTTTGGAGAAATGTCTGTTTAGTTCTTTGGCCCATTTTTTGATTGGGTCATTTATTTTTCTGGAATTGAGCTGCAGGAGTTGCTTGTATATTTTTGAGATTAATCCTTTGTCCGTTTCTTCATTTGCTATTATTTTCTCCCAATCTGAGGGCTGTCTTTTCACCTTACTTATAGTTTCCTTAGTAGTGCAAAAGCTTTTAAGTTTCATTAGGTCCCATTTGTTTAGTTTTGCTTTTATTTCCAATATTCTGGGAGGTGGGTCATAGAGGATCTTGCTGTGATTTATGTCGGAGAGTGTTTTGCCTATGTTCTCCTCTAGGAGTTTTATAGTTTCTGGTCTTACATTTAGATCTTTAATCCATTTTGAGTTTATTTTTGTGTATGGTGTTAGAAAGTGTTCTAGTTTCATTCTTTTACAAGTGGTTGACCAGTTTTCCCAGCACCACTTGTTAAAGAGGTTGTCTTTTTTCCATTGTATATCCTTGCCTCCTTTGTCAAAGATAAGGTGTCCATAGGTTCGTGGATTTATCTCTGGGCTTTCTATTCTGTTCCATTGATCTATATTTCTGTCTTTGTGCCAGTACCATACTGTCTTGATGACTGTGGCTTTGTAGTAGAGTCTGAAGTCAGGCAGGTTGATTCCTCCAGTTCCATTCTTCTTTCTCAAGATTATTTTGGCTATTCGAGGTTTTTTGTATTTCCATACAAATTGTGAAATTCTTTGGTCTAGTTCTGTGAAAAATACCGTTGGTAGCTTGATAGGGATTGCATTGAATCTATAGACTGCTTTGGGTAGAATAGCCATTTTGACAATATTGATTCTTCCAATCCATGAACACGGTATGTTTCTCCATCTGTTTGTGTCCTCTTTGATTTCTTTCATCAGTGTTTTATAGTTTTCTATGTATAGGTCCTTTGTTTCTTTAGGTAGATATACTCCTAAGTATTTTATTCTTTTTGTTGAAATGGTGAATGGTATTGTTTCCTTAATTTCTCTTTCTGTTTTTTCATTGTTAGTATATAGGAATGCAAGGGATTTCTGTGTGTTAATTTTATATCCTGCAACTTTACTATATTCATTGATTAGCTCTAGTAATTTTCTGGTAGAGTCTTTAGGGTTTTCTATATAGAGGATCATGTCATCTGCAAACAGTGAGAGTTTTACTTCTTCTTTTCCTATCTGGATTCCTTTTACTTCTTTTTCTGCTCTGATTGCTGTGGCCAGAACTTCCAACACTATGTTGAATAGTAGTGGTGAGAGTGGGCACCCTTGTCTTGTTCCTGATTTCAGGGGAAATGCCTTCAATTTTTCACCATTGAGGGTGATGCTTGCTGTGGGTTTGTCATATATAGCTTTTATTATGTTGAGGTATGTTCCTTCTATTCCTGCTTTTTGGAGAGTTTTAATCATAAATGAGTGTTGAATTTTGTCAAAGGCTTTCTCTGCATCTATTGAGATAATCATATGGTTTTTATCTTTCAATTTGTTAATGTGGTGTATTACATTGATTGATTTGCGGATATTAAAGAATCCTTGCATTCCTGGGATAAAGCCCACTTGGTCATGGTGTATGATTTTTTTAATATGTTGTTGGATTCTGTTTGCTAGAATTTTGTTAAGGATTTTTGCATCTATGTTCATCAGTGATATTGGCCTGTAGTTTTCTTTTTTTGTGGCATCTTTGTCTGGTTTTGGAATTAGGGTGATGGTGGCCTCATAGAATGAGTTTGGAAGCTTACCTTCATCTGCAATTTTCTGGAAGAGTTTGAGTAAGATAGGTGTTAGCTCTTCTCTAAATTTTTGGTAGAATTCAGCTGTGAAGCCATCTGGTCCTGGGCTTTTGTTTGCTGGAAGATTTTTGATGACAGTTTCGATTTCCTTGCTTGTGATGGGTCTGTTAAGATCTTCTATTTCTTCCTGGTTCAGTTTTGGAAAGTTATACTTTTCTAAGAATTTGTCCATTTCATCCAAGTTGTCCATTTTATTGGCATAGAGCTGCTGGTAGTAGTCTCTTATGATCCTTTGTATTTCAGTGTTGTCTGTTGTGATCTCTCCATTTTCATTTCTAATTTTGTTAATTTGGTTTTTCTCTCTTTGTTTCTTAATGAGTCTTGCTAATGGTTTGTCAATTTTGTTTATTTTTTCAAAAAACCAGCTTTTAGCTTTGTTGATTTTTGCTATGGTCTCTTTAGTTTCTTTTGCATTTATTTCTGCCCTGATTTTTAAGATTTCTTTCCTTCTGCTAACCCTGGGGTTCTTCATTTCTTCCTTCTCTAATTGCTTTAGGTGTAGAGTTAGGTTATTTATTTGGTTTTTTTCTTGTTTCTTGATGTAAGCCTGTAATGCTATGAACCTTCCCCTTAGCACTGCTTTTACAGTGTCCCATAGGTTTTGGGTTGTTGTGTTTTCATTTTCATTCATTTCTATACATATTTTGATTTCTTTTTTGATTTCTTCTATGTTTTGTTGGTTATTCAGAAGCGTGTTATTTAGCCTCCATATGTTTGAATTTTTAACAATTTTTTTCGTGTAATTGAGATCTAATCTTACTGCACTGTGGTCAGAAAAGATGACTGGAATGATTTCAATTTTTTTGAATTTTCCAAGACCAGATTTATGGCCCAGGATGTGATCTATTCTGGAGAAGGTTCCGTGTGCACTTGAGAAAAAGGTGAAGTTGATTGTTTTGGGGTGAAATGTCCTATAGATATCAATTAGGTCTAGCTGGTCCATTGTGTCATTTAAGGTTTGTGTTTCCTTGTTAATTTTCTGTTTAGTTGATCTATCCATAGTTGTGAGTGGGGTATTAAAGTCTCCCACTATTATTGTGTTACTTTTGCTGCATCTTTGACTGCAATAAAAATAAGGTGCCAACCACACCAAGCTTTAGAGATTGGAATGACTCTGTCAGTGGGAGCCACCTGAGGACACAATTTGGATACAATGTTTTATCTTTAGTCTACTCTGCAACAGGATGTCAATGGCCTTCCCTTGGTCCCACTGTGAGCAGAAACACCCATGCAAACCTTGGAATCAAAACAAAATAGCCAGGCTGAGTCACGGGGTAATCACCCAGGTGATCCAAAATAGATTTACAGTCCTTTTTAAAGAACCTCCCAGAAATAGAAAGACACATACACACCACCATCACCTCTACAGATTTAACAGCTTCCAGTAAATGAAGGGATTTAAGCCAAAGGAGTCTCCCCAGGGGTGAGAATCCTAGACTTGGTGGCAGGCTGTAGCAGAACGCTGGTTAAAGAGAGAGCTTGGCATCCTTTAGGGGTAAAAGAATGCTTCCACATTAAAAACAAAACACACACACACACAAACTTATGATAAGAAAGGCTGGACTAAACAATCTCTACAATGTTTATCAAGGGAAATTTAACAAGCAAATTAGTAACAGGAGGAGAAACTTTTCACTACTTAAAAACATCACTCATTATCAGAGAAAAGCAAATCAAAACCACAATGAGGTACCATTACACGCCAGTCAGGATGGCTGCTATCCAAAAGTCTACAAGCAATAAATGCTGGAGAGGGTGTGGAGAAAAGGGAACCCTCTTACACTGTTGGTGGGAATGCAAACTAGTACAGCCACTATGGAAAACAGTGTGGAGATTTCTTAAAAAACTGGAAATAGAACTGCCATATGACCCAGCAATACCACTTCTGGGCATACACACTGAGGAAACCAGATCTGAAAGAGACACATGCACCCCAATGTTCATCGCAGCACTGTTTCTAATAGCCAGGACATGGAAGCAACCTAGATGCCCATCAGCAGACGAATGGATAAGGAAGCTGTGGTACATATACACCATGGAATATTACTCAGCCATTTAAAAGAATTCATTTGAATCAGTTCTAATGAGATGGATGAAACTGGAGCCCATTATACAGAGTGAAGTAAGCCAGAAAGATATAGAACATTACAGCATACTAACATATATATATGGAATTTAGAAAGATGGTAACGATAACCCTATATGCAAAACAGAAAAAGAGACACAGAAGTACAGAACAGACTTTTGAACTCTGTGGGAGAAGGTGAGGGTGGGATGTTTCGAAAGAACAGCATGTATATTATCTATGGTGAAACAGATCACCAGCCCAGGTGGGATGCGTGAGACAAGTGCTTGGGCCTGGTGCACTGGGAAGACCCAGAGGAATCGGGTGGAGAGGGAGGTGGGAGGGGGGATCGGGATTGGGAATACATGTAACTCCATGGCTGATTCATGTCAGTGTATGACAAAACCCACTGAAATGTTGTGAAGTAATTAGCCTCCAACTAATAAAAAAAAAAAACAAAACACCCATTTAAAAAAAATGACTTTAGCTCCTATCATACACAAATGAAGCTACTTAAAAGTAAATTATAGCTATCTCTTAATTAAGGAAAGTCTATTAAGCTCTTGGTCTCAAAGGTACATCCTTGAAGGTAATCAAAATCTATCTATTCCCCATACTTACAGTTCAGGCTTGCCCTACTGCCAATTATTCTAAATGAGGAAGGAATTTGCTGAGTTATCTGAGTCTAGGTAGGTCCAGATATATTTTACAAATAAAAAGCAGATTATTCTTAAGGAGAAAGCTATTTCTCACTTGGCATTTTCTGCCCCTATCTTTAAGTGCTCGCCTAATGGCATGGCAAACACTGGTGAAATATAGCAAAGACCACGCAAAGTAGATCTCACGAAATATTTAACAAAGACCACTCTGACCCATTTTATTTTCAATGGAGAAATAACTCCAAAAAGAATGAAGAGACAGAGCCAAAGCAAAAATAACACCCAGCTGTGGATGTGATTAGTGATGGAAATAAAGTCTGATGCTATAAAGAGCAATATTGCATAGGAACCTGGAATGTTAGGTCCATGAACCAAGGCAAATTGGAAGTGGTCAGACAGAAGATGGCAAGAGTGAACATCGACATTTTAGGAATCAGTGAACTTAAAAAGGACTGGAGTGGGTGAATTTAACTCGGATGACCATTGTATCTACTACTGAGGGCAAGAATCCCTTAAAAGAAAGGGAACATTTCATACAAAGATGGGCTCAATAAAGGACAGAAATGGTATGGACCTAACAGAGGCAGAAGATATTGAGAAGAGGTGGCCAGAATACACAGAAGAACTGAAAGAAAAAAAAAAAAAAAGATCTTCATAACCCGGATAATCACAATGGTGTGCTCACTCACCTAGAGCCAGACATTTTCAAGTGTGAAGTCAAGTGGGCCTTAGGAAGCATCACTATGAAGAAAACTAGTGCAGGTGATGGAATTCCAGTTGAGCTATCTCAAATCCTAAAAGATGATGTTGTGAAAGTGCTGAACTCAATATGCCAGCAAATTTGGAAAACTCAGCAGTGGCCACGGGACTTGAAAAGGTCAGTTTTCATTCCAATCCCAAAGAAAGGCAATGCCAAAGAAACCTCAAACTATGGCACAATTGCATTCATCTCACACGCCAGCAAAGTAATGCTCAAAACTCTCCAAGTCAGGCTTCAACAGTACATGAACCGTGAACTTTCAGATGTTCACTTTGGATTTAGAAAAGGCAGAGGAACCAGAGATCAAATTGCCAACATCCGCTGGATCACTGAAAAAGCAAGAGAGTTCCAGAAAAACATCTATTTCTACTTTATTGACTATGCCAAAGTCTTTGACTGTGTGGATCACAACAAACTGTGGAAAATTCTTAAAGAGATGTGAATACCAGACCACCTGACCTGCCTCCTGAGAAATCTGTATGCAGGTCAAAAATCAACAGTTAGAACTGTACATGGAACAACAGACTGGTTACAAATCGGGAAAGGAGTAAGCCAAGGCTGTATATTGTCACCCTGCTTATTTAACTTATATGCAAGAGTACATCATGAGAAATGCTGAACTGGATGAAGCACAAATTGGAATCAAGATTGCCAGGAGAAATATCAATAACTTCAGATATGCAGATGACACCACGCTTACGGCAGAAAGCAAAGAAGAACTAAAGAGCCTCTTGATGAAAGTGAAAGAGGAGAGTGAGAAATTTGGCTTAAAACTCAACATTCAGAAAACTAAGATCATAGCATCTGGTCCCATCACTTCATGGCAAATAGATGGGGAAATAAAGGAAACAGAGACAGACTTTATTTTGGGGGGGGGGCTCCAAAATCACCGCAGTTGGTGACTGCAGCCATGAAATTAAAAGACGCTTGCTCCTTGGAAGAAAAGCTATGATCTACCTAGATAGCATATTAAAAACAGAGACATTACTTTGCCAACAAAGGTCCATCTAGTCAAGGCTATGGCTCTTCCAATAGTCGTGTATGGATGTGAGAGTTGGACTATAAAGAAACCTGAGTACTGAAGAATTGATGCTTTTGAACTGTGGTGTTGGAGAAGACTCTTGAGTCTCTTGGACTGCAAGGAGATTCACCCAGTCAATCCTAAAGGAAATCAGTCCTGAATATTCATTGGGAGGACTAATGTTGAAGCTGAAACTCCAATAACTTTGGCCACCTGATGTGAAGAACTGACTCACTGGAAAAGACCCTGATGCCGGGAAAGATTGAAGGTAGGAGGAGACGGGGATGACAGAGGATGAGATGGTTGGATGTCATCACCGACTCAATGGACATGAGTTTGAGTAAGCTCTGGGAGTTGATGATGGACAGGGAAGCCTGGAGTGCTGCAGTCCAGGGGGTCACAAAGAGTCAGACACGAATGAGCAACTGAACTGAACTGAACTCTGACCCAAGCAAAACATTACACCATGGCCTGAGAAAGCTGCACACAGAGGCTGGCTCCACTGATGGGCTCCAGCCTGTTACCTGGAGTCCACTTTCCCTGTACCCAAATTGTGACTGCCTCCTCCTCCTCCCAGGATCCTGAGGAGACCGATGGATAAAAAATTGCTGGAATTCCTCAAGTCCTTTAAGTACAAAGAACAATGACTAGATTCAGACCAAACACCTCCCACCCCACCAATTTAAACTAAAAAGTGGGAGTGACTAAAGAACTGAAAGCAAAGACTCAAACAGATACTTGTACACCCAAGTTCACAGCTGTACTATTCACAATAGCCGAGAGGTAGAAGCCAGCCAAGTGCCCATCAACAGATGAATGGATAAACAAAATGTGGTATATAAGGGAATACTATTCAGCCACAAAAAGGAATGAAGTGCTGATACAGGCCACAACAGAAATCAATCTTGAAAACGTTATACTAAATGAAATAAGCCAGACACAAAAGGACAGTTATTGTATGGTTCTACTTACTTGTGATAGCCAAAATAGGCAAATTTACAGAGACAGAAAGTAGGCAAGAGGTTAGTAGAGGTTGGAGGGAATGGAGAATTATTGCTTAATGGCTAAAGAGTTTCTGTGTGAAGTGATGAAAATGTTATGGAACAAACAGTAGTGATGGTTGCACAACACAGTGAATATAATTAATACCATAAAACTGTACACTTAAATATGGTTAAAGTGGCAAGTCTTGTGGTAAATGTATATTTTTTACCACACTTTTAAAAAATGAGAGACTCAAATCACTGAAAATAACCCAAATGTCCTTCACAGGTGTTGTATATCCCAAAGCTGTAATAAAATGGCACTACTTACACACACACACAACAACTGGGATGAATCCCAAGGGCTTTATGCTGAGTGAAAGAAGCCAGTTTCTGAAGATGACACACGGTAGTGTCCACTCAATGACATTCTCAAAAAGAAAAACTCAAGGGCTAGAGATCAGACCAGTGGTTCCAGGAGCTGGGGATGAAAGGAAGCGTATGCTTATAAAGAGATAGCACAGAGGTTTTAGGGGCGTACCCTGACTGTGGTGATAGCCATATACATCTAAGCACATATTAAAATCCAGAACTACTCTTCACAAATTTTTTTCAAGCTAAGTTTAAAAAAACTGTGGGGTACAAGGAGACTCAGCTATCCGGTCCTCGTGACCACCGATAGCCGCTTCCTTGCTCATGCCTCCCTGTATTTTCTGTGCATTTCTCTACCTCTTAAAATATCCAAAGATCACAGACTGGAAAACATGCTTTGTAAAATTATAATGAAGGGCCCATGCTGCTATTCCTAGAAGAAATTCTTTTCCCTGCATCATATCCATCCACATATAATCACCCCGTCTGTCTTTCTAGCCTTGATACCTTTCCTGGATGAAATTTGATTCACTTGGGAAAAGAAATGTGGCTGTGTCCCACTGCTGCCAGCCACAGGGTCTTGGAAATGATCAGATTACACATCTGTCACGACATGATGGGAATGCTCAGAATGCTTCCTCCGAGGTACAAACTCGACCAATTCGTGTTCTCACAGTGGAGCTTCCCAGGCTGTTTAACAGTGATAGCCTCCACCACCACTCCCCCTAAAAAACATTTCTGGTTCCATGACTATGAGTACCTGGAAGGAGCCAGTCCCACCAGAGCCCACATCTAAGGTTCCATCTAATAAACACACCAAAAAGCTGTGGGAAACTCTGGATCCAAACCAATGGTCTGCAGGAGAAAAACGGAAAGAGAAAGCTCCCAGCTAGCTCATGTTTCCGTGGCAATTCACGCTGCACTGGCAGCCTTGGCCTTTGGAAGCCTCTGAAAACCCCTGGGGCATTATTTATGACAGTTAAAGGCGCTGGGTGGGAGTCAGGCAGATGGGAAAAAGCAAAGAGGAGCTGGCCTGCTTGATCTCATCATGCTCTTCCTCACCTCTCCTGGCTGGGCAGGGGTGTCACCCAGGGAAAGAATACTTTACAAGCAAGCCATTCATCAGGGTTCCTAATTTAAAAGTTGGAAAGCGTAACACTGGAGCTGGTTTTGCCATCTTCCAACACCTCATTAACCTCCTCACTGTTCTTCTATTGAGGGCAAGAGCCTCAGGAGTTACTACAGAGGTTCCATCCTGAACACTTGAGAAGAAAAAGAAACAGTAACACTTCGCCTGATAAAAAAGAAAAGAAAAGAAAAGAAAACCCATATGACCACAAGAGTTGTGCCAGATCATGAATAAAACAGGAAGGACGTGACAAAGAGATCATCTACCTAGACTTTACCAAATTTAGGAATATTCCTCTTTATCCAGAGAGAAATAGAGGAGGAATAATAAATAATAACCAATTTCTCATAGGCCTTTCTTGTAAAGGGTTGCTGTCACCCCACTTCTCTTTGAAGTAAACAGCTGAGAATAAATAGGGATTTGAGCCATACCGTGTACCAAGAAGCTGGATATTCTGTGAATTTTGAACTGAACCCAAGCATTCCTTTTTTTTTTTTCTTTCAAAGGCAAAACTAAGATTTTAAATATATCAATAAAGCCTTGGAATATAGTTCAAACTGAAACCATGTCATTTTCTGAACCGGTAAAATGAAATATAAAAACATTCACTCAACCAAACCAGTATTTCTCTGTGTTTGAGTCTGTCTCTGGTATCGTAGACACAGGAGGAAACTCCTAGACTCTTTCGGGGCAAAGCATCCAACTCCATCTCATCACTGGTGAGAATTTAGCGAGACTGAAGGAAAAGGTCCCAAGTGTTTACACGAAGCCCAAGGGCAGAATCCAAAACTCTAGGTCTCATCTGAATCTCAGGCATTCTTTCTTGCCCATAAGAACCAAAGGCCCTTCCTTTCTTGGCCCCCCATAAGAAAAAAGTTACACAGCCCATTATCTTTCCCAGTGAAAATAAGAGATCAAGAAGCCAGGAGACGAATTCTAACACTCACTGATTTTCTTGGGCCTAGAGCAAATCACCAAGGCTGTGACACTGCCGCCCAGCCTCTCGGATCCCTTCCAAAAGGTTTAATGGATGTCTTCATCAATCTGAATGGGTCAGAAGGGATGGGAAAGGTGGCAGGCACAGCAAGGCCAGACATTTTATCTTACCTACTTAGGAATTAATGGTGCATGAGGACAGATTGCTAGACAAGCTGGAACACTAATATATCCTGGAAATGCTGACATTCTAGACACAAAGCATCGAAAACTGGTGATTTGTAGAACAGACATAGGACATGTGAATGAGCCATGGGCTGTCTCCTCTGAGAGCAAAGGACAGTGACATAGGTCTGGCCAACAGCCGTAACCATCTTTCAACATCTCTTTTGATCCCGTCTTTTCCCTTTTTGTCAAAAGGGTCTGTTCTTGGCCTCTTCACTCTCCTTGGGTGACGAGAGCTGTTCCTGCAGCTCTTCCCCTGCTCTACACACCTGCCCACCCTGAGGCGGATGGGTAATGGGGAGGTGTGTGTGTTTGCGGGGCTGGACAGGGGTGGGAGTTAGGGAGCATGTCCCAGGAGACAGAAATGGTTTCTTTAAAGTTGGAGAGTCTGGTCAAATAATCCACTGCCAACTTCAAGGCTTTTCTATGTTTATACTCAGTATGATCATTTATAGGACCCATCTTATTGTTCACAATAAGGAAAATTACAAGATCTCTGTGGGATTTGCTTAACTCTTTGGATATCAGAGCTTTTATAGCTTCCTTTAGCAAAATCATCCTGCACTTTCATAACACAAAATTATTGAAAGAATAAGAGAAAAATCTTCTAAAAGGAGTGAATCTTGAGCAGTCTCTGATTCTTGCCCCCTCTTCAAGAATTTTTCTGAAAAACACTGGGTTTTCTGCTGTGCTTGGCCACTGCCTCTAGTTGGAAGTAGAAACAAAATAAACTTTGTTTCCATTTATAAGTCTCAGACCAGTTGATGACTTTATCAATAGCATCACACAACAAACAAGCAAACATAAATAAAGAACATTTATGTCCTCATAGACAGTTTTAGCACTTGAAATCTAGACACAGTCTAATCACCAAACTCTTTAACTTTCTTTTTATAAATAAGGAAACTAAGGCCCAAAGAGAGTAAATGAAGGGCCTAGGGCCACAAAACTGTGGTAGTGGTGAACCTGATGAGCTTGAGCACTTACCTCTCCATCTTATGCCCTTGTCAATCTCCTAAGGTACAACTCTTTAAAACAAAGTCCTGATTCCCTCCTCCATTCTGAAGTTTTCTCCTCCTTGTCTCAACTACATGGCCTCTCTGTACCTTCTTGGTTCTGTGGCTCGTGGGAACCACTTTACCCAAATATGTTACTGTATTCAAGGTCGAACTCCAACCACTCCAGCAAACCAATCCTTTTTTCTCGTAAGCCTTCCATTCAGACCTGGTTTCCCATCTAAAAAATATGTCTAGTCCACAATGGAACTGCCAGTAATGGGGACGAACTACCTTGAGTCTCTGTGAATGGCCGTGGTTCAGATAACTTGTTCCAGCCTATTTATTAGTTTATGGTGAGTCTCCCAAACAACACAGGCAAACAGACTCTCAAAATGTTAGGTACTGGACTTGCCTGGTGGCACAGCATATAAGAATCTGCGGGCCAATGCAGGAGACATGTCATGGGTTTGATTCCTTGTCCTTGGAACAACTAAATCCATGTACCACAAGGTACACATACTTTAATTTTTAAAGATGCAATTTTCCAGGCATAATCAAAATGGTTTATTAGAAATTTATAAAATACCCTCCCTGGATTCTTCACTAAGCAATGGCAACTTACTAATAAATATCCTTTTTCCCCTTAAAATTTTTTGAATGTAATATTTTCCTTAGAAACCTGACATTACAGCAGCATAATACCCAGGGAAAAGTAAGATGGACACATGCCTCCTTGGAAATCACTGGAGTCATACCAATTCAAAAGCTCCTTTTGAAACTATTTTATAATTACCTGCTCAAAAGTTTTCTTTTTAATTTTTTATTTTACATCCAACTTTGTGAAAAAACCGAAGTGGTACCAGGATGTCCCACTGTTCACTCTGTCAGGGGTTCACCTGGGGCAGGTTTGTATTTTTAGTCTTCACTACAAGAGAAATCATTTTCAAAAGCTGAGAGGCTAGAAGTTCCTATCATCCCTAATTCCAGATGATAGTTTCACTTTGCCTATTTCCTACATTTCTATCCACTTCTTCGTATCTGGGATTATTTCCAAAGCCCTCAGACATTTCATTTTTTCTAAGGATTCTTGCATTAGATTATTTATTATAAGCTAATTAGCTATAGAACTTTCAGGTCTTTAATTTTGCTTTCTCCCTCCTTCTAGCCACCTTAATTACAACTGTCAACCATGGTTTGTTAAAAAGACAAGCTGCCTCTTGCTTTTTTGTTTTGTTCTGTCTGCCACATTGCACGACTTGCAGGATCTTATTTCCCCAACCAGGGATCAAACCCAGGGTGCAGGCAGTGAAAACGCCAAGTCCTAACCACTGGACTCTCATAGAATTCCCAACAAGCTGCCTCTTGGAACACTGCTCTTAGGACATCTTTAAAGAAAACAGTCTTAGCAATTGGAGGATGTAAAGCCTCCACAGGAGGACACAGGAGATGCCCAAGCCAGCAGCCCTCATCAACCACAAGACATATGAGTAAGGCCAACTTGGATCTTGCAGCCTAGATGCAAATAGTCAAGCAAGAACATGAGTGAACTAACATGAATCCAGCAGTGGAACTACCCAAGCAGTTCACAGAATGGTGAGAAAGAATAAATCATTATTATATTAAGCCACTCTGTGTGTGGGGGGGAGGGGAGGTTCGTCCAGCAAAGGCTACCTGAAATATTAGTCAAATATTGAAATCTCTGTATACTTGAGAGCTGGAATAAAACCAAGAAACCTAATTTTGACATTTTATCAGAGGGCCTTCTCAGAATAGTAATAACAATAAGATGGCAAATACAAAAAAAGGGGGGTGGGCTAAGGATTAGAAAGAATAAAACTGTCCTTATTTGGAGATGACATGATTATACATTTGAATACTATGGAAGAATCTACTAGGTTTAAAAAGCAAATCTGATAAGGTCACTGCTTTATGATTGATACCAAAAACCTTTTTTTCTATATACAGTTCAGTTCAGTTCAGTCACTCAGTCATGTCCGACTCTTTGAGACCCCATGAACCGCAACACGCCAGGCCTCCCTGTCCATCACCAACTCCCGGAGTCCACCCAAACCCATGTCCACTGAGTCGGTGATGCCATCCAACCATCTCCTCCTCTGTCGACCCCTTCTCCTCCCGCCTTCAGTCTTTCCCAGCATCAGGGTCTTTTCAAATGAGTCAGTTCTTCGCATCAGGTGGCCAAAGTATTGGAATTTCAGCTTCAACATCAGTCCTTCCAATGAACACCCAGGACTGATCTTCTTTAGGATGGACTGGTTGGATCTCCTTGCAGTCCAAGGGACTCTCAAGAGTCTTCTCCAACACCACAGTTCAAAAGCATCAATTCTTTGGCACTCAGCATTCTTTATAGTCCAACTCTCACATCCATACATGACCACTGGAAAAACTATAGTCTTGACTAGACAGACCTTTGTTGGCAAAGCAATGTCTCTGCTTTTTTATATGCTGTCTAGGTTGATCATAACTTTCCTTCCAAGGAGTAAGCGTCTTTTAATTTCATGGCTGCAATCACCATCTGCAGTGATTTTCGAGCCCCCAAAAATAAAGTCAGCCACTGTTTCCACTGTTGCCCCATCTATTTGCCATGAAGTGATGGGACTGGATGCCATGATCTTAGTTTTCTGAATGTTGAGCTTTAAGCCAACTTTTTCACTCTCCTCTTTCACTTTCATCAAGAGGCTCTTTAGTTCTTCACTTTCTGCCATAAGGGTGGTGTCATCTGCATATCTGAGGTGATTGATATTTCTCCCAGCAATTCCAGCTTGTGCTTCATCCAGTCCAGCGTTTCTCATGATGTACTCTGCATATAAGTTAAATAATCAGGGTAACAAGATACAGCCTTGACGTACTCCTTTTCCTATTTGGAACCAGTCTGTTGTTCCATGTCTGATTCTAACTGTTGCTTCCTGACCTGCATACAGGTTTCTCAAGAAGCAGGTCAGGTGGTCTGGTATTCCCATCTCTTTCAGAATTTTCCACAGTTTATTGTGATCCACACAGTCAAAGGCTTTGGCGTAGTCAATAAAGCAGAAATAGATGTTTTTCTGGAACTTACTTGCTTTTTCGATGATCCAGTGGATGTTGGCAATTTGATCTCTGGTTCCTCTGCCTTTTCTAAAACCGGCTTGAACATCTGGAAGTTCACGGTTCACGTATTACTGAAGCCTGGCTTGGAGAATTTTGATCATTACTTTACTAGCGTGTGAGATAGTAAACTGCTGAGTTTTCCAAATTTGCTAACAAAAAGCAGAGACGTTACTTTGCCAACAAAGGTCTGTCTAGTCGAGGTTATGATTTTTCCAGTAGCCATGTATGGATGTGAGAGTTGGACTATTAAGATACCTGAGCACTGAAGAACTGATGCTTTTGAACTGTGGTGTTGGAGAAGACTCTTGAGAGTCCCTTGGACTGCAAGGAGATCCAACCAGTCCATCCTAAAGAAGATCAGTCCTGGGTGTTCATTGGAAGGACTGATGTTGAAACTGAAAACTACAATACTTTGGCCACCTGATGCAAAGAGCTGACTCACTGGAAAAGACCCTGATGCTGGGAAAGATTGAGGGCAGGAGGAGAAGGGGACGACAGAGTATGAGATGGTTGGATGGCATCACTGACTCAATGGACATGAGTTTGGGTAAACTCTGGGAGTTGGTGATGGACAGGGAGGCCTGGCGTGCTGCAGTTCATGGGGCTGCAGAGTCAGACACGACTGAGTGACTGAACTGAACTGAGTGCAGCACTTTCACAGCATCATCTTTGAGGATTTGAAATAGCTCACCTGGAATTCCATCACCTCCACTAGCTTTGTTCATAGTGATTTTCCTAAGGCCCACTTGACTTCACATTCTACAAGCAACAAGTAAATAAGAAAACTAAAATAATGCCATTTATAATAGGATCAAAAAGCATGAAACACCTGGAAATAATTAGAGATCTGTATGACTGCTGCACTGAAAACTATAAAACTTTACTGAGAAAAATAAGACCTAAAAAAGGAAGAGATACAATATGTTCACAGATAGGAAAGCTCAATACTCAATTATGACAAGTCTCCACACACTCTTCTATAGATACAATGCAAGTATCTCAGCATAGTTGTTTCTTCTTTTCCTGGAAACTGACCAGCTGATTCTGAAATTTGTATGGAAAAACAAGGAGGTAAAATAAAATAGCCAATCTTGAATTCAGAATAAAATTGAAGGACTTAAACTACCGAATATTGAGACTTACTATGAAGTCATATTAATGAAGGCATTCATTGGCTATACTAATTCATGCAAAAATAGACTGCCTAATGAAACAGACCCACACATGAGTTTGTACTACTCTGAGAAAAGATACTCTTTTCAATAAAAGGATCTGAGTTGACTGGATACCCATATAGAAAAAAATGAACACTGACACTCCAAACCACACATCAGTAAGTTTCAGACAGACTGAAGATCTAAATGTGAAAAATAAAACAATGGAGACTTTACAAGAAAACTAAGGAGAAAATCTTCTTGATTTGGGGGAAGGCAAAGATTTCTTATATAGGATACAACCATTCTACCATAGAAGGGGAAAATTTGGGTTATACTGATCTACAAA
The DNA here is from genome assembly GCF_910594005.1 of Cervus elaphus. Classification (NCBI taxonomy): domain Eukaryota; kingdom Metazoa; phylum Chordata; class Mammalia; order Artiodactyla; family Cervidae; genus Cervus; species Cervus elaphus. The sequence goes on along the minus strand of NC_057823.1, from coordinate 54,860,624 downwards.
ATAACAGTTTTGTTATTAATACAAAACTAATTATTCTGTTCATCAAAAGACACTATTAGTAATGTGAAAACAATTTTGACATTCTATTCATTGTGGATTTAAAAATTTTTTATCATAGTAAAGTAAACATAAAATTTGTCTCTTTAAATGTTTTTAAATGTGCAATTCAGGGACATAAAGATCATTCACATTGTTGCGCACAGACTAAAACTCTATACCCACATAATGGGTGGCATAAAAGGCTCCTGACTTTCCCTCTTCCCAGGGGTACACTGAATATACAGGAACGGGTGGATCAATTCCCTCTGAGAGAAATCCAAAATCTGGTTGAGTAACTCCTACACATTGGTGAATGAGAAAATACCCACATTAAAATCGGTAGGAAAGGCTGAGACACTCTCCCCATAAACCCAACCCCTGACATAGTACCTTACAATTGGGAGGGAACTCCTACCTCCAAGTTTCACCCAGGGAATGAAGAATCTGGATCACAAATCTAGTGCCCCAACTCTTAGGGCTATCAGTTGAAGTATGGTCCCCAAATCACCTAGCTCTGAGAGCCAAAGGGGCTTGCATTCACAAATATCCTACAAAATTATAGCAAATAAACAAACAGTTGTTAAATGGGTACATAAGGACTCTCTGGCAATTACCACTCCCCCAACACCCAGCTCAGCTCAGAGGGATCAAACAGAAATGCCCCTTCCTCAGTTTCTCGCTGGAAGCGATCTGACTGCAAACTTCTCCAGCTCCTTTCTGAGGGTCTGGCTTCTAATCAGTCTGCAGGTAGGAACTGACAAGGATCCTCTTGGAAACCCAAAAGAGCTGGTGGGCACATATTCCACTGCCTACCCATGGCTTACTCCAACAGTAAAACTAAGTTACCAGTTTCTCCTTGGAAGGAACTTGTCCATACATCTAGCACCCCAACTATTATAACTGCTACCTAAGAGACTCACTCCCAAATTACCTGGTTCTGGCAACTAACGGGGCTCAGCATTCATGAGTCCATGAGGAACACATGAAAAAAAAGATGGCTCTAGTCTGTGGGAGTGCTTGTGTGCCTAAAGTATTCTCTCTGGCTCAGCACAGAGTAAGTAAACAAAAACACCCAGATCTTAGTTTCTTCCTTACAGAAGCCAGACTGCATATATAAAGTCCTCATTTTCCCAGCTGCTGTCTGAATGTCAGGCTTCCAATTAGACTGCAGCGGGAAGTTGAAAGGGGAAGCAATTAGTAGTACTTTGGGAATGTCAACAAGCATATGGGCATTTCCCAAGTCTTTCATACACTGACAGATCTTGGCATATCCTCATCTACTAGGAACCACTAAGAACAAAGACAGTGACTTGACTATGGAAAACAGTTTGGAGACTCCTTAAAAAAAATAAAGCTAGAGCTACCACATAATCAAGCAATCCCACTCCTGGGCATGCATCCAGAAGAGACAAAAACCCTAATTCAAAAAAATACACACACCCCCATGTCCACAGCAACACTATTTCAACAGCCAAGACATGGAAGCAATCTAAGTTTCCATCAGCAGATGAATGAATAAAGAAGATGTGGTATGTATATGTGTGTGTATACACACACACACACACACACATATACACCCAGTGGAATATTACTCAGTCATAAAAAAAGAATGAAATGATGCCATTTGGAGCAACATGGATAAACCCAGAAATTATCATACTAAGGGAAGTCAGACAGAGGAAAACAATTATAAAATGATATCCCTTACATGTGGAATCTAAAAAAATATACAAATAAACTTATTTACAAAATAGAAATAGATTCACACAGAAAATAAATGTTTGGTTACCAAAGGGGAAAGGAGGAGGAGGAGGAAAAATTAGGACCTTGGGATTAACAGATACACACTACTAAATATAAAATATCAATAGATAAACAACAAGACCTACTGTATAGCACAGGGAACTATAACCATACTTTATAATAATCTATAATTGAAGAGAATTTGAAACATATATATAGTTTGTTTGGCTTGAACAATCACAAAGATTTGAGAGGCAACTAAGAGCTCAGGCTGGGCTCATCTTCTATACAAGTACAGTCTGTCAAGGCTGAGTGAGACAGCTGTTTTATCTGAGGTGTAGAAACCAAAACAGAGAGTCAAGGAAAATAAAGAAACAAGGAATATGTTCCAAACAATAAAATAAATCTCCAGAAACAATCTTAATGAAATGGAGATAAGTGATTTATCTGATAGTTCTAAATAATGGTCATAAAATGGTCACAAAGGTCAGGGCTTCTCTAGTGGCTCAGTGATAAAGAATCCACCTGCCAATGCAGGGGAAAAGGGTTTGATTCCTGGGTCAGGAAGACCCCTGGAGAAGGAAATGGCAACCTACTCCAGTATTCTTGCCTGGGAAATCCCATGGACAGAGGAGCATGGCTGGCCACAGTCCATGCGTCTGCAAGAGTCAGGCACAACTTAACAGCTAAACAACAACATAAAGGTCAGGAGACCAATGCACAAAGTGAGAATTTCAGAAAGAAAAGTGTGTATGTGTGTGTGTATATATATATATATATATATATGTATAAAAATACCAAAGAAATCATAGAGCTGAAGAATACAGTAACAACTTAAAAGTTCAATAGAGAGGTTCAACAACAGACTAGCTAAAGCAGAAGAAAAGATAAGTAAAGTTGAAGATAGGATAGTGGAAATCACTCTATCAAAAGAACAAAAAAAGAAAAAGAATAAAAAAGAGTGAAGATAGCTGAAAAGACTTATCATACTATTAAGTGGGTGCATATATGTAATGAAATGGAGATAAATTTATGCAGATAAATTATTTATCTCCGTTTCATTAAACATAAGTTCATTTTCAGTTTTCATTCCAATCCCAAAGAAAGGCAATGCTAAAGAATGTTCAAACTACCAAACAATTGCACTTATCTCACACGCTAGCAAAATAATGCTCAAAATTCTCCAAGCCAGGCTTCAACAGCACATGAACCAAGAACTTCTAGATGCTCAAGCTCGATTTAGAAAAGGCAGAGGAACCAGACATCAAATTGCCAATTGTTGGATCATCAAAAAAGCAAGAGAGTTCCAAATCAGGAAAGAAGTACGTCAAGGCTGTATCTTGGTACCCTGCTTATTTAACTTATAAGCAGAGTATAAACAACAACATAAAGGTCAGGAGACCAATGCACAAAGTGAGAATTTCAGAAAGAAAAGTGTGTATGTGTGTGTATATATATATATATATATATATATATAAATATAAATACCAAAGAGAAATCATAGAGCTGAAGAATACAATGTGAATACATTGTATTCACAATACAATACATGTGAAATGCTGGGCTGATTGAAGCACAAGCTGAAATCAAGACTGCCAGAAGAAATATCAATAACCTCAGATACACAGATGATACCACCTTTATGGCAGAAAGTGAAGAAGTAAAGAGCCTCTTGATGAAAGTAAAAGAGGAGAGTGAAAAAGTTGGCTTAAAGTTCAACATTTAGAAAACTAAGATCATGGCATCTAGTCTCATCACTTCATGTCAAATAGATGGGGAAACAATGGAAACAGTGAGAGACTTTATTTTTTTGGGCTCCAAAATCACTGCAGATGGTGATTACAGCCATGAAATTAAAAGACGCTTACTCCTTGGAAGAAAAGCTATGACCAACCTAAACAGCACATTAAAAAGCAGAGACATTACTTTGCCAACAAAGGTCCATCTAGTCAAAGCTATGGCTTTTCCAATAGTCATGTATGGACGTGAGAGTTGGACTATAAAGAACGCTGAGTGCCGAAGAGTTGATGCTTTTGAACTGTGGTGGTGGAGAAGACTCTTGAGAGTCCCTTGGACTGCAAGGAGATCCAACCAGTCCATCCTAAAGGAAATCAGTCCTGAATATTCATTGAAAGGACTGATGCTGAAGCTGAAACTCCAATACTTTGGCCACCTAATGCAAAGAACTGACTCATCTGAAAAGACCCTGATGCTGGGAATGACTGAAGGCAGGAGGAGAAGGGGACAACAGAGGATGAGATGGTTGGATGGCATCACTGACTTGATGGACATGAGTTTGAGCAAGCTCTGGCAGTTGGTGATGGACCGGGAAGCCTGGCGTACTGCAGCCATGTGGTCACAAAGAGTCAGACACGACTGAGCGACTGAACTGACTGATATACATAATGCAGATGTCTCAGAGAAGAGAGAAAGAGAGAGCAGTAAAAACTATCCAAAGAAATAATGACTAAAAATTTCCCTAAACTGGAGAAAGAAACAGATATGCAGATTCAGGAAGCTCAAATGATACTTTAAAAGAATTCAAAGAGACCCATAATAGCACATAAATCAAATCGTCAAATGTTAAAGACAGAAAATCTTAAAAGCAGCTCAGAAAAGGCTAGTTATTATGTACAAGGGAACCCTTGTTCAGGGTATTTTGCAGGGAAACATTTCAGGCCAGAAAGGAGTGGATGGTGTATTCAAACTGATGAAAGAAAAAAAAAAACTGCCAATAAAGAATAGCCTACCCAGCAAAGCTGTCCTTCGGAATTGAAGAAGAGAGTTCCCTAGACAAACAAAACTTGAAGTTCATCACCACTAGACTTGCTGTACAAGAAAAGTTAAAAGAGTTTTTCAAGCTGAAATAAAGGGACAATAATTATGTATGGTGCAGTCCATGGGGTCGCAAAGAGTCGGACATGACTGAGCAACTGAACTGAACTGAATTAGTAACATGAAAATGTGTGTGTGTGTGTGTGCGCACACGCACGCACACATGCTCAGTCGTGTCCAACTCTTTGCAATTCTTATGGACTGTAGCCTGCCAGGCTCCTCTGCCCATAGAATTTTCCAGATAAGAATACTGAAGTGGGTTGCCATTTCCTAATCCAGGGGAGCATCCCGATCCAGGGATCAAACCCATGTCTCTTATGTCTCCTATATTGGCAGGTGGATTCTTTACCACTTGAACACCTGGAAAGCCCCAGTTCAACATATGCAAATCAATAAATGTGACACCAAAATAATAAAATGGAGGATAAGAATCACAGGCAGACAAGAGAACCAGATTTACAGATGATTCCAATTTCAGAGCTAGCTGATAAGTACTTTAAAATAATTATGCTTAAAATGCAAATTAAAACCACAATGAGATATTACCTCACATGGGTCAAAATGGCTATCATCAAAGAGAACACAAATAACAAATATTGGTGAGGATGTGGGGAAAGAGGAACCCTGGGAATGTATATTGATGTAGATGCTGAGGAAAACAGTATGGAGGTTTCTCAAAAAACTAAAAGCACTTGGGACTTTAGAACTCAATCAATAAATTCATTTGTGGAGATATTTTGTTGACAGATCATTAGAAAATGCTGAGTTTCCTTAGGGGAAGTCAAGTTCTTTTATAGCAAAATTATAATTCTCAGTACTTAATAGTCACGTGAAAAATACCGTCAAAGTACTATTTCGATTGAAATTTTCACTTTCAACTTGTTTATATGGTGCTGTATAGAAAATCTAAGTTGCTAGGTTTAAGATAAATATAGTAAGCAAACTTGTTTATATATTAAATAACACTGTCAAAACGTCAAAGTTCAGTATTTCTGAAAATGAAAGCATACATTAGGCTTTAGAAGTGTAGAGACATTCACAAATAACATAGCCAAGGTGGTTGCTTCACTTCTATAATAAATTGTAAAATAAAGTAAAAAATATAATTCTCAAAAAACAACAACAACAAAAAAAACTAAAAGCAGAACTACCATATGACCCAGCAATTCCACTCCTGGGAATATATATCCAAAAAAAGCAAAAACACTAATTTGAAAAGATACATGCACACCAACGTTCCCAGAAGCATTATTTACAATTGCCAAGATATGGAAGCAACCTAAGTGTTCATCAACAGAAGACGGATAAAGATGTAGAATATAGATACAATGGAATACTACTCAGCCATAAAAGAGAATGAAATTTTGACATTTGCCAACAACATGTATGGACTTGGAGGAGGTGACGTACAGGATCAGAGAGCTTTGGCAACATACTCTCAGTATGAGTGGCAGCATTGCGACTTGAACTCAAACCTGTCTGAGACAGTCAGACTCTTATCCACTTTACTACATGGCTTCTCTTGACTAGCTAGCTGAAGACAAGCAGTTTCATCTGAAAAGTGCTTATACTAATAAGCAGGAAAATTTGCAACTTGAGGAAGTGCATTAGCTGCTTCAAGATTCCAGCTTTGGAGTCTTCAGTATCTACCAAGAGAACTCCATATTTTCCAAACTGGAGAAAATGATGGCATTGGTCATTTGATGGGAGTTCTCTTCACTTCTTCAAATTTGGCTGCCACGGACTTATCATTTAAGAGATGTAACAGCATTCATCAGAGGTTTGCTGACAGATTATGTTTTAAAATAACAATAGTGGCTATTTCTTTGTTGTTGTCATGATTGCCTTCATTTTGGATCTGCAAGCCAGTGGTTCCAAAGACTCAATGTACCTCCTTCAGTGTTTAGTTTCTTACCAGGTAGTGCCTTAGGCAGTGAAGAGAGAGCAGTATTCGGTCCTGTAAATTCGGAGCTGTGAATTATCACTACATGAAAATATTGCCAGGCCTTCCAGTGTGAGTTTGTTCTACTCTGCTACAACCTGAAAAGAAACAGCTCAGGCACCATGATTGAAAAAAGAGACTGCCCATCAAAACAGTGCAAAGTAGACAAGTTTTCATTTATTTTCTTTGGAGCACTCCTGTTGGCAGCAGCACTCTTTTGGTTAATGGAATATTCTTGACTCATTAAACAGGCTCATTGAGGGAAAGGAGCCATGGGGACTGGAGCAGGATGGAGAGCCACCCCTGCTCTCCTCTGGCACGTTCTCCAGAAGTGAAGCCTTTTCAGACTCCCAAAGATAGTACGTTGACAGGATGGGTGTTAAAATCACAATGAAAGACTGCAGAGAGCAGCATGAAAATAAGACTGAGTCTCAAAGGGAAAGAAGTTAAAGGGTGGGGCCTCTTTTACACGCTAACCTGGCACCTTGGGGTGGGGGATGTGGGCAGTGAGGGTAACAGTCAGCACCAGGCCCACTTCCAGGCTGACCACTTTTCCACGAGGCCTGGCCTCACCTCCACATACCTCGCCTGCCCCAAGACTGTTTATCCCAAGAGCAATCTGGCTGATCCTCCAGTACCCCTGGGTCCTCAGTCCCATTCCTAGTGCTATTTATGAAGGGAAGCAGGCTGAGGAATAGGAAAGCAGCTCAGAACACAGATTCTCAGAGCCCGTGAAAAGGTCTGTGGCCGGGAGTCATGCCTGTCAGCCATGTGCTGTGTGACTTCGTGCCCAGCCTCTCAATCTGTGTCCCTCACCTCTGAAATGAGAACCAATTTTTCATAGCATTCCAAAAATCAACTGTAAGTGGCAGTTAAAACCTGTGACAGATGTGTGAATTTTAACAAAGCTGTATTAGCAGGAACTTTTGGTTCCAGGTAGACCAAATGCCGTTGCAACAGTATAACTGCAACAAAAAATAATTCCAAATTCCTTTCAGGACCCATTTATTTCTAGCAATCTTTTATACCATGTAACTCCAGGACAATCCAAGAGTCTGATAATCCCTTGGAGTTTTTTCAGGTTGAATGTATTAACATTGAAGAGGAAGAAACTAGTCAAGTATTGATTAAATTCTTCTACAAATTATTCTCATCAATGACTGACAATTGTATAGCATTTTGAGATGTTTAATATCAAGACCTACTTCTCTCTTAAATACCATGACCATTTGTTATATACATGTCATCTCTCTGTTCCTCTGATCTCCTGAAGTTTCCCTTCCCTGTGGCCTCTATGTTGATAGCTGGTCCACCTCAAAGTGGCATCTCTTGGCTCAAAGACTTTTTAAAAAGATCTCTGAGTAACAAATGTTAACTAGACATCTTGTGGTGGCCATTATATTTTATATCTCAATTAAATCTCAATTTTTAAAGTGAATTTAGGGTGAACATTATATCTCAATTAAGCTGTTAATTTTTTCTTTTTTAATTGAGAATCTCTGAAATTCACTTTGGGAAGGACTGCCTGCCTTCAGGGATATCCCCTTGCTCTGGGTCCAGGTCTGATTAGCTTAGGTGCTATGACCTGTATATCCCACAGGCGATGAAAGGCCCTAAGGAGGGGACAGGCACACATGTGCCCAACACACACATCTGTCCCACAGGCTCTGACAGACCCTAAGGAGGGGACAGGCACACACGTGCCCAACACACACATGAGTCCCACAGGCGACGACAGACCCTAAGGAGGCGACAGACACACATGCCCGACACACACATCTACATAATGAACAGTTCCATCAAGGCCAGGTTCCCTCCCAAGACATCACACACACACAAGCAATGAAATTAATTTCCCAAATTGAAAGAATAAAGTGAATAAACGGTAAGGAAGGAGTTAGGTTTTCCAAAACTAATCAGCTTCCAGAAATATAAATACAAACAACTCCGCTCAAGAGAAAACAATCTTTCCTTTTTCTTCCTACAATGTTATAAGCAAAAAAAAAAAAAATCTTGCCATCCTTGAGGAGGGAGGATAAACCTACAGAGTTTGCCATTTCCCTGTTTTGTTTATTCTTCCCCAGAAAGAGGGGCATGAAGTCACATAAACTCCTATACTCTAGGGCCTAAAACTTTTTTAAACTGCAGTTTACATTAAATAAACTTTCTAAAGCACTGTCATTTGTTGGAGAAGAATATAAATCTGGACTTAATGGAACTCAGATGTCCTTTAGGGATGTATGAACATGACCATGAATGGAAAAGTACTAAGCCCCAGAAGGTATTAGTGTGCATGGCTGTGGATCTGCTCAATCAGAGACTTTCTCTTCCCTTTAGAAATGAATTCTGTCCCTTGGACACCTAAGCTTGAAGGAGTGGCTATAGAGCTATTCAATGGGGCCAAGGGGATGAATTCAGGATGAAGGTGGACAGAAAGTGATTCTAATGTCACCCACTTCTCAACAGAAATGAGAAGATATACCAGTTACCAAGCTGACCACAAATACATCAAAACCTTCCCCTGGGACACTTCACTCTTCAGTCTATACATAGAACCCATTTGCAAGTAGAGTCTTCCTAAAGGGACTCCTCCAAAAGCAGATGTACATATACCCTCAGAGGAGAAGAATGCAGTTCACTTCCTTTGATCAGTGTCCTCTGCTCCTGTCTGTAGACCCAGAGAACTCTGGAACAGAAAGGGTACAGGTTGAGGGAAGTAGCATCGGTTTTTCTACTTTTGCTCAAATGTCCAGGGTTCACGCCTTGAGACTTTTAAGGTCATGAAAAGCAAGGCAAGACTGAGCAACTGGCAGACCACAGAAGCCTGAGAAGAACTGGATTCTGGAGTTAACAGTAATGTACCCATGTCTGTTAGTTTCTCAGTTTTGACAAATGCATCATGGCAATGTGAGATCTTAAAAATTGGGGAAACTGGGTGAGGGGTTTATGAAAATTCTCTGTACCTCTTTGCAACTTTTCTTTTAACCTAAAATTATAGCAAAAAGTTTTAAAAATGCAATTCTGAGAAAGTAAAATCCATGATGATGGCACAGCATGGAAACCTTAGAGCAACAGTGATAGGAGATGCCTCACAAGTGTTTATGATACGCTGGGCACTCAGCCAAGCCTTTGACTGATAGTAGATATTGAGGCTTCTCAACAACTCTATGACACAAACCCTAATTTCATCCCTATTTCTTAGAGGAGGGAACTGGACCTTAGAGAGGTTAGATAACAAACCCAAAGTCACAAAACTGGTAGGGGGCAGAGTCAGAATTCAGACCTAGACAGACTAATTCCAAAGACTGTTCCTTACTTGCTATGCCAAGCACCTCCTGTTCCACCAATTCTTTCCTTCACAAGATGGGGAAACTCTTCCTTGAACAGAAAACTCAAAGACATAAAACAGCATCTAATAAAAGAGTAGATTACTAGGGTGCTCATTTACAAAGAGGAAGATTAAGAGATAGGCTTTGTTTACTGCCCACTTCCAAGTTACCACAATTTGTATTCATGTTTTAAATAATAACTGAACACAGTAAAGCTATAAACAAGGATCTAAAATCAAAACCTCCCTGAACATTCAACCTCTTGCTCTAATCATCAGAGTAAGAAAGGGTATGTTTAAGGCCCATAAAAATCAGAGTTAATGCATAGACAGGATACAGAATTTTTCACCAAACCCTTGAATATGAGAATCCTGAAAACCTCAGAACTTTACAGGAGTAATTTTATAAATACACAAGAGCCACATTTAGCACAAAGTGAATTCCTAAAACTCTCTCTTTGGGGAACTGGTATAAAAGGTAAAAGTCTGGACTTCCCTCGTGGTCCAGTGGCCAAGACTACACACTCCCAATGCAGGGGACCCAGGTTTGATCCTGGTCAGGGAAGGCAGATCTCATATACTGCAACTAAGAGTTCGCATGCCACAACGAAGATTGTGTGTCACAGCTAAGATCCAACACAGCCAAATAATAAATAAAAATCATTTTTAAAAAAATCCACCTACAGATCCAAAGGCACAAATCATTTCAAAGTGAAAAGTTGGGAAAAGACATTTTTTAAAAAGGGAAAAGTTCAAAAAAAAAAAAAAGGGAAAAGTTCTCAGGAAGGTTTAAGGTGAATTCTTGGCTGATGAGCCTTCGCAGGCTGTTGAGAGACGTAGCATCCGCATGTCTCAAGATAATCGTGAGAAAGCTGAGCTATGCTTCCCCTGAAAGTAAAGTTCACTGAAGAAATAATGAAGTTACCTATTAGTTAGGAATCCTTTCAGTTACAAATAACAGAAAATCTAATAATGGCATTACTATTGTCAGGACATTTATTCTTTATTTAACAAGAAGTCTGGAAATGGATGATCTCACGGTCCATTTAGCAACTCAAAAATCATGTGAAGGTTGCAGTTCTATCTATCCCTCTGCTTAATCATACCCAGGACAGAGGCTTTTTGTGTTTATGTTTTTCAAGTTGTGATAACAAGATAGCTGCCACTGCTCCAAGCATCACCATCCCAAGCGTTCTCTTCACAAGGGTCTATTGATCTGGAAAGAAAAATCCACTCCAGGAGCAACCAGTATATTTCTCCTTAGGTCTTCATGGCCAACTAGGTTTGGTCCCTTTTATGGGCTGAATGGAGACCCCTTTCCCACCCCCAACTCATAAGCTGAAGCCCAACCCCTAGTATCTCAAATGAGATTATATTCCAGACACGGCCTCTAAAAGGTGATTAAGTTAAAACAAGGCCATTAGCATAGGCCCTGATCCAATCTGACTGGCCCTCTTATAAGAAGAGAGCATTTGAATACATTGAGAATACCAAGGATGCCTGCACACAGAGGAAAGATGATGTGAGAACACAGCAAGAAGGCAGTCACATACAAGCCAAGGGAAGGGCCTCAGGAGAAAGTGGTCCCGACAATACCTTGATCATGGACTTCTAGTCTCCAGGCTGTGAGAAATAAATGCCTGTTATTTAAGCCACCCAGTCTGTGGCAGCCTGAGTAAACTAACACAGCCCCTCAGCTGCAAAAGGGTCTGTAAAAGAGAGATTTAGGAAAGGAAGTGAGATGGCATGACTGTGTTATGCTGGCACTCTCAGCCCATACAGAACCAGTGCTTCCAGCACAGGAAGGGTGGTGGTGGTAGCTACTGGATAGGCAACTAATAATATTTACCACAACTCTTGAGTAGAAAGAGCTGGACTACCTCTGCCACCGAGCAGTGACCATGGGTAAAACACAAAAGTTGGGTTCAGTAAAATGGAGATAACACTCAATAGTTATTCTCCTTTTCACCCCTCAACACTACAATTCTAAATCTGAGGGGGCTCTCCTCAGAAAGGACTTTGTTTCTACAACAACTGAAAACACAGAGTACCCATTCCTACAGTACAGCTCCCTTACAAGATTTTTCAGATGTTCTGTTTCAACATCCATTTACTCAATAGTTTATTTCCTAAAAGAATCAATTAAACAAATTTGAATCTCCTCTTTTTACATTTTCAAGGAGCCAGAAACTGAAAGGCTCTCAGTGACCTATAAATACATGAATATAGGCACACTCCACAAAATGAAAGGCCCACCACTTTCCAATTAGATTATAACCTTCCTGAGGGCAAATAGTTGTGGTAATCCTTTCTGTGGTCCCATCAGTTCAGTTCAGTTCAGCTCAGTCACTCAGTCATGTCCGACTCTTTGCGACCCCATGGACTGCAGCACGCCAGGCTTCCCTGTCCATCACCAACTGCCAGACCTTGCTCAAACCCATGTCCATCAAGTCGGTGATGCCATCCAACTGTCTCATCCTCTGTCATCCCCGTCTCCTGCCCTCAATCTTTCCCAGCATCAGGGTCTTTTCCAGTGAGTCTTCTTCCCATCAGGTGGCCAAAGTACTGGACTTTCAGCTTCAGCATCAGTCCTTTCAATGAATATTCAGGACTGATTTTCTTTAGGATGGACTGGTTGGATCTCCTTGCAGTCCAAGGGACTCTCAAGAGTCTCCTCCAACACCACAGTTCAAAAGCATCAATTCTTCGGCGCTCAGGTTTCTTTACAGTCCAACTCTCACATCCATACATGACTACTGGAAAAACCAAAGCTTTGACTAGATGGACCTTTGTTGGCAAAGTAATGTCTCTGCTTTTTAATATGCTGTCTAGGTTGGCCACAACTTTTCTTCAAAGGACCAAGTGTCTTTTAATTTCATGGCTGCAGTCACCATCTGCAGTGATTTTGGAGCCCAAAAAAATAAAGTCTCTCACTGTTTCCATTGTTGCCCCATCTGTGGTCCCATAGGCCACTGCAAAAAGTGTCAAAGAAGGCTTCTGGACTGAATGAATGAAAAACAGAGCCTCTGGAAATCCATCTTAGGATTTATTCGTTTCACAAAGACTCGTCCAACATTAACAATTAATTTGTGCTTCTTTCTTGAAGACAGGTCTCTGCATCCTTAAAAGTTAGAAGGATCAAATTACTTTCTTCTTTAGAGAGCTACACATATTGGAAAAACCATCATTACAGAACGGTAAATGTTCTTATATGAAGAAGTTCCATTTTTTAAAGTGTTTAGAAAATATGCATTCCATGTGGCTCAAATGGTAAAGAATCTGCCTGTAATACAGGAGGCCTGGGTTCAATCCCTGGGTTGGGAAGATCCCCTGGAGGAAGGCATGGCAACCCACTGCAGTATTCTTGCCTGGAGAATCCCCATGGACAGAGGAGCCTGGAGGGCTATAGTCCATGGGGTCGCAAAGAGTCAGACACGACTGAGCGACTAAGCACATAACACAAGAAAACATGCATTAGTTAATGAAGAGTGTGAAACAACTCACTATTCGAGAAAGAGTCAACCTCTATCATATCATTTACTGTTCCTCCCTAAATTTTAGTAGGATTAAAATTTAAATATAAAAAACAGAAAACATGGGTGATCTAAGAAAAAATCTTAGTTTATGTTAGTTTCTAAGCATGTCCAGAAGCAAAAAAAAAAAAAAAGAGAGCGAGAGAAAGATTTGATAAATTTGCCATTAAGATAATTTTCCAAATATTATCTGAAAAAATAACAAACAAAACCAAATGGCATTTGCAAAGTAAATCCATTACAATTTGCAATGGATTAACCTAGAGTCTCTTACAGAGAGTGAAGTCAGTCAGAAAGAGAAAAACAAGTATTGTATAATAACACATATATATGGAGTCTAGAAAAATGGTAGCAATGAACCTAGTAGAGAATTTGTACTTGTGGACACAGTGAGGGAAGGTGAGGGTAGGACGAACTGAGAAAGAAGCATTGATATATATACACTATCATGTGTCAGATAGATAATTAGTGGGAAGTTTCTAACAACAACTTAATAACACAGGGAGCCCAGCCTGTGAGGACTTAGACGGGTAGGATAGGGGAGGTGAGGGAGGCTCAGGAGGGAAGGGATATGTAATTATGACTGACTTACACTGTTATACGGCAGAGACCAACACAAAATTGTAAAGCAATTTTCCACCAATTAAAAAATAAAAAAAAATTTTTAAAAACCAAATAGTAAATGATACAAAGGGGAACCACTGATAATACTTGTGACAGAAAAGGATTATTTTCATTTATATATATAATGAGATCCTCAAATCATTAAGCTGTAGATAAATAGTACAACAAGAAAATGGTCAAATTTACATAAGCAAGAAATTCACAGAAATAAATGGTCATTATTTGGAAGTAAGGTGGGAAGCCCACTCTAAAGGAAAATTTAATTTAAATAAAAATATACTTATTTTAAGATTAGAAATGTTAAAAACTTTGATTTTACCATTATTTGTGATGTTGCAGCCAATCAGGTATTCTCATACATTAATTCTAGAGTTTAAACTCATTTGGCCTTTCTGAAGGACAATTTGACAACATCTGTCAAAATGTTAACTTCCCAAACACTTTAATCCAAAAAATACACCTCTAAGTGGAAGCACTCTAAGTAGGATATGGATATAGATTTAGGATACTTAGAGCGTTATTTGTAAAAAAGCAAAACAACCTAAATATTCATTAACAGGAAATTGGCTAAATACATTAGACACTCACACAATGGAATGCTATGTTGTGTTTTTTTTATGGGTAAATCTACATTTATTGAAATGGAAAACATCCAAAATGTGCTAAGTGAAAAATAGCAAGTTGCAGAACAAGATGTCCAATTTGCTCCCATTTGTGTTAAATATATATATATACACACATATGTATGCTTGTGTATGCTGAGAACATTTCTGGAAGGATATACAAAATGCTGTAAACTGTGGTTACGTCTGGAAACGATTCTGTTTGAAATCACTACTGTGATTGTGTATTGCTTTAGCAATAATAAAAAAAAAAAATACACTGAAAACACGAAATGCTCCATGTTGCTTCCTCTGAAATTCCTCAAGTGGGAAAAATTAAGCTAAAAATGTTAGGACTTATCACTTCCTCTTAAGTGTGGGCTTTTGGAGAGAGAGGGGCATGCCCAGAAGAAGAATCTCCTGGATGAATCTTTCAGGGCTCTCTCAGTCTGAGTATTCTGAACGGCCCCCTACCCCACACCCCAGTCGGTATGCATGAGGCATGGGGCTGAAGGGCTGAGGAATGAAGCAGGGTTCTCACCCTCCAGCACCTATTATTGCCCCCACTCCCACCCCTGCCTGCCTGCATCTCCAGTGTGCACTGGTTAGGAAAAGCAGCAGGATTTGGTGCCTTAATCTCTTCCTGACCTTAGAATTAAAGTCAGCTCGGGAGGGAAGGAGAAGGGGTAGGTGAAGGAAGGCCCCCTGGGAAAGACATCAAACAGAATGGAAGCATCTCTGACCTCTAGGTCACAAGCCACTTAGAACAAACGCGCTCTCTCCAGCAGCCCACCCTGGGCGCCAGCACTGGAAGCCAATTCCGAGTGATTTAGGAAATCGGCCCAGCCCCGGGGCGGGCAGGAAAGGAGCGATTAAGGGCGAGAGGGAGAAGTGAGGCTTCCTCGGGAATGAGCACATTTGGAAGCGAGGCAGGAAGGGGGCAGGAAGCTGCTCTCATAAAACAATCTGACAATTATGTGTCAGTCTAGGAGAAGGGCTCTGGAAATTATGGGGCTGCTGCGCCGCCCTCCCCAGCCCTCCCCTGGCGACTTCCTCATGGCTGCAATGAGCTGCAAGAGGAAATTATATTTGGGGCCAGGTGTTGTTGCTCTACATTAGGGTTCAACTTGGGACTGAGAAGTCAAGCACGGTGGCTGCACGGATTCCAGCTGGCCTGGCACACTGCGACTGAGATGACCGTATCTGGCATTTACCAAATTCTCACTGGAGCTAAGCGCATCACCTGTATTAACTCACAACAACCTTCCCTGGCTACTGAGAACTAGAGAGCTTCCCTGACTCACTGCAGATAACTAGCTAGGGGTGGCAGAACAAGAATCTGAACCCAGGTAATCTGTCTCTAGAGCTCCACACTCAAAATCCAGTTGAAAATATATGCTGTGGGTATTTGTCATTAGAGCATCAGAGTCATTATTTTATATATGGCTCTGGTGGAAAGAGGTTCCTAAGCAGACTCCTAGCCAAACACAGGCGCTGCCTTCTCCATGCCCATCCTTCATTCATTCATCAACCCATCCATCTATCCATTCATTCCTTTCTTCCTTCCTTATATCTATTAACTACTGGTGGTGTGACCAGCAAAGTCAGATACTATGAAATTACAAGGCCCATTCCTGCTTCTAAAGACAGTAAGAGGACACATTTTACAGACTTAAAAGTCCAAATATATTTACAGTCTTCTCCTGGGTCTTGATACATACTTTTTCTTTCTTTTTTAAATTATTTTATTATTTTTTTGGCTTCGCTGGGTCTTCATTGCTGTGCAGGTTCTTTCTCTAGTTGTGCAGGGATCCAGAGTTCAGGTTTCATTATTCGCAGTGCACAGGCTTAGTTACCCCGAGGTATGTGGGATCTTCCCACATCAGGGATCAAACCCGTGTCTCCTGCATTGGCAGGTGGAGTCTTAACCACTGGACCACCAGGGAAGCCTCTTAATATGATACTTCTTGGCCCATTCTAGACCCTGATGGTGAGAAAAATTGAGGGCAGGAGGAGAAGTGGGTGACAGAGGATGAGATGGCTGGATAGCATCATCGACTCAATGGACATGAGCTTGCTTGAGCAGACTCTGGGAGATAGCAAAGGACAGGGAAGCCTGGCATGCTCCAGTTCATGGGGTCGCAAAGAGTCCAACAAGACTTAGCAACTAAACAACAACAGGCCCATTCTGAGTCTGCCTGGAGCTGACACATTCCATTCCTCTTGCCCACCACTCCCATTTCAGAGGGGGTTCTCTGAGAGGCAGCAGGCCATTTATTTGTTCAGGAGCCAGGGGCAGGGGGGCACAATCTGATCTTTCCCCTATGGGCTGAGAAAGTGAGGCTGCTAGAAGCTCCCTCACGACCCCTGAGAGAAGTTCAGGGGAGCAGTGGTCAAGTGTCCTGACTCCACCAATCACTAGTTGTGTGATCCTAGGCAAGTTACTTCACCTTACTGAGCATGTCCAGTAAAGTGCGACTGTCACAAGAATTAAATGAAACAACATGCCAGGTTCTGAGCGAGAGTGCTTCCTGGAATAGACTAAGCATTCAACTTTTGACTATGACCCTGAAGGTCTGTGCTGGGTGTGCTGTTAGGGGTAAGCCAACTCTGCTCCCACCACCTCCTCAACTACAAAACACTACCCAGACATCAGACATGCTTTACTTCCTCCCTAGCTCAATTTCATGATACCCAAATCACATATCTATGAAATGAACTATACCTGCTAACATGATTATTTCCTCAATTGCACATTTATTACTTGCAAATGCTATGGTTGAAATATGCACTGTAGATAAAAACAAGGCCTCTAGAGCTAGTCCTCCATTAGATCCTATCCCTGCCACCTGGGCAAGTTACCCAACATTGCTGAACCTTAAATTCCTCATCTTTAAAAAAAAAAAAAAAACAGGGATAATAAAGATAGACCTTATACCATTAAGTAATTGTGAGCATCAATCAAATCAAAGAATGTAATGTCATTTTGCTCCTGGCTTCAGGTAAAGACCCACTAAGCAACAACCATATTTGTTGTTGCTGCTGCACTGAAAACTGAACATGCAAAACAGACATAATCCTTGATTTATGAGATAAAATGAACAATGTCCATGGTCTTCAGCATGCAGATGGAGTTAGATAAAACAGAACCTATATGCCAATTAGAACCTAAGCCTGGGTGAAACAGAAACTAGAACACAGTAAAATTGGGAAGGCACCATCACAGTCTCTTAGTTTTTTGAAAATTTCATTCAGATATTCAGGTCTAGTGAAGAAAAGAATGTAGAAAATGGTGTTAGATGCTTAAGGGTTCTCAAAGGCTTAAAATTTGCAGTCATATTTTAACTGGTTCAGTAAAAGAAACCTTTAGTCTATCTATTTCCAGACACTATTTCTCAGGGATGAGGATTTAGGCCCTTCCTTTGGGCAACGACTTTCCTAGCATCTGCCATTTCACGAAGAGACTGCTAGGTAACAAGCATCACCGCACCACTCCAAGATTTCTGTCATCAGTAGAGTCTCTTCCATGCTTTTGCCATCTGATAATTGTTTAAAACAGTACTTTGTCTGCATTTAGCTACTCAGTCTTCCTAGTCCATTTCTATACTAACTACAAGCTTTTATTTGTTTACATTCACACCTCTTCCCTGGTGTCCTGCCCATAGTAAGTATGCAATAAGTTCTTATTTCCTAACAAATCTTACCTGGAATCTCTAATATCCAATGTGAAAGGTGAAAGTGAAAGTGATAGTCGCTCAGTCGTGTCTAACTCTTTGCGACCCCATGAACTGTGGCCTGCCAACGCTCCTCTCTCTATGGAATTCTTCGGGCAAGAATACTGGAGTGGGTTGCAGTCCCTTCTCCAGGGGGTTTTCCGGACACAGGGATTGAACCCAGGTCTCCCGCATTGCAGGCAGATTCCTTGCTGAGTCACCTGAGGCTGCAGAATATCCAATGTGAGCACCATTCAGATAAAAAATAGCAGGAGCCAGGAGGGGGCAGTGATGGGGCAGAGCTTGCCAGAGAAAGGGAGATGCCAGTTATTATCCTAGATGACTTCAGGACCAACAGAAAACATTTGGATTTAGCCCAGGAGAGGGTGCTACCTACTTCCAAGACAACCTCACTCAGAAAGCTGGGCAAAGCCTGTCCCCTGAAGTGAGGCTGGGGTCTGGGCTTCAGAGTAGCCCGTTTACCAGTGCAGGGAAAATGCTCTGACTTCCTGTGTCCTCCTCTGATATGAGGACCTCGTCTTCTAAATTAAACCACAGTTAGGAATCTAAGGAGCATGAAAAGCAGCAGAACAGATGCAAAGCTTCCCCTTTTGTCCCAAGCATTATCCAAGCAGCTTGCTGGACACTGGATAACTTAAAAAACACCACTCTATGACCAACACATATTTTGAGGTATACTTTAAAAGACGCATACTTTAAAAGATCGTGAGAAAATAGAGGAAGTGTTCAATGTAGGGATGGGTGGTTAGAGATCATGGGATATTGAATAAGCCCTAAATTTGGACCTTCTCCCAGCCCTTACATAAAATATCCTTCTATTTCCAGTGATATTCAAAGTCCCTTTGTCTTTGTGGTAAAACAACATCTCTGGAGCCTGGGACCTAGAAGGCTGGCCTTTACATTCCTAGCTGCACTCCTGATTCTTTCTCCCCAAAGCTCTTCAGCCATCCCCTTCACTTCATTAGCGCTCATTAGGCCCAGACCTTAAACAAGAATAATGGCTAGTATATTCTCAGCAATAAGGTGGGATTTTTGCTCATAATGCCCTTTAAACAGTACACAGTATTAAGCTGAAGCAGATCAGTCACCTGCCTCTCAACTGTCTTTTGACTAGTCACATGTCATGCTTGCTCTGTACAGAAACCCAAATTTTAAAAGTAGTAAGTGAATAGGAAATAAACTGAATGCTAAATTGTGGCTCATGAGAGGAAACTGAGTTCAAAAAGCAGCCTTGCTTCTGTTGGAAGGAGTATAAATGCAGAGGGCACTGCTTATATTTTAAACATGCCGTCTCTCCTAGCAACTCCGTGAATTATCCTAAAGTTATATGGGTTCATACTCACAAAGACAGATATATGAGTGAATCTGTTCAGCAACATTTATCTCAGCAAAAGTCTGGAACAAATGGCCATTAACAAGAGACTGGTTAAATTAATTATGTGGCATCTACTGTACTGTGCATCAGACAGAAGTCAATGTGTAGATGCTGTTTTGGAAAGATGTTTATAATTATTCAATTTAAAAATGAAGTATATTATAGTACATGTAATATGTTCTCATTTATACATATATATATTTAAAAAAAAAAGAAAGGCTCTATACACATGGGGAAATTCTGTAAGGATGTTCCTAAAGCTTTTGTGACTTTGAGGTGGTGGGACTGGGGACAAGGGGCACATTTTTCCAGAGTTTTGACTTTTTACATGTGCTACTTCTGTGATCATAAAAACCAGATTCTAAGGGTGGTTGGTGCCCCTCTCACCTATGTTTAGAAATTCTGTTGGTTTTATTCATCTATATCTAGATTCCAAGTGATAGAAACACAAAAGTGAAGGACGGTGGTGTGGGATGGACAAGTTCTTGTGGCTGAGGGGATGTGAGTTCAAATCACGTTAGGTGTAACACCATTATTTTCACTTTTTGGTTCTCAGGTAATAAATGATGTCACTACATGAGGCTTTTATAAAAATGATCTTAATGATACAATGCAGTATCTTGGAAAAGTGAAAGATTGGTGACTTGGCAGAACAGGTACATTGTTCTCTTCAGCTGAGAATGACACTCTGCCTTGAGCCCTCTTAATTCAAGGAAAGTTTAGTTGTTTGTATGAGCTGGGATCAGGCTCAGCTATGAGGGCCACAAAATCTCAAATAGCACCTTAAATATGACTAAAGTTCATTTTCCCCCTCATATAACAGGCCTCTTCCCTGTTGGTCTAGTGGTTAGGATTTTGGGCTTTCACTGCTGTGGCCCAGGTTCAATCCCTAGTCAGGGAATTAAGATTCCCATAAGCCAATCAGTGCGGCCAAATAAATAAATAAAATTTTAAAATTAGAACAAGGTCTCAAAGACAGGGCACAGTAGTCTATGCCTTTTCTCTTGCTACTTCATTGTGCATAGCTTCAACCTCATGGTCTGAGATGGCAGCTTCTACATTTCAAGGAGCAGGATGGAGGAAGACATGAAGAAGAAGAGCATAGTATATACTCATAAGGCCCCTTAAGTGGAGTTTCTAGAAGCTGCCACTAGACATTTTTATCTATTCATATTGGCCAGAACCATCTTATGGCCTACCTAGCTGCAAGGGAAGCTCGGAAATGACATCTTAGTGTCAAGGGGGCTATACACAGCTTAAAATGGGAGTGTCTATGTTATTACCACAGAAGAACATAAGAGTGGATGGACACTGGGAAATGCTGAGTGGTTTCTCCAACACTGATCTAAGCTACCTTCCCTAGCCCCCTAACCTATTTTTCAAATATAAACATCATTTCAGCAAATGGCATGACTAAAGAAAGCATCATATTTTGCCATATACCCACATTTATAAGCTTAGAAAAAATGTTTTCCTAGTATTTTAACAATGAAAAAATGGCAAAATGTCCTGGAGTTTCATTCAACTGTTTCTCCCATCTCTGAATCCAGCTCTATAATCTTAAACATGGATGGGATATACTAACTCTGGGGGACAGGATCCATGTCAACCTTACAATACTTCCACAATAAATGTCAACAGAAAACAGCAAAACTGGTCAGTGATGTAATTCAAAGACTATTTCCTGTAAATGAGATAATACACACTGGAATAGAATGCTATTTATACTATGGGAAAAGCCCATGGGGCTTCAGATTTAGAATCAAGGAAAAAGGAGTTCATCAGCTGATTAAACAGTATCCCTGGGGACTATGGATAATACTGTTAACAATCATAAAGCAATTGGGATTTCAGAACTGCCCAAGGTTAAGAAGGACTAATTCCTCTTGCAGAGAAGACAAGCAGCAGCTCTCCGGCATTCCTATTGAATACCCATCTTCAGAGACACCAAAGACTGGTAGTTCAGGGAGTCTCTTCAACAAAGGACCTGAAGTGTCCCTGCCCTGGCCATACCTGTCACTTATAGCAAGTTCCCAGACACGGGACACCTTTTCACTAGGAGTTCAAATACAGTGCTTTTGCGTATCCTAGCCTACAGACCACCAGTTAGCAGTAAAAAGCCAAATGTTTAAACCTGAAAGTGAACCTCCATGTGTAGTCTTCTGTCTTATTAAAAATAAGTCACTTTATGGTTCCTTGATTAATAAATAGCATAAGAATATTGAGTCAAAGGAACAGAACAGCGACATGAAGGTTATAGACAGACCCCTGAGAATGACTCAGAGAGGTGGGAATTAGAGGCTCCCTTTTCTGATAACAATGGAGGAGCATCACTCCAGACTTGAGAATTTGGGACCACTTTATTTCAGCATCAGTATCAGCATCTGACAGGGCCCCATGTTTGGCCCCATGCTCTTAGGCCCTTGACTAGTCAAGACTCACTGATCATCAGCCAGAGAATGTGTCAAGCTAGGATGGCACCTACTGCCTACTGAGCCTGTGCCCTACAGGTTCTATTCAGGTACTGAACCCTAAGACATGACTCTTGAGTCCCAAACCTTCACCTCCCAGTTTTAGCTCACTCAATGAACAGGGTGTTCTGCCAAGTGCTCAGTCTGAAAGCTCCCTCTCTCACACCCTATTTCCAAACCATCAGTCAATTCTATTGGCCCTACCTTCAAAGCCCATCTGGAATCTGACCACTTCTCACCACTCCCACTGGTCCAGGAGAACCTCTCACCAGATTTACTACGAAGCCTCCTGACTTGGTGCTCCCTCTCACCAACCCACGCATTCTTTTCACCTTGGAAAACCTAAACCAAGTCAGGACAGCCCTTGGTTCTAGACCCTCTGGGGGCCACCCCATTTCAGGTGGAGTAAAAGTCCATATCCATACCAGACTCCAAGCCTTTCTCTCCAGCTATCACCTCCCATGCCTTGCCCTGGCTGTGCTCCAGCCCCCTCCCCTCCTCACAAGCCAGGCAAGCTGATTCCTGCCCACATAGCTTTCCTCCACACATCTGCCAAGTCTGCTCCTACACTCTCTGCAAGGCACTCTCAAAAGCTCCCCAGTCGGAAACCTTCCCCAGCCACCCGATTACCCTCTTTACTTTTCTTCATAGTATTTATCCCCACTTGACAGAATATATATTTATTGGTTACTGTCCATCTCTCCCTACTTAAATTATAATTCCCGTGGATGCAGAATATTTTCTGCCTAGAACAGTGCTTGGTATGGAGCAAATACTTGAAAAACAATGGTGCTGCACACTGCCCAGCTCACATATGGCATGAGGCCAAATAGCCCCCAGGATAACAGAAAACCCAGTCATCTATATGAAAATATGTCATGCCTTTTTTTCACAGCTAACCTCTTGTTTTTTTCCATAATGAACCCATTAAAAGCATAGGAGAAGGGAAGTTTCTGCTTGTTGGCTGAATGGAAGGGAAACCATTTATTGAGCACCTACTATGTCTCAGGCACTATTCTAATTCTGGAGGAGTATAGAGTTAAGATAGGAAGGCCCTGTTTTGTGAAGTTTGTATTACAGAGGAAACAGGCAGGTACAGGTTCAAGTTGAAGAAGCTGGAAATAACAGCATCGATCAGCAAGCAAGATTGTTTCAAATAATAATATATATGTTTTAAGAAAATTTTCTAAAAATTACCAGTAAAAATATATCTGGTTTTACACATAGGGACTTACTTATGAGTCAAGGGCTTACCCAACAGCTCAGCAGGTTAAGAATCTACCTGTAATACAGGAGACAGAGGAGATGCAGGTTTGATCCCTGGGTTGGGAAGATCCGCTGGAGGAGGAAATGGCAATCCACTCCAGTATTCTTGTTTGGATAATTCCACAGACAAAGAAGACTGGTGGTCTACAGTCCATGGGATTGAAAAGAGTCAGACACGACTGAGTAAGTACACATTACTTAAGAGTCTCTTTCCATCTCTGGGCCCCACAAAAAACCCTGCCCTTAAAATAAATGTATATTTATATTTCATATATATTAATACAAGTTGTCCAACTCAGAGCAGCCACTTTATGACTTCTTTTAAATGATGAACTAACTATACCATGTCAAAGACAGTATCTCCCATTTATGAATTTAGCAATTGATACTGTACTCTGCCATTCACCTAGAAGGTACCTGTTGAAAAGGAGTTGATTTCTCACAGATCCTCAGAAGTTAATTCTGCAATTCTTTCTGACCTATCATAGTGGCTATTTCAGTACACTGCCGAAAAATTGGATGGTTTTATTTTAGTAGAGTTGGTGAAAATTCCATATGGATTCCTCAGTTCACAAAACTGAATGAAAACACAGAGCCCCTTAAAATAAAAATAGACGCGTTTGGGAATCACAAGGGAAATGTTACTTATTCTCGGAGCTTTCAGGTTCTGCTATCCCCAGTGGTGGGAACCTACGCTGTCATTCCAATTTCCTATAAACTTGGCAGGACTCTGTGTCCATTTGGAATTGTAATAGCCCGGATTTCAGTTTGTGGAGGAAGGAAGGAGTCATTGCATTCTACCAAAGAGTCCTCCAGCTGAATCCCAAGAAGCCAAAGCTTCAATGTCAGTGTTCTCCCAAAGGAAAGAGATGCCTCCATTTAATGACTTTACCTGGTTAGCGTTCCATAGCCAGATTCTGAGCTCTCTTTGCTGGTCTTTCTTTGTTAATGTTGCTTGTTACAGAAAATTCTGATTCCTGTATTAGCTGTTCTCAGCGGGGCGGGGGCAGGGGGTGGTGTTTGTTTGCAGTTACACACAGATTTTTTCATACTAAATACTCTAGCCATTTCAGAGCAAGTTTCAGGATGAGTATATTCTTACTGTTCATTCTTCACTCCTACATGCTTCCTGATTTAGGACGTGGGAATTGCAAGGAAGGCCAACCAACCTGCCCTCACCAGCCTCTCCAGCTCTAATCTCCTACTGTTACGGTCAGACAAGCCAATCCTATTAAGTGGGAGGAACTCTATGGGTGGGAGGCAAGAGGTGCCTCTAATGGGCTTTGAGTGGCCCAGGTGAAAGGGGTGATGTGGAGCACCTTGCTGAATGCTGACTGAGCCCTGAATTTGCGGCTCCCACTTTCCTCACCCCTACTTCTGTTTCCAAATAAGTGATTTGCATGCCAACAGTTACATTCCACAAACAAGCCATTTCCTCTTCCTTGGGGGAAGGCGACTGAGAGGAGAAGGCGGAAGAAACACCTCTTTAGAAAAACGGGATTGTGTTAAAGCTTTCCTACATCCTTAGGCTCTTCGTTTGAGAGCTCCACTCTCTTCCCCACTCCATGTAAATGCATTACAAAACACTCACATACCCTGTTAAAAGATCTGTGTTTCTTCCCTGGTAAAATTACAGAAGGATTTAAAATTTTCACTTTAAAAATTATCTGAGTCCAGGGAACTGATATCTGCACAAATGCATGGGAAATGAAAAAATGTAATGTACAAATTGTTTCCCAATGAAATAAATTACCTAAAGGACACTAAATTTAAGAACTCATTGAGTCGCCATAATGTTAGCTATTGCAGGCATATAATTAGACATTTACTGGTTTATATTTTGAGTTTCTTTTCATATGTTAAAAAATACACTGATATTATGCCATCTATCTCTCATGTACACATGATTAGAAAAATACCATCATATTTTTTCAGGGTTAGATATTGCCTTAGGCCCTTAAAACCTCATGGGATCTAAGCGCTGGGCCTCTTAGAGCCTAACAGATATACTTGGGAGGTAAATAATCCTCGAAAAAACAAAGAAAAAATATTCATGTAAAAAGTTATGGCAAATCCAGGTTAGCAAATGGATACACAAGACCAGAAGTTCAGTTCTGTTGGGGCTCCCTTCCAACCCAAAGGCTCTACTAAAACCCTGGACTTTTACACCCACTCCCCTCCAGCCTTGCCATAGGAAGCAGTAATCCCACCACAGAGGTTTCTATTTCAGACCCACTTTCATCCCTTGGGACTCTCCTCCAGGCTGTCCTTCCTAAACCACTTGAATCTCATTTCTCCTGCAGCTGATTTTTTTCTTTTTCAAGATGTTAACAATTTCTCTGGAACCATCTGGATGTTATTAAGAAAGTGTCCCGGGTCCTCTGAGGCAGCTGGCTGCGGCCTCTTGCCTTGTTTCCTGTGTCCTGGATGTCTTAAGTTGACTTTCATAAGAAATTTGGAATATTAGCTTAAAAAAAGAAACAGTCAATATTTTTTAGGCGCTGAGCTCTTGCAGCTTAATTTCCCCGGCTGCGACTTTGCATTTTGCGTTCCCATCGTTGGCCCCAGCTCTGGGAAGGATGAAGCACGTCTGTTTTAAAAACAGAAGGCCCAAGAGCTCCGGGTGAACCAGAAAACCAGTCTTCCCCACCCTCCCCGGTTGGCCTAACAAAACCTACCTAATGGCTGCTGCTGCCTGGCCATTTCCACACCTCCAACCCCTCCTCCAAATTGAGATCTGCCCCCCACCTCCCATTGTGGTCCAAGAATAAACACCAGTTAGTTCAGCTCTAATAGATGCTCTCTTGGCATTCTTGAAGGAAAAAGAACAAAGGCCAAAAAAAGAGCCTACTGATGACAATGTTTCCTTGGTTGAAAGGGGTAATGTGAGTAGGTCAGATGATAGGGGGCTTTTCTAACCAGCATCCAGGAACAGCTGGGACCAGAACAGGGAAGCTCCTGAGAAGCAGTTTTACTACTCAGACTCTGTAAACGGGGCCGGGGCACTGTCTCACCTCCCTTCCTGCTTATTACTCAAACACAGCCAAGTCTTGGTTGATGGCCTGGACCATTTGCCTTCCCTACTAAATGCACGCATGCCCACCTCCTTCTTCCTTCCGGTCCTTAAGCCATCACTCCCAACCTACTTTTATCTCATCACCCTGTTGATTTCACTGATACAGTTAACACTTCATCTTTGGAAGATCTTAAGACCCCCTAGACAGTGCTAAGTCAGACAACACAGTTAAGATGCTACCACTCTACCTAAGAAGCCTAATTACAGAATGACTTTCTGGAACACACCTTGACCATCTGTCTCTGATGCCAGTGAGACCAAGAGAAGTTTTTTGTTTTTGTTTTTTTCTTTTTTCCTTCTGGCTACTCCACACAGCATGTGAAATTTCCCTAACGAAGGATCCAACTGGTCCCCCTGCAGTAGAAGTACAGCTGTCTTAGCCAGTGGACCATCAGGGAAGTCTGTCTGAGAGAAGTTTTGAAGGGAGACATACAATCCCCTCTCCTTCAAGGATTCTCTCAGGAGGTAGGGCTGTGCCTCTACGCGCCTGATTTCCTTGTCACAACCCGCAAGGGTCTTCATCCTCGGTCTGGTGAGTACTAGATAAATCATAAGTGGACCCCTCTTCCAATCTTTTTATTTTGAAAAATTTCAAGCTACAAAAAAAAAAAAAGTTAAAATAATACTTCAATAAACTCCTGTGTACCTTTTACCTGGATCACCAATTGTTCAAATATTACCACACTGGCTTTCTCCCAACACTCTTTTTTTCCTGATTACTTTCAAATATCATGACATTTTATCCCTCAGTGAAAGTGAAAGTCGTTCAGTCGTGTCGGACTCTTCAAGACCCCATGGACTATACAGTCCATGGAATTCTCCAGGGCGGAATTCTCCAGGCCAGAGTACTGGAGTGGGAAGCCTTTCCCTTTTCCAGGGGATCTTCCCAACCCAGGGATCGAAACCAGGTCTCCTGCATTGCAGGCAGATTCTTTACCAGCTGAACCAAAAGGGAAGCCCAAGAATACTGGAGTGGGTAGCCTATCCCTTCTCCAGCAGACCTTCCCAACCCAGGAATCGAACCTGGGTCTCCTGCATTACAGGCAGATTCTTTACCAACTGAGCTATCAGGTAAGCCCTTATCCCTCAGTACTTCATCCTTAAATACATCCCTAAGTATTTCCTATGAGGTAGAATATACTCCTATACAGCCACAAAACCATTATCACACCTAAGAAATTTAAAATTGAAAAAATATCATCTGACACCTCATACTCAAATTTCTCCAACAGCCCCAATCAATGTCCTTATAGCTTTAACTAAGATATAATCCATGTGTCACAAAATTCACTTCTTTCAAGTGTTCAATTCAGTTTCAATATATTCTCAAGGTTGTACAACCATCACCTGTATCTAAAACATCTTCAACATCCCAGGAAGAAACCCAGTAACTAATTATCAGTCATTCCCCATTCTTTCCTCCCCCAATTCCTTGACAACCACTAGTCTATTTTTTGTCTCAACAGATTTGCCTATCCTGGAAACTTCACAGAAATAGAATCATAAAGTATGTAGTCCTTTATATCTAGTTTCTTTCCTTTAGCATAATGTTTTTGAAGGTCACTCACGTTGTAGCGTGTATTATTTCATTCCTTTCCTGGTTGAAAAATATTACATTGTGGGGCTTCCCTAGTGGCTCAGTGGTAAAGAATCTGCCTGCAGGAGACAAGGGTTTGATCCCTGATCCAAGAGGATCCCACATACCATGGAGCAACTAAGACTGAGGGCCACAGTTACTGAACCCCTGTGCCCCAGAGCCCATGAACTGCAACAAGAAAAGCCATCACAATGAGAAGCCTTCATACCACAACTTGGAGAGGAGCCCCTGTGTTCAACAACTTGAGAAAAGTCTTCACAGCGATGAAGACCCATCACAGTCAAAAATAAGCAAATAAATAAAATTTTAAAAAAATATATCACATTGTACAAAAATGTCACATTTTGTTTATTCCTTTGTTAAGTGATGAATATTTGGGTTGTTTTATAGCTGTTCAAAAGCCAGAATTTGATCAAGGACTACACACTGCATTTAACTGCCATGTCTTTAGTTTCCTTTAATTTAAATCATGAATCATTCTACATCATTAATTCTAGAACATTAGATTCTAGAAACTCTTCCCCTGTTTTTCTTTCTATCTTTTACCACAGTAAATTTTTTTGAAGAGTACAGATTGATTCTCTTGGAGAATATCCTTGTGGATTTTATCTGATGTTTCATAAATTTGATTTCAGTTCAGTTCAGTCGCTCAGTCGTGTCCGACTCTTTGCAGCCCCATGAACCACAGCACGCCAGGCCCCCCTGTCCATCACCAACTCCTGGAGTTTATTCAAACTCATGCCCATCGAGTTGGTGATGCCATCCAGCCATCTCATCCTCTGTCGTCCCCTTCTCCTCCTGCCCCCAATCCCTCCCAGCATCAGGGTCTTCTCCAATGAGTCAACTCTTCACATGAGGTGGCCAAAGTACTGGAGTTTCAGCTTCAGCATCAGTCCTTCCAATGAATACCCAGGACTGATCTCCTTTAGGATGGACTGGTTGGATCTCCTTGCAGTCCAAGGGACTCTCAAGAGTCTTCTCCAACTTTGGGTTAGACAATTTTGGCAATAATGCCACAGGTGGGTGAGGTTGTATATTTCCTATTAACACATCAGAAAGTACATAATGTCAGTATGTCTTAATTTATGAAGCTAAATTTGACCATTTGATTATTTGGTATCTACCAAGTCTCCCCCATAAGAAAGATATATTTTTCTCTTTGTATTGTATTTGTTGTTGTTTAGTTACTAAGCTGTGTCCGACTCTTCGCCACCCCACTGGTGAAAGCACACCAGGCTCCTCTGTCCTCCATGACCTCCCAGGGTTTGCTCAAATTCATGTCCACTGAGTAAGTGATGCTATCCAACCATCTCATCCTCTCTTGCCCTCTTCTCTTCCTGCCCTCAATCTTCCCCAGCATTAGGTTCTTTTCCAATGAAGCAGCTTCTCGCATCATGTGGCCAAAGTATTGGACTTCAGCTTCAGCATCAGTCCTTCCAATGAATACTCAGGGTTGATTTTCTTTAGGATTGTCTGGTTTGATCTCCTTGCAGTCTAAGGGTCTCTCAACAGTCTTCTCCTGTACAATTAGAAAGTATCCATTATTCAGTGCGTAGCCTTCCTTATATGGTCCAACACTCACATCTGTACATGAATACAGGAAAAGCTATGGCTTTGACTATACAGAGCTTTTTCAGTCAAGTGATGTCTCTGCTTTTGAATATGCTGTCTAGGTTTGCCATAGCTTTCCTTCCAAGGAGCAAGCATCTTTTCGTTTCATGGCTGCAATCATTGTCCGTGGTGATTTTGGAGTTTAAGAAAATAAAATCTGTCACTGCTTCCGTATGTTTCCCAAACAACCTTTAACAAAGATTTTAGCCTCCAATGATGATCGTACCTGAATCCAATTATTAAAAGTGTCATAAAACAGTAATTTGGTGACTTTTCTAACTCTGTAATTCCTTCCACATACAGCTACTGGAATTTCATTTCTTTAAAAAAAAAAAAAAAGCTTTTCTGGCTCTGTTCCACATTTTAAATCATTGCAAACTCATGAATTTTTTCTCTCAAAGTTTTATAGTCAGCAAGCATCACTGTCATTATTTTTCTGATGCTCAAACTGTTCCAAATTTGAGAAGTGGGAGCCAATTCAGGCCAGAGCATTGTCTTTTTGACATGTCCCCAATCTTTAAGCACTTCATCATTTTGTGGCACAAGAAAATGTTCCAGATCAGCTTGTATTTTTCCTTCTCCAGAACTTAAAAGTGGCACTTCTTCACAAATACCTAGTTTCTTTCGTGAATAATGGTATTTAGAAACCAAGATTTGGGTGCTGGATGTGCTTACTGATACTAAGCTGTCTCAGATGTTTTTGCCTGAATGACTCAGAACCTTTATTTAAACCTTACATGTGTAACATCTCTTGTGATTTCTATCTGGGTTTCAGTTAGTTGGTAACTACTACACATTCAGTGGGTCGTAAATATTATAGGCTATAGTTTTTCCAGTAGTCATGTATGGACGTGAGAGCGGGACTATAAAGAAAGCTGAGCGCCGAAGAATTGATGCTTTTGAATTGTGGTGTTGGAAAAGACTCTCAAGAGTCCCCTGGACTGCAAAGAGATCCAACCAGTCCATCCTAAAGGAAATCAGTCCTGAATATTCATTGGAAGGACTGATGCTGAAGCTGAAACTCCAATACTTTGGCCACCTGATGCAAAGAACTGACTCATTGGAAAAGACCCAGATGCTGGGAAAGATTGAAGGCAGGAGGAGAAGGGGACGACAGAGGATGAGATGGTTGGATGGCATCACTGACTCAATGGACATGAGTTTGAGTAAACTCTGGGAGTGGGCAATGGACAGGGAGGCCTGGTGTGCTACAATCCATGGGGTCACAAAGAGTCAGACACGACTGAGCAACTGAACTGAACTATTATAGGCACAATAGCTGTCATCTTTTTGGTATTTACTAAGGACTCAAAAGCTTATACTTGGTGTTTCACACCAGTGCTTCACCTAATCTTTGTAACAGTTAAATAGTGTAGGCGCTGTTATTTATCCTTATTTAACAAATGACATAACTGAAGTAGAGAGTGGTTTGGCCACCTGTTCAAGGTCACACAGCCATGAACAAACTATTGACCAGAAACATATTAATATATCTTTTGTTACTCAAACATCATTGACCATAGTGTCTCAATATTCACTTATATAACAAGTTGCTGGCCATAGGCCTTAATTTCTGCAAAAATCCCCAGGTCAATAATGTGTTAAGTGGATGAGCTAGACTAGACTCCAGGTATATCTGACTTCAGAACTGCTGAACTACTAGGTGATACTATGCCAGTAACAATCACGGTGCAGGAAATATGTCTTCAAGCCTGCAATCCACTCCTGGGTGTACTACACCACATTTGTAAAGTGAGTATCATTATAATCCACTGCCAAGACACAGTGTGGTATGAGAAGGGCACAAGGCTCACTGATGAGTCTGTAAACCTTTTACTTTTCCAGGTTTCAGGTATGTCACCTGTAAGGGTGGAATAATGATACTTAGGCTTGAGTATCATGTAAGGTTGCAGTGGGGAATCAAAGAGTGTCATAAGCAGAAACCTTTGTAAGAATTATAAAGCTTCCTCGATAATAAGGAAGTGATTTTCAAATCAAACAGTGTGGGTAAGAATTACTGGGGGAAGGGGAGTGTGCTAAATTTCAAGTTCAGATTGCTGGGCCCTGCTCCTAGAGATACTGATTTAGTGGCCTGGTGTGGGGCCCAGGAATCTGAATTTTTAACACACTTCCAAGTGATTCTGACACAGGTAGCTCCAGATCTCACTTAGAAAAACTCTCATGTAGTTAAAGACAACGAGACAGGAGATGATGAACCCATGCTTAGAAGCCACTTTTACATCTTTTCACACCCATTCCTTGCAACTGATTGCTTTTTCTTCCTCAGGCTCAAATGTCACTTTTCCTGACCCTCTGACACAGTCAGCCTCTCCTGTTACCTCCTCTCATCACACCCTTTGATTCCTCACAGCACATGACGACCTGATAACTCTGTAATTTCAGTGAGTAATGTGATGCTTAATGTCTGCCTCTCCTGACAGAGTGTAAGCATCAGAGGACAGTAAAAACGACCTCCTCAGTATGCCCAGTGTCCCAACACAGTGGAAAGTCAATAAATGTCTGTTGGAGAGATGCACAAATGAAGGAACAAAAAGTAATAACTTTATTACTAAACAAAGATTGGACAGAATGCAGAATTCTTAAATAATTAATACAGAATAAAGTTCATTACTCACATGAATAATTGGGTACCCCACTTCCTGTTCTCAGTATCTTTCCCGGGGTCCTTGGAAAGACAGTTTTCATAGAGGAAATTGCACTTTTAATGACAAATTTGGGGACAATCTGCTCAGAATAGGCAGGAATTCATAATGAAATTATGGCCCTCTGTTCTGGCCTCTCCTCCCACTTCCTTCCCCTCCTGGCTCTACTTGTCATCTCGCTCTCAGGCAGCAGCATCTCCTCTTCCTGACTCCTGCCAATTCTCTCTAACCTGTACCATACAGGAGAGCCGCTTGCCCAGGCAGTGGGGGTCTTTCCCTCTGGCCATCATTAATCATGTGTGTTCCCTAAGTTCTGTGTATTTCCATTTGTGCATTTATCTCCATCCTGAATGGGGCCTGTAAAACTCCTTTATGGTTTCGCCTTAGGCCAAATAAGCATTGGATTTCACAATCAGAGTTTACGCTCATATATTTATGGCAAGGTGGAAGGTGAGGTTGTTTTGTTTTAAATACTTGTTTCTCCAAAGTGGCTGCTGACTCTTTCTGGGAAAGCTGCAAGAATACATGTGAAGGGGTGAGAACAGGAACCACCTCTATCAAGTGATGGGGTCAAAGACATACTACCCTAGCAGACAGCACTTTGGCATAGCGACTATTTTAAACTGACGGAGTTTGAAAGAATAGCAGAAGCAGGAAGGTCTCTCTGGCCTTCCCCTTTCATCTTCTTCCCTGAAGCAGGTCATCAGACCCTCTTGAAGGAGATACCTTCTCTACATCCAGAGGAATGAAGCATCTTTATCTCCAAGTCAGAGAAACATGGAGAAGAAATCAAGCGAACAGACCTTGAGAAGTTTTCCCCAGTTACTACAGTTACTGCCTCATACTCTGCTCTATCCTATTTCTATAGGGCTGCCCACTCTCGCTCAAACCCAGCATAAACACACTTAGTTTCTTCAAGTCTTCATTACCTTTTGAAGGATCCTTGTGTCATGTAAAAGTTATATTAAATTTGTATACTTTTCTCCTGTTAATTTGCCTTTGTCAGGTTAATTTTCAGACCCAGCCAAGAATCCTAAGAGGGTCAAGAAAAATTATTTTCCTCCCCTAAAGCAGGTTTCCAGAACTTTACAACATCTGTGAACCTGAGGCAGCAGCACAGTACTAAACAGGGACCCCGGGGATTTACGTGATAGTTTTCCATAGAGACCCAGTTCCCAGAACACTAGGGTGAAGGACAAAGATCCAAAGCATTTTCAAAGCTTCAACTTTTAACTAGACATAAGAGCATCCTGAAACTTGCTGGCCTCAGAAAACATTTAAAAGGAAGATATACAAAGATTCTTACAAAGCTGGTCAATCTCATTTCTCAGGAAATTCTCTGTGGTTTGAGCACGCCCAAAATTCAGACCTGAGGATGGCCAGAGTGAGATATGACTTGGCACCAGGTGTGCTTGTCTCCTTGCCTGAGGTAAACGGTGCGGTGGCTCATCTGGTTCAAGGCTACACTCCACCACTTACTAGAGGAGCAATGTAGGACGCAGTA
The DNA here is from genome assembly GCF_910594005.1 of Cervus elaphus. Classification (NCBI taxonomy): domain Eukaryota; kingdom Metazoa; phylum Chordata; class Mammalia; order Artiodactyla; family Cervidae; genus Cervus; species Cervus elaphus. Next base: position 54,826,681 of record NC_057823.1, on the reverse strand, counting down.
CTTCCTCTTTGGGCCTCAGAATCCTCAGCTGTCAGATGACGGTGGTAGCCCATACTGAGGACAACAGCAGACTCCTCACAGGAGCGTTGTGAGCTCTAAGTGGAAAGTATACATACTTTACCAGAAAGCCTGATGCAGAGTGCGTGTCAGCAGCTATTATTTCAATCTCTGAATTTGAAGAGGTTCTCGGGCAGCGGGGGGCTTTGGCCTCTCTATGTGCCCGTGTGGAGTCTTAGTTCCCAGACCTGGGATTGAACCTGTGCCCCCTGCATTGACAGCACAGTATCTTAACCATTGGATTGCCAGGGAAATACCAGGAGGTTCCCAGTTTTAGCCATATACTTATACTATGAGGTCCAGCTGCCTTTCTACAGCAGTAAAATAAATCTACATAGTGCTCAACTGCCCCAGTACATGTTGTCACCCAGCACCTTCTGGGTGATTTCCAGTTTAGGGAGTGGACTACATCCTAAGTTCTCTTTCCTGGAGGTAAAAGATGCCTACCCACATATCTGGCTTCCCTTAAAGATGAGTGCAGGTGTGGGACTAGTCTTCTCTAATTACAGCCAGAGATCCTTCTCTTCTCAAGAGTAACATGCAAAATCCATTTTGTGGGAGGCTGGGAGCCCAAGCATGTAAGCTTGAGGGGCAGCCCTGGCAGAATCTTAGGTATCCAGGGCCTAGTATCATGGTGTGACCTGCACTCTGTGCCTGGCTGTGGCAAATGCTGAACTTTTCCTGGATAGTCTGTCCAGGTAGCTTGGGCCTCCTCCCTGGCCATAGTCTGATACTGCTTAGCCCTCTGAAGAACCTGTGAACCTCAAAATATCCTTCAGCAAATTTCCATTTCTGCTTCAACTAGCTGGATTATGTTATGGGGCTGGTGACGAAGAACCTGCTCAATCTCCCTGTCTACTGGGTTAGCAAAATACAAAAGCAATGAATTTCAAGAAGCCAATGAAGCTCTATGATTCAACGGAAACATCAATGTAATGATTTGTGTTTGCAGGGAAATGGAGCAATATTTGGGACTTGGAAATCTTTCTATTAAGGAGATTTTCATATACATGGAATTTGTTATAACTTTGTCTTCTACTTATAACTGAAGAAAAGTTATGACCAACCTAGACAGCATATTAAAAAGCAGAGACATTACTTTGCCAACAAAGGTCCGTCTAGTCAAAGCTATGGTTTTTCCAGAAGTCAGGTATGGATGTGAGAGCGGGACTATAAAGAAAGCTGAGCGCTGAAGAATTGATGCTTTTGAATTGTGGTGTTGGAGAAGACTCTTGAGAGTCCCTTGGACTGCAAGGAGATCCAAGCAGTCCACCCTAAAGGAGCTCAGTCCTGAATATTCATTGAAAGGACTGATGCTGAAGCTGAAACTCCAATACTTTGGCCACCTGATGTGAAGAGCTGACTCATTTGAAAAGATCCTGATGCTGGGAAAGATTGAAGGCAGGAGGAGAAGGGGACGACAGAGGATGAGACAGTTGGATGGCATCACCGACTAAATGGACAGGAGCTTGAGTAAACTCCGGGAGTTGGCGATGGACAGGGAGGCCTGGCCTGCTGCAGTCCATGGGGTCACAAAGAGTCGGACATGACTGAGTGACTGCACTAAACTGAACTGAAAGCTGAAAGGGGCTTCACAGATAATGTAGATCGACCCATTGGTTTCAGTGAGGAACTGGAATACCAGAGAAGGAAAGTGACTTGCCCAAGGTCACACAGTAACTGTAGCCTAGTGTTAAAGATCACACCAGCTCAGAAGTCAGATCCTGGCTCTGCTACTTACTAACTGTACAACCTCAATCTATCCATGTAGTCTTTAAGCCAGTTTTCTTAGTCTCCTCATTTGCTAAATGAAGAAAGTAATAGTCTATATCTTATAGGTTCTTGTGAAGAGTAAATGACATAGTATATCCATAGTGTTTAGCATATGCTCAAAAAACAGTAAACGTTAAATAAATGTTAGCTGATATTAGCTTATCCTTAAACAAATATTTACCGTAACCCACTATAAGCCAAGCACTGTGCTGTGTGTGTGTTAGTTGCTTAGTTGTGTCCAACTCTTTGCAACCCCACAGACTGTAGCCACCAGGCTCCTCTCCTCCTAGAGAATCCCACTAGGGATTCTCTAGGCAAGAAAACTGGAGTGGGTTGCCATTTCCTACTCCAGGGGATCTTCCCAACTCAGGGATCAGAAAGATCCCAACATGGCTAAAGTATTCTTGAGAAAGCAGAACAAAGCTGGAGATATCATGCTCCTAGACTTCAAAATATATCACAAAGCTATAATAATCAAAAGAGTATGGTACTGGCATAAAATAGGTTTTCACACAGATCAATGAAACAAAACAGACAGCCCCAAAATGAACACATGCATATACAGTCAATTAATTTATGACAAAAAGGCCAAGACTATACAATGGGGAAAGGACATTTCTTCAATAAACGGTGCTGTGAAAACTGGATAGCTTCATGCCAAAGAATGAAACTGGATCACTCTCTTACACTAGACACAAAAATTAACTCAAATGTAAGCCTGAAATCATTAAACTCCTAGAAGAAAACATAGGTGATAAGCTCCTTGACAACATTTTTCCTGATGGTATTTTTTTGGATTTGTCACCAAAAGCAAAGGCAACAAAAGCAAAAATAAACTAGTTTACATCAAACTAAAAATCTTCTGTACAACAAAGGAAATCATTAGCAAAATAAGAAAGCAATCTACTGAATGGGAGAAAACATTTGCAAGTCCTATCTATAAGGGATTAATATCCAAAATAAAAAAAGAATTCATACAACTCAATAGCAAATAACCAAAAAAAAAAAAAAAAAACAATTTTTTAAAGGGCACAGCATCTAAATAGACATCTTCCCAAAGAAGACATATAGATAGCCAACATGAAAACATACTCAACATCACCAACCATTAGGGAAACACAAATCAAAACCACAATGAGATATCACCTCACACATTTTAGGATGACACCTGTGTGCTTGATGGTACTATTTCCTGTTGTAAACTAATAAATTTTAAAGTACTTGTAGGAGTGGCTTGGGTCAAGAAGATGGACACCACTTCCTCTGAAACCCATGACAAGAAGGTAAGGATGAATGGTTTATCACTTTATAGTTTAAGACCCCTAGTCTCTTTTTCCTCTGGATAGTGGGGGATGAGGTGGAAGAAGGCTGAAACAGCTGTTAAAAGCTGTTAAAAACCAGGTGAAGGGATTACTTCCCAACCTTCAGATGCATGCTGTACCTTCTGTGCTGGCCCACTTGATCACTAAAATGCACTAAATCTGAATCCCAGTTCAGGTTCAACTAGGGCATACTACCATACTTAGCAAACCCACTTCATTCAAGCTTCAATATTCACCTACATTTTTTCTCTCACATCCTTGTGTATGATTTCATATTTTAATTTTAAATCTTGCTTTTAGAAGTTGTTTAGATTACTTAAAGCAGTGATATAATTTTGTTTCCAAATATTAGTCAGTTGTGTCAACACCATTTATTGACTCAGTTCAGTTCAGTTCAGTTGCTCAGTCGTGTCTGACTCTTTGCAACCCCATGAACCGCAGCATGCCAGGCCTCCCTGTCCATCACCAACTCCCGGAGTCCACCCAAACCCATGTCCATTGTGTCGGTGATGCCATCCAACCACCTCATCCTCTGTCGTCTCCTTCTCCTCCTGCCCTCAATCTTTCCCAGCATCAGGGTCTTTTCAAATGAGTCAGCTCTCCACATCAGGTGACCAAAGTATTGAAGTTTCAGCTTCAACATCAGTCCCTCCAATGAACACCCAGGACTAATCTCCTTTAGGATGAACTGGTTGGGTCTCCTTGCAGTCCAAGGGACTCTCAAGAGTCTTCTCCAACACCACAGTTCAAAAGCATCAATTCTTCTGCACTCAGCTTTCTTTATAGTCCGACTCTCACATCCATACATGACTACTGGAAAAACCATAACCTTGATCAGATGGACCTTTGTTGGCAAAGTAATATCTCTGCTTTTTAAAATGCTGTCTAGGTTGGTCCTAACTTTTCTTCCAAGGAGCATCTTTTAATTTCATGGCTGCAATCACCATCTGCAGTCATTTTGGAGCCCAGAAAAATAAAGTCAGCCACGGTTTCCACTGTTTCCCCATCTATTTCCCATGAAGTGATGGGACCAGATGCCATGATCTTAGTTTTCTGAATTTTGAGCTTTAAGCCAACTTTCTCACTCTCTTCTTTCATCAAGAGGCTCTTTAGTTCTTCACTTTCTGCCATAAGGGTGGTGTCATCTGTGTATCTGAGGTTATTGATACTTCTCCCAGCAATCTTGATTCCAGCTTGTGCTTCCTCCAGCCCAGCATTTCTCATGATGTACTCTGCGTATAAGTTAAATAAGTAGGGTGACAATATACAGCCTTGACGTATTCCTTTTCCCATCTGGAACCAGTGTGTTGTTCCATGTCCAGCTCTAATTGTTGCCTCCTACCTGTATATAGGTTTCTCAAGAGGCAGGTCAGGTGGTCTGGTATTCCCAGCTCTTTCAGAACTTTCCAGTTTGTGGTGATCCACACAGTCAAAGGCTTTGGCATAGTCAATAAAGCAGAAATAGATGTTTTTCTGGAACTCTCTTGCTTTTTCAATGATCCAGCGGATGTTGGCAATTTGATCTCTGGTTCCTCTGCCTTTTCTAAAACCAGCTTGAACATCTGGAAGTTCATAGTTCACGTATTGCTGAAGCCTGGCTTGCAGAATTTTGAGCATTACTTTACTAAGCGTGTGAGATGAGTGCAATTGTGCGGTAGTTTTGAGCATTCTTTGGCATTGCCTTTCTTTGGGATTGGAATGAAAACTGACCTTTTCCAGTCCTGTGGCCACTGCTGAGTTTTCCAAATTTGTTGACATATTGAGTGCAGCACTTTCACAGCATCATCTTTTAGAATTTGAAATAGCTCAACTGGAATTCCATCACCTCCACTAGCTTTGTTCATAGTGATGCTTCCTAAGGCCCACCTGACTTCACATTCCAGGATGTCCAGCCCTAGGTGAGAGTGAGCGATCACACCTTCATGATTATCTGGATCGTGAAGATCTTTTTTACTGACTAAGTGACTAACCCATTTACTGACTAACCCATCCTTTCTCCACTGGTTTAAAATACTGTCATTATCAGGACTGGTCTACAGAAACATGAAACTGACTTTAATATTGAAAAGAGTCTTTCACATCTTTAGTTGACAGTTAACTGTGGCTCTCAAGCAGAGGACCAAAGCCTTGTTTCTAAGAATTGACAGAGTTTGTGCTGCTTCATATACCACATGCAAGCAGAACTACCAGCCTTTCTTTCCTCATCATAAACTACTGGTTGCTCAGAATGAGCGCTCTGTAATCAGAAAACCCAGGTTTTCTATCTTCCTCTTCACTAGTTAAGTGACACTGATTATAATATTTTGTAGCCCAGTCTCTCTTTCTATAAACTGGAGATACCAGAAGTACTACTGCACAGGCAGTTGAAAGGATTATGGCATTTAAAGTGCCTGAGCAATAATAATACCAATAGAATGTTGTTTATTATTGTCACTGGTGATGTTATCGAGTCTCATAATCAGCACCTCGATGGGCTTATGATGGACTGTGGAGCACCCATGTTTCCTGTTCACACATCCAGCAATTCCTGTTAAGCATCTTCTGTGTTTTGTCGCCATCCTAGCAGTGAACAATAAACATCTCTACCTTCTTAGAACTTACACACTAGTGGAGGAAAACAGTTAAACCAATGGCCAAACAAGTAAATATCTGGTAATGTGAACAGTACTGTGGTGAAAGTGAAGCAAAATTATATAATAAAGTTCACTGGGGAGCTTACCTTAAACAGGCAGTCAGAGAAGCCCTCATGAAGGGATGTAAAATTTAAAGTGAAGGTGAAGTCGCTCAGTCGGGTCCGACTCTGCGACCCCGTGGACTGAAGCCTAATAGGCTCCTCCGTCCATGGGATTCTCCAGGCAAAAATACTGGAGTGGGTTGCCATTTCCTTCTCCAGGGGATCTTTCCGACCCAGGGATTGAACCCAGGTCTCCTGCATTGCAGGCAGACGCTTTAACCTCTGAGCCACCAGGGAAGTTTTAAGGTGAGCCTCAAATAAGAAAAAGGAGCCTATCAGATTGTGTTGTCTTTCAAATATTTGGAGTTTTCCTAGACTTTCCACTGTTTTAAATTTCTAATTCAATTCTACTATAGTCAGAAAATATTCTGCATATAATTTTAAGCCTTGTAAATTTATTGAGATGTGTTTTATAGCCCAGGATGTGTCTATCTTGATGAATGTACCATATGCACTTGAAAAAGAAAACATTATTCTGCAGTTGTTACACTGTGTTAGTAAATATCCATTAGACAAAAAAAGTTGATAGTGCTATTCATTTCCTCTATAGTTTTATTTATCTCTTGTGTAGTTCTATTAATTCCTGAGAGAAGAGTTATAAAATTATTATTTTCTAATAATGACTGTGGATATGTCTATTTCTCCCTTTAACACTATTTTTGTCAGGTATTTTGAAGCTCTTATTAGGAGCATGCATACTTATGATTGATCAGTTATGAATTGGCCATTTTATCATTATGATATGTCTCTTTTGACCCCTTTATCTTAAAGTCTACTTTACCTGATATTAAGCCAATCTAGTCATTTTATGCTATTTGCATGTTATAACTAAATCTATCCATTTAGTTTCAACCTGTTTGTGCCTTGATACTTAAAATGGGTTACTTATAGACAGAATATATATGGGAGCTTGTATTTTTATGCAGCTTGTTAATCTCTGCTTTAACTGGAGTGTTTATTCTATTTACATTTCATGATTATTTGGATTTAGGTCTAACACGTTACTATTTTGTTTTCTGCCTGTCCTCTTTGTTTTGGTTCCTCTTTGCCTACCTTCTTTTGAGTTAATCAAATGTTTTTAGAATTCCATTTTATCTATTAGTGTTTTGGGTACATCTCTTTCTGTTTTTTGTTTTACTTTACCTAAGCGGCTGCTGGAGAGATTACAATATATATCCTTAACATTTCACAATCCTCTTAATGTGATACCATTTCACATAAGAATCTTACAGCTGTATATACCCATTTTCTCCTTTCCCATTCTTAACACTGTAGTTTTCTATAAATGTGGGATATTAATAAATCCCCAAACATGTTATAATTTTTCTTTTAAACAGTCATATGTAGTTTAAAAGAACTAGAAGGAAGAACGCCTTTCCTATTTATTTACATATTTGCCATATCCAGTGCTCTTCATCCCCTCCTGATAGCCTAGATTTCCCTCTGGTATCTTTCCCTTCAACCTGGAGAACTTCCTGTAGCATTTCTTATAGTGTAGTCAACTCACAATGAAGTCTCTTAATTTTATTTATCTTAAAATGTCCTCTCTGTGCCCCCTCATTCTTAAAAAGTATTTTTGTGGAAAACAGCATCCTAGGTTGGTTTCCGTTTCTTCCAGCATTTTAAAATTACTGTCATCTATAGAAGCCTGAAAACAGTGGGAGAAGTCCCTGTCATAGGGGACTTCATACTCTATTCAAATAGAGTCATTCATACTCTATTTCTCTGGCTGCTTTCAAGATTTACTCATCTTTTGTTTTCTTCAGATTTATGATGTTTTGCCTTGAGTATAGTTTTCTCTTTATTCAATTTGGGGCTTATTTGGTTTCATTAATTATTAAGTGTATGACTTTAACTAAAGAAAGGACATCTTCAGCCATTGTTTCATCAAATATTTTTCTGTTCCATGCTCTTTCCTCTTCTTGGAAACTTCTGGAACTCCAATTAAATGTATGCTAGACCTTTTTATATTGTTCACAGGTCATGAGATTTTAAAATCTTTTTCCTCTCTATTCTTCATCTTGGATGATTTCTATTGATCTACCTCTAAGTTTATGAAGTCTTTCTTTTGCTATCTTTAATCTTCCATTAATATCATCCAGTAAATTTTTCCAGATACTTCATTTTTCAGTTCTAGAACTCTTACTTTTTTTTGTAATTTCTCTTTTTCTGCTGAGATTTCCATTTTTTCATTCATTGTGAGAATATTTTCCTACAGGTACCTGAATGTAGCTATAATAGTTGCTTTAAAACCTCTGTGTGCTAAATACTACAAATAGATCATCCAGTGATGGGTATCCAAAGATTGTCTTTGCTAGAGTGTGAGTCACATTTTTCTGTTTCTTTCATGGGCCTGGTAATTTTGTAGTATTTCCTGACCAGAAAGAATGTGCTGTAAAACCCCTGGACTCTGTTGTATTTTTCCAAGTAGTTTTATTATTATTACCTTGCTCACTTTTAGCAGGCCAATTGACTTGACTAACATGAAACCCTAAGCTCTGCTTCCCTTGCAGTGGGTGGCAGTTGATATCTCTGTTGAGTTCTATAAGGCTTATTCTGGGCTCTTTGGGGTCTACCCCACACAAGCATAATTCAGACATCAGCCAGGTCTCTGGGCAACCCATCTTTGCTCTATCCCACTTTTCTTTTTTTTTTTTTTTCTATCCCACTTTTCAAACATAGACTCTTTCCCAATTGTATCTGCTTTCGATGACTCACTAGTCCCTCCAGGTAGCTGTTTATCTATTTTTTCCAGAGTTTATAGCTGTTATCTACATGAGGGTTTGTCTGACAGGAGTTTGCTAGATATTATTAGAAGTAGTCCACTGTAAATTTTTAAATGGGGGACCACCAAAAATTTTTATTTACTTCTTAAATAAGTAATTTTGGCTGCCATATAGGAGGAATGAATTGTAGCAGGAATCAATAGTGGAAGCAAGGAAAGCTGTTATGAAGCCACTTCAATGGTCTAGAAAAGAGTTGAGGGGGCTTATACCATGGAGAGAAGCAGAAAGATTCACATGTAAAGGTAAAGTCAACACGATTTGCTAAAAGATGAGATGTGATAATTAGAGAAAGAGAAAATGCCAGGATTACTGGTGAGTTTATAGCCTGGGCACTTGGGTAGATAACGGTCTCTCTTCATGATAGAGAAGACTCAGGAAGAAGCAGGCTGGGTGGGTATAGTAAGACATACTAAGTTTGAGGTGCTTATGAAATTATTTAAGAAGCGTCAAGTATATATGACGCTTAAGAAGTAAATAAAATTTCTTGGTGGTCTCCCATTTAAAAATTTACAATGGACTACTTCCAAGCTGGATATATGACACAGGAGCTCAAGGCAGAGGTTACACTTGAAGGTATGGAGTTGATGTCTTCAGTTTACATAAGGTATATAACATAATAAGACTAAGGAAAGTGGAGGTGAAAAGAGGTGGCTGCAAGAACCAACCCATGGACTTAACAAAATTTAGAGGTTCAGCAGAGGAGAAGAGGCCAGCAAAAAAGAAATCAAAAAGGAATCAAAGAATAAGATAGGAGAAAAACAGTAGAGGGGGAAAAAAAAACTTTAATAAGAGATGTTGACACAGTAGTTAGAATGACTATTATCGTAAAGACAAGAAATAGCAAGTATCTAGTGAGGATGTGGAAAAAGGATCCTTGTGCACTGTTGATGGAAATGTCAATTCGTGCAGCCACTATGGAAAAAATTATGGAGGTGTCTCAAAAATTTAAAAATAGAACTACCTCATGATCTAGTAATTCCACTTCTGGATATTTATCCAAAGAAAATGAAAACACTAACTCGAAAAGATATATACACTCCCACATTCACTGCAGCATTATTTACAATAGCCAAGATATGGAAATAACCTATGTCTCCATCAGTGGATACATGGGTAAAGAAGATGTGGTGCATATATTTATAAGGTAATACTATTCAGCCATAAAAAAAATAATGAAATCTTGCCATCTGCAACAACACAGGCACATCTTGAGGGCATTATGCTAAATAAAGTAAGTCAGAGAAAAACAAATGTAGTATGATCTCATTTATATGTGGAACCTAAAAAAACAAACAAAAACACCTAAGCTCCAAGCCCACTAATACAGATTCCCCTGGAGAAGGAAATGGCAACTGGCTCCAGTATTCTTGCCTGGGAAATCCCATGGACAGAGGAGCCTGGCAGGCTACAGTCCATGGGCTTGTAAAGAGTCGGACAAGACCAAGCAACTGAGCACACATGCAGCATGCATACTGTACAGCATTGTGACTATAGTTAATAAAGCTGTATTGCATATCTGAACATTGCCAAGAATATATCTTCAAAGTCCTCATCACAAGGAAAAAAAATTATGTAACTACGTATGGTGATAGATATTAACTAGACTTACTGTGTGATCATTTCATAATATACAAAGACATCAAATTATTATGTTGTACACTTAAAATTAATGTGTAATGTTATGTCAATTATGGCCCAAGTTCAAAAAAGAAGGAATCAAGTTGATTGCTGCTGTGAGTTTGAGAAAAATGAAGACAGAAAACAACCTTTAGACTTCGTGTTGGAGGGTATCTGTGAGTAAGGGTCTGAAGCCCATGTGGGTCATCCTTGAGGAGAAAACTGAAGGTAAGGAACATGTTACATTGGTGGCTAGGGAGAATATTTGTAAAAGTTACACAGTGGGCTTGTACGCCTGGTGTAGGAGCTAGGAGGCCCGAGATTGTGCTTGGAATAGTGGTGCACCATGTCCCGGGGTTCCAGCGCTGGTTTTGACCGACACATTACCATTTTTTCTCCCGAGGGACGGCTCTACCAAGTAGAATATGCTTTTAAGGCTATTAACCAGGATGGCCTTACATCAGTAGCTGTCAGAGGGAAAGACTGTGCAGTGATTGTCACACAGAAGAAAGTGCCTGACAAATTACTGGATTCCAGCACAGTGACTCACTTATTCAAGATAACTGAAAACATTGGCTGTGTGATGACAGGAATGACAGCTGACAGTAGATCCCAGGTACAGAGGGCACGCTATGAGGCAGCTAATTGAAAATACAAGTATGGTTACGAAATTCCCGTGGACATGCTGTGTAAAAGAATTGCTGATATTTCTCAGGTCTACACACAGAATGCTGAAATGAGGCCTCTTGGTTGTTGTATGATTTTAATTGGTATAGATGAAGAACAAGGCCCTCAGGTGTACAAGTGTGATCCTGCAGGTTACTATTGTGGGTTTAAAGCAACTGCTGCAGGAGTTAAACAAACTGAGTCAACCAGCTTCCTTGAAAAAAAAGTAAAGAAGAAATTTGATTGGACCTTTGAACAGACAGTGGAAACTGCGATTACATGCCTGTCTACTGTTCTATCAATTGATTTCAAACCTTCAGAAATAGAAGTTGGAGTAGTTACAGTCGAAAATCCTAAATTCAGGATTCTTACAGAAGCAGAGATTGACGCTCACCTTGTTGCTCTAGCAGAGAGAGACTAGACACTGTAGTTAGTTTACCAAATCCGTGACACCACTTGCTTGTGTGTTTGGTAACAACAGACCAACATTTCGGGGGCCCCTCGATTGAAAAAGGAACTTCTCCCACTCTTGCTGCCACTGAAATGGTTAGGACTCTGTATAAATAAAACCAGTGCTTTTGGAAAAAAAAAAAAGTTACACAGTGAACAGGAAAGAATTCAGCCAGTGTCTGAAGGCAGATGTGGGTCAAAGAAAGCTTTTTTCAGTTTCATATTGGAGATACAAGACTGTTTGTATATTAAAAAAAAAAAAAAAAGAATGTATGTATACTGATAGGGACTATCCACTTGCCTTTACTGTGTGGTCATGGCTAGATTCCCCCACTGTCATGTAATTACTGATAGGTACCTTGTGGTCACTGATTCTAACAGTTCTACACTTAAGATCCTATTTAAATGTTAAATATATATATATATATGAAAATCCTTGTATAATATGAGAATTTTCTCTGGGTGATATGGGCAGTCAGTTCTTTTAGTGATGTATTGTATTGGTCTTTCCTACAATCCCCAGAGGAGCAATGCAAGGTAGTGATGAGAATACAGACTTTGGTATGACTCAGACCCAAGTTTAAGTTCTGGTTCTGCCTATTTCTAAAGCTCTATTTTTAAAAATAATAAACACAGATCACTAGTCAACTTTCTGTGTGTCTTCTAGACTTCATTTCTATATCTGACTTTTCATTCTTGGATTCAATGACTGCCCTGTCCATGTAACTTTAGGTAATATGTCCTGCAACCACTTTAAAATCTACCTCGGTACCAAAAACTATAAGTACAGGTGACCTGAGCCCTGCACTCAGTATTTGCACTGCGGATGTGAGCTAGTCCAAGAATCTCTGGCCACCAGGGATCACTAAATTGCATAAGCAGGTGTCTGTGCAAAGTCCAAGAGGTTAATCATGAACAACTTATTTTATCTGTGGCTACAGAGGTAGAATCAGTGTCGTCAACACCAGGCAAACACAACAAAGCCTTTCCTAAGAGAGATCCAGAAAGATAAGTCAGACAGAAATGCACCTGTTACAAAGATTATGCTTTTCCTGGGATTTCCTACAGGTTTTCCAACAACTGGTCATATTTGTCTACATGGTCACTCTTTTCCCCTCTGCCTTATCTGAACTAACAGTACTCAAAACAAGACAAAAATTATACTTCTCCATGAAACCTATTAAAAGACAGGGCACTCTCCACATCAATGGAAAGGATCAGATTTCCCATCTCAAGTCAAAGGAAAAGATCTGAGAGTGGTTATGTTTCATGTCTAGAAATTATATTGAGAGTCATTTATTCAAAGATTAGATTTCCCATTGTTCTCACTTGGAGGTCTGGAATTTGCCTGAAAACAAATCAACAAGAAAAATAGGTATTTCCTAATGATTTGCATATACTTTTTATGCTACCCGGAAAGTCAAAACCACTAGAGTATCAAACTAATAGTACACTTCAGAGTGAAACAGAGAAAACAGTGACTCATTGACAAGTAAAAATATAAATGTTCCACCAAAGGCTTCTGAGTGTTCACCTAGTTTTACACACTGTCTCAGTAAATGGAGCTCCTGTATTCTTGCATTAAGGAATGCTTCTTCTCCGGCCTCTTTAACATTGGAAATGAGCAGACAAAGCTCTGTTGCCGCCAGTAACTCATCCACATTTCGTTCCACACACATACATGCCAGTCTGAGAAACACAATCTTCCTGCTCCTACAGTATGAAAGGCTGCCTTGGCCCCATGGTGCCAAGGAGTCTAGGTATCCTAAGAAAGAGCTTAGATTGTAGGCTACACAACCTCTCCCCTGGGAAAGCCCTGATGACAGCAGCCATAGAAACCACCACCCAAGATAGAGGCTTGTGGGTGAATTATTACTATTTTAAATTATAAAACCTCCTTCCAGGTCCAACCAGAGTTAACAGAATAGATTTGGCAGGAAACAGCAAGATTACGAAAAGAGGAATTAACAAAATGGAATATACATGGTGGTCAAACTGAGCAGCAAATCAGCCTGTGCTATGGGTCTCTAGGGCTCCCCTAATAGCTCAGTTGGTAAAGAATCTGCCTACAATGGAGGAGACTCTGGTTCAGTTCCTGGGTTGGGAGGATCCCCTGGAGAAGGAATAGGCTACCCACTCCAGTATTCTTGGGCTTCCCTGGTGACTCAGCTGGTAAAGAATCCGCCTGCAATGCGGAAGACCTGGGTTTGATCCCTGGGTTGGGAAGATACCCTGGAGAAGGGAAAGGCTACCCACTCTAGTACTCTAGCCTGGAGAATTCCATGGACTGTATAGTCCATGGGGTCGGGGTCGCAAAGAGCTGGACACGACTGAGCGACTTTCACTTCACTTCATGGGTCTCTAACCTCTCTGGACTCCTAGACATTCATTTTTACCAGCCTAACTTATCTGATTTCCTTAGGAGATTTACTGAGCCCACAGCAATCATAGGAGACTGAAGACTGAAATCCTTTTCATTTTCATCAAAGGGGTTGGTTGGGGCCCTTTATTAATGAGTGTAAGAGTATGTGTGTATAAAAGAAGAGAAAACATAACATTTTCAACTGTGTCCCCTGGAAGATGTGCAGTATGGATATAGATAACTGTAACTTCCTGGTATTAAACTAAAGGCAGGATTTCTCAGCGTGCTCTACAGGCCACTTGTGCCAAACTCAACTGGGGCATCTGTTTAACATATAGATTCCTAGGCTCCTACCCGCAGATATTCTCCTTTAGTGGTCAGAGGCGGGTTCTAGGAATCTGCATTCCTGACATACTCCCCTAGTGATTCTCAGGTGCCTAGTGTTTGAAACGCACTAGCATAGGGTATGGGAAGAATTATTACAGGATTGGGCCTTGTGGAATAAAACAAATAGATTTCCTTCACCTCTACTTTCAGACAGGCCAAGGTTGTTACATACATAATAAAGGTAAGATTGTTCAAAATATGGGATTAGGACAACTGGCATCTATGTGAAAAAATAAATGTGACTTCTGCCTCACACCATACACAATATTAATTCTAGGAGAATGAAAAAAAAAAAAGTAAATATGAAAAACCAGCAATTCTTTCCCTTTAGAAGGAACAACAAGAAGAATTTTTCATTTTGTGATAGGGAAAGACTTTTTTGAACAAGCTACAATAAGATCAAAGGACTTCCCTGGTGGCTCAGATGGTAAAGCGTCTGCCTATAATGAGAGAGACCCAGGTTCAATCCCTGGGTGGGGAAGATTTCCTGGAGAAGGAAATGGCAACTCTCTCCAGTATTCTTGCCTGGAAAATCCCATGGATGGTGGAGCCTGGTAGGCTACAGTCCATGGGGTCACAAAGAGTTGGACACAACTGAGCAACTTCACTTTCACTTTTCACAATAAGATAAAAGTAAAAAAGAATGATTTATCAATTTGCCTACATGAAGTTTTAAAAAAAATCTTTATATATAAGATTTGAAATATAAAAGATAAGAAACCAACTAAGAGAAGATATTTGAAAGACTCAAAGCTGATAAAAGTCTACTAAAACTCCTTATAAACCAGTGGGAAATAGAAAACCCAGTATAGAAATAGATAAAGGATACAGACAATTCACTAAACAAACACATGAAATACCCAACAAGCAAATGAAAAAATACTCAACTCACTAACACTCCAGAAAATGCAAACATTTTAAAAAATTAAATATTATTTTCATACCTATCAGAATGGAAAAAATATTTTAAACTGATGATATTAAGTGCTTGTGAGAATCTTAAGAAATGACAGCTCCTATACATTGCTAACGGTGCTATAAATTCATTGAATCAGTTTAGAGAGCAATTTCTTAATCTCTACTTAATTATAAAATATACATTACATTATGACCCATCAATTCTACTTACAAGTAAACAGTGAGGAAAATTTCCTGTATGTACACAAGGAAATGTGTATAAGAAAGTTCATTTTGGCCTTGCTGACAATTATACATTAAGAAAAAAGAAAATATGGAGAATGCTTTCCTTAAAAGCCAAAATATCCATCCATAGAGCAGTGAATAAACAAACTGTGCTATATCCATATGGCAGATCACTAACAGCAACTGAATGAAGTAGAGCTACTGAAGTAACAGGGATACATCTAAAAAACACAATATCCAAAGTTAAGCATATTCCAAAAGTCTATGCATGGAATGCCATTTACGTAAACCCTTGACATACAAATATGATATACTGTTAGGTGAACAACTAGATAGAGAGCACGCATGCAAACGATGTACATATCATTCAGTTAATCTTCTGGGGATGGACTTTAGTTACTGCATTTCATGTTTTTAAAAACTGATCTGAAGCAAATACGACAAAATGTTAATGTGTTAATCTCAGTGGTGAGTAAACGGATGTCTGCTGTATTATTTGTGTAGGCTGAAATGTTTCATAATGACAAGAAAAATAAAGAATTAAAATAAAAACAAACAAAAATGAACCACAAAGATATTATCAGGTTGTGTAAGACTGGCACAGTCCATCATAGTTGTGTGATACAAGGAAGGAGGCCAGGTGGGTGGGAGTCTAGGTCACCGTTTTTTCAAAAAAATCTGGTGGGAAGTAGAAATGAAAAGATTTTTGCAAGTGCTAACTCCTACAGGATTTGATTAAAGCAAAATCGGAGTAGTAGTATTTACTCATGGACAGAACAAAGATGCTGACAAAAAGCACGTGTGAAATGCTGTCTTGAAACCAAGTGTTTTTAGCAGATATAAGATAATGTGGTTATGATTTTTCTCACTAAATAAATGTGTCATAAAAATACCACCAAAGAACCCAAAGAGATAATGAGACCTGTAACAGGTAGTGTGAAACCCAGAAAACTAAGGTATCCTTTGTGATATCCTGAAAACATACACTTGGTCATAGACTGGCAGAGTTTGGTCTCCAAGCAAACCATAGCAAGACCCAGAGGGCTTAACTCTTCCCTTGGGTGCACCCTAGGCAAAAAGTTTCCCTTGAAGTCACAGCTGAAAGGCTAGCAGGTTAGTGAGAGCATCTCATGACAGTGAAATACTGCTTGAGAAAAGAATCGAATGTATCCTAGATGCCTGGTGAGCATTTGTTGAGCTGCCGTGACAAAGAGGACAACCAAGGCAACCAGACAAAGGGTAGTGATACTTCTCCTGATAAAATTCTACCCTCATGGACCACATAAGCTTTCTACTTTATCTTTCCCCTTTTACTTCTGCTTTTACCGACTTTTGGTCCACTCTGTTTCCCTCTAAGCTTTTGTCAACTTGGCCCCAAGGTTTATTTAATCAGGTTTTTAAGGCTGCCTCAAAGCCTGTCACTTGCTCATGGAGCAAAGTCTGCTTTGAAAAGGCCTTTCAGTTGGTAAAGAAACTTGTCGATGTCAACCAAGCAGCCTCTATCTGACACAGGGATCTATAAGTTGAGTGCACCATGGGAAGTTGGGCCCCTCCCTTATACCAGGGGATGAATTTTTATTAGTCAAAGCCAAAGATAGTAGATTCCTCTTGCCAGTGACTATTTAAGGAATAAGCATCATTGCCATTCTGGTCAAGAGACAGGAGGAAAAGTCTGCTCAATAACTCATTTTGTCCCTAAAAGGCCACAAGACAGGACCATTTCCTTTTCCTACTTCTCAAGCTGACTGTGTGAGATGATACCCTTAGTGACTGCATCTATCCTATGACATGAGGACAAACCTAAAGGGAAAAGTCACACATGGAGAATGGTGGAATGGAAGATGAAAAGTGAAAGTGTTAGTCACGAAGTCATGTCCAACTTTTTACAACCCCATGGATGCTATGTAGCCCTTGGAAGGTAGAGGGAAAGTAAGGCCCTGACATGATCACTATCACCCTGCAACAGCCCTACCCTAGGATTGCTTATTAAGTGAGCTAGGAAATGCCCTAAAATTTTAAGTTGCTTTTAAGTGGATTTTCTGTTTCTTCTAACAGAAACTACCCCAACAGTTACCTCCACCCCCAAACTGATTTCCAGATTCCCTTAGGTGTGCTCTTGGCCAAAAGCATCTCTGTGAAGACTGTCCACATCTTTTAAAATGTAGGTCTTGGGCCTATCTGTCACTTGAGAATTTTCAATCTCTCTTCTGGGCAGCATTTCAAAAAGCCCACGATTTTGGTAATCACTAATGTACTTAACAAAAGTCTAAGTGCCACCTATCAGTCAGGCACTCTTTTAGAAGTTGGGGATAAACTGGTGACCAAGAACAACACAGTCACTGATATTTGAGGGTGAGGGGCAAAAACAATAAATGAGTTAACAAAGAAGTAAACCAATGATGTCAGGGAGCAATAAGAACCATGCAGGAAAGGAAGCAGAGTGCCAGGATGGAAAGTGACTAGTGGGGCGTAGGACCATCTTGGATAAGGTGGCAGCACCGATCTCTCTCAGGAAGTGACATCTGTGCAGCAATGAAAGAAGGAGCCAGCATGTGGGGATCTGGGGACAATTTTCCAAGAAGAAGTGAACATCATGTGCAAAGGCCTGGGGAGGAAATGAGCCTGAGGTGATTCATGAGCAGAAAGAATGTATGAGTAGCTAGAATGGCATGAGAGAGGCTGAGCCTGAGACTGAAGCTGTATGCAGGAACCAGGTCAGGTCGGGCCTTGAAGACCACGGCAAGGAGTCTGGGTGCTATTCTAAGTACAGAGAAAAGGCACTGGCACAAGTGCGGAAGGGCATGACAAACCATGGTCCAATTACCAGGAGGTTTCATTGCAGCCTGCCCTCTGGTCTGACTGCTCAAAAAGGCCATTTTATCAATTTCACAGCAGGGCAGAACCCTAAACATGCATCACGGTGCCCTGGGATGCAGCCTGAGCTGAAGGGGCCAGAGGGAAGGGGCTCACTATGCCAAGGCTCTCATTTCAGCCAGATCCCCACACAGCCCACTTAGAGGGCTGGCTCATCTCCATGAGGGAGACATGGAACCTGACATATTAAACAGCCCCCCTGCAAAAAGCTTACTTCTTCAAGTTCACTGCCCTGTTGGAGGCCTCACAACAAGCAGCAAAACTTTCTTCAAAAAAAAAAAAAAAAAAGAACAAAAGAAAGGAAAAAAAGTAGGTCAGGGCTCTTCTGCCTGCTAGCACACTGAGCACTGGGCCAATTCCAAAAGCAACCGCTCCACTCGGAGGTCTGTACTGAGCCCTCTGAGTGATGTCAGGACCAAGGGCCTCCGAAAGCCGTTCAGTTTCTGAACCTGACCTCACCCGTGGTTTTCCTGGTAACTTTTTCAAACCATTACTTCCTGCCCTGTGCTTTATTTATCCCACATGTTTATTTTCTATACAGTCTATTCCAAAACAGAGCTCTGTGTGAGTTTCCAGGTCACCGCGTCTCATCAGGGCAAACTCAACAGATGTGGGATGAGCTGGGAGATAAAACAGGCCAGCACCGCTGATGCTCAGCCCAGGCCGCCACCACAGAGTGGGGTCCTTGTTCCAGGGCCAGCCAGGGAGAGCCAGTGTCTGTGAACTGTGCCATCTACCTTCCTTCTCTGAAGGACATCCAGTGGGTAAGGCAGGGCCTTCCAACTGGCACCCCCGAGAGTGTCTCTTGCTGACAAGTTCAACATGAATATGGAGGTCAAAGAGACATCCCAGGATTCCTGAGAAGCCTGCTTTAATTTCTCTTTTCTTTTGAGGACACCAGCAATTTCCTTTCATTTAATTCGTTCTTTGGGGCTGCTGGCACAGCCCACTGTTGTCATAGCAACAGGGACCAACAAGGCTGTTCTCTGAGGTTAATGCACCCTGTGGCCCACTGCCCACGGGCCTCAGCCTCCTCTCCAACAGCCTTGCCTACCCTGGGCCAGGATGTGACCCAGGCCATGCCCCCAGCAGCTTGCCACCACTGCCAGACCAAGAGCCAGCTGCAGTTTTCAGACAAGACTGATGCTCCTTGCACATCTACCAGATCAAAAAAAAAAAAAAGGGCTCCCTAGAAAACCAAACCCGAAACCTTTGAACTCAGTTTTGCTAAAACTAAAATTGATCTTTCATGCTTCTGGAACCACAAGCAGAAATTTGGTTTCAGCTGTGGGCTGTCTGTGTTGACCTCTTCCGCCTAGGAAACTCATTCTTCAGCATCTTGCAAGGGTGGTTCAGTATTACCAGACTCGAGTCTATCATGGTGGTAGTGATTGAAAGAATACTAATGAAAACTACCAGAACGTAAGCACAGTCAAAAGGAAAAAAGCCTTTTTTGCATTCTTTATCCTTTATTATTACTACTAGATGTTGGCCTTCAATACCAATTTACTAAGTTAGTAACACTCACTGGCCTCTTTACTGAGTACCACACACTGTACACCTTTACACACACTTGTCTCGGGTATTTTGTTAGAGGATGACTGGTGAGGTCAGAAAAAGCAGTTATTTCACTCTCACCATCTGTAAGGCACTACCCTAAGCACTTTACATATGGTAACTTAGTTGATCCTCATGACAGCCCTGGAGTGGGTTTAAGGGTGGCCCTAACAAGCTATGTTGATGGTCTAACCAGAAACTATTAACGTAAGCTTGTCCTAGAAAAAGGGTCTTTGCAGATTTGATTAAGTTAAAAATCTCAAGATGAAATCCTCATGGATTATCCAGGCAGGTCCTAAACCCAATGCCAAGTGTCCTCAAAGAAGACATAAGAGGAAAAGACATGTGAAGACAGAGGCAGAGACCACAGTGATGCAACCGCAAGCCAAGAACCCCTGGAGCCACCAGAGGCTAGAAGAGGCAAGGAAGGATGCTCGCCTAGGGCCTTCAGAGGGAGTGCAGCCCTCAGACACCTTGATTCTGGAGGCTGGACTTCTAGCCTCCAGAACTGTGAAAGAATGATTTCCTGTTGTCTGAAGCCACCAAGTCTGTGGTAGTTTGTTACGGCAGTCCTAGAACACTAATATAGTAAACTAGGAAACTAATAATAAAAAGTCAGTAAGTGGCAGAAGTGGAATTTGAACCCTAGGAGTCTGCATGAAGTCCTTGCTCTTAACCATTACATTTATGTCTGAAATTCATTTCTTGAACATCTACTATGTGTTATATATATTAAATACTGGAGATACAGCTCTAAAAAGAGGCAGGGGGACAAAGTTCTCCATGAAGCTTATGTCGGAACTGAAGTTCAGAGAGGATGAGTTATTTGTCTAAGGTCACACATCTGGTGGAGCTGGAATGTGAACTCAAGTACCCTGACTCCTCAGCCTGCCCTCTAAAACAGAATGGGAGTCACTGACCTAGATGCCCTCTGTAAATTTAATTAAAGTAAAAAATGGGCAAGTGTGGTGAACTGCAGTTAGCTGTTCCTTTTACCTCTGAACAGAGTCCCTGTCCATAGGGTTCGCTCAGGCTGCCTTGTGATGGTGGAGCAAATTGGTCTACCAAAAGGCAGAGATGGTGATCTTTTTCTATCTCTGCCAGCAGGATGACCCAACCTCTGGGGAAAACATCCGGAAGAGGAGGTTAACATTGACATAGCCTGCTTGCAATCTAGAGGGACAAAGGAGTTTAACTCTTTCCAACACTAGGGTCAGGTCTGCTCCTAAGTTTGCAATGAAATAATCTGAATTCCACCTGGAGAACAAAATGACTTATTAACTGAAACCAGACATCATTCCCCAGGTCCAGGAGTAAAAGCTCAAAGTGGTGCATCTGTACTTTCAATGAAGCAGAGATGTTGTGCTCTGGGACTTCCGACACCTGAAGACAAACACACATTAGAGGGGATGAAGGTGCCAGAAAGGGCCGGAAACGTGCTTTCAATTTTTTTTCTTCCTTGGAGGAGGAAAAAAAAAAAGAAAGAAAAAGGTAGGTTGGCCTGAATAAATGTGGTGCAATTTCCTTTTCTGAATTGTAGATCAACTGCAAAGGCAAAGAATGAGGAGAATCAAAAAAAGAAAGAAAAATGGAAGGACAGAAAAAGTAAAAAGATGGTGACAAAATAGGGAAATTCATCCATAAAATGGAAAGAAAAATATAAGGGTGAAGTAGCAAGAGGGGACAGTGAAAGAAGAAGCTAATGAAAATGAAGAAAGAAAGAAAGAAGAAAATGAAAAAGAGACAAAACCAAGATAGGTAGCCAGAGGAAAGGCAGGGAAGAAAGATGATGATTTTTCTGTGTCAGTTTCCAAACAACCCTCCACCTGGGGCTCTGGCCACCCCCTCCGTTCAGCTGCTGCTCAGGGGATTCTCTATCAGTCTATTGAAGAGGCAGGAGGCTATCAGTTTACAAGAAGAGAGGAAGCAGAGGAAGAGGAAAGAAAGCAGACAAATTACTAAATGAGGAAGCCAATTACCCAGCGCACCATACTTCAAGCTGTCAGTGGGCTGCAATTGCTCAGGCACCTTGGGGCAAAGTGGGACTTAGAACTCTAAAGTCCACTGCCATCTGGCCTTTCCAGAAAGATAATCAACACAGACTTCCTCTGGCCACATGCCATGGCCAGCATCCTGAATGAAATCTTTCCAAATCAGAGACTGCTATGACAGTGCCACTGGCTCACAGGATCACAAAAGCAGAAGAGACCTCCAAACACAGCTGCCCGGGAGTCACTTCAGTTTCCTATTTGTACCAATGACGGGGCTTATTTGGAGCCTTCTGCTGACTTCTCTACCAGCAACCAGCACAAAAGCCAAAAGCAACAGACATTCGCCTCAGTCCAGAGGCTGAGGATGGCGCGGGGTGAAAGATCTTTTGTGTCTGCCAAAGGCCAGTACATGGAAGGCAGTTCGGCACATAAGTAACTTAACTGATGGAGAAGTTTTTATTTTCACATAAAATCCTTCCACAAGTGGACGCAGTACCAAGTAATACCACCTCATCCAGCACATGGGCTGGCAGGGCACCGACGCACAACAGCGGCCACCGCACAAGTTGACGTGGGGAGGTGAGGGCAGAGAAAGGTCAGACAAGGGATCAAAATGCCTGGAAAAGAATCCTGTTAGTCAGCGGCAGGTTCCACTTTGCAAGAAATACAAGTTCCAGAGAAGAGCTGGGGCACAGGGCAAACAGCACCAGCACTGTTATATAACATCTCCATCTCGAGGAGGCAGCCAAACCAACTCCAGCAAAGTTTAAGCTTACAATATACTACAAGTTCTTGTTTCCTGAATAAAGTCATATGACATGGCTGGCCTGAATCTCAAGGGAAGAAAAGAGCCCCAGGAAAAGGAAATGGCCAGGTGCGCAGTGATAAGTTTACCTGTGGGATTAAAGATGATGACCTTTCAGTGATTACTACATCCTTACATCCTCTGAAAGATGAACTGGTCAATCAGCTTGTCCCCTCACCAGCATGCTGTGAAACTCTATACACTCTCCTTCTCCATCCAGAGTAAGGACTGTAGCTCTGGGAAACATTTCTTATGGCTGATCCACCCACTGTCACGCTCCACAAGGTAAAACTGATTAGTCACATTCACAGTTTCTATAACAACATT
This sequence comes from Cervus elaphus, assembly GCF_910594005.1. Classification (NCBI taxonomy): domain Eukaryota; kingdom Metazoa; phylum Chordata; class Mammalia; order Artiodactyla; family Cervidae; genus Cervus; species Cervus elaphus. The sequence goes on along the minus strand of NC_057823.1, from coordinate 54,803,830 downwards.
ACTCAGTGTGAGGCCAGTGGCCTACCTGCGTCAAAACCACCAGGGAGACTTGTCGAGAACATAGATAGCTAAATTGGAAGTTCACGGGAGCCAGGCTAAGGAATCTACATTGGTGCAGTAGCCCAGCTGGGGATTCTTACGCACTCCCAAGTTTAAAAAACCACTCTTCTATCACATGCTACCTATGGCTCCCTTTCCGCTTGCCCTCCGTCTGCCTCATCCACCCTTTCTTTCCTCCCTGCCTCCCATCCTCCATCCATAACAACCTTCCCATGAGGCACTGTGTTTAACGCTAGAGGGACCTAGAACCCAGAGCTCACAGTGGAAACGGCTGCAGCAAGGAAACTCTCACTAACGTACACATGGTCTAACAACTTGACTGAAAACTCCTATGGGTCCAGGAGAAGATGAGTTTGGCTCCCTTTTGTGAAATGTAGGGCTTCTGAGATATTAATATGTTTGAGGAAACTAAAACACACACTAACAATTGCAAGCAAGACCTAGTCACTCTCCTGGGCAATTTATTGTGGGGGAAAATGTATAAACAAAAACACACTTATCAAATTTGCCAATAATTCTTTGCTCCCAACACTGACCTGACTTAGTCTTTTGATTAGGACACACAGAGCACAGAGCACTTCATGCAACGTGAGGAAGAAATAAATCCGCTTAGATCAGGGCCAAGGGCGTAACCAGCCAAATGAGTAAGTTCACTGCTGGCAGGAGAGACCCTCTGCAGAGGCCAGGGATTTCTCTCACACAGGCAGGAGTTTCTCTGGGCCTGCATCCTTTACTCCAAGACAAGAAAAGAATGGCAGAGATAGCTGCAGGAAATGGACTTTGCAGACAATCATGAGACAGTTCTGTGTATCCTCTCTTCTAATTACATTAATACCAACATGGTCCATGAGAAAGGAAACACAGTTGCTATGAATTATATTCTAGTGCAGTGATCCCAATATCTTGTTTCAAGGCATCGTAGACAAGATATTCTGCTGTTCTGGGAACAGTCACTAATACGCTTTATCAGCACCCTGGTGAGCTGAGAAGCAATTTCCATCACTGAAGAGGAACTCATTCCTGAGATCCCAGTGGGTCTCCATCTTTCTTTTGATACCTCCACAGACACACAGACGTGTCTCCCTCTAATTATGTGTGAGTTCTGTCACTGTCCTTTGTAAGTTCATGGTCTCTGTTCCTCTTTTCTACAACAGTGCCCTTCACAGCCCGTCTTCCATGCATCTTGTCAACCACCAGAAACTTTGAAATGAGAATGAAACAAACTCTTTGTCCAAGTTTTGCATGAATTTTAGTTCTACAAATAAACAGGGAGAAACTTCTCCAAGAATTCCATGTCAACCATAAAACAGGCTTGTGAGGAATACTGGTTTCCTCTCAGACAAAGAAAAGGCTAGCACACAGTGCATACCATGGGAGGTTCCAGAGATGGCAGCAGTATGGTTTCAGCTCCACTGAGCCAACTTAAACAAGAGAAAAATGGACCAGGAGGAAACCCTGTCTGATAACTATTAAAAAATTCCACAGCTTGGTAAGAAACAGCTTATTTCCTGTGAGGTGGGAAGCTGGACATGCCATCAGCTGAGTTGTAAAGCAAATGTGCCTTGGGAAAGAATCCATTGGTCATACAGTCAAATGCTATCATATTTCTGCCCACTTATATTTTGGATAAGGCTACCTACCACACTGGTTCTCAAACTCTTTCTACATTTGTACTCCCCAAGTATCTGTCCTGCCACTTCCAGGCGCTGACTACAGATCGGGGTGTCAGATCAAGAAAAATAACAAACAAAAAACTCAAAAAGCTCAAAAATCACTAGCCTAGCACAATCATTTCCATGGGTTTTCAGGTGCTTGGGCCAAGATGAAAATGGAAAAAAGGAGGAAATCACCTAACCTCAATACCGCTATCGACCACATCAGGTTGGCCTGAAATCCAGCAACAGATTATGTTGACTCTGGCAGTTGCCAGCTATTTGGACCAGGGTGGAGTGGGTTAGAGAAATGCCTTTTTCAGGAAGACATTTCTCACACTCTTTCCCTTTTCTTGAGTTATAATAAATGATTTCTCAGAAAACTCACAGAAGCTGATACACCTAATAAGGAAACCCTCCAATGACCGAGACTCTGCATTTTTAGCGTCTCAGGCTAAATTAGAGACTTCAAAGGTCTTGAGTTCTGTCATTACTTGTAACTGCCTGAGCTGGATGTCTCTGTGACCTGTTGTCACATCAACCTTCAGTGAACAGCCTGTGAGTGGACTCTTAAATCTGTTCTATCAAAGCAGATCCAGCAAGCTCCCTTAAAAACAGGACAGGCAATTTCTCAGCAAAAACAAGGGGAGAGTTAGGGGTTTGGTGTATATTCTCTCCAGCTAATAATGGAAATTCTAAGTTTTTAGAATATCTTGTTTATTCTAAGTTTTGGCCTTGAGACTTTCTAGAAAACCACCTAAAAGCATCAGAAGGACAAGTTTGTGGCTCATCAGTTGCGGGCATGAAAAGAGAGCATAGTTATGCAAAATTGGGGGAAAGAAGTGATTGTTTTCCACCCCTATTGCCCACAGCCCCCAGTCCCCTCTTTCAGCTCCTAGACTGGTGATTTCTCTGAAATACTCAACAAAGTCACCTTCATCATCCTCATCATGTATTTCTGAACTCTTACTGTGCGCCTGGCATTGTTTTACACACAGTGCCTCATTAATTCTCACAATACACTAGCAACATAGATTATCATTATCAGCATTTTCAGGTGATAAATCCAGGGCTCAAGTCTTTTAAATGACAACCCAGGTCACAGTTGGCAAATAATGGAGACAGAATTCAAAGTCCCTCCAAAGCCTGGATACTGAAACAGCACAAAGAGAAAGAAGATGTTACCTGAATTTACCCAGTTAAGGTTGCACTAAGGTAGAACAGGGGGGGAAAACAAAAACTTTTGAAGGTTCCTGGGTCTGGCCAGGAATTTGAAAGTCAAATTAAACTATGAGCAGCATGTTAAAGGATTCCCCTGGAAGTCCAAGTTCTGTTTCAGTAAACTGAACTGCCTAAAAGAAGTCTGCCAAAGGTGACTAACAATAGCAAGACAACTGATAAGAATGGGTCCTTTGGTGTCATCTTTGAGGACTTGTAAGAATCCACAGCATTGTTAGAAGTGATCACAGAGGAGTTTTCATTAATAGCAAAAGTTTTTTTCAAAAGGAAGAAAATTGAACCTACATTTATTTATCCTAGTCTTTGGAAAGAACCAGTGCAAGGAAAATAGTCCCATGGCCAATAACCTCCTTACCCTGTCTGTTCAGCACCAAGCTCCTAGATCATACACAAACGTGGTTAAGAAATGATGCTATCCCTATTTGTTACCTACAGAGAAGACATGCTAGTGATGGGATTATTAAATTGGTCCACAAATGTTTTGCAAACCTAACACTGGGCAGCATAGGGCACCAAAATGGTTAAAGCAATTCGGTGGACAGTACAGAGAATGCTTCAGGATGACAAAAGAAATCACCAAAGAGACATGACTCCTTCTATGTTTAAAACAGATACAGTCTTCATTGCTCAATAGAGTAGGTGGGTTGCATCTCATTGATGGAGGCTCCAACCTCAGATCAGATGAAAGGGGGAAAAATAAAATCAACCCCATATCAGATGCAAATGTCATCTGCAGGAATTTTCCCCACCTACAGCTAGGAAATGTACCACAACGTATGTAGCAACCAAAAACAGACAGATTTGGGTTTGCACAGTGACAAATACATACTCACACATATACAAATATAGATACACTTAAACCCTCTACCGCTGAGCACACCTGAAAGAAACAAAGCAAACATATATTGCATGTGTCATTTAGAGAACAGTGGCTTTCCATGGTGGAGAAAAGGCTAGATTGGGGCTGGAAGGCAGCCTGCCTCAAGGTAGTAGGCACAGACAAATGTGCCTCTCAAATGAGACTATGTTCCAGACCCCTCAAGAGTTCCTGCAAGACACATGGTCCCCCAGACTCTAGGACCTTTCTGTTAACACTGCCTGGGGTACATTATTTGTCTCCAGAGACCCTAGTCTTTGGGTATCTATCTTTTTCTTATCAATTATCTTGTCCTGTCCCTTCCCTATAAAAATCCATTTACGGTAGAGCACAGTCAATTGCCAAAGCTCACAAATATTTTACTATGGATGCCAGACGAACTCCAGATGTGTATTTAATCAGATTAAATCCTCATACTTGACGAGAAGGTATGTAGGGGAATATTTATTCACAGCACTGTTGGTGACAGCATGAAGTTGGAAACAACCTAAATGTCCATCAACAGGGGTAACGGATCAATAAACTATGACAGAGTCAACCCAAGAACACAGTGCTGCGGGTAGGAAGAGCAAGGCAGATCCATACAGACAGAGCTGGAGAGGTTCTAGAGCACTTTCCTGAGTGACAAAGGCAACCGGGGCAATAATGCCCACCATGATTTACATACCATCATTCCTCACCTACAAGCAAATTCATATGTTTTATACAGTCATATATACACACATATCAAGGTCTGCAAGTCTACAGATCAATCTGAAAAACCTAAGTTCCCATAAAGAATACGGGGGAAGGGTCCTGGGATTTGGGTTAGTGGTTAAAGGAAACTTCAGTCTTACCCTGAAATTTTCTGACTTTTTTTTTAGTTATTTATTTTTTAGCTGCACTGAGTCTTTGCTGCTGTGCACAGGCTTTCTCTAGCTGTGGCGAGCAGGGGCTACTCTCTAGTTGTGGTACACAGGCTTCTCACCGCGGTGGCTTCTCTTGTTGCAGAGCATGAGCCTAGGTGCAAGGGCTTCAATAGTTGTGGTGCACAGGCTTCGTTGCTCCGTGGCATGTAGGATCTTTCCTGACCAGGGATCAGACTGGTGTCCTGTGAATTGCAAAGTGAACTCTTACCCTGGACCACTGGGGAAGCCGTTATATTTTTGTTTTTTACCCCTTATTAACCATATTTCATGACATTATTTCATGTCATATCCAGAGACATATAGGTATTTATTTATTGAGTAGTGTTTCATTTTATGGATATACTGTAATTTATTCAACCAGTTTTTCCTCCTTGGATACTCATATTTTACCTAGATTTTGATATCATAAATTTGAAGGAATAATTTTTTTGTATAAATCCATGATTATGTTCTTAGAGTGAATTTCTAGAAGCAGAATTTCTGGGTTAAAAAACAAACATTTAAAAAATTATAACAGCTGACATTTATTGAGCACTTGCTATATACCAATCACTTTCACTTTACATGTCACAGTCACAACACATATAAAGTAAACACACTTCACTATACCATCCTGCAGATGAGGCTGACTTTGTTTATAAAGACAATATATTTGTGCATTGAAAGAAAGTGGAAACCGCTCAGTCGTGTCCAACTCTTGGCAACCCTGTGAACTATACAGTCCATGAAACTCTCTAGGCTAGAATACTGGAGTGTGTAGCCATTCCCCTCTCCAGGGGATCTTCCCAACCCAGGGATTGAACCCAGGTCTCCCACATTGCGGGCGAATTCTTTACCAGCTGAGCCACCAGGGAAGCTCTAATTAAAAATGATATTAAAATGTTTAAATAAATCAAACAGGTCTTTTCGAGCAATGGGGTCCTTCCCCGTGAACACACTTAAAAGAAACAAAATAAAGAACCTCTCCTCCACTCCGAGAAACTGCCCAATTTCTCCCTCTCAACAAATGTTTCCTGCGGGCCTACTATGTGCAAAGCCATGTTCTGTAAGCCAGCCTCTGTCTTCAGCACAGAGCCACCCTCTCTGGGCTCCACTCCCTAATACTTCCCACAGCATACCTTCTAAGCCCAAGTCCTTTACCACTGAGAACCCCCAGACTCCTAAGCTCTGGTTCTCCAACTCTGACCCTTGAGTTTCAGCCATCCTTTCAGTCACTCAGCTCTTTCTCTGCAAACGTGAACATAACCATCAGCCTCTATATCATTTAACTGCATTTACCCCCACCCTTGATCTGATGGGGAGCATTCCCAAGTCTACAAAGGTTAGGCATGGGGAGGGGTGTTCCCCACCAATCTCTCCCCACCCACGTCTCATGGTAGGAAACAAACCATAGTGAAATGCAGATCCCACCTGAAAACTGCCACCTACCCCCCACTATACACAAAAACAGCAGATGGTTATTTTGAAGTTTTAGGATCTGCTGACCTCCCTCCTAGACACCCAGGTTTTGCTCTGGCTGAGCTGGACAGAAAGAAGACATCTGACACCAATGAGATTTGGTTCTCATCTCAGTTTTATATAATTTCTGCCAAGGAACACTCTCCAGGACAAGGTTCAGCTTCGTTCTTCCTTGGTTTTTCAAGAAGGTCCATGAAACTTGCCCTTGAAGGTCAATATCTATTAACGTGCCTTTCTCCAATCTACCTCCCAAACCAAAAAAAATGCTAAAAAGCAAAATTCCAAATGTCTGGGGGCGGTTTGGCAAGAGGCAGATTTCTCAGGGAGAGAGAATTTGCGGGTAAAGGGTTAAATATTAACACACTTCCCTGGAAGGTCTCTTCTCCCCTGTTAATGGAGCCCAAGTGCAAACCTTGGCAGGAATTGCACATTAGCTCATGACAGGTGTAGGCTTCATGCTGGTTGCCGCTGCATTTCCAGCAAAAAAAAAATGGGGACATGGGGACTACTCCATGACACAGTAGACTGGAACAGATTGCTTTGCAGAGATCTCTTCTGGCTGAAATAATTCCCTGTAACAACTTCCTTGACACGCTGTCAGGATGGCCTGTTTCCAAGGTAATGGCTGCTGCACGGGGACATAACAGACATCATCTGTGGTCTTCCAGAGAGAGAGCTGCCAGAACAGCCCCGCTGCACTCTTCCAACAGAGCCATTCACTTATTCAACAATGTTTATGGAATCAGATCCCTTGCTACACACTACTCAGCAGCCTCCCATTCTCTCTGCATCACGACATTGCTTACTTTTTACTCTAAGTCAGGAATTGTAAACCCAAATAGCGATGGGAGCCAGTCAGATAACATAAATGACCAAAGCAGGTTACTGACAACAAGACAGACCCTGCATGGACAAAGAGAGAAGCTACTTTCCGCTCTAGTCAATGGCTATAACTTCAGAATGCTTTTCTGGAAGAATTTTTTGCAGATCTCTTCTGATAGAAACTAAGTTCATATAATATCCTGACACACAGTCAGGACAGTCCAGGTCCTGGGCTGAACAGTGTCCCCTAAATCATGCCTACCTGGAACCTCAGAATGTGACTTTATCAAGAAATAAGGGTTCTGCAGATGTGGTCAGTTAAGTAAAGCTGAGGGCATAGTGGATTGGTTGCTGTTGTTCAGTCGCTCAGTCATGCCCTGACTCTGCAACCCCATGGACTGCAGCACGCCAGGCTTCCCTGTCCTTCACCATAATGGATTTAGGTCCACCCTAAATCCACCAAATCCAATGACTGGTTTCCTTGTAGAGACACACAGAGACACAAACACACAGGAAGAATGCCATGTGAAGACAGAGGCAGAGAATGGAGAGATGCATCTACAAGTCAAGGAATGCTGACCACAGGAAGCAAGGAGATAAGCATGGGACCAGTCGGCTGGGAATAGGACCCTAAAGGAATTTGCGGGGTGGGGGGCGCAGCATTTAAAACAGCAAAATCTTTCCATGAAAGAGAACGAAAGTTGTATGTTTGTGTGCCTCTGTGCTACGTGATCTATCTGAACTACCACAACAACTCCACATCTATCATAACTGCTTTCAATCAACTCTCTACACTGCACCGAAGACATCTTCTAAAAACTCACGTCAGATGATGTCACCCATCTTCCTCAAATCCCTTAATGATGTTCACTGCTCTTCCAACAAAGAGTGAAATCCTTATCATGGCCCACAAGGCCCTGCAGGCTCTGGTCCCTGCTCCCTCTCACTCTCTGCCTTCCAGCCTCTCTGGCTTCCTCCAGTGCCCAGTGCTCCCTGGGTTCTCTTTAACTCCAGGACCTTTGCATGTGCCGGTTCTCAGCCACAAACATCCTCATCTCCCACCCAACTATGTGCCTAAATATATATACACAAACACGTGTCCACACACATACATACTTGTCTCAGTTGGCTAATGCCTACTCATTCTCCACCTCTCACACCGGTCACCATTTCCTCAGGTAAATATTCCCTGACCCCTATTCCAAAGTTAGTCCAGTGTTTTTCAGATACTCTCATGGTACTATATTCCTTTCACATCTAGCATCTCCCACCTAAATGCATGTGATCATGAGATTCATGCCTGCAAGACCCCCACTGTGCTCCAAGAACCATCCCTCACACCTAGAATGGTCCCTGCCATATAGCTCAGGCTCATAGGAGGCACTATAGTGTTGTACGCCTAGGGGATCTATATGCTTGATTGTCTCCCACTTGAGGTTTAACAGTCTCTCCAGCCTTCAGCTCCTCTCCAGGGACCCCACAGAGACTGAGACAGAACTGTGTTTGAACGGATACTGTGGAGGTACGGGTCATCAGTGGACTGCCACAGGGACAGGGGCTCTGGGTGCGGCAGACTTGGGTATGGCATAAACCCTCATGAAGGAGGTCGCCATTAACACCACCAAAGAGCTGCCAGAACTTACACAGGACTGGGAAATAGACCCTTGGAGAGCACAAACAGAACCTTCTGTGCACCGGGATCCAGGAGAAAGGAGCATTGAACCCATAAGAGACTGACCCAGACTTGCCTGGAAGTGTCCAGGAGTCGCCAGCAGAGGCGTGGGTCAGTGGTGGCCTGCTGCAGGGTTGGGGGCAGTGAGTGTAGCAGTACATGCATGGGATCTTTTGAAGGAGGTCGCCATTATCTTCCTTACCTCCACCATAGTTTGGCCCCAGGTAAACAGCAGGAAGGGAACACAGCTCCACCCATCAACAAAACTGAATTAAAGATTTACTGAGCATGGCCCCGCCCATCAGAACAAGACCCAGTTTCCCCCTCAGTCAGTTTCTCCCATCAGGAAGCTTCCATAAGCCTCTTATCCTTCTGCATAGGAGGGCAAACAGACTGAAAACCACAATCACAGAAAACTAACCAATCTGATCACATGGACCACAGCCTTGTCTAACTCAATGAAACCATAAGCCATGCCGTGTAGGGCCACCCAAGACGGATGGATCATGGTGCAGAGTTCTGACAAAATGTGGTCCACTGGAGAAGGGAATGGCAAACCACTTCACTATTCTTGCCTTGAGAACCCCATGAACACTATGAAAAGGCAAAAAGGTAGGACACTGAAAGATGAAAGATGAACTCCCCAGGTCAGTAGTTGCCCAATATGCTACTGGAGATCAGGGGAGAAATAACTCCAGAAAGAATGAAGAGACAGAGCCAAAGCAAAAACAACACCCAGTTGTGGATGTGACTGGTGATAGAAGCGAAGTCCGATGCTGTAAAGAGCAATACTGTATAGGAACCTGGAATGTTAGGTCCATGAATCAAGGCAAATCGGAAGTGGTCAAACAGGAGATGGCAAGAGTGAACATCGACATTCTAGGAATCAGTGAACTAAAATGGACTGGAATAGGTGAATTTTACTCGGATGACCATTATATCTACTACTGTGGGCAAGAATCCCTTAGAAGAAATGGAGTAGCCATCATGGTTAACCTAAGAGTCCGAAATGCAGTACGTGCAATCTCAAAAACGGCAGAATGATCTCTGTTCGTTTCTAAGGCAAACCATTCAATATCACAGTAATCCAAGTCTATGCCCCAACCAGTAATGCTGAAGAAGCTAAAGTTGAAAGGTTCTATGAACACCTACAAGACCTTCTAGAATTAACACCCAAAAAAGACGTCCTTTTCATTATAGAGGACTGGAATGCAAAAGTAGGAAGTCAAGAAACACCTGGATAACAGGCAAATTTGGCCTTGGAGTACAGAATGAAGCAGGGCAAAGGCTAATAGAGTTTTGCCAAGAGAACGCACTGGTCATAGCAAACACCCTCTTCCAACAACACAAGAGAAGACTCTACATATGGACATTACCAGATGGCCAACACCGAAATCAGATTGATTATATTCTTTGCAGCCAAAGATGGAGAAGCTCTATGCAATCAGCAAAAAAAAAAAAAAGACTGAGAGCTGACTGTGGCTCAGATCATGAACTCCTTATTGTTAAATTCAAATTTAAATTGAATAAAGTGGGGAAAACCACTAGACCATTCAGGTATGACCTATATATCAAATCCCTTACAATTATACAGTGGAAATGAGAAATAGGTTCAAGGCATTAGATCTGATAGACAGAGTGCCTGATGAACTCTGGATGGAAGTTCATGACATTGTACCGGAGACAGGGATCAAGACCATCCCCAAGAAAAAGAAATGGAAAAAAGCAAAATCGCTGTCTGAGGAGACAGAAATAGCTGTGAAAGAAGAGAAACATTTGTGAAAAGAAGAGAAGCCAAAAGCAAAGGAGAAAAGGAAAGATATACCCATTTGAATGCAGAGTTCCAAAGAATAGCCAGGAGAGATAAGAAAGCCTTCCTCAGTGATCAGTGCAAAGAAATAGAGGAAAACAATAGAATGCGAAAGACAAGAGATCTCTTCAATAAAATTAGATACCAAGGGAACATTTCATGCAAAGATGGGCTCAATAAAGTACAGAAATGGTATGGACCTAACAGAAGCAGAAGATATTAAGAAGAGGTGGCAAGAATACACAGAAGAACTATACAAAAAACCATCTTCATGAACCAGATAATCACAATGGCATGATCACTAACCTAGAGCCAGACATCCTGGAATGCAAAGTCAAGTGGGCTTTAGGAAGCATCACTACGAACAAAGGTAGTAGAAGTGATGGAATTCCAGTTGAGCTATTTCAAATCCCAAAAGGTGATGCTGTGAAAGTGCTGCACTCAATACGCCAGCAAATTTGGAAAACTCAGCAGTGGCCACAGGACTGGAAAAGGTCAGTTTTCATCCCAATCCCAAAGAAAGGCAATGCCAAAGAATGTTCAAACCACCGCACAGTTGCACTCATCTCACACACTAGTAAAATAATGCTCAAAATTCTCCAAGCCAGGCTTCAACAGTACGTGAACCATGAACTTCCAGATGCTCAAGCTGGTTTTAGAAAAGGCAGAGGAACCAGAGGAACCAAATTGCCAATATCTGATAGATCATCAAAAAAGCAAGAGAGTTCCAGAAAAACATCTATTTCTGCTTTATTGACTATGCCAAAGCCTTTGACTGTGTGGATCACCACAAACTGTGGAAAGTTCTTAAAGAGATGAGAATACCAGACCACCTGACCTGCCTCCTGAGAAATCTGTATGCAGGTCAGGAAGCAACAGTTAGAACTGGGCATGGAACAAGGGACTGGTTCCAAATCAGGAAAGGAGTAGGTCAAGGCTGTATATTGTCACCCTGCTTATTTAACCTATTTGCAAGAGTACATCATGAGAAACACTGGGCTGGATGAAGCACAAGCTGGAATCAAGAATGCTGGGAGAAATATCAATAACCTCAGATATGCAGATGGCACCATCCTTAGGCAGAAAGCGAAGACAAACTAAAGATCCTCTTGATGAATGTCAAAGAGGAGAGTGAAAAAGTTGGCTTAAAACTCAACATTTAGAAAACTAAGATCATGGCATCTGGTCCCATCACTTCATGGCAAATGGATGGGGAAACAGTGGAAACAGTGACAATCTTTATTTTTTTGGGTTCCAAAGTCACTGCAGATGGTGACTGCAGCCAAGAAATTAAAAGACACTTACTCCTTGGAAGAAAAGTTATGACCAAACTAGACAGCCTATTAAAAAGCAGAGACATTACTTTGACAACAAAGGTCTGTCTAATCAAGGCTATGGTTTTTCCAGTAGTCATGTATCAATATGAGAGTCGGACTATAAAGAAAGCTGAGCACAGAAGAATTGATGCTTTTGAACTGTTGTGTTGGAGAAGACTCTTGAGAGTCCCTTGGATAGCAAGGAGATCCAACCAGTCCATCCTCAAGACCAGTCCTGGGTGTTCATTGGAAGGAATGACGTTGAAGCTGAAACTCCAATACTTTGGCCACTGAATGCAAAGGACTGACTCATTTCAAAAGACCCTGATGCTGGGAAAGATTGAAGGCAGGAGAAGAGGACGACAGAGGATGAAATGGTTGGATGGCATCACCGACTCAATGGACATGAGTTTGAGTAACCTCTGGGAGTTGGTGATGGACAGGGAGGCCTGGCGTGCTACAGTCCATGGGGTTGCAAAGAGTTGGACATGACTGAGCGATTGAACTGAACTGAATTGAACTGAACTTCAACAGCCCCTGGCTCGTACTTTTATTACAGTAACGGTTCACATTTTGCACCATTCTCTGAGGTTCATTTCTATTTGTGTCTTCTGACCACTGGCCATCCTGTGGAAAGGTATGATACTGTGTTCGTCAGTGCATTACCCAATGTACAGGATGAAGACCTTGTCTTACTTAATATTTGTTAGACTCTTAAAGGCATATTTAAAACCTTGCCTTGTTATGAGAGTAATGAGGCCTTGTAGAGACGTGGGAGTAATGTATGGCACAGCAGTTAAGAGGGTGCGCTCAGGAGTCTAGATCCAAATCCACTTTGTGCCAGTTCTGTGTGGTTTTGAACCTGTTACTTCACTTCACTGTGCCTTATTCCTCACCTAGAAGATGAAGATAGGACGGTACCCACCACAGAATGACACCGTTAAGACGTAAAATGCATATGCACTATCTATGGTTAGTGCTACCTTTTGTTGATGGAGTGAGTCAATGTTCTTCTTTACATTAAAAATTCTAATAATGAGAGCATCTATTTTTTTCTAAGATGGAGATTCTGAAACACACTTGAGGGTTAAGGGAAAGGCTTCACTGGAGAAGGAAGAATTCAAGATGCAAAAAAACTTAGGAAGTATAATGAAGGGACCTTCCCCAAAAGTAGCAGAAGAGAGAGGGGATAAGATAGATGCACAAGTGAGGGAGGGGAGCTCTGGACAGGAGGGCTACTCCTTTGCAAGGCCAGCTCTACTTTGCAGAAAACCCTTATTAGCAATGTCAGATTCTACACTGCATGGATTCTCCTCTCTTGTAAATGCCCTGCTCAGATGGGGCTAAACTCAGTTCTACCAGTTTTCTCAACGAGGGGCTTTCCCCTACCCCTAGAGACATCCAAGAACATCTGGAGACATTTTCTGATAGTTACAACTTAGGTGGGGTGGGAAGTGGGGCGGAGGAGAGGTGACCACTGCCATTTAGTAGGTGCAGGCCAGGGACGCAGCTACACATCCTATGCACAGAATAGCTCCCTCCCCCAACAAAGTAGCATCTGGTCCAAGGAATTAGGTGTGCTGACGTTAAAAAACCTTGCTCTAGACCCGTGGTCCCCAATCTTCTTGGCACCAGGGGCCAGTTTCATGGAAAACGATCTATCCATGGGCTGGGGAGGGGGGCAATTTCGGGATGATTCAAGTGCATTAATTTATTGGGCACTTTATTTCTATTATTACTACATCAGTTTTTACCTCAGATCATCAGGCATTAGATCCTGGAGGTTGGGGACCCCTATTCTAGACCATTACACTTTAACATCTAGGGGTCCTGGATCTATACTCACAGACATCATGTCACAGGCTTGGGTAATTTAGTTCCGGCAGCAATTCAACTAGCCCATTTGTCCAAAGAAGAGCCTTCCACAATAATCAGTGTGTTTTAAAACTTTGTAGACCATAAAATAGTTTGCTCTGACCCAAACTAAATATTTCATCTCTTCCAAACAGACCTCCAAGTTCCCTGTTGTGGCCATCGTTCTTCAGAAGCGACCACGGAGCCCCAAGGAAGCCCAGGCTGTTCAGTGCATGCAGGAAATTTGTGATTAATCACTTCAACCTGCTTGACTTTAACAGAGATTTTCCGAGCCCTGTTTATTGTTCCGCTGCTTGGCTGCTCTGAAGTTATCTATGACTGAAGTCTTAACATTTATTTGTAGAATTGAAGAAGGTATATTTTTACTCTCACATCCCTTCCAAGTCCCTGAATTAGATTAGTGTGAACTTTCCAAAATAAATTCACCTTTGAGCTGAAACTAAGCATGGAAAGTTTCAGCCCAAAAGTATACCTTATTGGAAAGTGAGAAGCAAAGGAAAGTGAAGATTATAATGGATATTTTTGTGTAACTTCAGCACTCCAAGTTACAAAGGATAAAGTATTTGTTATGGAAAGAATTCTCTAACAGAGTTGATGTATGCAATCCAGGGCTGATGTTCCGTCCCTTTTCTTCAGACTCTAAGAAAAAATAACTGGAAATAAAGAGAATGGAAAAAATCAGCAGGCACATGTGGATCTAATTCTGTACCGTGTCACTGGTTAAATCCCAAGGAAAGAATGTTTTATCAGGACGAGAAAAAGGCAAACCATCAATAGTAGGAAGGAAGACCTCTGATTCCTTCACTCCACAAACTTAATTTGCTGGACCATGACTGTGGTCTAGCAGTGTTCGTCAACAACTCAAAGTTAACATTTTATGGGGATGGCCATCATGATTTTCTCCTACAGGAAACATTCTCAGAGCTCTGGGTGATTTGTATTATAGATAGATGTTAGGGCATTTGGAACTTGTTTTTTCTCTTGATACTCAACACAGAAAAATATTTCTTAATCACCTCCAACCTCTGAAAGATTCAAAATCTGAACAATTCTAAAGCATTCACCTTTGCAAAACTCCATTCATAACCATAACTATGACTTCGTCCCATAAGACCCAAATAAAATACTGTTAATCGATGCAGCATTAAAACTGGCACAACAGTGCAACAATTTTTAAAACTGCAAAAAACAAAAAAGAAGGAGCTATCCTCTAGACAAAATTGCTAATTCCAAATAATTTTTAGAAGTAACAAAATGTTTCCTCTCCCACTGCCCCTCCCCCACCTTCTCCCATAAAACAACACACAGTCTTGTGCAGAAGATGAATATATAAAATGGATAAAAGGGAAACTGCTCTAGTAAAACAGTGTTCTAGCAGCTCAACCCTCTCCCCTGACTGCTCACCCAGTGATCTTCTTTGTCCTCTACTGACTGTCTGGATACATACATACATGAAAAAAATAGTTTCTGAATGAGTTTCTTCATTTTTCAATGAACTGAGTTGGCACCATTTAGGGTCAGTTCTTATTTAAGCCACAGGAGCATAAACTGACATCTCCTAAATTAATTTTTAATAGCTCACATAAATTATTAGGGAGTGTAATTTGACATGTCAATTTTTGTTTTTACTTTGCTAGATTCTATCTCATTTCCATGGTTATTATTTGCCACCCCCAAACCAGTTTTTACCTTTTAGAAAAAAAATTAATATCTTACCAAGTTCCCTTTTTGTTTTTTGGTTAATATTTCTTTTCAGCTGTCTGCCTATTGGCAAAAGGGAAACGATAAAAGGGATAAAAATCCTTCCTTATCCTTCACCTATAACACGATTCAACTACTAGACATGTCTATGGAATTAGCCAAATTGACGTATACTATACAGTTATAAAAGGGTCCTACCATTATCTCCTACACATTTTCATTTACACAGTCTTTGTGAATGTAGGATGTTTGCATTATGATATGTGTCACTGATGTGTCAGGGTTGATCTGTTTCTTTAAATGTCTAGATAGAGATCCTTGCCAGCCACCGTGGCCCTATGGACATACCTCCCACTACCTCTCATCAAAATAACCACATCTCGGGGCGGGGGGGATAAACTGGGAGATTGGGACTGACATATACACACTAATATATATAGCACACATAACTAATAAAAACCTACTGAACAACACGGAGAACTCTAGTCAATACTCTATAATGACCTCTCTGGGAATAGAACCTAAAAAAGAGTGGATACATGTGTGTATAACTGACTCACCTTGCTGGTGAAAAGACAGCCTTCAGAATAGGAGAAAATAATAGCAAACAAAACAACTGACAAAGAATTAATCTCAAAGCTATACAAGCAACTCCTGCAGCTCAATTCCAGAAAAATAAACGACCCAATCAAAAAATGGGCCAAAGAACTAAATAGACATTTCTCCAAAGAAGACATACAGATGAATAACAAACACATGAAAAGATGCTCAACATCACTCATTATCAGAGAAATGCAAATCAAAACCACAATGAGGTACCATTTCACGCCAGTCAGAATGGCTGCTATCCAAAAGTCTAAAAGCAATAAATGCTGGAGAGGGTGTGGAGAAAAAGGAACCCTCTTACACTATTGGTAGGAATGCAAACTAGTACAGCCACTATGGAGAACATTGTGGAGATTTCTTAAAAAACTGGGAATAGAACTGCCATATGACCCAGCAATCCCACTGCTGGGCATACACACCAAGGAAACCAGAATTGAAAGAGACACATGGATCCCAATGTTCATCACAGCACTGTTTCTAATAGCCAGGATGTGGAAGCAACCTAGATGTCCATCAGCAGACGAATGGATAAGAAAGCTGTGGTACATATACATAATGGAATATAACTCAGCCATTAAAAAGAATACATTTGAATCAGTTCTAATGAGGTAGATGAAACTGGAGCCTATTATACAGAATGAAGTAAGCCAGAAAGAAAAATACCAATACAGTATACTAACGCATATATATGGAATTTAGAAAGATGGTAATGATAACCTTATATGCGAGACAGCAAAAGAGACACAGATGAATAGAACAGTCTTTTGGACTCTGTGGGAGAGGGTGAGAGTGGGATGATTTGGGAGAATGGCATTGAATCATGTATATTATCATATGTGAAACAGATCGCCAGTCCAGGTTTGATGCAGTACACTGGGATGACCTAGAGGGATGGGATGGGGAGGGAGGTGGGAGGGGGGTTCAGGATGGGGAACACATGTACACCTGTGGCGGATTCATGTCAATGGATGGCAAAACCACTACAATATTGTAAAGTAATTAGCCTCCAATTAAAATAAATAAATTTATATTAACAAAAAAAAAACCATTATTAATAAAAATACAGCAAATAGTGAATATACCAGAAAAGTAGCAGGCTCATAGAGCTGGCGCTAGTGGTAAAGAACCTGCCTGCCAATGCAGGAGAACCAAGAGATGCTGGTTCGATCCGTGGGTTGGGAAGATCGCCCAGAGGAGGAAATGGCAACCCACTCCAGTGTTCTTTCCTGGAGAATCCCATGGACGGAGGAGACTGGTGGGCTACAAAAAAAAAAAAAAAAAACTGACTCACTTTGCTATATAGCAGAAACTAATACAACACTGTAACTCAACTATACTCCAACTAAAAAAGTAATAATAATTAAAAGACAAAAGAAAGACCCAGATTCCCATAAGAAGAAATACAGATCTCCAATCAAGGTATCTTCCAAGGGCATGTGTTTGGCACAGGCCACCAAAATCAAAACACTCAAACCTACAGGATATGTGTATACTGGGCAGTTCTATGTTTTTTAATAAAAGCATTTATTAAAATTCACAGGACCTTTAATTTATACTTGGAATGGGAAGACATCCTAAGTTTTTTTTTCATCAGAAAATGATCCCCCAAAACACATATATCACCAAAACAATAATCAGCATCTCCCGTCTGTAATCCTGCCAGAGGAACGTGTACAAGAGGAGCAGCAGCAGATGATAGGCCTGTGGACGCTCGCGTTCCCTCATATCTTCAGTGTTCCTCTCGAAGACACGTGGGGAAACTAAAGCAACTGGAATCATGGCTTCTTCCTGGCCAGTGCTGGGAAATAATATCCCCAAGGCTATGCATCTTACCTGATGGTCCACATTTCCAGTGAGGCTGAATTCAGACAGTGCACTTGGAATGGCACGTGCTTTGTACTATTTTACTTTAGAGAAAGAAAAAAAAAAAATTAAGTGATCCTGGAAGAACTCCATATTCTTCTTTAAAGAAAAAAAATTTTTTAAGTTCCTCTTGAAAACTAGTTACTACTTTGAGCAGGAAGGAAGGGTTTAGAACAGCTGTCCCTGAGTGAGTTAGGACTTTAAGTCTCCTGTACTTAAAGATTAGCTCACATCCCAGGCCCCTGCAAAAGGAAACCACATACACAGAACTTTTGAGACAATCATCAGGAATACTTGTGTAACAGTACTAGCAGGTCAGTCAGATCTAAGAGACACTCAAGTCCGGAAATGTATCCTAAGACAGCAAGAGCCCCAAGGGTCAGCAGCGGCTGACTGGACATTTGATAAAAGCATTTGTTTTTTCAGTAAAGCTATGCAGGAAAAAGTTAAACTTAACAAAAACAGAATGAAAATAAAATAGCCACATAAATGGGCATCCACCACTTGAGTCAGTTTTCTCAGGCAAAATGAACCTATACAGATCATGTGAGGATAAAAATATACTAAATGCAATTTCCTCTGTTAAGTGAAGAAGGCAAGATGTAAGGGAAATACATAATCCATTTTAATAAAATAAACAGCAATCCTCTCAATCCAGGATAAAAGTTTTTTTCCATATGACTATCTGAGCACCAAACTAGGTGTGAAAAGAAGTACATAATGCCAATCTTCGTGAGAGAGAAAAGGTTTTAAAAAAAGAGACTGGCTGTCATTGGATATGAAAAATATACACAGCCTCATAGTATGGAAAATTAAAACTGAAATTCTGTGGTTTTATTATAAGTGTGCAAAAATTGAACATGCACAAAAACAAGAACTGGAAGGTGACATAAATGGAAACTTGTTTGCTTTCTAGATGAAGCCATGAATAATTTTCATAAAGTCATTGCGTTTTTCCAACGTGGAATATGAAAGAGTCTCTACCTGTACTTAACATGCTTTATAACACCCAGGCTAGAAAGATAACATCAGGACAAAAATGAGGTACATTTGAAAAGTGTGTGAGGACAGGGTGGTGCACGGGATCGAAATGAATCAAATACAGCCTAAAGAATTCCAACGGTTTGCACAATGGGACAAGAAATGAAACTGGCCCCTTCTCATGATTTCCTCAGGCACCTGGTGGTCTGGGGTCTGTGACCTCACAGGAAGCTGAGACCACCACACAAGAGCCACACAGCACAGATGGAGAAAGCCAAATCACAACTAAATTTATATGAAACACGTCCCTAAGTTGGTCAATATGGCAGCAAGATGCTCGCTCTAAATAGTGGATAAGAAACTGATCAGAAAAAAAATAATTTAAGGAAATAAAATATTAAAAAATGTAAATGTGACGGAAATTATAAACAGCCTAAAGGTCCTCTCCCTTCGGGAACAGCTGTGTCTGCTAATCCCTCGAGGAGTCCTCCCTGCGATCGCCCTTCCTTCCTTCCTCCATCTCTCTCTAATAGCTCCCTTGTTCCTGTTGGACAAAACTAGCCCTTTGTGGCTGCTCTCAGAACAACATTAAAAACAGGAATAGGGAAATTGTAAACAGGAGGCTTCTGGTCTACAGGCGAAGACACACACAGACCTCTGAGGCCTACTTCATGCTAAGCAAAGAAACAGATCTTTGTTGCTAAAGGGATTAGGGCTGCGGGATTTCGGAGCCACTGCTAAGGCATTCAGCTGGCCTGAAGTAGGGGCTTTGTAAAGAGATACCTCCATTAGAGGTCTGTGAGCGGAAATCACTCATACTCTTTATACAATCTGGGTAATGTGATAGTATTGGACTGTTAAACGCCTCTGGTGAGGCAGGGTCCTATCTCCTTGAATGGTAAATTCTTCAGCAGCTAAATAGATGGTGGTTTAATTACCTTCACTGACTTTTTTTTTTATTTGGAGGGTTGGAGGGGGGGTCTCCCACCTTTAACCCTTAGTGGGAATAATGTTAACGGATCACCCAGAGCCAAAGAGGCAAAGTCTCCTCAAGTCGGCTCAAAGGTAGCCTTCAGACTTGGTGCTGGCATCTTACATTATCAAAAATGGCACAACTCGGGACTTCCCTGGTGCTTCGGCGGTTTAGAATCTGCCTCCCAATGGAGGGGATGTGGGTTTGATCCCTGGTCAGGGAACTAAGATCCCACATGTCCCAAGGCAACTAAGTCCACACCACAATGAAAGATTCTACATGCTGCATCTAAGACTCAACCTGGCCAAAAAAATTAACATTTCAAATGGCACACTCTGAGGATCACCTGCACAGAGGCAATGCCTACTTTGTCCCTGTGTTCACCATGATGATCAAAGTCTCCATCATTGCCTCATTCCCTGCACTAGGCCTAGAATGACCCCAGCCTGCCTATCTAACTCCTATCTACCCTATACCTGCTTCTGTCTTCTGGCCCGTCCTTGCCTCGCCCTCCCCAAGTTTGAATGGTGGCCCACACAGCTCCCATTACATTCCCCATAAACATGGAAACTCTGTGTATCTCTTTATCCCAGTAGATTATGAGCTCCAGAAGGCAGTGGCTTATTTACCATTGCACCCATGACACCTGGCCCTTTGGAGATGCCCAAAGCTGCTGTCCACAGGAAGAGTGAGGCAGCTGGGTTGCCTTGTCTTTAGATCAGTTCTTAAGGTAGCTGGGAAGACTATCTTCATAAGTTTTTGAGTGGCTTACGATGAATTTATTTTTTAACATCAATGAATTATTTTTTAACATCCCCCCTACCCAGGGAATGCAGAGGGTCTTATAAGACCAGTTAGGTGAACAGTTAGGAAAGAAATACAAGACCTCCAAGGAAGACAGTAAGTGGTCTCTTCCCCACAGTCAGAAGCTTTCTCAGTGACCTCACCAGTCCCAATCCTGCCTCCACATTCTTCTTGGCTGAGGAAGTAGCAGCAGCAGAACAAAAATGTTCTTTGAGTTCATATTTAGAGTCTCTGGATCCAAATATTCATTATGGTATTAGCTTCTATAAATTTCGACAACTTCTCAGACCTGTCTCCAAAAAGTAATGTCAAACTATTTAGCTCTGATGGCAGGGAAGGAACGCTGTCATCAAAGCTAAGACACACTTCCCTCACCTGGTTGTGATCAGACCTATCCCAATGGCCGACAAATGCATTCTGGGAAAAGGACAGCCCTGGGTAGATGTGAGGTTCTGTGGTCATTTCATTTGGAAGGGATTCTGGTTTCTGTTTATAACATGGACCTGCAAATACAACAAGGGCTTCGCAACAACAGCTAGAAAGCTGGTGATTTTCTCCACTGATGCTCTCAGTTCCCTGGGACATGATCCTATAAGAGCACGGCCTTGGCCATCACTAATTGTTAGCTCTTTCCACTGTTCACAATTTTCTATCTGGATCATTTCTCTCCTCACCATCTGGCAGGTGGGTCTCTCTGCTCTTACATTATTAACACCACTGTCTGCAAAAAGCAGTTAAATATGGAAAGAAGGAAAACAGCCTTACCTTCAATTCTGCCACTTAATCACCCACTCAGCCAACAAATGCTGAGCACCTACTATATGCCACACACTGTGTTAGGCACAGAGAACAGGAAGAATCAAATGACGCAGGATGCAATGTGACGAGAAAGGAGCCCAGAGAAACAGAGCGGTTAACGCCCTGGTGGCAACATGCACAAGGCATCTGAGAGCATGGAAGAATAGAAGGAGCTCAAGGAAGGCTCCAAAAAACTATGAGAATTCAGCCTAGAAGATTCTGAATGAAAAAAAAAAGCCACAAACTTTTGGGACAACTGAGGAAATATGAATGTGGGCAACATATTAGATACTGTATTGATATAGTTCTTGGATGTCATAACAGCATTGCAGGTACATAAAAGATCTCCTTATTCTTAGGAGATACAAGCTCAACTATTTATGAGTGAGGAGCCATCAAGTCTATAAATTATGTTCACATGGTTCAGAAAAGGACTTATCTGTACACATATAATGTATGTACACAGAGGGGTGGGGAAGAGAGAACAAATATGGCAAAATGTTAGTGAATCTAGGTATAAGAATATTCATTTTACTATTCTCTTAATTTACTGTATGTTTAACAATTTTGAAAAACCACTGGATAAACACTTTAAAGTATGCATATACAAATGTACGTGTGTGTGTGTGTGTGTGTGTGTGTGTGTGTGTGTGTATAAAAGAGAGAGAGAGAGAGATTACAAGGGTTAAACACCACACTGGAAAAAGAAAAGCAGAAGTCAGATAAAGACAGAAGGGAGGCACTCCAGGGAGAGGAAGTGGCTGGAGCAGAGGACTGTAGATAGTAGTTGGTATGCATTGAACTGCTCCTGGCCCAGAAATGGCACTTGTACAAATTTGTCAAATGAATGAAAGAGTTAAACAGCATCATTACACAGGGAACTGCAAGCAGATCAGATTAAAGTAGGGACAGAGGGTACGTTAAAGAGAGTGACCTGATTGGGCTGTGGAGGCAGGGCGCCTGTCGCAGAGGCCTTTGTATATTCTGCCAAAGTCCTAAGACTTTATCCTGGGCAATGGGAAGCATAAACAGAAGGTGATGTGGTCAGATCAGCATCCAAAGGGACCACCCTGCAAGTAAGGTGTCACGCAGAGTGATGGAGCACAGACCTGGAGGCAGAAAACAAGGGTACCAGTCAGGATGTCTCTGCTGTCTTTGCACAAAGCCCTGACTCTCATCAGCTGAACTAATCAAGAGACTCATTAACCAACATAGCTGCACGCTTTGAGATGACAGACAGCAGAAGTGGTTGACTCAGTAGCTCACCAACATAACCATGGGCCCAGGTGCCCTCTCCCTCCATTCTACCACTTTCTGTGGCGGGCTCTACCTGCAGGCTGCCTTTTCTCATCTTCAGAGGGTGGTGACAGCAGTTCCCAGAGTGACATATAGGCACAGCAAGGACCACCGCCAGAAGGGAATCATCTCTTCTTTAGTCTCTTTCTTAGCAAGGAAAACTTTTCCAGAAGCTTCCCAGAAAACCCTTCTTTTCATCCCACTGTTCCAGACGGTCACAAATCCATTCCAAAACCAACCACTATCAAGGAAATAAGATGAAATATTTGGCTTAGAATAATAATTTATACACAGGAAGAATCAATTACTCTGAGTCATCGCCTGAAACACTCGGGAAGCTATTGGTCCAAGTAAAAGATGCTAGAAGCCTAAACTATGATAGTGGTGGTAAAAGATGGGGGGATAATAATGGATAATAATGAACTTGAGGAAGTTACGTTGGTGGCATTTGATGGTGGATTCAATGGGGGGGGGGGGGTGGGGAGGAAGGAAAGAAGGATACCCTCCCTCCATATGTCCAGCTCCAGTGAGTGGGTAGAAGCAAGTGCCAGTAACTGAACAAAAGTATGCAAGAGGAGGAGGGGAGGGTTTGGGGAAAAGTTGGTTTGGGGCACATTCAATGTGAAAGGACTGTGGACATCAGAATAATTGGATTGGGTCATGAACCAATAATTGGAGTATATGAGTCACACCGTTATCCCAGACAGGTGGTCCGTACTCAGACATGGCTCTCAGACGGGCTTTGGTCCATACAGACATTTTTGAACCAACATTCAATCACTGAGAGAGTCCAAACAGGATTATGTATTTCTGGCTTCTCGGGGAAAACTGGAAAATCTGGCAACACGGGTCCTAAATTCCTACATGTCAACAATTGGCTAGAGCCCAGTGGCAGCCATTCCCTTCAGCTAGAACAAGAGGTTCTCTGGCCTGCCACACTCACTCAATCCATTTTACTCACTGACTTTATCCATAGATCTCTGAAGGCATTTCCATCTGATGCCTTGCTCAGAACCCCAGGTTGTGGGGAAGGGGGATGAGGTCAGAGCTGCGGTCAGACATCTGGTACTCACTAGCATTTAGATGGTGGTCAAAGCCCACATACTGGATGGAAGACATACTGGAAAGAGAAGTGGGTCAAGGAGGTCACCCTGGAGTCATCAATTTTTTATAAACAGAGGAAAAGAACTTCATGGAGGAGAGAGAAACTGGAATGGAGCAAGTGAGCATGAAGTCTCAGGAGTTAAGGTTAAGAGTTTGGAGTTGGAGGCAGTGTTCACCTGTGCTGAAGGCAAAAGGAGATCCAGGGAGAGAAGGGTCCAAAGGAAACATCACATTGGGAAATGAGTCATGGGTGCCCTGGAGCTGCCTTGGTGGCACAATAAGGGAAGAAGCTGATAGAAATGGGCTGGATAGATGATGAGAGGAAAATAGACACAGTACATAAAGATCGCTTAGTACACATAGATCACTCAGGTAAGAAAGGGAGGAGAAAGGATGAACAGAAACTGGAGAGGTTAATGAGTCAAGGCATGGGCCTTTGGTAGGGTCAGAGAGACTTGGATGTCTTAAAGGGACAAAAGAAGTCAGTGGTGAGAGGAGGCTATAGAAGTTAAGCTAAAGGGATGAAAAACAGAACCGAGTCCAAGAGGAAGGAGTGGGAGAACAGGGATGTATCAGTCATGCATCGGTCAGACACAGGTGCCTGGATTCACTGCACAAAGGACTCAGGGGCTGGAGGATCGGAGGTGAAGATTAAACCTGTCGGCAGATGAGGATGTTCAGAAATGTGAGAGCTATGAATGGACCTTTCACAAGGCAGGGACTTAGTAACCTTTAAAAGGGATGCTGCAGGTGTTCATCCTTTCCTATTTAGGTACAAATGCCTAGATGGGGAGCCTGGGAAGGCTTAGTGCCACATGCCCTGACCTACAAGCAGCAACGCTGGAGGGCAGAGCTGGCTTTCAAGCCCTGGAGCAGAAGGAAGGACGTGCACACTGGAAGACAGCACGGTGCTGGGTCCACTCAGGTGCAGGCCCTGGTTTGGATGAATGTCCTGCCCTCTCCCCTATGCTGAACTCTCCCCCAAAGGAGCTGCCATAACTAAGGCAGCAGTAAATATAACTCTACTCAGAGATGCCAGGGGATGCCCAGCCCTCCCCCACAGGTACGTCAATCCATCTGCAGAAGTAGTTTCCACCTGCCTGATGCTGCACTTGATTCTGAAGCCCACCTCCCGTGATCATGATGGAAGGTCTGAGGAGCAGGGAGAGTTTCCCACAACACCACATGTGGGCCCTGGGCATCCAATTTCAGATGTGATGGCCAAATTCTCGTTGACTGTCACCTCAGAGTATGTTCACATAGGACAGAGGTGAGAGGTGACTGAGCGCCATCAACAAGGCATCCCCATGCCTGCCAGTATACTACACCTCTGCTCTCCCTTTTCCCACATTTCAATGAAACTTCCTAAGCATAATTACCCAGGTTGTCTCTTCTGTGTCTCATTTTATGGTGGAGTTGCTATGAGGAAAAAAAAACACAGATAACTCCTTAAAAAAAAATGCAAGAAGAGAAAGGTGATGCCTGGAAAAGCCAGTATCTTGATATTCAGCATCTCTAGAATAACTAAGACTTAGTTGATGTTGAAAATCTCCATGTCTTAAAGACCATCTCTGATCTTCAAAATAATCTGTTTACAGTCCATGCATTGGACAAACCAATATTCTTTAATTCCTTCTAAAAACAGAGGGCATTAAAACAGAATCAAGGCTCTAAGAGGGAAGCATGCTGGCATCATCTCACCCACTTCGAATTACGTGGTTAAACCCAGCATGCATGTCCCTAGAGGGG
This sequence comes from Cervus elaphus, assembly GCF_910594005.1. NCBI lineage: Eukaryota > Metazoa > Chordata > Mammalia > Artiodactyla > Cervidae > Cervus > Cervus elaphus. Next base: position 54,778,266 of record NC_057823.1, on the reverse strand, counting down.
AAGTGGAGTCTTCTTTCAAGAAATGCTAAGTGCCCATCTGTCAGAAACAATTTGGGGGTACTGAGGTACAGAGATGGAGAAGAGAACAGACCATCTCTTGAGGTCCCCATCTGTGTAGAACAGTTCTGCCTCTTAGAGATGATGTACTCACTGTCCTTAGTCAACTGCCCCTGCATAACAGACACGGTGCCATCCATGTTGGGGACACAGCCATCCAGGTATATGAGAAGCTTCCCTTTTCCTGGTAGAGCTGGATGCCCAGACAGACAATTATAAGATAACAGCATATTACAAGAATCGAACGCTAATGGGAACGCACTCCAAACACCACTATTAATTATCTATTCATGTGAAGAGGGCACCATTAAGAGCCAACCTCATGTACTACCGTAGGCACTTAGGATTTGTTTCTCAATGAGCACATTGACCCTCTGAGGTAGGTGTTCTTATCTTGACACTCTGAGTGATGCCCAAAGTCACCAGAGTGGCTTGGTCCAATTCCAAAGCTCTTCCTCTTTTTATACCAAGCAACATCTCAAGTGTGTGCCTGTGTGCTCAGTCGCTCAGTCGTTTAACTCTTTACAACCTCATGGACTGTAGCCCATCAGGCTCCTCTGTCCATGGGATCTCCCAGGCGATAATACTGGAGTGGGTTCCCATTTCCTCCTCCAGTGGATCTCCCCAAGCCAGGGAGATAACCTGCATCTCCTGCACCGGCCACCTGGGAACCCCAACTACTCAAGTACCATTTTTTTAGATATATCCTTTCCTGACTCCCTTAACTGAATGTTATTTATTTGTACTTCTGTTAAAGGCAACTACCTTCATCTGCAAGGATAGTCATTTGTCTACTTGTCAGTTTTATAGGACTATAAACTTCAAAGGGAGGAATGGCATCTCTTTATGTATTTTATGTGTGTATCATTTTTTTTAGGTAAGGGGTGCCTCTCTGATGAGATGATACTTAGGCAGATCCCTGAAAGAGATAACAACAATCCTGGAGGATGGGGAATGGGAGGGGGACATCTCAGCAGAGGACACAGCCAATGGAAAGGCCCTTTATCAAGGGGCAGGATTGAGGAACAAAACGTCCACCAACAAAACCCTGTCATTCTGTCCCTCTTCCCTGCTTTATTTTTCTTCAAGACATTTTTTTGCTCTTTGACATCATGTGTATGAGTTTACCTGCTTATTGCCAATATCTCAACTAGATGTGAGCTCTAGGAGGACATGGACCTTGTTTTCACCACTCCTCCTTAGAGCCTAGAGCCAATCTGACATATGCAGGGGACTATACAAACTTGTTTCACTCTCCTCCTTCACTTTCATTGAGAGGCTTTTTAGTTCCTCTTCACTCTCTGCCATAAGGGTGGTGTCATCTACATATCTGAGGTTATTGATATTTCTCCCAGCATTCTTAATTCCAGCTTGTGCTTCATCCAGCCCAGCATTTCTCGTGATGTACTCTGCATATAAGTTAAATAAGCAGGGTGACAATATACAGCCTTGACGTACTCCCTTTTCCTATTTGGAACCAGTCTGTTGTTCCATGTCCAGTTCTAACTGTTGCTTCCTGACCTGCATATAGGTTTCTCAAGAGGCAGGTCAGATGGTCTGGTATGCCCATCTCTTTCAGAATTTTCCACAGTTTATTGTGATCCACACAGTCAAAGGCTTTGGCATAGTCAATAAAGCAGAAATAGATGTTTTTCTGGAACTCTCTTGCTTTTTCAATGATCCAGAGGATGTTGGCAATTTGATCTCTGGTTCCTCTGCCTTTTCTAAAACCAGCTTGAACATCTGGAAGTTCACGGTTCACGTATTGCTGAAGCCTGGCTTGGAGAATTTTGAGCATTACTTTACTAGCGTGTGAGATGAACGCAATTGTGCGGTAGTTTGAGCATTCTTTGGCATTGCCTTTCTTTGGGACTGGAATGAAAACTGACCTTTTCCAGTCCTGTGGCCACTGCTGAGTTTTCCAAATTTGCTGGCATATTGTGTGCGGCACTTGCACAGCATCACCCTTTAGGATTTGAAATAGCTCAACTGGAATTCCATCACCTCCACTAGCTTTGTTCATAGTGATGCTTTCTAAGGCCCACTTGACTTCACATTCCAGGATGTCTGGCTCTAGAAAACTAAGAAAACTAAGATTATGGTATCTGGTCCCATCACTTCATGGGAAACAGATGGGGAGACAGTGGAAACAGTGTCAGACTATTTTTTTGGGCTCCAAAATCACTGCAGATGGTGACTGCAGCCATGAAATTAAAAGACGCTTACTCCTTGGAAGGAAAGTTATGACCAACCTAGATAGCACATTAAAAAGCAGAGACACTACTTTGCCAACAAAGGTCCGTCTAGTCAAGGCTGTGGTTTTTCCAGTGGTCATGTATGGCTGTGAGAGTTGGATTGTTAAGAAAGCTCAGCCCCAAAGAATTGATGCTTTTGAACTGTGGTGTTGGAGAAGACTCTTGAGAGTCCCTTGGACTGCAAGGAGATCCAACCAGTCCATCCCAAAGGAGATCAGTCCTGGGTGTTCATTGAAAGGACTGATGCTGAAGCTGAAACTCCAATACTCTGGCCACTTCATGCGAAGAGTTGACTCATTGGAAAACACTCTGATGCTGGGGGGGATGGGGCGCAGGAGGAGAAGGGGACGACAGAGGATGAGATGGCTGGATGGCATCACCGACTTGATGGACATGTGTTTGAGTAAACTCCGGGAGTTTGTGATGGACAGGGAGGCCTGGCGTGCTGCAATTCATGGGGTCGCAGAGTTGGACATGACTGAGCGACTTAACGGAACTGATAGATACTTGCTTAGAAACATATGAATTAAATGCATAGAATATTATACACATTTAAAAAATTGTTTATTTTTATTACACACTTATCATGTACTACCACTGAACTAAGTACTTTATATACACTATTGCATTTAATCCTCATGAAACCCCTATTCAGGTGTGTACTCTTTAACTGCATTTTACAGGGGGTGAAACTGAGGTTAGATAAAGCTTGCTTATGGTGACTCAGCCAGTAAGTGGTGGAACCGAGATATGAACCCAGATCTGATCCAAAAGCCTGTAGCTTTTAACTAAAGCATTATTCTCCCACATGAGAATCCCAAACAAATGCTCACTGGATGAAGTTAAATTATTCAGTGCAGAGGAAGGGGCAAGGTCAAAGACGATGGTATCCCAGAATTTGGAGAGCAGGTTAAAAGATGCCTCATTCCTGTATGGAAGCTAAAAAGACCCAACATAAAAGATAGGAGGTTAGCTGAATGTGTACATTTTCCTTCAGAAATTTATCGACCTAAGCAATGATATCTATGTGCATGACTTCTAAAGTATCTTAGGTTTCATGACTCAAGAGGAAGACACTGATTTCAATGTAGCAAATGGCAGAGAAGGTCAGACCTCAGAAACTTTCATATGGTTAGGGGAGGAGAGCTATGATGACAGAAGTTTTTGGTGACTCCAAGGAAAGACCAACAGCGTAGGAAGACCCCATCAGAGTTTACTCAGGAGACCCTGCCTATGGTGGGCTGGAGAATTCTACTCTGCTGCAAGGTCAATGACAAAGATAAAGCTCAAATGTCTTTGTCCAAAACAGGTTAGATAAAATATCCCACTAAGTCTTACTAACTCCATTGCTTTGATTTCATGCTCACTAAGAGCAATCCAGCTCCTTTATACTGTGAATGCAATTCCCAGAAGCATAGCACAGGGTTTCTCCTCCCAGCTACATTGCTAAGTTAGCACTCAGGCTGATGAGTCAAGCTCTGCTTCTAGTACGGGAGCTCCAAGCCTGCTCAGCCCTGAGTGAATTTAACACAGGTTCCCCGGGCGGTAGGTCCAAGTGAGGCCCTGGGCTCAAATGCTGTCAGGCAGCAGTGGGTCCAGGTCTGCCTTCACTGCCTCTACTGGACAGGTCATGAGCATTCCTCTGTCCCACAGCTCCTGACCCCTGGGTGAGATCATGGCCACAGAAACAAGTTCACCGATCCCAGAATCTTGGTTGTCACTAAATAACACATCAGTCATCACAGGGAAATGACGGCTTTCCCCTCCTTCTCTCATTGACATTGGTCTCAAGGTATTTTTTTTTTCTTCTACCATAAATACATAAGTCAGGTTTCCCAACATCAAGCCACCTTTCCCTTCTGACAAATGGTCACTACAGGCAGAAATTAGTGACAAATGATCACTACAGAGTCAGTTTGTGAGCTGAACATCAGTGTATTCACGAGCAACATTTCAAACCCTTACCGTGGTTCTCTGGACTAGATACTAAACTTTAGATCTCTCAGTTATGAAACGGAAAGGTGAAGAAAAAATTTTATATGGCATAATACTGAGTGATTTAGAAATTAATAATGAACCATGTTTTTGACTAGCTACCATGTATAGAAACTTGCTATGCTTCTGGGAATTGCACTGGCCCCAGCACACTCTCAGAGGTGGCAGAACCAGCTGGGCTCACCTCAGGCTGAGTGTCACAGCCCCAAAGACAGAGTGAGTGACTTGGCTTTGTCGGTTCTTTCAGAGTTTATCAGCCTCAAGGTGGGTCGGCCCCTGAGCCTTGCAAAGCACCCCCAACCCACCCATACTGTCTCTCAAATTGACCAGAGCAGGCCATGTAACTGTCCAGCTGGGTGAGTCAGTCATCCTTCCAGACCCTCTGTCTGTTGACTACTCTTAATTGCAAACACATTTTCTTACACCATGCTCCAACTCAGGCAAACAGAAGACAGAAACACATGATAGCCCTCAACATCAAGGGGCATCAAGGTGCTGGGTGCATGACCTTTTCTGTCCCAGGTGCTGAAAAAAAAAGTACCTTCACTCAGCTCTTCCCTTCCTCCAAACCGACAGCAGCTCCGCTGACCTAACCTGAGCTGCAAGCACATGCCACACGGGCTTCTATGGTTCCTGGCTTCTCTGAATCAACGTCTACCTGGCCGGCACAAAGGCCTACCAATGTGGCAAAAACAGGCTGCCCTCCTCCTTCCTTTGAAGCATTTTAAGGTAAACCACATGTGATCCATCTAGCAGACAGCCCCTCGGACTCTCCCGCTGAGCCATTCCAATATTCCATGGTTGCTTCCACTATGACAGAAGAGAAGCCCCTAATTGAGAGGCCTCACACACTGGTCCCCGGTGGTCACTCCAGACTGCTTCCTCAGCTCAGAAAACACCATCATGTGTCTCTTAAGACAGAAATACCTGCGAATCATCCTTGTGTGCTGTGCTAAGTCACTTCAGTCATGTCCAACTCTTTGCAACCCCATGGACTGTAGCCCACCAGGCTCCTCTGTCCATGGGATTTTCCAGGCAAGAATACTGGAGTGGGTTGCCACGCCCTCCTCCAAGGGATCTTCCTGACCCAGGGATCAAACTCGCATCTCTTATGTCTCCTGCATTGGCAGGCTGGTTCTTTACTACTGGCACCACCTGCAAAGCCCCAGGGAATCATCTTTGATCTCTGTTTTTCCCTCAACCCTACATGCTCCCCCTCATTCTACCTCCAAACCACATCACAGATCAATCCATCTCTCTCCATCTCCACTGTCTCTTCTTTAAGTTAAGCTATTGTCAACACTCACCTAAGGATCCTGAATAGCCTCCTGAGGGATCTACCCACTTCCCCTCTTAGACTCTGGCACACGGCTAGTCATTTCCAAATCCAGTCTCCTCTTCTTGGGGAGTTGAGAACAAGACTATCTGTTGGCCATGTGACTCTTGACTTGCCTGAGAGATGTGAGTAGAAACGATGTGTACTACTTTTGCATCATTTCTTTAAAAGGAAACTGCTTGCCAGGATTTCCTCTCTGATCCCCTTTTTGGGAGACAAGGAGCTGTAGCAGCCCTGACCACAGAGATGAACACAGCCACCTAGGAAAGGTGAATAAGAGAGGTGGTGGCTCAGGTCCAGGATGACCTTGTGGAAAAAAGCTGCCCCCGGGGCTGGGTCACTCTGGCCAGTGTGTCGGGAAGACACCAGAGGATAGCTTGACTAGAAGCAGAGTTATCAGTGTCAAGGCTATTGTAGAATCGAGGATGGAACAGATACAGCTTTGACTAAGGTGCTGGTAGACTACTGAAGACTGTAAGATGTACCTAGATTCTGGATACAGATTGTAAACACAATCAGCTGAATTTCCTGGTAAATTCTACTGGGGGCATGAGATTAGAACTCAAGGATGACTCCCAGATTTTGGGCCTGGGGAACTGGGAGGGTGGGTGACCCATGTGGTAGGATGGAGGGAGAATGAAGGTGAAGAATACATGGAGAGGGTGCTCGGGAATTAAATTTTTAATCTGCTTAAGAGTAGGGGTTACCAGAGGCTAAATCTGGAGTCAAGACTACTTGGATGTGAATCCTGACTCTGATACCTAACCCCATGACACCAGTCTAGTTACTTAAATCCTGAGAGCTTCGGCGTTCCCATCCACAATACAAGGACTAAGAATGGCCCCTACCTCACAAAGCTAACATAGAGCGGAAATGCACGCATTCCAGACTTTCTTTTGCGCTCTTTGTCTTCAAAGACTCAGAACTTCTGAGATCAGGAAGAAATCTTCCCTCATCTCTATGTCTGCTTATCCCATCTCAAATAACACTAAGCCCCCAAGATTCTGAAAGCAAAGATGTGGCTGTTTGCTATGGTCTGGGGACAGCTGTGAGGAAGCTTTCAAAGCAGCTGGTACAGGCATCTAACTAGAACATTCTCTTCACCTCAGATTCCTGGCAAAACAAGGCCTGCAGTTAGAAGGGAAAGGTTTTAATTACAAGGCCACCTGTCCAGCCATCTGAAGCCAACCCCAGCCTTTGGCTGGTTCCCTGCGGGCATTGGGGCATTTAGGGGAATGGTGTTCAGAGTCCCTGATGTCTTTCACATTTCACAGCCCTGTATGATCAGGGAGAAAACCAACAGCTCTCAGAAACAGGCCCCTATTACTGCCCCCCTTCCCCATCTGTTACTAAGAATGGAGACAGATAGTGAGGGTTTGAGTCATAGAGAGCCTGAATTCCATCCCCTCCTTTCCTGGGGTCAAGATGAGCTGGCCCTAAAATCAAATGATCTCATGCTATCAAAGCTAAGTACACTCCTCTAATTCCCTCTCCAAATGGAGATAAGTGGTTTCTAAATTTTTGTTAATTGTCCACCGAAATATTTAGACTGACAAATATATGAAAGACAAGCTGGCTATATTCAAACCTGTAAATTCAGGATCAGAATTAATAGAACCAGGAGTTGGTGATGCACAGGGAAGCCTGGTGTGCTGCAATCCATGGGGTCACAAAGAGTCGGACACAACTGAGTGACTGAACTGAACTGAACTCTCAACACAAGGAGAAAGGAAGGGAGAAAAGGGAGGGAGGGAGGAAAGAGAAAAGAAAGTAAAAGTAATGAAACTTTTTCAGGGGTGTCAGACTTTGGAAGATAGTAGAGGACAGAAGAGCCTAGTGGGCTATATAGTCCATGGGGTCACAAAGAGTCAGACATGACTTAGTGACTGAACAACAACAACGTTATTTAAACCATGTATCAACATACAAAAAGTCAAATATTTCCAACCTCAGCTTTTTCTGTCTTAAAGCAATAGACAAAGGCCATGGAATAATATGAACCCAAGAACAAAAGGTACCACCAGGATTAATTAAATCGCAGATGGTGGCAGAAACCAGTTTCGTTATTCATTAAAACAGTTTTCATTTCCTCTAGGGCCCATAGCTGGACTACATTTCCCAATCTCCCTTGCAGTCAGTGTGACCACGTGACTGAGTTGTGGCCAGTAGAAAGGGCAGAAGTGATGGATGCCATTTCAAGCCTAGTCCATTAAAACCTCCCACGGGTAACTGACCATGTTCTATCCCCTTCTGTGTGACCTTGGAAGCTACATGTTGAAGACAGTGAAACCACGAGACGGAAGGAACCTGGGAACCTGAAGTACTGCTTAGAGGAGCTTCATCTGCTGACCAGAGACATCTGGTAAAAGATAGACTTTTGCATAATAAGCCACTGAAACGTTGGTGTGTATCTGTTCACAGAAGCTGGTGCTCCAGGAACTAATAAGCTCAGATCTTACCCATCTCCTTCAGAGAGCCTCACTTTGGTATTTGCAAATGCTGAGTTTTCATACGACCTTATCAAAGGTTGTGAGTAAAGATCAGCAGACTAACTATAATCGACACTCTTATTGGCCCTTTTGGTCTCAACTTCATGACTTAGCTAACTGAAAAGTGATGTTCTCATCAGGAATACATTATTCCAGAACAGTATGCACTAAGAACATGCTGTCATTTCTTTTAAAAGGAAGAAATTACATTTAGCAAGATAAGAGTTCCTAAATAAATAACAGGCAGAAATTAAACAATCCATTAGCTTGCCATAATATTATAAAAAGTATTCCTTCTACTGATTAGCTTTGAGCTCCACAAGGGCAGGGACCATATCCATCTTATTCACTATTGCACCTCAGTGTGCACCTGGAACATAGCAGGCATTTGACAAATACCTGCCTGATAGATGAGAAAATGAAAAGATGAACTTGCCTCTGTTCACCTCCTTCCTCATGTTTACACACCCCTCATTCTCTATATACTAAGTACCCATACAATGCTTCTCTCTGCCACAGGGCCATTGCACATGCTCTTCCATCTGCCTAAAATGCCCCACCCCACCTCCCCTCCCTCACTTTCACTTCTTTGCCTACTTACTCCAACCCCTTTTTCAGATCTTGACACAAACATCCCTGCCAGGTCTCTCTGTGTGCCTTCTCTTCTCTGTAATTGTACATTTATGTGTATGACTGTCTCCGCTGCACTTACCTCTGAAGTTATCCTGTTTATCTGAACACATGTTAATTATTTCCTTACAATCTCACTAGGGACTGTAATGTCTCACCCACAAATATTTCCCAATGCCCCCCACAACACTGAATGGCCCATAGAAAGTCCACACCTAACTGGCAGAATGAATAAATGACTGTCAGTTACCATTATTCTCATTTACTTAGTTGACTTTTATCCAGGTAGCCCAGTCATTAGGCTCTTTTCCCTCTTCCTGTTTTATCATCATATAAAGAGAGATGGTATCTGTTAGTATCGATGAGATAAAAAAACCATGAATGCGATCCTAATAACACAGAATCAAAAAAAAAAAAGCAAACTATCACTTATTCTCTTGCCTAACAACTGTGTATTTAGCACCTCCTCTGTGCAAGCACTATTTCAGTTACTGAAGGGACATATCAGGATGAGTTAACAGAGTTCCCAAGTCCCCAAGCAGTTTACAAATCATATAGCAGGATATTTGATAATATTAATGGTGAATTTTCCCCCAGGTTTCTTTGTATCCATGGCCCTTGCCCTAATCAGTCTGACAGGCTAGTCAGGGGATGAGAAAGCAGAGAGAAAAAATTTCTTTTGAGCTTCAGAATCTACACCCTGTTGGAGCAGATTCTGGTAATTAACATTCTGGAGGAAAATACATGACAATATAAGGCTTCACCTGAATCCAACCTTTCAAACTGGATCAACTCTAAGGAAGAAGGAAACATCAAATATTCCAGATAGGTTTGAAAGCTCTGAGCACAGGGCTGATCCATGCTTGGGGAAGCACCCAGACCTCAGCTAGGTGGCAGAGCTACGTGAGCCACTAAAATGCCAGGCAGCTGTGTAGAGTTGCACTGTTCAAGCATGGTACAGGGCAGAAGAAGGGCCCTGGTGTCCAAGAGAAACATCGATGCAGTAAAAAGAGTACAACGGCAGGACCTAAGGAGGCTTTGCAAAGGGAAACATGAGATAAGGCAGCAGCCACCTACGTGTCCAATGACTGAAGACTTAACAGAATGATGCACATACCAGTAGATGCCAGCTGGACAGATGGCATCTGAGGACTCAATATACCACCTCGCAGATGTCTTGGCCCCAGTCTTCTAGCATTCAGAATGCTGCCTGGGGCCAAGGGTAGTATAATGGAGAGTGGAGATGGTCTATGTGCAAGCAGATGGGGAGCTCAGAATGGAAAGTGAGTTAAAGAGAGTTGCGTTAAACTGACATGGGGGCACTGGGAGTTATACCTGCCCTACAGGCTTGAAGAGTTAAGATCAGTGCTAACACAGCCATGCTGAAAGGCAGAGGACATCACAGTTGGTAGAAACTAAGGAGAGCTATGGAGCTGGGAAGCCACGGGAGGGAAGAAGGTGAAAGGTGAGCATGGGTCTTGGACTGGAAAAATTTTGAGTGGTGGAGACATGAAATCATGAGCTGGAGAGAAGCGCGTGTCAGAAATGGGAACACAAAAGAAAGACTCGGAGGCAGGGAAAGCTTCGTATGAAATGATGACTTGTACGACTTGTCTACAGCTCAGAGTATAACACAGGTGAGAGGCTGATGTCAGTGACATATGGACAGCCTTAAAGACAGACCAAGGAGTCTGGCTGCTTCATGGGAGGTAACAGGGAAACATACATGGTGACCGAAGAGTGGGTGATAAGATCACACTTGTGCCTTAAGAACACAGAACTTGCAAGGATAACCTGGAGGAAAGAGAGCCCAGGGAGGAGGCAACAGCTAGCACTCAGATGAGGGGCCTGCAGTGCTAGGGGAGCTACAGGAATCAAGAAGATCTTGATGGAGATAGAGTTGGGTCTATTTTGCAGAACTGAAGCAGGACAGAGTTAGGAAGGCATTAAAGATGGTTACAAGGTCTGTCTGGGGGAACGGAGCACTCAGGAGAGGCCATGTAGCACTTTAGAGAGGCCAAGGTTTAGGCCGAGAATAGAACACCTAGGTTGGAAATATGGACTTGGATCTCAGAAAGAGGGAGAAATACCAATATGTGGCATTAGTTGTCAGAGCTGGAAGGAACTTTATAGATCCCCTTGTTCAATGGCTAATTTGTGGCCTACTGCAACCCCACAAACTGCAGCACACGAGGCTTCCCTGCCCTTCACTATCTCCCAGTTTGCTCAAATTTATGTTCATTGAGTCAATGATGCCATCCAACCATCTCTTCCTCTGCCGCCCCCTTCTCCTCCTGGCCTCAATCTTTCCCAGCACACCAGGGTCTTTTCCAGCGAGTTGGTTCTTTGCATCAGGTGGCCAAAGTACTGGAGCTTCAGATCCCCTAGACCACTGTTTCTTAAACATTAAAAGAATCTATGTGAATTTCACCTGTTAAAAATAAGAATAAATGACCTCCAAAGTATATCAATAATTGAGGATCCTCTTAAAATGTAAATTCTGAGTCAGAAGGTCTGGGGTCAGGCCTGAGATTCTGCATTTCTAACAAGCTCTCAGGGAACAGTGATGCTGCTGGTCCAGGGACCACACTTTGAACAGCAAAGGATCAGAACAGTATTTACCCAAGTATGATACGTACATGTCTGACAGTGCACACAGAAATTTAGGTGAGTCATAAACATTCTATTTTAAGATCTACACAGATTTTCACTTACCATCGTGATGCGAAGCTTCTCTTAAATGAATTTCAGGATTAAAAAGTTGACTTGAAGAAAACAGTAATAAATAACAAGAGAGGAGGCATGCATAAGTGGTAAAAAGTGGGCAGGGGACCTGCAGTTACTGAAGTCTTGAGAAATGCTTGTGGGAAGCATCTGAGGATGCTTGAACTTGTAGGAAGACTAAGAAATTCCAGTTCAGATTAAACAGTGGCAATGCAAGAGGGAGAAGTGTTTCTTGATGGAGCAAGGTGACTAACAGTGAAGGTGACTGAATTTATGAGCATTTCCTGGGTCCATGAGCCTAGCACTGACCTGGAGCATGTCATATACTCCTCACAACAGCCCCGTGAGGTCACTGTCAGTGTTATCCCTGGTGTCCAGATGAGGACACCATGGCTCAGAGAGGTTGCCCAATGTCAAACAGCTAGTAAGTTCCAGAGCTAGGACTCGAATCCAGGGCTGGAGGACTCCTTTCTCTCCATCACACCACACCCCAATCCAGCAGGCTGGCTGCTTCTACAACATGCTCCTCCTTCCAATGCTGCTGCTGCTGCTCATTTTCTTTTTTAAAAAAATTTCTGGCCATGCTACATGGCATGTGGGATCTTAGTTTCTGGAGCAGGGATCAAACCTGCATATTCCCTGCAGTGGAAGTGCTAGACATGCAAGAGTCTTAACCACTGGACCGCCAAGAAGTCCCACTGCTCATTTTCTACTGATGCAGCTCAATGTAACTTTGCTGCATTAATGCCAGCAAGAATGATGCGATTTCCAATTCACTGAATTCTTTTTAGAACTCAGGGATTATCATTCCCATTTTCAAGAAGACAGACAGAGGCTAACATGGGTCACACTGACAGGACTCAGAACTTAGGTCTTCCTGACTCTAGATTCAAAGCTCTTCCAACAAACCTACCCCAAAACTCCACTTCTCCTGGGTTTAACTGTTGTTAAAAAGAAGACTTCCTTCCCCTGACTGGAGTGGCTCCCTAGCATTTGTCAAACACATGTCCCCCACCTTACTCTCTGTCCTGGTGGACACATGACACCGTTTAAACCAATTCAAACTTTAACCTATAATCTTGGTGTCAGTTGGTGGCTAATAGCTGCCTTGTAACTTTAATCGGTGCACCAGATCTCCGGCAGGTGCAGACAAGCCACAAAGAAACCCACTTTGCATCTTTGAATGCTGGAACCATCCCTAGATTATAAACCAAACCACATGCAGTGTCAGGCCCTTAGTTCTACTGGGAATGCTACAAAGATTTGTTTTTTTTAAACCAACCTTTGTTTTAGATGTTACAGAATGGAAAGATACTATAAATAGCTTTTATAGAGTGGCTAGTAAATAAATATTCTAATCTAAGATCCACTCATACAGCATCACAACCCAAACCTGGAATACTGTTAGTTTTCAAGGAGAAGGCATTCTAAAAGCAAGGATATAAGTGTGAGACAAATAACATCTACTCTAGATTCTGGCCTTAATCCCCTCTAATTTATGTTAAATATGGTATTTTAAACAATCACTAGTTTTCTCTTCAAAGGACTTCCATCTATAAGCCAGACTTTCTGACTTTGCTTTCTTGTCAATTCCTACAACTGCCCTTCCCACCCCCCTTTCTTTTCCCTGTTGTCTGGTTCTATGCTACTTTATGCAAATGCTTTCATCTCTTGCATTCTGTTCAGGGCACCATGATGCAAGCACAAACTCTTCCCGTCTCCTTCAATCCAGACCCCATTCACCCAAACTGACCCATCTTAGTTGGCAACTGTCTGTCCAGCGCCCACGGGCAAGTACAGGGTGTGTGCACATGGAGTCTGAAGGAGTGAGAGTAACACGGCATCATGATGGGATTGGCAGGGACACAGAAAAACCCAAGCCCTGCCACAAACCAGCCACTGTCCCCACAAGTCTCCTGGGGGGAAAGGGGCACACAGAGAACAAAGCAAGGCCAAGCAACACTTTATTATTGGCTGGGATTGGCCTTGGGCTCTGAGCAGAACTCCAGTAAGAACAGCTGGGCATGCACTCCCAACTAGAGCAAGCTGAGCATGAGGGACCATCCTGAACATTCACCGCAGGTCCAGTTCTTGCCTCTGACAAGAGCCAGCCACCACCATGACACATGAGGCAGAAAGCAAGCAGGGAATGGGGTGATGGACCCCATGCTCAGAGTGGAGTAAACCCAGGCCACCTCCCCAGATTCCCTCTGGCCAAGGGAGAGGGAGTGAATGCACTGGAGGGAAGGACCAAGAAAGAACAAAAGGGCAGGGAGATAAAAGAACAAGAAGATGGAAAAAGACAGCCAGGCCTTCTCGCAGTGAGCACAGGCCTCAAGCCAAATGACTGGGCACAAGTTCAGTTGACTTCCATCTCAACGAGCCAACGGGGCAGGAGCAGAGCTGTCTCCGAGCCCCCAAGTAGCAGAGTGACAACACAGGAAACAAAGTCTCTTGCAGGGACAGTGCCTGGACCCTTAGGGTTCCAGCCACATGAAGGAACAGAGAGGCCCTTCGGAGGTTAGGTGGGCCTTCCAGGGGCCGAAACGCTCCAGACTCTTCCTTCTACCCCTTCCACACAGGTTCTCACTCGCTCCTATGGGTGTGGTACCAGTGGGTATCAACATTTCTCCTCACCTCCACACTGGAGAGCCTGGTGGGAAAACACAGGAGCTGAGACAGATCGTGTCCAACATTCCTTCTTTCAGGACATGTTCTTCAAGCAAATCCAGGCCCTTGGTGATGAAGGGTAGGAGGGAGCAAGCCTGGTGGTTGACAGCCCAGAATCTGGAGTCATACCACTGGGGTTCAAATCCCAGCTCTGCTACTTACTAGCTGGTGACCTCAAGTAAGTCATCAGAGTCTTAAGATTCCTCATCTAGGAAACAGGGACACCATACTATGGGAGCAACATCATAGACAGTGTGAAGATTACAATCCAAAGATGCTGAGCGCAGGGCCAAGCACATAGCGAGCATGAGCACACACTGTCTATCCTACTGCTACTACAATAATACTTGTTATCATCATTATTACTGCATTATTGCTTCACTCTACTCTGCATGGCTTCCACAGGGCAAGGAGATCTCTGCCTCCCTCCTCCTTGTTTCCTTGGCTTCTCCACAGTTGATGACCCCTGTCCACCATGGTGAATTCCAAGTCCTTCCTCCCATGGAGACAGACTCACTCACGTGGTGCTCTGGGGTACACAGTGCCCTTCAAAGACCACACAGCTAATGGGCTGATCTCCCTGACGGTTTCTGTGTGAGTGACATGACCATGAAGTTCCTGCCCAGCTACTCAAACCAAATGCCCAGCTCACCTCTTTGCCTCCCCATTCCCATTGAATTCTATGAATTTCTTTGAAGGGAGAAACATAGGTCTGCTAATAAGCCTTCTCCTAGTTCACATACTCACCATCCTACCTCCTATGAATACTCTGGTAGTCATTACAGGGTTTGGAGAAACATTGTAAGCAGAATTGTTAAAAATAGTAACAGAACAGAAATTTCTACCTTAAACAAATCATTCCAACAGATGGGACTTAAAGCATTTATTATCCTTCTCTGGTCTGGGACTTTTCAAATACCTCATTTTCAGCCGGCCAGACTGGGAGCGATTTGATAGTACCTCTCTGACCAATTACATACTAATTAAAAGCCCTCAGTGTGGGCTGGGGGGAGCAGTTTTGCATATGGACTTTAATTACTGGGCCCTAGTTTTGCCAAGAAAACACAAAGGGCTTTTCTGGCTGGATGCTGAGGCTTAGAATGAACATATGGCCTGCGTGGGAGGGGAGGGTGAAGAGTGTAATCCTAAACAGGAAGTGGAGGATCCCCACCCCTCAACACACACACTGCCCCTTAATGTCCTGAAACTGTGTACCAGGGTTACACAAAATCCCTGGTCAGTCCATGGAATACACAGCATGCTGAGTGGATGGTGACTGCCACCCTTGACACGTCATTCCATCCTGGAGCTGCTTCTGCACTGGAAGTCCTTCTTGCCCCTCTGACCTCTTCCTATTTTTTTGGATCAGAACCTCGGGTCTCTCCCTAGGTTTTACTGAGCCTGGGGTAGAGAAGTATTAATTTTTGCTCACCAGAATCCATTCTGTCATCTCCTGGTTACGCTGTCCCAAGAGCCCCATATGACATAAGGAACACATGGCCAGTCCTGACCAATCAGCACAGTGTGATCCCTCCAGTCGCAGCGTTTGACTCAAGGATGGGCATCTGACCCAAACCAGTACCATCGGTATGACTTACAGGATGTGCGTAGGAGTTCCTGCTTGGGTAGACATACTCCACAGCCAAACTGGAGGTGGATATGCGATGAGTGTGAAGCTGTGGCAGTCACCTTGTGGCCACAGGGAAGAGCAGCTCTGAAAATGGAAACAAACCATAGGAAGCAGAACAAAGAGAAAGAAAGACAGAACTCAGAACACTATGATAGCACCTGAGGTTCTAGATACAGCCATTCCTAAACGAATCCACCCTCACAACTTTTTGGTACTGGGAGCCAATAAATTACTTTCACAGTTAAGCTGGCTTTGGTTAGGCTTCCTATCAACTTGCAAAAAAAAAAAAAATTTAAAAAAAATGACCTATCTGGTAGAAATAAGATTGGGAGGCAAGACATTAAAAGAACCACCACCACTACCACCTTCCAATCCTACAGGGATCCAGCCCACAAAAAATATACTTGCTATAGCCTCAGTGGAAATGCACGGATCTTGGTGCCCTGATTTTAGAAGAGACCTTGAGGACAAAGCATCCTTTTAAGCCATCTTTTCTGTCTTTTTCTAAACAGGTATGTAGTACCTGATGGTACAGAGAGGAAAGACGTGACTGAGGAAGCAAGAGACAAACTCTTCTTCTCACTGCGATCTCAGTGCTGTATATGTACCGTCGCTCAGTAAAACACTGAATGAGCGTTACAGACCCAGTTTCCAATAACCACTCCTTAAAACATGCAGCTCATGAGTCTTCTTTCTGTAAGGCCAATATCTCTTGCAACATATACTTTAGTGGATTACTTTTAGTTCCTACCATAATCTCTTTCTCCATCCTTTTCTCTTTCTTCACATGACATCAGCCTGGCATTTCTTTCTATTCCCCATTTTGCCCTTTTAGTTGCTCAAAACCTTTACTTCTTAATTGAAAGTAATGACCTTACCTATAGGCACGTAATAATACACTCTTTATGCACTTGTCTATACTTTAACTTCTACCTCAAATCATGAGTTATATACCAATCCTCACCCATTCTTTACCTCTACTAACAAGCACAGCGATTGCCTTAGAGTTGCAAGTGCTCTTCACAATAGCCAAGGCATGGAAATAACCTAAATGTCCACTGACACATGAATGGATAAAAAATTGTACATATATACAATGGAATATTATCCAGTCATAAAAAAAAGAATATAATCATGCCATTTGCAGCAACATGGATGGACCCAGAAATTATCATACTAAGTGAAGTCAGAGAAAGACAGACAAATACCATACGATATCACTTGTATATGGAAACTAAAATACGACACACATGAACCTATCTACAAAACAGACTTATAGAGAACAAACTTGTGGCTGTCAAGAGGGAGGGGGGGAGAGTGGGATGGATTGAGTGTTTAGGATCAGCAGATGCAAACTACCGTATACAGAGAAAATGGATAAACAACAAGGTCCTACTGCATTGCACAGGGAATTATATCTAATATCCTGAAGAAACCATAATGGAAAAGAAAAAGAAAGTATGTGTGTGTGTGTAACTGAATCGCCTTCCTGTACAGCAGAAATGAACACAACACTGTAAATCAACTACACTTCAACAAGATAAATAAATTTACAAAACAGTTGCAAATTTCTAGCCTCTGCCCCTAGAAAACACACATGTACAAACTAAAATCAACTTCTCACAACTGAGTTATCAACATCTGTCAAGAGGTATTTCTTCCTAGGATCTTATCTCAAAGCCATCTGAAATATTTTTATTCAGGATGATAAATATGATAATAGCAGAAGATAAATCTAAGCATCTTTTCATTGTCAGCTCCTTATACAACATGATCAGTCACTTAAACTTCCTGGGACTAACTTCCCCCTGTTTCTATAACAGATTAATGCATCTGCCAGTGTGTAATGTTACCGAGTTCTGGTAACACACAGATGGAAAGCTTCACGTAAACATTAAGTGAGGTTACTACTCTCTGGAACCTGGTATGCTATTGGCAGCCCTTAAGAATTATAACTATTATTTTTATATTCCTTTCAGAGCATCTTAGGAACTTACAGATCTTCAGAGGGGAAAAAAAAAAGGCTGTGGAATTTCTAATGAGAGTCACAAATTCATTTGCTCTTTACTCCAAGTGGAACCTTTTACTAGAACTTTGGGCTAAGAAGGGAGGAAGTTAATTCAAGATATAAAATAAACAGGTGATACCTTGAATTTCTGTTGCCTCCCTTTTGCCAAAACTGGCCACTGTTCACACATGTTATTTGACTGCCAGTGTCCTCTTTTACTGGAAGCTTTTCTGGGGCAAGAAATAAAATTAAAGAAAAATTTAAAGACATTTGCTATGGATACAAATTCTTCCTTTCTTATTATCACTGATAATGTAATTCCATTTAGATCATTTCCCTAGAAATCTTTTTTCTTACTATTCAGCTTCAAAACTTGAATTCATTACAGGAACTGACAATCTACCTTTTCCAACCTGACTTCCTTCCTCTATTAGGGGACAAAGCTGGGCCTCTTCTCACTGCTTCTTTCTTCCTTTCTCTCTAGGCCAGCACCCCACCCACCCTGGATCCCAAGGGTGTGGGATCTGGCTTCGTGAGGCCACCAAGGGGACAGAAGACACATCCTGAAAGGCAGGGGGTTGAGCTCCAGTGGGGTGACTCACAGTGGTAAACAGAGGTCAGACAGGGTGGGGAGACAGCCAGTCTCCCCAATACCCACTGCCCTGCAACTACGCTGAGGTGCCATTCCTCCCAAAAGCTGCCTGCAGCAGCCTCCATGCTGAGTCACCTGCTTGATTCTCCATGGCTTACTCCGAAATGGTGAAAATTCCATGTGTCCTACTGCATCTTCGCCACTTCTCCTCCCACTCTTGGGAGTTGCTCTCTGATACAGCCTAAGTGCCTCTGCCCCTAACTCAAGACTGCTTTCAACAGGGCTAAGCTAAGATGTTTATCTTCTCTAATTCAGCATTTCTCAAGGCGTGATATGCAAACTGGGCTTCCCAGGTGGCTCAGTGGTAAAGAATCCACCTGCCAATTGAGGAGACATGAGTTCAATCCCTGCATTGGGGATCCCCTGGAGGAAGAAACAGCAACTCAGTCTAGTATTCCTGTCTGGGACATCCCATGGACACAGGAGCCTGGCGGACTATAGTCCAGGGGGTCCTAGAGAGTCAGACACAACTGAGTATGCACGCAAGAGGTGCAGACCACCTACATCAGAATCCTCTGGGGTACTTGCTAAAAAGGCAGATTCCAGGCCCACTGCAAAAATCCAGACTCAGTAGGTCTGGGATGGGGCTAGAAATCTGTAGTATTAAGCCCTACAAGTGACTCAAACACCCTAAAATATGAAGACCAGTGGTCCAAGTTTCTCCAGTGTCCCCAGCTCTGCTAAAAGGATGTTCTGGTCACCCAAGGCAGACCCCTGGACTTCTTCCCCTTTCTCCCATATTCTGAGTCCTGCTGATCACTGCCAACACTGGCTCCCGCACCTGGCCTCTCTTTTTCAGTCCCACTGGCCCCCCATTTGGGGTTCATCTCCTTGTGCCCCAAATTTCATCAAAGACTCCTGAATGTTCTCTCCGAGTACTTTCTTCCGAACTTGGACTGAAAAACGGAACTCAGGCTGCATGCTTCTAGAGCACCTGGAGAAATGCAGTATAGAAGCGGGCGCTCAATTCTGTCCTGGATACACGGAGTCCCTGAGGGCATGGGCCTTCGCTCAGATAGAAGCAGGCCTCTGCTAAACTAGTGCTCCTGACCATGTGCAGGACTTCATTCTTCTGTCGTCGCTACACTCACTCCACTGATCCTGACAAGGTGGGCCGTGAGGACATGTGACAGGACCAGCCCATCTATCCCCAGGTAACCCCATATCTAACAGGGCACACTGTACAGAGCTCTATCCAGGCCGCTGACAGCCCAGGTAACAGGGATAAAATTCCCTCCTTTTTCTCCTTTCTCTTCCTTTCAATCCTCCCATTCCTGTGTTATCCAATTCCCTCTTCCTATTGATAAACACTCAACCATAGCTTGAGCCCTCTCCTCTGCTCCCGTTGGCTTGACTTTGGTTAAAACCCACTTGATTGCACCTGTGCTCTGTTTATTTCCTTCTCCACATGCCTATTCTTTGTGAGTTAAGAAAGTGAAGTAAAAATGTCCTTCTTTATCACAAGGACACAAAGTGAAATTGTACTGCTTAACTGAGATATTATAGCGAACACTTGGTAAGCATTTACCAGGTATTTCCTAGTTTAGTCCTCTCGACAGTCCTAATAGGTAGGTACCATTTTTACCCATCTGTACCAGTGAGGAAACCGAGGCTTACAGAGAAGATGACTTGCCCATAGGAAGTGCTAGAGTTTGTTTGATCTTAACCATCCTGGTAAGATCTTTCTGTACTACCTGATGATGCATGATGGTTCTCCCCACTACAGGTACCCAGAAGGGATGCCCCATGCTGAACAACCATCCCCAAGTCCAAGTTCAAGACTGATATAAGTTGACCCACCCAGATAGCAGGTTACCAGCTTCATAGTCCTATTACTTGATCAATGGTTTGGTTTTTGCTGATCTAACTTTCAGTCTCATTTACCACATGTTTCAGCCACATCAAGCACACATTTCTGAATAATATACAGTCTTTGTGTTTGGCTTGCCTTACAAGAATTCTTGCCACATCAAGCCAGTAGCTCATTTTCCCCCAATATTCTTCCACAAATGTTATGCACTCCATCCCCCTAAAACCCTGCATTCACCCTCTTTCATCCTAGCATCTGAACCACTACAGAAATGTGTCTCAGAGCCATCCCCAGTGACTCACAGTCCCCATGACAGGATCTCTGTGAGGACTCGACAGTTTCTCCTTTGAAATTGCCTTCCGAAAACTAATTCGCCCTCAGTCTCCCAGTGAACTCATCTCTCTTCTTTGCAACTCTGTGTGGACTCTCTATTTCCTTCTCTTGCCTCTCTATCTTTGTCCTTCTGAGCCTTTACAACCGACTGAGATCTGAGCCAAGGGACTAGGTTAATTACTTGGCTTTCACACGACACTTGCTTCACCAAGGCGTGGGGCAAGCCCCTATTTTCAAAAGGCCCAAGGCATCTGATGATGCTCCTGCCTCCCCTTCTTGGATCCTAAGGAGATAGTAGTTGTGTACCAACCCAAGCTTAATTGAACTTTTAATTCAAGCTTGGCTTTCCAGCTGCCTCCCTCTCCCCAAGCCTGCACATCTGGAATCATTCACGAAGTGGTGGTTGAAATTTCCACTAATTCACATGGAATGCTAGGGAAGGAGGCCACTGGGAGGCCCTCGGCTTTCCCAAGGTCCCAGGCAAGTTGTTCTATCCTAAGAAATTCATGCTTCCACAAACATCCAAGAGCATGCCCACTGCAGGCAGAGCATGAACCAGGGCACTGCCCAGGAGCAGCCCAGTTCTGTATTTGGTGGCCCTGACACAGATGCAGACATGACAGACAGTACTCTGGACTGACGTGTGGCACCCTTAAATCCTTATACTGAAACCCTAAAGCCCGATGTGACTGTATCTGAAGATAAGATCCTTAGAAGGTAATGAAGGTTAAATGAAACCACAGGTTGGGGCCCTAATCCAATAGGACTGCAGCCTTCTAAGAAGAGGAAGAGATCTCTCAATCTCTCTGTCTCCCCCAGCCATATGAGGATATAACCAGAAGGTAGCCATCTATAAGCCAGGAAGAGTTCTCACTGGAAACCAACCATGCTGGCACCTTGATCTTGGACTTCCTAGTATTCAGAGATGTGAGAAATAAATTTTTTTTGTTTTAAGTCACCCAGCCTGTGATATTTAAATATGGCAGCCTGAGCTAATTAACATATCCAGTCACTGCGGTTCATAAGAAAAACCAGGAATCCAGGGCCCTTACCCTCCTCATCTGACTGGAGAGGATAAAAAAAGTCAGGGATTGCAGCAAGGAAACTGGGAGAAACACATGTGAAAACTGACCCATTCATTCACCAATAAGCATTTATGGAATGACTACTGTGTGCAATTATAAACATTTTCAAATACAATATATTCATATTTGTTTATAAACACATGAAAGATCTGGCAAGACAGGCATTAAATGGATAGGGTCATCATCCTTGGGGTGGTGGCGGGGGGCAGGGACATGGAGGATGAAGAGGGACTCTTAACAATGTAAAATTGTTTTAATTGTTCACCTTCTAAAAGAGAATCACAAGAAGTTGCAAATATCTGCTGAATGAGGAAGAAAGGCAGTATGCAAGGCCTAGTGTGTCCACTTTTCCTGTTGGATAGGCAGTCCTACTCCCCAGGCCTTTTCTCTGGGACCTGGGGGTGTAATGGCTTTGACAGTTCTTAGGGCTTGTCTGTTTTATTCATGGCTGCATCCCTAGAACCCAGCAAGCTGTTTCTGGCACATAAATAAAGGACTCCGCACTGGCTGCTTGGGTGCCTCAGCAGCCAGAGTCCCACAGGAAAGTTTTGTGCAGGTTCTAACCCTAGCCAGGAGATTGAGTTGAAGTCTCAGGAAATATCTGGGATGATGACTGTGGAATAAGACCAGGGTGTGGAGCAAATGGAGATTCTGCAAAACCGAGGCTGAGATGGATCAAGGGACTCTGGGTGGCACATGCTTCAAGAGAAAAGTCAGAGAGACCAGAGTTCTGGAAGTAGAGTTTAATAGCCCAGCCCTTTCATGGGACACTAATGTCCCTGACAAGCAAGCACTCCCCCCGTGCCATCAGACCACCAAGGCCCACAGGTTCCCATGTGCTCCCGTAGAGACCCTGCCCTCCCAAACATGTTGGAGTCTAGAACAGAAATGGCTTGTCACGATGCCACAGTGGGACTCAGGCCAGCATGAAGGAGCAGAGCACAGGCTCCGGCTCTGTGCTGCCTGGAGTCAGATCCCGGCTCCATCAACTAACTGAAGTTAGTTGAAGTTAGCTGACTAACTTCTGTGCTCAAGTGTCCCCACATGTAAAACGAGAATGTTGTCCAAGTACATACCTTTCTCTATGGAAAACACTTAGAATGACGCCTGGTCTTAGGAGAGGGGCAGGGGGTGAACAAAACTCAGATTGGTCTGAAGGTAGCCAAGTGAAGTCGGGTAACTTCACTCGCACAGAACCCATCATCCCAACTCTGAAAAATCAGCTGCATCAAAATCTACATTTGATGCATCGCTGTGACGGTCTTTAGAGGTGTTAACTTGGTTAGACTCGATGACAAGGACAGGAAAATTTGCAAAAGCCAGTTTGTGGTGCGCACACACCCCCTCCCAACAATTCAGTCACTAAGGTAGGTAATTTTTGTGAAGGCATTTTACAGATGTGATCAAAGGCTCCATTCAGTTGATATCAAGGAGGGATGATTATCCTCAAAGGGTCCAGCCTAATCAGGTGATCCTTTAAAAGGGACTAAGCTTTTTGTGGAGAAAAAGACTTCAACAGCAGCTGGATCTACAGTTGCTTTGCTGGATTTTCCCTTTCCAGCTGCTGTGGGCCACAGCTTCCATCCTGCCCATGGGGGTCCAGCTGGCTTCTCATCTTGCCTTCGTGATGACTTTCCCTACAAGATTTGGGGCTTCTTGCCTTCTTGATGGTTTTCTCTACAAGATTTTGGACTCACACAGCCAACCTGCACAATTACATAAGCCTTGTAATATATCTATTAGAATAGACATCTCCTACTGGTTTATGCTTCTCTGGTTGAATCCAGGCTGATATAATCACTTCCCAGAGGGTAAACCTGGGGATGTAATGAGCCACTTCCCATTTTCCATATCAAACACTGTTAAGAATCAAAAGAGGCTGAATGTGAGCACCAGAATGCGGTTGGTTCTTTTTATTTAGAGGAGTTCTGTTCCAGACAGTGACTGTGAACGTTGAATTAAGGAAAGTAAGCCATGGTTCCTAAGGGAAAGAGATGGTTAGGTTCCTGTGAGCCTCTCATCACATTTCATCAACTGATCAATATGTTCTTTGTTTTATGTGTGCTTCTGTTTAAAACCTGATTTAATATGTACAACTGATTAACACTGAACTCATGGCCAACAGCACTGTAACTCATGCCTGAAGGAAGTTTATCTGACATACCTATCTTTTCCATAAGGCATACTGCAGTCTTCTTGCGCTTAGCAACACTAGCTGGCACTTCCACAGTGTCCTGGGGGTCTATTTTACACAGCATAATCACCAAGAAAAAAACACCAAAGATGTGAAAAATGTGGCACAAAACAGAATGTGAAAAGGACATGTTTACCGCACAAGAGCTGCAAAGAAGGCAAAGCGTCATCTTGTTCCACCTCCACTGGGAACGTTCAAGTCAAGGGACTCTCTGTTCTCCACTCAGCATGTCCCAAATAACCACAAAAGCATCACCAGCATTGATTTGGGGTTGCAAATTTTAGTTAGTAGGTGAAACTGAAACTACCATATCTGTGAATAATAAGAATCAATTGTTTTACTTTGTCTCCTTTCAAACCCTTAAAAGTAAGTTTGTTTGTTTTCTCTTCCACTCCAGGCATGAATTTCTCAGGTTTGAAACCACCTTCATCCTCACACTCTCTTGTATTTTGTCCTCATTTCCTGCCCTTGTAAGCCATGCTGAACGTTCTCTTCTTCCTGCCCTGAGAACGGCAGAAAGATCAGATCTGAGGCTGTGCCATGATCAAGGCAAGAGGTGGCCGACAAGATCTGGGTGAAGACAGAGACAGTAAAAACAGAGAAAAAGTCAGAGGAGGTGGACCTTCCCTGGTAAATACTGAGGGGCCTGGGGCTTAGGAAGAAGGAGTTAAAGGTGACTATGGTTTCTAATGTCATAAATCCAGCATGTACTGAGGAGCTGTACTTGAGATTCAGAGTGAAATGCTGTAGGTCTCTGAGGGAAGGGAATGAATTCTGTTTTGGACACCATTAAGATTGGAGTGCCCACAACATCCGGACAGTGCATGTTATCAATCAGCGCTCTCAGCTGCAGAGACAAGAAAGCAACTCTGCCTAATTCAAATAGATAAGGGAATTACTAAAGGATACCTGGCTATTCACAGAATTACCAGACGAGCAAGACAACAGAGACTGGCGCCTTTGCAGCCAAGAGCAGGCATTAAAGTCATTCCTGACCTACTCTAGGTCTGGTTAGACAGATGTGGGTTCACATTCTGGCTTGTGCACCCATGAAAAATGATTTAACTTCTTGGAACCTTGGTTTTCACATTTATAAATGGGTATAACAAAAGTATCTACCTCATAGAACTATTGTGAAAAAGACTGGAGATATGCAGTCTCCAGTGACGGACTACTTATATGCAGAGTACATCATGTGAAATTCCAGGATGGATGAAACACAAGCTGAAATCAAGATTGCTGGGAGAAATATCAATAACCTCAGATATGTAGATAACACCACCCTTATGGAGAAAGTGAAGAACTAAAGAGTCTCTTGATGAAAATGAAAGAGGAGAGTGAAAATTCTGGCTTAAAACTCACATTCAGAAAACTAAGATCATGGCATCTGGTCCCATCACTTCAAATAGATGGGGAATAGATGGGGAAACAACGAAAACAGTGGCAGACTTTATTTTGGGGGGCTCCAAAATCACTGCAGATGGTGACTACAGCCATGAAATTAAAATGCTTACTCCTTGGAAGAAAAGCTATGACCAACCGAGACAGCATACAAAAAACCAGACATTACTTTGCCAACAAAGGTCCATCTAGTCAAAGCTGTGGTTTTTTCCAGTAGTCATGTATGGATGTGAGAGCTGGACCATAAAGAAAGCTGAGTGCCAAAGAATTGATGCTTTTGAACTGTGGTGTTGGAGAAGACTGTTGAGAGTCCCTTGGACTGCAAGGAGATCCAACCAGTCCATCTTAAAGGAAATCAGTCCTGAATATTCACTGAAGGACTGATGTTGAAGCTGAAACTCCAATACTTGGCCACCTGATGCGAAAAACTGACTCACTGGAAAAGACCCTGATGCTGGAAAAGACTGAAGGCACGAGGAGAAGGGGACGAAAGAGGATGAGATGGTTGGATGGCATCACTGACTTGATGGACATGAGTTTGAGTAAGCTCTGGGAGTTGGTAATATACAGGGAAGCCTGGCGTGCTGTAGTCCACGGGGTCGCAAACAGTTGGAAATGACTGAGTGACTGAACTAACTGAACTGAAAGACTGGAGACGATATGAACAAAATTCTTAGTGCATCACCAAGTATATTTTAAGGTCACCAAAAAAATAATAGACATTATTCTTAATAACTCCTAGAGAACCTGACTTTGTCCACATCATAAGAACCAACATTCCATTCCAGGACTAGATATCTTCAAGTTGTGTAGTATTTTAAATTCCTAAGCACTTATTACATCCCCATACAGATGGCATTTGAAGCTATTGGAGAATGAAGGAAGGGGGGCAGACCAGGGTTAGCACTATCAGCTATCCTAACATTTAATGCAGACAGAAGAGGCAAAGAGGAAGAAAAATAGATTACAGACGGGGAGATGCTTCTGTGAAAGTTGAATAATTATAAAAGTCAGCAGTGGCAAATCTGGGCCAATGCTGTAGAGAAATCAGTAGAAACACATTACTCTTCCAATCAGGCAAAAAAAAGTTAAAAAGAGAAAGTTGAGGGATGTTGACTTTCAGCCACCATGGGGCAACAGAGATTGACTTACTCTACTTTCAATCACCAGAAAAACACACAAAATTTATGAGACAGTTTTCAGGCACCAAACAACAAAAAGCACAAAATAATGATCCCCTGAGAAAAGGGAAACAAAGAGAGATAATCCTAAGGGTGTCCCACTCACTGTCTGGAGAGCATTTCCAGGCTGCAATGCAGGAAGGGCTAATGAAGCAGGTGCAACAACCCCCAGAGGCCCAGACTGGGCCAGGAGAAGTTCATGTTACAAATGACAAGAATGGAAAGAACTCCTAATACCAAGAGCATCAGGTATGTCCTCAGGATGGTACTGCTTCAATACTGAGCCCCAACGAGTTTCAACAAGATGTTGGTAAACTTCTTAAAGGATCAGATACTAAATATTTTAAGCTATGGGCCATACATCCTCTCCCACAACCACCCAGTTCTGCTGCTGGAGCATAAAATATGTCAACATAAAACATGCTACAGATAATATGTCAACAAATGGGTGTGGCTGTGTTCCCAAAGAATTTTATTTCCCAAAAGAGGCAGCTGGCCTATGAGCCACAGTTTGCCAACCCCTGGCTGACACTAACAGTTGTTCTGGAGTCACCCTAGCAAAACTGAAAAACACAGCTCAGAAATATCAAATTAATCCCAAGGACCTTAACAGTACCCCAGAACAACAAAGACCAACAACATTTATAGGAGTGCAAAAAATTTCAGCACTGAAGATTATTCACAATATCTGGAATCCAATAAAAAGAGGACTAGTAATGCAAAAAAGTTAAAATAAAGCACATAATGAGAATGAAAAAAAAAAAAAGACCCAGAAGTGTCATATATGATAGAAACAGCACACAAAAACATTAAGACAATATTATAACTATACAAGCTCAAGAAAGTTAAAGGAAAGCAGAAGCAAGTTAAGGAGAGACATAAAGATAGCAAAAAGGTTTCAAGTAAAATTTCTGTTGATGAAAAATATAATGTAATATGTTAAGATACACTGGATGGTATTAACACCAGATTACATACTGCAAGGAGGGAAAAAAGATTGATGAATTTAAAGAGATAGCAATAAAAGCCATCCAAGATGAAATACTGACAGGGGAAAAAAAAACACAGTGCAGAAAAAGAAAACAAAGAGAGTCATCACTGAGCTGTTGAGTACATGAAGTCGACTATTATACTTGTTAATGGAGTCCAAGAAAATAGAGGACAACACAAGTGGGAGGATAAAAATGTATTTGAAAAAAATAATGGCTCAAAGTTTTCCAAATTTACTGAAACCTATAAAATGCAGTAAGTGCAACACATCTCAAATATAAGAAACATAAAGATGACCACACCAAGGTATAGCATAATCACACTGCTTATAACTAGAGATGAAGAGGAAAAATTTTGAATGGCTAGAAAAGAGAAAAGACAAGACAAAGGAGTCTAAATTCTGACAGCACACTTCAGAAACAATGCAGTCCAGAAAACAGTAACATCTTTTAAAGACTAAAGAAAACCAAGTGTTAACCTAGAATTCTACACTCAGCAAAAAAACAAAGGTCAAATAAAGACATTTTAAAACAAAGAAAGAATTCATCATGAACAGACCACCACTATGAGAAAAATTAAAGCAAGTTTTTCAGACAGAGGATTAATGACAGGGAATGCAAAATCGGGTTTACACAAAAGAATGGCGAGCACCAGAAGTGAAAAACATGTAGGGAAATGTAAAATACTTCTTTCTTACTTTAAAAAGACTCCTTACAGGAAAAACAACTGTTTAAAGGAAACATATTTAGCAACGATGCTTTGATGGGTTCACAGGACTTGTAGAAACAAAATGAATGATAACAATAGCACAGTGGGAAGAGGAAAAAAGTGGAAATGAACCGTTTAAGATCCTTATACTAAACCTGAGGTGGTAGGATATTCCTTCAAAGACTATGGTCAAAGATGTATACTGTAAACTCTATAGGAACCTCTAAAAATAAAAATAGGTATAGTCAACTAAACCAATAAAGGAGATAAAATGGAATCATATCAACTGCAAACTGGCACAGGGGATCTTTTTAGGGTGTTAGAAATATTCTAAAAATAGACTGTGATGATGGTTGCACAACTTTGTAAATTTACTAAAAATCACTCAGCTGTATATCTAAAATGGGTAAATTTATGGCATGTAAATCACCTCAAGAAAGTTGCTAAAGAGGGACTTCCCTGGTGGTCCAGTGGCTAAGACTCAGCACTCCCAATACAAGGGGCCTGGGTTCCATCCCTGGTCAGGGAACTAGCTCCCACATGCTACAACTAAGATCTGGTGCAGCCAAATAAATAAAAATTATTTAAAAAAAAAAAAAAAGAAAGAAAGTTGCTAAAAAGTTAACAACAACTTACTCTAGGAAAAAAAAAAAAACAAAAACAGAAAAGAAAAATCAAAACAAAAATCAGATGGCACCAATAAAAAACAAATAGCAATACAATAGATTTTAAAACATGTTAAAAAGCAGAACCATCTAAACAGTTCTGACAATGAAAAAGTTGAAGGATTACACTATCTGATTTCATCCCTGGTGTCTCAGAGGGTAAAGAACCCACCTGCAATGTGGGAGACCTAGGTTTGATCCCTAGGTTAGGAAGATCTTCTGGAGAAGGTTAACAGCTATCCACTCCAGTATTCTGACCTGGACAATTCCATCGACAGAGGAGCCTGGCAGGCTAGTCCATGGGGTCACAAAGAGTCAGACACAACTGAGCGACCTTCATGTAAAGCTACAGAAATTATGACAGTGTGTTATGGGCATAAAGACAGCCACACAAACAAATGAAACAGAATAGAATCCAGACATACATACATGTATTTATAGTCAACTGATTTTCAACTAAGTTGTCACAACAATGCAGTGAGGAAAAAACCAACCCTTCACCAAACAGTACTGAAGCCAGTGGATACTCTTACACAAGGAACAAATAAATAAGCAAACATTTAAAAAATCTTGCTTCACACAACAACAAAAATAGTTTAATTCAAGACCAATCAAAGCCTTCAATATAAAAGCTAAAATTATTAAACCTCTAAAATAAAAGCGTAAGGTAAAATCTAAGTGAACTTGGGTGAGGCAAAATTTTTTAAAATATGGTATGAACTATAAAACAAAAAGATTATAATTTGTATTTCATCAAAATTAAACATTTTTACTCTTCAAATTACACTGTTAGCAAAAAGCTACATAGTGGTAAAAAATATTTGCAAAGCACATATCTGATAAAAGACATACAAAGAGTATATGATAAACTCTTACAACACAGAAAGGAGAAATAACCTGATAAAAATAAAATGGCAGAAGACATATTTCACCAAAGAGCAGATACCAATGGCCAATCAACACAGTAGCTACCACTACATAACCATTTAAATAACTAAAATTTAAAAGACTGGCAATATCAAGTGTTGACAAGAATGTGGGAGCAATTGGATGTCCCACACATTGCTGATGGGGATGCAAAATGGCACGGCCACTTTACAACACAGCTTGGTAGTTTCTTATAAAGCTAAACATACACTCAGTATATGACCCAAAAATCCATCTCCTATGTATTTACCCAAGAGAAATCAAAACATATATCTGCAAAAAAGACTTACATGTCAATTCTCAAAGCAACTTTAAGCATAACAGCCAAACACTAGAGACCACTTAAGTGTCCATCAGTGGTAACTACTTTGCCATTAAAATGAATGAACCACCACAGCATAAATGAATCAAAGTATCATGGTAAGTGAAAGAAGCCAGACACACAGAAACTATATACTATGTGATTTCATTTACCTGATGGTCTAGAAAAGACAAAATCATAGTGATAAAAAGCAAGTCAGTAGTTGCCAGGGGCTGGAGAAGAGGTCAGGGATTAACTGCAAACAGGAACGAGAGATCTTTCTGGAGTGACAGAAACGCTTTACATCATGATTAGGGTAGTGGTTTTAAGCACACGAGTGTGTGCTAAGTCGCTTCAGTCATGTCCGACCCTTTGTGACCCTTATGGACTGTAGCCCACCAGGCTCCTCTGTCGATGGGATTCTCCAGGCAAGAATACTGCAGTGGGTTGCCATGCCCTGCTCTAGGGGATCTTCCCAACCCAGGGATTCAACCCACATCTCTTATGTCTCCTGCACTGGCAGGCGGGTTCCTTACCACTAGCGTCACCTGGGAAATCCAGGGTAGTGGTTACAAGATTTTATGTACTTATCTAAACTCATTGACTTGTACACTTAAAATTGGTTTTATTGTATTAAATTATATCTCAAAGACGAAACAAAAAAAAATACACTGAAATCAGTATTTAGACTCAAGCATTGTAAAGACCATCCACTAGGGAAAATATTCAATCTTCTATATTAAAACCATCCTTTAAAAGATTTATTTTGGTTTCTATTTTATAGTACAGAATGTGTACACTAGCATATGTATATGTAGTCGACCCTTGAACAAGGCAAAGGTTAGGGGTTCCAACTGCTATGAAGTAGAAAATCCTTGTATACTTTATAGTTGGCCCTCCACAACTGTGGGGCTTCCTAGGTGGCGCTAGTGGTAAAGAACCTGCCTGACAATGCTGGAGACCCAAGAGATGTGGGTTCAGTTCCTGGGCCAGGAAGATCCCCTGGAAGAGGACATAGCAACTCACTTCAGTATTCTTACCTGGAGAATTCCATGAACAGAGAAACCTGGTGGACTGTAGTCCATAGGGTCACACAGAGTCAGACATGACTGACATGACTCAGCATGCACATATCCATAGATTCAACCAGCCACAGACCAGGCAGTACATGGTTTATGTTTATTGAAAACTATCTGCAAATAAGCAGACCTGCACAGTTCAAACCCATGCTATTCAAGGGTCAACTGTAATTTACAAGTGAATATTCATATACTAAGGCACACACTACATTTTTTTTTTTCACTGATTTAGGGACAAACCATTTAGAACATGTGGAGACCTCCCAATTGGTTGTTGTTGCAAGCCTGGAAGGGCAGCTTCAATGGGGTGGGGAGAAGTGTAAACTATATTGTAATAGTTACTGAGAAGTGACGATAATAAGAAAACTTTTCTTTCAAGACAGAGTGGGAGAAAGGATACATACAGCTCCAAGTAGAGAGGAGAGTTGAAGAAAGGTGATGACTTGTAGGATAGGTCATTTTAACATAGGTTTGAAGGGAAGAGTCAGAAAAGATAAATCATTAATAAAGCCAGGGAGAGAGAAGAAAACATATATTGTAGATAAAATACCCAGTTTGCAGGAGGAGATGGTTCTGGAGACTCAGTAAAGAGCCATGAGAAAGTTTTGAAGGCTGTCTTTCTACAATAAATTATTTAAAAAGTCTTCAGTTCGAGAAAAAGAGAAGGTAGAAGAGGAGTCTGGAGTAATCAGCACGGGCAATAGTATGCAGAACTGACCAGATGCAGACACACACAAAAATAAGCAGCTGTGAGAAGGCAGCTGAGTGACTATCATTGAGCTATTTTTATAGTGGTGGTAGCCACCACACACTCACATTTCCAACATAACCTTGAGATGGTTGACAGGAGTCAGCTGCCTAGATTCAGCTACTGAAGGCAATGTCTCTCTAATGCCTCCTCCAGCCAACACACAGCCCAGGAAGTAGAAGTTGGTAGGGACTTAAGTAGAAACTGGTAAACTGATATCTTACCTCTGGGCCCCTTTGTAATTCATCCACCACCCACAAGACCTTGGGCCAAGATTCCCATTTTGGCCTCATATACTAATTTTGGACCAACTGGTCAGTGCTCAGCTGGGCGTGGTGGCTGTGTGGGTGGGGACCACCGGGTAGGGGAGGAAGTGGGACTGGTGAATCAGGGGGGGGCCCGGCTTCAGCACGGCCTGACTCACCCCAGACCATGGGAATGGGCACTCTGGGGCCAGTGGCGCCATCTCTGAGCAGCACCAGGGCTGTCAGTGCATCATTAGTGGTTGCGAGTGCTTGCCCAGCATTTCTCACAAGGTGGCCTCAGGGCCTGCCCACATGCCATCTGGGTAATTACGTCCTATTTACCTTCCTGCAGATCCAGATGAACAAGCACTTCACTTCCCGACTTAACCTCTGTGTGCCGCCCTGAGTGATACGGTGAGTTTAGCCTTAAAAATCGTACTTTTCAACCTGATCAACCCTCTTCCCTCACACTTCATGCTGGAAGACTCAGTAGACTTAGATGTAGGGTCTCTGACCACCTTGTTTTCATTTGTCAGCTGCAAACTGATTTCCCAGAGAAACCCGGACAGACCCTACTGCCAGAGTGGACGCTTGATATAGGAGGGTTCCTCACGTTTCCCTCCCTTCCTACCTCTAGTTAAGTCGGCTTCTTCACTCTGATGAAACAACCCTCCCTCACTTTTCAATTGATGTGGTCAGCCGGTGTCAATTCTACCCCCAGTACCAGGCTGGCTTACCAGAACACTGTAATCTCTTGGCCATAGTGATTGGTTCTGAGAGTTTTGTGGAACACTTAGAAGAGAATCATTCCCTGCTGTGGTTACTGAGAGCATAGAATATAGGCCAAAAGTTACTGGCAGCGTTTTTTTCTTTTTTAAGATGACCCTTATGTGCCAAGAACTGCCTTAAGTGTCTTTATGTGTACTGTCTCACTGACTTCCCACATCAACCCTGTATACTGTAAGTTCTATTATATGACACAGCATAATTTGGGAATCAATAGTACTAATTCTGGAACCAGACTACCTGGATTTAACTTCTGGTTCCATCATTTGCTAGTTGTGTAACAGGCAAGTTATTTAAACTTTCTGCACCTCAGTTTCCTCATCTGTAAAATGGGGCTACTAATGGCACCTACCTCACAGGTTGTTGTGAAAATCAGTGAATTTATTTACACAGAGTACTGGGAAGAACACAAGGCAGAAGAGCAAGTGCTCAAAATTTCAGCCATCACTGTCACTATTACCATCATCCTCATGTCCCATTTAAAGACAAGGAAACTAAGGCATAGAGATGTTAAGAAATATGTCTGCAGTTGTGCAACTAGTCGGTGATGGCCTGGGGATTTGAATCAAGACTGCTTCTGGCTCTAGAGATGGTATTCTATTTATTTACTTAGCCACGCCACGCAGCTTGTGGGATCTTAGTTCCCCAACCAGGGATCAAACCCACGCCCCTGCAGTGGAAGACTGGAGTCCTAACAACTGGACCTCCAGGGAATTCCTGATGTGTTCTTAACCATGAAACAGAACTTCCTGTGCCCAAGGGCATCACCTTGGTCTGCAGAAAACAGAGGTAACACACACATAAAGCATAGCTGAGCGGTAGAGAAGGTAAAACAAGAGTCCTGAGGACATTTTCAGGGCCCCTTGAACCAGTTGTTAGACCGTACGGCTGCTGTAACAAAAATGCCATAGACTAGGAAGCATATAAACAACAAGCTTGTCACAGCTCTAGAAGCTGGCAAGTCCAAGATCAAGGTTCTGGAAAACTCAGTATCTGGTGAATGTCACCTCACTGTGTCCTCACATGGTGGAAGGAATGAAAGAGCTCTCTGGAGTCTCTTTATAAAGGCACAAGTATCATGCATGAGGGCTCCACTCTAAGGACCAAATCATCTCCCAAAGGTCCCCACCTCTTCTTAATACCATCATCACCTTGGGGGATGGGGGGGTTGTAACATACAAATCTTTCAGGGACACAAACATTCAGTCTGGTGCTTGTCCGCACCAGACAAGCCAGGAATCCAACCTCCCTTTGGAGTTTTCAATACACAACAAAATTCCACCTCAGCCCAGCTTGTCCCTTGCAGTTGAAATCCCCTGTAAACTTAACTGAAATAGCAATTCAAAGCTCATCCTCAAGACCGTCTTCATATGCTGAGCCTGAATGACCCCAAAGAAAACACTGCCTTGATAGAAGCTGCGCTAGGGTTACCACATCAGAGCTGTCTATTTGTTCGGTCATTCATTCATTTCATTCAAGCATCCTCCATGGATGGAATGACGTTAGTTGCCAAGACATTCTGAGTGGACTAGGCATAATGCACTTCCGCATCAAAATATTAATGGTGTTCCCACAAGTATATTAATTAGGTCCAGCTCCAGCCTCAAGTACAGTCTCCATTCCCCTTCTGTCTGTTAGAACAGAAGTCTTTGGAATCTTGCAATCTGTCAGATCTTTTCTGAGCTCTGCATATCTACTGCTATAGCTGGACTCTGGCCTGTCTTTAAATGCAAAAGGTAATGGGGAATTTCTACATAGACTAAATTATTCATCTCCATCGAACAACATAAGAAGTATTCAATCTTCATCTCTGGACACAGTCTTCCCAGATCAAAATATTCAATCGAGGTCCAAACAGGAAACGCAAACGCCAAACAGGTGACTTAGAAGGTAGGGTAAAGCCTTCCAGCCAGCAAGGTGAGCTGTGTCCTTCTGTGCATCAGAGCTGCACACAGAGAACCCTTGAGGCCTGAGATTACTTTTGATTTTTAAATCACAAGCGTCATAGAAAATATACAATGAAAAACCCAATGATTCCTTGGAGAGTTCATTGCTCTCCCTGTCTCCTTTGATTCCCCTGCCTCCTCTCCACATCCTTTGAACTCCTAAAAGGACACTTTGAAGGCATGTCATAAAACAGTTTTTCATTCATGCTTTGCTCTTTGATGATCTTGCTGTTTGTCTGAATTGCAGCGTCCACAGGATGTCGGCCGGGCAAGCTGAAAGCCAATACTGATGAGGAAGGGCCAAGCAAGGATGAGCCTGAGCGGTGCTCATCAATAAGAAGAAACCGGGAAGGAGGAAAGAGCCAGACAGGAAGGACCCGAACAGGATTTCTGGTCTCTCTTGCAGGTCTTATCCTTCAGAGTGGCCTCCTGTGAGAGAGGCCTAGAGCACTGGAACCCAACGACAGCTCCCAGCCTGCAGGTTTTGTATAAGTGTTTCCCTCCTGCTCTGGCCTCAAACATGAGAGCTCTCTGCTCACCCCAGACTGCACTAAGCCAGCTCCCACTTAATGAGAAAGATGATGGGCTTTGATTTTTCCCAACCTCTTCCAGTGTCCCTAGTGCAAGATTCATTTCAAGACTAGCAAGGCACCATGAGGTGGGAAAAGCAAAGAGAGAGGTAGCCAGGCCGGTCTGCAGACACACACCTTCTTTCACCTTGCCTACTGACTCTGTGGTCGAGAACTAAGACTCTTATGTATGACTCTTAAGAATCCTAAAATACTCAAGTAATAACCAGTGGCCCTCAAAGCAGCAGCCCTGGCCTGGGGATGGTAACTATGATGAGGGCAGACAGAGCCTTCTGTGAACCTAAGTGTTCTGAGATCCAAAGGGAAAAGAAACCACTCCCTTCCATGATGCAGTGAGTCTGATTCACGTGACGGAAGTGGCTGGGGACGGGGGGGGGTGTGTGGAGGTAAAACTCTTCATTCAGCTTTAAACAGTCAAAACATTAGAAGCCATCACGCCAGAGGCAGACGTGCAGTGTCAGAGGGGAGGGTGAAGACCTCACTCACTCTCAAGTGTTTAGTGAGTGCCTACCACACCCCGGGAGGACAAGAGTGAGCCAAACAGACAGACCTCTGCCCTTGTGGAGCTAACAATTCACTGAAAGGCCAGATGTTCAACACTGCCACTCATACGGGCATAATTATAAACTAGGTCACATACCTTACAGTATAGGGTGTTATGAGAGCATTAACACAGAGACACCGTTTAGACACGGGGGCCAGGCTACAGGAAGACCTGGGAAGGCCCAATCTAAAAAGGTGACAGTTAAGCTGAAAGGGAGACAAATGATGTTCCATCACCAGGGAACAGTATGATATGCAGAGCAAGCAGCATTTTATGCAAAAGGAACAGCACGTGAGAAAGTCTGACTGAAGGGGAGTCAGACTGGAGGAGTCAGCAGTTAGCAAAAGACCTGTGATGAGTAAAGATGCAACCAATGCATATCAAGCCCCACAACACACCAGGTGATATACCCAATACCAGCAACACGGCAGTGAACATAATTCACAAAAGCCCTGTCCTCCTGCAGTTTACTTCCCAGATGCTACCTCGTCAGAAACCAGACGCCAGCAGAGCGACCAGTAATTCAGGCTGCCTAGATGAAGCAATCCATGATGACGCGATGGGCAGGGCCACTTCATACATGAGGGTTTTCTCGCCCAAAGGCTCAGAGTGTGGGCCACCAATACTGAGTGAGCAGCTACTCTCACTTTTCCCTGCATGGATAGATGCCAGACCGAAATCACCCATGGGGATGCGGCAGGGGACAGGCCAACCCAGTCAGACAAGGGGAGCGCCCCTCTTTCCCCTGTGCTGGCAGTTCTGGCCCACGGTGGCCAGGGGTATGGAATGATCTCCAGGCCCTCCATCAACCAGTTCTAAGTTCTGAACACAGTTCTGGCACAGAGCGCAGTAATTTGCAGCATGGGATTTTTTAATCAAACAGAACTGGCTTCTTGTCCCAGCTCTGCAACGTGCCACGTGGGCCCAGAACTTTACCCTCTCTGAGCCTCTGTCTTAGTCTATAAAAGAGGATTAAGGGTTACTGGGACTTTGCATGTGAGGACTGAGAGAGTTAGGGCATGTGGAGTGCTGAGCACCCTTCATGGCGCTAAGCATCAGGGACTGGGAAGTGATAGATCCCACTTCCCTGCCTGGAGAAGCCAAACTTAATGTAATTTTTGTAAAGCCCAGAGTTACAGGCAAGCAATGAAGTGCCCTGCACAGCCCTCTCCCTTTTATTCATGCATTGCCTGGGAAACCAAGGCAGAGTTCAGCATCTCGCCTGGCCTAACCCCAGGACTTCAAAGTCAGGAATGTTCATTTCTGAGAACAGTGAAGCAACCACAGGAAGCGTGCAGCAGAAGCAACAACTGGCCGAATTAGTCCCATGGGAATTACTCGGAAATATCTTCCATTCAAAAAGACTTTGTGAATTTTCCATTGCAAATATTTAATATCGAATTGGGTTCTCTCTTCCGCCTTTGTCAGTGGAGTGCTCAAAATAATTTTAATATTAGCCGAAGCCAAGGAAAATTACGAAGATAAATCTGCAACATTTCCTTCCTTTTCTCTCCCCCTCTCTCCCAGCCCATGACACATCCTACAGCCAAACTTCAGTGATCTGAAGTCTTCCACAGTTCAGCAATTGCTTCTAAGACAAATGACATGGTTTAAACATTGGCCCTGCTACTTATAAATTTTAAGATTTTAGGCTAGTAACTTATGCTCTTTAAGCCTCAGTTTCTTCCTCCATAAAATGAAGACAATAAGAGTCATTAAGTTACTGAGAATGGAGGGAAAGTTCCAGAGGTGAATGTTACTTGCTATTATTACTACTATCTGTTCTCTTCCCACAGTGACCTAGGTCATCCAGAGATGGTCCAGAGACAGCTGGTCCAGCAGGCCCGCAACAAGCACTAACTGACCAAGGAGAAAACATCTTTGGCTGGAATGGGGTGAAGAGGTTCTGCATCCTCCTTGGAAACTGACAGGCTATGCAGAAGGAAGATCTGTGTGAAGTTTAGGGAATCCACCAGCAGCCAAGTCACCCTGCATTGACACAGAGAAAGCGCCTTCCTATTTCTTATCATTCCCAGTCCCCAGATCAGAGCTGACACCAGGCCAAAATCCTAGACCTTGAGAGTTTATCTAAGGACCTCTATAGGGTTTTCTTTTCTTCTATCCCTCCCACTTCCCTTCCTACAGTGAATAATCCAGTATGACCTCATGGAACTTACAGTCTAGGAAGGAAGATGATAGAACATAAAGTCATCAATAGGAAAAGTCCTCTGAAGGAAATTAACTTCCTTCCATGTAGGAGGTGGAGAGTGACTGAGGACAGGATCTGAGGTGGGGTAGTATGGGAAGGCTGCTCCAATATAGGTCCTGAGGCTGCACCAGTGACCAAAAAAAAAAAAAGAAAAATGAAACTATCTTGCTAATTCTTTATTTTTGAGGCAATTAACAGGTCCAAGGTATAAGTGCTTGAGAATAAGTCAAAAGAGAAGTACTAGCCTGAGGGTTGTTCCATCTAATCCTCTCTTCCCCCACCAACAAACCATGAAAAGGTTAGCACAGGTTAGCACAGGATGATTGAGATTACCTTCCACAGATGACCCTGAAGCACTAGCAGAAACACTGCTAGACTAATAACAATCAGAACAGCAAGAATCACTTACTACGTGGGGCATGTGCCAGGCAGCAGTCAGGCACTGCCTTGTATTCCCTGGTTTACTCCTCCCAGCATGGGGATGATGGTACTGTCACCCCACCAGCATCTCACTCATGGGGAAACCCAAGAATGGGGAGGTAAAGCAACCTATGAGAACACAGCTATCTGGAGGTAGAGCAGGGATGCTGCCAAGTAGGTACTATTATCAGCTCCATCTTACAGTTGAAGAAAC
Organism: Cervus elaphus; assembly: GCF_910594005.1. Lineage (NCBI taxonomy): Eukaryota > Metazoa > Chordata > Mammalia > Artiodactyla > Cervidae > Cervus > Cervus elaphus. The sequence goes on along the minus strand of NC_057823.1, from coordinate 54,739,444 downwards.
AAAGACAGAGAGGTCAACAGACCTGTCCAACTTGGTACAGCCCATGGCGGGTAGGAGGAGGACCAAGCTAGGCAGATGATGCCAGAGTCCAGGCACAGAATGACCTGAAGTGCATGCAGGGAACAGCAAGTCCTTCCATTTCTCTGCAGGGGCAGGTGAAAAAGAGATGCAGAGACATCTATTAATATATTCATTCAATGAACATGAAAGCTACACAGGACAGCCAAGCCTGGTACTGCTTTCTGGAGCTTCAGTCTAGCAAGAAAGCCAGAGACGGATGAGTTAATGCACGTTACTGATGTATACTCATAACCATTGGGACACATGGCAAGGAAAAGTTTACAATGTGACAGGTGTAGATAAGGAGTGGTGAGGAGAAATCTGAGGCAGGTCCTTTCAAGGGTTCACCGAGTGAAGAGTGACCTTCCTTGGAAAGAACATGGCAAATCTGAGGAAATGACGGAAAGTGGAGAGACTGGGGTACACAAGGGAGGTAAGGGAGGTGGGGGACAGAAGAGGAGATTGGAGAGGTTGGCAGCAAAGAAGACTGAGAAAGTGGTGGGAAACCAGGCCACAGGGAGCGCACAGGCCAGGCCAGGAAGCCTCCGCCCACAGGTCTGGGGGAAGGCAACACTGAGGCAGGCACAGCTCTGTCTAGGGAAGGTCATCTGGAAACAGGAGTCGGGAGATTTAGGAGGAAGCAGGGCTAGAGGCACTGAAACAACACAATCCAGGGAAAAGGTAGTGGGTACCTGGAAGAGTACTTTTGAGTACTTTTTGATGCTTTGGAGCTGTGGTTTGGAGAAGACCCTTGAGAGTCCCTTGGACTGCAAGGAGATCAAACCAGTCAATCCTAAAGGAAAACAATCCTGAATATTCATTGGAAAGACTGATGCTGAAGTTGAAGCTCTAATACTTGGGTCACCTGATGTGAAGAGCTGACTCACTGGAAAAGACCCTGATGCTGGGAAAGATTCAGGGCAGGAGAAGGGGATGACAGAGGACGAGATGGTTGGATGGCATCACTGACTCAATGGAAAATAGTTTCAGCAAACTCCAGGAGGTGGTGAAGGACAGGGAAGTCTGTGGCACTGCAGTCCCTGGGGTCACAAAGAGTCAGACACAACTGAGTGACTGAACAACAACCTGGAGAGGATGGTGGCAGGAGAAGAGGAGGGAAGGGATTCAAGAGAACCAGCAGAAACAGGAGGGACAGGAGCCTGTGATGCCTCAGGGGTCACCGGGGAAAGATGAGCCCATATGGGGACTGGGAGCATGGGGCTCTTTAAAACCCAGCAGGAAGACCCAGGGGCCATGCCAAGTGCAGTGTGAGCAAGCGCACTCCAGGAGGGCTGCTAGAGTGACAGCTACCGAGCTCTGGGCAGGACACCCAGAAATGCTCTAAGAAACAAATGACTCTGGTCCCATTTCATTCACCAGCAAGCTGAGGCTCAGTGAGGCGGGCTGATGGTGTCTCCCTGGGCCAAAGCCACTTCCCTCCACCTCCCCGGGCGGCTTCCCTGCAGCTCTTCTTTGGGTTTAAATCCTTCTCTCATCTATACCCATTTGCTTGTGTTCTGCCAATCAAAGCAACAGAACCTTCCTGATGACCCATCCTGTGCTGGTCTGGGGACTGCCAGTCTTCAGGGAAAAGGTAACTCACAGGGAAGCTGTGTCTGACACACACACAAGTTTCTGAAACATGGGTTTGTCATCAACATTTAAAAATCAGGTCATTCTACACACAAATCCAGATCTCAAAAGTCTCTTGGAAACCCAGATTATCTGGTGACACTGGGGCCACATCCTCACGAGCCAACAACTGCTGAGTGGAGGCACTGCCCTCCTGAGTAACCACAGGACTTCTGGTTTACCACAGTCCTCACCCCAAACATGTAACACCCACAAAAGAAACACAGCTATGTGCCCACTGAAGAAGCCTGCTCCTTTAAAATCAGCAGTCATTTTTATCTTCAGGGCAAAAGGGAGTGGTGGAGACTGGGGCTAACCAGAGAATACAGCCTTCAAGTGTTGGAGAGCTCCCCGACTGCCTCATCTTCATAGACATTTGAGCCTCTGACCTCTGACTGTTAATATTTTAATCTTGTCGGGAGGTCGAGGAGCAAGGTTGCTTGCTACATGCTTGCATTCCTATCTGGAATCACCCAAGAAGAGTCCCTCCTCCATCTTGCTGCTACCGCTCTCCACCCACTGCCACATGGATTCCAAGTTTCCATTCAAAGGCTGTCCAGCAGACATCCCAGGGAAGAGAGGAGATGGAAGTATATCTGCCCAGAACCAGTGTATCTATTCCCACTGGGGAAAAAATACAATCCAAGAGAAATAAGGGATCCTGCTGAGGCTGGCTCAGGCCTTCAATAAAATGGGACATTCTTTCAGAGCAGCGTCCTCATGAAGGAGCTAAAAAGGGAAAACACTTCTGATTGCACAGTACCCTCTCCCTCATGGAGACTTGGCATAGGACAGAAAAATGAAACACACCCCGGTTCTTCTCTAGAAAATCCCAACATGGGGACAGGGGCCAAGATGTAAAAGGGGAGAGGCGGGAGAGAGATCAGGGGAACAAAGAGGGAGGTGCCTGGTGACCTGCTCTGAAAGTAAAAGGGTGACTATTATTTCAGGGGTCCTGAGTTCCTGGGGTCAAGAAGGAAAGGACATGCCCAGTATCTCCCAACACTCTCTAATACTTAGAATTCCTACCCTTTCTCATTTCCATCTTACTGCATTCTCTGAAGTCTGGAGAGGATTTGTCAACAACTGACTAGTTCAGGCCCCTGGGAGAAAGAGCCATGCCCTCCAGCTTCAGGAGCCACCCACATGCACACACTTCCCAAGCTTCCATCTGTGTCTAGCGGTGCTCTGGAGAACCAGCCACCAAAGGGTTAAGTAGGGGAGTACACTGGGGTGATGCGATGAGCAACCGCAGACATGTTCCCGCCCCTCACAGAGTTTACAGCCAAGTAGGGGAGACAAACAGTAATCACATACATTCATGCATGCATTATTCAAAACAGAACCATGTACTGTGAAGACAAGAGATCCCCCCGTGCATGCATGTAATAAAGTGATCAGGCATAGTGAGGGTGGTCAGGGGAGGAAGGATTTCCTGGGCAGCAGCTGCTCAAGAGAGTGGGGCAGGAAAAGCATTCCAGCAGAGGGAACAGCCGGTGCCCAAGAGGCAGTTACATCACTGTGCCTCCTGTCCTGTTTCCCCTTAATAAGCTCTGGTTTGGTTCCAGTGTGGTCCACTGGAAGGAGCTGAGGCAAAGATGAGTGGGCTCTGGAAAGAAGCTGGAATAAGAACAGGTGGGAGAGAGCTCCATGGCCAGCAGGGGCAGGATTCCCCAGAGACACCAGCCCCCCCACCAAGGTACAAGCTGCCTGGGAGGCAATGGGACCACCGGGTCATTTCTAGAGTGTAAGAATGTCAGCTCCCATCAGTGACAAACCAAACACAAGATGAGGATATAAGACATGTCCCCACCAAGCTCTCTGGAAGGCGGAGTCAGAAATTACTCAAGTCTAATTTCGAATACAAAAATAACTCAGAATTTTAAAAATCATCTTTTGTGGTACCTCTGATTCTTGCAAACAATACCTTCAATGTACAATCATTTTCAATTTGCGGAAGAGACTTCATTTCAACCTGGCAACTACCTTCAGAGGTGCTTCAAATAGCAGCCAGCGATCTTTACAAAACATGCCTCAGTTCATGAGGTGCCCCAGTTTTCAACTTTCCAATGGCTCCCACTGCATCTAAAATGAGACTGAAAAGCCACTCCTTGATCTGGCCCTTATCCACGGCATCAAGCTCACCTCATCCCCACTGCTCCCTGCCCACCATTCTGCAATCAAAATGCCCTTTTGCTCAGTCCCTCAACCAGGTCAAACATGCCCCAGCCTCCTGGCCTTTGCACATGCTATTCCCTCTGCCAGGAATGCAATAACCACCTGCTCCCTTTCTCTTTCCTTGGCACTTTCTCTTTCCCTGGATCTCAACTTAAATATTACCACCTAAGAGACAGGCCTTCTATATTAGTCACATCATCAGAAGTAACACTCTTCCCACTCAGTCTCATCTCAAGCCTATTTTCTTTCTTTTTCAGATGTGTGTCCAACCAGGAATTCTCTCCAGTCCCTCCCAGCACTTTTCACTTTTCCACAATTTGCTTATTTCTCGTTAGGCTCTCCCACTAGACAAGCTCCAAAAGGAAAAACATCACACTGGCCCTGACAGTGATGTTTTCCTACCACCAGCACAGTGCCTGGCACATAGAAGCTGTCCAATCAGTGAGAACTGCTGAGTAAATATGTTGTGGGTTTTGCAAAATGCCTGTTGTGAACACCTCCAAAACATCCACTTGGCAAAGAAACAAGACTGGGGAACCACATTCTTGATCAGAGGACACCAGAGAGACATGACTATTGAATACCATTTGTCCTTGATTAGACTGAATCAGAAACAGAGCTTATAATCATAAAGGACATAGTTGAGACCATAATGGCGCTTCTAACATAGGCTGAACATCAGACAAAAGTATTGCATCAATATAAAAGTTCCTGATAATTTGATAATTTCACCATTCTAAACTAGGAAAAGACAAATACTTTAGGAGGGAAGTGCCATACTTTCAAAAGTTCAGCAAAAATAAATATATTTGTGTATGTCTACAGACACACATTGCATTTGTTCTCTCCATGCAATTTTTCTGTAGGTTTTTCAAAGTAAAAAGGGGGAGGGGCAGGGGAGAATAAACTGATGGATAAATAAGCAAATAAAAAGAGTTCAATTTCTCATTTTTGGTTGAAGTGATATGATTTACCCAAGATCATATGCATAGCCTCTGGCACGGTTGAGATTGTGACTGAAATATCCAAACTCTCAGACTTTTTACATTTCCACTGCAAATGACTCACCTGGACTTGTGATAGTTTCAAACAGGTAAATTTCAGGGCCCTGAACTGAATTACTGGTTGGATACACGCCAGCTCAAAGAAACCAAAATAATGCTGGGTGACTAATCTAGGACTCAGGCTTCCAGACATTTTACCTTATAGAATAAAAGTCTTCTCATCTGCATATATCTAGCCCAGAAACAATCATTCAAACATAAACCCTTTCTGCCTGCCCCCACATGCTACGTGGATTATACCTCTAATAATAGTGAATTACAGAAGTGGTAGAGGGAGAAAGACCAGCAATGAAGTTTTAATTTTCTATTTTTACTAAAATTATTAAAACCATCTTTCTTGTTTTCTTTTCCACCTATGATCATTAGAGCCTGTGCAACTCTGCATGGTCAAACTCCTATTCACCCTTCAACTCCCAGCCTAGACTCCTCTTTCTCCTGGAAGACTTCCCTGATTTCTCCAGGATAATTTAGGAACCCTCCTTCTGGGTTCCCATGAGCCCTCTCCTTTCTGAATAAAAAATTAAATCTCCATACTAATTTTTATTGCCTGGTTGCTTGCTGCTGCCCATCATAGAATCGCACCCCTCATGAGTGCAGAAGCTGGGATATCTGTGGTAAAACCTGTGCCTAGCCCACAGAGCACATGCGGTACTCCACTGAGTGAGCTGGCCCAAGCCCCCGCCTCACCAGATCTTAGATGACCTGCGGAGGGCAGGCTGGGGCTGGCTCTCCTCAAGCAGCTCTAGAGAAGCTTTTCTTCTGCCTGTTGTTTCAGGTGTCCTGTATCACATCCCCTTTGGGACAGGAAGTGTCCTGTGTCACTGTTTTCTCCTCTTGTTCTGTTATCAAAGGCTGGACCAGGGAGTTCCCGAGCCAGAATCAGGGGGCTTGGGTCCAGTTACCCACCACCTGCTAGAACAGTGACTTGGCCGCAGTGCCAAATAGGGAACAACACATGCTTTATTAAATAATAATAACACACTGCTCACTCCATCTGGTCATTTCAGCTGAGGGATCAGCTTTAAAGTCTTGCCAGGGTGGGACAAGCAGAATGGCCTTCACGGGTGGCAGGAGGGGCAGATATGCAGGACAGAAGTTTTGGAAGCTCTGTGGATTTAACTACGGGGCTGTTTTTCACTTGTTCATCCCTTCCCAGGAAGACTCCAAACAGAAACTGTATGCTACTGGTGTCCATTTCAGTAACTGCAACTCAACATGGTGGAAAAAACAGTCCAATAATGCAGGTTTGATGCCCACCTCCCTCCCCATCTGGGTGCGTTATTTAACCTCTTGGAGACACAGTTCCAGTTGCCATGAATGGTGGCCAACACCTTCCTCATGAGACTGTGAACAGAAATGAAGACAATAATCAGATAACCCAGCATGTTGTAAATGATACACACTGCACAGAGTACTACAAAACTGTGACAGGATTCAGGAAAACCGCTCCCTTGAACAGATGACCTGCAGGAATTGGGAGAGTATGAAAGAGCAGGCTTGTTGGGGGTTACAGACTCACTTAGGAGAGACAGCACACAGATACCTGCTACAAATTCATCATGTATTCAGTCAGTCACGATTGTAAAACTTGCTGGGGCCACGTGGGTGCACAGAGGAGGCATAGATGCTGCATACGTTTTCTCATTCCTTATCCCTCCTTGCCACTCCTAGGCCCAGGATTTTCACAAGCCTAACATCTGACATGAAGACACTCTTCACCTAAGGGTCCTACGAGGGTTAAGAAGACTGAATCTTTGTACATTACTGTCTTTTCTATTTTATACACACACACATCACCAACTGAGAATTTAACTCAAAACTCTTTGTGTTTCTGTTTAGGGAAGTGTTTGCCCACATGGGGATCTTCTGGTCCTTGAACAGAACTCGGCATTCAGGAGACATCATCACCCTGGGGGGGGAAGCAGGAAGCAGAATCAGTGCCCGCGTCCATGAACAGGATCTTTGTCCTATGTCCCAACATCCTTGAAAGCCACCTTCTGTGGGATCTGTCCCCCACGGAGCCTTTCTCCACCAAAGCCTTCCCGTATCTCCTGACTTCCGTCTAGTTCACCCCCCACACACCAGAGACCAGAGGCCTAACTTTGTCCTCATTACCTCTCAACTGGACTAGAGCCACTGCCTCCCGCAGTCTTCCTGGCTACGCATGCTGATGCCCCTCCCCTCCCCACATCTACCCTCCACTCTGCCATCAGAAAGGTCTGACTATAATGCTCGCAGCACAGAAGCCCCTTCCTGGGATCCTCCAGGGCCCCATGGCCTGCGGGCTCCATCCCACAGTCCCTAGGAAAGCACACAAGCTTCATTTTGTTCTGCAGCTTTAGCCTCCATGCTGTCCTTTCCTCCTTCATCTTATCAAAATGTTTGCAGCTTCCCCTCCCCCTCCCCACTTCCCCCCCACCCCGGGATTTTGCTATCTCTTTCTACCTCCCGGAAGGCCTTTCCCATCTCACCTCTGCCTAACTCTTATCACTCTTGATGACTCACTGGGCACTTCCTCTAGGATGTGCTCTGGAAAGCCACAGCTGGAGCCAAAGACCCTTCCTCTGGTCCCACAGGCTCCCATTTAACTAGTTTAAACTGGAATTACAGGTCCATGAGCCTGACTCCCCAACTAGGTATTACCTTCCTCCAGGTAGGGAGTGGGCTGGATCCCCAGCATTCCCCAGCACCTAGCACCTCTGCTTAACACTTCCAATGACCAAAAAATGTTTGCCGAGCTGAAATGAACCTCCAATCCCCAAACAGAATCGCAATGAGCGCTTCAACCAAGAGACCCCTCCATTTGAGGAAGGCAAGAAACAAAAGGCTCCAGGTTGATGGAGCCCACACTGCCCTGGAAGATTTGGGACCTGGATGCTCAGAGCAACAGGGAGACATCCAAGCACCACCTAAGGAGAGAATAGGCATTACCCTGAAGCTGCCTCAGGCCAAGGACACCATACCAGCCCAGCCTGCCTTGGGACTGTCCATCTCAAAAACTGGATGTGTACGTCTGAGGGTACGTCCTTATGCCAAGGACTGCACAAAGCCACAGGACAAGAAGGGACACCCTCCTGGACAGTCAATCTAATACTCTTCAGCTTTTTTAAAACAGGCTTCCCTGATGGCTCAGTGGTAAAGAATTCACCTGCCAACGCAGAAGATGTGTGTTTAATCCCTGGGTTGGGAAGACACCCTCGAGGAGGGCATGGCAACCCACTCCAGTGTTCTTGCCTGAAGAATCCCATGGACAGAGGTGGGCTACAGTCCATGGGGTCACAAAAGAGTCAGGCATGACTTAGCAACTAAACAACAACATATATGGAGTACTTTCTATGTCTCAGGTACATACGTCAGTTCGTTTAATCTTCAAATTGGTCCCACAAAGTGGGTACTATGAGTTGCCCCCATTTTATGATGTAGAAACTAAGGCCCAGAAAGGTTAAATGAGCTGCCTGAGGTTATAAAGACAGCAAGCAGCAGCAGTGGGGTTCAGACATGGGCATATATCTCAAGTCCACTGCTAACCACTACACTACACGGCCTTTCTTCAAACCACTTTACAGAAACAGAAAGCAATGTCATGGAATGAGTTGCACATCTCATGAGTTCTGGGTTTTTTTGTTTTTAAGATAACATATAGGACTTCAACACCCAGGCCTTGCTCACCCACCCCTCCAACCTCTTCTCCACCTCCCCCTCTCCACTTCGGCTTCTTCTCAGTTTCTGGTAGGTGCCAAGTTCATTTCCAACAAGGAACTTTCACACATAGTGACCCTCTGCTGGGATTGTTCCACAGACCTTGCCAGGTCTCCAGCCAGCTGACCCCCTGGCTCAGGTTTCACCATCTCGGATGAACCTTGCCTGACGACCCTGCCCAGGTCTCCTCTGCTTCTCCATCCCAGCACCACGGTCATCCTCTCCACAGCAGGGTTCCCGGTGGGCGGCCACATGGTCGGCTTCTACAGCTGGACACTGTTTTCCTCACTGCCCCATAAAGCTCATGAGGACAGGAATCTTTCTGTTTTGTTCACCTGGCAGCCAACAGTGAAGCAGTCAAATGTTTACTAGATGTACAAACAACTGGGTGAACTGAGTGAACTCATTAATGAAAGGAAGGAAGAGCTGCAGGAGAGGAGGTACTGCCACCCTAGGCTTTCAACTCTGGGAGATAAGCCTTCACTAAGAGTAACGGTATTTTGGTGGAAAAAATTAAGACAAGACTTCAAGATTATGAGCCCATGGTTCTGGGGAAAGTGACCTACAGAAAACTCCAACTGGCTCATCTGTTCTGATTCCTGTGAACATGAACTTTGCCCTCTAAAAAGGCAGTCCTTGGAGAGGACAATGGAACTGCCCAGGATGACGTGCTTCAGGCAAGACTGGGCAGACAAGCACCCTCAATGCTGTTTGAAATTTACCCCAACTTCACCGAGCTAGAAGCACCTCAAATCCCTAGAGGAACCTTCCGGGAATGAGTTCGCACAATTACTATTACCCTCAAATGTAAGAGCCAAACCTCCAAGTCTGTACCATCCAAACTTAAGGCTGCAGTTCACCTTGCAGAGGGCGGGGGGTGGGGGTGGGGTTCAGGCTGCTGCAGCCCCAGAGGTGGGGGGAAATCAAGCCTCAAACACAGCTAGGCTTTGGGTCACACAAGCACACCTCTGAAGCTTTTCCACCCATGCCCCTGGGAACATGTTTATGAAAGGCAGCAGAGGGGTAGGGGGTGAGGAGCAGATCATTATTAAAAAGACAACTGGAACCACAGGAGAGGAAATGTCTCTGCTATTACTCCCAGCAGGTCACTATTGTGGAAGAGAAGTAATACCATTTTAAAAGTGCCAAACAGGAAGGGAGGGCAGGTGGGGGGATAAAGGAGGTCAGAGTGGGTCAAAAATAAAAATAAAAAAATTTTAATGTCCTTCTTAAAGCAGAATTGTTCTGCAGGGAGACACCTTCAGAAAGTTTCCCTCCCTCCATTCTAATGAGATTTTTTTCCCCCTAGTGTACAAATTTTTTTTTTTCCAGGAAAGGGCAGGTCTTCTCTGCTTTTCTCTCCCTTTCTTTCTGGCTCCCTTACCAGGCCTCTTACACCTTCTGGCTTCCAAAAGCATCCTGAGGATACTTACTAACAGGAAGCCAGGCAAGAAGGGAACTGACACAGTCATGAGGTGACATAAGCCCACTGACAAGCTGCCAGTTCAGCCTATTGAAGATGTAACTGAAAAGCCAGCATTTCACTCAAACTAGGTCACCTCCGAGTGCTGTGGGTGTCAGCTGTTCATCACTGACAGAGGTTTTCCTGGGGACACGCAGAGGCCAAGGGGATGAGGGAGAGACAGAGACCAAGGAGGGAATTTGTGAGAGAGCTAGAGCAGAAGAATGGGAGGGAGACGTGCGCAGGCAAGGCGGTCTCTGAAAGCAAACTGTGGAGATGCCACTTGTGTGGCATTTGGCTTTCATGTTTCATACATTCCCTTCTTTCTGCTTGCTAATAAGCACTGTCTTCACTCAACAACAAAAGCTCCCCCAGATGAAGTGTCAGTACCTTAAGGCAAGGACTGCTGTTCTACTGGTGTCCTCAATTTCACCAAAAAATGAGCCATACCCAAAGTCAACATCTAATAGATGCCTAATGACTAGGCGATTATAAGAAGAAAAAAAAAAATACAGTGAACTGATACACATATGGGCTTTAGGGTTAGTCAAATTTGGGTCTGACACCTGGCTCCTTTTCTCATTAGCTGTGTCCCCGTGAGTAACTTTTCCAAGCTCTTGATGCTTCCAGCTCCCCATTCATAAAATAAGGAGCACCATATTGCCCAACTCCTACAGTTCCTGGAGATACTACATATGAAGCCTTGAGTGATGTGCCTGGCATAAAGTAAACATTCAGTAACTGAGTTATCATTATTATAATATTTCCTTGACGATTACTATTGCAAATGATGACAAGCACGCCCTGGTTCTGGGTTTCCCTAAGAGTCTCCTTATATGTCTGCCTTCTGCCCTTAACACCTGAGAAAACACCCATCTATTGGGCACTCAAGCTTCACTGGGCAGACTGAGGATGAGAGCAGCCCCAGGTTTTAAATAATTTCCTTTCTGAATGGGTGAAAGACTGGCAAGATAAACTGGTTTTCAGCAAGGCATTTTACATTATCTCTCATCTTACCCTTGTGGGTAAAAACAGAAGAACGTGGGCCAGATGATAAGACAATTAAACAATTGATAACTGGTTGAACATCTACATTAGCCCTTTCTCCCTCAGACTGTGCTCTCTAGAATATCTGTTTACAGATCATTATTAGGTGTATCATTATTAGCAGGGCAGGGGAGGAGAACTTATGGTCAAAAATATTTAGAAAACTATGTTTAACAATTCCTTTTATTAGATTTTTTTTAATGTACTCATAAGCATCATGAGTCTTCAAGAATGGGTCATGGTCTGCAGCCCTATCCCCATGTATTTGATTATAGGGTTCCATTTTTGAGAATCATCCTGCAGTCTAGGATCCTTCAGAATACACTCTGAGAATTGTTCACTCAAGTCCAAAGGGTACATGACACCAGTCGGCAGGTGTGTCCAGGAAGCAAACTGTGGCTCTGTTCTTGAACCTATCTGGTTCAACATCATTAATCTGTTGGCATGCCGATCAGGTCTGAAGATGACCCTAAGCTGAACAGGGAGGCTTATAGGAGAGATGGTATCATCTGGGTTATGGGCTAACAAGACATGTAAAAAGCAATAAATGTCAGGTCTGGCATATGTGGTCCAAAAACAATACAAAGCATTCAGGATGGTGGAAAATGGGGCTCAATGCAGTACATGTGTAAATGACTGGGAACTGTTTTGACGATGCAGAGGGAAAACAAGAAGCTGGGACCTTGGTGAATGTGTCTGAACTGCTAGATCAAACTTCACCTGAAAGCAGGGCCAACCCCCAGCCCACCTCTGTTACATTTATCAACAAACTCTAAATAATGAATTTTCTTTTTTAAAATCTGCAACATAAACATTCCAAATAGACTGCACTGTCAAGTACACTGAGGTTTCCAAAGGAGACATACTTTAAAGAAGAAATGAAATAAGACTCAGGTCAAATCAAGGGGATATGTCTTAGCCTTCTGGCTGGTCAGATGACTCCTGGAGCTTAGCTTGTGCATGATACTGGGGGGGCCAACCTTAGAGGGACACAGGCAAACTAGGAAAATTTGGCAGGATGAATTGGGTGCCTCAAACCATGTTACACAAAGAATTACAGAAAAAACATTTTAAAAAGAGAGACACACAGACAAGAGATACAGAGATTTGGGTCTAGCCTTCCAAACAGAAGATGTGTGAGGGACACAGCATTCCATGAAGTAGGAAGCCAATGCTCCTTAATCTTCTAGAGGGAATAGACACACTTGAAAAACTACTGAAAGCTATGGAAACTCTCTCCAGGAAAATGTACATGCTAACAAAACTCTGTAAATATTTCAGGGGATTGCTGCCTCCCCACCCCTAACTTCCATAGAAGTCCATCCATGGACTTCCTCTATAGAAGACCAAAACCAAGCTAAATCCTCACCAGGATTAGGCATTACCTGTGTGATGTCCCCACACCCACTCCTGCCACAATAATGAGATAGGAGCACGTGTGCATGCAAAGTCACTTCAGTCATGAGGAACTCTTTGCAACCCATGGACTGTAGCCCTCCAGGCTCCTCTGTCCATGTAATTTTCCAGGTAAGAATACTGGAATGGGTTGCCATGCCCTCCTCCAGGGGATTGTCCCAATTCTGGGATCAAACCCACATCTCTTACATCTCCTGCATTGGCAGACGGGTTCTTTACCACTAGTGCCACCTGTGAAGCCCCAGTGGATGCTATTATAAGGAGGCAAGCATCAGCTCAGTAAAAGATACACATTCCTCCTCCTACACTGTTAGTGGGAATGTAAACTGGTACAGCCACTATAGAAAACAGTATGGAGGTTCCTTAAAAAACAAAAATATTCTGCATTTCTCTAATAATGAGCGATGGTGAGCATCTTTTCACGTGTTTAGTAGTCATATGATTCATGTTGATACATGGCAGAAACCAACACAAATTGTAAAGCAATTATCCTCTAATAAACAACAAGGAGATCCAACCAGTCCATCCTAAAGGAGATCAGTCCTGGGTGTTCATCGGAAGGACTGATGCTGAAGCTGAAACTCCAGTACTTTGGCCACCTCATGTGAAGAGTTGACTCATTGGAAAAGACCCTGATGCTGGGAGGGATTGGGGGCAGGAGAAGAAGGGGATGACAGAAGATGAGATGGCTGGATGGCATCACCAACTCGATGGACATGAGTTTGCATAAACTCCGGGAGTTGGTGACGAACAGGGAGGCCTGGAGTGCTGCGATTCATGGGGTCACAAAGAGTCGGACACGACTAAGAGACTGAACTGAACTGAATAAACCATAATGGAAAAGAATATGAAAAAGCATAAGTATGTATAACTGAATCACTTTGCTATATACCAGAAACTAACACTACATTGTAAATCAACTATATTTCAATAAAAAACAAAAACACACAAGCATGCAAACACACAGTCTGAAGTTGAGAATCACTGCTTAGAAAAAGTAAGCTTTCTTTAAAAAAAGAAAAAAAAAAAAGACACAGACTTCTATCATGTCCTGCCATCTGGAAACAGGAAGGGCTGTCTGGCAAGTGGAGGGAGCTTATCTTCACTGGAGATATGCAAGCAAAACTGGAAGAGCATTTTCAGGGAGGTAATAAAGAGGTTCAATCATCCTGGACTCAGTGAGCCAAGGACTTTCAGGTCTTTGCTACTTTAAAGGTGGTTTGAGGACCAGGAGCATCACCTGGGAGCTTGTTAGAAATGCAGAATCTCAGGTGACTTGTATGCAGTTTAAGAAGCACTGCTCTAAGGTATCTCGGATTCTCTATGAGGAGAGAAATAACAATACTGCAGCCTCTCAGCAGTCAATGCCTCCAGAGATCTTCCTTTTAACTTTAAGTAAGTTTGGGTTTTGAGGCTATGAAGCAGGAACCCTTCTCTAAATCTCTTTCCTGTCCTCAACCCACCATCCTCAATCCACTGCTTGAATTATTTCTTTGTCGTCTCAAAAGCTACAAATGGAAAACTAAGGGGAAGAATGGAATAATATCCACTTTGCCTCTAATCCAGGTCCAGAACCTAAAGAATGAAAAAGCAATTTATAACAGGCATTTCAAGATCAACTCCTTTACTAAAAATAAAGGTAGGATTTATCATGTTCTCATACGGGCCATAACACCTATACAGGTTTTTTAATCCCTTATCTTACTTAGTCTTCATAGTTACAAGGTAATGATTATCATTTTTTCCTTTCATTTTACAGATGATGAATCTGAAGCTCAGAAAGGGTAAGTGACTTGCTCAGCCACACACAGCCAGTAAGAGGGGGAGACAGGTCTTGATGCCAATATTCAAGTTCTTAGCCACGAAGTCACACACTTATCACCTTTAGAGAAAACCTCTGGTCTTCTGCTCTCTTCAACAAGCAGCAAAGGTAGTCTGAGGCTGTCAGGTTCCCATAAAGCTCACCCAAGTTCTCCAGGGATGCAGCCAGGCCACTGGCTGGGCAGCTCCAAACACAGGTGCACCTGGGTCTCAGATCTCAGCCCTCCATTATATTCTGTTCATTACACAGGAAGACTTAGAGGTCACGCTTTCAAATCCTGGCCCCTTCCTCATTATCTGCTCCAGCATCAGAGTCCTCCCAGTCCTGTATTGACTTGCTTTATCTTCTGGCTGCTGTCCCATCGCCATTAGATCCCAGGCATTTGAGCAAAGTACACAGCTATCCAGTTCTGGCTGAACAGAATTGACTCGCCGTTTCTCCTCTGTAATTTTGGGCATAGTCTGAGAGGATTTAGAAGGTGTCATTGACTTGGAATTACAGTTCTTTGTTACAGAATGAATTTCCGGACCACGCTGAGGAGGCCAGAATTCCCCCTGGCTCCCACACAAGCAGCTTTGTTCCCCTTCAAAGTGTCCCTTCTAATTGCACTGTGAACATTCACTCTGGACTCTGCTGCGTCTCAAGGAGGACCTTATCAAAGAGAACTCGGACTTCCTCTAGTTCTTAACATCTGTGGCCTTCATTTGGAAATTCATCATGGGCTGCGTATTCTCCCTTTTGCTTCTTATTAAATTTTTTAATTTCCTATAGCAACTATACTCTTGCACGCTTTTGCCTTATACGCCCCAACTGGGTCCCTTAAGGCAGGGACCACCTTTTGGTTAACTCTGTTCCCATCACACCAGTCTGGCGCGCCACCTTGCCTGTGTTAGACAGTCAGTGACAGCAGAATTGACTGAAAACAAACTGACTGAATTTTACATATTACCAAGCGCATCTGTGGCTATGTTCAAAGTGAATTCACTCTTCCAGATAGAGAACTTATTTGGAAGAGGGGGGTCACAACGGGGAGAAAACTAAACATATTGAGCACCTGAAGCAGATGGTGTTATGTAAAAAACCCTAACATTACAGTTTCGGTCCTAAAAGAGGTAACAATAAAAGTTGCTCCCATGAGGTAAGACTAAGCTACTAATCCCCCTGGTACAGCTGGAAACACAAAAGTTTCTTGAAGTTCAAGGATCCCAACCCACCTGGTTAGACAATACCCAAGCCAAAACCTTCTTCCTCAGCTGCTCTTGTTAGCACATACTCTAATTTTCAAACTGCTTCAAGAGGATTCTGGGAATTTTAAAATAAAGTAGCCTGAGAAATGGGCCACATAGTATTTTTTTTTTTATTTCTAATAACAAACAAACAAAAATCCTGCTAGAAAAAGCAGGGTATTTCCTCTAGCAGTAAGGGGCGGAGGGGAGTTAAGTAAAGTATTTTAAAACTTATATACACAGTGCTGATTCACGTTTTAAAATACTGTCAGGTTTCTCTCCTCTCTTCAAGAATAACTCTTTCTGGTCTATTTTTCACTCAATGAATAGTTCTAGAGAGCCGACTATGCCCTGCAGCCGTCTACTCTATGCAGACAAAAACAGACGTGGGCTGCTGGCTATTTTACACTCGGTTCCTTCAGTATTGCAATTTCTTCTGCTCTAATTATCAGCCTTTACCATAGACTCTCTAACAGGGTCAGAGGAACCCCCAGGCCCCAAGGCAAGGCAGAATAATACAGTAACCAAAGCACAGACCTGGAAAAAAGTTCAAGTCTGTGTTACTCTACATGATGACCTCACAGGGAAAATAGGGCTGAAAAACACTCCTCATCCTGGAGTGCCTGACACTTTTATAAACATTCATTCATATCCACAAATATTTTTTTAATTTATAGTTTATGTGAACAAATGAGAAACTTCTCTCAAGAAGTTCCCATAGAAGCCAACACTTTGAGACATTAGTTCTGATACATTCAAGGGGCACACACCTCAGCCTCGCACAGTTGCAAAGGCTGGGTGAGAAGACACTCTGCTTCTACCGCCAGCATCCCAAGGCTCAGGGACTCCATGTAGCTGGAGTCTACGGAGGATTCTGGACACTGCATGTTAATGCATATCAGTCATCTCTCCTTACTGGTCCCCTCACTCCCCAGGGGTGAGAGTGAACTCAGGACCTCTCTGCCAGGCAGCTAAGGATGCCTCCTCAGGCAGCACCTTTAGTCACAGACATGTTCTGGGCACAAAGAGCCCACTGGAAAGCATGGTCCTGCTCAGGAATTCATGGAGCTTTTAGCCCAGGGCTACTGCATTGTTCCTTCCACAGTATTTTCAGGACCAGCCATCACCCTGGGGGCTATGAGGCATGGCAGGCCTGGCTTCCTGGATCACTACAGAACTGCAAAGAGGCTTTCCGTCCCTTGCCTATGTTTTTCACCAGCCCACGCAATTCTCTCAACTCTCCTCACACTGCAAAGTGTTTTCTCCAGTTCTTCCTACAATTCCTACTAAGCTAACAGTGATGCTATCTGCTAGCACTTAACAACAGAAGGCTTAGTTTTGTTAGGTGGTTAGAATAGGAAAAAGGAGTCCAGGATGGTGGTGGCTAAAAGACAAGGGAAAAGCCCGTGAAAATAGGGATAAAGGAAGGTCCCAGGACCAGAGTGAGGATCTCAGGCAGAACAGACAGCACTCCTGGCTAGCCCAATTTACATAGGGCAGGCCCAGGGGAAGGAAAAAAAAACATAAAAAGAGGAGCCAAAAGGCCAGGGGCCTCCTTCCCTCCATCCCTCCCTCTTGCACACTCGCGCGCTCTCTCTCTCTTCTCTTTGCGTTTTTTGGGTCAACATGCCCTCACGCTTCGAGGATGTATTTTCCTTTTATTTTCTAAATAAAACTGAGCTGTAACACAGAGCTGTAACACTGATCGGTCCGAGAGCTGTAACACTGATCGGTCCGAGAGCTGAGACACGGTCTGTCCAAGGGCTTTAACTTCTGTTGAACTTCCATCGCTTCAAATTTTCATTGTGACGAGACAGAACCGAGGAAATTACACACTCCCACGACAGTTTAAAAAAAAAGGGAAGGGTTTGAAGGGAGATGGTTAACTATATCTTCAGCCCTTATAAAAAATTGTCCTTTTCTTCCTTTGATTTCCTTTAATCTGGTCTCATTTCTTTCTACTGCTATGTTTTCCTTCATAAAAGTAACAACAAAAGCTAACATTTATTAAGCACCTCACTGATTTCAGATCCTTACATCCAAGTCTCACAACCACCCCAGGACATATATACTACAAGGATCCTAATGTTCTAGATGAGGAAACCTAGCTCATAGCCTTTAAGAATCTTGGCCAAGGTCACACAGCTAGTAGGTGGGAAAAGCCAGAGGTCAAAAACAGGTGTGTGACTGCAAAGCCCATGTGCTTTACCCACCTGAAGAAATGAGAACATCCTGTTTCTGTCAACTGGTGGCATAGCTTTCCTAGGAGCAGGAGAACAAGGCTGCAGTCCACACTCAGACACTAACTTAGACACAACATCCACCCCTCCTGGACTTCACCTCCCCCTTCACCACCCCAAAAAGTTAACTGAAGGTGAAAATCAGATCATAAGGTAAAATCGGCTTGCATTTTAGGAAAATGTGACATAAATCTAAAATGTTAAAATTAACCTAAGAGTTAATTTTTGGAAGTATCTGAAATAAGTTTACAATAGTAAGTCTTACTGGTCAGGCATATATTTTAAATCTCTGTAGGGTTTTTTTAAAATTTTTATTTATTCATTTATTTTTGGCTGTGCTGGGTCTTTGTTGCTGTGTGGACTTATCTCTAGTTGCTGCGAGCAGGAGCTACTCTCTAGCTGTGGTGCAGGCTTCTCATTGCAACGACTTCTCCTGTTGGGGAGCACAGGCTCTAGGGCTTCAGTCATTGTGGCCCGTTAGCTCAGTAGCTGCAGCTCCCAATCTCTAGAGCACAGGCGCAATAGTTATGCCACATGGGCATAGTTGCTCAACAGTATATGGGATCTTTGTGGATCAGGAATGGAACCCATGTCTCCTGCATTGGCAGGCGGATTCTTTACCACTGAGCCACCAGGAAAGCCCTGTGGGTTTTTTAATTAGTAAAGCAAAACATGCTCATAACAAGATCAAATTATGCTGAAGCATATAAAGTGATTTTTTTTTTAAGGGAGAAAATGAGAAAGAAAAGAAGTTTTCCCCATTGGGTTCAGCCTAAGTATTTTTCAAGACTTCTCCAAGAACATACTAATATAGTATACATACAGATTTATATGCATATACCATTTTGTTTCTCAAAAATCAGGATCATATTCTATACTTTTGAAACAACTTCTTACTCAATACTGTATTTTTTACATATCTCCACATCAGAAATATTTGTACAGAACTACCTCAGTCTTTTTAATCAACACAACAGCATTATATGCATCAACTACAATTTAATCAGTTACTTGAAAAACACTTCGATTATTAGTATTTCAGTCATATACATCATAAGAACCTTTAGTTGACAGTATGCGTCCCAGTGACCCATCAACTGATTAGGGTTATGACGTCTGGTATCAGTGATGAAAGAGAGCATATCTTCAGTTTAATAAAAGATCTAACTTATATATATAAAACCATCCCAGCTGCCGAGATCACTAGTTTTTCAACAAACATACAACTGAACACCAAATCATTCATTCATTTACTCATTTATAAGTACTTCTGGTCTACCAAACTCTATCCTAATCCCAAAAGGTTAAATTAAACAAAAGACCAAGGCTCACTTCCTACACTTGAGGAACTGAGGATTCAGGCGGCAGACACAGTCATCAGTGCGTTCTGTATCATGTTTAAGAGCTATTCTAAATTAAAGTGAAGGAGCATGTCAGTCTGGAGGACATGCAGGTGCCTGAGAACAAACAGCTAAGAAGTGCCTGCAGTAGGAGTTTGCTGCAGTAAGAAAGCCACAATAAGAGACAGGGCAATCTGATTTTATAAGATCTTATAAAAGCACTCAGGGTGTTCAGAGAACTTCGATCATTCAATACAGACAGCTTCTAGAAGGGAAATGCCAGGAAAGAATGATGGAAAGAGAAATTGAAATTGAGGCTGAAGGGCCTTGACTATAAAGTTAAGAAATTTGGATTGGAGGTTGTCAGAGGGGAAACACCTCTCTAGGGGCATTTTGGATATACCACAATTTCTTTATCCGTTCATCTGTAATTGGACTTCTGGGTTGTTTCTGGGTTTTGACCACTACAAATAAAGCTGCTATGAATATTCATATATGAGTCAGCTTGCATCCTTTCTTTTCTCTTGGGTAAATAACTAGGAGTGGAATAGCTAGGTAACAAAGGAGGTATGCGCTTAACTTTTTTTTTTTTTTTGTGCTTAACTTTTTAAGAAACTTGCCAAACTATTTTCCAAAGTGGCCATACTATTTAACTTTCCCACCAGGAGTGTAGCAGAGTCAAGTATCCACATCCTTGCCAACTCTTAGTATGGTCAGTCTTTCAATTTCCAGCAATTCTAACAGGTACTAGTGTTCTCTCATAGTGTGCATCATTCAACATATTAATTGTTTTAATCTGTATTTCCCTAATGCCTGGCGTGCTGCGATTCACGCGGTCGCAAAGAGCTGGACACGACTGAGCGACTGAACTGAACTGAACTGAATGACTAATGATGCTGCACATCTTTCCATCTGTTTGTTATCCATATTCCTTTTGTGATGGAGTGTCTTTTCATATTATTTCCTCATTTTTCTTTAATTGGGTGGTTTTATTATTCCATTTTAAGAGATCTTTATAAATTACTAAACAAACTCCTTATCAGAATTACGCTATGCAAATATTTTCTGTCTGTGGCTTTAAATTCTTGTCTTTTCATTCTCTTAACAGTATCTTTTGAAGAGTAAAAGTTTTCAGCTTTGATATAGTCCAATTTATCGATTTTTTGTTTGATGCATCAGGCCTTTAGTGTCGTATCTAAGAAATTTTTGCCTAAGCAAAGATCACAAAGATTTTTCTCCTATGTTTTCTTCTACAAGTATTATAGTTTAGGCTTTAGATTTAGGCTTGTGATCCATCTCCAGAGGGCATTTTGGACACTTGTGGGGGCATTTTTGCCACAGTGACTGAGGAAAGGAGCTCAACCAGCAACTGGTGGGCAGGGATGCTCAAGGACTTATAATGCACAGGGAACACATACCCCATGCACCACAGGACTCTCAAATGTCCTGCCAAATATTCATGTGGGTAAATTGCTTATAGTCACATGGATATCTATTTAGTTCTTGCTTCAAAATAACAAAAACTTTAAGTTTCAAAAATTGTAGTTGAATCTTTCCTTAACTTCTCTTAAATCTAAAGTTTTTCCTTAAAAGCAGCAATTTCATGTCTTCTAGTACATTTGTGCCTGTGCATTTATATATCAAATTATATATTTTATTATAAACTAACTTCCTTTCATCTTTCCTTTTAAATTCAATTATGGCATTAATCTTTTATCTTGTGTGTGCAGCTGGTTATGTTATCATACATTAGCAACACAAAGATATTAAAGACACTGAACTAAGAATCAAAATGACTTCTGTAACAATACCACTTAGATATTAAAATATCACAATTATATAATTAAAGGTTTTAGAAACTTCAACATAATTAACTATACAAACTTTCTAAAAATGCATTAAAAAAAGGCTACCTCTTCTACACACAAAGCCTAAGGAAAGGAGGAAACGGAAGCAGGGGAGGAGGAGGAATGGGAACCAACAGCATCACAGGAGAGGCAAGAGGAGCCTTGCACAGACAATGACAAGATTGTGCTGCACACAGAGGCACACACTTCATTCAGTGTCCTACCCTTGAGGACCAGCCAAAAACCAAAATAACATTTTAAAAAATTAAGTTGCCCGGGGAACCCTGCCTATCCTGCTGCTGCTAAGGTGCTTTAGTCGTGTGCGACTCTGTCTGACCCCATAGATGGCAGCCCACCAGGCTCCCCCGCCCCTGGGATCCTCCAGGCAAGAACACTGGAGTGGGTTGCCATTTCCTTCTCCAATGCATGAAAGTGAAAAGTGAAAGTGAAGTCACTCAGTCGTGTCCGACTCTTAGCAACCCCATGGACTGCAGCCTACCAGCCTCCTCCGTCCATGGGATTTTCCAGGCAAGAGTACTGGAGTGGGGTGCCATTGCCTTCTCCGCCTGCCTATCCTAAGACTCCTTTATAGTTACACACCTAAGAAGATGAAAGATGCAGATGGCCTGATAGTTGGCAGAGGAGAGCTGGGTATTGCTCCTGCCACATTTCCAGCATCACCACAAAGGGCAGGGTCCCAAACCACTAACATGGGCCCTGATTCTGGAGTGAAGGTCCTCAGACGCAATGTATAGAGGACTGTAAAACTGCTACAGAGATACAGATATGGGCCAGGAGAGAGGTAGAAAGAAAAGAAACTTGCCCAAGTATAGGATAAAGCAGAAGTGTCCACTCAGCACTTCAACACTGGACTAGAATCCTTGCCAGGGGCACAAAGCCAGAAAAATAAATAAAAAGCATTAAATTGGAAAAGAACAAGTAAACTGTAATTTGTAAGCAACCTGATTGTATATGTAGAAAATCCTAAGGAACCTACAGAAGAATTACTAATACTAATAAGCAAATATAGCAAAGTTGCAGGACAGAAAATCAAAACAGTTAATATATAATCATCAACTGTATTTCTATATACCAGGAATAAGTGCTGGAATATTAATTTTAAAATAGTGCCATTTACAATAGCACTTTAAAAACTTAAAATATGTACAGATAAATTTAGCAAAAGACATGCATGGCCTATACACTGAAAACTACAAACCACTGCCAGGAGGAAAATAGACCAAACCAAACAGAAAGGTCTATCTTGTGCATAGATTTGAAGATTCACTATTTTTAAGCTTAATCTATAAATACTTTATCAGTATGAATTAATTCATTTGAATATGTTTTAACATATCCTATGTACTGGATGGTTAGATAGGATCACTGACTCAATGGACTCAAACGAATTTGAGCAAACTTCAGGACATAGTGGAGGACAGAGGAGCCTGGCATGCTGCAGTCCATGGGGTCACCAAGAGTCAGACAGAACTTCGTGTCTGAACAACAAAATGTACTGGACACTGTTCTAAATGCTAAAGACATGGCAGTGAAAAACATTAAAAAAAAAAACAACCCTGCCCCCACATGGCTTACATTTTAATCAGGAAAGACAAAATACACAAAATATGTACTTTAAATACAAAGTTCAGGTGCTAGGGAAGAAAACAAGGCAGGAGAAGGGATAAGGAATGACCCAGGAGAAAGGAATGAAAACTCAGATGGGGTGGAGTCACCTTAAAGACCAGATAAAAGAGTGGAAGTGAGGCTTATCAATACCTGGAGGGAAAATACTCCTGGCAGAGGAAATAACAAAAATTCTGTTAGATGGGAGCAAGCCTACAATGTTCTAAGAACAACAAGGAAGGCAGTACAGCTGGGGCAGAGTAAGCAAGGGGCGGGTAACAGTAGATGAGATCAGAGAAACAGCAGATGGCCAGTTCCAGTACGGCTTTGTAGGCCACTGTCATTTTAAAAGACTGGCTTTTATTCCAGGTGACATGTGCAGCCATTGAAGGATTTTGAACAGAGTGACATAACCATGACCCGATTATACTTTGGAAGGATCCTTCTGGCTGCGCATTGAGAATGGCAGGGTCAGGAACAGAAGAAACAGGGTCTGATCACTATATTCTAGGCAAGAGACACTGCTGTCTTAGAGCAAAGTTGGTGATGGAGGTGCAAAGAAGTGAATGGCCTCGAGATAAAACTCTTAAGACCGAGTACACAGGGTTCACTGAAGCTCTGAGTGTGAGTGGATGGGGGGTGGGGACAGGAGTCCAGGTTGACTCCAAGGTTTGTGGCTTAAATACACCTTGGAATAATTACTTCCCAGGGTCAGGGAAGACTGCAGGAAGAATAAAGTTGTAGGGAGAAGCAGACAAACTGATTTGGGCCTTGTTAATTTTAAGATGACTGATGGATATTCGAGAGGGGAGGCTGACTTGTTGGATATATGAGTCTGACACTGAGAAGTCAGGTCATTTGAAGCTAGAGTTGAAGGTCACCAAGAGAGTGAGGGTAAGCAGAAGAGATCCAAGGACAAAACCCTGGGGACCTCAATAGGTAAGGCCTGAAGGAAGAGGAAGATCAAGAAGGGAGTCTGAGGAGGAGTTGCTGGGTGGCAGGAAGAACACCAGCAGAGCGTGGTATCCTGGGAGCCACATGGAAAACTGTTCCAAAGAGGGGAGTGATCAAGTGTGCCCAACAGTGCTCACAAGTCAATTAAGACAAGGCTGGTGAAATGACCACTGGATTGGACAAGAAGGGCTAGAAGGGCAGGCAGCCAGGCTATTTGGGGTACTATTTGGCACAGACAAGGTAGGCAGGGCTCTCTCATTGCCCCTAGGCGGCTTCCACCCTCCCCTCCCAGCTTCTCTCTCTCACCACCCTGTCTTTGAATAGCTGTGCCCTTGACCTCAGCTCTCCAGGGAAGTCTTCCAAACCAGGCCAGATCCCCCACTGTAGACTCTCACAGTACCAGGCACCTATCTCACTGCCAGTCTGGGTCCCAGGGGATTTTCCTTTGGTAGGCTGGCCAGTGGGAGGAGTGTCTTAGTCTACATGCCTGTACTCCAGGGATAGGGACCAGGCCTCTTAACTCAGAAACTTACTCCCTGCACCGAGCACAGAACTGGGCACAGAATAAGCACTCAACCAACAAGGAGGAGACCGAGGAAGGGGAGGCTTACAGGCAGTGTGATTAGGCAGAAGCAGAAAGAGGCTGAGGTGAGATGTGTGGCCAACTCGGAGTGGGGAAGGGGATCGGCTTCCAAGGGAGGACAGGAGAAGGCAGTGTATGAACAGAAAAAGCCTCTCTCCAACATGCGGAGCTAGACCAGGTCAGGAATTAGAAGCCACTAGAAGAGAACTACCAGGACTGGAGGAGACAGCAGAAGGCTCTGAAATCCTCTACCCATTTTAGACCCTTGCTTTTGACAGAGAAGCCAGCAGAGGTGGACTCTGTGATCAGAGACTGAGAAGCCCATTTGGCCACCATGGCAGGAAGACAGAGGTTGCTTCCAGCATATCAAGAAAACAGAGGTTTTGTTTGAAGGTGGAAATCCATCATCTACTGCTGCAAATTAAAAACCCCAAAGAGAGCCAGTAGATAAAATGTTCATCCTTGAAGCAAGGGTAATAACCATATCTAGCACCTATCACATGCTATAGGGAGTTATCTCACTTAATCCTCAACTCCCTGACTACCCCATTGGAGATCACTCTCTCCTATCACCTGGTTATTCCCTTCAAAGAATTTTATCACCATCCACAGTTATCTTGTTTGCGTGTTTCTTCCCTGCTTATCATCTGCCCTCCACAACTTAAGCTCCTCCGGGCAAGAACCTCTTCTGATCTTAAGCTACATCCCTCTGCTATCACAGCACCAGGCGAAGAGTACACCACAAACTTTCAACAAGAGAATTTAAGAGCTTCATGGAAACCCTACTACCTACCTGTCCTACAGATGAAGATTCTTGCCTCTCTTTCCTTTTTCACTACCTAAATGTTTAAAGTATTTGTATGTTCACACGGAGGCAGACCTACACAACCTCGCCGCTTTTCTATTAGCACTGAGGCTGCTCTCAGCCCCAGCTTCTCTCTCCAAACAGCAAGATCTACCCCTTCCCAGGGTTTAAAGTCCCAGCACCTGCCCCCTGACTATCTGAACAAGCCCCTGCTCCCTCTCCCTTACCTGCCTCTGCCTCCCTTGGGTGTGCCCAGCAAATCCACTCAGCTGCCCCTGTTTGTTCCTTCCACGCCCCTGTGTTTGTTTCCTAGGGCTGCCATAACCAGGTACTGTCAACTGTGGGGCTTAAAGCAACAAACATATTCTTCCAGTTCTGGAGGTTAGAGGTCCAAGTCAAGGTGTCAACAGAGCCATGTGCTCCCTAAAGGATCTACAGAAGAAACTTTTCTCTCTACTTTCTCTCTGCTTCAGGCATGTATCAACACCAACCCTTGACGCTTTTTGGCTTGCAGCTACATAACTCCAATCTCTGTCCCATCTTCACGTGGCCTTCTCACTGCCTCTCCATCTCTTCTTCTTATAAGGACACCAGTCACATGGGATTAGGGGCCTAGCCTGTTCCAGTAAGATCTCATCTTAACCAGTTACATTTGCAATGACTCTACTTCCAATGAGGTTGCATGACATACTGGGGGTTGAGATTCACTCATCTTTTGAGGGGACATACTACAACATAGAACTCCTCACGGAAAGCGCTGGTCTCTCTTCTAGCTGTCCACAGCCTGTACCTTAGTGCAATGATCATGCTGCATTCTAATTATTTTCTAGTGAATTCTCTTCTATTCCAACAAGGATGACAAAGAGATTTTATCACATGTGCCAACTCAAACATATAATTAGTGAAAAAAATTCTTCAATGGACAAGTGTTGTCACAGGTGAAAAAATAAGGCAGGGGCAAACATGGGCTTGAATGGAGATGTGAAGCACGGCGGAGAGGGGGGACTCCTGGACAATAAAAGTTTGTGATAACGCAAATTCTAATAAAGTTGGGATGAGACTTAGGATTCTGCATTTCTAACAGGTTTCCTGGGGCTGTTGATGCTATTGGACTATGGACCATCCCTGAGGGCAGAGACCAAGTCTTATTTATGTTTGTATTATATATTGCATGGTCCAAGGCTGGAAGAATGAGTGAATATTAAACTGCTACAATCTACTTTAAAAACTAGGGCAACTGAACTCCTGCTATTTCTCTCATTTAGTTGCCCTTCAGAAAGACCCTCTGGCAGCCATGTGTCAACTGCTGACCTGGAATGTTCTCCTGATAGCCCACCACCTTGTTTAGGGAGGGCAACTCTTCACCCCTGCAGACCAGAGGTTTCAGCTCTGCAGACTGAGCTTTGTGGAGATAGGGAAGTACAGTTCCAAGGCCAGAGCAAGTTAATCTCCTTTCACTTGAATCAGCTTGGAGAGGCTTCACGTGAAGCAATTCCATCTTTCTGCGTGTCTCAGGGATGGTGGGGAACAGGACTCAGCATGTAACGAGTTTAGGGTGGTGATGCCTTTTAGCAACCCTAGCTTAACTGGCAGACCACCTCTCACTGCTGTTTCAGATGGCACTCCTGTAAGTTACCATCCTCCACCCTGGCCCTGCCAGCCCCTGGTCTGGGACCCCTTCTCCACCAAGAGTGGCCAGAAGCTTCAGCAAGCAAGAGCTTGGTCCCCAGTGCTCAGGAGGTCCATGCAGACCACCAGATGCTCGTCTACACCTACACAAGCATGCGCACACACACATATACACTGCACAGGTCAACTATCTGGGATTACTGAAGCAGGGTGGGTGGGGGTCTAGAACAACCCTACTCTGTACACCCACGGCTCCATGCACAAAATCCAGCAACAGTTTGGTCAGAGCTCCTTCGGGGCCAACTAGAGGGCACCCTGATTTCTCCAAGAAACACAAGTGTTCAATTCCATATGTGAGCCTTGCTTTTGCTGACAGGCCATGACTGTGGCTGGGAAGGCAGGGGAAGCAGGTGGATTCTGTCTGTTTTGGGGGTGACAAAAGTGGAGTGGACTGGCAGCTAAAGCTCTGAATGAAGGTGGAAGAGAAAGCAGTAAAAGAAAGGGCCTGGCTAGGGTTGGGCGACATCTGCTTCTTACTTAGACACTGTATATTTAACAAAGAACTACTGAACTAGGTTATCAGGTATGATGCATTTTAAGTTATCTATTTTTTTTTTTTAAATTCAACATTAATAAAAAACATGGGACTTAACCTAATAGGAAAGTCAGTTTTCTGGTTCTGACAGTCTACTACAACTACAGAAGGTATTACTGGGGAAAGCAAGGTAAAGGCTACTCAGCAATTCTCTGTACTATTTTTGCAACTTCCTCTGAGTCAAACTATTTCAAGACAAGTTGTTTTAAAAACTTACAAACACACTAAGATATTACTGCATCTAAAATGTTATTAAAAAATAAGGTCAAAAATCTAAATTTGAAATTTTATGTAAACCCTCAGCTTTCTCAAAACTTGAGGTTTTGTGTAAACCCTCAGCTTTCTCATGAAATAAGATGTTTAATAATAAAACTATGACCGTCTAGTCATAACAAAAGAGTCTGAAATGCAGTACTTAGGTGCAGTCTCAAAAATGACAGAATGATTTCTGTTCATTTCCAAAACAAACCATTCAGCATCACAGTAATCCAAGTCTATGCCGCAACCACTAATGCCGAAGAAGGTTCTATGATGACCTATCAGACCTTCTAGAACTAACACCAAAAAAGATGTCCTTCTCATCACAGGGCACTGGAATGCAAAAGTAAGAAGTCAAGAGATACCTGGAGTAACAGGCAAATTTGGCCCTGGAGTACAAAATGAAGCAGGGCAAAGACTAACAGAGTTTTGCCAAGAGAACGCACTGGTCATAGCAAACACCCTCTTCCAACAACACAAAAGGAGACTATACATATGGACATCACCAGGTGGTCAATACCAAAATCAGATTCATTATATTCCTTGCAGCCAAAGATGGAGAAGCTCTATACAGTCTGCAAAAACAAGACCAGGAGTTGACCATGGCTCAGATCATGAACTCCTTATTGCAAAATTCAGACTTAAATTGAAGAAAGTAGGGAAAACCACTAGACCATTCAGGTATGACCTAAATCAAAGCCCTTACAATAATAAAGTGGAAGTGACAAATAGATTCAAGCGATTAGATTTGATAGACTGCCTGAAGAACTATGGATGGAGGTTTGTGACATTGTACAGGAGGCAGTAATCAAGACCATTCCCAAGAAAAAGAAATGCACAAAGGCAAAATGGTTGTCTGAAGAGGCCTTACAAATAGCTGAGAAAAGACGAGAAGGGAAAGGCAAAGGAAAAAAGGAAAGATATACTCATATGAATGCAGAGTTCCAAAGAATAGCAAGGAGAGATAAGAAAGCCTTCCTCAATGATTAATGCGAAGAAACAGAGGAAAATGATAGAATGGGAAAGACTAGAGATCTCTCCAAGAAAATTAGATACCAAGGGAACATTTCATGCAAAGATGGGCACAATAAAGTATAGAAACAGTATGAACCCAAGAGAAGCAGAAGATACTAAGAGGTAGCAAGAATACACAGAAGAACTATACAAAAAAAAAAATCTTAATGACCCATATAACCACAAAGGTGTGATCACTCACCTAGAGTCAGACATCCTGGAGTGTGAAGTCAAGTGGACCTTAAGAAGCATCACTATGAACAAAGCTAGTGGAGGTGATGGAATTCCAGCTGAGCTATTTCAAATCCTAAAAGATGCTGCTGTGAAAGTGTTGCACGCAATATGCCAGCAAATTTGCAAAATTCAGCAGTGGCCACAGGATTGGAAAAGGTCAGTTTTCATCCTAAGTCTAAAGAAAGGCAATGCCAAAGAATGTTCAAACTACTGCACAACTGCACTCATCTCACATGCTACCAAAGTAATGCTCAAACTTCTCCAAGCCAGGCTTCAACAGTACGTGAACCGTGAACATCTAGATGTTCAAGCTGGATTTAGAAAAGGCAGAGGAACAGGAGATCAAATTGCCAACATCCACTGGATCATAGAAAAAGCAAGAGAATTCCAGAAAAACATCTACTTCTACTTTATTGACTACGCTAAAGTCTTTGACTATGTGGATCACAACAAACTGTGGAAAATTCTTAAAGAGATGGGAAGAGCAGACCACCTTACCTGCCTCCTGAGAAATCTGTATGCAGGTCAAGAAGTAACAGTTAGAACCAGACATCAAACAACAGACTGGTTCCAAATTTGAAAGGAATACGTCAAGGCTGTATATTGTCATCCTGCTTATTTAACTTATATGCAGAGTACATCAGGCAAAATGCCAAACTGGATGAAGCACAAGCTGGAATCAAGATTTCCAGAAGAAATATCAATAACCTCAGACATGAAGATGACACCACTCTTATAGCAAAAAGCAAAGAAGAACTAAAGAGCCTCTTGATGTAAGTTAAAGAGAACAGTGAAAAAGCTGGCTTAAAACGCAACATTAAAAAAAGCTAAGATCATGGCATCCAGTCCCATCACTTCATGGCAAATAGATGGGGAAACAATGGAAACAGTGAGAGACTTTATTTTCTTGGGCTCCAAAATCACTGTAGATGGTGACTGCAGCCATGAAATTAAAAGATGCCTGCTCCTTAGAAGAAAAGCTATGACAAACCTAGATAGCATATTAAAAAGCAGAGACATTACTTTGCCGACAAAGGTCTGTATAGTCAAAGCTATGGTTTTCCAGTAGTCATGTATGGATGTGAGAGTTGGACTATAAAGAAAGCTGAGTGCCAAAGAATTGATGCTTTTGAACTGCGGTGTTGGAGAAGACTGTTGAGAGTCCCTTGGACTGCAAGAAGATCCAACCAGTCCATCCTAAAGGAAATCAGTCCTGAATATTCATTGGAAAGACTGATGCTAAAGCTGAAGCTCCAATCCTTTGGCTACCTGATATGAAGAACTGACTCACTGGAAAACTCCGATGCTGGGAAGATTGAAGGCAGGAGGAGAAGGGGATGACAGAGGATGAGGTGGTTGGATGGCATCACCGACTTAATGAACATGAGTTTGAGCAAGCTCTGGAAGTTGGTGACTGACAGGGAAGCCTGGTGTGCTGCAGTCCATGGGGTCGCAAAGAGTCCGACAGGACTGAGTGACTGAACTGTACTGATGACTGTTTAAGAAAAGCTGTACTATCACAAGAACATCTAGGTTGATAGCAGTATTCTATTTTTTGATTCAGGTGTTAATTACAAAATTGTTTGCATTATAAATATTATTAACATTCTGTATTCTTTTTTGCTTTTGCACTTCTCAGTATGTGAGATATAATTTCACAATAAAATGATAAAATAAATAATAATAATAAAACCAATCACTGGATTGTTGAGTGATTAAATCAGTGCATACATGTAAAGTGCTGGCAAATAATAACATTCATATATTAGCCATTAATTAGATTTTATTTGACATTAATTTATAGTCATTAGGAAAGAGTCTGGAAGAACATACAAACAACAAAACCATCAGTGGCCATTATTCTGAATGATGGATTTTTTTTTTAATAAAAGTATAGTTGATTTACATTGTTTCAGGTATACAGCAAAGTGATTCAGTTACATATACATCTATCTTTTTCAAATTTGTTTCCATTATAGGTTGTTACAAGATACTAAATTTATTTCCCTGTGCTTCTTGTTCTTGTTGTTTAGCTATATTATATGTAATACTGAATGATAAGGTTGCAAAGGACTTTTATTTTTGCTGATATTCTAATTTTCCTACAATCAATACAAGTTAAAAACAAACCTACAGTTCTTAGGATAAAAAAATGCTTTAAAAAATGTTTAATGTGCATACTGTTTCCATATAACACATGGAAGAAAACTAGGGGAAAGAGTTTGTAACAAAAACAAAATAGCAGATCCTACTGGAAGTCTGACTTTTGTTAGTGTCTCATAGTAGTTAGCCGTGTGTGTCCCACAGCCCATGGTTCTCAAAAAATATGGAGAGAGCATGGGGTGGAACACACTCATGCAGGTCAAAAAATGTAATGAAGATATATTTTTAACCACACATGTAATCCCATGTCCAAATATACCTCATACACGTAGGTACGTATTACCAAAGAGAGGAGATGTTAAATGTAGGTTAAATCTAGTTATGGAAAGCGCCTTGGCAGGCTGTAAGCAAAAGCACGGAGACCATTCTGTAAGTTCCCCACAATACGGCTCCCATGGAGGTCCCAAGCCCCAGCACTTCACATGGACCTCTGGCTGCCTGCCTTCTCCCACTGCCACCACTTCCCTCACTGACACCAACCTTAGGGGACGCTGAAGAAGCACGACAAGCCAAGCCAGCATCTAGAGGCGCCAGGCATCCTGCCCCTGCCTCTGCCTCCCTGAGGCTCACCTGGCAGCAGGCTGTTGCAGGGGGTGGGCGGGTTCTTGCTGCCCTGGACCCAGGCCCCCCTGCCTCCCTCCACAGGCAGGGTCCCAGGCAAGCCGCTGCTGGAGAGCTGCCCTTGATCCACTGGGCTCCATTACATGAAAATAAAACACCAGCCTGTTCTGGGCCTGCCCAGCACATTACTGGGAGGAAGCTATAAAAGCTGCCAACACGGGTTACCTCAAACATGTTCCTTCTCAAATATGCCGGGAGCGAGGCATGGCCTTTCCTCTCCTCCCTGCCTTCCATCTTTCAGGCAAAGGCTTTCTGTGTCCTGTTTATTGACATCCTCGCCTCTTGGCTGGTCCAGCTGCGCCAGAGCCAGTCGCCCTCCTGGCCATTCAAAGTGCCCCCGTTCCGACCCACTGCCTGTAACGCGCACTTCCAGACCACACGGCCCACTGGCTGCTCAAAGTCTGGCTCTGAAACCAAATAAAAAGCTTTTCATTTACACTCCAGTTTATGTGCAGCAGCTCAAAAGCCTTATTTTCATGTCTTAGGCAGCTCCCACCTGAATAAATTCGCTCTAAGTGCCACTTTTCCTTTTGTGGATTATAAAGCAGTGAGGAGGGCTGACGGATGGCCCTGCAGGATGCCACAGGCAGGCAGGATGCAAAGTGACCCCTCAGGGACCGAGACAACTGACCGGTGCCAGGACCCTCGACAGTGCACACCACGGCCCCGGGAAGGGCAGAAACCGCAGCTACTCTCGGCTGTGTCCCAGTTGAAAGCACAGCCCTGCCAGTCCTGGTTTCAAATCCCAGCTCTGCAGGTTCCCCAGGTGTGTATCCTTGGGACACGGGCCTGCCTTAGAGCTTATTTCTTTACATATAAATAGGGACAACACCTCAGGGAGGGGCTACTCTAATGACTGAACAGGACGATAAAATACATAAAGTTCTTACCACAGTAAGTGGCACATAGAAACCCCCTGAGAGACAGCACCCATTATCACTCAAATTCATTTTTAAGTGTGTGAAGGATGTACTTGATGCTAGGTGCCAGGCATAAGCAAAATCAATATGGTCCCTGGCTTCAAGGACTCAGAGTGCAAAGAGCAACAATCCTAACCCTTTGGGACCTCTGCAACAATGGCTGTGCACACACAAGACACAGACCAGGGAAGGAGAGCTAAACCTGCCTGGGGAGATCTGGAAATAATGAATGTCTAAACCATTCCACTCATTTAAGGCTGATGTTATCTGGTGGTTTCCAGCCTGGCCTCATTTCCCACCTATCTCTCCCCGCCCCCCCACTCCTGGGGGGCTTCCCACTATACCAGCCCCACCCTGGGGCCTCTGCCTGGGATGTGCCCCCCCTCCAACATTCCCAGGATTGGCACCCTTGCTTCACTAGGGTTTCTGCTCACATGTCACCTCCCTGGTCACTCCAAAAAGACTTCTGTCCCCTTATGCTGCTGTAGTATTCTACACTCACCAATACTGCATTCAAACCTATTAGCCTGCTTTTTTACTGTGCATCTTCTCTAGAATGGGATCTCTGTGGGGACGGGGGCTTGGTTCATCACTGCGAACTCTGAATCTAAAACAGTGCTGAATCAAATTAATGAGCCACAGTTAGAAACTGGGGACTCCTCACGCGTAAAGCACGAGGCTAACAGAGTCATGTACATGGGCATTTAATCCTTACCATATCCTACTGGCCTCTTCTGTTGGGCCATCACTAAGAAGAGTGGAGGTGGATCACTCTAGGAGTGCCATATCCAGCCCCAGTCTTCCCCATCATCCTTCCAAACTTCAGTGGCTATATTTCTGACAAAGAGCTCACAGGGATACATCCCAAGAAGTAAATAAAGCCCAAGGTCTCTCCTGTATCTGAGCGGCTTGCCCTCCAGTTTGCCCTTCCTAAAGATCAGAAAGGGCTCCACAAGTCCTACACAACCACAGCAGCCACCATGTATTAGATGCTTCTTGTTGTTTAGTCACTAAGTCGTGTCCAACTCCTTCCAACCCCATGGACTGTAGCCCACCAGGCTTTTCTGTCCATGGGATTCTCCAGGCAAGAATACTAGATGGGGTTGCCATTTCCTTCTCCAGGGGACCTTCCCAGATCAGGGATGGAACCTGCATCTCCTGCACTGATAGGTGGGTTCTTTACCCCTGAGCCACCAGCAAGTCCGCATTGGATACTCATGTACAGACTTTAGACTTTGTCTCATATCCTCCCCACACTTTCCTTCATAGTCATGACCCCTCAATCTAGAGGGGAAACCAAGGGTCAGAAAGGTTAACTCACTTTTCATGAACACACAGTTAAGAAGTGTCAGAGCTAGGAATTTGAACCCTGGTCTGTCTGATTTCAAAGGCCATGCCCTTACCCACTATTTTGCCAGTGCCTCTGGGTCCCCACACGGGTTCTCCCCTAGCTTGGGTCAGCCTCCTTGGTCACTGAGGGTGCACAGTAGATCAGAGAGCATGAGCTCTGGGCCAGATAGACACACTTTCCCCACTTCCACCAGCTGGGTCCTGCTCAGGGGCCACGAAAGGCTGGGGCAGAGGCTCCCTCTGCTTCACAGGAGAGCTGCTCCCAGAGGGCAAAAGACAGGGGCTCTGCCAGCACCTAGCAAGTACCCAACCCACTTTAAGTGCATGAGCCCCAAACTCTCCATGCAGGTCAGCTCATCTGTGGACAAGTTATGTGATCTATTAAAGTCTCAGTTTACTTTTCTATGGAAGAGATGGTCATTTACCTGCCTTTAGTTATTACTCAAAGAACTGAAGGATGTCAAATGCTTACAGCAGTACCTGGCCCGTGAGAAACACTCAATAAATGTTAGTTCGTGATTACATCCTATTTCGTAACCCAGGAAACAGACAACTAGGAAGGCAACCAACTCACTTGACATCTCTCATCTGGTTCAGGGATTTGACCCCAGCCTGCCTGACCCCAGGCCACCTCCACGTCGACATTAACACACCCACTCAGTGACCAGCAACACAGTAGAGGAAAATGTTATGTTTCAATAAAAAACTACAGCACACCCTTATGGGTATCCAATTCTGGTCCTGCTCTTTGTCATTAACCTAGTTTTCACCTCTTGGTAAATTACTTTTACTTTGTTACCACCCCCCACCATAAATTGGATTGGATCTTGCCATCTTAGATGTTTTTGTCCTCACCAAATTCTCCATTCTTCTAGTTTCCCATTTCTTCCCACCCTCCTGGCATGGATTCCTTGAGAACTACAACCTGACCTTATCGGAAATCCAAGCTGGTGGTGGCTGACCTTCCCCTCCAGATCTAAAGAAGTCTCACAAGCTGAAGCCAGACTACAATGTGATAAAAACTTCAAAAGACTCACCACCACAACAATCATGAACTCTCTCATTTAAATGCCTGATGGTTCACACTATCCAGCAAACATCCTCCACTCCATGAGTCCAACAGATGGTGCAGCTTGTCCTGAATCAACAAACGGTGACTGAACAAGAAATGAACTTACACTGTTCAAAAGAAGAATGTCTCCTCTGTCCTTGAACAAGAAGACGGGCGACAAAGACTCTCCCCTTGATCAAACTCTCGTTAGGCTTCTCTGAGCACCAAGCCCTCTTCTCAAAGGGCCTTGACCTTGGCCTTCCTAGGCAGGCCTGCATAGCCCAGTCTTTGCAAGAATCCTGCTAAGTCAGCTTAGAGAGAATCTCCCACCTTTGATGTGTCAGTCCTTGGCCTGCCTTTAGCAAGAATCCTGTTAGATCAGTTTAGTAAGAATCCCCTGCCCTGGATGCCTCCTCTTAGTAATTTTCCATCCACTGAGGCCTTCATCCTGCTCCTTGGGGCTAAATCCCTACCTGTCCTTGTGTTCAGAGTTCAACCGGATACTGCAGTACCCCTACTGAAATATCCCTGAATAAAACATTCTTTATCATTCTAACAAGCATCAAAATTTTTTTTCTTTACCCTAAGGCTTGCTTCAAGTAGGAGGGCCTTCCTTTCTGAAAATTCTCCAGTCATGTCCCAGTCAAATCCCATCCCAGATCTCCTGCAAGTAACCTTTCTCTCCTGCTCAGCACAAGCAAACCTCCAACAACCAAGGCACTGCTTCCCTGCCCTGTGGATCTTTGCCTCTCACAGGCTGGCTGCCAGCCCACCACTTCCCAGCCGTCTATGCACGCAGAGAACACGAAAATACAGAAATGCATTCCCCATCTGGGAACGCCTCAGAGCTAAACATTATGTAGGATGTGATGGTGTCCGTCCACCCAAAGCGAGGCTAAGAGAAACACCGAGACAGGAGGAGACTGCTGGCGAAGGCCAGTGCGTCAGCAAGAGCTAAATTTAGCCACTGAAGCCTCGAACTTCCTTCTTTTAGGAAGAAAGAGCAGCAGAAAAAAAAATGTATGCACATATTTAAATGAAAAAAACCTTTGAGAGAGGGAGAGAGTCCACATTCTTAGTGACCTGAAGAAATGCATGAGGAGGGACCACTCTTGGGGAGCCTGCCTCAAGTCGGGTGGGGGGGTGGGGAGGGTCCTTTGGACCCAGTGAAGGCATGATACAAAGGAAGCTGCAGACTGAGAAATCCAAACATTAAGTGCTGAGGGCAAGGGGAACAGAGGGATTCTGAAAAGCTACAAATTCTGGAAAAACCTGTAACACAGGTTTTCAAACAGATTTTGTCTTTTAGTAGAGTGGCTAGTATAAAGACATGCATCATCTAGGCCCCAAAGCCTCCAGGGAGGGTCTAGAAACCTGGGAGAAGAGATGGAGACGTTCCAAGTGATGCAAAGTGGTCATCTGAGCACACATGTCGAGCCTCAGCTCTGTCTGTAGCCAGCTCTGCCAGGTTGAGCCATTTCCCCATCTCTGGGCTAAGGATACCCGTCTGTGAAATAACGTAACAGCCTGGCTGCACTGAGACATTATAACATGGTAAGACGCACGCTGTTCTGGATTTATGTGTGGGGAAGCTGGTGGACATTATCAGATTCTACCCGACTTCCACCAGAATTAAGACTTCTGCCTTGACCTTGATAAAAGATCCATTATTAGAGTATTTCACCACACTCTTAGAAATGTATCAATTCCCACAAAGGGCTAATAATCTCACTATAAACAGAGTCCTCATAAGTCAGTAAGAAAAATACAAGAACCTCAACCGGAAAATGAATGAAGGACAGGAAGAGCAATTCACAAAAACATACAAATAACTTAATTCTAAGCCGGGGTTGGGGGGGGCGGGGGGCGGGGAGGAATGGGAATCCTTTGTTAATGGTAACCAGAAAAAGGACATAATTAAAATAAAAATGAGAGCGCTTTCCCCACATGTCAATTAGCAAGTTCCTAAAATCTCAATAATACCCAGCAAGGGCTGGGACTCAGAGAATTTCAAATCCTAGTAGACAGCAAGGTGGCCTGACTTAACCAGTGGCAACCTGGCCAGATGACAACAAAAATTCTTAAGTGGACATCCCAAGCAACCTAATAATTCTGTTAGGGGAAACACACTGACTGAAACCGTTACTATGGCCAGGCACCATAGTAACTATTTGCATGAGTTGTTTTATGACAGGAGGTCCTGGTAAGGAACACAGAACTAATAAGCCACCACCAACTGGAAGAGTTCAGGAAAGGTCAGAAGGAGACACCACAGGTCCGACCACCTCCCAGAATCCTTCTCTCTGGCATCCATCTTGGCTGAACAAGGCGTACACCACTAGGAAGGACTCTGAGTCAGAATGATTGGCTAAAGACAACCCAGCACCACAAACTAATCCCGTCACCACAAAACCCAAGACTGCCATGTGGCAAAGCTGTTCTCCTGGGTTCCCTCACCCTACTGCTCTCCACCCAGGTGCCCTTTCCCAATAAAATCTCTTGCTTTGTCAGCAGATGTGTCTCCTTGGACAATTCATTTCTGAGCATTAGATAAAAGCCCAGCTTCGGGTCCTGGAAAGGGTCCCCCTTCCTGCAACAATTCTACTTCTAAAATTCTGTCCTACAAAATTATTCAAGAATGTGTATAAAAAAATTACATCTTTAAAGATTTAACCACAGTAAAAATTGGCAACGATCTTCTAATAAGGACACAACTCTATGGTGAAATACAATAAAGCTAAAAAAATCAGGCTGCAAAAAATGCAGAGATAAGGGAAATGTTTATATTTCCTATTAAGTGAAAGACAAATTCTAAAGCTATATAGACAGTGGAATCCAATTTTACATATGAAAGTGAAAGTCGCTCAGTTGTGTCCCATTCTTTGTGACCCCATGGATTATACAGTCTATGCAATTCTCCAGGCCAGAATATTAGAGTGGGTAGCCTTTCCCTTCTCCAGGGGATCTTCCCAACCCAGGGATTGAACCCAGGTATCCTGCATTGCAGGCAGATTCTTTACCAGCTGAGCTACAAGGTAAGCCCAAATTTTACATATAAGTCATCTCTAATACACATAGGAACACAAATAAATACTCAAAGGACAAACAAAAGTATTACCAGTGCTATCTCTGAAAGTGGCATGATCATGGCTGGTTTTATTTTCTTACTTTACTTTTCTGTATTACTTTTACTTTTCTGTATTTTCAAAATCCTTAAATAAAAAAAATCTTTTATATTCAGAAAAACCCTGAAACAACAGAAAACTCTTTGAACAACAAAAAAGAAAAAAGATGTCTTCCCTTCTTTATAATATGTAGAAGGCATTAAAAAAACAACTCCAGCCAGGAACCTGACTCAGGTCCCTTGCCCAGCACACTCTTCAGAAAACTTCTTCCTCAAGCATACCCCTGACCCCTAAGGAACTCTCAGTCCCTGGGCCCTACTTTCATGTTTCCACTCATCCTCCTCTCACCTAAGATCTATCACTCTCCATTCATGCAAAGAATGTGGATTGAAACTCCAAGTCCC
Organism: Cervus elaphus; assembly: GCF_910594005.1. Classification (NCBI taxonomy): domain Eukaryota; kingdom Metazoa; phylum Chordata; class Mammalia; order Artiodactyla; family Cervidae; genus Cervus; species Cervus elaphus. The sequence goes on along the minus strand of NC_057823.1, from coordinate 54,701,079 downwards.
TCAGACACCAAGGGTCTGTCTAGTCCTTTTCTTGTCCAGCCTTCTACCTTTAAGCAAATGAAGCCACAGAGGGCCGGTTTTCATGACGGTTTCAGAGACTGTCAGCTCCTTGGGTTCTTTCTTATAAACTCTGAGGAGGGCAGGCAGGCAGCACTCAGGGTTCAGGAGCAAAGTTAAGACTCAGGAATTGAGGGCAGGAGCCCAGAGCTGGCTTACAGTTCAGCTCTCTCCAATCCCACCAACTGCAGGCTCTCCTCAGCCAGCCAGGGACCCCTAGCTGGGAGGGCATGGGGCCCTGGCATCCCCAGCCCCATCTGGCTGGGGCATGCCTGCCTGCTCACCCTTCAACTTCCCTCATTCATCCCCGTATCAACCCTGTCCCTGTTCCTGATTCCAAAATGAAAAGGTTCAGAGAAATGAGGTGAACTTCATTAATACAGTTAACTATCTAATCTTTTACAATCCTATCACCTCATAGATCAAGAACTTCTTATTTTCAACATATGAGTCAGAAATCACTCAGCCATGATTAATAGAAGCCACCAAAGTTGACATGGGACGGCTTAAGTGGAGAAAAATGGAATTCATTAGCTCACATTACTAGGTTGTCTGGAGTGCACATATAGCTTCAGGCATGACGGGATCTAGGTGTTCAAACATCAGGGCTCTATTTGTCTTTCTCCATTTAGTGACCAAGATATTCATCAACAGAACCAATAAATTGCCTTCAGTGGAAGAAATTTTTCAATAAAAAAGGTATTCACCAACAGGCTTACATTTATACCCTATCAATCCCAGTAAAAGTACATCATCTTCCCCAAGAATTCTGGCAGAGAAGTGCCAGGAAGGACTCAGCTGGCTACGTTCAACAGTCCACTCCTAGGGACACAGGGCAAAGGCCTTCCAGTCACAAGGAAAAGGTATTCTCTTCCTAGAAGGGAGTGGGAGCTGCTGGAAAGGAAAAAAAACAGAGTTCCATCTTAATGAATCTCCTACTTTAAGAACATGTTAGTTTCTTGGCATAGGCATTCACTGGCAGTGGTAAGCATGAATGACACCATCGACCTGGGGTTACTTTGCCACCAGGGCAAAATGAATTATTAGTGTACATTCAGAAGAAATGCCCAAATACTACAACAACAATCTAAGTGAGGATGCATTTTTTTAAACTCACGTTTGAGGCATGTGTTACATATAGTAAGATTCACCCTTTCTAGTAAAGAGCTCTACCAATGTTAGTGAATGCACACAGCCATGTGTGACCACCACCACAATCAGGGTATAGAACATTTCCATATTCCCCACTCCCAGCCCCTAGCAACCACTGATTTGCTCTGAAGCCTTATAACTGAGTACCATGAAGTTATATTTCTAGAATATCATAAAGTTCTTCAGTGTGCAGCCTTTTAAGTCTGGGGGCAACCCACTCCAGTACTATTGCCTGGAAAATTCCACGGATGGAGAAGCCTGGTAGGTTACAGTCCATGGGATCGCAAAGAGTCGGACACAACTGAGCAACTTCACTTTCTTTCACTTAGAACGCACTTGAGATTCATCTATGTTGGTGCACATGTCAAGTAGTTCACTCCTTTTATTGCTGATCATTGATACACACACCCTCCCACACACACACACACCCCACACCCCAAATGCTTAAATTTCCTATATGTACCCAGGAACATGGGTTACATCCAAGAGCAAAATAACATCTTTACTTTATTCTCGTGGCACTTTCATTTTAACGGGAAGAGACCAAAAATGGATAAACACACGCAGTTCATCAGGAACTAAGAAATGACATGAATCTAAACAGAGCAGGCTGGCACGTGGAGGGGGTGGTGCCATTGCAATAAAGGATCAAGAAGAGCCTCCGAGGGATGCACAGCAAGCAAGGCAGACACCTTGCCGTTACCGTGAGGAGAAGCATTCCAGACAGAAGGAATCACCGGAGCAGAGGCCTGAGATCTAAACAGGCTTGGGGTGTTGGAGGAACAGCAAGCTGCCCAGAGGTTGCAAGGATCACAACCATGGAGAGGACAGGAGATGAGGTGGGAGGGAGGGTAGGGCCTCACAGACGAGGGTGATGAAACCTCTGGGTTTCACCCAAGTGAGATGGCAAACTGTCTAATCCAGACACCCCACACCCTCTGCCTTCTCCACACCGACACACAAGAGGCTGGGTCCTGCTGGAGACCTTTCCAGAGCCTCCCAAGTAAGAGCCACAGCCAACCCTGCCTTCACACCCACCACCTCTCCTGCTCCGACACTTCACAGAGCAAGCTCCTTGGAGCCTGCCTGCGACACCACTTGCTATGGTCCTATGTCTCCCCAGCAGGACCAGCTACATCCTTTGCCAGTCCCAGATGGGACTGCCAGATAAAATGGGTTAAACTTGAATTTCAGATATACCATGAGTACTTTTTAATGTAAGTATGTCCCAGATACCGCACGGGACCTACCTGGGCCTCTCTTCCAGCAACTTTACAGAGGAAACAAATATCAGCCTCCCCGTACCGCACACTCTCCACATCTGCGTCCTCACCCACTCAGATGGGAGCCACTCCCGCCCACAGACAGTCTCTACCTCAGGCCTGGCTCCCACGCACTCATGCCTACTCGGTTTTTGTACTATTCATTCCCCATCTCCTCTCTGCATTTTCAACTTCTGGTCTCCCAGAGGTCTACTTTTCTCCCACAGTTCAACACGCTCCAGTCTTCCCCAGTTTTTTAAACCTTCCCCAGATCCTCCCATACCACTACCCTTCCCTTCATGTTCAGATACTTCGAATGATGTATCACCTTCCCTTGACTTCCCCACCTCCCCGTGTCCAATCAACGGCCCACTCTCTGGCCGTCTCCTCCTGAACTTAAGGACACTGCTCTTGCTACAATCATCAATGACCTTCTCGGCATTCACTTCTCAGTACCATCTTTCCATCTTAAAGCTCTCTTGGCTTGGCTTCAGTGACACCAGATTTCCTGGCTTACTGTATTGGAGGCAATGGCTTCACAGTTTGCCCCTTCATATACACTGGGATCCTGAGTCTCTGTCCTGGACTCTCGTTTCACACATTCCATGCTCACCCTTGGTGGAAACCATAGGGTCTACATGAGGAAGAAGTCCTCATCTCTCCACACTTCTCTCCTGAGTTTCAGGTTCTAATGAATACAGGGCAGCTCCACTATTACCTCCTTGAACTCAACATGTCCAAAATCAAACTAAACTAGGAAAGAGTGGACTCATATTCCCAACCTCCCTCATCCCTGGCATCACCTCCTATTTTCTGCATGTGACTGGCACATCCATTAACCCATTTCCAAGTCACAAACTCAGGTTTCAACCTTGGTTCTTCTTCCTCCTCCTCTCTGATATAGAAATCCTATCAATTCTGTTCTCTACATGTCTCTTGATTACATACATTCTTTCCCCTATCTCAGTTACTGCTCTCTCCCCACTACTGGAATCTCAACAGCCTCCCAGCCCAGCCTGTTTCCAGTCTTGCCTGCTTCCGTTTGCGCCCAGTAGCCCCATCCCTCAATGCCACCTCTCACAGAATAGACCGAGGTTCTCTCAAAATACCTCAATCCTCAGCCAGACCACACCATCTCTTGCCTCCCTCTAGGCTTCTGCACATCCCTTTTCCTCTGCCCAGCATGCCTTTTTCACCCCGTTTATGTCCTCACTCCCCAGTAGAGCTAACCCCTACTCACCAGCCACAAGCAGTCAGCAGGGTGGTGAGGGTGACAGTACACTCGGGTTTCCTGGGTTCCAATCACAGTCTCACCACTTCGCAGGTGTGTGCCTTTAATCCTTCAGGAAAATAGGAGTGATTATTGAGAGGACATCATTGTTTAGGTACCAAACCATTTCTCCTCCTTCCTAACAGAATCCCAAATCTGCTCAGGGGCCACATGCTCATTCCGGTGAACCCATTGTGATTGGTATCACTCATAGAAACCTGCCTTCTTTTTGCCCGTGATTAATTCTGGCCAATGCAATGTAAGAGGAAATGTATAGAGGACTCTTGGAAAATACAGTACTAGTCTTTTAGAATCAGGCAAGAAAAGCCCCTGCTCAGGGCCCCAGCGGGCAGGAGGGTCCCAGTGATCACAGTCCACAGGTACAAGTTAAACAACACATCGGCACCCCACCCCTCAGAGTCACACGGCATCATCCATAACCCTCAACATCTGCTTTGAAGAATAACACAGTTCAGGTCCCAGAGAAATACTTCACACCTCTGCCCTAGGTCTTGAAAACAAAAGGTAACTGCATCCAATGGAGAAGGTCGGTAGATGTGCTTTGGCCAGCTGAAGAGACAAAGACAAATACAGCTTAAAAAAAAAAAAAGACAAATACGGCTGTAGAGTGTTGGGAGCACTTGAGGAGAGCAGACAAATGAGCTTGTCAAACCCTTCCTCTCAGCACAAATGCAACACGTTCTTGCAAAATGAGAAATTCAAGAAGGCCGAACGTCCCTTTTCTTGCTTCTGTTCCTATTCACAGTTCCACAGATTAGTGTTATATTAGCACCAGTGGTACACAGTGGCTGAGCAACTTTTTGCAAAACTGTATCATTTTTCCATAGATATATGCAGATACACAACTCACACACATATGAAATAAAACACGCATGAAGCATAATACTAATTCTTATTTTTGGAAATGAAATGGATATTGAGCACTGTAATTACAGACGTTAAGTTTTAAAAACTAAAACTAAGATTTAATTTTCAAAACATTAAATGACTTTTGGCTTTTAAAGAATTTTGACTAAAATGTTAATATTAATCAATTGTATTCTGCCTCATTACTTTTAATAGATAAATCTAAGTATTTTAGAAGAAAAATAGCTTCTTAAAAAGACCACTTTAAAAAAAAAAAAGATCACTTAACTACTATCTTATTTGAATATAACTGTGTAATTTGGGTAATTTTGCAGGCAAGGTAAATGCTCTTATGTTTGCACCTAACACTGGCACTGCACAATATAAAGATAAACGGCAAAACTCATGCTAATAAGTTAATTTTTCTTTACCTAGAATGTTCAACAGCAAACAAAAAATATCATGACGAGAGATGACAAAAAGAAAGTCAAAAAGCTCTGTTTTAGTATCTTAAGTGGCAATTTTTTTCTGTTTTTTGAAAAGGGATCTCACACTTTTCACTGGGCCCCACAAACTACGTAGCTGGCCCTGATGGCAGAGCAGAAAGAATCTTCATTGTTTTGGTCACTGGCCAGCCACTGCCAACCTTAGGCCCACCAATCCCAGATTTCTTGGTTGGTTATGTTTTTTAAGATTTTTTGGATGTAAGCCATTTTTAAAGTTCTTATTGAATTCATTACAATATTGCTTCTATGTGTTATGTTTTGGTTTTTTGGCCACAAGGCATGTGGGACCCTAGATCCTCAACCAGGGTTCGAATCCACAGCCCCTGCATTGGAGGGCAAAACCTTAACCACTGGATCCAAGGCAGTCTCCAGATTTCCTGTTTAATCAACAGTCAATGTCATTCTGATTAAAGCCACTGTTGGGCTTTGACTTGAGGTAAGTGACTAGAAAATAGCTCAGTTTTGAGTACTCACTATGAGCCAGCACAATGCTAAAGAGGAAGCTCTTGCAGCACTGCTCGGCACATAGTAGCGTGCCATGCAATTCACCATCTTAACTGAGTACTTTTCAGAGTTAAAAGAGGGTACATAAAAAACAATGTCAGAACCAGAGGACCTTACCAGGCCAGCTAAGAATTATCACTCTACTGTTAGCTATTTTCCCATGTATTAACTTGAACAGTATTCTCTGTTCTCCAAATCTGCATGAAGGGCCCACAACACCCTTCAGGTCCTCTGCTGCAGCACTGCTCACAGTCTGTAGCTCAAGAACATCTTACAAGTCCATCTACCTGAGCAGACAGCAGCTCTAAGGAGGTGGGGCTTGGATGTGTTCTGTCCTCCACTGCAGGCATCCACAAGGGCCTCCTGAAGAGTGGGTGCTCAATTTCTTCTGCAAAATGAACTCATCTGGTCTCTCCTGTCAATGCCTGCCTGACCCTGGTGATGCCACTATAGAGTGAAATGCCCTTACATTTTCATTTGGACTCTGTGGGAATGGGACCTTTATTTCCTTCACTGACATGTCCCCTGAAGTCCTAAATGCAGTGCCCAGGAGGTAACGGTACTCAGGCAATGCCTGTTGTGCTTCCAGCATCCTTTCCAACAACCAGGTAACACCTGGGGATTTTAATGACAGAAGGAAGGTGAACCTAGCATTCCTACTGCCCTGCATCTAGTTATAACGTCTAGTTCTAGAAGATTGAGGATCAAGACGAAGGAGCCCATTCTACCTAGGCACTAGGCTTTATTTCTCTCTCGTCATGTGACTTTTTTTAAGCTGTGCTTTTCTGGCAGAAGCTCACATGTATCTCACCAGACAAGGAGGAACCCAACTTCCTAGCTCCTTCCGCCCCCAGACATGGCTCTCCATATCATGAGATAGTAATCCATCTCTTCCAGCAGACCCCAGAGCACAAAATCCTCTCCCAAGAAGGAAAAGACCAGTCCAACACGCTTCAGTGAGCTAGAAAGGAAGGACAGAAGTAAAACATAAAGGTTGCTCTCTTTCCCTCCTGCCTTCTTTTCACATGCAATCAGCCCACAGTCCCTTTGGGGGTCAGATACAACAGTGGCCAAGCAGTTCAGCTGCCTCACCCCAGCTGCTTACCACCATCCAACCCCACTAGCAGAGCCCCATTCCACTCTCCAGAAGAAGATGAGTCCTGCTCTGGACATTCATCAGCATCAAGGGCCAGCTGCAGTTTGGGGGCTAACATCCTACCAGCTGTCCAGCTGCCTGCAGCCATGCCAGAGACATCACTTTACTGGGGACCCTCCCCTGGCAGCCAATCAAATACATCATGGCCCACTTTACATCACCTCTCCTATGGTCTGCTCTCAGGTAACCCAGCCTGCAGAACACAAGTGGTGGTGAAAGTCATGCAAATACTTAAACAGCTCCCATAAGACATCACCCACTTTGTTGTTCCCACACTGTGTGGGATTTCACAAACATGCCTTACCTTTCACTACCCAGGGGGACTCTTTCTCCATCAGTGAGGGATCCTTTTTCTTTTCCCCCTCATTAATGCAGATATCACTGGAGCAGCCATTAAACCTAAAATGAAATTTTGAGGTAATTATCTGTCTTTAGACATAGAAGAAGGCTTTACAAGGTAAAGTAAATTCTTCCTGGAATTTTGTGGATTTTTCTTCCCGACCCTTTATGTCTCACTTTCCTACTTTATAGGACTTAAAATTCTTTTTTCCTGAGTCAACTTCACTAGGTAAAAAAAAGAAACACTTCTGGTTGTGGGAGGAAGGGAGGGGAAAACAAGCAAATACAATGGGGTCCCCTGGCCCCCATCTGTTCCAAATCTTCCCCTCACAGGATGTAATGTCTAAAAAGCAAGAAAAATACTCCTTCCTCTTGCAATATTAGGCAGGATCTTGCATGCAAAGAGAAGAATGTCTGGTTACTCTGTGGGCTTTCATCTGTTTTTTAACTCACACATGGCCGAATTACCCTGGCCACCCAATCCCATTTCCCTCTCTCCCCCAAAAACCTCAGGTGCTCAGCAGGGCTCACCACTAGTGAAGTGCATCCTGGTTCAGCCAAGGAGCCCCCACCCCTCCACACCGCACCACCAACCCCTTTGGCACAAAAGATTTGCTCTAAGCCTCCCCAATGACTTTTGCAGATTTCTTAGCTGATGACCTGCCAAAGGGAAGCCAGGACCCCCAGAGGAAGTGGGCCACATGCTCAGTTGCTCAGCTGTGTCCGACTCTTTGCAACCCCACAAACTGTAGCCCGCCAGGCTCCTCTGTTCATGGGATTCTCCAGGCAAGAAGAATACTGGAGTGGGCCACCTGGGAGGGTAAAATGAGTGGGCTCGCTGGTCTCCACCTCTCCTGCGCCCTCATGTCCTGCTTCCAGGGACTGCATAGGCGCAGATGTACATGCGCAGCCAAGGCCAGCGCATTCCAACAGGAAGGAGGTTCCCCAGTAGCTGCTACAATCCTACCAATGCCTTTCCAAGACGGCCAGAGTGCTATTTATAGGAAGGGGAGCCGACTGGGCTAGGCCAGTTCCACCAACCCTTCTTCCCAGCTTCTGTAGTTCTCCTTCAAATTAAGTGAAGAGGCCTTCCTCCCTGAATTGCCCAATTTTTACGCAAGGGCAGAGCACTCATTTACATGACTGAGAAACCCTGACTGAGATGGCAAAGGATCTGCTTGATCTGCCCCTCCCGCTCAGGCCCTCCAGCTTCCTCTACTCTGGCCCCACAGCCCCCTCTGTTTTTTCCGCATCGTACACCTAGGATTTCAGAAACACTCCTTTCTGCCCTCCCTGACCCACATTCCCTCGTGCACCTTGGCACGTGCTCCACATTATCCGTCCTTCCTGCCCTCTCACCCCTTCTTATCACAACCAACAAGACCCTGTGTGCTCTACCCTGGCGTGCTACCTCCTCCCTGCTGTTCCTCAACATGCCCCAGGGACTTTGCACTTGCTGTTGCCGCTACCCAGAGCATATTCTTCTGGGGTGTTTGAAATTCTGGCTTCTTCACATGATATAAATTTCTGCCTTAAAATCACCCCCCTAGACGGGCCTTGCTCATAAAAACCAACCCCATTATTCTCTCCTTGCTCTACCCTACATGCCACACAACACAGTCAAAAAAAAATTTTTTTTAAGGGGGAGAGGAAGAGGAGCCCTCTTGGGACCAGCTCTCTGCTCTCTAAAACCAAGCCCAAAGAATGAACGTGCAGACACAGGAGTGGAAGGGGAGGGTGGGACAAACTGGGAGAGTCGGATTGACATATACATACTACAGTGTATAAAATAGGTAGCTAGTGGGAAGCTGCTGTGTAGCACAGGGAGCTCAGCTCAGTGCTCTGTGATGACCTAGAGGAGTGGGATGGGGGGATGTGGGAGGGAGGCGCCAGAGGGAATCCATCTATGTGTACTTATAGCTGACTCACTTCACTGTACAGCAGAAACTAACACAACATTGTAAAGCAATCATGAGCGCCTGCTAAGTTGCTTCAGTCTTGTCTGACTCTTTGAGACCCTATGGACTGTAGCTGCCAGGCTCCTCTGTCCATGGGATTTTTCCATGCAAGAATACTGGTGTAGGTTGCCATGCCCTCCTCCCGGGGATCTTTTTGACCCAGGGCAATTATACTCCAATAATAAAATAAAAATAAAACAAATTAAAAAATAAAACAAAACCAAGCCCAACTTTGTCCCCATCTATCTTTCTCCCCATCTTCCTGACCTTCTCTGCCCCCCACGCCCCATCCCCGCCAAAGACGCTATTTCTGTGGGCTGCCCTGAAAAAGGGTGATGGATTCCACAGGCCAGCCCCTCTCAGCTCACTTCTCCGCTCCCCACAAATTTAGAAAGCCAGCAAGGAGCAGAGTGAGCTGCCTGAGCCCTATTGCACTCTACTGCTCAAAGCTGCAAGCCTGGGAGGCAGGAGAGTTCATTAGGCCGGAAAGCCACGCAGGGAGGCCCACGCCCTAGTGGCTGGTGAGTTCCAGCGGCTAGCTTGGAGGGCGGGGAGGGGAGCTGGTTGTAGAACCGGCCCAAGTAGGTTTCCACATAAAGGAAAAAAGTAAACAGATGAAGGTTCTTCCTCAGCCCTTTCAGTCTCTCAAGAGGAGAGCAAACCTTCAAGTGTCTGTCAAAAAGCTAACGCGATTTAAAAATGCTTTTGAAAGGGCTGGAAGAGGAAACAGCAACTACTGACCACCCCCTGCACTGGCCTGCAGCCTAGGCGCGCCCACTCTCCCCTCGGCTCACTCTGTCTTGCGGGTACTGTTCACACAGAGACCCAGAAAATCGGAAGGTACCTTGGCGGAAGCGGGAACCAACCCTCGTCCCCTCAGCCGTCCACTACGGGCTACTGACCCCCTTTCCCCGCCAAGAAAGAAGGCTTCACGAGAGCAGAAAACCGGCCAGAACTGGAAAACGCGGATTCCACACAGCCATCACGGCAGGACACTCATCCCCCTCTCGCGCTTGGAATCTGGGAGCTACTGAATGGGCCTGCCCCGGTCTCCCGGAAGCAGTTCTCTCTCCCACCCCACCTCCCACCACAGGTGGACCTCGTTAGTGGCAGCCTGTTTAAGTTCAGGTGAAACGAATTTCCAAACAGGCTTGCCCAGCAATTAAAGGAATGCGGCCTCCCCAGTGGCTCAGCGGTACAGAATCCGGCTGCAGTGCAGGAGTCACAGCAGGCATGGGTTCGATCCCTGGATGGGGAAGATCCCCTGGCGGAGGACATGGCAACCAGCTTCAGTATTCCTGCCTGGAGAACACCATGGACAGAGGAGCTTGGCAGGCTACAGTCCACAGGGTCACAAAGAGTCGAACTCGACTGAAGCCACTTAGCACGAAGGCAACAATTAAAGGAATAGAAACCCTTCTCAAATATTCCAGATTCCGGTTCTGTCATGCTCGGGCAATTTTACCCGACGCTGTCACTGAGTACCATCATGCTAGTTAGGGTGACCAGCCACCCGGGTTGCTGGGGACTTGTCCAGGTTTTAGCACTGAAAGTTATGCATCCCAGGATGGTGGGTTATTTATCACTCCCCAACCTCCTCCCCTCCCTTCCTCACAGTTTCATGTGGGCACATATTTTGGAAAAGCGGACTTCCTGGTATTGCTCCCTAATCCTGATGCCCTTGCTGTGTTTTAGAGGGAAGGAAAGTGGTGAATCCAGAGGCTGAATTAGTCTCCTTCTACCAGAGCCTTTAACTTAGAAAGAGGAAAATAGGTAAGAATAATATCAAACCTGCAGCACTTTGCTGTATATACAGTACTTTGTTTTGATTAATCTATGAGGTTGGTACTGTTTCCAGACTGGAAAACTGAGGCCCAGAATCACATATAATAAGTGGTAGGGTTGGCAGCCCAGTACAGGCAATGACACCAGGGCTCACAGACTAATTCACTATATTGATCTGTGATCTGTAAAGATAAAGAGGCCTTGTCATTTTGACCACAGGCGAGAGAAACAACATGAAGCTACTTATGTGAGACTGAAAAGGCATAAACTCACACACGTGGAGCAAAACACTAAGGAAGCAGGATTGTGAGAGAAAAGGGAACCTTCATACACTGTTGGTGGGAATGTAAATTGGTGCAGCCACTGTGGAACAGGTTTCTCGAAAAACTAAAAATAGAACTACCATGCATGTGCATGTGTGTTAAGTCACTTCGGTCATGTCTGACTCTGCAACCCCATGGACTATAGCCCCCCAGGTTCCTCTTCCATGGGATTCTCCAGGCAAGAACACCTAAGTGAGTTGCCATGCCCTGCTCCAGGGATATTCCCAACCCAGGGATCAAACTCACAGTCTCTGTCTCCTGCCTTGGGAGGCAGATTCTTTACCACTAGCATCATCTGGGAAACCCTAGAACTATCTAACTTATGACCTAGCAATTCCACTCCTGGGTATAGATCTGAAAAATACAAAATCACAAATTATAAAATATACATGCACCCCAATAGCAGCATTATTTATTACTGCCAAGATATGGAAACAACTTGTGTTCATCAATAGATATATAAGATGTGAGATATATATATATATGGATGTATACACACACACACACACACATATATACACAATGGAATATTACTCAGCCATAAAAAGGAATGGAATTTCACCATTTGTGGCAACATGGATGGACTCAGAGGGTATTATGCTAAGTGAATTAAGTCAGAGTAAGACAAATATTGTATATTATCACTTATATATGGAATCCAAAATGTACAACAAACTAGTGAATATAATAGAAAAGAAGCAGGCTCATAGATACAGAGAATAAACTAGTGGTTGCCAGTGGCAAGAGGAAAAAGGGGAGGGCCAATATACACATAGGGGGCTAAGAGGTACAAACGATTATGTATAAAGTCAGCTATAAGGATATACTGTACAAGATGAAAATAGAGCTGATATTTTATAATAACTATAAATGGAGTATATCCTTTAAAAATTGTGCATCACTATATTGTACACCTTTAACCTATTTAATATTATACATCAACTATACTTCATTTTTTAAGAAAAATAAATAAATTTTTAAAAATTGTATGGAACCTATGAAAAAGAAAGTGGGATTATGAGACTGTGACCACAGACTCTCCTATAGATGAGACTAATAGCTGCTGTGAGGTGAAGGCCAGGTTCATATCAGTCAGGACACTACTGCCCTGGTGCAGAGTCTCACCACATCACCCACTAACATTGGCCATACCCCTATCCACACACCCAGTGACTACCAGATGCATCCATTAAAACTCCAAAACTGACTGACACTCTCAATAGCTGCCCTTCATAACAAAATCCAGGCCCCTCAGCCTGACTCTCATCCATTGCCTTGAAGATAAAAGTGGAGGCCAACTTTACAGGAACCAGTTTGGCATGATAGGTCACAAACCTTAATAAATGTTCATGCCCTCTGATTTTATAATCTCCCTTCTAAGAATTTTCCCTAAGGAAATGGTTGTAACTGGCAGTGACTGGGAGTAGGAGGGTGACATTTTACACATAAAAGTGTTCATACATAGAGTTATCTCAAACAATGAACCTGGAATAATGCCCATGGCTAACAATAAAGAAATAGTTAACTAAGCTATGATGTATCTGATCCATCCATTCAACTGGCTGTTATGCAACCACTAAAATGTATGTTTATGAAGAGCTGAATATAGCATAGAAAATGCTTGGGCTACAATGTTAAGCAAAACACACAGAAAATAAAATTAAATATATAGACAGTGTGATCACAACTATCTGAAAACAAAAACACTACTTACAGTGAAAGGACTGTAAGGAAATGAATAAGATGAAAAAGAACGAACACTTACCAAGCACTCTAACTGCTTTACCTTCTTGTCTCATTTAACCTTCACGGCAAGCCTACCAGTTAGGAACGATTTTTAACCGTCACCTAACCAGAGCTACAAGAGGATAATGAAGCTGCCCAATGGATACCCATTGTTAACAGTGGGGGGGGGGGGGGGGGGAGGGATCTGAACAAGATGTGCCCAATTCATGCCCTTACACTGCCTGCTGTACCACACCAAAAGCAGACAGTAGCTCGACCTGGCTAGAGAAACAGCTAGCAACTTACTGTCCCTCTACTTTCTTTTTTTTTTTTTCTGTCCCTCTACTTTCTACTTTATTTTCCAAATTGTATTAACTATTAGTACATTTTTCCTTAACTGTTTCTTTCCATTTCGAATCTCATAGAGGCATATAACATCTGATGGGTCATACTACTTTTTTAATGTGGAAAACAATAAGCTTACACTAAATAACATACAAGGCAATATCAATTCTTTCATCTTAAATTCTCCACAGTTTGGCTTTCTGCTATCCTTCTGGCCACATTTCTAACTATTCCTTTTTCACAGTCGTTCAGTCCCCAAGCTAAGTTATTTGGTGACATGGTCTGATCCACGAGCTAGAAAGAACAGCTCTGGGGGCGGTGAGGAAGGTGGACAGTTGAGGCAGGTGGTGCAGAAGGTGGGGGCAGGTGAGGGACTGAGTAGAGGTGGCCCTCGTGAAGATGCCCTGGCAATCTAACACACATGTAACACATGTAACACACACAGGGAAAAGACATGCCCACAGCGGCCAAAGGAAAAAAAGCGTGCATGGAAAAGCATCAGCATTAGACAAAAGAAACAGCAAAAGGACCTGGAGTTGGAATATAGGCTCCCTCCCCATTTCAGGGCCTCCTGGCTGCATCTGCAAGGAAGCCAGGAGAGGGCAGGCCTCCAGTCCCCAGGCCCGGAACAGTCAGGATAAGAGGACTGGGGGGAAGGAGGAGCACCAGCATCCACACCACATGGCTTTCTGGACCAGACCTCCCCGGGAACGGCCTTCTCTAGTTGGAGGGAGACAGCGAGTTTTTGAGGAAACAAATTACAGCTTGGCTGCAGCTAAGCAGTAGCAGCACAAAGTGTGAAAAGTTGCAAAAAGGATGCTCAGATTTCACTAACTTTTCTCAATCCCTGCACTTTGGAGGGCTTTCCAAGTGAGGAAGCCACAATATTGCTGGAAGAAATAATATCAAGAGGAGGAACCTTTTCTACAGTAGTTCTCAGCCCTTGAAGGGCCCCAGAATTACAGAAGATGGTGAGTGTTTAAAATGCATATTTTCAGGCTCGTCCCCAAACATTCTGATTTCATTGATCCTGCTCAGGCCTACAAGTCTGCATTTTAATGAGAATTTCCCCAAGTTGTTCTTATGTTAGGTTCCAGTCTACCTAATATGAAACTCTAACAGAGCCTTGGTGGTGTAAGGTCTTACATCTGACATTTGGGGCACATTTCTTTCAATTATGTTATCTTTTAAAAACATATTACAAAAAAAAAAAAAAACATATTACAACGTTTTCCTGGTGCCTCAGTGATAAAGAATCCATCTGCCAATGTAGGAGACACGGGTTCAATCCCTGGAGTGGTAAGATCCCACGTGCCTCGGAGCAACTAAGCCATGCACCACAACTACTGCTGCGGCGCTCTAGACCAAGGTGGTGCTCTAGACTGACAGTGCTCTAGACTGAGGCGGCGCTCTAGACTGACAGTGCTCTAGACTGAGGCAGTGCTCTAAAGCCTGCGAGCTGCAACTGCTGAGCCCACGTGCTGCTAACTACTGAAGCTCGCACACCTGGAGCCTGTGCTCCACAAGAGAAACCACTGCAATGAGAAGCCCACACATGGCAATTAGAGTAGCCCCTGCCCACCGCAACTGGAGAAGGCCTGTCCACAGAAATAAAGGCCCATGACAGCCATAAATGGATTAAAAAATAAATAAATAAATCTTTTATACAAAAAATATATTACAATGGAAATTCTTTGTATTATTTTTGCAACTGTCTGTAAGAAAAGTTATTTCAAGAATTTAAAATATATATCCAACCAGTCCATCCTAAAGGAGATCAGTCCTGGGTGTTCATTGGAAGGACTGATGTTGAAGCTGAAACTCCAATATTTTGGCCACCTGATGTGAAGCGCTGACTCATTTGAAAAGACCCTAATGTTGGGAAGGATTGAATGAAGGAGGAGAAGGGGACAACAGACGATGAGATGGTTAGATGGCATCACCAACTCAATGGACATGAGTTTAGGTAAACTCCGGGAGTTGGTGATGGACAGGGGGGCCTGGCCAGCTGCGGTTCATGGGGTCGCAAAGAGTCGGACACGACTGAGCAACTGAACTGAACTGATACGAGTAATATATGCCTATAGTAAAATATTTGTAATAGCATCATATTACCTAAAGTGGAAAAGGGACAACCCCTTCACCATTACCACCACCACCACCAGCCCCAGTCCACTCTCCAAACTCACCACTGTGAACAGTTTGGTATATATTAAGCAAACAAGTCAGTAGGTGTGTTTTTCATTTTTTAACAATAACTAATGCCTGAAAAAATGTGATGAAAATGATACTGAAGTTGTTAAAGTGCAAATTAATA
The DNA here is from genome assembly GCF_910594005.1 of Cervus elaphus. NCBI lineage: Eukaryota > Metazoa > Chordata > Mammalia > Artiodactyla > Cervidae > Cervus > Cervus elaphus. The sequence continues at coordinate 54,685,513 of NC_057823.1, read as the reverse complement.
CAGCCCTTTTGAAAAGTAATTTAGCAATGTGTATTCAAAACCACAAAAGTATTTTGTACACCTTATATTACATGTTATATGTCAATTATAGCACAATTTTTTAAATTACAATTAAAAAAATACTCATACTCGTAGACCTACTGATTCCATGTCTAGGTATCTCTCCAAAGAACATCACTCTCCTAGAATGGTATGTAATGAGTTGTTTTTTGTTTGATTTTTTAATTTTATTGTAGCAAGAACACAAAATGAGATCTACCCTCTTAAATTTTTAAACATATAGTACATTATAACTCACTCTAGACACAGGGCTAGGTCTCTAGAGTACAGCAGGTCTCTAGAGCTTACTCATCATGTGTGTGCTCAGTCGCTCCAGTCGTATTCGACTCTGAAACTTTATGGACTGTAGCCTGCCATGCTTCTCTATCCATGGAATTCTCCAGGCAGGAATACTAGAATGGGATGCTGTCCCCTCTTCCAGGGGATCTTCCCAACCCAGGGATCAAACCCAGGTCTCCTTCACTGCAGGCAGATTCTTTACCGCTGAGCCACCAGGGAAGCCCCTACTCATCATGTTTGACTGAAATTTTATGCCCACTGATTAATAAACCCCCCATTCCTCCTCCCCGCAGCCCCTGTCAACCACTGTTCCACTCTTTGATTCTATGAATTTGACTACTATAGAAACCTCATGCTAAGTGGAATCATGTAGTATTTGTCTTTCTATAGTTGGCTTATTTCATTTAGAGCTATGTCCTCAAGCTTCACCCATATTGTCACATATTGCAGAATTTCATCCCTTTTAAAAACTGAATAGTATTCCATTTTGTGCATACACCACAGTTTATCCATTCATCTACTGATGTACATGTAACTTGGTTCCACATCTTGGCTGTTGTGAATAATGTGAACATAGAAGTACTGATATGGCTCCAAGATGCTGATTTCAAGTCTTCTGAGTAATTCCCACAAGTGAGGTTGCTGGATCACATGGTAGTTCTATTTTGAATTTTTTGTTCCATACTACTCTCTCCATAGCAGCTGCACCATTTTGCATTCCCACCAACAGTGTCCAAGAGTTCCAATTTCTCCACATCCTCGCCAATACTTTTCTTCTGTTTGTTTTGTTTTAAAGTGTTTATAGCTATTTATTCTTTCCCAAGGAAATCTGAATGATTCATCAGAGAGTAGCAATGACATTTAAGAAGAAGCAAGCAACTGACAAACAGCACTAATCAGTACATGGCTTTCCTTTACAGAGTAGAATAAACGCTCCAGAGTTGAAAAGCAATTGGCCACAAGGAAAGAAGGTTCACTTCTACTGTCCTTAGGACTCAGGTGTCAATGATTGCAGTGGCTGAGACCCATGGCTCAAAAGCACAGCCTTAATGTTTTCCAATATCATTTTCACTCAACTTTTTTTGAGGCACTCAGTGGGTGTTTTGTTTTTGGATAATAGGCATCCTGATCATGAGTGACATCTCACTGTGGTTTGATTCGCATTTCCCTGATGATTGGTAATGCTGATCATTTTTTTCACGTATCAGTTGGCCATTTCTATGCCCTCTTTGGAGAAGTATCTATTCAAATTCTTAAACCATCTTTTAATCAGGTTATTAGGGGTTTTTCTTTAGGCCATACCCCTTGGCATGTGGGGTCTTAGTTCCCCAACCAGGGATGATCCTACACCCCCTGCAGTGGAAGAGCAGTCTTAACCTCTGGACCACCTGGGAAGTCCTAGGTTATTGGTTTTTTTAACTACTGAGTTGGAAGAAGTATGCAATCATTTAAAAATGACATCACAAAGACAAAGAAAATAGTGAAAGAAAGAAAACAGGATGTAAACATTTGATATGATTACTTCTGATTACCAAATCGGTGTTTTTCTAATTTAGTTTTGTTTAGGTAGATAAACAAAGGAAATAAACCTAAATTGCCAACAGTGTGTTAGGGAGGTGGTATCTGAGTGATACTTTTTTTTCTCTATTATTCCTCTGTTGAGAGGCTCAGCAACTCAGATTTTGCAGACAGATAGGCCTGGGTGAGAAATCCATTGCCCACTGTCCACATGTATTAACTCTGAGGACTTGATGTTAACTCCCTGGGCTTCAGCTTCCTTATGGAAATAATGGGAGATAAAAAAATTATTCCTAAATTTGCTTTGAGAATTAAAATAAGAAAGCACATGGAAACACAGGATGCTTCTTGACCTCACCCAGTAAGTAGAGGTATTTTTCTATATTCACTCTGTTGGGTCACATTTCACAAATCAATATTTAAATACTGGGGATTTTTAAATGGGGATTAAAATTTTGATAGCCCTCATTTTCCTCATCAGCCCCTCTTCTAGGCCTCTGCTTGGTTAACTCTGAAAAAGTTGTTGTACACAGGGCTTTGAAGTGACAAGGCACCAGCCCCAGTTCACTGACATCATGGATGAGGGTAGGATTTGCAAGCTGTAAAGCACCTAAAAATGTAATGCATCACAGTCCATTTTTAGAGGATAACTCTGAAGGGACAGTGATTAAACAAAGTCCAAGTACCTAGAGTGTTTACATAAGATGCAATAATGCACTAAGTGAACTCATTAAATGCAGTGGGGTGGGGGAGTGAAGATGGAGTGGAGAAGGGCAGTATGCCAACAGAATCACCATTTCTCTTCCACTGTCTGGGCCAAGGCTTCCAGGAGGAGGTGAGACTTCTAAAGGTAATGAAAAAAAGAATAATTATCTCAGAAAGCCTTTCAGCCAATCAGAAGAGCAATCCGTTGGACTATCTTTATCTAATTTATGGCAAAGTCTGTCTGTTAGGCTTCGCTCTACTGTCTTTCACTTTGGAGTTAATCACAAGGCTACTCTGAGCCTGTGTTTATAGGAAGCCTCTCCTTTCTCAATTAAAATAAGAAAGTTATTGAGAAATAGAAACTAAATGATTATTATTTTATTATGATTATCTTGATGATGTGCTCAAGCTTACTTTTTCTAAAATTCCAAAAGTACTTGTTCAAGAAAATATAAAACTGTACCCAGTTAACTATGCATAATACAAATAAGCTACAGGGACATGTTGTACTGCACAGGAAATATAGCCAGTGTTTTATAATAACTATAAATGGAGTGTAACCTTTAAAAATTGTGAATCACTACGCAGTATACCTGAAACATTTAATATTGTATATCAACTATACCTCAACTTAAAAAAACGTTTTAAAAAAACTATATCTATAAACAAAAAAATCCTCTTTACTTACTACATCTAACATCTCCCTGAAGGGAACTGACGATTGGATATGTATTCTTTCAGACCTTTACTTTACCTTTACAAATATGTGAGACCATTCACATGGGCAAATACACACACACTATTTTTTCTACATCAATAAAAATCACACTCTATATCACTGCTACTTGAATTTTTCACTTATTAATAAATCAAATGTATCTTTCCATACCTAGACATGCAGGGGTTTGTGAAGTAGTTATAGAACCTGGGGCCAGCAGACCTGAAGCCCAGCTCCCTAACTTACAAGCTATGTGACTGTGGACAAGTTACTTAACATCTCTTTTCTCATCTATAAAAATATTCTGATGAAAGTAACCAGAGGATTGTTGTGAAGGTTAAATGAGTTAACATCGTAAATATGCAAATATTATAAAATATATAAAGCACTTAGAATAGTGGATGGAGTAAGTTCTCTACACATTGGCCATTGCTATGATTTACTCTGCTTTTTCTTTTTTAATGGACAATTGTATTCCATCATCTGGATAAACCATGAATTATCGAGCTGGCCCCCTGCTGAGACAAACAGGTGATTTCCTACTTTTGCAGAAGTGGGAATTTGTGAACACGGGTCTTTGTATACACAGGCAGGCACACTCTAGGGTAGGTTCCAAGGCATGGAATGTCTGCATCAAAAGTCATTCTCATTTTATTTGAAACATGGTGCCAAATTTCCCTCCAAAAGACTGCACTACTTTACATCCCTGCCAACGAATGGTGTATGCGTGCCCGTGTCTAGGAATCTTCTCAACACTGGCTGCCTGGGTCTTTGGCATTCCCACTTCTGCAATCAACCTTCCCTAAATGAAAGCTCGATCAAAACCACCAGCTAGGCATTTGTCAAAGTCCCTGGGACACCTAATCCCTTTGTCTTTTCTAAAAGGAATCAGATGTTTTCTCGGCTCTGACAGACCCTCATTTGCCAGGACACAGCCCTGGGATAAGTATGGAAAACACAAATAAAATGTTCCCCAGCATCCTCCAGAGAAGCTCAAGGGGGCCCACGTGAGGCCCATGCTCTGCTCTCTATTACAAGCAAAAAGTGTTTCAGTCTCCACTGGTGTTTTCCTGGGTGGAGACCAGAGCCAACATTTGCATACAAATACTATCCCAGGGCTGGAGGGAGAATAGAATTGGGCTGGAAGCAGAGGCTCCAACATCCCAGTTGTCTTATTAATGGTACTGGGTTGGTGGGGGTGGGGGTGGGGGGAGGTGAGTACCCCCATTCTTTCCCTGAGTTCTCCATCAAAAGGGAAGCATCCCAGCACGGGCACTCCCCGTGGGGCAGCTTGTCATAAAACAGAGATGGAAGCTTGTGCAGGGCTTGGCTAGAAATCTATGCCAAGCGGAGCAGAAGTAGGGCAAAGAGATGTGTTCCATCTGCAGGGCTGGGACTGGAGTCTTGTCGCCGGCTTTGCACAGCTGGGTGAGTGCCCACCTGCAGCCACCTGGCTCTTTAGATCATAGCTCCTGTCAGTGACAAGGTGACCACTCACTGGTGGCCCCTCCAGCCTCATCTCCATGGTTCCGTAGCACAGTGACTTCCAGCTGTGCTCAAGGACCTCTCAGAATCCAGGGGAGCTACAAAGGAGGAAGCTCCTGGTGTTCTCAGGCAGTAATGTCAGTAATTCCGAGGGCAGTCCCTGCTAAACCCTAGAGCCATTCATCTTCCAGACTTGATTTTTAAGGCTATTTCATGGCTCAAAACCATTCACCTTGGTTCTCCCAACTCTCTCCTTGTCTCTCAACATTCCCCAGGACCCAAGTTAGGTCAGGGAAGGGTTCCGGGTGAGTCTCTGAACAGTGGGCTCCATTGCTCACAGCTAATTCCAGATATGAGATCCAGGGACCCTGGCTCATGTCCATAACATGAGGAATAACGGAGACGATCATCTCAGGTTCTCGGGAGTGAGTTAAGCTTCCCCTTCTTATTCAGCTCATATGGGAGGGTCAGCAGGAACGAAAAGAGGCCTACAGACCCAAGGTCTCCCTTAGGACTGACCAGAGGCAGCATGTAGTACAGGAAAGGGACTTAAGCTCACTGTGCCCCGGATTCCTTTCCTTTGAGAGACGGAGGCTCAACACCCAAACATCCTGCTTTTCATTAAACCCACCAAGCAGAGGTTTGGGTATGCACTATGTGTCCTGGACACAGTGGACATGGCAATAAACAGACCAGTGCCTGCCCTCATGGAGTTCACATCCCCAGAGAGGTAAATACTAGGAGGAGTGTCACGCTTACTCCTTAGTAAGGAGTTCAGGGAGGAATCAATAAGCCAAGATCACACAGCTCCCAAGCAAGCTGCATGACTCCCAGAGACCCTCTCTTAACCAGAACATGAACAACAGCTAACCAGATGCTGGCAGAGCTCAAAGCCCTGAAGCTTCAGAGTCCTGGCCTGCAGAAGCCCCTTCCAAAAGCCCTAGGAGGGGGCCTGGAAAGAAACATGCTCACATGATTTTGGGTTTCTCTGTTTTGCCAAAGTCAAGTCTAAGCCACGAAGGGAAAGAGCACTGTTTCGCCTCACCCCAGTTTCCCTCTGTCACTCCTGCCCTCATGCTGGGTGATATCCCAGTGGCCTGGGGCATCCAAGGACTCTTCAAGTAGGAGTCAAAAAAAGTTTGAGGCTAGTGGGCTATATGGTTCACGGTCACCTCCACGCATGCTGAATTAATGCTAACATCTAGTGCAGGCCCAACTCCCAGGAGTCCTCCTATACACAGGGCCCACTAGCCTCTTCCTGAAGCCACAGGAACATGTCTGGCAGCACCCAACATTGACATGTGTGGTAGGAAGAAAGGAGAAAGGCTTAAAATGTACAGTGTCAGACACCAGCCTGTGGGAAATGCTTTAATTCCTAGACCTGTAAAATCCTAAGTGGAAGATTTGGTTCCCCTAGTTGCAGGAAGTTCCCTTCTGTCAGAAACACGCTCCATGCTTACAATTATAACATACCAGAGCTTCTTTTACATTTTTGATGGGAACTGTATAAAATAGAATTCACCGAAATTCCTGTTTATGAGACACGAACAAGTAGCACTACAAACAGTGTGTGTGAATTTGCTCGTTTTCCACAACTAAACTAAACGACAACCCCTGTGTTGATAGCAGCATTATTCACAATTGGAAAGACGTGGAAGCAACCTAAGTGCCCATCAACAGATGAATGAATAAAGAAGTTGTACAAAATATATACAATGGAATACTACTCAGCCATGAAAAATAAAATAATGCCATTTGCAGCAACATGGATAGACCTAGAGATTATTATATGAAGTGAAGTAAGTCAGACAGAAAAAGACAAATATCATATAATATCAGCTGCATGTGGAAACTAAAAAGGTACAAATGAACTGACTTACAAAACAGAAATAGACCCACAGACATAGAAGACAAACTTATGGTAACCAAGGGAGGAAGGAGAGGTAGGGATAAACTAGGAGTTTCAAATTAACATATACACCCTACCATATAAAAAATAAACAAGAACCTATGGCATGGCATAGGCAGTTATACTCAGTATCTTATAATAACCAAAAATGGAAAAGAATCTTTAAAAGAATAGATATATAGATATATGTATAACTGAATCACTTTGTTGTTCTCTTGAAACTAATACAACATTGTAAGTCAACTATACTTCCATAAAAATTAAAAAAATAAATAATAACAAAAAGCAAATTTTGATCAACCATGCCAGAGAAAAGGCTGAATTATCTTTTATTCTTGTTTCATACAATTATTTTAGAAATGTTGTTTGTTTGTTGTTTGTATGTTTGGCTACAGGATCTTAGTTCCCTAACCAGAGATCAAACCTGGGGCCCTGGCAGTAAGAGTGTGGAATCCTAACTACTGGACCCCTGGGGAGTTCCCAGAAAATTGCTTTATAAAATTGTTATCAAAGGAAGAAGTGATCACAATGAGTATGAAGCCAGAAAATGTAGGAATGGAAAGTATAATAGAGCGTGCCCAGCAGTTAATTGACAAAAATGTTCTGTTACATATTCTTACAGTGCTGCAAGTATCTGGTGGCTTTTGAAATATGTAAATTGTTGTACCTCTTTTCTCTAAACAAGTTATTTTTAATACTGGATTCATAATTTTGTATTATTTCTGATATAGATGGCTCTCAAATTATACAAGCTTCAGGTCCCCATAAAACCTTGATCCTCCCCTACAGCCATCATCTTCTGAATAGTTCTGATGTGCCAGGAATACTGATAAATCTCTCTTCATGGATTATCTAATTTAATCCTCAATTAATGCACTGGGGTAAACTAAACCTTGGAGCATTTATTCTACATAATACAGTTCATGCTGCAGGGTTGAAACAAGGATTCAAAATCACACAGAACAGGAGCAATCCTCCACACACAGAACAGGAACTATTAGGACAAATGGTTGTGTTTCTTCCCCGAGTCCAAGTTTCCTCTATATAAAGTTGAAGGGGTAAAAAGATATTTAAATCTCTGTACATGCACAGAGGACATCAGTAAGGACTCACAGAGTATCAGTAATAGTGGCTGTCTCTGTGGAAGGGGACTGAGGTGGGAAGGAGACACCCTACTTGAACTTTCACATTTTTAAACAAGTTAATGTATGAGAAGTACTTGGCACAGTGGCTGGCCCATGGTAAGTATTCAGTAACTGTTAGCTATTAGTTCTTATTACTGTCAATGACTTAAATAAATTAATTTTTTAAAATAGAGAGGTGGGCCCTGCTGTCTAAAGTCCCTTCCAGTTGGATTTGGTGTCTGTTTTACCTAACAGTTCTCAGCACTTACCTGAGCCAGGGGTTCTAATGCACTATTGCGTCCAATACTCCCTGCATCCCTATGAAGTAAGTGCTATTCTCATTACCATTTCCCAAGTTTGGAAACAGAGGCACAGAGAGATCAAATAACATGGTCCACGTCTCAACAGCCAATGTGGCAGAGGCTAGGATGAACACCCAGACTGAGTGACTCTGAAGTCTGACAAATAGAGAATTGGCTTCACTGGACTCCCTCCTGGGATGTTATGCTGGATGGGGCGGGGGAGGTGGGGACGGACTCCACCATCTTTTACTCTTTCTCTGTGCGACTCCCATGAGCTTCACGTGGGGCAGGACAGCCCCTGGGGGTACAAGACAGGGAAGTGCTATGAAAACACTGAAGATGTGAAGGCAGCAGGAAAGCCCTATAGGGCTAATCAACTAGACATTAAGAGGGAAGAGAGGCAAGGATGAAAGAGAAAGGAAAGAAACCCTTGTGAAGCATCTACTCATGTCCGACAATGGACTTAGCTATTTCTCACCTATCCTCCCAAGGGAGTCCACATTATCCTACTGCCCACTTCTAAGTGCAGCAGATAGGCTGGGGGTGTTCCCGAAGCTCCTAGGTGGTGGGTCCTAAAAAACCTGGGCCCTCAGGCCCATAGTGACAACGAAGGGCATCCCCCAGCCCCACCTTCTTGCCCTGCCCCTCCAGGCTTTTCTCATCTCCTGCATCCTAAAGCAAATATTTCTACACTGCATGGCTCAACTCAGCAGGCCTCAGTGAATCTTTGGGGATGGGAGGTCTCTGGAGTCAGCTTGCCAAAGCAGGGACCCTTCCCCACAGGGAGAGAGAAGTGGGTGAGCCTGTGAGTTCTGCTGCACATACAGTCACAGACCCAGAAGCCTCAAGGCGTCCTTTGGGGATAAATCTGTCTTAGACACTCCACTCAATTCAGGAGCACTGACCTGAACCTATCAAGCATTGGCACCTCATCCCTTGTCTGACCTGTAAGGGATTCACCTGCCTTGCATCTAGGAATGAGGTGGTCCACATAAGTATCTCAGATTGCTAAGGGCTCCCAGCAACAGTCTCATCATAGCTGTAAGACCTTGAGCAAGTCACTTGACCTCTTTGATTCACTGTTTCCTTTTGTGTAAAATGAAGATTACAAATTAATGTTTCTACACAACAAAAGATGACCCTCCAACGCATGCTAGATTGAAGGCGCCTTGAAGAGAGGGACCAGTGTGACTCATTCAGCATCTCCTTGAGGCACCTTCCTGACAGGGTGTCCTACTCCAAAGAGGAGGCTCAGCATAGATTTGCCCATTCAAGGCAGAACTGCGTGGTGGAAAACAGTATGTGCTATGGGCTACCTAGACCTGGATTCAAATCCTGCCTCTGCCATTCACTTCCCCTTAGAAGCTTTTCAGAGCATGGTCATCACTATGACTACACCTCCAGTGTTCCATGAGGTTAAACTCTAGGGGGAGCTGTTCTTAGTCTGTTCCTGGACTGAGGTTCTTTGGAGCACTGACTGTGTCAAAGATGAGTTGTAAGGATGCAAGGCCACTTGAGTGCAAAATGGGCTAGGATAGTGTGGCTCAGAGTGTAGAGAAACTCAGTCTACAGAAGGTATAAATTAAAAGACAATGTTAAATTCATGGAACAGCAAATCAGGTCTTACTATTCAAAAGCCTGAAGAATTTTGCTAATATGCAAAGATAATACTGCAAGTTTGTATTTTCAGGGATTCACTTTTTTTCTGGTTAACAGGAAAACTTGTATGAACCTTAATTTTTTGTTTTGGGTTTTTTCCCCCATTGTGAATGTGAAAATGGTTTCATTAGCAAAGATATATGAATTTTTAACACCCCTCTCCCAAAATGGTCTATTTCATTCATATAAATGAATCTGAATCTTCATTTTATTTTGATAAGCTGCAGAGCTGACATTAACAAATTTTTTTTTTTTAAGTTTGGCTTTTCATCCTAAGAACTGGACGCTGTTTGTCAACACTCTTGCAAAGGACTCCAGTCTTCCTACTGTGAAAGAAAAATGTACAGTGACCACTGCTTGGACTCGAGAAAGATGTTTATAGCACTGCTCCAGGCAGCAGATGAAAGGCTTCTTGAAGATTTAAGGGAGGAAACTGAGCTACCATTTGCACCCTGGCCCAACAAGACAAAAACCCACCACTACTTGGAAGTTTTTAGGAAACAAGTTATTTTCTCTGCCAACCGCTCTGCCCTTCTCTAGAAATGGGTTATCCACGTGGGGCTAGCCTTGCTGTAACAGCAAGTGTCTAATGTGCACTTGTATACCTAAAGTTTACCTGGGAAGCATCCCCATCTATCAGGAAGAAAACAGGCCTGGAGGAGATAAACCAGAGGAAGAGAAACAAACGCTATGTCAATGGAGGAGAGAGGCACCAGGAGTCTGAACACAACGCTCTGTTCTTCATCTTGCCACTTCAGACCTACGCTTGGCAGGAAAATCTCCCACCATCTCCAAGATCAGATCCCCTACCAGTAAGATGGAGATAGAAATTCTTCTCCTGTCTACCTCAAGAGGACTGATTCTTCTCTGCCTCCCTCACTGGAGCTGAGAGCTGCTGCCATGGGCACCCAGCCCCACACCTATTACCCAGCTGAACCAATGGCCAGGTAGTACAGAGTTGCCAACTCGAGTCCCTAATGTAAAAATGAGCAAGGGGGTATGCATTCCGTGTGCTCCTCTCAGCTGCGGTGTGCTCCTGGTTCCAACAGCCCAAACCTCCCCCCTTACCCATAAAGGCCCAGAGGAGAAATGGATACCCAGTGATGGTTCAGGGAATCCTATGATTCAGGGAATCCGTTTTAAACAGTAATTAGGAACTTTATCAAGGCATCCGGGGGAAAGATCTAGACTATAATGTTGAATGAATAACTGTCGCAGAAATCATGCACTAAGTTTACAGGCTTTGGTTGGAATCAGACTTGGGTTTGAACTCCAGTTTTGCCAGCCATGACCACATGACCTCTCAGAGCCTCAGGCTTCTCATCAAAGTAATAGGGATAATAATTCTGTCCTTCTAAAGTTACTTTGAGATCAAGTGGAAAATACGTAAAAGGTTTAGCACAATCCAGGCTCCTGGTCAAAGAGCTCACAATATATGGACGTGTGTGAGGATAAAGATAAGAATGGATTTCAGGCAAAAAGCATAGGGTCCTTCAGAAAGAAGAGGACGTGGTGGGTTTTATTTTGTTTTCCATTTAAGATGGTTATATCTTAATAAAATATACACAAATATCAACAGGACTAGAATCTATTGGAACAGAATAATACAATTAAATTTAAGATTCCTCTGACCCACAACCCTGCCCTTCTCACTCAGGCTAGGAATAGAAGCTATTCCTAAGAGGTCTGCTCTTGGGACAATTTCTATAAAAATCAGAAAAATATGGAGCCTCTGGAGCTTCCTGACCCCAAGTCCATACAACTCTTCAGCCCAACTGAAAAAGGTTGTAGTCAGTTTTCCTAAGGAAATCTTCTACGTCCAAGAGAGGACAGGAAGTGAAGCTGGAAGATGAAGAGCAGATTCATAATTGGACAACATAATAATTAGCGTTTTGGGTAAACACTCAGAGGTACTCTCAGAGCTTTCTGCCTTGAAAGAACCAAGGTGTAACATCCTCAGCAACCCTCAAGGCTGTCCAGTGGGGTGTCACCACCCTTGAAATGACATCTAGCCAATGGGTTCCCAGTGCCTGTGTTTGGGCACCCCGCTCCAGCAGGACTGTCTGCAGCAGGCAGAGTGTGTTCAATCAGAGGCAGATGACTGGGAGGGGACTTGATTTGTTCCTAGACAATTACCAGTGGAGACAGGCTCATTATTTTCATTCTGTGGAGTCAGCAGAGACAGGACAGATAACAGGTCTGAGCCAGAGAAGCAAGGGTTAAGGGGAGGGGGAGAGAGGGAACCAAGAGAGGACTATCTCAGGCCCGCCATGCCCACTGAACCACGATGCCAGGGAATATGAGTAAGGACCAGAGGACATCATGTGCTTGTCTACTAGATGGCGCTAGTGGTAAAGAATCCATCTGCCAATGCAAGAGACCCAAGAGATAAGGGTTCGATCCCTGGGTCGGGAAGATCGAAGAAACAGCACTCCACTCTAATATTCTTGCCTGAAGAATCCCATGGACAGAGGAGCCTGGCAGGCTGTAGTCCACAGTGTCACAAAGAGTCAGACACAACTGAAGTGACCACACACAAATGCGCTGCTGGTCAAAGCAGAAACTCCTTGAGTACAAAGTACCCCAGGCAGAAAGAGCTTCATCAAGACCTCATCGAGGGACTTCCCTGCTGTTCTGGTGGCTAAGACTCCATGCTTCCAATGAAGAGGACCCAGGTTCAATTCTGGGTCAGGGAACTAAATCCCACATGCCATGACAAAGTAAGCACAGTCAAATAAACAAACAAACAAACAAAAAGACCCCATCTAAATTGCTTAGCATCAGGAGAGATGCAGTAACCTGGGGACCCCCTCACCCTCACTGCTTCCCCAGCATGGCCTCCTGTTCCTCTCCAATAACAGCAGCTCATGTAACTACGGGCCTCTTTCTGCCAGGCGCTGTGCTAAACCCTTGGCATTCATCATTGTGTTTCACTGTGCCAACAACCAGGGAGTTAGGGACCATTACTATTCCATCTTACAAATGAGGAAATGAGGCTTGGAGAAGGTTCTAGGACTTGCCCCAGCTGGTAACTGGCAGAACCACCAAACCGACCCCAAGCTCTCAACCACTATACATTTTCCCTCTAACCACCATACATTTTCCCTCTTTTCATCTCCTTTGTTTCACCTCTGTTTATTCCAAAAGCTTTTAAGACCCTCTCCCTCACCCCAAATCAGATCCCATATCTTCTGAAGGGTTTGGGGCTACACAGGAGGCTGACCCCTGAAGAATAAGGCCCCTCAGGTGGAGAGTTACTGTTTCTGAGCCTTCTCAAGAACTTCCCGTACTGCCTGCAATAAATCCAAGCCTTCCTTCCTTTGTGATTTCACCCCGGGAGCAACACTCCAGGATGACTCATCTCAAGACCGGCAGGAGAGATCTCCTCTGGAGACTGGAGGTGACCTTGGCTGGGCACTCACATCCTGTGCCTGTTTTCCCATTTGTCTAATGGGCAGCCCCAGCCTCCCTGCCAGGCTTGTTGTGGAGTATTGGGGCAAACACAAAGCATGTGGAAAATCATTTTAAAAAGAGAATGCAAAATACCAACAAAATACCAACTCCCACCTACATCCCACATACCAAACCCTTATCTAAATCCCCTCCAATCTGAATTCTAGCTTCAAGAGTTCATCCGCATTCCTGCCTTCTCCTTGTGTACAGGCAAACTGTGATTCCTAGAAAAAAGAAACGTGATATGGATAATAATCCTTTTTTTCCCCAAACAGAATAAGTCACTCCTTCAGCCTCCCATTACTCTATTACAAGCACACATAATACTTGGAACAGTTAACAGTCACAGAGCCCTAATTAAGTGTGTATTGTATATTTTTTTTTCCCCTCACTTAATCAGTTTAGGAATGTCTATAACTAGTACTACTTCACAGAAAAGAAATAAGGTTGAGATCAGTTGATCACAGAAATTTAAAAAAATCAAAGTCTAGATGTCAAAGCCTAGATTCCAGATCAGCTCTCTCAGTCTCCACCACACTATCCTGCCTTCGTTGACTTCCTTTTAAAATTATAAGGCCAAGCACTCTCTCACCACCTCCCCCACTTGGTTTTTCTCCATAGTTCTTAGGCCCTTTAGTAACTTACTGTCCCGCCCCTCCCCCCGTCAGGTAGGCCATAAGTCCGCGTGGCCAGGGACTTATTTGCATGTCTTGCCACTGCTGGGTCCCCTCAGTGCCCAGAACAATGCCTGATACATAGCAGGTACTCAATAAATACTTACTGAAAAAACTAGTCTGGCCATTCCACTCTATTTTCCTCCATTTTAGATTTTAGCAGCAGTTTGTTCATCTCAGTCCCCAACTACCTCTCACCCTCCTCAGAGTCCAGAATGATACTTTGAGCATAGTAAAGTATTCCAAAATGCTTCAGAGGCAGGACTGAACTCTTTCGATGTGCTTTTGGAAAAGTGTGCTGGGGGTGGTCTGCGGTCTGGGGAATTCACTGTCTCTGCTCCCCACAACAAAGAGGATGCTCAGGGGCGAAACTGAGGAGACCTGAGAAGCGCGCGGCCCTGGGTCCAGCCCTCCTCATCCTGCCACACGTTGCTGATGAACAGGCAGGCTCACAGCCTGATGTACAGGTCCCACCCCTGACTTGCATGTGCTGTGTTTCTGACTCATCTTCCCTGGACTCTGGGAAAGCGTTCTGCATGAAGTTTCACCAACTCTGCTGAGCAGCCAGCTGCTGGGCAGGAGTTGGAAATGATATGGGAGGGGGAAAAGATCTAATTAAGCAGAGTAGGTGATAGTGTCAGGAAGAAAAAGCAAGCAAGTGGCAATTTGGATATCTGCCTGCAAATAAGAGAGATGACTGCCGTCTTCTCCGCTGGCTCCCGTCTGCCCTATAAATCTCAGTTCACTAATCCAAGTGTTTTCATTATCGCTGTATAATACAGCATGCTGTGTTGGGCCCCGTCATAGGGAAATTAAAACCAAGGAGGGGGCTAGAGGGATTCAGGCTACCCCATTCTTCCATTTCTCTTGTTTACACTAATGTGATGGTGTTTTTCCCTCTTCTGCCATAAACACAACATGGGATGTTTCCAGCATCAAACAGATTACCTTCTTCCACTCATAAAATGGAACTTCAGACCCTGAGCTCAACCCCCAGAACCATGCAACTCAGGGGCCAGGAGCTAACTTGGCCACTGTTGACACTTACTCCCCACAAAATCTAAGAACCAGGTCATGGAAAGTTCCCTGGTGGTCTAGTGGTTAGGACTCTTGGTACTTTCACTGCCATGGCCCAGGTTCAATCCCAGGTCTAGGAACCAAGATTTTGCATGCAAAGAGAAGGAAAAAAAAAAATTTTTTTTAAAGAAGGTCATAAAGTAAGTACCAGATCCATAAGAAGAGTCCCTGAGTGGGAGGCAACATGATGGTTAAGAGGAGCATTTGAATTTCATCTCCACTACCTACTAGCTGCATGGCATTGGGCAAATCACTTAACCTCTCTGAGCCCCGGCTTCCTCTCTGAACCTCAGCTTCTTCAAATAAAATTCAGCAATAACAGGATTAAATGTAGAACATGAGGCACTTAGTACAGTACCGGACACACTCTAAGTGCTATGCAACTTACTCCCAAATCCCAGTCTTCACTGTGCTGTTCCTACCGCTAAAGCAAACTTCCAAAAAGCTGCATAGCTCAGCCCTTTCCTCATCTCAAACCTCAAACATCACCTTATCAACGAGCCTTCCCTCACTACCTTAAATAAAATAAAATACTACTCCCCCACCTCATACACACACCCTGCATCTCCTCTTCATCTTGGTCCACAGCACAAAACACTACTTGACATTTTACACACACACACACACACACACACAGTTTGAACAATGTGGGTTCGAATTGTGTAGATCCATTTACACACACATTTTTCATTATAGTATCTGTATTTTTCTTTTAGAGATCTTTAACTAAGTGTGGGGCAACTTTGTGTTCAATTAGAGATCGTAACGCATGGAATTCAAAGAACTAGGGTTTGAGTCTTGATTCTCTCCAAACTGTTTCAGGTTCTTGTGCTTGGATGAGTCATTTATCAAATCCTTTGTTTTTGAGGCAGAGATAGTAGTATGTGGATTTTCTACTGAGTGGGGTAAGGGCTCCTAACCCCTGGGTAAAGGATCAAAGGTACATGTATTTCTTTTAAATGTATATAAATAAGTGTATATAATTTTTTGTATCCTAAAAGATAAACTCCAAGAAGCCAGAGCTTTGGTTTTGTTGACTGCTGTATCTCCAGCACCTATAAAAAAGGTTCCTGGCATACAGTGGGCATTTAATAAATATTAACTGAATGAATAAACAGAAGTTGTTTTTCTGATGACGATGACAAGAAGGGCCACAAGAGACCACACAGGCCAGAGTTCTTCACAGGGTCGGAAACTGAAGTTGCGAGACACCAGATGAGCTGCCCTCTGGTTCCAGCCTCCCTAGAACTGTGCGGTGGTGAAGGCTGGGAGCCCTGACTCCTGGTGCCTGGCTCTGCCTCGAGCCAGCCTGCTCAGACCAACGACTCAGCTTCTTGGTACCCGGTGCTCCTCATCTGGGGACTGGAAACAATTAAGCAGATGGCTCTCCCTCCCAAGTGCCCAGGACCCAGATGCCCAGTGACTGGCAGTTTATAAAAGCAACAAGGACAGGTGGAGACACCACAGCCGCTCTGGAAATCCATCAACAAATGGGCTCAGTGCTGAGGGACTGCAGACAGCTGCAGCATAAAGGAGCCAAAAGCCATTGCAATTCTCTCTTAAGTCCACCAGCATCAAGGACCCCCTTGGCTTTCTGCACCAACTAAAGGCAAGCACTGCAGCCCTGCTTCTACAGAATGATTCCCTCTTACACACACACATACACACACACACACACAGAGACCATGTGGGACACACAGACCATGTGGGACACACACACACACACACACACACAGAGACCATGTGGGACACACACACACACAGAGACCATGTGGGACACACACACACACACACAGACCATGTGGGACACACACACACACACACACACAGAGACCATGTGGGACACACACACACACACACACACACAGACCATGTGGGACACACACACACACACAGAGACCATGTGGGACACACACACACACACAGAGACCATGTGGGACACACACACACACACACACACCCCATGTGGGTAAGGATAGAAACCCCAGCTGCAACATTCCTAGGGGCACAACCGCTCTGAGAACTAACTTTTCATCTCTTAGGATCCATCACAGGATCAAATGAGAAAGCCCAGAAACAGCATGTGGGCCGTCTGTAGCACAGAGCAGGTACAGGATGCTATTAACATTCTATAGGACACTGATGAAATCCAGAGGCAAACACTCCTCCTCCCCCCACCCACCTCCACCTCACAGGACTCTGAGCTTAGAATCCAGGGTCTTGAAATGAAGGGGGCTATTTGGCCGTAGGAATCCAGCACCAGGTAAATCTTTTTCAAGGATCCCGTTTTCCCATTCAAGTAGACGGGAAGGAACTAAGACTCCACACCAGGCCCCCTCCTCCTCCAAGACCCGAGGGTACAGTGCTAAAAAGGTAGATTCCAGCCTGAGGGTGTCAGCCACTCAGGTTTTTTGGGTTTTTTTCCCCAGGAAGTGGGACCTGACCCAGAGCTCCCTGAAGGCTGGGGTGACAAAAGACACAACAAAAACTCCCTGCATCCTTTTACTACTAGTCCCCTCAATCAGATTTAAAGCACCAAACAAAGAAGGACACCACCAGTAACCAGAGTGAGGACTAAATGAAGACTAAATAAGTTGCACCCTTATTCTGAGTTGGTCATGTTCCTCAACCTCTATGAACCTCAGTTTCCTCATCTGCATAAAGACCGTAGCAATGCCAACCTCATGGCAATATCGGAAAGATGAAATAAGAAAATCCGCCGCACATTACACCTGAGACTTTAGCTGCTGCTCTAAATATTTAAGCCAGTGCGGGAATCATAAGCATTAACTGCTTCAAAAGAACACTGTGTGCAACAAAGCCAACCTTTCCCTAGACCACAGACCAGACTGGACCTCTCCACCACGGGCGCAGGTTGGGAACAAACTAACTGTACCAGAGGCTTCCAGAAATCATACAAAGACATGTGGGGAGAGGTCGGGAAAGGTAAGAATGCAAAAAATCACAGGTGTAACCAAGACCCTAGCAGCTCCTGGAAGGGTGCGGGGGTGTCCCGTTGGAAACGGTGGGGGATGCGCCTCTTGAAGCAACCTGGTCTTAAGCACCGGTTACACTGGACTTCCCAATGGAAACGGCCACGATTGAAGACCTGAGACTTCTAACATGTTCTGGTGGCAGTGTGGCCGTGGGGTTACAAACGTAAGTTCAGGGTGAATTAAACTTCCTAGGTAGGGTGCTCCAAGAGTCCCCAGATGGTGGCAGGAGCTGGTGACCATTCAGCTATCCGGTAACGTCCCTGGGCCTCAGTGCGCTCCCCACCCACCACCGCGACTCTGGAACTAATGATCACTGCGACTGCAGGAAATCCAGAGGCTCAACGCGGAGGCACGCTCAGGTTCTTCCTGGGCAGGGCCCCCGGTGCCGGTGCGGGTATCATCCATTCAAGGAGGAAAAGGCCGAGGAGACAAGGGTGGCGCGCAAGGCTGCACACGAGCTGAGGCCCTCTCTCTGTGGCAGCTGCTGAAAAAATAATCAGAAGAAAGCAACTGGAACACGAGGGGGGGCGGGGCGGGGGCCCTTCCCGCAGGCGCCCCGGAGCCGGCCCGAGCTTGAGGCCTGGCCGGGGAGGCCATGGAGAGGGCGCCCCGCGGGAGCGCCGAGGCCCCGCTGCGCCCGGCCGGGCGGGGGCGGCGGAGGCGGAAGCGGGGGCGGCTGGAGCGCGGTGGGGATGTTTAAAGGAAATTTACAATCATTTCCTCTCTGTGGTTTGGTGACAAATCAACAACATCCTGTTCTTTTGTGAGGCTCTGGGCGCCTGCGAGGCGGGGGCAGCGCTCCGGCTCTTAAAGGGACACACACTGGCTCCCTTCCCCCCTCCCCTATGCTCCAAAAAGAAGAAAAAAAAAATACAGCCTCCCTAAGGCGCCACCTCCCGGGGCGCGCGCTACCGGAATGCGGGGGCTACTGAGCGAGGCGGTCCCTCGCCCTGAGCCCGGGCCGCGACCCAGGCAGTGTCCCCTCCCCTGGGGCATCCTCCCACCTCCCGTCCCCATCCCAGGACGGAGGTAAAGGTAGCAGTGGAGCACCCGTCTGATGTCGCAGCCCGGGGCTGTGTCCCGCCTAGGGGACACGCAGCGGGCAGAAGGGGACCCACCAACCCCCGCCGACGTTTCCCTTCCCTTCCCCACCCCAACCCTGAGGCAGCTCCGTCCCAGCCTCGGACCTCCGGGTAGTTTTTATCCCTCTCCTCCAATCCCCTGGCCTCGAATTTTTTCACCCCTAAACTCTGAATTTATGGTTAAAATGTCGACGTACGCACACAAGGTTTATAAAACGCCAAAGCAGAGAGGCTTCCCGAGCTGTAGGAGTAATGAGAATCAGATGGCTAGGACAGAAAAATAAAATATATTCAACTGCCCTCCCGAGATCTCGTTCATTCATTTAATGAGGGCTGGTCACCATTCTAGGCCCTGTCCAGCAGAAACAAGACAGAATTGGTCCCTGCCCCCAAGGGGCTTAGATTCTTGAATGAATGAACAAACGAATGAACAGGATTACTTCACATACTTTTTTTTTTTAAATTTCACATAATCTTAAGTGCTATGATTAAAGGGTCCTATTTGCTAGAAGAGCACCTTCTGATCTGGAGAACTCTCTGAGCAGGGGACAATGTGATTGGGACCAGAAGGGGGGAAAAGCACCATTCCTGGTAAGAGTTAGTTGAGCAGTCTATATAGTATTCTCAGGAAAGAGACTGAAAGTTGGGGCAGCACCTGAAGGGCTTTCTTAGTGGCTCAGCTGGTTAAGAACACGCCTGCAATGCAGGAGACCTGGGTTGGGATGATCCTCTGGAGAAGGGAAAGGCAACCCACTCTAGTATTCTGGCCTGGAGAATTCCATGAACTGTATAGTCCATCCGGCCGCAAAGAGTTGGACAGAACTGAGCGACTTCCACTTTCACTTGAAGGGCACCCAAAGAACAGATTTCCTTCATGAGGACAAGTCTTGGAGGTTGGCACCCAGGATAAGAGAGACCTGGGTCCCTGTGGTCAGGCTGTATGTATAACCTGAGCAAGTCCTTCCCCACTCCAGGCCTCATCTGGAAAATGAGATCACTAGACTAGAATCAGCAGTTCTCAACCTTGGTACAAATTAGAATTCCCAGAGAGATTTTCAAAAACCCTCAATCATCCCATCCCATTCCACCACAGACCAGTAGAATCAGAATCACTGGTAATGGAGCCTGGGCCTGCCTGCAACGCAGGAGACGGATTCAGTCCCTAGGTTGGGAAGATCCTCTGGAGAAAGGAATGGCTACCCACTCCAGTATTCTTGTCTGGAGACTCTCACGGGCAGAGGAGCCTGATGGGCTACAATCTATGGGTCGAAAAGAGTAGGACACTACTGAGAGACTAACACTTTCACTTTCAGGTGAGTTCAGTGTGCAGCCAGGGTTAGAAGCCAGTGATCTTGTTTGAACTCAGGGTATAATCATTCCCATCAAGGAGTACTTAGAATGTACTAAATAATACACCAAATATGCTATGTATATATTTTAAGTTACCAAAAAAAAAAAAAAAAAGACAAGTTACCCTACCAAATTAGACACATACTATTATCCCCATTCCACAGATGAGGAAACTGAGATAAGAGAAATAATATGAAATTTGGTCAAGAGCACTTAGCTAATAAGTGGTCTTGCCTGAATCCTCTAAGCTAGAATGCCTTTCCAGGGAGAAAGAGCACACTTGTAATTAATGGAGATGTTAGTCACACAAAGTAGCTACGAAGAGAGGAGCATGGAGTGCTTTCAGTAGGAGCTACTCATCCATCTTGGATTAGAGGCAGGAGACTGGCCTGGATGACCTCTGGTCATCCTGACAGCCCCAAGGCGTGCATGCCCAGAGCGGAGGTCCCAAATGACAGAGTGTGACTCTAGGAAGACAGCCTTTTATGTTTCTCTAAACTGATCCTCCTAATCGTTTTCAAAGATATTCCCATAAAATGTGCAGGTTTTTAGCTAGACAGTGGAACCATTTGGCAGGGTGAGGAAGAGAGAAAAGAGCTTCCTGTGTATCCCAGTAGGGCGAGGATAGAATACACTCATCCCCACACTCTCCCATATGGTGCCCACCACTGTCCTTTTCACCTCTTGACCACCTTCCCATCTGTGCAGTTTCCTGAGGCAGGACCCAGACAAGGGCTTGCTAAGTGGGAGCTGAGACAGGTTCTCAGAAGAGTAAAAGATCTGTCAAAGCAGAGATTAGAAAAAAAGGCAGTTAGGGACTTTCCTGCTGGTCCAGTGGTGAAGACCACACTACCACTGCAGGAAGCATGGGTCCAATTCCTGCTCAGGGAACTAAGATCCCACATGCCACATGGCACAGACAAAATTAAATAAATTAAAATAAAACAAAAAGGAGAAAAAGGAAGTTGATCCATTCTTTTGGTAGAATACTGTGCTGCTGTCAAAAAGGAGAAGAGAGCTTTATGGAGAGACTAGAAATGTACTTGTGATATACAAGGTACAGAATAGGATCGTCTCACTGATGTTTCTGTAAATGCCACACACACACACAGAGGAAATCAGCAGAATCATCTGGAAGGAGAGACATCAAACTGTTACTAGTAATGCCAGGATTGGTGCATGGGGGCAGGGGGCAGTGATCAGGGGAGGGGAGTCAGGGAGTGTGTTCTGTTAATGATATACTTTTAATTTCTCTGTATTAATAACCATATTATTTAAATTGTTGGCAAAAATCATGTATTAACTTTTTAAGATAAAGATACTTCTAATAAGGGACTTCCCTGGTGGCTCAGAAGGTAAAGAATTTGCCTGCAATGCAGGAAACCTGGGTTTGATCCCTGAGTCAAGAAGATCCCCTGGAGAAGGAAATGCCATCTACCCACACCAGTATTCTTGCCTGGAGAATCCCATGGAAAGAGGAGCCTGGTGGACTACAGTCCATAGGATCACAAAGAGTCGGACACAACTGAGTTGGACACACTTTCACTAAAGAGAGAACATAAAAGCCCACCCTGGGCCTTGGGAATTCCACTCAGGGTACACCCACAGCAATGCCATTTTTTTTTTTTTTTTTGTAATTTCATTTGGATGTAGATTGTTACTTTGTTTTGTTTTTTCTTTTATTTATTTATTTGCAGCACTGGGTCTTCATTACTCTGCACAGGCTTTCTCTAGTTTCGGTGCACAGGCTTCTCATTTTGGTGGCTTCTCTTGTTGTGAAGCACAGGCTCTAAGGCAAGTGGTGGTGATAGTTTAGTCACTAAGTCGTGTCTGACTCTTGTGACCCCATGGACTGTAGCCCGCCAGGTTCCTCTGTCCATGGGGAGGTTCCTCTGTCCCAGGCAAGAATACTGGAGTGGATTGCCATTTCCTTCTCCAGGGGATCTTCCTGACCCAGGAATCGAACCCAGGTCTCCTGCATTGCAGGCAGATTCTTTACCGACTGAGCTATGGAGGCTTCAGTAGTTGCGACTCCTGGGGTCTAGAGCTAGGGCTCAGTAAACCTGTACTAATGCCATGATTTCAGAGCTTTCTAGCTGGTGTTAATTGTCCCATTGCTCTTCCACAGTTGCTTTGTCCTCGCTGTGTCAGGTCAGTGGCAGTCTCTCCTGGTCAGCTGCCTCCAGTCCAGCTAGGGAGGATTCCTCAGCATTTCTGGGTTACAGAAGACAGATTTAAGATCTGCCAGCTCCAACTGATGTAAGAGATGACAAAGTTCATTTGAGAGGCAGAAACTGCCATAGGTGCTGCTTGGTGGTGGGAATGGGTAAAGGGCGTGGCGGTAGTGTTCAAAGGCTCTGATTTCTATGTGTGTCTAGGTTGTTGTTTTGGCAGCTGAGAAATAGAATCTGACAGACCAAAACCTTAAGAGAGATTTGTGGACAGAACTTTATTCCAGAAATCTGAATGGCCAGGGGCAGTGACCTGCTTTCAACATTATATGCAGAATGGTCCCCTCCAGTGATAGCTCAGCAAATTCAAGGTGACCAACTGTCATGCTCTGTGCTTCCTCTTATGTTTTCTCAGATCTTTGTAGTTTACAAAGAGAATAATGTTAAGGTTAAGAGCATCAGCTATTAATAGACAGAGAACCTAGGTAAGAATCTCAGCTCTACCACCCTCACTAAGCCTCAGTTTCCTCTTCTTTAAAATGGAAAAAATAATAGTACTTACCTCATAGAGTTGTTCAGTGAGGATTAAACGAGATAATACAGGAAGTGTCCTGAGACCTATACCTGGCACACACAGTCAATGATAATTACTGGTTTTTACAACTAATAACAATAAGATCAAAACAGTTACTAACTGTATCTTTAAATATGATAAAAATAAGAACAGGGCTTCCCTGGTGGCTCAAAGGGTAAAGAATCCACCTGCAGTGCAGGAGACCTGGGTTTGATACTTGGGTTGGGAAAATCCCCTCGAGAAGGGAACTGGCTACCTACTCCAGTATTGTTGCTTGGAGAATCCTGATGGACAGAGGAGGCTGTCAGGCTACAGTCCATGGGGTCACAGAGTTGGACTAGTAACAATAAGATCCAAAACAGTTACTAACTGTATCTTTAAATACAGTTTATTGTTATTAATAACAATAAGAACAAAAACAGTTACTATCATTAAATATGATACGTTAAGAATAAGGAAGGTTATTGAGCTTAGTGGCTCAATGAGGTTCACATGTTTACTAGCTTATACAGCTCAAACATAAATCCAAATCTTGGCCTCCAGAATTAGAAGACTTCCAGACCTGTGTCCACTAAAATCCCACATGGTTGAGCCACTGCTGCATTCAAAAATTATCACTTCATCAAAAGTATTCAATAAGGCCCTATTTACATATGCCCTTGTGCTGGCTTCTGTACAGACAGGCCAAGACAAATGAAATTCCTTCCTTCCATTCATCCGGGCTGGGCCATCTTTGAATCTTCTCAAAGCCCTTAGAATAGGAATCTTTTCTTTCTTTCTTTCTTTTTAACATCTACTTCCTCCTTCCTCTGTCTAGTTATGAGAAAGTAAGTTTCTGGGGGTAGGAGGTTTAAACTGATGGGCCATTAACAGCGGAACAAAGCAAAAGGAATTTTCCAGGTCACCAGCCAACAACTTTAGAGTGGTGTTTAAAATTCACTTGCTTAGGGGGAGGGAGAGAGGTTGGCCAGGAGTGGGTGGGGAAGGATTTCTCTCAGCTGATGGGGAACTGAGTAACGCCCTTTTTTATGGCCAGTAAAACCAGTAAACATCATAACATGCTGCTTGGTTTCTGGGCTGATCTTTTATCATCCAAACTTGAAATGCAGATATAACAAAGAAAACAAACGTCTGTCTGCTGAATCCATAAATAAAATGTTCTGCTTAGCTTCAGATTTAGGGAACACCTGGATTCCTGCTCTGGCTTTGACCATGATTTGCTAAAATATAACATAGCCATAAATTTCTTCTGAGCCCAGTGAACAGACACACATGTATTCTCTCTCCTCCCCCCTCCCTTCCCTTCCTGTCTCTCTCTCTCTCAAAAATACACTGCCTTATTCCAGCTACAGCAAAGTTCAACAGGAAAGGATCTCTGGTCACCCTGTGGTGGCATCTTAAAATTTTATTTCTGGGCAGTCTGAAAGTCACTGGAGAGGGCAGCTTCAGCACTTCATTAGTAAGCAGATATGTTCTAGCAGAAATGTTCTTCTAGGGGTCTCCTTTTCTATGGAAGAAAGAATGACCACCAAAGAGTCTGGTTGGGATTTGGAAGCTGGCCCTTACCTCCCTATACCAATCGCTCTCCCACAATGCACTGTTCCAGGAACTTTCATAGCCCTGTGGCCGCCCGTATAGACCTTCACATTTCTACAACCTCTTAATGCTGGGAATTTCTGGGGGCACTGCCAAATTACACAAGGCTACTGAAGAAGTAGTTACACACATTTTTAGGCTTCCCTAGTACAATGACTTCCACATTCTTTAAAACTCAGCAGCATCCTATTCAAAGGAATACAAAATATTAAAAACATTAAAACTGTTGTTCCTGGTTGAATCCCATCACAATGTTGCTCAAAGATGTCCCTAGAATTCAAAGTTGGGGGGAGCACTATTTTAGAATATGACTCTATTACACTTTAAGTAATTTTGTCATTATAATGAAGTCCCAACTGCTCACTATGCCTCCTTTTTGATTCAGCCCTTCCTACCTGAGGTCCATGTAGTTATTTCCATGGTGTCTATCCTCTTGCTTTATTCTTTTGTTTTGTCGTTGCAGGTCCTCCACTAGCTTCCTGGGAAGAGACACATGGGAGATAATTTTTTGCCACCCTGTATATCCAAACATGCCTTTTCTTTTATTCTTTCTTCACATTTTGATAGGTAGTTGTGCTAGGTATAAAATTCTAGGTTACAAATCATTCCCCAACAAGTCTAGGCTTCTCTAGTGTCCAGGTCTTTGAACTAGATATCCCCTTTGCATGGAACACATACACTCACCTTCACTCCCACCCCTGAATAGCTAACATCTCATTAGTCTTATCAGGGACATTTTCTTGTCCAGTTACCTGCCCCTCCAAGATCAGAACACCTCCTACTTGTTCCCACAATACCTGGTGTTTACCCCTTACTACACTTATTACACCATATTATCATTACCTGTTTACTTGTCTATGTCCTCCCCTACTTTGTGAACATAAGGGCTAAAAATACAGAGCCACAGTGCCACTCAATAAATATTTGTAGAGCAAAGGAATAAATGAATGGTTTGGTGCTTTTTTATTACAAGATACAGTCTATAATAAAGTATTTGACAAATGCCTTTAATGCTTCACATTTTTCAGGTAGAACAGAATTGGTCTTGGCGAAGAAATGCCACCTTGATATTAGGAGCAAAGAAAGAACCCTTATGATTTGTTATTCAATATCTGTCTTCCATGAGGACAGGGACCAGGTCTGCCTGCTCACTGCTGTGTTCCCAAAAACCAGACCATAAGACAGCTTAATAAACAGCTGCTGACTGAATGAACTGGTTCAAAGGAAGTCCTAGGTATTACACAACTAAGAAAACTAAGCAAGAAAAAGTCCCTAAGCTGTCTTAAAAAACTTGGGAGGAAAAAAAGAGGTTTAGAATGAACACGCAATCCATCATCTCCTCCCAGCCCATAGCAAACCAAAACCCTCTCCCAATTCCTTTTTCCAGATATATGTGTTCCCTTCTTTGGACACCTTGATTTGAAGCCCAGGAATTATTTGGCTCAGACCTGCTCCTTCATAGTCTGTTTCTTCTCAATCATCAAGTCCTGTTGCTTCCTCTTCCTTCATAAACGGCTTTCACATTGGCCCTCCTTTTCCATTCTTCTTGCTGGTACCTTCCCTCAAGGCCCCCATTACCCCACACCTAGGTTTTCACATGGCTCTCTCTTTCACTGTCACTTTGACGGCTCTATCAGATTAACGTCTCTGAATCATCACTTTTCATAGTGTCTCTTCACTGCCCAAAATGCCTTCGGAGGCTCTTCATTTCTTTCCACATTAAGTTTCAACTCTTCTTCCAGTTTTCAACCTTCAGAATGACTTCTATTGCTCTCTTTTCCCTGTCTACACATCAGCTCACTTATCACACATATACAACTTTCATGCTGATTAGGCAAGATGCTTTACTGTTTCAGAAACAACAGAGCAGACTTCTGCACAGTTTGCACATTCTCTTCTCTGGAATGTCCTCCCCACCCCTCTCTTGATTCCATCCATCCTTCCAGGCCTGGTTTACATCTTTCCTCCTCCAAGATGCCTTCAATGACAACTTCAGGCCTTGCTGATCTCTCCAAGTTTAAAATCCAAATAGAACTTATCAACTTTGCAGCCCAATTAAATCCAGATGACTGCCTTATGTAAGTCACTATACAGTCACTATACACCTAGGTTGGTGTGGTTTTCTCCAACCAGCCTGGGTGCTCCTTGATGGCACAGATGAAAGGATGTCCTGTTCTTCTACCTGAGGGCTCCTAAGACCCTAAGAGCTCAACATGTAGTAGTACTCAGGAAGTAATAAGAGAGTTGCCTTCTGCCACAGACAGACCTGGGTTAACCCCAGCCTAACCAATTAACCGTATGTATTTGGGAAAGTGATTTGGACCCTCCCAGCCTCAGAGCCCTCAACCTCAGTAACGCTGGGATAAGAACAGTGCTACCTCAGAGTTGTAAAGATAAATTAGGTAGCACTAAGTAAAGCAATTTGTACATTACTTTGAAACATGGTAAACACTCAATATATGTTAGCTAGGGCTATAAGAGACTCCAGTCCCTGTTCATGAAGTTGAACTTTGGCCTGGATTTTATTTTAGACTTACGGTCATGAGTCAGCCTGACCATGAAATCAAATAGGATTTCCTGCCAGTTCCTACCTCTGTGTCCACCCCTGGCTGGTTAAAGCATATCTTGCAAACAGTGGCTAGGGGTAAGTTCCATCATGCAAGGTCATCTCAGGCCCCACTGTGTTGTTCCTCCTGAATTCAACACTGAAATTGTTTTGGTGTCTTTGGCTTGTGAAACTTCTTAGGCCTTTTTTTCTTCTACTTTCCTTTCTCATTCTCATTGTATTATTAAAGCAATACATATTCATTATATATAAAAAAAAAATCTTTTTAAAAGTATAGAAGAGTGTAAAGTCTTCTTTGCACAAGAGCAGAAGTCTCGCCACCACCCAAAGCTCCATTCCTGCTCTTCGGAAATAACCAATTAGCAGTTTCTCAAGAGTATTTCTAGAAATCAACCATAGCTATTGAAACATATACACACACATACACCATCTGTGGCTTGCTTCACTCACATAACCGTCTTGAACACCCTTCCATATCCACCCATGCTTGATAGGTTCCACCACACAGTAATTAATGGCAATTTAGATTTCTTCTGTAGAGAACAACCTTTACTGATTTCATGAATCCCCTCCAGATGGGCAGGTAGGTTGCTACCACTAAAACAATGTGATGAATATATATATATATATATTTATATAAGTATAAAAATTATGCACATATGCATACTTATATATGTGTATATATGTACATACACACACACATAAAAATAGATAGATAGATACAGATAAAAATCTGTGGACTCCTTAAGTATTTAAAGCCTTTGATTGCCAGATTAGACCAGACTGGAGGTGATTCTTCAACTCTGGTTCTACCTCCTGAGTTCTCCACGCACACCTAGCATTCAGTCCCTGGACCCACTGACTCACTGGTCAGCTGCAGGACCACCTTCCTCCTCACCTTAAAATAGAAGAAACGGGCCACTGGACTGTTTTCTTCATGATATCATGCAATAGAAGTCACAGAACACCCGTTTCTCTCTTTCTCTGGAACCACAAGGGAAATCCCTGGCATTGGGGGATAGGATTTCAGAATCTGGCCATGTTCTCTGGTAGCTCTGAGGAAGTTCCAAAGAAGGAAGGAAACATGTTTTTGGTTCGTGAGAAACATGCCAGCTGCTGTCAGTGTGACTGGGAGGGATGTGAGTGTGACAACAAGCACAGTGGCTGAGCCAGGCTATAGGTGGTGGCTGGGACAAGGGGAAGACACAGGGCTTTCATAGGCAGTGACTCGGCATTATTATCCTAACCCACATCCATCCCTTTACACAGCGTCCTTTCTCAGGCCAAGGACAGGATATAAGGGCAGGAACTGGGACTGCTTATCCCTAGTTTGGCCTGAAACAGGCAGAACACCCTAAGCCAGTCACTTACTGTACCCTGGGAGAAGACCCAGGGGCCTAGCGGAAGCTAGGGCTGAAAAAAGTGCCCTTGGGCTGAGTTCAAGTGAGTTAGCAAACCATCCTAAGCTTCAGTTGTGTCAATTCCCTATTGACGGGGAAAAAAAAAAAAGGCAACATCAACAGTCCCTGTCATATACCGCCTTTGAGAGCAGGAAGTACACCAAGCATTTGACACAGGGCCTGGCATTCCATAAGCAGTCAATCAATCTGTTATACTTGCTTCATTGATATATGTCCCCCTTGCCTAACACAGTGCACAATCCAGAGCAGGTGATTAATGAAGACTTTTTTTTCAGTCAATGAATGAATAACCTCTTCATTTCTGGAGGGCAGATAAGAAAATTGCAAAATGACTTCTAAGGTCTCTCCAACCTCACACCACCCCATTCTCACTTCTCCCTCTCCCTCTCTTTATTCCTAGGAGAAAAGATGTCCTTTTTTCCCTAGCTTGATCATAAGACCTAGCCAAATAAAAACAATGAGGTGAAGGCCAAGGTCCTGGAATGCAGCCTCATTTCAATTTCTAAAGAGAAGCTGCCTCCCAGGACCATGGAGTATCAGAGAAAGGAGGAAAGTAAATTTACTTATTCATTCAATAAATACATATAAGGAACATCTGGGACTTCCCTGATAGTCCAGTGGTTAAGAATTTGCCTTGCAAAGGAGGGGATAGGGGTTCAATCCCTGGTCAAGGAACTAAGATTCCACATGCCTCAGGGAAGCTAAGACCACGTGATGCAACTATATCCCACCCCCCTACAAGCCACACCTAGACTCCATGTACCACAAGGAAAGATCCCACATGACAAGAAAGATCCCAAATGCCCAGCAACTAAGACCTGAAACAGCCAAAAAAACAAACACTTTTAAAAAATACATGTAAGGAGCATCTACTGTGCCTGAAATTGAAGCCAGAAGGGCCCTTCTTGGCCCTGTCCCCTCTACTCTCTTCCTATGCTAGCATCCGTCTCAACCCCTCACAGCTGCCCCCACCTCTCTATTGAATGGCTTCCTTGCAAGTAGTCCTCTGGAGACCCCACCGTTAATCCACTATCTCCCACTCTTGTTCCTCATTACCTTTCACTCAGCGCCAAAGAAATGATGCTTTCGAACTGTGGTGCTGCAGAAGACTCTTGAGAGTCCCTTGGACTACAAGGAGATCAAACCAATCCTAAAGGAAATCAGCCTTGAATATTCATTAGAAGGACTGATGCTGAACCTTCAATACTTTGCCACCTGATGTGAAGAGCTGACTCACTGGTAAAGACCCTGATGCTGGGAAAGATTGAAGGCAAAAGGACAAAGGGATGGCAGAGGGTGAGACAGATAGACTCACTGACTCAATGGACATGAATTTGAGCGAACTCTGGGAGATAGTGTAGGACAGGGAAGCCTGGCATGCTGCAGTCCATGGGGTCACAAACATTTCAACATGACTTAGCAAGTGAACAACAACTACCTCTCTTTCAGCACATTTCTCCTCCATGGGTTTCTCTGGGACACTATAGTCTTCAGTTATCCACCTGTCTCTCATATCAGTGCCTGATTGCTGATTTCTGTCATGAGCTGAACTGTGTCCCCTCCCCATCTCCCCAATCCATATGTTGAAGTCCTAACCCCAGCTACCTCACAGTGTGGCGATATTTAGACAAAGGATCTTTAAAAAGTAATTAATGAGGTCATTAGGATGGACCTGAATCCAACGATATCCTTATAAGAGGCTATTAGCACACAGGCAGAGGGCAGACCACGTGAAGACAGGGAGAGAATGGCCATTTACAAGTGACAAAAGAGAGGCCTCAGAAGAAAGCAACCCTATCCACATTTTGATCTCAGATGTCTAGCCTCTAGAATAGTGAGAAAATTAATTTCTGTTGTTTAAGTGACACAATCTATGGTCCTCTGTTATTCTGACCCTAGAAAACTAATATACTCCCTGTACTGAACAAACCATTACCCACAAAGATACCATCTTCTATTAATCGACATCCAGCTCTGAATTCCAACTGCCTACCAGACAATTCCTCCTGATTTATTTAATTAATTATTCTTGCCAATCGTTTAAACTTCAATTGATGCTTTCGAACTGTAGTGTTAGACAAAATTCTTGAAAATCCCCTGGACTGCAAGTAAATCCAACCAGTCAATCCTAAAGGAAATCAACCCTGAATATTCACTGGAAGAACTGATACTGAAGCTGAACCTCTAATACTTTGGCCACCTGATGTGAAGAACTGACTCATTTCAAAAGACCCTGATGCTGGGAAAGATTGAAGGCAGGAGAAATGGACGACAGAGGATGTGATGGTTGGATGGCATCATCAACTTAATGGACATGAGTTTGAGCAAACTCTGTGAGATGGTGAAGGACAGGAAAGCCTGGTGTGCTGCAGTCCATGGGGTCACAAACAGTAGGATGTGACTGAGCTAGGGGTCGCAAAGAGTAGGATGTGACTGAGCTAATGAACAACAACAAAACTTCAAGACATTTAGAACTACAGAAGCCTTAAAGTCAGTCCTTGCTTTACAGATGAGGAAACTGAGGCACTAAACAAAATAAACAGATAAAAAACAGATAGCTTTCTTCCTGACTTCCCTGTTCCTAAAAGCACCATACTTATGGTGGTTACCACTCAAAAATATGAGGTCATCTTTTCTTCTGTCTCTTTCATCTCATAGCCAATCAAGTGGATTCCAAAATCATGGTGCCTCTTGTCCAAAGTTTTAGTTTTATCTTCATTTCCCCTAACATTAAATATTTCAGTGCATTTATATTTAGATAAGTATTGAATGTTTAGGCCTCAGAAAGGTTCAAGGGTAAAAGCTCTAGGTTTTTCACAGTTTTGGTTCCTGGTTTTGTTCTATGGCCTTAGGCAGGCTTGTGATCTATAAAATGGGAGATTACAATGGGACCTATGTCATACATAGGGTTCTACAAGATGGCGGAATAAAAGGACGTGAACTCATCTTCTCCTGCGAGAACTCCAACATTACAACTTGCTGCTGAACAACCATCAACAGGAGAATGCTGGATCCAACCAAAAAAGATACCCCACATCCAAGGGCAAAGGAGAAGCCCCAGCAACAGTTCAATTCAGTTCAGTTCAGTTCAGTCGCTCAGTCGTGTCCAACTCTTGGTGACTCCGTGAACTGCAGCACACCAGGCTTCCCGTCCATCACCAACTCCCAGAGTTTATTCAAAGTCATGTCCATTAAGTTGGTGATGCCATCCAACCATCTCATCCTTTGTCGTCCCCTTCTCCTCTTGCCCTCAATCTTTCCCAGCATCAGGATCTTTTCGAATGAGTCAGCTCTTCACATCAGGTGGCCAAAGTATTGGAGTTTCAGTTTCAACATCAGTCCTTCCAATGAGTGTTCAGGACTGATCTCCTTTAGGATGGACTGGTTGGATCTCCTTGCAGTCCAAGGGACTCTCAAGAGTCTTCTCCAACACCACAGTTCAAAAGCATCAATTCTTTGGCACTCAGCTTTCTTTATAGTCCAGCTCTCACATCCATACATGACTACTGAAAAAACCATAGCCTTGAAGAGATGGACCTTTGTTGGCAAAGTTATGTCTCTGCTTTTTAATATGTTGTCTAGGTTGGTTATAACTTTCCTTCCAAGGAAAGGCAGAAGGAGGGGTGTAATCACGTTTAGAATCAAACACCATACCCGCCACAGATGCTTGGAGGGCTCAAACAAAACCTTGTGTGCACCAGGAGACCCCACAAAGACTGAGCCAGACCTGCCTTTTGAGTGGTTGAGTGTCTCCTGTGGAGGTATGGGTCATTAGTAGCCTGCCTCAGGGGTAGGGGCTCTGGATGCAGCAGAACTGGGTATGGCATAAGCCCTCTTGGAGGAGGTCACCATTAACCCCACCATAGAGCTGTCACAACTTATATGGG
Organism: Cervus elaphus; assembly: GCF_910594005.1. NCBI lineage: Eukaryota > Metazoa > Chordata > Mammalia > Artiodactyla > Cervidae > Cervus > Cervus elaphus. The sequence continues at coordinate 54,652,907 of NC_057823.1, read as the reverse complement.
ACTGAGGAAACAGACTCTTGGAGGTCACAAACAAAACCTTGTGAGCACCAGGACCCAGGAGAAAGGAGCAGTGACCCCACAAGAGACTGACCCAGACCTGCCTGTGGGTAGCCAGGAGTCTCTGGCAAAGGTGTGGGTCAGTGGTGGCGTGCTGCAGGATCGGGGCCACTGATTGCAGCAGTGCAGGCATGGGACCTTGGAAAGAGGCTGCCATTATCTTCATCACCTCCACTACAGTTTGGCCTCAGGTCAAATAACAAGGAGGGGACACAGCCCCGCCCATCAACAGAAAATTGGATTAAAGCTTAACTGAGCATGGCCCCTCCCATCAGAACAAGACCCAGTTTCCCCCTCAGTCAGTCTGTCCCATCAGGAAGCTTCCATAAGCCTCCTATCTTTATCCATCAGAAGGCAGACAGAATGAAAACCACAATCACAGAAAATTAATCAAACTGATGACGTGGGCCACAGCCTTGTCTAACTCACTGTAACTATGAACCATGCTGTCTGTGTAGGGCCACCCAAGATGGACAGGTCATGGTGGAGAGTTCTGACAAAACATGGTCCACTGGAGAAGGGAATGGCAAACCACTTCAGTAATCTTGCCTTGAGAACCCCATGAACAGTTATGAAAAGCCAAAAAGATAGAACTGAAAGATGAACTCCCCAGATTGGTAGGTGCCCATATGTTCCTGGAGAACAGTGGAGAAATAACTCCAGAAAGAATGAGGAGACGGAGCCAAAGCAAAAACAACACCCAGTTGTGGATGTGACTGGTGATAGAAGCAAAGTCTGATGCTGTAAAGAGCAATATTGCATAGGAACCTGGAATCTTAGGTCCATGCATCAAGGCAAATTGGAAGTGGTCAAACACTTGGCAACAGTTGTCAAACAGATGGCAAGAGTGAACGTCGAAATTTTAGGATTCAGCGAGCTAAAATGGACTGGAATGGGTGAATTTAACTCAGATGACCATTATATCTACTACTGTGGGCAAGAATCCCTTAGAAGAAATGGAGTAGCCATCATAGTTAACAAAAGAGTACAAAAAGCAGTACTTGGATGCAATCTCAAACAAGACAGCATGATCTCTGTTAGTTTCCAAGGTAAACCATTCAATAAAACGGTACTCCAAGTCTATGCCCCAACCAGTAATGCTGAAGAAGCTGAAGTTGAACGCTTCTATAAAGACCTACAAGACCTTCTAGAACTAACACCCAAAAGAGATGTCCTTTTCATCACTGGGGACTGGAATGCAAAAATAGGAAGTAAAGAGATACCTGAAGTAACAGGCAAATTTGGCCCTGGAGTACAAAATGAAGCAAGGCAAAAGCTAACAAAGTTTTACCAAGAGAACGCACTGGTCATAGAAAACACCCTCTTCCAACAACACAAGAGAAGACTCTACACGTGGACATCACCAAATGGTCAATGCCAAAATCATATCAATTATATTCTTTGCAGCCAAAGATGGAGAAGCTCTATACAGTCAGCAAAAACAAGACCAGGGCTGAGAGTGGCTCAGATCATGAACTCCTTATTGCAAAATTCAGACTTAAATTGAAGAAAGTAGGGAAAACCACTAGACCATTCAGATATGACCTAAATCAAACCCCTTACAATTATAGAGTGGAAGTGACAAATAGATTCAAGGCATTAGATCTGATAAGAGTGCCTGAAGAATGAGGAGTGGAGGTTTGTGACATTGTACAGAAGGCAGTAATAAAGACCATCACCAAGAAAAAGAAATGCAAAAAGGCAAAATGGTTATCTGAGGAGGCCTTAAAAATAGCTGAGAAAAGAAGAGAAGGGAAAGGCATAGGAGAAAAAGAAAGGTATACCCATATTAATGCAAACATCCAAAGAACAGCAAGGAGAAATAAAGCCTTCCTCAGTGATCAATGCAAAGAAACAGAGGAAAACAATAGAATGGGAAGAACAAGAGATCTGTTCAAGAAAGTTATAGACACCAAGATAAAATTTCATGCAAAGATGAGCACAATAAAGGATAGAAATGGTATGAACCCAAGAGAAGCAGAAGATATTAAGAAGAGGTGGCAAGAATACACAGAAGAACTATATAAAAAAGATCTTAATGACCCATATAACCACAATGGTGTGATCACTCACCTAGATCAGACAACCTGGAGTGCGAAGTCAAGTGGACCTTATTCATCACAATGAATAAAGCTAGTGGAGGTGATGGAATTCCAGCTTAGCTATTTCAAATCCTAAAAGATGATGCTGTGAAAGTGCTGAACTCAATATGCCAGAAAATTTGGAAAACTCAGCAGTGGCCACAGGATTGGAAAAAGTCAGTTTTCATTGCAATCCCAAAGAAAGGCAATGCCAAAGAATGTTCAAACTACCACACAGTTGTACCCATCCCACAGCTAGCAAAGTAATGCTCAAACTTCTCCAAGCCAGGCTTCAACAGTATGGGAACCGTGAACCTGCAGATGTTCAAGCTGGATTTAGAAAAGGTAGAGGAACCGGAGATCAAATTGCCAACATCCACTGGATCATAGAAAAAGCAAGAGAATGCCAGAAAAACATCTACTTCTGCTTTATTGACTATGCTAAAGTCTTTGTGTAGATCACCACAAACCGTGGAAAATTCTTAAAAAGATGGGAATACCAGACCACCTTACCTGCCTCCTGAGAAATCTGTATGCAGGTCAAGAAGTAACAGTTAGAACCAGAATGGAACAACAGACTGGTTCCAAATTGGGAAAGGAGTACGTCAAGGCTGTATATTGTCATCCTGTTTATTTAATTTATATGCAGCATACATCATGAGAAACGCTGGGCTAGATGAAGCACAAACTGGAATCAAGATTGCCAGGAGAAATATCAATAACCTCAGATAGGCAGATGATGCCACCCTTCTGGAAAAAAGCAAAGAGGAACTAAAGAGCCTCTTGATGAAAGTGAAAGATGAGAGTGAAAAATTTGGCTTAAAACTCAACATTCAGAAACCTAAGATCATGGTATCTGGTCCCACCACTTCATGGCAAACAGATGGGGAAACAATGGAAACAGTGAGAGACTTTCTTTTTTTAGGCTCCAAAATCACTGCAGATGGTGACTACAGCCATGCAATTAAAAGATGCTTGGTCCTTGGAAAAAAGCCATGACCAATCTCAGTTCAGTTCAGTCACTCAGTCGTGTCTGACTCTTTGTGACCCCATGGACTGCAGCTTGCCAGGCCTCCCTGTCCATCACCAACCCCCAGAGTTTTCACAAACTTGTGTCCATTGAGTCGCTGATGCCATCCAACCATATCATCCTCTGTCATCCCCTTCGCCTCCCGTCCTCAGTCTTTCCCAGCATCAGGGTCTTTTCAAATGAGTCAGTTCTTCACAACAGGTGGCCAAAGTATTGTAGTTTCAGCTTCAGCATCAGACCTTTCAATGAATATTCAGGACTGATTTCCTTTAGGATGGACTGGTTGGATCTCTTTCCTGTCCAAGGGGCTCTCAAGAGTCTTTTCCAACACCACAGTTCAAACCATCAATTCTTCAGCGTTCAGCTTTCTTTATAGTCCAACTCTCACATCCATACATGACTACTGGAAAAACCACAACTTAGACTACACACACCTTTGTTGGCAAAGTTATGTCTCTGCTTTTTAATATGCTGTCTAGGTTGGTCATAACTTTTCTTCCAAGGAGCAAGCGTCTTTTAATTTCATGGCTGCAGTCACCATCTGCAGTGATTTTGGAGCCTAAAAAAGGAAAGTCTCTCACTGTTTCCATTGCTTCCCCATCTATTTGCCATAAAGTGATGGGACAAGATGCCATGATCTTAGGTTTCTAAATGTTGAGCTTTAAGCCAGCTTTTTCACTCTCTTTCACTTTCATCAACAGGCTCTTTAGTTCTTCTTCGCTTTCTGACATAAGGCTGGTGTCATTTGCATATCTGAGGTTATTGATATTTCTTCCAGTAATCTTGATTCCAGTTTGTGCTTCATCTAGCCCAGCATCTCTCATGATGTACTCTGCCAATAAGTTAAATAAGCAGGGTGACAATATATAGCCTTGACGTACTCCTTTCCCAATTTGGAACCAGTCTGTTGTTCCATGTCTGGTTCTAACTGTTACTTCTTGACCTGCATACAGATTTCTCAGGAGGCAGGTAAGGTGGTCTGGTATTTCCATCTCTTTAAGAATTTTCCATGGTTTGTTGTGATCCACATGGTCAAAGGCTTTGGCATAGTCAATAAAGCAGAAGTAGATGTTTTTCTGGAACTCTCTTGCTTTTTCAATGATACAACAGATGTTGGCAATTTGATCTCTGGTTCCTCGGCCTTTTCTAAATCCAGCTTGGAGGCTTGGAGAATTTTGAGCATTACTTTGCTAGCGTGTAAGATATGACCAACCTAGACAGCATATTAAAATGCAGAGACATAACTTTGCCAACAAAGGTCTGTCTAGTCAAAGTCATGGTGTTTCCAGTAGTCATGTATTAATGTGACAGTTGGACCATAAAGAAAGCTGAGTGCCAAAGAACTGATGCTTTTGAACTGTGGTTTTGGAGAAGACTCTTGAGAGTCCTTTGGACTGAAAGGAAATCAAACCAATCCATCCTAAAGGAGATCAGTCTTTAATATTCATTGGAAGGACTGATGCTGAAGCTGAAACTCCCAATACTTTGGCCACCTGATGTGAAGAGCTGACTCACTGGAAAAGACGCTGATGCTGGGAAAGATTGAAAGTGGGAGGAGAAGGGGTCGACAGAGGATGAGATGGTTGGATGTCATCACCAACTCAATGGACATGAGTTTGAGTAAGCTCCAGGAGTTGCTGATGGACAGGGAAGCCTGGCATGCTGCACTCCATGGGGTCGCAAAGAGTCAGACATGACTGAGCGAGTGAACTGACATCACAGGGTTCTTACAAGAATTAAATGTCAATTTGAATCTAGCACAGTTTGATATTAAAACTCTTTATACTACTTTATATAACCTCTTTCTCTGGGAATGTAAAAAATTGGTTCAGTTTCATACACTATCATGATCAAAGTAACCTGGGTGAGCTTTCCATGAAAACAATTCAAAGCATTGAATAAAATGTATATTTTTTTCAAAAATGCATTGAATTGGCAAAATAGTAAGAAATACACAAAAGTCAGCAAAGAAGTAAGAAGGAAACCCTGGAACCCAAGTGGGTGCCTAAAACAGCTTCAAGCTACAGGTATCTGCCAAAACCTGGTGACTTAAAGCTTCCATTTTGATGACTACAAGGGATGAGGAGGACAGGAGATAAAGCTTAAACCTGTGGGTAACAAGTCTGGTAGAAGCCCTTCAAAAGGGTGCACAAAGAATCATAACCTCTGTGAAAGGGTCAGTGAGAAAGAAATCCATTGCACAGAAGGGACTACATGGAAATCTGTTTGACCAACTTTCATACTGGATACCTGAGGAAACTTGTATCTCCCTGAAAACTCACAACTACAAACCAGCCTTTACGTGAGTTTAAAAACTGAATTCATATTACCTGTATTCTACATAAACTGAAAAGTATCAAGTATAAAATTTAATTTGAGGAGCTTCAGGTGGGAATTTATTCCCAGTAACTGGTAACAGCAAATACAAATCCTATCTGAATTACTACAATTTCAATTCCTGCCTCAAAGAATGCAAACAAAGTTCTAAGAAATCATGCCCGAAGTTAAAAATCACAAAACACACAAGAAACAAGGTACCATAAGTGAAAACCCGCAGAAACAACAAACAGCACAATTAGACTCACTAAAATTTGAGATCTGGAAATTATCAAGTTCAATAAATGTGAGCCTTAAATATATTTGTTAGATGCTCAATCATGTCCTACTCTTTGCGACCCCATGGAATGTACTCTGCCAGACTCTGTCCATGGTATTCTCCAGGCAAGATAGCTGGAGTGGGTAGCCATTCCCTTCTCCAGGGGATCTTCCCAACTGAGGGATCAAACCTGTGTCTCCTGCACTGCAGGCAGATTCTTCACCGTCTGAGCCACCAGAGCAAAAGACTATATGAAAAGCCAATCTGTGGGGGCAGGGGTGGGGAAGGAACTAGAATGGATTACATAGAGGATTAGATACTGCTAAATGCTATGGCTTTTGCAGTAGTCATGTTTGCATGTGAGAGCTGGACAATAAAAAAGGCTGAGCACCAAAGAATAGATGTCTTTGAACTGTGGTACTAGAGAAGACTTTCGAGAGTCCCTTGGACTGTACAGAGGTCAAACCAGTCAATCATAAAGGAATACTCATTGGAAGGACTAATGCTGAAGCGGAAGCTCCAATACTCTGGCCACCTGATATGAAGAGGTGACTCATTGGAAAAGACCATGATGCTGGGAAAGACTGAGGGCAGGAGGCGAAGGGGATGACAGAGGATGATATGGTTGGATGGCATCATCGACTCAATGGACATAAATTTGAGTAAACTCTGGGAGTTGGTGATGGACAGAGAAGCTTGTTGTGCTGCAGTCCATGGGGCTGTAAAGTAGGACATGACTGAGCAACTGAACAAAAAAGGCAGAATTCATTTACTGGAAGATGGATCTAAAGAAATCCAGAAAGTGACCAGGGATACAAAAAGACAAAAGAATAAAATAACAACATATGTGACACTGGAGAGTAGAATACAATGGTCTAATATATATTTAATTGTATTTACAGAAGAAAGTAAAGGAAAGAATAAGGAAGAAGAGGTATTTGTAGAGTCAACACCAGAACTAGAGGAGTTAACTGAGGGACCTAGGGCAGTTTATTTTAGACAGTCACTCTCAAAGCCAGTCCTGGATTTGAACAAACTCAAAAAATGAGCACTTCCTTAAATCTGAGGCCCTACGCATGTCACTGGCTATACACTAGTGCTGGTCCTGCTGAGAATTTTTCCAGCATCTTGTAAGACACCAAACTCTGGGTCCAGAAATTCTAAGAATAAATAAAAATATACTCATGTGCAGTAATAGCAAAGTGAAAACTGCAGAGGGCCAGGGGCAAGTACAGATCAATAAAAAAGAAACTACAATTAGACTGACCACAGACTTCCCAGCAGCCACAGTGGAAGCCAGAACAGTATCTTCATGGTACTGAGATAAAATAATTGGCAATCGAGAATTTCATTTAAGAACTTAAATATGAGAGTAAAAGACGTGAAAGTTGCTCAGTCATGTTCAACTCTTTGCAACCCCATGGACTATACAGTCCATGGAATTCTCCAGGCCAGAATACTGGAGTGGGTAGCCATTCCCTTCTCTAGGGGATCTTCCCGACTCAGGAATCAAACCAGGGTCTCCTACATTGTAGACAGATTCTTTACCAGCTGAGCCACCAGGGAAGCCTCCAAGAGTAAAAGAAAGTCATTTTCAAACTCACAAAAACTAAGAGAACTTACTGCCAATAGACCCTCACTGAAGGAAACACTGAAGGATGAATTTCAGGCAGAAGGAAGGCAATCTCAGGTGGATACTCTTATAAAAAGAACTGTGGAGACTTCCCTGGTGGTCCAGTGGTTAAGAATCTGCTTGCCAATGCAGAAGACACGGGTTTGATCTCTGCCCCGAGAGGATTCCACATGCTGTGGGGCAACTAAGCCCATGTGCCACAATTACTGAAGCCTGTGCTCCATAATAAGAGAAACCACTGCAGTGAGAAGCCTGTTCACAGCAACAAAGACCCAGCACAGCCAAAAATTTTAAATTAATTTTAAAAAGGAACTGTGAACAAAGAGATTGGTGATTCTGTAAGCCACCAATGAACAACATTTGATTGCATAAAGAAACAATGGTATCTCATCTATCCTGAAAAAAAAGACAGAAGGAAAACACTGGTCTATAACAGGAAATAAATGATGAGGGGGGAGGGGCCTAAGTTAAAGTAGTTTAAGGTCCTTTATTGTTTTGTTTGGGCTTCCCCGATGGCTCAGTAGTGAAGAACCCACCTGCAATGCAGGAGATGCAGGAGATGCGGGTTCTGTCTCTGGGTTGGGAAGATCCTCTGGAGGAGGAGATGGCAACACACCCCAGTATTCTTGCCTAAAAAATCTCGTGGACAGAGGAGCATGTGGGCACAGTCCAAAGGGTTGCAAAGAATCAGACACGACTGAGCACAGCATACACTGTTTCGTTTTAGAAGTTAAAAATTCTGATGAAATTTTAAATATCTAGCTGCTGTTGCTAAGTCGCTTCTGTCGTGTCCGACCCTGTGCGACCCCATAGACGGCAGCCCACCAGGCTCCCCCGTCCTTGGGATTCTGCAGGCAAGAACATGGAGTGGGTTGCCATTTCCTTCTCCAACGCATGAAAGTGAAAAGTGAAAAGTGAAAGTGAAGTCGCACAGTTGTGTCCGACCCTCAGCGACCCCGTAGACCACAGCCTTCCAGGCTCCTCCGTCCATGGGATTTTCCAGGCAAGAGTACTGGAGTGGGGTGCCATTGTCTTCTCCGTTAAATATCTAGAGGACCCACCAAAAGAATAAATAAAGACTGTAACTTCCATGGCAATCAATGGGGGAAAAATGGGTATTAAAAAATTCAATCTGTAAAAACATAAGAAAGCAGAAGGAAAAAACAAAAATAAAAACCAGGACATAGGTGAAGTTGTTTATGTGTAGGGACAGGGGTTATATAGGAACTTTCTGTACTTTCTTTTCCATGTTGTTACAAATCTAAAACTGCGCTAAAAAATTATGTCTTAAACACACACACCCAGCACAAACAGCACAAAACAAGATAGAAAGAAATCTAACTAATTCAATAATCTTCAGCTCTTACATACATTCATTCTGACTGAAATATTTTGCTCTTCATTGAAAAGACAAATGTTGTCAGAATGGCTAGAAAACAAAATCCAGTAATAGGGGCGTATTACAAGTAAAAGAGCTAGGTTAAGGAGCTGCTAGTTTCTTCTAGATGGAGAAGCTCTATACAGTCAGCAAAAACAAGACCAGTAGCTGACTGGGGTTCAGATCATGAAATCCTTATTGCCAAATTCAGACTTAATTTGAAGAAAGTAGGGAAAACCACTAGACCATTCAGGTATGACCTAAATCAAATCCTTTACGATTATACAGTGGACGTGAAAAATAGATTCAAGGGATTAGATCTGGCTTTCAAACTGTGGTGTTAGAGAAGACTCTTGAGAGTCCTTGGACAGCAAGATCAAACCAGTCAACCCTAAAGGAAATCAACCCTGAATATTCATTGGAAGGACTGATGCTGCAGCTGAAGCCCCAATACTTTGGCCACCTGAGGCGAAGAACTGACTCACTGGAAAAGACCCTGATACTGGGAACGACTGAAGGCAAGAGGCAAAGGGGACGTTAGAGGGTGAGATGGTTGGATGGCATCACTGACTCAATGGACATGAGTTTGAATAAGCTCATGTTGGTGATGGAGATGTTGGTGGTAAGAGAGTTGGTGATGGACAGGGCAGCCTGGCATGCTGCAGTCCACAGGGTCACAAAGAGTCAGACACAACTGAGCAACTGAACTGAAAGTTTCTTCCTGCTTTATCCATATGCAACTTTTCCATAACGTCAACCAGAACAAATGTGGTCATGTGACAAGTGTTTGATAAAGGAACTACTGGCAAACATTCAGGTAGAGTATAAGGAAACCAGAGGGATAAGCACAACACCCTGGAACTGAAAAACATAGGGCTCTGTTATCATCTCCAGGACTGAAAGATCAAGGAGAGCTAGGGAGTTACAAGAACCCATACTGGCTCCTTCCAATCCATCTTCCACACTGTGGCCAGATTAACATACTCCCTAACACATGCACTCACTCACACACACATCTATAGCTTCAAGTCTTTTTAAGGGAACCTCATAGTCCTTGAGAAGGTTAAAACCACCTTCACATAGCCTCAAAAGCCTTTTGTGATCTGTCCTCTATGCCTTATCTCCAGCTTTTTCTGGGACCAGAGTCTACCTCTCTCTCAGCTTTTTAGTCACAATGGCCTTCTCTTATATTCTTGGCTTCACCAAGTATGTTCCTTCCCACTTCAGGACCTTTGCATGTGCTGTTCTCTGCATACAATACTTCTCACTCTACCCTCTAAATCCACTCATCCCCACTCATCTTTTTGGGCTGAGCTCAAGTGTTACTTACTAGAGGAACTTTCCCAAAACCCCACCTTCATGATATACCTTCAGGACATTAATCTCTCTCCTGCAGAGCACTTACCACTACTGTAATTTTCTATTCAATGGACTGGTTCAAAATTGGGAAAGGAGTATGTCAAGGCTGTATGTCGTCACCCTGCTTATTTAACATATACAGAGTACATCATATGAAATGCCCGACTTGATGAAGTACAAGCCGGAATCAAGATTTCCAGGAGAAATATCAATAACCTCAGATAAGCAAACGATACCACTTTAATGGAAGAAACTAAAGAGGAACTAAAGAGTCTCCTGATGAAAGTGAAAGAGGAGAGTGAAAAAGTTGGCTTAAAACTCAGCATTCAAAAAACTAAGATCATGGCACACAGTCCCATCACTTTGTGGCAAGTAGATGGGGAAAATGTGGAACAGTGTCAGATTTCATTTTCTTAGGCTCCAGAAGCACTGTAAACAGTGACTGCAGCCACAAAACTAAAAAGACACTTGCTTCTTGGAAGACTAGCTATGACAAACCTAGACAGTGTATTATTATTATTTTTTTTTTAGACAGTGTATTAAAAAGCAGGGACATCACTTGGCCAACAAAGGTCCATATAGTCAAAGCAGTGGTTTTTCCAGTAGTCATGTATGGATGTGAGAGTTGGACCATAAAGAAGGCTGAGTACTAAAGAACTGATGCTTTTTTGAACTGCGATGCTGGAGAAAACTCTTGAGAGTCCCTTGGACAGCAAGTTCATAGGGTTGCAAAGAGCTGGACAAGACTTAGCAACTGAACAGCAATTCGTATTTGTGCAACTGCTTGATGTATGTGTGTTCCACTACACTTTTGCTCACTACTGTGCAGTGTGTGGCACTTGGCATCTAGCAGAAGCTCAATACATATTGATGAATAAAGAAATTAAAATATCCTTACTAAGACAAGGGTACTTTGCCCAGAAATAAGTGTTATATATCCTAAGAGGCTTTGCCCAATTTCGTTAAATTTACATTCATTCATTCACAGATTATTTACTTGCCATTTCATTGTGTCAGAACTGAAGGCAGCTTCCTTCAAAAAATTTTTTCGGAATACAAGGCAAGAACATGGTGGGAGAGTCTTCAAGCCAGGGCAGTAGATGGCATCTCAGTAAACCTGGTGGGCACTCAAGGTGGAGAATAGGGAGTGCCTCCCCACTCTTGGCCCATCAGACCCAGAGCTAAGGCAGATGGATTGAACAGTCAACCATAAGCCTTTCCCAGGGCCCTAAATGGTGGCCAGGGCCACAGTCAGTGGCACCCAACTGACTGAACTCTGGGCACTTTGGCACAGTGGGGCTGACTGAGCTGAGTTTGGTTGGCTCCAGACAATTGCTAACTACAGAGAAAACCCTCTGCCTCAAAATTCCCATTTGGGAAAGGGACAAAAAGCATTTCCTTGATTATTAAAATCTACATTGTCCTCTGATTTGATTGACTTTACACATGAACAGTAATGGCTATATGCCTCAGCTTTCTCATCTTCAGCAAGGATGAACGCTGTTAGGTTCTTAAAGAGCATCAGTAAATAGCAATAAGAGCAGTAGCAGCAACTAACAATTAGTTAGTGAACACCATTTAGTTAGTGAACATTTAGTGAACACCACTCTGTGACAGACTGTGCTAAGTTCTTTATACATGTATACATATATGTAGTATCTCTTAATCTTCACGTAAATGAGCTCAGGTTGGCCCCCTGCTTAAAACCCTTCAATGACTCCTAGTGATATCAAAATAAAATGCAAACTCCTTATCATGGTCTTCAAGGCCCTACATGATTTCTGCTGTTTTATACTAAATGGTCTGCCCCCTCAGTCAGTTCCAGCAACATGAACCTTCCTTTCACAATTCACAGATGTTAAGCTTGTTCCCACCTCATCACCAATGCACCAACTAACCCTTCTGCCTGAAGTGCTCATCCCTCAGATCTACATGGGTTCCTCCTGCTGGTCATTTGGGTCTCACCTCAGTCACTACCTCCCTGACTCCCTTACCCTGCTCACCCCACAGCTCCATCACCGTACCGTTTTATGGCCTCCATAGCAAGTATCACTATTGGAAATTGTATTAATTTTTTGTTTACTCCACTACTATCTATGTGTCTTAACTAGAACATACACTCTATGATAGCATAGTCTTATCTATCTTGTTCACTCTTGAATTCTCAGTGGCCAGAACAGAGCTCAGCATGTTATTAGGCCTTCCACAAACATTTCTCAAGTTAAAAAAAAAAAAAAAAAAAGGGTGAAAGACCCTGTAAAATAAAAGATACTATACCTACACCATTTTGTCAATGAAGGACCTGAGGCTTAATGACATTGGGTGGCTTGTCCAAGGTCACAGAGACAGTGAGTAAATAGAGGCAATGAGTAACAATCGTACCCAGGCCTACTTCCTCCTGGACTTGTGCTCTGAATCATTACATCCTGTTCTCTAATTTGATTGACTTTACCCATGGATGGTAACGGCCCTATGCCTTGGCAAACTGGGATTCATCCCATGAATCATGTCTTGTATCTTCCCCACTACTACTCCCGTTTTCATTCTTTACATTGAGCCTGGATTAAGAGCTAGGCAGTAAAGAGGCATTGAATAAATCAGTACAGAGAGTATGAACTGGTACAGTCACTTTGGATAACTGTTTGGAAATACTAACAATGACTCAGTCCTTAGTTTATAGGTACAGATACACAAACATGTGTCCAACAAAAAGCCATGTACGAGAATATTCACAGAAGCAACATTCTTAAAATAAAATGCTTGGAACAACCTAAATGTCCACCAAATAGAATGAATAAACATATTATAGTATAATCATAAGATGGACTATTATACAGCAACAAAAAAGAAAATACAACTATATGCAACAACATGAATGAATCTCACCAAGAATAAAGTATCTACTGTATAATTCCCTTTAAAGAAAGATTTGTAAAATAGACTACATTAACCTATGTTGCTAAAAGTCAAAATAGTGACTACCCTTGGGGGTGGAGGTGGAGCCTGGTGGTCATTTGGGATGGGAAGGGTGTGAGTGGGGCTTCCTGAATCAGGTAATATAGTTTCTAGACCTGGATGTTAGTTCCATGGTGGTGTTCGCTTTGTGAAAATTCATTCAGTTATACACTTCTGATTTTGTACACTTTTATGTTGTAAAATAATATATTTATGTTGAATCATATGAAATGCTACTTTGTCCATGAAAAGTCACTGAATATTAGCAATTTCATATGGTTCAACTAAAATGTTATACTTCAATGAAAGAACTACTTATGAAAAAAAAAAATCCTGCCCAGTTGAATTGCTTTGTACACAGCTCTGTAAAAACTAGTTATGAGAAAGAGCTTGTGCCTTCCAAGGGCTCTTTGGCAGGTGGTAAACAGGCTCAGGATGGGGAGGATATAAATTCCTCCCCAGGGCCTGAGGCTGGTGCACTTGGCCTTGTACTTGAGTCCAGAGTCCAGCCAGCCCTGGTGTGGTGCAAGTCAGCTAGAGGAGGCCAGGATGTCCTCAGGCAGAGATGAAGGAACCACTCCAGCCTCAGGCTCAAGGTGTCATTGTTCTTGCAACACACCAGGTCACGCCTGCCCTGCTCTTTGTACTCAAAGTGACCTCCTTCCTCAACATCTGCAAGGTTCCTGCTCCTCAGCCTTTAGACTTCTCAGAGGCATTCTCTGACCTCCCTAAAGATCTTTCCTTTCATCACTGTCACATTCCCTTCATGGATTTGACCAACCTCTGAAATTATGTTATTATTTGGGTGTTTATATTTTAATATTTGCTTTCCTCATTAGACTAAGGTATATGAGAGCAGGAGATTCCTATAACTTATTCACTGTTGTACCCTTAGGGCCCAGGATGGCACCTAGTACCTAGAAGCTGCTTAAATATTGGCTGAATGAATGAACAATGAATGACTGACCAAATGAAGTGGCGTGACGCCAAGGGACAAAAGGTGGCCCAAGGCACACTGTCAAGATGGAAGGGTGGATGCAGCTCTCATTTCTCTCAAGGGACATGAAAGCCAAGATCAGCCTCCAAAAAGTTGCTGACCCCTCCAGAGTCCAGATATCTGTTCCTTATTCCTGTGTTTCTCTCTCAGGGTCCCCATTCTGTCCTATGAAGGACACAGACACTTAGGAGGTATTAACTGCACCACTGCATCAATGGATATGAGTTTGAGCAAACTCTGGGACATGGTGAAGAACAGGAAAACCTGGCATGCTGCAATCCGTGGGGTTGCAAAGAGTCAGACATGATTTAACAACTGAACAACAAAATCAGGTGAGTTTTTCAAGATTACCAGGGAATTTCCGTGATTTGCAAGCAAGGACCAAGAGAGCTGCTGGTTCTTTTTCTTTTTCTTCTTCACTCCCTACATTATAATGGTTGGATATATTGAATAATCATCAAAATGTATATTTAGCACTCAAAATGTGCCAGGGGCTATCCTAAGTGCTCTATGAGCATTAGTCCATTCAAGGTCCACTCAGGCCTTTTTGGTAAGTACTACTATTAGTTTTCATATGAGAAAGAAACTCTGTCATATGAAAGAGAGGCACATAAAGTTTAGCCAACTTGTCCAAGGCTGTGGAGCTTGTAAGGGTGGAACTAAACCCCAGCAGCCTGTGGTCAATGTTTGTACATCTGTCTTTCAAGCTTTCCAGGCTTCAAAACACCTCAACACACTGAGCCAGAAACCCTAGGGGCTAGTGCCAGAACAGAGTTCTCACCTTAGGTCTGACATGTCGCCCTGGCTATCTTAGCTTGCAGGACCACTCCACATGGCTCCTTCCTGCTACTGGGACTTCTGCCACCCCTCGCCTGGCTGAGTCGGCTTCCTGCAGATGCGAGATGCAGGAAAGCACTGCCAGGGCCCCCAGGGCCCTCCTTTGCTTTCTGTACTCTCTGTAATTAAATCATCCTTTGAAACAAACAAATTATTATTTGTTAACATCTATCTCCCCTCCTGACTATATAAATAGTAGCAGTTCCACAGTTTCTATATAGGTGGGGGCAGGTAATCTATTTGTGTTGGGGGCTTGGTTCCAGGGCTTACTATTTGATGTAAGGTTGAGAAGTCAACTGAAAACACAAATAAATGAGGTTGCTGATGAAGATAAGGGATGACACCATGGTGTCACCACTGACAGTAAGCTCTATGTGGGTAAAAATAGCATCTATCTCTTTCATCACTATAAACCCAACACCTGGCACTGCACCTGAGGCACAAGAAGTCTATAATAATGTTTTGTGGAATTAATAAATAATTAAAACAGAGCCTCTGACTTCTTATCTGAAAAAGAGAGAAGATAAGACCCACAGCAGTTTTTTTGAAGCACCATGACATACGAAACAGGTCGAGCACAGGAATGGCATATAGTAGGTTCCCCATAAATGTGTGGCACTGAATGGCAATTCCTGCCTCTCCTCACTCCCCCTGTACTCAGCTCCCATTTTAATAAAAGGACAAAGCACAGAACTGAAGCCACTGGACTCTCTGGACATGATCTGGTAGGGGTGAAGACGTTTACACCTGTGTTAGGGTGAAAGGACTAGAACTGCATAAGTAGAATTGCAGGGCTGTTAGGATCCACCTCTAGCAGGAAAGTTATACCTGGGGAATAGACAGGCCAGCTTTGGAAAGAACAAAGTCCCAGGAAATAGGGGGAAAAAAAAATCCAGGTCTACCTGCCACTCAATCTAAAGAATGAAAGTGGTACCATCAAACTGGGAAGGCGCAGATGCCTAGCATTCCCCCAACATCTTTCATTTTGTCCCCTCACCTCTGGCTAGTATTAAAACACAAATCAGAGTGTGTAAGGACCCTGCTTAAAACACTGAAGAGGACACTATCTGAACTCCTTACCAGGCTGATCTCAACCCTGCTCGCCAAGCTGTAGCCACAGAGGCCTCCCACAAGCAGCTTAATGAGCCTTTCCCCAGGCAACCATCCACTTCTCTTTCCCCGCTGGGCTCCCTCTGCCTGTCTCCTCACCCTCCTTCAGGTCACTCCTTCCCCGTCTCCAAGTCTCAACTCATAACCACTTTATCAGAAAGAGACTTGACCCACCCCCTCACCGCCATGCCAAATTAAAATCAGGTCCTTCCTGGCTCCCCACATACCCTCAGATCTTGCTACATCTCCCTCTTAGCACTTATCATAGACTCAAATTGCATAGTCTGCCTTCTCCCCAAATTGTGAGCTTCATCAGGGCAGGGAGGGCTGTCTGTCCCTCACGACCAAGTCCCCAGAGTCACGGCAGGCTGCAGCACAGAATATATGATTGAATGAATGAATGGATGATTTCTCATAAGTAACCCCCAAACCTCTCCACTCTTTAGGTTTCCAGGAACAGTGGAATATGGTCCCTAGTGCCCTCCCAGACACTGAGTCACAGTCTGCTCAGGCATCAGAGGCTCCTCCCAGTTCAGGACTGGTATCCTTCATGGACCCACCATCCCACCAGAGCTGGGGTCTCCTCACTCCTCCTTTAGAAAAGCTTGGAAAAGACCAGGAATGAAAGGAACACGTTTCTTGGCTGATTTCTCTAATAAAGAACACAGGACAACAACTCCGCCCCACCCCACCCCCCAATCTTGACTTTCTTGTAGAGTTCAGAAAGGATTTCTTTATTCTCATTCTTTTAATTGTTTAAGCAAGGCCATGAGCAACCACTCTCTGGAAAATTACTGCTCCAATTCTCCTTGTTTAACATGCTTAAATGACTTGCAAAAAACAGGTTTTTAGATTTGTGATCATGAGTTTGAGCAAGCTCCAGGAGATAGTGAAGGACAGGGGAGACTGGTGTGCTGCGGTCCACAGGGTCACAGAGTGGGACACCGACTGAGTGACTGAACAACAATAAGGTTGGTGATATGACAACGGGGTGATAGAAAGATCTAGGTTGCAAAGGTCTAGGGAATCAGCACCACAATTCGGTAAATCTTTCGTTTATCAGGAGCAGGACCTTTGGCTTGAATTTCTACATCTGATGAATAGGAATAATGATATTGAACTAGGATGCCTATTAACAAAAAGAACTGAATGACTGTAAAATACTCTCTTATCCTAGTAAAGTGTTTTTCTCCCGGCATTCAGGACGATCTTGGTCCTCAAAGAAAAGACTAAGCTTTCATAGCGGAGGGCCTGCTCTGCCCCCAGGAGATGAGTAAGTAAATCACATTACACAGGTGCATTTGACTAGCGAGAAGCCATTTTAACCTAGACTTGGTGACCTTGGGCCCTGGTCTGGGTTTGTAAAATGTCTCTCCCTCTGCCGATCCCCTGGGTCCCAGCTCCAGCCCAAGGCCAGACCTCTGGTCTGGGCTAGGAGCTTTGCATCTGCTTCATTGACAACTGCTAAGCGCAGTCCTATGGTGGCGTAGGAAGAAAAAGTCAGCCTCACCACCTCCCGGTGAAGCGAAAACACCACCAAAATAAACCTTTGAGGGGGGATTCAGGCCCTAGCCCAGCCTTATCCCTGCATCAAAGCCACCCCCTACCCCGTACTCCCCGGAGGCTACAGCCTCCTCCGTTCCTGGGCGGAGCTGGGCCTGCTGCGAGGGCTCCCCGCCTTCCCGGAGTCGGGCCTAATGGAGGGGGCTTTTCTTTTCACCCGCCGGGGCTGAGGCTCTTTCCACCCCCACCCTCGCCCCACCCGCCCCATCATTAACTGCAAAGAAAAGATCCCGGCCATTTCCATTTCCTCTGCGGCTCAAGAGCCCTGTTGTTATTTAATCCCGCGGCCACCCCAGCAGCATCCTTGGCGCAGACGGCTCCACCCATCCACCTGGCCAATTCTCCACCGCTCCCGCTTCTCCGGAGGGGCACTAGTCAGGGCGGTTGGGGAGAGGCGCCTACAGCAGCAAAGGCTGTGGCCTTCATCAGGCCCGCGTCCCGTGAGGGCTGCGAAACGCGCGGGAGTGGAGGGGAGCATTAGCCGGGGCAGCAGAGGGCGGGCGGACGCCGGGGCACTGCGGACATTACACTGGGGCGGGAGGAAGTGGGGCGCTGCCAGGCGAGAGCCAGGTCTCTAGCTGAGTAGCCAGTTCACTCCGGGGGGTGCTAGGGCCGGAAGAGGCTCGGCCCAGTCCCTGTCCACACCCAAGAAGTGGGGGAGGGGTGGTCTGCACTTATTCAAGGGAGACTCAGCCTCAAGAAGGGAACCAGATTCACTCAGTAGCCCCCACTCCGCCCTTCTTTGATATGGACCTTTGACATTTTCTTAAAATTTTTGGTAAACACAGCTTCAAGACCCTTCCCCCCCCGACGCCCCTACTCTAGAGGAAGAGAAGGCCCCTAGCAGGGGTCCTCCCGTTCCCCCGCCCTCTGACTGCTTGCGGCGGGTAGAAATCCCTGGATCTAGGTGTGTCCTCCCCCACCCAGCTCTTAGCCCAAGATCCTGAGGTCGCGGTGTCCCCCGCCCCCCCTCCCCCCAGCAACACGGACGGTTCCAACCCAGGTCCGCAGTGGCGTGAAGGTGGCCTTTACCTCCTCTCGCAGGCTGGGAGGGGGTACAGCCCGCGCAGCTGAACCAGCTGCAGCAGTCGCCGCCGCCCTCCATTCATAAAGGAAAAAAAAAGCAACAACAACCTCCACCCCTCTTTGCAAAAGAGCGACGGCCCCTGGAGGAGCGAGAGCCAGCCCCAGCAATCACGGGTTAAGTCCTTTTCCGGCCCCCCATTCATAAAAAAAGGAACGCGGCGCATGCGCGCGCGGGGTCGCTTGTGCCCACCCATTCATAGAATCGCGAGCGGCGCGCGTGCGCACTGGAGCTCCCTTCCCTCCCATTCATAAAAAAGCCATTTTCCCAGGCAGTGGTTGCAACATCGCCGCGGAGGCAGTGAGAGAGGCTGACAGCGCGGAGCTGGCGCTGCGAAGCGCAGGCAGCCGAGCCGGTTCCCCCGGCCGGCGTCTGCGAGGACAGCGGCGTCCGACCCGCTCGGGTTCGGGGATTTACACAGACGTGGAGCAATGCTTGTGACTCTGCGGCTCCTCAAAGTAAGTCCTCGACCGGTTTCGGGATGTGAAGCTACCCTTCTCTGAGTCGCGACGCGACTCCCCCTCCGGCTGGGGCAAATGGTGCGCTATTTCTATACACGCCTCAATGTTCTTTTCCCTCTCTCTGCGCCTCCTGGAGCCGCTGCGGTGCGACGCAGCTCCCTGACGCCCTCGGCTGGGCCAGCTAGGCGCCGGGGGTGCTCACAGCCTGGCACCGGCGTTCCCGACCCCCGGGCATTGCCAAGCCGGGCTTTCCCACTCTACCACTCAGAAGCCCCGTGCGTGTCCCGGGAGTTTGCTTCTGGCCTGGCCTCTTTCCGCCTGCCACTACCCACCTCGGGCGCTGGAACAGGCGACTTTGGGCTCCGTGAGGAGCCACCTCTTGGGTCCGGCGGGCGCCCTCGCCCTGGGCGGTTCGCCCACCCTGGGTTCTCTGCCCACGGTGCCAGTCTGCCGTAGATCTCCCCAGCCCGCCGCAGCGGCCTGTGCTCGACGGAGGTTTTAGTTTACCCATCGGAACCGTGATGCACTAGGTTTTCTTTCCTTCTGCCTACCCCTCGATGGTCAGCGCAGGGCTGGCCCGGGACTGGGCATTTCTGCTCTCTCTCTTTGGCGAGGCGGTTCCTCGCCGTCTGACCTTTGCTCTGCTGCCGCATTTTATGCTGTGCAGCTTCCTTTCCCCGGCCTCTGCAGGGGCCGAGGCTCCTCGGCCTTCTCGTGTCCCCCTATCCCCTGGCACCGAATTGTGCCAGGCCCCGAGGCCCCCGGCCGCGCTGGGGCTGTGGTGGGGGCTGAAGGTGCGTTTACATAACGCCGGGCGTGTGGGAGCTGGAGGAAGAGGTTGCCTGCGTAGGAGAGATAAGACTCCCGCCTTCCCTCCTTCCTTCTTGGTGGTACCAGGCTTGACATCACCAAGAAGAGAGAAGGACAGAGACGGTACGTTCTGAAAATTGTGAATCGCCAAGGCTTGGGGGGCAATGAAGGGGAGTAAGGGCAGGTTTGGCCAGCCAGGACAGCTGGAGCTTGGCTCCATCACTGGGGCCAGGGCTGGGGCCGGGCTGTGCCCAGTTTCCCCTCCCTGCAGACGATCAAAAAGCATTTAGACAGTAGCTGCTCTTGTGCAAGAAGCCAGTTTCTCAATTCTCTTTGACTGGGGGCAGGGGGTTGTGGGCAGAGGAAGCAAGAGAGGTGGAAAATGGTTGCATGGCTAGATGGGCTGAGTGATGAAGGAAAGGAGAGGACTGGGCTCGAGGGCTGGATGGTGGGCAGAGGGGAGAGATGCTGGCTGCCTCATGCACCAGCTGCTGGATGGATATCCATTTTGCCAGGCCTGGATGATGGCAGAAGGCTGCCTTGTGGCCCATTAGGGCTTGGAGAGCACCTCTCCTGCCAGGATGATTTGTGAAGAAAGGAAGGGTGTGTGTTCAATGGGGTGCCCAGACCCGGCATGAACCCCCTCTTTCCTGCTTCCAAACCAGTGGCATGATTCTCTCCACTTTGGGGTTTGGGTAAGAGAAAGTGCCTGTCAGTCTGGTTCGCTGGAGAGCTGAGGAGGCTCTCCAGTGCCTCTGAGCCTCTCAGGGATACAAAGCTGGGAGGTAAAGGCCCAGAGCATTTAGGAAATGTGGATTGATAAACAATCTCTTATTAAGCTTGGTCTGGCCTGAGGCCCTACCCAATATTGCACTGGTGATTTCACAATGTTTAGAGTTCCCTGGATCGTAACACAAATGGGGCATAAACATCTGAAAATTTCAGTCTTCCCTCTTAGTATGTGGGTATGGGGCAGACTAGGAAAGAGAGGACAGCCACTGACATCCATCCACCTCTACCTCCCTCCCTCTACCGCCCGCCGCCTTTCTCTGTCTCCCTCTATCTCTTTAAGCAGAAGAGTGGGAAAGAAACTGTAGACACACGTCCAGTATAAAATCAAACTGCTTTTCTTTCCTAGCCCTTGGGAGGGTCCTCACTTGCCAGAAGGCTCTAGATGAATTCTAATATGAACAGTGCACATCCTGACCAACTGAGCTGCATAGCTAGTACAAGGTAGGAGGCATTTTGGTGGCAGATTTGTAAAATCTCCTTGATGGACAAATGCTGGTTAGCTCAATGAGGAAGACGTCTCTTGGTTATCTTCCTTTTTAGATTCTTACTCTCTGTTCTTTGGAGAGAAAGTGCTCTCCTGCTCATTCCCACCACCTTTTCTAGTACCCTCTGAAATGGCAACATCTCCTTAGAGCTTCCAAGGGGCTTTGTGGGAGGAGACTGACCACATGGAACAGAATGATTCCTAGTTAAAGCAGGGCAGAGGCTGAAGACATTTGGAGCTTGCAGATGTCATTTTTGTTTTTATCCTTCCAGAATAGGTGGAGAGATGGCTCTTGGGATTCCATCCCCCACTCTGGTAAACCAGACAGTGCCTCTGCCCAGAGGTTTGGCTGACTTGAATAACAAATGAAGGCAGCCTTTCAGTGCAAAATTTGAAAGTCAGTGATTTTAAAATTAAGGGAGGAAAAAACACCCATTAACACTTCCAGAAATGGCCCCTGAGATGTACTGCTCTGGAGCTTAATGCTTGGGATCACATGTGTGGAATTCTCTTCCAATTTCTGATGCTGTTTTGTCCCTTCATGTCACATCTTCCAGCACCAGGTTTTGGGCCCCCACAAGCCTTTTTCTTTAACCAGGCCATCCTCTTGGATAGGGCCCAGGTAATGGTACCAGGGTTCTTAGAAAAGGAGCCCCTTCTCTTCAGAGAAGGAGTTCAATGTAAAAAGTATGGGATTCAGTTGGTTCTGCATCCAAAGTTGTCTATCATCTGGCCCCAGCTGAGGTAGAAGTTTCCTTGTGAGAAAAACCTCTGGATCTAGGGACAGATTGAAAATTTTGGATTTGGGATGTCGATATGACTGTTTTTAAGGAAGGTGAAGGGCAAGAGTGGAGAAGCTTCCATTACATGGCCAACCTGGAGCTATTGGACAGAAGGGAAAGCAATGACTCACTGGAATATATTTTTACTCTTTCAAAAGAGCCAGAGGAAGAAGGTGATGAAGGGCAACATAACGGAAGACTGTATTACCTCTTCTAGACCAAGGTAGGGAACTGGGTCAGAGCAGATGAGAGGTTAGGAAATACGCTAAACTTGGGCCTTAGTCTCCCCATCTGCAGAGTGGGGAGAAAAACCCCCACCCCCAGCCAGGGGCCCGGGCCAGCTGAGCAGCTAGCCAAGTGTGCAGGGCTGGGGCTGTGCCCTTGATACTAGGGGTGCCTGTTAGGAAGCCCCTTCTTCCACAGGAGACATGGGGTACTTCTTAATGTACAGGGTGGAGGATGTGGAGCTCTCAAGGGGGCCTGGGGCCACCCTGCAGATCCAGACAGCTGACAAGGCTGGGGATGTATCCGGGACATGTGGCTGAGTTGAAGAGGCTCCACCATTCAGCTGTGATCATGATTGTTCTTTCCAAGGACAGTCGGTGGAGGAAGCAAGGGCACCAGGGAGGGAGCACAGATGTGCTGGATCTCCTAGAGGAGGGAAGGGGCCCTTCTGGGGCAGGTGGCCATTTGCAGAAAAGTGGTTTCCCTTGTCTTTTTCTGGCTGGGGGGAGGGGGAGTCATTTCCTGCCCCATCCCAGGAGTAAGCTAAAACCTATTATTGTAATTCCAGTTCTTAGTGGAGGGTGGTGAGACCAATAAAATAAAATGGGGGGTCCCCTCCCCTGGGGTTTAGGTTCCTGGTCCCCTACCCCCAAATTCTGATGCAGGCCAGGGGTTCCCAAACTGTACCAGTATTTAACAGGCTTCTTCTAGCTCCATTTTTTTCTCACTCTTGACTTCTAAGCCCTCTTTAAGGGGATCTGAGCAGACAACAGTTATGAGGGGAACACGTCAAAACTAAAATGTGTAGCTGCTTAGAATAGTCCATAACCAAAAAAGTACAACAAAACCTCTCCAACTCAGCCTTGCACAGGGGCTCTGGAGTGCAGCTGACTGGTTGTGAAAAAGAAGTTTGGGAACTGATAACTGAGGATGAGACAAAGTGAGGATAAGCAGCTGTTTTCTTTTGTGATTCCTGACAGGTTATGGCCAGAGATCAGCTCCTAGTGTGGTGCTGGAGTGGGGTGGGGTGGAGTGGGGATGGGGGGCAAGGATTCTCAGACAAATCCAGCTGTCTAAATGCTTTATTCTCATCCAAGATGATCTCCCTCTGTGTAGGGCAGAGAGAAGACAAGCTCTGCTTTTCCTCAGCCCCTTTATTTTTTTTTAATGTGTCATGTGGGATCTTAAGGATCTTTGGTGAATTGTAGTTCCCTGACCAGGGATTGAACTCTTGGCAACCTGCATTGAGGACATGAAATCTTAACCACTGGATTACCAGGGAAGTTCCCCCCTTCCTCCCCTTTAAAGTCTTTCTGAAGCAATAATTGGAGCTTAATGAACTGAGGTGTTGTCCCAAAGAAGCCAAGGGATGGGGCAGGTGTAGCAGTGGGCTCTCATGCAGCCTGTTGTTTAGTTGCTCAGTAGCGTCCAATCTTTGCAATGCCATGTACTGACTGCATCCTGCCAGGCTCCCCTGTCCATGGGATTTTCCCAGGCAAGAAGACTGGAGTAGGTTGCCATTCCCTTCGCCAGAGGATCTGACCCAGGGATAGAACCCGTGTTTCATTCATCGCTTAGAGACCTTTTTCTCTGAGCTGTTAAGGGGTTAAACAACCTTCCCTGAAAGCACCTGCTAGGACTGAATGAGGCAGTGCAAAAAGTGCCCCTTCATTCAGAGCTGCTTGTCAGTTTGGCATTAGCTGACCTGTAGTTTTCAAAGAACAGCTGTCAGATTTTCCTAATATTTCCCAACTCCTCTCTCCGGGTCAGGTCAAGCGGAAGTGGTGGATGGCTGGGGCTGGCATTTAACACGGGTCTTGACTCTCTGAAGCCAGCCTGCACTGAGTGTGTCACCTTGTCACTCAGCGCCTCCCCGCAGGTATCACAGACTACAAGTACCCGGCGTTGTGCTCTAGGCTTTTTAATATCCACTGATGGGGTATTCTTTCTTCTGCCTTCCTCTTACCCTAGCTCCTCCTCTTCCCCACAGACCTGGACCAGGAAGCCACATCCATGAATGTGCCCTGGGGACCCTGAAGTTCAGCTTTACAGGTGGGAGAAGAGGGGATTCCCACCCACTCTAGGCTTCCCTTTTAGGGGCTGCTTTGTGGTGAGATCCTACAAGTGAGACCCATTCAACCTTAAGAAAACTAAAAATGAAAACACTTAGTAAAATGGGGATGTGTGGAGGACAAAAGGGACAGCAAAGAAAATGGAGTTGGAAGCAAAGATGTCTTAAGCACTGACGCTTCCTTTAGTGATAGGTTTCAAACCCTTGGCCTCCATTCTTCACACTGAAAATTTCCCTAACTGGAGGCCAGTCTCATACCAGCCCTGTCTGGCTTCATTTCCAGGCTGGTTGGGTTAACAGCCCGAAGATGGCCTGATGAGATTCCCCAAAGGCTGATGGCAGACCCGGGAGACTGGCAGAGCTCTTAGCTACAAGAGAGAAGGGTGCTTTCACGCCCTTCCCTGAATATCCAGAAGTTATTGCAAGTCTGGGCAGCGGGGATGACTGGGTTCAAGTCCTGCCCTGACCACTTGGCTGCTCTATGACCCTCTGTTCTTCTGTTTCTTCCTCTGCAAAGTAGGTGTTATTCTCCAATGTGATGGTGAGGATTTAAGGAGAACATCACTGAGGATTTAGCACAGATCCTGGCACCAAGAAATTCATAAATACTAGATGCTTTCCTAACTATTAATTATTATTAGAAAGTTGGAGTGGAGGTAAAAGTTTCTTTTCCTTGTGCTAATCCATAAGGCTGTCACCTACAACTCCACAGAGGTGCTTCTCTGGCTAAGTGGAGTGCTGGCTTTGCTTCTCTGTCCACAGTCTTCCAAATGGGCCATCAGTCTCCTAAACGACCTAAAGGAAGCAAAAGCCTCCTCTCTCCTATTTATATTACAAATCTCTTCCTTCCTTGCAGGGGAAACAGAGTACATATTAAACTGCACTTAAGTTCAGCAGTGTTGGGTAGACTGGAGGGTAGGTGTGTCCCAGTGAGCAGAGATCGAGATCTTTGAAACCGAGGAATGGGGAGGTGGGGTTTGAAACTTCACTTAGCTGTGCTGAAGTGTTATCCCTCAGGCTATCGGCAAGTATTTTTTTTCATGTGAGTCAAATGAATTCAACCGTCCTCTGGACGGACGGTCCCAGCTAACTAGGAGATGAGGCCTGAGAAGATTGGAGACCTATAGGTCTGAGCCAGCTGCTGGCTATAGCCAGAAGGAATCCTGCATGAGTGTTATGATGGGGAAGATGCATTTTAGAATATGCCGGCTGGAGCCATCCAGGGCGTGGCTTGCCCCAAGAGAGCTGAGTTATCAGGGACCCAGCTCCCACCCCCTTGTCTGACCCTAAGTGCAGACCCAGATGTTGACAGCTGCCTCTGGAGGGTGATGGGAGTGGGGTAATGCCAATATCCCGTCGCCAGCAGTCACTGTCCCCACCCTGGCTTCCTGGTGGGACTTTTCCATGAATCTGCCTAGTGATTCCAGGGCCTATTAAAATCCCTGAGCACTGCCCATGCCTTTTGATTCATGCATAGAAAGTGTGCTTGTTGTTTAAAGACTCTCAGGAATAGAATCGGAGGAAGGAGAGTGGGTAATCGGTTTAGGGGAGGGAGTACCCACGGCATGGCAAGTCCCAGCCCCGGTCCTCAGAGAAGAAAGCGCAGCTACATGGGCAGCACGGCCTTCAAATTGCCACTGGCGTTTTGTTGGCAGGACCCTGAGCTTTGGGACCTGAGCTTCTGGCATGAGGGAATCACGTTGTCTTTGTCTGGGGTGGGGGTTCTGGCGGAGGCACCTCTTGGCTGGCGCCAGAGAGTCGTCTCCTGAGCCTCTGTCAGCATTTTCCATTCTTTTGCCTAGTCACACCTTTTTCTCTAGGCAAAGAGCTGAAACCCGGGGCTCCTAACCCTCTTCTTTTGACCCCAAACCCATTTATTCTAGAAGCAAGGCTTTGGAATCCCTGCAAAGAACAAAGTGAGCCCACTTTAGCATTTCTGAAGTTCTTCCCCATGACTGGCTTGAGCCTTGGAAAAAACTCCTCTCCCAAAATGCTCAACTGACATCTCCCATCCAGCCCCAAACCCAGGACCCCTAAAGGAGGCTCTCTCAGCAAAGAATGGCTTCTTGGTGGCAGACCTGCCTGACACTGAAGTCAAATTCTGCCATAGGAAAGTCTCCTCTTTGAAGATGATGCTTTCCTGACATGTGGAGGGAACACAAGGCAGGAGAGAGGCTATCCCTAGGCACACATTCTCCGAAATGGGAAAAACTGCACAGAAACACCAGCATCTCTTAAGTAGATAAGGCTGTGGGACCAAAGCCCACAGCCTTTGTGGGTTCATGGCCTTTGTGAAGGGGAAATATCAGTTGACTGAGCAATGAACCTTGTAGAAAAGACTTAGTGCTTTTTTCTGCATTTTGCAGTACACAGATGAGAACCCTGGGGATAAGCTCCCTTTCATTCACTTCATGAACTTTGCACCTAGACCGAGCTCTTTATTTCAGTCAGGCTGGAAAGCATCTAAGGAAGTCCTTCCCCAACAACTGAACCATTTCTAATCAAACCATTGTTTCCAAGCAGAGGAAGTATAACGCAGCATTGTCCTGAATGGCTTTTCTCTCTCTCTCTCTTCATTCTTTATTATAGACGTTGATAAGTATGGATGTGTCACTCAGAGCCAGGTATCCTTCTCCTGTAATTGGAATCCTAGGATGACTAGCTGTGGCCCAAGTCTGGAGGAATGTGAGGTTAGAACTGGAAGTAGAAACCTTATCCACATCCTCTTCTTAGGTATCACTTTTTGTTTGGTTTTTTTTTTTTTAAGTTTAATTGTTTTTTAAGTTGATGTGTTGTATTTTCATTTTTATTCCGTTTAAGGATTTTTCTCATTTTTTGTCACTGCATGTGGGATCTTATTTCCCCAACCAGGGATCAAATCCCCACCCCCGGCAGTGGAAACTTGGGAGTCTTAACCACTAGACTGCCAGGGAAGTCCTTAGGTATCTATCACCTTTGAGGCAAGATGAACCTAATAGCAGAGGTACAGTGTCAGCTCCCCAAATTAGAACATCATTAGCATCTTGAAAAAGCATTTACTGAAACCCTACCCCATAGCACATTAATCCAATCTGGTTTGTTTTTTTTCAAAGGTGGTTATGATCTCCTTCTATCTTCACCCTGGCTGTCTGTTCTATCCCCCAGCCACAAGCCCAGTGGAATCTTCCCAGAGTCTAATCTTTCTCTGGGATTCCAAATTGGGCAGAGGTCTTGGCCTCTGCTGCTATTTCTTTAAATTGATCTCCAGCCGAATTCCGAATGTAAAGGTCAGCAGGCGAGGAAATGGCACTTCTAATAGAAAACAATGTGCACTTTCTAAATTTGAACCAAGCCGTTTCCGCTCTTTGATTTAAGTGACTTCCTGGGGTTCCGTGTCAGGCACTGCAGTTGAATCTCTGGCCAGTTTCCAACTTAAAATTGCACTCTCTCGGTGAAATTAGAAACTGATCCAGGCTTGGCTTAGCTATTCTAGTAAACAGCATTTAGGCTGAATGTTCAGCTCAGTATTTGGAAATGGGTGAAGTGAGTGCCCCTCAGAGAGGATTTCCCATCCAAGTTGTCGGAGGGCACCTGCCCAGGGGTTATTAACCACTGGAGGTTGTTGCTCTTAGAAGTAGTGGTAATGAGTTAATATCCTGGATGTGTAGGCATCAGATACAGCTCCTCCTTCTCTTGTGACTATCTGAAATAAAGGCTTTTGTTTATCTAGGTGATAAAACTCCATGGGAGCACACAGGGACTGACTGTTGCAGTCACTACATCCTCGCACTCAGCATAACACTTGGTACTTATTAGTTGTGCTTATTAGTGCTCAGGAAATCTAAACGGTTGCTCTCTGGGATGGTGGTAAATTAGAGTACGTGCTGTGTGTCAGGCAAAATGCTAGGTTCTGGATATGCATTTTTTCAATTAGTTCTCACAAGAACCCATTTTACAGGTGAGAGTACTAAGGCATAGAAGTTAAAGAAGCTCATTCACAGCAACACTGCTAGGCAAAGGTGAGAACTTGAACTTGGATCTAATTACAGAACCTGCGTTTTTAACTGCTAAGCTCTGTCTGTCTTAAATCAGAAGCATGTTTCATGGGGATTATAACAATGAACCCGGATGGCCCAAGTTTGAGCCTTAGTTCTGCTACTGATGGTTTTGTGTGACTTTGGACAAGTTACTTTGAACATTAGTTTCTTACAACCTGAAAAGGGGTAATGGTAATTACATTCTAGGGTCATTGTGAAAAGTTGATAACATAATAGTATGATGCTTAGAAGAGTCCTTGTAAGTGCTAAATAAATTATTTCTACCACTTAAAACTGTCATTGCTGTTAATACTAATCATTAAGCCTTAATGCTGGGTAGTCCACCAAAGGGATCCTATTTCATTTGGGCTCCCAAGGACCTAATGGTGGATGGGGGTGTTAACAGGCCACCTATTGATGCCTGGAATCCATTCTCTTCCTCCCCCCCCACCCAGGGCCCCTAGAAGCCTGTTACTCCGCACATCCCAGGACCTCCGGCCCCATGGAGCCCCCGATCCCACAGAGCGTCCCCTTGACTCCCAGCTCAGTCATGGTCCAGCCCCTACTGGACAGCCGTACGGCCCACAGCCGGCTCCAGCACCCTCTCACCATCCTTCCCATCGACCAGATGAAGACCAGCCACGTGGAGAACGACTACATTGACAACCCTGGCCTGGCACCCCCCTCTGGCCCCAAGCGGACCCGGGGTGGAGCCCCAGAGCTGGCCCCAGCCCCAGCCCGCTGTGACCAGGACGTCACCCACCACTGGATCTCCTTCAGCGGGCGCCCGAGCTCTGTGAGCAGCAGCAGCAGCACGTCCTCCGACCAGCGCCTCTTAGACCACATGGCACCCCCACCCGTGGCTGACCAGGCCTCCCCGAGGGCTGTGCGCATCCAGCCCAAGGCCATCCACTGCAAGCCGCTGGACCTCAAGGGCCCCGCTAGGCCCCCAGAGCTGGACAAGCACTTCTTGCTGTGCGAGGCCTGCGGGAAGTGTAAGTGCAAGGAGTGCGCGTCCCCCCGGACGTTGCCCTCCTGCTGGGTCTGCAACCAGGAGTGCCTGTGCTCGGCGCAGACACTGGTCAACTATGGCACCTGCATGTGCCTGGTGCAGGGCATCTTCTACCACTGCACCAACGAGGACGATGAGGGCTCCTGCGCCGACCACCCCTGCTCCTGCTCCCGCTCAAACTGCTGTGCCCGTTGGTCCTTCATGGGGGCCCTGTCCCTGGTGCTGCCCTGTCTGCTCTGCTACCTGCCCGCCACTGGCTGTGTGAAGCTGGCCCAGCGCGGCTACGACCGCCTGCGCCGCCCCGGGTGCCGCTGCAAGCACACGAACAGCGTCATCTGCAAGGCGGCCGCCGGGGACGCCAAGGCCAGCAGACCCGACAAGCCTTTCTGACGCTCGGGGTCAAGTCCCAGCACTCCGCCTGGAACCCTGGTTCCCTTCTGACACCTGAGAAGAGCACCACGGCACAGCCAGAGGTTTTAGCATCCTGAGGCTGACCCTGCTAGTCCGCCCTCCGCCCACCCCCCACCCCCAGCTGCTGAAGAAACAGGGACCACCATCACCCACCCCTCTCTTCCCCAAAAGGATGAAGAAGCACTTTGGGGTTGTTTTGTTCAGGATCCTGGAACTTTGTGTGAAACAGACAGTGGCAGGGGTGTGGTGTGGTTTGGGGGCGATTTTTCTTTTTCAGAAGATGGAACACAGATGTGGACACATCCGGAAGTTGCAGCTGCTTGAATGCCTTCCTGGCCCTCCTCCTCCCTCGCTTTCTCCCTGCTCTTTTGCATTCTCTCTGGCTGCCTGGGAGGAATCTGAGTGGCCAGGGGACTTGGAAGAAGACGCTTGGAGTCTTACCGTCTATACCTTCTTCTCCTCCCAGCCTGCACCCCAGTCTGCCCCATCTTGGGGAAGGTGTAGACCCTGGCAATCCCTGTTGTATATACTCGGGAGCTCCCGCCCGTCGTTCCTTGCTCTGCCTGGAGCCATGGACGGATTTAGGAACCACTGCACAGTACATTTTCTCCCTTCCAGCTTCCTCACTAACTCTCGGGGGTGTTCCACTCATAATACCGTCCTTTGGCTCTTACTGAGTCACAGACTCACCTGCCTGCTGTGTGCCCCCAGTTCTCTCTACTCAGATCCTTTCCAGAAACTTCACTATGGGTAGAGAAGACCGGGGCAGCAAATTTGAGACCAAATAGCATTTTGCCAATGAGTCTGAGGCTGTGGTCTCTGGATCCAGTCGTTACATGTTTTTATATCAGATACTAACGGTGTTTTAAAAAATAATAATAAAACACTTGCTTCCTTTTGGGCCACCCCCAGGAAGGGCTGATTTCAAAATCTGGGGGGCGAGCAACCTCAAGGAACACAATCCCCCCCCTCCCTACCAAGAAGAAGATTTTAACAGCAGAGAAGAGAGGCAGCACCTCGCGCTGGCAGAGTGACGGCTGGGTGTGGGCTTCTTCTCTCCTGATTCTGCTGCTTGCTGTCCTAGCCTTTTGTGTACAGTGTCTGTATCTTTAATGTAAATAGACAGATGGTGACAAAAGAGTCTATTTTAGTGTTCAGAGGCCCTGGTCGGGGGAGTCAGAAGAATGCAGGTGGGGGAAAGATTCTCCAGGGGGCTTCTTGGGATTGAGCCCTGCTTCTGTGTGTGGCCACATGAGCCCCTCCCAGCAGCCCCCAAAGACGTAGCAACTCTCTCTCAAGGTGCTAAAGGACTCAGAAAGCGCAGCTTGTCCGGTGGGTAGGTACTTGTTGCATGCAAAAGCTGTAGTGTGTCTGGTCCTTACTCCCCAGCAATTGTGTGGGGTTTTTGCTTCATGTTGTATTTGTGCCTCCTCCCTTTCCCCCTCCCCGTCGTGAGAGAAAGTAGCTTGGGTCAGAAGAGCTACCCCGGGGCAATGTTGGAAGTGTACTAGGCACAGCCTTTGTAGCACTTCAGTTTGTTCTGTAGGAACAGAACAGCCTCCTGGAAGGAGGCAGGCAGGTAGCTGTGATGGTCAAGGACCCAATGCTTCTCAAGGACTTTTTTTTTCTTCCCTTCTTGAAGACTGGTAGTAACATCTTATGATTTAGAATAAAGTTAATTGTAACTGTAGGTATTTATTGACTGGAGGAAAGGAGGGGATGGTCTTATTATTTTAGGCTTTATTTATATAACATTTGCTAGCTTGTAAAAGGCAAATATGAAATACTGCATCTGCATTTTCTAAGGCTGATTCCTGTAGCTACCCTTGCCACAGTTGTCATGGATGTATGGATGTTCTTGCACAAATCAGAGGGAATGATAGAAAAAACACATTCAGCCAACCACTTGTCCTAATTGAATGTATCAGATGTGTACGGAAGGGACTGGAGATGTTTTTCCTCAGAACAGGTGTGCAGAGGTTACCCCCCCAAAAGAGAGGGCATACGTCCACTCTGGGAGAGGCCTCAGAACTTTCCCCAAAGCCCCTCCCGCAAATGTCTCCACGGGAAGCTTGACCCAGTGGCAAGTTGCACTTTGGTGATCTTTGGTGTTGTACGTGCCCATTCTGTGGAGAACTGATTTACATAAGCTGTGCACACACACACCCTACCCCTACCCACCATCTCTACAAAGACCCTTGTTTCCTGGCAAGTAGCCTCCTGAACCCCGACTTTGTGTATATAGTTGTAAACACGGATTTTTCTGGGTTTGGTTTTCTTTTTTTCTTTCCCCTGCTTTGGCTTGTTCTTTCTGGTTTGCATCTAGCCTGCTAGGTGGATGTCTGCAGAATTCTGTGTCCCATGCGCTCAGCTTTCATTCTCCCAGCTCTATTGCATAGCAGTCCCTCAGCATGTTTTTCTGGCAAAAAGAAAAAACAAAACTGGCTTGTCTGTGGCCCCCAGGGGCCAGTCAAGGGCCACTGAGGGATCAAGCTCTCAGGAACACAACGCATTTCTGGGGCCACTTTTGGCTGATTGTGTGTCCTGTGACCAATGGCTTGCTTGGCTGGATTATGCCTTCTCATCTTGACCTTTTTAGCAGAGTGCCAGCTGCTTCCCACTAAGGTTCAATCTGGGATGGCTGGTGGTTCTGCCTGGAACTGGGGGTGGGATCCACAAGCCTGGGCCCAGGACCCTTGTCCTAAGGGGCCACAGCTGCTTCCTCTGGAGGGTGGATTCGTAAAGTCCCAACACTCCAGCAAGTGCCCTGAGAACTGGGTCTAGGAGAGCCACGCCTTTCTAGGTAGAAGATGGGGTACACCAAGGCTCCTCACTGGCCCTGCTGTTGATACGGGCCCCTTCACAACTGACAGATGGAAGACTATCATGTGATGTGTCTGGTTCTTTCAGTGCTCTGGAGTCTGCATACATCCCCGCTTGACATCGAGTGAGGCCCAGTTATATTATGACTAGTCCCAAGTGTGGAAAGTGTGGGTTGGGACCAGATCCCATAACCTTCATGGTCTCTGTGCTGCCCCAGGAGGTGTCCGGAGGGGTGTAGGTACCACCACTTTGCACTGTACACGTCACTAGGGCATCCTATGAACTTCACTGGCCTTCTGGTTTGTGCCATTGGTAAGCATTTTCATGCCCTCTGCTTACTGTGACAGTCGATGACAAATCTTAAGCTGCCATTTTTGCTGTGGGTAACTCGGTGTGGTGTCTTGTCTTGCTTTCTCTTCTCACTGCCCCACAGTTCAGTTTTGTGTTAGAAAAGCTATTCAAGGGTCCCATCCTGGCACATTTTCCCTCTTCACTGTAACCCTTTCTCACCCCACATCAAAAGTTACCACAGAAGGTTTCCTTTGTATAGAATATTTATTTTGAAGCTCTATTTTAATAGTATTTATTTTAGAAAGTCTACTATTGTAAGAGTTCTTCTGTTTGTGAAGAAAAAGCAAGTTAAAAACTGAATGTACTGATCTAGAAAATATATATAAATATATATTGTTAAATATACATAGGACTGACGTTTCTCGTGTGTTTGTGTGTTCACACCCCCAACATCCTCACCCAGCAAGGTGTCAAAAGTTTGTCAAAGGATACCTGCCAAATGGAAATGTGTGACCAGGCTCTGGCAGAGAGTGTGGCAGGGGGACAGGGCTTCCTGGCCCTGGTCCTGCCTCAAGGATGACTTTAGAGCCCCTGGAGGAAAGCTTCACTTTCTGATGAAGCTGAATCATGCCAGGTGCTGCTAAATCCTCTGGCAAGCCCTCCCCTACGCAAGAGTGTATTGTATTGGTAACAGATGGATGACTGGGAAATGGGGGAGGTTCATCTACCTGTCCAATTTATACAAATTCTGCAGCTCTTTTCTTTTCACCTTGGTGTTCCCCAAGCAGATTTTCACATACATACCCACACACAGGCTTACAGAAGGCAAACAAAAAAACTCTCGGCAGTTTCCTTACTTTCTCTGGACTGGTGGATACTGTAACAAACCCGTCCCCTTGGACTTCCATCTATTAAATGACGTGCCTCTGCCTTTCTAGTACACCTTCCATCTATCCGTCTCTCCCATACCACGCAGACACTTAAATCAGAGGATGTAGCTGGTGGGGGGAGGTGGGGAGGAGAGACTTGAATTACTTTCATTGCATATGCCAATCACAAGGAGACTTTGACTATTATTTTGAAACTGAACACATGCCTCCTGTTTTAAAGATATTTTTCTGTTAGCCGTAAGGAGTCCAACAATGGTGGACAGAAGAAGCTAGACAGAGGTGCGGTCTGGAGCCCTGAATCCAGCTCTGGGTGGTCTCTGGGGTCACCAGGGATGGCATATTTCCAGTCTTTGAAAACCTCAGGCTCCTCTTCGAGACATCCAAACCCATCCCAAGGATCCCCTGGTAACTGCCCAAAAAGGCATTAAGGATGTCCATCCTCCTTGTGGTCTTCTCGGCTCTAGAACTGCTCCAGAATAAAGACAACGCCAGCCTCCCCCTCAGCCAGAACTTGTGGTCTCTCCCACTTCTGGATGATGGCGTCTTCCTTCACTGATGACACTTGGAGGTGGTTTTCCTTGGCTCAATCCCAGTTACTGACACCCAGGCTTTAAGTCTTGGGTGTCTTGATAGGTGGAGACGTGGGGCAGGCCTGCCCCTTGTTTTTTTTCCTACAGTTTAGAGATTAAAAATAACAGAAACCTATACAGGATGTTGGGTTTGTCTCACCCACCCAAAACCTCTTGAGGAAACAAGCTAAACAAATGTGAGCTTGTTTCTTAAAATTCGGTGGCCAGAGAAAAAGTCCTGCCTGTGCCTTCGTTGTCTTTCCTAGACTGGCCCTGCTCCTCGTGGCTCCCAATTATGAAATGACTTGGGGTAATAATAACGCTTAAAATATAGTGAATGGTTCCTTTTTGCCAAATCTTGAACATACTTGACCGATACCATTGTTAGTTACCTCTTCGAGATGCAGAAATTGAGAGTCAGAGGAGTTACAGGCCTGTCAACAGTTGAAGGGTAGATGGGAAAATGGAGAGCTGAAGGTTTAGCAACTCAACTTGGAGCAGAAGCACCGGATGGACTAAAAAGACTCCCCAGCAACTAAATTTAAAAATAGAGAAGGATTTCAACTCTCCACATCCATAACCACACACCTCGTATGACGGTACCACAAGCCTCAGCTCATCCAAAAAAGAAAATGGTGAGGACAAGCGGGAGTCCCCACGCTGATGGCAGAAAACAAGAA
Source organism: Cervus elaphus (assembly GCF_910594005.1). Classification (NCBI taxonomy): domain Eukaryota; kingdom Metazoa; phylum Chordata; class Mammalia; order Artiodactyla; family Cervidae; genus Cervus; species Cervus elaphus. The sequence goes on along the minus strand of NC_057823.1, from coordinate 54,617,910 downwards.
CGCCTTGGACAGCTCCTGTCGTCAGGCCAGGAGGCCCTGAGCCCCTTCCGCAGCTCCCCAGCTGGCCCCTGCAGCCTGCTGAACCTGCACTTTGAAATGAGCTCAACTTGGCCAACTTGGGTTGTGAACTTACTGAACGCACCCCAGCAGACAGCTCCGTGCTGGAGGTGTGTGCCAGATGAAAGCCGAGAGGACGTTTTTCAGAGCCCTAAGTTTATTCATCGGAACTTTAATAAAACAATATGTCCATGGCCTGGGGCAGGTATAATTTTCATAATTTATGGGTCTCTGAGACAGGAAGAGAGCTCAGGGTTTTATTGTGTTTTGCACGATAAACGGCATTCCAATTGTCTACATGACGTTCCTTAAGGACTGTTGTCTGGCAGGAACACAGGCCTTCTGGAGCCCACCTGGGCCTCAAGGCCTGAGGCAAGGGATAATTATGAATACATCTGTATCTGTTAAGCAGGAGATGATTGAAAAACTCCCTCCTTTCCTTCTATCATTAGAAGACACTTCCTATGCCGACACCTATATTAAAATTTAACTGTTGCAAGGTTGGAACCCTCCCTGCTCCCTTCCTCCCCTACCTTCTCCCTTGGGTCTACCCTCTTTCTTCCCTGTGTCTGCAGAGACTAGGTAACCAGTCTCCTGACTGGTTTCTCTCTCACTGGGCTTCGGACTCTGAACAGAAAATCCACCAAAGACAAAGCAAGAGAAGAGCTCCAGGTGATGCTCTACTTGGAGTCAGTATTCTAGAAAGTCTTCACAGAGTTATAGAGGTCAAGTGGCCTTAGGAAATCATTACAAAAGCATTGCTTCTGAGCTGCATTATCATTTACAGTCTTGAGAAACAATCAAAGTGGGTTGATGGAACCAGTCTCCTTTTATAGATGAGAAACCCCTGAGGCTCAGAGAGAGTAAGTCACTCATCCAAGGCCACACAGCTGATAAGTGGTAGGCCTTCCCCCACAGCCTGTGTACTGAATGCTAAGGGCCTATTCTAACTTTCAAACTCACCCCAAATAGCACCTCCCCTAGGATCCCCATCCCCCCCCTTCCCCCCACCCCGCCCACCGTGTGCTTCTACAGAAGTCAATAGGATAGGTGGTATTTAAACAAGATTACATAGACAAATTGGACTGGAACCTGGGTCTAAGCACCACTTCACAACACCCCATATAAAATACTGAGGCCCCTCAAACCGATCTCAGGAAGGATGCAGCGTCACCACATGACATGGTAACAACCCTCCCAACATTGCTCTTGGCCAGCCTTTCTCATTTCCTCTGCAATCAAAAGACGAATTGCTTCCCCAACCTGTGGAATTAACTTGGTCTGTGGTGGCCAGAGGCAAGAATCTTAACAGGGTGAGGGGGGAGTTTAAGTTGCCCCAGATAATTCAGAAGTGTGGTCTGCTGGCTTTGTGGGTGGGTGGGGCGGTGGCAGCTGTGTGCAGAGAGATGCATACACAGGATTTAAGGGCGCAGCACACCCCCCCCATCCCCCCACCCCACCCCCGCTCTGGGCTTCCGGAGCAAAGCACAAAGAAGGCACAGACCAAGGAGCCACAGTAGCCCGGGTGGACGCAGAAGGCAGCAGGGCTGGGGACCCCCATGTTTCTAAGCAGAGTTCCTCCCAACCCAAGGCCACTGCTTGACGAGTTTCCAGGCAATGCTCCAGCCAGCCCTGGATTACCAAGGCTCTCTGAGGTGCCGGATCTAATCGGATTAAAGAACTAGTGTCCATCCAGGTGGAGCCGTTTCCCAGAGTGGGCACAGCCAGGGCCCTGGGGCTCTCTGAGAAGTGACTGCCACTTCCGCAGACCCCTCCCCTTAAGGCCATGTGTGGGGAAGAGCAGCTGAGCCTTATGGTCCCACTGCCCGGGGCCCTGCTCTGCCACCTTCTCTCTTGTGACCTTGGGAGGGTTACTGCCCTTCTAATGACACTTCGAGGGTTTGACGGTGGTTGTGCACAGCACTAATATAACGTTGTCACTCATTATCTTAGAGGTGGAAACATGGTTCATAGAAGAGTAGAGAATATAAGAACTCGGTCTCCTCTCCCCTTAGCCTCAGCGTCTCCATCTGTAGCCTAGACATATGGATCACATAGGCAAGAAATCACAGACAGTGGCCCACAGTGTTTTCAGAAACTTCGTTGTTATTTGAAAATGAAGAGGCTTCCAAAGCCAGATCTAAAACTTCTCATGAAAAACAAAAGCACTGGCTGCTCTGGGCCCCCCATCGCCTGTGGCAGCAGATGGCTGGAGCTGAAAGGCAACTGACTACCCTTTGCAAACTGGGCAGGGTCCCCTCACTCTCGCACAGCATCTCCCCCACCCCCCCACGCATTTCACTGACCAAATCCCCTGCGCTGAGTGCTGGTTGGCACTGATCATGGTGTTTGTACCTTGATGTCCCTTAGCCCAACCTTGCTTCTCTTTTTCACATCATCTTCCTGTCTCTCTGTTCCTGATGCCAGCTGGTGTCAAGTCTGACTGCCCTCCTTGGGCAGTTGAACCCAAGACAAGATGTCCCAACCCCCATCTAGAAGGCTTCCTAAGGATGCCTACCCTGCAGGCATGTCTCTCAGGCACAGGTGTCAGAGTCATAATACCAGAAAGGATATCTAAGGTCATGGAAGCTGGAGATTCTTAGCCTAGGATTTGAGGGTGGAGGAGGGGGTAAAAGGAGCCCTTTGACACTGTAGATAAATTTCTGTGTATTTTTGCTTTTTGTCTGAGAGACAGTTTCCAGCTTCTCAGAGGGGTATGTGACCCACTATAGTGTTCAGAATCGCTGGTCCAATCCACCCACTTCCATCATATGGATGAGATCCTGAGTGCAGCCTGTCCCAAGTCACACCACAGGTTAGCTGCAAAGCCAAGAAGAGGAGCCAGGCTTTCTGTCTCCCTAGGAAATTGTGGTTTCCAAGCACTTATGTGCCAGTCTATAGTGTCTTCTACCAAAAACTTCCCCAAAGTAATAGCAACAGTAATGATGCTGTCAGCACCACACCTCCCCACTCAGTCTCACCCTGCTTCTCTCTGATCTTTACTGAGCTCCTTCCCGACACTCCTGCAACATGCAGTGTTGTAATGACCTACTCACACCTGTCTGTTCACAGCCTGTCTGTTCCCCCCAGCAGATGAGCTCTTGTTTTGAGGCTTCTTGTTCTCGACTTCAGGACCACCTGGCCTTTGTCATGGCGCACTTAGAAACTGTCCACTGTGGTAAAGCAGCAGGTCGCTTGCTGGTGACTGGCAGCACTCCAGAGTCCAGGCCTCTGTCCGCCCCCAGCCACACCCACTGCCTGCCCCGAGCTTGGGGATCAGCATTCCCATACACACCACACCCCTTGGGAAGCTTCCAGCACAGCATCTGGCATGTGAGCAGCAGTCAATAAATATTTGTTAAATGTGTTAATTAATTAATGATATACCAAAAGGAGACTCAAAGGGGAAGGGACAAGTGGCCTCAGGCTTTATTTCTGTCCCAAAGCCAGCCTTGTGAGAGGATGGAGGATTTCCACCACATAACCAGGATGATGTGAACGATAAGACCGGCTTTTACCTCCGGTGGCTGACACTTGAGTATTTAAGGCCTGATGCCAACCAAGTGCTTTTGACCCATTTTGTTTCGTCCTCACTCTGTGCCTATACTTCTATTACACCCATTTTACAGTTGAAGAAACTGAGGCTCTAGAAGGTGAAGTCATATGCCCAAGGTTGCACAGGCTTGACTCCAGAGCCCCTGCTTTCCTACCTGTGCTCCCATCCCTGGACACTGGGAAGAGGGTGTCTGGTCAATGGATTATGGGGATGTTTGATGTGTGGGAAGAGGCCTGAGCCCTGGCTGCATGTTGTAGGATCATTCGTGGAATGCGAAGGTCTTTGGGGCCAGTAGTTTGCAAAACTGAATCTGGCAAATTCCCAGTCCTCTGCTCCCTTCATCATTTGCCTGTGACAGAACATCCCCAAGGAGGAAAAAAGGAAGTCAGTTTAGGAACTTAAGCTATTTGGTTCTCCTGGCCCTTCTAGAGGAGGTATGGTTACCAAAAGCATTTATTAAAGGTCAGTACTAAATATCCACCACTCAAACCAGGCCAGTTGAGAACTATTACTCATCAGCTTCAAGGGGAAAATCAAGGTGGTACTTAATTTTTTTTTTAAATAACATGAATATTGCAAAAAAAAAAAAGAAGAAAGAAAAAAACGGGGAAAAACTCACCCCCCCCCATTCCCAGCCTCAGTTTAACATTTTGCTATATACCATTCATTCATTCAACAAATAGTGAGTTTCTACTATGTGCTAGGGACTATCCTTCCATCTTTAAAGTCATACATGGGATCATACTGCATAAAGCTGTTCCTGCACTCAACAACACACCTGGACTCTCTATCATACCTCCACCACTCCACTTTCTGACTTTTAATAGCTGGTATTACATGTCATTTTATTTTCTGCCTCACCACCTCCTCTTCCCACCTTCCCTTTCATATGCACTGCTCTCCACATCAACCACCCAACCTTAACCAAACCACACTCGATACACCCTCTGCTCATCCTGCCCAAGGAGGCCACTGGTTAAAAACAGGAGCCTCACTGGGCCCATGAGTGTGTGTGTGACAAGGCAAGCTGGGTGGCGGGGTGTGCACAGGGCAGTCCACTGGGAGACACAGCAAAGTCCTCTCTCTCCAGAAGGACTGCCAGGTGGAACCTCTCTCACACAGAGCAGAATCCTAGATAGCACAGCATGCACCTCACAGAGGACCATGAAAATTAACTGAAGGGTAATGTGTATCTTAAAGACGACTGCCTTTCACAACTTTCACTGACAGTTCCACGTCTGTACTGGAGACATGTATTCCACAATGACAGTCATTTATCCAATCTTTTCTTGTCACTGCCCTTGAAACCCTCCAGCTCCTCCTTCTACTTGAGTGTAAGCTGGACTTAGTGATTGGCTTCCAATAGATCATGGAAAGGGAAAAACAGTAACTCTGCAGTGAGAGACCTAGCAGATGTCACTTGACCAAGTCATCAAGATTAAACATCACCAGTTAAAGTCACATTGATGTCATATACTCTCTGAATCACGTGAAGAGAAGGCTTGTTACCTCTCCTATTCATCCCCCAACTCATAGACTCTGTCAAATCATGAGAAAACAGCAGAAAAACTCAAATTGAGGGAGATTCTATGAGATACCTGATAGGTACTCTTCAAAATGTCAAGGAAAGAATAAAAGAAAAGAAAGAAATAAAAAGAAGGAGAGAGTGAGAAATTGTCACATACTAGGAAAAATAGGAGACATGCAACATGGTAGAATAACTGATGAAATCTGAATAAAGAGTATTATACCAATGTTAATTTCCTAGTTTTGATATATTACCACGGTTTATGTAAGATGTTAACATCAGAGGAAGCTGGGTGAAGAATACAGGAATTCTCTGTACTATCTTTGTAACTCTTTTGTAAATCTAAAATTATTTCAAAATACAAAGTTTTTTCTAAAAATAGAGTTGTCATATACCCATCAATCCCACTCCTGGACATATATCCCCCAAAAAATATAATTCAAAAAGATACGTGCATCCCTATATTCATAGCAGCATTATTCACAATAGCCAAGACATGGAAACAACCCAAATGTATAATCAACGGATGAATGAATAAAGATGTGGTACACATATACAATGGGCTGACTACTCAGCCATAAAAGAGAATGAAATAATACCACTTGCAACAACACAGGTGAGCCTAGAGATTATCATACTAAGTGAAGTAAGTCAGAAAAAGGACAAATACCATGTGATACCACTTAAATGTGCAATCTTAAATATGACACAAATGAACTTATCTACAAAACAGAAACAGACTCACAGACATAAAAAACAGACTTGTAACAGTCAAGGGGGAAGGAGGGGATGGATTGGGAGTTGGAATTGGCAGATGCATACTATTACATATAGAATGGATAAATAACAAGGTCCTACTGAATAGCACAGGGAACTATAACATCCTGTGATAAACCATAATGGAAGAGAATATGAAAAAGAATATATATATGTATGTATGTATGTATATATGTATGTATAACTGAATCACTGTGCTGTAGAGCAGAAATTAACACATTGTAAATCAACTTAATTCAATAAAATTAATTTTTAAAAAATAAAGTTTTAAAAAGGAATATGTATTTTTAAATCTTCAGTTTCTTCCCACTCAGTTTAGAATGAAAACCAAACTCCTTACCAAAGCCCACAACACCGTGCCTAATCCAGCCCTCCCACCCTTATCTTGTTGACTCTCAACCCCAAGAAGCCGCTTCCTGCTTCTGAACCCCTGCACTGCCTCTTGCTCCTGCTAAATTCTTCCATGGCTCACCTGTCTCTTCTCTCAGATGAATTGTCACCTCCTCAGAGAGGACTTCCTGGGCTGTCTCTTGTCCTGGTCTTCTCTTTCACTGCACTTATTTTAATTTGCAATTATACACATATGTGTTCATGTACTTATTGCTATCTGTCTTCCCCCCTGTCAAGAGTAGTTTTATGCACTGCTGTATCTGCAGGTCTAAACAGTTCTTGGCATATTGGTTATCAATCATGTTTCCCTTTTTCCAAAGGAACCCATCTTCTATTGATGGACATTTAAGTTACTTCGAAAGTTTTGCCCTCATAGCTAATGAGGCAGACACCTTGATATCCATCCCCTGTTCTTGTTTGGATTTCTTCCAGGCAGAAGTAACTATTACAGGCAGAAGTAACTATTACAGCTGCAGGGATAAGCCCTAAGGAGTGTAATCAAATTATGTTGACCCCAGTCTCCTAGCTAGCGACTGGTTCATGTAAGTAAGACAGAAATGACCAAGAGGATGGGAGGGGAAATCCAGGAAGTTTCTTCATTCTTAAAATGACAAACCAAGAAGAAAGGAAGATACTGTAGTGTCTTATGACACTGAAACAACAGCCTTCTTAGTACTATAAACAGAGGTCGCCTGAGGCTAAAGGCCAGAAATTGGATGGCAGAGAGAAAACAGGCAAAAAACCTGGGTCCTTTTTGACATCACTGAGCTGTCTAATTAGCCAGTCTTGAAGTCATTCTACCTGAAGATTTCTTTTATCTAAGTGAATAAATTCTTCATATTCATATATGTATATGAGGTATATATATATATATATATATATATTGTGGCCGTGCAGCATGTGGGATCTTAGTTCCCTGACCAGGGATCAAACCCACACTCCTGCATTGGAGCTTGGAGGGCTTTTTTTTGTTTGTTTGCTTTTGTTTTTTAAACTTTTTATTTTGTATTGGGGTATATCCAGTTAACAAACAATGTTGTAATAGTTTCAGGTGAACAGGCAAAGAGACTCACCATACATACACATGTATCCATTCTCCCCCCCCTAGCTCTCCTCCAGTCCAGGCTGCCACACAACATTGGGAAGCTCCTAGTTTTAACCACTGGATCACCAAGGAAGTCCCACTTTCATATAGTGAAGCCAGTCTGAGCTGGGTAATTTTCGTGATTTGCTGTCAAAGGCATCCTTGCTGATAGAGCTGGTAGATTTTCTACTTCCTTACAAGGCTGGTGCTTAGACATATCATAGGCTTCGGAGTGGCTATAAGAAGTCAATAGTAAAAAAAAAAAAAAAAGAAGTCAATAGTAACTTCCAACTGTGTAAGTACAAGAAGTCACCATTTTCAGCTCTTTCTGTGGTTTCCTTGGAACTAATGCCACAGGGTTATAACTTAAGTGGGCCAGTGACTGTTTTATAGCCATGTCCATCCAGCTCCATACAATTGTTGCAGCATTCAGAGTTTGGCTATCAGATTGCCCACAGGTAGTGGCTATTTTCAACCCCAGGTAAAGAAACGTAGGAGGAGTTCAAGGGTTTTTCAAAGTGTGTCCTATTCATTTGTTTAACATCCTCACTTTATCCAAGATGGGGGTACCCACAGAGCTCCTAAAATCTTCCAAAGTAGATTACATGGATTGTTGTCTCTAATTCATGTTTTCCTGGTAATTCCAGGAAGGAGGGGGGAAGTCAGATCTTAAATAAGTCCCGAAATAGAAACAATCTTTTTCCCCCACCCCGCTAAAGCTACACAGCCCCGACAAGTCTCTCCTGCGGACTTTCAGACTGGCACACTGCCAAAAATGTGAGCAGGAATTTGGCCCATTGTTACTTTAAATATCCTGTGTCGCAGGCCATCTAGGAATGCCTAAGTATGGGAATTTTCCTTCTGAGGTCGGGGGGTGTAGATATAAATAACTCGTTTGTTAGATTCTGTCTCCATCCTGCCTCTCCTAGCTTCAGTGGCCATGAATAAGCCAGCCTTGTAAATAACCATCACCGGTCTCCTGAGTGGGACAGGCCTGGAGCGTAATGCATTAGGTGCATTTTTTTCCCTCCCTCTCTAACAATAATTTCTATTTGCCAGGAGAGCTGGGGATTAGATATTTCCACGGTTGTCCCAGACTCCTCTTGAACATGCAGTCTGGGAGATCATGGTTGAGCTTGACCCATCCTCGCCATTCTATCCTCCTGCTGAAGTTTGGAGAGCTCGTATTCCCGGTAGGTTGAATAAGAAGATAATTTTATTCCTGCCCTCACCACTCACTTCCCTCCAAAAAAGGATCTGCTGGACTTAGCCTCTCACTTACATCTGTCACAGATGAACTGGTGGAGGGTGTGTTTAGCTGCCTCTCCGCTTCCAGCTCTAACTTCCCCCAGTTGCTCTGGCCTTGGGATTATAAATAACCCATACTGGCTGGCAGGCAGCACCTGGCCGGAGACCCAAGGGGCTCCTCACTTCTTTCCTCGGGCAGGGCTCAGATGCACGGTGTGCGTGGAGGGTGACTGCAGGGTATGACCTCACAGCCTACCCACCCAGACCCCCTCAGCCTGCCGAGCCTCATCTCCCTCACTCCACCTCTTTCTGTGCTTAGAAGCCTGTTGGAGCAGTGGACCTGAGGTCCCCATGTTCTCACAGGGTAGCACTGGTTATCTGTCAGAACCACGACACAGCACAGAGTATAAATACCAGAGGATCTGGATTCCAATCCCTGCTGGACCACACACTGGCTGTGGGAACAGACAAGTCACCAAGTCTCCCTGAGCCTGCATTTCCCCATCTGAAAAATGGGCATGATAAAAATCTGTCTTACGTGGACTCTTGTAAGGGGTCAGTGACGGTCTGCATGACCAGCATTTGCTATGAGAGTAGAATTCAGTAAATGAAAGAAGGCAGAACAAAGAGGGAAAGGAGAAGAGGGAGAGAAAGAGGGATGGGGGAGAAGAAAGAGAGAGAAAAACAGAGGGAATCACAGACACAGGGCTGCGGGGAGAGATAGGCAGAGCCCAGAACCAGAGAGAAACACGGGGAGCTGGAGGCCAGGAGTCCTGAGGGGAGAGGAGGGGCAGAGGGGCTTCCCCTCCTAGTGGAGGGTCCATAAATCACTGCCCGGGCCTTAAGCTGGGAGCTGAGCTTAATGTTCACCTCAGATTCCCCACTGCCTAAAGGTAATGGATGTGCCATAGTCCTAACAGGGTCCTCTCACACAGCAAGCAGAGTGCCAAGAGAGGAGGGGGCGGTGCCTGGCAGTGGCCCTGCCCCAGGACTGCCATCACCTGCGGTGACCAAGGGCCACACACGTGCAGGCACAGGCCTGGGCTCCAGGGCTAGTCACCCACAACACCATCATGGTTCTCACAAGAGCAGAGTGAAGGACAGATGAAGACCCTGTCCGAGAGAGATGGTCAACATCACTTCAAAGAGTAACAAGTGCTTCGGGGAAAAGAAATCAGGAGACCTGGTGGAGAATGACCCAGAGAGTAGTCAGGGAAGGCCTCACTGAGGAAGGCATCTTTGAGCTGAAACCCAGTGAGAAATCTAAGAACTGAGCCTCAAGATAAAGAAATGGTCCTCACTCACAGGCCCTCCCAGGACCTGGGCCTGACATGCGTGCATACACATGCACGCACACACACACACACATACCACAAAGGGAAGTCAAAGAGAAATCTGCAGGAACTGCCCAAATAAAAGAGGCCGGAGATGAACTAGACAGCCAGTTCTTCACAATTCAGTTGCCACCCACCTCCCAGGCAAGAGAGGCTGCCAGTCCTCAGGGTCACCCTCCATGGTGGGGAGGGGGCCACAGACAAATGGCCCAGATAGAAATTTCTCCACTGCGTGCTATTTTCCTTCCTAATGCTAGCTCCTTCACTCACTGAATCACCCAGGCTTCCTCTGACAGCTGAAGGGGTGAGGGGGACTCATACTTTCTAGCCCCATAGGCCCCCAACCCACCTCCACCTTATCCCAAGGCCAACAGGACTATAATCTACAGGCAAAAAAAAAAAAAAAAAAGCCTAGGGGTGGGGGCCCAGGGGAAGCCAGGGAAAGAGTTCAAGGCAAGATGCCTCCCCTGACCCTAAGCACAAGTTGAGTTGAAATTGCTCTCTTCAGGTCAAAGCTGCCAAAACAAAATGAAAGGTGTAAAAGCAAAGTGAGAAGGTCACAGGGGATGGGTCTCTCTCTCTCTCTCTCTGGAACCCTGGGGTGGTGGACGGTGTGAAAAGGATTTGACTGAAGATCACTGTCCAATCATTTCAACGACAGATGCTCCTCAAAGGTAACAAAAGAGTGTGGGAAGGGCAGATATGGGATGTTCGGCAGACAGTGTCCTCCATTCAGTAAACATGTACTTTTACACATCTGAAGCAAGCCAAAGCCTTGACTTTCTCTCCCGACCTGCGCTTCCTGCAGCTTTCCCCATCTCAGTAAATATTTAATTTACCCAATAGCTCCAGCCAAAAATCTTAGGCTTGGTCTTGGCATCTCTCTTGATTTCCCACTCCGTATCTGATCCTCCAGCAGCAAATCATATTGGTTTATATTCAGATATATGGTCTATTGTCACCACCTCCACCACCACCACCACCCAAGCCACCTATCCTCTCTTTCCCCTGAATTGTTGCACCGGCTTTCCGACCGCTCTCCTGTAGCCTCTCTAGTTCACTGACCCTCTGTGCAGTGGCTAGAGGGAACTGACTGGGGACACTCACCAGCTGGGTGACCTCTGACAGGTGATTTCACTGTTCTGCACTTCAGTCTGCCTCTAAACAAGACAGAAAATAATCGGACCTGCCTCATGAGACTGCTGTGAAGATTAAATGAAATAAAGAGTGTCTGGCACACAGCAAGGCTTAGTAGTGCGATCTATCACTTCCCTCATCATGCTGTATGGTAACTAGTTTTCTAAGAGTCATCTCTTCCTGCTAGACTTATGGGAAGTCATGGACCATACCCACCGCCCAGCACAAAGCCAGAAGTCAGCCCTCTGCTCAGATCCTCCCTGGTGGCGTCTCATTCATTAAAACAGTATCTAAAAAAAAAAAAATAAATTAAAAAAAAAAAAAAACAGTATCTAAAAGCCTCACTCTGGCCCTGAAGGCTTCACATGATCTGTCCCTGACTGTATCTGCTCCAACACCCCTCCCTTACTCACTTCCTTCCTGCCACATGGCCTTCCTTCACAATAAGCATGCTCTGCCTCAGGGTCTTTGCACTTGCTGGTCCCTTGTCCAAAAAGCCTTTTGCCCAGACATCTGTATAGCTCATTTCCTCACATCATTCAGGTCTTGGCCTAATTATCACCTCCTCAGAAAGGCCTTAGCAGACCTCCCTGTCCAAAATAGTTCCCCCTTCAATCTCCTGCCTCCCCTTAGTCTATTTTGTATTTCACCACTACCTGCTCTCATATTACATATGCATACATTGTTTACTTGTTTGTCATCTCTCTTGCCCACTAGACTGTAAGCTCTATGAGGACGAGGAGGGTGTCCTTTTCACCATTATATTCCAAATGCCCAGGAAAGTGCCTGGCTCATGGTAGGAACTTGATAAAAACATGCTGGGTAATGGATGAATGAATGAATGAATACATGAACTGACTGGGCACTCAAGCACTCTAACACCATGACAGGCACTTTACATACTGCACATCCTTTTGTTCAGTCATCAAATCATTGTATTACTAAGTGGAGCTCCCATTTTAAAGCCAAAGGTAACTTGGCTGAGCACTGAACGTTTCACAGCAGGGTAAGCCCCAAGCAGAAGGGGCCCCTGATGCTGCTCCCCCTGCCGATGCTCACTCCTGCTTGGTGTTCCTGGCCTACTGGACCTTCCAGGTCAACTGAGACATTTTTTTCTCCACGCAGCCTCTCCTGCCCAGGTGGGCCAGGTGCACTTTGGCACCCGGGAGAGTCTGCCTGGCTTCCTATTCAATAGTCTTACTTCCAACAATTGGGTGACCTTGGGTAGGTGACTTTACTCCTCTGCACTTCAGTTCCTGCATCCAAAAAGTGCAGGAAAAAAAAAATAGTTCCAGCCCCATGAGATTGTTGTGATTAGATGAAATAAGTAATAACCTCCAAAAATTGTCTGGCATGTAAGTCCTAATATCATGTTTCATCTGTCTTTTTGCTTACCATTCTGTGTTGTAATTGGTTATTTAATATGCCATCATCTCCTCCTACTAGTTGGACGTTACTGGAAGGCATGAAGCCTCTCTGACACCCAGCACAATGCACGGCACATGGGAGGCTAATGATTACTGTTTGCTAAGTCAACAGCAGTAACAGTGAAAGCTTACACTTAGTTTGTCCTTTTTATGCGCCAGGCCAGGTGCCAAACACTTAAAACGGATTCATTCACTTGAGCCTCATAACAAACTCACAAGGCACTATAAATATTGCCATTTTACAGATTAGGAAACTGAGGCGTTCGGCAAATTGACATTCAAGTGATAAAGCTAGCATTCAAAGTAGAAGGAAGGAAGGAAACCAAACTTGACCTTACTATTGGCTTTGCCAACCCCGGCTCCAGGGGATTTGTGTACATTTGTGTGTAAAAGGGAAGGAGAGAGCTAATAAACTTGCAAATCTCCCACCCATCCCCACCCTCGCTCTGGCTCCAGCCTAAATAATATAACGGCAGCTAATTGTTTCCTGCTGCCCAGATGCTATCGCTCTGGCAGCCAAGCACCTGGCTTGGGTGGGGGTGCAGAGCCAGAGGACTGTCACTGTTCACCTCTGGGTGAGGGTTGAGGGGCCGATGGGGACACAAGGGCCCGGGACTCCTCGTATCACTACTTCCCTCTACAACAAATTCCTGCAGAAGAATGTGTACACCAAAGCCACCTGATGAATAAATCATCCAGCCCGGAGGAGTCCTGTCCAGAGAGCAGCCCCGGTCCCTGACGGTTTCAAAATTGGGAAAGAGAGAAAAAAATTCCATCTCTGAACACCACGTTGGGGGAAGTTTCCACTTGCCCTGTGTTTCAACCCCCTTCGGGGACTGTCGGAAGCACACGGCTGAGCGCTGCCAGCACCCAGCACACAGAGCAGTTTGGGCTTGTCCGAGGCTGGAAAGAAACTCTGATGGGTTGGTCTGGTCTTTCAAAAGTGGTCCTACTAGCTTGGGAAACGGGTGCCAAGAAAAGGACGAAAGATACACAGTTTGAAAGCCACAGCAGGCTCACTGGGCGGAGGCAGGAAGGAGGGAGTAGTTGGTCCAAAGAATATGGGCTCAGGGGTTGGCACAGCTCTACCACCCACTGACTGGGAAATCTGAATGAATTTCTTGTCCTTTCTTTGTCTTGATTTTCTCATCTGTAAAGTGGGGATCATAATTTTCACCTTACACAGCTGTTGTTGGGTTTAAGATGGACGACGACTGTAAAATGCCAAGGACAGAGGACAAAGTAGGGGCACTGTCTCATGTTAGTTCATATTCCCAGAGGGAGAGGGACCCCAGCCAAAAGGACCAGGGCCAAACTGAGGACGCCACTCACACAAGGGATCCCCGTTCCTGTTGCAAGCACACTGGTTCAGGCTCCACGGCTGGAAGGTACCTGCCGAGTCAACTTCTATGAGCGCGTGGTTACTTTCAGAGGCCTTTGAGATTCATAGCACATGTTTCAAACATTCCTCCTGGACACTGAGCACAGTGCTCAGGGCTTCTCTTCAATAATTAATTCACCCAACAGATACTTACTGAGCACTGACTGCTTGTCAGGCCAGGATCTGGGATGAGCAAGACAGGCTTGAGGTTCACCCTTGGGAAGCCCAGCCACCTAGGTGCAGGGGGCATGGTGCCAGTCCTATTGGCGAGTCTCCTGATTACAGGGAAAAGCAGAGATGGTGTGGAACGAACAGACTATTGTTGAGATGAAGGAAAGCACCCACGATGCTCCAGATGAAGCACCTTGTAGTCCTGGGCTCTCAGAGCAGCTGGCAGAAAAGAGGCCCCTCCATGTAGGTAAGACTGCTGGATTCTGAGAGGCCCGGTGCCCCTCACATGGGGACTGCTGGAAGAGCCTGGATTTGAACACTGGTTTTTCTTGACCCCCAAACTACTTTTCCTTCCTCTGTGTCACAGGGAATTAACACAGTACGTCCCCATTCCCTGAGGATTTCAGACCATCTGCAAATGGTCTCACTGTGGGGGAATTTAGGATCAAAGGTCAAGGGGCCTTGAGGGCCAAAATAGCACATCCAGTCTTGGTTTTTGAGCAGGGCAAATGACAAGTTAGGAGCAGTATTTGACAGAGAAGCACTGTCTGGTGGGGGAGCGGGGGGAAGAATACAGTGTCAGCTCTCATAGCTGAGCCCTGGCCTCACTCCAGCCTTACTGCCATCAGGTTGTGGGGCAGACCAACCTCAGAGAGGTACAATGGAAGCCCCATGGCTGGTGCAAGGCATTCAAACTCACAGCCCAACTCCTGATCACTGCCTCGCCCTTCTGGGTGAGATGTCAGGACTAGAGAAAAAGCTGTGGAAAAGGAGAGGCCGGAGGTCAATGGAAGACACCTGCAGAGATATCTCCAGAAGTCTGGGCCTCCCCAAACCTGCTCCAGGGCAATGTCTCTGCCCTGACATTGGTTTCACCTTTTCATATGCTAAGTCCCCTCCTAGAAAATCCAGCCCCTCCTCATGGTCTCTTGAAAACTGACCCGTTTGTCCCAATGTCCACTCCTTCTCCTGACCTCCCACTGCTCTCGCTGCCTCTGACAGCCCCTACCCCCAACCCAACCTCACACTGGAAGCCAAGATCAGAACCTGGACCTGTCACATTTTGTCTGTGCAACCAGGGCTAGTTTCTGCTTCAGTTTCCTGGTCTGTCATAAGGATGTCATAGACCTACTTCACTGGAGTCCTGTAAGAACTAAATGAAAGGCAACAAGGAATATGCCCATGTTCTAAAGGTGAAAGGGGAATGTTTCTTTGTGACAAGAGACTCTTCATTAATTGTGCCTCATCGCCCCACTAGATCTTGAGATTATGAACCGAGGTTATCTGTTTGTCCCTCTGAGGCAGACTCCACCCTGTACCCATCACACTGAGGTCTCCACTCAGGGTGTCTTGCTGGAGAAAGGTCCTGGGAACCAGAGGAGCCAGTGTGGCCAAGGGGCTGAGCTGCCTGGCTCCCCACCCCTGCCAGCCCTTTCCTGAGTCTGCGTGGCCCTCTGGCTTCCCAGGCAGCTGCAGCCGTCCACAGTTCACCTCCTTCCCATGTAACCCACTGCAGGATTAGCCAGCCAGGAGGTCATAAAATGCAAAGAGGAAGTGGGAGCATCCCACAATTGTAGGAACCCGGACTCCAAGGGAAGTAACTTGTCTGTTGGTCTGTCTGCTTCTGGGGAAGTGGGTCATAAATCCTGGTCTTAAGGGCTGGTGAAAGGATACGAGCTATTTATAAAAAAAAAAAAGAAAGAAAGAAAGAAAGAAAAGTCTGGGGCTTTTGAACTCTTTAAAGAGGCAATAGCCTTCTCACAGGTAATTGGGGTTTTGGTAGCAAGGGCTCAAATGCTTCAGCAAACAAAGCTGCCAGCACCCAGCTGGGAGAGGGAGGTGGGGAGTGTGCGCTCGGAGCCCCTACAAGCCCAGCCCGTCCCCCTATTCTCCCCTGCATCCCTGACCTGGGGCTGGTCACTGAGCACACACAGGTTACCTCTTGCCCAGGGACTGTTCCCTTCCTTCAAAGAGTAGGAGAGGCAGATTCTGTGAGTGATGGTAAGTGTTCCACCAGGTTTGCATCAAATGCTATTTCATCTACTTTGAATAGTCTCCCCTCTGGTCCCTAAATGTCATGGCCTCCAAGAGTCCTTCCCTGACGATACCGGCATCTTTCATCATGTTAGTCAGTCTTATTTTCTTCAAGGAACTTTTGGCCATCTGTGAGCTGGGCTTTATGCCCAAGTCCCTGCCAGATCCTTAGCGCTAGCGCCCTGCTTGGAATGTGGAAGGCACTCCCTTGAATATCTGTTGCATGGATGAATAAATTAACACAAGAACCACACAGAGGAGGAACCATGACTATGTTGTGAGGGCCAGAAGGTGAGACTGAACCAGGGAAAGTTTCAGAGAGAAGGTGGCATATGAGGGTATCCCGTGGGAAGAGCAGCCCCCAGGAATGTGGGCCAGGGGACACTTATATGTCTTAGTGTCTGGTATGTTTCAGAGAGCAGGAGTAACATGGGGCTGCCAGAGTACATGGGCAGGAGGTAAGGCTGGAAAGAAGGGCTCAAGTAGGTTACAAAGGCTCTGAAGCTGAACTACAAATAACTTTGACTGGAAAAAACTACATTTCAGGTGTTTTCAGGGAGGAAGGGAAGGATGAAGAGTGACAACACACAGGGGATTTTAGAGAAGTGACACTGTCCTGTAGGATACTGTGATTGTGGCTATATGTCATTATGTGTGTGCTAAGTCGCTTCGGTTGTGTCTAACTAACTCTGCTCGACCCTATGGACCGGAGCCTGCCAGATTACTCTGTTCATGAGATTCTCCAGGCAAGAATACAGGAGGGGGTTGCCATGCCCTCTTCCAGGGGATCTTCCCAAACCAGGGATAGAACCTATGTCTCTTAAGTCTCCTGCATTGGCAGGCAGGCTCTTCACCACAAATGTCACTTGGGTAAGCCCCATATGCCATTATATATTTGTCCAAACCCACAGAATGTATAACAGAGTGAATCCTAATGTAAACTATGGACTTTAGCTAATTATAATGTATCAATATTGGTTCATCAGTTGTAACAAATGCACCACACTAATATGAAATGTTAATAATAGGAAAAATTGGGGGGAGGAAGGGGTAATATGTGTGTAGTTTCTGCTCATTTATCTGTATACCTAAAACTTCTTTAAAAAAATGAAGTCTTGGATTTCCTGGTAGTCCAGTGACTAAGACTCTGAGCTCCCAAAGCAGGGAGCCTGAGTTCAATTCCTGGTTGGGGAACTTGATTCCACATGCTGCAACTAAGACCCAGCACAGTTAAATAAATAAATATTTTAAAAAATAATAAAGTCTTTTAAGTGAAAAAAAGAAAACAACATACCAAGTGTCCACCAATTGTAACAGAACAAATCAGTCATAAAAATTATGTGCTGGTTTAGAACAATCTCTAAGAGAAAGGTAAGTCTTAACCAGTGAGGATGGCAGGACCCCACTTTTGTGACTCCTCATGGCTGGATTATGGCTGGACATCTGGGGTGATATCCAAGGCCAGGTGCCATCTTCACAGTTGCCAGGGAGATGTGTAGAGACTTTTCATTATACACTCTGGCATTTATAATTTTTGTACCACTTACCACTTGGATAAGTAACACCTATCCAAAGAAGACATAAATTTAAAAATTTATCTGTAAATTTAAAAACTTTTGTCCTTCAGGTCTAGCTTACATAAGCACAGAGGGAAAGAAAGCAAAACACATTAGCACAGTTCCTATCTTCCAGGAGTTGATGGTCCCCCAGCATCTCTGCCTAACACTTTTTACACTTGTGACTATGAGTTATGTTTAAGTATTTGCTATGATTCATCTTTCCCATTAAAGGGTCAACTTCTTAAAGGTATGGGTATTATCTGTCATATATATTGTTCTTATCTCTGGTGCCTGCTAAAAAGATCTTTTAATAACTATGACATATTGACAGCTTAAATTCAGTCTCTTCCACAAAGCCTGACTGCTTGCCCCCATGGAAGTCTCTCTTGAATGTTAATGTCTTTCTAGTTTTCTTTCTTTGATTCATTCAACAAATACTTATCGTGTGCCTATCGTGTCAGACACTTCACAGTTCTATCTTGCAGTACAATCTTTTGCTCTTGTTTCTTTTCCCCTCCATGTGACTGCTGACTAAGTGCAAGGATTATATATTATCTTTGTATCTCCTTATACAATCTAGAACTATTCACATAGTACATGCCCAGTGAGTGAATTCACTCAATTAATGTTCTAAATGAGTCAAGATAAACAACTGACATGGAAGCAGCCACTGACTTTCCATCTGATCCTCATGGTAAGCCATAGAGACCAGCACCATTTTGCAAATGAGGAAACTGAGGCTACAGACATGCAAAGATTTGCTTGGGGTTCCACAACCAGTAAAAAGCAGAGTACAGGTTTTAGTCCAGACTGACCTACCCTGGGAAACTGGCATAATGTAGAGCAAGCACCATGTTACCCTACTGTATAGGAGAGTCGGACCTCATCTCTGAGACAGCCTTGAGAGCCACACAATGGGAAATGGCTCTGCTGATTTCACAGTTAAGTCTGACTGTTGACCCTGGCAGGGATGAATTTTAAAAGGGTCACTTTAATGACATTCACTGAATGACAATGGTTTGGTCTAAAGCACCAGAGAAGGGCCAGGCCAAGGCCCCCTAGCATTCAAGTGATAATCCTACCAGATAATCCAGAACCCCTCCCGGCCTGCAGAGATGTAGCAGGTGTGGACCAGGCTACAGTCAGAGCATCAGGACTCTGTGAGTCAGAGGCATGGAATCCCTACCAGCCTGGTCAGGAGTAGCACACAGAAGCAAATGCCATAGAGGAATATGAGTGAGGCACTGGTTTAGTGGTTAGGACCATGGGATAAAGCTAAATCCCTCACCTCAATGTCTAATTAAATGAAAACCAGGGGTTTTTTTGTTGTTTTTTTTTTTTTTAAGCCAACAAACAGCAATTTACCAAGAACATCCAGAAAGCCTATGTGGTGTGTAGGTCCACTTGCCGAGTATCACAGGGGACTCTTGGTCTCCACGTGCAGGTCCTGGGTGAAGCACTGAGCATCTTTCATCCCAGGCTACCCTACAGCCTGATGAGCAAGGTGCTCTCCCCATTTATAGATGAAGGAACAGGCTCCCACCAGAATCTCACAGGTGCAGAGTTGTGGAGCAGGTGCTCGAACAGTTCTATCTCACCCCAACCACCAGCCTTGGACTTCTAGACTCTCCAGGATGCTCCCTGGTCAGTTGCCATGCCGGTCACCATGTCTATTTCACGGAATCCTTGCAACCACCCAAAGCCTAGCATTGTTATCAGGGCCAGGGCAAGGGTAAGCTGAGTGCCCTTACCTTAACTAAAAACAGGATCAGTATTACTGGTATTTCCTTTTGCTTTAGGTTCCAATGTGGCTCTGTATGACCCTTCCTTATTTAAATTTTTGACAGTGTGCTCATCGTGGATTTCTGGCATTGATTTTGACTCTCAAAAATTATTGCATGAAATTATTATTTGTCTTGATCTCTGAGCTTTTGGCAGGGGTAGGGTGGGGGCTATGAGTCATCACTTAAATTCTGTTCTCAAGGCAAGTGCCTCAGCCACCTCACCTTGGTCCTGGCCCTGAATTAAACCCACTTTCCAGATGAGGAAACTGGTACATGGGGGAGGAGTTATTTGTCTTGTTACAGAGCTGGGAAGTAAGTGCTGGAGCAGAAATTAGACCCAAGCAGTGCACGGTCTTCAACTACTGCACTCACTTCTTGGGGATCTGGATCTTGTAATCAGAATACTTTTTACTTCCCCTCTGATTCTCTCATTCTTCTGCAGTTTTTAAGCATGAGACTGCCCTCCTCATGCCCTTCAATTCCCCCTCACCCTCACTCCAGTATGGGCCTTCCTCACCCAAGGACCATGCCACAAACCCCATCTGTCTTTCCACACCATCCCCCACCCTGGAACGTTTCCTGACTTCCTGAGTCTCCCAAACGGATGTGGCTTCTCCATCCTCTGTACCAAAGGCCCTCTGTGTATCTTCACCACGGCACGTACTCTGCCCTCTCCCGCAGTAGGTCATCTCTGGGCTTGTCTTACTCATCTTCCCAGATGACCTCTGTTATAATCAGCTCCCCGAGGTGGGAGCTGCAGGAGGAAGTATGTTTCATCTACTCATGTTTAAATGCTCTCAGAACCTCCGGCTTTCCTCATAATAAACACTTCGGAAAAAAACCTTTAAATGCCGTGTTAATGATGGTCATGAGCACAGGCTGACTGCCTTCAAATCCTGACTGCTGCTCACAAGCTGTGTGACTTGGGCTGTTTCCTCAAGTGCAAAGAGGAGGTAATACTGGCAACTTAATGTACATTTCTAGTACACTTCTTGACTCACAGGACATTGTCACAGGATGTGAGCTGCCATTAGTACGGGCTCAATAGAGGTAGCAGCTGTGATTAGGTACACAAATGCTAGTCATTTACAGGACTGCTCACGGAGGCAGGAGACAGTTGGAAGATTAGTCGAGTAGGTGCTAAGTTAGAGTGTGGCTCTGAGGAAAGAGCGGGAAAGGATACAAGGTACACACTGGGGGTAAATGGACACAAAGAAGGCAGGGGGGTGTGTCAGGGTGAGCTGACGGTATTGTTGGGGGGTGGTGTTTGGGGGTACCCAGTGGTTCCTGGAACCTGCTGACACCATTTCTGCATTATGCAAACTGCAGACCAACCCCTCCTGACTAAATAGTGCTGGAGTTTCAGACACACAGTACGGGGAAGCCGTGAACGGATAGTTAACTAAACAACATAAAGAAAGGCATGGGAAAAAAAAAAAATAAAAAAAATAAAAAAAAAAAAAAAGAAAGGCATGGGGATGGGGGCATCTCCTCACGGCTGGGGAGACATGGAAACTTCCAGCTTCTTCAGATGAAAGAACCCGTGGGAAAACAGGCTGCATCCTCCTCTTCCAGCCCGGGAGGTGCTAGTTTTTTTCACAGGGTGAGGCTAGGGGGAGGGGTCCTTGGGGAGACCAACAGCAGAGCTATGGGGCCGCTCCCCCCTCCACAGGCAGGGGCATTTGGTCAAGTGGCCGGAAGGAAGGTCCATTAGAAGGCCATAAAGGGGGCGAGCCTCCTGACCCAAGGGCCTCTGGTCATGTTGTGGCCGAAGGGCCAGGCTCAGGGTGAACAAAGGGACCTTCCTTGGCAGGAAGTCGCCCAAAGGCTCAATCAATTGCCTCATTCTCTCCTGCCTCTCGCCGGGCCAGTGGCCCCTCGGCTCACTGAGCTGCAGGCTCCTTCCTCACCATGGAACCAGGAGTGGGGGTGGGGGAGCTCCCGATAGATAAGGGGACATCTCCCAACTATGGAAGACTCTGGAAATAAAAGGAGTTATCTCCCAGGGGTGACGGGGTGACTTGAGGGGGGCCAAAAGGCTGGCTCCGTTTGGTGCCTGAAATTCCCACCCTTAACTGCCGGGGTCGCAGGCCCTGGGAGGTGTCATTATCACCTATTAGCATCTTAACTAAGTTTTAATGTTCTGGGAGGGGCCGTGGAGGTCAGGATGGGAGCCGAGGCTGTAAGGGAGGCCCAAGGAAGGGGCTCCAGACTGAATCTCCCTGGGGGGTGGTGAGAAAGGAAGGAGGTCTTAGGCTGAAGGGGACTCCGAGGAGTTGTGAGGACAAACGCTGCCTATTTCAGATTCCTGAGCACATCCTGTCTCCACAAGACTTCCTCAGGCTCTTTGTGCCTGGGCTTCTCAGCCAAGATATCCCAGCAAAACTCCTGAAAATCCGCTCACAGTAAACCACCACCTCCCTGACTTGGGTCCACAGCCCCAGACTTCTGACAAACAAAATAAAACAAATGCAGTTTCTCTTGAGCTATGCAGAGCCTGGGAAGGGACGTGACCATGGGATGCAATGAGTCCAGTGCTGTGCTTAGTCGCTCAGTCATGTCCGACTCTTTGCCACCCCATGGACTGTAGCCCGTCAGGCTCCTCTGTCCATGGGATTCTCCAGGAAGAACACGGGAGTGGATTGCCATGCCCTCCTCCAGGGGATCTTCCCAACCCAGGGATCGAATCTGGGTCTCCTGCATTACAGACGGATTCTTTACCGTCTGAGCCACCAGGGAAGCCCTCAGCGTGTCTAAGGCATGCACTATACACGCTTGACTATGACATCAAAATTGCTGACATTTTACTCCCGCCAAACTGGTTTTCTGTGCCCGATGGATGTCAGGCTGGTTCTCCCTTGAGAAGAGTACCAACTAGAGGGCCCTTTCCAAATAGCCTGTGGGAAGGATGAGGCTGGTGGGTCTTGAGTGGTCAGTGTTGCCATTAGTCACTCAGCAGGTAGGGGTCTAGACCACAGTGAGTAGCAATGACATTCTGGCTGTGCTGCCAAACAGCTGTGTGACCCTGGGCAAGTGACTTGATCACTCTGGGCCTCTGTTTCCTTTGCTGGAAAATGGGACTGATCATAGCAACTACCTCATAAGATTTCTGAGAGGACAAATGCTTCCTGCTCTTAGGCGATCAACATACCCTCTGGCCTAGGAAGCCCAGCAGGCCCTAGGTTATCTGCCAGCCTGCCATGGCAGCCTGCTCTGTCCTTCCAGCTTGGACCTCGGGCTCTCTAATGTTATCTAGGTCCTCAGCACTCTGAGCCATTCCACTCAGCACCCTGTACCAGCTTCCTGGAAAATCTTCTCTTTGGGTAACTCTTTCCAGTTTTAACTTTTAACTTAACACCAGCCCTTTCTAAATCAGGCTCCTGGTTTAACCCCCTGCAACAGCTCTTCTTTCCTTTCACAGCACTTGGCCCCGTTCATCATCAGATACCAATTTGGGTGATCTCGTTGTTGAAGGCCAGCTCCTCCCAGTAGGCTGCAGACTCTCGGCAGACAGAGGCCCTTATTCACTGTGTGGTCCCAGTGCCTAGCACATAGCTAGTGCTCAAATAAATCTTGGCTTGGGAAAAAAAAAATGAGATGATGCAAGAGAAAAATATCTAGCACAGTTCCGGACCATTAACAGCATCAGCCACTTTGGCCGCTGCTCTGTGCTGGGTCTCAAGACCCTTCAGAGGTAAAAATGAAGGAGACAGGCCATTCCCTTCAAGACGATTACAGAGCAGCCAGGATGACATGACTGGGATCAACAGGGAACAATAAGGGACAATATTGAATTAAATGTTCCATGGTGGGGTGTAACGGCCTCCGAAGCTCGGAGGAAAAAAAAGGAGATAGTGAGAGCAGAGAAAAACCGTATCAGAAAAAGAAAGAACCAAAGCTAAGGGGAAAGTGAAATTGGAATAACAAAAGAGAGTAGGGTAGAATTCCAGGTGGGAGGAAGGTCATCCTTCTACCAGCTACCATTTTCCACTAGAAGGAGCAGCAATAATCATTATCATCATCACAGAGCTGGTATTCAGTGCAACATTTCTAACAGACCAGGTATTATACCAAGCCTTTTATAGAATTATTTTTTCTAATCTTCAAAACAACCCCAAGAAAGTTCTTTTATTCTCATCATTTTAGAGAACATCTCTTCCCACATACATGCTGACCATCTGAGAGGGAAGGAAGTTAAGGCTAGGAGAGTGTTCTGTAATCTGCGTGGGAGCTCACAGTTAGCAAGCATAGGACCTGAGACTTCCACTCAGACCACCTTCAGACCAAGTGAGACTGGAGGAAGGGTGGGGTGGCCAGGCAGCAGCACTTACAGTGGATGTGACCTTAAACCTTGAGTGGGGATGATGCACTGAAAGCTGACTTAGGGACGGCAGACTTGGTCCAGTCCATCAATGGTACAGAAGGGAGAGATAATGTTGCAGAGTTGACAAGCTGAGTGCATGAGCAGGGGTGGCCATGGTGGACATAACGAGGAAGGGGTGGGTGAATGTAGGAGAGATTTTAAGAAGGATTAGTCAGGGCCTGGAAGCTGACTAGCTGTAAGTGTTGGATGTCAAAATGTATTGTTTAAAGAGAACTCTGCAGTTTGAAGGCGTAATATGGCTCCATCTCCCATCTTTTCAACAGTACTTAGGGAGTTTCTTTAGACAATCTGCGCCAGAGTTCAGGAGCCACCTATTTTCTCCAGCATTTTAAAGAGATCTTTCCCTGGGTCCAGAGATGTTACCAGCGCTAGCTCTCAACACAACTCAGCTGCTAGAGAACATTTCTTCCCACTTCCACGTTTAGCAACATCATGTTGGCTGCTTGGGAGTATTTACACTCTGAAAACTGGAAAATACTACAAATCAGTGTTTCTATTTCCACAAGGAGCTGGTTGTTAAACATTTAAAAGCACACGTGTGCCTGGATCCAACTGAAATGTCTTCCACTGAACATCAGGAGTATTTTCTCCCTTCTGCCTATAAATAAAGAGTAAAGAATAAAGTAAAGAGTAAAGAGTAATTATTACGCCTGAGTAGACTCATAAAAGGGTTCAATGGAGCCCCATGTGAGCAAGGTAATGGCAATGCTACCATTCCTTAAAGACCACGTCTGTGCCAGAATCTGGAGTAAGACTGCCATGTGTATCATCTCATTTACTCATCCCACACTGCTGTAAGGGAGGACCTACTGCCACACCCCTCTCACAGATGAGACACCAAGGCTCAGACAGATCAAGGTCACTTGTCCACAGTTACCCATGGAGTAAATGACAGGGCTGGGATTCAATCTGGGTGTGTCTGTCCCCACATCCCTGGCAATTGACATGGAGGCTGTTTCTTTCCAGGAGATGTTCACAGCCTCCTCGCCTGACTAGTCCCTCTTTTCCTAGTAGTACTGACCTCTACCTTAGAGAGTCAGTTCTCATTTGTAAACACCAGAAACCAATTCTGATTGTTTTGGCAGGAAAGGGATTTATTTAGAGGTTATGAGGTAGCTCACGAAATTGCCAGAAATGTGAAGAATCAAGCTTGGAAAACAAGCAGGAATCCAGGTAGACCAGTCATCCACCAGGTGAGGACACCGATGCTCTCACTACATCATTGGACACTTTGCTGCTATTGGAAACTGGATGCAGTTGCCACTGCCTGGGATGAATCCTCTTTTCCAGCTTCTCTGCATTGCCTATTCTGGATCCCAAGCCCCAGTGGGAACATATGATTGGCAAAGCATCACTCACTTTGCCCCACCCTTACCTCCAGTAGGTGGAGTGGGCTTCTGGAGTAGGAGGCAGATCCTACCATCAGGATTCTTACAATGGAGGATTCCATAAGAGGCCAGTCAGATGCTGGGTAGCTGCAGGGAGCTCTATCACTTTTACACATTGATTTCCCCCAATTTCTTGACTACAGACAACTTCTCTGTGCTTCCTGCAGACATATGGAATATCACTCATCACTTTTCTTATCCTGATTCATATATTTCTTTCTTCACCATAAATTAAAACACATTTAATTACAAATTATGGGAAAACACAATTCAAACAGTAAGGAGGATATATAGACTAATGTAGCTAAAAATGTCATGGAGTATTTGCCTTCAGGTGAGGTTTGATCCAGCATTTCAAGTGACATCATGGAGGACTTCATATCTTTCTGTCTCTGCTCTGCCTCCACAGTGTCACCTTCACCCTCCCATAGTAGCCAAAGTTTCAAACCATATGCCTTTATACCTCCCATTCTAGGAGAAGGAAGAGGGTGTTCCTAGTGGTTCCTACACAGGCTGAGATTCCTTCTACGCTTTTGGCTTGAACTAAGGACACATGCCCCTCTCCAAACTATGACCGTGGTCATGGGATGGGATACACTGATTGATTCAGACCAATCAGGATCTATGGCCGCAGGACGGTGCCGTTCCTCCCTGGAGCAGTACCACTGTCAGTGCCCAGGTGGGTTGTTTGAAGTGTCATCTGTCTCCCAGGAATCTCTGAGGGCTCAGTGTCCTCAGATGCACTTTTAATCTAAAGGTAATGGTGTGAGTCACCAAGGTGGGTGTGGGGGCTGGGGTATCAGTCCTGGTTTTGAACAATGCCCCTCTCTGAAAATTCCTATTCATTGAGCGTGACTCACTCTGTCTTTTTAGAATAGGCTTCCAGTTTCCTTTGGGTCTCTGGAGCTTCATAGCACAGGTTTTGAGGGAAAATATGAAAATGATAATAGGGAGAGAGAAGGAGAGAGCAGGGGTGGGGTGGGGATGTACAGGAGAGGAAACTTATGAACATCAGTAGCTCCTCTTTTTTCCTCCAGTTCAAGTGCATTAAAAATAGAGATCTCCAAACAATCTCAAAGTCATTCAAACCAGGCCCTCATTTCAGGATTGTTGTTCAGTTGCTAAGTCACGTCTGACTCTTTGAGACCCTATAGACTGCAGCACGCCAGGCTTCCCGGTTCTTCCCTGTCTTTCAGAGTTTGCTCAAACTCATGTCCATTGAGTCAGTGATGCCGTTCAACCATCTCATCCTCTGTTGTCCCTTTCTCCTCTTGCCCTCAATCACTCCTGGCATCAGGGTCTTTTCCAGTGAGTCGGCTCTTAGCATCAGGTGACCAAAGTATTGGCACTTCAGCTTAAAGCATCAGTCCTTCCAATGAATATTCAGGACTGATTTCCTTTAGGATGGACTGGTTGGATCTCCTTGCAGTCCAGGGGACTCTCAAGAGTCTTCTTCAACACCACAGTTTGAAAGCATCAATTCTTCGCCACTCAGCCTTCTTTATGGTCCAGCTCTCACATCCATACATGACTACTGGAAAAACCATAGCTTTGACTAGACAGACCTTTGTTGGCAAAGTGCTGTCTCTGCTTTTTAATACTCTGTCTAGGTTTGTCATAGCTTTTCTTCCAAGGAGCAAGGGTCCTTTAATTTCACCGCTGCAGTCACCATCTGCAGTGATTTTGAAGCCCAAGAAAATAAAGTCTGTCACTGTTTCCATTGTTTCCCCATCTATTTGCCATGAAGTGATGGGACCTTATGTCATGATCTTAAGTTTTTCGAATGTTGAGTCTTAAGCCAGCTTTTTCACTCTTCTTTCACCTTCATCAAGAAGTTCTTTAGTTCCTCTTCACTTTCTGCATCTGTGTATCTGAGGTTGTTGATATTTTTCCTGGCAATCCTGATTCCAGCATATGAGTCATCCAGCCCAGCATTTTGTATGATGTACTCTGTATATAAGTTAAATAAGCAGGGTGACAATATACAGCCTTGACATACTCCTTTCCCAGTTTTGGACCGGTCTGTTGTTCCATGTCTGGTTCTAACTGTTGCTTCTTGTCTATCCCAAATACATCATTATCCTTAAAGCATCTTTACCTCACAATTGATTTGTTCAGAGAACATTTAACACAAAGCACTCAGGGATATCTGGGCTATGTTTTCTAGAAAGGTTTTCTCTTGTAACCAACCTACCACATATTCCCATCCTTTTTTTTTGTTTGTTTGTTTGTTTTGTTTGTTTTTTTTTTCATCCTTTTTTTTTTTTTCCTAAATAGACATTATTTTTTTAGAGCAGTTTTAGGTTAATAGAAGAACTGAATAGAAAATACAGAAAAAGTCCATATGCCCTATTCTCTGTCTCCTACATCATGTCCCTATTATTAACATCTTGCATTAGTGTGGTGCATTGGTTACAACTGATGAACCAATGCTGATACATTATTACTAACTAATGTCCATAGCTTATATTAAGGTTCACTCTTTATGTTGTACATACAATGGGTTTTGACAAATGCATTAATGTCAGGAATCCACCACTACAGTATATACAGGACAGTTTCACTGCCCTAAAAACTTCTGTGCTCCACCAATTCATCCATACCTCTCTTTCCCTAGAACTCTGGCACCCATTGACTAATCCTGTACTGCCTCTGTAGCCTCACCTTTGACAGAATGTCATATAGTTGGAATTATACAGCAAGTAGCCTTCTCAGATCTGCTTCTTTCACTTAGTGATATGCATTTAAGTCTCCTCCATGTATTTTCTTGGCATGACAGCCTCTTTTTTTAAATTATTGAATAATATTCCATTGTCTGGATGTACCACAGTTTGTTTGTCTATTCACCGAGGGAAGGACATCTTGGTTGCTTTCATCTTTTGGTAATTACGAATAAAACTGCTACCAACATCCATGGGCAGGTTTTTGTGTGGACGTGTTTTTAACTCATTTGGATACATACCAAGGAGCACAACTGCTGGGTCATATGGTAAGAGTATATTTAGTTTTGTAAGAAACTGCCTTTCAAAGTCACTGTAACTATTTGCACCCCTCCAGCAATGAATTAAAGTTCCTGTTACTCCTCATCTTTGTCAGTGTTCAATCTCAGTGTCTCAGTTCCCTCAGAGACATCCTTACTATCTCCTAGACAGATTTTATCTTGCAATAAGCCCACCTTATGCCCTCATTCTATTTTTTATTTAGAAAAAAAAATGATTTTTAAAGTCCTTTTATTTAGGGGTAATTTCTTATGCAGCATTAAGTAGTTAAGAGCCACACGCCAGCCCTAAGCCAACAGCCAGCACCAATGTGCTAGGCATGTGAGTCAGCCATGTTGGATCCTCCAGCCTTCAGACAGCTGCAGCTCTAGCGGACAAGTGACTACAGTGGCAGAAGAAACCCCAAGTGTATACTGCCCAGTCAAGACTTTCCTGAATTCTGACCTACAGAAACAGCTTATTTCCTGGATCTTATTATGACTATACAATAGAAGTTCAGGACTCCTAGGTTCTTTCCATTTAATAGAATTAAGAGAAAAAAGCAACAACTCTGTGCTCTAATCTCAGCTTAGTTGTTTGTTGGCTACACATCAGTAGACAAGGAATATTGCTTTTTGAAAACTCATTTTCCTGAGTTATGAAATACAACAGCACCACCAGCTCTGCCCACCAGTCATAGCTGACATGAAAATAAATGTGGCCATGTTTTGTAGAGTGTCATTTATTGAACAAAACTTCAAGTATCACATTAATGGAGGGAACCAGTAGTATCTGACTTGGGATCTTTATACAGGATTTCCTCTCCATCCAAACTGCAGAGTCACCATCCAAATTCTATGTAAGCTTTCCTTAAGCTGAGACTGTATCCTCTGGGCACATTTCTAATGGCCTAATTGGAGAGGTCTGCCAAAAATTTAACATTTGCAATATAATCCACAATGTGCATAATCTACTTGAACACACTGCCCTTAACAAAACAAAATGTCCATTTAATTCCTAACCACCCAGACTGGGGTCTCCCTTAGACCAATAAAAACTAAAATGCTAACCACAGTGATTATAATTTATTGGGCACTTATTATGTGCTGAGCACTATACTAAGTACTTTATATACATTATCTCAATTAATCCTTTCCCAATCCCAGGAGTAAATATTACCACCCTCGTTCACTGATTTAAAAAAAAAAAAAAAAAGATTTTGACTTCCAGGTAAAAATGAAGGACTAAATACACACAAATTTTTGTGTTTACTCCCATCTGAAACTCCATTAAAAGTGTTAATTGATTTTTTTTTAAAAGTCAAGCAATGTCTGGCCCATAATACGGGGCTCATAAATATTTGCTGAATAAATGAATAAAGTAATGAATGAAAAAATTAATAAACCTACAAGGTAAATAAAACAGACACTGAGCTCACACCAAAAAAATTTTGGAAATTGAAATGAATATGAATGGACTTTGCAGACCTGAGAAATCTGAATCCTAAATTAGCTGTGGGGAAAGCCAAGGAACAGTCAGATTACAGCTCAGACTTTCACCAAGGGCTCAGGATGGGGAGTACTAGCTATCTCCTACAGTAGAGGTGAGGTAGAGCTAAAAACAGGGGACTGGTTGGTTTAAATGATAGTCTAAGAAGCTGGTGGATCCCAGATCCCACCACCCACTCTAGTCAGCCACGTGACTCCCTCTTTGCCACTTGGGCACAAGCCTAATCTTTATTCTCAGGAGAAAGTGGAACAGGAGGAATCTGGGTTAGAGAAAACCCTACAACTGAGAGTGAAGGTATTAATACCATGGAAAAAAGAGGGGCTGGGTGAGTGACACACTGAATTGCTGAGTCCCCAGCCCTCCTTTCTCCTCTGGATGCCAGAGAGCTGGCAGTCAGTCTTGTACTCTCCTAAAAGAAGAAAAGAAAGACTTTCTCTGGGAATGAGACTAGCCCAAGGAGAAAGATTTAAAATACTAAAACCAGGAGTTTCCCAATGAAGGAGCCAGCCAGGTCAGCCTACGGCAAAGATCACAATCATTCACAGCTTCCAAAAAATACGTCATTCTTAAATAGGAACAAACAAGGATCACTATACATTTGAGGAAAGCCAAATGAAAGGTAGAAACCAAAGTAAACATAAGAAAAGTATTTTGGAGGAAGCAGAAAAAGTACATGAAGTACATGGAGAGGAAATCTCTTTTAAAAACCATCATTACTAGAATTCCCTGGTGGTATAGTGGATAGGAATCCGCCTATCAATGCAGGGAACATGGATTCAGTCCCTGGTCTGGGAAGATTCTACGTGCTGCAGAGCAACTAAACCTGTGAGCCACAACTACTGAGTCTGTGCTCTGGAGCCCTCGAGTCTCAACTCCTGAGCCTGTGGGCTGTAACTACTGAAGCCTGAATGCCTAGAGTCTGTGCTACACAACATAAGAAGCCTACACATCTCAACAAAGACCCAGTGCAACCAGTTCAGTTCAGTTCAGTCCTTCAGTCATGTCCGACTCCCTGCGACCCCATGGACTGCAGCACGCCAAGGCCTCCCTGTCCATCACCGACTCCCAGAGTTTACCCAAACTCATGCCCATTGAGTCAGTGATGCCAGCCAGCCATCTCATCCTCTGTCGTCCCCTTCTCCTCCTGCCTTCAATCTTCCCGAGTATCAGGGTCTTTTCCAATGAGTCAGTTCTTAGCATCAGGTAGCCAAAGTATTGGAGTTTCAGCTTCAGCATCAATCCTTCCAATGAATATTTGGAACCGATTTCCTTTAGGACGGATCGGTTGGATCTCCGTACAGTCCAAGGGATTCTCAAGAGTCTTCTCCAACACCACAGTTCAAAAGCATCAATTCTTCGGCACTCGGCTTTCTTTATAGTCCAACTCTCACATCTGTACATGACTACTGGAAAAACCAGTAGATGGACCTTTGTTGGCAAAATAATGTCTCTGCTTTTTAATATGCTGCCAAAAATAAAATAAAATTTAAAATATATAATTACTATTTCCAGGGTGTTAGATATTTTGCATTCATGAAAAAAGAACAGTATACTACAAAAAAAGAAATATCAAGAAAATAAAAAAGAACTCCTGGAAATTGCAAATGGCTTAAATTGAAAAGCCAGGAGAACTGTTGGAAGATAAAACTGAGGAACTCTCCCAGAACAAAGAATAAAAACCAGAGAGGTAGAACCTAAGAGAGAAAGGGAAAGAAAAGCAGAGGACCTGTCTAGGAGGTCAATCTTCTGTTAAACGAAGGAGAATCAAACATTAAAGAAATGAATCAGTCAGGGTTTGAACAGAGAAACAGAACCAACACAACTAATACAGGATATGGGATTTCTTGCAGAGGTTAGGCCCTCCATCATTGTGGAGTTGGTGGACAGGAGTCTATGAAGACTGCTGCCTTTATAAACTAGTATTGAGCCTAGTCTATAGAGACTGGCAGTTGGGAAGGAAACCTGGGTGTGGATAAGAGCAAAGATAAGGTGGAACCCAAAAGGGCAAACTGGAACCCATGTCTTTCTCACACTCCCTCCAACCCGAATGCCACTGATGACCTATAGGAGAACCTGGCACCCTTTCACCATCACAGAGCTACACATGCACTGGCCAAAGAAGCTGGAAAGGCTGAAGGAACAGATATGGTGGGGATTAATGGAACTGTGAGTCCAGGTGCTGCTCCAAACCAATCAGGTGAGCTAAGGGATGCCTCAGTGCCTGACACCAGACACCACAGTTCACAACATACAAATATGGCTGCTGCTTTATTTTCACCTTCCAAATCTGGTACAAAATGTCCTTTGTGGCCAACACTAGCCTGATACCAGATAGAGAAGGGGGTTCTGGGAAATGTGATTCCAGCTTAGCTAAGATGACACAGCACAAAGTAAGCATTTATCATGATGGACATTTTTAATTAAAAGAGTCCACAGAGTGCCCTGAATATGAAAATGCACTCACATCAAGTCATGCCACTGTGAAATTTCTAAAACCGGGAGACAGAGAGAAAACAAGATTCCAGAAAGAAAAAAATAGGTTTCAGATGAAGAATCACAATGACATCAGGTCACAAAAAAGCATCTCAGAAAATCAGAAAAAACAACCTATGTCTAAAATTCTGAAGAGAAATGATTTCCAAGCTAGAATTCTCCACCCAAATTACCACTTAGAGGTAAGGGTAGAATAAGGGACCTTCAGACACGTGCAGTCTGAGGAAGTTGTTGAATAATGTGATCTACCAAGAGATGGGAGGTTCTAGCAAAGGTGGATACAAAGCAGCAGAGGGCAGTGACAGGAACCCCGGAGGACAGTGTAGGAGGACCTCAACCCACAGCTGTGCCTGAGACCCAGAGAAAACCAGGCCAGGCCCGATGGTCAGAGGATCTCCAGGGATTTTCTAAAGTTGACAGAATGTCCCATGTATTGTAATATATCGACAGAAGACTCACAATTAGGGATTTCTTGGGTAGAGTTTATGATAATCGTGCAAATACTTAGGAAAAAAACAAAATCAGGGCAAGCATGACCTCCAGGGGAAATAACAATTAGAGAAGAAAGGAAAAATATTCCTAGAATACTACATGGCTCAGCTGTGAACAGCATTCCACAGTCATGATAGTATGAATGCTGAATACTGATCTCATAAATATTAGATGTAACTATATTGGGAGACAGGAAAGGGATTGGGGAGTATGTACATGGTGGGAGGGGATGAAGATGCTAAAGGATCAATCCTCATATCTCAATCTAGAATTCTCAGTTGATTATTTGACCCAATTTTATACCATGTGAAAGTACTGCCAAACAGACAAATACATACAGTTTATAGTATGATACATAAGATCCTGTTTCAAAGTGGGAAGCCAAAGGTAATGCTTAAAACTGAAAAAGCAGGAAGTATCAATCTAACTATGTTATTTAGATATGCAGAGGTAATTACAAAAAAAAAAAAAGCTAAAGGGCTTCAAAGTAGTCATCTCTAGGGAGGAGAAAATAGGCTTAGGGGAGACTTGCCATTTTAAAATAAGGTTTACAGAAGTTCAGTTCAGTTCAGTCGCTCAGTCATGTCCAACTCTTTGTGATCCCATGGACTGCAGCACGCCAGGCCTCCCTGTCCATAACCAACTCCCGGAGGTTACTCAAACTCATGTCCATTGAGTCTGTGATGCCATCCAACCACCTCATCCTCTGTCGTCCCCTTCTCCTACTGCCTTCAATCTTTCCCAGCATCAGGGTCTTTTCCAATGAGTCAGTTCTTCACATCAGGTAGCCAAAGTATTGGAGTTTTAGCTTCAGCATCATTCCTTCCAATGAATATTCAGGACTGATTTCCTTTAGGACTGACTGGTTGGATCTCTGTGCAGTCCAAGGGACTCTCAAGAGTCTTCTCCAACACCATAGTTCAAAAGCATCAATTCTTTGGCACTCAGCTTTCCTTATGGTCCAACTCTCACATCCATCATAAGCGAAGGTGAAGTTGCTCAGTCGTGTCTGACTCTTTGCGACTCCATGGACTGTCGCCTACCAGGCTCCTCCACCCATGGAATTTTCCAGGCAAGAATAATGGAGTGGGTTGCCATTTCCTTCTACTGGTAAAACCATAGTTTTGACTATACGGACCTTTGTCAGCAAAGTAATGTCTGCTTTCTAATACGCTGTCTAGGTTTGTCATAGCTTTTCATCCAAGAAGTAAGGGTCTTTTAATTTTATGGCTGCAGTCACCATCTGCAGTGATTTTGAAGCTGAAAATAAAGTCTGTCACTGTTTCCCATCTGTTTGCCATGAAGTAATGGGACCAGATGCTATGATCTTTGTTTTTTGAATGTTGAGTTTTAAGCCAGCTTTTTCACTCTCCTCTTTCACTTTCATCAAGAGGCTCTTTAGTTCCTCTTTGCTTTCTCCCATAAGGGTGGTGTCATCTGCATATCTGAGGTTACTGATATTTCTCCCAGAAATCTTGATTCCAGCCTGGGCTTCATCCAGCCCAGCATTTTGCATGATGTATTCTGCACAGAAGTTAAATAAATAAGGTGACAATTTGGAATAAGTCCGTTGCTCCTTGCCCGGTTCTAACTGTTGCTTCTTGGCCTGCATACAGATTTCTCAGGAGGCAGGTAAGGTGGTCTGGTATTCCCATCTCTTTAGGAATTTTCCACAGGTTGTTGTGATCCACACAGTCAAAGGTTTTGGTGTAGTCAATAAAGCAGAAATGGATATTTTTCTGAAATTCTCTTGCTTTTTCTATGATCCAACGGATGTTGGCAATTTGATCTCTGCTTCCTCTGCCTTTTCTAAATCCAGCTTGAACATCTGGAAATTCTCAGTTCATGTACTGTTGAAACCTAGCTTGGAGAATTTTGAGCATTACTTTGTTAGTGTGTGAGATGAGTGCAATTGTGTGGTAGTTTAAACATTTTTGGCATTGCCTTTCTTTGGGATTGAGATGAAAACTGACCTTTTCTAGTCCTGTGGCCACTGCTGAGTTTTCCAAATTTGCTGGCATATTGAGTACAGCACTTTCACAGCATCATCTTTTAGGATTTGAAACAGCTCAGCTGGAATTCCATCACCTCCACTAGCTTTGTTCCTAGTTTATAGAAGTACTTGACTATAAACTATTAATATGTACAGGTGGTACTCTGACTTTAAAAAAACTAACTAAAACATAAAGGTATAACTACTGCTATGGTTTGAAGGCTTGTGTCCCCCTAAATTCACAAGTTGAAATCTTAATATCCAATGTGATGGTATTACAAGGTGGGGCCTTTGGGAGGTGACTGGGTCATGAGGTTAGAGCCCTCATGAATGGGATTAGTGCCCTTTTAAGAGACCCCAGGGAGTTCTCTAGGCCCTTCTGCTATATGAGGACACAGTGAGAGGTCTTTAATCCTGAAGAGGGTCTCCATTAGAACCTGACCATGTTGGCATGCTGATCTCAGACTTCCAGGCTCCACAACTT
Organism: Cervus elaphus; assembly: GCF_910594005.1. NCBI lineage: Eukaryota > Metazoa > Chordata > Mammalia > Artiodactyla > Cervidae > Cervus > Cervus elaphus. Next base: position 54,582,722 of record NC_057823.1, on the reverse strand, counting down.
TGAGAAATAAATTTCTGTTGTTTATAAGCCACCCACTCTGTGGGATTTTGTTATAGCACCCTGAACAGGCTAAGATAACCATTAACTCTTAAGCAACAAAAGAGGGAAAGGGAAAGATAAAGGGGCATAAGAAAAGGAAAAAGGAAGGAAGAGAGAAAGAAAATGAAAGTTGAAATAATTAACTTGCCTAGGCCAAATTCATAATGCTAGTAAATGACAGAGCTGAGGTCTGATCCTAGTTTCATCTGACTCCACACAACTTTCTATAAATCACCACACAACAAGACATTGACCCCCTCAAGGTTTTCATTTGGTCTGGAGTGGACCCGAACGTCTGGAGGGTGACACTCACCTTGCAGAGAGAGAGGGGCCCAGGGCACAGTTGGTGAGAGGTTGTTAGGAGACAGAGGGAGAGGTGGTAGGGTAGATGAACAAATGCGAGGCGTCTGCTGAACTAAGCAGGGCAGTGGGGGAATGAGGAGGGACGGCTCCAGTGCGCGCGTGTGAGGATTTGGAGCACAGGCAAACAGGAGCCCATGGGAGACAGAAGTTCAGGCTCCCGGTGGAGATACTGCTGGGAGGGGAGGAAGGAAGGGCGGTTGAGGAGGGAAAAGGATGCTCCCTGGACAGGAATGGGAACATAGCCCAGGACAAAGCCTGTTCAGCAGGGCAGCTGCAGGTTTACATTCCTGAACGAAAACTCTTTCCAGACAAAGCAAATAGCAGGAGCTCAGAGATATCTATGGGACACATGAATGCAAGAGCAAAAGGGAGGGGTTCTTCAGCAGTTCAGATTCACCTTCCTGAACTCTAAGTAGTGGGAAAGTGTATGCCTTTGAGGCTCTCATTAGACAAAGAAGGCTTGAATATCAGATTTTGTACCAAGACCTAGATGGGGTGGTGTGCTGGACATGTTCAATAGCAGATCTCAAGAGCAGAAAGTTAAATTTTTAGGAAATCTGTAAGACAATTGTTTTTTGAAGAACAGGGTTTAATTAATTTATTAAAATTGGCCACCCCATGCTGCAGGATCCCCGTTGCCCTAACAGGAACTGAATTGTACCCTTGGCAGTAAAAGTGTGGAGTCCTAACCATTGGACTGTGGGAGGAGTTCTCAGTCAATTGTTATTGTGTTGGTAGCTTGAAATTTGCCATGATGGGAGTATTAGCACCCTGGAAATCAGTGCAAGCTATGAATTAGGGCTTTGCTTTAATTTCACAAAGCTGGTTACTGAACACTTATCAGCACTCCTCTGCCAACATGTGTTAAAAGAGGGGAATATAGACATCAACTGAGGGAACAGGGAAGGCATAGTGACAGTGTCAATGATAAGAGCTAACATTTATGGTAAGTAATGTATGCCATATGTTATTATTAGATGCTTTTGTATGTTGTCTCACGAAATCTTATAAAAGTCTGATGAGGTAGATATTTATTTTTTACCCATTTTTATACATGTTTGGGGTTGAGGTCCAAAGAGATTAGGTAGTTCGCTCAAAGATGCTGCTAAGCTGCTAAGTCACGTCAGTCGTGTCCGACTCTGTGCGACCCCGTAGACGGCAGCCTACCAGGCTCCCGTCCCTGGGATTCTCCAGGCAAGAATACTGGAGTGGGTTGCCATCGCTCAAAGATACCAGCCAGTAAAATGTAGGAATCAAGCCTCCTATTTTAAGTCCAAGATCTCAACACTACCCCAGGGTAGGAATATTGCAAAGAGGCTAAGTATCAGGATGTCGGAACCCAGGTGCCTAGATTCAGACACTGCTTCTGACATTCACTCACTGTGTGACCTGGAGTGAGATTATTTTGTCATTCTCTGCCTTGTCTGCTTCATCTGTAAACCAGAGTGAATAATAAGGTCTTCCACACAAAACAGCACTTCACACAGAACCTGGTACTAACAACAGAGTTAGTTATCATTACCCTAATTATTGACAACATTTGATGGTTTCTCTCATACTCCACATTTCATGAAACTATTTGACTCAAAAAAAAAAAAATATGTACCTGGTCTCTGGAGAATACAGAAGCAGCAGGTTTGTTGACTGCCTACAGGGGGAAGTGGGAACAGATGTGGGAAGGAGGCTGAATCAGCCAAGGTACCCGGGAAACAGAAACCACACGAGTTATTTGATCAGAGAAAATTTAATATAAAGAATTGTTAATGTGATATAAAACTATTTACCAGGTGACTGAAAGGTAAACACCCCAAGGTCTCATGGCGGTAACAACCATAGGAAGCTGCCACCACCCCTTCCAGTGAATATGGGGAAGGTGCCAAGGGAAGAGTTTGTGAATATGGGGGGTGGGTCAAGGGAACAGGGCTCCCCTGATAGCTCAGCTGGTAAAGAATCCGTCTGCAACCCTGGGTTGATTCCTGAGTTGGGAAGATCCCTTGGAAAAGGGAAAGGCTACCCACTCCAGTATTCTGGCCTGGAGAATTCCTCGGGCTGTATAGTCCATGGGGTCACAAAGAGTCAGACATGACTGAGCAACTTTCACTTTCAAGGGAAAAGCTGGAATTAAGTGTATGATTCAGGCTTATAAATTGGGGAAAGGACCCATCATGTGCCAGGATACAGACCTCTGAGGAGGGAGCAGCAATGGCTAGTGCTGTGCCTTCCAGGGAGATGCAAGGAGGCTGATATTAGAAAAATCACAAGATTAGAATCAGCTATTTCTTCAGTAAGGCAGGACGAAAAAGCAATTATGATGGGGTGAGGGGATTGTTCACAGCGCAGGAAGCAGATAGAAAGCCCACAGAAGAGCCAAGTTTCTCCGGCCTCCTCTGGCTTTAGAATCTCCCTGACACTGTTATTGGGAAGGTCTCGCATAAGGCAGCTTACAAAAGCAGTACTATGCAGAGCCCCAGCATCCAAAAGCTGAGCATAAAGGGATGGGTCTGGAGCTGAGAGACAACAATGCAGAACGGGTGCAGAGGATTTAAGGTGAATAGTTGGGTGACCTCTGGAATTTCGGTCCCTAGAATATATTAGCCAACTTTAAAAATATATAAATTTTAAATTTAAAGAAAATTTAACACCTGTCACTGAGCGTGGCTATGATATATGCTTGGCACAAAATTAGTGCTTAATACATTTATTAAGTGAATGGGTAAATGGGAAGAAGCAATTCCTAACTGCATGCAGTTACAATCATTTTGTCAAAAACTACTCCATGCGTTGTCCTGGAGGTCAAGCAGACAGTGGGAAGCACATGGTCCCTGTGTCCATGGTGAGGGTAGGGAATAAATCTAACAATTAGACAAATGAGTTAAATACAGAGAGTATGAAGGGAACGAATGTGGTAAGAGCATGGTTAACGCAGGTGTGGATGGTGAGCATCTTAGATAGGATACCGAGGTCCTCTCTGTGATCATAACATTTAACTGAGGCCTCTGCATGCATGAGCGTGTACTAAGTTGCTTCAGTTGTGTCCAACTCTTTATGACCCTATGGACTATAGCCCACCAGGCTCCTCTGCCCATGGGCTTCTCCAGGCAGGAATACTGGAGTGGGTTGCCATCCCTTCCTTTAGGGGTTCTTTCCCACCCAGGGATGGAACCCACATCTTTTACATCTCCTGCATTGGCTGGTGGGTTTCTTTACCACTAGCGCCACCTGGGAAGCCCAAATTGAGGGCGAATGGATGGCCAAGGAACAGCCTCCCAAGATCTGGGGACAGAACGTCACAGGCAGAGGGATAAGCGGTTGCAAAGACCTCAACACAGGAGAGAGCTTGCTGCGCTTCAGACAGTGACTGATGACCTGGTGACAGGATGTGCTGAGTGAGAGGGATGCTAGGGGCTGGTCAGTTGGGCTTTGTAGGCTACTGGGGGGCAGGGGCAGTATATTTTAATCTAAATGTGGTTAAAAATAAACATTGTAGGAGCTTCCCTGGTGGTCCAGTGGTTGGAATCCTCCTGCCAAAGGAGGAGACACAGGTTCAATCCCTGGTGTGGGAAGACCCCACATGCTGCAGGCAACTAAAGTCTGTGCGCCATAACTACCGAGCTTGTGCCCTAGAGCCCAGGAGCTGCCACTGGGCTGCACGTGCCCATGCGGCTGAAGCCCAGGTGCCCTAGAGCCTGCGCTCTGCAACAAGAGGGGCCACCACAATGAGAAGCCTGAGCACTGTAACCAAGAGTAGTCCCCACTCGCCGCAACTAAAGAAAAGCCCAAGTAGCAACAAAGACCCAGTGCAGCCAAAAATAAACAAATACATAAAAACCTAAAAAAAAAAAAAAAAAAAAAATCTAGCTATTAAAAAAGACTGTAGTATTTTCAATACAAGTGGTCATCAAATTTTAATTTCTCAAAGGTCACTCTGGCTCCTGGTACTGAAAGATCCCAGTGGCTCAAGGCTGGAAAGAAGGACTGTATTCGTTTCCCAAGGTGGACACAAAAAATACACACAAACCACGTGGCTTCAAACAACAGAAATGTATTTGCACAGCTCCGGGGGGCAGATGTCCAAAACTAAGGCATCAGGAGGGCCATACCCCCTCTTAGGCTCCAGGACAGAGTCTTGTCTCTTTCATCTTCTGTGGCCCCCTTGGCTGTGATGGCACAGTTTCAGTCTCTGCTTCTGCCTCACATGGTCTCTCTGTTTCTTCTGTCCAGTGAGTTTACTGGACACCTGTTATTGGATTTAGGGCCCATTCTGTTAATCCAGAATGATCTCATCTTGAGATTCTTAACTTGCATTAAATCTGCAGGGATCTGTTTTTCTTTTTTTTTTTTAAATATCATTAGTATTATGATGACCAGAATGTTGGAGTGGGTAGCCGTTCCCTTCTTGAGGGGATCTTCCCAGCCCAGGGATCGAACTCAGGTCTCCCACATTGCAGGCAGATTCTTCACCAGCTGGGCTACAAGGGAAACTGAAGAATACTGGAGTGGGTAGCTAATCCCTTCTCCAGGGGATCTTACCGACCCAGGCATCGAACCAGGGTCTCCTGCATTGCAGGCGGATTCTTAACCAGCTGAGCTGCCAGGGAAGCCCTATTATTAGTATTATGATGACCATAATTTTTTGTTGTTGCACTGGGTCTTCGTTGCTGCACCCAGGCTTTCTCTAGTTGCGGTGAGTAGGAGTTACTCTTCATTGCAGTGCACAGGCTTCTCTTATTCCGAAGCACAGGTTTCAGGTGCTTGGGTTCAGTAGTTGTATCATGCAGGCTCTAGTGTGTGTCAGCTTCAGCAGTTGCGGCTCACGGGCTTTAGAGCTTGGGGTCAGTAGTGGCACATGGGCTTAGCTGCTCCACAGCACGTGGAATCTTCTCAAACCAGGAAGTGAACCCACACTCCCTGCAGATTCTCATCTGCTGCACCACCAGGGAAGTCCAAGATCTGTTTTTCCAATTAGGCAACAATAACAGGTTAGAGGTTGTATCTTTTGGGGGCTACTGTTCAACCAACCAGAGAGATCTGTGAGGAGATCCGGTGGGAATGCAGGTGAGAGACGATGATGGATTAGAGAGGTAAACTGTTGATGGAGAAAGGTGGAAATGTTGGATGGAGGGTGTGTTAGTCAGGGTTCTCCAGAGAAACAGAACCAAAAGGAGATATAGATATAGATACACACACACACACACACACACAAAGGAATATATATATACACACCGTAAGGAACTGGCTCACATGATTATGGAGACTGGGAAGTCCCCAGATCTGCTGTCACCTTGCTGGAGAACCAGGAAAGCCAAGATATAGTTCAAGGCTGATTCTGAAGGCCCAAGAGCCAGGAGAACTGATGATGTAAATTCCAGTTCCAAAGCTAGCAGGCTGGAGATACCAGAAGAACCAATGTTTTCTTCTCAGAAACAAAGTGGTGGCCCTGCTCCTGCAGTCTGGCAGAGGGCGTTCCTTCCTACCCAGTCTTTTCTGTTCCAGTCAGGTCCTCAATTTATTGGATGAGGCTCACTCACATTAGGGAAGGTAATCTGTTTTACTCAGTTTATTGATTCAAATGCTCATCTCAGCCAGAAACACCCTCACAGACACACCCTGGATAACAACTGGCCGGTTTCTGGGCACTGTGTGGCCCAGTTGAGTGGACACATAAAACCAAGCAACACAGGTGAGAGTAAGGGAGGAAGGGAATGAGGGGTCTCATGTTCCAGGAAGAGACATATACTGCATAGCCTAGTTCAGGACCAGATGGCAAAGGTGAAGAGGGTAGAACTGGGAGAGGCCAGAGGCTGGTGGATGCTACCCTATGGAGGGGAAAACTGAGTCACTGCCTCAGCACTGAGACTCTCTTGCAGTCTCTGTCTTCCCCTATCTTTAGAAAAGTTATTTCCCTTCTGGCTCCTGGGGCAAACAGCTCCTGTCAGGAAGGAATTCTCTGGCGGTGAAGGCATCATCACCAAGTAGATGCATCGGTGAAGAGCTGGAGTACACTGGGCACCATCTTTGGACAGGGAGATGGAATCTTTGGAAACCTTCCCTCTGCATCTCCAGCACATGCAGGACTTCTCAGGTTTATAGAATTAATACTAAGCAAAAAAAAAAAAAGAAGAATTAATACTAAGCTATCGTGCTGCACCAATTCTGCAGTGTTCTGATTCCAATCTGAATGGAGGATCTCCTCACCCACTTGCAGTTTCTGTGGGTCAAGAATCCAGAAGCAGCTGAAACTGTGTGGTTCTGACTCAGGGTCTCTCATGAGGTTGTAGCCAAGATGTTGACTGGGGCCGCAATAGTCCTCTGACAGCTTGACAGGATGCAGGCTATTCTTCCAAGATGATCCCCTCACATGGCTGTTATCAAGAGATCCCAGTTTCTTGCCAGCTGTTCGAAGGAGACCTAAGTTCCTCACCATGTGAGCCTCTTTCTAGGGCGGTTCAGTGTCCTCACAACATGGCAGCTGGCTCCCCCTAGAAAAACTGATTCCAGAAAGAGCAAGGAGGAAGCTGTAGTGCCTTTAGTGATCTGCCTTAGATGTCACCTACCCCATCATTTTGGCCACATTCTATTTGTTAGAAGTAAATCACTAAATACAACCCAAATTCAACAGGTATGGAATTCAGCTCTAAATTTTTTTCAAATTTTTGTTTATTTATTTTTAATTATTTTTGGCTGCACTGGGTCTTTGTTGTTACAAGAAGACTGAGTTGCTCTGCGGCATGTGGGATCTTCCCCAATCAGGGATCAAACCTGTGTCCCATGCATTGCAAGGCAGATTCTTAACCCCTGGGCCATGATGGAAGGCCTCAGCCCTACTTATTAAAGAGAGGAACATGATATAACTTGTGGACATATTGCAAATGTCCAAGTATGTCAGGAGCTTGTCTCTGACACCAAGCAGGCTCTAAGAAATGGTTATTGTCCAGTGAGGGATGTATCTTTTAGAACTCGCTTAATGTGGAAAACTATTGAGCCACAGATTGGGATAATATCTCTCCTGTTTTCTCTGAGCTGGGTGGCAAGAACGTCAATAACAACAGCATCAATAAAACATCAACAGGAAAAATGGCACCTTATATTTGCTGAGCAAATGTGAGACTGTTGGCATCTCAAGAGCAGGAGCATCGCCTGTTTAGTTCTCTACTGTATTTCCAGCACCTAGAAGCAGGTGCTCAATATTTAGAACTGAATGAAGGTATTTCTCATTCTAATGTCACAAGAACTTTATGAGGTAGACACTGTTATTGTTTCCATTCTACAGATGGGAAAATGGAGATACAGGGAGATTGAGTGATTTGCCAAAGCAACGTAGAGTGGTAGAGTGATAGAATACCACTATTGGTAGAGTGGTAGAACTCAGACAATCTGACTCCAAATATCACTACTACCCTCACTGGCCATAGAGAAATTAAATGATAACTTGTAATTACTGAACCAGTACTGGTAACAATGGGTTGGCTTGCACTAATGGAAGGAAGATGAAGCCTGAATTAAAACAAAACACTGGATAATCCAAAAACCATTTTCATTTGGCTCAGGAATACAGCCAGAGACATATTCTCTGAGGAGCAGCTATATTCAAACCATCTGGACTTTACCCCAATCTGTATCCAGGGCTGACATTCTCTGCAAAGGATCCTCAAAGGGTCCAGATCTTACCCTCCCAGCTGCCTGGGGCTAGGGCATCCCTCAGATTCTCCAGAAAAACAATGTCCACCCACATCTCTGGAAGATATGTTCCTATATGTTAGTCTCTTCTTCCTGAAGTCTCACTTATAACACTTGTTTTGCAAATAGCGTATTTCTTCCTGTTGTACCCCAAGGATGAAAGCATATACCTCAATTTGAAAAAACCACCTATGATGCTTACTGGGAAACTCCACGTGAGGACCAGGAGAAGGCCCATTTCTCAACACAGGCTTGAAGGGCAGGATGAGAGCTGCTCACGTTGCAGGATGAGATCCTGGCTCATATTCTGACTTATTAACTATATCCAACTCTGCTGGTTTCTCAGAGGCCCTCCTGCCAACTGTAGCAACCACAGGCAGATACCACTGCAAACACAGCCCACATGTGGAAGCGTGAGCTAGCGGAGAGAGATGCTTGTAAGGCCAGCTTCAGTTTGAGGTAGAGTACAGATTTCAAATAGAAACCTGGACCTATATGGTTTCAGCTCAGTTCTGGCCCTGCCTCAATAAACCATAAGCAAGCCACTCACTCTTTCTGGATTCAGTTTCCTTCTCAAGACCTCAGAGATATATGCAGGGCTTTCCTTCTCTGAGGTGTGGGGTGAATATGCTAAAGGGAGCTCAGTCCAACGTGGGTTCAGGTGAAAGCTGAACTCTGAGAAAACTGGCCCTGAGAATCTCATGGGTTGAGTATGATTTGAAGACATTAGTTTAAAAGAACTATTTTTTTCCCCTAAATTTAAATTAGTTGCTAACAGTAACGAAAGGAAGAGAGGGAAGGGAGAGAGAAGAGAGGGAGGGAGAGGTGAAGAAAGAAAGAAAGAAGGTTTTATATTTTTTAAAGTTCAGATATCCAGGAACTGGAAACTCTAACAACATCAGATGGTTGCATTCCCATAGGAAACAATGAACCAGAGCTGAATAACATCTGGCACTGATTTTAGACAAGGTGGTATCTCCTCTGACCCATCTGCCACAGTCTCCACCACTCCCTATTGTTTAACCCTGTTCCATGTTAATCATTATGAAAATGCCATTTAAGTATTTTATTTGCTTTTTCAGTATATTACAGCACCATGTTGAAATAACAAGATTTCCTTTGTGTAAAATTTGGCCTTGTTCATAACAAAAGCTGAGTTTAGGGTGTGCCCTTGCTTTGCAGATAACTTGGGCTTGGTCTGCTAGCTGGGTAATCCTGACTTCTATAAACTTTTGGGTGTGGGGCTCCTATCACGGCTCATGTGGTAGCTGACCAGCCTAGAGAAGTGGCAGAGCACTGCAAGAAAAGAGGGCCCAGAGGAAATGGGGGGTTCCTATTCCACCTATCCTTAATCTAATCAAATGAGACATGGCCTCAAGGGGATAGGGAGAGGGGTGGGTAGGAGTCCAGTCTTCCTTAAGAATTAGATCCTTCCATCCCAGCTCTATGCAACACTAAAGTTTCCACCTGGTGCAGACAAACCTTAGCTGACAAGCTGGTAATCTGTTCAAAAATAAAGTTTTATTGGAATCCAGCTATGCCCAGTTTTTTGCATGTTATCTATGGCTGCTTTCAACCTCTGAAGGCAACAGTGACTCAACAGAGACCATGTAGCAAGCCTGAAATATTTGCTATCAGCCCTTTATAGAAAAAGTTGCCAATCCCTGTTCTAGCAACTTGAAGTTGCAAGGAACAGAGATCCATTCAGGTTAGCTCAAGCAAAGGATGTTTGTGGTCAAGACATATCAGGGAATGTGCTAGATGCCAGGGAAAGAAACCACAGAGAAATCAGGCCTCAGGGGAACAAAGACTATAGCTGCAGATTTTTCTTGTGGGATTACTGCTTCTCTGTTTCTTCCCTGGTCTCTCTCCACTGCTACTTTCCTCAACTTCCCTCGCCTGCCCCCAGTTTGCACAAGGCCCCTCAGGGCTACCCATGCCCCTTCCACATCACACAATCCCAAATAGCCTTTCAGCATTGACCTCCATTGCAAATGACCACTGCTTCTGAGGTTCCCAATTCTGAACTCCCAGGGGAGGAATGTGATTGGCCCAGACCATCTTTTCAAGTCGATGATTCTTGGAGATTCCTAGCCAGCCTGTGACTATCCCCTCCCCTCAGTCAGGAGGCCACCCCTGGATCCATGTCAGTGACTAGGGGCTTTGTCACATGAAGCAAAAAATGCTGTCCCCTCGGCAGGGACAGTAGGCACAGAGCCCTTCTTTAGAAGAGACGGCCACGGGGCAGGAGCTCAGACTTAGCGAACTCAACTTGTGATGAACCTGTTTTTTTCTTAAAGCCAAAGAGAATTCGTCTAGCTCTCTTATTTACAACATTTACCAAAAAAGCCAACCTCTGAATGATCAACATGTGCCCTGGGAGGAAAGGAATGGATCCCCCTTAGAGTTTGCAGATGGCTATTTTGTGAGCAAAGGACCAACCCCAACTGAAGGAGAGACGAGCAGATCAAGTGTGGCAACTGGTAGAATTTCAGAAATCACTGTCTTGTCCTAACTGGACCAGCAAGAGAAGCAGCAGAAAGAAATCAAGCCTGGCAGACCTTGTCCTGGCTTTGCCACAAACAAACTGAGTGCAGATGCTCATGGTACTTCGTCTTGACCCCAAACCAGGCCTGTTTCCCACCTATAACTGATGGGCCTGAATCAGACCAGCGGTTCTCAAACTGCCCCCAGCCTAGCCAAGATCAGGCTGTGCCCCTGCTACCACCACTTTTCTGCCTCTTGCCACCACAACACTATTCTCCCAAAGAGTCCTGGCCTCCAGAAATACCCAGCTGCTTCCCAGCCTGCTGGAAAATGTTGACTTTCTGTTTCTCCCTTGGCCAAAGTCTGTGGGTAGCGTGGCTCCCCGACACGTAGGCCACACAATCAGCTCTCACAACCCACTTCCTCAAGGTGATCCCATGCTGTTCTGCTGTCCATGATAAACAGCTCCAGACTGGGCAGCCCAAACCCAGGGGAAGCCAGCCTGCTGTGGATCTGGAAAGTTCCCCACAGGCAGATAGATGGCAGTTGCTTCTCTGAGCAACTGCCCAGGCTGAGGCCAAGCCACAAGCTGGGAGGACAGGCCTCCGACCTGTGATGCAAATTGCTCCCGTACAGCCTGGCCAGGTCAGAAGGGGGCCCCCCCGGGCCTCACCCCCCCCCCAACCAGGAGCTGGAGCTCTGAGTGACAGCTGAGTGGGGAGATGGCCTTCATCATCCTGCTAAGTCAGTAAGAGGTTTCTTAAACAGGTGGCTCGAATTTCCTTGAAAACCCAGAATAATCCCCCATCTGAAGTGTGCGCGAATCTTGTTGTCACCACCTAGTATTAATGGGCAAGCACCGCAGAAGGAAAACGGGGTTTTCGGCTGCATTTTTGCACACTGACTTGCCTGACAAGCTCAATAAAAGCTTAAACAAATATTAAAAAAACACACAGAAAGTCAGGCTGGTTTAAATTAACTTCCCAAGCACTTCACCTACTGTAGGAAGAAATTATAATAAAATGTCAGAGCAAAAATAAACCGCGAATGGAAATAAAAATAAAACATAAAATGCCCTCTTACAACTCACTGCTCAGTACGATTTAGTTCCTAACAACATATCATTGTACATGAAGTTTTCATAGTCCTAAAGTGTATTTGGGCATTAGGAATGTTGACTCTGAAAAATTCATCTTTTACACACTGGGAAACCATCCCTTTCCCAGAAGTCTTATGGATAGAAACCATTAACAAAAAAAAAAAGTTCTCTGTTAACCCTGAAGTCATAATGCTCCCAAATAGACTATATCGCTGGACAAATGACCCCAAATTCCATTTCTCCTAGGCTTTCGCATGCTCAGTCTGCAACTAGGGCTCCACAAACACCCTTTTCCTCAGTGCTGGAGAATGAAGGAGTTGGAAGTGCAATTATGACAGGTTCGACTCTGGCCTTCCTGAAGGCTCGCCCAGTGCAGAGTTGTTTTTTTTCTCATTTTGTTTTTATTTATTTATTGTTGGCTGTGCTGGGTCTTTGCTGGTGCACAGGTTTTCTCTAGTTGTGGCGAGCAGAGGCTACTCTCTAGTTGGTGTGCAGGCTTCTCACTGCAGTGGCTTCTCTGGTTGTAGAGCATGGGCTCTATGTGGGCAGACTTCTATAGTTGTGGCACGTGGGCTCAGCAGTTGCGACTCCTGGTCTCTAGAACACAAGCTTACTATTGTGGCTCATGGGCTTAGTTGCTCTGCAGCATGTGGGATCTTCCGGGACTGGGCATTGAACTTGCGTCTTCTACACTGGCAGGCAGATTCTTTATCACTGAGCCACCAGGGAAGCCCCCAGCATGGAGTTTTGAACAGGAGAGACATTTTGTAACCCTTGGGTACCCGGGCTGTGACATGTTCCACCCTCCAACCTCAGTGCTTACAACTGGGCCAGATACACTAAAAGATTAAACAGCAGAGGTGCTTGGTGCTCTGTTTCCTTGGTGCAATAAAGAGAAAGAAAGAACGTTGGAAAAGGAGAAAGGAAGGAAAGAGGTAAGGGAAGAGGGAAGAGGGAAAGGAAGGCAGAGAGGTAGAGGGAGGGGAGGAAAGGAGTGAGTGGGGGTAGAGAAGAAAGGCAGGCAAGGGAGCATCTCCTGCTTAGTTCTTGTAAAAGTTCTCCCCCGGGCTGGGGACTCCCTCTCAGGTTTGTTCAGCCTAGCTGACAGACCCTCACTTTCCAACCAAAGAGAATGTGAGGGTTGAGAATAACCTTACATGCCTACATACCCCTCCTTCCTGCGCCAGGTTTCTGTCACACCTCAAAGATGATTTTCTGGGAAAGGGTTTTCCTGGCAGGGCCTGGATAGAACAGCCTGGTACTGCCCTCGGTGTCTGGCTCCCACAAGCCTTTCTGGGGGTGGGAGGGGAATTCAAGCCTCCCTTTCCTCTGCGGTCCATGGAGAACTCCCACAGAGCACTCCCTCCATCAGACAGTGGAGCCAGAGGAAGCCTAGGACGGCAATGGACAGGACGCAGGTAGCCACGGGACACACTTAGGTATACACACATGTATGTCCATAAGTGGTGTCTCCACATGTAGACACATGTACACATGCATGGATAGCTTTCCTGGTGAGTCAGTGATGACCTTCCCAAGAGGCTGGGAGTCAACCCACCAGCTGGCAGAGTGTAGCCAGCCACGCCAGGGATGTCAGTCCTGGCTGTCCCTCCAGAGAGGATTGGTGGCCGTGCAGGGCCACACACGTACGAAGCATGATCAGGTCCAGTCCAGAGGGCGAACACAGACTGAAGAATGCAACTGTTTCTCTAATCTGCTTGTGCTGATTGTGCCAGAAACAAATACCAGCAGGCCTGGAAAAAATGTTGCTGTTCATTTGCCTCGGCTCTGAGCCATCCACCCCAAAGTGAAGGAAAAAGCAGAGGAACAGATTCTGGGGCTGTTTTGTCTGGCTCGCTGGACCCTCTGCCCCCTTCACCTCGAGGAGGGAAGGATGGAGGACTATTTGGAGCCCCCCATACGGAGATCCTCAAACAGTCCCTTCAGTTTCCCACAAACAAGCTTCAGAAGCGGAAACTGGCCCTGGCTCCCTAGGGCAGAAACTGAGAGCTCAGCTCTGAAACACTTCCTTTGCTTGGTAACAATGCACGGAGGAATTTCCACAAATCCCCTTAGCTGTCATGGCTTCCGCTCCTCAACTTGGGAAAAGACAGCCTGGGACATTCCAGGCCCCCACCCCCACCCTGTTTGATCTGTTTGGCTCCTAGATGGGGCTTGGAGAGCAACATACATTTCCCTTTGCTATTTTCCCTCCTGGAGATGAGAATCATCCAGGTCTGACCAGGCTGTGGGAAGAGGCCTGGCAAGCTCAGTGGTATTACCAAGAGGCTGGTCTCTCACTTCAGAGAAGGTGGGCGTTTAAAGGGAGGGACTGGGAGGACCCAGGCAGTAGAACCAACCAGTCTGTGTGTGTCTGGGCTCCACCACTTCCTAGCTGTATCATATTGGGTGCTTACCTGAGCTCCTGTCTCACTAGTGGTCGTGGGGAGGTCCCATGATGTAGCTTTCTAAAGCACTCAGCACAGCTGGCACATGGCAAGAACTTGATAAATGTGATCTGCAGCAGCCAACCCAAAGGTCTGCTACCTTAAGACTCCCCTGCCTTGCAACAGCAGAAATTCTATGTCCCCCAGTTCCTGTGTGTGTTCCCCCACCCCATGTGCATGGACTGCAGTCACCATGTGGGGTCTACTCAGCTCTTCTCTTTCAGCTCACAAAGCCCCTTGGGGAAAATGCCCCAAATCCACATGGATGTCCATGTCTGCAGTGCTTCTCATAGGTGCTTCTGTGCCTTCCCACCCAATCTCAGGGACGAGGTGGAGTGCTGGGTTCTCAGCAGAGGCCAGGACGTCCCTGCTAAGCTCTGGACCTTATTGGACCACCAGGTCACCAGAGCACTGTGCTCACACCCAGAACTGCATAGTTTCTGGTCTAACCTCAGGTCTTAATTTCCAAAGTATCCTGGGAGGAATCATCTATCTTAGTGGAGCCTCAGTTTCTTCATCTGGAAAAAGGTAATATGGACTGAATTGTGCTCCCCCAAATTCATATATCAAAGTCTAAAACCCCCAAGGTATTTGGAGATAGGGCCTATCAGGAGGTAATAAAGGTTAAAAGAGTGCACAAGGGTAGGGCCCTACTCCGACAGAATTAGTGTCCTTAATAGAAGAGGAAAGGATATCAGAGCTTGCTCTCTCTCTGCATGTACAGAGAAGAGACCATATGAGGATATAGTATCTAGGAATAAATCTAGAAAAGATACATCAACCCTTTGCAGAAAATGATCAAACTTTAAATGTTATTTTAAAATACCTACAGAGACAGAGAGAAATATGATGTTTTTAGATAAGAAAATTTTAAATCATAGTCCTATTAATTCTAGCCAAACTCATCTTTATCTTTAATGTTAATGCCTACAAAAAAAAAAAATCCCAACAGGTATTTTCCAGGGACTTGAAAGCTGTTTCAAAAATGTATATGGTAGAGCAACTATTTAAGCTGTCCAAGAAAGTTAAGACTTCTGAACGAGTTCGGCGGGGGCACCCAACCAGATACCATAACTTACTGTTAAAGCTGGATTAATAAAAACAGTGTTTATTGCAGCAAGGACAGAAGATGGACCAATGGAACATAATAGAGAACCTCAAACCATATTCATGTATATGTGGAAGTCTGACTTATGACCAAGTGGACATTTCAGATAGTGATTAAAGCCTGAACTATTTAAGAAATGGTGTTCAATCAGTAAATTAAACAGAAATAGGTGAAAATGCATACCTGTCTCACAACTTACATTGAAAAACCAAAAGGTTCATCCATTCTGGGACTTAAATATGAAATACACAAGTATAAAATCTTTATAAGGTCACTAAAAATATTTTTATATCCTCAAGAATATAATCAAGAAGAAAAAGCCTAAATGATAAAGGAAACATCTGACAAATTCAATGACCTTTTTAAAAGAAAGTACAAAAAGATGAAGAAAGATTGGGACATATTTCACTAACAAAGGATTAATACAGAGACTATATAAAGTACTTTTATAAAAAATAAAATGGTAAAATAAATTACAAACATAAGTAAAAGTCTTAAGAAAGCATTTCACAGAAGAAGAAACACAAATGGCCCATCACGTGAGAAGATGCTCAATCTCATCAGTCCTCAGAGAAATGCATACTGAAACGGTGATGAGCTACCCTTTTACATCTAGGCTTCCATACCTATTCCTTCTCACCTTCCAGATGGATCATAACTTGAAAATCAGCCTAGGGGCTTCTCTGGTGGTTCAGTGACTAAGACTCTGCACTCTCAATAAGGAGATCCAGGTTTGATCCTGAGTCAGGGAACCACATTCCACATGCCACCACTAAGAGTTTGCATGCCATAGCTAAAGGTCCACCCGCCACAATGATGATCAAAGACACAGCACGTTGCAAAGACTCAGTACAGCCAAACAAACAAATAAATATTTTTTCTTAAAAAAGAGAAAGAAAGTCTGTCAACCCAGGGCTTGGAGAGGATGTGAAGCAACAGGAACTGTTACTGGTGGTAACATAAATTGGTACAACCACTTTGAAAAAAACTGACCTTACCTAATAAAGATGAGTATGCTCACTTTCTATCATGTAGCAATTCCACTCTTGTGCTACGCACCCTAGATAAACTCCTACCCAAGAGTTCGAGGCAACATGTACAACAGATGTTCACTGCAAGGTTGTTTAGCAGAGATAAGACCTAAGGGAGGAAGAGAGGCTCCTGAGGCACTAAAGCTAAGATGGCATTCACTCTAAAGGCTGTTGCAAGTCAATGCCTCTGATAACCACACTCTTGGTGTCTGCAGTGGGTTGAATGGTAGCCCCCCAAAAGGGGGCCTGAAACCTCTGAATATGGCCATATTTGGGAAAAGGGTCTTTGAAGATGTGATTAAGTTAAGGATCTAGAAAGAAGATCATTTTGGATAATCTGAGTGGGCCCTTACTCAGAAACAAATGTCCTTATAATAAAGACACAGAGGAGAGACACAGGGAGAAGAGGGACAGTTGTGTGAAGACAGAAACAGTGATTGGAGTTATGCTGCCACAGGCCTTAAATCAGGCAACACTTAGAGCCACCAGAAACTAGAGGAGGTAAGGACTCTCCTACATCCTTTAAATGGAGTGTGGTCCTGCCGACATCATGATTACAGACTCCTGGCCTCCAGAACTGTGACAGAATAAATTTTGGTTGTGTTAAACCATTCCATGTGTGGTCATTTGTTACAGCAGCCACAGAAGCTCATACAGGGCCTCTCTTGCCTCACAGTAGCCCCACCTCTGTTGTTCAGAAGAGTAGAAAAAAGGGAACCCATCCTAATGTCCATCAACAGTAGAATACATGAATAAATTCTGGTATTAGCTCACAAGGGAACATGACCTCCAAATGAATGAACTGTAGCTACATGGGCCAATTTGAAATGCCCTCCAAAAAAAATGTTGAGTGAAAGAAGTCAGAGAAAACTACAAATATATGCTTCCATTTATATAAATTTCAAAAATAGGCGAAGGAAATAATGTACTGTTTAGGTTTTTATGTGCAGGTAGAAAAGCTATAAAAAATAGCAAGTGACTAACACAAAATGGTGATTACGATTATTTCTGGCAGGGAAGAGGGACTAAGGGCTTGTAAGGTTGTGGGGTTTAAGATGGATACTGGGTACAATGGTATTTCTTATTACATGTCCCTTTTATGGACTTTTTGGTATCTTTGATTTTCAGTAAAAATGAATTAACAAAGAAAGTACAGGTTTATGGAAATGAACCTTTTTGGTACGCTGAGTGTCTCTCCTTAGATGAAAGATGCCACAGGACAGGGGCTAATTAGGTCATAAGTCATTCAGTCAGTGACCCAACACATAGGCGCCAGGCTCCAAGAAGGGCTGATACTGTGCTAGGCTCTGAGCTCCAAAGTGAAGGCACAGATTGGCAGGTAGAAGTCTTAGGAGCTGAGAGAAGAGACAACACACACTGACTTATCTGCAAAATTAATCTGCAAACTGAAATGTGTTTAAGGGTTGCGACTTACAGTGTTTTCTGTTACCCCAAACCCTGAAAGCTTTCAATGTTTGATAAAGGAATAAATCTGCTGATTGGATAAATTCCATTCACTTAAAAATGGAAGATTGAACACATGCACTTAACATCCCAAAGCTCACTAACATAAGATGAAGGAACATCTTTTTTTAAAAGAAAGATATAAACTCAGAAGGACAACATGCGTAGAAGAGACAGCAGCAGAAAAAGCAAAACAAAGCAAACAAAAACCCAGCAACAACAAGAAAAAGAACGCTGGAAAGCAGATGGATGAGTGGTCTTCCATTTGGCGGGACCACAAAGCTGGCTCCTAAGCCAGAGCAGGGCAGGCTGAGAGGTCATATGATTTGCACACAGATCCTCACAAGGGACTCAGGGTTGAGAACACCAAGTATCCACAGAAGTGGGAGCAAAGGTGGAGCCTGTAAGCTGGAGGATGCATCCAAAGTCTGTGTAAATTGAAGCCAGACTCCTTCTGTCCCCATTCCGTGCAGTCCCAGGTCTGCCTCTTCCTCAGGCTGGTTGGACTGGGGAGGTTTACTCTCTGAAGACTGATTCACAAAGGGTCTCTCTCCTGAGGGCACCAGCTCAGTCAACAGTGGGATAAAACATGAATGTCTGTCTATGGTGCGTGGAGATATGCCAGCCCTCTGCTCCCATGGGTTCCTGCCTAGGTAAGGCAGAAGGCTGGCAGCCAGGGGAACTAAGAGTGGTGATCAGGACCCTGAATAACTCAGTGTGTGCCAGGCTTCATCACTGTGTCGTCAATGCGACTCTCTGTGACGTCACTGTGTCTCTCTCCCCTGGTCCCACAGTGCAGTGGCAAGACTGGAACCCAGCAGCCACCCAAGTTTTCTAAACCCACGTTCTTTCACATTTTTCTGCTGGTTCCCCCAACTCAGATAGGTACTCCCTCTGACTCCACAGCCCCACCCCACTGTCCCCAACTCCACTATACTGGTGAAAAGACTTAGCTGGCATCCTGTCAGACACGTCGAGGGCCTGGCCACCCTTCCCTGCCCTTGGTAAGCTCAGCCCTCACAGCCCCACAGCCATGGTTCTCTGTCCACAGTGGACTCCTCAGGGTTTTCTGAAAGTCTGGAGGAGATCTGCAGAGTCCCCAAGGGTCTGGGCCCTGGAATGAGAGATGATAACAGAGGCAGAATCTGGTCCTCCAGGGTCAACGCTTGAGAGCTTCCTGGTCAGGTTCACAGACTGTGGGTGAATGGGTGTCCTTCCCCCCTACCCCTGCAAATGAGGGAGGGGTTAAATAAGTGCTTAGAGACCATCACGTGCAGGGAAAGAGGAGAAGCAGCAGCTTCTGCGTCTTCCAAACCTGTCTCCGTGCTCATGCCGCCCCACTGCTGCCTAAACTGGCCGAGATAAACAGTAAATCACGTCTGTCTTGAGAGCCTTCTGAGACAGGTGGCAACAAAACTGTTTCCACACACAAAACACAGAGGCTCCTAGACTATGTGGAGGCCACAGATCAAGAGTACAGCCTTGAATGGGAAGCCCTAGATGTGAAGCACCCAGGCACAGCTAACCTGTCTCAAAGGGCTGGGACTGTTTGGCTCCATCTCTCTGTTCATAGAGCTGCCTGAGTGGTCTGCTCCAGGGAAGAGACCCCATAGCGAGTCAGGAGAAAGAGCAGAAACACAAGAAACCCAAGAGGAATTCCGAAAAGATCCTCCACATCCACTCCCTCCCTACTCCAACCCCAATTGTCATCCGCTCAAGCCACAAAGCCTTCCGTCCCTGGGGAGCCCCAGTGCCATTCTTGCCTGCGGGTGCCACACAGCCAGGACAAGAAAGCATTCCTTTCGGTGGGGTGAGGAGGAAGCAGGCCCAGCCCTGCCAGGCAGGAGGGGAAGAAGGATTCCATTCCCATTGTTTTCACTCAGACCGCCCAACAATGGGAGAAGGAGTAGGAGGAAGGAGGTGCCTTGGGAGTCTGTCTGACCTGCCAGAGCAGCAATAACCAGGGCATTCCAACCTCCCTCCTGTCGTCTGCTCCCTCCCCCCTCCCCTAGATTTTCCCACACCACCTCTTTTTCCCCCTCTCCCCACCCCACCCCCCAAAGTGCCTACCACCTACAGGACGCTCAGGGCAGGCGCCCAGCCCTGGTGCCTGTTACCTGTTGCCAGCCCCTGCTTGTCTGCTAAGCTCTCTGCAACATTTCCTTCTCAACGACCTGCAGCCTCAACCCACAGAGCTAAAATCCAAACCTCTCCCTAGTCTGTAGACCTCACACCATAATCCCAGGGCTACAGCCACGTTGGGTAGAGACTGCTGATCAAAATCAGTTTCTTGTATTGCAGTCATCACTGTTTTTAATGAATCCGTGCCAGGTACTGGGGACACACAGTGAAACAAACAAAGATTCCCGTCCTTATGACGCTATGTCCTCGTCTTCTGCTGTCACCTGTGTGCCAGGTCTACGTGACAAGAAAATACTTCCTCGGCAATCTGGCCAGGATGTGGCAGTGTGGGACGGTGGTTAACGGTAGGGTTTTTGAAGCAAACCAGACCTGAGTTCAAGGCCTGTTTCTACCCATGTGCAAACTGTATAACCTTAAGAGAATTTTCCTTAGCCTTCTATGTCTCAATTTCCTCATTTGGAAAGTAGAGTTTTAGTATGGAGATAAGCATTATTGTTAAAAATAACATTTAGTTATCACAGACGTTGTTGTGAGGCTCCAATGAGAAGACATATATCAAAGGCTCGGCCCAGTATGGGGCACGTAATAAATAAATGATCGGTTTAACATCAGATGATCTCATGGGGCCCTTGCTCCACGGGGAAGCTGTGCTGGGGAAGGACTCTTTACTCTGGTTTCCTATGTACTTGCTAAAAGTCCACTTGCCCTGACTGCTCCCTTTTCTGCAACATCTTATCGTGAGCCAGCTTCCCCGCCTCCCCCTCCAAGATTTTCACTCGGCTGTTTATTTTCCATTTGTCCATATGCTTACCACAAACACCAAGGAGCCTCTGGGTGAGGCTTACACTGAGGAGCTATAATCGCTACCTTGCAGCCAATGCATGGAGCCAGGAGATAGGATCCAAGTGCAAACAAACTCACCATATGGTTCAGATTTCTGAGGTCCTTGAGAAACACACCAGGAAGGTTTTTAATTATGTCACTGGGCTATTGGAGAGAAATGAGCACCTTCTGAGAGGATCCTTTCTGAGCTACCAAACTGGAAGATGACTTAGTCTCATCAGCTATCTCCTTCCATGGTGGGACAAAAAGGCAGGTCCCATCCTCCCGAGGACCTTCCTTCCCAACTGGGTGAACACAAGCAGGTTTGAAATCATTCACTGAACACAGCAGGGGAAGGACCAGGGTGGGGACTGGTGACCATATTGTCACAAATAAATCACAAATGCCCACAAATGATATCCACTTCTTCATATTTGCAATTGGGGAGGGAAAACCATTCTCCCGTTTCTGTGCGTGCGAGCTCAGTCGTGTCCAACTCTTGCAACTCCATGGACTATAGCCTGCCAGTCTCCTCTATCCAAGGAGTTTTCAGGCAAGAATACTGGAGTGGGTTGCCATTTCCTTCTCCAGGGGATCTTCCTGATCCAGTGATCAAACCTGCGTCTCTAGCATTTCCTGTTTGGCAGGTGGGTTCTTTACCACTGAGCCACCTGGGAAGGCCAAACCGTTCTCCAAATAGATATAAAACAAGATTCTGGAACTTCCCTGATGGTTCAGTGATTAAGAATCTGCCTTGCAATGCAGGGTCTGTGGGTTGGATTTGGTCGGGAAACTAAGATCCCACATGCCTCAGGATAACTAAGCCCAGTGCTACAACTACTGAGCCCCTGTGCCACAATCAGAGAGAAGCCTGCATGCTGCAATAAAGATCCTACATGCTGCAACTAAGACCCAATGCAGCCAAATAAATAAATATTAAAAATAAAACAGGCCCTGAGCTCATAAACCCCAACTTCTTCATTTGGGGGCCATTTACACAGATATTGAAAGACTCGAGGAAACATCTGAGGAAAGCGTGATATAACCCTGTTGTCTTAGACAAATGTGCTTTCTGAGTCCTTCTCACTATAAACTTGATTTAATGGAGCCTCACACTGCACACAGCTTCCTGCTAAGTGTTACCACATTTGCTTGTCTGTTATCAGTGGGTCTCAGACACTTAAGTAGGTTCCACTGAGCTCCTCAGCTTCTAGACACACAGGTACAAGAGGAAGTGTGCACAACCAACAGGTCCTTCTTGATTTGAAGATTTGGGGTGAGCCAAGGGAAATAACGCTAGGAGATAACAAAGGACAGTGAAGTCAGGTGTTGCAAAGAGTCAGACATAACTGAGCAACTGAACAACAACAACAAAGGGGTCCCAGGATGCACATTCTCAGTGTGTTAGGGGGTGGAGGCGAGCTGGGGGTGCTGGCTTGTCCTTTTGTGTACACTAGTCCATTGGAATAGGGAATTTGGTGTCAGCTTAGAAAACCCTAAGGGGACAGGCCTGAGATTAAGACATAAGTGACAGGAGGAACAGGACTCTGTTTACTAAGTGTGACATCCCTCAGGGCCTGCCTGGCAAAATGGATGACAAATAGAAGACCTTGTATCTGTCAGAGTTGTGGTAGGAAATAAGGGGTCCACTCCAACTGGATGAATGAGAAGTTTCATAAAAGTTCAATTTACAAACCTGAAGGAAAGAAACAAGGGACAGTGCCGTGCTCTGGGGTGAGCCACAGTCGGGGAGCCTGAGGGGCCAGAGGAGGGGAGAGTGCCCACCAAGGCAATCCAGTTCGTCCGTCCCCCTCCTTCTAGCCTCCAGCTGGTGCTTCTCCTTGACTGAACCCGCTCAGAAATCAAACCAGAGGGAATTGAGCCCAAGGTGCAGTCCAGCCCAGTCCACACACACACACACACCCACCTGGGTCACACAGCAAGTAAAGAAAGGAGACTCTGGCTCTGGAGGGCAAGCAGAAGACATCCAGCCCAGCCCTCAGTATGGATTTGCCGGTTGACTGAGAAGCTAGCCTCTGACCAAGGATGAAGCTAAAAAGGAAAGAGGCCTCTTGGTGCCCTTTTGTGTATCACTGTGTGTGCACTGAGCACTTACCAAGCATGGTATTAAGGGCATTACATAAATGGTCTTACTCAGTCTTTACAATGGCCTCAGGAGGGGGTGCTGCTATGAGCCCCATTTTACAGAGAAGAAAACTGAGTTTCAAAAGGGTTATGTAATTGGCTCGAGACCCATACTTATTAAATGAATTCAAATTACATCTTATTCCTTTATTTTTATTTCTCCACTTTTCATTACGAACATTTTTAAATATAGAGAAAAGAAAAAAGAATAGAACAGTGAACATCCCTATATCAACTGCCCAGATTCAACAACTGTAAGTACTTTGCCATATTTGCTTTATCTATAAATATAAATATGTAGACTTTTACTTAGGAAAAATATAAAATAATTTGCAAATATTTCTTCACACATCTTCAAAAATATTGACATTCTCTTCCTACTCACTCTACTACTGTCACACCAAAGAATATTAACACCAATTTTCTAATAACAAACAAACCAGTTGAGAGTCAAACTTTTCTGGTATTCCCTAAAACATCTTTTAACTTATTTGACTCAGGAGCCAATTAAAGGTCATACACTGCATGCAGTTGTTATGTATTTTTGTTTGTTTTCTTTTGTTTTGGTTTAATGTATTTTAAGACCCTTTTAATCTAGAACGGTCCTCCCAACTATTTTTTTTTTAATTGTATCAGCTTTGTGATGAGTCCAGGCCTGCTGCCTTATGGAATACTCTGTACTCTTGATTTGTCTGATTGTTTCCTCATGGTGTTATTTAACTTGTTTCTGTATTCCTTTTATTTCTGTAAACTGCAGTGGAGGCTGGATTAATTCGAGCAAAACATTCTCAGTAAGAGTATTTTACAAGTGATGCTGGTCCCTCCTGACTGCATCTCCTTAGGGGGCCAAGTGACTCTCAGAGCCTGCACTCTGACCTGCCAATCAATTTCTCAGCCAGGCAGGGGTGGGTGGGGGAGGGCTAGAGAAAGCTTGCTGACCATTAGAAAAATCCAGCCCGAGGAATTCCTTACTGATGGCTGTCAGTGGGTTGGAAAAATGGAAAAATCCATGAGAAAGAATAGGATAAGAGAGAGGAGGGACAGACGGCCCTGCCATCAGGGAGCCTTTGGTCTTCTCTAAGCAGTTGTGTAATGGCCTTAGGACTCCAAGGAAAAGGACAGATTGCCACACACACAGATGTGTGCCTCATTCACAGGTGAGCTGCCCCCCACTCCCAGCATGACCTAATCACAACCAAGGGTGTCTGCCTTTTTGTTCCATGTATTTATTTATGTATTGTTTTCTGCTTTTACATCTACAATCAAATATGAAATATGAGGTAACTCTTCAAGGATTCAGCAAAGTTATCATTAACTCCTTAGATCTACACAGATTGAAAATTAAAGAAACAGTGATTTGGTAAAATTGTTCAGAATCCTCACCTGGTTGCCACTCTTCATTTTTTTCAAAAGTATTAATTGCTTTTTTTTTAATTGAAGTTGATTTACAATGTTGTAAAATATCTGTTTTATATATATAGTGGTTATGTAATTGCTAATCTCAAACTCCTGATTTATCCCTCCTCCCCTTCCCTCTCTCCTTTGGTAACCATAGGTTTTTCTATGTCTGTGAGGCTATTTGTGTTTTCTAAATAAGTTCATTTGCATTATTTCTTAAGATTCCACATATAAGTGATATCATATGATATTTATCTTTCTTTGTCTGACTTACTTCACTGAGTATGATAATCTCTAGGGAAAGAGGAGAGTGTCACAAAAAAAAAAAAAAGAAAGAGGAGGGTGAAAAAACTGACTCAAGACTCAACGTTAAAAAAACTAAGATCATGGCATCCAGTCCCATCACTTCATGGCAAACAGAAGGAGAAAATGGAAGCAGTGACAGATTTTACTTTCTTGGGCTCCAAAATCACTGTGGATGGTGACTTCAGGTATGAAATTCAAAGATGTTTGTTCCTTGGAAGGAAAGTTATGACAAACCTAGACAGCGTATTAAAAAGCAGAGACATTACTTTGTCGACAAATGTCCATATAGTCAAAGCTATGGCTGTTCTAATAGTCACGTAGGGATGTGAGAATTGGACCATAAAGAAGGCTGAGCACTGAAGAATTGATGTTTTTGAATTATGGTGCTGGAGAAGACTCCTCAGAGTCCCTTGACAGCAAGGAGATGAAACCAGTCAATCCTAAAGGAAATCAACCCTGAATGTTCATTGGGAGGACTGTTGTTGAAGCTGAAGCTCCAATAATTTGGTCACCTGATGCCAAAAGCCGACTCACTGAAAAAGACTCTGATGCTGGGAAAGACTGAAGGCCAAAGGAGAAGGGGGCAGAGGCAATAAGATGGTTAGATAGCATCACTTAATGGACATGAATCTGAGCAGATTCCAGGAGAGAGTGGAAGACAGAGGAGCCTGGCATGCTGTAGTCCATGGGGTTGCAAAAAGTCAGACATAACTTAGTGACTGAACAACAACAAAATATTCTATTGTATATACATGCCCTGGTGGCTCAGATGGGAAAGCATCTGCCTACAATGCGGGAGACCCAGATTCGATCCCTGGGTTGGGAAGATCCTCTGGAGAAGAAAATGGCAACCCATTCCAGTACTCTTGCCTGGAAAATCCCATGGATGGAGGAGCATGGTAGGCTACAGTCCATGGGGTTGCAAAGAGTCAGACACGACTGAGCGACTTCACTTCACTTCATACATGTACCACATTTTCTTTATCCATTCCTCTGTTGATGGACATTTAGGTCACTGACATGTCTTGGCTATTATAAATAGTACTGTTATGAATATTGGGGCGCATGTATCTTTTTGAACTAGTTTTTATTTTTTCCAGATGTATGCTCAGAGTAGGATTGTTGGATCATAAGGTAACTGTATTTTTAGTTTTTATTTTTTTTAAGGAGCCTCCATATTGTTCTCCACAGTGGCTGCACCAATTTACATCCCCACCAAAAGTGTAGGAGGATTCCCTTTTCTCCACACTATTTTCAGTATTTATTATTTGCAGACTGAATATTTGTTATTTCTTATGTGGTCCCTTTTGCCAGTCAAGTTATATAGGGTTTTGTACTGTTTTATTTTGGTTAAGGAGTGTTCTGTTGCAACAAATAAAAATCCACTTCAGGTAATTTACCCTGGAGAAGGAAATGGCAATCCATACCACTATTCTTGCCTGAGAAATCCCATGGACAGAAGAGCCTGGCAGGCTATATATAGTTCATGGGGTCACACAGAGCAGGATACAGTTTAGCAACTAAACAACAACAACAACAACAGTTAACTTAAGTAAAAAATGGCATGTCGTGAGTAAATGGGTATATTTAAAAACAGACAGACTCATAGGAATCCCAAAGCAAGAGCTGTCCTACTCCTCTCAAACTACACGCAGACAAATACTTAGACATGCTTTGGGGGTTCTGGCCAGCACACAGTCCTGCATGGGTCCTAAAAACTTTGCACTTTCTCCTTTGTCCATTAGATTAGAATCCACTTTGGTCCCAGTGGATTTCTGCCTCCCAGGAATTCAGCATTATAACTGAGAGAGGCAGGTCAGTTTCTGCTGGTTGCTGCAATTGAGGACTTGTCAATTCAGTAAAGCTGAGAAAGCCAGCATGTGGAGAGGGAACAGAGAGGCTGACAAAGAGAGGCCAGAGGTGTGTCTCAGGGTCCCAGAGAAAGGAGAGAGGCATCCCCGAGGTGTCTCCATGAGACAGCTCAGTTCCTTACACTACATGACATTTCTGGCTTAAGCCAATTTGTAATGAGTCTGTGTAACCTGCCAGTAAATCAACGTGACCAAGCAGCAGTATACCAGGGGAGGGTAGAGGAGCAGGCTGCCCCAGGGGAAGGAATAGTTTTAACACTGACATTGTTTAGAACTGCTGGTGAATGACGAGTAGTCCTCTGCTTCCATTTCCTTCTTGACTTTTCATCCTCTTCAGACAACGTGCCCCTTCAGTGCCTGCACTGGCTGCTGCTCCCAACCACCCTACTCCTCAGACACCGCAGAGACTAAGTCTGAGAATCAGATTGGAAGGGGTTTGAAAATGTTTCTTAAAGACTATGTTCCCCTTGTTTTCCCAACCCTAATTCAAATGTCCTTCTGCAAGAAGTCCCTGTAAGAATTCACAAGGGGCGTGAAGTTTTCCCTCTTGCCAGCCTATAGGGAGTCAGGGGACAACTTCAGCCTGTGGGAAATTCAGCCCTGGATGTCAGTGGGTCTGAGCCTGAGTCTTCGGCCCATCCCCAGCTCCAGCTAAGCACCTCCCCGGAGGCCACATTAGTACCTAATATGGATTTCCACATGCCAGGAAGATGCCTGGTGTCATCCTCCTCCTCTTTCTGTGGACATTCC
The DNA here is from genome assembly GCF_910594005.1 of Cervus elaphus. Classification (NCBI taxonomy): domain Eukaryota; kingdom Metazoa; phylum Chordata; class Mammalia; order Artiodactyla; family Cervidae; genus Cervus; species Cervus elaphus. Next base: position 54,555,573 of record NC_057823.1, on the reverse strand, counting down.
CTCTTCTGTTTACTCAGTGAGATCCAGCTCTTCAGAGGAAGTGAGGGTCAAAGATGGGAGCCCAGAAGGCTTCCTGGTAAAGAAGGTAAACTTGTACATAAGACCTCAAGACCCAACCCCACTATTACTACATCCTCCAGAAACATCCCAAGAATGCTTGCCTCCTCCCAGGCCTGTGTGAGCTTCCCCCTGCAAGGCTGAGATCAATGTTATCTCAGGGAAGCTGCACTGCCCAGTGGTTAAGAATGTGGTCTCTGTAACCCACTGAATTCTGGCTTTACTGTTTCACTGTAGACAGGTTAAGTGATCTGACTGAGCCTCAGTTTTTTTCTTTAACTTTTTATTTTGTATTGGGGTATAGACAATTAACAAAAAATATTGTGATAGTTTCAGGTGAACAATGAAGGGACTCAGCTATACATATACATGTATCCATTCTCTCCCAAACTCCTCTCCCATCCAGATTGCCACATAACATGGAGCAGAGCTCCATATGTTATACAGTAGGTCCTCGTCAGCTATCCACTTTAAATATAGCATGTCCATCCCAAACTCCCTAACTATCCCTTCTCCCCATCCTTCCCCCTGGCAACTATAAGCTCTTTCTCAGCCTGTGAGTCTGTTTCCGTTTTGTAAGTGAGTTCATTTGTATACTTTCTTTTTAGACTCCACAAATAAGGGATGTCATATGATATTTCTCCTTCTCTGACTTACTTCACTCAGTATGACATTCTGTAGGTCCACCCATGTTGCCGCAAATGGCATTATTTCATTCTTTTTAATGGCCAAGTAATATTCCATTGTGTATATATACCACATCTTTCCTTATCCATTCCTCTGTTGATGGACATTTAGGTTGGTCCCATGTCTTGGCTACTGTAAACAGTGCTGCAATGAACACTGGGGTGAATGAATCCTCTCAGATCATATTTTTCTCCAGATGTATGCCTAGGAGTGGAATTGCAGGGTCATACAGTAGCTCTATTGTTAATTTTTGAAGGAACATCCTTACAGTTCTCCATGGTAGCTATACCAGTTTACATTCTTGCCAACAGTATAGAAGGTTTCCCTTCTCTCCATACCCTCCCCAGCATTTGTTTGGGGATTTCTTTTTTTATATAGCCATTCTCAGCTTCAATTTTTAAAAAACAAGTTTCAGTTCAGTTCAGTTCAGTTGCTCAGTCGTGTCCAACTCTTTGTGACCCCATGAACCGCAGCACACCAGGCCTCCCTGTCCATCACCAACTCCCGGAGTCCACCCAAACCCATGTCCATTGAGTAAGTGATGCCATCCAACCATCTCATGTTGTCCCCTTCTCCTCCTGTCCTCAATCTTTCCCAGCATTAGGGTCTTTTCAAATGAGTCAGCTCTTCGCATCAGGTGGCCAAAGTATTGAAGTTTCAGCTTCAACATCAGTCCTTCCAATGAACACCCAGGACTGATCTCCTTCAGGATGGACTGGATGGATCTCCTTGCAGTCCAAGGGACTCTCAAGAGTTTTCTCCAACACCACAGTTCAAAACCATCAATTCTTTGGCACTTAGCTTTCTTTACAGTCCAACTCTCACATCCATACATGACTACTGGAAAAACCATAGCCTTGACTAGATGGACCTTTGTTGGCAAAGTAATGTCTCTGCTTTTTAATATGATATCTAGGTTGGTCATCACTTTCCTTCCAAGGAGTAAGTGTCTTTTAATTTCATGGCTGCAATCACCATCTACAGTGATTTTGGAGCCCCAAAAAATAAAAGTTTGTCACTGTTTCCACTGTTTCCCCATCTATTTGCCATGAAGTGATGGGATCAGATGCCATGACCTTAGTTTCCTGAATGCTGAGTTTTAAGCCAACTTTTTCACTCTCCTCTTTCACTTTCATCAAGAGGCTCTATAGTTCTTCTTTACTTTCTGCCATAAGGGTGGTATCATTTGCGTATCTGAAGTTATTGATATTTCTCCCAGCAATCTTGATTCCAGCTTGTGCTTCCTCCAGCCCAGCGTTTCTCATGATGTACTCTGCACATAAGTTAAATAAGCAGGGTGACAACATACAGCTTTGACATACTCCTTTTCCTATTTGGAATCAGTCTGTTTTTCCATGTCCAGTTCTAACTGTTGCTTCCTGACCTGCATACAGGTTTCTCAAGAGGCAGGTCAGGTGGTCTGGTATTCCCATCTCTTTCAGAATTTTCCGCAGTTTATTGTGATCCACACAGTCAAAGGCTTTGGCATAGTCAATAAAGCAGAACAAGTTTAGTGAAGTATAATTTACATATAAAATTCACTATTTAATGACTGTACAATTTAATAATTTTTAGGAAATTTACTGAGTTGTGCAACCATCACCATAATTGAGTTTTAGGATATTTCTGTGACCTCATAAGGTCCCTTGTGCACCATTACAGTTAATCCTTATTTCAACCCTCAGCCACAGGCAACCATCAATCTACAAAAAAGATTTGCCTTTTTTTGACTTTTCATATAAATGAAATCATATGTGTGCCTTTTTGTGTCTGGTTTCTTTCACTGAGAATAATTTTTTGAGGTTTATCTATATTATAACATGTATCAGCACTTCATTCCTTTTTGTTGCCAAATAATATTCTACCGTATATATATGTATATATATGTGTGTGTGTGTGTATATATATATATATATATATATATTTATTTATAAAATACATTCATCCGGCTTCCAAGGTGGCACTAATGGTAAGGAACCTGATGGCCAATGCCAATGCAGGAGATGTAAGAGACACAGGTTCAATCCCTGGGTCGGGAAGATCCCCTGGAGAAGGAAATGGCAACCCACTCCGGTATTCTTGCCTGGAAAATCCCATGGACAGAGGAAAATGGTGGACCACAGTCCATAGGGTCAAAAAGAGTTGGATATGATTGAAGCAACTTAGCATGCAAGGGCGTATACATTCATCAACTGATAGATATTTGAGTTTTACTGAGAGATAGTTCCAGTTTGTTGCTATTATAAATAGTGCTGCTATGAAAATGTTTCCATCTAATTTTTGTGTAGATATCTGGTCTCAATTTTCTTGGGTATATATCTAGGCATGAAATTGCTAGGTTGTATGGTAAATCGATATCTAACTCTTTAAGAATCTGCCACACAAATTTCCCAAAGTGGTTCAGCCTTGATCTTATTATCGGAAACTCAGTATACTGAGTTTCTACCTTGTCTGGGTGCAGTGAGTCAATGAACAAATGAGTCAATGTATGTAAGCACTTAGCACGGGGCCTGGTTAGCAGTAAGTGCTCAGGAAATGCTGGTATAATTAGCTCCTGATTACTTGAGTAATTCTCCCTTTAAGGCAGGGAATGTGTCTGACTTGAGTCTTTATCCTCAGACCCAGCAGAGTGTCTGCTGTCCCCGAGGCAGTATCATGGGGATCCAGAGGGAAGGTGCCTCTGAGCATGTGTGACAGGACTTACTGGAGGCAGCAGCCACTGAGTTGGACCTTGAAGCCTGCCTTCTGTAGGCACAGGCTTGATCCCTAAAGAGAAACTCTTCACATCTCAGGTAAAGCATCTAAAACACCTCACCTTGGACTGAATCCTGGGGCCCTGTTTTCCTTCTGGCTCAGAAGAAGAATGGTGGGGGTACTTTCTGCCTCCTTTCTCCACTGTCCAGCAAAGATGCGAGGACTTCCAAGGTCATGCAGCCTGACAACTCTCTCCAGCATCAAATCTTTTTCTCCATCCTCTGCCCTTGACCACTGAGCCTAGGAGCAGGCTCTGGGGTCCCCTTTCAGAGGGCTGGGCCACACAGACCTTGGAATTCAATGCTCCCTCCCTCCTTAGGAATCAGGAATTCACATCCTGGAATGTGAAGTCAAGCGGGCCTTAGAAAGCATCACTACTGAATAAAGCTAGCAGATGTGATGGAATTCCAGTTGAGCTATTTCAAATCCTGAAAGAGGATGCTGTGAAAGTGCTGCACTCAATATGTCAGCAAATTTGGAAAACTCAGCAGTGGCCGCAGGACTGGAAAAGGTCAGTTTTCATTCCAGTCCCTAAGAAAGGCAATCCCAAAGAAGGCTCAAACTACCACACAATTGCACTCATCTCACACGCTAGTAAAGAAATGCTCAAAATTCTCCAAGCCACGCTTCAGCAGTACGTGAACTGAGAACTTCCAGATGTTCAAGCTAGTTTTAGAAAAGGCAGAGGAACCAGAGATCAAATTGCCAATATCCGCTGGATCATCGAAAAAGCAAGAGAGTTCCAGAAAAACATCTATTTCTGCTTTATTGACTATGCCAAAGCCTTCGACTGTGTGAATCACAATAAACTGTGGAAAATTCTGAAAGAGATGGGAATACCAGACCACCTGACCTGTCTCTTGAGAAACCTATATGCAGGTCAGGAAGCAACAGTTAGAACTGGACATGGAACAACAGACTGGTTCCAAATAGGAAAAGGAGTACGTCAAGGCTGTATATTGTCACCCTGCTTATTTAACTTATATGCAGAGTACATCATGAGAAACGCTGGGCTGGAGGAAGCACAAGCTGGAATCAAGATTGCTGGGAGAAATATCAATAACCTCAGATACGCAGATGACACCACCCTTATGGCAGAGAGTGAAGAGGAACTGAAAAGCCACTTGATGAAAGTGAAAGAGGAGAGTGAAGAAGTTGGCTTAAAGCTTAACATTCAGAAAACTAAGGTCATGGCATCTGGTCCCATCACCTCATGGGAAATAGATGGGGAGACAGTGGAAACAGTGTCAGACTTTATTATTTTGGGCTCCAAACCTCACTGCAGATGGTGATTGCAGCCATGAAATTAAAAGACACTTACTCCTTGGAAGGAAAGTGATGACCAACCTAGATATCATATTAAAAAGCAGAGACATTACTTTGCCAACAAAGGTCCATCTGGTCAAGGCTATGGTTTTTCCAGTGGTCATGTATGGATGTGAGAGTTGGACTGTGAAGAAAGCTGAGCGCCGAAAAATTGATGCTTTTAAACTGTGGTGTTGGAGAAGACTCTTGAGAGTCCCTTGGACCTCAAGGAGATCCAACCAGTCCATCCTGAAGGAGATCAGTCCTGGGTGTTCATTGGAAGGACTGATGCTGAAGCTGAAACTCCGATACTTTGGCCACCTCATGCGAAGAGTTGACTCATTGGAAAAGACCCTGATGCTGGGAGGGATTGGGGGCAGGAGGAGAAGGGGACGACAGAGGATGAGATGGCTGGATGGCATCACCGACTCGATGGGCATGAGTTTGAGTAACCTCCGGGAGTTGGTGATGGACAGGGAGACCTGGCGTGCTGCGATTCATGGGGTCGCAAAGAGTTGGACACGACTGAGTGACTGAACTGAACTGAACTGAACTGGCAGCTTCCCACCCATCCTTAAAGCCCCAGGTCCCAGCCTCTGTCCCGCTCATGGTCTTCTGGTAAACTCCCCCACACCCACTCTGTTCCCCAAGTTCCAATTTCTAGCCAGGCCTGTGTGCGTGAGAGAGAGCTGGTATGTGCCTGGTGGTGGTGGGGGTTGGGGGGTGGGTAGGAGGAGGACAGTGGTGGCCAGTGAGCCAGGAGAATCCGGTTTCATTGGGGTGCTTACTTTCTGCCTACAAGAGCCCCTTCTGTGCCCCTCACAAGAGCTAGAGGCAGAGCAGATTTGTGAGCATAAATCTGCACCCCCAACCCGCGCCCTGGACAGCCTCCAGCCTGATTTATCGGAGGTTTTGGTTCTAATGCACTGCAGAAGTTCTCCACTGCTGAAGCCACAGCAGTCACACCTGCCACTCACCTCCACCTCTCACATCTGCCAGCAGCCCCAAGGCAGCTCAGGCTGGGGAGAGGGGGAAGGGGAGGAAATACTTCCCATCCCAGAGGGCAATTTCAAAATCAATGCACTTCGGACCCAACAACAAGCCAACTGCAGGTTAAGGAAATCAGTGTAATGTATGCAATTAATTACAGGGTAAGACTGAAGGCAGACTAAATACTGGAAATCAAGAACTGGAGTCCAAGTCCCTTCATGATCGGAAGGGGGAACTTCCCGATTTGATTGCAGAAAGCAATTTACTTCAATTAGCAGTGACATAAACAGGGTGATTGCTTAATGGGGGTGCCAAATCTCTAAAAAATAAACAGCCTGAATTGCATCCCTTACTATGACATTAGCGGAGTTGGATAGCTTTTCCCCAGACAGGTTGGATTAACCCTTTAGGAGCCACCCCACTCTCAAGCAGTGAGCTGCATGGCTCCTGCAAGGTCTTTACATGGTGGCCCTAAACATTTGTTGTGCATTTAATACGTGTGAATCAATTTGTGTGTTGCTTTCATGTCTGTTAATCCCCTCAGTAATCTTGTGAGATTTGTATTACTATGCCCATTTTAACAGATGGGGAGAATAAAGCTCAGAAAGTTCAAGGGGGTGAACTTTTCAAATACAAATCCAGTGATGTCATTTCTCTGCTTAACTTAAAACTATCCCATGGTCTCCAAACTCCTGATTATGGCCTGAAAGTCCCACAGGGAATTGTCACAGTTGGATCTCCTGCCTGCTTCTCCCACTTGCTCACTATACCATACATTCTATGGCCACTGTTTATTCCTGAAACATATCAAGATCATTCCCACGTAAAGGCCTTTGCACCTGCTGTTCCCTCTGCATGGAATGTTCTTCCATTTCTGGATAGAACTGACTTCTCTCTTCTAGATTTCTGGTCAAATAGCACCTCCTCGGAGAGGCCTACTTCATGGTCCCCACTCCCTTTGGCTTTTGACCTGACACTGAGAACTACCAAAATTATCTTGTGTGTTCACTGTTGATGTATTTCTTGCTTGCTTCCTCCCCCACTCCCACCCTCCACCCCCAACCCCAGGCACCATGGGATTAGAGATTCTGTCTCCTGTCTGTCTTACTCACTGCACAGGCTTGAGCACACAGGAAACAGACAAGTTATCTGCTTAATAAAGGAAGTGTTGGGACTTTTCTGGTGGTCCAGTGGCTAGGATTCTGCACTCCTAATACAGGAGGCCCAGATTTGATCCCTGGTCAGGGACCTAGATCCCACATGCTGCAACTAAGAGTTCTCACTCCACAACTAGAGACTGCATGCTGCAACTAAGACTTGGCACAGTCAAATAAATAAAATATGTTTAAAATAAGTAAATAAATAAAGGAAGTTCTGTCCTTGTTTTTATAGAGAGAAAGAAACTGAGGTTCAGAGAAGTTAAGCCACTTCATACACTGTCAATGGAGAAGGAAACGGCAACCTTCTTGTCTGGGAAATCCCATGGACAGAGGAGCCTGGCAGGCTACAGTCCATGGGATTGCAAAAGAGTCGGACACGATTGAGTGACTAAACCACCATACACTATCAAACAGCAGGTAAATGGCAGAGCTGGGGTTCAGACAGCTTCCTCCCATGTTGCTACACAGCTCTTTTGATTTTTTTTGAGAAGCCTCCCTTCTCCCCCACCCACCTTGCCCCCTACACCTTCTCACCATACCCACTGACCCTCAAGAAGCAGGCACCCATTCAACCAGCTGGGAGAGCATTAAAACCAAGCCACAGAGCAAAATCTCTTCTTGCCAAACCTCCCTCCATCATGGGTGTAGTTGGTCCTGTTATGCCTTAGCTGGGCAAGGTCATCATCCCAAGAATGCAAATTCCAGAAGTTAAAGACCTTAAGACCTTCTTCCTCTGGCTCTCCACCTGTAAGGATTTAGGTGATGAACTGGGCTCCGGTGTAAAGCTGTTTGAAGGTACTTAAACTGTCCAGGGATTCCTGCCCCATTCACTGCTCATTCCACTTTTGGGTCCAAGCTCCCCAAACTGCTGGTTGAGTGGGGGCTGCCTGGCTTATCCTGAGCTGATTAAAGGGGAAAGAGAAGTCTGGTGAAGCCAAGATCAGTGACAAGAGAAGTGGCCAAGAGAAGTTCAGAGAAAGGGTGAAAGTTATGAAAAATCGGATTTTAAGACCCTGAGGTGTGGGTTGCAGGGAAGTGGGACTCTGAGCTTCCCCCCATGGCCAGGCAGATGGGGTGGGTGCTGAAAGCAAAGCTCTTCCCCTGCCTCTGACTGGGCCACGCTCTCTTCCTCTGGCAACTCCACATCATCACCCCCGGGTCAAGTGTGGTTGTCATCACTGTCCCAGCTTCGCTGTCCATTGCCTGTGTGACCCTGAGCAGAACTTTAAGCTCTCTGACATCACTTCCCAGTTGATAAGGAGATCACAATACTCACCCAGTCTAAAGATTGGGTTTCAACAACTTTAAATAAGGAAATGAATGGAAAATGTAAAGTATAAAGACCACCACGGGGAGGTACTCTCTTTGCAGCTTAAGTAGCAAGAGACTCTAACGTTTACTAAATATCTACTGCCAAAGGTAGTTTTTTACCGCTCCATGGTGAGAGGAAGCTGAGGCTCATAGAGCAGCTTTCCTCCAGCTACTGAGCACTGAAGCCTAGGCACTGATCACTGGTTCTGCTGCAGGCATCCAGCTGGGATGTGACACTGCAGCACAGATCTGATCCAATCAGACAAAATCCTGCGCAGAGGGGAGCAGCCAAGGTGCAGCCTCTGAATGTGGGTGAAAAGCACTGCGGGGCAAGGAGGCACAGGTACAAGATACAGATGGACAGGGGGCAGGGTCAGATCATGGGGCCTCCCAGGCCATGGAAAGGGCTTTCATTATTTGGTTCCAAATTGCAGTAAGAAAGCAATGAAGAAAAAAAAAAAATTAACATCTTTAAATGTGACCCTGGCAGTGTGTGAAGATGGCAGTGTCTGCAGTTGGGGCCAGGATGGGGTGGGAGGAGTAATAGAACTTGAAGGAAAAGGATGGATTTGAACTTAAGAGATATTCTGGAGGTGGAACCCAGAGGGCCTGTTAGATGTGGGCAGGGATGACCAAGGGAGAGCATCAGAGGGTGAACATATTTTACGAAGGAGTAAAGCAAAAATTCAGAGCTGCCTTCTTGTTAGGGACACTTAAAAAGTTTCAGAAGACCCCAAATCTAGTGGATAAACATGGAAAAATTCTTGAAAAAACAAGTCTCATGTATGCCCTCAGGAAACAGGGACGTATGGCGCCTCTCACCCCATTGGCTAGAGCCATCTGCTCCTTTCTTTAATTAAGCTCTTCTCTGAGCCCCTTCACTGTTAATTATTCCCAGCTCCTGGGTGGGACAGGACCTTTTCTCATGAGATTCCAGGCCAGCACAGCCTTCAGAAATGCCTTAGCATGGCTTTACTTAGGCTCTGGCGCCAGCTTCGGGCCTCGGAGCCTCAAATTCCCACATGACGTGGAGTAGGAAGACTGAGTCCCATTTAAGGTCATAAAATGCTTTCCAAGGAGCTCAAATGTCACCTCCTCCATGAGGCCTGCCTGACAACTCTGAAATAAAAATTCTACCTCCTGGGTGGACCTAGAGACTGTCTTACAGAGTGAAGTAAGTCAGAAAGAGAAAAACAAATATTGTATATTCAGGCATATATGTTGAATCTAGAAAAATTGTTCAGATGAACCTATTTGCAAAGCAGAAATAGAGACACAGATGTAGAAAACAAAAGTATGGATACCAAGGTGGGAAAGAGGGGGAGGGATGAATTGTGAGATTGGACTTGACATGTATACAGTATTATGTGTAAAACAGATAACTAATGAGAACCTACAGTATAGCACAGTGAACTCTACTCAATGCTCTGTGGTGAAAAAGAGGGAATATGTGTATACTTAAAGTAGATTCACTTTCCCGTATAGCAGAAACTAACACAACAGGGTAAAGCAACTAATCTTCAAAAAAAAAAAAAATCAGTATCAAAAAAAGTAAAAGAATTCCATCTCTCTGTTATTCTCTATGTCTGTACATAGGAGCTTTTTTACAAAGTTCATAGTGATTGTCATAATTTATAATTACCAATGACTCATTTGATTACCCTTTGCTATTCTTTTTCCACCAGTCTGTGCCCTCCTACAGGGTCTCTTCAACCTGCATATGTGGCCCTCAAGCATACTACACTCAGAGTAGGTGGCTTATATTTACCCATTAAACCCAAGGCACTCAACCAGGTCTTTGAAAGTTCCCACCATGCCTTCCTTCTTGTGGGCTCTCTCGGGCCCCACAGCTCCGACTACCACTGCCAACTTCTGTCCCCAGGAGCTGTGTTCCCAGGAGGGAACTGCTGGGAGCACCAAGTCATTGAGGTCAAAGAGGTTACTAATAACAGAAAGAAAAGCCAGCCTTCACTTGTTAAATGATAGTACTCAAAGGATTACTGCAGATATATGTTTTTCAAACAAGAACCATGAATACTGGCCATATGCCAGGTACAGTGCTCTGAGCTGAGGCATGGTGGATAAGACCAACTGGTCCCAGACCCTCTTGGAGCTCACAATCTCATGGGCCCCTCAGGCTTTTCCAAGAACCACTGGTCTCCCAGGACAGATGTCTACGGCCAGGGAATCCAGCTTTTCCCCTCCCTTTCACCCTGAATGTGGCAGTTTTCAAGTTCACCAAGGAAGGAATCAATGCAGGAAACCCCACCTCCACTGACTTCAGGCTAAGAAGACACCAGGAATGAAGCCTTCAAGTTTTCATATCCCCGCTGTGTGGCTCATTAACTTCATGACCTTGAGCACATAACTTCTGTAAACCTCATTTCTTCCCCTGCAAATTGAAATCAAGCATCCCCACTCCAAAGAGTGGTTATGAGGATTAAGTGAGATGATGATAATGATAATTGCTAACATTTTTGGAGTTCTTTACTAGTGCCAGACACTGTGCTGAGAGCTTTGTCTGAATTATCACATTTAATCTTCCCAACAACCCCATAAGGAGCACTGTTATCATCCCTGTTTTTAGAGCTAAGGACAGATTACATCATTGTCCAGTGTCACCTAGCCAGCAAGTGGCAGAGCTGGGATGAAGATCAAGCCATTTTAACTACCGTCTACACTACAAGCCATGGCCTTATATGGCCTCCCTGTGTAGTCACACCAGGCAAAGAACAGGCTTGGTGCCTGGTATGAAGTTAAAGAAAGGAAGAAAAGAGGAATGAAGTTAGTGCTCAATAAATGTTACCTCTTATTAAGCAACTAGAGGATCCAATATAAGGTTGCCCCAGCTCTGACACTTCTATGGGACTGGTCTGTGATCTCCCAGCAGTCATGCTCTCCCTGACCTGTTCCAAGTCCCCAATCTTCCTCCTTATAAAAGTTTAGATTGGAAGAGACACTGGTCAGACCTTCCCTGTCATCTCCCTGGCAGTGCAATCACTATGGGACACACCCAGCACCTCAGCCTTGTCTTCAGACCCAGACGTGAGCCTCCTTGAAGAAGCTGAGTGGCCAGGTTGTGTCAAGGGACTAATTTTTGCTCTCCTTGTCCCCTTAACCCTACCTGCAGGTACTGGCCTGAATGAAAACAACAGGGGCCTGGGAGGTAGCTCTGGGTACCACTGGGACAAGCACAACTCAGGTCCAAAGAAAATGATAGTATGAGATCATTCATTATAATATTTAGCTCCCAGAAGAAACCACTGCAAGCCCCATCCAAACCACAGACAGCTTTGGCAGCCCAGTATCCTCTTACGGTTACATAAGCTTTGCAGGGAAATAAATACCAACTCATCTCCGAGGAATTTTAAGGGCTAATAAACCTTAACCAGTCTGTGCAGACAGGGCTCCCTTTCGAGGGAGAGACTGTGGTTTTAGGGAAGAAGGATTGAGAGGGCGTTGGGATAGGGTTTAGAGGAGACCCCATGGGCCTGGCTGGCTGCAGGGCCATTCCTCAGAGAGCACCTCACTCACAAGGGCAGACATCCCCAAGGTCAGCCGCATCCCTGGCCACCCACTCCATGTACACAACCAGAATCCACTCTCCAGCTGCCTTTTACAGGTAGTGAGCTCTCCATCATTTGAATATGTCAAGCATATTCAAATATGTTATTCAAATACACATTCAAACACAAACTGCCTGACTGACTCTAAGGGACCTTTCAGTTTTCTGGATTTTATTATTACATTATGGTTTTTAGGTATAAGTACTTGCCCTTGGCATCAACAAAAGGCAAGATAATATGAGAGAAAGAATTTGCATTCAGAAACTGAAGACCTGTAATTTTACACTAGCTGGGTGACCTTGGGCAAGTTGTTTCACCTTTTTGAGCCTCAGTAAAATAGAAATAACAATTACTCTCTTCTGCCTGCCCCACCTGGTTGCTGAAGAGGCAGTAAAATTGCAATGTGTGAAAAATGCATAGTGAGATGCTGCAGACACACCAGGCACTAAGCAGAGATGGTGGCTTTCTGCCCAGGGTGATAGGAAAAGCACTAAAAGCCCAGCCTGACCATCACCCCACACATGTCTAAGGCACATTCTCTCACTATCCTGTGTTTTCTGAGAGAAGCAAATCAAGCGTGTCTGTAGCTTTTGGAGCCAGATTCCCTGGTTCTGAGTCCTGGATCTGCCACTCACTAGTTGTGTATCCTCAGTCAACTCAACTCACTTGACCTCTCTGCACCTCACTTTTCTAATTTTAAATGGGTATAATAATAGTACTTATCCTCAGGCTTCCCTGGTGGTCTAGTGGCAAAAAATCCACCTGCCAATGCAGGGGACATTGGGTTCAATCCCTGGTCTGGGAACACTGCACATGCCTCAGAGCAACTAAGCCCATCACCACAACTACTGAGCCTGTGCTCTAGAACTCAGGAGCCACAACCACTAAGCCCATGTGCTGCAACTACTTAAGTCCATGTGCCCTAGAGTCCATGTTCCTCAACAAAAGAAGCCACCTCAATGAGAAGCCTGTGTACCACAATGAAGAGTAGCCCCTGATCGCAGCTAGAGAAAGCCCATGCAAAGCAACAAAGACCCAGAGCAGCCAAAAATAAAAAGAAATAAATCTTAAAAAAAAAAAGAAAGAAAGAAAACCTATCCTCAACAGGTCTTAGGAAAATTGAGTATAAAATAGACGTTAAGTGCTTAGAACAGTAAAAGTGCTTTATAAGGATTCACTGTTGGTGTTATTAATACCTTACCCAGCTAAAGTAAGTTAATTTCTATCAGCCACTGTCAGTGAACAGGAAGAACAATCCTCACACTAGATGACTAAATTTAGAAAGGGGTGACAGAGACAACTGAGCTGTGCTTAGTCACTCAGTCATGTCTGACTCTTTTCAACCCCATGAACTGTAGCCCACCAGGCTCCTCTGTCCATGGGAATTCTCCAGGCAAGAATACTAGAATACCCTCCTCCAGGGGATCTTCCCAACCCAGGGGTCAAACTGAGGTCTCCTGCATTGCAGATGGATTCTTTACTGTCTGAGTCACCAGGGAAGCCCAAGAATACAGGAGGATGTAGCCTATCCCTTCTCCAGGGGAACCTACCAACCCACGCGTCGAACTGGGGTCTCCTGCCTTGCATGCGGACTCTTTATCAGCTGAGCTTACCAGGGAAGCCCCGGACAGAGACAACTACCACTATTTAATCAGCAATTAAAATGTACCAGGCACTTTACAGTTCTCCCTGGTGGCTCAGAGGGTAAAGCGTCTGCCTGCAATGTGGCAGACCCGGGTTCGATCCCTCGGTCGGGAAGATTCCCTGGAGAAGAAAATGGCAACCCACTCCAGTATTCTTGCCTGGAGAATCCCATGGATGGAGGAGCCTAGTGGGCTACAGTCCACAGGGTGGCAAAGAGTCGGACACGACTGAGCGACTTCACTTTCACTTCACTTTCACTTTCAGGCACTTAACGAACATTATCTTATCTAATCTCCAAGACAAGTGGTAGCATCATTGTTCCCATTATATAGCAGAGGAGACCAAACCTCAGCAAGGTCATGTGACTTATCCAAGATGACAAAGCAGATAAGTGATAGTGTCAGGGCTTGAACTCAGGTTTTCCGGTGCTGAGGTCAAATCTTTTACTGATTTGAGACTTGGGTATTATCCTGGCCTCTGGGCTTGGAGTCTCTGTAGTGAGGGGCTATCCGAAACAGGAAGATCACGTATCATGGACACAGTGGGTGGCCTGCAGACCACCTGGCAGTCCCAGGCCATTCTCAGGGGTCCTGATGTCTCTGGTTTCCACAGAGGAGGAAAAGCGCCTCTTTTCAGGGCCAGAAAGGACTGCAAGGTGTTGGGGTCAAACGTCAAGTCTGAGGGCAGTGTCAAGTGCAAGAAAAGACTGAGTCCCGTCCCAGCTTCAGTGGCCTTTGTCCCTATGTCTGTGGATGGAAGCTGGGAAACATCTCTTCCCAACCACCCACCCAGAGGAATAGGTCTGGGTAGGCAGACCAAATACTAGGAGGCGACACTGCCTTCTCAAGTCAGATCAAGTCTGGGGAGAGCTAATAAGTAACTGGGCTCAGTGAGTTTCAACCTGTGTCACCAGGGCAACCACAAGGTTTAATAACCCAGAGACCAGAGGGCTGGAACGGCCCCCCAGCCCCAGAGTTGGCCGGCCACATTCCCAGAGTGCCAGGACCAAGGTGCGTGGACTACATCACTCTCTTCCCAGAAGCAAAGGAGGCCCTGCCAGGTCCTCCAGCAGAGATCTGATGGCCCCCAATATTAAAAGCAACAACTTTTGTCTCTGCCCCAAAGTTCTTACTGGTCAACTGTACTCAAAAGAGAAAAAGAACCTGATCAAGCCTCACTCCCCAGACTCTGGGCCTCCCTAAACATCTACAGGCTGAGAGTGTCCTGGAAAGATGGAGGCTGCCCACTTTGTGCCAGGCCTGTGCTAAGTGCTGCCAGGCTTCTGGAGATCTGAATGCCGAAGGGCAAGACAGGAGAGGGGTACAGCCGAGAGGGGACCGGGAAGGATGAAAGCCTTGGGAAGCCCTTTGAGAACCTTGAAGAGACACGGCTGTGTAATCCTGCCCACCTCCTCATCTGCCAACAGGCCCTGAGTTGGTAGTTTGGGTCTCTCTCCCCAACCTGGGGAAGTGCTCCATGTAGCTGACTGAGCGGCTGGCTGGCTGGCTGTGTCAGGCCCTATCAGCCCACCCTGCTTCCAGCAAGACACTCTTCCCACAGAGCCTCACCCACGTGGCAGGCAGGCAGCTGGCAGCTTGTTTTATGAACATCCAAAATCCAAGGGGAACCACAAAACCACGCTGGGCTGCAGACAACCTTTGGAGAAGGAGGCTGCTGCTGGGCTCTGCCCCCATACGGGGCACTGGTGGGATCCACTTCCTGTTCACCAGGTGCCTCGGCCGTCCAAGTCTCAGCATCCAGCCCTCTGAGCTGGGATACCTGCTTTCTCAGCAGGTAGCAATAGCGTAGTGATGAAAGTCGCTCAGTCATGTCCAACTCTTTACAACCCCATGGACTATACAGTCCATGTAATTCTCCAGGTCAAAATACTGGAGTGGGTAGCTGTTTCTTTCTCCATGGGATCTTCCCAACCCAGGGGTCGAACCCAGGTCTCCTGCACTACAGGCAGATTCTTTACCAGCTGAGCCATGAGGGAAGTCTCACCAAGAAGACTTGAGAATCAGAAACAGTGGAGGGCACCAGAGGTGGGTGGTCCGTGACATAGCTCAGAGGGTCAGTAACCAAAGGAGACTACTTGGCACCTTCTCAAATATCTGGAGCCTTTTCATTGCCTGTTACTGAGGCAAGGAGTTTGGGGAACTCCGGTGGCTAAAGAATGGTATGGAGGAGGAACAGGGGCAATGTTACAGAATTTCCTAAAACTGGTCCTTTTTACTGAACAGTAAATATATTGAGGATACTTTTCTGTGTCAGGAGATATAACTGCACTGTATCCATTTTGTCCCTTTTAATACAAAATGATACATACTTTCAGGTGGCTTTTTCAAGCTGTTCAATTTAGAGGGTATAGAGGTGGATGGACCAAAAAAGTGTTGTGGCTTTTAGCCCCTCTTGCTTGATTGTAGTCACAACAGTGTCACAGATCTTAAGACTGTAAGGTCTTGTTGTTCAGTCGCTAAGTCGTGTCTGACTCTTTGTGACCCCACGGATTGCAGCATGCCAGGCTCCTCTGTTGTGAGGTCTTAGCTTTGGGCAACCTTCTTCTGAGCGCCCCTCCCTAACCACTTCTCAGTGGTCCTCTCTCCTCACTGGTCTTTACCTCTGTAAGGTTTTCTTTCTCCTTTCAATTACTTCATCACAATATTAACTAGACATTTTTTAATTGTGTATGGTCTTTGTCCTCCATTAGATTATAAGCTCTATGAGCACAGGTGTATTCTAAGCACCTTGCATAATTGAGTTCTTAATAATGAGCACTTCCTCATAATGAGCACATACTGAGTATTCAATTCATATTTGTTGAATGAATGAATGAATCCTAAGTTCAGAACGAGATGCCAAGAGACATAGGTGTGCTCCCTACATTTACTCTTACTACTGGGGCAGTGAAAAAGATGGCTCTGTGGAAAAAGGTAACCAATTAATGAGAGTATTTAACAAACAGTCTTGGAATAATTCAGGAATTAACCTAAAGAACAGGCTTCCCTGGTGGCTCAGATGGTAAAGAATTGGCCTGCAATTCGAAGGATACAGGTTTGATTCCTGGGTCAAAAAATGACTACCCCCTCCAGTACTCTTGCTTGGAGAATTCCAAGGACAGAGGAGCCTGACAGTGTACAGTCTATGGGGTCTCAAAGAGTCAGACACGACCAAGCAACAAACACTTTCACTTTTCAAGCAAAAGAATGAAACTCGGCTAAATCTCACACTTTATACAATAATTAATTCAAAATGTTTCGCTGATCTAAATGCAAAATATACAACTTTTAGAAGGAAACATGGAAGAAAATCTTCAAGAGCTAGAGTTAGATAAAGAGTTCTTAGACCTGACACCAAATCACAATCCATAAAGGCAAACAACTGATAAATTGGACTTCACCAAAACTTAAAATTTTTGATCTGTGAATGACTCAGTTAAGAAGATGAAAAAACGAAAAGAAAATAAAAGAAGAAGATGAACAGACAAGCCACATATTGGGAAAAAAATATCTGCAATCACATTCCCAACAAAGGACCTGTATCGAGAATCTAAAAAGAACTCTTTAAATAAACTCAATAGTAAGCAGATAAAGAATCCAATTAGAAAACAGGCAAAAGTTTTCGACACTTTACCAGAGATCATGCAGATGGAAACACATGAAAATGTGTTCGATTGGAAAATGCAAATTAAAACCACAAAGATAACCACAAAGATAACTAAACACAGCTAAAACATACATACCAACTCTACCAAGTGCTGGTGAGGATGCGGAACTCTCATACATTGGTGGTGGAATGTAAAATGGTCCAGTCACTCTGGAAAAAGAGCTCAGCAGTTTCTTATAAGATTAAACACACTTACCCTGTAACCCAGCGATTACTCTCCCAGGCATTTATCCTGGAGAAATCAAAAACACTTATGTTCACACAAGAATCTATATATAAATGTTCAAAGCAGCTCTATTTGTAATTGCCAAGAAGTGGCAGCAACCAAGATGTCCTTCAACAGGTGACCAGAAAAACATCCTGTGATACTGCACACAACAGCATAGCAGCCAGCAGGAAAAGGAACAGATTCAACAATGTGAGGCAATCTCGAGGACTTAAAGCTGAATTCAAAAAGCTAAGCTCTACAGGCTACACACTATTCTCAAAATGGCACAACGACAGAGATGGAAAATATATCAGTGGTTGCCAGGGGCTAGGAATGGGGGCAGGATGTGACCATAAAGAAATAGCAAGAGAGTGTTCCTTTGTGTTATGGGACAACTTTGTATCTTGATCATAGTGGTGGTCACACAAATTTCTAAAGGTGACAAAAACTTAATAGAACCACACACATACACAAAGTGTACACACACATACAGAGAAGTGCAGGTAAAAAAAACTGGTGAAACTTGAACAAAATCCATAGCCTAGTTAATGGTACTATACCAACATCAATGTCCTGGTTTGTCAATGTACCATAGCTTCGTAAGATGCTACCATTGGGGAAGTTCACTGAATGGTACAGGAATGGACTGGACTGCTCTGTGTTATTTTTGCAACTTCAAGTCTATAATAACTTCAAAATAAAAACTTCAGAAAATAATAAGTAAGGTCAATAATGGTTAAAGCTCCAAATGTGAAGAATGAATGTGAAAAGCTGTCAGCTCCAGGGGAGGTATGGTGTTGGCAGTGATCAAGAAAAGCTTCAAGCCATCTGGTATTTAGCAAGCCCCGACCCCGTGATGCATGCCAGGCATCATGCCAGACAGTGGGGTTAATTTAAAGACCCTAGTCCTGTATGGCAGAGATCACCATAACAATGTAAAGCAATTAAACTCCAATAAAAGAAAATATTTTTTTAAAAGACCCTGGTCCTATTCTCAAGAAGCTTTGAACCAAGAGGATAGGGAGATGGGGTCAGGATGGGGCAGGAAATGCCTGTTGGTAATGGTAGGAGCCGGCAGACCCATCACAAGCTGGATCTTGGCCAGGACCCCATTTATTATGTGGACCCCTATAGCCTCACCTCAAAGGGAAACTATCAGGACACTTCCGGTGTTAGGATACGGATATCAGTGCAGACTCTGTCTCTAACAGTCCTCGGATATCTAGGTATTCCCAGTTCCCCAGTGCAGTGACCTGAATAAATGGCCATAGATCCCTCTGAAGGAAGGACATGGGTATTACATGTCACAGTATTACAGGTTCTTTTTTCTGGAGACCAAGTCACCTCTTTAGTCAGGGGCTTTCAGGTCTAAACACTGGCTTAGGTCTGGAAACAGGGCAAAAGATTGTGTCTTTTTATTGGACCCCAGTCTCTAATTCATCTCCCCTTGATTTCTTTGGCTGGTACAAGTTAGATAGCACCCTTACCAACTACTGAGCTATTTGCCCCAGAAACACTGTGATATACCAACCCTTCTGTCAGGCACCCTTTGCTGCCACTTCAGTTTTCCCAGCTGTCATGATCATTGTGGTCCCCTGGCTTCTGGAGGTTAAAGCACTGTCCCTGACCTCTATTATTTGGGAGATCCTATCATTACCATAGTTATTAGAGAGACAAAGTCTCAGAAGTCACTCTACCCTTAGTCCTGGCCTGTAAAGGAAAGCCATCACTGAACTCTGAGTGATGCTGGGGTTTCTCTCAACAGCATATCCTTTTCACACCTTGGCAACTGCTGTGTGCTCTGAGCCCTCCCGTGGAAGATGAGGAGGCAGGTGTTCTGGCTGTACTGAGTCAGTCTATGTCAGCATACCTACTCCCTGGAGTCCTTTCACCCCTTCCTCCTTCATTTGCCATGGCAATTCTGGCAATGTCAACTTTGCTTAGCAAGGGGTGGTCGCTTTCTCTATGCCTCTGGAAGCATCCTAGAAGTGAGTCAGCACCATCTCCTAGGGTCCTGTGTCTCAGGAGAGCACACCAAAGTCAAACTCCTGTTCAGTGTTACATTCTGTTCCTTTGATTGACACCCTCAGATTCAGGCCCATGCATGCTCCCCTGGCTGGTTCCATCCTGTGACCCTGTGGGATGGGCCCTTTTCTCCCACATCCAGCCATAGTATCCCTCACTGGGTTATGCTGCGACTTAACTGTAATTTCAGGCCTAATGGCCAGGAAGGAAGGGGAGGACAAATCCTAGAGGCACCTACTGCCTTCAGGAGAGAGATCCTTGCACTGCTGCCCAGTACACTGCTCTCCTTACTAGGGAGGGCTGGGCCACTTCTGCAGGTTCCAAAGGTTCAGCAGAATTAGAGAACTCACAACCTTCTGGGCACCCACATGGAATGTCTGTATCCCACTTGTCAGGGTTCTAGGGTCTCAACTTCAGCATGATAGAAGTGGCTGGTTAGGCATTTCACTTTCTTTGAAGTTTAGCCACTGAACCAGTTTGGGTCTTTGCCCTCTGTTGGAGATTAGAACATCTTTGTATAAAAGAGAGAGGCCCTTGAGCTTTCACACCTGCCTTTCAGTGCCTGTCACTGATAACAGTTGTCCATCATCTTTCTGTACAGCATCAGTGGGGCTGAGTAACAGCCATCCAGTCCCTTCATCCATATAGCCCTGTGAAACCTCCATGGCTGCTGGTGCATCCTCCACTTTACCTGCAGGCAAGTTAACAGTGGGCACCATCTCATCCCAGGGACAGCCTGGCTCCACCTCTGCTCATTCTCAGCCCTGGGATCAGGGAGGCTGCTCCAAACCCCAACTTGTCACGTGCTTTGCTGGACCATCCCCTGGACACACTGTCACAGGTGAGGTTCTCCAAAAGCAGACACAGATGTGGAGTTTGGAGTGCAAGATGTTTCTTAGTGGTCAACATCTACAAAAGGAAGGAGGCAGAAGCAGAACCAGCAGAGAAGAGGAAGTCAAGCTGCAGTGCAGGCCTGTCCAGTGCACGGCCAACCTGGTGGAAAGCTCTGGAGCCAATGATGCACCAGATTCATCCCTGTCAGGCTGGAGTCGTCGGGCCTTTAGATCCTCACTTCCCTGGGCCATCAGATGTGGGCCATCCTGAGGAGGGCATGGCCTCGGGTGGGACAGTTCCCAGCAGCAGAGGCAGATTCTGAGGAAGTAAGGAGCTGGGAGCTGCCTGCTGACAGCCCCAAAGCTGGACAGTGAAGAAGTCCTGCCTTGAAGGGAGACCTGAGGAGTGAAGGAGAACTTCAATCCATTTTGAATGATGAGATACTTCTTCCCCCAAATTTGAAGCATGGAATTTCAACAGAAAATAAAAGAAGGGAGAGACTTTCCCAAAGGGAGAAAGTCTAGTGCTTTCCCAGAAGACAGGAGAGGGAGAGACCTGTATGGAGAAGCTCCACAGGGGATGGTGTCCCCTGAGCCTGGGAACGTGGCTGCCTTTAGAGGACTAGGCATGCTTGACACTTGCTATCTATTAGTTTTACTTTTTGGAAAAGTAGCTGAGACTATAGGTCCTGAATAAACCCCTCAGAGATCAGTGGCTACCATATTCACAAAGACCTTTCAATAGTTCCAGGGTTTGTGGGGGGGCACGGTCTGTAACACTAGCAAAGTTCTTGTGAGAGATATCTTTTCAAAAATTGTACCAGCCACATGAAAAGATGCTGAACATCACTAATTACTAGAGAAACACAAATCAAAACTACCATAAGGTATCACCTCACACTGGACATAATGGAAATCAAAAAGTCGAAAAATAATACATGCTGGAGAGTATGTAGAGAAAGGGAACCCTCCTACACTGTTGGTGGGACTGCAAATTGGTGCAACCACTATGGAAAACAGTATAGAGGTTCCTTAAAAAGTTAAAAATACAGTTACCATATGATCCAGCAATCCCACTCCTGGGCATATATCTAGAGAAAAGATACACTCACCCCTGTGTTCACAGCAGCACTATTTACAACAGCCAAGACATGGCAACAACCTAAATGTCCACAGACAGAGGAATGGATCCTGACGATGTGGTACATACACTCGAGGAATTCTACTCAGCCATAAAAAGAATAAACTAATGACATTTACAGCAACAGGGATGGACCCAGAGATTATCATATTAAGTAATAAAAAATCAGAACAGACAAATACCATATATGACTTGTATGCAGAATCTAAAATATGACACATGGGACTCTCCTGGAAGTCCAGTAATTGAGATTCTGCACTTCCACTGAGTTCAAGCTGGATTTAGAAAAGCCAGAGGAACCAAAGATCAAATTGCCAACATCCGTTGGATCATTGAAAAAGCAAGAGAGTTCCAGAAAAACATCTACTTCTGTTTTATTGACTACACCAAAGCCTTTGACTGTGTGGATCACAACAAACAGTGGAAAATTCTTAGAGATGGGAATACCAGACCACTTGACCACCTGACCACCTACCTCCTGAGAAATCTGTATGCAGGTTAAGAAGCAACAGTTAGAACTGGACATGGAACAACAGACTGGTTCCAAATCAGGAAAGGAGTACATCAAGGCTGTATAGTGTCACCCTACTTATTATTTAACTTATATGCAGAGTACATCATGAGAAATGCTGGACTGGATGAAGCCCAGGCTGGAATCAAGATTGCCGGGAGAAATATCAATAACCTCAGATATTCAGATGACACCACCCTTATGGCAGAGAGCGCAGAAGAACTAAAGAGCCTCTTGATGAAAGTGAAAGAGGAGAGTGAAAAAGTTGGCTTAAAGCTCAACATTCAGAAAACTAAGATCATGGCATCTGGTCCCATCACTTCATGGCAAATAGATGGGGAAACAGTGGAAACAGTGACAAACTTTATTTTTGGGGCCTCCAAAATCACTGCAGATGGTGACTGCAGCCATGAAATTAAAATACGCTTGCTCCTTGGAAGAAAAGTTGTGACCAAGCTAGACAGCGTATTAAAAAGCAGAGACATTACTTAGCCAACAAAGGTCCATCTAGTCAAAGCTATGCTTTTTCCAGTAGTATGGATATGAGAATTGGACTATAAAGAAAACTGAGTGCTGAAGAACTGATGGTTTTGAACTGTGGTGTTGGAGAAGACTCTTGAGAGTCCCTTGGACTGCAAGGAGATCCAACCAGTCCATCCAAAAAGAAATCAGTCCTGAATATTCATTGGAAGGACTGATGCTGAAGCTGAAACTCCAATACTTTGGCCACCTGATGCGAAGAACTGACTCACTGGAAAAGACCCCGATGCTGGGAAAGATTGAAGGTGGGAGGAGAAGGGGACAACAGAGGATGAGATGCTTGGATGGCATCACCACTCAATGGACATGAGTTTGAGTAACCTCCGGGAGTTGGTGATGGACAGGGAAGCCTGGCGTGCTGAAGTCCAAGGGGTCGCAAGGAGTTGGACATGACTGAGCTACTGAACTGAAATGAAGCACTAGAGCCCTGAGAGAGAAGTAAGTTCAGTTCAGTTCAGCTGCTCAGTCATGTCCAACTCTTTGCGACCCCATGAATCACATCTGTGGAAGTATTTTTACTTCCACAGATTAATTTTTGTGGAAGTATTTTTTAAAACATATGTCTCCCTGCAACTTGCATTTTTCACACATCAATTTGTCTTGGAAATCTTTGCCCAGCAGCAGAGTGGTGGCTTTGTAATGCAGAGATTTGGCAAGGTTGAAGGCAAACTCTGGGATCTCCCTTCCCAGTGTGTTTCAGGTTAGGCTGGGACAGGGAACAATTTCACTCAGATTCGGAGGGTAGATGTCACATAGTGACCATATTCTTTTTAACTCTCAAAAGGTGAGAGCAGAGTTTCGGGTCACGCTTGTTGCCACTGATCTGCTGACCTACAGCTGCTCTGCCCCTCCGTGTCTCGCTCTGGGATGAAGGGCATCAGCTTCTCCTGAAAGAGAAGCTGGAGGCAGGGAGACTGATTTCAGTGAAATCCCGCTGGTCCTTGCCACCCCTCTACTCCCCCTGCCCACTCCGCACCCCCCAGCAGCCTCTGCACTTTATTTACATTGCTCCTGGACTCTACCTGCCTGCCTGGTGGACTTCAAGCTCCTGCATCAGATGAGGAGACTGCAGCCTTACAAAGACTGTTCAACTATCTCTCCCAATTGTGTAAAGTTGAATCTCATCTCCCATCTCCCTCTCTCTCATACGCATGCACACACACACAGAGGGTACTTCCTAGTGGTTCCACTTCTCTAACAAAACTGCTGAGAACACATGACTACTTCATTCTTCTTAACTATTACGGAAATGCCAGCATTATTCAACGCTTTCCCTGCTGAAGGATCTTTAGGAGGTTCTACTTCATCACTTTTATAAATTATGCTATAAGAAGCACCCTTTTGGAGACTTCCCAGGCAGTCCACTGGTTAAGACTCCGTACTTCCATTGCAGGGGGCACAGGTTCAATCCCTGGTTGGGGAACTAAGGTCCTGTACACTTAGAAGTAAAGCCCCCCCCCCCAAAAATCACCTTTTCTTATGCCCCCTTTTTAAAATTACATCTGTGCTTATATTTTAGGACAGAGATACGAAACTGATGACTCTAAAAGTTGACACATTTTACACTGCAGAGAGGCCTCCTTTGCCTGGAACCAGAATAGGCAGGGAACATTCACAGGGTAATTTTAGTCTCCTCACCAATAAGGACACAAAAGCATTTGGCAGCCACTGATCAGTCAAGGGGAAGCACCTTCCTGGGGTTCAGCAGTGTGGGTGGCACTAACACACACCAACATGGGAATCTGCAAGCCAGCAGTGTGCCTGGCAGAACGTTAGGGCACACAGCAAGTGTGGGAGATGGCGCTGCTGTTGTTGTTTGTTGTTTAGTTGCTAAGTTGTGTCGGACTCTTTGCAACCCCACGGACTGTAGCATACCAGGCTCCCCTGTCCATGGGATTTCCCAGGCAAGAATACTGGAATGGGTTGCCATTTCCTTCTCCAGGGGATCTTCCCAACCCAGGGACTGAACTCATGTCTTCTTTACCATTGAGCCACAGGGAAGCCCTGGGGCTACTGGTCTCCATTCTTTACTGTCCTACAGCTGCACTCCTCCTGAGAAGGTCTAGGAGGGGTGGGAGGGCAGAATGTGTTTTTCTACCCTTGACTGTGGGCCCTGTGACTTACATTAGCCAATTAAGACAGTCCAGATGTGAAGTGAGAAGAAATCTGAAATATGGTTGTGCATGACTTGCTTTACGTCCATGAAAAGAATGTGCCTCAGGGACCTGACAACCCAAGGAGGACAGGAGACACATGGTGCAGACGTGGACTCAACCCACAGCCTGGAGCCGAGACCCAGAGAGCCTGGCTTAGATCAGATGAACCGCAGTGGCAAAGAGACAGCTCAGCATCACACTTTGCATCATACTTTGTGAGCCTCCTTCAATTTGAAACAGGTCCTCAGCCTTCACAACCTAGACACTTTTGAAGATTACTGGTCAGTTATTTTGAGGAATGTCTTTCAGTGTGGTTCTTACGATTAGCTTCTGGTTGGTTATGTGTCTTTAGCAAGAATACAGAGAAGTAAGGCTGACTGATATCTTATCAGTGGCATATGATTTCAGTCTGTCCCATTGCCGGTAATGCTTTGATCATTTGATTAATGTGATGTCTGCCAGACTTCACTGTAAAATTACTCTGTTCCCTTTTGAAATTGAAAATATCTTGTGGAGAGAATACTTAAAACTATGTAAATATTCATTTATAATTTATATTAGCATGGAGTCAGGGTTTCCTAACTCAGTCTGGGTTATAATTGATTACTATCACTATTTATGTTGCTGTTTCAATGGTCCTAGATTTGGCCAACAGAAGCCCCTTCAAACTGGCTTCTGTGTCCATGTAACATTTCCCCACAATTTTTTGAGCACCTACTTGTTCTCTGGCACAAAAAGATGTTCTGTACTGTTCTTGTACTTTCTGTGCCCTAATCCAGGGATCAGCCATTTCTCCAAGGAGTCATAGTTTCTGTTGGTGGGAAATGATAATTGGAAGCCAAAATGTGAGTGCTAGGTGTGTTCATTGCTATTGAAGTGTCACTGTTCCCAGGCCCTCAGTGGTCAGAGACAGTGGACATCTATCTGTCTGTCTGTTTATCTATCTACCCTACCTACCTAACTATGTACTGAAAGTCAGGAGTTCTGATAGATATCTCCAATTCTAGTCTAATACCACAGGGTTCACTTAAGTTTTATCCCTTCCATAACTGTTACTCTTTTCTCTGACACTGCGAAGCCTGACTCTCATTAGTCCTAATAAACCTGCTTATTTGATCACTCTGATGTTACGAATCTGCTATCACCATCCTTTCCCCCAGAGGCCCTTCTTACCCTCTGACTCTCATGCTGGGACAACTCATGGGGGCAAGTTCCTCACTCTATTTGGACTCTGATAGCCCGTAACAGGGCATATACCTATTATGTAGGTGTAGGTCTATATCTCCCCACGGGCACCCTCCTCTCCCACCCAGGTCTGTCTTCTGATCTTTCTACATGAAGTTGCTCCCTGTACCACTTGGAAGCCCTATTCATCTTTCATAGGCTCTAATATGCCTCTTCCTTGGGTACTTTATCATCCCTTTGGGTTTGGACTCCTCAAGTCAGGCAGTCTTTATAAATAGACACCCTCCTTTCAGGCCCTGACTTCATTCTGGACCACAGGAGCTCTCTGCAGACACACAAGCACCAACCTTCCTCTGTCCTATCCAATGGCTTTGTGGGAAAAAAAAACAATTTATTCATTAAACGATGGGAAAATACAGGAAGGAAAGAATAGGAAGGGAAGGGAAGGACCCTCTGCCCCTCCGGTTTCTGGGTGAAGAACAAACTGTAGGGAGGCATGAGGGAAAGGAAGGAGATGGTAGAGAGGCTGTTATAACAATCCAAATGAGATAACAGAGACTTAGTAGCAATGGGGATGAGGCTGCTGCTGCTGAGTCACTCAGTCAGGTTCGACTCTGTCCAAGCCTATGGACTATAGCCTGCCAGGCTCCTCTATCCATGAGATTCTCCAGGCAAGAATACTGGAGTGGACTGCCATGCCCTCCTCCAGGGGATCTTCCTCACCCAGGGATCGAACCCACATCTCTATGCCTCCTGCACTGGCAGGCAGGTTCTTTACCACTACTGCCACCTGGGGATAGGGAGAAATGGTCATATTCCAGATGTATTCTAAAAGTGAAGTCAGTAAGATGTACTGATGAAATAACTTGGGCATTCAACCAAGGATTACTTATTTTTCATATTGTTTAGTAAAGGCCCTCTGGTTTCAAGTAGAAACCCACTCAAACTAGCTGAAGCAAAGAAGATGAATTTATAAGGATTCACATATATCTCTCAGAACCAAAGGCAGGAGGAGAATCCAGGTCTCATGAGGGGCAGGAGCCAGAACCTGGAGAATGAGTGGGACTCAGGACAGACACTTTCCTCTCTCTTTGATTCTGTGGCCTCTCGTCTGTGCTGCTCTCTGCATATCTGCTGCATTCTCCTCTCTTGGCAGACCTCCTTCCTCTGTTCTCCATGCATGTGACAGAAGATGGCAATGATGATTCACAGCTCCTGTTTTACATGCCCCTTTCAAGACTAGAGGAAACCAGCTAGTGTCTGATTCCCAGTCCCAAATCCCCATGAGAGATAAGCTGAGGAGTCAAGCATCAATCAGCAGCTTACCTCTTAGAACCAGGGGAATAGAGTCCCCCAGAACAAACTTGGCGCCCAGACCTACCTCTGATGAGGGAGGGGGCACTTCTCAGGGACTAGGGGTCAATGGGCCGGTCAGACCCACCTTCAAAGTGTCACCTATTCATCTATTAAATGCAAAGGGGCCAGCAGCTCTTGTGAAGTACACAGAAACAGACAAGACAAAAGCCACATCTTTAAGCCAATAATCTCGGAAGAGAACTAAGATATGAAACAGTAAGAAAATGATTCTAGACAGTCAGGGTCACATGGCAGGAGTTCCAAGAAGCACTGATGGCCTTCAGAAATGGAAAAATCCCACACATCACTAGGTTCTGTCAACAGTATCTAAGTTTCCAAAACAGGATAATGGGAGTCGTTGGGGGGAGGGGAATCTTTGGTTCTTTTGCAGTGGACATGAGCAGCCCAGCAGAAGTCCCATGAGTTGGGCTGTCCTTGATTCGGCGGGCACTGGGCCTCT
Organism: Cervus elaphus; assembly: GCF_910594005.1. Taxonomy (NCBI): domain Eukaryota; kingdom Metazoa; phylum Chordata; class Mammalia; order Artiodactyla; family Cervidae; genus Cervus; species Cervus elaphus. The sequence continues at coordinate 54,528,018 of NC_057823.1, read as the reverse complement.
CCAGGGCTCCAGACCCCTCAGCACTGATTTATGGCTTGTGCAGTCAGCAAATTTATACCCTCCGTGGCTTTGTTTTTATGGCATTGCTTCTCCAAGAGCTGGTTTCATACCTCAGACACATAAATCTGTTAGGGGGTGGTATATAGCCCAAGAGGTCTTTCCCAGGTGAGCAAGATTTTGTTCTCATCTATAGACTCTTTCAGAGCCCTTCTAACCTGACCCCTCCACCCCTCATCTCAAGCATTTGGGTTGTTCACTGGAAAAGCCAACCCAATCTACAGTTCCAGTGTAGCTGGAAGATGGGGCCTAGCTCCTTCTTGAAGCTCTTAAAAGCTCACTGAGCCATTCAATTGTTGTTAGCTCACAACCTGGGAGAGTTAACTCAAATTCCTGCTGGAGTTAATCCTACCATCTCTAAGACCTTGGCTAAAAGGGCTACATGACAACGAAACAGGTGGAATCTTGTTCCAACTAATTCCAGTTGTCATTCAAATCTCACATGGCTAGGATTATATTTGCAGTCTAAAGCAATATGGTACTAGGGCAAAGAAAGAAGTGTCAGGCAAATTCTTGAAATTCCTGTTCATTTCCCCTCACCTCTTCCTTCTGGAGTGCTGTTTTGGTGGGAGGAGAGCTGAGGTGTTTGATGTAGGGATGGGTGAAGGGACGGTTGAAGGATATTTACTTCTTGCAACTGAACAGACCCTCTCTCACCTCCAAGCCAAGCAGCATAACACCAACACCTTCTTCAGGAGAGATTTGCTTCTGTCAGAGGCACAGGGAAGCTGGTGCTGGTTTGTTTGTGGAAAAGAACTTGTTGGGCCAGAACAATAAAGCACTATGACCTTCAGTCTACAATGATGATGAAAATTGTTCTGTTCTGCAGGCTCCCTTTCCAACTCAGGGACCACGGATTCTGCTCACAAGGAAATACTAAGATAATATGAGTTCCTTGTTTTCCTCTACGCATTTCATTCTAGGTCAGCACTTTCCAGAGAGGGTTCCATGCAACAGTAGTTTCATAAAATGCTCATCAAAAAGTAAGTTTGGCAAAAAGACAACCTACTGAATGGGAGAAAAATACCTGCAAATGATATGACCAATAAGGGATTGATACCCAACATATATAAGCAGCTCATACAACTCAACAGCAAGAAAACAAATAACCCAATTAAAAAGCGAGTGGAAGAACTGAATAGACATTTTTCCAAAGAGGAAATGCAGATGGCCAACAGGCATCTGCAAAGATGATCAATGTGGTTAACCATAAGGGAAATGCAAATCAAAACCACAATGAGATGTCACCTCACATGTGTCAGAATGGCTGTCATCAGAAAGAACACAGATAAAAAATGTTGGCGAGCATGTGAAGAAAAGGGAACCATTGTGCACTGTTTCTGAGAACATAAAGTGGTACAGTCATTGTGGAAAACAGTATGGAGGCTTCTTAAAAAATTTAAAAGAGAACTACCATAGTACCCAGCAATTCCACTCCTGGATATATATGTGAAAAAAACAAAAACACTAATTCAAAAATATACATGTACCCCAATATTCACAACAGCATTATTTATTATTCCAAGATATGGGAGCAACCTGAGTATCCATCAACAGATGAATGGATAAGAAGATTTGGTTTATATATAGGACAGAATACTACTCAGCCATAAAAAAAGAACAAAATATTCCATTTGCAGCAACATGGATGGACTTGGAGGGTATTATGCTAAGTGAAATAAGTCAGATGAGAAAGACAAACACCATATGATATCACTAATATGAGGAATCTAAAAAATACAAAAAACTAGTGAATATAACAAAAAGAAGCAGACTCATAGATACAGAGAACAAGTGATGGTAGTGGTTTCCAGTGGGGAGAAGGGAGGGGGAAGGGGCGTTATAGGAATAGGGGAAAAGATATACAAACTATTATGTATAAAATAACTACAAGGATATACAGTACAATACAAGGAATAAAGTCAATATTTTATAATAACTCTAAATGGAGGATAACCTTTAAAAACTGTGAATGACTGTATCATACATCTGTAACATATAATACTACACAGCAAATATACTTCAATTAAAAAAAAATCAGTTTGAGTAATACTACTATCTATGATGGTTCCTCCTGGAATTAATACAATAGTGTGTGCAGTACAAGCAGTGAGGGATCCAGTGGTTAAGAAGCCTGGTTCACTCTGCTTAGCCATTTCCCCAACCTCTCTGACCCGGAACACACACCTCCTGCCACTGCTCCTTCTTTATTAACAATCAGCATAAGGACACATTTCAGGAAGTGGCATTCCCTGCCGACTTACCAACTGGGATTGAATTTGCAAGTCAAACAGGCATCATAAAATACTACCTACTTGGTTCCATCCATGAACCAGGAACATTTTGGTTCCGAAAATATACTCTCTTCTATGAAGGTGGCCTCTGCATCTCAAAGAAGATGAATATAGAAATATTTTAAAAATTAAATGATTAAAAAAATTTTAATCAACATAAGCCTACCTATCTAATGTGGAAGTTGAACTCGACAAGCCAAGCAACATCAACATCAAACGAACATGTGGTAAATCCACAGAAGAACAAAAACTCTAAAATTGGAGACATCTCAAATTCAACATCTACCATGACCTTCTTTATTAGCTCAATTCACTTTGATTTATTCAAGAACTTAAGTTCTTTAAGCGTCATTTCACCTGTCCACCCTCCAGGGTGGTCAAGAGGCTCATAATGGAGTGTATGGCTACACTCTCAGTGTACTGCAAGGCTCTGGACACCATGCGTCAAACATGACTTGATGTCTTGGTTTTCCCTGAGGTTCCGTAGCCAAGAACAAAATCACTGATGCCAAGGAGGGAACTAACTCATCAACGCGAGATTGAAAAGGAGGTGGTCAAAAACGATTTCACAATCCTCAACAAACATCTACTTGAAGGACATAAAAGGAAAAGACTGAAGAAGTTAGAAATGATCATTTCTCTGGAGAAAACGACTGGTGTGAAGAGGCATCTCTCACTGCCATTGACCATTAAGACGTAGCCATGAAGCTGGAGCTGGGAAAATGAACAGAATGGAGAGGTAGGAAAAGAGGGGCCCACACTTTCTTGCCCAAAGGACTGTGGGGAGAAGACGGCAAGCAGAAGCATCAGGAGGTGCTTGATGTAGGCATGTCAGTCTCAGCTTTCTCTCGGAGAGGAAATGGGAGCTAGATTAGGTGGGGAAAGCACACTGAGAGGGACGTGAGCACACTGCAATTGAGCACATCGCCCTACTTCTGATGGAGCTTCTAGGAGTTTCCAATACAGGTAAGTGAGCCAAGCAGCATGGCCAGAGGAGAGGGTCTGGCAGGCCGTGAGCTTCCTCAGCTCCTACACGGGGACACACTGGGTAAAGAGCCAGGGGCTGAGGGTGGAACTCTTTCCCAGGGCCAGATGGAAGACCTGGTGGAGAACCTACTGAAGGTGACACGGGCAAGCAGGGATGTCCTATCAGCCACTGTCTGAGCTGAGTAGGAATGAACTCAGCACACAGCAGACACCAAGGTGACCCAGCGAGAGGACTCTCAGACAGTCCTGTGTGACACCAGCCACTTCACACCCACGGGCAAGCACAGGACAGAAGGAGCCCTTACTCCACACCGTGAATTCCCCTAAGACCCTTGCACAGCTTCCTGGACCAGGGAGAAGAGACTGAGTGAAACCTCAAGAGACTGTTTAAAAGTTCAGACTCCATCATAAGCTGCATTGGCTTTTTTTTTTCTGCCACCCAGCAGGCAGGTCTAGGGCAGGGGTTTCTACCAGGTACAGCCTTAAATATAGAAGTTATACTTTCTCCCGTTATTTTGCAATAACCCTAAACGGTAGAGCCTATAAAAATATTGACTCATGCCGTATACCTGCAACTAATATATCGTCAATCAACTATACTTTGATTTAAAAAATTTTTAAATAAAGTATATTTTACTATCAAAAAGAAGTTACACTTTCTCTGCACACCTGAAAGTGGTGTGAACAAAATTTATGTCTCTACTACAAACTAAGGGAGGTGTTTCTTCAAGGTTCTTCTAGAAATAATTAGTTCATTGTTCACTTTAAAAAAAGTCTTCTATTTCACAATAAACTGCCCAAGGATGGGTGAGTGGCTTGACATTGCCAGGTGGGCAGTGCTCCCCACAGGGCCTAAGGCAGAAGGAAGCAGAGGGACCTGGTGTGAAACACTGCCTGCACTGAGTTCCGGGCCCTGCAGCCGCCATCTCTCTCTGAGGCCACCTACTCTCCTGTAGCATCAGCTCAGCCTCAGAGGGCTCTTCTGAGGGATCAGTGAGATAAAGTTTAGAAGCACTTGGGACACAGCCTGACCGCTATGCTCTGCAGTTATTTCTGCTCATGGGTAAGCAAGGATTTTTACTATTATGACTTCCATGTCTCTCTGCTGCTGCATTTTAAGGCACAGTGCTAATGAGTGACTTTAAAACAAAACAAAAAAAAAAAACCCAGCGGAACTTTTATGTCTAAAATGAATGTAGTTCATTCACAGTCATCTATCTCCAAGGGACTAAGACCCACACAATTAATTATGTCACAGCGAAGCCTGTGCCCCAGGATGGCATGAGACTCTGCCAGGAAGGTGGCTGTGCATCCTTCAACACTTCATCCCCAGGGCCCCACACAGGGCCTGTGACATCGTGAGGGCGACATGAAAGCTCCCCCAGTAGAGTCTTGCCCTGTGTGCCATGTTTGTTGGTTCAGGGTCTGACCCGCAGCTCTGGAGCAGCTTTTGTTGGTGCTATTCAGTCTCTAAGTCATGATCCACTCTGCAAGACTATAGCAAGCCATGCTCCTGTCCTCCACTATCTCCCAGAGTTTACTCAAACTCATGTCCACTGAGTCGGCGATGCCATCCAGCTGTCTCATGGTGCAGTTTTGGTGGTGATGAATCTTCACCTTTGAGGATGGGCTTTAGTTTTGGAAACTGTGGGGTGTCTGGAGTCCAGATGGCAAATAAGGAGTGGGGTAGGGGGTGTCATAGAATGCTGAGTGAAACCATTTTTTGATCAAGCAAGCTAGGAAGCTGTTTGCAACATGGTGCCTAGTGAATGGGGAGCACTGAGAAGAGAACATGCAGGTGTGTGTACACCGCTGGAGGCAGTGTGACTAGAGGTGAGGCCAGATTAATTCTGTGGCCTCAACTCTGGGAGGATGAGGGCGGGGGGTTGGGGAGGCACTTCTGAAGTTGCTACTGTGGAAAATTCTAGTTGCTTTATTAATATTTTAAACAAAAGAATACGTCATCATTCAGTAATGGGTATGTGGGACATTTTTCTATGACTGGACTCTCTCAGAAAGGATACCTCTGGGCTGGTGAGCGGGCCACTGGACTAGAGGGTCCAGATATAGACTCTTCCCATAGGGCACTTGGGGCCTCTTAGAGCTTATCCTGTTTGCATGCTACTGCCCAGTAGACAGCTAGCAATGACAAAGCAGGAGGAGGAGGGAGCAGCGTTCCTTTCCTCTACAATAAATATTTAGCCTGAGTTTTCTCCACAAAACAAAACCAAAAAAGTAAACCATAAAGGGATTAACAGGAAGCTAATAACCCCATCGGGAACTGTTAACACATCTCACGGTTGTTCACCCCGCTGGGCCAAGAAGGACATTTCACTTCTCCAAACTGTTTTAAGTTTGTGGTTGGAGAAAATATATACCCCTGACTTAAATCTGCACAGTTTGCAATAAAGATAACTGATTTTACGATACTCATCCTGTACGTGGATTTTGAAAGAAGGCCCTCTACCAGCTCCTGCCCTCCCTCCCATCTGGGCCTTTCGGCAACTCGGCCACCTCCTTCAGGGCAGGAGGGCTGGAGGAGGAGAAGCATCGGGCCGCATCCTCACCCACCCTACGAAGGCCAAAAACCAACTATAACCGGGAATGAAACCCAGGCTTTGGGATTATTTGTAATTATTCCTAGGCTACCTGCAATTTTCTGTTTGCCGCTGCTGATGAAGTGAATTGGCTTTACCTGAGCTGTTAGATCCCCAAGTCCCCCCCCATGGTGGATTCTTTATCCTAAATGAATGACCATGTGATAATGCACCACAAAGGAACCAGGGAGAGGACTTGTGTCCCTGACATCCCCAGGTCCTTTCCTCTGTCTTCACGAAACAGCCGTCAGCACTGGTTTGGGTTCCACTCCTCTAGGTTCAAGGTGAGGTTCCAGAAGATAGGGCTTGTGGTGGAACACACTGCCCAGCCTCTGCCAATCACTGTGCCAGGTTCTCTGGGCCAAAGGGCTTGCATCCAGGATGGGAAAATGGCCCTGAGGAGCCAGACCCAATGGGCCACAGGGGCCCTGCCGGGGACCCAGAGACTGAGACAGGCACTCTGAACTGAGAACCCCAAGGATGAGGGTCCAAGAAACCACCCCATGTCTCACAAGGAGTCAAAGGAGAGCAGAGGAGATCCGAGAGATAGAGTCCTGGGCTCAGCCCTGATTCCAGTCCATTCCCATCTCTACCCCTAGACATCATAGTATGGGATCCATACTAAGGTATTTTATCCCCCTGCTTAAGCTAGAGTGTGTGCTGGAGTTTTCTGCCTCTTTGGTCATGTCGGGACCAAGACTATCCCGACATGCTAGTGTGCACAGTTAAGAAGACAAAGCTTGGATTCAAAGCTAGAAAAGCAGTGGGAGTGATCCTGACCAGAGAGTATCTCAGAATTAAACCCTAGACTAACCCATCAAAGGTATCATCGCCAACATCTTCTTATCTTCTTTTTGTGGAAAAGTGGGAATACTAGAGGGAAAAAGCCTGAAAGACCTCTTAACAAGAGGGCATTAAATAGAGGTTTTACTCCCCTGATCTGGCTGCCTGTATCCCACTCCCTCCTCATTACTGAAGGGGCTTTTCAGCCCAGCTGGTGGGCTCAGAGTTCAGGGCTAGTCTCACAATTCCAGTGAAGTGTAAAACATTCTCTTACTAGGAACTGCAGAGCCTTCTGAAAACTCATCTAAGTCAGTAATGAGCCTGAAGACAGTGCAGGATTGAAAAAATTTTCTCACTGACACCATGAAACCCTCTCCCTCAAAGGCAGGTCACGAGCAGCAGAGCTTTTTGATGAGACCCAGAATCAGAGTCCTTATATGCCATATCTGACCCTCAGCCCCTCAAACCATCACCCTGTTTCCTTGATGGTGCCAGAGGGATAGGATACTTGTGGGCACATCCCCAAATTGAACTCTCAAGTATAAAGAAGAATGAAAGTCTAAAAAGATGCTCAATACCATTAATAGTAAAAACAAGATACAATTCTTCACCCATCAGATGGACAAAGAAGAAAACAGTTGATGATATTCAATGCTAAGTGAGTTTGGAAAAATGAACATTCTTGTTCCTTACTAAGGAGAGTGTGTGAGGTTATAGCTTTGTTGAAGGCAATTTTGCTCTAGCTATCCAGATCAGAAATGTGCGTGCCCTTTGAGCCAACAATCCCCTTCTACAAATTAACCTATATAAATGTGTAACCAATCCCAAAAGGGGACCCCAACAATTCCCCGCCCTCTGCACAGGCACAGAGGCCATTTCCACATCAAGAGCTAGAGCTTGTTTCCTGCCCCCTTGTATCTGGGCTTGCCCTGTGACTGGAGTTAACCAACAGAATGTGGCAGAAGTGACATTCTGGAACCCAGTCCCATGCTGTGAGAAACCCAAGCCACGTGTAGAGACCACTTAGAGGACAGCCAAGGTGCTCCTGGTGCCAGCCTAGCTCAGTTCCCAGCCAACAGCCTACACCAGCAGCCAGCCATGTGAGTGAGACCATTTCAGATGCTCCACCTTTGACAATACCACATAAAGTGAAAAAACCACTCAATCCATAGAAACTTGAGGAAATAAGAAGCTATTTTAAGCCACTAAGTTTTAAGGGCTCTGTTCCTCAGCAATAGATTTTAAAAAATCCCAGTATCCCAATACTCATTGCCATACAGAAATACTGGAAATAACTTAAAGGTCATCGATAGAAGAATGGTTATATAAGTAATGGTCCAGTCATAACAGGAATGCTCTGTGGCCACTGAGAAGATTGAAGTCAATCTGAAAGTAGTGACGGGGAAAGTCCCCTGGAGACAGGCTAATGAAAAGTACAAATTTCTGAACAATTATATATGCCTAGTATAACTTTATGTAAAATATGTATTATTTCGGTAAGTGCATACACACCAAACCACTATTAATAGTAGTGACTTCAGGGGAAAGATGGGTCTGGGGTCAGAGAAGGATATAGAAATTTCTATTTTTTATTTCTGAGTTGTTTGTTTCTTGCAATGAGCATGTACTCATGTATTAGTGTTAAAATCTAATAAAAGATGATAAACAGATTCCTAGGTCTTTTCAACGCAGTACACTGGCTTCCTGAAAGTTTAGGAAATGCCCAGTTTCATGCTAGCCATCATTTCACTGAGCACCTACAATAAACCAGGAAACCCATGTATTATTTATAATTCTCACAACAACCCATGTGGGTAGGCATTATTTTTCCTATTTCAGATAATGTGGACCCTTGGGTTCAGAATGGACACACAGCTTTACAAGTGTCACTCAACTGAGTGGTAGAACCACTATTTGAACTCAGGTGGGTCCCACTCCAAAGCCTGGGTGCCCTTTGAGGGAAGACCGGGGACTTGCCTGGCAGAGCTGAAGGTCTGACTGGGGAAGAGGACCCACCCAGCTGAGAGGTGCTGCTGCCGACAGTACCTGCACTCACTGATCTGGGTTCCAATCCCAGCTTCACTGCTGACAAGCTGTGAGGCTGTGGACAAGTGACAGCCTCCTGTATCTTATTCAACCATCAAGTGAGCCTTTATTGTACCTCCTGGGTGCGGGACACTGTCATGCCAGCTCTCCAGCACCTCAGAAGGGGAAAACTCTGCCCTCACAGAGCTTATAATATGGGAGGCAGATATGAAACAAGTAACCAAGTAAACACACGGTGGATCACAGAGGGTGATAAAAAACTACGAAAGGAGAATACAAAAAATGCCTCAGTTTCCATGTCTGTAAAATGGGATACCAACAGTGCCAACTTCATGGGACTCTCGTGCTGAGTCTGTAAAATATTTCATGTGAGATGCTTAGTACTAAGTTGAGGACAGAGTGAATGCTGGTAAATGAGAATTATGATAAGGGATGATGATGATAAACTGTGTACCTGAAAGCTCCATACACAGCTAAACCGTGTACCTGAAGGCTGTGATACAGAATTTTTTTTAAAGGGTGCACAACAAGTATCAGTTAACTGAATGTAACAAAGAGGTAACCTACCTAGGCTAGAGCAGTCAAGGAGGCCTGCCCAGAAGAGGTATCACACAAGCCAGTGCTCAAAGCTGGAACAAGCTTTGTTTACAGGACAAGGGACTCCACCCTGCCCAGAGGCTGTGAAGTAGCCCAAGAGCAGACAGAGGCCAGGCAGCCTGCCCACTTGGGGCTAACATGGTTAGTCAGGGCCTTATCACAGGGCCTGCCGAGAAACCAGACTGGAACAGGCCTGTTGCTGCCACCACGGGGAGGGCAGTGCGGGTGGGGGGCAGGAAGGCCTGGGGGAGCACCGGGCTATTTGTTATGGGGTGAAGAGGAAGCTATAAGTGGTCCTCTGTCCTCCATTAACAGCAGGATGGAGTCAGGCTGGAGCCGCCGGCTGCGGAATCAGCCTTGTTTTTTAAACACACATGGCTGGTCCAGGCCTTTTAACCCCCAAACACCCCAGGGTTCCTGCAGGAAGAAAACAGTAGCCTTTGGTCTAAAAACTCCACAGCTGGGGTGTAGCTTAGGGCATTTCTGTTCAGCTTAGAAATAAACAGAAGATAAGACTATTGTGATTAAAAAAAAAAACAACAACTGTACTTTATAATGGATTATTCAAAGTCAGGGAGCCTGGGCTGGTTATAATTCTTTATACTGTAGACTCTTCACTGTATATTCTCAAGCTGAGAGTGAATAATAAAAGTAGATTACTCCTGTCTGTAAAGAAATACAAACTATTTACTTCTATCTCATCTGCCCTTTCAAGGGGAGGGGACAGGTATCCTACCTACCATCCAGAGTCACCTGGAAGCATGAGGTCTAGAAGCATTTAGGCACTGCTCCTGTGTCTCATGTTCCTGAGACTTCTCCACCACACTCTTTCCCTCCTGAAGGGAGGGAGTGATTAGACCAGTGATGCTTCATGTTCTGGAGAAGTCCAGACATCTTAGCACACTCAAAGAGGCCACAGACCCCTCCCAGAAAATCCCCACCACACAGAACTATGTAGCGTCAGGAGTTCAAGGCTCCACCTCGGACCCCAAGCACTTTTTAAGGCTCCAAGGACCCCAGATTCTGTCCTTCCCAGATCAGACTGACTGGTAAGCTTCCTCGCAGCTCTTATTTTACAACTGCTTTGGTTCCCTTCTCTACGTGGGATAATCTTTAGCAATCAGAGGCTAATTACACAAAGAATTTCAGGCTTCAGAAACACCCAGTCGAGTGGGGAAGCTCAAGTTGGCAGTATGAGAACTGTTATCAGTGGGGAGAACAGGGCATTCAAGCAAGACCCTGGACACCAATGCTGAACCCCAACTCTTACCCATGATGTTGGGAGGGGTCCTTAGGACACTCAAGGCCCAACATGACTGCCATCTGTCTCATGAGACCCACTGCTTGACTGAGGAGGTATTGATGAGAAAGCCAGGGATCCCCAGTCCCCAGCACCACCATCCCCTCCTGGGGCCTCAACCCCATACTCCACAATGGGGTTCACAAGGCCACACTGCTGAGCAGGGCAGCCCTGCCTGAGAGTCCAGTCCAGAAAGGTAAGGGCTCTCAGACCTCAGGGAAAGGGCAGAAAGTGAACACTTCATATTCACCTGACTTGCATGCAGCCTTGACAAAAAACAAAGATCTGGCTGCATTGCACCCTGACCCAAAAGACTACCAATAGGTGCTGTCTTTCCCAGAGCCTTCCATTTTCATCCACTAAGTCGGGATTCCATGCAATCCCCCACCTGTACACAAGAACGCTCCCAGACCTTCCAGTAAGCAATCTGCAAGGCCAAACCACCACCCTAAAGGCAGTCCCTTCAGAAACCGGGGTGATCAGGACAAAGGAACTCCTGTGAGGCAGGAAGATTAGCATCCACAAGCCTTTGGCTGGACTCAGTGGGAGCAAGCCAGTCCCAAGATGCGGGAATGATTACTAACAGACCATGTCCCAACCTTACATGTGTTCCACATCCACAAACTGGAAAAAATGTTGAATTAAATATGAAACAGGAAACAAAGATAAAGAGCTATGCACACAAGTACACACACACACACGCACACACACAGTCTTCTAGTTAGCAGGAGAGGAAAGCCAGTGGTGGCAATTTTTAATTAGAAAGGAGGACTAATAGCCGCCTCCCAAGGCCAAGGCCTTCATCTGGGAAGCACAGGCCAGCATTAACCCTTGCAGCCCCAGTGGTCCCACTCTAGAGAAAGCTCCTCAGGGTTTTCTAAGCCTGGTTTGTTAGCTGTAGAATCTTTAAGAAAAAGAAGGAGGAGGGCATGATGGGAGAAGCAAAGGGTCAGGAGAGAAGTGAGTCAACCCCTCCACCAGGATGGTGTGAGGGTGAAATCACCCAAAGCCTAACAGAAATGGGCTCAACTTCCAGCTCTTCTGTTTACAGCATGTGACCAGGGACTGCTTACTTACTCCATCTTCTGGTCTTAATTTTCCTTGTCTGTGAAATGGAGATGACAGTATGAATTTGACAAAGTTGAAAAGATTAAATGAGATAATGTGTGAAAAGCACTTGTTTGTCTGGAATATTAAAAAGGACTCAAACATGATGGCGATAGCTACTATTAAATTAGCTGAATTATTACCATTTAGTCTCCTCCACAGGAAAAGGAAATGGCAATCCACTCCAGTATTCTTGCCTAGAGAATCTCCTGGACAGAGGAGCCTGGTGGGTTGCTGTCCATAGGGTCACACAGAGTCGGACGCGACTGAAGCAACTTAGCATGCATGCATGCATTAGAGAAGGAAATGGCAACCCATTCCAGTATTCTTGCCTGGAGCATCCCAGGGACAGAGGAGCCTGGTGGGCTGCCATCTATGGGGTCGCATAGAGTCAGACACAACTGAAGCAACTTAGCAGCAGCAGCAGCAGTCTCCTCCATGTGTCCGAGACAGCTATGTGCTACCATGAAACACAAGAGGATAAACTCCCTCCTTAGAGAGTGAGTTCAAAGTGTGTGGGAGGTGAGGGGAGAGTGAGTAGGCACTCCTAACATTAAAGGGGTGATCGCCCCCTCCCCCCGACCCTCACCGAGGGCATAAATTGACAGACTGGAGGAGGCTGTCCTTCAGGGAATCCCTCCACTCGCAAAGCAAGAAACAGGAGCTAAAGCTCCTCTTCCTCCAGCCCCTTTCCCACCCATCAGTTGACTGAGTGGCGTTTGACTCAATCACAAGTAACGATGTAGGTCCACGGGTTTTCCCCCTTTCTCTTCCCAAGACCATGTGAGCAAGGCAGAAGGTAGTGGGCTTGGTTTCTAAAGCAAGAGTGGCCATTTACAAGTACTCATTATGGTCCTGAAAGAACTATTCATATCTAAAAGAACATGCAAACAGTTAGTGCAAAAAACGTGCTAGGTACACAGCAGGTGCTCAATAAATATCTGCTGAACAACCAAATGGATAAAAGTGATCTGTCCCCACAGTGGCTACTCTTGAGGCACCCACACCCCAATGAAAGGCACACGTCAAAAGAAATTCCCCTTTCAGTAAGTTTCCAGGTATGTGTGCATGCTCAGTCACTCGGTCATGTCCAACTCTTTGAGACCTCAAGGACTGTAGCCCATCAGGTTCCTCTGTCCATGGAAGTTCCCAGGCAAGAATACTGGAGTGGGTTGCCATTTCCTCCTCCTGGGTCAGGGTCTTCCTGACCCAGGGACTGAAGCTGTATCTCCTTTGTCTCTCCACTGGCAGGCAGATTCTTTATAACTGCAAGTTATAAAGGGAAGTGCAAGGTCACAAAAAGCAGTTAAATTCAGCCTCCAAACTCATTTCTAATTCTATAAAATCAGTTTTGGAAAGAACTGAGTTCTCCTCTCTCCTCTCTCTTTAATCCCTTCACCTATTACCCACATACTTTTACTAAGACATTGAACCCAAAAACCTGACACCACATAGTAGGTTCGCATTAAATACTTGTGGAATAAAAAGTAATTTAAAAATGCATTTACTGACATCAGGAGCCATATGCTGGCCCTATGCAACTGTCAGAGTAAGACGGCAGCAGAGCCTGGAGCAAGCCAGCCATGTGAGATTTCTTCCATCAGCATCTCCTACCAGATATTAACAGGATATGTATGCCTAAATGAGAGCACAAATCCAGACCTGCTTCAGGAGGGCAGCACTGCTGGCTCACTCCACTGACTCAAGCCACATGTTTCAGAAAAGAACAGTCTACATTATTTTTTTTTCCAGTCTACATTATTTATTAGCAGTAGGAACAGTGCCAATAATTCACGTTTTGTGAACATTTATATGCCAGGCCTCATGCTGGTTGATTTACATCACAAGGATGAAAGGAGGTTATGTTACTCCCATTATAGAGATAAACTGAGGCCGAGAGAAGTGAAATAACTTGCCTGAGGCCACACAGCCAGTCTGTGAGACCCCAGAGGGCCTTCCTACCCCATCTCTCCAACCCGTCCCAGCTTCCAAGCCTACCCAACTGCGCCCATTCCTCAAACACCTAGGACCTGTGTGTCAGCACTCCTTGGCCTGGAAAGCCCTTCCTGACTTACAAGACTGTACTCAAATCCTGCTGCTTCCTGGAGCCTCCCTGGCCACACTCCCTTCGCCCCTGCCCCACACAGCCCAGGAAAAACACCCCCGCCCTGCTCTGTGCCCTGAGCATCATGCCACAAACCCAAGACAACCCAAGCACGGTCCGGAGCCAGTGCCACTGTCCCTCCAGCACCTAGCACGGTCACCCGCCTGCCCCACAGCACGAGCCCAGCACAAGTCCTGCAATTAAGTGAAATCACACATGTCCTTCCCAACAACCCCCCACCCTGACCCAGGGAGACGCCCCTTCTAGTCCCCTCTCGGCTCTCTGGGAAGGGACTGACCAACGGGGTATGGGTGGAGCCAAGAGAAGAAAAGGACTGGGCAGACTCCTCCCCAGACAGGGCCAGGCAGGGGTCCAGGCCCAGGGAGTGCCGGCGGTGGCTTCCTCCCGCTTCTGCAGCAGGTGCTGGTGGTGGCAGGTGCTGCTCAGTCTGAAGTGGTCCGAGGCCATTTCGGCTCTGGGTGGTGGTGACCCTGACCCCGCAGTCCTCCTGCTCCTGCGGTTTCCTACAGGCCACTCCCTGGCCTCCCCTCTGGGGCGCTCCATGACCTCCTTGCTTTTATCCCAAGGAAGTCAGCAGAGCAATTTACTTCCTGGGCTTGTATTCAAGGCCAAGGGCTTCCTCCCTGTCAGAACAAGAGGCCACTCCTCAGAAGTCCCAGCTTTTCCTCTCTCTCTTATCAAAAAACTCTTGAGCAGAAAGGAGCTGGTTGGGGCTGATGGGGGTGGGGGGCATCTTCCCATTGAGACACCTGTAAAGGACTGGACCCAGGACCTGGGAGGGAAGCACAGGGCTCCTCTTCCATGGAAGGGCTGAGGGGCTTGCTTGCGGTCTTCCAGCAACACAACAGACTAAAAGAACTATAGGAAATTCTTTCCAACCCCGACATTTTATGTTCTTTCTGGAGGCTAGTCAGAGGTATCTACAGTTTAGGTGGCTACAATTTATTGTCCAAGCCAAGATATTTTTCTAAATAAAAGGCATAAACTGGGCCTACCCCCTGGCAAACTGGGATGTCTGGTCCCTCTATCAATGTGGTTGAGGGCAAGCAACACTTCCCCAGAATTCAGGTTTGCCTAACTCCAGACCTGGAAACACTGTTCAAACTTTTCCAGAAGAAATAGCCACTTCTCATAAAGATTTTGGCCAACCACTTCTCTGAATAACATAATAAGATACATAATAAATTATGATGTAATCTGGCCTTTGCCTGAAGTCCTCTGGTTTCTTCTGTAGATGCTCTACACAGAGGTGCATGTCAAGGGCATTCTCCAAGCAGGGCTGCTGCTGCTGCTAAGGCGCTTCAGTCATGTCCGACTCCGTGTGACCCCGTGGACAGCAGCCCACCAGGCTCCTCTGTCCACGGAATTCTCTAGGCAAGTACTGGAGTGGGTTGCCATTTCCTTCCCCACTGAGCAGGGCAGAACACCCACAAAGAAGACTGAGGACACTAAGTGGTCTGTGCTACTGAAGTCGTCTGTCAGTACTGCCCCTTCTGAGGGGTGTGGGGTGGGGAGAAGGGAGAGGCAGGGCCTTTAACCAACTTTCCCAGGTGGAGAAGGGGAGGGAGACTAGCCACTAATAACCAGGTAGAGTCTCTTTGGGTGTCGACCTTTGGGGTGCACCAACATGCTCCAGGGAAGTGGCAGTTGGAATAATGGGGTGGTACTTAACTCCCTCCCCCCGAGCAGAATATGGGCCTAGCTCCTGGCTCTCCTTTCTCCGTCCCCCTGGCTCTACTGTGGGAGCTCACTGCAGCCCAGGGTTCAGTGTCAGGACCCAGGGGACTCAGGGCAGCCTGCCTTGATAAGCCCAAGCAGACAGAGGGCACCC
Organism: Cervus elaphus; assembly: GCF_910594005.1. Taxonomy (NCBI): domain Eukaryota; kingdom Metazoa; phylum Chordata; class Mammalia; order Artiodactyla; family Cervidae; genus Cervus; species Cervus elaphus. Next base: position 54,512,294 of record NC_057823.1, on the reverse strand, counting down.
TTCTGGCTCCCCTATTAGGTGAGGGAAACTCTGGGATGGCGACTCAACAACCTTTCCCTTGCATTCCTGCATCCCCTCTGTCATGTGGGGACATCAGGAACAATGACCACCGGTGACCAAGAATCCTTGACTTCCCAGGATAGTCACCTCAGATATGAGTGTGTGTGAAACTGAAAATCAAAGAATCAGATGCTGTGGGAGAGTCCCTAGAGGGGAGCCTGTTTCCCCACATTCAGTCAGTTTTGCCACACCCCTGTAGCACCTGTACTCTTATATTCTATACAGTCCACCAAAGCAAATCCATTTTTAAACTTAAATACACAGTTTAGTCTTATACCAAACATAAACATCTATGAAATAATATTTTATAAACATGCTTTTACATGGATAAGATACCAGCATTTAATGTGTATGTGTATATATTTTAACACATGACTGCTAAACTTTAAAAAAAAATTTATCTATGTATCTCTTGAAGTCATCTCACAATTTGGGAAACACAGATGAAAGGGCTCAAGGGTCTGAGCTCAGGTCACCAGCAGGAGAGGACAGTAGAGCGGGGATTTATTCTCCAGGCTTCCTCCCTGTAGAGTCCTCTTGAGCTGGCTGGGCCCTCCCTCAAAGCCACAGCTCCTGGCAGGGATCCTTTGCATATACCACCCTTAGTGGGGCCTGGTACCTGTTCCCTCTTTGCTCCTTGAGGTGCCAGAGTGCTTGGGAAAGCTGACACTTTATCTCTGTTCCTCAAACCCAACTCACACTGTCAAAAACTTAGTTCAGTTCAGTTCAGTCGCCCAGTCGTGTCCGACTCTTTGCGACCCCATGGACTGCATCATGCCAGGCCTCCCTGTCCATCACCAACTCCTGGAGTTTACTCAAACTCATGTCCATTGAGTCGGTGATGCCATCCAACCATCTCATCCTCTGTCGTCCACTTCTCCTCCCGCCTTCAGTCTTTCCCAGCATCAGGGTCTTTTCCAGTGAGTCAGTTCTTCACATCAGGTGGCCAAAGTATTGGAGCTTCAGTCCTTCCAATGAATATTCAGGACTGATTTCCTTTAGGATGGACTGGTTGGATCTCCTTGCAGTCCAAGAGACTCTCAAGAGTCTTCTCTAACACCACAGTTCAAAAGCATCAATTCTTTGGCACTCAGTTTTCTTTATACTCCAACTCTCACATCCATACGTGACTACTGGTAAAACCACAGCTTTGACTAGATGGACCTTTGGTGGCAAATTCAATGTCTCTGGTTTTTTAATATGCTGTCTAGGTTGGTCATAACTTTTCTTCCAAGGAGCAAGCGTCTTTTAATTTCATGGCTGCAGTCACCACCTGCAGTGAGTTTGGAGCCCCCCAAAATAAAGTTTGTCACTGTTTATACTGTTTTCCTATCTATTTGCCATGAAGTGACGGGACCAGATGCCATGATCTTAGATTTCTGAATGTTGAGTTTTAAGCCAACTTTTTCACTCTCCTCTTTCAGTTTCATCAAGAGGTTCTTTAATTCTTCTTCACTTTCTGCCATAAGGGTGCTGTCATCTGCATATCTGAGGTTATTGATATTTCTCCCGGAAATCTTGATCCCAGCTTGTGCTTCATCCAGTCCAGCATTTCTCATGATGTACTCTGCATATAACTTAAATAAGCAAGGTGACAATATATAGCCTTAATGTACTCCTTTCCTGATTTGGAAACAGTTTGTTGTTCCACGTCCAGTTCTAACTGTTGTTTCCTGACCTGCATACAGATTTCTCAGGAGGCAGGTCAGGTGGTCTGGCATTCCCATCTCTTTAAGAAAACTGGTTCTTTGTTATACCCTTTGCAAACTATCCAGCTGAATGTACCATCTACATCCTGTCCGGACCTGACTCATTTGTGTAAACATCTCATATAAAACCTCTCATACAAAATATAAAACTATGACAAAGGCCCCAAGAAATGATGAAAAAAGCTTAGAAACAGATAGCTTATAAGAAAGAAGTACACAATAGTGAACAAATGGTGGGCAAGTATCCAATGTATTTAATGTATTCATATACATTAAAAAGTCTAAGGACCATGATATACCTTTCATATCAGCAGAGAGTAAACCACAAGAACCTCCCTAGGGCTGATCAGGCTGTGGAAGAAATGGCACTCCATCTTTTGCTGGTAGCAAGGAATGGTGTATAAGAGCGATTCATAAAAATGCTTAGATCTGTGAACCAGGTAACCAACTCCTGGGAATTCATTGAGGAAATACATCATAAAAATGATAAAAGGAAAACTGCACAGAGGTCCTTCTTTGGACTTTATCAGATAAAAAAAATTTAAAAGTGTCTAGATTCCCAAAAGAGTAGATTGGCTAAGTAAATTATGCTCCATCTCTTCCATGAAATATTATGCAGTCTTTAAAATCATAAAGACTTCATAGAAATGTTTATAATGCATATAAAGCCAAGCAAAAAAAATTAAATAATACAGGTACTATGATTAACATCATGTTTGAATACCCAAGAACAAAGACTGGAAGCACTTATTAGATTCAAGTGATGAGATTATGAACATATTTTTTCCTACAAATATTTTCTTTACTATTATAGTATACTTAATACACTGCTAGCACAATATTATTTTGACAATCACATGTAAAAAGGAAAAATTTTAATTTCCAAAGTAACAAATGCCTTATGGATAATAACTGTAGTTAGTCTCCTACCTTCTCTAAATTCCTGGTTCTTTTAACTGCTGGAAACAGAACACCATGATGTGGTGAGTGGAGCATAAACTTTCAGATAGAGCTGAGCTCCTGGATTTAAGAGCTGTGAAGCCCTCAGTAAATTATGTAACTTCTCTGAGCTCCAGTTTCCTCACTGAAATATTGGATGATAATGTTTACCTATCCTCCAGGGTTTTTAAAGGTAAGTGCCTAGTACAGGAGAAGTGCTCAATAAATAATCGCTATCAAGCCAGACAATCCACTGGTGCTTATTTCTACAAGTGTATTTGGGCTGACACGTTTTGCTACTCCACTTTCAATGTATACATGTCTTTCCCCCCAAACTGGATGGTGAATTCCTTAAGGGGCACCTCCTCTGGAGTTAGCCCTAGGATGAAGCCCACAGGACATACTCCATAAATATCAGGTGAATGATGGATAGATATCCATTGATCCCACTGTTAATCTTTTGAAGGGGGCAAAAATAAAGGCTGGAAACATCTGAACATTCAGAAAGAGGTTGATGAAATCTATGATCTCCCACAAGAAGAGATTCAGGGTGAGAAATAATGACAGTACGCTCCCTCCAAAGGCCCTCCCAGCTCATTCCAAAAATGGAGCAAACACAGGACCCAGGAATGAAGCCTCCCCTCCCCAGACCCCACCCAAGGACCTCGCCTGGAAGGAGAAAATTCTGAGTAGAGGGTCCACTGCTGAGGTGGGCACACTGCTGAGGAAGGGCTGTTAGCCCCATGTAGTGCTTCAGCCCGTTTCTGAAAACTTGAGGGATTATAGGTGAACGTGGAGAAAATGAAGGAAGACAAAATGCTAACCTTTCATCACACTCAATCTTCAGCCCCAAAGATGTCCTCAACTCCTTACTTTAAAAACTGGTCATGAAAAGGAAAGAATCTAGCATTTACCCCATCTTTTCAGAAGGCATTGTATTTCAGGGTAATCAGATAGTCCCATGCAACGAGGGAGAGCTTTTCTTTACAGAGTTTAGGTAATAAATGTAGCAGGAACAAAAAAAAAAATCAGGAAATCACTTTTTGCAACATCAATGACATAGTTGGTTCAGACAGGGATTGTCAATGGATGCACAGGTTTGGGGGGAACTAGACAGTATTCAAGATGGGACCCAAGTCTCACCTCACAAATTGTTTGCTGGCAGCAAACTCCCACTCTCCTCTGGTCTTTACTCCTAGTTAGACCTCCCATCTTCCAAAAAGCCAATAGGAGGGCAAAGCAAATTTTTTTTTTTTTTAATCCTCCTGTTTTCTTTAAAAGCAAACCTCCAGGAGGAATCCTTTTCTGGATCTCCACAGAATCTGGCTCAGAGTAGAGGGGAGAGGGGCGGTTCTAGACAGACCCAGTGCCTGATGAAAGAAGAGAAACAGACTCAGAGCTGGAGGCTGGTGAAGCCCTGCCTGGAGTGTCCATCACAGCTGGGCACTGATCCTGTGAAGTCAGCATCGTTCTCCATTCACAGAGAGGGAAACAGTCTCAGAGACTATTAAGTAACTTGCCCAAAGCAGTTCAGCTGATGTGCAATAGACTTTAAACAGTCATTTCAGAAAGCAGAGCCTGAGTTCACCAGCTGTGGAAGCTAATCTGCCTCTCCCCTAAAAAGACTGTGGGGCTGTCATCTCTAAATACATCAGTCCCACCCCCACTCCTGCTTCAGGGCTCAAGGCAGGTTGGTCAGTTTAGAAGCATTGACCCCCCACTTACTAGGAACTCTAAACTGGGTTAGGCTCTTGCAAGGCTCAGAGGCAGAAACCTGGCCTCTGTCCTGTTGCTGCTGCTGCTGCTAAGTCGCTTCAATCATGTCCGACTCTGTGCAACCCCATAGACGGCAGCCCAGCAGGTTCCCTTTGTGGAGACAACACTGAGAAACGTGAGGGAGTAACCAACCTCACTACAAGGCTCTTTCCCCAGCAGCAGCTTTTGCACTTGGTTCCTCTTGCTACTGTGCATGTGATGAAGTATTTAGAGGATCTCTATCTCAGCAGTTGATGGCTATAGGCTCCTTAAGCTCAGGATCTTGTCTTATCTTTATACACTTAACACCTGCAATGCTGGGAGGTGTGGGCAAACTAAATGTGATGGGAAAGAGTGTGACAGATGTGCAGAGATGGTGCCAATTCTCCATCTTATCTATCCTGGTTGGGTCTTACTCCCCCCCATGCCAATCATTCCAGAATTCCTCCAAGGAGCCGGGTTCCCTGAACTTTCTCCCCAGATGGAGAGGGGTATTGTCACTTCTGCCAGAGCTGCACAGAGATGCTAAGGACCTTGTAGGAATTTTCTGACTGAAGGTCAACCCCAGGCACTAAGCTTTGTTGACTGTTCTGTCCTTAAGTAGGTGGGTACATTTTCAGTGCTGGTCCCCATTTGCCCCAGCCCCTGGCTGCTAGGCCATCCAATTCTCCTTGAGGGATGGGAACTCACCAGGCAGATGGGATCAGCTATCTCTCATCCAGCCCTGAGACCCGGGAAAGGGGGCAGAGAGAGCAATAGAAGCCCCCACCCCCACCCCAATTGGGAGAAAGCCTTGTTTGTGTGCAGAGTGACGCAGTTAAGACTATTTCCTGGATCAGGCCTGCCCACCTCAGCATGTTCTCTGGGATCTGGTGGGAGAAGAGTGTGACACACAGCTTCTAGGTGCTCAGGCTCCAAGGACGCGGGTCCCTAAGTGCCCCTAAGTAGGCAAATAACCCCTCCCAGACCTGGAGCCACTGTCTTTCTGTTGGCGGCGGTGGCTGGGCAAATGAAAATCTCAGCAACAACAGCTTCTCCCAAGAAAACCTCCCTCCCTCAGTGTCCGTGCCTCTGTAGGCTGGCATTTCATTCAGTGCCACATTTTCCTGCCTCCTTCCCAGGATGCACTGAAAACACACGTGGGAGTTTCCAGGCTCCCACGTGGCTGTAATGACTCCACAGTATTCCTCACCATACGCTATTCACCGACACAGTTTCTAGAACCTACAGTACATACATACTGCCAAGTACATTCTTGCCTTCCAAAGTCTTTTTTCATTTTGGTCCATCACGTCAAAATTATTAGTGTTACAGGCCAAATTTCAAGGCAGAAGAAAATCTGGAAAAGCATAAACCTGGAATTCTGTCCTTGTTGGTTTTTAAAGTCACACTCCAACTTTTTTAAACACATACTCAAATTTCAGATGGAACAATTCTGACATTACCTATTTATACTCAAAGATATTCGAACTAAGAGATTCAGCTCAAAATAGTAAACACTTGAAGCTGCATCCTAGCCGAAGATGTCAACACTCAGTGAAGCCTCATTAGTCCTACTTCCTATTGTGACAAATTCATATAAAACCGTTGTGACAAGGCTGCTTCCAGGACCTGCCCCCACCCTGCCCTGCCCCCAACACCAGTTTTTTTGCAAAGCTAGTTGTCTAAATACCACTGAACAAGAGCACTTTTCACAACTTCATTTTGCCCTGTTAACTCTAATTGTTCTATCTCTAAACCCTTCTAGCCAGAAAGCTTTTGTGAATGCTTCCTAATGTGTTGCATGATGGTTTGGGGCAAGTTCTGGCTTCTGACCAGGGCTGGAACTTCAGCTCCACTCTCCCTGATCTATGGCTTTGGGCAAGCAACTCAACATTTCTCTGCCTGAGGTTCCTCTCCTGGAAACTAGAGATGCTAACAGGCCTCAGGCTCCATATGTGGTTCACTATCAGTTTTGTTCTGCTCTTGTCCTGACTTGGCAGTTCTCCCGACTTGCAATCCCATGCTGCCGAAGTCACAGATAGGGAATACGTGTGGGCGACAAGTGGGCAGGTGGTCTGCATGACCTTGGGGGCCAAGTTCCCCGGTGACCCGGGGGATGCTATTTTAGCATCATGACCCTCAGTCTAGAATAGACCCTAGGAAGGGACCATAGGAAGGGAAGGAAGACTCCTCCTGTTCTTTCAAGCTCTCAAAGGTCTCCATTTCACTGCCCTTAGCAAACCCCCACCCCACAAGCCACATCATCCTGGATAACCTTGGTTTCCACAGTCAATGCCTCCCTGCACTTGGGAGGGCCTGCTTGGCCCTTGACCTCCTCCTGCAGGGTCACCCTGTGTTTTCTTCAAGGTGCCTTGGGCACAGTCCACCCAGTGAGGGTCCAGCTCTCTCTGAGAAACCAAAGTCTCTTTCCCCTCAAAGCAGAGGTCGAAGCTGTGGAGCTCAGCTGGGCCAGCCAGCCGCCTGCCCTTTCAGCCCAAATCCCAATATGTGGGTTGTTTCCACAACATTGCCTGAGTGGGGGAGGAGAGGGATGGGAACTGGGACACAATCTAAATATTCACTGACAGACGATTAAAGTAAATTATGAAACAATCAGGTGATGGAATACGACCCACATTTAAAATGATATGATGCCAGGCAATGAAAAGAGATTCTCAGGATAGGCTAAAACTAAAAGCAGGCTAAAAAGAGTTTAACCTGCAGAGTCAAGCAGGTTGAAAGTTGTTCAAAAACCTTTCCCATGCCTGTGTGTTTATGCATCCCACATCTAGATACATAGGAAAGAGCCAAAAATATCCTGGAAAAAGATGCACCAAAATGTTCCCAGGGCAGTCACTGTGTGGCGGAATTGGAGGAAATAATTTTCTTCCTCTTTTTGCTTATCACCAGTATTTTCAATAACGGTCATGCATTACTTTTGGTAAGAGGAGAAAATTAACTTCAAAAGAACGTTTAGAATTGCCTCACCTCTAGTCTCTGTGGCTGAGTCACATCTTACAGAGAGAAGAGATGAAGCCTGGGCGGAGCTCCCCAAACTTGCCTTCCCCTCCAGCGTGTGTCACTGGCGTTCCTTCCCAGGGGCAGATAATGAGTTTCTCGACAGCAGAGCTGGCCCATCTCAGGGCCAGGATGGTGCTGGCAGGAGTCACTTTTTAACAGGTCCCGACATGTGTTTCCAGTAACGCTGTTTGTGGCCGCTTTCTTCTCTTATCACTCCTCCCGTGACCTTTACTGGTTACAGACTTACTGGCTGGAGCCAGGTGGATTTGTTTGATTTTTGTTGATGGTTATTAGTAAGAGGAAGTGCCAGAAGGGATTACCTCAAGTTTAAACCTATTTCCAGCAGAGTCCCGGGGCCTTTAATTACACATCTCAGGTCTGTTTGGTAAAGAAGTGGTCAAAGATGTGCTTTTTATCTCCCTCGGAATCTCCTGCGACTGGCAGCGCGCCATGTGCGCCTGGTGTTCCTGTAAACTCCAGCCATGGGCTCCTGAGGAGAGGAGGGCGGCGGTGGAAGATGGCGGCCAGTGAGAGACATTTTAAAAATCTCTGTACCTGGAACTCCCTGGTCAGGCTGTGCCATTTTGGGGGCACAGTCAGCAGAGGAACTCTACCCCTGGAGAGCTAGAATTTTGTTTGCGGAATTGGAGCTATGGCAGCTTCCAGAGAAGAACCCCAAGTCAGCTACTGCTGAACTACAAGGATGAAGACAGTCAGAATGCAAAATGCCCAGGCCCAGTCCAAAAGCAGATGTCTTTTTTCTTCGTTTTCTTGCAGGTTCGTTTTCACATCTTGACACTGAAATATTAACAGCCTGTCTGACCCTGGGGAGGCAGTAGCCGTCTGGAAAGTACCACATCAGCTGTGGCGCAGAGACCAACGTCACTTCCGGTACAGGTGCATCTAGTCTGAGAGACCGGAACCAACCGGTCCCCAAAAAGAACCTTTCCCACTATGACTTCTCCAGGCCGGTGAAAGAAGACTCCCAGAATCCACCACTCTCCACCCACTGCAGGCCCTCTTTTGTTTTACTTGCCCATTGAAGGGATTGCCAAATGACAAAGTTGCTAAAAATCCAAGACCGGGAAGTTTAACACATAAACTGGAAGTTTAACACATAAACTGCAACTTTATTGGGAGGCGGCGGGGTGGGGGTGGTGGGGTGGGGTTGGGAAATGGGGATGCTCCATTTCTGAGGGTCTTAGCACACTTTTGGCACAACAGTCAAGTCAGGAAATGAAGAATTACTCTTCAGCTGCTTGTATTAAAGACACAACATTGTAGGTCAAATGCACACAGAATTCCAGAAATAGGACTGCAAGTTTCCCTTTAATTTACGGCCAAGAGGGTTGGAATTTGGGGAGGGACATTTGGTTAGAATGGAAACGGGAACAAATGGGGTTTGGTTAGAGGCCTCTTTCATCCAAGGCTGGGACCCCTTACCACCCAAATTCTGCCCCTGGCAAGGCTATTTCTTCCATAATCCCCAGGATCGCAACAGTTTCCTTTCAGCAGGAGCACACAGCATTGAGTACAGATTCTTGCCTCAGTCTCTGGAATCCTGCAACCCTGCAAGGCTAGCTAAGTATAATATGCTTTTTCTTGGCACCGCTGCCTCATTAGAGCAATGAAAACATGCCCTGAAAGACACAGAAGAGCGTCTTCCCTGGAGTCAACTCAGCCACTTCTGAGGCTCCCAGCACCGTTCTCCATGAAGTGGGCCTGGGCGAGAAAGGCTGCCTGGGGTGGGAGTGGAAAGGCTATTTTAGTTCACCAGCAATTCTGCAGCAACAGAGACACACAGCTTTTACATCTTACATCAAGGATTGTTTCAAGTGTAGGACCCATACCCTAAGAGTACCTTAAATAATGTTAGGTGGCATAACATGTTTCATTTTAATGGTTATGTATTTTAGTGTGAATTTGAGAAAAATGAAATTAGTACATCAATGGTTATTTCATGAATGTTGCTTAGGATGAGGCTAAGTGATAACAAAGTGAGTAATAATAAAAAAATTAAACTAAAAACTAATTTAACAATATAGGTGATATAGAAATAGGACAAAAATCCCATGAAGCCGATTTTTAAATGACCAAAGTTTGGGACCATTCTGTGCCAGCTGACAAATTAACCAAAGTATATGAAAAGCTCAGACTAGAAACAGCTTTCCATGATGCTAAGAGCTATGGAATCAGAAAGCCAACGTTCAGATGCTAGCTCTATCGTTACATTAGCTCTGTGACCTTGGACAAATTCCAACTCTTTAAGCAACAGTTTCTTCATCTGTAAAATAGAAATGAACATTCCTTTCTCATTAGAGTGTTCTGAGCGTTGAATGAGGTAATATTAGTAAAGACTTTAGCACAGCACCTGGCATATAGCAAGAACTTCAAAAGATTATAAATGGAAAGTACTCATTGCTAAAGCAGGTTACTCATCAATCTGTCCTGAAGAGTTCCTTCCAGGAAAATGCAACCCAAATAGTACAGGAACATTTAGCCCTTTGGGTCATGGATCTGCTCCCAGAGAAATATGCATGCAGACACACATACAAATCCCCAAACTGCATAAATTCTAAGGTATTCACGGCTGACACCTTTAGCTGTTTCCTGAGCTGACTGCAGACCTGGTCAGCTAAGATGGAGAGCTGGATTATAAGAGGTACCTCCACTACTTCTGCCCCAGGGAGGCCTGGCATCATCCCATTTTCTGGATGCATTCCTAAACTGGATTTTGGTTCTCTCTGACTGCCTAACACAAAGGCTACCACAGCTTTACTCTCTACATGGGCAGAATGCAAATAAGATCTCAAGGACCTACACACCCCTCTACACTCAGTAACTGGCTTGTTCTCCCCACCCTATCTCAGTGCAGTACAGCCTGGCCTTGCAATTTTTAACTTGGTGCTAATGGAGCTGGGTAAACTCAAGAGACCAGCAAATGTACATGGAAAACCAGGGGCCCTGATAAGCTGCTGATACGGTGTGCCTGTGCTTCCGCCAGTTCTATTTAAACACTGATAGACCCCTGCACAAACAAGAAACCCTTTGTGCTCTGAGCATCTGCAACTGCCATCCGGAGTCCATTCTGGACATGGCCAAAGCTCGGAGTAGGCGGAGTGGGGGTGGGAGAGAGGCAAAGCTTTCCTGCTCTTTATCAGACAAGTGTACACAGGGAAGACCAAGCTGATCTTCAATCCTAGGGCTCCAAATCTTTCTCTCTGCCCCCTGCTCCTCTCACAGCCATCTCTGAACAACTGAGATTGAGATGTTTTCTAGAAAATTCACTGCAGATCCTTCAAGCAGGACATATGATGAGCTAGTTCAAGCCATGACCTACCCATATCACACCAGTGGGTAAGAGATGACTGACTTATCTCACAAAGAAGCAAGGAGTGGGGAGCTGGTGAGTTTCCCCAAGTGCCTTAATATCAATCAAAAAAGGAGTCAAGGTTAAGCCCAGAGAAACTCCAAGAAAGTCAGATGCTATGGAGCTAAAGGACAGCAGCTGTTTCTCACAACTGTTTGAATTTTGGTTTATTTAGCAAAAAAAGTTTGTAAATTCACATTCTGAGTTTGAATTTCTTTCTTGAATATTAAGACGATAAGAGCCTCACTCCTCAAAGTAGGGTTCTTCTGGATGGGTAGTTTGGGCATCATCTGGGAGCTTGTTATAAATGCAGAAGCTTGAGCCTCAGACCCAAACTTCTAAGTAAGAATCTGCACTTTAACAAGATCCCCAGGCAATGCATATGCTGGTTACAGTTTGATAAGCATTGGTTAGAGTATTTATAAAGCTCTAGGAAAAGTCTGTTAAATGAAAATAAAATATTATGGATTGTTTCTTTTCAAGTTTGCGACAGATCTTAACCTAAATATCAGTATAAAAAATAAAGTTCAATGTAAAAGAACAAGACTAATAACAGAAGACCTGTTGATATAATTTGTTCTCAGTAATCAGCTCTCAAATATAAATGAAGACATTCGTTGTTGTTCAGTCATTAAGTTGTGTCTGACTCTTCGCGATTCCATGAACTGCAGTTTCTCACAAATAGCTCAATATATATATCAGTTGGGCAGCTTCAAACACCCTCTCTGACATGAAAACAGGATTATGCTTAGCAGTCCAAAGATTATATGCTCTTCCCATGAAGGTTCACACGTGTACACATTTGAATTAGCTATATACATAGGTCCTTGTTGTTTATCTATTTTATATATAGTAGTGTGTATATGTGGAGAAGGCAATGGCACCCCACCCCAGTACTCTTGCTGGAAAATCCCATGGACGGAGGAGCCTGGTAGGCTGTAGCCCATGAGATCACTAAGAGTCGGACACGACTGAGCGACTTCACTTTCACTTTTCACTTTCATGCATTGGAGAAGGAAATGGCAACCCACTCCAGTGTTCTTGTCTGAAGAATCCCAGGGACGGGGGAGCCTGGTGGGCTGCTGTCTATGGGGTCGCACAGAGTCGGACATGACTGAAGTGACTTAGCTTAGCTTAGTTTAGTGTGTATATGTACTATATATAAAATAGATAAACAACGAGGACCTATGTATATAGCACACGGAACTACACTCAATATTTTGTAGTAACCTATAAGGGAAAAGAATTTGAAAAAGAATATATATGTAATATATATAATATGTTATACATATATAGAATATATATATAAAACTGAATCACTTTGCTGTACACCTGAAACTAATACAACATTGTAAACCAACTATACTTCAACAAACAAGAACAAAAACAAAACTTGTAAGCCAAAAAAATAAATAAATAAAAGAGTGCCTAGGTTTGGATCCTTGCTTTGTGTGCTGTGTGACATTACCTAAGTTATTCAACTTCTCTGAGCCACCTCCCTCAGTGTAAAATGGGGATAATAGAACTTCTACTATTGAATTATTATAGGATTAAAAGATTATTATGCATGAAAAGTACTATAACAGCACTTAGATACACAAAGTGCTGAATAAATGTAAGCCATTAAGAAGAAATTAGTATTGAAATACTGTCTTAAGATGCCCTTCTGTGTAATCTGAGAGACAGAGTGAGGGTCTTGTCCTGTCTCTGCCTGGCATTAGCTCTAAGAGCCTGCAGGAATCACCTCACTCTAATAGTAACTAGAAAGACCCACATCATCGGTTAGGCCTGCCTCACTGGCTTAGAGGGGGGATTAAGGAATCCTGTGAAATGAGCTGGGGAGCCTGAGGCCAAGGTCAGCCACTGTTGTAGCAGATGTTCTGTGCCTTCAGGCCAGAATCCACTCCCACTCCAGCAAAGGGGAGTTGGCTTGGTGGCTGGGAGCCTGGGGGCAATGAAATAGTAAGTGTTTGTAGATCACGAAAGGGCAAGAGAATAAAAAGAGGGAATGGGGTAGGTGCACTCCCAGGACAGGTGCTGCATCTTTGTTAGCAGTTCACACTCTAACCCAATCTAACAACACCAACCCAATCAACCTCGGCCTCACCGCTTTGGAGCCCTAAGGTGGAAGTCTGTTAACCTCCCTGGTTAAAAAGGGCCTCTGTTTTTTAAAGTATAAAGTGAGGATAATAGTACTACCCACCTCAAAGATTTGGGATGATGATTAAATGAGGTAATGTGTATAAAGAACGAAGCAGCAGGGTACTTAGCACATGGTAAATGCTCCATAAATAGTACCCATGACTATGTATCTATGATAGACGTCTGTAACATAGCAATCTTACAGTAGGTTCAATCCTTAGGGCCAAGGAGTTGGATGTGAATATCAGGTGAACAGAGAACTGGAAATGTTTTGGTCACACAATGAGTGAAAGACTAAGATTATGGGAAGTCTTTGTTATAATTGTTGCAAAATCCTAGTCAGTCTCCTTAGGAATGAAACAGTGGAAAAAAGAGGCATTAGAAGTTGGCTTTAAAGACATTACCTTTTAGGATTCATCAGAACTAGCTGAAAAGCAGGGAGAGGCAAGATAATCTCCACTGCAGCAAGACTGCAAAAAAAAAAAAATTTTTTTTAATTGCTAACAAGCAGAATGGCTTAATAAGAGACCTCATCTCACAAGACTATCCTGGCAGCTAGTACTACACTATGTAAAAATGATAAAGCCACAAAAACAAGGCTGAAAAACAAAAACCAAAACCAAACAGTTGCTTCTGGCGAGTAGTGGGATTAGAGTTGAATTTTTGATTTGTTGGTTATTTTTGCAAAATCAGGGTATCTTCTGAAGCCCTGTAAAATCAAGGCAGGGAAATGTATGATGATCTGATAGTTTCAGGCGCAGTGAGAGATGATTTGCTGCGGGGGGATGTGGGGTGTGCAGTGGTTTTTAAGCCCCCCCTTTTTTTTTTAAGTTATGTAACATTTTTGTAAACAAAATCTTATTGAGATCCCATCTATAAAGCAGATAGAATACTGCTTTTATTGAATAAATTCATTTATAGGTTCAGTTTTTCCTTATTCCACTTAGGTGTAAATGAGAGCACAAATGTGTATCGGTTGCATATACATTTCAATAGACATTTTATTTGATTTTTTAATGGTTAAAGATATTTTTAGAAGATAAAATAGTATTTGTTGGAAGATGGTTCAGGAACATCGAGAGGATTGTGAAGATAAGGGCTAGGCAGGAGCCAGGAGCTTTTCCATCAGGACCATGTCTTCCAGAGATGCATGCGTCAGTCATTTGTGTCCATGCAGAGAGGGGAGGAACAGTGAGCAGAGGACACCCCAATGTCTTCTGTTTAATGACCAAACCAAACTAACACAGAGGGGCATGGAGAGGAGGTGAGCCCATAAAGGCATCATCTGTGCAAAGTTCCCCAGGTCCTACATGAAAGGAGAAAACAGGCAGGCATATGGGGTGGGAGTGGATTGGCTGGAAGCATCTACCTGGGGGCATTCAGGGATGCTAACTGGTGGGATTCAGGAAAGAAAATAAAGCATGTGATCTTATTGGGTGGGGCTCAGAAGGAAGGTGAAGAAGGCAGAGAGTAACTAGACACCATGGCCCAGGCAAGATGAGAAAGGCAAGGAGATGGCCCTCACTACAGTGGGAGAGAAGAGACTTGTAGGGTTTGGGACAGGCAAAGGCAAAGCCAGGGAGAGTGATCCATGAAGTACTGGAAACCTTGTTAGGGGGAGGTGCAGAGCGGCAGGTAAAGAAGATCTGGTGAAGAGCTGGGAAAGTAGCAAAGAATTTAAGGCAAGTGCAGAAAGAAATAAGGTGAAGGATAAGGAGTTCAAAGGATGCTTTGAAGACTTAAATCCACACAAAGATAGTGTATGGCAAATCTTGTCACATAATACAAATGGCCCGAGAAAAAAGGAGGCCAGAATTTCAGCCTACAGAACTCAGGAAAGAAAATGAGAATCAGAGTTTATTGGATTTATAGAGTGTTTTGATGTGACTGAGTGTTGAAAAATCATTTGCCAAGGGGAGGGAGACTTTGGTGGCTTGGCGGTAAGGAACGCGCAATGATACCTTTTATAGTAATCTGTGAGGATCAAATGAACATGGATATAAATATAAGGGCCTACAGAAACACATGATGGTATTACCAGAGAAGCAAGGGTAAGTCATACTCTCATCTGGGCAGCAGCACTCTAGGCGGAAAAGAGCAGTCTGATTTATCAGGGATGGTCTAATGACAGCCTTGACAAAGTGAAGGAATGAGGAAAGGCAGAATTTATGAAAGCTATGTGGTCCTCAAAAGGAAATGGATGCCCGGGTTTGAACAATGGGTTTGGGTTTTTAACATCCTGCCCTTGGATCCAGTGCTGTAGCTAGCTGGGGAGCTGTAAAGAGCTGTCTCCTGGTGACTGGTTCTTTAACTACATTATTTTGTTTAGAAATAAAGTGGCCTTGTGAAAAAAGATTCTGGAACACAGATTAGGAAACCAAAGTTTGAATAGGGCAAACGAATGACCTAAGACCACACAGCTGGCAAGTGGGGAGCGAGTGGACTCATGAGTGCTTCTCCCCTGGCAGTGGTTTTCCAGGTTCCTGCTTCACAAGAGCCCAGAGATGCTTTCCCACGCATCTTTCTTGACTCCTCAGTAAGAGTCTCTCCCTGCTTGGAGGGTATTTGGTAAGAAGATCTTTAGTGCTCCTCTGTTGAAAACTAAGTTAGGAGCAGGTCATCATAACTTGCAAAGTACAGTAAACTTCTTACACCTCTATGCAAATAAGGCAGAGAAGATGCTGGTGTATCAGGATTTCTTGCACAGGAAAGCACTTTGTCTTGTGTGCTGCCTTCTCCCTCACCAGAACCTCCCTGTGCCCAGGGGCTCCCTTGCACAAATTATGTGTACACCATAGCCAACACAAGGTCATACACATCATAGCCAACTAAGAGAAACGAGTATTTATCAAAGGATGGCCTGAAACATCTGTATTCAAGAAGCCAGAGCATTTCCATTATACATCAGTCCCAGCAATCTACCGTACAGCATAGTGCCCATAGTTAACAACACTATTGTGTACTTTAAAATCTGCTAAGAGGGTAGATCTTATGTTAAGTGTTAACATAAAAATAAAAAGGTAATAAAGAGGCAGGAAGAAACTTCTGGAGGTGATGGATATGTTCATGGCACAGATTGTGGTGGTAACAGTTTCATAGATGTAAACCATTCTCCAAACTCATTAAGTTGTATACATTTAGTATATACTGCTTTTGTATGTCAATCATATCTCGATAAAGTTGTTTACAAGAAATACAAATTTAAAATCCGGATCAAAAGTATGTATAATATATAGAAACCATATTTTTCAGAAGGTGGACTTTATCACTTCTAACACACAGGTAATTATCTAAATTTCATCTGTGATTCTTTACAAGGGGAATAAAATATGCAGATGGAGGTGAAGCCAAAGCCACTTGGTATGTGAGGACGCAGGAAAGTGTCTTGGCTTCCCTTCGGGTGTCTGATGTCACCAAAGCAGTGCTCTAGAAGGCCAGCCTGGGTAAACTCATGACCTCTGCTTTGCCCTTGTGTTCCCAAAAGTTTTATGGGAAGTTCACTAATAAACTAAGTGTGTAAATGCTCCATCATCAAATTAAAAAATAATAACCGCTACTGAAGCTGACTTACACTACATATTTTCTGCAAAACACATTTATTTACCTTTCCTTCTAATAAAATACACCCGGCAATAAATAAAAGGCAGTAAAAGTATCCATGACTTGCTATTAAAACTTGATATGTTTTTAATGACAATTTTTAGTATACTGTTTTTGGATGGATCTGGTACTATTTGAAAATAAGCACCCAACGAGGACACGATTGAGATTGGCACCAAAGTAAAAACACAATAATTTGTCCAAAGTACAGTGTGTATATTCAGAGAATTTAAATGTCTCCCCCTAAAAGATCAAATTGCACTTTAAAATGGTCAACATACTTCTACCAGTGAGCAACTTGTATAAAAATGCCACCATAAAACACATTAGTCTTTTTTTTTTCTTAAAGTTTAAACTACAGCCTAATGAATTTAGTTCATCACACGCTTACATAAATCCTACAGTGGAGGGGGGAAAAGAGTCTTTGAAATGTCAAACATTTTCTTCTCCCTTTCTTTCTCTTTTAAAGAAAACCTCTCAAAAAAAAAAAAAAAAGAAAAGAAAACCTCTCAAGAAGGTATCCAACCACTTCTTGGAGACATGTAAAAAAAAGAAAAAAAAAAAAGACTCGAACAAAAGGATTTTTTTTTTAAATTTTAGTCACTCTTTAAATTTATTCTTCAATTTAAACCAATTCTCTTTTATAGGGGGCTCCCAGCAATTAGTTGGCAATCTTATCCTGTGAGTTTGAAGAATTAAAGCAGAAGCAAAGAACAAAAGGAATGTATTTGCTACACTCTTCTGCAGGTCCCCTCTCTTAACAAATCAGACTTCATTTCCTCCAGGGCCCTCCCTACCCACCTAATCTTCTTTCTTTCTTCCTCCCATGGTCCTTTAGGAAAAGGAGTCTTAAAGGTAACATTATGGAATGCCATCTTAACTAAAATCCTTCAGAATATGCAAAGGTTGAAAGTGAATTTGGAAACTAGAGTGTGTTTTTCTGAGTCCTCGTTTTGGGATTCTGACAAAGTACAATTTTTTTTTTTTTTAAGTACAATTTCTTGATTACTGGATCTTAAACTGTAGCAGCAGGTAAAAAGCCACCCAACTTAGGTTTCCCAGAAGTTTGAACACACTCCCTTCCTTCTTGCAGACTATTTAGGACAGTGTTCACAGAAGGTCACCACATTAAAGGGAGCATAGCCTGGGAACAGCAGACATGACATCTGTCGAACTTACTCTTCCACCTGTCACGGACATGGGCCACATGAGCTCTCGGGGACTTTCAGGGGCCTGCTGGTCCATTCCTTTTCCTTTACCCTTAAGCCAATCCAGAGAAGGATTGACCCTATTTTTTAAGACCTCCAAGGAAGAATTTATGATCATTCTTAGACAGCCAGATATTCAGAAATTATTTTCCCTGTGGCTTTTCCCCATGGCTCTGCCGACACATTCCTTCCCATAGTGCTGCCATAAAAAGAAGAAAATATGGTAGTCATGAGCTTTGAGAAGACCTACATGAAGACAAAATAACTCTTAATTTTACTGAACAGTCAATGCCGTGAAAATACCCTAACGAAAAATTAACTCATAATTTTAAGTGTAGGTACACATGCCGGAGAAGGCAATGGCACCCCACTCCAGTACTCTTGCCTGGAAAATCCCATGGACGGAGGAGCCTGGTAGGCTGCAGTCCATGGGGTCGCTAAGAGTCGACACGACTGAGCGACTTCACTTTCACCTTTCACTTTCATGCACTGGAGAAGGAAATGGCAACCCACTTCAGTACTCTTGCCTGGAGAATCCCAGGGATGGGGGAGCCTGGTGGGCTGCCGTCTATGGGGTCACACAGTCGGACACGACTGAAGCGACTTAGCAGAGCATACACGCTCTGGGCTTCCCTGGTGGCTCAGCAGTCAAGAATCCACCTGCCATTGCAGGAGACATGGGTTCCAACCCTGGGTTGGGAAGATCTCCTGGAGAAGGAATGGCAATCCACTCCAGTATTCTTGCCTGAAGAATCCCATGCACAGAGGCGCCTGGTGGGCTACAGTTCATGGGGTCGCAAAAGAGTCAGACATGACTTAGTGACTAAACAACAAAACATGCTTTTCAGGTTTCTTCCATGAAAAGTGAAGGTTTGAGTACTTACCCATTATCCTTATTTGGAAGCTCTGTGGAACTGCAGCAGGAACCAAGTCTGACCACTTTTAAATTCTACAGGATGAGGATTAGAAAAACAAGTGAAGTTTTAATACCTAAATCTAGAGAACTGCTATATCACAGAAGTATTTAAGGACAGAAATAATTGGGAGACCTACATACAGATTAAAATGCATCTCACACATATAGCCACAGGGAAAACAAATACAACTATCCCAAAAAGGGCTTTTCTCATACACATGACCATGGTTACAGGGATCCAGGGTTAGACACTCACTGAGCCAAACCCACCCCCCCAAAAAAGGAAATGCTACTTTTGCTTCTGTAGCCCACCAGTAATCACTTTTTAAAATAACTACATACACAGTACCAAATGATGCTAGTAATAAAAGGACTGGTGAAAATATTGATCCATCCAGTGGCTCACTTAGTAATTTATCTGTAATCCTAGTTAAAAGGCAAACTGGAAAAAAAAAAAAAAAAACCCATGAGTATAAAACCCCTCAATGTCAATAATCAAGAGAAAAAAACCAACATACTAAAATGACCAGAATGACATCTAAACCTAGTGACTGCCACATATAGCCTAAGAAATGTTCTGTCAAAATAAGATGTGGAATCAGGAAGCAGATGACAAAATTCTTTCTAAAATCTCACTTAAGGGGACACTTGAGGCATTTCAGACTCGTGCAAATGAAAAGAAGAATGTTTCATCAAGTGTAACTCTAGCCGAGTTATGATAATAGGTTGCTCCAATCCTCTTTCCTTGGCTCAGGAAGTAACTGGCTTAAGTAACTGGAGGAAGCGGCTCTCAGTAGGGGATGTCAATGCAAACCCTAACTAGCAAGGTGAAAAATCAGTGCAGCCCAGGATGAATTTCAGAAGAGAATCAGGCTGGGTTTCAGAGTCAGAAGGCAGCACTCCCTTAGTTCTGTAGTTTAGTTGATAATCCTTTGTGGCGAGAAATCACCTTCCCTATATCTGAGTTTTTTGTTTTGTTTTTTTTTTTAGGTTTTTGACCCACTGGTGAATCTTCCAGGTAACTAATGAATAACAATGAATTCAGACTTCTCAGCAGTTCAGCACTAATCTTTGTATAAGATTTAGGGAAACCGCTTTTCTCTGTTTTGTTGTCTATAAACCTACAATCACATAAGGATGAGAAAAAGTCAGTGAAATATTTCATTTCTCACATAACTTGTAAAAACGAATCACTTTCAGAGCAGAATGAACAAGATACAAAGCAGGGTAGGGAGATGTCTATTTCACAAAACTACATCCCAGTTTCTGACCTAGATGAAATCCTGCATAAACATAAGATAATTCTTGTTATTTAACATATTCCATATTCAGGTTTAATAATTTGCCTTTAAGTTTACATCTTACAAATTTGCCAACTGAATTAAAACTCTCAAAATCAGAATGCAATGCTTCTTGGTAAATAAAACAGACTTTTAAGCAAAAAGAGGCATCAAAACAAAACTGAAATAATGTATCTATACTACAAGTGACAACATCTGAGACTAACTGGAGGGTTGAGGGGACCAAAGAACCATGAAGCAGATGGGACTATTTCAAATTTCTAGATAGAGAAACTGTCCTCAGGAGGAGAGCTGTCCACTTAGGTTGTCCAAAGAGCAGGTTCTTTCTATAGGTCATAAAGCTGTACATCAGAAAGGAACTAGGTTATCAAAGAGCCCCTTTTTAGAACACAAAATCAGTTTCTGTAACTCCTTTCCTCCTGAAAGTCTTTTATTCTCGACCTGAACTTACCCTTCCCTTAAAGAATTTTGGTGTTTTTGGATGTCCTCCATTTCAGCGGCAGAACATACAGAGAGCCAATATTCAGAAGTACCCTGTCAAACAGCACTTTTTGTGGGTGCTCTAAATGGGGACAACCACACACTGTACAGAAGTTACACCTCCAGTACTTACCTTTAGTACTGGTGGTGCACCAAATGCTCTCACTTATCTCACCTTATCAGCCTTAGAGACTGTAACTGCTATTTAGGCTTAAAAAACATGCAAAGCAATAATTTTTTTTAACGCACAAACCATCTATAGAAACATATTTGCATTTTGCTACACCTCTCATCATCCCTCAAATTATCTTCAGAAGGCCTGAAAAGGTGAAAATCTAACTAGCTAAAAAAATCAGCCAAACTTGAAAATTATTAAGCTACATCTTATAGTCATACATGGTTTTCCTGTATTCATCATTAAGGTTTCACAAAAAAACAGATTCAGGTAGGTAGTAGGACCCACATTACTTTTTCATAAATTATTCTCTCGTATTTTACATAGACATACAGTTCTGTGTCTATTCTTGGCATGTTTTAAGTTAAAATTTGATTATCTGTATTTACTAGTATTAGAAACAAGTGATTTTTCAATATGGACTATCCAACCCCTCAATATCTGTAAGAGGTGGTAGAGTTGGACTCAAAGCTGAGGCCAGCACTCCATTTGTTGGGTATATTTTTCCTGATTCTCACCTAGAACTGACACCTCAGGCAACCCCTTACTATCATTTGGCCCTGAAACTCCCTTTCAGGAGTTCTTTCTACCTTTAAATATAGTGTAAGAATATAATGAAGGCCAAAAGAAATTTCATCTGGGTTACTAATAACCCACAGCGGGACACAGCTCAAGTCAGATAACTTCGTTTGCATCATTCCAATTGGCAACAGTAAGTCAGAGGCAAGAGGGACCTCTGAAGTCATAGATGAGCCCCAGCTGTCCCTCAGCCCAAGGTCGAAGCCAATTTATTCCATAACCTTGTGCAAATGACAGTGGTTCCTCAGTATTCTCTCTCAAATAATTTAAACACTTCTCCTTTATCTGAAAGGGTTATTCTTAATAATGAACCCACCAAAGGGACACAGAAAACGAGAAAGAAAAATAAAAAGTAATACTGCAGAACGTTTCCACCCTAACAGTGAGGACCCCAGGTAACTTATATATCTGCAAAGACTTGAATTTTTAGAACATTTAAGAAAGAGAGAAATCACCATCCTAATTAATTTTAAAGCATACCAACCTTAGGTTTACGTATAACAAAGTCTTAAGGACTTTGCAGAAATATGCAGAAATAAGGATTTCAAATATTTCAGCCCTCAAATACACAAAGTCAAATAAGGCATAAGACCTATAGAGTAAACACAAAGCAAAACTACAATGTTTTAGTTAATGTGATCTAGGGCCCCTCTATTTTGTCCTGTAAGATAATTTAAATAGCTCTCTCTGTTGCAATGTCCAAATTTATTCAGACTATTAGAACATGATAGGCTATAAACTCCTCCAAAGTCTATGGTTGGTACAATCTAATTCAAAATATTAAAAAAACCTTCAGAGACTTTGAAGACTGTATCTGTTGTAAAATACAACTTGTAAACAAGAACATAATGTTATATTACTTACTGTAATCAATAAACGAGTTATACTTACTGTAATCAATAAATGAGTTAGAATAAGTAGTCTTTGAAACATTGTTCCAGGAGGCACTCAGTTTTCCTGTTTGGCTTTCAAATCATGCACACTTCTATGCATTACCTACTGATACCCCTGAACACTCACTTCCTAAGCTGATCCTGGATGTTCGCATGCAGCAAATAAATGAACATTTGCAGCTATCATACCATGCTAGTGCTGGTTTGTATAGTTATTTAACCATCTTGCTACATTTTTTCTTTATATATTAAGTGGAGGGGGAGAAAACCAAACAGCTGATATTATAAAAACTACTGGTCTCTAAATCTAACACAACTGAGACAAGAATAGAAAATCAGGAGGAGTGCTCGCTTCGGCAGCACATATACTAAAATTGGAACGATACAGAGAAGATTAGCATGGCCCCTGCGCAAGGATGACACGCAAATTCGTGAAGCGTTCCATATTTTTAAAAAGAAAAAAAAAAAAGAAAATCAGGAGGAAGGAGAAAGCTTTAGCTTCACCTGGGCACTTGCTCACAGGACTTAAACCAGTTGACTGTGTTCAACTGAGAAAAAGGGCAAATGCAGGGAACATGCAGAAAACATTGGAAATAAATTATCTAAGATTATGTCTAAAAATGAAGCATAATTGGAATTCCAGAATGACTTACAATCTCTACAACTCCTCCCTTATTTTAGCCCATCGTCTTTTGAAGAACTAATACATTTTAAGGAATATACTGAATATGATATGAAAGAAACTTCCCGTGCTAAAAAAGAAAAAAACTGGCCCAAGACCAGTTTTTGTGTTTATTGAATGACTGTGTATGTATCTATATGAATGAAGATTAGAAAAAACCGCCTTGGCAATTAATAAGTGCAAACCAAGAAACAGTAATCCACAGCAAAAGTTGCTACACAAGAGACGTTTATTAATGTTCTGTTGTATTTACAGCTTTAACATAGCAAACCAGGGTGAATTATCACTTGGCAGAAAGCACATCACTCTACATTTATAACACATTGGTCTCTGCTAACACATTGTAAAAGCAAGTAGTACAGTATGTTAGGGATCATCTCAAAAGTTCCAAGCTAATTCTTTCTTTGCTCCTAGTACCTAATCCCCTCTCTACTCTAGCCCCTGGCCTAATCATCAGGAGACAAAAGAAAAAGAAAAAAGGGGGCAGGGATTCCAATCATATAGAAAGTGTCGAGAATTGCAATTTATTAGTAATTATGCTGCATTTGTCCTTGTCCTTTCTATTTTATACAGTGACAACACCTTTACAATCCCTTAGGTACACAACACAGAATAAGATACTGCAAAATTAGAATACAGACTATAAGAAATTAACACTTATTTTTTACCAATTAAGAACATATTCTTGACCACACTTTAAATGTATTTTGCACTATGATTTTGCTTCCAGGTGTTCACAGTACAATTAAATAAATTTCTAGATTAATTTTAACAGCAAAATGGATTATGTGCAGAAATGCAGTCATAACAAAAGTTTTAACTTTTGAGAAAACCCCTTTTTTAAATGGCCAGCATTATACATATCTTACACTAAAATATTTAATTCCAAATTCGTTTTGAGATGGAGGATGAATAAAAGCAAGATTGCCCCCTACTGACTACAGGGACAAGGCTCATGCTATTTAAAATGACTACAAACAATAGATAAGGCATTATTAATACATCACAGACTTGACTGCGAGAGCTTTTTCAAACATTAACCACTAATGATTCAATGATTACAGAATTTTGCATTAACTATTAAAATTTTACACCTAGGAACAAATAGAGAGAAATGATCTTTGTCAACAGTACTTTATTTTTTAAAGCAGGTGATGATTCCTCTGTGTTCCACATCTTGATTCACTTCCTGCAGGTGTTCTCTTGCTTCTTGGGAGAGAATTCATAAATGCAGGAAGGCCTTTGCCAGAAAACATCTGCCAGAGAAGGATATTGAATATTGGAACTCTGGTTAGGTTGTTATTTTGGCTAAAAGAAGGATGTAGTCACAAAAGAAGGCAGGATGTTTGGAGACATAAGAAGTACATTTTAACATAGCTTTAAGATTACTATACACTGACATCATAGTATTCAATAAACATTACATTTTTGGTTCTTAAAGTTATCAAGGTCTCCAGAACTAGGAAAGACTTAAATGCTTTCTCTAAATCCCATGAGGTCAGGGATCGTTTTCTCTCTCTCTCAACCTAACACAAGAACAGAATTCAAGGAGCACTTCATCCCACACTTAACACCAATGGCAATGACTGAAACTTGGGGACAAAGAGACAGCAGAATCCAAATGCGTAGGCAATTTTCCAAACACACTGTTTACCCTGCCAGTTCTGCCAGATCTCACATGAAAGATTTCCAACAGGGATGCCAGTGATGTCATGCTATCCTTGGAGCACAACAAAGTTAGAAAGCAGATGTAAACTCACAGGAACCAATAATTAGGGGAAAAAAGTTACTGTATTTTGGGGGAGGTTATCTCTGGGAGACAAAAAAAAGTGTATGCAGCCCCAATTTTATAAAGCAATTTACATGACTCAAATAAATACTCTCAAAATGATGTCCATTTATTATAAATGCAATTTTCATGTAACACTTTGATGAATTTTTGTATTGGCATATAAACTGGTTTGGTTCTCATGGAAAAAATACAAATAACTCCCTGTATTAGTGCCAAAAAAATACTCTAAAGAGATATATTAACACTTAATAAAAGCTTATTGAGAAACTATGTTGTGGTACCCTACACCAAGTGAAAGTTGGATGGGCTCATACCTAGGCCCTTCCTTCTTTCAAAATTACTGTAAAAGCCACAAGCAGCCCTTTTATAGACTGATTAGACTACTGCATACATCTTTAAAAAGTTGACAAGATGCAGAGAAGCTACAAGTCTGGAAGAAATCAACATATTCTTTTTGAACATTAATATTTTCCCAAACTCCAAATTCAGTTGGTGTTTTGATCTGAAGCAAACCAATGATACAGATGTAACAGCAACTCTTCTTTAGGGAGATTTCAGAATGTGCAAGGACAAAGACACAGGAATATAAGGATTCCTGAAGCCAAGTTGAACCAAAAATAAAATCTGTCTGGTAGGCAGATGACAAATAGATTTCTGCAATGAGGCTAGTTAGACTCATTACAAGTCTACGTAAATTCAGTTTTTATCAGTTACCACTAATAAACAAAAATTGATATAATAATTACTATTAGGTCAAAACACTAGAGTTTTGCAAGAATATGAGATACAGTCCAGATAACTACCAGGTCACTTAGTTCACACTATGTGCATGGAGATAAGTTAGTTTTAGCAGATCCCTCAAAGTCAGAGCCACCCAAAAGACACTAAAAAATCCATTAAGAGGTCCTACCTACTGTAAAGCAGAAGGAATACTATTCAACATTCTGTAATATCCTATATGGGAAAAGAATCTGAAAAATAATAGATATATGTGTATGTATAACTGAATCACTTTGTAGTACACCTGAAAATAACACAACATTGTAAATCAACTATTCTCCGGTATTAAAAAAAATCCATTAAAAGGTACTAGATAGGTCTACTAATCAGTGATCTCATTCACCATACAAACTCCAAATGAAAAAGATTGCTATAGAGGTATTCACTGCTCTCTACGACTCAGAGGCCTGTTGAGATCAATTTGACTCATAGGTTGCTACAAAAACAATGATGGAATGTAAACTGGAAAAGAGACAGGTTTTAGGGACTGTGAATATCACCACTAAACTTTAGATCAGATCACTTCAGAAACAAGGGAATACAGCAGCCTATGCGATTTCTTCTTGGACCCTGTGTGATTTTTTTTTAAGCAAAAATTCCACGGGAAATATTTTCTACTGTACTGGTACTTTACAACACAGCCCAAATAAGTCAAACTAACTTGAGGTGAACTGGAAATAAAGATGTATTAAGGAGGAGGGGGAAGATTATAGAAAAAAAGAAAATGAAAACATTTATCATCATATGCAAAAAAGGTAAGAAGATATCTGATGCCTAGAATGTATAACTCAGCAGATCACAGCAATCACTATCTAATTATGAAGGGTCCCATCTCATTAATGCTGTCAGGGCTTATAAACTTTCTTCCTCTCCTATTTCAGAAGTAGTTGAGGTATCAAATTTAAGATCCATTATACTTTGCATATACAAGTACTTTTGGAGTAGAGTTAGAATCAGGTTAACTGTGTTACCACCTTATAGTTACTATGTATAGCTAACTCCTCAATTATCTGGCAGCATCAAAGGAAGTGGGACTTGATGAAATTTATTTTCCAGTTAATTGGTAAATAAGATAAAGTATGGACACTTTATATTTTTGACCATTTCAGATAAAGATGTTTCTAAAAGGTATCTGTTTCTTTTCATACAACATAGAAGGAACATATTGTTTTTCCTGCTTCCTCATAGTCACACACTTCTTGATGCCACTGTGCCTAGCTCTAGCCGTGTCTTTTGGCTTTTCTTGCTGTGAGGCAGGAAACCAGATTTCCTTTATAAGCTTAAATGAGCTACAGAAGGGAACCCGAGAGCTACCCTGTGATGATAGTATATGAGCTTTAGTGTTCAGCTTTTATAATACCTATTATGGCTGGTAAGAAAGAAGATCTTTTGAGGGTATTTCAAGGTTTGTGTGTGTGTATCCCATATTTTGGGCAGCCTTGTGTGTGTGTACACTATATTTTGGGCAGTCTTAACTAGAAAAGTCACTATCCTCATACATTTTTCTAGTACAGTGCCAGACCTTAGCATGGGAATTGAGTTATTTTTCTCTACAGCAAAGTTATTTTAGCAATTTCCTATCTGTGGCTTTCTGGCAAAAGCAAGCCCACAGCTAGCTTTTAACCAGTGATACCTCCAGTAAAGAAAGTAAGAGGTCTCAGTGAAAGAAAATCTTCATATCTTACATGATGGTTTTCTACCACATCTTCAAACTAAACTAAATCTCCTATGAACTAGAGAAAGAAAACATTCTATTTCTGGTTCTGGATGGACAGTTCCTACCTGTGTCAATGAATAAAGGAAATTCAGTCCCATGGGATATTATAGCTTTGTGGATTCCTTCTGAGGATGCTGAAAATTAGTAAGGAAGTCATTAAAATTCTAAATGCTGCTCTAAGTCTGTAAACCCCTAATTTAGAGCTCTGAGTCCTCTAGGCATGTCAGGGATGATTTCAAATCAACTAGGATATCAAAGTCAGACAGGAAAGCAATGAAACCCCATTATGCCCTCCACTGAAACACCTCTAAGTTTCCGACAACTCCTAAAAGTGTTGTAATGCTTCTGACTCCAAAACACAGAGAATACCAGATCTATAATACCCCTTCACAGCTCCAACAGCATTACTGCTTAACTAAGGGCTGCCTACTTCAAATCATAACTCTAAATATGCACTGTTTTACATTTAGAATATATCTATAAAACATTTCAGAAATTTTAGGAAGTCAAAACAATAACAACAAATTTTACAAAAAAAAATCCTCAAAGTCCCTAACAATACAGGAAAACTGCAAAGTTCAGGCTCTCTCTCCACTTCCATTGTCACATCAACCTGTCCTGTATTAGATGCAAGATAAAGAATGTATGCATCCCCTAATGAAGCCAGAAGTTGCCTTCGACCAGAAGAATGAAGTGACCAGACAGAGGTGTGGCCTCATTCATTTAGAAATTCAAAGCCACCAATACACAAGATCTACAGAATCTGTGAAGGAAGGAAGGCAGAGAGGGAGGGAGGGATCTGTCCTCTCAGGGTACTGTGGGCACCAGTGGATGAGGGGAAATGTGGAGGGGGGTTCAGAAGCTCATCATCAGGAGAACTGTGACTACCCCCAAAGACTTAACTTTGAACCTACGGTAGGTAAGAGTTAAAGCGAAGGATCAGAAGTAACTATAAATTATAATCAGACATACAGAAGGAGAAAAAAGATGACAATGGTAACTACATAAAACTACTAAAACCACACAAAACATCTGACAAGCTTCTTAAAGTCAGGATGTAACAGATACATCACAGGGGTTAGGGCGCAGGCGAGTGTGTCAATGTCCATCTGCACCCAGACTATGTAACCCAATTCAAATTCAGGACACACCATGTCTCAGGACATTTTAAACATGTAATAAAGCATTCCTTTTCTTGAAAAAAAAAAAAAAAGTCATAAATATAAAGACTAAAACTGTCTCTCAAATAAAAGTACACACTCTTTTGAAGAAACTGACTTTAACCAAAAGAACCTAGGTTCTTTACATGCTTTAACTTTTTAAGAATGCTTTATGAATATACTCTACCATGCATGTATCTGAACTTTTCTGTCACTAATAACCTTTTGTTGCTTATACAAGCACATTGTACATGTATATGTACGAGTACATGTATAATGCTTATTTCAGTATCTGACATATTGAAAAGTTGACAAGTATTAGTTATTACTATTATGCTATGCTTGAAAACATTTTTATTTCACTTAAGAAGTTATCATATTATTCTGTTGCTTAAAGACTTTCAACACCCTCTCACAATCTGGCAAATTAAATACGATAGATATTTTCTTTTCTAGAAGCACATATTCTGAGACTACCATGAAATCTTCAAAACTGAGAATGCTACTCTGTACCCTAAGACCACAACAAATCTTCAAAACCGAAAACTCCACTCTTAGCATATGATTACTTACAAAAACTATGAAATAACCCAACAGCAAATACAGGCTCACATGGAATCAGCCTTGTGTTGAGCCAATACGTGACTGGGTTTAAAGGACTGTGAGTTCGAAGGTTCCACTGCAAATGGGCTTAGTGTTCAAGATATTTGAGAATGCTCTCAGCTTGACTTTTCAGCCTTAATTCTCAACACTCATTTATGTTACAAGCTGCTTCCTTTGAGCCAGCTACATACTTCTCTACCTCTCTTCCTATTCAACACTGCCTCAGGTGACTCTAAAAGGCTTCCCCACCCAACATTTTCCACTATCATTTTCCATATTACACTTTCTAGGTTTATCTCAAGGTTTATCTCAACTGTTACAACCTTCACAAATCCTTGCCCGATGTGTTCAACTAGCCTGGCTCTACCTGTCCTTAACAGTCTTAAGGAACAAAGAATCAGTTCCAAGAAGGCCCATCAGATTTTGTTACCAGAGACTTCTCTCTGGTGTACTCTTCCCCAAGATTCCCTGTCTCCTCCTTTTTGCAGCTGGTGATGCAAGATGGAGGCAGCCTCTGGGGAAAACCATGGGGGAACCAAACAGCCTTGGCAAGGCTTAGTCCTCCTGTTCTAGGCAGGAGAAAAGGCCCTTTTCTCCCCTTCCTTTCCTTGGGTTTGACTCTCCCACCAGAATGGTAACATCAGGATGTGAACCTGAAGAAAAAGCCCAGGAAAAGTCCCTCATTGATTTTAGGAGATGGAAGCCTTGGTAGGCTTGTCAGTAGCCATAAGGAGTTCCTCAAGTACTGTGGACTCTCCCAGCTCTGGGTTTAGGGGCCCCACAAAACAGAGCTTAATGATTAGGCCTGAAAGGTTCCTTCTCACTACTTACCTCTGGAACTAGTACAACCCAAGCAGTGGCTTCAGGATTCACGATTCAAAGATTAAGGACCCTGAGTCCTAGTCAACTCTCTTCTGCATTGTCCAAACATGAGATAATGTTGTCTCCTCTGGTAGTTTTTCTAACTTGCCTTTTAAGAAAGTTTTTTCATAGAAACACTCCTTACTAAGCTAGAAACTAAAAGGAAAGGACTATGGCTTCCTACTGCCTCTATATCCCCTACCACAGGTTGTATATTCTACTCTAAACGTGAACAGTAATCTACCCATGCATCACATGATTACACTGGGACTGGAATAAAGTTTGTTTCTTTAATACCTTTAATAAATAAAGAGAACTCTGGTCCTGGGGAGATTTGAGAAATTTTCTGGCATCTTCCGAACTTTTGCATAATTGATAAATCCTCTGAGAAACAGGAGAAAGCCTAATTTAAAAAAGAAAAGTCAAGAATGAGTTTAGAATTCACACATTAACTCCAATCCCAGAAATATCCCTCCTGATACCAAAAACTTCATTTTTCTGTTATCAGAAAAGCTATCAAACCATAATTTCCTCTAAAATTTTCAAAGGATTTGATTTTACACCAAATTTTCCATTTCTCAGTGAGAACATATAATCTCAAGGGCCAAAAAAAAAAGTCTCTTTTGCACATTCAGAATCTAATTGGTCTAAAAGAAAACAAAAGACAAGATGGGGCCAAACATTTACATCATTTACTTTTGGAAGCCTCATTGAGAAGCATTATCAAAACCTCCTCTCCTTACCCACCCCAGGATCTTAGTTCCTCAACCAGGGACCAAACCTATGCCCAAAGCAGTGAAAGCGTGGAGTCCTAACCACTGGACAGCCAGGGATTCCAAAACTTACTTTCTGAGTTCCAAAAAAGTATTCCAAGATAATTAACACTAAAAACAGAGAGGTTATAAACAGTGTTTTTCTCAAATAAAAAAATGTCATCCTTTCTTGTTATGGCTTCTTTTTTTTGTCAACAGTACACAATGCTGTCCACTAGATGTCAGGCTGCCCTTACCTTCACAAGAATTCTGTCTCAACTCTAAATTCTATTTCTCTATTCTTAATTTAGGAGTCAGCAGGGAAGATGATGAGCTCCCTCCAGTGGTAGCTCACACATTCCTGGCCCTCCTCCTCCAGAGATGGCCCCTGGTCTTACACACATTTTCCAAATGGCTTTATGGAGATATAACTTACATATCACAAAGCTTACCCATTTAATGTGTACAATTCACTGGCTTTTAGTAGTTAAAACTATAATCCAATTTCAGAATTCTTTATCATCCCTAAAACTATCTGTACCCATTAAGTAGCCATTCCCCATTTCCTACCCTCCTCCCATCTCACCGGCTCTGAGCAATAACTTTCTTTTGGGTACATTTTAAACTATACTCAAGCAGTGGAAGATGCCCTGCACTCAGTCAGAAATGATATCAGAAAAAAGAAAGAAATGATATCAGGCAGCAACCAAGAGTCATCAGCACCGAGCACAGTGAAAACTACCCTGTTTGGCACCAAAATGAGCGACAATACAACCTAACTCGAGTCAAAGGATGGGTGCCATATGGGAATATAGGTCAGCTTTGCTAGATATTTCAATTTTAAAAAGGTTAAAAAAAATCAGATATTTTATGTGAAAGTTCTTGGCTTTTATATGACGTGTGTGCGCTAAGTATGTGGGTTAAATCGCTTCGGTCATGCCTAACTCTGTGACCCTGTGTACTGTAGCCCATCAGGCTCCTCTATCCATGAGATTCTCTAGGCAAGAACACTAGAGTGGGTTGCCATGCCCTCCTCCAGGAGATTTTCCTGACCCAGGGATCGAACCCACATCTCTTATGTCTTCTGCATTAACAGGCAGGTTTTTTACCACTTGCGCCAGCAGGGAAGCCCATTTAATGATGACAACTAAAAAAAATAACTTCTGAAAATAACTACGGAACATACAAGCCACAACTACAGGCTAGATGTAGCTTATGAGCTGCCAGCTCAAGAACTTTGTATAGACCCGGTCTTTGCAGGAAAACCATCCCCCGCTTAAAAACTAAATAAATAAAAAAACAGTAACAACAACAAAAGATTCTCTCTGCAAGGAGTGCCAAAGATGACTCAAACATTGGATCCAAATGTACTAAGTACATCTGAGGTCTCACCATTTTCTGCTTACCACTAAGCAGTAAGACAGCAAGAATGATCAATTATAAAATATTATAAACTCATCTCCCATGAAACTTTAATAGAGGAAGGAAATCAGCCTATTAGATTTCTTTAAATTATCTATGTTGTCAACAATCAACCTAAAATTATGCTTAATGGCTCTTCTTTGGCTTATTCAGGATTTGCTTGGACTTTAGGCTTGGGAGAAGATGAGGAGTCAGACTTTCTCTTAAAGATACAGTCTGGAGAATAGCAAGTCAAGGAACTACTTCTCTAAAGTAACTCTCCTGTAGGTTGTTTTTTTTTAATTATTAAGTTTCTCAGTAATCAAGAGAAGGGGTAAAAATCACTATGTATCTTTCCTTGGAAAGCTGTGACCAAGAGTAGAATAAAATGATGCTACTGGGGAGGTAGGGGATGGCATCATGAATGACTTGTATTTTCTAAGTAAAATTTAGAGTCATCAGTGCATGACTCTGTTACCCAAGGCAAAGCAGGTAGGCCCTGAATATATTAAGCAGCTTTTGGTCATGGGCTCTACACTGTGCTAGCCAGACCCATTAGCAACCCTGGGAACCAAAGATCCAAATTGAGGAGATAACAAAAAGGCCTGAGACAGAAGAAATGTTAGGATAGGAGAAAATGATGCCACAGAAGCAGAGTGAGACAATTATACCACCTTTAACAGCCGCAAGATGCCCCTTCTATTGTCTTGTAGAAATGATAGCAATGATGATGGTCTGCTATTATATCATACAAATTTTCTCTACAAATAATGAGGAAGCAACTCTGCTCATTTCTTTAAGATGTCTTGGAAGAAAAGATTTTACAATAAAAAGTTACACTAGTAAGTATAATCTTAAGACCAACTACCTGAAATGGCTGGTATGTTTAAAAAAAAAAATCTTATTCTCATCAAGAGCAAACTAAAGAATTCTGGACAGCCAATGGTGGTTCTTCCAGAAGTTATGCAAGACAATATATTTTCTGTTTTCTACTGATATATCCAACTGAAGATAGGCCACATACACTCATGAGTAGTTCAGTAGGTTACAGTATACCTATAAGCAGTTTGGGGTTGAGCTTGTGAACCCTTTGTGGCAATAACTCACAAGGGGGAAAAAAAATCTCAGGACTATAAAAAGTCATCTTATTGGTATGCCCCTCTGGCAACATGGAAAATGTGAGAAGTGTGTATGGACGGGTTAGGAAAAATTTACCACCACTAAGAGACATTCTATGAATATGTATGCTACTCTGATGGTGATAACAGCCTAATCTTTGACATATTTTAAAAAGTATACTTATTATCGCTAATATATTACTGTATAGAAAGAGAGATGAAGCTTTACTAAAAGTAATTTTACTTCTAAAATTTAACATAATCTTTTCTCTCCTTTGTTTTAAAAGCACTTACCTAGAACCAGGAACACCCACCAGAGCCAGTACTGACCATCAAAATATCCAGGGAAGTAAGTGGAAAACTGAAAAATAAAGCAAAATACTTTAAGAGAACCTCTGCAGGTATTATTTCACATTTCAGCTTAAGGGTTTATAAAACACAAGATCTTATCTTGTACACAAAAGCTGTTGCTCATTTAGTGCTTACAAAAATTTCTAAAAATTTAGTCAAAGTATTTTATACAGTACAGATTTGAAATGATTACAGTATTTGCTAATATACTTCCTTTCATAGAAAAGCAATCTTGAAATACGATAGCTTTCAGCTTTACATACTCCTTGTTTTGAAAGTGCTCAAACCTGTTTGTTTTTTAAAAAATATTTTTCCCCTTTTAGAAACATGTCTTTTTTTAAGAGAAATTTTATTTATTTTTGGCCTTGCTGGGTCTTCGTTGCCGTGCAGGCTTTTCTGCAGTTGTGAGAGCTGGGGCTGCTCTCCAGTTTCGGTGCACAGGCTTCTCACTGCTGTGGCTTCTCTTGTTGCGAAGCACAGGCTCGAGAGCACGCAGGCTTCAGTAGCTGGCGGCCTGCGGGCTCAGTAGTTAAGTCTCCCTGGCTCTAGAGCATAGGCTCATTAGTTGCGGCACATGGACTTAGTTGCTCTGTGGCATGTGGGATCTTCCTGGATCAGGGATCAAACCTGTGTCTTCTGCATTGGCACACAGATTCTTTATCAGTGAGCCACCAGGGAAGCCCCAGAAATATGTCTTGATGATACTTTTATTTTGCTTACGCAGTGCCAAACTCAACTATATTTGGCCTCCTTTCTAATGGTCCCTGATTTTGTTCTTGCCCTTTCAGCCATGCCTTGACCTTGGAAGCTTTACCATGTACATGATGATAATCCCATTCCTTTGCCAGGGACTATATAGCACATGATACCATTGTGGCCAGTGGGAACTAAGGGCTGCTAGAAAATATTCTTAGTTCTTAAAAAGAAAGGGAGAGGAAATAGTTTCCTTTCTTCTGAGCACTGTTGTGTCTCTGATGTGATGCCTGAAACTGCCATGGCTATCTTAACCCTAAGGGAAGAGCAGCTATACTAACATGCTGAGCCACCTGTCAACTGTCCTTGATGATGTCAGTGAAACATTTAACTGACCTCCATGTCAGGACTTATTTTTACAGAAAATAAAATTTCCCCAATGTTTTCTAAGCCATTTTTGAGCTACATATTCTGTTACTCAAAAGACCATCCTAATTGATAACAGCTGATTAATTCTTTTAAAAATTTAGTAAAAATAAAAAGATTGGTAACTACTTTGATCTTGCTTCTGTTGAAGACGTTAACACAGTCTAGAGTTTAGCACAGTTTGAGCATTAAAATAGTTTTATTTCTTGATTAATAAGATTTAGAGAAGGAATGAAAAACTTCTTTATAGCTTGAGTTCGTAACCTAAAGACTATGTTTTAGGAGAGTATATGTTAGTTGTCTAGGAGAAAAGCCCATAATTTTTATCAGATTCTCAAAGGAACTTGGAATTCTAAAAATGCTAACTGCCTTAGAATAAATGACTTTGAAAAACTTCATGGCTCAGTCAACACCCATTAGTTAATAATGCCAATTTATGATAAACACCTTGGTTTTATATTATAAAGTTAACAATGGCAGTAAACTTATCTGAAATCACAGGACACTTTAAGAGACTAGATCTTTTACAACTTTAAATTACTTCATGCAATTCTAACTAACTGGTAACTCCTACATCACTTAAGATCTCTCTCTTATTTACTTTAGAGATAAGGGCCCCTAATGGAGTAGGGCTTGTTGAACAGTTCTGGCTCTCCAATCACCCTGGTATAACCAATGATGCTACTTACAACCAAACTTGGAAGGGAAGAAGGTTGAGAGAGAGGAAGGGGGAAGAAAAGAAGAGAGGGGAAGAGAGAAGAAGGACTAAAACTTCAGTAGCATTAATGAGAGGAATGTCTGCTTTTGATGGATACCAGAAAGTTAATAGACTCTTATTATAAAAACAACTAATTTCAGAACAAATACATGTATTATCACATTATAAACATTAAAAACAGAGAAAGCAGCTGAACAAGGATAGATGTCCTAGGGCCACTGATATTTTGTAGACTTGACTACAAAACTTGTGTGGATGAACCAGCTACACCTGATCTAGGTTCAATTTTATGAAACCAGAACAAAGACAAACAAAAAAAAAATCATTTTAAATGTTGAGATAATTCCAAAAAAGCAAATGAAAAAAAGTTAAATATTCAAAATTATTCCACTCATTCTTCTCCAGAGACTATCACTGCTGGTGTACAACTTACCCTCACAATCAGGATCCACTTAATTAGAGAGAGACCAAATCCTGAAATGGCCCCATATCTTCCTGCAGCTGAAGTGGTCAGGCAAAAAGACAGGAAGAACCCAATCCAGTTAAAGAGGAATGCCACTGTAAAAGCCGAGAGAAGAAAAGAGGCAGGTCAGACACGTCCTGTTATCCAAGGAGCAAGAGTTCTAAGGGTGCACTCTGCATTTACTTCTGTTTAAATGGCTGTCCCAAGAATAAACGAGCTGAGCCCACCCTCCACAACTCTTACCTCACTTCCCCAAAATTGCCATCCTCTGTCTTCCTCCCAAAAGCAAACAAGAAAGCACAGTTTCTAAATATCAAGTGTTTTATTATTACATCTAGTGCTATACACTTTAAGAAATAACTTAATATCACCAAACTGCATACTTATGACTTGCACCCTTTATTGTATATGTTGTACCTGAGTAATTAAAAATTATTTGAACATTAAATTAGTGCCCCTAAATAATCTGATTCAAGTCATTCATCCTCTTGCTTCTGTAAACTTTGACAGCTTACACAATGCGTTACCTCTAAAAACACTGCACTTCCTTCATATCTTTTTAATACAGCAAATAAAAGAAATAGTTGCTCAGTCCCAAGTCAGGCATATGGAAAGTTAAATGCAAAATAACATCAAGTGGGAAAAATTAGGCTGACTTTGATGTGTTGGAAAATAGAAGCATGCAAAACAGAATTCATCAGACAAAGGCATTTACTTCCTATTTTACAGGTCAAGAATGAGTAGGAGGAATGCTTAAGGGGTTCTGGAGATCAGAAAAATGAAGCTCAGCTCAAGTAAAAATGTAGCATCCCCCATAACTGCTTTAATTATATTTTCCATAGATACTCATGGAAATTGAAGATAGAGACAGGAAATTAAGACGAAAGTGTACTGTGCTTTGAACGTGTCAGTAAAAAGCATCAAATACATAAAATTATTAAAATATTAGCTCAATTAGTTCTTTTAATTTCATCATATTCACTCAGAATCTAAAGCACTCTAGTTTGGGGGGAGGGGCTCTACTGTGTGTATACACTTACTGAAGAAAGTTAACATGAAAATCCCATCGTTTCCTATCCTCATCTGGTCAGGATCATCAAACTCCTCCCGACCTGCAAACTCCTCATCCTAAATGAAAAGAAAAGGTAAGTTCACAATAAATTACTTCAAGGCAAGGAAAGACATCAAGAAAAACTGAGAAAGGGACAAAAGTGACTTCCAAGGAGAAAATGTACTGCTTTGGCTCAATTTAAAACTAAGAGCATTAACGTTTAGTATACGTTAAATTTTTCATTGGTCTTCTAAGATAAAATTTTTTCTGAAATGAAAGGAATGTTTCACTTTGTAACCCAAGTTCTTTAACAATGTATTTCAAAAATTATAAAGTTCACAAAGAACTATTCACTCTTCCTTATATATATACATATATATATAAACATAAAGAAATATACATATAAAGAAAAAGGAGAAAATTCTCTTACACATTTGGCTTAAATGCTAGCATATCAGTAATACAGGGCCTGTTTAGCCCAGAATATTAGTAATCCTGGGCCTATTTAGAAGATACCATTGCTTAGCTCAAGAGTTTTATGAGAATGACTTAGTGGGGGCAGGTGGAAGAAGATACTGTGAACATATATGAAGAGTCTAACAGTGCTGCCCATGCTCAACTCCGGAACTGTTTATTTATATCGATATACAGGTCTGAAACAACCTCACTTCCAATCTTATTGGCAGAGAGAATCCTTTCCATCCTAACCAGAAAACAGAACTGCAAGCCTAGAAGGAACATGATCTTGACCAACACTGACACCAACATATGTAGCCTACCTTTTTCTTTAATTTTTAAAACTTATTTATTTATGGCTGTGCTTGGCCTTCGATGTTACACACGTGCTTTTCTCTAGTTGTGGCGAGCAAGGGCTACTGTTCATTGAGATGCATGTGCTTCTCACTGCAGTGGCTTCTCTTGTTGC
Source organism: Cervus elaphus (assembly GCF_910594005.1). Classification (NCBI taxonomy): domain Eukaryota; kingdom Metazoa; phylum Chordata; class Mammalia; order Artiodactyla; family Cervidae; genus Cervus; species Cervus elaphus. Next base: position 54,474,671 of record NC_057823.1, on the reverse strand, counting down.
TTCTCTTGAGCACGGACTTCAGTGCGTGTGGGCTTCAGCAACTGTGGTGGCACAGTCTTAGTTTGCCTGCTCCATGTGGGATCTTCCCAGACCAGGGATTGAACCCGTGTACCCTGCACTGGGACGTGGATTTTTAGCCACTGGATCACCAGGAAAGTCCCCTACCTTTTCAACTAATTGTAGGTATGTGTTGAAATATTGGGAAAAAAAAATGAATACACACTTCAAGTGGTAGATTTATACACAATCCAATGAGGGTTCCTCAAATGAAAAATAAATAAACAAATAAAGAAAATTTTAGGGAGAACCAAAACTTGCCCTACACAGAAAAGGGATGGGGACATTCCTAATAAACTGTTAACTTATGCCCGTGAAGAATGGGAAACAAAGAAGTGGAAGTAGCAGCTTCATCTAATTTACCATCTTTCCTCTAATGTTTGAAATTTATACAAGAATGGGTTCTCTCGTATTTTTTAAAATAAGGAATACCTAGTATTCTGAATTCATATTAGCAGGAAGAACAGGCTTTGCCAAATTCGAAAGTAACTGTTTTGTGGGAGTCCCTGGTGATCAGTGGTAAAGAATCTGCCTGCCAATGCAGGGGACATGGGTTCCGGTCCGGATCTGGGAAGATCCCACATGCTGCAGAGCAACTAAGCCCATGTGCCCGAACTATTGAGTCTATGCTCTAGAGTCCAGGTGCTGCAACTCCTGAGCTCACGTGCCACAACTATCAAAGCCCATGTGTTCTGGAGTCCATGCTCTGCATGAGAGAAGCCACTGCAATGAGAAGCCTGTGCACTGCTACAGAGCAGCCCCCGCTCACGACAACCAGAGACAAGCCAGCACAGCAATGAGGACCAAGCACAGCCAAAAATAAAGATAAATAAAATAAAAAGAGAGAAACCGTTTTGTGCATAACTATTCAAAATAAACTATCAAAATACATGGAAGTAATGCCTAGTAAGACTATAAATGTCTTCTAACCATTCTTTCTATCTTGGTATCTCTAGTCCCAGAATTCCTCCTTAAATTGTCACCAGGTTACTGTTTCTAAAACACCACACTTGTCTTATCATACCCACGCTTAAAAACTTTGAAGGATTCTGTGAGACCTACATGTAAAGTCTAAATGTCTCAGCCTAGCATTCGGAAGATTCTACGACCTACAGTTCTGGCCAAACTCTTTGCTGAACCAACACCAATCACTACAACCACAGAAACTGACCTGTACCTGGCTGAATCACATTTGCTTTCCGAGCTTTCCCCTCTGGAATGTTCTTCTCCATCAAAACTCAGGGCCCACTTCAAATCCCATCTTCCCCATGATCGCAAGGTTAAAGTCACAATTCTTAATGCTCACTGCTCTTGTGCTGCCCCTTAAGATACAGGTCTTTGTGGGCCTTTTCCCTAGTTGGACTTTAAGCTCTTGTATGGCAGGAGCATTGCCTTATACAAAGCCTTCTATCTATCCACTGCAAAATACATAGCAAATTGTATATAAAAGTGTTCCATACATATTTGTCAAATAATAGAACCCCTTAAGAAGTTCTTAAATGTGTATATTTGTGAAATAAAACAGAGTTCTGTGATTAAGCAGCATTAATCTCCTGGTCTATTTCTATGGGACAGTTACCATAATTCAAGAGGTCTAGAGAGTAGATACAAGGACTTTGGAGTCTAAAATGTCTGGGCTTGACTCACCTATGCTACTTTAATTAGTTATATGACTTTGGGAAATTTTTAATCTCTTTGGTTCTCAATTTTTGCATCTGTAAAATGAAGATAATATAATTTCTACCTTGCAAGGTTATTGTGAGGACTGAAAATAATATATATTATATATGTAAGCACAAAACACAGTGTCAACCATGTTGTTTGCTTCTAATACATGTTAACTATAAAAACACTGTTTTCTCTTTAAACAATTGAGCTCCATGAGGGCTCTTCCTTGCACCTGTAAGAAGTGAATGCATGTCACCATGCAGAATCAGCCTAGACTATGCTTATGAACTGTAACTTCTGTCAAGCAGTGGTTTTAGGAGTGCTACCCGTCATGGAAGATGTGATCTGCAGTCTATCATCCTAAGGCCTGAACCTCTAGGCCTTGAGTCATTGCACTGCCCAGACTGAACTTATGTTCTTATTCTTATCTTTTACTCTAGCTTCCTGCTAGGCCTAGGGTCTGGAGCCCTGACTGCCCCATTTCCAGGGACTGAGTCCTGCTCTCCTTTCCCCCAGTATCAGACCCACGGTCCCACTTGCACCAGCTTCAACCTGAATGAATACATGTGAAACCACAATTGTATCACTTATGGGTCTGACATCATGAATCACGAGTGCCCAAAATTCTCCACTGGCTTTCATTACATCCCACCTCCACTTTCAAGAAGTAACATCAGGCCAGATGGAATCTGAAATCATTATGCCTCCACAGATGGCATGATCTGGACTGCTGGTGGCATAGGGTTCAACCAGATGATTGTTAGAGCCCCCTCTGAGTTTAATGTTATGAAGCTGCACATGTTTATTCTCTCCACAAATTCCTAAGCAGCTATCTACTTAACACCGAAATATTAAGTATACAGGATCAAGGCAAAATTGGTATATTCCTCTATCAGCTCTGCTCCAAGATGTTTCAGCCATGAAAGGAGACTTGAGAAAGTGAGGGTAGTAGTAGAGATACAGGAAAAATGAACTGGTTTGACTAGTGATTTTTCTGCTCTTTTATACTGTTTACCTCCATTATCTTCAGGAAAAGATAAGAGTCTATTATCCCAAAAGAAAAATGTATCGGATTTTAAAGATTAGTTGTACTTTTACTAATCAATTTAATCTAAGTAATATCACAAAGTTGATAATGCAAAGAACTTAATTCCCATAAACTAGTACCAAATAACAAGGTATAAGTTGGACTTACTCTTCCAGGAACCAAAGGGATAGTAGCTTCAGCTTTGGTTCTCTCAGCTTCATCATAACTGGGCAGTGTGGTAGCCACATTGTAAGATGGGGGCTTTGGAAACCCAGACTCATCTTTGTAGTCAAAATATGCTGCAAAATAAAAAGGAAGTCATACTTATCCAGTGATTAGCTGAAATGAGGAAAAAGGATTTCTGCTAACTCTGGCAAACAAAAACCAACCATTCCTCTAAAATTTTGCTGTTGTTTCAGTTGCTAAGTCCGACTCTTTGCGACCCCATGGACTGTAGCCCACTAGGCCCCTCTGTCCATGGGATTTCCCATGCAAGAATACTGGAGTGGGTTACCATTTCTTTCTCCAGGGTATCTTCCTGACCCAGGGATCAAACCCACATCTTCAGAACTGGCAAGTGGGTTCTTTACCACTGACCCATCAGGGAAGCCTTCCTCAAACATAACACGTAGAATAACTGAATCAAAAGATGCTGAACATGGGATTGGGAATGATTTTTAAACTTATCGGCTTTTCGATTATTTAAATTCCAGATTCACTTTACTTTCCCTGCCAAATGCTTTTGAACACTTTTTCTGGCTCACTATGTGGTGGCTTCTCAGGTGGCATTAGTGGTAAAAGAGCTTGTCTGCGAATGCAGGAGACATAAGAGACACGGGTCCTAACCCTGGGTGGGGAAGATCTCCTGGAGGAGGGCACAGCAACCCACTCCAGTATTCTTGCCTGGAGAATCCCATGGACAGAGGAGCCTGTTGGGCTACAGTCCATGGGGTCCCAAAGAGTTGGATATGACTGAAGCAACTCAGCATGCATGTGGTGTGTTCACAAAAGCATGGAATATTAATAATAGCATAAGGTAAAGTTTAAGCTAAAAATAATTCACCTGTGTGTTTGGAAATCTGTACCATGGTTTCCTCCCACTTATAACATCAAAATTAACTTGAAAAAAGGGTTAAAATTAATATTTCATAGATTTTTGCACTTTGATTCTTTCACATTATTTTTACCATGTATTGTTTCCTATGACACGCTTAAGGTAATCACAGGTTCAGTTAGAATCATTACTGAGTGGAATCTTGCATCCCCTCTTTTTAAATTTACATCTTCATTCTCACTGATTTCTATTATAATAGATTCAATATGTCTTATTAGAACAGATCTATTTACAAATGGATTAAATTTTCTACACAATTTTTTTAAAAACTTAAGAATTCTGAAAAAACTCCTATGCGTCAAGATTAACATTTTTTTCTCCACCTTGCTTAACTATAATTAACTTCCAATTTTACTGTAGTATATTACTGAAATTATCAATCAATAGAATTCACCTCATTAACAAAAAAAGAGAAAAATTCATTGTTTTCACATGGGCAGAAGGATTTAAAAAATACCTAAATCTGATTTCTTTAATCTTTTCACAAATCTCTATGAAAAATCTAGAGTAAATATCATAATTAATGCTAAGTTATTAAAAGCTTTCTCCCCTAAGATTAGAAAATCAGACAAAAATGGCCCACAATTACCACTTCTAATCAAACATTATCTTAGACGTACAAATCAAGTTGGTGCAAAAGTAATTGCAGTTTTCCATGGTTGGACTTTGCCGTTTGATACTGGAAAGTGAAAGTCATTCAGTCATTTCCCATTCTTTGCAAACCCATGGACTATACAGTCCATGGACTTCTCCAGGCCAGAATACTAGAGTGGGTAGCCTTTCCCTTCTCCAGGAAATAGTCCCAACACAGGGACTGAACCCAGCTCTCCTGCAATGCAGGCAGATTCTTTACCAGCTGAGTCAAAAGGGAAGCCCTTGATACTGGAATACATTCTTAAATAAATGTGGTCATGTTACACATCATTTTAATGTGCATTTCTTGCTTTATTTTTTTTTTTGCTAATGACTTATTACTTGCTGTGTATTTTATTTCCATTTTAGACTGTGGAAATGATTTTAGACAAAAAGCAAATTCAAGCGATTTTCTTATTCATGTCGTAAAGCAGCAGAGACAACTCATGATGTCAACAATGCGTTCAGTCCAGGAACTGCTAATGAATGTACAATATGGTGGTAGTTCAAGAAGTTTTGCAAAGGAGACGACAGCCTAGAAGATGAGAGCAGTGGATGGCCATCGGAAGTTGACAATGATCAACTGAGAGGATCATCAGAGCTGATCCTCTTAAAACTACACGAGAAGCTGTATAAGAACTCAACATCCACCATTCTATAGTTGTTCAGCACTTGAAGCAAATTAGAAAGGTGAGAAAACTTGGTGAGTGCCTCATGAGTGGATCGCAAATCAAAAAATTGTCATTTTGAAGTGTCGCCTTCTCTTACTGTACACAACAACAAACCATTTCTCAATCAGACTGTGATGTACCATGAAAAGTAGACTTTATATGACAACCGGCAATGACCAGCTCAGTGGCTGGACCAAGAATAAGCTCCAAAGCACTTCCGAAGGCCAAATTTGCACCAAAAAAAGCTCATGGTTACTGTCTGGTGTCTGCTGCCTGTCTGATCCAATATAGCTTTCTGAATTCCAGCAAAACCAATACATCTGAGAAGTATGCTCAGCAAATGGATGAGATGCACCAAAAACTGCAAAGCCTGCAGCCAGCATTGGTCAACAGAAAGGGCTCAATTCTTCTTCACAACAATGCCCAACTGCACATCACAAAACCAAAACTTCAAAAGCTGAACGAGCTGGCTTACAAAGTTTTGTCTCATCTGTCATATTCACCTGACCTCTTGCCAAGCGACTATCACTTCTTCAAGCATCTTGACAATTTTTTGCAGGGAAAATGCTTCCACAACCAGCAGGAGGCAGAAAATGCTTTCCAAGAGTTCATGGAATCCCAAGGCAAGGATTTTTATGCTACAGGAATAAACAAACTTCTCCCTGGCAAAAATGTGTTGATTTTAACGGTTTCTATTTTGATTAATAAAGATGTGTTTGAGCCTAGTTATAATGATTTAAAACTCACAGTCTGAAACTGAAACTTTGTTTGCACCAACCTAGTACTAGTTGATGCAGTATGGCAAGAAGAGAGAATACAAGACGAAAGGACTGGAAAAGAATAAGTCTATTAAGTCTGTCCTCAATCATGGAAGACATAATTACATATGCAGAAAATCCAAGAGTATCTACAAATTATTAGAGTTAATATATGAATTTAGGAAAGTCTCTGAACACAGAGTTAATATAAACCATCAATTATATTTTCTATGTCAACAACAAACAGAAAATAAAAGTATACATGGACCATTTACAACAGCACCAAAACAAATAAAATACCTAGGAATAAATCTAATTAAAAAGATGTAAGAAAAAAATATGTAAGAAACAAGATGCAAGGTCTCTATATTGAAACTCACAAAATATTATTCAGCAAAATTAAAGAAAATCTTAATAAATGGGAGGGATTTAACATAGACTGGAAGACATGATATTATAAAGATGCTAATTATCTTCAAATTAATAAACAGATTCAGTGCAATCCCAACTAAACTTCCAGGAGAGTTTTTATTTCTTCCCATTTTATGGAAACTGGCAAGCTGATTCTAAACTGTAAATGAAAATACAAAAAGCCAAGAAGTATCAAAGCAATTTTGAAGAACGAAAAGACTAAAGGACCTAATTACCAGATATCAAGATTATAAAGCTCTGGAATTAAGACAGTGGAGTATAGGCACAAAGGTGAATAAACAGACCAAAGAAAGCATTGAATCCAGAAAACAGATACTCACACACATATATGGTCACCTGATTCATGACAAAGGTGACACTGCAGTACAGTGGAGGAAAAACGGTCTTTTCAATGAATGGTGTGGGACCAAATGGATATCCGTAAGGAAAAACAATCTTGACCACTACCTCATACTATACAGAAAAAAACAATTCCAGATGGAATGCAGACCTATCTAAACAAGAAAAATAAAATATCAAAGCTTTTAGAATAAAATTAGGAAAATGTATTATTGAAACTAAAGCTGCCACCTAATCCAATTCAAGAAACTTGCTTTTCTCTATGTCAAAAATAACTACTTTACATACATATGCACACATGTACATGCATATATAATTTCCTTAAAATTTTTTTACTTTTAATTAAATCATACAAAAATTGTATTACAAATTGATGGGTATAGTCTGAATTGCCCATAGCCATAGTAATTCTGAATATATGAACAAAACTGGTATCTACCACTTTAAGGAAAGCTTTTTTTGGCCACACCACAGTTTGCAAGACCTCAGTTCTTCAATCAGGGAGTGAACCTGGGCCATGGCAGTGAAAACCTGGAATCCTAACCAACAGGCCACCAGGGAACTCTCCTTACTACCTTAAGTTGAGGGAAATCAAGAATATTTTTATTTCCCTATTTCAAAGGATTTTTTAAAAATGGGATCCATCAATATAGACACCTTACATAAAATTTTAAGTTTCCATGAAAAGTTTAATGACAATCTTTTCTAATTTAGTACATTCAAAACAAAAATCCAGTATTTGTTTACCACAATTTATATACCACAAATTAAAACAGGTAAACTGAATATACAGAAAGGTGGTTTTTGACTTTTCCCCACCAACACGTGTGCACCACTCCACTTCTAACCATCAGTCACATACTTGCCACTCTGCCACAGTTCTGTTTCAGAGAATATGGGAGAGGTTCCATCAAAACTGGTCAGCTTTCAGCAATTAAAGCAGAACTGGTATCACAAAGATTTAATTACCAAAAGTCCTAAACTATCACAATTTTATTTCTTTTCCCCATCTCTTCTAAACTTATGTGTGAAAATTATAAAGATAATCTGACAGGATGGGAAGAAAAAAAATTAATTAAGGAGGTTCTGAACTATGAGGAAGAAAATGAAAAAGTTGGGAGACTTCTAGCTTTTTTTATTTAAGGATTTATTAGCTTTTTATTTATTATAAAAGAAATCAAACATATTATGTTCCAGGTCACAGGTACTAGAATCAAAGGGCAGAACAATCAACAAGAAAACTATAAAAAGAACAAGAGAAAAAAACGGGCGATCACTTGGTTTTTGAATTCTACCCTTATATTAAGAGTCCGCTGGAATGAAATTAAGTTCCATAAAAAAGGCACACTGGAATGGGGCTTTTATCTGTTTTTCAGAACAGTAACATGAGTTTTTTTCACCTCAGGCTACAAACTAAAAATAATGTTAAAGATTTCTTACAGAAAGCTGAACCAAATACAAACACCAACAAATACTTAGTAGACAAAAGTCTCTGGCTAACGCATTTCAAGAGCTCAGCAGCCATCTCACCCTGTCACCTACCCGCACTCTCCGCAGAGATGCTGCTGTAAGGCGGAGGGGCATCCCCTGCGGCCTGCTCAGGCTCTCCAGGCTCTTCTTCATTCTGCAACTAAATAAAAATTTCACATTTTAATGCAATATAAAGGCAATGAGAGGAAAACCTGAAAACTGGAATAGCTTTTCTGGAAAGCTATTTGGCAGTGGGTTTCAAAAGTGTTAAAATGTGCAGCTCCTTTTAATCCACTCCCAGGATTTATCCTAAGGAAATAATCAGAAAGATGCAAACAAGGTAGCAAATAAATGCTATTCAGGAACAACCTAAATACCAATCATAGGGGACTTATTAAATAAATTACAGTTGATCTCACAAAGGATTACTAAGTAACAACAAAAATGAAAATGAAGAAAATTCGATGACTTGAACAGAAAGATTTGTGTTGTACTGTTACATAAAAAAGAATTTATCAAACCATATGAATCACATAATTTGGTTTTGAAAGACAGTTATGTGATGGAAAGCAGGTCTATGATAGACATCTACAGTTTATACTGTTTATCTTAGGAGATGCAATCAGAGGAGATTTTTTTCCTTGTGTATACATATGTTTTGTAATGAACATTTATCACTTGTATAATTTTTCCAGTTAGAATAATAAAAATCTGTTAAGACAAAGACAAATCACAGTAAAACCAAGGTCTACTCAGTCTGCACAAAGATTGTATCTTAAATAATTGAGATATTTACAAAAACATAAAATTCAACATATAACCTCTGTCAATACATCTTCCTCTTCTGTATCAGTAACTTTCTCACTGGTCAAATCTATAGCTCCAGTTACTTTACATAACTGACACTGAAACTGTCTTTCTGCCACTACCAGTCTAGACAGTCTACCCAACTCATCTTCATAAACAAAAACATGTGATTTAACTTTCCACTGTGACAACAGAATACAGCTCATTTAAAAGATGAACTGGCTGAGAGTCAGTCTATCGGTGGGCAGATGAGAACATGTTTCAGAGGTGATGGAAGGACTGCTTCCTGATCTGGGTGTTGGTTTTGTGGATGTTAATGCCATTCATGTTTAGTAAATGCTACAAATTTATTCAGTTTTCTGTGTCTGTATTTTACAAAAGAATTTTAAAGAAAAAATTAAAAACATTAAAAAAAAAGATTAACTGGTTGAAAATGGGAGTCAATCTGTAAAGTACTAACGTAGTATTTATCACTGTAACTGATTTGGGGGTTTGGGTACCAGATGTACACCATCAAGCTATATAGAGCTGGACTTCCCTGGTGGTACAGTGGATAGGAATCCGCCTGCCAATTCAGGGGACAAGAGTTCGATCCCTAGTCTGGGAAGATTCCACATGCAGCAGACAACTGAGACCGTGTGCCACAACTACTGAAGCCTGCACTCCCAGAGCCTGTGTTCTGTAGCAGGAGAAACCACCACAAGAAGCCCCCACAAGCTGCAAATAAAGCCAGTATGCAGCAACGAAGACCAAGTACAGCCAAAAATAAAATAATAAATAAAATTATTTTTAAAACAGCCCATATCTTTTTAATTTTTTTTAAAAGACATATAGAGCCAACTGAGTCAAAGGTAAAATACAAATCCTTCTAAACCAACTGCTGCAAAGAATTCTATCTTGAATTGAAACCTAAGAAGAGAAAGGCTGACGTGTCCTCACATGAAGTAGATATTAAATCTGAAAGATCTGTCTTCAATTCTCACGCTATTCAAAATTAGAAGCAAACAACACCTTTCTGATCAATACTGCAAAGCACGTGTGTGTTTTAAGTTGCTTCAGTCATGTCTGACTCTTTGTGACCCCAGGGACTGTAGCCCACCAGGCTCCTCTGTCCACATGATTTCTCAAGCAAGAATACTGGAGTGGGTTGTCATTTCCTCCTCCAGGGGATTTTCCTGACTCAGGGATCAAACCCAAGTCTACTCCGTTGGCAGGCAGGTTCTTTACCACTAGCCTTACCTGGGAGAGTAATATTGCAAAGCATTCAGTTTCAAGTGAATTCTGCCAAATTTTCATCATTATCTACCACCTGGGAACATTTTTTTTGAACACTAGTTATCTAACATTAAACTTAAGGCATTCCCAAAATAACTGCATTGTAATGTAAGTTACATTACATTACAATTACAACTGTAATTGTAATGTAAGATGTAATGTAAGAAGAAGTGCATGTATGTATGCTCAATCGTATCTGACTTTCTGTGACCCTATGGACTGCAGACTGCCAGGCTCCTCTGTCCATGGGATTCTCCAGGCAAGAATACTGGAGTGTGTTGCCATTTCCTTCTCCAGGGGATCTTCCAACCCAGGGATCAAACCCGCATCTTCTGCATTGACAGGAAGATTCTTTACCACTGAGTCACCTGGGAAGCCCTTCAGAAGAAGGCTTCTGGGCAAAATAGCTACAGTAAATCCAAATGTTTCTGGGAGACCAAATCAGTAAATTATTTAAATAGAGATCCTGGGGCCAGGTTCACTTGGAACAGTTTTAACACCTGCATATCTCCAGACAAAGCATTCTCAATTTACTCCCAACTTACCACTCTTGTGCACTGCAGGAAGTGCAAAAAAACCCCAGCAAAAACAAAGCTGCAAAAAGCAGCAAGTCAGCAGCAAAAGCAAAGGCAAAAAGAGTTTCACGAATGTTGCCTTAATTTACTACAGCCAGTCATGTTCTTTATTTAAACCTAATTTCTCATTTTTTATTTGACTTTTTTTCTATTTCTTGAGGTTGGTCAAATAATCCCGTTACCTCTGCATAATTAAGATTTCAGAAAGAAAGCATGACAATTCTAAGAAATACAGAATTCTAAGAAATAAAGCATAAAGGAGTTTTAACACGTGTATCTGCAAGATAGGTTGCTTGTCTCCTAGCAACCTAGAAATGTGAAACTTGATCATCCCACATCAGGGTAACAGATAACAGAGCAAAGAAATTCCAATTGACTCAGAAACCCCCATTTTCTCTTTAATGAGGAAAAAAGAAACATCTTGAGGTAAAATTTTTTACATTAAAATTCACCACTTTTGAATCATTAATTAATAAATAGTAATTATTAGTAATCAATCATACTAATATTATTTCTAGCTGAAAAAACAACCAACAAAAAGACACCTACTATGATTAAGGAGGCTGATGTATTAGGAAGATCTCAGGACCTCACTATACAGGGTTTGCAACTCTGACTTCTTTTCTATAATGCTGGTGATAAATTTAGGCTCCATCAAGAAAGGCGTTTAAAATAAAACACTACAGTGTTGGAGGGAAAGAGGCAATCACCTTCAGGAAGTATTCAGTGATCACCAGAGTGTGAATAATAACATGCTATACAACAGAATCCCTAGGTGTACATCTTTTTACACCTTGGGGGCATCTACTGCCATTAATTTGGTTCTGCCAGCCAAACAAGCCACACACTCACTCACAGGGATTGTGGGGGCATTGGGAAATACTGCACTACAACTCAAGTGGGCCTTATCTAATAAGGCTGAGACTGGTTATGTGGTTCCATAATATGTTCTTAAGGTTCCCCTTTTCTGTCCTTGGAAACCTTTCCTATGCAGTCCTCCCTAACATATCCCTGGGGCTCGGGGATCCTCACGCTCTCCCAGGGCTCTCTAAGAGAATATGTGTCATTGCCAATTTGAGGCTGTCGCTGGAAAGATGCCCAGTCTCTTCTAGCAGCTGGGTCAGTGGAAGCCTGATTCCAGCCCACCTGCTACAGATTCCTCTGCAGGGGCTGTGGAGAGACAAGTTTGAAAAGTGGTGGGACTTCTGCCCTCCCCCTGTGCTATGCTCCTGCCAGGGAGGGGGTTGACTGATTGTGACAGTTAATAAATACCTTTGGGGCTCTGGATTCTTTTCTGTCACATAATTTTTTTTTAAACAATTCTCATCAATTTTACTTATCTCCAAATAAGATTTAAACTGTGGTTTTCCCTTGGTTATACAATTACCTATACATGCCATATAAAGTACTGAGTACAAAACTGTGTCCTCACTGCTGATCAAGGAATAATTGAATCATGTAAACTTCAGATGGTCTTTCTCTTCACCACACTCCTGACAGTGCCCTCACTCCTATTTCCTGATTACTTGCATTCCTCCTTATACCATGAGCAGACTTTGTTATGGCTCCCCAGAAGAACCCTAAAACTCTTCCACGTCCCCACTTTATTTATATGGCACAATCTTCTAGGTACTTCTTAGCCTTGATTGTTGTTCACAAGTTAAGTCATGTCCGACTCTTCAAGACCCCACAGGCTGTAGCATGCCAGGCTCCTCTGTCCTCCACTATCTTGCAAAGTTTGCTCAAATTCATGTCCATTGAGTAGGTGATGCTATCTAACCATCCTCAGCAACCCCCTTCTCCTTTTGCCTTCAATCCCTCAGTTTAAAAAAAAAAACAAAACACCTACCAACAGGTGCTGAAATGTTTTGTCTTGTATATTAAGTCTGTGAAATAAAGTACAACTAAAATAAAGGATGTTTTTCCTTGTTACTATCTTCCTCTATATCCTATCCACACTGTTCCTATTAGAAATAAATACATGGTGTTTTAGTTAAACAACAGAATCTCCCATAAAGAAATCATACATAACTCAAGTTCTAAGAGAAGCAAACTTCAATTAACAAGTTTAAAGACACAAACCCTACAAGTTTAAATTCTTATTTGAGCTCCCGCCACAGTAAAAAGGCTTCTCGCTACCCTCCCAAAAGCAGTTCTGAAAAGTGTTGGTCGCTCACTCATGTCCGCCTCTTTACGATCCCATGGTCTGTCCATGGAATTCTCCAGACAAGAATACTGGAGTTGGTTGTCATTTCCTTCTCTAGGGGAACTTCTCAACCCAGGGATCAAACTCAGGTCTCTTCCATTGCAGGCAGATTCTTTATCATCTGAGCCATCAGGGAAATCCCAGTAGTTTTAAAGATGAGCTTCAATTTAGAAATGAGCTGTTTTTAAGCAACAGAAGAACAAGGACTCAGACTAGGCCAAACTAAGGTCAACATTTACAACTGTATAGGATGGCAGTACCTAAAGGCACATAAAAGTCATTCTTGGATTCTCTCTACTAAGAATGGAAGAACAATTAAAAAAAAAATTCTACTAAACATCAAAGAGAAGATCAACCCCAAAACTCATAAATCCATGAGAAGCGCTATCAAAGTATACCTCATAATTCACACAAACGTAACAAGTATGTTGAAAATAACGCTGAACTTATCCAATAAATCCATAAAGTTATAGTATTTTTGCAACTCATTTTTTTCTTGGGTGAATCCTATTTAAACAGCAAGAAAATTTTGGTAAGTTTAAATACCTTCTTCAGATAGTAACAGTCTCAGAAAATCCTAAACTTCAGCTTTAAATGCTACTTACACTTCTAATTTTAGCATTAACTTCTAAAACATTTACCTTAAAATGCAATATTTTAAACCTCTAATTATCAACCCACTGTTTTTGCATACTCTTTAAATCTCAACAAATGAGAGTATAATTACCAGAAAGTAAAAGCACATTTCTCTAGGTAAACAACTGGGTGTGCTATTTTACTCTGTTGTTCAGAAACAGCCAAAGTTTGTGAGGACTAAAAATTTTCTATTGTATATAGACTATAGTGGGTTTTTTTGTAATTGAAGTATAATTGACATTCAACATCATATATTAGTTTCAGGTGCACTTTATAGTAATTCAAGATTCATATACATTTCAAAACGATCACCATGATCTAGTTACCATCTGTCACCAAAGTTGTTATAATACTACTGACTATATTCCCTATGCTATATATCATTACATCCCCATGACTTGAACTCTGTACCCCTTAATCACCTTCATCTATTTCACCTGCCCCCCAATCCACCTCCCCTCTGGCAACCACCAGTTTGCAGATCTTATACTTGTATATAATATACTGACTATAAATTATTCCACCACCAACAAATTCTATACATTCAAGAATAGTTTTCTACTAACTTACTATTAACTAGGGGATGATATTTATATAAGGTAATTTTGACAACAAAATTCAATAATTAAAATACCATCTAATTTTAACCGACATTTCTCCGAAAAAGATATATACAGCCAGTATACATGAGATGTTCAACATTATTAGTCATCAAGAAATGCAAATCAAAGCCACAAGATATCACATTGCACCCAAGCATATGGCCATAAACAAAAGGAAAAAAGGGGGGAAAAAATCAAAATCAAGTGGTGTTGAATATGCAGAGAAATTAGAACACTCATACACAAGATGGAAAATAGTTTGGTTGTTTCTCAAAATAAAGTTAAACACAGAATTAAAAAAGGATCCAGCAAATTCCACTCCTAGACATATATTCAAGAAAATTGAAAATATATCTTCACAGAAAAACTTACATAAAATGTTCATAGCAGCATTATTTATAATAGTCAAATTGTTCATCAAATGATGAATGGATAAACAAAATCTGGTATATCCATTTAAAACGATGGGCTTCCCTGGTAGCTCAGATGTTAAAGAATCTGCCTGCAATGCAAGACACCCAGGTTCAATCCCTGGGTTGGGAAGATCCTTGTAGAAGGAAATGGCAACCCATGCCAAAATTCTTGCCTGGAAAATTCCATGGACAGAGCAGACTTGGGGGTTGGGGGGTGGGCTACAGACTATGGGGTCGCAAAGAGTTGGACACAACTGAGAGACTAACACACACACTTTCAAAAAGGATGGATAGAAATAAATAACCCTAACCAAAAAAAAAAAAAAAAACCAAGAAACAAAAACGATGAAGCACTGATAACATTCTAAAACCTGAGTGAACCCTGAAAACATTATGCTAAGAAAAAGGAGCCAATCACAAAACACCACATAGTGTATGATTTCATTTATATAATGTCTCCAGAAAAGGCAAATATAATAGAGACAGAAAGGGTGGTGGATGCCAAGCGCTAGGGAATGGAAAAGTGTGGAGTAGAGTTACTGACTGCTAATAGGACTATGTTTCTTTTGCAGGTGATTCAAGTGTTCTGGAATTAGATAGTAGAACGGTGGCAAAACCTGTAAATACGGTAAAAATCATTGACCTGTACACTGCAAAAAGATGAACTATATGGCATGTGGATTACAACTCAAAAATAGGAAGAGTATTTTCTAATATTAAAACTGCAAATCTATATAATGTACAATTTATTTAAAAGGACACTGAAAATCAACTATTCCAAATGAGTACTTCCTTGCTAAATCAATGTCTATGTCCCTTAACGAGAGGGGATGGGTCCTGATCCCATCAATATCTTCAGAGTTTAACACAGTACACCTATAAGTGAATGGATAAAAATAATAAAGGAAAATAACACACTGAACTGCAAACTAATCACACTTTTAAAAAATCCCTTAATATTTCCCTTCCCTGAAAAGAAAAATATTAGGATCAAGAAATTAAAAGACAGTTTGACCAACAATCTCTTTTAAGAGCAAAGAATAAACATCATTATTTTTTTCTATTGTTTACCTAAAGGTAATTTAAAAAACAAACTACCACCAGATCTAGACTATCCTAAACATCTTTCATGGCAGAGGGAAAAGACAAAATGCAAATCCTCTTACTAGGAAATTAAAAACACAATTAAAAAATCAAAATTTACCAAAGCAAAGGAAAAGCAAAGTAATTAGGATAATGCTTTAAATAAGACAATGGCAATAACAGATGAAAAGAATACCACAGTAAATATCCTTAGAACGGCCACCAGTTTGTAAAGCTATGTAAAGATTTTTGTGGTTATCACCATTAACATGTATAAATAAATTGATGAATACAATTTGGTTTGGAAGGAGAGAAAATATTCCAAGTCAATATTTATGTTAGTCCTTAGAAATGAGAGCAAATAGTTCAAACTATGATCATCAATTCGATGGCTTTTCTTCTATTTTTCACGTGAGGTCCAAGTAACACGTAAAGGCATACCATGGAGAGAGAAGAGAGGAAGGCAAGATAGTAGCCACTTATCTCCAACTTCAACTTTTTTTTTAAACAATTCTTTTCTTAAATGAACTTAGCTGCAGCACTCAGGTCTTCGTGCAGTGCACAGACTCTCTCTAGTTGTGGCGCGCAGGTTTCAGAGCGTGCCTGCTCAGCAGTTGTGGGGGCACGGGTCTAGTTGCTCTGCATAATGTGGGATCTTAGTTCACTGACCAGGGATCGAACCAAGTCCCTTGCATTACAAGGTAGATTCCCAAACACAGGACCACCCAGAAGTCCCTTCAACTTTCTTAAGAAGCCAAGGCACCAGGAGAAATAACTCCTCATTCATTAAGGCACTAAACTAGACAACTATGGCTAGGATCGTGGCACTGTGAGATTTTTGGGAGGCACCAGAAAACTGCCATCAACTTGACCACCTCTGGGATCCATATCTTCTCTGTGCACTGTCATGCTCCAACTCTTTGCAACCCCATAGACTGTAGCCCACCAGGTTCCTCGGTCCATGGGATTCTCCAAGCAAATATAATATGGGTTGCCATTTCCTACTCCAGGGGATCTTCCTCACCCAGGGATGAAACTCACATCTTATGTCTCCTGCACTGGCAGGCAGGTTCTTTACCACCAGCACCACCTGGGAAGTGCATTGTGAGATTTTAGGGTGGCATCAGAAAACTGCCATCAACCTGCCAACCCCTGGAATCCACGTCTTACATCCAACTGAAATATTTTCACCACTGATGGCTTTCATCAAGACCCTGTCAAGTAAATGGTGCCCAATGTTTCGGGTCACCTAGCTTAGGCAAAGTCTACAGCCAAGAGCCTTTCAGGTTAACGATAAGTGCCCCCCACTCCTTACCACTCTTCATGATTTTATAAAGATTGGGGAAATAAGGAACAATCACACAGCTTTCAATTAGGTAAGCCCCTCTATCTCTGAACATAATATCCTTTAAGAAGTGGCATCCAATCTATGTCTTGAGTCTTACCTTTTCTCCACTTCTTAGTTCCATATGAAAACTCGGTTCTTAGTTCAGAGCTCCAGAACCTATTTGGAGAAGGAATTAAAAGTCCTAGCAAAGATAACTTGAATTGGAGACTAAGCTCCTAGCCTGTTCTCCTTGCCTTTGACAGGACAGTTCATCTTTTGCTTACAGAATAAACACGAATTAGACAAGAGTCATTTTAAGATGGGCTTCCCTGGTGGCTCAGAAAGTAAAGAATCCACCTGCAAAGTGGGAGGATTGAGTTGGATCCCCAGATTGGGAAGATCCCCTGGAGGAGTGCATGGCAACCCACTCCAGTATTCTTGCCTGGAGAATCCCCATGGACAGAGGAGCCTGGTGGGCTATAGCCCATGGGATTGCAAACAGTCGGAGATGACTGAGCAACTAAGCACACATTTTAAAATAATTTATATAAAATCTAGTCCGTGAATGGTAAATACTCTTTTGTGTTTTTAAAATCCTGATGTTGTCTTCTAAGATGTGTTAAGGCTCTAAAATACCATCATGAAGAACTCTTAATCATTCATCATTTAATATATTAATCAAAGCTTTATGAAAAAAACTTTGTCCCAACAGAATATGGATTACAACTGGCATCTATTTAGATTTCAAGAACAATTTTTAAAAAATTATTTGTTCCTATTTATAAACTCACAACAGAACTGAAAGGATTCTGGACGTGGCATACAGAACATTTCTGGTCTCCATTGAAGATTTTATACACACACATATATATAACCAGAACTCTCAAACTTGGAATGTAAACTTGCAGAACCACTTTAGAAAACTGTTTAGCAATATCTACTAAAGATGAATTCATATATACTCTATGACCTACCAATTCTACTCTAGTTATACATCCGAACAGAAACACATGTTCACCAAAAGACATACCAGGGTATTCAAAGAAACACTATTCATAATACTGGAGGCTACTCAAATGCCCATTAACATCAGAATGGGTTACTAAATCATGTTAACTTCACAGCATGGAATATTACAGTCACATGAATGAACAAACTATAACAACATATAATATCACAGGTGAATCTCATAAACCTAATTATGTTGAGCAAGAGAAACCAGACACAAGAGCTTTTACTGTATGACTATACTTTATATAATAAAGATCAAAACCAGGCAAACCTAACCTGCCAGTTGAGTTGTTACCCTGGGTAGGGACACAACTGGAAGAAGAGCACATGATAGGAGCTTTCGGAGTGCTGGTAATGCTGCTGCTTGAACTGGGTACTAGCTGAGGTGCATGTTTAGCTTGTGAAAATTCACTGAGCTAAAATACACACCTATGATTTGTGCATGTTTCTGCAGATAAATCACACTAACAATTCCAGAAGGGTTGAGAAAAGACTAGGAGAGGATTTGTGAAACTGAGTCCCCCTAAAACTGAGTTCCTCTGCTCAGTTTATGATTAATCTCTCTCCTAAACTTTATTTCATTTCTTGTCCTGCTCCTATTCCTCTCAGAATTGAAGGCTATCAAAAAAAGCGGGGGGGGGGGGGGGGGAGGATGGAACAAAGCAGGACCCTGTGGGGCCTTTCTAGATACAAAAGTCCCTCTCTACATCCTGTTTCTTGTTTGTAGAAAGGCTTTAGTCTCCCAGATCTTCCCGAGGTTCCAAAGACCAGACTCAAGCATTTATTGATTAGAATAGTCACAGGACTCCTAGTTCCTCCTGAAGGAATATAGATAACAATCTGATGCATACCTTTGAGCTGTTCTGCAGAAACTAGTAGAGTTTAGTGACTATGAGATTAGAGTTTGTGGTAGCGGATCCCAAATCAGTTGGAACAAGAAGGTTGAGATTTTCCCAAAATATCACTGCTACCTCACCACCAACCAATCAGAAGGAGGTCCAGGATCTAATCACATACATATCCTACCACCCTCCTATCCAACACCTATCTTTAAAAAGTCTTGCCTGAAAGCCATTACGGAATTTGGGTCTTTTGAGCATGAGCTGCCCGGTTCTTGAAACCTGCAAATAAACCTTTATTTTTCTGTAAACACCCGCTGTCAGCCTCACTTTCTGCACCACAGGAATATGCACCCCTGCCTGATTGCCAGTTAACAGTGTAGACTGTGAGCCCTCTGCAGACTGGGACCTTTGCGTGGTTCACTACTGTATTCACCCCAGCACTTAACAGGGAGTGGCATATCGTGGATACTTTATTAGCACATGCTGACTAAATCAGGCACGGAGGTGTAGCTTTAACAGAAACCTACCTAAAGAAATGGCAGCTAATCTTAACGCCATCTCAACTTACTAGTTTGCGTTTATTTAAAAGTATTCATATTACTTTACAATTCACCAAATAAATACAAGGCTAGGGCTTCCCAGGTGGCTCAGTAGTAAAAAACCACCTGCAATGCAGGAGACACAGGTTTGATCCCTGGGTCGGGAAGATCCCCTGGGAGGAGGGCATGGCAACCCACTCCAGTGTTCTTGCCTGGAGAATCCCATGGACAGAGGAGCCTGGCAGGTTATGGTCCACAGGGTCACAAAGAGTCATACATGACTGAAGAGACTTAGCATGCATGCAACAAAAATAAGAAACAAAGGAGAAATAACCTCTCCAACCTTTAGAAAGAAAATATTTAGCATAGTGTATTGGGTACAACTAGGTATTCAATAAGTTTGTGGTACATATGAAGGAAAATTAGTATTTTAATTGATCATACTGTAATTCCTAAAAAGTCCTCCGTTCTAAAAACAACCAATTGGTATATCAAAAAATGAAATAGTCTAAATTAAAAAGAGTATATTCAAATACACAAAACCTGAAAGTGACAGACATGTCCAGAATCCAGACACTCGTGCTAACTGCAGCCTTCCTGGCTCTGCTGGCCCCATGAGCTACCAGAGTTCTCTCAGTTACACTTGCTTATTATCAGATGATGATGCTTACAGTAGAGCACAATGGGGCAGAGATTATAGGCGGGAAAAGTTTGCTGTAACTCAGGCCTTGTCTGGAGTTTCCCTTCTCTTGGAAGAACAATAAGAACCAAGAGGGAGACGAATTAAGCATTTCTTTATCTTTGCTTTTACCTCATCACAGAATGTTCTACTATGCAAGTGTGTAACTGCTTGCATTTTATAATTAACATCACTCAAAGACTTTATCAGGCCATGACTGATGCTTTTGACCTCATTAAGTCAAAAGCTTATCAAAGAAAACATAATCAAAAGAAGTAATCACAATCATAAGGTTCCAGTTAAAAATTGAACACACAGATCTGCCTCACCCCTTCAAAAAAAGTGCAAGTGTTAGTCACTCAGTCATGTCCAACTCTGTGACCCCATGGACTGTAGCTCACCAGGCTCTTCTGTCCATTGGATTCTCCAGGCAGGAATACTGAGGTGGGTTGCCATTTCCTCCTCCAGGGGATCCTCCCGACCCAGGGATCAAACCTGCATCTCCTGCACTGCAGGCAGCTTCTTTACCACTGGAGTCACCAGAAAAGCCCCTCTGTCCCTTCCAAAACCCTCTCAAATGTAAATGTTAGTCATTTTTTAATTTCTTTTTTGCCTCAAATTTAACAAAACTTTACTAACAGGAGAGGAAGCAGCAATAAAATCCTGCAAGTTAGAAGCAGGATAGGTGAGAACATACACAGCAGACCCAAGAAACCTGAATCCTAAACCAGAAAGCAGGAAAGCAACCTCTCTTGCACCGTACCCTCTCAACGCTTGAGAACCGGTGGTAGCAGGTACCAGAGAAATTAAGAGTGAAAATGAGATTTAAAAGCAGAAAGAGAAGATGGAGACCCAGTTAAACACACACAGCTCCCAGAATCCCCATTAAGAGACTGGAGGTTTACTCTCTGGAGAGTGTGAGGCAGTAGAAGTCTGGAATGGAGACACCAGAGATTTGGAGAAAGAATGGAATGTCAGAAAGGAGTGATTAAGTGAGAGACTTAGGTACTAAACCTAGAGATCCCCCAGTCTACCTCTACCAATCAGCTCTTAGAATAGTAGCAGCCAGGCCTAAGCGCTGGGGAAACTGACCAGCCTAGGAAAAGAGACAGAAAACCACTGTCACTCAAAGAAACAATCAAGTTAGATAAAAAGGTAGTAAGGCCTGTCAAGAAGCTCCATCAACCACAGTGAGCTTCCAAATTGCTCTACCAGCTGTGTACTTTTAACCAAGCAGGCAAAGATCACCTACTTCTAACTCAAAGATCATAAAAGACCAAAGCAAGGAGAATAAAGGCAACACAGAGGAAAGAACTATGCAGGAAAGCATAAACTTTAAAAAGAAAAAATTTTCAATAATTTCAGAGAAACAAGAGAAAAAAATTAAAACCATAAAACATGGACAGTGTGCTACTAAAGGAAAGATTCTAACATTTACTGAGCATCTACTATATGCTGAACTCCATTCTCTGTCCTCAGACACTCAGTTATGTCCGACTCTTTGTGATCCCATGGGCTGTGGCCTGGCAGGCTTCTCTGTCCATGGGATTCTCCAGGCAAGAATACTGGAGTGAGCTGCCATTTCCTGCTACTAAAAAAAAGGGGGGGGGGGGGGGAGAAGGCAATTAAAGAGTTTTGAAAATTTTTTAAAATATATTAAAATTTTATCAAAGAGAAAATTGAGACTATCTCATAGAAAGCTGAGAAAAAGGTGAAAAATATGAGATTAAAAAATTTTAAGAATTAGTATAAAAGATTCAAGATCTAAAGAGAGAAGGGGGGGGGGGCGGTAAAAAGCAGAGGAAAAAAAAGGTCAACCAAACACTTTTTAAAATTTCCCAGAACTGAAGGACATCAGCTTTTAGACCAAAAGGGCTCACTGAGTGCCTGGCACGACAGATGTAAAGAGATCTATACCAAGGTACAACACAGTGAAATTTAACAACACTGAGAACAAAAGAAGTTCCTAAAGGCTTCCAGAAAAACAGAAAGTAGGCCACATTTAAAGAATCAGATGTCACAACTGGCTTCAGTCCTCCTAATAGTGGAACCCAGAAGGCAACGGAACAAATGGCTTCAAAATTCTAAAGGAAACTGTTTTCGACCTAGAAGCCTAGAAATCAAGGTAAGGGTGCAGACTAAAAAAGAAAAGTCTTAGATGTTCTAAGTCTCAACAACAACCACAAAAATGTACAACTCATGCATTCTTTCTCAGAAAAGTACTGAGGGTGTATTCTATAGAAATGAGACAATCAAGAAAAAAAAAGTGTGAATCAAGGCAAGGGGCTTCGATTTTAAAAACTGGAAAAGGAAATCTTAGGATGACAACTAAACAGCAGACCCTGAAAGCAGCCTATGGTACAGTTCAAAAAAACAGGAAAGACGGACTTCCCTTGCAATCCAGTAGTTAAGACTCCATGCTTCCACCGCACAGGCCTGGATCTGATCCCCAGTTGGGGAACTAACACCTGCATGCAGCCAAAAACAACCCAAAAAAGAGCCACACATCCCCCACCCAACAATGAAATCCATAAAATACCTGATGTGTTTGAACATATCAAAAAATTGAGATTAAGTGAGAGTCTGAGGATGAGTCATGCTATAAGCAATTTATGATATATACCAAGAAAATGAGGCAAACAAACAAACAAAAAAAACTGTGGTTAACTTTAGGGAAAATAAGGTACTGTTAGGCAAGTAAAACTAATCACAGCATACAATATATCTCAGCTGTGAACATTATTTATTATTTTAAATTACTGTAAATACTGAATATTGATCTAACTACAATACGGATATAACTATACTAGAAAGATATAGAGACAGGAAATGGGAGCATATGCAGTTGTGGTAAAAGAGAGCTAAACCCTTAAATCTCCTAGTGGTCAATTTTTAAAATGCTGAAAACTGAAATCAATAAGTAATATCTTATGTTTTTTACCTTCACAAATAATAACAAAACAGCAAAAGAAAGAGCTAAGAAACAGGCAAAAGTAAGCAGGAGACTGCTGTTTTTGGTAACAAGCCTGTAATATCTGATTCTAACCTATACGTAAGAATAACTGTATGTAAGATATAAAAACTAAATATTTAGGTTAGTGCAAATGTAACTACAGGGCTATATTGTTGCCTGGAAAAACCTATGGACAGGGGAGCCTGGTGGGCCACAGTCCACGGAGTTGCAAAGAATCAGACACAACTGAGCCCACACACACAAATGTAACTGCAGCTTGGGACTGTGAATTTTAACTTACTATAACTAAGTTCTATATAGTTATATGTCACTATAACTATGACAAACCTAGACAGCATATTAAAAACCAGAGACATTACTTTGCCAACAAAGGTCCATCTAGTCAAAGCTATGGTTTTTCCAGTAGTCATGTATGGATGTGAGAGTTGGATTATAAAGAAAACTGAGCACCGAAGAATTGATGCTCTTGGACTGTTGTGTTGGAGAACTCTTGAGAGTCCCTTGGACTGCAAAGAGATCAAACCAATAAATTCTAAAGGAAATCAATCCTGAATATTCATTGGAAGGACTAATGCTGAAGCTGAAACTCCAATACTTTGGCCATCTGATGTGAAGAACTGACTCATTGGAAAAGACCCTGATGCTGGGAAAGACTGAGGGCAGAAGAAGGGGATGACAGAGGATGACATGGTTGGATGGCATCACAGACTCAATGGACATGAGTTTGAGCAAGTTCCAGGAGTTGGTGATGGACAGGGAAGCCTGGCATGCTGCAGTCCATGGGGTCACAAAGAGTTGGACATGACTGAGCGACTGAACTGAACTGATAACTAAGTTCAAACACATCTTTATTAATCAAAATAGGAACCATTATAATCAGCACATTTTTGTCAACGAGCAATAAGTTTGTTTATTCATGTAGCATAAAAATCCATGCTTTGGGATTTGACAAACTCTTGAAAAGCATTTTCTACCTCCTGCTGTTTGTGGAAGCATTTTCTCAGCAAAAAGTTGTCAAGATGCTTGAAGAAGTGGTAGTCAGCTGGCAAGAGGTCAGGTGAATATGGTAGTTGAGGCAAAATTTTGTAGCCCAATTCATTCAACTTTTGGAGCATTGGTTGTGTGACGTACAGTCAGGGGTTGTCATGAAGTAAAACTGGGCCCTTGCTGGGCCCAGCATCTGTTGACCAACGCTGGTTGCAGGCATGCACTTTTTGGTGCATTTCATCAATTTGCTAAGCATAATTCTCAGATGTAATGCTTTTGCTGGGATTCAGAAAGCTGTAATGGATCACACCGGCAGCAGACCACCAAATAGTGACCATGACCTTCTTGGGGTGCAAGTTTGGCTTTGGGAATTGCTTTGAAGCTTCTTCTCAGTCCAACCACTGAGCTGCTTATCACTGGTTGCATAAAATCCCTTTTTGTCACACGTCACAACCTGATAGAGAAATGGTTTGTTGTTGTTGTGTACAATAAGAGAAGACAATGCTTCAAAAGGACGATTTTTTGATTTTCAATCAGCTCATGAGGCACCCACTTATCAAGCTTTTTCACCCTCCCAATTGGCTTCAAAAGTCAAACAACCATAGAATGGTCAACACTGAGTTCTTCGGCAACTTCTTATGTAGTTGAAAGAGGATCAGCTTCAATGATTGCTCTCAGTTGGTCACTGTCAACTTCCAATGGCTGGAAACTATGCTCCTCATCTTCAAGGCTCTCATCCCCTTTGCAAAACTTCTTGAACCACCACTGCACTGCACATTCATTATCAGTTTCTGGGTCAAATATGTTGCTGATGTTGCGAGTTGTCTCCAACACTTTATGACTCATTTTGAACTCATAAGAAAATTGCTCGAATTTGCATTTTATCTAACATCATTTTCCTAGTCTAAAATAGATACAAAACAAACAGCAAGTAATGTCATTAGCAAAAAAAATATAAAGTGCAAAATGTACATTAAAATGATTTATATCACATTTAAGAATGTATTCCAATGTCAAACAGCAAAGTCCAACAATGCAAAATTACAATTACTTTTGTATCAACCTAATAAACAGAAAAAAGATTTAAAATGTGGTTACAAAATGTGTCATGAAAGGGGAATCTGGTATTCACAGGAAACTAACTTAACTGAGGGAGAAGAGAGGAACTCAAACTCCCCTTAGGACAGACTACCTAAACTGAGAGGGGCACTGGGAAGAAGGCAGCATTCCAGGTAAAGGAAGGAGGGATCCTGGCCAGAAAAGGTGACAGGTGATTTTTCTAGCAAGTGAACAAGTTCCCCAGGGAAACAACAAATCGTGAGAGTCCATCTCCAGCCCCTTCTCCCAAGTCCTGGTGTCCCCACCTACCTCTTACCCGTCCTTCAAGGCCAAGCTCAAGCTCCATCTTCTCAGAAGCTTCCTGCAAATCTCTGGAAGAGATGATCTCTTCCATCTCAAAATGATGCCATTTATCCACTATCTTATTCTCTTAATTAATATAATTAATATTACATACCATAATACATTCTCAGGGATTGAACTCATTCAATAGGTATTTAATGAATACTTACTATATGCAAAAAAAAAAAAAAACTGTGCTGGTTACTAAGAGTAAGGGAAGAATGAAAAGGAAGGAAAGAGAACAAAAAAAGCAACAGTCTTCAAGTGCAATGAACACAGACCGTGGTTTCTAACATCATTCTCCAATAAAAGGAACCAGAGTTCTTTGGAGAAACAGCTGAATCCAGGATGGCTCAGAAACTATACATGGTGAGCCTGGTGTCAAAAAGTTAAGAAGTGCTTTAAAACCCACAAAGATGGAGCTCTGTCTAAGGGATACAAGTACCAACTGAAGGAGATCCCAATGGCAAAAGCTAGAACAACCTAACAAAATAGTGCTGGCTTATAACTCAAAGAATAAAATTAATGAGCCCATACCAGTATCAATGAATAAATAATGAAGAGACAAATGTCCCATGCAGAAAAATTCCAAATAACTTAATGTAGACACATTACCTTCAATGAGGTGGTAGAACTTAACTCCCTAATCCTTAAGTATAAGCTGTACATAGTGAACACAGTGACTTCCTTCCAAAAAGCACCGTACAAAAGGGTGGGGGAAGGTGGAGTCATTTTATGTAGAGAGATTTGACAAACACTACTTCAGCCAGGTGATCAAGGTCAACATCAACCATGTTAAGTTGTTGACAGTAGTTGACATACTGTTGACAGTATGCATTCTTGATATGATGTGATGAAAACAGCACTTCACCTCCGTGTGGCTTCCTCCCCAAATCTAATCATGAGAAAAGCATCTAACAAATCCCAAAGAAAGGACATCCTACAAATAATTAATACTCCTTAAAAATGTCAAGGTCATCAAAAACAAGGAAAACTTGAGAAACTGTCACAACCAAGAGAAGACTACGGAGATATGATGACCTAATGTAATGTGGAATCTGTATAGACTCCTGAAACAGAAAAAAAAGACATAGATAAAAACTGAAAATTTTAATAAAGTATGGATTTCAGTTAATAATAACATATCAATATTAACTTAATTGTTTAATTAAATATTAATTAAGTGTTCATTAATTATCAACAAATGTATCATACTAATACACGACATTAGTGGCAAAACTAGGTCTGGTGTATACAGAAACTATACTACCGTCAATGTTTTTGAAAATCTAAAAATGTTACAAAAAGCTTATTTTTAAAAAATATTTTTAACATTTTTTTTTAAGGAAAGGAAAAAAGCCTGAAGAACACACACCAAACTTGCAAAGCAGTCACGCCTCTAGGGAAAAGAATGGGAGGAAGTCAAGCTTTCCTTTACAAGTTACTATTTGACTCTAGAATATGAAGAATGTATCTGTGTGCCACTCTGTAACAAGAAATGTTCAACGTTATTGCCACATTTAAGTACTGAATGACAAAACGAAATTGTTATTAAACAGAAACCACTCCTTAAACCTTTGTATTTTATTTATTTGGCTGCATCAGGTCTTAGTTGCAGGAAGAGGGATCCTCACTGCATCACAGGAGATATTTCGTTGCAGCGTAAGGGCTTTAGCTGTAGCCTGCAGTCTCAGTAGTTTCGGTGCACGGGCTAAGTTACTCTACGGCATGTAGGGTCTCAGTTCCCCAACCAGGGATCCAACCCGTGTCCCCTGCATTGAAAGGCAGATTCTCAACCACTGGACCACCAGGGAGGTCCCATCAACCTTTATGTTTCCATTCATAAACTATCCAATCTCCAGAAAGACCTCCAAATCACATTCAAGCCACTGATTACCAACTGATAAGATTGCAATACACAAATTTAAAAGAAAAACTGTCAAAGATTATACTAAACTGCTAGGGGAGAAATATATAATACAGTAAGAAAATATTTCACTAGAAATGTTCTTAAATTTGATCAATACTGAGAGATGGTATATAAAATTTTAAGTTGTGGTATTCAGAAAAAAAAAAATGAGTGAGCTGTAGCTTCTCTGGTGGCTCAGTGGTAAAGAATCTGCCTGACAAAAAATGAGTGAGTCTAATTGTAACAGCAAGATGTGCAAAGGGATATCTGTTAACACTCAGTTGATGAAGGCAACAACATACATTACACATCTATCGACACAGCCATGAGAAGCAATGAATCACAACTGGAGTGTGTAAAATTCAACAGATTCAATAAAGGATATTCACCAACTGCCTGGTATATTGGCAAAAGTAACTTGAGAATAAGGATGAGATCACCAAGTTGATTCTTTGCATTAATCTCTAACTAAAGTGTTAAAAGTTGCTTTATCTAAATGAGCATTATCCATTACTACAAGAATATGGTTCCACTAAACAGTAATACTGTTCAAAGATAACATAAGAATAAATTATTAAGAAATCAGAGTGATCATTTTAAAGCCCAAGAACAAGTAAATCAGAGAATGTCATTTGAATTTCTCTAAGTCTTTCTTCTTTTAGTTAGCAAAATACAATATTACTCTCATGGTAGGATTATTTTATAATTTAATTTAATATAGAGTAATATAACATTGGTGATGTTCAGGATAAAGTAATTTGAAGTTATATGTAGGGAAACCAATGGGTGGCATCAGTTTAGACAATGCCAGAATTTCCTAGAGGACTTCACTGAGAGTCAGATACAATGGATAGTTGAAGATCTGCAGCTCCTGGTCACTCACAAATCCTGGTTCTGCATTCATAACAAATTATACAAAAGTGCTCTCATGATGTATTTCCTTGTGATAATATCTGCTTAAAATATCATACCATTGCCTTTTAGAGTTACAGACAGGAATATTTATGGATGAAATGATGTGATTTCTAGAATTTGTTACAAAATAGACAGTATAAGTGGAAAAAGTTAACTATTTGTTGATCGTTAAAGCTGAGTAACGGGTGCATAAGTTTTATTACACTAAATTTTTGTATATGCTTGAAACTTTTCAAAGTAAAAAGTTGAAAATATAAATAAATACTAACAAATTACTCCTAGAAGCAACCCAAGGGCTCATCAGCAACTGGATTAAGAAGATGTGAGATACAAACACACCCCCCCCACACCTTCTTAATATATACACACAATGGAATATTATTCCACACAAAAAAGAATGAAATACTGCCATCTGCAGCAAGTAGGTGAACCTAGACAATAATATGCTTAGTGAAGTAAGTCAGATAAAGACAAATACTGTATGTCACTTACATGTGGAATCTGAAAAATAATACAAATGAACGTATATGGAAAACAGACTCACAGATACAGAAAACAAACCTGCAGTTACCAAAAGGGAAAGTGAAGGAAGGAAGCACAAACTAGGGGTGTAAGATTATCAGATACAAACTAGTATATGTAAAATAAATAAGCAACAAGAATATACATATACAGGGAATTATACTCATTATCTTGTAATAATCTATAATGGACTATAACCTGAGAAAATACCAAACCACTATGCTATACACCTTAAACTAACACAGTATTGTAAACCAATTAAAATTTTAAAAAAGAAAGCAATTACACCTACAACTCAACAACAAAAAGCAAACAATTCAAAAATTTGAACGTCTGAATTTGCCCAATTCAAAAATTGGCAAAGGATTTGAATACACATCTCTCCAATATGTACAAAAGGCCAACAAGCACATAAAAGATGCTCAGTTTCACTAATTATCAGGGAAATGCAAACCAAAACCATTATGAGATGCCACTTCACACCCAGGCTTTATCAAAAACAAAAACAAAACACAAATAGAAAGCATACGTGTTGATGAGGATGTGACAAAACTGGAATGCTTATGCACTGCTGGTGGGAATATAAAACAGTGCACTGCTATGGAATACAGTATGGCAGTTTATCAAATAATTAAAACTAGCAATACCATAGTGAAAGTGAAAGTCACTCAGTCAAGTCCGGCTCTTTGGACCCCATACAGTCCATGGAATTCTCTGGGCCAGAATACTGAAGAGGGTAGCCTTTCCCTTCTTCAGGGGATCTTTCCAAACCAGGGATCAAACCCAGGTCTCCCGCGTTGCAGGCGAGTTCTTTACCATCTAAGCAACCATGGAAGTCCAAGTAAAGTGGAGTGGGTAACCTATCCCTTCTCGAGGGGATCTTCCTGAACCAGGGAACAAACTGGGGTCTCCTGCATTGCAGGCAGATTCTTGACCAGCTGAGCTACCAGGTAAGCAATACCATATAAACCAACAATTCCACTTCTGCGTATATACCTAAAAGAATTCAAAGCTTGGACTCTTTTGAAACTTATTTACCCATTATTCACAGCAGTATTATTCACAATGGCTAAAATGTATTGACAGATAAAACAAAATACAGTATACACATACAATGGATGTTATTTAGCTTTAAAATGGAATGAAATTCTGACACATGACACAATGTGGATGGACCATGAGGAAATTATGCTAAGTGAAATAAGCCAATCACAAAAGGATAAATACTGTATTACTCCACCTATATGAGGTACTCAGAGTAATCAAATTCACCGATGGAAAGCAGAATGGTGGCTGTCAGGGGCTTGGGGAGGGGGAAATAAGACAGTTACTGTCTAAGGGGTAAGGATTTTCTGGAAATGGAGGGTGGTGAAATGAAGGCTGCCCAACAACGTGAATATACTAAACAAAATAAAAATTAAAAAAAGAGCCACAGGGGAAGCATTCACTCCTTCCTCTAGAATCATGACGTCATCTAACACTTGAACATGCCAAATGTTTGGCCTGCGAGAGATGAAATTCTTTCCCTCATTTATCAAAACCTTCCTTCACAATCCTGAAAGAACTTACCCAAAGCTGATCTACAACGCCAGCAGACTACAATACAAACTTATTAGTGATGCCACAAGCAACTCACTTCTTTAGCAGGCAGGGAGTCATCTAAAACAAACATTCTGCAGCCTGTTTTTAAGCAGATACAGCAGAGTCATCATTGCCTACTTTCACTGGTTTTAAATCCAAATATCTCAAAACATTTCAGGAAGTATTTGGGAAAATGCACGATATAGCCCATGATCTATTACAGTGAGGCAAAGGTAGCTTGGAATGGATGAATAGGGTAAATGGCCTGAGAGAGAGCAGCACACAAGTTTCTCAACACTGGGCCTACCTAGAGCTTTCTGAAACAGTGCTTCAGAATGGATGGAGACACAAGCTCATGTTTTAAAACACAAAGAGAAAAAAATAAAGCCACAGGAAATTTATGAGCCCAGACTATCTGTATAATCTGGGGTGATGCTAAATTCAAATTAGGGACATATTGCTCTACCAATCAAAAGACCATAAAGGCAAAACCATTGCTTGCAGTTATGAATGAATCATAGTTTTCTCCTACATTTACTTCATTAGAAGACCAGCTCAATTTGACTAACCATATCAAATAGAAGTCAGAGGTCCCTTTGTGACAACCAAAAAGTACCATGCTTCTATCAGGTTGCCTAGACAATTCAACAACATTCCATAATTCGAAAGCCTTTTAAATACGTATATTCTCTGACCAAGCATTTCCACCCACTACAAATTTATACTAAGGAAATAGTTGAAAATGTATGTAAAAGAAACTTTAGTGACTGAAAAAAACTATAAACACCCTTAGAGACCAACAACAGGCAACTGATTAAATTACAGTCTAGCCATACAATTGCATGCTATGCAGATGTTAAAATATGAACCCATCTCATTATACAGCTATAGTGTCTGCCTTTCTACATATATGTGCTCAATACACACACATGCAAACTTGAGAAGGCAAATGTGTTTCAGAACATGTGGGTATGTAAACATTCATGTACACATATGCACAAAGTGTGTAAAAGTATCATCAGGGGCCCATAAAACTTCATGTATGTACAAAGATGTGCCTAAGTACATATGTGTGGGTGCATAAGACAATACAAATGTTTATGTATCTGCTAATGTATATGCTTATATTTGGGCCATAAGCCTGTGTTTAAGTAGTTGAGTATTTACCCTTGTAATCACTACTTAGAAGCTGTGACCTTGAGCAAGTTATCGAGCCTCTAGAGTCTTGACTTCATCATTTAACGTCATCTATACAACATCAAATGCTGTCTCAAAGGGGTTCTGTGAGGATTAAGTGAAATAATGGATGTAAAGTACTTAGTACCATGACTGGCACAGAGTAAATGCTTAATCAATATTAACTTTCCTTATCTGGACACATACACTGATCTACTCTTGTATGTATTTACACAGCTGTAATTACACAAAGATACACAAAATATTAACTTTGGTTATCAATAGGTGATAGGTTTTCGGTGTGGGGTTTTGGTTTTGTTTTGGGTTTTGTTTTTGTTTTTTTTGGCTTTCGTATTTTGCAAATTTTCTAAGAATGTCAGTTCCTTTTTTCATTATTCTTTTGAACATTTCTTCAAAACACTGATTTTTTTAAAAGTAAAAAAGATGGCCTGTCCTTAACATACCTCAATTTTGCATATTTAAAGCTATTAACCACTACACCAAGAAATACGTAATTTGAATACTTCACCTTTTTTTTTTTGTTTCTAGCAGTATGTCAACATTACCTAATAGCTCAAGAAGATGGCAGTACAAAGAAAAGCCTCAGCTTTTTGCTTGTTTGCTTTATCCTAGGCAAGATGAAAGAATGAACTAGATCACAATATGGGATACATGTGATCTGTGAACACCTCGGTGACAGTTAAGTGATACCTGTCATTCGTATTTTACTAAAGCAGAGACGAACCCAGGGCCTTGCCCAAGGTCATACAAAAAAGCACGTAGCCCAGGCTGTGAGAGAACTAAGGACTAGACTGCACTGCCACAATTTGAGCGTGCTTATGAAACCAAAAAGCTAAATTCTTAAAATTAGTCATATGAGGAGTCAGGCTGTAGGAGGGAGGAAATTACAACACAGAGCTGATGATAGCAAAAAAACCCAGCAACTGGCCCCACCAGGATTAATCTACATGTTTTAATCATATTGGTTTTCCTCACTTATAAAATATAAAACTGTAGATCATCTATGATAGGACATTTAATTTCATAAAAGCACAATCCATTTATATGCAAATTAAACTGAAAGCATCTGAAAAAAAATGCACGCAGATACCTGCGGTTCCAGTCAACATCAGTTAGCCACCTGGATCAGTTCCCACAATTACGATGTGTTAAATACCTCTAAAAACCCTGCAAAATGTCTCCCTCGAATTTCCGAGGGAAATCAGGCTACAGACAGGCGAGTAAAACAAGCAGCTTTTTTCCCTAGGGCTTCAATTAAGAAATGATACCCGAGATAATAATCCACCCATCCCCTATACATTTTCTCCCCAGCTATGCTATTCAATTTCTTTAAACGTCACTTCCAAGCTTGGAAAACACACAGCCGGGCACACGCCCTGCAGCCTGCAACGTTACGTAGTTCGACATTTTAGGGGCATCACTAGTTAAACATCGCGTTTTCCAAATCTACTGCGAACTGGGACTTGTCCCTCGTATCATTTTGACTTCTGTCTTTAAACGCAAGCGAGAGGAATGGGTTTTGACGAGCAGACTAGGCTCTGAAACCCTGAGTAATCGCATCTCACTGCGGAGAGCTGTCGGCAGCAGGGATTTTAATCTTCTCTCCACCTAATTTCCTTTACATTTCACGTTTTTGGTTTGGTGTCCCACCCCCCCACCCCCCTTTTCCAGTGACATCAAATTCAAGGTGGAAAAAGGCAAACTGAATGCCCTCAGGTCAAAGCCTCCGGAGGGTCTCGGGTTCTGACCCGGCGACCTGCCCGCCGTGGGAAATGCGGGAAACACTGCAGGGCGGAGGTTTTTCCACCGTCCAACTCCCGCCCCGCGTCGCGGAGGGACGGTCCCGGCCCGCGGCCGCCTCGAATCCGAGCCCGGGGCCCGCCCGGCCGGCCCAGGCCCAGCAAGGCCTGGCAAGCCGCGGCGTCGAGTTGGCTACAGGCGGGGCCGGAGAGGAGGCCTGAAGCGGCCAGCGGGCAGGGCCGGGCCGGGGTCGGGGCGGGGGCGGGGGTGGGGGGGCACTTGGGCGCTGCTCACCTGCTGGTACCGGTTGCCGCAGGCTGGCTCCACTGCCGCCAGAGCCGCCAACGCCAACGCCATGGCGCAGCCGGCTGCAGGGAAGGAGGGCGAGCGAGCGAGCTGAAGGGGCGCGGGCCCTGCGGCCTGGGGGCGTCGGGAGGCCGACTGGGACGCGCCTCGGGTGGGTCTCGGTGGCCGCCGCCGCTACCAGGCCAGCCGCTCTCCTCGGGTAGTGAGCACCGCCGCCGCCGCCGCCGAGGCTCAGACGCGGCCCCTGGGGAGGAGGCGGGGACAACGACGACGACGCTGCGCCGCCGCCCCGCCCCCGACTCGCGCAGCCCGGCCCGTAAGGCCCGGCCTCGCCCGGCGGTGCAGCAGCCCGCCGTGGGCTCCGCCCGTCGTTCCGCGCCCCGAGGCTGAGGCGTCGGAGTCGGTTTCTTCCGAAACAGGTTGCAGGTCACCGCAGAGAGGGCGACGCTGGTGATGGGTGCCTGGTTCTAAGCACCAAGCTTTCTCTGCGTGCTACTTTGAATCCTCCTCACACACCCCAGACTGAGGCCATAGCCCCATTTTAGAGGTCGTTGGTGCCCAGGGAGATTGACAGGCTCCCACAGCAGCCATCTGACCCCTAGTATCTATCTGGCTGCAGTATCTCAGTTCTTATCCACTTCCTTCTTGTCTGCCATCCTCCGTAGACTAGGGGTCAGTTCACTAAAGGGCAGAGGCTAAATCCGGTTCAGTGACTGTGGAAAGCATGTGAAATTCACCTTTCTGTGTCCATAAATTGTTTTATTTGTAACACAGCCGCTCCCGTTTGTTTACTATGGCCTGCAAATCCTAAATTACTTGCTATCTGGCCGTTTAGAGAAAAAGTTTGCTGATCCTAAATCCTGGAAAACTTCTTGACCCCTGGGTGATAATAATAGCATCCCCTATTTTTATGTAGTCCTTTAGTGTTTTAACAGCCTCTGTGGATATAGACACGATGTTTTCTGAACCAAAGCTCTCTGAAGAGGTGTCGTGAAAGGCAAAACTTTAAAGATGTAGACTTATGAAGAGCTTTCCAGGGAAGAGGAACATATATGCAAAGATGGTGAGGAAAGTAAGAGGTTGCCTGTGGAAGAATGGAAAGGAGGCAGGGGAAGGGCCATATAGGAGATACAATTATTGATGTGTCACAGATGGGGGGAGTTATGCTTGAAGACATTAGATATTTTACTTAAGAACACAGCTGGTAAAGGGTAAAGTTGGGTTATAAACTCATCAAGCTAGTTTTCTTAACCATTATCATACAATCAAATTATAAACTTTGTAAAGATGACACTATTTATCTTTGAAATATTTTGAATATTTTTTAATATTTTGAATATTTGAAATATTTTATCTATGAAATATCTCCCATAGCATCTAGCACAGTATAGTTATTGATCCTGGAGCAGGCATTTAAGGTCTGCTGTTTCTATCATACCCAGCCATCTGGAACTGCTTCTACCCACATGGCCAACACAGAAAAATACTTGATCTCTGAAGCTTGTTGTTATTCCTATTTCTTCTTGATTGCCTTTCCAAGTTGGCAGTCTAGAGTTGGCACTACTATCATTATTGTTTTATTTTCTAATATTCAAATTTAGGTAACTACATGTTTTAAACCACAACTGTGTGTTTTGAGCCTACCCTGAGGTCTCTGTATGTAGGAGCCAGTCATAATCAACAGATACAGAATCAAAAATTCTGTATATTTCTCTTCCTCACTTCCAATTCTGTGTGTGTGTGTGTGTGTATGCGCGCACGTGTGTGTTATTTGTGTGCTCAGTCGTGTCTGACTCTTGCTACTCCCATGGACTGCAGCCCACCAGGCTCCTCTGTCCATGGGATTTCCCAGGCCAACAATACTGGAGTGGGTTGCCATTCCCTTCTCCAGGGGATATTCCCAACCCAGGGATTGAACCTGCGTCTCTTGTGCCTCTTGCCAGTATCCAAACTACAAGAAGTCAGTTCCTATTTCCAAGCACTGGTCTCACAAATTTTCACTGTGGGAGAGTGAACAAATCCAGCAAAATGCCAATCTGAGTGTTTCCAAGTGGTCTGCTCCTTAGTCTGTCCCACAAATGTTCATTTTTATCTGGAAAAACAACTTTCAAATGTAATGATGTATACAGTGAATCAATCCAAACATAATCCTACCTTGTGGTCTTATATAAGGGGGAAAAAAAAGTCTAATTTGAAATTTTAAAAAATCTCATCAATGGAAAGTAGAAATCCAGACTTCTTTGCCCAGATTTTCTAAATTTACATTTAAGAAGGAATAAAAAAAGAAGATGTCTGTGCTAAAACATATGGCTATTGGAGCAACAGCTGCCATCTTCATGCGTGTCTGCAGCACTTTTGTGGCTTTTGTGGAAAAGAAGTTGCTGTCCTTCCCATCTATTTCTTTCCTAAATTACTTTCTCCCTCAACAGCTATTAATATATACTCCCTGCATGTGGACATACATATTTATCATAAGATAAATACTGTGTTTTCTCACAGGAATATTTTCTCTCAAAAGAAAAAAAAAGTTGATATTCAGCTTCCAATCTCCCTTTCGTACTCTTTTTCTGATGTCCTGAACCAAAATGTTTTGTGTTAACCATGAAGACGGTTTTTTTTCCTCTGAGTTCCCCCAAAGCCCTTTGTAAGTAAACTGGGAACTCCCTGGAGATCAAGGGGTTAGGACTCCATGCTCACTGCTGAGGACCCAGGTTTGATCCCTAGAACTAAACTTCCATAAAAGGAGCATGGTGTGGCAAAAAAAAAAAAAAAGCCTTTTGTAAGTAAACTGAGGTGATGTGTGTTGATTCAATGGCTGGGTGAGCTGGGGAATTGAGATATTGAGTCACCACTGTATAAGGTCTGCAGTTGGCAAGCAAACTGTACAGTGAAGGGGAAAACTCTGAATTTCTGACTCACCGATCCATGCCTGCTGCCAGCCAAGCAGTCAGAAAAGATAATCCAAGGCTGTAAAAATTGCACTCTTTGGCTTTATCTCGAGGTGTTGTCAAGAGAGTTTCCACACAGAAAGTTATTAATTTCATATTGCAGCACTTAGAATCTTATTTCCCCACAGAATAGCAGTAATACTTTCCATGTGCAATACCTTTTATGTGAACTGCTGGTTCTGAATCATCCATCCTGAGAGAGAAGAGAAAGATTATGGACAAGTAAGAACACAGCTCATGTCTGTTTCTCCACCCCTTCCCCAATTGGACAAGGAGGCCTGGTGTGCTGTGGTTCATAGGGTTGCAGAGTCGGACAGGACTGAGCGACTGAACTGAACTGAAGCCCACTTGGAACAAAAATATCCACAATATAGTCTTCTGTCTTTCACCCGAGGCCTGTCCAAGGCAGTACTAAGCTCAATGAGTAACCAAGAAGGGTTTGTTAAATTTTAAACAAAGTCTCACACTGGTCTAATATCTCATTTCAGGCCTTGAGTATCTCCAGTTTATCTTTTCAGGGCTCCAGCTGAACAATGCATTGCCATTTCTACTGACTTACTATTTCTTTTAATTCTCACTGCATCACTATGAGTTTCCTTAAGGGCAAAGGTATTATCTTGCTATTGCAAATAAAGAAATTATCCACTGATAATTACTACTGCATGTGGAGCATCTCCTGAGTCTTGGACCTTTTCATACATCATCTCCGTAACCTTCATAGCTAAACCCTCAGCAAATGAAGAGAGTCAAGAAATGTACATCGCTTGCTCAGCTAAGGTGTTGTGGAGCCAAAATGCAAACTCAGATCTGTCTGACAACTAAACTTGAGCACTGCTCTGTGTATGAAGGGAAATACAGAACATAGAAGAACCTTGGAGTCTTCACAATGAGATAGAGAAGATAGGAAACACATATTCAAGACATATTTTTAAATATAAAAATCTCAAGTTAATTATAGTTGTGTTGGCCTATATTAAACAATGCCAAGAGCTGGGGAAGAGAAGTATGTAACCAGGTGTGATAATAAAGTAAGGATTGAGGAGAAAGGTTTTTGAATGAGAATAAGGATTAGTCATGATGGGAAGAGAGAAAGGCATAGCAAGTCACAAATATGCTAATACCAAAGCTTAAGAACAGGAGTACACAAAATAATAGTAATATGGGCTAATAAATATTTGGGGCTTTGTGACAAGCTTTCTGTCACAGCTACTCCACTTTGCCATTGTATCATGAACACAGTCATAGACAATACTGGACAAATTGGTGTGGCTACGTTCCAGTAAAGCTTTGTTGACGGACATCGAAATTTGAATTTCCTATGATTTTCACGTGAAATACAAGATATTCTTCTTTTGTTTTCAAGTTTTTAAAAATGTAAAACCTATTCTTAATGCAGGTCATACAAAAGCAGGTGGTGGACTGGATTTAACAATCAGGCAGTGGTCCAATTCCTAGCTTCACAGTAGAACAAAAAAAAGTTTCTGTGCTAAGAACTTGAGTAGGAAGTTTAAATCACAGAGTAATGCAGAAGACCTAAGGGGAAGAAAGGGAAAGAATGAAGAGGATGGGAATTTATAAAAGCTTTTAAAAAGTAATTGGCTTATGCAAAAAAGTAAGTCAGAGGAAAAGGATTAGTCAAGTAGGAATCTAACATGAGATATACTCCTGATTCCTTAGTTTACCTTCCGGCCACTGGAATGCAACTGATTGATTCATTCAACAAATATTAATTTAGCACTAATATGGGCAGGTACTGAGGCTTTCTGCCTAGAACTTGAAACTACAAAAGAATAGTTTTTCATTTATTCTCTAAAATGATATTAAGAAATGCTGCTGCTGCTGCTAAGTCACTTCAGTCGTATTCCAATTCCCCATAGACGGCAGCCCACTAGACTCCTCTGTCCCTGGGATTCTCCAGACAAGAATACCTAAGTGGGTTGCCATTTCCTTCTCCAATACATGAAAGTGAAAAGTGAAAGTGAAGTTGCTCGGTTGTGTCCAACTCTTAGCGACCCCATGAACTGTAGCCTACCAGGCTCCTCTGTCCATGGGATTCTCCAGGCAAGAATACTGGCGTGGGTTGCCATTTCCTTTTCCATAAGAAATGCTAAGAGTGGTTATTTACTTATTTTAGTTAACAGCTAATAAGTTTTGGTATGTTATGGCTTTATTTTCATTCATCTCTGAGGATTTTCTCATTTCTCTTGTGATTTCTTGGATTCATTGGGTACTTAGAAATGTGTGGTTTAATTCCTTATAATTGTGCATTTCCCAAATTTCTGTTATTGATTGCTAATTTCACTCCACTGTAGTTGAAGAACATACTTTGCCTTATCTCAATCCTTTTAAATGTATTGAGATTTGCTTAATGCTGTAGCATATGGTATATCCTGGAAAATGTTCCATGTTTATTTGAATGTATATTCTGCTGGTGGTGGGTGGAGTGTTCTACAGGTGTCTATTAGGTCTAGTTGGCTTACAGTTAATTCAGACCCTCTATTTTCATGTTAATCTTCTGCCTAGTTATTCTAGCTATTATTAGAAGTGGATTACTAAAGTTTTCAAATATTATTGCTGAATTGTCTATCCCTCTTTTCAGTTGTGTCAGGTTTGTTTCATATATTTTAGTGCCTTGTTAGGTACATAGATATTTACAGTATTCACTTATTTTTTACACTGTCTTGATCTAAAAAGGATCTCAGTGGTTATGGTATAATAAGAAATCATAGATTAGAGTAGATGAGAAAGAAGAAGCAAGACAAGAGTAGCAACATGAAATAGAGTTTGCCTTCTTGTTCACTGTTGTCTCTGTGTGAACAGAGCCTGATACATAGTAGGCCTCTGTCTGATTGAAATAACATCAAGAATGAGGATGACCCAAAAATGAAGTAATACACATCTTACAGGTGAACCATTAATTTGTCATCCAATTATAGTAAAGATTTCATTGGTTATACAATTGATAGTAAACCTGAGCTAAACAAAACAAAAGAAAGATACTGAAACCAGTGGAAAAAATTCTCCCAAGAGCCTTCACTAATATTTAATTACAAAGATGCTAAACTGATCTATCCCTCTGTCCTGAACAAAATATATGCTTTAAGTTTTGAGAATCTTCCCTGCTATGAATGATGCTACAGCTGGTCCATGTATTTACTGTCATACTTGATTGTGCAAATTGTGCACTGCCCCACTTTAGGAATGGCCATCCCATTGTAGTCTATGCAATTGATACCCCCACCCTGCATTTGGGCAATACACAATCTGTGCAACCATAGGAGGTGATCCCACAAAACCTTTGAGTGATCCTCCCCTGACAAGTGGCTCACAATTTATTTAGGGGCATTGTGGGTGGCAAAGGAATGAGGAACAGCAAAGCGTCCACAAGGAAATCAAGTGACTGATCCTCATCTTTGGACACAATGTACCAACCAATTGCATGAACTAGTTCCTTGAAAAAAGAACAAGGTGATTAGGGAAATGCTTAAATCTCTAACCCTCAGGCTGATTGGAAGGGTAAGAAAAGGGCTTCTCACATTTCCCAGGCTGGTAGTTTCCTTACTGTGTTTAGGGAGTATCATAAAAAACACCATTACACAAGGGAAATACTAAAGCTCATATTTATGCCTGTGGTGCGTCAGGGGAGAAACAGTGTGTGCTAATTATGACAAAAAAGAGAAGCGACCTGTGGGGGGAGCGGGGGGCGCCCTCTGGAAGACACTGATGTTGGTTTAAACTCAGCAGCAGCTTGTGGGCCTGCATGCTGGTTCCTATAGGTCTTCAGGAAACTCTTCCCAGGCGACTTAGAGCAGACCTCAGGCAAAGTACAAGAGAGAATCTCTAGTTTTAAATTAGATTACATACAGACCTGCGAATAATACCTTGGTTTTTAAGCAGTGTTGACATCCAGGCCAAATTATTCAGGAACTCCTCTCTAACATTATTCCTGTGTGGGTCTCGCCCACATCACCACATCTTCAGTAACAAAAACTTGTAGATAGAACAAAGACAAGCCAGCTTGTATACCAAATTCCTTGCCTTGTATCAGCAGTGCTCTAATAGGATGGTGGTACTAGGTGGATGGCGCCCTGGGAATACAGCCTTTCCGGAATTGATGATGACAAAACAGGTCACAAAACCTCAGATTTTGATTTTAAATAGTCTAACTGGCTATCTACTCGGTGGTGGAATGGAAGCTGCACAGTTGGCTCTTGAAACACCAAACATTCTCTTACCTAGTCTTCCCTTTTCCTGTTAAGCCAGTGTCATTCCACTGGCAAATATGGTCAGTATACTCATCTGTAGGCCATCCAGAATACCAGCTTAAATTCCCACTGCTGTTTGTCACCATAAAAAGTCTTCAGGCACACTTTTTATTATCCACTGGGCTAACAAAGCTCCTTGTGATGTCACTATTCACATGAACATTGCTTTAATAACATTTATTGAGCACTGACTTTATGCTAGGGAGTGTGTCAAGCAGTTTACATTTATTATCTTTTTTTTCCACTCACAGTAAATACATGAGGTAGAGTCTATATCCATCTTTTCTATAGATGAGGGAACAAGTTGCCTGAAAATTATCTTGCCTCTGTGTGTGTCATAGAAGACTTGGGCTAAAAGGACTTTAGAAATCATTTGACTTGATGCTTCATTTTACAGATGAGGAAAGTGAGTTCAGAGAGGTTAAATCACGTGCCCATAATCACATAGCCTGGAAGTGGCAGAGCTGATACCCGATACAAGATTCTTTCCATATTGGAACTATACCATCTACCATTTGGTGTTAACACACATCACCTTGGCCTCTCTGTGAGTATGAGGCCCAATCTTTCGTGATTTGAGAATTTGTGCCATCTCCAAGTGTGTTGTCATCATGCAACCAAATATGATTCAAAACAAGGCTGGGGGCGGGTGGGGGTGGGGGCGTTTTGTGCTCTCTGTGCATCAGATTGATGATGAAGTCAAACTTCATCATGACTCAGAATACGCAGAAGCTCTCCAGCTCTTAACAACTTTCCCCGCAGGAAACCTGCCAGGTGCTTGGTTACCTTTTGAGTTCTTTGTGGGTGGCATAGAATGCCTCTAAAAATAGATCTGTCCTCAACTCTCCCAGAAGAGGCTTGCAGCCTAAAAATGTCACTCCCTTTTCCCTTCCAAACACAGACATCACTACCCCAGGTATAGCCCTTCCTTACTAACCTAGCAGCTACCTAAACAGAAGCCTGCCTCCCACCAGGAGTCTGGATTTCCCTTATTGGGGAAGGGACAAAAATGTCTTGAAAGCAGGGGGAAACAACCTTTCATATGAATTTTGGCAAAAACTGCTCTTCTAAAATAGACAGATTTCAAGGAAAAAGGTGTGGGTCTCGGGCTTAGTCTTTTACCTCCTGAAGATCAACTAAAAGGGACAATGTATACAAAAGTACTTTGTAACCTGCAAATACCAGGAACTATCACAGGCCTCTGCCTGTGTTCCCTGCATCTTCAGAACTGCAGTGAGCGGAAGAAGTGACTTCTCT
This sequence comes from Cervus elaphus, assembly GCF_910594005.1. Classification (NCBI taxonomy): domain Eukaryota; kingdom Metazoa; phylum Chordata; class Mammalia; order Artiodactyla; family Cervidae; genus Cervus; species Cervus elaphus. Next base: position 54,432,505 of record NC_057823.1, on the reverse strand, counting down.
AGTGATACCTCTGGTGACACAGATTTTCCAGCCGCAGAGACCCAGGGAGTTTTCATGGCCTGTGCTTTCTATGGCTAACTCCTTGTGTGCTGAGATGAGATTAAGACCAACCATTGCAAAAAAGCAGTCCTGGCTGGGCTGATGCCAGCTAAAACAGGGTGCAAGACGCCGGAAAGAGTAGGAATGAATTTCAACCAACCAGCAGAACTGAGAAGACAGGAAGAGAGCCTTGTTCAGCTGTGGGCAGACCTGCCAGCTGAGTCTCTGCTGCTGTGTTAACCTGGAATTAGTCTTAATACAAAGACCTGTTCGCTAGCTTCTTGCCAGAAGCATGTGATGCTTGAGCTCCATGGAACACCTTGTCATGTTAGAGCTGTTTTGGTTTCTTTTATTTTATTCACGTATTCATTCATTCAGTAAATAGGTTGTTAATTCTTACTTCATGGGCAGCTTTCTCTGTTTCAACAAACCCTTTCATTTCCTGCCCACATACAAAGCCCACATGTAGTGGGTATAGTTGAAGGTAAACAGGTTTTGTTTAAATAAAAAGTAAAGATGTGCTCTGACCAGCACACCCAGTCCATGCCACCCTCCTGGCCCCCACACCATACACTAGAGGTCACTTGGGGGTATTTTCTGTGTTTGGGAACCACTCAGCTCCTGGAAAGCACTGGTTTCAGAATGCCATCATACTCTGTTTATAGTATTTTTTTTTACAGCATCATTATAGTATTTGTTGGGCACTCTTTTTTTTTTCCTTTATAATAGCATTTATATTAATCATACTTTTTATAATATCCACTTATTTTATTAAAGTTTTATTAGAACAGAACTTTTATTTTTTTTCCATTTATTTTTATTAGTTGGAGGCTAATTACTTTACAATATTGTAGTGGTTTTTGCCATACTTGTTGGGCACTCTTGTACATAGCTCCACGAGAGATTCTAAGGGAATATAAAAGCAGTACCAACAACAGCAACACAAAGACATATCACTAAGAACAAGAAGTGTGGGGATTTCCCTGGCAGTCCAGTGGTTAAGACTTTGCCTTGCAATGCAAGGGCATGGCTTTGATCCCTGGTCAGGGCGCTAAGATCCAACATGCCTTGAGACCAAAAACCAAAACATAAAACAGAAGAAGTATGGTAGCAAAATTCAAGACTTAAAAAAAAAAAAAGAAGTCTAAGATGTGGCTCCCTGAGCTTTAGGTACTTAGGATGGGATACCCAAAGGCAGAGGAAAGGCCACCTACCCCAGGCCCAGACAGTTAGCGACAATCAATTCCATCACTCCTACCAAGGTCAACACAACTCAGAATCCTCAACACAGCGCTCTGAAAATACAATCCATCCACCTCCTCTTTCCACCCCTGTATTTCTGATCAGGAGAGGAAGAAATGATGGTATGTGCTAGAATGTTTGGGAAAGATACCACAGGGGAAGGAAATTTTAGCTCTACCCTGAAAGACTGATCAAATTTTAACAGACTGAGTAAAAGAAAAGAGGAGAGAGAAGGTTATTTGCTGTATTGAAGTCCTTTGCATTTTTAAAAAATGTAGTCTAATCTACGTCTCCTTTAAAAACAAAACAAAGTCTTGCTTTAATTTAGGAAGATATTTCTCACCCCCAAGATCGTGAATACATTCACCTATGTTTACTTCCAGTAACTTCATGGTTTTCTTTTTAACGTATACTTATTTGGTCCAATTCAATTTACTTGGGAACAAGGAATATAGTAGAAATTCAGTTATTGTTGGTGGTGGTGGTTTTTAAATGGCAAGCTAGATCTCATACCATTTTTTTTTTAATAATCATTTAAAAATTCTCCTTGGGACTTCCCTGGCAGTTCAATGGTTAAGACTTCCAACTCAGGGAGCACAGGTACCATCCCTGGTCAGGGAACTAAGATCCCACGTGTTCTATGGTGTGGCCGAAAAGTAAATAAAATTTGGAAAAAAAAATTGTGAACATCTCCTTTATCATATACAAAATCTCCTTATATACATATGCTTATTTCTGAACCCCTGGTTCTTTTTTCAGTCACCTGTTCATATGCTCATTGTTACTCCTGCGTTTCAGAAAACTCAATTCGCAAACTCAGCACACAAATTAGATAAACTAAGGAGATAGAATTCTTCAAGCTATAGATAGCGAGCTACCCTAACTATCCCTGAAATGATTCAATTTTTCAAAAGCTTAAATGTATACATCCCTTTTTAATGTAGAAGCTTTATTGACATCCAACACTCATACCACACACTTCATCCATTTAACATGTACAATTCAATGGTTTTAAGGATATATGCAGCGTGGAACAGTTTTACATTCTCAGATCTCCAGTCCTGTGCAACCATTATCTATTTGCTGTCTCTATGGATTTGACTATTCTGGATATTTCATTACAAATGTAACCATACAAATGGAATCATACAGTATATGGTCCTATGTGTCTGGCATCTTTCACTTAGCATGTTTTCAAAGTTTATCCATATATTAGCATATATTTCTACTTAGTTTTTTAAACTGAGATATTTATATAACATGAAATTAACTCTTTTTAAAATGTACATTTAATACCCTCACTATCTTCTGCAACCATCACATCTATCTAGTTCCAAAACATTTTCACCACCCCAAAAGGAAACCCTGCACTTAGTAAGCAGTCACTCCTCACTTCTCCCCCACCCCTCACAGCTTCCAGCAAACACTGATCAACTTTCCATCTTTATGGATTTGCCTAATCTGGACATTTCATATAAATAGATCATACATGTGACCTTTGTGACTGGCTTCTTTCACTTAGCATAATGTTTTCAAAGTTCATTCATATTATAGCATGTGTATCCTTACTTCATCTCTTATTGTTAGTGAATATTCCATGGTATGGATATACCACAGCTGGTTTATCCATTCATCAGTTGATAGACATTTTGATCATCCTCACTTTTTGGCTGTTAGGAATAATGTTGCTAAGGGATTCCCTGGTAGCTCAAAGGGTAAAGAGTCTGCCTGCAATGAGGGAGACCCGGGTTCAATCCCTGGGTTAGGAAGATCCTCTGGAGAAAGAAATGGCAACCCACTCCAATATTCTTGCCTGGAAGATCCCATGGAGGAAGGAGCCTGGCAGGCTACCGTCCATGGGGTCGCAAAGAGTCGGACATGACTAAATGACTTCCCTTTCACTTTTTTTGTGTGAACTCTGCACTTCCTTTAAAAGGGGAATTATCTTCTGTATAAAGTCCTGTTTAAGTGAAAGTGAAAGTTGTTCATGTCTGACTCTTTGTGACCCCATGGACTATATAATCCATGGAATTCTCCAGGCCAGAATACTGGAATGGGTAGCCTTTCCCTTCTCCAGGAGATCTTCCCAACCCAGGGATAGAACCCAGGTCTCCTGCATTGCAGGCAAATTCTTTACCAGCTGAGCCACAACGGAAGCCCAAGAATACTGGAGTGGGGAGCCTATCCCTTCTCCAGCAGACCTTCCTGACCCAGGAATCAACTTGGGATCTCCTGCATTGCAGGCAGATTCTTTACCAACTGAGCTATCAGGGAAGTCATATAAAGTCCTATACTTTCTTGTCATACCAATTCCATGTGCTATCTGTTCAGGATATCAAAAAGTTTATTTCCTCTGAGCCTTGTTTCTTTCCTTTGGCTTTCAGGTTCCCTGACCAGGGATCAAACCCAGGCACCCTGCATGGAGGTGCAGAGTCCTAACCACTAAACCACCAGGGAATTCCCTAACCTCATTTCTTTAAAGCCAAATATAATGTCAATAGCAGAGGCCTTGATCTTGTCAGTCTATGCTAATCTGAACCACCACTAAGCAAAGGAGATTTAAGAAATTAATTAAGAAAATGGCAGTCTGGTGAAGGACATGGCTAGGTGGATTCAAAATAATATGGTGATAAAGATGGGGATGATGCTGAAGTACAGTGTACAGACTCACTAACACTACCCCTTTTAAGTTCTTTTCTTTGCAGGAACAGGATCCAAGTACCTTCATTCACTTATTTAGGTACTAGAGGTTTGAATTTTAAACTAGCTTAAACATTCAATAGGTTTTGCCCATTAAACCTGCCATGAGCAGGATTGCCACAGAAAGGTTCGGGGAAAGAAATCAAACAAGCAAAACAAAGGTAGAGAAAAAAAACAAACAAACAAAGGTAGACACAGTTTATTAACAGAAGCAATTCCCCTGCTAGACTCTTAAGTGCTGGAAAACCAGGGCTGCATCTTTGTGGTGGGAGCACCATAAATGTACTATATTTGTTAAGAGAAAGAATGAGACAAGGTGCGTCTAGAAATAAGATTTCTAGTCTTTGTCCCAGTCACTTACTCCCATCATGCTGTTTATGCTCCCCTGGAGACCCTGGCTTCACCCAACTCTAAGGGACAAATCATGGTCTCTCCAAGGCAGGGGAGATGGAGGATTATCTCTAGCATTTTCGGGAAGGGATGGGGCACCCATAGTAGAAAATCAAGCAACCCTGCTGACTCATATCTTTCATCTGCCAATTTTGAAAGGAGAGGGATTTTTTTTTTTTTTTTGGTCATCCTTTGCTGTTTGTACTGAGAAACAAAAATAAAAGCAAACAAAAGAGTTTAAATACTAAATCAAATCGACTTGACGAAATCCCAAAGGTGCCTCTGGAGGTGAACAGACCTAGCCTTGTAAGCTCCCAAACCTCCTCCCAGGGCTGCCTGACCCCTCAGTGCCGGCTAATTGTAGCTCTGGGAGAAACAGGATAAACAGACCACTCAGTGCTGCTATAATAAGCAACACTAAGTCCAGTTAGTCAGTGCTGGCAGCAGGCAGCGCAAGAAGCACCTTCATAGTCCAGACAGCCGTGTACTCCACCAGACGCACTGAAGAAAAGCTGTAGCAAAGTCCAAAAAGTCCCTTTCAGGAAATGCCTCTTTGCCCTTAGTGAAACCTTGGCAGTCTTACCAGGCCAGAGGTGACATGTTGATCTGGAAGTGCCTGAAAAATCCCACAGTACCTCAACTTGAAGCAGCAGTCACGCTGCATCAGTGGCTGGCTCCTTTGTATTATTGGCAATCAGTTGAGATGTCACCTCTTCAGAGGTGCCTCACACATACCTGGAGACCCTAGAGATGAAATTGCTGGTCTCAGCCCACACCACCCTAGTTCTATCTCCTTCTCGGCCAGAGAAGCTCACTAAGGATGAGGGATATGGCAGGGCCACTATCTGATAGGGGGGTGTTGGCCCTTTTGATTAGTAGGTACTCAGGTTTTCTCTGGCTTTAGCCCCTATTGGCATGAAACAATGGTGATTTTCACCCTGTCCTAAAACAAACAGCTGTGACTTACGTTTCCCAGTGTTCACTGCTAATGTCATGCACCATCGGGTTTCGTGTTCTCTCGTGTTTCCATTAAACCTAGATTCTCCCCCTGGGATGTTGGCACATTGTGGGGGGCACACTGTGGTGAGCACATTGTGATGGGCTGGCATGCTGGGTGTTGGGAAGAGGCTGGAACTAACTTGAGGAGAACTTGTCCCTGAGCGACATCAACCCATGGGAAATCTGCCCTCCTGACTCCCCACCTTCACCCCCAGGACAGCCACGGCTCACCAATCACAGCCAAGCCCGGACACAGCCTCTAAGTTCTTCCCCATAAGGTTAGGGCAGCCACCACCACTGAACTTCACTGGCACTATTTGGCTGTCCTGCTTGATTTATTACAATAATTGGAAAAGAAAAAAATAAATCTGTTCCCCAAACTGCAGTCAGTTACACTGCTTCTCAGATTGTGTTCCTTTGGATTGTTTTATGAATTTTCCCGTTCTTTTAATGAAAGTGTTAGTCGCTCAGTTATGTCCGACTCTTTGTGACCCCATGGATTGTGACCCATCAGGCTCCTCTGTCCACGGGGATTCTCCAGGCAAGAATACTGGAGTGGGTTGCCATGCCCTCCTCCAGGGGATTTTCCCAACCCAGAGATCAAACCCAGGTCTCCCAAACTGCAGGCAGATTCTTTACCATCTGAGCAACCAGGGAAGGAGGAAGGAAATCTGTCTGAAGAGATTTTTTAAAAATAAGTTTGAATAGTTTTTAAGCATGGAGAAGTGTAGAGGAGAAGACATTTAATGGCCCCTATTCTCACTGTCTAGATCACTCCTATTGATATTAGATAATTATTATAATATTGGACTAGTAATACATGTATAAGGTTTAAGATTGTAAATATTAAAGTATAAAATAATATAAAAGTATGAAAATATAAAATAAAGTATAGAATAACAAGTGATAACTTCTGTTCAGTTTTTCTAATGGTAACAACTATTAGCTATTAATAATTTTTATGTGTCCTTTCAGAAAAAGTCTATATATGTATACACACATTTTTAAAAACTTACCAAAAAAAAGGAGAGAAATAATGCTCTATGTTATGTTCTGCACCTTGTTTTTTTTCCTTCTTACTAAATAATACATCTTGGCATTCTTTCCTGATTCACCCCATTTGTTTTATCAGCATATGGTTTCCCAACATATGGACATGTCATAATTTAATCAGTACCCTATTAATGTCAAAACATCTTTTAATGACTTCAGTGGGCCTCTTGGCATTTGATAAAGCTATTCAGCAAAAAGAGCGGAGGGACCCTTATTTCATTCATTCACTCAAACTCCTACAGATCCAAAGATTATTTCAGCATGGTCCAGAACATCTGGCAAATACAACTAGAAAGCAAAGCATCAGCAGAACTAGGGGTGGGGGAATGGTATGAAAAAAACCATCTGTAATGCACCAGAGTGAAGATGACGTGCAAAGATCATAAGCAGGTAATGTTGACAGTCCTAGAAGACTCAGTCACCTGATGGGGCCAGGTGGGGTCACTCTGAGTGCAGCACCGCTTCACACAGACTTCTGATTAACATGTCTCAGAAGTCTCTGGCACTGAAAATGCTTTAGTTTATTCATAATGAGTTATTCATGACAACTGCTGAGTCTACTGAGCCACCTGTACTTTCCTATCACCAAGGTGTCTTGATAGTATGCCAATCTATCTATTATCTATCTATCTATATTTTTTAAACTATTCAGGCAAAGAGACTTTTGCTTTGTCCAATTCTAATTCTGCCAGGGATTTGGGATTCTGCCAGGGATTTGGGGTGGTTGTTTCAGGTAAAACTGAAACTAGTCTTATTTTACCACTTTCTAACTGTGTGTCCTGGGCCTATCCTAAGCCTATGAAATGGAAATAATAATACCTAACCCATCAGTTCAGTTCCGTTCAGTCACTCAGTCGTGTCTGACTCCTTGCAACCCTGTGGACTGCAGCACACCAGGCTTCCCTGTCCATCACCAACTCCCAGAGCTTGCTCAAACTTATGTCCATCGAGCCAGTGATGCCATCCAACTATCCCATCCTCTGTCATCCCCTTCTCCTCCTGCCTTCAATCTTTCCCAGCATCAGGGTCTTTTCCAATGAGTTAATTCTTCACATCAGGTGGCCAAATTATCGGAGCTTCAGCTTCAATCCTTCCAATGAATATTCAGGACTGATTTCCTTTAGGATGGACTGATTTGATCTCCTTGCAGTCCAAGGGACTCTCAAGAGTCTTCTCCAACACCACAGTTCAAAAGTATCAATTCTTCGGCGCTCAGCTTTCTTTAAGGTCCAACTCTCACATCCATACATGACCACTGGAAAAACCATAGCTTTGACTACAGGTTGTTGGAATGATCAACTGGGACAATTTATGTCTATAGGAAGACACATGGTCTGCTCCCACTCATGTATTTAAACACACATCTAATATGTGAATCTGCAAAGAGAGATGTCTGGGAAGATGTTTACCAAAATGCTAATCTTGGTTTCCTCTGGGGTTGAGATTTCTTTTTCTTTCTTTTTCACATTTATTTATTTGGTTGCACCAGATTTTAGCTGTGGCATGTGGGATCTTTATTAGCAGCATGTGGGATCTAGTTCCCTGACCAGGGATCAAACCCCAACACCCTACATTGGGAGAGTGGAGTCTTAGCCACTTGACCAACAGGGAAGTCCTGGGGTGGGATTTCTTAAGATATTTTTCCCTTTATTTTTCTCCATACTGCTTGGGTAGCTTGTTTTGGGGAGTTAAGGGGCTTTTTTTGTGTGTATTACTTCATTTTTTACAACAATTAAGAATACTTATTAAAAAACATAAAGCCATTTTCAAAATGAGATAATGCATTTAAAAATCATATATAGTAAGTGCTTAATCAATGATAAATGTTTTACTGTGAAAATCTATCTTGAAAAGATAGCTTTTTCAATTCCAGAAAAATCACAATTTAACTATATTTAAATCTCAGAAAGCCTAATTTTTAAGAAATTAGGAATTAGTCAGTGCTGGGTTTAAATCTTAGTTCTACGTCTCTTTTTTCTCCTTTCAATCTTTTTAGATGCTATATCTTAAGCAAAACACTTTGCCACTTATAACCTTGGTTTCTCCATCTGTAAAATAAAATGCTTCTTCCCTAATCCAATCACCCAAAGTTCTACACAAACTTCAGAACATTTTGTGTTTCCATTTACCTTGAACACACAGAATACCTAGAGTACTTGTGACTGTCACTCTTTAGAGCATATAATAATGGAACCTTGCCATGCCAACACAACTAATTCACTACATAATATCTATACTTCCTTTTCTCTTTACCAGCAGAACTTGGATTTTACCCAGGGCAGCAATGCGCCCAATTAAAAATGCTCACCTCGGACTTCACTGGTGGTCTAGTGGTTGAGAATCCATCTGCCAATGCAAGGGATGTGGGTTTGATCCCTGGTCCAGGAATATTCCACAGGCTGCGGGACAACTAAGGCAAAGCACCACTCCTACTGAAGCCTGCGTGCCCTAAAGCCCATGCTCTGCAACAAGAGAAGTGACCTCAATGAGAAACCCATGCATAGCAACTAGAGAGTAGCCCCCACTCACTGAAACTAGAGAAAGCCTGTGCACAGCAATGAAGACCCAGCACAGTAAAAAAAAAATTAACTTCTCAGATTTCCTTGCAGTTAGGGGTAGCCAAGTGACCCAGTTTGACCAAAGAGATGTAAGCAGTACTCATATTTTTCTTATATAAGGAACTTCTAAGAAAATTGGCATATACCTGATCAAAAGGGAGATACTCATCTGATATATACTCTCTGCCCTTAAATCTTCCCTCTGTTCCCACCTAAAGCATGGAAATGACATTTAGAGGAGCCGTAGCCATCTTTCCAGCTACAAGAGCCACACATTAAGAATGACAGAGCCAGAAAGCAGAAGAAACCAGATCCTTGATGACTTCATAGAGATGCTGTCCTAATCCTGGACCTCATACTCTAAATTTCATGTTGCATTAGAAAAACAAATCTTTAGCAGGTTAAGCCACCGTTGTTGGGATTTAGGTATATGTAACCAAATTGTCAGTTCAGTTCAGTTCAGTTCAGTTCAGTCACTCAGTCGTGTCCGACTCTTTGCAACCCCATGAATCGCAGCACGCCAGGCCTCCCTGTCCATCACCAACTCCCAGAGTTAACTCAAACTCATGCCCATCGAGTCCGTGATGCCATCCAGCCATCTCATCCTCTGTCGTCCCCTTCTCCTCCTGCCCCCAATCCCTCCCAGCATCAGTCATGAGTCAACTCTTCGCATGAGGTGGCCAAAGTATTGGAATTTCAGCTTCAGCATCAGTCCTTCCAATGGACACCCAGGACTGCAGTCCAAGGGACTCTCAAGAGTCTTCTCCAACACCACAGTTCAAATGCATCAATTTTTCAGTGCTCAGCTTTCTTCATAGTCCAACTCTCACATCCATACATGACCACTGGAAAAACCATAGCCTTGACCAGACGGACCTTTGTTGGCAAAGTAATGTCTCTGCTTTTTAATATGCTGTCTAGGTTGGTCATAACTTTCCTTCCAAGGAGTAAGCGTCTTTTAATTTCATGGCTGCAGTCACCATCCGCAGTGATTTTGGAGCCCAAAAAAATAAAGTCTGACACTGTTTCTACTGTCTCCCCATCTATTTCCCATGAGGTGATGGGACCAGATGCCATGATCTTAGTTTTCTGAATGTTAAGCTTTAAGCCAACTTTTTCACTCTCCTCTTTCACTTTCATCAAGAGGCTTTTCAGTTCCTCTTCATTCTTTGCCATAAGGGTGGTGTCATCTGCATATCTGAGGTTATTGATATTTCTCCCGGAAATCTTGATTCCAGCTTGTGCTTCTTCCAGCCCAGCAATTCTCATAATGCACTCTGCATATAAGTTAAATAAGCAGGATGACAAGATACAGCCTTGATGTACTCCTTTTCCTATTTGGAACCAAATTGTAGTCTCAAGCAAATATACCATCTTATAGGGTTACTATGAGAAGTCAAACAAGATACTGTTTGTCAAGTACTCAGCCCGGTGCCTGAAACATGGGCATAACTTGATATTTATTGAAGAGTTCCAATCTTCTTCCTAGTAAGACGGAACTGGAAACTTTCAGAGAGCATGAATTCATAACAGAAAGCTAAGAACTTTATTTGTTCATTTGTAAAGTTCTTAGTGGGCTTCCCTGGTGGCCCAGTGGTAAAGAATCCACCTGCCAAGCAGGAGATGAAAGTTCAGTCTCTGGATTGGGAACATCCCCTGGAGAAGGAAATAGCAATCCACTCCCATCTTCTTGTCTGAGAAATCCCATGGAGAGAGGAGCCTGGTGGGCTACAGTCCACGGAGTCGCAAAAGAGACGGACATGTTAGCGACTAAAACAACAGCAACAAAGCTCTTAGAATGATGCCTGTCACATAAGAAGCACTTTATAAATATTTGATTAAAAAATACAATCCTAAAAAATGATTACTGAATGCCTACAATGTACCAGGCACTATTGTAGATGCTTGGAAATACAGACATGAAGACAACGTTCCTGCTCTTAGGGTACCTTCATTTTAGAAGGAGCAGCAGGAGAGGAACAATATAGAAGAAATGGTCATGAAAATAAAGAGGATGATGTGATAGAGTCACAAGATCTCCTAAGGTGGGGTATACAGGGAAGGCCTCTTATAGGTGGTGACCTTGAAAGTAAAATCTGATCTGTAAGGAGGCAACTCTGTAGAGATCTGGGGGGGAAACATTTCTGACAGAGGGAGGTTTATCAAAAGCTCTAAGGTAGTTATTATGAGTCTGGCATTATGGAGAAAAAGTCAAATGAACTTATCTATGAAACAGATTCAGGCTCACATAGAGAACAGACCACTCTGCTGTAGAGCAGTAATTAACATAACATTGTAAATCAACTACACTGCAATAAAAAACAATAAAATTAAATTTTAAGAAAAAGTAGATTGAAGTATAGCTTATTCAGACTCTTTTGGTAGTCAGAAGCCTACTGAGTTAGAAGGGGTGAAAAAAGTTGACATTTATGCTAAGAATCCAGGATGACAGGACCCAAGGATGAACATCTAGCTGGACCAAATCTGTACTGCATCCAGAGACTTAAATACCAGTAGGACTCCTCATGCTTCATTTACCTCTCTAGCATGGACACGTATTTCATTCTTACCTTCCTCCTGGAAGATCAGCTCCATCTGCTCTTCTGAACCATAGGGCAGAAAACCATGACCACTCATGTTACATGGTATAGCTCCAATCATGAACTCCTCGTTCAGCTTCCCAGGGAAGCTCTCTGATTGACAGACTTGAGTCAGGTCCAGAAACAGCACCAGGGCTTCTGGGAGGCCACTGAACCCTGAGGTCAAGACAAAGGTAGTCACTTGGAAAAAGGGAATCGTTGTGAGCCAGGGACAAACCCAAGAGGTATCTGCCTCACCTCTAGAGCAGCAGTGCCCAAGACAAATACAATACCAGACACAAAGGTAAACCACACACGCTATGTAAAATTTTCTAGCAGACACATTAAAGAAGTACAAAGAAGCGGGTGAGCTTAATTTTAATAATATAGTGACTTAATCCAACACACCCCAAATATGATTACTTTAACATACACAATACGAAGATATTTACATTCTTTTTAACATACTAAGTCTTTGAATCCAGGGCCTATTTTACAATTGAGGCACGTCTCAATTCACATCAGCCACAATTCAAGTGCTAAACAGCCACACCTGGCTGGTGGCTAGTGCAGTGGACGTGTGGGTCCAGATGTCTTGGCTGAGATCTGGTGGAGGCTGCTACCCATGTCCATCCAGCAGGCCCAAGGCTGTAATGATCAAGCACAACCTTCTCTTGCCTTCTGCAGTTGTCATGATTGCGTGTCTGCTCTTGGGCTCAGATAAATGTGCAGGATTAATCATCACTGGCTTTTAGAGTGCACACAGCACAAGCACATTTTGCTGCCAAGTTGCAATTACAGAGTTCTTTCTCTGATGGATTCAGAGTTAATGTCTTTGCACTTCCTTTATTCCAGAAATGAAATTAAAGCCACTCAAACACACACACACAAAAGGCCCACAGCAACCTGCAGCTCCATCAGCAAATTGTTCAGCCTTGGTAGGAAGGTCATTAGACTGGCTTTAGATAGAACCCATAAAGCATCAGGAAAACAGATAAATGTCAAAATACTGATCACTCAGCTATACTTCAGCTTAGCCTACCCAAAGGTAATAAATGCATCTCTCCAAAGGGGGTCTGCTTTCTCTTCACTTTGCTGTATCTACGTACTATAATACCCCTCTTTCATTACATACATGTCTCGCCCAAGTGTTAGGCAACACATATGTAAACAGGTCAGATCTGCTCCATGTCACTTTGATAGGTTGGTTTCTCTTCTATTGATAGATTTTTCAGGTGCATTTTGTTGAAAAGACTGGATGTGACTGATTTAGAAGTCTTTTATTTCTCTGTCTGGAGGCAACTTGTAATGGTGGCCTCATAATTTGGTAGCTATTACACATCAAGCCGATATGAACTTGGGCAAACTTTGGGAGATGGTGAGGGACAGGAAGGCCTGGCATGGTGCAGTCCATGGTGTTGCAAAGAGTTGAACATGACTGAGCAACTGAGAAACAACAATACATCGAGCACTTATCATATACCAAGCAACGTGCTAAATGCTTACACACACGATGTCATTTCATTTTTGCAATGTCATCATACCTATGTAATATTATTAACACACCCCCACTTTCCAGCGAAGGAAAGTGAGGTTTGTGAAAGGTTAAGCATATTATTTGAAGTCATATGACTACAAAGTAATGCAGCCAAGATTTGAACCCAAGTTACCTGATTCCAAGGCTTTAGCTGTTGATGTCTGCACATGAATTTGGCATGGTTTTTGAGATAGAAGGCCATCAAGTCTTGCTTTCAAGGGCAAGCACTTTTTACCAAAAGGCATTTTTGAGGCAGGGTATTCAAGAAGCGAGGACGATTGGAGTGAGGTCACCAGTGGACAGGGCTTGAAGGTAGCAAAAGGAAGCTCCTCTTCTGTGGGAAAAAAAAAGACAGACGTGCCAATGACTTTGAGTGCATTGGGAGAGTGCAGTTGACCAATTTTGGCAAAGAAGAGCTGAACTCCAGGCCTCCTCCATGGTAAACCAGCTCTGACCTTACTCTCTGCAGCCTCAAGCAAAGCCACGTGGCTCCCAGAGATGTAAAGATAATGATTCTGCCAGGCCTCCCAGAGGACCGATTTGGATTAACTAGTTAATGGTTATACACTAGTTTGAACAGGCGAAGGGCCCAATAAAATCTCTACTCAGGCCTTTTTAGCACAGTACTGAGCCCCTGTTGATGACAAATATTAAAGTCAGATTAAGCTCTCTTTAGTTTTATGGCTTAAATTGAACCATTTGGCAGTACTAGGCCAGACAAGCAAAAAACAGCATGCCCACATTAAACAGCCAACTTAACTCTGAGAGACAGCACCAGTAATGTTCTCAGATCTTGAATTTTTAAAAATTTATTTATTTATGGCTGTGCTGGGTCTTGTTGCTGCTAAGACTTTCTCTAGTTGCCGCGAGTTGGGGGCTACTCTTCGTTGTGGTAGGCAGGCTTCTCGTTGAGGTGGTTTCTTTTGTTGCGGATCATGGGCTTTAAGGCGTGTGGGCTTCAGTAGTTGCAGTTCCCAGGCTCTAGAGCACAGGCTCAATACTGTGGTGAGCGGGCTTAGTTGCTCTTTGGCATGTGGGAGCTTCCAGGTTCAGGGATCTCCTGCATTGGCAGGCATATTCTTCACCACTGAGCCACCAGGGAAGCCCAGATCCTGAATTTAATGTTGGTAATTTCCAGTGGAGGGCAGGAAGCAGATCAACATCTGTCGAATGACTAAATACAAAGATTTGATGTTTACTCAAGCACCTACGATGTGCCAGACAGTGGATTACATTTCTCTGATCAATATTTTGCCTGGACATTGGAAATGCTGCCACATCAGGCTGAACATGGATTTTTCCAACAGTAAGTGCAAAACGAGCAGTAAAGCAAATCAGCAAACCATCAATCTTGCTCGATAGCAAACTATCAATTTCATAGAGCAAAAGAGAAACTGAAAATCCAATAGTTGCTCTCTTGAAAGGATGACCCTGGAAGATGGAAATCTTCATTTGCCAAACATAGGGTAAGTAACAGAATTTTTAGGAGCTATTTTGATAAATATAAATTGAAAAAATACAGAATATTTTCATCCTTTAAAAGGACCACATCTACTCAGATTTCTACAAGGCAAGAATAAGTAACTTCCAGTTAGAGATGGAAGTCACATGTCAATAACCTCTCCTTCCCACAACTCTTTTTTTTTAAAGTGAAGGCAAGTTTATCTAGAGAGAGACACATTTCATAGGCAGAATGCAGTCCATCTCAGAAGACAGGAGTGGCCCTCCAACTCTTAACTGAAAAAATGTGAAATGTGCAAGTTTCTGTACAAATAACCAGGCAATTGTCCAACTGGTCTCAAAAGGGGCTAGACCTTGTTAATCATCTAACACCTTACTTCAAGTGAGATAAACACAAGAGAAGTCATTGTCAGTATTGTCTCAAACCATGTTTTATTTATTCATTCATTCTTTTATTCATTTAACTAAAATATATTGAGGGTCTACTGTATGCCAGTACTGTTCTAGACATCAGTGAAGAATGAACAAAACAAAGATCACTTGTCTTCCTGGAATTTACATTTTAGCAACTTCTTTCAATTCACCAACAGAACCCAAGGACACTTCAGTTTGTGGTTTAACAAAATGAAATAGCCTTTTAGGTAGTATTCAGATTTTTTTACATTGATAACGTTCTTTCAGCAAATATTTACTAGGTTACTGGGCTACTCTGGAGCAATACAAATGTGAATGAAGGTAGCACTCTCTGTCTAGATGGGAATATACAGCATTTATAGAAAAAAATTAAGGAATGAAACACCATGAACAAAGCAGAAGGAATGCTGTGGTAAAATCAGAGAAGAATATTCAGCTTCATGGGGGAGGTAACTAGATGGCATTTGAATTAAGATTTAAAGGATGAGTATGATTTGCACATGTAAAATGAGAGGAGGGTTCAACGTACTGGGGTGGAGGGCAGTCTGTAACTGACCAAAAGTAACTGACCTTATCTTCTAATATACATTGTGGTAAAACAAAGTCCAAAAGCTGCTACAGACTGAATGCTTCTGTCCCCCCTAAATTCATATGTTAAAGCTCTAATCCTCAATGAGATGGGGGTTGTGGGAAGTAATGAGGTCCCGGGGGTGGAGCCCTCATGATGGGATCAGTGCCCTTATAAGAAGAATCATGAGAGGTATTATTCTCTGCCGTATGAGAAGACAGCAAGAAGGCGCCATCTGTAAGCCAAGACGAGAGCCCTCGCCAAAACCAAACCATGCTGGAACCCTGGTCTCAGACTTACAGCCTCCAGAACTGAGAAATCTTTGTTGTTTAAGCCACCCAGCCTATGGCCTCTTGTTCAGTTTGACTAAGCAGCAATATAGCAGTCTAAACTGCCTAAGACAAAACCAAAGATTTCAAAGAAGTTTTAAACTTCTTTATCCAAATGAAGTTTTAGAGCATCTGGTGTCCTCAATTCACCTGAACACTCAAGGTCTATCTACAATGAAGTCAAAAGAGTGGAAAATTGATTTTATCTCATATGCCCACTGTGGAACTGGCTGCTAGAAGTGTTATGTTATAAATAATCCTGAGGCTTTATTAAGGTTCAGCAGGAAAGGGCCTGTGATTGATTAGTGATGTCTGCCTCAGGCACAGGATTCAGACATGGTTGTTGACTTGCTTGCCATCCCTGGGTTCAGGTCAGACACCTGAATTACCCAGTGAGGAAAGCTCTGTAATAAAGATTTTGAAGCTGTTTTAGCAGCAGAACTCTTTGCGAAGATGAACTCTTACTCAGTGTTCCAACTTTTTTAATCTTTTTTTGTTTTTTTGACTGCACCTCATGGCATGTGGGATCTTAGTTCCCCAGCCAGGGGTCAAACCTGTGCCCCCTGAAAACAGGAAGTCTTAACCACTTAACCAGCCTTAACAGCCACCCGCCAGGGAAGTCTCGATATTCCAATATTTTGGAATGGGGCTGCCCTCCCTGAAACAGGGAAGGGAGTAGTCTAGAGCCCCACGCACTCACCCTCCTTATCACTCATCAGAGAGGTACTAGGAGCACAGCCTGAACCAATCACCACTTCATGGGATTGTGGCTTTCTGTGTTACCAGAGAGCATTTAGTAATTTGTTCATATGAAATTCCACAAGAGGCATGATCATCATCATTTTATAGATGCTGAGGCCCAAAGAGGTGAAGGGGTAAGCCCCAGGATCCTCCCTCTTATTTAGGCTGGGGTCTCATACGTCTCTCACTCTGCAGCTCCATTACAGCTTGTCTTCTGAAGAAGAGAGCTGAGTTGAACTGAAATAAATGCAAGGAAAAGGGGGATGATCCTGCCCCTCTGTGTCAAATTCTGTCTCACTCTGCCTTCACTGTGTATCAATTCCACAAGCCCCTTCATCAGTGACACATTAGAGGTCTGCAATCTGGAGCCACTCGGGCTCTAGCATGACTCACATTTCCTCCTCACTGCAAGAGCTGAGGCAACCTGAGCACACCCTTCCTCCCCTCTCCTTGGCTGTTCCAAAGAGAACCTGTCATCTCTACCTGGACAAGAGTGTGGGGTGGAGCTGCAAAGGGCTGAAACGGTGGTCAAGGTGAGTTCCCATGTAAGGTGTTTACAAATGACAGCACATTTGTTATCTCACCATGCTCACACATCATCCCCACCAACACTTCCATCCTGGACCGCAGCAGTACCTACCCTCCCACCTCTTCTCCCCTCCTACCTTTTCTCCCCTCACCCACGCTGGCCTCTCTGTAACCCCGTCCATTTTCTGACCTGCAAGCTGAGATCTTTTTTTAACATACGTCTGACTGGGTCACTCCTTTGCTCAAAACCCTTTAACAGCTTCCTGTTGTCCTTGGTACCTGATGAAAAGAGTGCTTACTTGTGAGAGTGTGTGGAAGTGTGTGCATGCATGTATACACACACACTCCTGCAAGGGAGGATGGCTTATGATACTTAAACTGGGACATTACAATAGTATAGGCTCCATTTGATACACAGTAGGGTATATGTCTTGTTCATGTATATGTAGGTCCTGACTCACTCCACTGAGGGACTGGAGCAGCTGGGTATTCAGTGTGCTTCCTGGGCAGGCAACAATGGGAAGCATTCTCAGCTATGCTTTGAAAACTTCAATCCTGTTATATAAACCAACTACAATGCAAAATAATAATAAATGAGCATTTTATTATCCCAAAAACTTCAACAGTAAACTAAAAAATGACCTGCCTGAAGAGGTGCTCTATCACAACCTCCAGAAGATTCCTGGATCAATGAAAGAGTATTCTGAGGCGCACTGGGAGAAACTGAGTCATTACCTAAAGCAGTCAGTGCCAGCCCTCCTCTTCATGTTACTCAGGGACACTTGTTTATTTTTAGAAATCTTCATCATTTTCAATTACACAGGAACTATACCACTGGGGAGCGGGAAATTTCTCCTTTTACCCCTCTTGAGTTCTTGTGGCTGGACTAAAAATAAAATTCACAAGAGATATTATGGGAGAAGAAGAATAAAATTTCATGCACATGGAGGTCCCATAGAAATGGGACCTGAGAAGTGGCCAAAGCAAGCAGCTTTTATAGATTTTACACAAAGAAACAATAATGTGCAAGGAACAAACAGGACAAAGAAAGTAGGTTTGGGGTGATCAATTAGTGAAGAATCTAAAGAGCCAGTTTGGACTTGGGGCAGTAAAGGAGTAACACGGTTTGTATACACAGGCTTCTTGGCCTGACCTCCTATCTTTGGTGATAAGGGCGTTCTTCTACCTCCAGATGCAGGGAGGGCACCTTTCATGTGAGATGGATTTCCTGCTTCCAGGGAGACAAAAAGGAAGTCAGGGTGTCCCTCTTGCATTGACAGTGAAAGTTGCTCAGTTGTGTCTGACTCTTTGCAACCCCATGGACTATACAGTCCATGGAATTCTCCAGGCCAGAATACTGGAATGGGTAGCCTTTCCCTTCTCCAGGAGATCTTCCCAACCCAGGGATCAAATCCAGGTCTCCTGCATTGCAGGCAAATTCTTTACCAGCTGAGCCACAAGGGAAGCCCAAGAATATTGGAGTGGGTAGTCTATCCGTTCGCCAGCGGATCTTCCTGACCCAGGAATTGAACCAGGGTCTCCTGCATTGCAGGTGGATTCTTCACCAACTGAGCTATCATGGAAGCCCCTCTTGCACTGGCTGTTTCTAACGTAATTTTAATTCAAAAGAATCAATATGTCATAGAGGCACATTTGGGGGTGGCCTTCTCTGGACCGCAAAAACATGAATATATTTTTTGCTAGAAAAAATGTTAAACAATATCCACTCTCTACTCAGAAGTACCCACTGTAGCCATTTGGTATTTTGTGTCTTTTGTTTTGTGGGGAAGTTGTTTTTGCTGTTTTCCTACAGGGGATGTATTCTCTTTACTCTACAACCTGCTTTACTCATTTGACATTTTGTCTTGGCCTATTTCCCTTTCCGGGTATGCAGATCTACATTGTTCTCTGTAATCACCACATTCTGATTCCACTGAATGGGTGTACCATACTTTATGGATGGGTTTTCCTCTGAATGATCATTTAGGCTGATTTTCTGATCTTTTGTTATTACACCCAATGCTGTATGTGAAAATTATGCACAGGTAAAGACAAATTCTCTAAAACAGAGAAGAGGAATTTTTGAGGTAAAGCATATATATACACATTTAAAATTTTAAGAGATACTCCCAAATTACCCTCCAAGAGGAAAGTTCAGGGATCTCCACGAGGCAGTGACGCGCTTACACAGGACTGCTGTATACGTACTCTTGGAGACTGTGTGGCCTAAAACTGCAAAGAGTCGGACACAACTGAACTCAACTGAACTGAAAACTGATATAATGTTCACAAGCAAAAAGAGGCATGCAAATTCATATACTAATACAAACTCTAAAAAATGAAGCGCCATTTTCACTGTCATCAGGGATTGGGGGTAGAGAATGGGGAGCATAAAGGATTTGTCAGAAGAGCAACCCCTTCCTCCCCTTTTCCTCCACCAGGCTGTGTTCCTGTTCCTTCCCATTATCTGATTGAATAAAGTAATATGAAGGGAGAGGGAAAGCGGGGTTTCAGACAGGGCAATTGAGAGCAAAAATTGACATGTGCTATTTGACGTTGGGGCTTCCCTGGTGGCTCAGTGGTAAAGACTCTGCTTGCCAATGCAGGAGATGCAGGTTTGACCCCTGGGTCCGGAAGATTTCCTGGAGAAGGAAATGGCAATCTACTCCCATATTCTTGTTTGGAGAATTCCATGGACAGAGGAGCCTGGCATGTTGCGGTCCATAGGATCACAAAGAGTTGGACATGATTGAACAACTAAACAACTAACACTGATTTCAAGAGGCTGCCATCACCAGACTCTGTGAGCAAACTGCCAGTGGCTGGTTGTACTGACCCAGATGGAAGTTTGCATGCCACGGGCTTCTCTCTGGAGATGCTCTGCTCCTCAGCTTGTGATGTAATAAAATCATGAGCATCCTGATTTCCCCAAGTCTTCTAGCCTTCAGACATTACCTTTTCATTCAATAACCAATAAAAATGACTGCTTTCCCTATTTCACATCCTGTGGCAAAGACACCTCCCTTCTCATGATCTCTATGGGTTCCAGGGTTGCTTATGTGTCCCTGGTTACTTCCTGTCCCTGTCCTGTTCCTGAAGCTGCTCCTGGCCTCTCAGCTCTCATACCTCTCTCCATGCTCATCATTGCTGCTATTCCTTCTTTAGTTTTCCCAAATACTGACGTTCTTCTGAAGTTTGTGGGTAAAGGAGAAGGGTCACAACACAATGTCAAACAGAAAACATTACAACAAATACCAGGCACCACTCTTCTGAACAACTCCTTGACCACTGTTCCCTGGGGGAGCTGCTGACTGAACTTCTCAGGCCCTGGCCTCATGGCAACTTGCCAGGTCACTGCCTCTCTCCGAAGGCCCTCTGCCATCTCCCCAGATTTCTTTCAATTGCACCATCCAGGGAACAGCTTCTCAACTCCTACTGCTTTCTTCTTATTCAGCCCCGTAGTGGACTTCTCCTGGTCTTATGGAGTGGTTGACAGGTCCTATCTGTTCACATCCAGGCCCTGCTACCACTGCCTACGTGGCCTTTGGCATGGTACTCAGCCTCTCTCAGCTCCAGTTTCTTAGTATGTGACAGGGATTGCACCAAAGTGTATTTGAAGTGCTTAGCACAG
Organism: Cervus elaphus; assembly: GCF_910594005.1. Taxonomy (NCBI): domain Eukaryota; kingdom Metazoa; phylum Chordata; class Mammalia; order Artiodactyla; family Cervidae; genus Cervus; species Cervus elaphus. The sequence continues at coordinate 54,411,736 of NC_057823.1, read as the reverse complement.
TCCCTGGTACATTAGATCTAGGCATCCATCATGACACCCTCTCTCATGCTGGGAAATGATGCATTGAGGCCTTTACCGCTCAGAAGAGCTGTTACTGCCCTGAGTTCTGCCTCCACCCTGGGACACATGCTGTGCTGTGCTTAGTCACTCAGATGTGTCTGACTCTTTGCAACCCCATGGACTGTAGCCCGCCAGGCTCCTCTGTCCATGGGGACTCTCCAGGCAAGAATACTGGAGTGGGTTGCCATGCCCTCCTCCAGGGGACCTTCCCAACCCAGGGATCGACTAGCAGCTGGCTTTTTAAATATTACTTTCTTTCCTATTAGTGTGTCGTAGAAAAGCTTCCTTCAGTTTAACTCCTTAGGGATGTTGCTTGTGAAATGCACTAGTTCTCAGGGGTTTCATGAGGAATGGTAAAAGAGGTACTTGGGCAACTTAAATGCTCTTCCTCCAGGCCACAAGGCAGAGATTCAGTACAACCTTCCCCCTCTTTGCCCTATGCTACCCATCACTTCATGGACGGCACCTGCACCCATCCAGGGGTTCAAGGCCTGGGAGTCATCCGTGAGTTCACCTTTCCCTTATCTCCTCTCCCCACCCCCATCAGACCCCCAGCAAGCCTTCTTGAGGTTACAAGCAAATTCTCTATACATACCCCTCCCCCAGGCCAGCCCCATGCACCAAGGCCACTGCAGCCAATCCTTGCTGGACCCCTGGCTTCTGCTCTTGCCTTCCTGCATTCCATCGTCTAGCAGGCTAGCAAAGCCATTTGAAAATCTAAGTCAGATCACTTCCCTCTCTTACTTAAAACCCATCAGAGCTTCCTGTTGTTCTCAGAGTACAATCCACGCTCTGGGGAGAGGCTGTGATCTTGCAGCTGCCTCTCAAGCTCCATCCCCCGCTGCTCTCACAACTCACTTCCTTTCTCCTCCTCTAAAACCCTGGAACATTCCTCATACCCTGTGACAACTCCATGGCTCCTTCTCAGCTTGACAATTTCTGCTCAGAAAAACCTTCCTCAACCACCCACTCTAGCTCAGCCGACCCCCTCCAATTTCTCTGTATCATCTTGCCCTGTTTACCACCTTCCAAATCTCTCTGTATTCATTTGTCACTGTATTCCCCCCACAAAACTGTGAACTCCCTGAGGGCAGGTGCTCTGTCTTGTTCACTGTTTTGCCCCCTTCCCCTGGCAGGGTAGGCACAAAATATATACTTATTGAGTGAATGAACAAACATTGATGGACAGATCAACCAGGAAAATGAGGAGGAAATTTCCAGGAGAACATGTGGTCTGTGGAGACACACCGAGGGTGGGGTCCCTAGGGAGCTCTGTCTCCTACTGGAGCCCAGTTCCTCCCTGTGAGACAGGTGTAGATGGGAGCCAGGAGTGACAGCCCTGAACTCTCGGGGGCCTCCGGCGGCTTCCGGAGAGGGCAGAGGGAATGGCTCCCCATCACTCAGAAACGCCTCGACTGCCTCAGGGAAAGGGCAGAGCTGCTGTCTCCAATGCTGATTACCACACAGCGGCTGCCTTCCTCCACCCACCAGAGAGCCCACTGAGTTGCCATAGCAACAGAGGACTGTGCCAGAGTCCAAACAGGGATGTCTGCATCTCCCAGCACGTCTTCTGGGGAGGGTGAGAAGGGGGAGGGGCGGTCAGACCACAGTCATGCCCTGGTTCTGTCCGCCTCTGGTCTGTCCTGGTCTCTAAGCAAATCACCTCCTCTGCCTCTTACCCCCACCTCCCTTCAGAGTCTCCTGCTGTGTTCTCTCTTCTGTCAGGGAAGGAGAAGGGAGGGATGGCCTCATCTTTGTATCCCATCCAGGCCCACAAATTGGCCAGAAGAACAAAGGACAAGGGCTCTCTGAGGGCTCATGGCTCTCAAGACTGCTTTAAAAATGTTTTCTTTTTAAACACCACTTTGTTGGTCTAACTGGTCACCTCCTGGAGTTTTTGAGGCTTTGTTGGCTGCCTTTTTGGTATCCCTAAAGAAGCAAAAACCTCGCTTTTGCTCCCCAGAAGCTAAATGCCCTTTGGAGAAGCTGCTGAGAAGAAGTTTGTGTCACGTGTCAAAAGGATGACAATAGTATCTACCACTCATTGAGTGTGTGAATATATCTCTTCTCTCAATCCTCACAACTGCCTTGGAGGGAAGGTGCTATAGTCTCTCTTTACATGTAAGGAAACTGAGGCTCCCTTGTTCCTGGAGTCACACTGCTGCTAAGAGGCCAAACTGTCATCTGACCACTGCCCTCTCAGATGCTGAAACCCAAGTCGTGGCCGCTACTCTATACTGGGAGGTACCAACAGCTCCAGGAAATGACCACAGTGAGTTCACCCGGCCCCAGCCAACCCCCTTGGGTCCTCACATGGCCCCATCCTGGCCCCAGCGGTCAGCACTTGTTGGCTCAGGCCCCAAGTCGCATCACCCCCACAGGGATCTTGACGGCAACTCGCTCAGAGTGGGAACAAAGGCAGCTTTTTCAGCCCCTTCTTTAGAAACCTTGACTCCACGCCACAGAAGCAGCCCCTCAGATTGGCTGCTACCATGGCAACTGGCTGCTGATCTCTGTCCAATTATGTCAGCCCAGAACTGCAGTGCCTCCGTGTCCATTTCCTGTCCAGCTCCCCAGCCTGCTAGCTAGCCCCTCTGACCTCCAGGCAGCTTTGAATGCCTACGCTTTCTAATTACAGCTGCCTTTCAGTTCCCTAGTCCTGTTGGAAACCTTTGTAATCTGCATTAAAGGACTCCTCCTCCCAAGAGCCCATTTTTCATACTTGGCCTCTGGCTCTTTATTTGTGGTCTATGAAGCACTAATTGTATTACCCAGCCTGGCCCCCAGAATATGCACTCAGTCGATGCTCAGAGAGCTTGGACACAAATTTCAACTGAACTATCTGGCACCAAGATCTTTCTGCTGCAGTCGTGATCTTATATGGGTTTACAGTGGCTTGATTTCAAGTCTGATTTCTTCATTCATTCATTCAGTGAGCCATGAGCACCTAAGTTCTAAGCAATAGGGTTACCATGTTAAACAAGACAGAATTGAACTTTACATTTCCCCAGGGAGGAGGGATGATAAAGCAAACAGGTAAACAAATAAATGAAATTTGTGGAAGCAGGAGCTGTGATGCAGGAGCTGAGGGGCTCCAATCCTAGGCTGGACATTTCCCTTTGTCCTCATATAAGCTCCCAACTTGTGGAGGGAGGGGGCCCTCCAGAGGAGGGGGTGGGCAGATGGTATTTGGTGTCCAGCGGGCACTTCTGGATGAAAGTGGCAAAGCCCACCTCAGGGAGAGGGGTTCTTTTTTGTTTTGTTTTGTTTTTTCTTTTTTTTTTTTCAGGGAGAGGGGTTCTTTAGGCAGTGACACAGCTGTGGATCTGAAGCCTGACAGTTACCAGGACTCCACCCTCACCTTGTGTCCTCTCAGGACATCAGCATCTTTCCTTCTCATTGCAGTGGCTTTTCCCACAAGACAGGAAGTGTGGCTGCTGACATAACCTATGAGTTTTACTTTTACAGCCTCAGTCATGGAAGACAGCCTTACCTCAAGCACTCTTCCATTTCAAGACCAAAACACCAAGAGCAGAGACTCATTGCCCCAGAGAGGTTCCCAGGCCTGGTCTAACCAGTGAAAGCCAAGGATGGGATCAGAGTACGATAAGGAAACTTCTAAGTTCCTGGCTAGTGCTCTGTGGTCGGGGGAAGGCAGACCATCCCAGGGTCTAACCCACTCTTACCAAGTGAGACCCACCACTGTGTGCCCCCCTCCACGCCCTCACCCTCGCCTCACCCCGCCCCATTTCATATTTTTATGGCCTCAATTCTATTTCAGAGAGGAAGCTTTGTGGGTTGTGCCCCAGTTCAGTCCCAGCTCTTAAGGTAACCCTCTGAACTGGGGGCTTCTCTGCCCGCCTCACCTGTGTCGCCCTCATGTGGAGTCCCACCCACTTCATGCATGAGGAACGAGTCACCATCAACACAGGCAGGGACAGCAAGTTTCACTGAAGGTCTGAGGGTGACAGAGACCAAACACCCCATTGTTCAGAATAAGAGCAACCTGTGGTCCGATTCTTATCATCTTCTATCCTTAGAGCTCAGTCTGAGGGTCTTATATGGTTCCCCTCCCTCCCAATCTCACACCACACACCAAGCTCACAGCAGGCACCTGCAATTTCCTTATTACTGTCTATTGCAGAGGTGTTCAGCTATCTGCTTCCACTCAAATCAGGTTCCCAAGCCAACTCTGGATATCCTAAGAACACACTAATGTAATTTGCTCAACTGAAAAATCTCCATGCTGAGCCTACACAGGACAGGAGAAGTTTTGGAACTGCAGTTACTGGTTTAATTTATCCACTCTCAAATGCTTAGGGCTCCCATCCCCAAGGACCAGAGCAAGGACAGGAGGTGGGGGCAGAGGAGTTCACCCACAGACTCCGATTTGACCCCAGGATAAGGCCTGTCCTCCTTCCTCAGTGCTGAGCTCTTCTAAGGCTGACTGGGAAAATTTACATACAGTATATTCCACTAGGCCTTCTTTGAGGTGACGACTTAAAAAAGATGCACAATGTGAGAATTGCCAGTTAAGTTTTATTTGGGGGCCAAATGAGGACTGCAGCTGCGGAGCAGTTTCTCAGAGCTATCTGAGGTGCCATCTCCTAGGCTGCAGACCTCATTTTGTCCCAAATAAAATTTAACTCATGACTCTCATGTTGTGCATCCTTTTAAGGTGACAGAGGTTAGATGGGGTCATGTGCTTGGATGCCTGAGACTTCCTCCAGGGATGGGCTAGAAGGTCACACACTACTCAACACCCAGAGGGTGACACAAAGGAAGGACCAGTGGCTCCCAGCCTGCAGAGGTTGGAATTGCCTTAGCAAGGGATACAAGATCCCATTCAGGGAAGATAAACAGTAACATGGCTCTGTTACCAGGGTTATTGCCCCAGAATCATACCCTCCCTTCCTCAAATAGAAACCAATTACTCTTATCTAAGGTTCAGGAGGAAGCTACAAAGAAGAAAAAAAAAACAACTGGTTAGAACCAACTCAGCCCAAGATGGCAGAAGACTTGACTTTCAGTAGACCGTGAGCCTCTATATTCTCATTTTAATACATTAGCATGCTAAATGGCATATCTGCCAGTGCCACAACAGTTGACAATTGCCATGATAACAACTGAAAAGCCCATACAAGGGCTGAAAAGGAGAGCTGCCTTCCAGATCCAAACCACACTCCTGTTCTCAAATAACTCATGAATATTCCCCCCACTCTTTTTTCAATTCCCTCCCTTTTACCTCAACCCTCCCATATTTGGTGTCTCCTCCGGAAATGGGGTGAGAAGTTGATTTGTGAGAGAGGTTCCTGCTTTTCCATTCTTTGGTTGCTGAATAAAGCTAAAGCTGCTTCAGTCTCAGCATCAGTTTCACTATCAGCTACACGTATCTGATCAGAAAAAGAACCTCCTGGCCAGGACAGAGGGTCGTGCTCTCGGCTAGGACCCCAGCGTGAGTCCAGTCAACCAACGCAGTAACAGGTCCTCCCTCCCACTGTCAGTAATACTACCAGCTGAAAAAGTTCAAATCCATGCCTGCATTTCCAACGCCTGCACTTTTCACCCTCAGTGCTGTGGGGCTCAGTAAATGCTGACCGACTTGCCTCCTCTGCAGCTCTCTATTGGATTTGTAAAGATTCAAAGATGACAGTCATCTGGGAAGATGTGCCTTACATGTTTCCAGCTGCCTGAAGCTGTTTCTGTGAATAATCAGAGCCTTCCCTGTGACCTCAAAAACCTGTGCAGAGGTAGACTGCCCACAAAGGGCCCTCATGCTCAACAGCCTTGACTTAGAGGCTATTTTTAATCTTCTGGAAGGATGAGGGGCAGGGATGGGGAAACCAGCTACCCATGCTACTTTTCTCCTGTACTCCCCCCTAGAAGTTCATATGAGGAGTTACCAAGATCCTGGTGCTCATTTTATAGAAGACTGGTTCCTTCTCATAAGCTCAGGTTCCCTAGAGCCTAGTCTTATTATGGACCCCTCCTGACTTTGTGGCCTGAGCAGACTGAAGATTTCTGGAAATGCATCTGACTTTGAATCTAGGGGATAGAGACATGGCCTTGAGGTCACTTTCCCTCCTTACAAGAGGGAAGAGCAGGTTAGTTGAATGGGCAGAAAACAGGCAACTTGGGTGATCTGTCCTAGCTCTGAGAAAGTCTGACAGTGAGCAGGTCAACAGCATCTCAGAACCTTGCTTTGCTCATCTGTCATATGCAAGGCTTGATAGTTTTCTAAATCATAGCCACTCATCTCCACCTTCATACTTTTTGTCACACCTGTGTATCTCCTGTCCTATTAATCTTTTTTTTTTTCTGAATAATAACTTGGCTCCATGCTAAGCAATACATCCATGAAACCACATATTTATGGTGCCAGTTTTATTTTCTTGACTATGTGCTAAAACAAATATTTATTTTTAATCACACTCACCTGTAAAATCCCTGAAACCATCCTGAGTACCAAACATACGGAACACCCTTCAGAAACACTGGATTAGAGTGCCACTTTGGTTCCTGATATCTTCACCCCTATCGTGAAATTCTAATAACCCCACAAAGGAAAAGCAATTTCAGAAAGAGAAAATACATTATTCCTGAGCCAACAGCCAGCATGATCCTTGAAACAAAATTGCTGTTGTTTTGACAGCTTCTCTTCTGCTATCACAGTTTACAGCACCCAACTCTTAACTCTAACTTCCTGAGTCTGATAAGTGTACTGGCCCCAGCCACTGCACTTCTCTTTGAGTTCCACGTGGTTTACCAAAGGCCTCAGAGCCAAACAGCCCCAGGTCTGCCCCTGTGTCGGTGGTGGGATTGCTCTGGCCCAGAGGGAAAGGGCTAACTCTTCCACTCCCAAGGGGCTTAAGAGTTGGCCTTTCCTCCTGGTCAAGTGATCCCAAGGTTAGAGCAAGTCTTTGTTGGGTTGGCAGCCTCATCTGACTTCCTTCACATCCTCAGTGCTTCCTAGAATGCTGGATGACATAGTCAAGGGGATCCTTGGCTGGGAACTCTCTTCTCTGGTAAGAAATTGGCCAAGTGTGGAAGAGGAGAGCTAGGCAGCCAAGATGGGGAATACAAGATGCTCCCCTGGTGAGAGAAGCCGTCTCTGACATTTGCACAGAGAAACAAAAGCCGAGCAGACCATCAGCCAAATCACCCAGGTTGATCTTTTGCCACCTTAGGGGTTCTCAAATGTGGCTGATCATCAGAATCACTTGAAGGATTTATAAAAAATAAAGCAAAAATGAAGTTCAATGCTGTTACATAACAATTCTCCTAGGGGTTTACTCATGACAAATAAAAACATATTTATAGCAGCTTTATACATAATAGACAAAAACAACCCTAAAAGTCGCCTCAGGAGGTGAAGAGAGCGACAAATCAAGGCACTGCCATATGGTGGATGCTCATGCATGCACGCCTGCTCGGTCGTGTCCAACTCTTTGCTACCCTGTGGACTGTAACCCGCTAGGCTCCCCTGTCCATGGGATTTCCCAGGCAAGAATACCGGAATGGATTTCCATTTTCTCCTCCAGGGGATCTTCCTGACCCAGAGATCGAACCCACATCTCCTGTGTCTCCTGCATTGAGGTGGATTCTGTATTGCTGAACCATCGGGGAAGCCCTGTGGTGGATACTACTCAGCAACAAAAAGTAATGAACTGTTGATGTGATCCATGCAACAGCATGAATGGATCTGGAAAACACTGAAAAGTAAAAGAAAAGAGATACAAAAAAGTGAATACTGTATGATTCTGTTGATATTCAAGAACAGGCAAAACTCACCTCTGGTGATAGAAATCAGAACACCGGTATCTATGCAGGGTGGGGATTGATTTAGCTTTCTAGGACCATGGAAGGACTTCCCTGTAGCTCAAGTGATAAAAGAATCTGCCTGCGATGCAGAAGACCAGGGTTCAATCCCTGGGTTGGGAAGATCCTCTGGGGAAGGGAATGGCAATCCACTCCAGTATTCTTGCCTGGAGAATTTCATGGATGGAGAAGCCTGGCCGACTACAGTTCGTGGGGTCACAAAGAGTTGGACACGACTGAGTGACTAACACACACACAGGACCACAGAAATGTTCTATATCTACACATTTGCCAAAACCCATCCAATTATACTCTGAAGATCTGTGTATTTCACTGTAGATAAATTTTAGCTTAATTTCAAAACAAAACTAAAAAATATATCCACCGACCCCATCCCATTCTCACTGAATCAGAATCTCCAGAGGTAGAATTTGGAAATTTATATTTTTAAAAACGTCCCTAGGTGATTCTGTGACACAGCCTGACTTGGGAACCTTTGGCTCCAGAAGCTTTGGTTGACTCTCTCATTGTTTACCAGATTTAAGGAAGTTCCACTGCTGCTACTATAAAGACTAGCTACAGTAACAGCTATTGCTTATTGAGCACATATTATGCTCTCAAATTCTTCCAACAATCCAGTAAAGCAGGCATCATTTTACAGATTAAAAAAAAAAAAACAAAAAACTGAGAGCAAGAAACTTGTTCAAATCATACAGCTGGTAAGTAGTAAAACCACTTAGCCCAAGTCTTCTTTACTACAAATACCTCATTCTTTCCACCATTCATTCATTCATTCAAACAATCAAAAACAAATAAGTATTGTGTGCCTTCCCAGAGCCAGCCCATCTGTTGGGCATGATGTGGTATCCAACCTCCCTGAGAGGTCTCTAAGAAGGAGTGATGGGTGAGTGAGACGAAGTCTGTAAGGCAGCATTTCCCTTTGCTCTGAAGACTTAAGAAGGAAAAGCGATCCGCGCCTCTTTTGATTTTAATTATTTAGGTGGTTTGGGAAAAGGCAGGAGGTTTATGGCTATATAAGCGGAGCTAAAGGAAGCCTCTGTTGCTTACTTTGGGAACTTTCCAGAAGCTAACACCAATCACCAGTCACGTTAAAAATGGGTTAAAATCATTATCGGATTATGAATAATTCACAAGGCACCCCCTGTTACCCATTACATTTTGTTCTACATAATTGCCTTCTGGAAATCTGCTCCCAGTGAAGGGAATTGGGAGTAGGCATGAAATTGAATATTTCTTCCTTTGACAAGTAAATTTAAGCAAAATTGTGAATTAGTTTCAGTCCACTGCTGCCTACCTCCTCTGAGTTGATAAGACTGGTCTTGTACCCCTGCAAAATAACTGAGCAAGGAGAAGAGTCCAGCTTTGCTGAAAGGAGAGTCAGCTCCAGCTCCTGTTCATTCAGGCAGTGTCCCAAGGGTTCTAAATATTGCAGAGGATTCAGGGTGGGATGGGGAGCTGGAGGAGGGATGTCTGGGGAGAATCAGAGCTAAACCACAAAATGAACTCTGGATAGTATGATTCAAGGATGGGAATAACCACGGTAATAATCTTTTTAAAAAAATTGAGATGTAATTTATCCTTTTAGAGTATACAAGACATTGTACTCTGGCCTCTGGCAACCATTAATCCACTTTCTGTCTCTATAGATGTGCCCGTTTCAGACATTTCATACAAATGGAATTATGTAACATGTGGCCTTTAGTGACAAGCTCCTTTAACTTAGCATAATATTTTCAAAGTTCATCCATGTTGTAGCATGTATCAGTACTTCATTCCTTTTTGTTGCTGAACAGTATTTCATTGTATGGATATACTATATTTTTTAATCCATTCATCATTAATCCATTAATAATTATTATTAATAGATTATCCATTATTAATCCATTAATAGAAATTGGTTTGTTTCTCATTTTTGGCTATCATGAATAATGCTACTATGAACAATCATGTACGTGTTTTTGTGTAAGACTTATGTTTTCAGTTCTCTTCAGTAGATATATAGGAGTAGAACTGCTGGCTCATAAGGTAACATATGTTCAATTTTTTGAGGAAGTGTCAAATTTTTCCACTGTGGCTGCACCATTTTACATTATTCGCCCCCTCCTCCTCCCCCAGCAATGTACAAGGGTTCTGCCCTTTTCTAGCACTACCTTTCTTTCTCTAGCAATACCCTTACTTTATCTTCCTGGTCAAAAGTTATCTGTTCCAAGTACTAGTCACAGCTCATCTAAAAACCTAACCTACATTACTGGTTTCATGTGTCATCTCTCTGGATAACATATTCACAATTTAAGAAAAGTTTCCCGGAGATACAATAATACATTATTCAGGACACATCCAAATTCAAAACATCTGAAGCAGAAAGATGATTTATTTACTTGTATAGCTGGGAAGATAGTAAGGCAGCTTACAGACTCTAAGGGAGAGTTACAGGAGCCAAAGCTTCAGCTTCAAAGTGAATCAGTCAATCTCTTTCTCTCTCTCTAATAACCTAATAGAAAGGTTATTCCCACCCCTACCTTTCTAAGTCTCCCTCTTACTTCTTTGGTTCCCTCCTTCCATGATACTCTCTCCATATCTCAACTCTGTAGCCTCAGCCTGGTCTCATTCCACATCAGGTTCTTTTCGTGTGCAAGAATGATGGCTGCCAGCAACTCAGACTTCCATCTTCCCAGCTTAGCAGCCCCAGGGACAGTTTAGATCTAGGGACAGGGACTCTCTCCTAGCATCATGTGTATTATTTCCATCTGGATCAATCATGTGTCCAGGAAAATGAAATCTAAAGTTTGGCCTACACTGGCTTCACACCAACATCTGTGGCCAGTTCAGGAGGGGAATAGGGAAATAGATGAATAGGGTAGGAGATGAGAGGGACATGCTGGGCAACCAAAAATAATCACTGCCAAAGACCTTCATTCAAAGGGGAGGTGCTAGTGTTAGACATTTCTGGCATCATGGAAATTCCAAGATCATAGGCAAATGGGCCATTGTGGGAGAGGAAGGACCTGACAACAACCCCAGAGCTTATTCTGTGTCAAGAGCCAGCCCTGGTCTGGACAGTCTCCTGGGGTAACAGAGGACACTGCGTCCCTGGAAAGCCAACAGGCACTTTTCAAAATACAGGGCAATACATATCACTGCAGCCCACGTGGAGACTGGGGCAGACCCACCACTTAACCTGATTACCGCCTCCTTGGTTATTTCATTCTGTTGCAATTTTACTTTTTCCAAATGAGTAGAACAGAATCTTTTTTAGAAAATGGAGGAACCTCAGTAATTGAAAACATTTTCTATTTTACTCTTGGTGGGTTCCAAAATCTGAAAAGAACTCTCAAGGGACTTCCAAAACTTCACAAATAAAGTTAAATGGCTATTACGGCCCACACATTCAAAAGAGAAAATGAGCTGAATCTTTAGATGTGAAAATTGGAAGACCCTGAGGGGACCACCTAGTTCCCCTACTCATTTTACTCAGGGAACAGTTGAGGCCCAGAGCTGTAAGAGGCCTGTCTGGTCAAACAGATAAGAAGTGGCAGAGCTACTAAAACCAGCTCTCCCTGCCCATGCCCCTTCTTGACTGGGCCTCTTCTTGTCTGCAACTCTCCCTTATGAGCACAAACTCTAAAAAAAAAAAAAAAAAATTTAGCATTTCCCCCGTGGTATTGTGAATAAGAATCTGCCTGCCAATGCAGGGGACAAGGGTCTGATTACTGGTCCAGGAAGATTCAACATGCCTTGGAGCAACTAAGCCCCTACCACAACTACTGAGCCCCTGCACACTAGGGCCTGTGCCCCCCACCAAGAGAAGCCACTTCAAGGAGAAGTCCATGCACCACATCTAAGGAAAGCCCTCGTTGCAATGAAAGACCCAGCACAACCACAAAAAAAAAAAAAAAAAAAAAAATGGCTCCAGATACATAGTAAGGACATAAGAAGAAGGTGCTGAATGGTTGCAAAGAATTTCCAGTTTTAATTCTTTCTTTGGGCATTGCAGGAATCCAATCTATGCCTGGGGGAGGCTTCTTGCTGAAATAAGCACTGCGGGTGCCATATTCCAGCTGTGAGTCACAAACAGCACAGGAAGCCTCTTAATGAGGTTTTTCTGAGTGAGAGGAGAGTTCTTAAGGGCGAGGAAAGAGGTGCAGACATTTTTGAAACTGCAATAAACAGCTGAAATGAACAGAATCCACTTGAGTACTAGCCACGTGTAATGTCCAATGGGCAGAACAGAAACATTTCAGGCACAATTCTCTCCTTGCACATTTAGAATCCAGTCCCCCAGGACAGGAGACATGCTTCTGGGACATGTTTTGCAGTCTGTGTGTGTGGGTGTCTGTGTGTACACGTGGGCACACACGTGAATTTGTAAGAGATCCCTTTATGCTAAGAGCTCTTAGTTCCTGTCTATCTCATAAGTTGCAAATATTTCTCTCCTGCTTTGTCTTTTAATTTGTTTTTCTCTTCTGAAGTATTTCATTGTCATATGTGATCATATCCATCAATCATTTTTTGTGTGTGGTCTAAGTTTTTGTGTGATGACTCAATGTCCTTCTCTACTTCAGTTTTCATCAGAATTTTTTCCTAATACTTTTGTACACTTAAATATTTAAACTAAAATATTTAAACACCCAAAAATTTCTTTGGGTGTAAAATGTGAGGTAGGGATCTAAGCTTTTACTGGGTTTTTTTTTCCCCTCAAAAATAATTAATCAGTTATCACAATAACACTTGTTGACTAATTCCCTTCACACCCAGTAATGTTTTATAGAGCTGCATGCTGGGAGGATATATACTTCCTTGCTGTTGCTATTGAAAAATACATGAGCAAATTTATGACCCTCTTCCCTTCAAAAGATGGAATTTAATTCCCCTCCTCTTGAGTGTCAATTGCATTTGTAACTTTTAATTGAATAAAGTGTTTTTTAAATCTTCAGTCCCACTTATTCAAGACCCTGACCCCTGAAGCCCTTGAAGAAGCACTGTCTCAATGTAAACCATCACAGGAGGCCAAGAGTTCTTCTCAGCCTCAGAGCAGGGTGTTTCCCGGGGCTTGGGGGGTAGAACTGGCTGCCCCTGACTACTACCACCTGGACCTTCATATGGATCTGCTTTTCCCTGAATCTCGCAAAGTGCCTCTTGAATTGTCTCATCGGTGTCTTGCTATAAGCCCCTTCTCTTAGGGTGCTCAGGTCCAGGCCAAAGGAGTGAACAGGAGGCACAAGCCCCTCTATTTACTTATAGACACTTATTCTCCCTTCACAGAGCAAATGTCCCACATAAACGCATGGAGACCTATAGGGACTACTAGGTGTGTGGATCATCAGCATGAAGAGCAGCTAAGCACGGTGCTCTGCCAGCCCTATTCCTAACCTAACCTGAGAGCCCTCTGGTCTCTCTGACTCTTTGAGTTAGCATTTGTCTTCTCACAGAGCTTTCCTGTCCTTGCTCCAAGTATCCCAAGTTCTTGGGAACCCAGCAGCTCTCCCTCTGCCCCAAAGGAACGTGACCTGGCTGTGCTTTTGCAATATAGATGATCCAGCATTCTTAGGGAAGCAGTGCCTTCTGCACTTTAGACCTAGGAAGGAGTAAGTTCTAGAGAGGATTCTCTTTCCCCTAACCTTCAAACTGGCATTCATTGATAGCAGGTTTTTGTTGTCAAGGGTGGGGAGGGAGCTGCTTAGGGTGACAATTTGACAGCCTTTAAATCATGCATATCAGTCTGTTAACAAGCAACTCCATGGTTAAAGAGACAGAGCCAAAGCAACAAAAGAATTTGAGTTTTCAGCCCCACTTATTCAAGACTCTGACCCCTGAATCCCTTAGACAAGCATCATCTCTGTGTAAACCATCACTGGAGGCCAAGAGTTCTTCTCAGGCCCAGGGCAGTGTTTCCTGAATTGAACAAAGAAGTTCAAACTACCGCACAATTGCATTCATCTCACACACTAGCAAAGCCATGCTCAAAATTCTCCAAGCCAGGCTTCAACAGTATGTGAACCGTGAACTTCCAGATGCTCAAGCTGGATTTAGAAAAGGCAGAGGAACCAGAGATCAAATTGCCAACATCCACTGGATCATAGAAAAAGCAAGAGTTCCAGAAAAAAAATCTACTTCTGCTTTATTGACTACACCAAAGCCTTTGACTGCGTTCAGTTCACTTCAGTTCAGTCGCTCAGTCGTGTCCAACTCTTTGTGACCCCATGAACTGCAGCACGCCAGACCTCCCTGTCCATCACCAACTCCTGGAGTCCACCCAAACCCATGTCCATTGAGTCGGTGATGCCATCCAACCACCTTATCCTCTGTCATCCCCTTCTCCTCCTGCCCTCGCTCTTTCCCAGCGTCAGGGTCTTTTCCAATGAGTCAACTCTTCGCATCAGGTGGCCAAAGTACTGGAGTTTCAGCTTCAGCATCAGTCCTTCCAATGAACACCCAGGCCTGATCTTCTTTAGGATGGACTGGTTGCATCTCCTTGCAGTCCAAGGGACTCTCAAGAGTCTTCTCCAGCACCACAGTTCAAAAGCATCAATTCTCCTGCGCTCAGCTTTCTTTATAGTCCAACTCTCACATCCATACATGACCACTGGAAAAACCATAGCCTTGACTAGATGGACCTTTGTTGGCAAAGTAATGTCTCTGCTTTTCAATATGCTGTCTAGGTTGGTCATAACCTTCCTTCCAAGGAGTAAGCGTCTTTTAATTTCATGTCTGCAATCACCATCTGCAATCATTTTGGAGCCCAGAAAAATAAAGTCAGCCACTGTTTCCCCATCTATTTGCCATGAAGTGATATAGGTTTCCCAAGAGGCAGGTCATGTGGTCTGGTATTCCCAGCTCTTTCAGAATTTTCCAGTTTATTGTGATCCACACAGTCAAAGAGAAATCTGTATGCAGGTCAGGAAGCAAGAGTTAGAACTGGACATGGAAAAACAGACTAGTTCCAAATAGGAAAAGGAGTACGTCAAGGCTGTATATTGTCACCCTACTTATTTAACTCATATGCAGAGTACATCATGAGAAATGCTGGGCTGGAGGAAGCACAAGCTGGAATCAAGATTTCCGGGAGAAATATCAATAACCTCAGATATGCAGATGACACCACTCTTATGGCAGAAAGTGAAGAACTAAAGAGCCTCTTGATGAAAGTGAAAGAGGAGAGTGAAAAAGTTGACTTAAAACTCAACATTCAGAAAACTAAGATCATGGCATCTGGTCCCGTCACTTCATGGCAAATAGATGGGGAAACAGTGGAAACAGTGGCTGACTTTATTTTGAGGGGCTCCAAAATTACTGCAGATGGTGACTGCAGCCATGAAATTAAAAGATGCTTACTCCTTGGAAGGAAAGTTATGACCAACCTAGATAGCATATTAAAAAGCAGAGACATTACTTTGCCAACAAAGGTCTGTCTGGTCAAGGCTATGGTTTTTCCAGTGGTCATGTATGGATGTGAGAGTTGGACTATAAAGAAAGATGAGCACCAAAGAATTGATGCTTTTGAATTGTGGTGTTGGAGAAGACTCTTGAGAGTCCCTTGGACTGCAAGGAGATCCAACCAGTCCATCCGAAAGATCAGTCCTGGGTGTTCATTGGAAGGACTGATGTTGAAGATGAAACTCCAATACTTTAGCCACCTGATGCGAAGAGCTGACTCATTGGAAAAGACCCTGACGCTGGGAAAGATTGAGGGCAGGAGGAGAAGGGGACGACGGAAGATGAGATGGTTGGATGACATCGCTGACTCAATGGACATGAGTTTGAGCAAGCTCTGGGAGTTGGTGATGGACAGGGAGGTCTGGCGTGCTGCAATTCATGGGGTCGCAAAGAGTCAGACATGCTTGAGCAACTGAACTGAACTGAACTGATAGGTTATCAGAAGATACTGGGTGTAATTCCCTGTGCTATGGGGCTTCCCTGGTGGCTTAGTGGTAAAGAATCTGCCTGAGCAGGAGACGGAGGTTTGATTCCTGGGTCAGGAAGATCCCCTGGTGAAGGAAATGGCAACCCACTCCAGCATTCTTGCCTGGGAAATCCCATGGACAGAGGAACCTGGCAGGCTATAGTTCATGGGATCACAAAAGAGTCAGACATGATTTGGCAACTAAAACAAACCAAAATGAAAAGCCCTGTGCTATACAGTAAATCGTTATAACCATAAGTTTGCTTTCTATGTCTGTGAGTCTGTTTCTGTTTTGTATAGACTCATCTGTATTGTTTTTTAGGTTCCACAAATAAGTGATATCACATAGTATTTGTCTTTGTCTGACTTATTTCACCAAGCAAGTATTCTCTAGGTCAAGGATGCCCTTTATAACATAGTTTACAATAGTGAAAAATTGCCAAGAGCCTAACTGCTCAAAAGTAAGGGGATTCCCACACCTATGGTCCATTTACCTTAAACCAAGGAGGCAAGTATTTACAATGGGGAAAAGACAGTCTCTTCAGCAAGTAGTGTTAGGAAAGTTGGACAGCCACATGCACGTCAACTAACTTAGAACATACTCTTACACCATACACAAAAATAAACTCAAAATGACTTAAGGACTTAAATAAAAGACATAACATCATAAAACTTCTACAAAGAACATAAGCAAAACATTCTCTGAGGTAAATCATACCAATGTTTTCTTAGGTCAGTCTCCCAAGGCAATAGAAATAAAAGCAAAAATAAAGTGGGACCTGGGGCGAGCCTGGTGGGCTGCCGTCTGTGGGGTCGCACAGAGTCGGACACGACTGAAGCGACTTAGCAGCAGCTGCTGCAATCAAACTTATAAACTTTTGCACAGCAAAAGAAACCATAAACAAAACGAAAAGACAACCCACAGAACAGAGGAAAGTATCTGCAAATGATGGGACTGACAAGGGGCTTCACTTCCAAAATATGAGAACAGTTCACACCAAATATCAAAAAAACAAACAACCCAAACAAAAAAATGAGCAAAAGACCTAAACAGACCTTTCTTCAAAGAAGACATACAGATGGCCAGTAGATACATGAGAAGATGCTCATCATAGCTAATTATTAGAGAAGTGCAAATCAAAACTACAGTGAGTTACCACCTTGCACCGTCACTGGAGCGCCAAGTCCACGACCCTACTCTAAGAAGTTACTTATGCCAGAGGCTTCCCTTGGGCCAGATTTGGGTTTTAAAACTACTTTTCATTAGATGACCGACCAGTAGCCCCTGTGGGCCTTAGTCTCTCCAGCTAAGAAATTTACAAAGAATTTACCTTAAAGGTTTGTGTGAGGATTAAATGAAACAAAATGTGTAAAGTTCTTAGAGCAGTGCACAGGACCACGTAAAGGCTCAATAAATACTGGCTGTTATTTATAAAGCTTTACGTAGGTATCCTTACTTATTGTCCCTGTTCTTTTCTTTCTTTGCTATGGTGGTAAAATATACATAAAACTTATCATTTTAACCATTTTAGAGTAATTAGTTCAGTGGCATTAAGTACAGTCACACTGGTGGGCTAGCATCACCAGCATCCTTATCCAGAACTTTTTCCACCTTTCCAAACTGAAATTTCATACCCACTAAAAAATAACTTTCTATTTCTCCCTTCCTCTGGTCCCTGGCAACCACCATACTACTTTCTATCTATGGATTTATAAGTCTAAGTACCTAATATAAATGGAATTATATATTTATCGTTTTGTGACTGGCTTATTTCACTTAGCCATAATATTTTCAAGGTTCATCCATGTTGTAGCATGTGTCAGAATTTCCTTCCTTTTCAAGACTGAATAATATTCCATCATATATATATATATACCACATTTTGTTTATACCTGGACACTTGGGTAGTTTCTACCTTTTGACCATGGTGAATAATGCTGCTACAAACATGGGTGTTCAACCATCATTTCAAATCCTTGCATTTAACTCTTTGGGATACACACCAAAGAGTGGAACTGCTAGTTCACACAGTAATCCCATTTTTTTTTTTTTTTGAGGAACTTCCATACTGCATTCCCATAGCAATGCATCATTTTACATTCCCACCACAAGAGTTCTAATTTCTTCCCATTTTCACGGAAACTTACTACTTTTTTTTTTTTAAAGTAACCATCCTAACAGGTGTGAGCTGGTATTTCACTGTGAGTTTGATTTGCATTTCCCTACTGGTTAGTGACGTTGAGCATCTTTTCGTGTGCTTATTGGCTATTTGTATATCTTCCTTGGAGAAAAGTGCATCTAAGTCCTTTGCTCACTTTTTAATTTGAGCTGTTTGTATTGTTGTTCTCAGAGGTTAAAGTGCCTGCAATGCGGGAGACCTGGGTTCGATCCCTAGGTCGGGAAGATCCCCTGGAGAAGGAAATAGCAACCCACTCCAGTATTCTTGCCTGGAGAATCCCATGGACGGAGGAGCCTGTTGGGCTAAAGTCCACGGGGTCACAAAGAGTTGGAAACGACTGAGCGACTTCACTCACTCACTCACTCATAGCAAGGTGTCTTACATGAGTTTATTCCTTTCTTCCCATAATGCTCCCAGAGCCTCCTCTTAACGCCCCAAGGCACCTCAGACTGATAAATGAAATCTGCAACAGTAGCTAGAAACATGAAATAAACAAATGCAGAAAGGGAAGGGAAGGCCAGCTAAGAAGATAAACAAACTAGCTCTAATTCTCTCCAGCCAGTCCTTACTAAATTAGCCACAAAATGTCAGTGCCTCAGATTCAAATGTGAAGTGATTTATATAAATTTCACCTTTGAACCTGACAAGAGGAATGAGTCTTTGCACATTAGGAGCACCCTCCCTGGTCTCCCCACAATGGGACAGCAGCAGCAAGCACCAGAAAACACGAGAAAAAGAGTGAGGGGCCTGGAAAGATGTTAGGTCCTGTGCAAGCAGCTTCCAGAGTGCAGAAACACGTCTGGGGGAAGAAACAGAAAGAGTGATTGCTCCCCCATCACGTTCTCCAGAGGCAGAATCTTAGAACACAGCATAGGAAGGTAATGTTAATAAGGCAAGTGCAACCATGATGAAAAGTTGTATAGGGAAGACAAGTGAGAATAAAATCAGGAGATCCTCTAAAATGACAGCCATCCAAGAGACACTTTTTAAGCATACTTGCTCTTCTGATAGTAACCCCAGCCCTGCCCAGGTTCCCTCCTTTAGAATTTGAATAGGACTATAACTCTACACCAGGAACACACTAAATGCAGACTCCCAGGCACCATATTCAGAGATGCATCCTTAGTGGGTCCAGGTGGGGCCTGAGGATCTGTATTTTAGCTCCGCTGCCCAAGATGAAAGCTGTGTCGATGGCTAGAGCCCATATCTTGAACCCTTCTGGATACTCTCAGTGGCAGAGATTCCCCTGGGCTATCCCCAGTCTGTGGGACAGCCATCATAGTCTCTACTCCCCTCTCCTTCCCCAAATACTGGGAATGATTCCTGTGATGATGAACAGAAAAATTAGGGGACAATGACTTATTATCCCATGACCCAGGACTCTTCCTTCCACAAAAGAATTTGCTAAAAGATGTTTTCACTTTTCAGGTACTTGTAAGTATTTGTTTGCCAGATTAAGAGTGTAAGAACTTTGGCAGATGGCATTCAGGGGAGAGATGGAGAGCATTTAAGATCCATGGCAAACTGTATCTCACTGAGTAATGAAGATAATATCAGAATCACAAGCCAAAGGCACAGACAGAGAATAGGATTCTGTTTACACACTTGTCAAGAACACATCCGTTTATAATTGAGCCAGGCCCTATGCTAAGTACTTTACTTGATTTAAACATATATTTACATAAGTAAACATGAACAAAAGAAAAACTGAGGCTGTATTTACAGATGATTACAAGTCAGTCAAGCAATGTAGCCTTGTGTTTTAGCAAGTTCTAGACAGCCTCAGGTTCAAGTCCTGGCTCTATCATTCATTAACTATATGACCTTAGCAAGGAAGATCTCCAGGTCTTAGTGGGTACATCTGAGAAATAAGGCAGCATGTACATCACAGGCCTGTTCATTCAATTAAAGAAAATGATACGTGCAAAGCTCTTAGCACAGTCCTCAGTCTGTGGTAAAACCAGGTTATAAGTATTTTTAATGGTTGCTATTATCATTGTTGCTGCCTGAGTAGAGTTTGAGTCCCCTATACTAAAGGAGAGCAAGAGTTGAGCCTATAGCCAGTTCTGACTTCACACGTTCCCACCAAGATGCAAAGGAATACAGAGGACACTGCCAGGCCAGTGTCATCACCAAGGTGTACCCAGAGCTGGAAACAACCTGTCACCAGTTATTTATGCCAGATGACTCCCCCTGCACAGACAGTGCATCCTAGAAATTGCAGAGATCCATAAGGTAGATGTGAGGTCACTTTAAGAATGAAAGGAAGTAGTGGAGAGCCCAGTACAGAGTAAATATTCAACCATTATTAGACATTGTTATTATCTCTAATTTATAAGATATCTGCTATGGTGTCTCTAAAAACAAGACCTCAGTAATAGTCATTCGTATTGAGCACCTACTCCAAGAGCCATCTCTTGGGTCTGCATGCTGAATACCTTCACCTTTTCCTGATGACAGCATCTCACTTTTCTCTGGGGAACTTCCTCCCTCCATCCTAGTAGGTAGACCGTCCTGTGGCTCTAGGAGGGCTGCCCATCACAGTGCTCTATTCCAGCTCCTGACAGTCATTACTAAATCATTCCAGGGCTTCCCTGGTGGTTCAGTGGTCAAGAATCCGTCTTTCAATGCAGCAGACCCAAGTTCAATCCCTGATCCAGGAAGAATTCACATGCCATGGAGCAACTAAGCCTATGCACCACAATTACCGAGCCGGTGCTCTATAGCCTGGGAGCCACAACTACTGAGCCCATGTGCTGCAACTGCCGAAGCCCAGGCACCCTAGAGCCTGTGCTCCACAACACGAGAACCCACCACAATGAGAAGCCCATGCACAGCTAAAGAGTAGCCCCTGCTCGCTCCAAGTAAAGTCCACGCAGCAATGAAGATCCAGCGCAGCCAAAAATAAAATAATAAAATTTTTTAAAAATTAAAATATAATAGTTCCTGACTAACCAGCCAGAGGTCACCAAGCAGCAAGGTGGGGCATCCAGAGGACCTGAGGAAGGACTGCAGTTCTTCTGTGTAAGTTTTGGATTCCACCTCAAGGATTCCAAGGAGAGTCAAGGAGAAGCGGGAATCAGTTCTGGACTGGTTGCTGTTTTGGTCTCAGGATTAAGAAAAGCACAGGTTAACTAGGGATGGAGTGCTGTCATGAGGTGAGGGCTCGGAGCAGTTAGTTATTCTCAGTAAGAGATAAGAATAACAAAGCAGGCCTTTGCTTTTGCCTTTTGTCAGAAGTCAGAAAGCAGCAGTCATCCCAGGAGAGGTCATTGCGGCATGTCACAACTGCTGCCGCAGTGGGAGAAACACAAAGCTGTGGCTTTGCAGCTGACTTTATCTCCCCTGTCCTCCCAGCCAACTTTACTTCGCATTCCAAGCTGATTTTCACTGTCAGCCTCAACTGTGGCTTTGTACAAAGACACCCGTCCTCAAAACACTTGACTGTCATTTGCTAGAAAATTATCCTAATGAGAAGTCAATCCTCTGATGACTATGATGGGAAGGAACCCCCTAGTTGCAAAGCTCAAACTGCTGTGATAAGGGAGAACTCTGCCACACCAACAAAGGTTGCAGCTGGATCGTCCAAGGCAGAGCCCCAGGGGAGGCCCAGCTACGAGCTGCTGGTGCCAAGATGCCCATCACTGGCTGGCCTCTCCCAGCCTCCCAGAGGACTGACTGTTTAAGCTATTATTTCCATTCCAGGAACTACCCCAGTCTTTTCCCAGTAATCTGTATTATACCAAGCCACTGAGTTTGTTTCTTACTACCCCAGAACCCTAAGTGGCCTATCTCTGTGAGCCCTGTGTTGGCTGCTGGGGATAGAGAGGAAGAACAGGCAGGCCTACCTGGATGTGCTCACTGACTTCTTGTGACTAAAGGGAGTGATTATTCTCATGACAAAAAGAGTCTTCCCTTTGCAAAATAATTCACTTCTGGGTCCTCCCATCCCTCATTTTGTAAACTTCATGATGGCTTACTCTATCCCCAGTGCCTGGCCCACAAGAAGCCCTCAGTGGATTCACTGAATGAATGATGGATAATGTGATCATCTCCATTTCTAAAGATAAGGAAAATGAAGCTTATAACTCATTTGGTGGTGGTTTAGTCGCTAAGTTGTGTCTGACTCTTGCGACCCCATGGACGGTAGCCCGCCAGGCTCCTCTGTCCATGGTATTTTCCAGGCAAGAACACTGGAGTGTATTGCCATTTCCTCCTCCAGGGGATCTTCCCGACCCAGGAATTGAACCTGGGTCTCATGCATTGCAGGCAGATCCTTTACCAACTGAGCTACAAGGGAAGCCCAACTGCCCCCCAGGGAAAAGGCTCAATCAGTCCAGAAAGAACAGTAAGTGGTAGAGCAGAGATTCAAAACCAGATCAGCTTGAGTTTTCCCTCCACTACACCAACACTATGTTTCCCTTATCCACCCAAAAAAGGAACTCTCCTCTTCTTGGATAGAAGAAATTCCAAGATACCAAGGAAATATTCTAATTTCAAAACATCACACCATGATTTGGCAGGTCCTCTAAGAGCTAAGCAGGATTACCATATGTCCCAGCAATCCACTCCTAGGTATATACCCAAAGACCTGACAACCCTACCCAAATGAGCACATGTACACACATGTTCACGGCTACACAAGGAAACAGCCCAAATATCCATCAATGAATGGATGGGTAAACAAACTGGCAGATGCATACAAGGAATCTGTTATTTAGCCATAAAGAGAAATGAAGCACTGACATGTTACATGAATAAACCTTGAACGTACAGGAAAGACACCACACACCAAAGGTCGCATACTGTATGATTTGACTTATATGAAATAGCCAGAATACATAAATTCACAGAGATAGAACACAAGAGCTGGGGGTTTTCAGGGTTGAGGGGAGGAGGAAATGGAGAAAAACTTCTTCACGGGTAGGGAGTTTCCTTTTGGGGGGATGAAAATGTTTTGGAACTAAATAGAGGTGATGATTACATAACAAGATGAGTGTTCTAAATGCCACTGAATTGTTCACTTTAACACAGTTAATTTTGTTATGTGAATTTTACCTAAATTAAAAAAAAGTCATATTCCAGGAGCTATGCGGACACTTAGGAACACCAAATGTTTCCCAAGACACTTATGCTTGATGCTGTTCATGTGTTGGAGAAGTCCTCTTTTGGAGGAAGTATGGTCAAACAGCTGGAGTACAGACAGCCTCAATTCAAACCCCAGATCAACTACTTACGTCATGAACTTGGGTGAATTTCTAAACCTCTGGATGCTGGTCTTCTCATCAGTAAAACTGGAATAAGAGTATCTACCTTGTTCAGTTCAGTTCAGTCACTCAGTCATGTCCAACTCTTTGCGACCCCATGGATCGCAGCACGCCAGACCTCCCTGTCCATCACCAACTCTTAGAGTCCACCCAAACCCACGTCCATTGAATCGGTGATGCCATCCAACCATCTCATCCTCTGCCATCCCCTTCTTCTCCTGCCCTCAATCTTTCCCAGCATCAGGGTCTTTTCCAATGAGTCAGCTCTTCACATCAGGTGGCCAAAGTATTGGAGTTTCAGCTTCAACATCAGTCCTTCCAATGAATACCCAGGACTGATCTCCTTCAGAATGGAATGGTTGGACCTCCTTGCAGACCAAGGGACTCTCAAGAGTCTTCTCCAACACCACAGTTCAAAAGCATCAATTCTTCTGTGCTCAGCTTTCTTTATAGTCCAACTCTCATATCCATACATTACTGGAAAAACTATAACCTTGACTAGACAGACCTTAGTTGGCAAAGTAATGTCTCTGCTTTTTAATATGCTATCTAGGTTGGTCATAACTTTCCTTCCAAGGAGTAAGCGTCTTTTAATTTCATGGCTGCAATCACCATCTGCAGTGATTTTGGAGCCCCCCAAAATAAAGTTAGCCACTGTTTCCCCATATATTTGCCATGAAGTGACGGGACCAGATGCCATGATCTTAGTTTTCTGAATGTTGAGCTTTAAGCCAAAATTTTCACTCTCCTCTTTCACTTTCATCAAGAGGCTCTTTAGTTCTTCTTCACTTTCTGCCATAAGAGTGGTGTTATCTGCATATCTGAGGTTATTGATATTTCTCCTGGCAATCTTGATTCCAGCTTGTGCTTCCTCCAGCCCAGCATTTCTCATGATGTACTCTTCATATGAGTTAAATAAGTAGGGTGACAATATACAGGCTTGATGTACTCCTTTTCTGATTTGGAACCAGTCTATTGTTCCATGTCCAGTTCTAACTTGCTTCCTGACCTGCACACAAATTTCTCAAGAGGCAGGTCAGGTGGTCTGGTATTCCCATCTCTTGAAGAATTTTCCACAGTTTATTGTGACCCACACAAAGGCTTTGGCATAGTCAATAAAACAGAAACAGATGTTTTTCTGGAATTCTCTTGCTTTTTCGATGATCCAGTAGATGTTGGCAATTTGATCTCTGGTTCCTCTGCCTTTTCTAAAACCAGCTTGAACATCTGGAAGTTCACAGTTCATGTATTGCTGAAGCCTGGCTTGGTAGGGTTATTTTAAGGACTAAGTGAGATAATAATGCATGCAAAGCACTTGAACAATTCCTAGGACATGATAAATGCCCAGTAAATATCAGCTGCTATAATGATGATGGTGGTCTGCTAGAGTGAGTTCACTGCTTCCAACCCATTTTCAAGTTTTCATCATACTTGCTAATACATTTTATGCTACAGAGATGTTTCTGCCAGGAAAGAAGCTATTCTCAGAGCAGACTGACTCCCCAGAGAAGACATCTCCAGCAATGAAATTCCAAATATGTTCTGTAGGACCCTTCCTGGTTTTTAATCTCCATCAGCAGTGGAGAACTCCCAGGAAGTGAGTCCGACACAGAATCATTAGAGCGGTTCCTGTTCCCTTTGGCTGCCTGAGTAATTTAGTGCATTTATTGTTAGCTCTGTTTCTCGGTCATTTGCTACGTGGGATGACACTGCTCCACTCCCAGCCTCAGGCTATTTCCTGTGCTCTGTGATGTGGAGATTTGGAGCTGTGGGAGACATCCCACACAGCTGGTTGGCCAACCTCAGATGTCCACCCTGGTCCAGATGGGTCACTAGGTTCAAAAAACATCCTGTCCACACCCTAAACATATCAAACCTGTGCTTCTCACAGGTCACACATTTGATTTTTAAAAAGTAATTATTTCAAAAATAATTTAAAGTGTTTAATATATAAAAGAATATGTCATGAAAAGGAAGTCTCTTCTGCTCCCTGCCCTTCAGCCTCTCAGCCTTTCAGTTTTTCTCCTCCAAGATCATCATGACTGTTTCCTATATACCCTTCCAGAGACAGGTTGCTCATATAGGAACATATACTTATTCCTCCTTCTATAACGCCCACACATACTCTACCATAAATGATACCTTACAAGGAGTTGGCATCTTGTTTTCTTTTTTGAATACCGTAATATTTATTAAGGAAATTAAATCCTTTTTCCAAAAGACAAAAAAAAAAAAAAAGTCTTCCCAGAAATACAACTATAGGTCTGAATGGCTTCTCTGAGGAATCCTTGCAAATATTTAAGAAAGTGATACCCTAATCATCACATCTTGTTTTCTTTTCAAAAATTAGCTATCATGATAGTATTCATATTAGTTCATGGAACTTGATCTCATTTTTAATGATTGCACTGTATTCCATCTAAAAGGTATCCAAAGATTTATCCAGCCACTTCACAACTGATTGATATTTAGGCTGTTTCCAGTATTTTCCTTTAACAAGCAGGCTACAATGAATGCTTTTCGGGAAGGAAATGAGAATTCAACTTCCTTCTGATGAGGTGTGGCTTCCTCCTCTTCCCTGAGCACTCTGCCTATACAGTTGCCTATACAGACAGGTCGTGTTCATTACTTTGTCCTGTGTCCTGTACTGACTGTCAGGACACCCTGAATGTCTTGTATTCAGCTTTTTCCAATAAAGTACCGAAATACATCAGAGCTATTTTTCCTCCACAGTAATTGGTGCTTGAATCACTTAAATGGCAACACCAGCTGAAAAACGTATCTCCACAAATAAAGATTCAGGCAACCTCCTACGATCTCCTGCAGGTTTGGTGGAGGGAAATAAAAGGGGTCACTGAGAATTAAATGTATTTATTTGCACATTCAGGAAAGGAGAACACTGTTCTTTGGCCATAGCCCCATGCCGTGAACAGTAACCACCGTTAATAAGAAATAACAGTGATTTTTTTTTTTTTCTCAAAACCAGCCAGTCAGCGACACCCTAACTTCAGTAACTATGCTTCTGCATGTGAGCAAATTCAGGCCTGCCCCAAGCCTCCAAAAGCCAGCCAATCAGTGACAGTGTCCATGCTGTTAGACAACAGCCAATCAGCAAGCGTCTCACTCCCAGGACCTTTCTGGAAAGCCAGCCAGGCAAAGGCAGCCTTGCTCCACGGATACATTAACACAGCTGAAAAGTCCTTACATCCCTAAATACTTTCTCTTTTGAAAATCCACCAGACCCCACTCCCGGGCTTCCCAGACGCTTTCATAAAATCAGCTCCGGCTTTGCTGAAGGGACCTTGCCTTAAAAGTGCAGTTCCCACTTTCAGGCAAACAGGAAGTTCACCTTAAAAAAAAAAATCATCAGACGTTAAATTCAATGTATGTTAGTTTGCAGTTTTGCAGCCCTTTTAACAGTTAGACCCAGCTGTTTATAGTGAGAGTTTGAACCTGTGAATGACAGATGTAGTCTGTCACAGCTGTGAGATTATCAATCTCTGATTCTTGCAGTGGTTTTTATTACTTTTTTCAACCTTCCAGAAATATTTTTTTTCTTGAGGTATAAAAGACATATAACATTAGTTTCAGGTGAACAACATAATATTTGCTATCTGTAAATATTGCTAAATGATCACCACAAGTCTAGTCAACAACTGTCACCATACAGTTAGAAAAATTTCTTTCTTGTGATGAGGGCTTTTCAGATTTACTCTTAGCAAGTTTCAAATATGCGATAAAGTTTAAAGTCATCAGGCTTTACATTACATCTCCATGACTTATTTACTTTATTGCTAGAAACTTGTACTTGTTGGCCCTTTTCACCCATTTCTCTTAATCCTTACTCCTTCACCTTATTCCTTAATCCTTAATCCTTCACTCCTTCACAGATTGGCAACCACCAATCTGTGCTCTATGTCTGTGAGCCTGGTTTTTTGTTGTTTTAAGTATGTGTCATAGGCTACTTTGTTTTATTTCAGTTAGCATAATGCCCTCAAGGCCCATCCATTTTGTTGCCAATGGCAAGATTTCATTCTTTTTATGACTGAATAATGTTCCATTGTGTAATCTATGCTGCATCATCTTTATTCATCCATTGATGGACACACAGGTTGTTTCTATATCTTGCCTGCTGTAAGTAATGCTGCAGTGAACACAGGGTTGCATACATCTGTTTGAATTAGTGTTTTCATTGTCTTCAAATAAATACCTTGGGGTGGAACTGCGGGATCATATGGCAGTTCTATTTTTTTTATTTTTTGAGGAACTTCCATACTGATTTCCATAATAGTTGCACCAATTTACATTACCACAAACAGTGCAGGAGGATTCCCTTTTCTCCACAGTCTCGATAACATTTGTTGTTTCCTACCATAACAGCCATTCTGTCAGGTGTGAGATGATACCTCATTGTGGTTTTGATTTGCATTTCCTGATGATTGAGTGGTATTGAGTATCTTTTCATGTACCTATTGGCCATCTGTATCTTATTTAGAAAAAATCTATTCAGATCCTCTACCCATTTTTTATATGGGATTGTTTCAGGCTTTTTTGCTATTTAGTTGTCTGAGTTCCTTATATATTTTGAATATTAACACATCATCAGATATCTATTTTTGTGTATATGGTGGTGGTGATGATGGTTTACTTGCTAAGTCCTGTCTGACCATTTGCAACCCCATGACTGTAACCCACCAAGCTCCTCTGTCCATGGGATTTCCCTGGCAAGAATACTGGAGTAGTTGCCATTTCCTTCTCCAGGGGACCTTCCCAGCCCGGGGATCAAACTGGCATCTCTATATCTCCTGCATTGGCAGGAAGGTTCTTTACCACTAGCACCACCTGGGAAGCCCCCTTTTATGGCAGAACCAAATGCAAAGAATCACAGTGCAGAAATTATTTTTGTTTTGTGCAATATTTTTCTCATGAGAAAAACTTGTATATAAGGCAATTGCAAGTAGAACGCCTTCCAGATGAGACTTCAAAAACAGTAGCAATTTTTTGCGACAGTCTTACTGAGTTAAGTTAATCACACACACACTAAAACCAAAGAGACACAGGAAATTTTTGGAGGTGATGGATAAATCTATTAATTGTGGTGACTGTTCCCCAGGGAATGCATATGCCCATACATACTCATCAAATATATACATTAAATATATGTAGTTTTTGCATATATATTAAAAAGTTAATAATACTAACCAAAACCACAATGATCTGGAAGCAATCTAAGTGCCTACTGACAGATAAATGGATAAAGAAGATGTGGTATATATGTATACATAATGGATATTATTCAAGCATAAGAAAAGAATGAAATCTTGCCATTGGTGACAATATGGATGGACCTGGAGGGCATTATGCTACTTCAGACGGAGAAAAACAAATACTGGATGATTTCACTTATATGTAGAATTGTAATCTAAAAGCAAAACAAATGAACACACTTAACAAAACAAACAGTCATAGACACAAAGAACAAAAGGTGATTGCCAGAGCAGAGAGAGGTGAGAGAATGAGAGATATAGGTGAGGGAGATTAAGAGGTACAAACTTCCAGTTACAAAATAAGAAATATGAAATATGAAATGTACAGTGTGAGGAATATAATCAATAATAATGTAACATCTTTATATGGTGACAGATGGTAACTAGAGTTATTGTGGTGATCATTTTGTAATATACAGAAGTATCAAATCACTATGTTCTGTACCAGGAGCTAACACAGTGGTGTAGGTCAATTGTACTTCAAAACCAAACAAACTCAACATGTACACACTACTATATATAAAACATAATCAACAAGGACCTATTGTATAGCACATGGAACTCTACTCAATACTCTGTAATTACCTATATGGGAAAATAATCTGAAAAAGAATGAATATATGTATATGTATAACTGAACCACTATTCTCTACAACCAAAACTAACACAGCATTGTAAATCAACTATACTCCAGTATAAAATAAAGGGAAGGACTTCCTTGGCGGTCCAGTTGTTAAGACCCCGTGCTTCCACTGCAGGGGGCATGAGTTCGATCGCAGTTCAGGGAACTAAGATACCCACAATCTGCACAACAAAAACATGAATTAATTTAATTTAATTTAAAAAATTTTAAAAAATCCAAACTATCTTCCCTCTTAAAAAAAAAATAAATTACATGTGAGTGACAACCAATTCCAAGATCACTGCTAATTTAGTAAACACATCATTTTTATCATGAAGCTGTGGTTCACCAAAATATATATTTCTATTGACACAACAGAACAATTTTATCTTCAATGCTGGCTATTTTAACTAAATTTATAATTGTGTTTACATTACACTGAGCATGATTTCTCCTTAGCGAAAGTTCAATGGCCAAGGACAAGTTAACTTGGTTGTGACCACTAAGGAAATCATGTTAAAATGTAAATAGGAGTTCTCTGGTGCTCCAGTGGTTAAGAATCCACCTGCCAATCCCACATGCTGCAGGGCAACCAAGCCTGCTTCCTGCAACAACTGAAGCGAGAGCACCTAGAGCCCATGCTCCACAAGAGAAGCTGATGCACCACAATGAAAGAGCAGCCCCTGCTTGCTGCAACTAGAGAAAGCCAGAGCGCATCAATGAAGACCCAGGACAGCCAAAAATAAATATGTAAAATTTTATAAATGTAAATGAAACATATATAGACTGTCACTTTTGGGAATTTTATAAGAAAATCCTGCAAAACAATGAGCTACTAAGAGCCAAATTTAAAAAAAAATAAAAAACAAACAAGAGCCAAATCACCAGGGAAATATAAAGAAAGAAAGAGGTCTCTAATTTAGATGCAATTTATTTCAGATAAACAACAATAAATATGCTTTTAGAGACACTTATCTGGTGGTACAGGAGGTA
Source organism: Cervus elaphus (assembly GCF_910594005.1). Lineage (NCBI taxonomy): Eukaryota > Metazoa > Chordata > Mammalia > Artiodactyla > Cervidae > Cervus > Cervus elaphus. The sequence continues at coordinate 54,381,608 of NC_057823.1, read as the reverse complement.
AGAATCCGCCTACCAATGTAGGGGACATGGGTTCGATCTCTGGTCCAGGATTCCACATGCCAAGAAAAAACTAAAGCCACAACTATGGAGCTCACATGCTGCAACTGCTAAAGCCCATGCAGTTAGAGTCTGTGCTCTGCAATAAGAGAACCCACTACGATGAGAAGACCGTGCATCACAACTAGAAAATAGCCCCCAGTCCCTGCTACTACAGAAAGCCCCATGCAGCAACAAAGACGGTGCAGCCAAAAAAAAAAAAAAAAAATGCTTTTAGAATAAGTATATCTCATGGAGGATTTTCTTTTATCTCAAAGTATATATGCATAAGAAAGTAGAAATGATTCTAATTTAACTGCTATCCTGTTTATATTTCTTAAATCTGGAAACACTATTCTTCCAGCCTCTGTGGCTTCCTGCTTCTGATCATCCCTGTCTACAATGCCACCCTCCTCCTCTTCAGTGACCAAATCCTAACTCTCTTTCAAGGCCCATCTCAAAACTCTAGTAATAATAACGATACCTTAGTGACAGCTAACTCAGTGCCAGGCACTGTTCTAAGTGCCTTACATGTATTAAATCATTTATTCCTCCCTGAGGTAACTACTCTTGGCAATCATAGTACATACCATAAGGTAGGTGTTATTTTTCCTATTTTATGGATGAAGCAATTAAGCAGAAAGAAATTAAGTGACTTCCCAGAAGTTACAATCTGTAAGTGGTAGAGCTGGGAATCAAAGTTAAACAGTGGCTCTGGCCTGCATTCGTGGATATGCCCCAGGTCTCTCCGGCTTTGATCTTCGTGGCTTTCTTGGGGCTCTGAGCTGCTGTCCCATCTAATATCTGAACCACACAATCATGCAGCTTATTATACTGTCATCCTCTTGTGAAGGAGCCTGAAATTACTAAACTTGTTCACATTTCTTCGCTTAAAAGGAATTCTGCAATAGCCAAGAGGTAGAAGCAACCCAGTGTACCTGGGCAGATGAACAGATTAAAAGATATGTATGTATATATGTGTATATACACAACACACACACACAATGGAATAATTTTCAACCTTTTAAAAGAAGGACATTCTGACACATGCTACAATGTGGATGGAACTAGAGGACATATGCTAAGTGAAATAAGTCAGTTGCAAAAAGTCAAATGCCATATAATTCTTTGTATATGAGGGAACAAGAGTAAACAAATTGGTAGAGACAGAAAGTAGTGGCTGCATGGGCTCAGGGCAGGAGGAAATGGGGAGCTGTTGTCTAATGGGTATGCAGTTTCAGTTTTGCAAGATGAAAGAGCTGTATAGATGAGTCGTAAAACATGAGTGTACTAACCATACTGAGCTGAACACTTAAAAATGAGTAAGATGGTAAACTCTATGCTGTTTTTACCATAAACAGACTTTTTAAAACAGAGAAAAAGGAATTTTGCGTTTGCCTTCTTAGTCGCTCCCCTCTCACCTGCTCTCTAGGAAGCCAGTTTTTGGGAGTATCATATCTGGGTTTTTGGAATGAGAGAGAGAGGAAAAGAGAATAACTGGGAAGCCAAACTCTGGTATCTGCATCAAAAAAGACAGAGAAATTTACTGTAAGGAAAAGGAGAATGGATGTTGAAGGAAGGGTGAGGCAGTCACCTGCTTTGGCTGGTTATGTGTGATGGGGTGTTGGGGCAGATTTTTTTAGTTAGGAATTTAGAATGAGCAGTGGAAAAAGATTTCCTGGTTAGCAGTAAAAGGAATGAGGCAAGGAGAATTTTAAAAGGTGCTCTGAGTTCTGATTTGGATTGTCTTTGATATTCCTCTAGAGACCTTAACAACAATTCTAGTTGCTTTTGGTCACCAGACTGTTTCTCTCAATATAACTCTGGTGAAAGAACAACAACAATAATAATAATATGGAATTAAACTGTAAAATGGACAGTATTTGGTTCCTAATCCATAAAAATGACAATTTTTGTATGATTCAACCTAGTAAGTGCTATTTATGGAGCAGCTGCCATGTTCAGGCATAGTTCCAAATGCTTTACATGTGACAATCTATTTTAAACCTCATGATAACCCTATGAAACAGTTACCATGACTTTCCCTACTTCACAGTTGAGGAAACTGAGGCACAGAGATTAAGAAAATGTCCCAGCTAATAAGTGGCTGATCTAGTATCTGAACCCACTGGGCTCCACAGACAATGCTCTGAAACATGTGGAGCTTTGACTTTTATATGCAAGGTACTGAGCTAGGTGGTATGGGAAATGCAAAGATCAGTGAGAAAGTTGTGAGATCAGAAAGAAAGTGAGAAAGAGCTATAGGAAATAGTGATTAAGACATGGCCTCAGATATTGAGAAGACAGCAAGTAACAGCAGAAGTCTTGGCAGGGGATTCACAAACATAGCAGAAGGCAGCACAATGTGGGAAGGTGTGGTCTGAGGAATGGCGAGTCATTGGTGGGTCAGCTGATGCACCTCCAGGCATGGGGGAGAGAAAACAGGGGTTGGATCTCTTGCTCAACATCTATCCACCTATGGAATTTTCCTGAGTGTTAGATATCTACTGCAGCATAACAAATTACTTCATAACGCAGCAGTTTTAAACAACAAATGTTTATTTCCTCACAGCTTCTGTGGGTCAGGAATTCAAGACTGATTTAGCTGAGTGATTCTGGTTCAGGGTCTCTCATGAGACTTCATTCAATATACTACTGATCAAAGTGGTGCACTTGTAACAAGTGATGAACCTACACATTATAATCACCCAAAGTCCGGTTTACATCAGAGTTCACTCTTGTACATTACAAGGCTTTAGACAAAAGTACAATGAAGGACACGTATCCATCACTACAGTGTCATATAGAATAGTTTCACTACCCTATAATCTCTGTACTCCACCCATTCATCCCAGCCTCCCTGTTGTTTCCATTGTTTCCTGTTAATTCCTGGAAACTATCTTTTTTATTGTCTCCATACTTCTGCCTTTTCCAGAAAGTCATGTGGTTGGAATATTATAATAATATGCAAAAATCCTCAACAAAATTCTAGCAAACAGAATCCAACAACATATTAAAAAGATCATACATCATGGCCAAATGGGCTTTATCCCAGGGATGCAAGGATTCTTCAATATTCACAAATCAGTCAATGTGATACACATTAACAAACCGAAAGATAAAAACCATATGATTTTCTCAATAGATGCAGAGAAAGCCTTTGACAAAATTCAACACCCATTTATGATAAAAGCTTTCCAGAAAGCAGGTACAGAAGGAACATACCTCAACATAATAAAAGCCATATATGATAAACACACAGCAAACATTATCCTTAATGGCGAAAAACTGAAAGCATTTCCCCTAAAGTCAGGAACAAGACAAGGGTGCCCACTCTCACCATTACTATTCAACATAGTTTTGGAAGTTTTAGCCACAGCAATCAGAAAAGAAAAAGGAATAAAAGGAATATTATGATATATAGTCTTTTCAATAACACACATTTTAAGTTTCCTCCAGGTCTCATGACTTGATAGCATATTTCTTTTTAGCCCTTATTGTAATTATTGTTTTCAGCCACTAAGTTTTGGGATAATCTGTTATGCAGCAATAGATAGCTCAAAATTCTTCCAGAGTATCCCATAACTAGCCTCAGGGGGGAAAAGATATTTATTTTTGTATTCAGTCATTCACCCAACTTAAACCCAACAGAGTATATTTGGCTTCGGATATGGTTAGATCTAGACAGTTCAACTGATGTCAACCGGGCTTTGTGTCTGTTTTCTGTTGGTTCTACATCCCTCACTGACAGCTCTAAACTTCCCTGGATTTTATTAGAAGAAAGATTCATACAGAAGAAAGGTGTCTTCTTTCTTCTGACCTGAGTCATCTGCTATAACAGTGAGTCATGTTTTTGATCTTAAGTCACAGAAAACTCCACCAGCAGTGGCTTAAATAAATATCCCACACAGATATTTATTATTTCCTTAGAGGAAGTCAGGAGTAGGAGGTCTAGCACTTGTCAAATATCAAAGACTTAAGTTCTTTCTATCCTCCAAGCTAGACTTCATGCTCATTGCCTCACAGTTATAATATGGTTTCCCTAGCTCCAGGCATCACAACTGCCTTCATGACAGGAAGAAATGAAAAGGCGCAGAGACTATACAGATGAACTCATAAACAAAAAAGGTGGGATGAGGAGCTCACTCACAATTCTTTTAATTAGACAACTTTAGTTCCAAAACAAGAGGATGGAAGGATGAGTATGGGTAACAGTTTAAACCTAGGCATGGAGCGGGTGGAGCCTGAGGAGGGCAGAAGGTTAGATTAGAGAGTATTTCAGAGCTCTGTAAGGAGGGGAGGAGGAAATAAGGGGTATTATGGATCTATGATAATATAGTCAGCCATCGGTTTCCCAGGGGATTGCTTCAAGGACCCCCCGCAAATACCAAAATCCACACCAGCTCGTCACTTACATAAAATGACACAGTATTTGCATATAACCTATATACAAACTCCTATATATTTTAATCACCTCTAGATAATTTATAATCCCTAAGACAACCTAAATATTATGTAAACAGTTGCCGGGCACACAGAAAAACACAAGTTTTGCTTTTTAGGAACTTTTAGAAATTATTTTTTGAATATTTTCTATCCAAGTTTGGTTGAATTTGTGCATGTGGAAACATGGACATGGAGGGCTGTTTTTCATTTAATGCTCACAATAGCCACATGAGGTCAGTATTACTTAATTTCCACTCAATTCCCAAGTTCCAGAGAAGAAAATTAAGAATTGGTGAAGGGGAGTCATTGGTTAGAGTCACTCACTCAAGAAGTGGAATTTGGCAAGAACAGAATTCAAACCCAGGCCTTTCTGATTAGTCCCCATGCGGACTCCAGAGTCTCCAGAGTTAACAGACACCTGCACTGGTTCCCTACAGAAAGAGTAACTCTGGGGGGGTGGTGGTGGCTTAGTTGCTAAATTATGTCTGACTCCTGCGATCCCATGGACTATAGTCCGCCAGGCTCCTCTGTCCACAGGATTCTCCAGGCAAGAATACTAGAGTTGGTTGCCATTTCCTTCTCCAGGGGAGCTTTCCGATCCAGGGATTGAACCTGGGTCTTCTGAATTGCAGGCAGATTTTTTAAGGACTGAGCTATGTAGGAAGCCCAACTGTGGGGAAACAGGCCCAATTAAGGTCACTTCCTGGACCTATCAGCCAACTGACTAGCTGCTGACTCAGTTCAGTTCAGTCGCTCAGTCGTGTCCGACTCTTTAGCTTATTATCTAAAATAATAAGTGTTTGGAGATGGGGTGGGAACCTCACTGAGAAACATCTGCAATCCTCAGGCTGAGATGAGATTTCTAACTAAATTAAAAAAATAAATAAAGCAAAACAAACAAAAAAACCCTACACCAACAGTGAAGCCAAAGTACAAGTACCCAGAACTTGTGTTAGCTGCACAGTCCCAGCTCATCAGGGTCTCACCAGAAGATGGAGCCGCAGCGGGGCCCAAAAGGAAAGGGGCGAGCCGAGTCAGGGGAACTGCAAGACACGGGCGCCCAGCTGCCTTGGGATGGCGCGTTCGGCATGTTCTCATTTCTGTAAAATATAAGGATCTTAACGAAAATTCACTGAGGATGTAGTCTAAACTGTTAACACGATTATCTCAGGATGGAGGAATAGAGGAGACCAAGAGTTTACATTTTTCTCTAGTTTATACTGCTGCAAAGATTGATCTTTTTTTTTCCCCCTAGGGGCAGAAAAAAATCCAATTATATTGAAAACAAACAAACAAAAAGCAGTACTATCTAGGTAAAGAAATGGTATCTAAAAAAATAAAGGTCGGAGCCAAGCTCAGCCCTAGAGAAAGCGATTCTGCTCTTCCTTCCCGGCCTCACCCCCAAAACTGAAAACCTGGTCCCAGAACCCCAGCCCGGGGGACTGCATCCCTGGGAGCAAGCTGGAATCCCCCTCCCGTCTCTCTCTCCCACCAAACCAGTCTCCAGGTCCCGTTTCCCACCAACCCCCTCCGCCGCCCCCCCGGGCCTACTCGGCCCGGAACTACTCGGCCCCGGAACTCAGATAAGAGTGGGCGGCCCTGGCCCGCGGGGCAGAATCTTCCGCTGAGCCGCGGCCCCTCGGAATCAGCCCCGCAGACCGAGCGCGCCACCGCGTGACCTGCAGCCACATGACCCGCGCGGGGCGGGGCTGCCGGCGCAGTCGCTGCAGCCGCCGCGGGAGGCATCGGCGTAAGTGGGGAGCGGGGTCCGCGGGGACGCTCTTCGCGGGCGGGGTCCGGGCGCTGCCCAGCCTCTGGTACCCCGGGGCCGGGATTCCCAGCGATCTGCTTGGATCTCCTCCCTGGGAGGGCGATGGGATTGCCATTGGGATGGGGGAAAAACTTCGGTCGTGGGGAAAACCCCATGAATCGCAGACCCAGCCACCTCAGCCTCGGGCCTTCCCACTCTGATTTGACCGCAGTGCTGGGGGAGGAGTAAACGCCCTAATTCCTGAGTTCTTTGGTGGAAACAGGATTCACAAAGCAAGGCCGGCCGGTAGGAGCACCTCTCTCTGGTACTGAGAGAACACACCTCTCCAGTCCCCCACCTACTCTAGTGATCGAAGATGATCGCGTGACCTGTTTAGTGAGGAGTTGTTCAAGGGTAGAGCATAGCATCTAGCCAGGTGAGGGTCGTCAAGAAGGGGAATGGGGGCCTGGGTCGAGCTACAACATACTAGCCAACATATTATGTTGAATACTATGTGGTTTACAGGCGTTTTCTCATTTAATATTCACCATCATGAAATCTCTCAGGTAGGTGCGCTGTTGTCCCCATTTTCACGTTAAGAAAAAACAGGCTCAAAGAACTTGGGTCCTTAACCGAGGTCCTGCAGTGATAAATAGAGGAACCGAGATTAGAACCCAGGTCTGTCCCGCAGCAGCGCCTCCTGCTGGGTGGTGGAGCCACTTGGCCCAGCTTTTTGATATTCCTGTGAACTGAAAGAGCGTTCCTCTTCCTGGCTCAGCCTACGGGCTTACCCCTCCATCCCAACCACCTCCACCCCTTTCTCCTTATGGCTTACCAATGATTCTTTCTGTCACCTGCCGCTGCAGGACACGATGAAGCTCATCATCCTGGACCACTATTCTCAGGCCAGTGAGTGGGCGGCCAAATACATCAGGAACCGCATCATCCAGTTTAACCCAGGGCCAGACAAGTACTTCACCCTGGGGCTCCCTACTGGTGCGTTGTGGAATGGGGAGAGTGGGCAAAGGCATTAGGGGCTCTCAACGGTCCAGGTAGGTAGGCTCATTCAGCCAAGGAACTGCAAGGAGGGCTCTGAGGTACTGCCCCTATGAGTCAACAACTCCCCTGCGCCCTGGGCATACAAAACAGAGGACCTAGCTTTCTCTGGGGTTGGTTTTGTTGCTGCCTGCTCCTTAAGAATCCTGGAGTAGAAGAGATCTTGGTTAGGCATGAAAAACTTTGATTTTTAGGCTATATTCTCTAAATCAGCCCTGGGAGCCAAGTGCCCTTAACAGAATTAAGTCCTAATACCTTAAGACATACATTTTATGTAATGAATTAATTTCTCTGCACCTATAGTGCTAGTAACTAAGCACCGTCTTTGGAAGAACTGAGAAGATAGTCACTCAAAGCAATTCTGTAAGGCTTAATTAAACATAGAACCTAAGTGAAAAACAGTCCCAATTTCTTTGGAGAAAAAATCAGAATGCTGCCTTTATCAGAGGATATTTTGACTCTAGCTCATCAAGGCAAATGTTCTGATTATTTCTTTCAGAGGTGGGGTGGATTTGCCTCAGTGGCCCAGATACTACTGGGTGAGTCTTCAAGCTTTTTCTATATACAGCCAAGTAATAAATATTTTACACTTCATTGGCCATACAGTTTCCACTGCAACCACTTAACTCTGCCCTTGTAGCTCAAAAGCAGCCATAGACAATACATAAATGAGCATGGCTGACTGCCAGTGAAACTTTACCAACACTGAAGTTTGAGCTTATATAACTTTCATATGTCATAATATTCTTTTGTTTTTTAAACTGTCCTTTAATTTATGAATGCTACAAAAGCAGGCAGTATGCTAGATTTGGCCTGTGAGCTGAAGTTTCCCCATCTCTGCTGGAGAGGTTTATGGGAACAGTATATGCAGGTGCATGTGAAACCACTAACATCCTAGACTAGGATGGGGCTACACTAACATCCTGTTTTCTAACTGTACAGCCAGGCTAGATTGGAGTCTGGGCTTCTGCTGAAACCCCTCCCCATTGCCCTGTCATTTGCAAAATAGATCCAGCCCCTCAGAGTGGTATTCAGGGCCATCGAAGACATGGCTCCTTCCTTACTATCACACTTGAACTAGCACAGCATTTCCACGTGGGTTCCTTGGACTATTCCTTCTGTTAGATGAAGCACCAGTCAGGGATTTGGGTGGAAGCTACCAAAACCTACTCTGGCTAATTTAAGAAGAAAAGGAATTTATTGGCTAGATAATGGGGAGCTCACAGGATCAAACCAGTCAGTCCTAAAGGAAATCAACCCTGAATAGTCATTGAAAGGACTGATGCTGAAGCTGAAGCTCCAGTACTTTGGCCACCTGATTCGAAGAGCTGACTCACTGGAAAAGACCCTGATGCTGGGAAAGATTGAAGGCAAAAGGAGAAGAGGGTGTCAAAGGATGAGATGGTTAGATAGCATCACTGACTCAATGGACATGAATTTGAGCAAACTCCAGTAGATAGTGGAGGACAGAAGAGGCTGGTGTGCTACAGTCCATGGGGTCGCAAAGAGCCAGACACAACGTAGTGCCTGATCAACAACACACAGGACTGATGGGAAGGCTAGAAGTTTGGAAAATGGACATAACGAAGTTCAGGGGGAGGACAGGGAAGCTGTGTAGCTCAGGCATAGCTAAGACCATGTCACAGGGCCAGGCTGGTTATTTTGTGTGAATGGGGCTGCTGCTGCCATTCATTCAGCAGATATTTTTCGAATACCTGCTGTATGCCAAACTGTTCTTGATGCCAGATATACAGCAATGAATAAAAAGAACACAAATTCCTGCCTTCCTAAAGCTTAAATTATAGTGGGAGAGACAGATCATAAACAAGTGAATTAGCAAAATACAGAGTAGATTGGATGGTGATAAGAGGGAAGGAGAAAAGGAAGCAGGGAAAGTGATAGGGAATGTCCAGGAAGGGTGGGAGTTACAGTGTTGGATATGGGGGCAGGGAAAGTCTCTGAGTAAAGGCCCTGAAGAGGTGAGTTAGCTGTGCAGATACTGGTAGGATAGCATTGTTGGCAAAGGGAACAAACCCCATGTGCAAAGGCCCTGAGGTGAAACTGCTTGAAGCAGGATTCCTAAGGCAGGTGGGAGGCAGCCAGGGGCCAGGTTATATACAGCCTTTGTTAGGACTGGTTATTATTCAGAGTGAAATAAGAAGCCATTAGTGGGTTATGAAAAGAATGACCTGGTTTGGGTGGGGCTTTTTTCTTTCCATCTTTTTATTTTTAGCAGTTTCACATATTCAGAAAAGCTGAAAGAATAGGTACCATTTACCTGGATTCACCAGTTAACATTTTGCCATATTTACTTTCATCTCTTGTGGCTCATGTTCTCTCTCTATACATACACACACTCCTTATAAGCGACTTGAAAGGTCCAGAGATCCTCTAAGTCTTTAAGTCCTTTAGCACATAACTCCTCAGAATAAGGACATTCTCTTATATAACCACAATACTATTATCATACCTAAGGAAATTAAAAATCATTTCACAATGTCATCTAATACACAAACTATATTAATTTTCCCTCTAATTGTCCACATTTATTATTTGTATTTTTTAAAAAATTAATCCAATGTCCAGTCAGGCTTCATGCATATCTAGTTTCTTAATCTACAGCAGTCCTCTTGCCTCTTTATGGGTTTATGACTGACTTTTTAATGAGACTGCACACAAGAGTTTGCTCCTCCAAGGGGAAGTCTCCCCGAACCCACAGGCTAGCCTGTACCACAGCTGACATTACGTGGTGTAATGTGACCCCTCCCCTAGACAGTGAGCTTCTCCAGGGTGGCTGCTGAGTCTGTCACTTCTCTGCATGCCCATAATGTACCTCTCACATACTGGTTGCTCAGGGAATATCGTACTGGTAATTAAGTCTGACATTCACTCAGGTGCTAATCACAGTCATTTCAATCATCAGTGTTTTAAGTGCTAGGGATTCAGCAGTGAACAAGACAAACATAGCCCTGCCCTCCTGGAGCTTACAGTCTAGGGGGAAAATAGGTTATTAAACCAGCAACTTAATGGATGGCAGTTGGGATTGAGCATTAGGTAGGACTTCAGATATCTGACAGGTATTCCTAGTGTAGCATCCCTCATTCATTCCTGGTTGCCCTCTGGGCTTCTAGGAGTGGGAGGCTGAAGGGGGTTCATTGCTGTGGCCTCTCTTGCAGGGAGCACCCCACTTGGCTGCTACAAGAAACTGATTGAATACTATAAGAATGGAGACCTGTCCTTCAAGTATGTGAAGACTTTCAACATGGATGAGTATGTGGGTGAGTCTTTGTCTTTCACAGTCTTACCTGATTCCAGGAAAGTCGTACTCCTCGCCTTACAGATCAGCCAGGAGAGGATTGGGGACATCTCGGAACCAGTGACATTTGGTGGTAGGCTCAATTGGTGATACCATATCCTCCAGGCCTTGGTTTCTTCAGCTATGACATGAAGCTAATGAAGCTGACTTTTTGGGCTGTAAGCATTAAGTGATATAACAGATGTGGAAGCTTCTTGTACAGAGCAGACACTTGATAAACTTACAGAGCAGACACTTGATAAACTTTAGCATATTGCCCCTCTGTCTCCTCCCCAACTCCATGCCATTTCTTTCTGGAACAAATGGCTGCAGGTGGGATCTGGGGTCCCATGGCTGGGGCGTGTCCCCCAGTGTCTGTGTCTGGACTTTCTACTGTTCATCTTCCAGTCCCCTTCCTGCCACGTATACCGGGAGGGGAGCTGAGACTGGTGTCCGTCCCACTGATGAAAAGTGGCACCTTGGACTCCTGTCACCCTCTGTACCACCTACCATCATCTTGTAATGGTTTCACTTGAAAGATTTTTTTTTTTTTAAGTGTGGTAAACTACACATAACATAAAACTTATCATCTTAACTGTTTTTCTGTGTACAGTTCGGCATTACATACTTCCACACTGTTGTGCAACCAATTTCCAGAACTCTTTTCATCTTGCAAAACTAAAACTCTAGCTATTAAACATCAACTACCCATTTCCGCACCCCAGCCCCAGCCCTTGCTGCTGCTGCTAAGTCACTTCAGTCGTGTCCGACTCTGTGCGACCCCATAGATGGCAGCCCACCAGGCTCCCCCATCCCTGGGATTCTCCAGGCAAGAATACTGGAGTGGGTTGCCATTTCCTTCTCCAGTGCATGAAAGTGAAAAGTGAAAGTTGAGTCACTCAGTCGTGTCTGACTCTTAGCAACCCCATGGACTGTAGCCTACCAGGCTCCTCCGTCCATGGGATTCTCCAGGCAAGAATACTGGAGTGGATTGCCATTTCCTTCTCCATACCCAGCCCCTGAAACATGCATTTTAGACATTCTTCTTGATTGAAAAATATCCTCTTTGGGAGGCCCTGAAATTAATTCTCGCCAGCCACCTGGTGTTCAAGTTGGGGTTCAGGCTGAGCAGGGTGTAACTGGGAATGAATGGTGGGGTAGGAGGCATAGGGTAAGGGGTATGCTTGCTTCCTTCCCTAGATGGACCCAGTCCTTACCCCCCAGGAGGCTAGCCCACCTCTAGAGGCCCAGAATGACCCTGGCCTGCAGCCTCTGGGCATTCCCCTGTGAAAGGAGATCAGAATGAGGGCCTAGTCCCATGGTTATGAGCAGACAAGGATACCAGCTCAGCCTATCCTGAGTGGCTGGAGGTAGGAGGGCTGGGGCTCCAGCCTCCCTGATAGGCTCTTCCCTGAAAGTGTCTCTGGGGGTCAGGACGTATCCTGGCATCTTTGGGAGGTGGACTCTGGCTCAGCCTGGCATGACTGAGTGCAGTCATTGCCCCACAGGCCTTCCTCGAGACCACCCAGAGAGCTACCACTCCTTCATGTGGAACAACTTCTTCAAGCACATTGACATCCACCCAGAAAACACTCACATCCTGGATGGGAATGCAGCTGACCTGCAGGCTGAGTGTGATGCCTTTGAAGAGAAGATCAAGGCTGCGGGCGGGATTGAGCTGTTTGTTGGAGGTGAGCTCGACACTGCAGCAGGTGTCCAGGGTGGCTGGAACACATGAGGAGGACAAGACCCATGCCTGTCTCCCAAACAGCTTCCTCTCTGTGCCAGTGACAGGGGTCATTTGTTAGCCTGAGGTGGCAGGGAAGGCACAGAGTGGGAGCCCCTGCTGCTCAGAAACTGTGATATGGGGCATCTCCTCTTCTTCAGCGTCTTGCCTAAAGTGAGGTATTTGGATTCGGACTCAGATTCTTTCTGTTCCCTAGACAGAGTTTTATGGATCAGTCATGGGAACTGGCTGATCAGTCAAACATTAAAAATCAGAGACTCATGTAGTTCCAAAAGACTCTACCGTCAACCCCTGCACACTATAAATAGCGATTGAACCCCAGAGTTTTGTGACTTGCCCTGGGTCAGCCAGTCAGAGCAGCAGAGAGAGGGTGGGGACCTAGGGTGTCCCTACCCTGAGTTGCCCTCTTACACTTCCGTCTTTCATGGCCTCTGGAGTCACCCACAGTGGGTGGAGGTGGGAGGCTGAAGTTGAACAGTTTTTTACTGCTCCAGATTTAACCCTTCTTTACTTCAAAGTGGGGAGGAAGAGGCTAGGAATGCTCATGTTTTGAGATATTATAAACCTGGCAGCCCCTTTCCAGGCCCTGTATATGTTTTACTCAGTGTGACTCTGTCCAAGCAGTGGGACCCAGGACTAGTGGCAGACGAGAGAAAAGTTACACTTGGATGATCTGGGGGGCAGATGCTTTTTGAACTGCTCACTCCTTAGCTTTCTGAGGGGGTTAGCAAGTTAACAATGTGTGTGTATGCCTCAGCTAGAAACAAGGGGGGAAGGTACCTTAAAGTGTACCTTAACTGAATGAGGTAAGAGACACGGTTTTCAAGGATTTTTTTCAGACCCTAAGTGAGGAAGGAGAGATTGTCCATTCTTGAAGTCTTGGATCCCTGGCACCGACAGGGCTGCCCCGTCTCTCTTGGGCAGGCATCGGCCCTGATGGACACATTGCCTTCAATGAGCCGGGCTCCAGTCTGGTGTCTAGGACCCGTGTGAAGACGCTGGCCATGGACACCATCCTGGCCAACGCTAGGTTCTTCGATGGAGATCTTGCCAAGGTGCCCACTATGGCCCTGACGGTGGGCGTGGGCACTGTCATGGATGCTAGAGAGGTAAGGGTGCAAGGGGATCACAGGCCTTTCACTGGGGTGCTAGACTTGTCTTTTTGCTGTTAATTTTAACTATACAAGTACTACCTGAATTCACTTTTACTAAAAATGAAGACATTATAAATAAGGCTTAAGTCCCAACTGAGACCCTTCACTGTACTCTTTCTTCTCTGGAAGTAACCGTTCCTCCCAGTGTGAGGCGAAACCTTTCAGCAGTGACTGCCCAGGAAGCCGCAGGCTCCTAGTCTCTGCTTACCCAGCACCACTAATGTCAGAATATGAATTTGTACCTGCCCCGGCACTGAGGGGGCCCTCTGGTTCCCTGCAGTTGGTGGCGGTCAGTCACTGCTTGAAGGGAGCTCCCCCTGCAACTGCAAGATGCTTGTGCTTATAGCCCTGTGTGCAGAGATTCATAAATGTGGAGAAGTGTGATGGAAATAGTATCTTGACCTGAATTTAGTGAGTCTTTCTATAGAAATCTGGGTATCATTCGAATTTTTTGTGATTCCAGTTTCCTTACTTTCATTAGAAGCTTTTTCTCTTCATTTCTGATATATTCAGTGAGAAGCAGCTACAGAAATTTTAGCTTCAACTTTCCTTGCCCAAGTCTGTACACAAACATGTAAATCAGTGAAAAAGGTTCCCTGTCTAAAATGAGCTTTTGTGAAATGATCAATGGCAGCAGATTCCTGTTGGGAAACCTTGATCAGTACCTAGGGAGGTCATTTTGCTGGTTTTGGTAAATACTGTGGTTTGAGGGCTTTTCCTGCAGGTGCAGAAAGGACCTGGGGCTGGGAATTCTCTTTTTAAAAATGAATTCTGGCGTCCTGAACAAAGAGTCACATTTCTCTTTGTGCCTCTGTTTTTTCATCTTTCAAGCAAGGAACAGTAGATCCTGCTCACAACTCCATGGTACAAGTGAATTACAATGAAAGGGTGTATGGAGAGCTATTTATAATCACTTTCCAACACTTAATATCTTGATATTTTAAGTGTCGAGGGGAGTCTGTGCCTGTTTTACTTAGGCAAAAAGCATTACTCTAAGTCACATGAGCAGGTCTAATACTCTGAATTGAAAAATGACCTTAGGGGCAGCCTTATTGGGATTCAACTTTAGCAGCCATACAGATAACTCGCACCATTGCTTCCAAGGCCTCCTTGTAGGCAGTGCTGATGGTGGCCCCTCTTTTTCAGTTTGTCACTGAAAACTCACCCAGCCTAGAAGCCCTGGGACCTAGTGTCAGAACAGTTGGGATAAGGTGTGGGCCTCTGTGTGCACGGCACATCTGTCCACAGGGCACTTTCACAGACGTCATCAGAGGTGCCAGAAGACACAATTACGTGGTGGTCAAGAGCACGGACTCTAGGTTAGAAATGACCTGGGGCAGGCTACTTAAACCCCCATCACAGAACCTACTTCCTTATCCTAGAATGTAGGGATACTGACGCTCCCCACTTCAGGCTACTTGTATGATAAAGCACATAGAGGGTGGAGCACAGTGTGCCCTGTGCTAATGACTTACAGTGACATAAAAACAGTCCTTACGATCATTTTGGGTAGCCAGACTAGAATTCAGGTGTCTAGACTTCCAGTTTCGCTGCTCTTTCTCCTCCATCACAGGCTTGTTTTCTGATCCCCAGGTGATGATCCTCATCACAGGTGCTCACAAGGCATTTGCTCTGTACAAGGCCATCGAGGAGGGAGTGAACCACATGTGGACCGTGTCTGCCTTCCAGCAGCATCCCCGCACAGTGTTTGTGTGTGACGAGGATGCTACCCTGGAGTTGAAAGTGAAGACCGTCAAGTATTTCAAAGGTGAGGGTGAGGTGGGTCAGAGAGTAGGTAGCCAACTTCAGATGTGCCAGGAGTGAAGAGTGGATCTAGCTTGCATGCTCTGGCAACTGTAATTCACAACTGTGATTTAAAAAAAAAACAAACCCTCCTCTCAGAATACAGTTTTTTCTTCCATCCATGACTGTAAGGGTCCATTTTTGGAGACCTGCTTGCTCTGAGAAGGAGAAAAGAATGAAATGAAAGTTGGGAGTTCTAGGGTAATTTGGTAAACTCCTTGCAGTGATACTGAGCCTCAGGTTTTTTATCTTTTCAGATCTCATACAGGCCTTTTACTTCTAGTCAAGGCACTGAACTGTCATGAAGATCTTTTTTCTTCTACTTTAAAGAGGACACTCACTGCTTCAAACATGAAAATCCTCATTTACTGAGTAGGCAAATAGGAATTTGTTCTTTGGTGAACAAATGGCCAACTTATAATGGCCAAATGTCCTAGAGACTGAATTTATAAAAGTCCCATGGATTCTAGCATTCAATAGGAATAACAAATTCTTTTCCTATTCTTAGGATGTCTATCATTTGGGCCCACAGAAAAATGATGATGAGTACCAGTTCTAGGACAAAATTTGAGAGCTCCTGGACGTTACTGTTGATAATGGAACTCTGCCTCTACCTGCATTAACAACTTTCGTTCTTATTTTTTGTAGGTTTAATGCTTGTTCATAACAAATTGGTGGACCCCTTGTACAGTATCAAAGAGAAAGAAATAGAGAAAAGCCAGTCTTCTAAGAAACCATACAGTGATTAGCCTGTGCTAATCCTGGTATCAAGTACCTCATTGGGACAGGCAGATCTTTCTGGAAATTGTCTTTAGGATGACAGAATTGTATTTCTTTAATCTAGTATGGTTACTCCAGATAAGTGGGCGAACTGTTCTTGGCTATGCAGCGTGGAGTTTGGTCATGGAGTTTAGCTACTTGTTTGTAACTTACTCTTAATCAGGAAAAAAAAAATCCATAATTTTGATGTCTGCCCCACTGACTAGGGGTTTTTAGCTTTTTGTTCTGTCTCTGACACTGTTCACATGTATACTACATTCCCATCAGTAAGCTCTACCATGTGCACTGATTCTCAACTGGGGAGGGAGTTAAGGGCTTATATATATTGGACAGAACCTCTTTGGAGAGTCTTGAAAGTCCCCCTTGAACAGACCTGCCCCTTATTTGAGAATCACTGTTTTAGATTAAGGAATAAACTAAAATCAGTATGAGGAAGCAGTCCCTTTGGTCAATAACAGAGGCCATGGGAAGGAAACTATCCCTTCCTTTCTTTTCCCCCCACTCTTAGAGTTGGCCCTTCCTTGAACTCAGAGGACTCTGAGGGAGGATTTGGGTGGGTGGGGCTAGAGAGAAGGCTTTCTCTGATAAACTCAGAGCCTAAAGGGACCCACCCACATCACACTCCCCTCCCACAGGGACCTTCCAGCACTGGAAGGCGGAACATTTTCCCCACCAGAGTCCTGTGTTTTGTTCCAGAGTCTCACTGTGGAACCTCTCATACACATGGACGAGGTCCACAGGGGCAACAGACACTGTCAAATTCAAAGCTGTATTCAGCCAAGGTTATGGGGCCAGGGCAAGCAGCTCAGTTGAATTTAGAAACACACAAGTGACATGTTCTACACCCCTAAGAGCTGAGTGCCAAAAACATACCAACTTCTTTTGAAGTTGCCTAATATTCTTTCCCCACATAAAACACCCTATCCTAACCCTCGTGGGCTCCTGTGGCATGGCCTCATGTTTCCACAACATCAGGAAACACAATGCTTTTGCCCCTTTCTCCTTTGTTCCTTGATCACAAAATGAGTCTACTGCTCTTTCCTCTTACTTCTATGCCTTGACGGTTTGGATGCTGCCTCCTCCTCCCTGTTTTTGTGCCAGTTGGAAGCTGCTGCCACCTCTTTTCTGGGAAAGATCTTTCAGAGCCTGGCTCAGGCCTCTCTTTAAGCGCTGTTTTTGGTACCAGTGTTTTACCTTTAGCTTTTATACGTGATTGTGCTGCCATTCGGTTTTAAGCTAGTGGATCAATGGACTTGTTTACAATGTGCTATTTTCTATTAAATCCAGTATTTTCAAGTAAAATGTGTCATTTGTGGACTTCCTCTCCCAGAGGTCAGAAGCTGGCCTGGGTTGATATTTCTATGTTTTGAGAACAGCTAGTGAGTAAAGCATCACACTCACTCCTCATAGCAGCTCAGCAGGAAGTCACAGTCACAGCAACTGTTGATCTCTTCTTCAAACACCAGAGAGGAAAATAACCAAAATATTTCACAAAAATGAGGTGCCTGTGTGAAAAAATGGTAGGAATGAACAGATGAGCAATAAATGGTCAGATTCTGGCTCTGCTTGACACCCAAATGAATATATGCCTGTTAAATAGAATAAGGCAGACTTGTGACCAGGAGGGATGTATCAACCGCAAGGTATGGAAAACAGGTTTTAAGTTTTTTTAAGTTAAAAGTCAATACAGTGGAACATCTTGGGTAAACATAACCAACTGAGGTATGAATAGAAGTTGAGAGACAGGTTTACTTTTTTAACAACTGTTATTAATATATGCGCCCATAGGATTCACTTGTTTTAAATATAAATTCAAGGATTTTTATTAAGTCTGTGGAGTTGTACAATTCCTCACCATAGCCCCTTCCATCATCCCCCACAGCTCCCTAATCCTACCCCAGCCCAGGTGACCACTCATCTGCTTTGTCTCTATAGATTTACCTTTGTTGGACATTTCATATATAAATGGAATCATACAGCATGACATCGTTTGGGTCTGGCTTCTTTCACTAAGCATAATATTTTGATGTTTATCCATATAACATGTAGCAAACCATCCATTCCTTTTTATTGCTGAAGAGTATTTCATTGTATGGATATACCACATTTTGTTTATTTTGTAAAGAAGGGATTACATTATAGGTAGGCAATGTTAATAGGAAAAAAATCAGAATGAAATGAGAAAGGATTTAGTGATGAATGCTAAACGGAGATGTCTATATGAACTCGGGATCTTTAAAAAATATGTCATGGGAAAAATGTCTAAAAGAGTGGGTAGATGTATATGTCCCCTTCATGGATCACAGCCTTGTTGTGGTAAAGGGGCTTGCATAATTCAATGAAGCTATGAGCCATGCCGTGCAGGGCCACTCAAGACAGATGCGTCATAGTGAAGAGTTCAGACAAAACATGGTCCAGTGAGTAGGAAATGGCAACCCACGCCAGTATTCTTGCCTGGAGAACCCCATGGACAGTATGAAAAGGCAAGAAGATAGGACACCAGAAGATGAGCCCTCCCGCACCCTAGGTGAGAAGGTGTCCAATATGCTACTGGGGAAGAGCAAAGGGCAATTATGAATAACACCAAAAAGAATGAAATGGCTGGGCCAAAGCAGAAATGACGCTATGTTGTGGATCTGTCTGGTGGTAAAAGTCAAGTCTTATGCTGTAAAGAACAATATTGCACAGGAACCTGGAATGTTAGGTCCATGAATCAAGGTAAATTGCATGTGGTGAAGCAGGAGATGGCAAGATTGAATACTGACATCTTAGGAATCAGTGAACTCAAATGGATGGGAATGGGCAAATTTAATTCAGATGACCATTATATCTACTGCTGTGGGCAAGAATCCCTTAGAAGAAATGGGATAGCCCTCATAGTCAACAAAAGAATCCAAAATGCAGTATTTGAGTGCAATCTCAAAAATGACAAAATGATATCAGTTAGTTTCCAAGGCAAACCATTCAAAATCATAGTAATCTAAGTCTATGCCCCAACCACTGATGCAGACGTTGAAGTTGACCGGTTCTATGAAGACCTACAACACTTTCTAGAACTAACACCAAAAAAGATATTCTTTTCATCATGGGATTGGAATGCAAAAGTAGGAAGTCAAGAGATACCTGGAATAACAATCAAGTTTAGCCTTAGAGTACCAAATGAACCAGGGCAAAAGCTAACAGTTTTGTCAAGAGAACCTGATGGTCATAGCAAACACCCTTTTCCAACAACCCAAGAGACGACTCTACACATGAACATCACCAGATGGTCAATACTGCAATCAGATTGATTATGTTCTTTGCAGCCAAAGATGGAGAAGCTCTATACAGTCAGCGAAAACAAAACCTGGAGCTGACTGTTGCTCAGATCATGAGACTTTATTGCAAAATTCAGGCTTAAATTGAAGAAAGTATGGAAAACCACTAGGGCATTCATGTATGACCTAAATCAAATTCCTTATGATTATACAGTGGAGGTGATGAATAGATTCAAGGGATTAGATCTGGTAGAGTGCAAAGAACTATGGATGGAGGTTCATAACATTGTACAGGAGGCAGGACCAAAACCACCCCAAAGAAAAAGAAATACAAGAAGGCAAAGTGGCTGACTGAGGAGGCTTTACAAATAGCTGAGGAAAGAAAAGCGAAAGGCAAGGGAGAAAGGGAAAGATATACCCAACTGAATGCAGAGTTCCAGGGAATAGCAAGAAGAGATAAGAAGGTCTTTTTAAATGAGCAATGCAAAAAAAAAAAGTAAAATATGAGAATGGGAAAGACTGAAGATCTCTGTAAGAATATTTGGAGATACCAAGGGAACATTTCATCAAGGATGGGCACGATAAAGGACATAAACAGTAGGACCTAACAGAAGCAGAAGAGATTAACAAGAGGTGACAAGAATACACAGAACTATACAAGAAAGGTCTTACTGACCCCGATAACCATGATGATGCTGGACATCCTGTTGTGTGAAGTCAGGTGGGCCTTAGGAACCATTACTGTCAACAAAGCTAGTGGATGTGATAGAATTCCATCTGAGCTATTTAAAATCCTAAAAGATGCTGCTGTTAAAGTGCTACAAATTTGGAAAACTCAGCAGTGGCCACAGGACTGGTAAAGGTCAGTTTTCATTCCAATCCCAAAGGACGACAATGCCAAAGAATGTTCAAACTACCATACAGTTGCACTCATTTGACATGCTAGCACTATGCTCAAAATCCTTCAAGCTGGGCTTCAGCAGTATGAGAACCAAGAACTCCCAGCTGTACAAGCTGGGTTTTGAAGAGGCAGTGGAACTAGAGGTCAACTTGCCAACGTTTGTTGGCTCATGGAGAAAGCAAGGGAATTCCAGAAAAATACCTACTTCTGCTTCATTACACTAAAGCTTTTGACTGTGTGGATCAGAACAAACTGTGGAAATTTCTTAAAGAGATGGGAATACCAGACCACCTGACCTGTCTCCTCAGAAACCTGAACACAGGTCAAGAAGCAACAGTTAGAACCAGACATGGAACAACTGGTTCAAAATTGAGGAAGGAGTATATCAAGACTGTATATTGTCACCCTGCTTATTTAACTTATATGCAGAGTACATTATGTGAAGTGCCGGGCTGGATGAATCACAAACTGGAATCAAGACTGCTGGAAGAAATATCAACAGCCTCAAATATGCAGATGATACCACTCTACTGGCAGAAAGTGAAGAGGAATTAAAGAGCCTCTTGATGAAAGTGAAAGAGAAGATTGACAAAGTTGGCTTGGAACTCAGCACTAAAAAAACTAAGGTCATGGCATCTTGATCCCATCACTTCCTGGCAAATGGAAGGGGGAAAATTGGAAGCAGTGACAGATTCTATTTTCCTGGGCTTCAAAATCACTGTGGACAATGACTGCAGCCATGAAATTAAAAGATGCTTGCTCCTTGGAAGGAAAGTTATGACAAACCTAGACAGCATATTAAAAAGCAAAAACATTACTTTGCTGATAAAGGTCCTTATAGTCAAAGCTATGGTTTTTCCAGTAGTCATGTATGAATGTGAGAGCTGGACCACAAAGAAGGCTGAGTGCCAAAGAATCGATGCTCTGGAACTGTGGTACTGGAAAAGATTCTTGAGTCCCCTGGACTGCAAGGACATCAAACCAATCAATCTTAAAGGAAATCAACCCTCAATATTCATTGGAAGGTCTGCTGCTGAAGCTGAAGCTCCAGTGCTTTGGCCACCTGATGCAAACAGCTGACTCACTGGAATAGACCCTGATGTTGAGAAAGAATCAAGACAAAAGAAGGGGGCAACAAAGGATGAGATGATTAGATAATATCACTGACTCAATGGACATGAATATGAGCAAACTCTGAGAAACAGCGGAAGACAGAGGAGCCTAGTGTGCTACAGTCCATGAGGTCACAGAAAGTCATGACTTAGTGACTGAACAACAAATATGTATATATAAAACTGATTCACTTTGCTGTAGAGCAGATATTATACAGCTGTACAGCACATTATAAATCAAGTAAATGCACCAATAAAAATTTTAAAAATAGTAATAATAAATTTTTTTTTTTAATCTGTCTTTCCAAGGCCTGTGTTTCCCAGCAGCAGTGTCATCATGCTTCAACCAGCTCTTGTGCAGATCAGGTGGGATGTATACTCCTGGGCCAGATTGGGCCTCTGATGCTACTCAGGACTTCTTGGAGAGAAGCAATCATTAATATATGTTTTGGGCAGCGATCACAGTAGGCCTGGAATATTTTGTTGCCAGAAAACAAGGATGCTTTAAGAATGGCCATCACCAAAAAGTCTACAAACAATAAATGCTGGAGAGGTTATGGAGAAAAGGGAACCCTCCTGCATTGTTGGTGGGAATGTCGATTGGTACCACTATGGAGAACAGTGTGGAACTTCCTTAAAAAATTAAAACAGAACTACCATAAATTCCAGCAATCCCACTCCTGGGCATATATCCAGAGAAAACCATAATTCAAAAAGATACATGCATTCCAATGTTTACTGCAGCACTACTTAACAACAGCCAAGACATGGGAGCAAACTAAATGTCCATTGACAGAGGAATGGATAAAGAATGTGTGGTACATTTATAATGGAATATTCCTCAGCCATAAAAAGAACAAAATAATGCCATTTGCAGCAACACGGATGGGCCTAGAGATTTTCATACTAAGTGAAGGAAGTAAAAGAGAAAGACAAATATAAGATATCACTTATATGTGGAATCTAATTTTTAAAAATGACAAATAACTTATCTATAAAACAGAAACAAACAAAAAAAAAACCAGAAACAGACTCACAGATTTCAAAAACAAACATATTTACCCAAAGGGAAATGTCGGGGTTCTTATTCAGTTACTAAGTTGTGTCCAACTCTTTGCAACCCCATGAACTGCAGCATGCCAGGCTTCCCTGTCCTTTGCTATTTCCCAGTTTGCTCAAACTCATGTCCACTGAGTCAGTGATGCCATCCAACCACCTCATCCTCTGTCACCCCCTTCTCCTCTTGCCCTCATGCCCTCAATCTTTCCCAGCATCAGGGTCATGGTGGGGAGTTCTGACAAAATGTGGTCTACTGGAGAACAAAACAGCAAACCACTTCAGTATTCTTGCCTCGAGAACTCCATGAACACAATGAAAAGGCAAGGGTCGCAGGATAAATTAGGAGCCTGGAATTAACATACATACACTACTATATATAACATAGATAACCAACAAGGACATACTATATAGCACAGGGAAATCTACTGGATATTCTATAATAACTTATATGGGAAAAGAATCTGAAAAAGAATGAATACATGTACAACTGAATTACTCTGCTGCACATCTGAAACTAGCACAACATTGTAAGTAAACTATACTCCAATAAAATTAAAAAAAAAATAAATACAGCTAACTAGAAAAAGGTGAATCTATCTGTAAAACCCTTAGTGTGATACACAAAAAGGAAAAGATAGTATATATATAATTTGTATTTCAGGGGTTGGATGGAATGTGCTTAAAGTTTCATTTAGTAAAAAGTAGCAGCATGCTGACAAATGGCTGTCATGCCTCCTATTAAATACATGTTTAGAAACTGTAGATGGATACAATAGACTAGTCCACTATCTACACCCAACCCTGGTCAATATATCCATGGCTTACTCCCTTATTTCTTCAGGTCTTTGGCTCAAATGTCATTTGTCAGAGATATCTTCCCTGGCCATCCAGTGTAAAGTAGCAATCCTGATTCCCTATGCCTCTCTGAGATATTTTCTGATGCTTCTTTCCAGGGAACTAACATCTTTACTGTGATGAGATGCTAGTGAAAGGTGCAGAAGTTTCCAATAAATAGACTGTGATAGAATCCTTGATCATTAAATAATGGAAAAATAAAACAACGCAGTAATTTGGACCTCAAGAGTGCCCTTAACAACTATTTCCCCCTAGTCCTTTCAGTCTCCTTAAAGAGACCTAACTCATAATGTCTCAGGCCTCTAATCCCTCTTCCTCCAGCTTTTCTCTGACCTTGAAAATAGAAGCAAGTGGTAAAGAACTTCCACAGGTTCCCACCACCACATACACCCACCTGCTAGCCTTGCCCTCAGTTTGCCCTCTTCCTGTGGTTTGTCCCTTGTCCAATCCCTCTATTTGTGCACTAGATCCCTTCTTTTCTTGCCTCCTTGAAGGCATTGCCCCTGCAAGACTCTCCTTTCATACCTACAGCATCAAACTGTCCTGAATCACCCCTACAAGAATACAAAGCAAGCTTTAAAAACAAAACTCTTTACTGTTTGTCCCCTCCTATAATAGCTTCATTCTGATT
The DNA here is from genome assembly GCF_910594005.1 of Cervus elaphus. NCBI lineage: Eukaryota > Metazoa > Chordata > Mammalia > Artiodactyla > Cervidae > Cervus > Cervus elaphus. The sequence goes on along the minus strand of NC_057823.1, from coordinate 54,357,726 downwards.
CCCTTTGCAATAAGAAACTCCTGGAATTATCTATACTCTTGCTTCAATCTCTCTCCAATTCTTTCTTTATTCTCGTATTCCCATTACGCACATTATGCACCTTTTGCAACCGCCTCACAGTTCTTAGATACTCTGTACCTTTTCTGTATCTTTTGTCTTTCATTCCTTTTCCTCTTTAAATTTCAGTTTGGGACATTTCTATTGACATATCTTCAAGTGCAAGGTTCTTTTTCCAGCAGTGTTAGGTCTACCCATGTACCCATCAAAAGCATTAATTTCTGATAGTTTTTATATCTAGCATTTCTTTTCCATTCTTTTTTTAGTTTTCCATTTTTTGCTTATATTCCTCATCTGTTCGTGCACGTTGTCCACTTTTTCTATCAAAGACTTTAGCATATTAATCTTAGTTGTTTTAAATTCCCATTCTGATAATTCTAAAATTTCTGCCACTTCTGAGTTTGGTTCTGGTGCTTGCTTCATCTCTTCGGACACCAGCAAAGTAATTTTCCTTGAGGGCAGGCTTCTGTCCTGGAAACAAATCTCTGGGGTTATTTCAAAAGTTAGTCCCTCCAGCCCACCCCCCATCCCCACCAGCCAATACCCGACAGAAGGAGATTCGTTTGCCATCCTCAGAGTGGCAAGGGGATTGAGCTCCTGGTGGTTAAAACCCACGTATGGATGGGTCCCCTTCAAATGAGCTCCTAGGAGGTTTCTTAATTAAGTTGTAATAATTTATATGGTATGTGTTACAAATTGCTCCCCATACTTTTAAACTCTAACTAATCCACACTCAGCCCCCTAGCAATTCATTTAAAGTCTAATTATTGCCTCCAGCAACTTCTACTTTGGGTAAGCAGATCTGTATTTTCTGCATTTTCCTGTCTTTCTAGTTTTTATGGAAGTTTGCCCTGTGACCTCAATTCTCTGGTGGAGCTAAGTAAAGTTGATTTTCAGTTTGTTCATTTTATTTATTACTGTGAAAATACTCCGCTCTTTCTCAAACACACTCCAGATTTTCATCCCCTCCATTAAAACAGCACTTGCCAAGGTCACCAATGACCTCTAAATGGATTGCCAAGTCAATTCTCAGAGCTCATATTACTTGATTTATTTGCAGTATCTGACACAGCCGACCACTCTGTCCTTCACATCTGATGTGGCTTCCAGGACATCACACTGCTGGTTTTCCTACTTCACTGGTCACTCTGTCTCCTTTGCTGGTTCCTCCTCATCACCCTGAATTCTTAGCATTTGGAGTGTCATAAGATGCAGTCTTCAGACCTCTTCTCTCTTAAAACTCACTCTCTTGGTAATTTCATCCAGTCTTACAGCTTTAAATACCATCTATACATTGACTCCCATATTTACATCTCCAGCCTGATATTTACATATCCAGCCTCCCATATTTATATCTCTCCCTTGAAAAGCAGAATATCCAACTGCCTACCTAACATCTCCACTGAGATAACCATTAGACATAGCAAATTCTTCTGTCCACAACTCAAGTCCTCTGGCAAACTTCTGCTACCTATAGGTTTCTCCATATCGCCTATTCACAAAGACCTAGAAATCGACTCTGATGTCTCATCTTCTCACATTATATGTCCAATCTATCAGGAAATCCTGTTAGTTTTACCTTCAAGTACAGAATCTGAATATCTGTCAAGATTCCAAGTGTTGGTACACTGGTCCAAGGCACCTGCACGTCTCACGTGAGTTACTGCAGTTGTTTCCTAATTAATCTGTTTCTGCCCTTGCTCACCCTGTTCCCTCATACACCAGACACTATCACACTTCAAAGTCCTCCAAGGGCTTCCATCTCAGAGTAGAAGCCAAAGTTCACCCAAGGCCCAAGCAGTCTGCAGCACCACCCACTGCCATCCCACCTCTTAATACTCTCCTTTTCTCAGTCTGCCTAAGTCCTTACTGGCTACCATGCCATTCTCGGAGTCCTCTAACACACTCCTATCCCAAAGGCCTTTGCTTCTGCTGTTCTCTTTGCCTGGACTCTCTTCTCACAGTGTCCACAAGGTTCACTTCCACACTGCCAAGCCTTTGTTCAAGGGCTATGCTGATGAACTCCTCTCTACTCTTTAAAATTCCAGCATCACTCAGCCTCCCCAATAGCCTCCCCTATTCCTTCTTCCAACTTTTCTCTATGGTGCTTATCTTCTGATAAATCATGTAATTTGCTTAGTGTCTGTTTCCTTCCACCAGAATTTTTGTGTATGCAAAAAAATTACAAGGGCAAGGAGGTTTATATCTGCTTTACACCCTATTGTGAGGTGTTTCATAAATATTCATTAAATGAGTGAACAAATACTAAGAAACACAACAAGTTTGTATTGGAATGGGATTGAAATTAAGACACACAATCATCTCATATTTATATGCATTTAGGTTATATTAATATTAGCTTAGTTTGTTGATTCAATGAAGAAAATAAGAGAGTCAAGGAAAAGAAATAACTACGCTGACTGTACTTACCAACTTAGGCATCAGATCTCACTAAGTTTTCAATGTGCACAATGCTCTCCAAAGCATCCTCTGGCTCAGAGAAATATGGTACTATTTGGAGTGGTAAATCTTCAGGCTACTTGAGTAATTATGCAGACACTAGACTATAGGTGCTCAAAGTTGATATTATAAACAGCTTTCTGACCACAACCTCTCAACCTGGCCTGCAGGCCAGTGTTTACTTTTAATGAGCCAAAGTTCAGGGAACACACTACTTAGCCACTCTCACCAATATGAGATGGCACCACAGTTTAAAATTCCTTGGTCTTACTCAGATATAACTTAATTTCTTCACTTCAGTGGTTTCAGGCAAGCACTACTATCAGGGGTGACATTTTAATATCACATCACAATTGGATGTCAACTATGCTTCAAGTACAGTTTTAAGTGGCCCTACAGTCTTTGGTAGTACTGCTGTTCCTGCCTTGCTGGTATCATCAGATGTTATTCTACCTAGCAAAGTGTATAACAGACTGTAATGAAATACAATGAGAAAAATTAAAATCCCAGAAATACGTCTGCTTCTACAACAAAATACTACCCCTGTCATAACCAGTTATTGCATTTATACCATGGGAACTATTGCCACCTGCTGGTGATGCTTATGACTTACTTTAAAAATTAATACATGTTAGGCTCTCCAAAATTCCAGTCAAAATTTTGAAATCCCCTTCTAGATCAGGCAACCATATGAAGGACTTTATGATTATCAGATTTGATTAATTTTCTCTTAAAAATAAAAAGTAGGCATATTAATGAATTTCTAATGTAAATGAGAACAAAAAAAAATGAGAACCCTCTTTTCTAAAAATGACCTTGTTGATAATACTATAGGTCTGGGAATATGGCTGCCAACTGTTTTCTCTCTTACCCATCTCCTCAACAGGAAGGCGTGCAGCCACTAGATGCGCACTCATTCAATTCAGTATTCAGCTGAGGTGGCAGGGCTCATCTTCTCACACTAGTGCAGAGCCTCTGTGAGTCCAGATGACCCACAAGTCTGATCAACTTGTCCAGTGTTTAATGATTTCCTTATGAAACTGAGCAGAAAAATGACCATAACAGGCACACAGCCTAAAACTCCAGAGATAGCCAGTGTCCTCAGAAAAAAACAGAAAAAGATCTCAACCAAAGAAGAATTTCACTGATTTTCTGAGCCTACCTAGAACAGGTAATCAGTCTTCAGGCAAAAATTTTTCGCTTCTGACCAATACAGATGCATTAAGATACAATGTTTATGTAATATTACTAATAAAAATGTGATAGCCGAGAGGAGTCTAAGGAGACAGGATGACTAAAAGTAATATGTGGTATCCTGGATGGGATCCTGGAACAGATAAAAGTGTCTAGGAAAAAAAATAACTAAGGAAATTAGAAGTATAGAGATTAGTTAATAACACTGTTCATTAAGTGTGACAAATGTATCATAGTAATATAAGATGTTAAGAATAAGGAAATGAAAAAAAAAAAAAAGGAATAAGGAAATGTTTCGCCTTCCAGTGCAGGGTTTGCAAGTTCAATCCCTGGTTGGGAAGCTAAAATCTCACATGCCCTGAGGCCAAAAAACCAAAACATAAAACAGAAGGAATACTGTAACAAATTCAATAAAGACTTTAAAAATGGTCCACATTAAAAAAAAAAAAAAGAGTAAGGAAATGGGTGTAGAGTAGGTGGGAACTCTGTACTATCTTTGCAATTTTTCTGAAAATCTAAAACTACTGTAAAACAAAATGTTTACTTTAGAAAAAATGAATGAGACAAGATTTACCTCAAGTGACAAAAGCAGGCACTTAAGTTGATTCAGTCCCAAGCTTTAAAAGTCACAAAAGCTTTATATTGACTTTAAAAGTTATTTAGCAGGTTGTTTTCATTTATCAGTTCTAGATCCAAACCTTTTCTATAAAATCAAGGGATGCACCCTCTTCAAAACTGCTTTAGCAATCTTCAAAGGGATCCTCCTCTGTTCTCTCATTCCCATCAAAAGGACTCATAAGGTCCATATCAATTTATGGCAAATCTCAGCCCAACTGTAAAAAAGGCCTTCATCCTGAAACTAACACAACACTGTAAATCAACTATATTCCAATAAAAATTTTTTAAAAATTCAAAGGAACTTAACAACAATTCACAGAATGAAAATTTCCAAAAATTATACTCATTAGTAATCAATGTGTATGCAAAAAAATTTTAATTGTGCACCATTTTGCCCTATCTGATTGGCAAATTATAAGTAAATTAAATAAATAAATAAAAATAAGACTTTATAAGTCCTACTGTCTTTGTGAAAATTAAAGGGTGAAGATCTTGTACCTAAAGAAAAAACACTCAGTTGAACAAACAAGTCTTTGAGGCTAAGGACCTGTTGTGTTTTTTTTAAATCATAGAGAAAAATCCTGTCATTTCTTTCACAAAACTAAGACGTCTTTCCTACTTTCAATACATCATGAACATAATGTACAACAGCCCCAAATAACCCCTAGCAACATCAAATTAGCCCATGAATCTAAGAGCTTCTGAGAGGCTACCAGTGAAAGGTATGAAATGAACAATCTTACCCAGTCATTGAGAAGAGTCAGTCTTCTTAAATATGTACTATATGTAATTAGTTGTTTTAATTTCCATTTATCTTCAACTTATTTTTTAAGTTAACTTTAGCTCTTATATAAAATGTGCTGAACTGACGTCCATGTAGATTAAACAAAATATGGGCCCTAAAATCTAAGTTCAATCACAAGCTTAGGTAAAAGAGGAGATGCTGTTCCATCACTTTCTTCTGCTCACTTTAAGAATATGTGTTATACACCATATAGTTTTTAAATGTGATCATTGCCTTGGTGACAGAACACACAGCAGCAACTCTGCTCTAATTATAAGACAAGTTTTAAATAATTTTTATTTTTAAGATTTAGCATCCTCATTGACAATCCAGAAACAGTCCGTGCTCTTTGGATACACACATAAAATGGTTAAAAGTGATTCCCCAATTTTCAATGACAAGGTAGGAAAAAAGAACATGTTCACAGCTATAGCTGAATTCTTCTGTCCTTTTTACCAAAAATCTTATTTTGCTACCAACCCACTCACCAAACCATACGGAAAGACAATTTTTCAAAAAGCCAACAAAACTCAAGAACAGGGATCTAGGTATCAAGCCAAAATCATCCCCTGGAACAGTGCTGATGCCAAAAAAAAAAAAAAGAGGATAGGAAAACAAATTTCCATAGCACATTAGAGAAGCCCTTTAAAAAGAATTCAGCAACTTAGCACTGGAACTATGGTGGTGCAGTGTTCAAAACGCAGATAATTAAAGTTCAGCTTGGGAACATATTAGGCTTTCTCCTATCCCAGCAGGGGAAATAAAACTATGAGCTTTTGGAGCTAATATTAAAATTGTCCTTACCAATGAAAGACAGGGCAAGGGTCAACCGGAGAGAATGTAGAACAAAAGGTAGCAAAGACAAGTCGTTCTGAATCTAAGCTCTACTGCCTAGAAGAAACAGCAAAGTTTAAAAGGGCTGAAATTCTTCTAAGCCACTATCAATAAATTCTAGACTTGGCTCAAAACCAGTGGACTATAGACCACTGATAAATATATCAGGTGACCTACAGTGTTTATGTACTAAAAAATATTTTTTAAATTATCTGTAAATTTCTATTCTGAAAAGAAGCAGATCAAAATGACACTGGGCCATCCAATCAGTTAAAGTAAAGGGCTTCCTCCAAATAAAATCAGCAGAAATTCAGGTTGGAAAGAATGTAACATGAAGTAAATAAGATCAGGCTCTCGGCACAATTTTAGTAAGGCTTCTACCCACCCCAGGTGTTAAGGAGTACTACTGAGACAGCTCCCACAGAATGTCTTAGAGGGATGCTTCTCAGAGATAAAAAGGTCTTTAACTCTTGACCCGTCTCTCTTTCCCTAAAGCTTGGAGAAGAAAATAAATATTTAATTTTTAACTACTCAAAGCTTCGGGCACATTGTAATATTAATATTTTCTATTTTTCATTTTCTGAACCTTTGGCTTAATACTTCTTCAATTATGCTGCAATGAAAAAATGTATACATGTGCCTTAATCAGTAGTACCACGTGAAAATAAAACCTTGTTCCTCCATATCTTCTACACAGGAAGACTGAATCAATGGCACCCTAAATATCCTACAAAGTTACTCTGTATACTTGACAAAAGATTAGGGCAAACCATTCCACTTCCATATCTTGAGCAGCAGAAGTTAATTAGTCTTCAATCTCATCTTCCCAAATATCTCCATTAACATCCACAGCATGGAACAACCTGGACGCATAAAACAAGGTGCATTTTAATATACCTGATAGAAACTGAATATAATTTCTTTCCTTTTTTCAAATATATTTTCTGCACTATTCTGATAACATCTTTGTATATCTTTTCCTTTCCTTTAATTATTCTACTGGGAAGGGCTGAAATGTGAATCCCTCTAAACAAGCTATCTTAAAGTTTATAGGAACAACCCTTTTTTAAGGATCCAGACAATTCTCAAGGGCCAAGGAGAAACGATAGTGGGAGACAGGTATCACAAAAACTGACACTCAATGTGTATAATATGTGGAATAAGTCAAGACTGAAAAATTCAGGCAGTCTAGAAGCTACACTCCTTCAAAACACTGTAACTTTACTACACACTAATCACTCCATCCTTTCCATCTTCACCTTGCTTGTACTCTCCACCAGTAGAATGTTTTACAGTTGCCAATTTCTTTTCCTTCTCTTATGTTACTTAACATTTGTATTTTCAACACTTTTATTTCCAGTGGTTCATAGGCAGAGCTGGTTTCTTCAACTCATAGTTTCATAACGTCAAGAACTGATTGAAGGTACCCCACAGATGTCTATTAACAAAGATTATCAACTGATGTTGAAACTGAAGCTGGTGGAAAAAAGAATATTCACATTGTGCCAAGGAATCACCCCACAGATCACTCACTAATAACAAAAGAAAAACCTTACCTTTACAATGGAACAAATGATAGAACTGAACATCATGCTAATAGTGAGAGAGCCTGACATTATGGATCTGACGTGATACAACATGAAGTACACCACCTCTTGTTAAGTATTCCTGTCAAAAATGTTGCTCTAAATCTAGTCAAACTCCATTCTACAGCTAACTTCCACTTTACAGAAAATAGAGAGGAAAGAGAAGCAAACTAAAAGGCACCATGGAGAAACAAAACTCCAGGAGGTAAGGTTATATAGGACAACAGCCTAGACTCTTCAAAAGGTCAATGTTCCACTCCATACAAACAAACAAAAAGTGGGTAATACTTTTCTCTATTATGAAACAGAATCAAATAAAATAATTAAACCTGATTAGATCCTGGTATAATAAAACAGCTTTAAAAGATATTTTGAGGAATAGTTGATAAGTCTTAAATATTTTATTAGATGACAGTATGCCATTGTTAAATTTTTTGAGGTATTACTGTTATGTACAAGACTTTTCTTATCTTAGGAAAGATGTGTGGAAGTATATAGAGATGACACATCATATCTCCAACTTATGGTCAAGTAGTTAAGCAATAAATTTAGAAAACAAATATGGTAAATATTATCAATTGTTCATTTTGGTGAAAGATATCATAGTCTATCCTTTCAACTCTTCTGTATGTTTGAAATTTTTCACTAAAAAAGTTGAGGAGGATAATAAATTAAAGAAAATCTTCAGATAGTATATTTTCATCATAAAACTCATTTTCAAGAAAATGCATATATGGGGAAAATATATTAAAAATATATGAAAGAAAAATATGAAAAATATATGAAAGAAAATATAAGAAAATATTTAAAAATACAAGAAAATCCTCTAAATAAACAAAGTACCAAAGCTAAAACTTACTGGGCTCGTGGTCTGCAAATCAAGTACCCAAAACTGCTGAGACTAGGAGTTCTGTGTAAACGTACCGGTTAAAACACGGGGAAGCAGGATCAGTGAAATGTTTATAAGGGTTTGCTCTGGAAAGAGAACCCATGCAAATCCAGCAGAAATATTGCATACAGCCAGTACATGTCATCTTGTTACATCCATCTAATTTCTGGTGGGAAAGAGAGAAAAATATCAAGGCTGTAAAAGCAAAAGAGAAATGCACTTGACAAAATGATTTGGTACAACATTCTCCTTATCGTCTCCCTTTTCTAATGCAGGGTTGAGAAACACAGGTTAACACACACTGGTAAATATTAATGCCTAAACTCTTTGGCATTACAAGTGAAATACAGGAAATACTTAGATACTAAGCAAAATCTCTTCTGATAAACAGTAAAAACAATCCAAACATGTATATGTGAATTATGTAGTTAGACTGATATGAAAATGTTTGGCTTTAATATGTGGTATTTAAACTTTTTACATAAATCTAAGTAAACATTTGGTACCCAAGTCTCCCATTCTATCAGAGCTGAGGCATGTCAAAGTGGTTAAATAGAAGGCCAGTTTCCTCAATGGAGTAACTAGGGCATCATCATCCAGGTTAGCTCAGATATAATGGATTGGAACAACAGAATCAAATGCAAAAACATATACTTTGATTTTAAACCTTTTTAAGGTTTTGTCAAGAAGCAATAGATTTATCTGTCTATTTTGACTTATATCTGTATTTCATAAGCAGGAACTTGTTAAAAAGATGTGTTAAATTCCAGGATAAATAGTTTGGAGAAGTCAGCCTTTTTTTTTTTTTTAAAATAACATAGATGAGTTGAGTTGACTGTAGCTCTAGTATGGCCTCCTCATAACTCATTCAATTTTGAGGTGGATACAAGGTGAGAAAAACCATCACTGTAGGAAAGCACTCTGAAAAGGGAAGTCTACATATATTTAATATCAGTAACAATAATTAGTAGTAAATTTGAATCTTCCAAGAAGGTTTAATAAATACCAAAATGTGTTTTAATTAGTTCAAAATTAAAAGGCTTCTTGAGGAAATCATAACATGTTTGCAAGTAGGTAGGTCTCCAAGTCTGTCCCCAAACTTTTACCTCAATGGGAGTTCCACAACATGGGCAGCTCTTTGAGTTCTTTTCTAGCCACTCCTTACTTTCCATCTCTTCCAGTGCCTTCTGAATCACCCTTTTACCATACCTCTGTTCCAAAAATCTTTTATTGGCCTCATCTGCTTGCAGGTACTCATTTCGTAAGTCCATTAGTTTTTCTAGAAGGTGAAATGGAAAATTAACTTTTATACAACTTGTAAAGCTCATTAAAAAATCATTAAAAATTATCATAACCTTTGACTATTCAATAATGTTATTCTTGGGATTTTATCATAAGGAATTAATCCAAAGTAAAATTATATGCAAAGAGACACATATAACAATGGCAAACAAATTAAATGTCCAAGAGAATAATTATGTGTGGAACCACTTAATGACATAATATTTAGTTATTAATATTATAATTATAACTTATAATTAGGATGGCTACAACTCAATTAAAATACTCATTACAGAAGCCAGCAAAAAGTATATTTAGGTTGTAACTAGGTAAAAATTACACATGCATGAAAGACAAAGAACAGACAGGAATTCTCCAAGTAGAAAAGCTGGACTTCTTAAATTGACAGAATAATAGCTTATCTTTTTCCTTTGATTTTAACTTATTAATGTTGACATTTTTGTGCAACTAGTACAACTAGTAGTACAGTTTAAAGGCTGACTTATCAAATGACACAAAGGTTGAAACAGACGTTGATTTTCTACTAAGTCAGCATCATTCACCATTTAATAATAAGACCTGCCAAACTAAACAAAAGCACCTTTGATTTAAGGGCAAAGACCAATGGTTCACTTCTGCATATATAAGAAAAAAGCCAGTGAATAAAATTTACCACCAACAGGTAAAGGAAAAGTCCTTTCTACCAACTTTTCTGCTTAATTCTCAACAATCTGGTTTCTACTGCTTTATCACATGGAATGGGCAGCTATTTCCAAAGGCTTTATTTGTCAACAAAGGCTTCTGCTCACAATTCTATTACCTTAACTTTTCAACACAATTAATTAAAGACCTCTCTCAACAATGTTCTGGCTCTTTTACTATTTTACCTTCCTCATATTATTTAGAAGTAGACAACTTCTGGAGCAGAATTATATTTGCATTTTTCCTTCACCTATGAATCCTTTCTCTGTGTTGTTCATTCCCATGACTTCAACACTTCTACTGAGATGCAGCAGACATGTATTTTTAAATCCTTTCATTTGTATTTCCTCTACTAGTTCAAAGCGTTTTTGTATTCCGAGACATCTTAAGGACAGAGGATGCTGCTCGAATGTTCTCAAAATAATAAAATTATTAGTGTATCATATATTTTGTATGGTAATATCTAACATATAGATATAGAGACTAAGAAAGAGATTCCCAATTTTGCTGAAGCCCCCAAAGCCTATCTTTGATTTCTTTCCCAAACATTGTGAAATACCTGGAAGGTACTTTAGCCTCTCAATGATAAGGATACCAAAGTCTCAAGTAAAGGCTTATATTATACTCTGGTAAGTTCTCCATCCCATCTGCCCATAACCTCTACAAAACTCTGCCACAGGTGACTGGAAGTACTCCATTTACTCATTCTCCTGTCAGGGTCCTTTCTTGGAGATGATTCTCTGCTAACAATCAGTAACTAGCAATACTGGCATTAATAGTTACCATTTTGTGGTTTAAAGACTTAAATCTAACACATAACACCATAAAACTTTCAGAAGAGAACAGAGGCAAAACATTTTCTGACCAAAGTAATAGAAATAAAAGCAAAAATAAACAAATGGGGCCTAATCAAACTTAACAAGCTTTTGTTCAGCAGAGGAAAACATCAATAAAAAGAGATGGTTTGGGAGAAAGTATTTGCAAATGATGCAACCGACATGGGCTTAATTTCCAAAATATACAAACAGTTCATACAACAAAACAGGTCAACAACAAAAACAAACAACTCAATGGAAAAATGGGTAAAATAACTATGAATAAATAGACATTTCTCCAAAGAAGACAAACAGATGGCCCAATAGGTACAGAAAAGATGTTCAATACCACTAATTATTAGAGAACTACAAATCAAAACTACAATGAGGTTCCACCTCACAGCAGTGAAAATGGCCATCGTTAAAAAGTCTACCAAAAAATAAATAAATAAATAAATAAAAAGTCTACAAATAACAAATACTGGAGAGGGTGTGGAGAAAGGGGAATCCTCCTACACTGTTGATGGGTCTGTAAAAGGTGCAGCCACTATGGAAGTCACTTTGGATGTTCCTTAGAAAACAAAAAATAGAATTACCAAATGATCCAGCAATCTTACTCCTGGGTATATATCCACGTAAAACTATAATTCAAAAATATACCTGCACTCCTATATTCACAGCAGCACTATTCACAATACCCAAGACATGGAAACTACCTAATGTCCATCAACAGATGAATGAGTAAGGAAGATGTGGTACGTATGTACAAAGGAACACTACACAACCATAATAAACAATGAAATAAAGCCATCTGCAGTAACATCAATGCAGCTAGTGATTATCCTACTAGTAAAGTCATAAAGAAAAAGACAAATACCATTTGATACCACTTATATGTGGAATCCAAAATATGACACAAATGAACCTATCTACAAAACAAAAACAGACTTGTAGACATAGAGAACAGACTGGTAGTTGCCAAGGAAACCAGGAGTGGGATGGATTGGGGAGGCTGGGGTTATGCAAACTATTATATATGAATGGATAAACAAGGTCTTACTGTATAGCACAAGGAACTATGTTCAACATCCCGTGATAAATCATAATAAAAAAGAATATAAATATAAAAAAGAATGTAACTGAATCACATTGCCGTAAAGAAAAAATTAGCACAAATTATACATCAATTATACTTTAAAAATAAAAATAATATACAAATTAAAAAAAAATAGTTACCATTTTGCATTTCACATGCAAAATGCCCATTCTCAAACTTCAGTGAAGAACCAGTTTTTTCCTCCCACTCTGTCAAGGACTTTTGCAAAATATAATCAGATGAATTATTATAAAAATGAATAAAAAGACAAAAAATATAAGCCTAAATTCTTATTGTATTTGATTGACATAAAATTTAGTCAGTGGCCAGCAATAATGAAATTGCTACAAAAGTTTTAAACCCTGACTCTCAGTTTCTGTATTTACCCTGTCACTGACCAGTATAACAGCTATAACAACTTTGAGTAGCACTACAATAGGTCATTTCAAACTTACAATAACCTTATGAAGTAGCTATTATCATCAGCCCTGTTGGTTTGAGAAAGACTAAGTCACCAAAGTCTAGTCAAATTGATGTCAAGGGCCTGATTTCTCAATCCTTATCTAAATTAGAAATGGCTAACAGGTTTCACTTCCTGTGCCTACCTCAATAGAGGGTGGCTTTCTAAAGCACTGTGTTGAGGAAGATTCTGAGGCCTCTTGGGCTCACTGAGAAAGAACTTGATCAAATATGTGCACCATGGAAACAACAGTGATAGCTCAGATGATCTGCATTTGCCAGGATCTACATTATTCCATATTCATAGATAGAAATTACCCTGTCATTCCTTCCATAGAATGCTCCCCCTCGGTATCTGCATGGTTTGTTTCCTTACTTCCTTCAAGTCTACTCAAACCACTCTGCCCACTGGGTTTTTCTAAATAAAATCCCAAATGCCTTCCCCTTCAGAACACTTCAGAGCACACTGTCTCTGCTTTACTTTTTTTTTTACCTCTTCAGCATTTACCACCATCTAATAGCCTTATTTATTTGGTTTGCCTATCTCCCCCATTAGAATGTAAGTTCCATGAGGGCATTTGGTCACTGCTATGTTCCCAGAATGTAGGCAGCAGCTGACACAAAAATATCTGTTGAACCAACAGAGAAGAACACAATTCTTCCAAATTCAGAATTGAAGTGATAAGTCTCTTTTCTAGGGGGTGGGGGAGGGCTGGGAGACTGAGTTCACATGGTTACAACCTACCTGCTGTCACCTTACATGGAGAGACCCCGTGGTAGGTCAGTCTGCACAGGGTACAGAAGGCGAAATTGCAGCTGGAGCAGATGCCCATGGTACAGCCGGGCTCCTGCATCACAGGCAGCTGGCAGGATGGGCGGGGGCAGTACACCACATCGGCCATCAGGTCCAAGGTGGACTGGAGGAGAAGGCGGTCATAACGGGCAAACAACTCTGCTTCCACTAGCTCTTTGACCTTGAGGGAAACATAAACATCGTTAAGTTTGATGATTTCCCAACCAGTTCTGATCCTGAGGGAGATCTTCAGGAAGCAAGCATAAAAACCAGATGAACAGAAAATAAAACTCTATATCTCACTTCAAAATCAAACCAAGTATGAGTGAGTGAGTCAGTGAAAGTGGCTCAGTAGTGTCTGACTCTTTGCGACCCCATGGACTATACAATCCATAGAATTCTCCAGGCCAGAACACTGGAGTGGGTTGCCTTTCCTGTCTCCAGGGGATCTTCCCAACCCAGGGATCGAACCCAGGTCTCTTGCATTGCAGGTGATTTATTTACCAGCTGAGCCACAAGGGAAGCCCAAGAATACAGGAGTGGGTAGCCTATCCCTTTTCCAGCAGATCTTCCTGACCCAGGAATCAAACCAGGGTCTCCTGCTTTGCAGGCAGATTCTTTACCAACAGAGCTAGTATGGGAAGTCTATAGATCTTGACTGAGACGGTGGTTACATGGGTCTACCCATTTGTCAAAACAAAGCAAAATGTACACTTTAAATGAGTACATTTATGCCTCAAAGGAGCTGATTTTTTTTTTTTTTAAAGAAGAAACAACCAAGCAGGCTATCTTTAAAGTCTGTAAACATTTGGTTAATCATCCCAAGGGATAACCCCTCCAGATCCCAACCTCAACACAGACTGGGTAGTAGTTCCCCCTCTTAGCAGATAATACAGAGTAAATCACCAGAATTATTTTTTTAATGCTCATCCTTGCCAAGGACCACCCATTCCAAAGCCAGCAAAGGGAGCATTTACATTTGTTTAGATAAAGATCATGGACAGAATAAAACTGGTGGGCTGGCTCCAAGGCCTCAGACTGCTCTGACGAGCCCTATCAAGAAGTTCCTGAGAGAATGCCTCCCTTTGGAGAGTTGTGAGAGAATTAGGGAGCAGCTGTCAGCGGAGTGAAGAGTTACCTGACCAGGAGTGGCCACTGAAGGGCACTTGGGTTCTGGGCAGTTGAGGCACTGAACTTGGCCATCTCTGATCTGGATTTCAAAGTAGTCCTTGAGACAGGCTTTGCAGTACACATGCCTGCACTCCAAGAAGTACATGCACTCACCACCCAGTTTCTCACAGAAACAGATATTGCACAGGAACAATTTACTATTAAAGCATTTTATCTGCTGAGCTTGATCAAAGTCCAAGATTTCCTGGATCAGACTCGACAATGATTCCACATCCTGCACGGCTCTCTCGTCCACAACTTCCTCTTGGTCTATGTCAGATCCAGTGGCTCCTCCAAAATCTAGCTCTGTGTTGGAAGAAGCTTGAGCCATCCTTCTCTGAACCTTTTTCTGAGAACCCATTGTGAGTTCAAAAGGAGAGACAATATTCAGGTATGCTAAGGTCTCTTCCTTAAGGAACTGCATCCAGGCAAACAGGACCACGCTGCCACGGTGTTCTTCCCACAGGTTGTCTAAGTGCTTGCAGAGAGCAGATAGCTAGGGGAAAAACACATGAGGATGCTGTTGAGTTTGGAAAGATGATGATGCTGTCAACTCCTAATTTACCTTGAAATCTTTTTAATTTAGACCTTTATACTTCCTATTAGGAAGTAGAAAGTATTCTTTTCACTTCTGTGACAAACTGTGCTGCACAATAGCATCAGTGTTCTTATCAAAGTACTTCTTAAACTATTCAGCAACATGAGCCACAGACACAAGGTCAGAAGCTAAAAGAAGCCCCATAAAACAAGAGAAACAGTTAAGAGTCTACCAGATGTAGAACAAGGTTTACATATGGGCTACTGAAATGGAGGAATATTTCTGTTCTTTATTATTCTTTACTTTAGTATTGCTATCTATCTCATGTAGCAGAAGAGATCTAGTTTTAAAATGAACTATTTCTAGTCCTTTGGAGTACTAGCACTGTTGGTACCCTACAATAAAGATTAGCAAAAAACAATTTAAAAATACCATCCAAGCTTTAAAATTAATTCTTTCAGCTGTATCAAGAAGTCAACTTAAGTGAAAAAAATCACTAACAGAATCTAACCTCAGAGCCCTTGTTATTCCAATTTATAAGCTGATTTTTTTTGTTGTTTTTTGTTTTTTTGTTTTTTTTTGTTTTTTTTATAAGCTGATTTTAACTAAGCAATCTGAGCTTACACCAGATCCTGGTTAACAGAGGAAAGCAGACTGATATTGAACCTGGACATGATTACAAGCCCTTAACATGATTTCACTGCCATAGGCAAAGCTCACATTTCCTAAGTTACGCAACCAAAGTTTAAACTATTTTGACTTTTCCTCCTTAAAATTGGTCTGTTCAATTTGAAAGGCAAATATAAGAAGATTTTTAAGTAGAGCTCAGGCTCATAAGCAGCTTTTCTTTTTAGGTAAACATCAAAGAATAAGCCTTCCAGATGCAAATAAATTTTGTAAATTTGACATCTGAAGTGAAAAAGAACCACATTCTCTTCCTTACACTGCGTAATGCTATTCACTAAACTCTATGTGGGCACAAAACTAAACACTGTTCAAGACTGGACAACAAATGCTTTTACACATTTGCATAAATGTGCTTTCATGATCAATAAGAAACCTGATGAAATCTTTAAAATGTAATAAATACTAAAAGGGAAGCTCTGAATGTTTGAGTCACCAAGTCCAAGGAAGAAGTCATTCTCCTCCATCCTCTTTTCTTCTCTAGTCCTTTCTCGAAAGAGGTATCTGAGATGTACATACATGTGAGGAACAAGGGAGGCAGAAAGAGAAGAGCATGAAAGACACTGTTTGTATATATATATTGGAAAAGAAATAGGGAAAATACTAGAAAACTAAACCCACTTCTATCTATCAAACAAATTCAGTGAGGAACAGGTCCATGCGTCAACTTCCTTATCAACAGGAGCAATTCAAAAAGCCAAGGAATCAGGGACCAGTAACAAACAAGAATTGAAGGAAGGAGCATAGGAAACAGATTAAAATGTCAATTATATGGACAAAAATTTACTTGACAGAGAGTCCTACTATAATTTTAGCTATGTAACATAAAATAATGAGCAACTCTCTTCTCCCTACACCCTAAAAGCCAGCATTAAGTAGATGCTATTTGGTTGGAATCTGAAACTCCACATGTGTACACATGCATGAACATAAAGTATCAAGAGCTCTCTGGAGAAATGGGACTATAAATGTCTAGATAATTTAGTCAACTCTGAGTAATCTAAATATAAATAATCCACTGTCTTGCATGTGTTGCCTCTGACAAAGATATTAAAATGCAAGGTGAAACTCCTTTTTATTCTACATGTATTATTCTTTTTTAAAAATTTAATTTTGTTTTTAAACTCGAAGTTCAATTTAACAAATGCACTCTCATCTAAGGATTGGCCTGGTGATGAACAGTGGTAGGAATGAGAATTACATGATCAAAAAAGAAAAACTGACAAGCTGTTCCTTGAGGTCAAGTAACTCTGACAGCTTTTGTCTTAATACATCAGCCTATCAATCTTCATCATGACTTCTAGAAAAGTACCTGCTATTGATCCATTATCTACTCCAGAATACATTATATTAGCTTCAAACCATATTTATGTCTCAATCAAGAGCTGACGTTGTTACTAGAAAAGGATATATGACTCAGAGGAAATGAAAGCTCGTAATATAAGATCTCAAGCCTTAATGAGATATCTACAGGAATCATATGCACTTTTATTTGTGTGCATTCACATTACGTGAGCACAGTCAACAACTGTTGCTAATACACAGACTTCTACAAACAAAAGCGCTCTTATGTGTTCTTAAGGAATGTTTATTAAAGCTACATTAACTCAATTTTAGTCCTAATTACAATTAAATCTTTCATTTAAGGAATGGATAAAAAAATAAAAAGCAATACCAACATCTGAGGAAAATGAGGATGACCTATAGTCTCCATTACAATACAGATTAAATGGGAAAATAGCAAGAAAAGGAGAGAAACAATATACTTGATTAAAAATTACTCCTACTGCAATTCAAAATGATTAATCATTCTAATTATTGCCATTCCTTTCTAAAACACCAAACATTTTCAACTTATTAACATTACAATTCATGAAGGGGAAAAAATTACAACATCAAGCCCATTTGTTCTTCATGCACTGAATTCAAGATCATCAAGGTAGTCTTCAATTAAAGATGATTTTTTAAGTTTCTAAAAATGGATAGAAATTAAGTTTCGGGTCTAACCTGAGTTGGTGACAGCCATTTGCCACTAAGAGTGAATGAAGGTGGGGAGGAGGATGGATAATCTGGTGGCAGTTCAAAGTTCAGCACAAGTGGAGGCAGAAAGCAAATGGTGTATTCAAAGCCACTATTCTGGAGACACTCATTTGAATTGCCTGAACCAAAAACAAAGATTAGAAAGGATCAGCTGGTCAACACTTGAGTGTCCATTACTGCTGAGCAGTGCTCAAGAAAAACGTAATGCTTTAGTTGAAGGGATAAAAACCCTCCCCCAAAGCACTTTCTGTTCTTAATTTTACTTTGGAGCCACCACCTTAAAAAAATTTATAAGCCCTTAAAAAAATCTACTAAGCATCATGAAATTTAAAATGAAGATATACAACTTATTCTTGCTACACTTCTGAGTATAATTCCTAACACTAGTGAGCAAGTAATACACAATGTTTTCTTTGTTGTTTTTTATAGTAGATGATTAAAGACACAATCTAGAGAAAAAGACATTATTTCTATCAAAAAGTCATGACCTACTTAGACAAGCATGTGCCAACTCCAATGAATCAGAGTTGGGAGAATCTATGCCAATGCAATGATCTCAGGCTGAGGGCAAGCTACAACACCCTCACAATCAAAGTTTCATTTTCAGTTATCACACTTCCTTTCTTTACTTAAAGCTATTACACTAGAAACATTGAGAAAGTGTTCATGTCTTCTGTGAATACGGTATCAAAAGTACTAGTTTTTAATTTTTTTCTGAAGCAAAAGGTCACAGAGTAGTAGTGTCATGTGTTTATGGTGGTTGAAAAGATTCTAGAAACCAAATAGTATTAACAACAACCAAATCTTTCCAAGTGTTTTCACATATATTATTTCATTTTCTATTTTATTACCCCTATTTAACAGCCAATGACTCACAGCTGATGAACTGCTAGTTAGATGATCAGGAAGCATGAAATATGCAGGATAATATTTGTGATCAAAAAGGCAGAGTTAAATTGAAAATTGTTCATCCTTTATTTTCAATTAAAACAGAAACAGGCATTAAATCTGTAATACTACCATCTATCACTAATGCCTATAAACACAAGATGATAAATAACTTAGGGTACACTAAGAAATTGAGAATAACCTTTATCTAGAAAAAATCTGTTTAAGAGAATATTAACTAACCGCTCACAAATATCTTGAAATTTTGTGGTAAGTCCAAATGGATCCTGGTTTCTCCACCTTGGACAGACTCTGCTTTTCTAAATTCATCTCCATCATAAATACTTGCCAGGGCCAGCAATTCATCCTCCTGAGCTTCTCGGTCTTCTGACGACATTTAATTTTCTGAGGAGCTGAAGACAATCATTCAAGTCAGTTAAGAACAGAAAAGGCACAGAGTCTGGAAAAGTCTAATGGCCCTCCCCCTTAACCCCATTCCCCCCTAAAGAAAGTTCCTCAAAAACAACTGCAAAGAGTTAATCAATATTCTCACTTTTCTATCTAACTAAAAGTGACAGGCATATCTAACATTCCAGTAGATCAGCACAGTAACAGCCTTTTTCAAAAAGGACAGCTGTGGTTCTTATAATTGCTGACTTTATCAGTTAGGTATGATTTAGAAAAGAAAGCACAATAAAAAATTTTTTCAAGGACAATTCACAAACTACTTTGACTTGCTCTCTAAACTTAGAAAAGTGCCTTGCTCACAAAAGCAGTCAAGGTATATTTGATATACTTCTTAAAAATAAATGAATTTTTTAAATCCACAGGAATCTCTACGGCAGGTTTTCTCAGCCTCAGTGCCACTGACGTTTTGGAACAGACAACTGTCGTGGGAGGCTGTCCTGTGTATTAGAGGACATGAATCTGCATGTCTGGCTTCAACCTGCTAGATGCCAACAGCACGCCTTTTCCTCAAGAGTTGTGACAATCACAGACATCTCCAGACATAACCAAATATCCACCACCACCCTGCCACTGGGGAGGGGGAAGAAAATTGCTCCTACTTGAGAACACCCCCTCTAGAGACTGTTACAAGGATGAAAACATGTGAGACATAACTGAGGAAGCAGCAAAACATTAAATTTTTGAAATAATATCAAATCAATTTTAAGATTTACCACTATTTTAGGTAACACCAACAGTGAAAATATGCTATAATTAAACTGTACAAATGCTTTTTAATTACAGCAACTGAAAGATACACCACAGTCAGATAATTCAAACATGCAAAAAATATGTAGTAAGAATCTGTGAAAATTACTTTAATAAAACAACCACCAAAAATTACCATTCTATCGATTAAAATACTAGACTATAACTGTATTTGCAAATATGCTCCCTCTTGGTTCAAATATTTTCTAAATTGGAATGCACAAAGAAAAGTTAGGATGTGGTTTTTCACGTTATAAAAAGGTGACACTACAAAACTCAAATTCATTTAAAATGATTCCATTTTCAAAAAATACATTTTCTAGCAGATGATAATGGTTCTGCTTAAGCTGTGTCCCTAAGACATAGTGATATATTCTATTTAAGGTCAGTTAGTACCTGTTAATAACAACTAGAAGAAAAGGATATTAGCACTGGAGTTTGTATTTCAGCCCCAAGTTTGGAACTCATGCAAATCTCATTTATTCTTAAGATGATGGAGATGAGACTGCTGAAGGTGGATAAAAGGCCAAGATGTAGAACTCATACTAGATATACTAGAGAAATCCTGCCATCTGCAGAAAAAAAATACAAAAGATGGTGTTAGCACCATCTCCAAATTTAAATTCTGAATTTCTGTAACCACCACTTAAATCAAGCACATCCTAACACACAGTCAATCCTATTCTACAGCTGCATATTACTCACCTAGGTCAGCCTAACTGAGCCACGTGGTTCAAAGGACATGTTCCCAGTAATCAGAGTGCCCTTCTTATCTGACTGCCTTCAGCCCTGGGAGGAGCTGAGAAGACCAAGGTCATACGAGATGACAGCACAACATGCCCCCATAACAAACCACTTCCTTCGGTTTTCTTGTTTTTGTTTTTCCTTTCCTCTTCCACTTCTTCTATTCCTTCATTTCCTACCCCTCCAGTTAGTCCTTTTGTCCGCTAATGAATTAAGCCTGCCAGGGACACTCAACATTAGGTTAATTTAAGCAAGACAGCAGGGTAATTAAAAACAAAATAATAAAAGTGCTCACACACAAACATTTAAGTCCTATTCTAAATGCTTTACCAGGCTTCTTCAACTGGGAATAAAGGAGAAAGGGAGACTGGTCAATAGATGGGTTCTGGAGAATGCTATGAATACCTTAAAATATGCAAAAAATTTTTTAAAAATGCAAAAAAAATAAAACAATAATTTTAAAACCATATTTTTAGATGTGTGACTCCCAAATAAGCTAACAACGAAATTTAGGATCAATTTACAGAAGGAAATGGCAACCTACTACAGTACTCTTGCCTGGAAAATCCCATGGACGGAGAAGCCTGGTTGGCTGCAGTCCATGGGGTCGCGAAGAGTCGGACACGACTGAGCGACTTCACATTCACTACTATGTATTATGTACTATATACTAAGTCTTTTCACATCACCTTACATAATTGTAAATGCTTTTTACCACCTGTAGTACATGGTGATAAAGTAATTAAGCTTTTTGTTTCTTCCTGTTCAAACATTATAAATGAGATGAAATGAATTTATACCCAGGCTATACCCCAGAGCAATTCAATCAAACATGGGTCATCCAAGTTCGCCATGTTATTCTAATGTGCAGCCAGGATTAAGAAACTCTACTCCAAGCTGTTTCCCACTGGCAGCTCCTCATGACCCAACTCACCAGACCCCAGCTTCTGAAGCTGCCATAGGTCCCAGTCCCTTAATTAAAATTGCTGACATAAATTTCTTTGAGTCTACTCATTCAGTCTTCAAGACCCACCTCCAAAGCCCCTATTCCATGTAAAACTTCCAATTAGCATGTCTTTCTTTAAAAATCCAGAAAACTTTTTTTTATTGTAACTTTCCTATGACATTATCACACCCTATCCTGCATTACAGTTTTTCTTCTGAACTTGCGCTTCCTCTCTGACTAAATTAGTTCCTTAAGGGCGAGGATCAAGCGTCTTGCCTCTGCGTATATTGCTCTCAGAATCTAGCAGTGCTTTAGGTTAGACATTAGAAAAAGTGAGAACTGAACTGGGGTGAGATGTGGTTGCTGCAATGGGAGACTAGAATCAAGGTTCAGGGACTGCACCGCCACATCCCACCAGGAGCACGTTGGGTTGGTCGTCACAATAACAGCAAAAAGAGTGAACTCTTCCCATGTGTCAGGCATTGTGGTAAGCCCTTTAAATGCACTAACCCGTTAGATTCCCACAACCCCATGAAGAAAGTCCTACTCCTATTTACACTAAACACAGAAAAATGACATTTTAAGTCCACGCTGGCTCAAGATCACAGAACTAATATAAAAATAAAACGGGATTCAGACCACCTTGTTTCTTCAGCTGTTAACACAGGAACAAGAATAAACCCCGGTGTCACGAGACTAGAGAATTCAAGTTTAATATTACTTTCAGGCAAACCGGAAACCGCTACAAGAGTGAGGGAGGCCCCTCCTCCGCCGGGTTTCCCTCGGGCCTGGGAAAATCCTACTCATTCTCCCAAGCCACAGCATGAAGGATTCAGCCATGGGTGGGGAGTCGGGGGTGGTCAGCACGCCGCTGCCATGTCTCCACGGCTCACTGCGGGGCGTATGGAGTCGTTGTTTGTGCGACTCACCTACAACTGGGTGGCAGGCCCGAGCCCTGCTACCTGCCCCAGCGCTTGGAAACGGAGGACGCTGCGCGCGTGTGAGCCCGCCCAGGGGTCTCGAAGGGGCAGGGCCTGGAACTTCCCCTTCCTCCTTTGGGCACCCCGGGGACCTTAGCCGGGCCGGGTCCCGGGTCTGGGGAGTTGAAGCCTGCTAAGCAAGCAGTCCCGGCCCGGCCGCCCTTCTCTGCCTCGCGCGCCTGGGGCGCAGTTCCCACTGTACCTTCCGGCTGCCCCACCGCGCCGGGCTCAAAAGTTCCGCCCTCCAACCTAGCTCCGGGTCCCCTCACCTCCACTCGCTGGCCCCGCCTGAAGACGCCCGGCTCAACCGGCGGACCGCCTCTTCCGTCTTCGGAGCTGTCAGCTGAGCCGGGCGGATCTGGCTGGGAGGCCTCGGAGAGAGAAGGGCTCTGCGCAGACGCCGTGACCGCCCCCGCCCCTCGGCCGCCCCCCGCGGGTCAAACCGGCGCTGCAGCCGCGACCACCGTCACTGTATCGCTGCCCACCACACTTAAGTATGCCTGTGGAGACGTTGACACAAATGCAGATTCTGGGGTCCCTGCTGGGAATGTGCGTCGGAATTAGAATTTCTACCAATCACTAGAGGTAAATCATGAGGCAGGGAAATACCTGGGGTAGACCTGCTCCCCCAAGTAGAGAAAGCAAGCCTTTTCCCCCTCCCGGGATCCCGGTCTCAGAAATGCTACCTATCTTTCTGGCAGCTCCACTATGAAGGCATTCACTCATTGGTCATATTGTAACAGTAATAACTACCGTGTTGATTAAGCATAGGGATGCTTCAAGTCCTGTATTCATGGTTTTATGTAAATTTTCACTTCATTATAACCTTATAATTTAGATACTATTTGTTATTCCTGCTTTACAAGTGAGGAAATTGAAACTGAGAAAGGTTCAAGAATTTACCAAAGCGTATAGGCTGAGTGGGAATTAAAATTACATGTCCCCTACCTCATGCCATATGCAAAAATTAACTCAAAATGTATCAAAGACCTAAATGTAAGCAATAAAATTAAAACATCTCTTAGAAGAAAATGTCGGAGTAAATCATGAACTTGGATTATGCAATAGGTTCTTAGGAACAAAAGCACAAGAAATAAAAGAAAAATAAATTAGATTCATCAAAATTAAAAATTTATGTGCTTCAAAGGACATTATCAAGAAAAGACAACCCACAGGAGAACAAATTTGAAAATCATATGTCTGATAAAGGTTTAAAAGCCAGAACATATAAAGAACTCGTACAACTCAACAACAGAAAGACCGATAACTCGATTTAAAAATGGGCAAAGGATGAAAAAAAAAATAAAATAAAATAAAAATAAAAATAAAAATGGGCAAAGGATGTAAATAGACATTTCTCCAAAGAAGATATACAAATGTTTAGTAAGCATGTGAAAAAAGGCTTGTCATTAGTCATCAGGGAAATACAAATCAAAAACCACAATTAGAAGCCACTTCACACTCACTAGAACCTCTGTAATAAAAAGAAAAAAAAAGTTTTAATCTCATGATACAGAGAACTGTTTGGTGGTTTCCAGAGGCAAGAGGTGGGCAAGTAGGTAAAGACACAAACTTCTAATTATAAAATAAATAGGTCACTAGGATGTTATGGAAACCATGGTGAATATAGTACATAATTATATATGAAAGTTGCTAAGAGAATAAATCTTAAATGTTTTCATCACAAGAAAAAAACCTGTATTGTGTTGGATATTAACTACACTCACTGTAGAAATCATTTCTCAATACATACATATATTGGATCATTATGTTATACACCTGAAACATAATATAATATAATGTTGTATGCCAATTATATCTCAATAAAGAATGTTTAAAAAGAAGCCAGATTATAACAAGTGTTGGTGAAGTGGCAAAGAAATTGGAATCCTCATATATTGATTCTGAGGATGTAAAATGGAGTAGCCACTTGAAAACAGAGGTCTGCATTTTCATTTTGCACTGGGCTTCACAAATTACATTGCTGGTCCTGCAAGCAGAAGAAAGGAAAAGCCAAGTGGGAAAAAACTGGGTACTGGAGGGGCTTCCTGACTGCCACAGAAGGGAAATTTTTGAAATGCAAATAATCAGTCCTAATCCTCTGTACTATAAATCTTGACTGTTACAGAACAGAAACCTAGCTATCTCTGTAACAGACATCAAAACCAGAAATGTACTCCTTAAAAAGACAAAGGAAGGAAGAAGAATATCTGAAGTCATCCACTAATATTGTTCATATTCAGCCAAAGGAAATAAAACCAAGAGTGAAACCCTACTGCAGAGTGCTCAGAGACGAGATCATGAATGCAGCCAGAGATCTCCCAGCTGCTGAAAGCGAGGGATACAAAGAACCAAGTC
This sequence comes from Cervus elaphus, assembly GCF_910594005.1. Lineage (NCBI taxonomy): Eukaryota > Metazoa > Chordata > Mammalia > Artiodactyla > Cervidae > Cervus > Cervus elaphus. Next base: position 54,332,595 of record NC_057823.1, on the reverse strand, counting down.
AGGAAATTCTCACAAAGTCAAAAGTAAAAGGTGATTGTGACATCATGTCATGGCTGCATGTCAGAGGTCACAGGACAGAGGGAATAGAAAAATTTCAAAGCAGTGTTAATAGTTCGGATGAATGTTTAAAGTGGACTAAGCAGAGTCCACTTTGGAGGTTAGGTTTAGATAAAGAGAATTTTTTACTTAATTTTCTTTTTAGACTCCATAAGATTTTTGTAGCTTTGGTTTTATGTGCCTGGTCTTGCATCATTTAAATTGCGCTTTCCCTACATGCCTAATCCTCTGCCGTGCTAAGCATTTTACGTGCATTGTTTCATTTTTACACCTAGGACCCCATGACCAAAGTAATCACATCTCCCTGTTTTACAAATGAGGAAATTGAGGTGCTAAGGGGTAAAATGATTTTACCAGTGTCATTCAGTGGTGACCTATAATATTAGGACCAATTCCTCATCAATCTGACCCTCTCATGTAGTTTGTAAAAGAATTAGGGTTTGTTGAAACAGAAATACAGACAGAATAAAGTCATTCTGGCTTTAAGAATTAAAAGAGAAGGCCCCAGGGAAGTCAGGATTACGGTTTATGATGTCATGATAGGTAGAATGAAAATACAGAGAGAAAGACATCTAACTCCATCCCCTGTCCTCATGAACACTAGATGATGATGGAGTCCAGGGCTAGGAGAGAATGGGATGTGTGACCTAGACCAGAGGTCAAGACCCCGCCATTGGGTAGAAAAGCAAAAGTGAGTCACAAAATATGTCTGGTCTTGTAGGGACTAGCAGGCCTTCCATCAGGACCTGCACTGGTTCGTCCATCACTGGCATCCAATGGTGTCCAGAGCCTTTGCTGAGCTCGTCCCACCTGCCTGGGCGGGGAGGGCAGCCTCCTTTTCAATGGCCATCTCTCTCAAGCATTCCTGAAACAAGCCTTGACATATAGAGGGGCAGCGGTGTGGAAGGGAAAGTCTTGCCCCAACTCTGGGACAGGACTGGATAGTAGCAGGCCTCATCCCAGTGCAGAAGTTTCATAGCTGATCTCCTGTCGTTATATACTTCCTCACTCTGTGGATCTCAAAAAATTTACCACTATCACCTGGAAATCTGAAAAACTGGTGTTTCTTTAAAACAGGGGCTTTGTACTCAAAAATAAAAATTGAGAGCTAAAAGCATAATTATAAATAATTAACAAGCGGAGCACTATTCATGTCCCATGCCCCACTCTAAATGTTCTGCAAGGACTAAGCTAAACATGACAGTAACCCTGTAACGTATTACCATCATCATCATCCCTATTTTAAAGCTAAGGAGACTGATCACAGAGAAGTTAAGTGGCTTGCCATGGTCACACAGATAGGAAATTACAAAGCCAGGCTTTGAACCCAGGCAATTGGAGTCCTGAGCCCACGTTATTAACCCTAATACTATGCTTAGATCAGGTTAACACTTTGCCCAAGGAAAGTGCTCAGGTCTGTGAGGAGAAATAGCCAGACTAACCAATGTGGCCAGCTTCCCTGGTCAGTACAGCTCAAACAATACCTCAGGTCATCCCAGGGTTATATAAAAACAGACTCCTAAAAAGGCTTGCAGTGGCTGACAGTATAAAAATGTTTTCTGTGCTTCTGATCCAAGGTAAAATTTGATTTACAATAATAGGCACAGAATGATCATGTTTATACTTGCAACCTGGCACTTTATTATTATTCCCCTGAATAACAGTGAAAAGAGTTTTGTAACCCCAAGGTAACATGGCACTGTAAGAAGGAAAAAGGGGTGAGATTTAGCAGCAGCTGCCATCATAAATCAGCATATGGCTGTTTCTCTCAGAGCTCCGGGCTCAACTCTTGGCTGTCATAAACTTATAAAGGGGAGCCCCATGAGAATTTATGTAACGATGGGAAGACTCATTTTCCTTCCTGCAAGAATCTTTCTGAAGCAAGGTGAGAATTAGGCTGATTAGATTCTATGTGAAGAAAGAAAACTAAACCAATGGTTTAGAGGAAAGGAAAATATGGGTCAACTTTAGCTATTTAGCTACTTCTCTTGCCAAAAAAAAAAACTGACCTTGCAAATGGAGAAGAACATGCTGAATTCCACCCAATAAATGAGTGACCGGATGACCAAATAAATTAATGAATGTGATCCAAGCCTCCTCAGGGGTAGTTCTTTTAGTGTGAGAACAGTTACATCCTAGAATCACCCAGAAATGCTGAATACATAACAAGGCCAATCAACAGAGTCAGCCTCTGAATATTCATGTACAGATGATGCTCCCAGTCAATATGTTTGATTTTTGTGTTTACTGATAGATTTTCAAATTCACTGTGTAAACCAAAATTCTAAAAATAAAAAGAAGAGGAAAAAGGAAAACAGAGAACTTGTGGTGAGGTCATACTTAACGTCTGGATAGGATTGCCAGATAAAAATACTTAAAGTTTTTTCACTATCTGAAGTTCAAATTTAACAGTCACTCTATATTTTTAAAAAATTTATTTATTGGTTGTTCTGGGTTTACATTGCTGCACGGGCTTTTCTCCAGCTGCGTCAAGTGGGGGCTACTCTCTAGTTGCAATGCGTGGGATTCTTATTGCGGTGGCCACTCTTGTTGCTGAGCGTGGGCTCTAGGATGCTTGAGCTTCAGTAGTTGTGGCTCCCAGGCTCTAAAACACAGGCTCAATAGCTGTGGCACAGGGGCTTAGTTGCTCCATGGCATGTGGAATCTTCCTAGATCAGGGATCAAACCCATGTCTCTTGCACTGGCAGGTAGATTCTTTACCACTGAGCCCCCACGGACGCCCCCACCCTATATTTTTATTTGTTAAACCTGGCAACCTACTTCTGGGCTAAGAACCCTAATTAGAAGAGAGGGCTGAAGAGAATATTTGGTGGACATGCCCACACCTGGGAGTCAGAAGGAAGGCAAACCAAAGGGAGAATCAGAGAAGCAGGCAGAAGAGCCTGCAGAAATATGGAAGAACCAGTGTGCACAGAGCTTCTGCTGAGCATTGATACAGATATAGGAGAAAGGTGGGGACCAGGAGGATGCTTGGTGAGAAAGGCCTGATGGCTGCAGAGTTCGCCCTTACCAGGCTGTTAGTGCTTCTAAGAAGCTCTGTGAGCCTGTGAGCTACAACTACTGAAGCCTGCGCATCCGAGAGCCCATGCTCTGCAACAAGAGAAGCCACCATAATGAGTAGCCTGCACATAGCAACAGAGACCCAACACAGCCAAAAATTTTTAAAAATAAATAACAAGTTTAAGAAGCTCTATGTCAGTGGTTCTCAATGAGGTTGGGGTGGAAAAGGGGTGTGTGGTAGAATGACCTATAGTATATCAGAATTGAAACCTACATGCTGGAAGTAGCCCTCTTCTCCTTTGAAGATTAGGGAGAGAGACATAAGTGTAACCCTTATTAACTCAGAATTTATGTGGTCCAGTTTTGGGGGCTGTGTTGTGGTTACTAAAGCACAAAATAAATTATAAATCCTTTCTTGCACTTTTCTTGAAAACCATGAAAGAGTTTACAACAGTTTACAGGAGTTTACTTCTATAAACAGGAGTTTACACAGTTTACAACTATCCATCAGAAAGTCCTTATCATCAACCTACTTCCTTCACAGCCTCAGCTGTTCTCTAAGGTACCCCCTCACAATATCCTCAACCTTCAGCAATTCCCCTCCCCCTCATCTATTTTCCCTTTTATTATATAGATCAGTTAGGCCTCTCTTCCCAGCAAAAAGGTCCGATCGACTTACCCAATCTGGTCCCAAATGATATGAAAGATGAAGCGTTTTCAAAGAGAGGGAAATAGAGCTGGCAATTATAAAATTCTCTTTGGCAGTCTGGAAAAAAGAAAAGTATGAATTGCCCTGTTCCTGGTATTTTGAAAAGCTTTTCAAGTGACTATGATACGTGGACCCTTTTGAGAGATACCAGTCTTGATCAAGACACAAAACCTTTCCATTTCCTGAAAAGTCCTCTCTTAGCAAATTTCTCCCTGCTAAGTATTCTCTCTACAGTGGGCCCAGAAATCCACCCAGTTGGGTGGAATTGGACATCTGTGATCTGCCCCCAACAGAGACCACAAACTGTGGGGCAGAAACAGGTGACCCAGAACAAGTCCTTGAGTCTCCCAGTCAATGCCTCAGGCTAGAATGCCTCCAACTTCAATAAGGTTTTGCTGGGAAAAAAAAAAAAGAGGCAAATCTTAGGTGGTCCAGTCACCTCCCCAACCAGAAAGGTCTTGAGAATGAAGCCTCCCAGCTTCTAATGCTACTTTGGTGGTGCATTGATTTGGTGATGGTGACTACGGCAGCAGGTGGGCAGATTCACAGGGTGCCCTGGGGGTGGGCAGCCAGCCCAGCAGGACATTCCTAATGTGGGGAAATGATCTTAGCCTTCGTCCAACTGGTCTTCAAGTCCCTTAAGTGTCAGAGTCCCACCCTGCTGGTCTGACCCCTCAAGGTTCTTCAGGACCCCAGGTATTTAAAGAGATCCTCTGATCCCTGACCCTTCCCACTTCACTCTCCGACCTCCCCCTATAGTGATGGACCCAAGTGTAAGCAACCCAGAGGCTGGTGGTGAACAAGGCCTCCAAGCAGGAAGCCCAAGCCTGCCCTCTTTTTAAAAATATTTCAGACTTAGGGATTTGAAACAACTTCTGCTTCTTTGAATCTATTTTTAAGACTCAGGGTGATGTAGGCTTTCCAAACAAATTCCAGTTTTACCCCTTGACATGTGGCTGCTAAAGATCAACTGACCCTGCAGCCAAAAAAGAGGAGGAAATATTACTAAATGGGGACCTCATTCCTAGAGACAATAGCCTTTAAAAGCTCTGGTGCTTCCTTTGCTGCCTTTGGATTCTTAAAGGGTTGTCTTAGCTTCCTGCCCCCGACATGAGTAAAACAAACAGAGAACAATAATAAACCACCTACGAAATCCAAAGGTTTTCATGACCTGTGAGTTCATTTTTTGCATCCATGGGTCCCAGTCAAGGCCACACACACACACACACACACACACACACACACACACACACAGATGCCCTTTGAAGAATACTCAAATAAGGGACTTCCCTGGTGGTTCTGTGGTTAAGACTGCATTTTCAATGCAGAGGGCACAGGTTTGACCCCTGGTTGAGGAAGTAAGCAGCATTCCCCCGCCAAAAAAAAGCTCAGGTAAAATCTTGAATTCTATTATCTCTGTGGGTGTTCGGCCACAGTTGGCTTCCCACTAGGAGAAATGATTATCACCCGGGTATAGGTCCTTCCGCTGTACTGCACATAGCACAAGAACAGGGGTCTGGAGCTGTGCTGCTACTGCTGCTAAGTCGCTTTAGTCGCGTCCAACTCTGTGCGACCCCATAGACAGCAGCCCACCAGGCTCCCCCATCCCTAGGATTCTCCAGGAAAGAACACTGGAGTGGGTTGCCATGTCCTTCTCCAGTGCATGAAAGTGAAAAGTGAAAGGGAAGTCGCTCAGTCATGTCCGACTCTTAGCGACCCCATGGACTGTAGCCTACCAGGCTCCTCCGTCCATGGGATTTTCCAGGCAAGAGTACTGGAGTGGGTTGCCATGTCCTTCTCCCTGGAGCTGTGGACATTTGTGAACTCCAGCCACCCACCTCCCTGCCTCTCTGCCTTTGGCCACCAGATGGCATTCTGCAAACGTTCTCCGCACCAGAGCTTCCTGTACCAAAGCTCCCCTGCATTACTCCCAGCTGGCCGCCTTTCCTCCCTCTTCTCCGTTCCTTTGATCCATTTCCCAGAGTGCAGCCTGTGGGGCTTTCTGGAAGGCAAATGTGCATGATCCTGGGCAAGTTACCCAATCTCAATACTCAGCTTTTTCACCCATGGCCTGTTGTGAGGGTGGCGTGGGATGATGTATGTGAAGCACTCAGCACAAGGCTTGGCGGGTAGCTGCTGTTTTCATCATGCAGCTCAGAGCCCTTCCAAAGCTCTCCATAGCCTATAGGACAAAGTCCAAGTCCTTAGCACAGGGCCCCAGGCCCGCCATCATCCAGCGGCCCCCGCTGACATCCCAGCCCAACTTCCTCTTCCTCTGTCCACAGACCCTCCTGTAGGACCATAAGGAGCCAGCTCACCCACCTCAGGCCTCTTCCATCCTGCTCCCTCCCCCCGCCTTGCCTCCCTGCTGCCCACCCACCTCCTCTGGCTCACTCCTCCACATCCTTCTGGGTGCATCTAAGGGTCCTCCAGGAGGACCTGGATCCAGAGCCACTCCACTGGACCCACTTCTTTCATTTCCCCACCTTGACCTGAAACTACGAGTCCCTTGGGGGTCACTCTGTCCTGCTCACTGCCTTGCACATAGCAGGATGAGTGAGGGTCAGGCAGTGGGGCCACCATGCAGGCTACCACCAGAGGACCTGGGGCCCACATTGGCTCTCTTTGCAGGACAGGTAGCCTGGGCCTGCACCCAAGCTGAGGACACCCTGGGAAGTGAGACTTCCTGGCGGAGAAGACAGAGAAAAAAGTGAAGGGACAAATGCAAGACCATCTTTACCATTTGCACTCAGGGTATAAAGCCTGGCAAATAATACCAGGTAAATTAGACCCATGTAATGAGTGCTTTCTCTGTACCAGGCACTGCGCTGAGCCTTCACTTTTTTCATCTCATCGAATCCTTACCACAAACTCAGGAGATGCAGGATAGCCATGCTCTACTAGAGAAGGAAACTGAGGCCCAAAGAGGTTATGTGACTTGTGCTCTGTCTCCAAGCTAGTGAGTGCTCTGTCTGCCTCCAGAGCCAGGATTCAGACCCTGTGGATTGGATTCAGACCCTGTGCTGTTGGGAATCTCCAGGGAGTAAGGGGCAGGGGGTAGGGGGTGGAAAAGAAAGTACAGAGGGGAGCACAGGTGATGCTTAGGCCAAGGAGGTCCTCATCACGCCATCCAAATGGCCACAAGCCTCCAGGCCAGTGGCCTGACTGGAGTGACTTTTGTCCCAACAGGCACCTCCAGCCCTAAGGGCTGAGCTGCAAACACCTACCTAGGCAAAGTTGGCCCTTAACTCCCAGCACATCAAATGCTTTACAAACCTCTGGACTCAACCTCAAGGTAAAGGGCAAGACTGGACAATGGTGGGGCAGCAGCGACAGGAGGAAATGAGAAGGAGCAAGCCACCTCAAGGCCACCCAAGCCAGCTGCGCCCTTGGCCCCCTCCTGGGTCTCATCTCTGTGACATGACTCTTGGACAAGAACTGCAGTGGGGAGTGAAGAATTGGAGGAAGGGAGGGAAAGGGAGAGGAAAGTGTGGGAGAGGGAAAGATATAAAAACCTCCAAGACCAAGGAGTGGGAGGCTGGGGGATTCCCCGGGATAGGAGCTCAAGCTGGACCAGATGTGGAGAACAATGGGCCGGCAGGCTGGGGAGCCAGAAGGGAAGGGGGAGGGAGGGTGCACTGTCGGGTCAGAGAGGTCATTGTGCTTCAGGAGCCAAGGCCACGGGCACCTTTACGGTCCCGTCTGTGTGGGCAAGGGACTGCCCCACGGCCAGTGCAGGAGCCAGAGGCAGTCCCAAGGCAGGCCAAACTGTGCAGACCACAACACCCACCTCCAGGAACAATGTCATTGCCCATGACTCGGCCAGGCTCTCCACGCACAGTCCATTTCATCCCCAAGATTTCCGCCTGAGAGGTCTACTGTTCTTATTCCCATCTGCACTTGCAAGATGAGGCCCAGAGAGGCTGAGTGACTTGTCCCACATGACCCAGCTGGGAAGTTGCAGCGTCAGAATTTGAATCCAGGCAGTTCGGCTCTGATGGCCACTCTCTTAATCAGCTCCGCTTCCCTTGAGACAAAAATGGGTAATGGGGGCAGAGTCAAGACTGAGAGGTAGACAATGGTGGGAAAAGAGGAATGGGAGAGGAATAACGGGAGACGAAGGAAACAAGGAGAGACAAGGAAGGAAGAGAGGCCGAGGCGTGACTCGTCCAGGAGGGGCTCAGGCTCTCTGCTTACTTGGCCACAGCAGGGGCTCCCCTCCCCTCAGCGGCTGCCTTGCCACATGGACAGCACCTTCCCATCCGGCCTGTCCCCAGCCGCATCCTCCTCAGCGGCAGGCCACTCAGCTTCACGGAAACTCTCTTTCTCTAATTGGCATAGAAACTCACAGCCCTCCCTTTTCCTGTAGGTGGGGTTTCCATAGGAAAAAGCTGCTTCTCTGTTTCCCTGGCCTAGCAACTGTTTGGAAGTCAGATCCCCACATCCTGCTTCACTGGGTCAAGTCCCTCTTGGACCGACTCTTGTCCATCACTGGCTGACGGGGACCCACAGTGCCTCTGTACCGGGCCTCCCCTGGTAATTTTACCACATCGGTCCTTGCACCTCTCACATCTCTTCTGATGAAGATGGCCTTTCTTTCTGTTAGTTCCATTAGCTAATGATGGGACAAGGCTGTGCCAACAGGGCTGGGGGCAGGAGAACGGGGCTAATCAAGCCCCTCAGGAAACACTGGAGGACTCGCCCAGCCCCTGAAGGTCTCTAGCGGTTTCTGGATCTAGCGCACTCTGGCGGTAAGCATGATGCGACTTCTGTCACTTCTTCTGGGACTTTTGGGGCCAGGTGGCTACTTGTTCCTTTCAGGGGATTGTCAGGAGGTGGCCACTCTCACTGTGAGATATCAGGTGGCAGAGGAGGTACCGGCTGGCACCGTGATAGGGAAGCTGCCTCAGGAACGGGGCCGGGAGGAGGGGCCTGGCCAGGCGGGAGCTGCCTTCCAGGTCCTACAGCTGCCCCAGGGACTCCCCATCCAGGTGGACTCTGAGGACGGAGTGCTCAGCACAGGGAGGCGGCTGGACCGGGAGCAGCTTTGCCGGCAGCAGGATCCCTGCCTGGTGTCCTTTGACGTGCTGGCCACAGGGGAGCGGGCGCTCATCCACGTGGAGATCCAGGTGCTGGACATCAATGACCACCAGCCGCAGTTTCCCAAAGGTGAGCAGGAGCTGGAAATCTCTGAGAGCGCCTCTCTGCGCACCCGGATCCCCCTGGACAGAGCTTTGGACCCAGACACTGGCCCCAACACCCTGCACTCCTACACCCTGTCTCCCAGCGAGCACTTCGCCCTGGATGTCATTGTGGGGCCCGATCAGACAAAACATGCAGAACTGGTGGTGGTGAAGGAGCTGGACCGGGAAATCCACTCATTTTTTGATCTGGTGTTAACTGCCTATGATAGTGGGAATCCCCCCAAGTCAGGCACCAGCTTGGTCAAGGTCAGCGTCCTAGACTCCAATGACAACAGCCCTGTGTTTGCTGAGAGCTCACTGGCCCTAGAAATCCAAGAAGACGCTGCCCCTGGTACTCTCCTCATAAACCTGACCGCCACAGACCCTGACCAAGGCCCCAATGGGGAGGTGGAATACTTTCTCAGTAAGCACGCGCCTCCGGAGGTGCTGAACACCTTCAGTATTGATGCTAAGACGGGCCAGGTGACTCTGCTCCAGCACCTAGACTACGAGAAGAATCCGGCCTACGAAGTGGATGTCCAAGCAAGGGATCTGGGTCCCAATCCCATCCCAGCCCACTGCAAGATTCTCATCAAGGTTCTGGATGTCAATGACAATGTCCCAAGCATCCACATCACGTGGGCCTCCCAACCATTGCTGGTGTCCGAAGCTCTTCCCAAGGACAGTTTCATTGCTCTCATCATGGCCAACGACCTGGACTCAGGAAACAATGGTCTGGTCTACTGTTGGCTGAGCCAAGAGCTGGGCCACTTCAGGCTGAAAAGGACCAATGGTAACACATACATGCTGCTAACCAACGCCACACTGGACAGAGAGCAGTGGCCCCAATATACCCTCACTCTGTTGGCCCAAGACCAAGGACCCCAGCCCTTATCAGCCAAGGAACAGCTCAGCATTCAGATCAGTGATGCCAATGACAATGCACCTGTGTTTGAGAAAAGCAGGTACCAGGTCTCCACTCGGGAAAACAACCTACCCTCTCTTCACCTCATCACCATCAAGGCCCATGATGCAGACCTGGGTGTTAACGGGAAAATCTCATACCGCATCCAGGACTCCCCAGTTTCTCACTTGGTAGCTATTGACTCAGACACAGGCGAGGTCACCGCTCAAAGGTCACTGGACTATGAACAGATGGCAAGCTTTGAGTTCCTGGTGATTGCAGAGGACAGCGGGCAGCCCCAGCTCACATCCAGTGTCTCTGTTCGGGTCAGCCTCCTGGATGTCAATGATAATGCCCCAGAGGTGATTCACCCCATACTGAGTAATGGGAGAGCCAGCCTCTCGGTGCTTGTAAATGCCTCCACAGGTCATTTGCTGGTGCCCATTGAGAATCCCAATGGCCTGGGCCCAGCAGGCACTGACATACCACTACAGGCCACCCCCAACTCTCGGCCATTCCTTTTGGTGACTATCATAGCAAGAGATGCAGACTCGGGGGCAAATGGAGAGCTTCTCTACACCATTCGGAGTGGGAACGAAGCCGGTGTCTTCGTCCTCAACCCCCACCTGGGGCAGCTGTTCATCAACATCACCAATGCCAGCAGCCTCACTGGGAGTGAGTGGGAGCTGGAGATTGTGGTGGAAGACCAAGGCAGCCCCTCCTTGCAGACCCGAGCCCTGCTGCAGGTCTTGTTCATCACCAGTGTGGACCACTTGAGGGATTCAGCCCGTGAGCCAGGGGCCCTGAGCACATCGGTACTCACAGTGATTTGCCTGGTTGTACTGCTTGCCGTCTTTGGGTCGATCTTGGCTCTGATCACGTCTATCTGCCGGATGGAGAAAAAGGACAACAGGGCCTACAACTGTCGGGAGGCTGAGTCCACCTACCGTCACCAGCCCAAGAGGCCCCAGAAACACATTCAGAAGACGGACATCCACCTTGTGCCTGTGCTCAGGGGCCAGGTGGATGAGCCTGGCGAAGTCGGGCAGCCCCCCAAGCACGTGGGCGAGGAAGCAATGATGGAAGCAGGCTGGGACTCCTGCCTGCAGGCCCCCTTTCATCTCACACCGACTCTGTACAGGACTCTGCGTAACCAAGGCAACCAGGGAACGCTGGCCGAGAGCCGAGAGGTGCTGCAGGACACTGTCAACCTCCTTTTCAACCATCCCAGGCAGAGGAACGCCTCCCGGGAGAACCTGAACCTTGCCGAGCCCCAGCCTGCTGTAGGCCAGCCCCGCTCAAGGCCCCTGAAGGCTGCGGGCAGCCCCACAGGAAGAGTGCCTGGAGACCAGGGCAGCGAGGAGGCCCTGCAGAGCCCACCAGCCTCCTCTGCAACCCTGAGGCGGCAGCGGAATCTCAATGGTAAAGTAGCCCCTGAGAAAGAGTCAGGCCCCCGTCAGATCCTGCGGAGCCTGGTCCGGCTGTCTGTGGCCGCCTTTGCGGAGCGGAACCCTGTAGAGGAGCTCACCGTGGATTCGCCTCCTGTTCAGGTACCTCTCTCTCTGGTCACCCCTGGACCACCATGAACAGCATCAGACCCCATTACCCTCACATACATTCCTTAGGCTCACCAAGTACCTTAGGATGCATTTGGGTGCAGTGGTTCAGCTCTGGAGTCAAAAGAATTTAGCTGTGTGATCCTGGACAAATGACTTACTGTCTCTGAGCTTTAGTTTCCTTATCTATAAAGCAGGGATGACAGTAAGAGCATCTGCCTCACAGAATTGTCACTTAATTCCTATTGAGCACTTACTCAGAGCACCTGGCACAAGCAGACACACAGCAAAGGCAGTGATTAACAGTACCTGCTTTCATCTCATTTGGGCAATTTTCCCTGTGAAGCAAGCTGGCATGGGCATTACTGCCCCCGGGTCTCAGGGGCTGCCTGAGACCCCAGAGCTTGCCAGCTAGGCCTGCTGGGTAGGGCAATGGAAACAACCTTGGGACTTGGGAGTTTGGCAGATCTAGGTTCAAATTTCAGCACAGTCACTTTAGGAGCTGGGCAACTTTATATTATTTTCTTCATCTATAAGATAGGAGTTGTGATACCAAACTTACCTGTGTCTACCTCCCAGGGGGTTGAAGATTAAATGGGAAGATGAATGGCTGTGTCCAGTGACCTAGGGTTTACTGGACACAAATGGGAAAGCTTTTTCTGGGATGGGGCCTGATCTCACACCCATGTCAACTCCTCTGAACCCCAGATCATTTCCCTGTGCCCAAGGCACACTTCTGTCGTGAGCCAGGCCATCAGCTCATGTTTCCTGCAGAGCAAGGACACAGCTTCCTTCCCCCACCTCTTCCCCAGGAAGCCACCTGGAGGTGGCCCAGCTGCTCTTTGAGGAGTCCTGCCCTGGCTCTATGCAGCCCCAGAAGTGTTGCCCAGAGTCATTCATTCATTCACCTATTCATTCATCAAATGCTTATTGAATAAACTCTTTGTGTTAAATATGGTGCTGGTGGTTGCCAGAGACAGCAGAGAGCAGGCCCTGTGGGTGACCATATTGAAAGAGAGAAGGGCACCCAGGTGAGATCGACTTAAGGGTAAGAGGCAGCTTGCCTAATGCTTGTGTCTTTCCAATAGCACAGTGCTGCAGTGGAGTCAGATCTGGGTTCCAATTCCATCCAGCCCTGCCTCTAATTGCTAGATAGCTCCTGTGAGTCTCAGGTGCCACATCTGCAAAATGGGTATAAGAGCATCCTTTTCCTTGGGTTACTAAAGAATGACCTGAGATTAGATACCACTGGACAGTTCATAAGTGCTTATCCTGAGATCTATTACTAAGTGATTTATAGACTTTCACTCATTTAATCCTCATATACACAACCAACACATGACCTGGGTCTTGTTATTATCCCCTGATTTATTGCTGAGGAAACTGAGCCTCAGGATTCCTTAAGGTAGGATGGGAAATGGAGCAGGGGAAGATTTAGGATTTGAACCTGAGTCTGACTCGAGTCTGATTCTAGCTGTGAAATGACCCTGAATGACAGCACATCACCTAGGGGCTGGCACTCAAGGAGTGTCCCTGAAGTATCGACTGTCACTCGAGAAAAGGGAGACAGATACTTTAGGAGGGCTTCTGGGCCTGGGCCAGGAGGTGGGAACGGCCCTGAGGTGGGCAGTGGGGCCCTGACACTCCCAAGTCACAGTGAAACCCCAGTCCCAGCCACCTCCCCTTCCAGACCTCCTCTGAGGTCAGCCCTTTCTGTCACAGCTGCCCAAAGGGCGGAGGGATCTCCTCAGAGGGGAGGTAACCTGGGCCCGGGAGGCAGACACAACATTTCTAGGAGTAACAGCCCAAACCCCTGGACTCTGTGGAGCATTTTAAACTTTCAAACCACCTAATTAATCCTGACAAGCCTGTGAAGGAGGCTGGGTAGTATATTTAGATTCACCTTAGAGATGAGGAAACTGAGATCTGAGTACCTCTAAAAACCTGCCTGTCATCACACAACAAGCTAGAAACAACTTTGACTTGGTCTGTTGCCTCCCTCATAAGAGCCTGTGCGGCCTGGCCCTGAACATCTCACCCACCCCTGTTCCATTCACCAGCCTTTCTGAAACTCCACTGTCTCCTCTGGCCTTTCAGCTTGAGCACCTTCTGACTGACCTTTCACCCCTCACCCAGACCCTCACACTCTCTCCACTTGCTAACCCTCTATGGAAACTCCAGGTCTCAGTACAGGGGCCTGTGATGCAGTATGAACAGAGAAAACATTTGTTGAAATAAGTGAATGACTTCCCCCTGTAGCTACACCCCCCAACACACACAACTCCTTCCTTGTTCTAAATTGGGTGAGGGGCTTTCATCTGCTCCACTTGACCTCTATCCTTTCCCAACTCCGATGTAACCCCCCATAGTAGCCCACATGCCCTATCTCCCCTGACTGTCCTCCCAGGCAGACTGGGAGTTCCCTGAGGGCAGCGACTGGGCCATGATCTCATTCTTACTCCCATAGCAAGCACAGGCCCTGGCACAAACAGGCCCTCATTAAATACTTGTCGAATGAATGAAAGGATGAATAAATGATTCAAAGACACCCTCTGCCTCCTTATAACATAGTTACATCTGACCCACCAACATTGGCTGAGTGTTTGAATACTGCTGAAGAGGGGGATACAACACTTTAAGATGATCCTTATTAAAGTAATAATACATTTATAGTCAGGAAATGCCTTTTCCACACCAATCTCACAGTGTCCACCGGGGGCCGGTCTCATGGGGTCCCCCAGAGGACCCTTATTCTTTCTCTCGGACACCCAGGTCCCGGGAATCTGTAGTTGACACAAAGCCAAGCAGGGAACCTGCCTGCACATGTCCCTGCCTCCGTCACCATCACCGTTCACCATCCCCCAACCAATCCACAAACATCTGAAGCTGGAGGAAAGACTATAAAAAGAAAGCGCCGGCATTGAGGGAAACATCCGGTGAGGAAGTGTGCTGGGTCGGAATTGTGTGGAGTCAACAGATTTTTCCTGTCTTGTAGCAAATCTCCCAGCTGCTGTCCTTGCTGCATCAGGGCCAATTCCAGCCCAAACCAAACCACCGGGGAAATAAGTACTTGGCCAAGCCCGGCAGCGGCAGGTAAGCAGCACGTAGCCCCAACTCTGGTTTCTCAAGCCCCCTCCCCACCAGCCTGCCCTCACCCCTGCAGCCTCTGTGCTGCAAGGAAGGGTGAGCACATTCCAGATGCTGCTCCCCTGGGAGACTGCAGCGAACAGCATCCATCCCCCCACCCAGACAGATTGGTCCTGGAGCTACTGTATTAATAGTATTTACAGGACCCAGAGTCAAGGAAATGACTTCATCCCCGAGGCTCTATCTGTCCTCTGACTTCAGAGGGACTAGACTATGGACTTTAAATCTATAACGTTCAGCCTTCTTGCTCTTGACCCTTAAATATAATATGAAGGTTCCTGGCTGAGGATATGGGTATGTGGGTGTGTTTCTTTGGGCTGTCCTAGAATTAAAGAGACCTCAAGAGGACAACTAATTTAACTCCCTCTTGTTACAGACGGAGAAACTGAGGCTCTAAGTAGTTTGATCCTACCCAGCTACGTAAACTTGAGTAAGTCAGATCAAGCCTCAGGCCTGCAGTTTCTCATCTGTGAGATGGAGGTCGCCACTTCCTTGTAGTGATGGGGTAAGAATTTAGTGACCACAAGTGTTCTAAGCCTGTGGCCCAGTGCCTGGAACAAAGGAGGTATACAAACAATGCTAAGTCCTTTCCCCTTAAAGTGAATTTGCTCAAGGTCAAATGACCAGTGAGTGGCAAAGCTGAGGCTGGCTCTCAGGACACTGACTTCCAGTTCAGTGCTCTTGCTGTGACAACTTATAGTCATTTTGTTTGGTTGGTTTTTGGCAAAAATAGCTAGAAATGCTGTAGAGTAGGGGTGAGCACACACACTCCAGAGTCACCTCAGCCTGCCTTTGAAATCTGACTTCATTACTTAACCTGTGAAAACCTTGTGCAAGATGCATAATCTTACAAGTCTTGGTTTTCTCATTTGTAAAATGAGGATGATAACAAGAGAAGCCCTTACAGAAGTGAAAGGTTTGATGAGAAGGCGAATATACCTTGCAAAGCATATGTCTGACTCAGAGTAATTGCTCAATAAACATTAGTTGTTGTCATTACTTGCAAACTTGCCACCTTCCTGCTGAAATGGCCATAGAGAAAAAGCAGCAAGGACTCCAGGCCTTACAGGCTGTTAGGGAGCCTTCCCAGATGCTGGGATGAGAAGCCAGGCCTGCCCACTGTGCCGAGGTAGTCCCAGGAACTGGCCTCCTCAGTGATAGAGAGGGGCCATAGGAGGAAAGGCCAGGGAGACAGCAAGAGATCCCATAGTAGACTCTTAGTAGTTTTGGGATGCCTTACCTCAGCTGCATCCTCTATTGACCTGCTCTTCTGGTCTGGGATTTAGCCTCAAACAAGGAGGAGGGAACATTCAGTCATTCAGTCCACCAGGTATTTATCAAGCACCTACTATGTGCCAATCTCTGTTCAGAGCACTGGTAAGAGAGCAGGGAATGACGCAGACAAAAATCCTTGCCCTTGGAGACCTCCCTGATGGTCCAGTGGCTCAGACTCCGCATTTCCAATGCAAGGGGCTCAGGTTCGATCCCTAGCCAGGAAACTAGATGCCACATGCTACAACTAAGACCTGGAATAGCCAAATAAGTAAATAAAAATAAATGCTAAGAAAAAATAAAACCCTGCCATCACTGGAACTCATACTTGGATGGAGGGATGGAGAGATGGAAGGGTGACTGCGCTGAATCAACCAAGGTTTACTAAACTCCTACTCTGTACTAGGTAATGAGAAGGAATGGAGGGACAATGGTGAATAATATCTGTGCATTCAGTCACTTCTGTTTGCTGAGTGCTTACAACACTGTGCTAAGGCCTTTACCTGTGACACCTCATTTTACTCCCACAATGCCCTGTAAGGGGGATGTTATTTATTGCTCCCATTTTACAGAAGATGAAACAGACTCAGAGTAGGCAAGAGGGCTGGGATCAAGAAACCCAGGTTGGTCTGACTCTGAAGCCTGGGCTGGGAACCCAGTTCAGTTTGCAGATGAATGAATGCTGGCATTAATAGCAGAATATTCATAAGCAGGAATGAATGAATTTGTGTGTGAATTTCCTCACTGGTGGAATGGGTTGGCTTCCTTTGCAGGAGTGCAATCCCAGACACAGATGGCCCAAGCACCAGGGCTGGTGGCCAGGCAGAACCAGACCAGGAAGAAGGACCCCTGGACCCTGAAGAGGACCTTTCTGTGAAGCAGCTGCTAGAAGAAGAGCTGTCAAACCTCCTGGACCCCCACACAGGTAGGAACTTCCCAGGGTCACCCTGACCGCACTTCTGCCCCTACAGTCTCTTCCTGTGCCCAGGCTTCAGAGGGCTGCTCCAATCCACTGCAGGGAAACACAGCCAGTCTATTTCTGGAGAAGACTATCAGCAACATTTTTTACTTCCCCTGGAGCTTTAGGTCTTCATTTGTTTAAAGACCAGATTTGCCTTTGATTATGCATTTAAAAAGTCATCAAAGAATAGTGAACAATTACTGAGCTCTTGGTGTGTGCCAGGTACTAAGGAAGCATCTTGTAGGCATTATCTCAAGTTAAGCTTCCACACAGTTTTCTGAGGTAGACATTAGGAGTTCCAACTTAGAAATTAGCAAACTGAGGCTCAGAAAGTAACACAGCCTGCCCAGAATCACCTAGCTCATCAGTGATGGAAGGGAAGTCAACCTGGGCCCACCTACCATTAGGGGACCTCTCTTTACTTCCTACACCACTCATCTGCATTTCTTTAATGTGTTTGAAGATCTCTTTACCATGAGAACTCAAGAATCTGCTAGCACCCCCATACCTCCCCCCCAACACACATCAGTCAGCCTCCTTCAAGTAACACACACTAAGTCTGACCTACACTGTGGTTTTTCTGTGGCACAGTTAATAATCTATTTCTCATCTGGACATATTCTGTGTGCTGAAGGCATGGCAGGGATTTCCCTTTCCTTGGTTAAAAAAATATAGCTAACATTTATTGAGTGCTTTCTGTGTGCTAGTTCCTCTTCTAAGTGCCTCATGAGAAAATCTTCTGAGATTGGGACTATTCATTATCCCCATTTCATAAAGGAAAAAAAAAAAAACAACTGAGGGGCCAGGGTTTTAATAATTTTCCCAAGGTTGTGTAGCCTATGGTTATTAACCCAGGCAGTGTGGCTCTAAATTAAAATTAAGTAAAATGAAATCTAATTAAAATTAAGTAAAATGAAAAATTCAGTTCCTCAGTCATACCAGCCATGTTTCCAGGGCTACATGTGGCTAATGGATATTGCTTTGGACAGCACAAATACAGAGAACTTTATAGGACTGCATTGTCTAGAATGTAGAGCTATGAGGTCCATTCCAATAACCAATAGCCATGTGTGAAAATGGCTGGACCAGCTGAGATGTGATAGAAGTATAAAACACACTCCAGAGTTTGAAGACTTAGTATGAAAAAATAAGCATCTCATTAATAATTTTAAAAATATTGATTACATGATAAAATGATATTAAATATAAAAAACTTACATGAATTAATTTCACCTTTTCTTTTTACTTTTTAAATCTGGCTATTAGAAAATTTCAGATGACCTCAGTGCTGGTGTTATAGCTCTCTGCCCCAGCTTTGTTCGGGAACCTGTGGGCTTCGTTCCCACGTGGTCCTGATTCCTCATAGCACAGAGGGCAAGGAGCACAGGAGGATGGTAACAAGTCGGGGAATGAACAGCACAGCAACCGTAGCGGAGCCTGCGCTGCCCACAGGGTGGACCGTGATGGGGCTACTGGTGAATGTGCCCGACACTGGGGTCTCAGCCGCACCAGATAAAAGCCCCGCCGGAGGATGTGATGATGATCATATTTTATTGGCTGCGTGAGCTCATTGCATCCTCATAGCCACCTACAAGATAAGTGTGACTATCTCACCACTTTATAAGAGAAAAAAAAGAGGCTCAGGGAGATTAAGCAAGTTTTCCAAGTTCACACTGCTCATAAGCTGCAAAGCTAGGAAATCAAACCCTGGTCTGCCCAGTGCCCACCTGCCTCGGAGTGAATTCACCATCATGTTTCAGCCATTCTCCTACACTCCACTGATTTTCTCATTCTAAGCTTCATTCCTTCTGAAGCTCTCTGACCCTTGTACAAGGAAAAGCCTGATTCTGTAACACCAGAAGAGTTTCAACCTTATTACCCCAGAGTCTCAGGGAACTAAGGTTTACATTTCCCAAATGTCCAGGGTTAATATTTATGTTCATTCAATCATTCAATAAACATTCACTAAGCCCTGGGTGTGGGCTGGACCAGTAGGAAAGGGGCTGACCCTGCCTCACAGCCTGCCTAACCCCGCACTGACAAGGCAAGAACAAGACTCATTTATCAATAGAAACAGCATTTAGCTGTATTTTGGAATAACTGTTCAAAATCACAAAAGTAATATTTGGTTAATAGAGACAAATGTAGATAAACAAAAAGGGAATAAATCATTTCTGCCCGGGGCAATTTCAGCTAACACTTTGACTTATCCCTTTCCAGTCTTTCACTCTATGCACAGATTTTAAACCGGCTCACCTTAAGTATTAAATACATGTTAAAGTAAATGTTGTGCTTTTTTTTTTTTTAAAGATACAGATGCTTAACCACAAGGCCTATGCTTTGTCTCCTCTGCCCTGGCCTCTATCACTGGGCCTGGGACTGGTTTCCTAAGACAGGATTTTCTGTTGAAGAGATGGCAAAAGGAGAAATGTGATGGTGGGATTTGGGGTCAGGGGGACACTTTTTCACTGCCCTGTCCCTTTCCTGGGACAGCTCTTAGGCGGCCAGCCCCTTCACAGGGTTTCCTGCAGCTTGAGAGGCGAAGGTTGCAGTGTCAAGAGCATGCGGTGTTGAGAGTGAGTGACAGTACAGACCTTAGCAGGCCAGGGAAACCAGAACCACAGGTGAGCACCTAGCATCCAGGGAGAGAGGAAGGGCAAGCTCTCCAGACAGTGGGTCTCAGTGGTACAGTTACAGGGGGCTTCCAATCATCAGACCTGTGGGTCAAATCTGGCTTTGGGTGCCTAGTAGATGAAGGACTGAACTTCCTGGAACTTGTTTCCTCATCCATAAAATACTCTTGACTTCAAAGGTGTGTGTGGAGGTTAAATGAGATAATTATGTAAATTTCTTGGCACAGAAGTACTTAATAAGCGGTCACTATTATATTAGTATTATGAATAGGAAAGGAAGGCAGCACCAAGCCAGGAACTACAGCATTAGCTAAAAAGGGGAATCCCTCCAGCGCCCCCATGCTCAGCTAGTGGTGTCTGTCCTGAGGGAGTGAAAATCCGGGCTGTTCAGGGATGGATGGAGGCCACCTAAACCCGAAACGCCCCCGGAGACTGGGAGATGCTTGAGAAAGAGGCCAATTTCTAATTCTAGGCCTTCCTCCTCCCGCGGCCGCGTCCTCACTCCAGCTCACGAGCGAACCTCAGTCGCTGCCTTCCTGCCTTCCGACGCGCTTCCCTGTCAGAGCCTCTTCCTTCCCGCCCCCCTCCGGCCGCCCCATCGGTCCCCCCCCATTTCCCTTCCCTCCTTTGTCTGGCGCCCCGCCCGTCCGCCCGGGGCTCCGCCCTCACCGCGTCCCCTTCGCCCCCTGCAGGCCTGGCCCTGGACCGGCTGAGCGTCCCCGACCCGGCCTGGATGGCAAGACTTTCTTTGCCCCTCTCCACCAACTACCGTGACAACGTGTTCTCCCCGGACTCTGCGACCTCGGAGGAGCCCAGGACCTTCCAGACGTTCGGCAAGGCGCCCGAGCTGAGCCCGACAGGCACGCGGCTGGCCAGCACCTTCCTGTCGGAGATGAGCTCGCTGCTGGAGATGCTGCTGGAGCAGCGCCCCGCCGTGCCGGTGGAGGCCGCCTCCGAGGTGCTGCGGCGGCTCTCCGTCTGCGGGAGGACCCTCAGTCTAGACCTGGCCACCAGCGGGGCCGCGGGCTCCGAAGGCCCCACGGGCCTAGCTGGAAACAAGGGGGCCGAGAGCAGGACCAGCAGTGGCAGCAGCAGCAGCAGGGGCCAGTGGATCCAGGAACCGGGGACCCCGGGAGATGTTAGGAAGCCCAGGCCCTGAGGATTCTGGGACAGGAGCTGGTGTCTCTGTCTTTGAACTCACCGACCAGAGGTGGCCTGAGAACTTTAGGGTGACGGAGGCTGCCCCACAGAGCAGGCGGGAGCCCCAGGACAAAGAGCTGGCTGACCAAAGCAACCCGATGTTAAGTGCTGGCTCTACCGGTGGAATTTTTGGAGGAGGGAGGCAGTTTGTGGCTAAGTGTTTGCTGGCAAAACACATGGAAGAAGGGCACAGAGGGTTAATCCTCTTTGCAAAACAGATGCCAAGGAGCATCCCAAGCAGGAAGGAGGGCCTGGTTGCACACTGGAGGGTTGGGGACTGGATCCTGGGGCAACAGGCAAAGCTCTCTGACCTACTAATAAAGGAAAAGTAGTGGGTGGTTACCCTGTTTGCACCTGTCAGGAGGGCAAGGGAGGAGGGAAGAGCAGAGTGAGGGTTCTTTGTCATCCAGTCGCTGGCCGGAGCATCACCGTGGGCCAAGATGGGAGGGTGTACAGTGTCAGGTCAGCGGTGATGGACACAGGTACACTTGACCCTCACTCCCCTATTGCTACAGTACCAAATAATCCGCTTCCAGCTGAAAATTAAAGCTAAGAAAAGCATGAGTATTTATAGAGTATTAACAGGGGCCAGGCACCAGTCTTTACAATAGGATTTAATTTCATTTCCTCACAACCCGAGGAGGGGAGGTGTTATTATCCCCATTTCAGATACAAGGCCATGGGACTTGGGAGAAGCTGAGTGTCTTGCCCAAGATCAAGCAGAGAAAGGAGGCAGAGCCAGAAATTGGAACTAGGCTTGTCCAACACCAAAACCCATGCTCTTGACTTTGGCACTAGACTGCCAGCCAAGGAAAACAAAGGAAGAGCTACCACAGGTGGGCTTTTGCCAGAGTGGACTTGCCTGAAATCCCCTCAGGAAAAACATTGAAAAGTATATTTCCAAAGCCTCTCAGGCTGCACATCTCTGCTCTTCTGAGCACAGAATGAGAGGGACTTGTCACTGACCTGATGCAGGCTGGGCCTCTGCAGACTCCTGTCCTTCCCTAGCAAGCAGCCCTTCAGGTGCAGAAGTCATCTTTCCAGACCCACTGATTGTGGGTAAACCTTCCTCTGTCACAGCAGTGAATTCAGGCCCTAGAGGACAGTGTGTGAACTGGGTCTATGAAATTGACACTGACAGCAGCAAACCTTCCAGGGGAGGAGGGGATGAAAAAAAACAGCAAAATATTTTCCCAAGGTTTAGTCTATTCAGCTTCTCAACAATGTGGAGGCTCTCCCTGATACTAAAGAAAAAAATTTCTGTGCCTCTCCTTTCGTCCTTTTCCGGAGCTCAGAACACATGTTCACTGTTCACTGAAAGGTGCCAACCATACTCCCATCTAGGGATAATGAAAATCATCCATACTTGGAATGTCGTGAGGCATCATCATTACATTATCCCATTTTACAGATGAATAAAATGGGGCCCCCAAAATGCTTCAGGAGCTCTGGGAGCAGGGTCTCTTGGTCTCTGACATCTCACTCCAGGGCAGAATAACCTCTTTACAAGATCTATGATTTGCAAGCTGTTTGGTTCCCCAAGCCAATGAAAGAGGCTGGGGGACACCAAGCAGGTAGGGTCTCCAATCTGAGCAGCAAGGCACCTGGCCCAAAGTAACACTTGATGAATACTTGTTGAATGGAAGAAAAAATGAAACAGTGGGTACAGAAATGCTACAGGATTCCCTTTTCTCTATATTGGAGCTCCAGGTATAAGACTTCATTAGAAAAGAGAGAAAAAAAAAAAAAACAAACAGGTTCCATTACATGAAAACAGTCTGAAAACCATAGCACTGGAGTAGACAGTGCTCACCCCCAATCACTAGTGGATTTTCAGTGCAGAGCTGATGTTGGGAGATGGAGAGAAGAGATGAGAAGAGGAGATGACCTAAAGAAACTGGAACCATTGCTCACAATTGGATCATTGCCTCCCTCTAGTTCAAAAGACCTAAATCTGTAGTCCTTGGAACCCCTGCATACTAGGCAAAACTTTGTGTACAGGCTTTTTTTCTAGGCAGAAGATACAGAGTTGTCAGATTTTCAAAGGAACATGTGACCTATAAAAAAGGTAAGCAGCACTGCTCTAAATCACTAAACCTCCACAGACAGGCAGTTTTAATCACAAGGAGTCTGAACGCTTTATTGCCAAAGAAATAGCAAGGCAGAAAGGACTGACTGGCCCAGAGCCACACAGCAGGCTTGTGGCAGAGCTAGCTTCTACATCTGAAATTCAGATGATGTTCTTTCTGATATATCAAGGGTCCTTAACCTGAGGTTCCTGGTCGAGCTTTGGGATCTAAGGATCTGCTGAATGGCATGCAAAATTGGGAGGATGCGTACTTTCCCATGAGAAGGAGACAGTGCTTTCATCTGATTCTCAAAGGGGTCTGTGACCTAAATAAGATTAAGGACCACTGTGATCCTCGATTCCCCACAGAATCTGGAGAACTTGTAGGTAGAGCTGTTTCTGAGGCAACCGACCTTTGATCAGGGCTGGGGTGCATGTTGGTGAGCCTTGGTGCTCTTGCCCAAATCTTGCAACCCCTCCAAGGTCTGATGCCAGCCCTTTCCCCCAAGAAACAGTTGAGAGTGAGACAGTGCGTATGCTGATAGAACTAAGTGTGCTGAACGGAAAGGTTACAGAAACTTCTTGACATCAGCTGAGATGTCAGAGCTGAGGCTTTGGACATGCTCAAACATCTTTCACCAAGATGGGCTCTGTCCCCCGGGAGACTGAAGGAGCAGGCGAGCTAGCGAGCACTCAGTTAAATGTCGTCTTAATTTGGAAAGCGCAGGGGGACATTTTTTTCTATCAATAGTCAGCCATTCTCCAGCACTAGGAGCGCCACAACGCAGTGCTCACTTGGAGCCCGGGGGCAGTTTCGAGATTGACAGGCAGCCTCCCTGTCTGTCACCCAACTTCAGCTTGGCAGCTCACTGACCCTACCTCTCCTCTGACTGAAATGAGAGGGATATGGCAACTACCACCCTTGGGACTCTGGAGAGAACCGAATCCCCAACACAGCAAGACAGGAAGGGGAGGGGAAGTTTCAGCACAGGCTCAGCCTGGCACGCAGTGTGCACCTAGAAAATAGGTCAGTATTTTCTAGTCCCGACTGAGTAAGTGGGTACAACATAGTGAGTCAGGGGTGGGAGGCATGATCAGAAACATTCATTCAACAAACATTTTGTATTTATGAGTAATTACAAAGGGTCAGAAGTAGCACTAGGAATGGCAGTGGGGGGAGGGGTACACAGACTCATTTAAATATTTTAAAGCAATTCCTATGTGTTGGGTAGTCTTGGCACTGGCTGATGTCAGGTGGAGAGAAGATAATGCATAGAATCACTCATTCACTGAATGAAATTTACTGAACATTTGCTAAATGCCCTGTACTGAAGATAGAATGAACCAAACAGTGTCTGCAGTTTCAGTGAAAAGTTAAAGTGTTAGTCATGTCTGACTCTTTGTGACCCCATGGACTATAGCCCACCAGGCTCCTCTGTCCATGGAATTCTCTAGGCAAGAATACTGGAGTGGGTAGTCATTCCTTTATCCAGGGGATCTTTCCAACCCAGAGATTGAACCCGGGTCTCCTGCACAGTAGGCGAATTCTTTACCGACTGAGCCACCAGGGAAGCCACAGCGGCAGGGCCCTCTGAAAACAGCGTCTCCAGATAAGGAAACTGAGGCAGCAGGGCCTTGGCAAAAGGGCTCACTACTGAGGGCACCAGGGCTCCAACATTGGGTCATTTGGACCCAGGTTGGCCCTGCTAACAGGGGCCACCTCCCTAGCCTCCCCTCACATTTCCTTTCAGGGCACTGACAATGAGTCATTAATAGAGGAATTTTAATGGCAAAAGCACAGCGGTTCCAGGGGCTGCGAGGAAGCCCATCCCCTGGGGCTGTACAGAGACCGCAGGGACTGAAACAGCCGAGGATTTTTGGTCCCTTGACAACATTCCTCTCAAGACTCTCCATCCTTCCTTCTCCACAACGGGAGCTTAAAAATATCCCCCCTCTGTATCTGGCATGCCACATTGGATTAGTACTTAATTTGTAACAACCGAGGTGGAGGGAGAGCCCTACCTGGCCATCACCACAGGAGGCCCAAGGTCCCCAGACTGTCTGAACTGCCCCTTGGCCCCAGGCATGACCAGAGGAGCTGATAATCAGAGAACCCCCAGGGACAAAAGGAGGGTAAGAGGCTGGGAAGCGTGGCTCCATGGAAAGGCAGGAAGTGACACTTTACACAGGGGTGCCCCAGGAAGGCTCACCAGCTATTTGAGGGGAGCTGGGCTCTGCCCAGCTCTATGAGGGGAGCACCCGGTTAACCAAGTTCTTTACTGCAGGACTTCTTGGAACCTTGAATATGCTGATGTATATTGTGAATCTATAAAAAGGGGATGTCTAGTGCAGCATTTCCCAAACTTATCTGACCACAGAAACCTTTTTTTTTTTTTTTGGCAGAGAGATGAGTGCGCTGCCCAGCTTCCAACCCTGAGCTTTAACCAGTGTGTATCTTGAGCCCTTACCTGCACAACAGGGCCTCATGCTAAGTGCTGAGGATACTGGAATCCAAAGAAAAAGTCCCTGCTTCCAAGGAACCATCTGTGGGAGGAAGTCACAGGAGGGGACCAGGAGGGTGAGGCCCGTGTATAGGGCAACCCTGGAAAGTGAGTAGAGGGCAGGGGAGACGCAGGAGCTGGAGGAAGCTTAGGGCTCCAGTGGCGAGACCACTAGAAGTGGGAGGGGGTGTGGCTGGCAGAGAGAGAAATGTGGAGAACTCCCCTCCCCAGATCCTCCCCACTTGGAGCTAGCCATGCTGGGTGGTCTTTTCCATTTGAACAGTTTCTAGGGGCTTGGTCCTCAGTCTCTTCCCACCCCGCACCCTCACCACATCTCTGCTATTGAACTTGGGCTAACATCCAGAAGCCGGGGAAGAGCTATGCACAAATTCAGTAATTGGAGTCATTAGCGTTGACTCAGAAATCATTTTTTTCTATGTCGCTCTCTTGGAGAAGCTTTTAAGACCCTTTAAATTGGTTAATGGAGAGTTTAGATATGAGAATGGAGCCTCAGCTTTCAGCTTCCCCTGCCCGTCTCCCTGGCTTTCCCCAACATACTCAAGGGCAAGAGTGATGAGATAATCTCCAGTATCTCTTTTATTAAACTCCCATCCATTTCTGGCACAAACCTTTCACAAACGAGGATCTCGAAATCTACACTCTCTGGTACCAAGACTCCTGGGGCTCAATCTCCCTCCTGTCGGCAGGACGAAAATAAGGCTTTCACATAAAATTTCAGTGAGAACTGTGCGAAAGAGCCCTGGGCCAGGGGTCAAGAGGCAGGATCCTAGTCCTGGCCTGATGACTCACAAACCCATGGAAACAGGGCATAACTCTGCCTCCTCGGGCCTGAGTGTGCACCAAGGGCCTTTCGCAGTGAAATGTCCCACCTCAGCCCTGGCGGGTAGGAGGGCAGACACCGCTGCCCTTGGTCTATAGTTGAGGAAACAACACAGTGAGTCAGGCCACTGCTTCGAAGGGATGTGGCCAGAACCTGGGTCTTTATACACTTCCCTCTTCTTGACTGTGCTGGCCAGGTACTTAAGGTTCTTTGGGGAGGCAGGTGGATAACTGGCCTCTTCTTTGGGATTCAAGATGTGGTATCTCTCTGAGAACTCGCAGGCTCCATCTTTAGGGCTGAGTGAAGTGTGGAGGCCTGAAAAAGTCAAACAGTTACATCAGGCATTTGGACACTAAGCTCCTTCCTTCTAAATCAAAGGTGAAATGGAGACAATTGTGGATCCAGTGGAGATGAACAAAAGCAACATGATTCAGCATTTCCTGAGCTGTAGGCGTTTGCGGAACCACCCCATGACTTTTGCCACCTCTTGGGATCTGTGCTCCCTTTATGCAATGTCAAAGGTTTTTCTCGAACTTGATTCACTATTTTTTAATATCTGTGAAACTATAATATGCTAATCACATTTTATAATATATCTTAACAATACAAATACTAAAACAAAAAGATATTAGTTTGAATGCTACCTAAAATCCTCTTGTGAACCACCGGAGGCACACACATCAGATGCTGGCAAAAAATGATGTAGTCTGAACCTGAGGAAACTGAGGCCAGGCCATGGGGAAGGGAAGTGATTTCTCAAAGACAAAGGCCAAGGCGAGGACCAGGGTCTCTGGCCCCTTCAGTATAATGTTTTCCCCAGGTCAGTGAAGGAATCTTTTATGCACAGACCAGAAATGACTGTGAATGCATCCACAGCTCATTTGTGGGCCTCTGAGAAATGATTGGAGTCATCTATTAGCCATGTACTTGAAATGGCTCAAAAACCTACACTCCCACGGAATTTCCACCCCAGAAAGGGATACTGACACCCTATTTTTGTTGCCATCTCACCTCCTCCCTGCCCGCCCCGCCCTCCAGCACCAGTGAGAGGTCCTGGTGACTGCATCTTATCTCACCTTAGCCAAAACCCAGTCTGACGAGACTCCTTTCCAAGGGGTAGGGGTGTCGGGGGATGGCCCTGCTGGGGGCTCCAGGGCTGGCTCGGAGATGCCCGCTTCTACAGAGGAGGCCAAGGTTCCCTGTGCTGGAGGCGTGTGGCAGGCAAGAGGCTCCTGCCAGCAGGCTCCTGTTCAGGCTGCAGAGAGAGGGGCTAGAAAACGACTTCAGTCCTCTCACTGCTAGGTCGCTGGGCCCTGGGGCTGTGAGGAGAGGGGAGAGCAACTCTTACCTTGTGTTCTTGGACTTCTACTTTGGAGCAAGGGTTTCTTGAAGGACTTGGCTCCCCTGGCATTGTTCACCAGGTCAGCCAGAGTGAGTCAGGGGTGAGCAGGGCTCCCAGAGCCCTAGACCGTAAGTTAGGGCCTGGAGGCAGCCTCAGGAGAGTGTCTCTCCTGACGAGTCATCTGAGAGGCCACCATGTATTCAACACCTACTATGCGCCAGGCTATGCTAAGCCCTTGGCTGTCGTCTCATTTAATCCTCAATGAGTTTCCAGAGATTGATTCCAAGATGGCAGAGTAGAATGACATACCCTCATCTCCTCCTGTGAGAGTACCAATAACTAGCTGTTGAACAATCATCGACAGGAGGACGTGGGAACCCACCAAGAAAAGATATCCCACATCCAAAGACAAAGGAGAAGCCGCAATGAGATGGTAGGAGGGGACACAATCACAATAAAATTAAACCCCATACCCGCCAGGTGAGTGGCCCACAAACTGGAAAATAACTGTATCACAGAAGTTCTCCCACTGTTGTGAAGGTTCTGAGCCCCTTCAGGCTTCCCAGCCCACGGAACTGGCAAAGGGACTGGGAATCCCCAGGAAATCTGACTTTGAAGGCTGGTGGGATTTGATTACAGGACTTCCACAGTACTGGGGAAAACAGAGACTCCACTCTTAAAGGACAGAAACAACCTAATGAGTTTTCAGAGGTGAAGAAACAGAGGTGCAAGTACATGCAATCCAAGTTCAGTGACAGAGCAGGGGTTAAAACTCAGGTTTGATCTGTCAGACTCAAAAAGCTGGGCTCGTACACACCACTGGAGCAGGAAGTAACAGAGAGACAGAAGGCTACCGTCACCTGCTTCTCTATCGCAGCGTACGGAGCTCAGGGAGGGACCTGATGGCTGTGATTCTCGTCTGTACCTGCTGCCTCCGTGGAGAAGAGGGCCCGCAGCCTCTCCTGGGCGGGCGTGTTCCCCAGAGCTGCTGACTGCTGGTAACATCTCATGGCCTCTCCCAGACTCCTCTGTACCCCAAGGCCCTTCTCATAGCAAATTCCCAAGTGGTATCTGCTCTGTGAGTCCTAAAGGAAGACACGGACAGGAAGGACTGAGAACTGAAACGCTGGGCAGGAGGAAGGTGCAGCAGTCAGCAGGCTGGCGCTTCACGCCCACAGGGTCAGGCCCAGCCCCGACTCCCTTACTGGACCAAGGGATCTCAACTCTGAAGAGCCAGAGACCCAGAACAGAGGAAACAGGGATCCCTCCACCCAGAGTGATTCCAGCCAGAGCAGTGTGGAAACTTGCTGAGGATGGTACTGAAAGTGTGCAGAAGCAAAGTCTATGAGAGGCACTCAGTCCTGCTGTGGGAGCACAAGGAGTCAGGCCCCTAGGTTTTCCTGAAAGAGCCAGGAGCTGTTTCTCCTGATAGAGGGTAGAGGCTGGGCTTCTGCAAGCCCTGTATGCCTTCCTGATCTCTACCTGGACGGTTACAAAGCCTACGTTACTGAGAATGTGTTCCTCCTCCTTTGAAAGGTTAAAACGCTTTTATCCCTTTGCCTTTGGCTCTGGGTCCTCTCTCTCTCTCTCGCTGAGAACTAGCAGTATCAGGTAGGCATTAGGAACCCAGTCTGTACAGCCAGATTCCTGAGTTCCAGTCTTGGCTTCACCACTTCCCAGCTGTGTAACCTCAGACATGACAGTCTATGTCTCTGTGCCTGTCTCCTCATCTGTAAAGTGGGACTAATAACAGCACCAACCTTATTAACTCTGTGATTAAGATTAAATGTGTCAGTACATGCAAAGTGTCTAGATTAGTGTTATTGTTATCATACTTGTCACTGCCCACATCAATACTCTCTCCCTCTCTATAATAAATATTTTCATTATATTCAGTCTCCTAATCATGGTTCCATTTCTCTTCTGCCTTCTAAAGTCAAATTTCTGGAAAGTTCTGTAACATGTAGACCAGAATCTTTGTAATAAATACAGTAGACTCATGGCTACAGGCCAGGTTAGAACACAGTCAGGTCAAAATACCCATGCTGTTATGCACGTATGTGTTATACAACATCCCTTTGTGTACTTTTCCACCTGGCCTGCTGGGTGACTAACACAGGCCAGGGTGTCCCCAGGATTGTCCCTCACATGGTCCCGAGGCCCACCCAGCTCTAGGAAGGCTCTGCAGTTATTTCATGGAAAGGCAGGCACAGAGGCTGGTACTGTTTGGTGACACTGGTCCCCTTTTGACAGGTACTGCAGATACTTTGGGCTTCCCATGTAGCTCAGTGGTAAAGAATTCGTCTACCAATGCAGGAGAGGTGAGTTCAATCCCTGTGTTGGGAAGATCCCCTGGAGTAGGAAATGGCAACCCACTGCAGTATTCTTGCCTTGAAAATCCCATGGACAGAGGAGCCTGGCAGGCAAGTCCATGAGGTCACAAAGAGTCAGGCATGACTGAGCATACATGCCACCGCCGCAGATACTTTGGACAACACAGAGTGAACAGAGTGAAAAAGGAGTATATTCTGATGCCCAAGAGCTCACCGAAGCCATCACCATGTTGGCCAGAAAGCAAAGAGGAGCAGCAGCCCTTATGCAGGGAAATTCTAGTACATGGCCACTGCTGGCTTTAAATCAGGGCTCCTGGTCCTTCAAGATACAACTCAAAAAATATATACACTGGTCAAAGACACTTGAGGATACAGCAGACCCACAGATGTCTTTTCAGTGATTCAGTCACATAAAGCTTTGAAATTTCCTGCATTAAAAATATCTGTTTAACTCAATATTTCCTGAACCTAACTGAACATTTTTTCCTTGTATTATTTATGCTAACACTCTTTGGAACAGACTCTGGGTCATGCTACCTGGATGCCAATCCCTACTTCATAGACAACCAGACATCCTCTACTCCCAAAACTGCTCAATGTCTTCACCTCACCTGTCTTCTGACTTCCCTAGACTAAGTTCCTTGTGATGGTACACCTTTTATGTGTGCGCTTTTCAAAGTGCTTTCACATTTATTATCTCAGTTAGATCCTGATCCTCACAACAACCCTGTGAAGCAGTAGGCAGGTCCGGCAGGCATTATTACTCCAGTCTTAGAGATGAGGAAAATAAGTGACCAGTCCAGTAGTATGCTAGTAAATGTCTCACAACTAGCTCTCTAAAGGGAAAAGCCCAGCTGTGTAGCATTTGGCAATTCCATGGTGCTAATGCTCCCCCCACAGCTGATTTCAAACTAACGACAATTCTTCTACGCTGGTGTGAGCTGATACCAGCACACCACTGGACCTGCCCAAGGGGCACGCAGTAAGTTAGCGAGAGTTAAGGCTTAAAGCCGGCCCAATGCTCCTGTCAACCTTCTTCTAAGCACGGTACCCATTCCCAAATCCCTTCCTTTATCCAATTTGATCCCCATCATGCCTGGATATGGAGACCTCATACCCCATTGTTGGCTGCAAGCCAAAGATATTTCACAGCTCTCTGCTCATCCACGTAGGGCTCCTTGGTAAAAAGCACCCCGAGGAAAGCTTGGGCCTGTGGTCAAGGAGGAAGGAGAAAGGTATTCTGGTTACTGCCTAGTTCCACATGACCCAAGTACCCAGGAAAGACCCTACCAATGGCACTCACCTCCCGTAAGCCTGAGTCTGCAGCCCGCTTCAGCATGGACACTGCCCTCTGCCGCTCATGGTCCCACGAGGAGCCAGGGTCTTGTAGCAGGCACCTTGCATAACGGTACTGAGCAAGGTTGTGGCCCTGGCTGGCAGCCAATTGGTAATAAAAGGCTGCCTGGGGTGAGGGGAAAAACATCCAGTCAACTGAGAACTCTGTAGGCTGCATTTTTTCAGAATGAAGTTTTAAAAAATTATTTTAATTAAACAATATATAATCATTATATCAATAGATTAGTCAGAAAATACAAATAAGTCAAAAATAGAAACAAAATTCCAAGAAATCCTGCCTTCTGAAGATCATTCTCTGTTAATATTTTAGTGTACAGCCTTCCCCCATATGCTATAATATTAACATATATATAGACATTATATATGTATTCACACACACATATCTGTGTGTGTGTGTGTGTGTGTAGGGATAGAGAGAATTACACTTTTTGTAACCTATTTTTTTTTTCACTTAACACTACACCCTGGTGGCTCAGTGATAAAGAATCCACCTGCCAATGCAAGAGATGCAGGTTCGATCCCTGGTCAGAGAAGATCCTACATACTGCAGAGCAACTAAGCCTATGCGCCACAACTACTGAGCCGGTACTCTAGAGTCCTGGAGCTGCAATTACGGGAGCCCATGCACCCCAGAGCCCATGTTCTGCAACAAGAGAAGCCACCACAATGAGAAGCCTGTGCACTGCAACAAAGAGCAGCCCCCGGTCTCTGCAACTAGAGACAAGTCCATGCAGCAATGAAGACCCAGCACAGCCAAAAATAAATAAATAAAATAAATAAAACTGTTAAAAAAGCTGCTAGTTTAAAAAAAGTAATACACCATGAATACCTTCCCCTGTAAATAAATCTAGATATAGTACATCATTTTTAAGGCCAACATAGATGTTACTAACCAATTCTCTATTGGGGGAACTTCAAATTGCTTCCCTTTTTTGGGCCATCATATACAATTCTAGGAAATAACATTCTTATGTACAACATCTTTGCCTACCCTACTTTTTAGAATTAATTAATCCATTCATCAAGGTAACATTCTAGGTCATGAGGATATAGCTGCAAAGAAGAAAGACAAGGTCCCTGGCCTTCCTGTGTTTGGAGTTTAAATTCTGAGAAGCTGGAGACATTTATTTTTCCCTCCTGGCTTGGAGAGAGAAGCTGGACTTTCCCAAGCCCTGCCCCCTGCTCATTTCTGGAGGTCACTATGGGCAATGCAGCACATGCAATGGGCCTGGACGCAGGAGGAGGTGCAGTACCTTGCTGGGGTCCCTGGGGGTGCCCCTGCCATGCTCGTGACACAAGCCCACGTTGTACT
The DNA here is from genome assembly GCF_910594005.1 of Cervus elaphus. Lineage (NCBI taxonomy): Eukaryota > Metazoa > Chordata > Mammalia > Artiodactyla > Cervidae > Cervus > Cervus elaphus. The sequence goes on along the minus strand of NC_057823.1, from coordinate 54,300,199 downwards.
GTGCTTTGCTGTAGCCGCGGTCCGCTGCTTTCTGGAAGTAAGAAAAGGCTGCCATGTAGTCCCCATTCTTCATGTTCTCTGTCCCTGTAAGAAAGCACAGGGTGTAAACACAGCTTCCTCTGTGAACTTCCCCACATCCTTAGTCAGATACCCAGAGGCTCCTTCCTTTCTTTTTTGTGCTAGACACTTTGCATGTATGTATTTCCATCCTCTGAATATTTCACTGATTTGCCATAGACATCCGTGGGTTCTGCCCTCCTGTACTCCATCCTTCTCTTGGGAACAGCATCCTAATTTCCCTTTGGGAACAGTCCTCCCCCTAGTGCTGTCAATCAATGTACCTCTGCTCTTCCCAACCAATGAGACCCTCTCTCAGGAATCTGAATCTTGATCTGGTTGCAACAGGAGAGAGAACAGCTCCTGCAGGTTATTCTGATGGCAGCGCTCTGCAGACACTGATGCTCAGTTATTGCCCCCTAGATCTCTGGAGCCTCTCTGATTCCTGTCCTTTCTGATTCTTTGGCAGGAATCCATAGATCCCAATAGATTCCTTTTGTGCTTAGGTTAAGCAAAGTGGGTTTAGGCTGCTTGTCACCAACATAACGTAACTGATACAGCTGATACTGTTAATCCTGCTTTATAAGGAAACTGTGAGAGATAATATAAGAGAGCTCAGCTCCAAAGCCCGTGTCCTTTTTATTACCCGAACAAAAAGGAAAACAGGGAAAAGGCTGGGCACAGCCTACTCTCAACTCTGTTTTTCCTGCCTGGGATGCCTTTTTCTGCCTCCATCATCAGGCCATCCCAACCTGTTTCTGCTCTAGAATCTTCAGACCACACTCAGGCTTTAAACACTCTTCTGGCACTTACTTCATATATAAGCCTTTTTCTAGGAACTAAACTGTTTTGAGAGTACAAGCCCTGTCTCCTCAATTAGACTGTAAAATCCCAGAGGCAGAAGCAGAAAAAGAATATAGAAGAAATAACTCTGCATAGGGTGAAAGCTCTATACAAATGCAAAATATGATTATGGCTTACGCTCCCTTTGTGCTCTGCCACAGTGCTGAGCACTTGCTGAATAAATGAATATGTATATGAAGGAAGGAATGGGCAAGAAAATTCTCAGAAGACTGTCTGCCCATCAAAAATCACAAAAAGCTAATGAGGTGGAAGCTGGGTTCCATTCAGCCAGCAGTGAATGAGTCACCTCCCGGCTGCCTGAAAACTCACTGTCGAGGGTTCACAGAGCCCTCTGTCCTTGAGGAGGAGACTCCAGAGGGCGAAGGATCCCACCCTGTCTCCATTCCCCACACTGGCTCCTCTGCCTCTAACCTAGACCAAGTCACCATCATGTTTTGTTTAACCATCAGCTCCAAGCTAGTTTCCTGTTTCCCTTCTGGCATTCCTATGATCCACATTTGTCTACACAGCAGGCAGAGATTTTTTTCTTTTTTCTTTTTTAATTTGGCTGTACTTAAATCATGCAGAATCTAGTTCCCTGACCAGGGATCGAACGTACGTCCCCTGCATTGGGAGCACAGAGCCTTGATCTCACTAGACCACCAGGCAAGTTCCACAGGCAGAGAGATCTTTGAAAAAGTAGATCAGATCACATGACTGCCCACTTCCTGCTGCAGTACAAAACCCTCCAGTGGCTTCCTGTCTCACCCACTGTGGCTCAGAAGCTCTGATCTGATCTGGCCCCTGCCTGTTTCTCTAATTTCATCTCTTTCTGGTCTCCTGGTGACCCCAGAGCTCCAGCCACATTCACGCTTTTTTCCCTTTAAACAAACAAAACTCAATCCTGCCTCAGGACCTTTGCACTCGCTATACCCTCAGCTTGGAAAGCTTTCTCCAAATGGAAACAAGACTGGCTTATTTTTGTCAGCCAGGTCAAGGATCTTTCCATCTGTGATTCAGTCAGGTCAAGGCCTTCCAAATCAGAGCCGCTCCTTGCCCAAGTCACTAATGCATCCCCCTGTGTAATTTTCTCCATAAGATTTATCATCAACTGAAATTCTCTTTTTTGTTTGTCAATTTATTGTTTTTCTCTCCCTCAGCTCACACAGCAGCTCTATGAGAGTAAGGACTTTGTTTTGTGAATCACCGTGTCTCCAACAACTAAAACAGGGCTTAGCAAAGGTGACTGCCTAATACATCTGTACTGAATGAATCCCAGCCTTTCACCCACAGGCCCACTAGACTCCAAGAGATGCTGCCGGGGATCTGGGTCTCCACATGAGAAGGCCTGAAACAAGCCAGGTCACTGTGGAGAATAGGACAAATGTTGGACAGGTATCTGGGTCTCCAGACGTGGGTAAGTAAGGGCACTTGAGGGCCTGCACCAAACCTCAGAAGACTGTGTTTGCCTAAGTATGGCAGAAAATCAAAGTGTCATCCCAAGATTTTTCTCCTTCTTACACAGTAACAGAATTTCCAGGTAAGCATATGGTCATTCAACTAATGGCTACATTTCCGAGGCTACTCTGAGACTACATATAACTTCAAGTCTTCGTTCTGGACAATAATGTGTGCAACTTCTAAGTTGTGAAGGAGTGGTTTTTCAGCTTTCTCACCTTCCCCCTTCCAGCTGGCTAGTATTTGCGTATGAGGCAAACTGGACCTTTAGCCTGTTTTAAGAATGGCAGAACCACTGGACTGAGAATAGGTCCCTGACACGACTGAGCCATTATGCCAGCTTTGGTCAACATACCTTGGAGAAAATAAACTCTCTCATGTTTATTTATGTTATTATTAAACCATTCGCTGCCCTGACCTTATTTGACCTACCCCATATCTTTCCCATTTTCCCATCTGCCTTCCTTGAGGCAGGGTCCACCCAGTTACCTAGGAAGTTGAAAGCGATGGAAACACTGAGCTGGAAGAGCTGCTGAATGGAGGTCACGGCCTCCTCGAGGGAAAGTTTTGATTTCTCTTGTTCCTGGGGAAGAAACATAGACTCATCATGGGACAGTTCCCTGGGAGGAGCTGCCTGTTTAAGGAAATGTTATGGGGATCCAGGTGGCCACATCTGGACAATACCTGCTTTTCGTCAGTGGGTTGAGGTTGGGCCGGCTTCGGCTTGGACTTGAAGCTACTGCTGGCATGCAGGAAGCTGATGTCACTGGGATCTGTGAGGGAAAGGGCAAAGGAGGAAGGTGTTATTTCTTTTTTCTCCCACTCTCCTAGTGCCCCCAGCCTTCCAGCCAGCACCATTGCCAAAAACCAAAATAATTCCAAATTGCCCCAGAAAGCATGAGGACTCACAAGAATGACAATTCCCTTAGCTGGCATACGCAGCAACAAAAGTCCACCTGCCCAATTCCCCACCCCCACCCCACCCCGCCACAGCCTTCTGCTTTTAGTAGCTGGGGCCATACCTTCCTCAGAGGGGTCCTGATGCCTAGCTGCTCTCAAAGAGCTGGGTGAAGAGATGCTCTTGGGCTGAGTGGAAGGTTCTTCCTGGCCCAGTCTGCATTCCCCGAGGCCAGTGTGCCTGGGAGCTGGGCTATCAGAGCTAGGCAGAATGTGTCTCCGCAGTGCTAGAAAGAGCCAGTGAGAACAGTCATATCAGAAGGCGATCAGTTCAGGGCTTGCCTGGCGATCCAGTGGTTAAGATTCTGTGCTTCCAATGCAGGGAGCGTGGGTTTGATCCCCAGTCAGGGAACTAAGATCCCACATGTGATACAGCCAAATAAATAAAATTAAAAAAAAGAGAGAGAGAAGGGGATCAGTTCACCCTACTGGGACTGACTGAGCCCTCCCTGAGATTTTAGGGACCAAAGGAAGAATCTGGAAACTCCTGAGAAATGTCCGTCACATGCCTCCTCCTCCATTTCCTTGGCTGGCTTCCCTCCACTGGGGTGGAAAGGGGCCCACATTTCTGCTGATACCCATATCCCTCAAGCATAAATCTCTCCTCGGCTTCAATTCTTTCAGCCACAGGGAGGCATCTACTTTATTCACTCTTTAGCCTGGCACTTAGCACTTGGTTTGATGGTAATATTGATAATGATTGTAGTCATAATAATAAAGGCAAGAACTTAAAGTGATACTTACTGAGTGCTTACTACATGCCAGGCACTGTTCTAAGTTCTCCACATGTATTGACTCATTTAGTCCTTCCAAGAAACCTATGGGGTGTGTTTTATTATTTCCTCATTTTACAGGTGAAGAAACTGAGGCACAGGGAAGTTAAGTGGCTCATCCAGGGATTTCCCTGGGGGTCCAGTGATTAAGAATCCACCTTCCAATGCAGGGAACACACATTTGATCCCTGGTCTGGGAACTAAGAACCCACATGCTCTAGGGCACTGAATACTGCACACAGCTAAAAATAAGTAAGTTTGTTTTTTGTTTTTTAAGTGATTTGTTCAGGGACACAAAACTAGTTTCAGCAGTTCTGGGCTGGAATCCTGACAGTGTGACTCTAGACCTGTAACCATTACACTGCACTGCACTGCCTCTGTACCATGGCACATGACAGCCATTCAATAAGGTGGCTCAGTTGGTAAAGAATCCACCAGCAATGCAGGGGTACTGCCTGCAATGCAGGAGACCAGAGTTCGATTCCTGAGTTGGGAAGATCCTCTGGAGAAGGTAATGGCAACCCATTCCAGTGTTCTTGCCTGGAAAATCCCATGGACAGACAAGCCTGGTGGGCTATAGTCCATGGGGCCGCAAAAGTTGGACACAACTTAGTGACTAAGCCACCACCACAAAGATTCACCTTTTAATGACTGACTAACCAGAGAATAACCTAACTGGCTGAGAACTGGGCAGGGAGCCATACCTAGAATTTGGACCCCCGCATGGCTCCCTCCACGGAAGGTGAGGGGAGGACATGGGAGGACCCTGGAGGCAGGTGTGGCCCACACCCTGGGTGGATAGAACTTCCTCCCATTCCCCTTCCTCTGACTGCAGATAGGAAAGGCAAGGAGCCTCTGATGGCTCTTTTCCTGAGGAGTGTCCAGAGATGCTTCCTGGCCCAGAGAAACTCCCAGCCCAGCCCTCCTATCCCTGGGACCAAGAACTCACAGGAACAAGGGTGCCTCAAGGGAGATGAGAGGAAGCGGTCCAGCGGACTGTACCAAGAGCAGCGCTCCACTCGCCAAGGTCCTGCTGGAAGGGACGTCTGGAAGTGGATCTGCCTCGCCAGCTGCAGGGCCAACACGGCCAGAGTGCCCTGGGGAAGACAGCATATTATGGACACAGCTCTCCATCGATCAACTCCTACAGTCCAATGTCACTCCCTCGATAAGCCTGTCCTGATTTCTGGCTGTGGCCGCTTGCCCACTACACACTCTCACAAGCACCCAAACTTCCCCTGTGGAACGCAGATCACACTGGTACTTAAACAGTCATCTCTGCAATTATCCATCAAGGTCTGTCTCTCCTGTTAGTCTCTAAGCACTACAAGGGCAGGAACCATACCTGTTTTGCTCACCGATGTATTCCTAGTAGACCACAGATATAGTCTAGTAGATATAGACCTATCTATCTATCTACACATATAATCTACTAGATACAGGCACCTAATATATATAGCACTAATAAATAAATGTTGAATAGATGCATGAGTGAGTGACTGAATAAACAAGGTCAGGATTTTTCACATGGGCAGTAGTGACAGAGCTCAGGAGTGACATCAGGACCCCTGAGATCCAGACCCAGTTTCTAGAAGGACTCACTACAGGATCACCCTAGGGTTCATATCATTGACAGAATGGGAAAACACTCGCCTCTCCAGGATGTGTTATGCCCCTAGGCCACAGCTCCCCAGAGAGAAGTGCCCTTGGTGTGGAGACATTCCAGGCTCAGCTTTGCTGATGACACCAAATTAAAGATTAAACACCTGAGGCTCAGAGAGGTCAAACCTCCTGCCCAAAGTACACAGCATGAAAGTGAGAGGGATGAGAAATGATGGACATGAGAATGATGTGAGTGTCAACTTCATTTAGGGTATCTTAAAAACAGAACCTGAGAGGCAAAGATTCTGCCCTGATAGACCTCCTGTCAGCTCATGTTACTAAACCTCTGCCTTTATAAATCAGAGTCAACAAATATTTACTAAGTACTGTTACAGGTTAGGATGTGTACTAAGTGCTTTTACAAGCTATATTAGATACAGCAACCAAGGTACAGACCATAGTAGCTAACAGCATGAGCTCCAGAGTAAAATCTGGTTCTTCTACGTAATAGCTGTGTGCTCATAAGAGTGTTACCTAAACTTTCAGAGCCTGAGTTTCCTCATCTATAAAATGAATATTATATTTCCTCTGTAAAGCTTTGTAAGAATTAAATAAGATAATCTACAGAGAATCTATTAATAAATTAAAAGTTAGCTATTTAGTAATATTTACCTGGGAAGTGTCATGAAGGTAAGAATCATATCTACCTTGTTCTCTGCTATATCCCTAAGGCCTAGCAAAAAAATGCCTGACTCAATGAAGGTGTTCAATAAATGTTTACTGAATGAAAGGAGGATTATATACATGGGGAGCAGGGGGAACAGGATCAGCAATATCTCCCCAAATATGCTCCAACACCATGGGTTATTCAAATTTTGAGTGTGGGCACATTGATGCCCTAGTTCTTGTTTCTAGGCTACACTTCCAAACAGGATTATTCTCATCCACCATAAAGGTCAAGGAAAGGACCGGGGAAGCCTTACCCATGATATGGCATCCCACAGTGTGTTCCGGGAGCCATGAGCAGACATCCACTGGAAGGCATCCTTCCATCCATGGGACTTTGGGCCCCTGCTTGTGCCTGGGCCAGGGCAGTGGGGGCTGGACCTAGATGTAACAGAGGCTATCAAGTTCTGGCCTAAGTGAGGGTGGAGGGAGACCAGGGAGCACATGGGAGACAGAATGGCAGTATCTCACCTGTCAAAACTGGGCACAGGAACCAGCAGATTGGAGGAGGTAGCCTGAGGCCCATCTGGGCTGGAGGACTTGGGGGTCACCCCAGGAAAGCCAGGTCCCAGGAGACGGGGAAGAGCTGTACAGAGCAAGGATCAGTCACTTTGACATGAATGGGATTGAGGCAAGGACGTATCCACCAGTCTTCCCTCTGACCCTTGACAGAGCCCCACCCCAGGAACCCCAGGAAACACTGGCACTTGCTTCTGCAGAGGTTCTTTAACAAGGATACACATAAGAATCTTTTGCCTACAACAGATTCCAGCGTGCCACCCCAGAACCAAACAAACCAGGATCATTCAGGGTTGAGCTGTTTTGAAAAAGCTTCCTGGGTGATTTCTAGTGCCCTTCTGATAACCACTACAACGTTCTAAAACGACCATTCATTCAAACAGAAACTCTCGCTCAGTTTGGCGCTCTTGGTCTGTATAATAATCTCGCGTCTTTCCATTGGCTCCGCCTACTCCGCTCATCTTTCCAGGACTCTGCGCACTGTCTCCGGTTACCTGACTCCTCCCCTTCCAATAACTCCACCAACTCCTAGGCTCTACGCTCCACCTTCTTCCCACTAACCACACCTCAAACTCCAAAGACCCCTTGACACAGATTGTAGCCCCGCCCCTTACGACTCTGCCTCTCCTCCGCTCTAGCACCGCCCACTATTGCTTTCAGCTTGGTCCTCCTGGCCGCTCCCTCCTCAGTTCCAAGTCTCAGGTGCGGTTTAAGACCCGGGGCTCCGACGGCCCTTACCTCGGCCCAGGAGTCCCGGCAGCCGCCACATGTCGTCGCCAGCACCATAGAGCTCGCGGCTGAAAGAGGGAGGCCAAACCACGGGACAGCGGCTAGAGTGGCCGCTGTGGCGCCCTCCGAGTGGCCGAGTCCCTTAGGAAGCTTGCCGGCAGCCAATTAGAAGGGAGCCCAGCCGGAAGGACGGCAATCAGCGAAAGGAAGTGGGGGTGTAGGCGTATTTGGGGGTAGCGGAGAGGTGAACTGCGACAAGGGCACGGGGATGTGGGCCCAGCATCCCGTAGAAGAGGTGTCATTTGCTGGCTGCACAAGAAGGATCACACAGAGACACGGGGTGGCAGGTGGCGAAGCTGAACCGCCTCAGAAACAGGACCGTTGAGAAGCGGGGCGAGAGCGGCCTCCGTGGTGCTTGACGACCTTGCAGACCCCTGGAGGCTCGAGGGGGAACAATCTTCCCCATGCCCCGAGGCTAGAGGAGGTGGGGACTCCAGACCCAGTGGGTGGAGGAGAGGAGCCTTAGGTTGCGTCGGAGTAAAACAGTAGTCCGAGCTTTCCGCCCAAGGCCATCAGCTTGGATTTGCAGACCCGGCTCGACTTGATGGGAGATCAAAAACTGCACGTGGGGTTCCGGTTCGGCTCTGGCTCCGCTTTGTCTCACTGTGTAGCCCCCGGCCGAGCCCCTCCTTTGTCAGTGCCTCAGGCTGCCTCATTATAGGGTCAGATGGAGTCATCTCGCCTGTTCCTTCCTGGTTTGACAGGAACAAATTTCTGGTTTGAATTGCTGCTTTCAAAGAGGAGACTGGCCCCCTCCTGGCCGCCTGTTAATCAGAGCTCTTATCTTCAGTCTAAGCCAGTGTTATCTGTGTATTCTTTTGTTGGGCAAAGAATCAATCCTCTTTTCCCACAGTTGAATCCATGAAATAAAGGATCTCAAATTCAAATGTAAGTTGCTCACACTTTCTCCCTCCACCTTTCTCCCTGGCAGGTGACTGCTGGGTTGGTGCAAGTCTCTATCTGAGGTAAAAGAGTACCAGGGTGGGGGGTACATACCTTTAGACCCAGGCATGTGTTATGATAGGTGTATTGATTTGTTTGGCAAATTTTGAGCCATGTGTCAGCCACCGTCCTAGAATCTGAGAAGACTGATGAGTAAAAGGCATTTATAGCCTCCAGGAAGACATGGTCTAGTATTTTAAGAGTGGCCTCTGAAGCAACCCACTCCAGTACTCTTGCCTGGAAAATTCCGTGGACTGAGGAGCCTGGTAGGCTACAGTCCATGGAGTCCCAAAGAGTCAGACACAACTGAGCGACTTCACTTTCCCTCTCTTTTCTGGAGTTCCACAAATGGTTCCAATCCCAGCCTCCTTACTTCCTGTTTCGTATTCTTGGGCAGTTTACTTAACCACTTTAAATCTTGGGTTCTTGATCTATAAAATAGGAAAAATAATAACCTCATGTAGTTGTTGTGAGGCTTGAATAACACATTTTAAATGTTTAGTTCCCAACAGATAGTAAAAGCCTAGTAAGTTTAAGTTGGTGTTAATGCAGCAATAGAGGAAGTGAGTAGGCCAAAGGCATAGACACGTTCCAATGGAAGCATGAGCACTGGATTATTGGATACCGTGGGAGAATTCAGAAAAGGAGTTGCATTTGAGCTGGACCTTTAAATACGAGTAAGAATTCACCAGGTGAAGGGAGAAGGGAAAAAGGCTTGCAAGCACAAGAAACTGATAAAGGCCTAGAAGTGCGAATGTTGGGAAACTTCAGAAATATGCTCGCTTTGGAATTTGGGGCAGCCACCTTTCACATTCCTTGTGTCGCTGCATCAAAGTAAAATAACAAGCGTGCTGGTTCGGGTTTCTTCTTCCTCCAGAACTTCTGCCTCGTTCCTTTCAGCGAGAGATGAGGGAGAGCTGGTTTCATTCCTTTAAGGCTCAGCCACCTCCATTTCTTTAGTGACAACTCCTCAACTGTTCGAGCCCTTGCTGTTCTCCACTTTTCCCAATTCCTGTAGCACTTAGTTTCTTACCATACAATTTAGCAGTAATTATATGTTGTCCTGTTATTTAATTATCTCATTTGTGTAAGTCTAGTCTCCCCTGTTCTCTCCCTCAGGGCAGGGATGGCATTTTCCCATTTTGTGTCCCACATAAGGCTTGACACAAACTGTCAACCTACAGAAGGTGTTTGAAAGATACCCATTGAGTTGACTAGACACTTCGTGCTGATGATTATTTCAGACAAGACCACCAGACCTCAGTCATGGGATTTATTGATTTGAGCGGAAATGTATTCGTTCCACATACACTGAAGGCCCTCCGTGTTTAAAGTGAGTTGAAAAATTTTGAAGATGATGTCTAGTTCTATTTGTAGAATGGCATTTCGGTGTCTCTTGTCGCTAGAAGCCTGTGAACACTAACAGACCATTTGAGTGAGGGGTACTTGGCGAGGGCAGCTGCAGTCCTCACTGATATGCCAGATCACCTATTTAGTGCTGCCCAGGGGAGTACTATCAGGGATGACACCTTTGTTCCCTTGCCTTTACCTTGGCCTGAACTTCCAGGCCCAAACCATTAGCCTTTCTCTTCTGCTCCCAAGGTTGCTCTGCAAATCCTTCTATAAAATTAAGCTATCTCACTTACATTGGGAACTTACTGCCCAGATGTCCAGTTAATCACCTTTTCTTGATATCATTGTATAGTCAACACACTGAATGTTCTAGACATTTGTTGTTGCCTTCATTCTGTAGATGTTCTTAATTTGCATTCATCAAATATATGAGACCTTATTCTGTGTTGGGGAATGTCCTGAGTATATAACAATTTTTAAAAACTGGATGTGGCCCCTGCCTTCATGGAATAGTCTGGCAGGGTAAGCAAACTCATAGACAGTTAAAATCCCAAATTGTCCTTTAGTTATATATTGCAGCACAGCAAACTCTCCAAAATTTAGTGGCTTAAAACAATCATGTTATTATCTCTCGCAGTTCTGTGAATTGACTGGGCTCAGCTGGGCAATTTTGCTAGTCTCACTTGGGATCTGTCATGACTGAGGTGGCAGTCAGATGGCAGCTGGGGCTGGAGTCATATGAAGGCTCAACTAGGCCTCTTTCTCCATGTAGTCCCAGGGCCTCTCCAGCTGGGTAGCTGAACTTCATAAATAGTGGCTCAGAGCTTTTAAATGTACAGAAGTGGAAACTGCCAGGCTTCTTCAGGCTTAGTCCTAGAACCTACCCTGGGTCACTTCTTCACTCTGGTGGTTAAAGCAATTCACAGGGTCATCTGAACATCAGTGTTTGAGGGGGAAGACAAAAGGGCATGAATACTAGGGAATGTAGGCAAAGTACAGAGTGCTATGGGAACACCCAGGGGAGGCTCATAACTTAGTTATGGAAGTCAGGAAAACTTACTGGAGGCAGTGACCTCTAAACTATGAAACTGAATGATGAGGCATGGAAACTAATCAGATGAAGAAGGGATGGGAAAACACAATTCAGGAAGGGTAAACAACCGGTATGAAGGCCCAGGGAGGCAAAGAGAGCAAAATTTAAGATCTATAGGCTATAGCTAGGGCAGGGGTGGTATGGGATAGCAATAGCCCTTTAGTCTGAAGAGGTAAGTGAGACCAGATCACAAAGTCTTATATAGTCCCCACCCCTACCCCATGTCTCAACTCTGTCTGGAGAGCATCCAAGAAGGAAGGATAAGCATGATCAGGCCTGCCTGTAGGATATTAAAAGACTGTTGGCTGCTGTGTGGGGGATGGTTTGAAGAAAGTCAAGCCCTCATCATCATCCCATCCCTTCTAGCCAGTGACCTCACCCTCATCACTGAGAAGGCTGAGTCATCACCTGAGCACCAATACCAGTTCTTTTTGCTTTTTGTTAGTAGGAATTTGTATTATCAAAAAGTGCAAACTCCTTTGTGTTGTGCAAGTTGGTTTTTTTTGGCCATGCCTTGTGGCATGTGGGATCCTAGCTCCCCAACCAGGGATCGAACCTGTGCCACCTGCATTGGGAACTCAGAGTCTTAACCATTGGACTAAAGTGAAGTTCCTTTGTGTAAGTTTTTGTTTTCATTTTGTTTTGTATTAGGGAAACAACAAACAAACAAAAACATGTCACAGAAAGCCTGCTATTCCCAGTAGGATCTGGACATGAGGTTGGCCAGGTGGTCAAACAGTTCATACCTAAGTGTGAACTGTGTTAAGGAAGAGCTCGTCTGCTGAGAGCAGGGACTGTGCCAGGCTCAGTGATTCTTCCCCTCACTTAAGAAATGGTCTGTTAAAGGAAAGCCTACTCCAGTAAAAAGTCAAATGGTACTTATACAGCTTATAACAAAACCCTGCAGACCCGTGCCACACACAGCTCCCTACCCTCTCATCCTACTACCTAGAGGCAACTGTTTTCAACTTAAAATTTCAGGAAGAGCACAGAAGAACACTGGAATGGGACTGACTGGCCTCCGATCCATCTCTCCTACTTACTAGCTGAGTGACCTTGGTCAAGTGAATTATAATCTTTTATCTTGGTTTCCTCATCCGTAAGACGGGAATGACAGTTGTAACCCTTCTCATGAGGTAACACATCATTGACTGGCACATGGTCAACAAGCAGTGATATGAAGAAGGCTCTAACTTGAAGAGCTGCTATGAGCACAGATGTGGATGTTTAGCTGCACACTGTTCAAATAAATGTAAGGCATGAATGTGAGTCGAAGGAAATGACAAGAACACAGACTCATTTGAAGAGGTCTGTCTCTTTTCTTTGTCTTAAGGCCAAACTTTGTGTTTGTTCCTAGTCCCATTCCCTTCCTGTCTCTTCTGGAACCTTGTCTCTATAATTATCCTGACCCTCATGACAAGCATATATCTATTAGTTTTTTTCTTTCTATGAAATATACACAGGCCTTTCCTATCTTGGAGAACATCCTTTATTTGATCCTCCTGTGTTTTTCAGCTCCTATTTCATTCTCTCCACTGTCAGATTTCTTAATTAACACACACATTGCCTCCCATTCCTTCCTGACTCCTTCACTTTTCAGCTGCCTCCCTGCTTCCATCACTGTTCTTCTGACACAGCTGTCACCAGGGTCATCAAAGACCACCTCATTAAGCACCCTTGGGCCTTTGCTCAGTCAGCCTCCTTGACCCTGAGTATTTGACTCAGTTGACCATCCACTCCTTAACTCTCACATGCCAAATTGCTTCATCATCTCTCTTATTTCTGTCAACTGTATCATTTTCCCCAACCATTCAGGAATAAACCTTGAACTCAGGGTTCGTTCAGCTCCCTTCTCTGCCCACCCCCACATTACTTTTGAGTCTTACTGCAAATATTAGAAACTCGTTGAAGCTAGCTTTCTAGAAAAGTCTAATCAGAATATGGAGGAGTGGGGGACAGCTAATGGAGCCCCAAAGGCAGGATGCAGCTGGATCCCAGGAGAGCCCAGGACTGTAGACTTGGAGTCCATGGAGTGAGTTTTCTCTCTAGATTTCTCCAGAAGGAGACTTTGGGGATGATTTGCACCCCAGAGTGTCACAAGTCACAAGTCCTGTAAAAATTGCCATCTTTCGTGTCAGGTCCTTGAATCTGTCTCCTCTCCAGCTTCCCTTGTACTGGATCTCCTATGTTTGTTTATCTCCTGATTACTGTTTCTGCCATTGCTTCTTCCTCCTGACACTGAGTAACAGCACTAACCACATTTCAGTTCTCTGTCCATTGCTCTTTGCTTGACTATCCTGGGCTGCTGACTCCTAAACAGGAGTAGAGTGGTTAAGAGCTTGAATTCCTGAGTCCTAATGGCCTGGGTTTGAATCCCCTACCACTTTCTTTGTTGTTGTTTGTGTTGTTTGTTTTTATTTATTTACTTTTGGCTGCATCTAGTCTTAGTTGCCCCAAGGCATATGGGATCTTAGTTCCTGGACCAGGGATTGAACCCATGCCTCCTGCAGTGGGGGTACAGAGCCCTAACCACTGGACCACCAGGGAAGTACCCCCCAACCCCACTTTATAGTTGCGTGAACTTGGGAAAGTTACTTGAATTTTTGAGCCTCAATTCGTTGTCTGCGAAATGGGGATAATATGGGTCCCTTCTTAACAGCGTTGATGTGAAGATTCACTGGGCAAGCACACACGAAGTGCTTACCCCTGCACACGGAAAGGACTCGATAAATGGCAGCTATTATCAGCCTTACCCTTGTTCTCTTTCCTAACATCACCAGCTAGTCTCTTCCACTGGATGTCCTGCTGTGACCTCAGGTCCTCCGGTCAGAATTTGCAGGAGCCATTGGTTGAAAAGATGCAGCTGGAGGAGGGGGAAGCTGAAAAAGAGGAGTGGTCTCATCAGATCCTCAAAGGAATTCTGACCTAGCTTCAGCCAGGCTCAAGCAGATAAGACTGAAGAACAGTTCCCCTGTAACCCCTCCAAAAGCTGGCTGATTCTTGGAATCCGGGAGAACAGGCAGGGCTGCCTTTAAGAAAGCAAATGAAGGAGGTGAATCCAGCCTTTAAGGAAATAAAAAAAAAAAGCCCCGGGGGTGGTGAGAGGAAAAGCAGCAGATCAGTGGAGCTTCAGGGTGGGTGTGAAAGGTGAGAACAACACCCTCAGGGCGCTGAGCTGGCTTAGGCTGGGGCCTCCCTCCAGAGCTGGGGCTCCGCAGCACAGAAGCCAGAGGCACTCCTGTTTTTAGCTGAGCTGTTGCACGTCCCCTTTGCCATCCTGTGAACCCTCCTCATTAAGCTCTTGTGTGGAACAGGGTGTACGGCTTTCACATGCCCCTCAGCCTGGCTCCCACCTCCCTCTCCGCTGCTTGGGTGGCGGGATTTCTACCAGCAGGAACGTGGTGAGGGGCAGTGCCCCTCTCTCACTTGGTCCAGAACCAGAACTGGGGTCGTGGGCGGGAAGAGGAACCTCACCGAGAGCCCTTTGCTTTGAGGCAGAAGGCCAAGTAGTTAAGAGCTCTGGGCCTGAAGCAGAATGCACCCCTCTTTGAATGCCACTTCTGCCATGGCTATCTTTGTGATCCCAGGCAAGTTGTTTAACCTCTATGCTTCATCTGTACAATAGGGATGATAATTGCTCACTTGCTCAAACATGTCCAACTCTTTGTGACCCTTTGGACCGTAGCCAGCCAGACTCCTCTGTCCATGGGAGTTTTGACTCAGGAATACTGGAGTGGGTTGCCACTTGCTCCTCCACTTCCTGACCCAGGGGTTGAACCTGCATCTCCTGCATTGCAAGAGGATTCTTAGCCGCTGGGCCATTGGTGAAGACAGGGATGATAACAGGCCTAGCTAATAGTTGTGAGTTTTAGTAAGATAATGCAGGTCAAGCATGAAGTTTAGTCCACTTAGACCACCTGGAACCAAGGGTCCCATCCTTGTAGACAGTCTTCCTCATCCCCCCCACACACTCTACCCTATCTGTGTTGTCCTCTATTTACATGTGTGTCTCTGCTATGGGACTATGAGCTCTAGTAGGTCAGCAATAGAATTGTATGGATCTGTACCCTTGGCGCCCTGCTTAGTAAATACATTTATTGTTGGAAGGAAGTGGTAAAACAATATAGAAGATTCAAGATTCTCTGGTCTCAGAGTCCCATCATTTCACCATAAATAGAGGGCCTACATCAGTCACTGTCCTGGGGGCTGGGGATTCCACAATGAATGGAACAGGATGAGCTCCAGGCCTCATGGTGTGAACTGTCCAGGGAGTGATAGACATTAAACATATAACAAAAATTATGATATATTACAACTGGAGCATTGCTAGTAAGAAGCCAGAGCTGCTATGAGAGTATCAGAGCAGAGACTACACTTGAGGGTGGAAATGGAGAATCAGGAAGTTTCCTGGATGACATAACAAGTAAACTGAAGCCCTAATAATGGGCAGCCTGGGTTGAAGTGGAAGGTGGAAAATAGCCTTCCAAGCACAGGAAACAGCATGTGCAAAGGTCCTGAGGTGCAAGGGAGCTAGGCTGCTGTGCAGAAGTTAATGACTGGAGCCTAGGATGGAGTGGTCAGTGGCTTCTCCAAGGCCACAGAGCTTGGAGCATGGATTATGCAGAGCTTTGTAGGTTATGATGAGAATCTAAGCCTTTATCCTGATGATAATAGCTAACATTTATTCAATCTTATGTATATTTGTACTGAATACAGCACTTTATGTGTGTTTTCTCATTTACTTTTCACAGTCCCCCAGGAGGCTGGTGATATAATTCCCATTTTACAGATGATGAAACCCTGGCTCAGAGGTTAACTTGTTCAAGGTCATCCAGTTGGCAGTGACCGATATGGGATTTGAACCATCAGGATGCCAATGCCTGCCCTCTTAATCCCTGCGTGGCCCAACCTATGGGCTAAACGGTGTCTTCGATCCGTGCGCTTCATTCTCAAAGCCTACATTTTATTCTCAGCATGTCCCCAGTCCTTCTCCCCGGAACTGGAGGAACTCACGCAGAGGCTCGCCCAGATGAGATGAGCTCCCTGGCGGTGGGCCGGACTGCGGGTAGGGGCGGGCACCCAGCCGCCTCTGCGCAGGCCTCCTCCACCCACGTGAGGGGTCGGGGCCGCGGGCGCCTGGAGTCGTGGAGCGCGGCCGCAGTGCGGTGGGCACTGGTATGTATGCTACCGTGGCCGCGGCGGCCGTGAAATCTGGAGGTACTGGACCCCAGAGAGCCGCGGGGGTGTGGGGAAGGAGGGGCGCCCCTCCGCGTCCTGCTGAGGGCCCTCTCTCCCGGCGATGCCCCCCGTAGTCCGGATCACGTTCCCTCCAGCCTGGAGGGGGAAAACAGCGTTCATTTCTGATTAAAAAATGACTGTTTTAAAAATGGGTTTCATTCTTTCTCTCCGTCCTCTCCCAGGGCTAGAAAGGGACGGAAAGCGACACCGAGAATCCATTCCAAATGAGCAGCCAAGAGGAGACGCGGCAGCTCCCAGAAGTTGATGTTTCGTTTTTTGACATAAATCTTTGCACTCATATGGGAGTTTTCATTGATTCATGTTTCCATCTGCTGAATTTCCTTTTATTTATTTAATACGGCTTTTTGGGGAAATCTTACTCCGAAGCTCTGGAGGAGCATAAACTGTGCCCACCGCTGTACCCCTCCCCCCTCCTCCAAACCTTGGCTGCCGGAAGGAAGGGAGTGAGCGGCACCCCGTGGAGAAGGCAGCGGCAGGTCCTCTTCTGGGGGGACTGGGGCGGGGCAGGAGCCCTAGGCCCCATTAACAAGGCTGTTGCCCTGCTTGGTGCCTGCAAACCCGACAAAGAAACGGCAGGAGAGACTCCAGTCTGTTCCTTCTCCCTCCTGCCCACCCACAGTACTGCCCTCCCTTCACGCCAAGACACTTATTCTCCATCTAACAGTAGATGTCTGCATTAAACATATTAAAGAGTATCTCTTCCTCCCCTCCACCTCCGCCCCTGCACACCCCACATCAGTAGTGATTCTTAGAGCTTCACTTCTAGAGTCAGACTGCCTGAGTCTGAATCCTGACTTCACTTTGTAAGGTGGATTCTTGAGCACCTTAACTACTCTAAGCCTCTAAAATGAACCTGTAAAACTACTCTGAGCCTGTAAAATGGGGATGATTACTGTTTCTTCCTCAGATACAGTTACATTTTACAGATGAGACACTGATGCTGAGAGTAGTTAAGAGATTTGCCTGACTAGCTTGGAGCCAGGACACAGTCCTATGTCTTTCTGATCCTCACCCTATTCACTCCCAACTCTTGCCCCACTGTTCCTCCAGGTTTCTCAGGATAGGCCATTTGCAGCAGAAAGGGGACACCCTCTTTTCCATGAGGCAGAAGAAAAGATTAGTAGTTATGGTTCAGGATGTCTGACATCTTCGAACAATATCCCTCTAA
Source organism: Cervus elaphus (assembly GCF_910594005.1). Taxonomy (NCBI): domain Eukaryota; kingdom Metazoa; phylum Chordata; class Mammalia; order Artiodactyla; family Cervidae; genus Cervus; species Cervus elaphus. Next base: position 54,282,660 of record NC_057823.1, on the reverse strand, counting down.
CCTTAGAACACAGGCCCAGATTTGGGCAGCACCTACAGGGCATCTCATCCTGTCTTCCACCTAATCCATACAGACTTTCCCCACAGATAGAGAAAACTCACTTCCTTATAGCCCCTTCTATTTGAGGGTGCCTCTAGGTATCAGGAAACCCACAGACCCTTGAATGGGACTATTTGAATGTAACAAATTATGATTTCCACAGACCAAGCGCCTTAAGAGCCCTTGTTGCTAAGACCCAAGGCTGTATCTCTGTCCTGAGTAGAAGGGAGGGATTACTCAGTGTGAGATTTTTCTGTAGCACATCCTTTGTGAAGCACATTCCTTCCCTATGTATATTCCATCCAGTCCAAGTTTCTCTGCATGTGCTCTGTGGGGCTCTCCCTGCAGGGCAGGACATGGCTACATATCTGGGACTCTGTGATTGATTGGTTCTAAGCTCACTCTGTAGGTGCACATGTCCTTAACTCTTCATCCACACAAGCTGTTTTTTGGAACTCCCTTATATGATAAATAGAAATGTTTGATGTCTCTGTATGTGCTCAGTGCCTTACAAGAAGTAAGTCCTCAAAATATTATTAAAGAGAATGAGATGGTATAGGAGGGCACTTCTGTTCACTTTGCTCAGCAACTACCTGAAAGTGAAAGTCACTCAGACAAGTCTGACTCTTCGCAATTCCATGGACTGTATAGTTCATGGAATTCTCCAGGCCAGAATACTGAAGTGGGTAGCCGTTCCCTTCTCCAGGGTATCTTCCCAACCCAGGGATCAAACCCAGGTCTCCTGCATTGCAGGTGGATTCTTTACCAGCTGAGCCACCAGGGAAGCCCAAGAATACTGGAATGGGTAGCCTATTCCTTCTCCAGTGGATCATCCCAATCCAGGAATCAAACCGGGGTCTCCTGCATTGCAAGAGGATTCTTTAGCAACTGAGCTATCAGGCAAGCCCTCCCTCCACCCCCCGCGGCCCCCATTACCTTCTTCTTGAACAGAAACCTACTACTTGTTACATAATTTATCCTTGAGATTGCCATGAGATAGAAAAGAAGAGGAACATTATAAGTAAGGTAAGCAAGGAAGAAACAACTCTAGAAATAATGGGGGGAGGGGAGGCAATACACTGGTGAGGAGGCTAATTATTCACCAAAATCCATCTTCCCCTTCTTCCATGGTAATAGATTTGAGCTGGGATATGTCTGTCTAGTCAGTCTATATTTTCCACCATCCATCACAGCTAGGTATAGCCAGGTGACTAAGAAGTGATATAGAGCACTTTCAGGCCAAATTCATAAAACCTTACATGTACATAAAATCTTTATATATTTATTCATTTGGCTGTGCTGAGTCTTAGTTGCAGCACACGAAATCTTTGATCTTTGTTGTTGCATATGGGATCTGTAGCTGCAGCATGCAAACTCTTAGCTGTGGCATAGGGAATCTAGCTGCCTGATCAGGGATCGAACCTGGGCCCCCTGCACTGTGAGTGTGGAGTCTTAGCCACTGGACCAGTAGGGTTTACACATGATTCTACTCTCTTACCAGCTGGATCTCGAACATGGCAGCAATCTGGCCTCAACCATGTATTTCATGACAAAGTCCTAGAGTAACCTTGATTTCTTAATGGCTTGTGGAACAGAACTGCCTACTGATCTGAAACATTCCCTTCAGACCATTATTTGAGAGATTTACATTTTAAACTACTGAGTTATTACTGGCTTTCTAGTTACAGCAGTTGAGTATACCTTAATTAGAGCAGAGGGTAGGTAGTGAGCTGGTAAAGAGCCTGATCTTCAAAGTCAGATTGATGTGGTATAAATCCTAGCTCCCCTCCACCTGGAACCAGTGATCCTGCTGATGAGTATCCATGTCCTCATCAGTAAAATGAGAGGGATAAACACAACACTAAACGCAACCACTTTGAAAAACAATCTTTGGGCTTGTTCATTACAGCTAAAGATACTCATATTCTATGATGCAGCAATTCCATTACTAATTATATATGTGTGCTAGAGAATTATGAACCCACATACACCTGAACTCATGTACAAGAGTGTTTGTGTGGTCCGAAAAGGAGAAACAACCCCAATGTCCATCTATAATGAATGGAAATATAAACTGTGGTATTTCATATAGTGGAATATATACCAATGAATACCAGTTAACTTCAGATATATAAAACAACATAAATGAATTCCACATAGATTCATGATAAGAAAAAACCTTTTGAGGATATATGTTGTATTATTCCATTCATGTATAGTTTTAAAAGAAACAAAAGAAAATTATATGATTTAGTAATGCATATGCTAAGTCGCTTCAGACATGTTCAACTCTTTGCAACCCAACGGACTATATATACAGCCTGCCAGGCTCCTCTGCCCATGGGATTCTCTAAGCAAAAATACTGGAGTGGGTTGCCATGCCCTTCTCCAGGGGATCTTCCCAACCCACGTCTCTTATGTCTCCTGCATTGGCAGGCAGGTTCTTTACTACTAGTGCCACCTGGGAAGCCCTAGGAATACATACATGGGTAATAAAACTATGAAGAAAAACAAGGGAATGTTTACCCCAGATATAGGTGATAATAATACATGGTATACTGATGTTATAATATTGTTATTATATTAATATATTATAGGGGACAAGTATGTGTCAAGCAGTTCATATACATGTTTTAGACATCTTAGACATTGTGTATCTGTTACATTTTACAATTAAGCTTCTAAAGTATCACATACCTGGTAGGGTGCTGTGAGAACTGAATGGGGTAAAGCACAGAAGTATTAAGCTCTGTTTCCTAGTGTACAGTATGTGCTCAAAGGAAGTAACTTTTTTCATGTTGAGGGAAATATTGGGGGCCTTGGAGAAATGCCACATATGTAATTAGCCAGTAATAAAAATTTTAAACGCTCTGGTTTTTCCTTTGAGACACACTGTCTTCCTATTTTTGTGATATCTGGTATGTAAATATAAGTCTGTGGGGGGTGGTGGTTGGTGATTTAGGGTTAATTGACAGTCATAAGCTTAGTGCAGAGCTGGGAAACTTCACTCGCCCCCTCAGAGAAGACACAGAGGGGAGGGTAACCCTAGGGAGCCTGGATGGGAGGGGTAACAGCAGTGAGGAGAAAACTGCATTTTACAGGCCTGATCTGAGAGGTCTAGGCGTGACGCTCTGGCTAGTTCCTGGGGTATCTCACCTACACCTTCTGGGCTGCATCATGCTTCCTGCAGTGTGGTGAGGCGTCAGAAGTCTGCACAGGTGACAGGAGGATGGCTCAGGCCCAGCTGAGTGACAGCGAGGGAAGCCATTCTGCTGACGGTGTGCTCCAAGACACCGTGGAGGCAGCCAAGAACAAGAGCAGTCACCCAGCCAAAAGGCACTGGGATCAGCCAGGAGGCTGGGAAAACCTGGCCGAGTCTTCCAGCCAAGAGATGCCAACAGAGGTGTGTGCCTCTAGATGCCACGTCTGAGGGTCCCAGAACCGAAACTGCTGTCCCCAGGCTTGGCCAGGAGCTCCCTAGCTGTGTGCCTTCCCATGGGGACCCCAATCTGGGTCCTGGGGAAGGCCTTACCCAACCAGAGTCTGCTGGTTTCCACACCAGGGAGGATACACTTCATCACGCAGTGAAACTCATGGAGAGAAGGGAGTTGAAACCTTGGATGCACTGCATAGACTGTGGGTTCTTGAGCCAGAGACTCTTTAGGATTTCCCTCTTTTATTCTGACCCTTTCTAGTTAATCCAATTCAGTAACTCCATTCACCTGATATTGATCAAGTGCATGTAACATCCAGGCAATTTTACTAAATGCTGGGAATATTACGGTATATAAGGAAGACAGGGAATTCCTGCCCTCAGGGAATTTGCAGGCTGGGGGAAACAGCTGAGGAAAAATAATTTCAGTTATGAAGTATGTTACTAAGATTATGGCATCCGGTCCCATCAGTTCAGTTCAGTCACTCAGTCGTGTCTGACTCTTTGCGACCCCATGGACTGCAGCACGCCAGGCCTCCCTACCCATCACCACCTCCCGGAGTTTACTCAAACTCATGTCCATCGAGTCAGTGATGCCACCCAACCACCTCATCCTCTGCCATCCCCTTCTCCTCCAGCCTTCAATCTTTCCCAGCATCAAGGTCTTTTCAAATGAGTCAGCTCTTTGCATCAGTGGCCAAAGTATTGGAGTTTCAGCTTCAACATCAGTCCTTCCAATGAATATTCAGGACTGATTTTCTTTAGGATGGACTGGTTGCATCTCCTTGCAGTCCAAGGGACTCTCAAGAGTCTTCTCCAACACCACAGTTCAAAAGCATCAATTCTTCGGTGCTCAGCTTTCTTTATAGTCCAACTCGCACATCCATGCATGACTACTGGAAAACTATAGCCTTGACTAGACAGACCTTTGTTGGCAAAGTAATGTCTCTGCTTTTTAATATGCTGTCTAGGTTGGTCATAACTTTTCTTCCAAGGAGTAAGTGTCTTTTAATTTCATGGCTGCAGTCACCATCTGCAGTGATTTTGGAGCCCCCCAAAATAAAGTCTTCCACTGTTTCCACTGTTTCCCCATCTATTTGCCATGAAGTGATGGGACCGGATGCCATGATCTTAGTTTTCTGAATGTTAAGTTTAAGTCAACTTTTTCACTTTCCTCTTTTACTTTCATCATTTCATGGCAAATAGATGGGGAAAAAGTGGAAACAGTGACAGATTTTATTTTCTTGGGCTCCAAAATCACTGTGGACAGTGACTGTAGTCACAAAATTAAGAGAGGCTTGCTCCTTGGAAGAAAAGCTATGACAAAGCTAGACAGTGTATTAAAAAGCAGAGACATCACTTCGCCAACAAAGGTCCATGTAGTCAAAGCTATGGTTTTTCCAGTAGTCATGTATGATGTGACAGCTGGACCATAAAGAAGGTTGAGTGCCGAAGAACTGATGTTTTCTAATTGTGGTGCTGGATAAGACTCTTCAGAGTCCCTTAAACAGCAAGGAGATCAAACCAGTCAATCCTAAAGAAAATCAACCCTGAATATTTATTGGAAGGACTGATGCTGAAGCTGAAGCTCCAATTCTTTGGCCACCTGATGTGAAGAGCCGACTCATTGGAAAAGACCTTGATGCTGGGAAAGATCAAGGGCAAGGGGAGAAGGGGGCGGCAGAGAATCAGATGGTTAGATAGCATCACTGGCTCAATGGACAGGAGTTTGCGCAAACTCTGGGAGATAGTGAAGGACAGGGAAGCCTGGCATGCCACAGTTTGTAGGGTCAGAAGAGTCTGACATGACTTAGCCACTGAACAATGAAGCAATGAACAAAAGCAGAAGCTTAGGTCCTGTGGGAAAGTATCAACAGGAGACTTAAGACAGTTTAGTGCTATTTCTCAAAATATGTACCTGTACCTGCATCAGGCATCTAACGTCTTTGCAGAAAATTCAGATTCCTGGGCCTCATACCAGATCTACTGAGTCAATGACTCTGAAGGTGGGGCCAGGAATCTGCTTTTTTCTTCATCGGAGCAAAATTTACATAACAAACAATAGCTTTAAAAGTATACATTTCAGTGGCATTTAGCATGTTCACAACATGATGTAATCATAACTTCTATTTAGTTCCAAAACATTTTCATCACCCATCAAGCAGTCATTCCTCATGTTCCCCTCCCCGCATCTCTTGGCAACCACTAACCTGCTTTGCATGGATTTACCTATCTTGGATATTTTATGTGAATGAAATTATACACATATGAATGACATATAACACTTTGTGCCTGTTTTCTTCAACTTGTAATATTCCTGAGGTTCATCCATGTTGTGGCATATGCCGGCACCTCATTTCCTCTTATTGACAAATAATGTTCCATTATACGAATATACTATATTTTGTTTGTCCATTCATCCGTCGATGGGCATTTAGATTGTTTCCACCTTCTGGCTATTGTGAATATTGTCACTGTGAACATACGTGCACAAGTATTTGAGTATCTGTTTTCAGTTTTCTTGGGTATATACCTAGAAGTGGAATTGTTGGGTCACATGCTAATTCTATGTTTTAGCTTTTTAGGGAACCACCAAACTGTTTTCCACAGTGGCTGCACAATTTCACATGCTCACCAGAAATGTACAGGGGCTCCAAGGTCATCACATCCTTGCCAACAGTTGTTTTTGGTTTTGGTGAGTTCGTTTGTTTGTTTGCTCTGTTTTGTTTTACTACAGCCATCCTAGGGGATGTAAAGTGGTATCTCATTGTGGTTTTGATTTCCATTTCCCTGACTAATGATGTTGAGCATCTTTTCATGTACTTATTGGCTACTTGAACAATCTTCTTTGGAAAAATGTCTATTCAAGCCCTTTGCTCATTTTTAAATTGAGTTATTTGTCTTTTTGTCGCTGAGTTGTAAGAGTTCCATGTAGAACCTTATTGGATATATAACTTGCAAAATGTCTTTCCACTTTCTTAATGGTGTCTTTAGATGCACAAAAGCTTTAAATTCAATGATGTCCAATATGTCCATTTTTTCTTTTGTTACTTGTGTTTTTGGTGTCACATTTAAGACCATTGCCAAACCCAGGTCATGAAGATTTGCTGTTATGCATTCTTCTCACAGTGTAATAGTTTTAGCTCTTATATTCAGGCCTTTGATCCACACTGAGTTAATCTTTATATATAGTGTAAAGTAGGGGTCCAGCTTCTCTTCTTCTCTTCCCTCTTCTCCTCTTTCTTTTTGCATAAGGATCTCTGGTTTTTTCTGCACCAAGTGTTGAAGAAACTATTCTTTCTCCATAAAATATTCTTGGCATTCTTGCCAAAACTCAATTAACTGTAGATATATGAGTCTATTTCTGAACTCCCAATTCTATTCCATTGATCTATATGTCTATCTTTATGCCAGTACCACACTATTTTAATTATTGTAGCTTTATGGTAAGTTTTGAAATCAGGAAATGTGAATTCCCCAACTTTGTTCTTTTTCAAGATTATTTTGGCTAATCAGGGTCCCTTGCAATTCCATATGAATTTTAGGGTCAGCTTTTCCATTTTTTCACTGAGTCAAAAGCTCTGAAGATGGGGCCCATGGATCTGCTATCTGAATTTTTTAAATTGCGGTAAAATATACATAACATAAGATTTACCAAAAAAAAAAAAATTTTACCATTAACTTTTTAAAGTGTATAGTTCAATAGTGTTAAGTATATTCACATTGCTGTGCAACCTCTCTCCAAAATTTTTTCATCTTGCAAAACAAACTCTATACACATGAAAAAAAACTCCAGTTTCCTCTTTTTCAAGCTCCTAGAAACCCTATTATATTTTCCACCTGTACAAATTTGACTACTCTAAATACCTCGCATACATGGAATCATACAGTATTCATTGTTTTGTCACTGATTTATTTCACTTAGCATTTAGGTCCTCGAGTTTCATCTATATTGTAGTATATGTCAAAATTTCCTTCCTTTTTAGGGCTGAGTAATATTCCATTGCATGTATATACCACATTTTGTTTAGTGATTCATCCATCAAGGAACATTTGGACTGCTTCCATTGTGAATAGTGCTGCTGTGAACATGGATGTATAAATATCTGTTTGAGACCCTGTTTTGAATTCTTTCAGGGTTATACTCAGAATTGGAATTGGTGGAACATGGTAATTCTATTTAAGTTTTTGAGGAACTGTCATACTGTCATACTATTTTCCAAAGTAGCTGTACCATTTTACATTCCTACCAACAGTGCACAAGAGTTTCAGTTTCTCCACATCCTAGCCAGCGCTTATTACTCTCTCTCTCTCTTTTTAATAGTATATGGTGTTATCTCATTATGCTGTGACTTGCATCGGAATCTTCTTTTTAATAAACTTTTTAATTAATATTTTAGAATAATCTTAGATTTACAGAAAAGTTGCAAAGATAGTAGAGAGTTCCTGTGTGTCTCTCATTCAGTTTCAGTTTCCCATGATGCTTCATCTTACGTTACCATGGCACTTTGTCAGACTGAGAATCTGCTTTGTAATAAGCCATACTCACACACACACACACACACACACACACACACACACTGATTCTTACATGCACTAAAGTTTGAGAGCCATTGATCTAGGGTCAGGAAAGTCCTTCCAGGGAAATACATCTCAGCTGTTACTTGACAGATGCATATAAGAGAGTGAAGGGGATGGGGTGTGATCCAGGCAGAGGGAACAAACTGTGCCAAAGCCTGGGGGTAATAAAGAACTTGCAGCGTTTGAGGATAATCATAATAGCAATAATAGTAATTTATTGACACTTACCATATGCCAAGCACTGGTAAGCACTTTCTAACATTATTTTACTTAATTTTTCACAACAGTCCTATAAAGTGGGAAATGTTACCATCTCCATTTTATAGAAGAGGTGACTGAGACTTGAAAGAGAGAAGTAGCTTGCCCAAGGCCACCTAACTATAAAGTGGCAAAGGCAAAGTCTGAACTCAGCTCTCTTTTCCAATTCCTTTTCTCCCATCAGGCCCCAGGAAAGCTTCACCATCTACTTGCAGCAAGAAGCAAAGCACTGAACACGTGCCTTTCCCCCCCTCCTTTACTCTTCCCACCTTCTTTCCCAGGCTACTCAACCTTCAGGGCTCCAGAGAGGCCTTTTCTTCCAAAACTGTTCCCTACTACTCTCCCTCATTGTATTGGTATTTGAATAAGTGAATGAATACAAATAAGTAGCATTAGCAACAGTTTGCACTTATTCATGTGTGTATCTGTTTAATGTTTCTCTCTCCTGTTATCATATAAAACCACATGAAGGCAAAGATTCAGACTGTTTGGTTCTTCTAGTACCTGTAGGTGCTTACTAAGCATTTATTGAATAAAGGAAGAAAGGAACTCAATGAGCATTTTTTGGATGTTGAATGAGTGATTTTTATTTTTGAGAAAGAAAATCAAATGGAGTTGTCGGATGTCATTTAAAACATTAACCATAGATTCCCTCTCTGTCCAGCAAAACCCTCAACCTCACTTCTCCAAAACCTATGACACCCTATAGAAAGTGCCAATGGTTTTGATTCATCAGAAAGAGATACAGGAGAACTTGGTCTGACCTAAGAAACATCTCTGTTACTTTTGGGAAGTTCAAGTCCTGAAATGGGGATGGGAAGTCTCTATTCAAGAATATTCTCAAGAAGAAAACAGAACATCATCTTAACAGCCTCAGAAAGTCAACTGCCTACAAGGAGGGAAAGGGATAAGTGACCTCCCCCACCTTTTCCGACTCTAGGATTCTGCTTTCCAACATAGCATCAGAGAGCTAGCAGAGTGACCAGGCTGCAGGTGAAGGCATAATTGCTCTTCACCTCCCTTGGCTTCCCCAGTGTTAAATTAGCTTTATGTCAATACCACACCCGCAGCTGGGATGAATTATTGAAGCTCATTCACTGCAAAGGGCCTAGGTTCCACTTGCTTTATGGGATGGAGGTGAAGGTGAGCGTATTATTTCTGCTTGCCTTGTGGTCAGTACATTTTCGGTCCATGAATATGAAAGGACTCGGCCCTGACCAGCAGATAATCCTAGCCTCTGCATCTCATGAGATCAGTGGAGACAGGCATAATGGGAGAGGAGGAACACAGGAACATGCCTGCCGGCCCCAGACTCTTCGTTATCACAATTGAAACTGGTCCCAAACACCTATTCATATCCACATAAGCATGTACAGTCAGCATTCACACATATATAGATGTATGCATACATTCAAAGTCTCAATAAAGGTATGCTCACTCACCAGGGGCTTCCCCAGTGGCTCAGCAGGTGAAGAATCTTCCTGCAATGCAGGAGACACAGGAGATGCCAGTTCTATCCCTGGGTCTGGAAGATCCCCTGGAGGAGGAAATGGCAACTCACTCCAATATTCTTGCATGGAAAATTCCATGGACAAAAGAGCCTGGCAGGCTACAGTCCATGGGGTTGCAAAGAGTTGGACACAACTGAGCACATGGCACTCACCAAGGGCCCAAGAACAAAAATAAGGAGGATGCCAATGTTCTAAATATCAATTTTCTAAAAGACTGTGCAAATTTTAAAGCCTCTCCTCCCCCCACACCTTCAATACCAATGCTTCACTAGCAGGGCTGCTTAGTCTGCCCCTGACACTTGGCAGAGATGGATGATCTGGGATATCCAAGGTCAAGGTGTGGGGTTTAACTGATGGGGGCTCCTATATGCATGCAGGGTAAGTTTTCCTTCTTGGTTCTCCTGCAACTCCCCCATGAGTTGGCGTATCCCTGGATTTAAAGATATGTTTCTGCTGCGTGGCCCAGATGTCAAAATTATTAGTTATAGCTCTGCATTTATTCATACACACCTGCACCTACATTCACAGTCTCAAACATGCATTTACATTCCAACACAGAACGCATACCCAGAGATAGGCTTCTTGGCCACATGGTGTGGTTCGAAGGCTGCTGAGAAGGCCTCCTGACCCTATCAGCTGGTCACATGTCTCTCAAAAATCCCACCATTAAATATTTATCCCTTTGGGAGTCCCCAGTCAAGAATCAAATACCTCTGGTCAAGGCAACACACCATAAAGTTATCATCTAACAGTTTGGCAGGAACTCCCTTTGCCCAGGGCACTTCCCCCTGCGTGGCTGGCTGACTCTTACCCATTCTTCAGGTCTGATCTGGCCTTTCCTGCCAGCTCCCTCTTCCTCTAGACAAACAAGGGAGGTTAAGTTCCTCCATCATCCACTCTCATTACTCTCTGTCATTTTCCTTAGATGCATCACTGTAACTGTAATTAAATGATTATTTGTGTCATTATAGTTGCATAGTTTGTGGCTGCAATAAAACTGAGAGCTCCAGTAGGTTAGGGGCTGTCTTTCTCTCTGATCCTCACTGTACCCCCAGTGCCTAACATGTTGCCTGGTACACAGTAGATGTTCAATAAAATTTAAATGAAGTTGGAGGGTTTGAGGAAAGGAAAGGAGAAAAGGGGACACAAAAGGTCAGAGCAGATAATTCCAAACTTTTAAAATCCTGGGCCTGTGAATATCATGAGTCTTGCCTTTCCTAACCTGCCAGAGTGACATCAGGTCCACTTCCCTGGGTGATGTTAAGATGTCTGAATGGGTCCACACAGGGACAGCACTAGGATTTAAGGTGACAGAGACTTCTCAGCTGGAAGAACAGGCTTGAGGGGCATCCTGCCTGGTCTGGCTCCCCACTTTTCCCAATCGTGACTAAGAACTTATAATTCTAGAGCAAGCCTTGTATGAGGAAGCCCTCTTCTAGATGTCTCCTGGTAAATAAAATGGAAGATGTTTGTTGCTGAGAATGTACGACATCGATAATAATAGCAAAATACTAATAGCTGGCATTTACTGAAAGCTTACAATGTGCCAAGAACTGAATCAAGCACTTAACAATAGTTACATATATAATTATTTCAATTAGTTCTCCAACCATCTTGAGAGGCAAGTATGTATTATTCCCTTTTACAGATGGGGAACAAGCTCAGAGAGATTATGTCATTGGCCCAAGGTCACCTAGGGCCAAACTAGGAAGCAGTTGAGTCAGGACAGGACTCTAGAGGCCAATTTTTTACCCATTGGGATATACTACCTTCCATTTTAAGCCCTTTTCATATGTTCATGGGGTTCTCGAGGCAAGAATACTGAAGTGGTTTGCCATTCCCTTCTTCAGTGGACCATGGACTCCAAGGAGATCAAACCAGTCAATCCTAAAGAAAATCAACCCTAAATATTCATTGGAAGGACTGATGTCAAAGCGCCAATATTTTAGCCACCTGATGTGAAGAGCCGACTCACTGGAAAAGACTCTGATGTTGGGAAATATTGAGGGCAAGAGGAGAAGCGGGCAGCAGAGGATGAGATGGTTAGATAGCATCTCTAACTCAATGGACATAAGTTTGAGCAAACTCAGGGAGATAGTGAAGGACAGGGAAGCCTGGTGTGCTGCAGTTCATGGGGTCACAAAGAGTCAGATACGACTTAGTGACTGAACAACAATTTTAAGCCCATGAGGAAATGCCAGCCTACCCCTTATCCTTAGATTCATACTTACTCAGAAGATAGAAACTGACACTATTTATAAACTTGGGATTTATTTGGGATCTTGTCCTAGAAGCACCTAGACTCAGCTCCTGGTTCCTAGAGTCAAAGAAGAGGAAAGATGGCAAAACATCTGGAATTGCAGGAGGAAGCAGATACATATTGCTGGAAGGTGCCAGTTCCTGGATATTCCCCAGGAAAACATGCCCGGGTTCAGGGCCTCCTGCTTGAAAGTCAGGCCCATTTTAGCCTCCCCTCTGGACTTCTCTTCTCCCAGTGGTGATCCTGAGGGCTTATTTTAGACTGATGGTTTGAGGTAAGTGACAGATGAGCCAGACAGGGTCACATAAACCCAAACCAGCCAGTATGAGGGAGGATCTACTATGGAGCATGGGCTCTGTTTTCTTGGAATCTCACTTAGGGTCCTGGATTACTGTGTAGAGACCTGTCTAGAAAATGAGAACTATTGTGGACACTGGGTCATGGTCTCTTTTTTCCCCACCTCTCCCTCATGCATTCACCTCAGTTTTATTCCTCCAGTGATTAGCAGAGCCTGAGCTCCAAATTAGGTCTGGACTCAGTTTAAGACCATTAAGGTCCCAGACCCCATGTGGCTGAAATTTGGTCTGTCACAGATACTTTCTGGCTCATCTTTTTAGCCTGCATTGATCCTGGTGTTTTCTCCTCTAGTCTGTGAACTGCTAAAGGGCAAGGTCCAAATTAGTGCTGAATAGGGTCAGTGGGCATGCATCCTCTCCTATTACTTTCTTCTACTGTGTTCTAGAGACTAGAAAGCTAGACTACATTTCCCTGACTCCCTTCCAGTTAAGTGCACTTGTGTGACTGGAAGGCAGAAAAGTAGAAAAGACCTTCTTTCTACTATTTTGGGCTTTCTGCTGGTAAGCAGGATTCTGGAGAGGTGCAGTTCTTCTGCAATAGTTATTCCAGCTTCCTGGTCTCTTCTTCCTAATTCCTAGACAGCAAACTTTGGCAGTGTGTTCTTTAATTCAATAGTTCCAATGGTGGCTTTTTGAGTCCCCATTTCTGATTATGGAATATGTCCTAGCCCTCTTGGTACAACTTCTAGGAGTCCACTCCACAAGTCTTTTAAAATATTTTTGTAAGGACTCAATTCCCTATATTAAATTCCATTCAGTTTAAAACACCTAGAGTAGTTTCTGTTTCCTGCATTGAATCAAGCTCTCAAAGAGTTGTGGAATGACTTCTTGGACAAACTGGTCAGTATAATGAAGGGTAAGTAGGAAACCAGTCGAGCAAAAATAAAAATACACTATCATAAATCAGCTTCTGTTACTGACAACCAGTAGGCTTTCCCAATTAGATTATAACAAAGATAGAGGCGAGGCAGATTAGGTAGATAGTAGGAAAAGAAATAGACATATTTCAAGGGCTGTAAGGCTTATACAGAGGGGATAGAAGGCAAATAAGTACACAGTTCAAATGTGTGAGTTCAGAAGTCTGTTACAGATCCACCATTGAATGCACACTGAATGCGTGTGATCCTTAGATACAAACACATGCGCGCGTGCACACACACACACACGCACACACACACAGAGCGTGACTTGGGATTCTCTCTCCTAGCTTGAAAATTCAGCCCCTTTTATTTAGTATGATGGCCCCAAATGAGATGGAGAATCATGTAGAAGATAAAAGATGTGTGTGTGTGTGTGTGTGTTAGGAGGATAAGAATCAAGGTGAAGTGATAAGACTGCAGAGAAAGAATGAAGTAGGAATAATGAAGGAAGAGCTGGAAGTATGTGGGAGAGTAAACTGGGAGTGAACTTAAATTGAAAAGAGGAAAGAAGGCAAATGAAGGGGTACTTAAGGGGAGATAAGCAAGAAAACCAACCTCCTCACTCCTGAATAACTTGATTTCTTTTGCACAGTGCCTGGAAAATATCAGGCATTAGATATACATTTACTAAACTGAAGAACAAAGTTAGGAAGGATGGGGGAGGCAGGGTCACACAGGATGGGGTATGTGCATACTTATAACCACTAATATTTATCAAGTTTTACCATGAGCCAGGCACTCTGCTAAGCATTTGACATGCATTATGGATTTAAATACACAAAGCTCTCTATGAGGCAACTGTTAAAGTATCTCCATTTTATAGATGAAGAAACTGAGGCTCAGACAGTTTAACTCATCCAAGATCACACAGATAGTAAGTGGCAGAGTTAGGACTTGAATCCTGACTTGTCTGACTTCAAAACCAGTATTTCTCACCACCACATTATATGTATGCCTGTTTGTGTCAAAGGTAGGTCCACCACGCCCCACCCCATTGTATAAGTTCAGAGAGCACACACAGGGACATGTTCCCAGACCTGGTCTATCCGAGAGGAGAGGGCTGGCAAAGGAGGATAGGGAAAGTAGCTGGGGCCAGGCCAGGTTCCCTATCTGGGGAGGGACCATATTAAAGCCTCATCTTCAACAACACACAGAAAAACAATTTGAAACTTAATCATCTCCCAGAATTATGATCCCTCCCCGCAGCAGGGAGCACATTAGCAGAGCTGGGAAATGATAATTCAGCAGCCCCCAACCCAGCAGGGAGGGAAAGAGAGGAGGAGGGTGGAGAGAGTTAGGAAAACAGAAACAGAGGCAAGGCAGAGATGGGGGGAAGGGAGGCAGGGCCTGACCTCTCCCAGTTTTTTCTTTAACTCTATCAGAGACCGCATTCCAGGGGAGTGGCCTGGTGGCACTTGACCCTTCAATTCTCCTCAGATAGGGCAGGAGTCAAGTTGCTCCTTGGGTCAGTTCTCAGCACCCATGCATGCCCATGTCCAGAGCAGCACCCATGCTCACCCAGGCTAGGTGTGGTTTGCAGTGTTAGCCTAGGTGGAGGAGAACTCCCAAGCTCCCAGCCAGCTCAGTCTGGCTCTGAGCCCCTTCTGGTGTGATGGCACCTAGGCAAATCGTTGGTCCGTCAGGACCCGAGGTGCTGGACAGCTCCCAGGCCCAGAAATATTTCTCCAGAGAGAGCCAGAGGGTTGGGGCGAGGCTTCTACCCCAAACCGCGGCAATTCCCACCCTTAGGAGAAGCGTGGAGGCTGCCGGGAGCAGTGGGGGAGAGGGCTTGGGGTCGTGAAGGGGTCCCTATGGAGATGTGGTGGGGACCTGGAGACTGGAGCCCTGGGGGCAACTTCTCCAGACACATTCCTTCCTTCTGAGTCGAGACCCCCCACTGCCTCCACCACCCCCCGCCAGGGACAATGGTGCCTTCAGCCCCCAGAGATGAATGGGGCCTTTCAGAGCCGCACGCCACGGGGTCAGCAGCGGCCACCGGGTCCCAGGGCTGCCCAGCCTTCAGAGCACAGAGTCACTGGTCTGGAGCGATTGCGTAGCTCTTGGGGGAGGGAAGGTATCCTATGATCCTGGTCTTAGACTAAGACTGGTGCCTCCTGGGAAAGAGAATCATCCCAGATCAGAAAGCTCTTGGTAAAGAAGGGTTTTAGGGGTGTGGGGAAAGAGGAACTCCCCTTCTCTGTGCCAGGTGAGGAGACAGTTGTGTGCCTCCTTGGGAGGCAACAGAGAAAGCTGTGTAGGGACAGAACCTACAAAGATTCTCTCTCCCCTCTCCAAATCAAGGTCCCCCCTCCCTTTGGGTGGGGCAGCCTCCTCCTCTCAGTGCCCAGGTCCCTTCTTCTAGGGCTGTCCCTGAGGTCTGGTCCCTCCTTCCTGCTCCTGTCTCCCCTCCCCATCTCACACTGCACAGACTATCTGGTTTCTATGGAAACAGGCCCAGGAAGGCTCTGCCAGGAGGCCAAGGCCACTACTGCTCTTGGTGGGGAGAGGGCTATAGGAATTGAACATAAGGAGCAGAAGGTGAGTTCTAGCTCTCAGAGGGGGACAAAGACCTGTTGGGAGTGAGATTTTCACTTCTGGAGGGGCACGAAGAAGAGAAGCCAGAAATATAATTTTGTGATGTGACTCAGGCAGAGTTGAAGAGCGCCTTCTTGTTGCTCCAGCTCTTAGTGCTCTAGAAATCTAGACAAGCCTCGTCAGAGGTGAAATTAGTGGGTGAAGAAGTGAAACAGGTAGTAGCAAGAGTTTTGCCCCGCCTTTTCCACCTGAGGCTCTACTGTTCTACCCCTCCTGGGGACATGCCCACTTGAGAGAAGGAAGTCCCCAGGAAACTAGAATGCTATTGGGGGGAAATCAGAGTGAGTGTGGGTATTCAGGGCTGTTCAGGAATTTCCCGTAGGCAGCTGGAGCTGGAGGTGGCCAGAGCCTAGGAGTGTCAGCTGCTTTTGTGGCATCTCTCCTCGTATCTCCGTTGAAGAGTTGGGGGTGGTCTGGAGGCTGCAGCTTTCTCCCCTCTATCCAACCTGTCCGGATGCTGGGGCATGAAAAGAAGAGAGTGGAGGTGGGCAAGCAGGGGTTGGGAGGAGAGAAAGTAAAAGAAGCCTGAGGAAGGAGGGAGGGCCAGAAGAGGGCTGGGTGGAGTAGTGCAGACGTGAGGGCAGGGAAGGAGCTTCTTAGAGGTTTGACTCAGCTCCTGGGAAGTGAACCCCAGTCCTCACATCTTCTCAATACCTCTTGGGCAGGGACCATTGGAAATCTCAGAGTCCTGAGAGAATTTGTTGGGGGAGATTCCCTTGGGAAGGGGCCTCCGAGGTTATCAGAAGGTTTGGCAAAGCTTCCCTAGGGAAGAAAAAGGGTCCCTTGGGAGCCTAGAGTTTCCTGGACTTGAGCCATTGGCTCTCCCTCGGCCGGAGCCCCCAGAACAGTCGTTTTGGTGTTTGCTTATTTTGGTTATTTTTTGATCAGATATTTTGGCGCTGTGCAAACTGCCTCCTGTTGCCATGGCAGCCGTGACAGGGGCTGAGGCACCGTGAGAAAAATACCAAAATTAATGAGTGAGCAAAAGTGCAGCCGAGAGAAAAACAAGGTTAAAAAAAGAGTTAAAACAGTAATGAAAACAGGCTTCCCAGCTTCACAGCAAAGCAGCTGCTGAAGCCTCCCAGAGCAGCAGCCCCCGCCTAGCTTTGGGCTCCTGGCATCTCCCAGACCTCAAGGCAGAACTCACTCGCCTTCCCCCACCCAGCCAGCCACAGACGCAACAGCCACTCGGGAGCCGTCCCAAGTACAACAGTAGATCAGCTCCAACAGAAGATCAGCTCCCATCTCAGGTAGCATCCTGCCTTCCAGAACAGCTTCCCAGGGAACAGCTTCTCATCTCCTAGGCAACGGAGTCTGGGCTCCATCCCCCACACAAGAGTGGTCCAGCTATATTACCAGGAAATGGCCTCCCAGCTACATTTGAGCTTCAGAGCTATGGCTGCAGGCATAACAGCATCCCAGCTAGAGTCCTGCACACAGTAATAGACCAGCCACAAGCCTGGGCAACAGCATCTTAGCTATAGCCAATCCCCAGTATGCTGTCATCACAGCTATAGTTTCAGGACCAATAGCATCCCAGCTACAGTCCTATACACAACAGTAGCTCTGCTCTTATCCCAGGTAACAACCTTCCTCTCAGGTACAGGCTCCTAGCAACAGCCTCTCATCTCCTAGGACCTAAGCAATGGATCCAGCTACCGTTCTACCTACATCATATCAACAGAGAACAGATTCTCAGCTATAGCCAGTCTCAGGTATGCCAGCCTCACATCTTCAGCTTCAAGGCTTACAGCATTTCAGTTACAGCCCTCCTTTCCACATGAACACACACAACAGCCTCTCTGATAATCTGATTGTTCTGGCGATAGCCTAGGCACACCAGCGTCATAGCATCACAACAGTGTCCCAGCTGCTATCAGTGGCAACAATTTTTTTGTGTTACTATACCAGGATCTACACCATCCTAACTTTCTTAGTCACAGTCCATCCCAGGCACATACATATCACAGCAAGAGCCTTAGGCCCCAAGCATCCCAACCACTCCCACACCAAGCATCACCCAGGGTCCAATCCCCAGCCATAGTCTCAGTTGGAATCTCAGGCACCATCAGTTTAGAACTTGACCCCATATCCTACTTGTCAGTCAAGTCCTCCTCCCAGTTTGGTACGGGGCCAGGAACCTGGTTTCTCTCCTCAAATGTAACCTCCCAGTCTCTGCCCTTTGCCTGCCTTCCTTCTTTGGGAAAACAGCCTCCTCCTCATTTCTACACTGTCCCATGCTCAGATCCCCCAGAGTGCCCAGCCTGGCAGCGGGTTAGGAAGGCATAGAGAGCAGGGAGAAGAGTAGACACACCCTGGCCTTGCGCCGGCCCAGTTCTGCTCCCACCACTTGGTGCAGGATTTGGGCTTGATGGTGGTAGAGTAGGGAGGACGGAGGAGAACATCTGGGCGATTAGCATTTCCTGCCCAGCTCTGCGGCTGCCTATCTTGCTCAGCCCTGAGCAAGGGAGGAGAACAGAGGAGCCTTTGAATGGCTCCCAGCAAGCAGACCGGGGAGGGTTTGCTGCAGCGGGCAGCAGGCACATGCTGGGGGCAGGGAGGCTGGGGCAGCTCCTCTGTGGAAGATTTCTTGTCTCTGGGTCACTGATTCCTCCCATGGAGCTGTGCTCAGTGACGGGGAGAGTGTGAGTTTTGCAAGGGACAGAAAGAAATCACCTAAAGGGCAGATTTGCCTACCACTAGCTCACCCCATCTCCCACCCAGAGCCCCCGACCTGGGATTCTAGGGCTGAGGGCCAGAGGTGCAGACTAGAGCAGCGCCCAGGCCAGAAAGGGAGTCCAATGGAGAGGGGGCTGCTCTCGGAGAGAGCTTGGCCAGCCCTTAGCTGGCCTGAGAACCCACCCTTACCCTGAGGAGGGCTCCACCAAGAATCCAGGTGTCAGAAGGGGAGGTGCCAGAGGAAAGAGACAAGGGGTAGAAAGTGATAGGGATGGGAAAATGCGGTGAATAGGGAGGAGGAGTCAGAGGCCAAGGCAAATAGAGACACAGATATTGGTCATCCCGTATTAGACCTTTCCACACCCAATGCCAGGCCTTGCCAGGAACACAGTCTTTCTCACTCTTCTGACCTTCAACCCTCTGCGTTGGCTTATCCATGGCGAGAGGCTGGAGGTCGTATTGGACTGGGGTACTTAAGAGCCTCGAGTACCAAACCCTGGGCGAAGGAAAAGGAATTCCCAGGCCGCTCAGCCACCTCTAGATGGCGCCAGAGAGCCAAAACTGAGTGGGAGAAACTGAGTTATCGAGTGTGTGAGACACTGCGTGTGACACCGTGTGTGAGTCGGTGTGAGTGTAACAGAGAGTGTGGCACTGCGAGGGCGTGTGACACAGGCCGTGACACCGCGCGGCTTCGCGGGGTAGGGGCCCGTGTGACTCAGTGTGAATATGTTTGTCACCGGTAAACGTGTTGGGGCCACAGCTCCACGACGCCCAGAGGACAGGTGATTGGGGGACCCTCTAACAGCCCGAGCTTAGGCGCGTCACCTCATCCTCACACTTGTATATTTCCCCAGTCCTCATTCTAGCGGAGCCTCCGGGTCCCATTACCCTCCCCCTTCCACGGTCCCCTCCGTAGCCCCACCCCCAAGACTTGCTGCGGCCACCGACGCTGACCGCTCTGCGGCTTCGGCCAGAGGGGGAGGGGTGGACTTCCCCAGAGCGCAGTGGGAAGGGAGGGCCACTCGGGGTGCTCTGGGGGTCTGGGCAGGAAGAAGGTGGATCTGGAGGAGCAGATGCCCAGAGAAGGCATCGGGAGACATTTCCCGTGCCTCGACTTCCCAGGGGGGCAGAGTAAAGGACAGGTGTTTGAATGAGGTTGGGAAAGGAATTCGGGAGGGGTTCCAGATGGGGGCACGGGTGGAATAAGTGTAAACTGAAGAGCCTGGGGGGGGGGCACAATCTGCGTATAAGGGCCTCGGGGAGCGAGGGGATAGCAAAAGGGGTCCCGGCTTTGCGGAGCGGTGCTGGGGTCCCCTCCCAGCAGAACCAGAGCGGTCCCGAGCTCCACCTCCCGGCCACGGAGCGGGGGGAGGGGGACAGGGAGGCGGGCGGGAGGCGGGCAGGCGGGCCAGGAGGGAGGGGGAGGGAGGGGGCGGGCCCGGCTGTGCGCTCCGCTCGCTGCTGGCTCCGCCGCCGCCGCCGCCGCCGCCGCCGCCGCCTCACACACTCCGGGAGCGGGAGCGCGGCGCGGACGCGAAGCCGCCGGGGCTGCTGCGCGCAAAGCCAGCCGGAGCCGAGCCTGAACCGCAGCGCCAGCCCGAGCCGTGCCGAGTCGCAGCCCGGGCCGGGGCCGGTGGCGGCTCATGGACTGTAGGGCCCGCGGCCGGCGCTGCCCAGAGTCGGGTAAGGATCGGTGGCGGTGGAGGCGGCGGTGGCTCCCGCCCGTGAGCGGCCATGGCCGGCGGGAGCCGAGGGAGGGGCGCTCGGCCGAGCGAGGCCACGGGGGCCCAGTCGGTGCTCCGCGTGCCGGGGTTGAAGTGGGGGCGTTTGGGAGCTCGTAGTGGGGGTTGCGGCCGGGGCACCCTGGCCTCTAAGGTCCGCCGCAAGAAGCCGAGCGAGGAGAGGGAGTGCTGGACTGGACCCCAGCCTAGGCGCCCTGCACCCCGGTGCGCTTGGAGCTGCGGGGATAAGGGGGCTCCGGGAGCGCGAGAGATGGAGATGGTTTGGGGCAAGTGCGCAGCCCCCAGTTGCGGGGGGCACTCCCCGAGGATGTAGCAAGCAAGGACCCTCATCCACAAGCACACACACACTTGTTGGGCAACCAGCTCGGATCACTTAGGCGCGTCCAGCTCCCCGCGGGCACCCGGAGGGCCAAACCACGGACATATGTACACACATACATACATATGTGCACACAGGCATATCTCCCGCACACCAGCGCCCGCTGGGGCACCGTCACTAGCTGAGAATCCGCTTCAGCGCCTGCACGCTCAGCAGTACGGACACACAACCCGTGGTCCTACAAAGCAACAGAACATAGCCGGGTGTGACATTCGGCGACTTGGACACACAAACGCAATCTCGTGCCCTAAAACAGGAGTGTCACGGCCACAGTTCGCCAGATGAACACTCAAAATCCAGCCTCACACACATATTTCTTTAAGGAACACACCCTAACATAAATTATGTTACACTCCTTGGCCAGAACATAGGTACACAACACGTCTTGCTTGCACCCCTCGATTGCACCCATAAACGCAGAACCTAGTGTTTCCGCACACGCCTTGAAGGCACACACCCTAACACAGCAAGTGGCACCCACAACAGCGCTTCACAGTCACAAACACAGAGTCTATTGCTTCCCGCATCTTAATACTGGATTTCACACACACCTTCCACCAACAATATCACATTACACCTTGCGGGGTATATACACAAACACACGCGCTCTGTCCCTCTCCCTCAGAGGCCAGATACGTCCTGGGAAGCCGCCGTGCCGCCGGGAGGGCCCCTAGCGCCCCTTCCCCTTATCACGATACAGGCAGTGTAAATATCGGCCCGGCGGGAACCCTAGGGGCGGGCTGGCCGGACCTGCTTCCCCGCCGGCGCCTCCCCCACCCCCACTCCCCGGCCGACCGGCCGGGTATTCCCGGAACAAGCTGGACCTGGCAGGCCGCGCCACCCCGCCTCCCCGAAGCTCCGGGGCACTAGGCCCTTTCACAAAGGGTGCCAACCTTGGGCAGTGTTTGCCACCCTCTTCGGACCATTCAGTTGCGTTCTCCGAACCACCTGGATCCCCAGCACACCTGGGTCCCACACACCTGTGTCCCTCACACCTGGGCGTCCCCTCCGCCAGGTCCCGGCTGCAGGCCAGAGTCGGGTGCGCGGGCGAGGCCCTGGGACCAGGAGGGCACGCGCGGCACGCGCAGGAGCAGAATTGGCAGGCGACAAGGACTCGCACTCCTCCCCCCCCACCTACCCTCGGGAGCCCAGACTTCTGGCCTCTGTTTCTCAGCAGTGGCCGGCGACCATTCCTTCTAGCAGGAAATATTCGGGGCGGCTCTGAGGTCTTTCATGATTCACAGTAGGGTAGAGCCCCCTTTTCTGCCGTCCGCGAGAGGCTCGGTTTTACGAGAATTTCTCCTCCGGGCCGGGCTCGCCGCTTTGTGATTCCGGCGCCGGCTCCCTCCCTGCCCCCTCCCGGCGCCCGCGGCACGGCTCTCGGCGACGCCGGCTTGTAGGGGTCCCTAGGCTGAGACCGGGAGTGCAGAGGAGGAGGGATTCCCCGCGGCGGCCCCTGGGGCAGGGGGCGCCGGGGGCCCGCTGGTGAGGCGCATTCTCCCGGCGCCGCACTCGCGCCTCGCCTCGAGCTCGGGGAGGCCCGGCGCCGCGGGGGTGAGGGTGGGGGTGGGGTGGGGCTGGGCGAGCCGGAGGATGCTGGAGGAACTGCCGCCGTCCCACCCCCGACACTCTCTCCAGTGTCCTCTGGGAGAAGATGCCCCGAGCGCAGGGTGTGTGCCGCGAGCGCCCGCGGACCGCTGCGGTGTAGGTTGGGGTCTGCCCGTCCCGGCCTGTCCGGCTGAGTCCTGGACGTCGTGCCGGAAGATGCCGAGGGCCTTCTATTACCTGCTTTGAGCCAACCCTTGGTAGCTGCCTGGAAAGAGGGCGCCCAGAAGGTGTTTGTGACTGTCAGAGGTCTAGGTGTGTGGGGGCTAGGGGTGGGGCAAGTGTTACTTTCTTGACGTGGGGGTCTCGGAGGATTGAGATCTGTAATTATAACTAGACCCATGGAGTGGATCGAGGAGAGAGGGATGAGAAGGGCCTCCAGAGACTGCCGGGGCAGGGTGGCAGGGGAGCAGGTCTGGTTTCAGTTGTGGCTGCATTTAGTTTCTCCCCTTCCCTCCCACCCAATCCCCACCCCCAAAAGGGATTTCAGCTGGAAAGGGGCGTCTTGCTGGCAGAGGGTCTGCTGCTGTGGCTACTTGGTCAGGGGACCTGGGCTAGGTAGAGATGGTGAGCTAACTGCTGCAGAGTGTGGGTGGAAGGGTCAGGAGAGGGTCTGGGAGGATGGAGGGAGGAGCTGAGCAGGAGTCAGGGCTGGGGAGAGGAGATGGGGAAGGAGGAGATCCTCATATGGGGTGAGGGCTGCCCCTACCATGAGAGAGGATAGTTGGTGCTGCAGAGATTCTTTCAACCATGTATTGAGCTCCTACTGTCTGCCAAGGCCCATGGTGGGTGATGAGGATGCAATACGGTAGTAAGATACACAACTATCCTTGCCTTCATAGGTCTTCCCAGCTGGCAAGGGATTTGTTCACTGATTTATGAAACCAGTGAGCACCGACTGTGTGCCTGATGCTGGACATGAAATGCTCCATTTAGAGAGAAAGATATCTCTCCTTTACAATAGACCTTAATGTATCAGCTCCCATTTAATCCTCCCAAATAATTTCAAGAGGCAGGATTATTTCCATTCCACAATATAGAAATATCTTCAGAGAGGTAAAGTCACTTGGCCAAGGTCACACAGCTAGCAAGTGGCGGAACAAGGGCTTGAACTCGGACAATCTGACTCAAGAATGCAGGTGCCTGGAATCCCCACAGAGGCTAATAGAAGGTTGTGAAAGAGAAGGGAGAGGAGCCGAGGGCTGCGCACTTATTCACTGTGGGAAGCCTCTGAACAGCTCCACCCCACACAGCCCAGCTTGCTTACCCCCCTCTCCCAGATGTTTGCTGTGTCCCTCGGTGATTTGTGCCCTCCGTGGTGGTGGCTGTTTGATACAGTGCAGGGGTGGGGGTCACAGCTGATCTGGCCTCTGGGGCTGTGACATCTGCCCCTGTGTGTTTCCTCTCTGGCCACAGCATTCAGGAGGAAATGGCCCCTGGTCCCCGGGGTGGGCTGGCAGTGAAGGTTCCAGGTGACCCTCACAGCCGTCCTCTTCCAGCCCAGATGTTGACACAGATGGCATTTTCCTTGGCCTTCCTGGGACTCTGTGCGCTCCCACCTCACTGCTCGTGGAGCCTGAGAAGAATGAGTCACTGACCCTCCTGAGGCTCTGACTGCTCAGGGTCCTGGGTGCCCAGTGTCGCTAGGTGGAGGTGGGACACCCCTGCTGGGAAGGCAGCCAGTGCCTGGGCAAGGGCAGATAAGGCACTAATGGCTTCAGAGGCTGCCGTCTGGGACTAATGACTCCCTGTAACCAACCACCAGGACAAAGTTCAGGGATGGGGGGAGCAGGAGTAGGAGGGGCTGCCTCACTGCCACTCCTGGCTGTTCTGTTCTCTCTCCCTGCATCCAGGGAGGCCTGGCTCCTTCCATCCTTGAACCCTAGACCCTCTCTTTCTCTTTCACTCCTTGCCCTGCAGGTTTGGCAGCCCAAGGATTGTGTGTGTGTGTGTGTGTGTGTACATAGCAACCAGTGATTTCTGTTGATTTCTCTTCCCCCATCCAGCCTTTTCTCAACTCATGTGGGAAAGCATTCTTATTTCTCAAATCCCAACTCTTCAGCTTACTAGAGGCTCCCCTGGTGGCTCAGTTGGTAAAGAGTCTGCCTGCAATGCTGATGACCCAGGTTCAATCCCTGGGTTGGGAAGATCCCCTGGAGGAGGAAAGGGCAACCCACTCTAGTACTCTTGGCTGGAAAATTCCATAGATGGAGGCTACAGTCCATGGGGTCGCAAAGAGTCAGACATGACTGAGTGACTTCACCTTAACTTTTCAGCTTACTATTTCTATGACCTAAGGCAGTTATTCTTTCTGAGCCTTAGTTTTATCATCTGTACTATGGGAAGCCATGTAATAATAAACAGGACCCATTTCAGAGTGTTGGGAGGATTAAATGGGAAATGGATGTAAATGTAGTAGAATCTCTGGGAGTGTTAGAGATAATGGTGGTAAAGGTGATGATGACGGAAATTATACTTCATTCTTAATTCCAAAGACCTAGAGTACCTCAAGGTTGTTCCCACAAGGTTCCAGACCCTTGCTGCCTCCACCTTGCTGCCTGGGGTGTTTCTCCCTCTTCCGGAATCAGAATTCCTAAGGGTGGGGCCAGATAGTACTCATTTTAAAGGGACTCTTCAGGTACTTAAAGAGCCTAACCTTCAGCTCTTGATCCTACTCTGGGCAACCCTCTCCCAACCCCTGGAAACTCCCCCTGCCCCCAACCGTCCTTGCCTTGGATATTCCTTTTTAGTGTTCCTCCCAATCAGAAGTTAGATGCCACAATCCTTCCCTGACTCCTAAGGACTACAGGGGGGCTTCCCTGGTGGCTCACTGGTACAGAATCTGCCTGCCAATGCAGGAGATGAAAGAGACTTGGGTTTGATCCCTGGGTGGGGAAGATTCCCCGGAGAAGGAAATAGCAACTGGCTGCAGTATTCTTGCTTGAAAAATTCCATGGACAGAGGAGCCTGGTGGGCTATAGTCCATGGGGTCACAAAGAGTCGGACACAACTGAGCGACTGAGTAAGGGTGACAGCGTGAGTGAGAGAATGTGTATGAGTATTAGGAGGCAGGCGGGAGGTGGGGAGAATGTGTCACAGACTTGCTATGTTTGTGCTGCCTGGGAGGCCTGAGGGGTCAGAGCCCCTGGTTGTGACCTGAGATGGGGAAGGAAGCCCCCGAGATTGGTGCTTAATCTGTAACTCTTAAGAGCAGCTACAAATCAAAGTCACCCTGATGCTGCCAGACCATGGACCTCTGAAGTTGTAGCCAAAATTTGTGAACATTTGTTTTTCTTGGAAAAATCTGCCATGTAGTTTCATAAAATTCACTAAGGGGGATGTGACCCCAAAAGGTTACAAATTGTTGATCTGGAGAGAGTGAGTGGAGGCAGGCGGTCACTGCTTTATTTCTCCTCTTTGTCAGGTTTAAGCCCCGCCCAGCCAAGACTTATGCAGGGAGTTGGTGCTCACAGTGATCCCATATTGTGTGTGTGCTGTGCAAGGGAGGGCAGAATAAGGTGCCCAGAAGGGAGTGAGGTTCTTTGGAG
Organism: Cervus elaphus; assembly: GCF_910594005.1. Taxonomy (NCBI): domain Eukaryota; kingdom Metazoa; phylum Chordata; class Mammalia; order Artiodactyla; family Cervidae; genus Cervus; species Cervus elaphus. The sequence goes on along the minus strand of NC_057823.1, from coordinate 54,256,754 downwards.
ATAGGCGGATTTGGGTTGGGGCTTGATGGTAAGATGAGCCCAGTGCCAGGTCCATGCGGAGAGGGGAAATGGCTGAAGGATGGATCCAAATAGAGCATCAGACAAATTCCTCTCTCCTTTAAAGAGATTAAGATTGCAGCTGGGAACAAACACACACTACCCATCTGATAACAGCCTCACATGTGTTGAGCCTATTAGTGGGAGAAATGACCAGGGAGGGGCTGTGCTTGTGTAAGGAGTCTGCATTCAATGACCATTTGCTGAGATCTAACCTACACAAGAAGGGTTAGATCAGAGCCCAGGGAGTTCTCAGTGAAGTAGAGAAACTGGGTGAGGACAAGCAGTGAACACACACAAAATTCCAGGATAGGTTAGCTAAAATAATCACAGTCATTCATGAGCTGTACTGAGTCCCTACTATACTGTGCAGGGGCTTCCCTGGTGGCTCAGTGGTAAAGAGTCCACCTGCCAACGCAGGAGACCCAGGCTTAATCCCTGGGTCGGGAAGATCCCCTGAAGAAGGAAATGGCAACCCACTCCGATATTCTTGCTTGGGAAATGCCAAGGACAGGGGAGCCCCGAGGGCTACAGTCCATGGGGATGCAAAAGAGTTGGACTAAACAACAGCAGCAGCAACTGTGTGCAGGGTCCAGGGCGAGGCCCTCAGGATGGATATACGAGTGAACAAAGCAGCAGCTCTCTTAGTTTCTGCTCACAGAAAGACAAACAATTCACAAGTTATTCCCCAAACGGCTACCTAACTACAACTGTAAGTGCTTTGAGGGAGCATTTGTTGAGTGCCCATGTACTAGGCATTCAGCCCACATGATCACAAACTCCCTAGGAAAGAGGTAGTGTTATTCCCATTTTACTGACAAGGAAACTGAGTCTCTAAATCAACTGCTCCAGCTCACAGGGTCAGGAAGTGGGCAGCTGGGGTTTGCCTCAGACTGCCTGATGTCACAGTCCCTGCTCTTCTCCATCCTACTGCCCTACACCTGTCAAATGGGTACAACCCAACAAAAGTGACAAAGAGTCATGAGTTAGAACTGTCAGCTCCACAACGACAGATTGCATCTGTCTTATTCACTGCTGTGTTCCACTGCCCAGGATAAAGCCTGGAACATTTTAAGTACCCAATAAATGTTCCCTGAAAGCATGAATGAGCACTGTAGTGAGCCCAGCTCTGGGAAGGGGCGCAGGTGGGGGCTGGGGGATGAGTGCAGGGAGCCCTGTCCCTTCCTCAGGATGCTTGGGGAGGTGGAGAACACAGGACTAGGTGCACAATATGGGGACTGAATAACACGGGCGGGCGGTGTCCCCTGCTGCACGGTGATTCATTGCCGAGGGATTGGTACGCACAATAAGTGGCTGTGAGTTGGAGGAAGGAGAGGTCACTGTGGGCTGAAGAGGCCTGGGAAGGCTTCCTGGGCGACCAGCTGCCTTCAGTGGGGTGGGTGTGGCCTGTGACAGGGCCTGGGTAGGATTTCCAGGTTCAGGGCACCTATTTCCAGGGCAGTCAAGGACCTGGGGACAGGAGATCCAGCCTGAGCCTCTGTTGAAGATGCCGGGCCAAAGACTTTGGATTTGCATAGTGGGGCTGGTTGTGGTGTGGTGGTGCTGCAGAAGAGGAGGTAGTCAAGACTGGTACTGAGCTGGAGTCTGCTGACACACAGCTCAAAGCTGAGGAGACCAGCAGAAGAAGCAAGCTGCTGTCGTGACTGCGGTGCAGCTTGTGGTTGGCTGGGGCATACGGGCCTCTCACGGGAAGGATTTGGGGGTGGGCAGGGAGAGGCAGGTGTGAGATGGGGCTGGACCGGTTAAGGCCGGGACGGCCAGGTATGAGGTAGGGGCCAGATGCACACTAGGAGACTGAACAGACATGTGGGAAGTGGTCTGGGCAAGGCTGCTCGTGTCATCAGCAGCCCTATCCCAGTTAGACCTGCTGGACTCCTAGTTTCTAAGGACAGGCCGGGGCAGCTCCCAATGCCAGTTCCAGGGCTAGTCAGCTCTGACCACTGCCCTGACCCCAGTATTGACGTCTGCTATCTTCCACGTACCTGCCCATGTTTCTCCTCCCCAACCCTCTGTGGAGAGCGAGGGTGGAGGAACTGTGTGTGTACACACAGGTGTCCATGCTCAGGGGCATGTGTGTTTGCAAGGAGGTCAGGGAGGGAGAACTCCTATTCCTCAACCTTGTTTTCAAGCCTTGGTTGGTGCCCTATTCAAGCTGGCCCTTTGTAGGGGTGGGCACCCTGGTTAGCAGGGTGATTAGTGTCAGAAGAAGGGGGTTTGAGATGTCCTACCTCACATGCGCACACCGACTTGGCATCTCAGAAGGGATAGGAACGTGACGTCATCCCTTCTGCCTGCAGCCAACTTGAGCGGCCCTCAGCGTGGGCGGTGCTGATGATCAGGGTCTGGGGAATGTGAGGGTTCCTGTGTCTCTCTCCTACTGTGTTCATGGCAGGGGGTGGGGGGCTCCAGGTCTCGCCCTTGCACTTGCTGTCTCTCCCTATCTCAGTATCAGGGTAATTAGCATGGGTGACTAAGGCAGGATGCTGGTGAGAAGGAGGTGTTGGGCAGAGCAGAGAGCAGGGAGGGAGGGAGTGTCAGGTGGGTCCGGGCGTTCCAGGGGCGGGAACTGCTCTAGACCTGTTCCGGCGCCTACCGGCTCCTCCAGCTGGAGCAGACACTGCTGCTACACTGGGCTGTGGGTGAGACTCCGGGTTCTGGGTCCTGGAATCGGTACTGTGTACCGGGGCAGAGCTCTCTCCTGGAGATCAGTGTGTAGGTGGGAGAGAGGGGGAGTTGGGGGCAGCTCTGGGCAGCCCTCAGGGCCTGGGCTCTCCTCCCAGCTGACCACTTTGTTCTGTCTCTCCCCTTTACAGCTCTTCTGATTCTGGAGCCTGCCCCAATGGGGCCCCTGAGGCACAGCCCAGGCCCCGGGGAGCGACGTCTGCTGCTGCCCACCCTGCTGCTAGCACTGCTGCTGCTGCTGGCTCCGTCCCCAGGCCATGCCACTCGGGTGGTGTACAAGGTGGCTGAGGAACAGCCGCCCAATACCCTCATCGGGAGCCTCGCTGCCGACTACGGTTTTCCCGACGTGGGCCACCTGTACAAACTAGAGGTAGGCGCCCCGTACTTGCGGGTGGATGGCAAGACGGGTGACATCTTTACCACCGAGACCTCTATCGACCGTGAGGGGCTCCGTGAATGCCAGAACCAGCTCCCTGGTGAGCCCTGCATCCTGGAGTTTGAGGTGTCTATCACGGACCTTGTGCAGAATGGCAGCCCTCGGCTGCTGGAGGGCCAGATAGAGGTTCAGGACATCAATGACAACACGCCCAACTTCGCCTCGCCAGTCATCACACTGCCCATCCCCGAGAACACCAACATTGGCTCACTCTTCTCCATCCCGGTGGCTTCGGACCGAGATGCTGGCCCCAACGGCGTGGCGTCATATGAGCTGCAGGTGGGGCCCGAGGCCCAGGAGCTATTTGGGCTGCAGGTGGCAGAGGACCAGGAGGGGAAGCAGCCGCAGCTCATCGTGATGGGCAACCTGGATCGGGAACGCCTGGACTCTTACGACCTCACCATCAAGGTGCAGGATGGTGGCAACCCCCCACGCGCCAGCAGCGCCCTGCTTCGGGTCACTGTGCTCGACACCAATGACAACGCTCCCAAGTTCGAGCGGCCATCCTACGAGGCTGAGCTGTCTGAGAACAGCCCCATAGGCCACTCAGTCATCCAGGTGAGAGGCCCCTCCATCTTAACTGTCAGGGTGACCCACTCTACCCTGGGTCTTCTCTACCCTACGTCTTCCCTGCTTTACCCCGTGGGTGACTTCCATATAGAAACGGAAGCCCACCCCAACCTCTTGAGAATTCCCTTCACTTAAGGGCAAAACAGTCAAAATACTGCAGTGAGATCTCTTTTCCCAGCCCCTGCTTGGTGAGACTTTCCTACCACACCCCAGCAGGGGAGTGACTTTCCTCTGTCAAGCTATTTACGTGACAGTGACACAGCATAAGAACAGTGATCCCCCATCCCTGAGGCAGAGTCAAGCTGGAGAAACCTCCGCAAAGTGAAACCCCCATCCAAGTCAAATGACATTCTCCTCCCCAGCAAAGCGAGCTGAACACATGAATCGCCTTTTGTCCAAGTAGATTCTCTCCAGAGATGAGCATATCTTCCCAACCAGGGGCCCGTTAGCCAGATGAGAGTTTCCCGACTTTGCCCATCCCTGACAGTCAAATGAAATCATTTTAGCCAGGTGAGTCCTCAGAATTCTAGAAAACTAAAAAAAAAAAAAAATTCTAGAAAACTGTGCTCAGATGTCTATACATCCGTCTCCTCCCCTAAGCACCGGGCACCCGTGGGTATGGGGTGCTGGGCACAGTGGGGGGGTTGGTGGCCTCTGTTGCAGTTCTCAGCACCCCTTTCTGTGGGAACTGCCCCAGGGGCTGGCCAGCTTGGTGGGGCCAGGGCCCGGGAGGGAGCCGAGAAAGCGTCCCTGCAGACAGGTGGGTGTATCTCGTGCTGTCATCTCAGCCCTGGCCTCCTGCCAGCCCCAGAGCCTTTCTCCTTCCCCATGGGCTGAAGTTGTCTGTCTTTGATGTGAGGGAGCTGAGGAGGGCTCAGACTGCCCTGCACACCGTTAACTGTCCTGGGAAACCATTCCTTCTACATCCCCAAACTGAAGCAGGACACAGGGGGAGTTTGGACCTTTATTTAGTGGCTGGTGGACTGGAACCTGTAGAAGACAGACTGAGAGAGAGAAGGGAGACAAACAGCCGGGGATGGTGACTAATAATAGCCTAAGTGCTGGGCACTGTTCTGAATGCATTCTGTGTATTATATAATTTAATCCCCACAGTACAAAGTAAGCATTATCCCATTTTACAGATGGGAAACTGAGCCCACAGAGATTAGGACATTTTCCTCATATCACCCATCTGATGTGTTCAGATCCCACCTCGGCCACATCCAATAGTTTGACTTCAGAGCCCATGGGTTTAAGAGTCGAGAAGTGGGATGAAGCAGGAGAATGGGGCAGAGACGAGGCTACAGGTAGATAGAGCAGAAAAGAGAGGATAGGAGAGAACCAGCAGTGGGAAAGAGGCAGAAGAACTGAGAAAGATGGGAGGGAGAGACAGAAGTCGAGTCAGAGAGAGAGGTAAGCTGGCAAGGAAAGCGGATAAGGAGGTGGGTGACCAAGCTAGAGACAGGGAGACAGACAGTGGGAATCATAATGAAAAGTCAGTGACAGACTAAGGGGATGGAGGGGCGAAGAGAAACTGTTAAGAGGAGTGAGCAGAGATCAAGTAGCTGGGAATCCTGACCCGCATGTCTTTACTGTCAGAAAAAATTCCTGATGGGAAGGAAAGACACTAGCAGTGGCCCATAGAGTGTCAGCACTGAGTTTCAGAGGTGAATGGATGGATGGCTGAATGGATGAACAAAAAGAGAGATGCATGGTATTTAGGGAGCACTTGGCACATGCCAGGCAGTGTTAGACATTTTTACAGATACCATCCCATTTAATCCTCATCACAACCTTGTGAAATAGGTTCTATTATTATCCTCATTTTATACTTTTGTAAACTGAGCCTTGAGGATGTTAAATCATTGACCCAAGGTCACATTATTGGGAAGTAGTGGAGCTGGGATTTGAACATAAGACTCTGTTGCTCTGTTCCCCAGACACTCTGCCTAGTTGCACCTATCTGGTCTCCCTGCTCATCTCCCTACACATACTGCCATCACATTCGGTTGGGCTGTGACCTAACTCCAGATCGCATGTTTCTACCTGACCAGTGCTCCCTCATGGCCATTCCCACCTGGCTCCTGTTGCCCCGTCACCACCCGTGTTTGTGTAGACTTGGGCCGAGTGTGCCTCTGCGTGGGAGGGCGTGCCCACTGCAGAGGGACAGACAGTTCATTGTCTGATGCTCGGAGCCCAGCCTGCTGCCAGCAGGCTCTGTGGCCTGCACCAGTCCCTCCTTCTTGGCTGCAGGCTCGGCCGGATTCCTCAAGTTGGTGCCTAGCCAGCACCAGACCTGGGAGGGGAAGAGACTTGAAACAGGTTTCCCCGGTTTGACAAGAGTAGTGGCCTGGTTTGGCGGGCTCCCTCTGACCCACATCCCTATCTGGCTGTTTTCAAAAAAAGCAGTCCCCTCACCTGTGGCCTCCAGGTGGGCATGTGGGTCTCCATTCATGTACAAACACACACGTACACAAACACACATACCTTCTCACATAGTCACAACACGTGTATGTTCATGCATGCCTATTATACACATATGCCATACATGCACACCATCTCTACTAATCACACATTCCCAGCTCTTCAGAAGGGTTGCAGGCCAGTTAAATTGGGTGGAAGGGCTACCCTGGTTGCTAGTTGGATCCTCATCCCCATGTTTGGGTGGACTAGTATAGAAATGATAAGTAGAGTTCAGTTCTGCCCTGTCTCATCTCTAGTAGTAAGCCTGCAGCACCATCGAGGATTTGTGGGCTGTTATCTGTGCTCTTCAGTAATATCAGCTACAGTGTCAGGAACTGGGAAAGGGCAGGGCTCACACGTGCTGCTTTTGGAAAGGCTGCCTTATTAGATTAGTCACGTCTGCTGTGCTCCCTGGAAAGGCAGCCCTGGTGTCCCTTAATTTGTTATCCCCAAGCTAACCCAGCCCTGTTTCCCTCGTTTGTCACCCCTGCCCTGTAGGTGAAGGCCAACGACTCAGACCAAGGTGCCAACGCAGAGATCGACTACACTTTCCACCAGGCGCCTGAAGTCGTGAGACGTCTTCTGCGACTGGACAGGAACACCGGACTTATCACTGTGCAGGGCCCCGTGGACCGTGAGGACCTGAGCACTCTCCGTTTCTCGGTGCTTGCCAAGGACCGTGGCACCAACCCCAAGAGTGCCCGGGCCCAGGTGGTGGTGACTGTGAAGGACATGAACGACAATGCGCCCACCATCGAGATCCGTGGCATAGGGCTGGTGACACACCAGGACGGGATGGCTAACATCTCGGAGGATGTGGCGGAAGAGACAGCTGTGGCCCTGGTGCAGGTATCTGACAGAGACGAGGGAGAGAATGCGGCTGTCACCTGCGTGGTAGCAGGCGATGTGCCCTTCCAACTCCGCCAGGCCAGTGAGACGGGAAGCGACAGCAAGAAGAAGTACTTCCTGCAAACTACCACCCCACTCGACTACGAGAAGGTCAAAGACTACACCATCGAGATTGTGGCCGTGGACTCTGGCAACCCGCCACTCTCCAGCACCAATTCCCTCAAGGTGCAGGTGGTGGATGTCAATGACAATGCGCCTGTCTTCACCCAGAGTGTCACCGAGGTCGCTTTCCCAGAAAACAACAAGCCGGGTGAAGTGGTCGCTGAGGTCACTGCCAGTGACGCCGACTCGGGCTCCAATGCTGAGCTGGTTTACTCTCTGGAGCCTGAGCCAGCTGCCAAGGGCCTCTTCACCATCTCACCTGAAACTGGAGAGATCCGGGTGAAGACATCCCTCGATAGGGAACAGAGGGAAAGCTATGAGTTAAAGGTGGTAGCAGCCGACCGGGGCAGCCCTAGCCTCCAGGGCACAGCCACTGTCCTCGTCAACGTGCTGGACTGCAATGACAATGACCCCAAGTTTATGCTCAGTGGCTACAACTTCTCGGTGATGGAGAACATGCCGGCACTGAGTCCGGTGGGCATGGTGACTGTCATTGATGGGGACAAGGGGGAGAACGCACGGGTACAGCTCACAGTGGAGCAGGACAATGGTGACTTTGTTATCCAGAATGGCACGGGCACCATACTCTCCAGCCTGAGCTTCGATCGGGAGCAGCAAAGCACCTATACCTTCCAACTGAAAGCTGTGGACGGTGGTGTCCCACCTCGCTCGGCTTACGTTGGTGTCACCATCAACGTGCTGGATGAGAATGACAACGCACCTTTTATCACTGCCCCTTCCAACACCTCCCACCGGCTGCTGACCCCCCAGACCCGTCTGGGTGAGACAGTCAGCCAGGTGACAGCTGAGGACATTGACTCTGGTGTCAATGCTGAGCTGACCTACAGCATCGCTGGTGGCAACCCTTATGGACTTTTCCAGATTGGGTCACATTCTGGTGCCATCACCCTGGAGAAGGAGATTGAGCGCCGCCACCATGGGCTGCACCGCTTAGTCGTGAAGGTCAGTGACCGAGGCAAGCCCCCACGCTACGGCACAGCCCTGGTCCACCTGTATGTCAACGAGACCCTGGCCAACCGCACGCTGCTGGAGACCCTACTGGGTCACAGCCTGGACACACCGCTGGACATCGACATCGCCGGGGACCCAGAATACGAGCGCTCCAAGCAGCGCGGCAACATCCTCTTTGGTGTGGTGGCTGGTGTCGTGGCCGTGGCCTTGCTCATTGCCTTGGCTGTGCTAGTGCGCTACTGCCGGCAACGGGAGGCCAAGAGTGGCTACCAGGCCGGCAAGAAGGAGACCAAGGACCTGTACGCCCCCAAGCCCAGCAGCAAAGTTTCCAAGGGCAACAAAAGCAAGGGCAAGAAGAGCAAGTCTCCCAAGCCTGTGAAACCGGTGGAGGATGAGGATGAGACCGGCCTGCAGAAGTCTCTCAAGTTCAACCTGATGAGTGACGCCCCCGGGGACAGTCCGCGCATCCACCTGCCCCTCAACTACCCACCAGGCAGCCCTGACCTGGGTCGCCACTATCGCTCTAATTCCCCACTGCCTTCCATCCAGTTGCAGCCCCAGTCGCCCTCCGCCTCCAAGAAGCACCAGGTGGTGCAGGAACTGCCGCCTGCAAACACATTCGTGGGCACCGGGGACACGACGTCCACGGGCTCTGAGCAGTACTCCGACTACAGCTACCGCACCAACCCCCCCAAATACCCCAGCAAGCAGGTAGGCCAGCCCTTGAGGCTCAGCACGCCCCAGCCCCCACCCCACCCCTACCACGGGGCCATCTGGACCGAGGTGTGGGAGTGACGGAGCTGGTGTCTCGGACCTGCTCTGCTCACCAGCCCTAGGCAGTGGTGGGAGGTGGAACCAAAGGTCAGGGAATACTGGGACCAGCAATGACCCTGCTGCCTCACCCAGGCTTGGAGGGCTGGGCCCAGTGAAAACAGAGGGTTCGCTCTGTGTTCCCCCACCCACTGCCCCTCCCCACTGGGAGAGGCCTGTGATTTGTTACATCCTGGGACAGGACCAGATGCTGGGTCCTGCAGGTGGGGGCTGATGGGCAGGGGAGCAGAAGGGTTTGGAGGCAGACACGCAGAGGCAAATGGAGAATAAGTCTCCTTCAAACCTGGGTCTCTGTCTGAGACCAGCCATGGGTGCTTCTCTAAAGGGGAAACAGGGAGACCTGGGGTCCTGGTGGGTAACCAGGTGGGGATTCTGTCAGGGAGGGGGGCCTCCCCTTTTGTGCCTTCTCTGTGTACTGTGTGTCACCCTCTTCCCCACCCCAGACTCCTGGGCTGGGCCCCCCATTCCTCTTCCCCAGTCCCAAACACTTCCCCCTCCTGATAATAAAGTTCTCTATTTTTGGAGTTTTGGTTTCTTATTTTCCTGGAAGTGAGAGAAGAAGTGAGAGAGACTGGAAACAATCCTTTGTCTGGAGGTCCTGCCTCAATGTCCCCATCCCTGCTCTTTGTCCCTCCCCATGTCCCAGACCTGTACCTCTCTGCCAACCCTATCTTAATTGATCACCTTCCCCCCCACCCATGACAATGACCGAGTCCATGTCTGAGTGAAGCACCCTTCAAATGGAGCTGTCCAGCAGTGTATCCCTCTCCTCATGGTTGTTTTTTTTTTAAAAAAACAATATTTATTTGTTTAGGCTGGGCCAGGTCTTAGTTGTAGCATGTGGGATCTAGTTCCCTGACCAGGAGTCGAATCCGGGGCCCCTTGCATTGAGAGCACAGAGTCTTGCCCACTGTACTACTAGGGAAGTCCCCCTCCCCTCAGGTTTGTGAGGCCTCCTTGGGAATGATGCCCTTCATTAAGAAAGCGGGTGGAGAGGCACCCAAGTCCTGACCTTTCTCCACTGGCTAAGACTTGACCTTTCCCCTCTGTGCACAGAGGGGAGTTGAGCAGTTCCCAATAGAGCTCAGACCAGAGCAGCTGGTAGGGGTGGGTGGAGTGCAGTCTGGCTGCCTCAGGTGAAGGCATAGAACCTCTTAATTATACTAGGCACCTTCCCTAGAGGCAAGATCTTCCCAAGTCCCTTTCCCAGCCTCTTCATCCCAAAACCGCTCAACACCCAGCAATTAGCCTGCTTTGCCCTGTCTTCCCACCAGGGTCACCAGCCCGGGCTGCCGGGAGGGAGGGCCCAGGGAGAGGGGAGGGAATCCTCCAGTTCAGCGGACCAACCTGCTCTACGCCCCCACTGCTGACCCAGGCTGAGGCACCCGATATGGCCCTCTCCCTTCCCTTCCTTCAGCTCCTTGCTCTGGCCACCCTTAGCTGCTAGCTCTCATTCACTCTCTCTCTCTCCGTCTCTCACTTCTTGCTCTCCTGGGTCTGCCCTGTCGCTGGCTGTGCCCAAAGAGGAGGCTAAAGTCAGAGTGAGGGGACTCAGGTCCTGGGGGAGTCTCTGAGGCCAGAGGCAACCTGTGTCCATGGTGACTGAAGAGGCTTGAGACACTCCCAGGAGGTCCAAGGCGCCAGCTCTCTATTCTGACTCTGTCCTCAAACTCCCCAACGCCCTGGGGCACCCCCAAAGTAAAAATCCTGGGGGTTTTGGAGGAGTGGGGCATGGGGAAGTGAAATCTGGTTTCATCTCATTTCTCCTGGACAAATAAGCATCTCTAGGGTGACCTCCAGCAGCTCCTGACTAATCGTCCTTTCTCTTGTCCCTCTCCTTGCTGCCACTGCCTCTCCCTCTTTCTTCTGTTCCTTTAGCTCCTTCATCTCTTTTTCTTTCCCGAAGTCTGAGGGATTATCCTTTACTCGGCTCCAGACCAACCCGGGGATGGAGCCACACCTCACATTCGAACATAACCAAGTCAGGACACCGCTGTTATCATCAAAACACATAGGCTGAATCCCTACTGTGCTCAGCACTGTGCTAGACCCTGAGGAAAAAATGGTCATATTTCTACAAGACATACAAGTGACAAGATGAGGCAGTTGAGAATCTTGGTGTTGATTCTCACCAGTGAGAATGCCACGTAGAAAAGCTTTTCCCAACTTGTTCTGCCACTACTCGCTTTCGTTTTTTTTTTTTTTTTTTAGTCCTTACCAGGTGCAACGTACCATGCTAAGGATTTTATGTGAATTAGCTCATTCAACGCTCATAACTCTTTGTGAGTAGGTCATTTTACAGAAATGAAAACTAAGTAGCGATGGAGTCAAATTCAAATCATCAGGAGATCTGGTTGCCAGAGTCTGCTATTTTCCATTATGCACTTTTTGACTAAGTTCAGATTAACCTAATAAAGGCTCTGCAAAGTTCTGCAAGAAGGGAGAAACTGTTAAGCTTTGTATGACTCTGGGTTTTCCAAATTTATTTGACCATGGTGTCCCCTCCCTTTCTTTGAGGCATGTAGTATGAGAAGACATGGGAGTGGGCTCCTGAGAGGGGAATGTGCACCTTGAACCAGCTCTTCCTGAAGTGAGGAGCAGGAGATGGACGGGAGGCTGAGCCGGTCCCTGGGGCAGGCGTGAGTGTCACCGCTGGAGGCAGGGAGAGGGCAGAAAGGGGATTCTGAACGGAATGGAGGATGGAATGGGGAGCTAAGACAGGAGATTGGAGGACTGCAGGCTATATAGGACATAGATGCCTTGTCAGAAGTTCCTTAAGAGGAAATGGGAACCCCCGGAAGCTCTTGAATTTTGGATGAACTGAGTTTTAGAAAGTTCACTGGAGTGTATGGTGGATTTAAGTTGGTGGAGGTGAAGGTACAGGACGGAACTCCTAAGGTCTAGGCAAGGATGATGGCGAAGGGAATGATGGATGGATGGATCAGGCTGACATTCTGGAGAAAAGACCCATAGAACTCAAGGAATAATTGGATATGGGGTAGGGGTGGGGAGTGAAGGGAGAGCTACCAAGACTTCCAGATAGATACCATCCTTCTGAGTCTGGATAAGGGGGATAATGGTAAGATCATTGCCCATGCAGAAGCTGACGGAAGAAAAAGAATTTGGTTTCAGGCATGTTGAATCTGAAGGGTCCATGGGGACACCAACTAGAAATATATAGCAAGTGTCTAGAACTTCTGGACTAGGGTGTTTGAGACAGATTTTGGACATAGGCTTTTAAGACTTACTTATTTATTGGCCAAACTGCACAGCATGTGGGATCTTAGTTCCTCAACCAGGGACTGAACCCTACTGCCTCCTGAAGTAGAAGTGTGGAATCTTAACCAATGGACTGCTGGGAAGTCCCTAGACTTTTTAAGATTTGATGATAGTCATAGAACTATAGAGAATATTTAGTATTGAGTGTGACCCAATCCTCCATTTTAAAGAAAAGCATCATAGAAAAAGACCAAGTAATGTGTGTCCCAGGAAGCAGGATCGCAGCCTTGGATTACCAGGCACAGGTTCTGCAGGGAGGGAGGGCTGCTGGCTAATGTCTAAAAAGAAAACTGTGAAGAAAAAAACACTTGATAGCCAGGCTACTCTGTGCCTCCCAGAGCTCATAGAACCTATCATCAGGTCAGTTTGGGAGATCTTGTCTGTTACCACCCAGACCTTTCAGTGTTTTGGATCCCAACATGGATCTCGAGAAGGGTTGTCTGTGCCTGAAGATGGAGTGGGAGGCAAGGTAGGAAGGCAGCTCCCCGTGCTGACACCCTCCCCCACCCCAGCTGCCTTGAATGGGACACAAATTGTGTGGGGTATCAGGAGGGTGGGTCTGCAAACCTGGGCCACCCTCCATCTCGATAACCTCCTATTGAGAGTTTTAAGAACAAAGCAGCACAAAGTCAGAGGATCAGAGGGAACCTGGAGACTCATCAGCAGGGCCCTGGGCATGGGCTGCTCCCACCCCTGGCCTCCAGGGGCCCTTGGTCTTCGCTCTCCACAACTCCTAATTTCTGGTTGGCAGAAGAACCAGTGGCAGTCCCAGGTGGGTGTTTGGGTGATTGGTTGGTTATGCCAAGTGCCAGGCTGAGGTTGCCAGGTTCCTGGGATGATCATTAACCCATGGCAAGCAGACAGAGCTGCTGGCTGGGAGCAGCCTGTCACTGTTGCACTTCCCCGACCCCAGCTTCCAGTCTAAATCCTGACTCCACCAAGCTAGCAGCCCCTCCCAGAAGCTCCTTCCTGTTTCCTAGAAGGAGTCTCCATCTGAAGCCAGCCTTCTGAATCCCTGATGGATGCCGGCCCCTCCCCTATGCCCGGGTCTCCTCCTGGGCCCTGCCCTCTCCAGTTAATCCTGTTTCCTGATGTGGAGGGCTGGGGAGTTTCCATTGTTCTGCCACCCCACCCCCAAGGTGCCCTGGTTTGTTATCAGGCTCCTTTTCCTTCTTCCTTCCCACCTTTTTCCACTCCCAGGCCTCTCAAGGGGAACAAGTGGGGACAGGGGCTGAGGGGGAGAGGACTCAGCAGGGAGTCCTGCCTATGGCACTACAGACGAGGGGGCATTGCAGACCAGGGGTGAGGAACAGAAGCTCAGAAAGCGATTAGCAACCCCACTGGATGGAGGCAGTAGGAAGTTACGGAACAATGAGACAGGTGAGGAGCTGGAGTCTGGAGGCTGCTATTTGGAAGTTTAGGGAACTGTTCCGGTATTGGTGAGCTGTTTTGGAATGAGGAGTGTGTCCTGCTTTCAGGGAACTGTTCTAGAAACTGGAGGCTTGCTGGTGTTCAGAGGCTATGCTGGAATTAGGGGAGTTGGCTGGTATTGTGCTATTTTGGTGTTGGCTGTCTGGAATGAAAGTGAGGCTGTGCCAATACTGGGAAGCTGTGCTCTAACAAGTGGTTTTACTGGATTAGGCTTATCGTTGCTGGCCTGGGGGCTATCATAACACTGGGGCCTGTGCTGTGTTGGGACTTCCCGTGTGTGGTCCTGGCTGTCCTGGGAGCTGTCTTAGAATGAAGGGCAGCCCTCTATGAAGGTGTCTGCTTTCTGGGGGGCTGTGCTGTGCTGGGGGTCTGGGCCTCTTCTTGGTTGCTGCTGAGGCCTAAAGTACTAGAAGCTCTGGGGGTAGGCTTGGCTGGGGCTGCAGCCTGGTGTGGTGGTGGGCCCGTGGGGCAGGCTGGCCAGCCAGCAGTGACGTTTCCTCTCCCCGCAGTTACCTCACCGCCGCGTCACCTTCTCTGCCACCAGCCAGGCCCAGGAGTTGCAGGACCCATCCCAGCATAGTTACTACGATAGTGGCCTGGAGGAGTCCGAGACGCCATCCAGCAAGTCATCGTCAGGGCCCCGACTGGGTCCCCTGGCTCTGCCTGAGGATCACTATGAGCGCACCACCCCTGATGGCAGCATAGGCGAGATGGAGCACCCCGAGAACGGTGAGGGGCATTGGCATGGTCGGGCACCCCAGGAATCAGTAGAAGCCTGAAAACAGTGACAAGACCTTACGAAACAGCCTCCATCTCTTGAGCTCTTCTGTGGTCAGCAGTAATCACTGGGCAGAGTGCTTTCTTGCATATATTCATTGAATCTGCATAACCACTCTGATCTGAGAACTTTATTGTGCCCACTTTACAGTGGAGAAAACTGAGGCTCAGAGAGGTTGAGTCACTTACCCAAAGTCATATATAGGAAGTGACAAAGCTGGGAAGGATTCAAACCTAAGCTTCTCTCATTCCAAAGACTTTGCATTTAGCACTACTCTATATTGCTTCCTGGGAACAGGGACCCCAAGAATGGGGGCTAGAGGGCTCAGGTAGTGGTGAGGGAACCTTGAGGCAATCTTTTGACGTAATGAGGGTCAGAGGGCCTTGAGGAAAGGTAAGGGACCCTGGATGCTCTAAGGAGCCCAGAGAAGGGTGTGATGGTCCCCTGGGGGAGCAGGAGATGGTTTGGCGGATGAGAGGGGTGGTGGGGTTGGGGAGGGGAAAGTCTTGTCTGGGAGAGGCTTGGAGGGTGATGACGGAAGTGAGGTCTGGGCGGGAGCAGCGTGGGGACAGATGGGGGATGTGTTGTCAGAATGTATGGATGCAGTGCGTGTGTGTGTGAAGGCATCTGTGGTGGCCCGTGGTGGGGAGCCTAAATCAGCTTGCCCTTGGGATAGACAGACTCTCCAGCTTGGAGCTGTCCTCAGGTCTCGCCCCCTCCCTCAGGCCGAAGTCCCGAAGCCCCCCAAAAGATGAAAGGTTCCACACCTCACCCCGCGGGCACAAGGTTCTTGTCTGACTCCCAGGCCCCAGGTCTCAGAGTGTCCTCTCTCCCCACCCTGCCCGTCCATGCGCGATCTCACGCCCGTCTCGTCCTTTTTGTGCCCGCGCAGAGCCAGCTGGCAGGAGCAGGCCCTGAGGCGGACTGCCAGGTATGTGGGAGCTGCTCTGGGGTCTGGGGTCTGTGGGACTCAGCCCAGCACCCAGCCCCGCCCACCCAGTGCCCGTGCTCTGCTCCGTGCCATGCTGGGTCCCCCACTCTGCCCTGAGCTGAAGAGCCTGGGTGCTCTGAGGGTTAATGACGGAGCTGTCCCCTTCTCACCTGACACTGGCAGGAGGCCAAGCCAGGGTGGGTGGTGCCAGGGGAGCCCCCACCCCAGGTGGTGCTGCTCAGTCACGTCCCTGGCGGGGGGTGGGGGGGCGGTCACCGCCTGGTGCTGTCCCCAAGAGAGGGCGGGACGGGGGCAACTGTGACAGGAAGTGCTCCAGGCCCAGCCGTTCCCATAGAGACCCTGGGTGCCCAGCAACCACACTGGCTACTGCTGATGTCAGGCGGCCAACTCCTGTTCCCGTGGGTATTCTGGGCAGGGAGCCGGGACAAGGCCAGGGGTGGTGGTTGCTGTAGGGGCCAGAGTGAGGTGGGGTGGGGCTGCATGAGCGTGCTTGTGGCTATGTGAGTGTGTGCTTCTATGGGAACACCTGGCTTTGTAGTGGGGCCTTGCTGTGCTGGGGTGGGGTTCCAGGACAGCTGGGGGCATGATGAGGCTTGAGGGGGCTCAGAAGGAAGATATGTGCCCACCTCTGTCTGAGGATAGAGATGCCTGGTGTAGATTTGTGCATCCATGCCTACCTGGGGGGAAGGCTATGGGTGTGTGTGGGGAAGGGGGGGACAAGGGAGAAAGAGATTGTGTTTGTAATGAGGATGGGGGTTTCCTCATCCCTATCTGAGGGTAGATGTGCATGTGTCAGCCTGCCTGGAGGTAGATGACAGAGTGCATAGATGGGTTGTGTGTTTGTGCACCTGTCTGAGGGCAGATACAGTGGGTGTGTGAGAAGAGCTGGAGGATGGAAGAAGGAATGTGTCTATTTAAGGATAGCCTGTGTGTGTGAGAGTGCACGTGCCGTGGATGGTGGGAGGGTGTGTGTGCCTGTGAGCTTGGTGGGCAGGAAGGGGTGTGCACTCTTGTTCCAAGGCAGAGTGGAGGTGCTGTTGGGAGGCCATGGAGAGAGCCCTGGGAGGCTGCCCAACCTGAGGACCCTCCCCTTTCTTCCCTGCAGACCTGCGCCCTCTGCCTGACGTCGCCATGACGGGCACCTGTACCCGCGAGTGCAGCGAGTTTGGCCACTCCGACACGTGCTGGATGCCAGGCCAGTCATCTCCCAGCCGCCGGACCAAGAGCAGCGCCCTCAAACTCTCCACCTTCGTGCCTTACCAGGACCGAGGAGGGCAGGAGCCTGCGGGCGCCGGCAGCCCCAGCCCCCCGGAAGACCGGAACACCAAAACGGCCCCCGTGCGCCTCCTGCCCCCCTACAGTGCCTTCTCCCACAGTAGCCATGATTCCTGCAAGGACTCGGCCACCTTGGAGGAAATCCCCCTGACCCAGACCTCGGACTTCCCACCCGCGGCCACACCGGCATCTGCCCAGACGGCCAAGCGTGAGATCTACCTGTGAGCCCCCTTCTGGCCGGCCGGCCACCCCTTCCCCAGTCGCCGGCCAGCTCCCAGGTGGGCCCATTCCAGGGTCCCCGCTCCTGACTCCTCCAGCGTGGACTTCCTGGCCAGGGCCCTGAGTCGGGGGTGGGGTACTGGCCTCATGACCACGCTGGCCCTTCCCCCATGCAGGGTCCAGGTCCTCTCCCCTCACTTCATCCCTCAGACCCTAGGGAGCCCCCTCTTCCTCTTTATGGGGCTCCTCCCAGCTGATGCCCAAGAGGGCTCCTCTCTGATGACTAGGCTTCCTTCCCTCGACTTCCAGGGAGCACCCCCTTACTTTGGGCAGATGGTAGAGTCAAGGGCGCGGGTAGCACACTTTTAATTCATTGTTTCCCGGATGGCCGACCAGGGCGGGGATAGGATGCCCCCATTCCAGCCCTGCAGCAGGGCTGAACTGGGGAGCCCCCCTCCCTGGGAACTCCCAGAGGAAATTCAACCGCCAGGGGCTCCCCGAAGGGCTGTTGTTACCAAAGGTGGGGTGGGGATGGGGGTGAGAGTGGGGCGGAGGCCTTGTCTTCCTGTACTGCTCCTGGGCCGGCCACCTGCCTGCCACATGCCCATGCCTGGTCCCATCTGGGGGCCCCCCCTTCCCCACTGGTCATGCAGTGTCTGTATATAAGGACCTTGGAATGATGTCCCCATTTCTGCCTGATTTGCAACTTTTCTTGTTGATGTTGTGTTGTCTTGGGGGACCCTTCTGGGGGGGACCTGCCCTACGCCCCCTCCTCCCTGCCGCAGTGCCCCCCACCCCAGGCCTCTATTGTTCCATGTTGTAAATACCCCTGGGGCCATGGTGGGATGGGGGTGCAGGCCAGGGAAACAAAGGGTGGGTGGGGGTAAGGGTAACATTCGCCTATCAGCAGAGCTGGGCTTTTATTTAATTTTTTTTAAGAATACAAATCTCTATTTTTTTGGAACTGTTACGCTGTGCCCTGGTGGGGGGAATCCCCGCTCAGGCTGGCCCCCACATCCAGATGAGCATCACAGAGGGGCCCTGAGGCTGTGGGGGGCAGCTGGACAGGGGTGGGATGACTGTGCCTCTGGCCTGGTTGGGTGAGTTGGGAGCAGGAAGGTTTGCTCAGGGGGTGGCTGGTTGCTGCCCCCAATAGGGGGTACCTGCACCCTGCCCCCTCTCTGCCCCCCACCCCCAGCCCCTGCCATGACTGACCCGTCAGCCTGTAAAACCACCATTGCCTTGATCTCAGGGGGTGGGAAGGGCGCCTCAGGGCACCCTGGGCTCCAGGCCCCCTTCTTCCATTTGGGCTTCCCTTTGCCAGGGTCAGGGGTCCCATGGGGGTGGGGAGATTGGGGGGCAGAGAAGCCCAGTCAGCCATGATGAGGTGGGATTCTTTTCTTCACCTCAGGGGGCCAGGGTGTGAGGGGCATCCTGCAGAGCCTCCGTCTCCCACTGTGGCCATCTCAAAGCCTCAGTCCCCCTTCCCTCCAGAAACCCCCACTGCCTTGGCCCATACCTCTCCAGCTCCCCAGGGGCCCAGGCTGGGAGGCTGGAGACTCAGGGTATGGCCCTTGCTTGACTTCGTCTAAGCTTGGGGGGGTCGGCCCAAGGGTGGGAGGGGTGGGTAGAGGCTGCTGGGTTGTCTGGTGCCTTTGGGAGCTGTGTTGCTGGGGTCTTGACTCCTGTATCCCCAGAGACCCCACCTCCACCCCTGAAAGCCAAGGGGCTGAAGAATCACCTAATTCTCTGCTCCTTGCCCCTAACTTGGCTTGGGGTAACAGTGCTGGGAAGGAGAACATTGTTAGGCTGGTGGCCCCAGCATCCACAGCCCTTCTATCGAGGGCAGGGGGTAGAGTGGGCTGGGATGGCAGCAACCAGGTCCAGGGATTGGCCAAAGGCTCCTTTCCCTCGGAGAGGCCCAGGAGGTGGGCTGGGGCTGGTTAAAGAGACAGCCCCTTCCCCCTGCACAAACGGGGCAGGTGCAATAGTGGTGGAGTTGGTAACATGAGTTGCCCAGCTGGTGGGTCAGTGGCTTTGAGGGCTGTCCTGGGTCCTGGAGTTCAAGATTCTGGCAAGATTGTATGCGGCCCATTTGCTTGGTGGAGAGGGTGGTCCAGACAGGAGGCATTCCTGGGGTCAGCAGACTCGCCTTGGAAGCCCCTGGTGGCCTGGGCACCCTGCCCTGGTCTTGGAGGCCCCTGAGCACTAAGTGGAAGGGCAGAGGAGCACTTTGCACAATGGAGAAGCCAGAAGGAAGAAAGTGGCCCAGGTGGCCAGGAGGGCTGAGAAGCACAGAGGAGCCCTTCCCACAGGCGAAGGCAGAGCCTCTAGCCCCCTGGCTGGGGTCGGGGCTCTGAGTCTGTCACCACCTGGGCACTGGAGAGGTGAAACCAAAGGTGGGCAGGGGGTGGGTGACAGCACCGGGGACCACTCCCATTGGTCCTAGGTCTGTGAAGCCCCTCCCCAATGCCTTGTGTCGCGTACAGTTTTATGTACAAATAGGCGACATTTGGCCAGAGGAGACCCCGCTCAAACCCAGCCTGACCCAGTCAGTGTCTTCCTAGAGGGGACCTAGTCCGTCCTCACCCCCTACTTCAGAGCATGTCTCTTGGTAGGGGGAGGGTATATGGGGACATACTTCTCTCCTAGGGTCCCTGAAGCATGTCTCACATCCCCAGGGGAGAGTCTCTGGGGCATCCCTCACCTCTGGGGGCTCCCTAGGCCCTATCTCTCCCCTTAGGAGTCTCTGGGGGGATATGTATTCCCTCTGGGGACCATGGGAGCATGTCTCCCCCCTACCCAGGCTCTCTGGGGAGCCTGTTTTCCTCCCAGGGTTCCTGGGAGTACTTAAGGCATGTCAGTCTTGGGCCATCTCTCTTCCCAGGGAAGGGGGCTATCTCTGAAGCATGTCTGGGAAGAGATGTTTCTGGCCCTCCCGCACCTCTCCTCCGGGGGTGTCTCTGACCTGCAGCACTCGGGATGAGACTGGGCAGCTCTAAGTTGTCTTTTCTCCTAGGGGCGCTGGGATACCTCTCTCTCCTGAGGGCCCAGGCTCTGGAGCCATCTCTTCCCTGGACGGGGGCTGTCTCCTGGTGTTGGGTTGGCTTGTGTTAGCCAAGAGAAAGCCTCTTAGGGGGCGTCTCCACGTGGGACTTCTCTGGGAGGGGGGACTGTGTCTCGCCCATGGGGTTTCCGGGCGGTGTGTCTGCCCGTGGGGAGGGGGAGACTGTGTCTCCTCGGGTATCTGAGTGGGGAGGGGGGCCGTGTCTCTCTCGTGTGTTGGGGGGGTGGGGATCAGGGAGGGGGGTTTTGGGCGCGTCGGGTGCCCACACTGGGGTCGTGTTTCTCTTGGTTCGTGCCACTTCCCACCGCCTCGCTCCTCCCGGGAAGGGCCCCCGCTCCGCCCCCACTCCACCCCTGTCCCTGGCGCTGCGAGCACAATCCCGTTGATTTGTAATGATTTCTGTCTCTCTGTCTTTCTCTTTCTCTGACCGCCCCCCGCCCCCCGCCGCGAGCATGCGCAGGCACCGCCCCTACCCCTCCGGTTCGGTTCGTTTCCGGTTTGTTTGCTGAGCTGTCAATGAAAGACCCGTGTAATTATTCCCGAGCTTTACAATAAAAGTGTGAAAACCGGACCCCACTTGGCTTCTTCCAGCCCCTTGGGTCGGCGTCCCGGGGAAAGTGGAGGCTAAATCTGGGGTAGCGACCTTGGAGGGGGTCGGGGGACGTGAATGGGAGAAGAGGGAGCGAGATCCATAATGGCATTAATCGGCGGCACGCAGGAATGGGGACAAGAGGACGGAAACTGAGGGCAGATCTACTTCGTACTCCAAAGCCATCCACTGGGCTCGATCCGCTTCCGGCAACCCATTCCCACCGGAGTTAAGGTGTAGGCTAGGCATTAGGCTGGAGGGCGCACCGCGCTGCGGAGGGTTACGCTATGCTGCCGTCTTCCGTAGGGCACGTATGCATTCCCGCTACCCCTTATTTAGCAGAGTTTGAATCACAGAACTGGATGGGAGAAGGGGCTGGGGACACCTGTCTGTCGCTCCGTCGCATGCTCAGGAACGAGGGTTGGAAGTCTTATGTATGGGGACCCGATAAGGTCTCAGCCTCTGGCCCCGAATGCGCTCCCCACCCCGCCCCCCGCTTCCGGGCCGAGTGGCCAGGCCTCCTCCGTCCGGCTCCCTGGTAAACACCAGCTTGGAAGAACAGAGACCGGATCAGCTGGTTTCGCGGCCCCGCCTGCCGCGGGCGCCCCTCCCCCCGCGTGCGCTTCCGCACAGTCCGCGTGCACCCTTCCCCCCCCAACCCCCCGCTCTCGCAGCGTGGGCCTGACTCCCGGACCCCGGGGTCGGTTCAGCTGCTGGGATTAGTCGAGCGCAGGGACTAATCCTGGATGAGCCTCCTTGTAAACCCGGATCGACCGCGGGTACGGCGCGGGTTGTGGGGGCTCCTTTATCCATTCCCTTACTCCGGGCTTCGCAGGGCTTGGATCCACCCCACCCCTCCTCGCTACTGTCGCCCCCCTCGCTACAATCGGAGACAAGTGGTTGGATCTGCTGTGCTGAAGATATAGGGGTGGCAGGGAAGAGTGGGAGGGGGCAGAGTGAAGACACCACCAAGATCAGATCTGATCAGTTGGGCTCAAGCAAGCCTGGCAGTGGGGTGGGGGGTGGACACCCTGAAAAGAAGGGCAGAGGTCCCTCTGGCAGCCTCTGAATCCACAAAGGGTGAGATAAGCTCCCTGGTTCAGTGCGCAACCCTGAGCTCCTACCTTCCTCCAGTTACAGAATCTACAGCTCTGGGAGGGGGGGACTGTGTCTCGCCCATGGGGTTTCCGGGCGGTGTGTCTGCCTCTACCAGTTAGGCTAGGGAGACCTGCGCCTAACCTTGAGGCCTCACTTCCTGATCAGAGGAGGCACTGAGTCAGCAAGAGGGCCCCACGTCATCTCCACCTCTGAGTTGGCCAGACAGTAAGGGGTGAGGAGCTCCTTCTGTTGAGGCCAAGCCCTGGAAATGACGTCGGGGTTAAGGGACTTGGGTACTAGAATCCTGTCCCTGGTTGGTTCATTCATGCTACAGACATTTCAAGGTCTCTTTGGGAGAGGCAGATAGGTCAACAATGACCATATCATATGTTCAGCCTTGCCCTGAGCGGTGAACTCAGGCTGGAGAGCCAAAGGAGGTGCCTTTTCCAGAACCTTGCAGCAGACTTCCTGGAAGAGGTTGGGTCAGAGCTGAGTTTTGAAGGGCAGATGGGGAAGAGCCCACTGAGGAAGGGGTCTGCCTCCCAGGCTATGGAGTGGTGTGCAAGGGCCTGAAGGTACAGCAGAAGAAGTGGTCCAGGAGGGCCAGAGAGATTGGAGGAGACAGGGGCCAGAGCTAGCAGGGCCTGCTGGTCAACCTAAGGAGGGCAAGGGAGTCACTCAGGGATTCTAAACCTCTAAAAGAAGAGATGAGATTTGTGTTCTTTACAGATTCTAACTGTCCTTCTGCCTTCTCTGCCCAGGTTTCTGGAGATGCCTGGGGTAGAGGTAGAGGCATATACCCACAGATAGTGGGGAAGAGGAACCACAGCACAGTGTATGTTAGGAAATTCAGTCCCCACGTCCTTCCATCATGCCTGGAATCAGAGAGATCTACATTAGAAATCTATCTGTAGGTGCCTTCCAATATAGGGGGTATGGGTTCGATCCCTGGTCAGGGAGCTAAGACCTCACATGCCATGTAGCTGAAAAACCAAAACCTAAACAGAAGCAACATTGTAACAAATTTAATAAAAACTTAAAAAAAAAAAAAGAAATCTATCTGTAGAACTTCCTGTGGTATGAGCTTGGGCACAAGACTGAGCCTTGGCTTCTTCATCTGTAAAATGGAGCTAATAATGCTTACCATCACAAAGGATTATTTGGGGACTTCAGTGAAATCATGTGTCCACTCTTTTATTTAACACATATTTAACACCTACTGTGGGGCAGGCTCTGTGCCACCTGCACTCATTTAGACAGGCCTGGTCCCTACTGTCTCTTAGAACTTCCATTCCAGTGGAGAAGACAGACAATAAACAAACAAATGAGATAATTATAGACTGTGTTAAAGTGCTGTGAAGGAAACAAACAGTGGGACATGAAGGAGGATAACTGGAGGTAGGGGAGAGGAGGGGGCTGCCTTACTCAGTGTGGCCCAGGAAGCTTCTCTAAGGGAACCTTAAGTTTCAGAGCTCAAAACAGAGTATTCCAGTACAGAAAATTGCAGCTGCCAACACCCCAAGATGGGAGATGATAAGGAAGTTAGCCTGATTCATCTAAGATGCTAAGCTTTCTGTGGGCAGGAACCGAGGTCTCTCACTTCTTAGAACCTTCTGGATAAACGTGGGGTGAAGTAAATGGAAATGGAGGGGAATTTCTAGCTTGCTGGGCCAACCTCCCCACCCCTATCCCCTAGAGTGTGTTGGGGTGGGGTGTTTTTGGCCTCTTAGCAGCCTGTCCATCTGCACAGCTTAATCTTCCTTCCAGCTTTTCTATACAAGAAAGGTCTCTGCCTACTCCTGTTCCTTTCCTGGGGTTCCCAGTTCTCTCCTTGGACAGGAGGGGCAGCTTGGGGCCCCTCCAGAATCTTTTGTTCAAAGGCCTGGATTGAACATCATTTTGTGTCTGACCTGCAGAGGTTGAAGGTCACTGGGGCCCTCTGGAGTCTCCCCCTCAGCCAGGGTCTCACTTCAGGGAGGTCTTGAGGAAAGCTTCCTCGCACATGGATATGTATCACACACAGCCACCCGTGCTGCGGAGTGCACACAGCTCCTCTCACCCGCTTACCATCCAGCTGCACATTGTGTCTCCATGGCAACCAGTAGGCCTGGTCCATGGATGTTAGAAATAAGTGCCAGAGGAAGAGGAAAGAGAGAGAGAGAGGAGCAACATTATAAATAAAGAGACTCAGGAAGATAGCCTTCCAAGGAGGCCCCTCTTTCTCCTTGCACCTCCTACCAGGAAGACTTGAATGGACTCTCTGCCTGAGAATGGAGGGCCTCAAGGTGGGCACGAAGCAATGGGCTGGCAGCTGTCTGGACACAGGTAAGTGGGGCCCAGTGGCCAGTGAGGGAGGAGCAGGATCAGGAGAACCTGAGCAAGTCAGGAGTCTGGGGCACAGAATACTTGGTCTGAATAAAAGGCAGATGAGGGGGGAGGGACGGGAGACTTGGGGAGCTTCTTTCCCTGCTTCCCAGCCTAATTGGCTGTTCAGGCTGAAACCACCTCTTAGTCACTTAGGCTAATTAGAATTGTTCAGAAGAAGACAGTGGGGGAGGGGAATGAGAAGCTGGGGTGTGAAGGGGGAAGGGTGGGAGGAGAGGGAGCCTCGTGGGGGTGGGGAGTGGAGTGGGAGTTCCTTCTATCACCTTCCATCCATTCTGTCACCATCCAGTGGATGTGCTGGGCTATAACTGTCCAAGCTGTGGGTCACTCTAATCCCCCCACCCAGCTGTCACTCATGTTCCCTCACACACACCTGCTTTCTGCTTAGTGTCTGTCTCTTCCTCTAGTTCTTCCTCCTCCTCTGTCTCCTCACCTTCATTTTCCCCCTTCCTCTGGGTCTCCCAATCTCTGGCCAACAACGTTTGCCGTTAGGAGTGCTGACTGGGGCAGATCCACTTTGGAGTGGAGGAGGGGCAAGGGAATGGGATTATATTGAGAGCAGCCTCATCTTTTGGGAATAAGAGGGAAGAGAGCAGACACTATCCCAGTATGACTCCCCACACACAGACACACACAGACACACACACACACAGACACACACACACACACATGCAACTCTATTCCCACTTCCCACCCCTAACCAAGTCTCATCACCTTTCTGGGGTATGTGGAGCTTGACCTCTGAAGTTGAACTGTCTGAATTGCCTTGGACAACTAACTTAACCTCTCTGAGCATCAGTTTCTCTAGCTGTTGAGATGGGGATAATAGATCCTAACTTTATAGTGTAGATTTAAAAGGATAATGCATGTGAGCTGCTTAGAACAGTAAGTTGTAAGAGCTCAATGAATGCAGTTTTTATCATCATCAGTCCCCAACTCTTTTCCTTTCCTGGGGCCCTTCAGGAACCATGACATATGCATTTTCCTTTTCTTGTTCTTCTTCCCTCTTATTGTGGCCCCCAAATTACCTCTCAGCTCCTAGACCCAACCCTACTGCCTTGCTCTCAAGGCTTCTATCTGTGGGTGGCTGTCCCTGTTATGGGGTGGGGGGGGGATAGGGAATAGAAGGTTAGGCTTGATTCCTGCCCCCGCCCACAGGGCTGGGATGGGAGGTTCAGGACATACCCTCCTCCAGTCTGGAGACTAGTTTTCCCTCCTCTGCAGGACTCCAAGAAGAGGAAAAGGGACAGCCATAAATGATGTAGGGGAAGTGCACTTGCTGAGGGGGACAAGAAGGGATAAGCTGAGTCCAGAAGCCTAAATATTTCATGGGGCTACAGCACTGGGAAGGGCAAAGTCCCTGAGCTGTGTTTGTGAACGTGCTCTGGACTCCACGTGGCTTGGAGCCGTTCCATATGCTCAGTGCCCTCCGTACCCCACGGGAAACTGCCCACAGTGAACCCTTTCCTGGCCAGGAAAGTGTCTCAGTATGTGCATATTTTATTTCTTACAGCTGTGGTAGTTTGTTCAGGCTTGAGGCTGAACAAACTATTTTGACAAGGTCACGTTTTTCTTACCCATATATTCAGTTTACCCCTCTAGATGCCCCAGGACTGATGCCCTTGCCATCAGGAGAGCCACTGTTGGCAAAGGTGGTGGGGCGGGGGCAGGGACAGGGCTAGCAGGGAGGAGGTCTCTCTGATTTCCTTTCTCTGTCCATCATGGTTGACTGAAGAGCAGGATATCTATGAGAGCAGGTGGGGAGTGCGTGGAGAGCAGCAGGATCTAGTAGCTCCCCTGTCTACTGCTTAAAGAGGAGCTGAGGGACAGCCTCTGCCAAATCTCTGCCTCCAGGTGGCCCCTGTCGGCTGCTCTCCATGATCCTTTTCCTGACTCCATATCTAAGAGGGGGATTAGAAGGTGCCCTTGTGATCTCTGTCACAGGTTCTCCTTTATCCTTTTCCTTGACCTTGCCCAATCTGTCATTATTTCATTTCTATGTTTACTTGTTCAATTTCTGTCTCTTCTCACTAGAATAAAAGCTTGCTTGCAGGAGGCAAAAATCTTGTTTAACTTATTTGTCAGCCCTCAAAAATGTTTGCTGAAAGAACGAAGGAATGAATGAATGGGAGGAAATCTGCTTGGGGTTTCTGCATCCTGAGCAAGAAAAGGGAGGCAGAGGGAGGATGGTGACAGGTGAACAGGGATATAGGTGAGAGGGTTGTGGTGGAGAGGGGGAAGGAGGTATGCAAGGTAGGTGGGATGGGGATGAGAGGGAGACTGGGGAAGAGGGCTGTGAGGAGGGGGCTAGGGTGGAGGTAGATGGAGCTGGTGCCATGAGGCATGGGCTTTGGGGGAAGGGATCCAGGCCTCCAGAGGGGCTAGAGGCAGGTACTGGGCAGAAAGAGATCAAGTCTGGAATAGAAAGCTAACGACAGGCTCTACCCTCAGCAAGGCTACACTTGGAATTCGGGTTTGGGGTCTGAGTAGGTGGAACACAGAAATCTACCAGGAATAGCTGAGCCATGGGAGTTTCCCAGGGCCTGCTGGTACCATCAGTGTCCCTCCAACTCACCCTCATCTGAAATCTGGGCCAGATGCCCAGCCTGAGGGCCCCTCCCTTTGCCCTTCTAAGCCCATAAACAGGAAATGCCCCAGGCTTGGCTGACCAGTGCCACCCTCAGAGGAAGAGCCCGGAATCATCCCAGGGCAGGAGAGAGGGAGGTACACAAAATCAGTAGGGGGTCCTGACTCTGATTACTCAAGCTTCAGAAGCTTCCATCTGCCCAAATCAAAGGTGACAGCAATATTAACTTTTAGCACTAAGCCCCTAGAGGAACCTGGGCTTGAAAGAGGAATCCTTTCCCAGGGCTCTTCCTTATCCCTGGACCCCCTCCTGAGCCCTGTGGCTTCCTGAGAAGGCAGGAAAGGGACAGGGGTGGTAGCCTGGGGTGGGGATGGGGAGACTCCCATCAGAGAGATGGTGTCTCCCCCAGCATTGGTCAGAGTGGCTGTGGAGGGGGAAGCAGGAAAGATGGGAGGTGCTGTGCACCTGCAGTGGTTGTCATGGCAACCTGACTTGTATCCCAAGAGGGTGGCCTGGAACACAAGGGTGGGAGCGCGCACACACACACACACACACACACACACACACACACACAGACACACAGACACACAGACACACAGACACACAGACACACACACACACACACACACGGCTTTGCAGAACTCTATCCCTGAGAGAGCCCTATCAGCTTTCCCGCTTCTGCTCGCTACTTCCCTGGGTGAGGCTGAGACCAGGGACTGAGCCGGGAGAAAAAGCTGTATGGGGGAGGGGCAGGGACGGGTGTCCACAAGGCGGGGTGTGCTTCCCAAGGGTGTCGGTGTGGGGAGCGTGCGGGGTGTCCCTGAGGGGGTGTCCTTGGTATGTGTAGAGGATGTGTCTACTCAGCTCACCCACTGCCAGTCTTGCAGTCAGACCACACAGGAGAGGGATTTGGGAGGGAGATGATTATTAACAAAGACAACAGCAATCACAGTTAACCTTAATTGAGAGCTTATTAAATCCCAGTCCTGTGATTGTGGTGAACATTTTACAGGCAGTCTCATTTGATCCTCACAACAACTGTACAAGGTAGGAATTATTAGCCCCATTTACAGATGTGAAAACTGAGATTCTAAGAGGTGAAGTAACTTGCTATAGGTCTAGGAACTGGAAAGAGACAGGGCAAGACTCTGCAGGAGGGGAGAAGGCAAAGGACAGGGTGCCAACCTCAAAGGCCACTTGTCCTATCCCCAGGCCCCACATGACACTTCTGCCTGGGTGCCCCCATGCACCTTGGCAGAGCTAGTCTGGTACTGTGCCAACAGGCAGGGCCTGAGAACCTCAGATTGCTGGACTGGGGCAGCTGAGGGTACCTGTGAGGGTGTGGGGACATTGAGCAGCGGGCACTGTGATTGGCATGAACCAGGGGAGCGGCTGGCAGCCTTGCTCCTGGTAAACATGAGGAGAGGTTACTTCACAAGGAAACAGTAATTAACTTTAATTAGCACCTTGCATCTCGGAATATTATTAACATCTCAATTTCTCTAATCAAGGCAGCAGGAGAGGGGCGGCATCTGCCTTGCCGTCTCCTTCCTGGCCGTGCTCCCTGGCTTGGCGTGGTTTCTGCCCAGCCCCTTCCCCCTGGATGGCACTCAGGAGCACCTCCTCAGAGCCGGGCTGCCAAGGGGAGCCAGGGAGTGAGGGGAGCCTAGACTGACAGGGCAGAGACAGCAGGTCCAGGGCACGGACACAGGAGCCAGCAATATGGCAAGAGTACTGGGGCCTGCATCCTTTGTGTGGCCACCTTATGTTTCCAAGTATACTATGAGCACCAAAGGAAGGCTAGGCTGCGTCCCCCATCAGAGAACAACACGGTTTCCTCCTTGTCCCCGCTCCCTTCCTCCCTCTCTCCTCCCTTCTCCCCTCTCCTTTCTCCTTTCTTCTCCCTCTCAGGTCTTTCCCTTCTTTCCAACTCCCCTTCTCCTCCTCACTCTAATTTTCCATTTCAACACGGATTTATTAAGCATCCTTCACAGGCCAGGGGCTGCCCTCCCTCACTGGGAATGTAGCAATGGACACCACTGGATAAATCCTGCCCTGGGGAGTTTAGAATCCCACAGAGGAGATAAGGCTTGGGCATAAAGAACTGTAATTGGGCTCCATCCTGATAGGCATCATAATAGAGGTGTAGATAGAAGGCTGGGGTGGGGGCGATTCTAGGAGGGAGGAGGAATGGGAGAGGCAGGGACCCTAATGGCAGGGGACCAAGACAGAGACCATGTTGGAAGCCACCATGAAGGCAGGGGAATCCTGAGGAGGGAGGGCACTTGGCGCTGTTCAGCCCTCTTCAGAAGGCCAAAAAGGGAGGGGAGGCCTTGAGGGCGTAAAAGGTGCCTCTCTCTCATCGTTACAGCCACCCTCAATGGCTGTTAACCCTGCCACGTGTCTGATATTAATAACTGACCATCCTCCTTGGTCTAATTACAGTGGCTTGCTGCTTGCACAATTGGTTCCTTATTTGGCAGTGCCCTCATAGCTATCTCCTCATTCCACCCAATTTGTATATATTGGGTGCCTACTATGTCTTTTTTTCTAAGGAGACATATTTGTTTTACCTTTTATTTATTTGCCTTTTAGTTGTGGCTGTGGGCTCTTTATTGCATCATGTGGGATCTTTTGTTGTGGCGCAGGGACTCTCCAGTTGTGATGTGCAGGCTCAGTAGTTTCACATACAAGCTTAGCTGCTCGAGGCACATGGGATCTTAGTTCCTCGACCAGGGATCAAACCGGTGGCCCCTGCATTGCAAGGGGGATTCTTAACCACTGGACCACCAGGTAAGTCCCTGAGCACCTTCTAAGTCTTGAGGGCTGGGTGTGCCTGGAGTAGGTTCCAAGGGCCAGGGCTCCTCACAACAGGGTCAGGAGGGGTCAGGGTTGGTAGAACTGCCTACAGGTCTGACATCTCAGCAGAAGAAAGGCAGTATGCGCTGGGAGTTCCCGCAGGGAAGAGGCTGGTTCCACACTGGCCTCAGCAGTACTTTGGCCTGCACAGGTACACTTCCCTTCCATCTCTGTTCTAACAGAGGACAGTGCCAGAAGGTTAAGGTTCAACTGCAAATCTTGTCCAACATTAACCCAGAGGGCAGGGTAAATGTTTAGTGGAGACCGTGTGTCACGTTGCCAGGTACAGAATGAGGCTGGTTTTGTCAGACCACCCTACTGTGGCCCACGGAGCGGGGATGGGCATTTGCTTTTATTTTGCTCTCACTCTGCTTGCCAGTTATGATCATCCTTGGGTGAGGCCTACAGCATCTCATTTAATTCTCACAGGAATGTGAAGAAGCAGGGATTACCATGCTCATTTAACACTGAGGGAAAAGACTATGAGGTGACTGGCCCCTCGCTGGTCAGAAAGTGAAAGCAGAGCATCAAGCCCCACTGTGGCTGACTCAGGATCACCTTCTTTATCTCCAGTCTCCCCACTTGATTGTGAGCCTGGCCTCAGCCTGGAGCTGGGGCGCTGGGGCACTGGGAGAGGCCTGAGCAAGGCCCCTGCCCTCAAGGACAATGCGGGAGCAGCCCCTTGCCTTTTAGCAAACCCTAGCTCTCTCCCCTCCTCCTCCCCTCCCCCCTCACCCCTACTCCTCCCCACCCCCGCCCCAGCTCCCCAGGGCCAGGGGGCTGTGCCTCTGTAATTGCAGAGTAGCCTGCATAGGGCGGGGAAGAATCTGACGTTTCCAAAGGCCTTTTTGATGTTGGTGATTATGGCGATGATGAGGCTGTCCATCTCCCACCAAGACTGGGGCCTTTCTTTGTTTCTCTCTCAATCGGGGTCTTTCTGCCTCTCTCTGCCCTGAGGACTGGTGGGGATCAGCACTTGCTCCTCTTTGGGGGAGGAAGGAGAAGGACTGGCCGAAGTGAAACCTGGGGAATCAGCCCACCCTTCACCTTCACTGAGCTCTAGGGTTTTCGGACGTGATCATTAGCATGATATTTGCATAAGGAACAATTGAGGAGATTGGAGTCTTGCCTCAGAGGAAACACCTGCCAGGAACTGTGAATGAAAGCCTTTCCCGCCTCCCACCCTGAGATCCCTCCCACCCCCACCACAGGATGGGGGAAGTGGCAGGAACCCGGCGTGCCTAAAGATGATGATGATGATGACAATGTGGTCACAGATCACAGATATCATTCCCAGAGTGCCTACTAAGCTCCAAGCACTAGAGTGTGTCTTCTGTTTTCTCTTAGTCCTCACAGCCACTCAAGGTGGCACATTTTATTATTCCATAGTACAGCTGACCAGAGGAGGAAACTGAGGCTCAGCTGCCCCGAAGTCATCTAGATGGTGACACTGGCAGAGCTGAGTTTTGGAATAGGGCGTATGCCCTCATGCCGTCAACCACTTACAGCGGATTAGGGTGCTCTGAGCTCACCTCGGGCGCCTAAGATCCAGTCTCTGTGGGTCCAGGGAATCCCAGGAGGATTAGAATAAGGGCTCCAAGACTGGCTCCTACACACAGACACACAGACACGCTCACACACTCATGCACAGCCGCTCTGCCCTACCCCCACCTGTGCTTCTGGAGGCAGAGGAGCTGGGCTGACTTGGCTCATAACCAGGTTAGCCAAGATCCAATTAGCTAGTTAGTGCAGGCAGAGCTGGGGGCAGGCAGAGCACGCAGGAGGGCCGGGACGGATGGGTCGGGTAATATGCAGAGACAGCCAGAGACAGCGGCTCCGCGCTAACCTGATAAGCAGCTCCCAACATCAATGAGGCCCAGCCTGGCAAGCGGAGGGGGCCCCAATCCTGGGCGGCTGGTGAGGGTGCAGGGACAGCCTCTGACCCTCGTTCCCCAGCCCTGGCCGCCACACAGCCCTGCACAGTGCCCTCATCCTCTGGCCTCCCGTCAGCAGCACCCACTCCTGCTCTGCCTCCTCTGAGGCTTTTGCGGTAGGCAGCTTCTGCAAGATACGTTTTCATCAAACGAGTTTGGGAATGTCTGTGTCAGGAAGGAAGGTATGGGTGAGACCATCACCTCCTGCAGGTGGGAGGGCAGGGCTGAAGCAGCTGGAGGAATTGTTGGGGACCGGTGCTGAAATAATAACAGCTATTATTTGTGGAATTTGCTATGCACCAGGCACTGGGGAAACCATTTATATGTAGTCTCTCTTTTATACCTACAACAACCCTTTACTGTAGGTACTGTTAGAATCCCCATTTTGCAGATGAGGAAACGGAAGCTTACAGAGGTTTAGAAACTTGCCCAAAGTCACACGACTATCAAGACTCCTCAGCCTCAAAACCACCATACTTCGTACTACCCCTGAACTGGGTGCAGGATTAACAATGATGAAACTGATGGTCATACTTCTTGATTTTTTTTTTTTGTATATAATTCTTTTGCTTTAGAATTTACAAAGGCTTTTTGGATTTATCCTGACAAGTCCATAAGGTAGATGTTTTATTTCTAATTTGCAGAGAAAAGAAATCAAGGTTTGGAGGGGCAAGGTGACCTGCCTGAAGCTTCATAGTTGGTGAGTAACAGTCAGAACTTGAACCCAGGCCAGGTCCTTCTTCTCCTAGTCTAGCGCTCTTGAGGAGACAATGGAAAGAGAAAGAGACATCCTATCCCTAAATCAAGGGTGGCTGGTTCATCTATTTACTCATCGGTCACAAGGCTGTTTGAAAGATTGCACAAGGCACTGTGCCTGGCATGCTTATTTAGGGGTGGAGAAAGCAAACGTTTTTCCTGTCCCCGTGGAGCAGGTGGAGAAGAAAGCCTTGCAGTTCAGTGTCCAGGGATGCGGAGCTGCGTTGGTCAGGGGACACCAGGGAATGAAGGCCCAGAGAAGGGTGGGCCCCTTATGACAGCAGGTCATCTCTGGTCTGATTTCCTCATTTTGCACAGGCTACAGCTGAAGCCCAGAGAGTTAAATAACTCCCCAAGGTCACATATGGGCAAGTGAACCAGGACTCCTGACACTAAGACGAGCTTCCCCTCAGCCCGGGGCCTCCCCATCACCACAGCATGTGCTCAGTCACTCAGCTGTGTCCAGCTCTTTTCAACCCCATGGACTACAGCCTACCAGGCTCCTCTCTCCATGGGGTTTTTCGGGCAAGAATACCAGAGTGGGTTGCCATTTCCTACTCTATGGGATCTTCTTGATCCATGTCTCCTTCACTGGCAGGCAGATTCTTTACTACCAAGCCACCTGGGAAGCCTTTACAGCAGAATGGGGACTTCTTTACCTTCTGAGCTCGAAGTTCTGTCTGACATCCCCTAACACCCACCAGTGAAGGAAAAGACACTGTGCCAACAATCCCTAGGGGGATGCGCCCCCATATCCCTCTGTCTGGGCTCAGGGAGAAGACAATTAGCTGAATTCTTGCCACTTCAGGCCATCTGGGGCATTGAGGTTGGGAGTCCAGAGATGCAGAGATGCATATTAAGCAAGACATCATGAGGAAGGCAGGCACAAAACAGTGTGTGGGCCACATCTGTGTTCCTCTCTGCTTTCCCTGATGCTGGCACCAGAAGGGTTAAGACGTCCCCAGCCCAGGAGACTGAGGAGCTGTCTGTGCAGGAAGCTGCTCTCCTAGTCCCCAAGGCCTCAGGGAGTGGGGAGGGGAGCCGCTGGCTCAGTCTCTTTCCCAGGCTCCTCAGCCTCCCTCGGGATCCAGCTACATGCCGGAGAGGTGACCCTTGACCCTTCCCCCTCCACCCTCCCACCCTCCCCAGCCTAAATGGGTAAAGACTCTGATCCCTGCTCAGGGTGCTGGGATTGTGGGATTCCCCCCCTACTTCCTCACCTCTGTTTTCCCACCATCTCACTTATTCCCCTTCACGCCTCCCTTCACTCTTGTTTCAGAGTCATCATATTCATATTCAGACCCCTGAGTTTCTCCCCTTCACCCCAGTTCTGGGGCCCCAAGCCTCTCCTCCCAGCCCCCTGCATTTGTAATTTTCTAAAAATAAAAGCCTGTGTTTCAAGTAGGCAGCTCCGGAAATATACAATCCAGGCCAGGCATCCGCCGGGTGGGGACAAGGAAGGACCGTGTCCAGAGAAATACCCAGACACAGCAGCCCCCACCCTCCCAGGTAAACACAGGAACACAGTGTGTTCCTGATGAGAAAGAAGGTAGGAGTAGGGGATGGATGTGGGGGCAGGGGGTTAAGAACACTCCTCTGGGTGGGGCTCTTGAGCTAAGGTCCTTGACAGAAAGGGTCGGGTCTCGTGTGGCGGCTCCTGTCTGTCTTCACAAGTGATTGCTCCACTCCTACTTCCTCAGCAATTACTTGGTGAGGTGGGGGGCTGCCTTCCCCTATGGAATCATCTGGAGTCAGGACTGTGGGTGGCAGAGAGACTGGGACAAAGTCATACCAGACTTGGCTAAGACCCACTCCCTCACTGGCCCTCATGGAACTCCTGGCTGGAATTTGTGTAACTGTCCAATTTGAGGCAGTCACAAGCAGTAAAAATAAACATCTGAGGACATCACAAGCCATAATAATAATAAACTGGAAGAATAATAGCTCACATTTTTTTTAAGCACTTACTATGTGTCCAACCTGGGCTAAATATTCATGTGTCATGTGTGCATGCTCAATCGTGTCTGTTTGTGACCCCATGGACTGTAGCCCACCAGGCTGCTCTGTCTATGGAATTCTCCAGGCGAGAATACTGGAGTGGGTAGCCATTCCCTTCTCCAGGGGATCTTCCCGACCACACAGGGATCGAACCCACTACTCCTACATTGGCAGGCAGATTCTTACCACTGTGCCACCTGGGAAGCCCTGGGCCAAATAATTAATACTACACATGCTACATTCTTACTTAATCCTGTCAGGAGTCAATTTTTATCATCCCTAATTTACCGGCAAGGAAACTGAGGCACAGATTGCTCAAGAGCTGACCCAGCCCCAGGTCATGCTAGTAAATGGCATCCTGACAGCGACTGACCCTTGTTAACCCCAGCCAGTCTGACTCCTGCAGCAGCCTCACAGGCGGGGGCCCCACTGGCCTGACTGCTTCCTCCAGAGGGAGGCTGGGCGGGGCTGCAGCCTCAACAGGGCTCACCCACAGCACAACAGAGAAGGGGACGAAGACTGGAGAAGCTGGCCCTCTCTCTGCTGAGCATCCTGGGGCCCTTTCCCAGCCTCCTGCCTGGCCGTGGTGCTTTTCCTCGTACCTCTATTTGCCCCTAAATAGAAGGAGCCCCTCTTCTCAGGCCCAAAGGAGCTGTCCAGCTCTTCCTCTACCACACACAATCGAAACCAGAGAGCAGGCATTTTTGAATTGCAGCCTTTATGGGTTTAGACATAATATATCCGTCACATGGGAATTCGATGGTGTGCTGGTGCCTGAGAGAATCCCACGATTAAAGTCAGTAATACAGGTAAACACTTAGGCCAGCACCCAGCATATATATGCAGTAAGTGGATTAGGGGGTCCCTCATGGGGCCCCTGAGATGCATCACCCATGGTAACACTATTGCTAGCGTTACCAGCTTATCAGCTTATTATCAATAACAAACCTGATACTGTGCTGAGCACTTTAAGACATTTAGTACTTTCCATGACCTGTAAGTTAGATGCTACTCATCCTCATCTTACAGATGAGAAAACCGAGGTGAAAGTCTCATAGTACGAATGAGCTGGGATTTGAACCCAGGCCTATAGATAAGTGGCTTTCTTGTAGTCACTCGTCTCCTGAATGACTGGCCCTTGTGCCTGTCGCACAAGTACACAGACCCCTCTGGTAAACTTGGCAGCATTTCCTGAAATTCCAAAACTGCTCCAAGCAATTCTGATGGGAGTGTCCTGCAACTTGGGTCAGGCTTTGCTTTAACCCTCCAGTTGGCTGCTGGCCAGCACTCACCTTCCTGTATCAAACTCTTCTGATCAATAACTAGGGGATGCTTTTATGTTCATAAAGCACCCACTAAAATACCATCTCATTATTATAATTCTTGATAGTCCTTCCCACCAAAGAATCCCCTTTCCCTTTTCCTGTTTGTCAGCAGAGCTACTAATTTATATGTCCCCTTTGTCCTTTACTTTTAGGTTCTACCTGATCCTCCCTCCTACTTGACCTTGGGGGTCCAGGATAAATTCCATTTAAACTCCACCCTCCCCACTCCCACCCATATGGCCTTGAGATAGAAATTTAACTCTAGCCCCTCTGTCTGCTCATCCTGTTATCTCTTTCTTAATATTCCTCTGGACGTCACTCCTGCTTCTCCTCTGACTGCCTCCCCTGAGCCAATGCCACAGAACCACCCAACATGTGTAAGTGTGACTGCCTGGAAAATGTAACTTTCAAAGAGACTGAAGTTGAGTGACAGTAAACAGAACCTTGGAGACCCAGACATCATCTCGGGTATACGTGGACTCAACAGCAGGAACTTAGACATAAGGCAAGATGGGAGAGAGAGAGGGATGGGATGATCAAAAGAATGAGCTGGAGGGAGAAATGGGAAATGGGGGCGATGCTATCGATTCAACCAGGCCAAAAAAATCCTTGACTGTCAGTGTTGGAATAGCCCTTAGAGATCAGCCAGTCCAGGAGTGGCAAAGGAGTTTCAAGTTAATGCTAAATGATGAATAGCAGCTGCCTGGAGTGTGTCCTGAGAAGAGAGTGTCGTTATTGATTAGCAATGTCTGCCATGTGCACTGGATTAGAAATTGTAGCATGGGTGCCAGAATTTACATCCCTGATCTAGTTTCAATCTCTTCATTCTGGAGCAACCCAAAGGTGAAGAGACCTGTTCAAGGGTTGTACATTGGAGCAGATCTCAGGGTCCTTGTCTCCTAAAATCCAAGTGAAAGTTCTACAATACATCCTAGACAAAGACAAGGGACCCAGGGAAAGTGGATCCTTAGTATGGGATAACCAGGAAAGGATCAGCCAACTTGAAGCTGTGGAGAAGACCATGGAGGCATCCCACACTGGACACTGAATGAGTGCTCAGTTCTTACTGGGTGATCAGTTGACTGGATGTGCCCAGTCCCCGGTTATATCACCTCTGACCTCTGGCCCTGTCCATCTTAGTCCACCCAGGGAGGACAGAAGGCTCCCTGGAGCAGAGACCCTGGCTCTCTCTAGACAAAGAGTGGAGAACACAGTCAGAGGGAGGCAAAGGAGGGGGAAATGGTATTGGGGCAGGGATGGGCCCCACAGGAGCAAGGCACTGACTGTGTTGTGGAGAGGGCCTTGGAGGAGATGGCAGTTAGGAGACCATCACAGAGGCACCTGTGCAGGTTTGGTGTGTGGGCCAGAGGAGAAGAAAGAACCTCCAGGTGACAAGAGTTGCAGAATGGGGATAATGATACCCTGACAAAGTAGCGGGGCTTGGAGCTTAGCCCGGCCAGGGTGCTGGCACTGCTAAGCCATGATGCACCACTTCCAGACTGGGGGGTGTGGGTGGTGGGGGGCAGGGAGGTGGTCCAAGGTGCCCAGCATCAGCAGAGCCTTAGAGATTTGCTATTGAACTTCTGCCTCCCTCCCAGTCTCTGTCTCTGTTGCTTTTCCCTTGTCTTCCTTTCCCAGTGTGTCTCTTCCTTTCTCTTTTTCCCCTCCCTGTTCTGCTCTCCACCACAGTCTCCACCAGGAGCAGAAATGGGGAAGCGAGTGGTGACACCAAAAGATCTGGGAGCTGCTTTCCTGCAGATCACCTGCCCGAGGCTCTGAAAAGAACCCAGGCTGTGGAAATGTCCAGGCGCAGGGGATCCGATGTGGACACCACACCCAATTTACCACACAAGAAAACTAAGAGAAGACCAGAGGAGTGAAGACCCCGCCCAAGTCAGTGTCACACTGATTTGCATACTACTTTCCATCTCCCTTCTGCTGCTGAGCACTCCTAGATTTTTCCTAGGAACCACCGCTTCCCTACCTCTGTCCATGAGATCTTAGGGTGGCCTATGACTGGAGCTGGCCCATCTGTGCCATCCATCCCTGGGTCACAAGTCTTGGTAACAGCTGATCCAGTAAGATCAGCACTGGGTTTTTTTGTGGAACCACTGGAAAAGGAGTGCTTTCTTTCCATTGGATTTGTCCATGTTGGTAAATTTAAGCCTAGAGCTGCTTGAAACGCTTGGGGAGTGACTACTAAAGAGTAAAGCCAACACAAAGGAGAGGAGAGCCAAGAGCTGAAGAGAGACAGATGCCAGATGACATTGTCTAAGTGCCTGGATCCAGCTATACCTGAAGTCTAACTTTAGACTTTTCAGTTATGTGAATAAAACTTAAGCCAGACTGTGTTAGATTTACATCAAAGAGACTAAGGCAGCTTAGAGAAACAGGAGGACAGAATGACCACCAGAGACAGAGACAGTTGTAGGAATGAGGACCAAGTCCGATAGGAGAGCAAAGGAAAGTGAAGCAGTGCGAAGGCTGGTCCATTAGGATCACTGAATTGACGTTCAGCCGTGAAACAGGAATACCAGAGTTTACTGGAAAGAAAGCACAGATGAAGACGATTCTACAGGTGGGTTAATCTGAGGTGGCATGAGAGCTTTTTTCCTGCAACATAGGCTGTCTATCTGTGCACTAACAGAAGTCCACCTGAGCCCCCAGCTTGCACAGGGTATGGGTCAACAGAGGGTAGGGAGGAAGACAAGGGCAGTTGGTGTTTATTTTGACAGTCAGCAGCCAGTTGCAACGGACATCCCTATTAAGAGCTCTTAAGACTTTTAACAAGCTTCATTCCAAGACAGATCTTTAAAGACAAATAAAAACATTCAACCAATCCCTGCTTATCATGTGTGTTCAGCATTGGCCCTCCCCGGCCCATTCCTTATCAGACATCCCCAGATTTCATCTGATTTACAGGATACTAAGTGATAAACAAGAGAGACAGAAAGAGGAACTAAGTCACAAGCTTGACTCATCCATGGTCCAGGTTGCCTGGCTCTGTCCGACATGTGCCAGATGCAGCCCAGGGTGGGTGATCACAGCTTTCCTTGCTGTTACTGCATGATATGCTGAAACCCCATCGATTATAACCTAATGGGATGACCTCCTGGGGACCACCAACCTCGAGTCTTGCCTGTGCTGCTTGGAGGAGGTGCCAGGTGCAGATGGGCATGGTGGGAGGAAATCATGCCCTGCGCTGATAAGAAACTCCCTTCCCTTGTCCCAGACACACCGATGTCTGCCTCTCAGGGGTGAGAGGGAGGACATGGCCCTAAAGAAAGACAAAGAGGGTGGAGGGTCTGTTGCCTGGTGCCTGGGAGTTACTTCTCTTACTCTTCTCCATTTCTCCCACTTCCCTTCATTGGGAAATGACTGATGACTTTTTAAAAAATGACCTAAAACTACATTTATGTAGTATATGTGTACATACAAAATTAAATATATAAAAATACATACAATATTCAAGCAGTTGTCATTCTCCCTGTTAACTCTGTTTTAGAGAAATTTCCATGCTTTCCAGTTAAGATCTGCTTCATCCTTTCCTACAGCAGCATGGTAATTCTGTTTATTTATCCATTCCCTTACTGATGGACACTGAGGTTGTATCTGACTTTTTCACTGTTGCAAACAAGAACATCTCACATGTTTTGTGCGGTGAACACCTAATACACCTTGTGCACACGTATAAGTGTTTCTTGAGGATTCATTCCTAGGAGAGAGATTGCTGGCTCAAAGTGTATATGAATTTTTCATTTTGAAAGGTACTGCCAAGTTGAAGTGGAGATCTTTTTCCTGTGAAGGGGCTGAACCAGGAATGAAAGGCACCTGGGGTAGAAAGAGCATGAGCTTTTGAGTCAGATGTGTTCAGGTTCAAATCCTGGCTCTCCCGTCTTCTTCCTGTGTGACTCTGGATAAGTCACTTAACCTACTTGAGCTTCAGTTTCCATAACTCCAAAGTGGGGACCATTAAGCGCTGCCTTACAGGCTGTTGCATGGATCAACTGGCTTCCCGTAGGTCAAGCTACTAGCATGAGCCTGGTCCATAGTAGGCTCTTGGCCGAGGTAGCGCCCTTTCCCTGTCTGGACCCCTTCTGCATTCATTGTGGGAGGACAGCTCTGGGGAGAGGCTGGAGAAGTGACTTATGAAGAGTGTTAGGACAGAGTCAGGACTCCAGTGATTCCTTCTACAGGTCACCCAGGCAATTCTGGGAATTAGGGACCATTTCAAATAAAGCAAAAGGATCTGCTTTGGAGAACACAGCCTGGGGGCCATCCCCTGGAGGACCATTCACTAAGTGATCCTTTCACCCCTGCCCTCATGTTCTCATGGAAGAAAAAGAGTCGGGTGGATGGATTTTATTTTAGGGTGTGACTGGACTGCTGTCAGCGCAGACACAGAACAGAACAAGAACATGCACAGCAGACAGGACTCCAGGTGGGTGGCAAGGTGAGGTCTCTGTCCTGGAGAGCCAACATGCGTGGCTGAGGAAAATGTCAGGGCTGCCTGCTGGAGATCCCGGCTCAGGAGCCAGCCCCTCTGCCTCCATTCAGTGACAGGGTGGCCCTGTGAAGGGGTCTTAAAGTTGGCAGGCATGGCCATCCTTTGAGGTAATGGCCAGATTGTGTCCAGAGACCCAGTGGGATCTCTGGCTATGCTCAGAGCCCCTCAGCTTCAGGTGCACCCTCCCTCGACCTTCAGGGCTATGGTTTCTTCCTCCTGGAGATGGCATGGGACATGAGAATCCACGACTGGGCTGCCCTTCTGGAAGAGGATGAGGATGTGAGTCCAGAGGCTGCTGTGATGGGGCCCAGGGGGGTGACTGTGCCAAAAGAGGCAAAGCTGGGTCTTCCCCAGCAGTCTAGTGGTTGAGAATTTGCCTCACAATGCAGGGGACGTGCGTTCCATCTCTGGTCAGGGGACTAAGATCCCACATGCCATGTGCCCCCCAAAAAAGAGGCTGATCTGAGCAGAGTGGTGACAGACATGGTGATGAGGGCCCCACAGGTGCAGCTGGGATGAACGACGACTTGGTCAGGGAGACTGTGGGGGCCTGGTAAGGCCGTACTCCGTAATTAGAGTCTGAACACTTGGTTTTCAGTCTCAGATTCATCTATTACAAGCTGTGTGGTCAGGGGGAAATAGGTTACCCTTTCTGACCTCAATTTCTTCATCAGTAAAATGGAGACATTAATACCACCAGTCCTATTTCCCTCAATGTCTTGATCAGCAGGTGTCTTTATACCAAAGGGCTGGAGCAAATTCAAGTGGAGCTACTTCGCTAAAAAAAACAGCCTGGAAGGGGAGAAGATGACTGAGCAGAACTGGTCACATTATCCTCAGAATGATTTCTTGTGTCCCCCGGAGACTCCTGTTACCGTGACTTTATTTCCTGGTTCCCAATTCCTGGACTCCGGGGTAGCTGAGATCTCTGGCTCTTGCCTCCCTTAGGATGATCTGGCTTCCTGCCCAGGCCCCACTCACTGGTGCTGGTGTGCTGGTGCTGACCCTGTAGGCCCCTGGCTCCCTCTGCCCAGCCAGGAGACAGGGCTGCAGCATGCTGGAAGGAACTAACAGGAGGCTTGCCTGAGAGTCAAATGCTGTGCAAACAGGAGCTGATTACAGGGGCTGAGGGCTGGGCCCAAGTAGTCTCCCTCTAGGGGTTGGGAGAGTTTCGGCTTCAAGCATGATTCTGTGTGGAATGGACAGGGCGGGGTGGGGCTTAGGTAGGGAAATGCATCCTCCAAATGGTCAAATGGTCCCTTGGCCCGTTGTGGATGTGGGTCCTAGAGCGAGAGGCTTTCCTGTTGTGCCCATGCCCTTATTCGTGCTCTATAGAGATGGGCATAGGACCAAGAGTTCACACAGGAAAATCAGCTCTCCTCACTGAGATGGGAGGATGAAGACCACTCAGTTCCCATCACTGCAAAAAGGGTGACAGAGAGGAGTAGGACTGTCAGTAAATGGGAGGGGCTAGAGCCTGGGCGAGGACCCGGGTTGGGGAGGGATGGGAAGGGAACTGTCCTTCCCATAATTTTGTTCATCCTCACAACCCCCTTGAGAGGTAGGTACTATATCTGTGGCTCTATTTCACAGAGGAGGAAACTGAGTGTCTGAAGGTTAAGTCATGCTGCAAGGAAGAGGCTGACATGGGATCTAAACCCAGGACTGCCTGTCTGACTCTTAAATTGGTGCTCTGTGTTCCTTGCCTACTGCCCGGGGCCCGAGCCCTCACGCCTACGTACCCACCTCTCCCAGGCCTGGCCTCCACGCCCGCAACCTCCTCCTAGTGATGTCTCCTGAGAGCTTCTTGAATCTCTTCACTCACTCTCCTCACTCTGCTTCCTCTTTGGAAACCAGCCACAGGCTTTTTTCTTCCATCCGAGGGAGAGAAAATGGTCTCATTCCCCACCCCCAGGTCTTTCCATCCTCTCATCCATCCAAACCTTAGCATCTTTCTCTCCTCCCCATCCCCCCTCCCTTCTGTTTTTTTTTTTT
This sequence comes from Cervus elaphus, assembly GCF_910594005.1. Classification (NCBI taxonomy): domain Eukaryota; kingdom Metazoa; phylum Chordata; class Mammalia; order Artiodactyla; family Cervidae; genus Cervus; species Cervus elaphus. The sequence goes on along the minus strand of NC_057823.1, from coordinate 54,214,677 downwards.
TTTTCTTTCTGTTTATCCATCACTAGAATCTACCCCCCTTCCCTCTTGCCTGTAGGTTCTGTGGCTATAATCAAATCATAACTTTTATTAAATTTAAGATTACTTTTTAATGGAATCAATTTCTTGTGTGGTGCTTCTCTGCCTGCCCGCGGGCTCTGCCGGCTCTGGGCTCAGCATCTCCACCCGCACAATTGTCTCTGCCACTGGCATTTCTGGCTAAGCTGCCTGAGAAGGAGGGGCAGGCCTGCCATCTCTAAACACACACACACACACACACACACACACACCAAGACATACCTTCTTGCAAAGCCTCAGATACACAACCCCCAAGCCCCAGGCACCCACGCTGAGTGGTGGGGGTGGGGGAGCCAGATTGAAGTGGCCGGGGCAGGAGGAGGGAGCTGCAGAAAGACTGAGGGTGCAAAACAAACACAAGCCCAGCAGACATTTCTCAGCCTGTTAATTTCCTACAGTTCTGTTTTCCAGCCTCAGAAACAAGCTGGTTTCTGCCAGTCCACCCCCTTCCCCTGCCTGCATTGTACAGCTGGTGAGCAGGGAGAAGTTGCAGGGAGGAGGGGGTCCAGAGGAGCCGGCAGGGGACCGGGTCCTCATTTGATTTATAGAAGGACAGGCAAGATGCAGAGATGTCTCAGAAGCTGTGACTCCCCAAAGAGAAGCCCAACTGGAAGATTTGCAGGCTGGACCGGTATAACCAGACAAAGCTGGGTCTACAGGAGGAGGCAAGTGGGGCGGGGGCTGCTGCAGGGAACATTCTGGAGGTAGGAGGAGAAACAACTTAATGGACAGGGGCTGGGGAGAGGTACTGGGGGGAGTTCTCATGGTGAGGGCCTGTAGAGGTGGTTTGCTGATTCAGCAGAAACTGGAGCTATCCAGGCAGCGCTGGGCTCTGTTCCAGCTTTCCTGGGAGGCTCCCTGGACAGTCTCAGGTGGACATGATCATGGGTGGACAGGTGGATCTGAGGCCACAGAGTGGTCACCCTTTGGCTTTTCACACTGTCCTCAGTACACCTTGGTTACTCAGGGCCAGGAGGGTTACCTCATGTCCATCCCGGCAGGTGGTGCATAGCTTTGTGGGTCAGGGCACACTTTGGCATCAGGAACTCTGTGAATCTAGACTCCGATGCTTTCTGAGTGACTTTGAGCAAGTGACCTAACCTCTCTGAGTTTGTTTTCTCATCTGTAAATGAGGATTCAGGGAGATGACGCATGTGGAACATCTAGCATAAAGCCTAACACATAGCCAGAGCTCAATAGATGAATTGTTAGTATTTGTATTTTGTCTTCTAATCCCAATCAAATGCAGTCATACCCATGTCCCAAAGGCCAGTGAGACAAGGGGTAGGCTGGAGGGCAGTCCCCACCAAGCAGGCCTGGTTCCTGGAGGCAAATCATGCCAGGACCAGAGTCCATGATGTGAGTGACGATGCAAGGACTGGAACCCGGGACATGGCAGGTCTCTTCTCCCTCCTGCAGGAGGATAAGTGGCTGACGGTGGGGAGAGGGAGGGACTGGCAAAGGCTCCTAGACACAGAAGGTCAAGTCCACTCCCCCAGCCCTCACTGTCAGGGACCAATGAGCCCGAAGTGGGGGCTCCCTCTGGGGCAGGAATGAGGGAGAACTTCCTGTGGCTGATTCTCCCCTGCAGTATCTGAGCCACCTGTTGGTTCTGAAGACTTAGAGGGCTCTGACCTTCTGAGAGCAAGCCCAGCAAGAGGAGTCTGTGAAGAATTCTTAGGCACTGTGCATGAGTGACTTTTGTTTTCTATTTCTGTCCTCCAGCTCTAGGGGGAGGAAGAGACTGGTGAGGAATATGAACAAGGGGCAGAACTGGGAAGGGCTGCTTCTGTCCATCACAGGATAACTGAAATCTGCAGCACAGCCCCCTTCAGGGCTGTGCTTTGGGGTCTGGAAGCTGCTTTGGAGCAAGGGGCAGGTTGGAGCCCCGTCCCATAGGCTAGAGCTGACCGCTCACCTTTCCCTTCCCTCTGAAAGGAGTCTGGTCCAACCTGTCCGGCGTCTGCCTCTGTCTGACCTCAGGGACAGGCATGTCTGCTGAGTGTGCACCTGGACCTGCATACCTGTAGGGTCTTGTCTGGGCCTGGATGTTCCCATGAATGGGTCACATAGAAAGTTTCACTGCTCCAGGGGACTTCTGAGGTCTGACTATTATTCACTCCAATTCCTCTTTCACTTTCAATGCAAGCAAGGCCTAGACAGGGAGAGTCACAGGGAGTGAGTGGTAGAGCCTGACCAAGGTCTCTAGAATATTCCACAGCTGCCTGCTGTGCTCTGCTTCCCTGACTGTGGATACAGCTGTAACCCCTCTCTGCCCTTTCACCACACATGCTTACACAGTGTTTACCGTGAGCTGACATTTTACATGCAGTTTCAGCAACCCTCTAAGACAGGCACTATTAATATTACGATCCTCATTTGACAGATGAGGAAGCTGAGACTCAGGGAGGTTGAATAACTAATCCAAGCTATAAGTGTAAGTGATTGTGTTATAAATGTTAGTTGGAATCTAAAACCAGAATGTCTGCTCCTGGGATCTGGCTCCTCACCCCTCCCCTGTGTTGCTATTCCTCACCTGGAGCTTCATAACGTACCCTCACTTTCCCTTTCTCCTGTTCTCTATGTTCACCATCTCTGTAGCCATTACTGCCAGCTTCCCAATTCTCATTTTCTCATTTCTTATTTCAGCCTAAACCAGATAATCCCCGGAGATACAGGGCCAGCTCCATGTTGTTACTGCACTCCCCCTTCCTCTATACTCCCTGTCATCTTTGCCAACATCATCTTCAGCATTATCATATTAGCATCAGCACCACCTTCACCAGGTATAAATCCATAATTGCAAAGGACTGTGTCCCTGGGGACCAATGCAAACCGAACTCCTGCCATGAGATGAGACAGGATGAGAGAAGAGAGCTTACAGTCTCCTCCAGCCATGTACACGCCCTCAACTAGAGATACAAAACCAGAATGCAGAAAGGCAGTCTCCCTCTTAGAGACTTTTCTGGAAATAAAAGGTGGGAGAGAGAAGTTGCAAACAGCCAGAGTGTCTGTTGAGGGAAATTAATCAATGGCCAAGGAGATTGCTTGTCATCTTTCAATATCTATAGAAATAACAAGCCTCCAGGGATGGGGGGTCAGAGCTCCAAGGGAACAGAAGATCAGAAAATATTCTGCTCAACCCATGCCTCTAATGAGCTACAAGGGAAAGATGGAAGCACAGGCAGCTTCCACCCACTTTGGGTGTTGGCCAGTATCCCATCTTCCCAGTCACAGTAGCTCTTACAGTCCCTGGATGCCAGCAGCAAGCAACACTGCCCAGGAGTTTTAAAAATTGATTATTCCTTTGGGTCCAAATTCCACCTACCTCTCAGCCCAAAGAGTCTGCTGGTTGGCTCTCTCCGGGTGTTAGCTGCCAGGGGTGCCATCATCCTACCCAGGATCAAGGGAAGGGAGGGGACTGACTTCCCGGACCAGAGCCTCCACCCAGAATTCCAGCCAAAGCCCCAGAGCTCCTAGGACCTAGAGGAGATTTTCCCCTTGGTTGTGTTTGGAATTGGCTGGTTTTCTGGGCACCAGGCCCAGCTCAGTTTAATTTTTGTTTATTTTTATGTACAGATTCTCTTCTGTTTGGGGAAGAGCTTTGTGTAAATTATTATTATTTATATGATAAAGAATAAATCACACCAAATAAAAAAACCCACAATCTCTTTTTCTCAATAGAATTACTAAATTAGGGGCTGAAAGGAACAGCCGATATGCTGGGGTTTGGTTTCAGGAAGCCTTTGGACATGGATTCTCACAAAATCTCTTAGTAAATGGGCTCTGTTATCCTGGATTTGATGCTACTCACAGCCAGCAAAGGCATACAGGGCCTCCCAGGAGGACCACAGTGGTTTGAGCCTAAGGGTGCTGGCTTCCTGGTCTTCCACACATCCCATCCCTTGGGAGATGAGTTGGGCATTTTAAAGTGATTTGCTAACTCAGAATGGGAAAAGGGGAAATAGAGGAGTGGGGGATTCTTGCCAGAAACATGATCAAATGCCCTGAATTGAGGTGGGGGTAGGGTACATAGGAGTTACTTGAATAGTGGCATTATTACATCAGGGGAAAATGAGCCTATCATTTCTTTGCCTATTCATTACATTTGCATGCTACGAGTCTATTGGTTGGAACGAAATGAGTCAGGAGGCAGGGATGCAGATGGGCAGAGGACCAGCTTGGCCCAGAGAGTGTCCCCAAGTGGCCCCCATCCCTAGCCAGAGTAGGGAGATCAATTCACCAGAAGTACTGTCCCCCAGTCTCTGGGTCCACTCTTGCATAAAATTCTGTTTGGGGACTAGAGAAAAGCACACCTTAGGATAGGAATCCATTTCAGGGCTAGTTTGCTAAAGGCCAGGGAGAGGAAAAAGTCAGAATAGCTATTTTTTCTATCTCCTAGGATCTTAGGCTACCAGAGATTTAAATAAATAGACAAATCTGGCAGCACTGTAGACCAGCTTTTGTTCAAGCTGCATCCTCTTCCTAGAATGGACTTCTATCTGCCCACCCATGTCCTACCTTTGGTTTAGGCATAGCTAAGCCCACCATTATGGCTCAGAGCAGGAGCTGTGGACCCTCTTCCTGAGCTTGAAAATCCACCCAGCCATTAACAGCTGTTCAAAAGTTGGATAACCCTGAGCCTTAGTCTCTCCATCTGTAAATGGGATAATAATAGCAATCAAGTGCACGTGCAAACACACACACACACAGAGGGGCTTACAGTGAAGAATAAGTGGGAAAATCCATGTAAAAAGAGCCTAATATGTAGCAAGCACTCTATGAGGTCATTATTTTAAGTAATACTCCAATAAGCTATTCCAGAACTCCCCAACCAGGAATTAATTGTGCCTGCCCCTCTAACCCCACCCCCAGCCCATGAGTACTCTGGGAGCCCAGAACTTCGAATCCTAAGGTTTCCACCTAAGTAGTTTTTCACAATCTGCCCTGAATCAGCTTTATGGATGCATGTGGCAGTCCCTAGCCATACTGTGCACTTAGTGGATACTCAGTAAGTCAGTAAATGCTTGTTTAAAAAGTTGTCCAATGAGTCCAATTCCCAAATCATGTAAATCTCACTAAATTCTAAGTCTTCTGTTAGGACCACAAAACACCTGGTTCAGACTCGCCCACACACACCTCATCCCCCACCCCCTCACCTCCACCCCTAGCCCCCTGCCAGTAGAACAGCACACACGGAACAATGGAGGTGGGCTGGGACCCCAGGAGGAGGTGAGGTGGGGTGGGAAGAGATGGAGCCGGTGAGGAGCTCTACCACTTCCAAGCCACATGGATCAATCTCTTTCCAGGCCCTTCCATAGGGTACTTAAAATTCCACCCTCATCTTTGATTAACTAGCTGATCTGAGACATGTGTGCTTGTACATGTTGTCATCCAGTCAGAGGGGTGGGTACTGATCAGCTGAAACAGAACAATGAACTGTTCAGGCCATGACTCTGGATTGTCTAAGAGGCCCCTTGAGAGGTGGTTCACGCAAGTCCATATGCACTTGCTCATAAATACCTATACATTTACATATATATGTCTCTGTGGATAAACAATGGGCTTCCCTGGTGGCTCAGGGGTAAAGAATCTGTCTGTAATGCAGCAGACACAAGAGACGGGGTGGGGGGGTGGGCGTGGGGTTTGATCCCTGAGTCAGGAAAATCCCCTGGAGGAGGGCATGGCAATCCACTCTAGTAATTTTGTCTGAGAATCCCATGGACAGAGGAGCCTGGCAGGTTCCAGTCCGTAGGGTCACAAAGAGTCGGACATGACTGAAGCAACTTAGCGAACACACATGCAGGTAAACACTGGTCCTTTTATCTTGAAATACATTCAGTAATTCATTTACTTGTTCACTGCTTATCTACTGAGGGCTTACTATGTGCTAGCAGGGTCAGAGGCTATAATGCAGCAATGACAAGACAGACAGAATTCCTGCCCATACAGAGTTTACTTTCTAGAGAAGGAGGAGAGCAAGAGGAAACATGGAAGGAGATAATTTAATTTCAGATTGTGAAAGTGCTATAAAAAAATAAGACAAGGGATAGAGAGTGATAGGGCATGTGGTGGGGGCTCCTTTAGGCTGGGTGGGTTGGGCAAGTTCTTAAGCCTCAGAAAAATCTGGGAAAAGAGCATAAGTGCAAAAGCACAGAAGAACTGCTTTGGGAGCAGCCACTCTAAGTATTTATGTCTTTTTGAGGCAAATTTCAATCAGCCCTTATTACATGTACACATATCTTTCCAATGCTCTCAGAATCAAATTCAACTCCTCAATGAGGCCTATACCCCCTCCCCGCCACACACACCTCCTATCCCCACCCCCAATAGGTCTCCAATCCCACTGGCTTCTTCAGTTCCTTGAATAAGACAAGCTTCTTGCCACAGGTCCTTTGCACAATCTGTGCCCACCACTTTGAATGCTCTTCCTTACCCTTTTTCTCTAGTTAAACCTATTTCCTTTGGATGCCAGGAAGCCTATGGTGGTCCACCCTTGCACAATTAATCAGGTTCCTTTTTTAGATGTTTTCACATTATCAAGTTCCTTTAGTCAGATCCCTTATCTTACTTAGTAATTATGCATTAATTCTTGTGCTTATCTGATGTTAGTATCTGAGTTCCCCACCACTACTACGAACCTCAGGAGAGTTGGGATCTTGTCTGTCTCCCAGCTGTTAGCACAGTGCTTGGTACCTGGAAGGCACTTACTAAATACTTGTTGAATAAATACTTATGGTTTCTGGGGTCAGCTCTGGGCCCCACCAGTATAAGTCCTCAGTGACACACAGATGAGGGGAAAAGGATGAGCATAGACAAGAGGGGAATCTGATGGGGGAAGGACTAAAAACCATGGGCTAATGGGGCGTGGGGGAAAAGTGCTCAGGAGAAAGAAAACTTTAGGGGGCTGCAATGGCAGCTTTCAAATCCTAGGAGTCCTGTCACACACCAGAGGAAGACCACATTAATATAGGAGCCAGGACATGGAGGACTGGGCTGTTACCAGGAGGTAAGTGAAGCTCCCTCTAAGGAAGGTCTTATAATAATGAGAAATTTCAGGAGTGAAACAGGTGTCTTATACGCTAGTGAGCTCCCTGTCCTTGGAGGTTTGTTGTAAGCAGACAGGAGAAGAGAGAGGGGGGCCCTGAAGTCTCCCCTGAAGACAAAGTACTCTGATTGGGGTCTACCAGGGAACCAGGTCCCTCAACCGCACTGCTAATCAGTCCTTTCAGCTGTAAAATGGGGGCCCCAGGCGCTCAGGAATACTGTGGGGGCTGGGTCATTTCCAGCTTCCTTCTCGGTGGCTGTTCTTCCCATCCTCCCGGCCTGGCTCTGAAAGGGCTGGGGAAGGGGGTGGGAGTGGGGGAGGCTCTTCCGAACGTCTTTTTTTTTTTTTTCTTCCGAACGTCTTAAGTGGATCCCCAGCTGGAGCAACGGTGCATATTTTAAGTGGAGTTTACAGACAATAGATCTCTCTGGGGCTTGGAGGGGAAGGAAGCTGAAATTCAGGACCATTCTGTGAATTCCCAAGTTCTTTGTATCCATTGTATGGGGAACAATGCTGTTTGTTCAGCATATTCACTCAAGGTGGGAGGTGCGGGGGGGATGGTTAAGCCCCAGTGTTTGGAGGTTTTAAGAGGGGCGGGCTGCTCGGGAGTGGGGGACCCTTTCAGGGAAGGATGGAAGCTAGAGGAGCTAGGGGTGGGTGGAATGCAGGGAAGCTGCAAATCTGGCTGGGTGTCTTGGAGTCCCAAGGTAGTACTCCAAGGAGAAAGAATTGCTCGCTTCCACTCCTCCTGACCCTTCCCAAGAGACCCTAAGCCTCCGAGGTTACTGACCTTGACCTTAATGTGTTGACCAAAGGTGACAAAGGATTGAGGCGGGGAAGTTTGTTGTTATTTAGCTGCTAAGTCCTGTCTGACTCTTTTGCAACAGCCCGAGGACTGTAGCCCACCAAGCTCCTCTATCCATGGGATTTCCCAGGCAAGAACACTGGAGTAGGTTGCCATTTCCTTCTCTAGTGCATCTTTCCAACCCAGGGATCAAACCCACATCTCCTGCATTGGCAGGCAGATTCTTTACCACTGAGCCAGCAGGGAAGCCCCGAGGAGGGAGGTAGAGCTATCCATTTACCAGGTGACCTTGGACAAGTCACTTCCTCCTTGAGATTTCACATGCTTGCTGTTTTCTCGGTTGAGGGGTTGACCTAGAGATGGTCTCACAGTTCTGCCAGTTCAGACATTCCTTGGACCAGAGCTAGTCTCCCTTCCTATATCCATCTCATCCCCAACCTCCCAAGCTTAGGCCCCTCCATGACCCGCCCCCACCCCCACACCTGCCCCGCTCCCGCCTGAGACTCTTCCAGCAGTATGCCATTTTGGTTGCTGGAGAAGGTTGTGCAGCCTCAGAGTAATGGAAGCAAGAGGCACAGCCCCATTTTCAGTCACAGACTCTTACAAATAAGACTCCCTAAAAAAAAAAAGACTCCGTATTTATTGCATACATTATCTCATGCTGCCTGGATATAAAGCCCTGCTCTCCTGCCAGCTGATTCACCTTAACCTCCCTGAGCCTCAGTTTCTCCTCTGTAAAGGACACATAACAATAACAATATCTATATCATTGGGCTTTTATGAGAATTAAATGAGATAATGCACCTAAAGTACGGTGTCTGAAAGGGATGTAGAGTTCATAGATGTTAGCCTTGTACAGACAACCTTCCCTACCATGGGTTTTATATCCATGGATATGGAAAGCTGGCTGTATTCACTGTAACATGCCATTTTATATAAGGGACTTGAGCATCCTCAGATTTTGGTATTTGCAGGGGCTCCTGGAACCAATCTTCCATGGATACCGAGGGATGACTGCGCCTGTATATAATTACTATCTCTTTTTTAGATAAGGAAATCAAGGCTCAGAAAAGGTAAGTATCACACAGTGAATAAATAAGGGCATTATAATTCAAACCCAGGCTGGCTGATTCTGAGGCTGAGTTGCTGACCATGCTCAAGGCCTCCTGCAGGGATGGGACTGATGCCTGCTCTGAGCTGGCCTGGCCTGACTTTCCAGTAGCACCTGCCAACACTCAGAAACCAAAGAGTCACATTGTTTAACCAGGGCTGGGGTCTGAGGCTCCCATCTAGCCCTTCCTCTAATCCCGCTGTAAACTGGAATCCCTCCACCCCTCCACAGTCCTGCTAGCAATGTCTTACACAGAAAGAGGCGCCAGGTCAGGAGCAGCCTTGGTGCTCCTGGGCTGAGTTCCAGGGGCTGAGCCATTGCATCTGGCCTCTGAGCTACAGTTTGGTTGGTCCTGGAGAGAAAACCTGAGCCTAGAGGCTGAGACCTGGCCCTGTGTTGCTCTGGGGCCATCACGCAGCCTGTCTGGGCCTTGGATCCCCTGGATCGTCACAGAGCCAGAATTGAGATAGACATAGGTCCGTGAACTGAGACAGAGCTGGGAACAGGAAGAGCCAAGGCCCAAGCCTTGGAGGCCCAAAGGCTCAGGGTGGAGGCTGAGCCACGGCTCCTTCCCATTCCTATCCTACCCTTCCACCCATACTAGTCCAGCCTCGCTCCCACCCCAACTCCCACTCATTCAGTTGTTCCTCTCCCTGGCTCATGGATCTCGGCTGAATGAGAGGAGAGAGAGGAGTGGGGGAGACAGGGGCGTCCACTCTGCTGATGTTAAGCCATTCTCACTATGTGAATGAAGGTGATGTGGGTTCAGGGTGGAGGGAGGTGGGTGGAGAGAAACACTGGGTAGGGCAGCCTGAGATGGGGTTGCCATGGCAACAGCAGCCTGTCAGAAGTCCTGCCTTCAAAGCTGAGGTGCCAGTGTTGCAGGTTCCTGGGGGAGGAGGATGGCGGATACATGTCTGGGGTAGGGGAGTAGTTCTGATGTGAGCCCCCTGGGACTCCAGCTCCTGGATTCCAGATCAAAACCCTAACCTGAGAGGGAATCGGCATCAAGCGATGCTTCCTGGCAGACACCTCTCTGCCTCAAACCCTCTCTTGCTGAGTGTAAGGCAGGCACGGGGGTGGAATCTACACTGTGGGAGAGGCTGAGATGGAAGTCCTCTGCCAATACTAACCCCTTTGCTTCAAATGGGGCAGGAAGGAGAGGGGCTCTTTCTCTGTGGGGAATGGGGCTTTGCTTTGTCCTACATGCTGGAGTCAGGGGTCAGGTTCCACAAGCATATGGTCATCTGAGGCCTCTGTCTCACCCCAAGGGTGACCTTGGAGCCTGGGAATGGGGCTCAGAGAGAAGCCTGGACTGTGCGTAAGCACTCGGACTGCACACTCACTGCCACCACCTGCCACCATGGCCCTCTGGCCACTAGGGGGGGCCATGGTGCAGCATCCCTAGGAATTGCGGGACGGGTCAGTTCTGAGACCTCAGGCAGTCCAGTGAAGCAGCGTGGCTGGGATGTGGCCCCAGAACACTTGCCTTGCATGGGGTTGACCCAGTGAATTCAGGCCACAGCAAGACCTGAGGGCCTTCAGGAGGCACCCAGCACCCTGCCACAGCCAGTTCCAACAGCCTCCTCGGGCTTGATGCCCAGCTGCCTACTCAGACCTTTCCAGAGACCGCCAACCAATCCAAACAGTTCTCAAGCACCCACCACTCACCAGCCCTGTGCTGGGCATCGCAAGTGAGTCCAAATGTAACAGGGGAGATGGACGCTTGCACAGCCTCCAGCGGCAGGTGCTGCCAGCCCTGGAGTTGTGAATACCTGGGTTTGAGTCCTCACTGTGCTTCTACTAATTGGGTGACCTTAGGCAAGTTATTTTACTTAAGCCTCAGTTTCCTCGTCTGTAAAATGGTGATGTTAATAGTAGCCAGCCCATGGAGCTGTGGGGAGAACATGTGTTTAATCCTTTAGTGCAGCGTCTGGCACACAGGAAACCTTCCACAAAGGTAACTATTGTTATTAGGATGAACCATGTGAGCAGTTCTGTGGAGATAGAAGCAATGTGGTAAGGAGTGTCAGAGAAAAGAAAAATTAATCTGCTGAGAGAATCAGGGAGGGCTTCCTGGATGTGGTACCAATTATGAGCCTGAAGGAAGGATAGGATTCCTGGCTGGTGAAGGACAGAGAGGGTGCACCCAGCAGAAGGAACTTCAACAAGGAAAGACATTTAGAGCTCTTACTTTATTTATTTTTTAATCCCTGTAATGTAAATTGGCAGCCTGAGGCGAGGTGGCACTCTCTCTGACATCCCCATTTCCCCAAGGCTCTCCCACCCACCAGGAACCCTGCCCCAGGCTCCTTCCTCCTCTTCCTTTCTCTCATCCCCACTATTTTCCTCTTCCTCCTCCTTCCTGCTTTCCCTCTGGGAAGTAAGCTCAGAGGGAGCAAGTTGCACAAATGATGACTACTACCCTGTGAGGGCTTAAGCCAGTGATTCTTAACCAAGGGCGATTATGTACCCCCCCCCCCGCCCCCCGCCCCAACCAAGAGACACTGGGCAGCATCTGGAGGCATTTTCGGTTGTTAGGATTGGATGGTGAGGGGAAGCTACTCACTTCTAGTGGGCAGAAGCCAAGGATACAGCTAAATATCCTAGAATGCTCAGAACTGCGTCCCCCACAATAAAGATGTACATGGTCCCAAATGTCAGTTCCGCCGAGGCTGAGAAACTGGGCTGAGACCAAGACTGCAGCTGGGGAGAAACTCAGCCTCTGCCCAAGGCCTCTGAGGTTCCTCCTCCAGACCCCTACCCAGGAGGCTCCAATCCCCTCCCCATCTCTCCTCTTCTAATCGGGCCTTCAGCATCCTCTGGCATCATACTCCCACCACTCCTCAGCCTATGCCTCTTCCCCCAGGGTTGTGCCCCCCTTTTTTCCTTCTCTCCCTCTGCTGGGGCTGCGAGGGCCTGTCAGGCAGGAGTCAGCCTGCAGGCTGCACGAGGCTTCCGAGACCAAGCTGCCTGCTGCACTTGGTGCTGCTGGCCCTCTGATTGGCCGAGGCTGCTGTTTCCATGGTGATCCCCAGCAAAGCCTAAGGCCCCCCTTGCCAGCTCCCCCCCCCCATAGGCCCTATTCAGTGGCGAGAGCAGCGACAGGCAGGTTAATAAAACAGGAGCCGCGTGAGGAGCCGGGCTGTGGGCCGAGGTCCCAGCATGGTGGCCCGCCCAGAAGAGAGAGGGAAGGGTGGGGGTGGGGAGTGAGGACATGGCTTGCTGCCCTGTCAGTGCCCTTCCCACTCCAGCCGATTGAGGGGACTCGACCCACAGCACGTTCTAGAGCTGTCCTAGCCCTGGGGAAACTGGGGGTTCAGCCCCTGGAGTGCATCTTTCTGCAGTGGCCTCTGGAGGCAGTGTCTCCTCCCCCATCAGGACCACGGACCCTGAACAAGGAGTCCTGGGGCTGGGGCTGGGAAAGGAGAGAGATGGCAGTGAAAGACTAGAATGGGAATCAGGAAGGAGATTGGGGTGAGATGAAGATGAGATGGGAGGGGAGTTGAGGTTGTGGATGGAGGAAAAGATGAAGAAGAGGATGAGGAAGTAGCTGGGAATGAGGTTAAGGGGAAGAAGGAATGAGCTGAAGGGAGGAAATGGAGGGTGGAGGATGGCAGATATTGGGGACAGAGGTGAGGCCAGGATAGAGGGAGAGTTAGAGGGTGCCAGGTAGAAAGGGGATGGGGCTGAAGGTAGCAGGTAGCGATGAAAGATTGGAGTGGTAGCTGGGATTGAGTGAGATGGAAAAGAATGAAGTGCGAGGAGATGGAACAGGCAATGAAGGGTGAGATGGGGAATGTTTGGGTCTAGGCATAGTTTCTGGCTTGTTCACCACTTATCCCTGGCACACAGCCTGACCAGAGTAGGTGCTAAGTGAGTATATGCTTGTTACATAGTTGGTGCTCAAAACATGTTTGTGGTCTGAATGAATGAAGTGGAAACTGGTGGGCTTTGGATGCTGGGAGCATGCCTGCACTGAATTAATGACAGTAACACCAATGCTTCTCTTACTACCCATATCAACACTGAGTACTTCTCATTTAGTACTTTTTTTTCTTCTTTTTATGGGGGGCGCCGGGGGCGAGGCCCTCCCACCGGCTGCGGCGCGGCCCTTCCGGGGGAGGTCCTGCTCTGGGGGGCTCAGTCCTTCAGTCCCTCCAGGCCAACGGGGGCTCCTCGGCGCAGGGTGCACAGCTTCTGCCCGGGCCCCACTCAGTGCGGGGTCCGAGTCCCAGCTCCCCTCCCCCACCCCGCCCCGCCTCTCCCCAGTGCCCCCGGCCCTTTAACTGGCCCCTTCCCGATGCCCACTGGCCAGGGGTCCAGGGCCAGGCCTAGGACCCCCTACCGTTTCCGGGGTTCAAGCCCCGCCCACCACCGGTTCCGGGGAGGCAGGGAGGCCTGTAACCTCCCCCCCTCCCCGGCCCGCTCCTGGTCTGCGGCCCCCTGCGCTACTGCTATGAGGCGAGCAGAGCGGGGTGAAGGAAGCTGCTGGACCCCGACCCCCCAGCCTGTGCGGCACCGCCCCCCCCCCCCCGCCCTCTCCCCCTCCTCCCTGCGCGCGACCCTCGGGAGGTAAGATTTAAATAAAATTTGAATAAATCCCCTTCCTCAAGCTGGAGGGTGGATGGAAAGGATGGAAGGGGACAGGAAAAGGGGGATGGGGCAATAGGCGTGCCTCAGCCGCCCTGGTCCCCCGGCCCCGCGCTGCTTCGGCTAGGGGCCCTGGCGGCCTCCCTCATCCCTCCTGAGCTCCTTCCTCCTCTCGTCCCCCTCCTCTCCCCTCCCTCCTCCTTCCCTCTTCCTCCTCCTCTTTACTCCCCTCATTTAGTACTTTCAATAATCCAGGTGCTATTGCCATTTGAGAGGTTCAGAGAAGCTGACTAACCTGCCCAAGGTCACACAGCTCTGATCCCAGCCTCAGATGTGGTGGACACAAGGTCAGTTTCTGTGTCTGGACATGGGTACCTCTGACCAGAGGCCCAATCCACACAGTTTGGTAGCAGGGAAAGACAGGGAGTCTGTGTCACAGGGGCTCAAGGAGGGAGTCCAGCTGTGATGCTGAGTTGGGCATCAAGCTCCTGGGTTGCCAATCCTGCCTCAGTCACTCACTGGCTCCATGAGTCACTTTTCCTGAGGGCTATGCTGTTGCTTGGGGCATCACTACAGTCACAACTCTCTCCCTGTGACAGACCCTATAGCAGTTCTTGCAGTGCTGTCCTGAGTTCTCCCATTTTCAGATGAGAGGGGAGCTCAGTACTGACATTCCAGGTCTAGAGTGGAAATGGCTTTGCAATAAAATAGAATATGTGACGTGGCCTTGGACTGATGACTTCACTCCCCCAAACCTCAGTTTTCCCATCTATAAAAAGGAGAAATGACACCTCTGAGGGTGATGAGAGGCAGACACAGAAATGACTGGCATAGAGGGAGTAAACACGCTTCCCTGCTCCTGGGGCCAGGTTACCTCTGCAGGTGCCTGTTTCTCCTGGTGATCATGTGATCCCTTCCTCCAGGTTCCAAAGGGGTGAAGGCGGGAAGGGACTTCCTGCATCTCTAGTGTCTGTATCATCACCACTTTCAGAGGACTCCATGTGAGAGGTGGAAATTGAATGTCACAGGCCTAGAAAAAGAGGATGGATGGGGGAAGTCTCACGTGATGAGGACATGTTTTTGTCTCCCCAGAAGAAGTAAGTGGATCCAGGATGAAGACACAAGGGGAATTCCTCCCCATCATGTCTTCCTGACTTTAAAGCCCTGATCCCACCCCTAGCTGAGCCCAGAAGGCCTCAGAGAAGCCTGGGCACAAGAGCACAGAGCCTTGGCGGCCTTGCACTGATGGGCTGTGGCCCCTCCAGCCTGCCCGCAGCCAGCTGGGCTCCGGGGGGCACAGTTGCGCGGCCAGGCCAGTGGCTAGGAGCCCGGGCCTGGGAGGGCAGAGGAGGCTGCAGCAACCTGAGCACTCGATAAACCATTAATTCTTAATAAACGACAGGCTGTGCATTATTTAACAATAATGATACTTTCTGTTCCATTATAGATTAAAACACCGGCCTCTTCTTATTAATCCTGCATTTCAAAAGCTTGTAAATCCTGCGCAGCCGGAGGAGATAAAAGCCAGCTCATCCCCGTCCCGGGGCTGACATGCTTGCCCTGACATGGTGGCTCTGTGGCCTGGCCTGTGTGCGCACATGCGTGTTCCCCAGGCCCACCCCCAACCCCACTCTGCTTCACGTCATGGACCAGAGATGTGAGCACAGCTTCGGGCATGGGGCTGCTTCCACTCTCGGACTTGCCTGTTGCTCTGAATCTTCTCTCTCTCATTTCTGTTCCTCCCTCTCAGTATTTCTCTCTTTTTTCTGTATCTGTTCTTTCCTATCTTCTCCCTCTCTTTGTAGATTTCTGTTTTCTGTCTCTGCTTCTTCCTCTTCTCCCATCCCTCCTTCTCCCTCTCTCCCTCACACACACACACCCCTACATCACCTGCTTCTCCCTCCTTTACCTTCACACCATTCAACCAACAGCCCCACAATATGTACAGACTCTATTCCCATATGGTCTTTGCTTTTCTCAGAGGTTCTCTGCAGGCTGGGGTGGGAAAAGGGAAGAGATCTCCCTAAGAGAAGGAAAAGAAGGAGTACAAAAAACCCCAAGACCCCACAGGTTGGTGGTTTCTGACCTTGAACCTGCTTGACACCCTCTGAGAGCTACACAGGGACTGTTCAGGGCTGTCCTGGGGGACGTTCCTCTATGCTGCCCCTCTATGCTACCCCCAGGTAGATACAGAAATGACTGGCACAGAGAGAGTAAATGCTCTTCCCTGCTCCTGAGGCCAGGTTGCCTCCACAGGTGCCTCTGTTTCCACTCCCTACTCCAGGGACCGGGAAATCACTACCTCAGGAGGAGGGAAGCCCTTATTGCTGCAAAACTCCTATTATTCAAGAACGCTTCAGTAAGAGCCTATATTCACTGTCAGACCCCCTCTGGCAAGTGACAGACCTTTGGGAATATGAAGGCTGCCATTCCAGCCCCCTGACACCTCCAGTCTCACAGCCAAACAGTCCTCCAGGCTTCCTGTGTCAGTGGGGTGAGTTCCATCTTCATCGTGGTTCCCCTGCTCTGTGCCATCAGGGTGGGTCTGAGACTTTCAAGGTGGTCCTAAAGTGGACCCCAGCCCTTCCTATGGAGAGGTCAGAACAGGCCAGCGTCTCAGCTCCTCCCATCTGGGGATCAGAAACCATAACTGAAGGCTTGGGAAGAAAATTCACTCTGACCTTGAATGTCTCTCCCAAGGTCACTGTGAAAAATAATATATATTGAACTTTTACTACATGCTAAGCATGCCTTTTATACCCCTTATCTCATTCAATCCTATGAGATCCATTTTAAAATTATTTCCATTTCGCAGATAAAAAAAGCCAAATAGAGGGATTAGGTTAACATGGCCATAGTCATGCAGCTAAGCAAGTGGTGAAGTCAGAATCTGAACCTGATACTGTCCAAAGCATTTACATTCAGCAGGAAACTGCAGCCTTAGAGGGCTAACCTCAGATCTCTCCAGATATTGGAACTAAGTGTCTTCTTGGCCCCTTGGTCCCCCAAAGACAGACAGACTGGTGTCCCTGAGGCTAAACTGTCCAGAATTGGACTAACGACGTCTGGTGTGGGCTGTCCATTTGGAGGTGTAGATCAAGTGGGGAGCTCTGCACTTACTGGACATTTTATCAGGTCAAAGAGGAAGAGATAATCCCTTGCACTTACTGATTGCCCCCACAGGCCAGGCTCTACCATCTCCTTTAATCCCCATTGCAACTCTGTGCAGGGGCTATAGGCCCATTCTAAAGAGTAGTAAACTGAGGCTCAGGCAGGTTAAGTTTAAAGGGAACCATGCTTACCCCTTGCTCAGGAGTCTTGGAGTTTAAATGGGATGCTTCTTTAGAGTGTGAGTGTTACGTGAAGGGTAAACGGGAGAGGAACAGGGGGTCAGCTTCAAGAAACACAGAGTTGAAGAGGGGAGGTGAGCAACTTTCTTCTTTTTCTGAAAGGCACGAATGGGAAATTTAACTTGATCCCTTGTGGTTTCTGGGCCAACCCCTGAGTGAAGTCGGCTGGCTTTTGCAAAGGAAAATTTTATCTATTTTCTGGTTTTTATGGGGCTTCCTCAATGAGCAAAACCTCTCCTGTTGGTGCTTAGAGAGGATTTCTCTGCGTGGCCCACAGTGATGCCATGTAATCTCCCAAAAAATATGGCACTAATATTCGCCGGGTTAGGGTTAGTTATTTTTATGTCTTTGTCATTTTGTTTCTCGGCAGCTCTTTCTGCTGCCTGGAAGGGACGTGGCGGACACTTTATTTCCAGAGTCATATTTTTTAATTTGATCAAAGCAAATTTCACTCGTTCTCTGTATAAATTATTTAACTCATTTCTTTTAGGTTAAATGTCTCAATAGGAAGATAGAAAGTCTTCCCATCACATTTTCTTCCAGGATTTTAATCAGTTCCTCTAGATGGTATGAAGTTCTTGCTCAGCCCCCATCCTTCTCTGTCTTTACATCTCCCTCCCTCTCTCCTCTTCTTTCTCCTTATCTGCTCTTCATCCTTGCCAACTCCTCCTGGGTTCCTGTGGCTGGTCCCAGTTTCAGTCCTTGATAACAACTCCAGGTGGAAAAATGGGAGAAGCCTGAACACTCAGGGCCCCAGCTAGCACACACCGAACCCCAGCAGTCAGAAGACTTACCAAAAGGCACCCTTCCTCTGAGCTGATGCAGCCCCACCAGGTCTCCGGCTCAGCCAGCAGAGTGGGGACCGAGTGTCAGGCCCCGCTTGCCCGTTCAACCAGGTTTCTGTGAGCAACCCTGCCTCTACCTAAATCTGTGCTATCTTCACCTCCATTCTCCCTCTAGGACTGGCCTCCTTTTGAATTTAAACATGAGAGCCACTCCCCAAATTCCAGCTCCGTTTTCATTTAATCTTCATCCTACTCAATCAATTGCCCCTGTCACTTGCAGTCTCCTTGGTGACTTTTCCACTCTGGTCCAGCTCCCTCAGCCCCAGGGCCCTCGGGGCAGTAGCCACCCCTCCCCCTTGGGCCTGGTGCCTCACTCTGATTAGAGTGTAGGTCGGGGGGGGGGTGGGGGGGGTGGGGAAGGGGGCGCAGTTGGAGGTTGGAGGCTGAGAGGTGGTGCCGCAGAGGAGGGAAGGCCTTGCCTTGGCCAGGCAGCCCCATCTCCGGCCCGGGCCCTGTCAAGAGGAGCAGAAAGCAGCCGAGCAAGCTCATTACCCCGTGCACATTCTCCCTTCCCTCACATCATAGCGTTTCAGCCAAGAACAAGTCTCCAGTGGGAATTCCCTTTCCTCTTACTTTTAAAATATACAGTAATTAACAAACTAATGCTATTAACTGCGACAACGAGGAAATTACAATAAAATCACTGCAGAGTCCATAAGCCGTGGGCCTGGTGGTGGGTGGGTCTCAGCTCAGGCTGGAAAAGGACATTCCCAGTCTGGGCCCAGGTGTCACCAGCTCGGCCACAGCGGGGGGCCCTCCGGCTGGGAAACTTCTGCAGGGGCTTTGAGTCCTCAGCAGGCCGAGCCAGGGCTTGGGCACAGCTGCTACATTTCCTGTGCAGGAAGAGTCAGGATCCCGGCCATTCTTCCAGGCCCGGAGGTTCACTCTTTTATGAAACCCTTAAATAATAGAGCTGTGGCCTGGCGCTGACCTGGGCTGTGTCTGTGAGGACACGGCCCTAGCTCTGGAGAAGGCCCAGCGGCTTCCTTTCAAGGTCATGGGAGGTTCTGACAAGGCCGGCCTCCAGAGGATGCAGCTCAAAGAGGCCTGGGGGCAGCCTACTGGACCACCATGACCTCCTTCTTGGGCTGTGGGGGAGCATCTTCAGGGTTGCCCTGTCCATCCTTCTGCATTCCTTCCAGAAATGCATTCCTCCCCCTTCTCTCTCGGGGGAGATTTTGTTCAGGCACAGTCAAAGACCCCAGGAAAGAGTAGGCTTGTTGTTGCCCTATTGTCTGGAAGTCTGTTTGCAATCTGACTTCAGTCTTTCATGCTGTAGCCCCGTGTAATTTCTTCTGGTGAGTTCCCAGCAAGCCTGGCCGTTGAATTCCAGGGGCCCCTTCTACCTACGGCTCCCTACTTGAGGTTCACAATATACCCTAGTGGTCCTCTGCCTCCCCTTCCTCCATCAGGTAGCCATGGTGATTAGGAAAGGCAACCTGTTCTCGTCCTCCCTTCCTAGACTTCGACTCCACTTGCAAACTGACAAGTATCTGCTCGGAACTTTTAGAAAGGCTGTTCAGAAACCCACAGAGAGGTTGTATTGTTGTCCCTATTTTATAGATGAGAAAACCAAGGCTCAGAGAGGTTAAGTGACTTGGTTGAGACTACACAGCCATCAAAATGCAGCATCAGGACTTACGTGTGCCAAAAGGGACTATCTTCCTTGTCTCTTCTTGGTTCTGAGAGGAATGAATGTTCCAGAAGAGGGGACAGAAACCCAACTGTCTTTTCTCTCTACGACCATGCTGGGCTTGGTGACATGAATAAAAAACTAAAAAGGTAGCTCATCTCATTTCCCTTTTCAACAGCATCATGAATTGGGTGCTATCAGCATGCAGATTTTTACAGATTTATGGGAAAACTGAGGCTCAGAGCAGTGCAGAGCTCTGCCCAAGGTCACAGGGCTGGTAGTGTCAGAGCCAGAAGTTAAACCCAGTTCCATCTGACTCCAGAGCCCATCCAGCCTCCAGTCACTTGCTTGAAAAGTGAGACAGACTGACTTGAAGTCAGCGACAGTGAGTCCAGCCAGGACGAGTGATGAGTCCGAGAACCTCATTAGGAGTGAAGCTGCCACACACGTCAAAAACCCAACCGCCCAGCCAGCCCCACTCTGGCTTCCAGCATGCAGTGTAAACATCCTCACTAATTCACCAAACTCAATCACGTTACTGGGATGGATTTTCCCATCATTACTCCTGAGTGAGTGACAACCTGCTCAGACACTTGTCTTCCCTGCTGCCTTCAGAGAGTTTCAGAAATCAGAATGCTTTGCTCCTTAAGTTGATTTCAACTTGTCCTAAAGTCATTTTAATTGGTGAAGCATCAGAGGCAATTTGGGTAACTTTCTGAGAGCCCCTTCCCACTAGCACTGAGCTACGAGGAGGAGGGGAGGGTCTCCCAGCCCCTGAGTGGCACTTTCCCCTCCTCTGATTGGTCAGGAGACCTCACTCCACACTTTATTTTCTTGTTTCTTGCTGAGGTTCCTACCGCTGGTTCCTGAGGATAACAAGATTCATTTTCTCAATGGCTCTGACAGATAGGATTGTTATTGTTATTACACTCATATACCACCTTTCCTCTGAGGAGCTTAAGGCGCTTTACAAATTTGAAAATTATCTAATAATCTTCTAGCAACCCTGAGAGAGTGGGGGAGGCTGCAGCTAGAGGCACTGCAATACAGCCAGAGAACCCCCACATCCCTCACCCCTGAGACCAGGGAGGGTGGGCATGTGGCCACTGCTGGGTTGGGGGCACTTGGAGCCGGGGGGGTGGGGTGGGGGGGCCTTCGATGGTCCTGCTCCCCCTGCTGAATGAGAAACAGGAAGATGTCTGGGTGGGAGAAGGAAGAAAAGAAGGAAGAGAGGAAGGGAGACAGACCCAGCTGCAAAGGACAAAATCCAATGGGAGGGAGCTCAGGCAAGGAGAGTTTTTTTTAAAGACACAAGAAATGAGAGGAAGCAGGAGGCTCCCAGGGGCTTGCGGATAAGAGAGCTGAAATTCAAAATGGAAATCTAACAAAGCAGCAAGTAGGCCGGTTGCAAAAGACCCAGCTCCAGCAAGAGAACATGGGCAAAAATATCAAGAAAAACCAAATTGCAAATTTAGATGGCTGCTTTCCAATGGCTGTGGGAAGCCTCTGTGGACCTTTTTCTTTATTTTTCACTTGGGACCTGAGAGGTGTGCCATCAGGTCTTTGCCAGACTGACATCTTATGATTCTGTCTTCCTTTAGATTTCTTCTTGCCAAAGGTGGTCCCAGTAACTACAGCACCTTCACTAAGTGGGAAGGGAAATCTACTATCAAAATGATGGGAGGGCTCAGTTGTTCTGCCATTATCTTGAGAAGAAGGTGTGCAGACCCCAACTTAGTGGAGGCTGTTCTCTTGGGGTTAGGAATTGGTGATGGTTCTAGGCTATAACCAAGCAAAGTATTGTGGTTAAGAGCTGGGCTCTGAGATCAGACAGCACAGTGACCTTGGGCAAAGTACGTAACTGCCACACTGAGAGATGTGTGTAGAGTGCCTGGCACTGTCAGTCACGAAGATGGTGAAGATGAGGAGGAGGCAATGCAGATGCTGGTGACTTGGTGTGATAGTGTGATTTACAATAAGAAATATATATTTGGTCTTTGTCCTGTTTCTGGCACAGAGCTCATAAAATCCTTGGTGGCAGTCATAAACATATTTTTGTTATGTTGAAGAGGTGACTTGGAAAAGCCCTTGGTCACCTAAAGATGGGGCTGGTTGCCAGGAGACCTAACCATGTGGTTAGAAGTTTGGAATTTTTAATACTCCTCTTAATACTCCCCCTACCCTGTAACTTCCAGGGAGGAAAGGCTGGAAATTTAGTTCAATCACCAACAACTAATGACTTAATCAATCATGCCTATGTAATGAAGCCTCCACATAAACCCAAAGGAAAGGTTCAGAGTTTTCCAGGTTGGGGAACATGGGGAGATTTGGGGAAAGTGGCTTGCTTGCAAAGAGCATTGGAACTACATGCTTCCTCCCCATACATTACTCTACACATCTCTTCATCTGGCTGTTACTGAGCATTTTATTTAAAAAATGGTGATCTAGGGAGTTCCCTGGTGATCTAGAGGTGAGGACTCTGAGCTTTCACTGCTGTGGCCTGGGTTCAATCCCTGGTTGGGGAACTGAGATCCCACAAGCCATGCAAAGTGGCAAAAAAAAAAAAGGTAATCTAGCAAATAAAATGTTTCTCTGAATTTTGTGAGCTGCTCTAGCAAAGTAATTGAACAGGAGGAGGCGGTCACTGGAACCTTTCATCTGTAGACCAGGTGACAACCTTGACTTTCAATTGGTGGCTGAAGTGGGGGTGGGGATATCAGTCTCACAGGACTGAATCCTTGGCCTGTGGAATCTGATGGTATTTCCTGATAGTGTCAGAATTGAATTGAATTACAGGATCTCGAGCTGGTGTTGTAGAATTGCTGTTGGGGTAGGGAAGCCCCCCCGCTTTGAAACTGGGTGCTTAGAACCCTTTATATGGCTACCCTCCCTTCGAGCTTCTTCTAACGGCCCAGCTTCTCTCAAATACCAGGCAGGACTCAGGGGCAGTTGGCAGGCTGGAGATTTGGGTGGGAAAGATGAAGCAGGGTCTAAGGACACAGTATGATGGTTTTGCTCTTCGTTCCATCCCCACCCCAGACCCACCAGACTGTGGCTTTCATTCTAATCCCCTTCGCTGCTCTGATCTTCCCCTGCTGCACCTTACCTGATGCTCGAAGTGCTGGCTGGCTGCATCCGCTCCTGCTCCTCTAGCCGGCACCTTGCCCTGAGTCTCCACCAGGGCTCTGACAAGGATACTTAGTGCACCCAGTCTTTAAAGAAGTCCTGGGACTCCTCTGCTGTGACTATGGGTAGGTGGGGGGGGTGGTGGTCCCCTGCTGAAGAGCCCAAAGGAGGACACTGGAGGTGGAAGTGATGCTGCAGACCAGAGTCCGAAAGACAGGGAAGAGGGATAGTATAAATAGGACAGTGAGCTGGAGGGGAGCACAGAAGCTTTGCAGGGTGAAGAGAGAACACAAGATGGGGAGGCCCCGTAGCCTTCCCCACAGTCTTCCTATCCAGTGAGACACAGTAGGCACTCACAGTACATGCTCAGTCACTCAGTCGTGTCCGACTCTTTGTGACCCCATGGACAGTAGCCCACCAGGCTCCTCTTGTCAATGGGGTTTTCCAGGCAAGAATACTGGAGTGGATTGCCATTTCCTTCTCCAGGGGATCTTCCTGATCCAGGGATAGAATCCACACCTCCTGCATCTCCTGCATTGGCAGGCAGATTCTTTACCGTTGAGCCACCTGGGAAGCCCCACAGGTACTCACTAGATGGGAGTTATATATACATAGTTCTTAAATAATTAAGAAATTCCAAAATACCCAGCCCTCCAAGGTGCTATGGAGCTGGTACATCCATCCATTGCATCTCTTCAATGAATTATTTATTAAGCACCAACTCTGTGCCAGACCCTATGTAAGACACTGTGTGTGTGCTTAATTGCTCAGTCATGTCCGACTCTTTGCGACACCATGGACTGTAGCCTGCCAGGCTCCTCTGTCCATGGGGATTCTCCAGGCAAGAATACTGGAGTGGGTTGCCATGCCCTCCTCCAGGGGATCTTCCCAACCCAGGGGTTGAACTCAGGACTCCCACATTGCAGGCGGATTCTTAACTGTCTGAGCCATCAAGGAAGCCCATGTAAGGCACTAGAGAAAAACAAAATAAAAACAGACCCCGTCCTCACGGAACTTAAAGAGTCTACTGAGGGAGACAGGCTTTAAACACATAAATAAAGACATGATTTTAAAAGTGACCCGTGCCTTCCATCATGCATTTAACTATTTCCAGGAAAGCAAAACTAAGGGGGCCAACTCTAGAAGGATGGCCAGGTGAAACCTCTCTGTGGAACTACTGGGTAATGTAAGACCTAAAGGCAAGTGGGAATGGCCAGGAACAGACTGGGGAGTGAGGGCAGAGGGGACAGTGGGAACCAGGTCTACAAGGTTGGGTCTTGGAAGGTAAGGGGATTCTTTTTATTTTTTCATATTTAAGCGGAGTGGGAAGTTACTGAAGGAGAGTGATCTAATTTAAGTTTTTAATCATCTCTCTGGCAGTAGAGTGACGAATGGATTAGGGAGGAGGAGGAGAGCAGAAGTAGTAAGAACAGCGAGCAGGCTGTTTCAGGAGCTAATAGGTCAGGGGTCTTCCCACGATGTCCCCCTCTACCCACTTAGGGTCTAGAATACAACTGTTCTCAACGGTGGCTGAACATTAGAACCACCTTGGGAATCTTAGGAATCCCAGGCTGCACGCTGGTCTCCAGCTGGGGGGTGATCTCGGAGAAAGATGGGGATCCTCATGGGGCTGGACCCACCAGTCAACCAGGGAATCCTGCCTAACTTACACTTACATCAGAGTTTCTGAGGGTAGGACCTAGGACCTGTCATTTTTAAAGCATCCCGGGAGATTCCAAATTACTCTTCCAATCCAGTCTCCAGCTCCAAGAGGATGGGGAAGGAAATTCATATTTAATGAGAACCTACTGCATGTCTGCAGAGAAGCCAATTTAGTTGGCTCACATTTATTTTCTTAGTCCACAACCATGAGAGAGGGATACTACTGTACCCACTTTACAGAGGAGGAAACCATGATTCAGAAAAGCGAAATATTTGGCTTTTCTACTTCCTGACTTTGTGAAAGTCCTTTATATTTCTTTGAGCCTCATTTATTGTGTGTGTAGATCAGGATGGTATTTACTTCATAGGATTCTCAGGAGAGTCAAATGAAGCAGATTTGCCCACATTTGGAACATAATAAGAGTCATATATACATATATATATATCCCACTCCTGGCCAAACCATATGACTTGTGGGATCTTAGTTTTCTGACCAGGAATTGAACCCCAGGCCTTAGAGTAGTGAGAATGGAGAGCTCTAATCACTGGAATTCCCAAGAGTTCAATATATTATAACTATTATTAGCAGAACCCAAGGCCCCAGAGTCAATAAGTGGCAGAGGCAGGATTCAAGCCTCTGATCTATTCAATCTCCTATAGCACAGGGGCCCCCTCTGTGGAAAAGCTGGGTTGTGAGTGAACCCAGTCCAGGCATAGGGATCAGAGCCCAGGCAATAGCACCCACACCCCACATTCCTCCAATCAGAGCTGCATTCACTCCAGGTTTTCAGCAGGGTCTCCCTGCTTCCCTCTGAAAGGAGGGGGGGGGGGGGAAACTATTCTCCCCTTTCAGAGATGGGGAAGGGGCTTGCCCAAGTTAGAGACAGAGGTAAGAACGGCCCCAGGGCCCCTATTTCCTTGTTGTAGGCATTTGCCTCTTGTTGGTGCAATGGACAGAAAGATGAGGATTGACCCAGTGCCTAGAGCTAGAGCTGGATGGCAAGAAGGATGGGTTGTCTGAGGGTGAAGGCTGGGGCCAAGGGCCCAACTCTTTGGATCCAGTGCTGGTGGGTTCCTTGGCTGACTGGTGGGCCGAGCACCATGAGGGTCCCCACTGCCATCCTTCTCTGAGAGTGCCCCTAGCTGGAGACCAGAGATTCTTCTGGGTCTACCCTGGCCGTGCTCGGGATGCCATGGGTACTGCTACTGACATAGTAGAACAGAGCAGCTATGAACACAGGCTCTGAAGTCAGGCAGACTTAAATTTCATTCCCGGTCCTGCTCTTTTGAGCTGTAATGCCTTGGACAAGTTTAACTTAACTTAAGCCTCAGTTTCCTCATCTGCAAGATGGAGACAAGTAAACAGTAATGTAGATCAGATCAAGAATCTTGATAAGGAAGGAGTTCCAAGACATATTATTTGTTGAAAACAAAAATGCAGAATAGAAAAAACCCATGATGCAGAACAGTTTTAATATAATATGCACCAAGCTGAATTTTTAAACAGGGATCTCTCATGCATGTGTATGTGCTTGGATATATAGATACTGTATCAGAAAGCCCACAGAACAGCCCTGTGGGGAATGGGGCTGGGGTGGAAGTAGAAAGAAGAGTTACTTTTCATTGAATATAATTGGTGCTGTTTGAGTTGTTTACTTTGTGCAGGTTTTTCCTCTTTTCAGTTAAATTTTTTTAATGGGGTTAATAACACTTACGGAGTTGATTCAAGAATTAAATAAATTAATGCACATAAAGTGCTTCACACAATGCCTAGCACAGAGTTAGTACTCAACTTTATTTGTGAAGCAAGTGGTAGTTTCCATTGGTCCCAGTTTTTCACTCCCTTGACCATATATGCGCACCCCCTCCAAGACCTCAGGACCTGCTCTGGCTGAGGGGGCGTGGTTAGGCATACTCTCTTGTATTCCTGCCTTTTGCAGAAGATGATGCCTCAAGTGGTAGCTGGTCCAAAATGGATGAG
Source organism: Cervus elaphus (assembly GCF_910594005.1). Classification (NCBI taxonomy): domain Eukaryota; kingdom Metazoa; phylum Chordata; class Mammalia; order Artiodactyla; family Cervidae; genus Cervus; species Cervus elaphus. The sequence goes on along the minus strand of NC_057823.1, from coordinate 54,188,448 downwards.
AGATTCGCGGAGCAGACCTGCACCCAATCCATGGTTTGGAACCAAGCTCAACTGGGCCCAGCCCAGATCCACCAAAACCCAGTCAGCCTGCAGGAAAAACTCCTCATTGTAGAACCCTAAATTTTTGGAGTGGTTTGTAACACATAATTATTTATGGCAGAAGCTAACTATATGGCAGGGCCTGTACTAAGCACAGGGGATACAGGAGTGAGCAAATACAGATACATTTCCTACCCTCCTGGAGCTTGTACTCTAATGATGAAAGGGCTATGAAAACATTTAATGACAGGAGGCTTGACCCAGGTAGAGGGTCAAAGAAGATTCCTTGAGGAGTATGGGTTAGTTGCTCAGTCATGTCTGCCTCTTTGTGATCCCATGAACTGTAGCTTGCCAGACTCCTCTGTCCATGGAATTCTCCAAGCAAGAATACTGGGGGGTTGCCATTCCCTTCTCCAGGGATCTTCCCAACCCAGGGATTGAACCCAGGTCTCCTGCATTGCAAGCAGATTCTTTACCAACTGAGCCACCAGGGACTCTAGAGACCTGAAGGATGAATAGCTGTTAATTAGGTAAACTCCTCCAGATAAAGGAACAGAATGCCCTGTGACTAGAAGGGAACACGGCTCCTTCAAGGGGGCTGATAATGGCTGGAGAAGAGAGACAAGTGTGAGATAGGGAGGTGAGTGGTGCAGATCAGGCAAGGATCTTTCTTTAAAGCAATGGGAAACCATGCAATGGTTTGGGAAAAGATTTGGTGGAAAGGAGAAGAGGGCAAGGTCAAATGTATTTTGAAAGAGGGCATTTGGGCTGAGGTTGTATACATACTGGACACATGTTAGTTGAGGTGGTATTGGAACTATTACAACATCTGCTCCCATCTCTGTATCTCAGCCACAATTGTGTCTATATCCCTATCTATGTCCTTGCCTCTGTATTCAGCCTCAGAAGCTCCAAGACCACCAGTTCCTCCCCAGATTACTGGGGTCCTTAAAACTTATGGTCCTTTTATTTACATCATATGGGTATACCTTGTGCATCTCTAAAACTCTTGCCCATCTTCTAGGTATCTTTGGTCTCTCCAATCTGGGCTGGGGTTGTTGGCCCCAGGCTGATGTCTCTGGACCCCCAGAGACTGATGACTGCCCCCAGGGCTCCTGAGTCTGAGTGATGGCTCCTCCCACATGGGGTGGAGGGAGAAGCAGGAGGCACAGAGGGCCCTGGCATCTGCAAACCTCCCATCAGTGCAAATCAATGCAAGATTAAAATTCATGATGGTTCCGGGGCACAACTGCAAACAATTTGTTCAGTAAACTTTGCTCTAATTGGCATTCGTAGAATTTCCTGTTAATCAGGCCCCTTGGGCTCTGTGGGACTGGGATACTCTGTTTCCCCATGACGGGACAGGGAGCAAGTGTGGGTGGGTGTGAGAGGAAGGGGGAGGGAAGATGGTCAGATGTGGGTATCTGTAGTTATGTGCCTGAGTATGTCTTGCTGTGTGGACTTGAGTACCATGTTGGGGTGTCCACAGATGACTCTGCCCAGGAGAACCTCTGTGCCACTCCAGGAGGGTCTTTGTATTTTGGCGGGTGGGGATCTACCAGAGTCAAGTCTATGGGCCAGTCCACTGGGGAGCCCATGTCTGTCCAGGTGTGTGCCTAGGTGCTGGAGTAATGAACATCTGTTGGGGCATGTCTCCAGTGGTGAGGGTGTGCATCTGTCCAAGCACGTGTTGGGACCTGTATCTAAATGTTCGTTTGGGTTGGTGTCTGCATTCACGGAGCTGTCCAGGCGTGGTCTGGGTCTCAGTGTGGCAGTTCTGGGCCCACAGTCCTCACTCAGCCCTTTTCTTGGCTCTAAGAGATAGTAACTGGTGAGGATCAAATTGGGCCCTGACCCCAGAGGGTCTCCTGTCCATGGGTCCCTAGCCTATCCATGCCTACTGTCACTGAACAGGGGCTAGACCCAGTGGTAATTTGCCCCCTACACCAGGCCCACTATCCCTTCCCACAGGGCTCTGTTTCCAGTCATGCACCAAAGGCCAAGACCCAAAGGCCCAAAGACTTTTGAAGGTTCTGCTGAAAAATGTCAATGACCTCATATATGAACAGAAGAAATCACAAGTAATGAATGTTTAATATAAGTCTCCAAAATGGAACATTACGCCAACTGCAAAGCTGCTCAACTCATATGGTTATACACAAATCATATGTAATATGGGATCTGGCTGTGCTTTATTGTTTGATGTTATGGGAGGTACAGCCTTTAGGAGTAAGAAGGCCCAAGGAGATGTAGAGGCTGTCCTGGCCAGTCCTTTGAGCTATGACAGAGAGCCCTCACCACTCTGGTCCCTAACTCTCTGCTCATTCTTGCAAGAAGCCATTCTCTGACCTTGAAAAGTGATGGGGTCACTTTGGCACGCTGTCAGACCCTGACACATAGACTGGAAAGCCGTGGGGTGTATGTGTCTGTGTATGCATTTGTGTGTGTCACTGGCTTCTGAGGGCCAGGGCAGCCTGCAGCTTGTGTCTCCAAATAGGTTTATACTCAGACACAGAGAGCAAGGGCAGTGCTCATATAATTGTGTGTAAGGGACTGTGTCTGACACCCAGATGGTTAGAATGCTTCTTTCTGTTATGTGTGTGTGTGTGCACGCACACACACAAGTACATGCCCAAACTGATAACTTGCCTGAGCGTGAAGGCGGTTGGGAGTGTGCTGGCTTGGGGGGTGTGTGGGTGGCCCCTACCCCAGCATCCCTTACAATCATTATCTCAGCAGGAACAGCTCTTGCCCTGGGGCCCGCCCTCACTGTTTCAAGCAGCTGCTGCTTTTCCCCAAATTAACCCCTCTGCTCCAGCTTCTCATTTTCCTGCTAGGGGGCCGTGGGCTGGCTGGGGAGGGGTCTCCAGAGGACAGTGCCCCCAGCAGGCAAGCTGATCTTCCACAGACCCCTGCCTCCACCCCTTGTCCACAGGGGCTCCTCTTCTTTCTTGAGCCCTGTGCCTGTGACAACAGTGATTGTGTGACTGAGTATGAGAGTGCTGGTTGTGTGATACACAAATGGATGTGTTTGTGTGTTTGTATGTGCGTATCAGAGAGAGAGGGACTGGAGCTATGTCTAGAATGTTAGAATGTGAATGGTTCGAGAGCAGATAGGTATCTCAAAAATATACAAAGAGCTCATGCAGCTCTATGTCAAAAAAAAAAAAACAAACCTCAAAAAACGAACAGAAGATCTAAATAGACATTTATCCAAAGAAGATATACAGATGGCCAAAAAGCGCATGAAAAGATGCTTAACTTCACTAATTATCAGGAAAATGCAAATCTAAGCCACAATAAGGTATCACCTCACACTGGTCAGAAAGGTCATCATCAAGAAGTCTACAAGCAATAAATGCTGGAGACGGTGTGGAGAAAAGGGAACCCTCCTCTACTGTTGGTGGTAATGTCAATTGGTACAGTCACTATGGAGAACAGCATGAAGGTTCCTTAAAAAATTAAAAATAGATCTACCATATGATCCAGCAATCCCACTCCTGAACATATATCCAGAGAAAACCATAATTTGAAAAGATACATGCACCCCAATGTCTACTGAAGCACTATATTCAATAGCAAAGATATGGAAGCAGCCTAAATGTCCATCAGTAGAGGAATGGATAAAGATGTGGTACATATATACAATGGAATATTACTCAGCCATAAAAAGAACAAAATAATATCATTTTTAGCAACATGGATGGACCTAGAGATTATCATACTAACTGAAGTAAATCAGAAAAATAAATATCATTATGATATCACTTACATGTGGAATCTAATTTTAAAAATGATACAAATAAACTTATTTACAAAACAGAAACAGACTCACAGATTTTAAAAGCAAACTTATTGTTACCAAAAGAGAAAGGTAGTAGGAAGGGATAAATTAGGAGCTTGGGATTAACATAAACACTTCCCTGGTAGCTCAGTTGGTAAAGAATCTGCCTGCAAAGCAGGAGACCCCGGTTTGATTCCTGGATCAGGAAGATCCCCTGGAGAAGCAAACAGCTACCCACTAAGGTATTTTGACCTAGAGAATTCCAGATACAACTGAGCAACTTTCACTCACTTCACTCACTACTATATAGAAAGTAGATAACCAATAAGGACCTACTGTATAGTACAGGTAACTCTACACAGTATTCTGTAATAACCTATATGAGTAAAGAATCTGAAAAAAGAATGAATATATGTATAACTGAATCACTTTGGTGTACACCTGAAACTAACAAAACATTGTAAATAACTATACTCCAGTAAATTTTTTTTTAATTAAAAACAAGAGCAGAAAGGGCTCTGGATGCCTGGCAGGAGTAGAGATACTCCCCTGGCCCCTGTGCCACTGGGGAAGGACCAGAAGAACCTGGATTTAAGGGGGCAGGGACAAGGCTTTGCCCAGTCGGGGATGTTGAGGGCCTAACCTAGGCTTATGCAGGGACACTCAGGGAGGCTCAGCCTAGGCAGAGGATAGATAGCCTCTTCCATCTGCCCATAGGGCCAAATCCAGGTGAGGGAGACCTGGGATCTCAGCAGAAGTTGCTGCGGAGAGGGGGAAGCAGGGAGACAGAGGAAAGAAGAGAGAAGTGGGGGAGGGAGAGTTAATTCCAGAGGACCTTGGTCTGAGCACCTCCCTGAAGCCAGGGAGGAAGGAATGGGCTCCAGAGAGTGCACATGAGACCTGGGGAAGATGCAGACAAGAATGTCTGCAGACAAGACAGCCATCTCCACGATGGGCACTCTGAGTTCCCGTGGCTGCGTGGAAGCACCAGCGCCATGGCACAGCTCTGCAGACCACGTGAAGAGGGTATACGGACATCACCCTCCAGTGTGTTGGCTCTGACTCCAAAATGTTCAAGTTCTGCCACGTTCCCCCAGGATGCAGTCATGAGCAAGACCCCAGCCAGCCCTCATGGAGCCACAGGCTGCTGTGAGAGGCAGGGGAGGAACCAGCATGGGGATGGGAGAAGCTCAGGGCTACTGCCACCCAGAGGAAGCAAATGGTTCAGTCTAGGGATTGGGGAAGATTTTTGGAGGAGGTGACATCTCAGCCTGGGCCTGAATATAATAATAACACAGATTATTATCTGTAATAATAGTGACAAATCATAGCAACCCTGAGCAACCTACCACATGCTAGATATTTTATCTCATTAAAGCTTTATAACTGCCCTGTGAACTAGGCACTAGAACCCCCACTTTACAGATGAGGGAGTTGAGGCTCAGAAAGGTGAAGTACTTTGTCTAAGAACATCTAGCTAACAAACGACAGAACCAAGATTTCATGTCCATCAAAACCTGCGCATTTACCCCAGTGAGACACAGCCTCCTGTGGCCCTGAGTCACCTTTCCTAATTTCAGCAGCAGCCCTGCAGACCTCTGAACACCCGCTCTGACCCTCAGAGGTTAGCCTGGTGGTGTGGACCAGGGCCAGGTGGGCAGGATGCAGGAGAAATTGAGGAGGGCAGCTGTAGTCTGCAAGACAGTGTTTGCAGAGACTGACATCTACCTGGCCTTGTTTTCATTTGCTTTTTGGTTGAGAAGGGAAAAGGCCCACGTTTTTATGACACCAGTTTGTGATTCTATTTTCTGTTTAAATTCTGGGTGAGGGAAAAATAAGAGACATCAGAGAAACCTTCAGAATCTCATTTCTAGAGTCTGAGCTGCAGATAAATGAGCCTCCTGCAGAAATGCTACATCAAAGTGAATTTTCTCAGCTGTATTTTCTTTCTTTTAATAGGGCCATTTACTACATTAATATTCCAGGAAGTCATTTTAATTTTGTGTTTATCATCCATTGGGAAAGTTAAACAGGATCAATACGTAACCAGTGTCGAATTTGGGGATCTTGGGGAAGAAGAGGAGTGTTTGGAGGTGATGGTGATTTCACAACCGGGAGTCCTTAGGAGGGGGAGGAGGCTGGGGAAGGGAGGAAGGAATGGGGTGGGGGAGGGAAGACTGGGGGAGTTGTCAGGTGGTAATTGTCTGAATCCGCATAGAAGGAACAATTATTGAACAGCTACTAGCGTGAGGCATTGCACACACCTTATGTTTTTCAATTCTCACAACAACTCAGGAAGGAGATACTCATTTTTTAATGTTTTGGGCTGCACTAGTCTTAGTTGCGGCATGTGGGATCTAGTTCCCTGACGAGGGATGGAACCTGGGCCCCCTGCATTGGGAGCATGATGTCTTAACTGCTGGGCCATCAGGAAAGTCTTTAGGAAGTAAGTACTCTTATTCCCATCCTCATATACGATGAAACAGGCTCAGAAAATTTGTCACATGTCCAAGGTCTTATAGGAGAACTTTGATTCACAGACTGATTCATTCCTTCAATAAATACATGTCAAGTACCTGCTATATGCCAGGCATTTACCTAGCAGCTGGAGGCTTTGGGTCAATGAAGGTTAATTTACCAGAAGTCTAAGACTCCATGTCAAACCCACTGAATGTGTCTTTTGGTGAACTGCCTGCCCCTGAGGAAACAGGTGGACCCTTGCCCTTGTGGAGGTTACAGTCAGGTGGGGAGACAGGCTTTCAGAAAACAAACACACAAGTCAAGATGAACTTCCTCCTATGGTAAAGGCTTGGGGCTGGAATGGGGGTTTATTCCAGCTAGACTGGCAGATCAGAGAAGGCTTCCTAGGGGTGGTGATGCTGCAACTGAGATCTCAGGGAAGTGAGGAAGGCAGCCTGGTTGAGGGGGAAAAGCAGGTAGGGCAGGGAGTAGGGCGAGTTCCAGGGAGCAAAAGAAGACAGCAAACGTGATGGGAGCTCCTGAGCCAGGTAGGGGCTGAAGAACACAGAAGGCCATGAGGTAGCTGTATACTCTTGGTCAGGTTGTATGCATTGAGGTCCTCTGGGCTCTCTTATGCAAAGCTGGGTACTGGTGGAAAGAGCCAGGGTGGGAAGCAGTGCTTTGAATAAAGCCCTGTGAGCTCAGGGTGTCTAGAGAAGTGCAGGAGGTCAGGGAGGATGGAACTGGATCTTTAAATGCAGGGGATGGGCCTTCAGGGAACTGACAGATGAAGAAGGCAAACCCTTGGAATCATCGGTGATCCCCTTTCTCTCACACTTCCCACATTTTATCCTTGAGGTCATCCTATTGGCTTTACTGGCACAAAATGCCCAGAACCCAACCTCTTATCACCACCTCCACAGCTCCCTGCATGCAGCCACCATCCACCCGCACCCAGATTACTGCAATAGCCTCCTAACGTTTCTCTCTGCCCCCACCCTTGACCCTAACAGTCTGTTCTTGGCAACACAGACAGAGTGATACTTTTAAAACATAAATCAGATCATGCCTAAAACCCTCTGGTGGATTCTCATCTCGTTCAGATAAAAGCTAGTCCTTACAAAGATCAACAAGGCCCACGCAATCTGCACTTCCTCCATTCCTGCCTTTGCTAAGGTAGCTCCTCTGGCCTGTTTGCTACTCCTAGAACACACCAGGTACGGACCCAACCCAGAACCTTTGTACTTTGCAGTTGCTGTTCCCCCTCCCTGAAATGCTGTTCCCCCAGATGCGTGCTTGCTCACTCCCATACTTCCTTTGAGTCTTTGCTCCAAGTCACTTTGGCGGCGGCTGAGGCAGTGAGACCTCCTCTGACCCCCCTATTTCAATCACAGTCCCCCCAGCAGGATGCCATCCCTTCCTCTTACTGCTTGGTTTTGTTCTATTGCGTTTCTTTTCTTTTTAAAACGCTTATTTTAGAGTCTTAGTTGCTGCACTCAGGATCTTTCGGGGCACAGGCTTCTCTCCAGCTTAGCTACCCTCCTTCCCTGCTACACAGCGGCATGTGGCATCTCAGTTCCCAGATGAGGGATGGAACACTGTCCTCTGTATTCCAAAGTGGATTTTTAACCAATGGACCACCAGGGAAGTCCCATATTTCTTGTTTCTAACAAGCATTTTAACTTACTAATTTATCTTTTCTGGGGTCTGCTTTCTCTCACTAAACGTATGCTCCACAAGGGCAGGGACTTTTGTCCCTTTTGTTCTCTGTTACATCCTTGCACCTGGACCAGTGCCTCCATGTCATAGGTGCTCGGCCAGCATGGTAAGAAGGGACACCTCACCACTTAGGGAGGCATACAGCAAGGCTCCAAAGAGAATGCCGTTTCTGGGCTTAGCTGTTTTTAATTTTTTATCTCACTGACTCCTAACAATAGCCCTTTGTGGTGACAACTATGATTGGCCCATATTACAGAGGGGAAAGCTGAGGCTCAGAGAGGTGGTGAAGTAGGGGTCTAGGTGGGCATCCTTCAGATCTCGAAGGACAGGCATTGGTGCCAGATGGCCTGGGCTGGTGCCAGGTGCCTCCGTGCACCATCTACAGGACCTTGGACCAGCTTTTGTCCTTTCTGTGCCTCAGTGTGCTCATCTACAAAATGGGGTCAATCATAGGACCCACCTCCAAGGGCTGCTGGGAGGATTCAGGGTAACAATACAGGCACATTACTTAGTGTGGGCCTCGTGGAAGACACTCAGTAATGGTAGCTGTTATTATTCTTGGAGCTGTATTCTGCTGCCTGAGTCAGACCTCTGAGCCTCTCCCCACCCAGGGGTCTTCACAGAGCTTCCACAAGGGACCTCAGGTCAGCCCCGGGTTCTGCCTCCAAATGGCAGTGGCCAGGCTTGTCCAGTCCCATTTGTTTAGGCAGAATTTAATTTCTCCCTAAGCTGAGAGTCCTCTGCCCCCTCCTGCCCTCTCTCTTGCTCTCATCAGTGGGAAAATGAGCTCCGGGAGCTTTCCCCTGGTCCAGAAATCCAAGGTGAAGAATTTCATTAACAATCAAGAGGACATAATCAACATTCTAATAATTCCAGACCCGTACTCCTCCTTTTGCAGCCCCCCCAAAATGCCCCCAGCCCCCTCCCCCACTCCACCCCATTCCCAGCTCTCCCAGACACACTCACCTTGACAAAGAAATCTCATTTCCCCTCAAACCAAATTCGCTTTGCTATTAAATTCAGCACCTTACCTTCTGTCCTGAAGATGAGAGGATGTACTCCAGACTTCCTAGACTTCTCCTGCTTCTGAAGAGACATGAATGTGAGGGATGGGATCTGACGGACTTGCTTCTCTTACACTTCCTGGAAGGTTCCAGGGTGAGATGACACACTTTCCCCCTAGGAGTTCAGGTCCTCCGCATCCCACTGCCAGAGAAGCAGAACTTCTGGTGTGGGGAAGCAGGGTGCTCTGGTCATCTCTTCTCTAGGACTGTGGAGGGATTGAGGGCTTTTCAATCTTTTGAAACTTGAAACAGCCTTTTCAAGTTCACTGGCATTTTATACCCCACAAGGGCACTCCCTCAAACCCACCACCTCAGCACCTGGGAAGATCTAGCCTGTACCACCTTCTGGCTGTTTGACCTTGGATGAATTAATCTTTCTCAGCCTGTTTCCTTTCCGTAAATTGGGGCAATAATGCCCCTCCTCACGGTCACTGGGAGAATGAGATACTGCTTAGCACAATGGACTGGGCACCAGCGTAGTCCTGGTCTGTCATAGTGTCTTTGGCACTTGAACCCTGCGCCCTGATACCACCTCATCTCTCACCTCACTCCTGCCTTCATCCATGTGGAGTACACATTATTCTTATCGATTCAGTAAAGTGTGGGACACGAGTACATTAACTTAACCAGGCATTTATAATCCACTGTGGTCAGAGCTGTGGCAGGTGAAGTTCTGGGGGCCTTGGAACCCAAAACGGGTGTCTATGTGATGGTCAGAGGCTCTGGCGGAAGCTGAGATTGGAGGAATGAGGAGGGATTTGCCTGGAGAGAGTGAGTGAGAGGGGCCTCTGAGCATGGAAACTGTCTGTGAAACCTCTGTGAAGAAGCTGAGGTGAGAACTCCTGAAGGTAGGAGAGGAGAGAACTTTGGGGTGGAGGGCAGGAGGTAGTCAGGAGCCAAGGGCGAAGTGGTAAACCCAGTCTTCGAAGCCACAAAGGGGAGTCTGGTTGTTATCCTCAGGGGTGTGGAACCGGTGTTTAAGGACACCGAGGAGAGTAGTGTGCAGACTGTTCTCTAGAACCATCTGTCTGGCTGCAACATGGGAGGGAGGTGGGAGAGGAGCAAGGGTGGACATGAGGAGACATGAGGGGAGGGTTGGGGTCTGGACTGCTGAAGGCTGTGGAAATGGAGAAAAGCAGAAATGTGCCTTCCAGAGACCGTGCTGGCTAGGCCTGGCGCTGACTGACAGAGTGGAGGAGATGACAGGCTGCTGGAGTATGGCTTGAGCGCCCACACCCACGGGGGGCACCCGACAGAGCCATACGGGCTGAGGGGAGAACGGTCCCCCACAAGTCTGGGCCCCAAGGTGGAGGCTTCACGAGGCCCAGGTGCCTATCTGGGAAGATGCCTGAGGGAGCCCTGGGTTGCTAAAGGGACGGCGAGCAGCGGAACCCAGAGTGTGCCCCCACTCTGTGCAGCTGGGGCCCCAGGATTCCCGGCTCTACAGAACCTATGGCGGGAAGTTTAATTCCCTAATTGCGTGCGTGCCTGCGTGCGCGTGTTCAGTCGTTTCCGACTCTTTGTGACTTTAGCGGCTGTCGGCCTCCAGGCGCCTCTTGTACATGGGATTCTCCAGGCAAGAATACTGGAATGGGTTGCCATTTTCTTCTCCAGGGAATCTTCTGGACCCAGGGGTGGAACATGCGTCCCCTGCGTTGGCAGGCAGGTTCTGTACCACTGGTGCCACCTGACCTCTGAATCCTTCTGAAATCCCTTTTGAGCCTTGAGTGAACCTGGAGCGCACTTCCCTGTTGTGGCTCCATGGCAGGACTGAGGGCGCTTTCCTTGTGCTTCACACACTCCACAGACACACACACACACACAGGAGAAAAGGGGAGAAAATATTCCCCTCAGCTCCATTCTCCGTGGCTCAGGCAGAGATCAACCCCTTAGGGCTCAGAGGAGGGACATTGCTGTGCTCTGAGTGACACCGTGCTGTCCCTACTGGAGCTTCAGCTGGGCATCAAATCTGCAGATCCTTCCCTTCTGGCTTCTTCCTAGGGCACAAGGCTCTGCGTCATCTCCCCATCTGCAACAGGCGTGTGTGTGTGTGTCAGGGAAGAGAGGAGATGGGGAGTGTGTGCGTGTGTGTGTGTGTGTGTGTGTGTCTGTCTCAGGGAAGAGAGGAGATGGGGAGCATCTAAGAAAAGAGGAATGGAAGAAGGAAAGTCTTGCCTCCCTTTCCAATGGGGACAGGAGGAGTCTGTTCCCAAGTCAGGAGGGAAGACAGATGGTTAGAAGCCTCCTGGAAGGTTTCCCGCCCTCACCCCTTTGGCCCCCAATCCTTCCTCCATATGGCAGTCACATTACTCTCCTGCCCCACATTTTTCTATAGCTCCTCAGTGCCCTCAGAGTCGTTGCTGACAGGGCCTCCATCCACACTCTAGCCTCTTAAGTTAACACCCTTCCCCTAAAGCCTCCAGGCCTCTTCCTATTGCTGTTCCCTCTGCTGGTCCAGCCCGCCCCCCTCCACCCTACTCTTCTTTTTCATTCTTTAGGTATCAGAAACCCTGGAGCATAGTTTCTCAGATCCCACCTCCAAGCTAGAAAAGCTTGCTCCTTTGGGTAGCCCAGGGCACCACTGGCCTCCTCTGTCCCCACCACAGCCTGTGCTTCCCCTATCCTGGTTCTGATCACTCTGGAGGCTGTGAGCTCTGTGAGGCCAGGAACTTGCCTTCTTAGAATCCTCAATGCCTGGCACCATGCCCAGTATTCATTAAATATTAGTGGAAGGAAAACCCCAGGAATTATCAAAATGGTATTATCTTTCTGGCTAGAAGCTAGTTGGAGATCACCAGGACAACCTCATGTTTTCAAGGCCCAAAAAGCGGAATAGACTTGCTGAAGGTCACAGAGAGGGACTGGTTCATCCAGGAAGAGAACTCAGGAGTCCTAAGCCGCGGACTCCTGCCCTCCCACAGTGGGATCCAGGGAGGAAGTGGAGGCAGCCCCGCAGGAAGTGGGGGTGGGGAGACACAGTGGGAAGGGGCTCCGTCTGAGGATGGCGCAGCAGCAGCACCACCACCACCAATGGTGTTTGCACAAACGTGCATGTGCTACACTTGACTGGCTGGGAGCCCCTTCCTGCCACCCCACTGTGAGGGGGCCCAGCTCCCTGGGGAGGAGCCCCCCAGGACTGGGTGCTGGGGGTATTGGGGAGGCTCAGACTGGACTGAGGATTTACGTCATCTCAGACGCCTGTGGAAGCTGAGAGCGGGTACCTAGGGGCCAAGGCAGGCACTGGGGATGCAATCACAGGCTAATAGCCTCCCAACCTGAGATGCAATTAGAGGGGATTCCCTGCGGGCTGGGAGGCAGCAGGGATGGGCAGTTAGTTGTGTTGGCGATGAGGGTGGGGGCCCATCTCTGCAGGTCCTAGCTAAGGGTCATAGAGGCCAGGATGAGGTAAGGAGATCTCCCAATAGAAGGGAGGGTAGGGACATGGGTGCTATTGAGGCAGAGGGGGGCCATGGAGGTGAAGCTCAATCATGAAGATTAATGGGGCAGGATATTATCCAAGGATCCCAGTGTAACAGTGAAAGAACCAAGCCAACTAACTTAGATCCTCAGTCTTTCTGAGTGGCTGTTTCCTTCCCTGTAAGATAGGAATAATAACAACAGAGTCTATCTCAGAGGTGAAAGTACAAAGAAAACAAAACAAAAAACATGGGGAATGTGGCAGCCTAGAATGGGAGGGAGTTTGGGGAAGAATGCATACATGTGTATGTATGGTTGAGTCCCTTCGCAGTTCACCTGAAACTATCGCAATATAGTTAATCAACTATACCTCAACACACACACACACACACAAAACCCCAAAATATGTGGAGTGCATAGCTCAGAACATGGCCTTTATTAAGTGTTTAGCAAACCATCACGATGATGGAGGTTTATAGGGGTGGTGTCACATACTGGTATACACAAAAAATTTGGAATCCTACAGACCTGAGTTCAAATCCCAGGAACTCCATTTAGAAGTTCAATAACTTTAAGACTTATAGACTTGGAGGACAAACTTATGGTTGTCATGGGGAGGGATGGGGGGAAGGGATAGTTGAGGAGCTTGGGATGGATGTGTACACACTGCTAGGTTTAAAACGGATAGCCAACAAGGACCTACTGTATAGTGCATGGAACTCTGCTCACTGTTGTGTGGCAGCTTGAGTGAAGGGAATTTGGGGGAGAATGGATACATGTGCATGTATGGCTGGGTCCCTTGCTGTTTACCTAAAACTATCACAACATTAACAGCTGATTAACATAATCAGCTACACCCCAATACATAATAGTTTAAAACTATTAGAACAATAAAATTAAAAAAAAGAAGCTCAGTGGCTTTAGGCAAAGACCAAGCCCCTGGTCTGCCATCTGTAAACAGAATGGCGGTACTTAACCTCAGCCAGGGCTGAGAGGAAGTTCAGTAGGAAACATCAGCTGCCTTGGAAGTAGGTTCTCCCTAATGGTAGTTCCCAGGATGGAGTTGGGGTCACCCATGGGCCCCAGACCACAGCCCAAATCTTTTGCCCCTAAGACCACAAGGCAGCTCTCTCTGACGCCAGGGACCCCACCACCCCAGTGTGTCCAAGAAAAAGGTTTTCAGAGCAGGCTTCCTGCCGGAGCCTTAAGAGGGACCAACAGGAAAATGTGTCTGTGGTCTGGAGGGTAAGTTTTGTTTAGAAACTGCCACTATACACTCTGCAGGTGTGAGGAGCTGAGAGCCGGCTGGTAAGTTCAGTCCTACCAGAATTTCAGCCCCCAGGCCCAGCCTTACTTGGGGGCCTGGGAGGAGGAGAACAGGGGGTTGCCAAGCTCATCCTGACTGGCCTTTATTCAGCACTTTATCTACATCACCTAGTGTAATCCTCATAATAACCCCATGAAGAGGCATAGTATCACTCCTATTTTACAAATAGGGAAACTGAGCTCAGAGAGATGGTGTGCCTCACCCCAGACTGCTTAACTAGTGTCAGTGTCAGGATTATAACTCACTCAGGATTGCTCCGAGCCCAGGTTTCACAGCCCAGCACTTCTGAGCTTCAGGGGGAAGCTTAGTTAACAGCTGGTGTCACATATCTCCAGCAGGATCCCCGTTCTGGATGTCTGGAGGAGTATGCAACCTGGCAGTGTTAACAAGCCCCTGGATTCAGAGGTTGGTGGTCTGTGCACACTCAGGGAAGGCCCAGGCTAATGTCAGGCTGGGCTGAGGTACAGACTGGTGTCCAGCCCACCAGGTCATTGACTGGGCTTAAGGTGGGGGTGCCCCAGCCACTGTGTTCCAGCCCCATGGTCCCTCCCTACCTGCCTGCCTGGCCAGGGAATGAGTCCAGGTGCTCTCAGGTAAAGAGGAATTATGGCCCCAAAGCAGGAGGAGAAGGAAACGACAGAGGATGAGATAGTTGGATGACATCACTGACTTGATGAACCTGAGTTTGACCAAGCTTTGGAAGTTTTTGATGGACCGGGAAGCCTGGTGTGCGGCAGTCCGTGGGGTCGCAAAGAGTCAGACACGACTGAGCGACTGAACTGATAGCTCCAAACCTGCTGAGGTGGCTGCTTTGGGGTAAATATAAACCTGGGTTTCCTAGGCCCTGAATGACTCAGCACAACTGAGCCCAAGTTTCTCCTCTCCTCTGTTGGTGGAGAAGGGAGATATCAGTGGTACCCAACTCCCTGGAAGTCATTTCAGTGACAAGATCTCCTCCCCCAGTTCCAACACAGGCTTTGGAAGAGGAAGCCACCCTCTCCCCAGGGCTCATCTGGGGCCAGGGATACAGCCTGGTACTGCAGCAAGAGCATGGGCCAGCGTGGGACTGAATTCACATCCCAGCCCTGCTACTTAGCAGCTGTGAGGTCCAGTTTCCTTGCCTGTAAAACGGGGATAGGCGTATCCACCTCTGCAAAGATTATTAAAGAACATTTGTGAAGAAGGCAAAGGCATTCTGCAAATGTTTGTTTCATCTCCTCTCCAGCCCCCAAGCCTCTCTGGCAACTGAAATTCACCATTAGCAGCAGAGGCATCCCCAGACTCCTCTTTAAAATGCATGGAACTGGGAAGAGAGGGAGGGTCATTAAGTCCACCTGAGAGGAAGCACATGCAGACCGCTGACTTTCACAGCTGTAGGATGGAACTGATGATGGCTCTGTTATTGAGTTACTGACACCTGAGAAAAGCGGGACTGGCAAGGCCTTCGAAATAAGATTCTGGACCCACTCCCTTATTTTAAAAAGGAGAAAGGCAGAGTGGGGAGCTGCTGGCCCAAGGTCACCTGGAGAGTAGAGGGGCTGGTAGAGGTAGGCTTGGATCCACTTTGCCTGAGATTCTGCTTCCTTCATGTCAGGACAGACAGGTCAGGGGACGGAGGCCTGACAGGAAAGTCCTGTTAGGTCCTGGCACCTGGAGCAGTCCCTGGCACATAGTGGGCATTCCATAAGTATGTATCGAGTGAATGAATGAATGAGTGAATGAATGAATGAATGAATGGGGTAGCAGGAAGACAAAGCTTTCCTTCCAGGGCAGGAGGTTGTCTCTGTGAGACTCTGGTCACCTTGACAAGGGGCCGTCAGAGCCTCCCCAGGGCTGAGTCCACATGTCCACTTTGCCTCCTCCAGATGGCAACTAGGGGAAGCGGGGAGGGGATTGTTCAGCAAATGGAATCAGAGCCGCAGCCAGAGGGATGGAGGTTAGACAGCAGGAGAGTTATTTGAAGGAGGCAGGGAGGCTGGGGGAACTCTGAGTCACACTCTCTCAGCGCCTGGAACATTTGCATGCAAAGGGCAGCTCTGCTCCTCAGAGGTAGACCACGCTCACTTCTGGCTGCTCAGGATCCTGTTGCCATGGAGATACCACGGCTTCTCTGAGAGCATTAGAGGTACTGGGCATGTCCTGCCCTCAGCATGGTTTAAAGCCTGCAGTGGGGGTGGGTGTGCATTTGGAGCAGCCAAGAGTTTTGGTAGGAAACAGTCGAGTACGACACCAAAGACCATGTGCAATGTGGCAGCCACTGGCATTAGAGTACACAGACCTGGACTGGAATCCCAGTTATCAACTAGTGGCCTTGGACAAGGGACATCATATGTCTGAGCCTCAGTTCCATCATCTGTTAGATGGGGTTGATAAGCATCTTCCCAGGGTTGTTGTGCTCACTTGAGCCTGCAATGGAGAACACAGGGCCGGGACTGTGAGACTCGGTAAGTGGTGACTATTAGTTCTATAATTGGCATTAGGATTGGGGCTCTGCAGGAGTCTGCCCTGAAGGCAGCTGCTCCCTGCCCTCAGCCTGCTCTCTGGGACTCCTGGTTGAGGCTGGAGAGAGGCCTGACTCGTTCTCCACAGGCACAGGCGATCAAGAGTCAGGACTTATGTCATCCTTTGAACATGGGCCTGGAGGCTCTGCCGCAGGCGCATCTGAAAAATAAATAATAACAACTTGAATAATTCACAGAATCCGTGTGAATAATTCACCATGGCCTCCCAAGCACCAGCCGATTAGTCACCGCAGACCCAGGCTCCGGTCTTGTCTGCCTCTGGCTGCCCCACTGTCCCTGGGGAATGCAGCCTGGCCCCAGGGGCAGGAGGTGGAGGACAGGTAGGACTACTTATGGGGTGGGGTGTGGGGGAGTGACTCCCAAGGCTGCAAGGGCCTGGGGGGCAGCTGGGGAAGTAGGGTCCATGGTCTCTCTGGGTTCTACAGAGACCTTTGGGCTGGGGCAGCCAAGGGGGACTGTCCTAGGGTCCCTGAGCAAAAGAGATCCTGCAGCTGAATAAAGGGAGGTCCATCCTGTTTCCCCTCTTGGGGCTGCATTTTGGTCTTGGAGCCCTTCTTGGCACATTTTAGGAACTAGTGACTCGCTCACTGTAGCTCCATCTCCACAGGGACCCCAGGCTGGGAAGTCTCCCAGCCCTGAAATCAATCCTGCAAAGCCCACACAAACCTCTCATGTTTCTCCTGGGAGGTAGGATGAGGTGGGGGTTAAACGCCTTCACTCAAGACTCAGTCAGACTTCTGTTTCATCACCTAGTCGCTGACTGTGTGACTTGACCAAAGGGCACAGATGTTCCAGGTCTCTATTTCCTGGTCTGTAAAATGGGGATTAAAAACACCTGCTTCATAACATTATTACTGGTCTGCGGATGAAATGATGTAATGATCATAAATTGCTTAGCGCAATGCCTGGCACATAGTAAGTGCTAAAAAACAGTAGCTGTGATAGATACTCATTATCGTTCCAAAGATAGCATGTTGGGGACTCAGGGTAGGAAGAGGGCTGCTCAGTTGTTGCAGATGTTCACATAAGACATAATCTGCAGGCCCAGAGACGGGCACAGACTGCCAGCCGACCCAAGGCAGAGGTCTGTCAAAGTGTGAGTGGCCTCCAAGATCCTCCAGGTAGGTCCTCCACTCACAGCACCCAGTATCCTGTTTATTTCCTCCTAGGTTCTTGCCACAATTGATGATCATTTTCTTGCCTACTTATTCACATTCTGATTATGTGCCTGCCTCACTTGACTGTGAGCTCCATGAGGAGACGGACCTCATCTGTCTTGTTGACCAGTATCTCCCCAGGTCCTAGAATACTGCCTGGCACATAGTAGGTGCTCAGTAAATATTTGTCCATTGACTGGACAGATGCCTCAGTTGGGCAAAGTTTTCGAAGGCATGAAGTCATGAACAGCGCTGGAATAGAGCTTCCCCTGTGGGTGGGTCAGGAGGGGGTCTGGGGACAGTAGTGCGTGTGCAGCTCAGAGGGCAAAGGTGGTTTGGGAGCTGGCCCTGCCACACTGACTGCTGGTGATGCTGCAGGGTGGGGGCAATGCCTGTCTCCCTGCTTCTTACCTTCCAGGTAAGACTTCCCCAGACCAGAAGCACAAGGGAGGCTTAATGGTGGCCCAGGCTCCCTGCACCTTCCCCAGTAATGATTTAATCGCTTGTTTAGAATTTCCTGTGGCATTAATGATTATCCCCCAGAACAGAGGGAATAATTGGCTGTGTTCTCATGGTGAGCGAGCTCCCTGTTAGCAGGGAACTGAGTTGTTCTTCTGTAATCTTCTTCTCTCACCTGCCTGCCACTCACTCGTAGGGTGATGGAGATGGATGAGCTTTTGTGTGCAGAGTTGCCGGGAAGCCACCTGGAGCTGGGGGACCTCCCTGGGGCTAGGAGGCCGCAGGGCGGGTGGAGAGACTGAGAAAGAAATACACAGAAATGCAGAGAGAGATGGAGAAACAGCAAGAGGCAGAGGCGGTGAGAGAGGATGATATTGGAAATCTGTGTTCTTGGGTTGAGTAATCCCCAAACTCAGCTCATCACTCCCAGTTCTCTCCAGCTACCTCACCCGTGTGATCTTACAAAACCGACTTTGCAAAACCCTCCTGTGGACAGGTGGATATCCCTAGGGCAGCAGTTCTCAAAGAGTAGAACCCGCAGTGTCAGCAGCATCTGGCTTTTGCTTGAATGCACATTCTCAGGACCCACCTCAGACCTACTGAATCCCAAACCTGGAGGTGGAGTCTAGCACTCTGACAAGCTTCCTCAGTGATTCTGGTGCCCCTGAGGATGAGATGCCCTGCTCTAATGTACAGAGCGTGTAGAGATGTGTGAGGTGGATGTGTGTGCTACTGTGTGGGTTTGGCCATGTGGACACACACGCAGGGTACCTATGCGAGCATTCAGACCCCATCACTGGCTAGGAGGCTGCCGCAGCAGAAGCCAAAAGAGACCCAGGCAGAAGTCAGGTCCCGGGCTGCTGCTTGTGGAGAGGAGACTCAGATCCAGCTATCAACTGCCCCACTGTGTCCACTTGCCCCTAGATGGCCATAGCACCCCCTGCCAAAGGAGTCTGAGAGGTGTAAGAGGGGACCACCGCCCCTGCCAGGGCCTCCATAAAGTAGTCCTGGGAGCAGGATCTGCTGAGAGTTGCTGGTCTCAGCTCAGGGCCAGGGACTGGGAATCCTAGGGGCTGTCTTTGCCCCACCCCTCCGGGAGCCACTGTTACTGGGCTTTGAGGAAGTGATTTTTCAGGGATTAAGCAATTTAAGGAGTACTATGCAGGGCTGGGGGAGATGAACGACTGGCTCTCAGCCAAGGACCACAGCACCCACCTGCTGGAGCAGCCGGCAACGCAGCATAATTTGGGCTTGTGGGTGATATTTCGAGAAGGGGGAGTGGGAGGAGAGCAACCCTGGGGACTCTGAGGGTGTGAGGGTATTGCAGGGGGAAGGGAGGGTTAAGAAGGCAGGTAGGGGAGCAGGGGGAAGGGGAGGAGGGGGGAAGCCGAGGGAGGCTGGGCAGACTGAGAGAAGTGAGGGAGGAAGGAGAGGGGAGGAGGGGAGAAGAGCAGAGAAGGGAGATACTGTGGGTGGAGGAGAGAAGGAGAGATGTGGAGGCCAAGACAGTAGAATAGTGAGGGTGGTGTTCCCAAAGGGGTTTTCAGGGGGCACTGGTTGGAGGGAAGTCTCTAGGGAGTGGGGAGGCCCAAGGCCCAGGGAGGAGGGAGGCATGGGGGCCTCTCCCACTCTAGGCTAACTGGAAGGAAGGGGTTTGGGCCTGAAGTTCACTAGGAATCTGAAACAAGAAAGTGAGCTGTTTCTTGAGTTTTGAATTTAACAAGACAAATAAATGGAAGGAGTATGAATAATTAGGAAGTAATGAACACCTTGCAAAAATAGCTTGTTCTTAAAAAAAAAGGTAGCAAGGAAAATAGGTACTGAGAACACCAGAATATATGCAAATTACCCATCCTGGGCAGGTGAACGACTCAGCTAGCCAGGACACCTGGCCCCTAAGAGCTCAGCTGAGCCTGGGGGTAGGGGGTAAGGGGTTGGCCCAGCAGCCAGGTCCTGCAGGAGTGGGCTAGGAAGTCGAGATCATATACCTCCCCAAGGCTTCCCAGTCTGCCACTCTCTGCTGGAGCACCCAGGACCCATTTGGGGGAGACCATGGCAGTCCCCAGCAGTGATGCTGACCTCAAATGTCTAAGCCCAAACCCCCAGCAGCTCTCACTTCCTTTAATTACCACTGGGGACCCATCATCCATTAATTTTGTGCAACCCTTTCTGAACTCCTTTCTATTTTTGGCTTGTGCAGACCCCTTGGGGGTAACAAATTCCAGAAGTTGGACAGCAGCTGTGTAAAGCAGGACTTCCCTTTAGAAAGCCTAAATTAAGTAATTCCAGCTTCAGAAGGAACCCCCTTGTTCTGGGCTAACGTTTTCTTATCAGTAGTTTGGTTCAACAATCCTCCCAGCCCCCAATATTTCCAACCACCCACTTGCTCCCACGTTCCAAATTTCTGAACTCTGAAGTCAGATTTGGGTCTGCCATCTCCTAGCTGTGTGACCTGTGAGTAAGACACTTATCTTTCTGTCCATAATATTTCCATCTGAAAAATAAGAAATAATTATATTGCCTATTTCAAAGATTGGCATACAATGAAATAATGTATGTAAATCATGTAAAACAGTTCCTAGCACATAGTAAATTGTGGTTCTGTGCCAGGCGCTGTTCTAGACCCCAGTGGGAGAACCATAAGTAAAATAGGGAGACCCCGGCCCTTGGGCAGCTCCCAGCCTAGGAGGATGTGGAAAGATGACCATTAGCCAGAACACACATGAATACAGTGATTACGGGGAGTGATGGAGCTCTAAGGACAATGAAAAGGTGACAGGGAGGTGGGGGACAGATGGCTGATCTGGGAAGGCCTCTCTGCTGAAGTGACATTTGAGCTGAGAAGAAGCCAGATAAGTAATGTGGGGGAGGAATTTTTGAAATTAGTCTCAATGTTTGTAGGCAGTTCTGGACCACATTTTCTGTATCCTGAAGGGTTGCAGAGAATTTGACCCCCAACGCTCACCTCACCCTCTTTCCTTCTCCGGTGGGTTTCCCCCTCTCTGGGCTGAGTCCCCCTGTCGGCTCATGGGTCCAAGGCCTGAGAAAGTGGTGGAGTTGGCAAGGGGCTAAGAGCTCTGCCTCTGCTTTTCTTTGCTCTCTCACTCCCACGCTGTTCCTCCTCTTGCCGGCTGCCCAGGGTGATGGATGCCTCCCTCCCAGGGCTGAGTCATGTGCTGCCTCTTACAAGCTCTGGGTGATGTCTCTGCTGCCGCCCAGCTCCCTGCCGGCCCCAGTGGGGAGGCAGATTTATAGGGGCTTTCCCCAGGGACACACACGAATTCCAGTTCCCTCTGGCTTCAGGCTGCAGGAGAAGAGGCTGCTGCTCAGAGCCATTGCCTTTAAAGCACGCCAGGAACCTGAGTCAGGGAGGCTTGCTTGTGCCACCACCCAGCAGAGGCTGAGCAGGGGCTTGAGGCCAAAACTCTGGACCCCGTGTCCAGCTCTCTCCTCCCGGCACACTTGGCTGCTGGCCTACATTTAGGGCTTGCTTTGTTGGGGTCTCAGGTTCTTGAGTTCCAGAGCTGAGTCTGTGCAGCTTCCTTTGAGTAGCCTACAGCCCAGGGCCCTGTGCAATTAGCCTCACAGTAGCTCTGGGACCGATGGCTAGTGACTGCTTAGAGTGAGTGTTGAGGAGGTTTTTGATGCTGCGTGGGGCTTCGTATCAAAGAGTGTTCTAGTTCAGTGGTTCTCAAATTTTAGCCTTCATCAGAATCACCTGGAGGGCTTATTAAAACACAGATTGCTGCCTTCCACCCCCCGGAGTCTCCTATCCTAGCGGTCTGGAGCGAGGTCTGATCATTTGCATTTCTAACTAATTCCCTGGTGACGCTAATGTTGCCGATCTGAGAACCACTTTGAGAACCACTGCTGTAATTGACTAGCGCTGTCTGCTTTGGGTATGAGAACAGGGAATTGTGATAAGTATGGCATAAATTTGCCATCCCTCTTCTAGTATGATTTCTAAATCTTTTTGTCATCACTTGCAAATCTTTATTTCATAGGCCGCCAGAGTAATTTTTTCAGAATGCAAATATGATCATGTGATTTAAAGCCCTTTGAGGACCCCAGATAAAGACAAACAGCCGTAACGTGGTCTGCAGGATCCTGCACAGTGGGGCCACTGCCCACTTCTCCTGCCTCGTTTCACATCATGTAGCCACCTGTGTCTGCCTTCAGTCCCTCCTATTTGCTAGCATCTCTTTGGGCACAGGATATTTGCACATGCTGTTCCCACAGTCTAGAGTGCTTAGTCGCTCAGTCATGTCTGACTCTTTGCGACCCCATGGACTGTAGCCCACAAGGCTCCTCTGTCCATGGGATTCTCCAGGCAAGAATACTGGAGTGGGTTGCCATGCCCCCCTCCAGGGAATCTTCCCTAACCCAGGGATTGAACTTAGATCTTGCACATTGCAGGCAAATTCTTTGCTGTCTGATCTACCAGGGAAGCCCAAGAATACTGGAGTGGGTAGCCTACCCCTTCTCCAGGGAACTTCCTGACTCAGGAATTGAACTGGGGTCTCCTGCATTGCAGGTGGATTCCTTACCAGTGGAGCTACCAGGGAAGCCCTACTACCAGTCAAACTCCTTGCCTAATAAACTACAACTTATTCTTCAGATCATCTGGGCAAATGCAAAGGCCCTGAGGTGCGAATGAGCTGGAGCAGAAAGAAGGCCCAAATGCCTGAGGTGAGGTCAGTGGATTGAGGAGAGTGACGAGGGATAAGATTGCATGATCAGGTCTGTGCACAGACAGATGAAGCCCAAGGCGAGGAGGTGAGCTGGTGACCAAGGTGGTCACTGCTGACTGCACATAGGAGCAGGGGGAGGTGGGCTGCTACTCTAAGTCAGAGTGGCTGGGCCCTCATCTGGACTGACGCACCCCTCTTAAGGCAGGGCCTGAATGGGGACCTGCCTGCTTCATCCTTGCAGCCAAGATACAGGCCTGGCAGAGCCAGTCTCCTGATGACTCATCGTCCCTTCAGAGGTTTCCTGGACCCCCTACTCAGGAAAACACTGGGCTGTGCCTCTCAGGTACAGCGATGAACAGGTGTTCTTTGGCAGGTGTTTCCATGACCGGAGGGTGTTTCTGAGCTGTGGAGGTGCGAGTCCCTCTGTCTTGGCCTCGTTTCTGGGGCTCATGCAGCCCCTCCCTGGGGCAGCCAGACTTGGGGGGGTGGGGCTTCAGCAAGCGAGATACAGCAAGGAGTTATTTAAAGCTGCCGGCAGCTCGCCCCTTCTGTTCACGGCTCTGCCGGGTGGGAGCTGCCGTCGTCACGCACCCACCGGCGCCACAGGAACACAGCAGCCCAGCGCACCCACACAGAGACGTGGGGGAGGGTCTCTCTGCACCCCCACAGCCTAGCAGGGGGTCCTGCTGCTCCCACGGCAGGGCCGATAGGCAGCAGTGGACCCTGGATAGCCCCCCACTCCCAGCCGATGCTCCCGTCCATAGCCCAAGCCAGTAGCCTCATTTAGGTCACCCCCACCCCCACTGGCTACAAGTGTAACCAATTAGCAGCTTTCCGGGGGTGTCAGTGGAGGCGGGGGATCTTCAGGCCCACGCAGGACTGGAGGTGTTTCTTTGGCTCTGGAAGGTGGTCCCAGGCCTCCCAGGCCCTGAGGGAGAAGCCATGAGTCCTCCCACAACTGCACCCCAAAGGAGTGGGTTCCCTGGAATGTTGGTGATCCATGGTCCCCTCCATCACTCACACCTCCCAGGATCCTGAGGCAGGAAGTCATCTGCGGGGGCTGCTCAGGGTCTCCTGGGGTTCAGAGCATAAGCTGTGGAGGCAAGTGGGCCCTGGTAGGAAAATCCAAGCAGGTAACTTAACCTCTCTGAACCCGTTTCTTTCTCTGGGAAGTGGGGGTAAAAATATGTCCACCCCATAGCTATGAGGATTTTATTTGAATTAAAAATGTACAGAGTTTCCCCACAGACTAGCTCCAAATGAGTGATGGCTTTTGCCAATATTACTATGGTTATCACGATGTATTTTGAAATTGGCCTCCTCTTGCCCAAACTGGAGGCTGTCATGGGCCCCCTCCAGGCCCCTGTGGATACAGACAGGGGCTGGAAGTCCTGGGGGTGGGGACGGGGAAGCAGTAGGTGAGTTTGGCCTTGACTTGACTCTATGTGCTGTCTGTGGCCTGGACACAAACAGGCCCTGAGCACACGTTAGGATTCCAACAGTGCTTGTTAGACTGTGCTGGAGACTCTGTCCCTGCTTGGATCCTCAGCAGCAGCACATCTGGCTCACAGACCCCAGGCCTAGGAGCTATACCACCAGCTCCTTCTCAAGTGAGAACTGCTGGCAACTCCAGACCAGGGCAAGGGGGAACTGGAACTCTTCTTTCTGGACTAGATAGATAGGCAGACAGACAGCTCTCTGCAGGGTCAGCCCTGAAATACAGTCTGTCACCTGCAGGACCACACAACAGCCCTTAGAGATTCGAGGATCTACAGGGAAGATGTCCTAACAGAAAGGGCTGCAGGGGAGAGGTGAGGGGGAGACCTAGGAACTGAGAGGTGAGTGCTGGAAGCAGCAAAGTGAGTGAGGGGAGAGAGAGACCGGCCTCAGGTGCCTGTGGGGAGACAGGAGAGGGGCAAGCAGATGGAGGGCCCTAGGGGGCGCCCCTATGGCCTTTCACCATATCCATGCCTCTTTTTTAATTTAATGCTTCCCTCTGAGCCCTCCCGTACCCCCTCCACCCACATTCACCATCTCTTGAACTCTCTACCATGTTCCATCACTGCCCCCGCCCAGCCCCACTCAGGGGTTCCTTCATCACACCCAGTATCCCCTCCTCCCACCCCAGCCCTGCACTGAACCTTCTTCATTTTTACCCCATCTAGGCCACATCATTGCATCCAATGGGGCTGCAACCTCCACCTAGGCCCTCCATTATCGCACCCAGGGTCTTCTCTAGAAGGTCCCAGGTCCTCTGCAGAAGTCTCAGGGACCCATCTTCAGCCCAGCTCCCTTTTCCAGGTCCCCATCACCCCCTTCCGTCATCGTGTTCTGCAGCCAGCCGCCCGGGAGCTGAATCAGAGCCATAGAGCTAACATTTCGCACACACGTCTCTCCAGATGACAGGCAAGATGGGCCTTCTGCCCTCGGCCCACACAAACCCATGCTCAGGAAGTACAGAAAGCCAGGGCTGCACCCCACAGGGGGTGGGGGAGGAGGGCTGGGGGCCCATTTCCTTCTGGATAACTGGCCTGGACCTGGCCCCTCAGGGTTTTGCTCAAGACAGGGACTTACTTTTTAAGGAGCAGAAAACATACAATGAGAGAGAGAGAAAGAGAGATTGTAGACAGAGACTGCAAGAGCGTTCATGTCAGAGATGGGACGGGGCAGGAGACAGGGCGTGAGGGGCAGGGTTACAGACTGGAGAGACTCCGATGCCAGAGACGGGGCCAAGGAAAGACAGAAATAGGGCCAGGGACTGAGGGGGGACGCAGAGAAGGGGGAGCAGGGTGAGCAAAAGGAAAGTGCTTGTGAGAGCGGGGGAGGGAGAGGAGAGGAGGGGGAGTAAAGGGACCCTGAGAGGGACCTGGAGCTGTCAGCCAGGAGTCAGAGCTCAGCGGGGAAGGAGCTGCCAGGAACCTGAGCCAACCCCAAGGGGAGACCTCACAGGTGCTCAGGGGAAACAGAACCCAGAACTTCCACAGAAGGATCCAGAGCGTCACCCCAAAGGGGAAGGGCAGAGGCAGTTCCCAGCCCCCCAGCCCCCTCCGACAAGACCAGAGAGGAGGTGCTGAAAGGTGAGCCTGGGAGACAGTAGGGACCATGCACTCCCAACCTGGAACTGGCCCAGGCCCAGCCAGACTCCTGCTAGGAAGGGTCAAGGTGGAGTCCTGTGACACCAGCCCAGTGCTCTCTTGCTGTCAGCATCACTTCTGCCCAATCGTATTCACAACAGATAGCATTTATCTGTGCCCCTACTTTCATCCATTATCTCTCTCCATCCTTCCACACAAAGTGCTTGCAAGGCCTCCCCCTTTCACAGATGAAGAAACAGACTCAGAAACACGAAGGGTCTTGTCTATATCTGTCTATTTCCCCCACATTGTCCATGAGCCTCTACTTTTCTAGCGGTACCATAAAGTTCCATCTTTGCTCTAACATTTTATGATTCTGCAGTTTTCCAACACATATACGTAGGTGGACTCCAGGGGAGACACACACACAAATGTGTGTGTCCCCAGAGGGGGCTTGGTACCTGTTCTTCATCTGCCCCTTGGCTTCCCCACCCCCAGCCCCAGCATCTCATGCTTCCCCTCCACCGTAACTCAGATCACCTCCCTCTAGCTCAGCAGCTAAGCACGAGGATGACGTCATCCTTTTTATTTAAAGAAAAGGGCTGAGCTGGAGCTTAGGATGGCAGTCCACGTGGGAGCAGGAGCCAAATGACTGGCCACCCCGGTTACTAGCCCAGTCTCTTCTGTCCCCCAACTGTCGTCTGCCAGGCTGCTGCATGTCCCTGATCCCTTCCCCTGAGAGGCCCCCTAGGAGGCCCTGCTCAGTACGGGAGCAGTATGAGACCAATGGGGGAAGGAGAGTGGGTGCCAGAGGTCTGCAAGTCTAGTGTGCTTGTTAAGGGCACCCTGGGCTCCAGGATCGTGGTGCTGTTAAAGCTGTTCTAAAGGGGAAACTGAGGCTTCAGGACACCGAATAAATCACCCAAGGTGGTTATCTATGTACGTGTGTGCTAAGTTGCTTCAGTTGTGTCTGACTCTTTGCGACCCTGTGGACCGTAGCCTGCCAGGCTCCTCTGTCCAAGGGATTCTCCAGGCAAGAATACTGGAGTGGGTTGCCATTTCCTTCTCCAGGGGATCTTCTCCACCTAGGGATTGAACCAGTATCTCTTAAGTCTCCTGCATTGGCAGGCAGGTTCTTTCCCACTAGTGCCACCTGGAAAGACCTATCTATGCACAGCATCCCAATAAGAGGGTAGGGAAGAAGAGGGCTGAATGGGGGACATCCTCCCAGAGTCACCAAGTCTGAGTTCTTCCTCTCATGGTCAGAGACTATAGTCACCTGTTTCTCTCTGGATTGCCCAAGAGGGACATCAGTGAGGAAGATCCCCTGGTGCTGGAGCAAGATCTGCTAGGCTTGCCCTGGGCTCCCAGTTCCCTTCCATGGCCTGTCCTCCCATCCATGCAAGACCTCCCAGCAGTGTCTCTATCCCTTTCTGGCCTCAGCCTCACTCCCTTCTGGGAAGGCTCTTTTATTGAGAGGCATGGAGCACTTACGACCTCATATAAATCTAGCAGCATTGCTAAGAGGTTGCTATGACTATGGTCATCCCCATTTTACAACCAAAGCAACTGAGGCTTGGAAAGGAGGAGCAATCTGCCCAAGTTCACACAGCTGGTCAATGACAGACCCAGCATGCAAATCCAGGTGGGTCATGTTCCAAAGCCACTGTCCTCTGCTTTTCTCTCTTCTGCAGGACTCTCCCTGTCAGCTCACGAGAGACCTGCACAGCTACCCTGCACTCCCCAACCCTCTGCCAAGGCTGAGAAGTTATTAGGAGTCCATGAGCCCCAGTTCTCTTCAACCATGTCCCAGCAAGAGCCTCCAGACCAGGTGCATGGGACCACCAGCTTCCGTTCCTGCAGTCCATTCCCAGGGTCCCTAACCCAGGCAGTGTTCAGTGAATCCCTGCCAGAAGCAGGCGGAGATGCCTGTTCTATATTTTATTTAGCCACTAATTGCTTGCATTTAAAAGGCATCACAGTGCCACAGTCATCCTCTGTTTCATGCCCCGATGCGTGTTTCTGCATGAAGGGACACTGGGGCAAGGGAACCAGTAAGCGAGGGGCCACGGTCTCCCCAATGACAGCTCTAAAAGCCTGACCCCAGCACTGAGTGCCAGAGGATGTCAGGTTGTCACCCTGAGAAATGAGAGGGGGCGTACAGGGGCTGGGGCCTCTGCAGAAAGAAGGAGAGGGGTCAGGGCCCTGGCAAGGGCCAGGAAGGAGTGTTGCGGGAGCGCTCCATGTCCCCACTCACCCCCAGGATGAGGACCCAGCTGACAGAGCCCTACCCAGAATGATTGGAGGCCTCTGCAATAAACAGCTGCCTGGAAGAGAACACCGAACAGGCCTTGGTCACATCTGCTGTGATAAGGAAGGAGGTGACATGTGAGCCTTGCCTGAGCCAACAACAAGAGATGGGAGTTGAAGGAGGTGAGGGCAAGGAGGGGAAGGTGGAGGTAAGTGGATGAGACAGATGGTTGGTGGCAGGTACCTTTTGAGATGGGGCCTCCCTCGTGGCCTAAAAGAATCTGCCTGCAATACAGGAGATGTGGGTTCTATTCCTGGGTTGGGAAGATCCACTGGAGAAGGAAATGGCAACCCACTCCAATAACCTTGCCTGGGAAGTTCCATGGACAGAGGAGTCTGGGGGACTACAGTCCATAGGATCACAAAGAGTTGGACACAACTTACCAACTAAACCACCGTCTTTTGAGACAGACCCAGTGGCCCACTTCGGGTGTTCCATCTTCTCAGAAAGTGCACACCCAGGCAGGTGAAGAGTCAACTCACTTCCCACCGTTTCCCAGTCACTTCCAGGTCTAGTTCTGAGCCAAATGTCCTTTCACTTTGACCCGAGTTCTGACTCACACCAATGTCAAAACTACACCTCAGCCACAACCTCACCTCATCTCCAACCCCAGTTCATCCCAACTATAACTTCACTCCCAATCCCACCCCGATACCAAAATCAAGCCAAAGTCTACCCCCAATTCTTACCTGAATAGCAATAATAATCCTCAACCCATTTCCGACTCCAACCCCAACCTATCTGTCATATCAACCTGCCTTAACTCCATGCCTGCCCCCTAACCGCATCCTTCCTGAAATACCCATTTCATATGGGAGTCCACCCCCAGCTTCCTGTCCAGTCTTTGTGTCTTACCTGACCTGACCCTTTCTCCAGTTCAAGATGACTTCCTAACTACAGCCGATGCCAGTCCCTCTTGCTGGCATTATGCCTGGCCCCTGGCCTGATCCCATGGTACGTGGGTGAGGCTGAATGTGGGTTAGAGGGCTGCCACCTAGAGCTGAGCCCCCTAGCTATGGGAACTTTGGGGCGGTGCCACCCCTCTCAGAAAGCTCGAAGTCTCACCTTCTGAGTGCAAGAGCCTGGGCCCCTCCTGCCGAGTTCCATTCTCGGCAACCAGCAGATGACACCAGGACTTAAGCAGGGATGACAGACCCCCAGCTGAGGAGCCATGCTTCTCTGGAGGAATGGTGAGGTTGGCACTCTGCAGAGCAGCCCCACCACTGCCACTCCTCACACCTCACTGGGTAATTTCTACATAGCCGAAGACTGAGCCTAATGGGTCGCCTGCTTCCAGCCAGCTGCACAATCAGGGAGGGCAGCCCCCAGGGTCTCCAACAGACCGAGGGGCTCTATACTCTGCTAAAAGGATGGCATTTCCATTCCACTTCTATCACGAGAGAAGGGCACTCTGAAAGCTTGGAATCCTGCAGCCACTGGGAGAGAATGAGCAAGTTAGATGTTTGGCTGAGCCCTAAGAAGCAGGAAAACTTCTCTGGGGATGGGCAGAAAAGACATCCTTCCTAGTGGCTTGAGTGCCAAGGAGCCACGGTCTGAGCTTGGCAAAAGCTGAGTGATTAAGCCTTCAATGTGCAAAGCCTTCCAAACAGCCCCTCTAAGAACAACTCCATGTACCCTGTTCCCAGGGCCCACCAGCGTCCACCCTCAAGCCACCCGGTGGCAAATGCCAGCCATCACCACCACATGGGCTGGCACCCCCCCCCAGCCCTCTGTCATCACCCGCCCCTCTTCCTGGGGTCTGTCTGTCTGTCTGCTCAGATGGGGAGCTGGTGGCCGGGCTGGCTGCCAACTTTGCACTTCCTGCCAGGCCGATGTACCGCAGTTGCTCACCAAACATGAACTAAATGTTTGATCTGAACTTTCTCCAGCTTTGTTTCCCAGCAACTTCCACTTCCTGGGAGGTGGGATGATGACTTCCATTCCATCCTGCAGAGAGACAAGATGGCCCAGTGGTTAAGAACTCCAGCTCTAGGAACAAACAGATGTGCCTGGGCGTTGACCACACTTTCAGCTCCACCATTTGCTAGCCGTGTGACCTCGGGTGGGGTGTCTTCACTTCTCTGAACCTCAGTTTTCTGTTTTGTAAAATGCAGGTACCTATGGGACCTGTCTCATAGAGCTGCTTTAAAAATTCAGTGAGGCAACAAACAAAAAGTGTATATGTGTGTGTGTGTGTGTGTGAAGTGTCAAGAATAGTTGACACATAGTAGGTCCTCAATAAACACTAGCTCTGCTGATGATATGGCTACAGACATTGGTGGCCTAACTTCAGGACCAAGTACCAAGAGAGGAGGATGGCTTGAGTCCTTCTCCTGGGTAGATAATGTTCAATACTGTTTACAGTCCTGTCTGAAGCACCCACTCTCCTTTCTCTTCGTCTCATCAAACATTCTCCATTCCCCCTCCCCAAGACTGGACCAGGGAATCAAGTTATTCATTCATTCACTCATTCACACCTTCATCTAACAAATATTTATAGATTGACTATCCTGGGCAGACCTCGTGCTATGGTTTGGGAGATAAGGAAACATGTTGAGGTCATTAGCCTCACAGAGCTTGTAGTCTAGAGGGGCAGGGGCTTGTCAGTACAAGCATGGGGGGCACACAGGAGGACCCGGGCCTAAGGGAAGGGAGGCGAGATGGTCTAAGTTACGATGGGGAGGACCAGATAGGAGGCAGTCAGGGAAAGGGGAGAGAGAGAGTTCCAAGTAGAGGAAACAGCCCCAGCAAAGGCCTGGGCATGAGAGAAAAGGCAGATTTAGGGCTTCAAGAGTGTCCAGGGTGGAAATAGAGCTGTCGGTAATAACAGCTCATCACACAGGCTGGAGTTTGCATTCTGTCTTCAAAGCTTTTCCTCTGGAGACTGGACAAGGCTAACACTTTCCCTTCTCTCTGCACATGGCCTCGTTTCCACCAGGAGCTCTTTCTGAGCCCCTGCCAGGTTGGTGGGTGGAGGAGAAGGTCAGGTGGGACCCACGAGAGGTGTCCACACCTGGGAGGGCCTGGGATGGACAGAAGTCAGGAGGAGGGACTCATCAATTAGAGAGATCTGCAAGAGCCAGCGTGACCAAAACGTTCACCCCATTTTCTTGCTCAATTTTCCTAACATTACAAGATACTCTTACTAGTTCCATTTTAAGAACAAGGAAACTGAGGCACAAAGATTTTCAGTAAAATGAACGTGGCCCTGCTATCAGTCCCCAAAGCCTGTTCTGAACCACCAGGCCAGCCTGGAGGTGGGACAGCGCTGGGGAAAGGACCAGGCACAGGAGGACAGGAGAGGGGGCGGAAACTTCTGGGCAGTCAGTCCCCTTGGTCTCTCCACTAGCCACTCCCTCAGACACAGCCCCCAGGAGCCAGAGCCGGCCAGTTAACTGAGGGGACAAAGCCCCCCATTCAGGGCCCTGACCGTCTCCCCTCCCAGCTGCTCAGCTCCTTGCAAAGCATTTTCCCTTAATAGCCTTCCATTCAGCAGGACGCCTGCAGCCACATCTGCAGAAACCAGGCCACGGCAGCTCCTCCTACCAGACCAGGAAGGGTGCCCTGGCTGTGGTCATCATGTCCTGAGAGTCTCCTCCTTCAAGTCAGGAACCTTCCAACCCCCTTCCACTCCACCTGCTATTTCTGGGACTCTGCCTGTAGAGGGGGACAAAGCTGAGATCCATCCTCCAGGCCAGCCTGTCCTTAACTTTTCTCTGCAGAATGTATCTGAAGGGTGGGGTTGGAGGGCTGAAGGAAGAGAAGATCTCCTAGGTTCTAATCCCTCCTCTGTCTCGAATTTGCTGTGTGACCTTGGGAGAGTTACTTCACCTCTCTGGCCTTCCTGTTTTTCAACTGTGGAATGAGAAGGTATCCCAGGCATGGATTCAGACCACCCAGGACTGAATTCTGGATCCACCACTAACAAACTCTGCAACCTTGGACAGCCTCTCGGAAACTTAGTGTCCTCATCTGTATGAATGAGATGACCTACCTCAACAGCCGTTGAGAAGATTAAAAGAGATAATCCACGTGAAGTACTCCGCATAGTGCCTGGCTCACAGTAAACAATCAATAAATGTTTGCTGTAATTATTATTATTACCATAATAGATGTTTTTCAAAACAGCTGTAGAATGTTTTCTTTTTGAACACAATTTTTATGCAGAACCCTGATGGTGGTGGGGGAGGGCTTGTCCACACATTCTTCCAGTTCTTCCCAGCTCTGACCCACAGTGGCCTCTGGTTTTGACCAGTAAGTCTCAGACCTGGCTGATCCTCACACTCTCCTGGGAGTGTTGTAAAACCAGCTTCCCAGGCTCTACCTCTGAGATTCTCAGCCAAGAGTTCTGGGGGGAGCCCAGGCAGATCTTGTAGACACATCCTGGGCAATTCTAATGACCTCCGGGTTCAGGCTGCACTCAGGGCCCTTCTGGCCCTTAGGTAACATGAAGACAAGGGCCTCCTTCCCTGTTACCTACCTGTCACCTCCTCTGTGGCTGAAAAACATCCCACACAGACCCAGTGGGTTCCAACGGTCCCCACACCCTTGCTCAGCCCCCAGCCTGTCCCCTACCTTCATCAGGGTCCCTTTCTTGACCAAAAGGGGATGGAAGGGAAGGGCTCCTTCACCTGCTTCCAGGCCCAGCCCTTGGACACGGTGTTCCTGCCCCTCCTCTCCAGGCCTGTCTCTTCTGCTAATAATGTTTAAAAAGCCAGTGAGAGTCTAGCATGTGCCAGGCACTGAGCTCCTTATATTTATCATCTTGTTAAACCCTTGCAAAGCCCTACAAGGTATGAATGGCCTCCCCACCCGACAGATGAGAAAACCAAAGCGTAGAGAGTTTAAGTGATTTGGTCACAGTCACACAGCTGTAAGCAGCCCAGCTGAGACTCTACCCCAGGTCTGCCCGACCCCGTAACTCATGCTCTTAACCACTTTGCTGACATCCTCCCCTCGGTGCCCCCACTCCAAACCTTGCTCTGCCTCCCACATTCCCAGGGGCCTGCTGAAGCTTCTCCCAAGAAGGTGGCTCTGGCCACAGCTCCAATGGACAGAAGTGCCACAGCAGGCTTGCTCTAACTAGTGCCTGAGAGCATGCCTAACCTTGGGGTAGAGAGGCCAGACATTCCCTTGGGAGATCACAGATGTACTGCTGAGTCCAGCCACCCAGCCAGTTCCTCCTAAGCAGATCCCCATCGGCCCATCCATCTGCCATGTGACATCCATCCATCCGGACATCAGGTCAGCCTGCACTTACCCGTCCTTGTCATCTGTCAATCTTCCTTCTGACATCAGAGACCACCAGATGGTCCTTATATGCTTCTTGGTTCATCAACTGGTCAGTCCCTCTCTTCAGACCAAGGGCCTTGATTTGTGAGTCTCCAGGGTGGAGACCCCTGACTCAGGGTCAGTGGGAACAGACCTAGCCATGTCCCCAGACAGCTTATAATCGGACACCCATGGAGCCAGCATTCACCCAGCAGCCCCCTAGGTCATGATACCAAACAGATCTCCCTTTCTGCCCCCTCAAAACCTCATCTCCCCTGGGCCCAGCTGCCCCCACTGCTGGGGACCTTTCCCTTTGTGACCTGTCTAGGTAATTTGGAAGGTGATTAACAGCAATCACGCTTGAGTTTGACATCCAGGCACGGCCGCTAAATTGAGGCTCACAAAGCCTCCTTGACATCCAATATGTTATATGCTTTTCCCCTTAATTAGGAGCTAAAGTGGATAAATATGAAGTTGCCGTGGCAACAGCCTCCCGGGTTGGTGGAGGGATGCAGCTCAGTTTCTGTCGGCTGGCTGGCTGACATGTTGGCTGATGGACCAAGTCGGCTTCTGGGAAGGGGAAGGAGAGGGGCCCCCTTCCACTTTCCTGGGAGCCTATCTCCCAGGCCTGGTTCTGGTTATTCTGTCACTGCTCACCAGACTTCACAGAGCCCCCTGGAATGCCCCCACCTGGATGATAGACCTCAGCTAGTCTAACCCCTTGTGGAGCAGGTAGGGAAATTGAGGAGGAAGGTCTCTGCTCCAGGAATGAAAGGCAGACAGATGTCCAGGTCTCCTGACTTCTGGACCAGGGTCCATAGTGGTTCCTCACCCACCTGGGGTCCTAGATCTTTTGGAAAATCTGCTGAAGGCTCTGTGTTTTATATTGGAACACACTTTCAGGGGGTTCAGACTCCCAAAGCTTATCTGTATTCCACACCCAGCTGTTCCTCCAAAGTTTTTACCATCTGCAGAAACTCTTACAGAATGTATCTGTGTGGCAAGTGTTCACTCTGTCATTTCTGCCTTCTCCCCATTGATAGGTTTGTCTGAGATGCCCTGCAGCCTTCTCCCCACCACCCCAGCTTTGACAAGGTGCCTAAGCCATTCCTCCGCCCAGATTCTGTGTGTGTAGCTAGAGGGGGCTGGGGGCAAGGGTCGGGTGATGGGGCTGGGGAGCCCTTGGGACTGCAGCATGACCACAGGAAACAGCTTTTCCAGTTCTGCAGCTAAAGGGTGGGCTACACTTCTGCTTTTTGCCTGGGAATGAGAGGCTTAGGGCTGTAAGGGGCAGTGATGGGGTGAGCAAAGTCAGTCTAATCTGAGAGGAAATCTCTGCAAATGTGGGCCTGAGACCAGCCACATAGTGGGGTTCAGGCCCAGAACTGGGCTCTTCTTTTCAGTTCAGTTCAGTCACTCAGCCATGTCTGACTCTTTGTGACCCCATGGACTGCAGCACGCCAGGCTTCCCTGTCCATCATCAATTCCTGGAGCTTACTCAAACTCATGTCCACCAAGTCGATGATGTCATCCAACCATCTCATCCTCTGTCATCCCCTTCTCCTCCTGCCTTCAATCTTTCCCAGCATCAGGGTCTCTTCCAGTAGGTCAGTTCTTCACATCAGACGGCCAAAGTATTGGAGCTTCAGCTTCAGTATCAGTCCTTCCAATGAATATTCAGGATTGATTTCCTTTAGGATGGACTGGTTGGATCTCCTTGCAGTCCAAGGGACTCTCAAGAGTCATTGCCAACACCACAGTTCAAAAGCATCCATTCTTCAGCGCTCAGGTTTCTTTATAGTCCAACTCTCACATCCATACTTGACTACTGGAAAAACCATAGCTTTGACTAGATGGACCTTTGTTGGTAAAAGTAATGTCTCTGCCCTTTAGTATGCTGTCTAGGTTGGTCAAAGCTTTTCTTCCAAAAAGCAAGTGCTTTTAATTTCATGGCTGCAGTCACCATCTGCAGTGATTGTGGAGAAGATTTTGAGCTCTTCTTTTACATTTTCATCAATAATATTAATTGTTGAACACTTGCATGTACATTTTCTCATATTACCTCAATATGAGATATTTCTACAGGGAAGGTACTATGATTATCCCTACTTTACAGAAGGGAAAACAGATTCAGAGAGGTTTAGCCACTTTCTCAATATCACACAGCTAGTATGTGGAGGAGTCAGAATTCAAACCCAGAGTCCCAAACTCAGACCCAAATGCAGAGTCCCAAACTCAAACCCAAATGCAGAATCCAAACAACTACATTCTACTGCCACTTGAACTGCCTTTCCCTGGCGCACAAGTAATGACCTTAGCAGCTGTGGGGTTTCACCCAGGGAGTCTTTCTGCTGGGGAGGTGGAGACTGAAAAAGCTCCTCCCTCTCTGCTCTCCCTCTGTGTTCTTAGGTTAGGGGAAATCTATAAACTCATGCCTCATACAAGTTACGCTCCTGAGGAAGAGCCAGCCCCAACCTGCTTCTGATAGTCAAGATGTTTAAACTTTGAGAGAGGAAGCAAGGGCCCCATTTGAAGAGCCCACAAAAGGAAGCACCTCAGCGTGACCTAAGTCCTATTTCAGGAGACCAAACTGGGTCTTTCTTCTTTTCCACCTTCTCGCTCTGTACCCAAAACCTAGCGCAGACCACGTGTTCAGCCCTGGAAAGGAGGCACCAACCCCCCTGCCAGCCCCAATACAGAGCGATCTCGTTCCTTGTCTCATCCCTCAGTTCTCAAGCCTGTGCCGCAGGTGGGAGGGAGCACTGTCCTGCCTCCCTGAGGAGCTGGGACTCGGGGCTCCCAGGCGCCCCCGCACCACGTGCTGTGGGTGCTGCCAGCGGGAGCCGGGGCTGGTGGCTTGGCCCCCGAACTTCCCTTCCTTCCAGTTCTGACTAAAAATAGAGACGACGGCAAGGACGCAGCTAGTTCTGTCAGACAGTGTTGGGGGGGGGGGACGCCTATGCAGACACAGCTCCCTATTTCTTGGCACGTGAGGCCCAGCCCCCAATTTTCCCCATGAACACCCCCTGCCTCCCACAGTCTCCCTCTGCTGCAGCAGCCACAGGCCCAGGATCCAGGGTTTGTTGGGGGGGATCTGCTGCTTTCCCCCAAAGTCTCAGTGAACATTCTTATTGGTCTGTGACCCCAGGGAGGAGTCCAGGTCAGGACTGTGGTCTAAGGAGTAGAAGGCCTGACTTCAGGGGTTCCTCCCCCTCTTCCCTCAAGCCATGTAAGGTGTGGGGACTGGGCTGTCAGGACCCAGGCCCATTCATACCTTTCAGTACTGGAGTAACGCCCAGAAACCCAGGCAGCTAGGTCTTGGTGGTAGTGGTGGGGAAGGGGAGCAAATGCTCTAAGAATGTCTTACATTTCTCAGGGAGGATGGCTTTCAAGCCTCCAGCCTGGGGTCCCTCCTGCCTCTTGGCCTTCCAGCAGGGCCAACTCCCCCACCTCCACCACTTCAGGTGACTGAGAGAAACCAGGGCCAACTTAGTCTCCTGTTTAGCTGCTCAGTTCCTGTAGGCAGCCTGACCCAGCAGAGAGACCTGGGAGGGGTCTACAGTAGGGGGTGAGGGAGGAGCCTGGCATTCTCTGCTGTTCCCCTCTGCCACCCTCACCCCACTCCAGCTGCCCAGCCTGGAGCTCTGCTCAGGGAGAAACACGCACACACACACACACATCACCCTGGACATAGCATGAATTTATAAGCTCACACCAAGTCCTGAGGGCATGAAAAGCTAGTGCTAGGCTGGGGGCAGGCACAAAGAAGCTACCTCTCCCACCGGTCCTTGTCACCTAAAGAGATGCTGTTCTCTTGGGGACAGAGACTAAGCCTGAGACCTCATCTGATCCCCACTTCCACGACAATCCACCCGAGGCACCCAAAAGGTTCTGGATCCCAGCGGCTTCCATGGCTCATGGGGCGGAGAGAGGCGGAAGAGAGGAAGCAGTTTGCTGCTGTAGCCCCAGTGCCTGGGACAGTGCCTGGCACACAGTAGGTGCTTAGAAATATCTGGAGAGTGAGAGGATGAAAGAATAAACCCACGCACAAGATGCAGTCATGACCCAAGACAGGAAGGGGTTCATTGTTACGGCACTTTTGCACCTGGGCTGGACTAGAAAATGAGAAAGCCAAGGTCAGGCTAGTAAATTCGGTGCCTCTTCAAACCCACACTCTCTCAATATTTGTTCAATATTTTATTTATTTGGAGGAGAAGCTGTGCAGGGACTGGGCAGGAAGCCCCCCTCAACCCCCCCCCCCCACCCGCGCCTTAGCCTTAGCCTCTCTTCTGTCAATCTGAATTCAGCTTTGGCCCTAACCTCGCCAGTCCCTCCAAGCTGCACAGAAACCCTTTGGTTCTCCAGGACCCCCTCCTACGAAAGGAGTTTAACGGACAATTGTAGCTTGAGCACCCCGTGGGGATCTCACCTCAGTGCCCAACAGCTTGTCAAAGCGTTCCTGCCACCTCCACCCCCACCCCAGGCTTGTTCCTCATAAATACTCTTGGATTCACTATGTCCAGTGAAGCTTTAGCGCCCCTTAGAGATGGGTGCCCAGGCAGCTGCCAGGTGGGCTACCCTCCACTGGATCTCTTCTCCGGGTAGCTATGGAGGGGAGAGGCATGGGGGAGGTCTACTCAATGTCCTCTTCAGTTCCTTATAATCTCCTACCCCTGTACCTAGGAGGGAATGTCAGGATGAGGAGGTTGAGGGTGTGGAGGAGGCAAGCCACCCTTGCTTATAGCTCTCAGCAGGTGAGAGGGGAGTGGCCAGTAGCCAGAAGGGACTCCGGCACCCTTCCCAGGGAGCTCCAGGGCCAGACCTGCTACTTTCTGGCCCTATTCTGCAGGGCAGTGACCTGAACCCCTGAGATCCATCGAGTGCCAGCGAGCCCAAGATAAATGGTGTTAGAGCTGCTGAACTAATGCTGTCTGACTTCCATTCCCCAGGGATGCCTGTGAAAACCAGATGTCTGGCCAATGAGACCATCACCGGAGCAAAATCTTAAATACACAGTCACTCGCTTCCGTTTCCTATACTCCACTTGCACTGCCCTCCCCTGCTTTTTGATGCCAACCCCCACTTCCCACCACAGCCTGCCTGCCCCCTGCCCCTACAGCCTCCCTGAAACTGCCTTCCCAGACCCTATCCCCACGGAGGGCTTCTCCATCCTCTCCGGAGGCCCATGCCACCAGAGGAGCATGAAATGAAACCTCTGAACCTGTGCAGGTGAATAAATACTAACAACAATAACATTTACTATTAGTATTTCTTCAGCACTCACTCTGTGCCAGGCACTGGGCTACAATACTTCTTTATGTGCATTATCTCACTTATTCCTCACAGCAGCCCTGATATGGATACCATACATCATTCAGGGTAAGGCTATGTGGTCAGACAGAGTCCCAGCTTTGTTTCTTACAAGCTATGTGACTTTAGGAAAATCACTTCGCCTCTCCTAGCCTCTGTTTCCTCTTCTGTAAAATGGGAGAGATTCCCAGCGCCTACCTTACAGGGCTCCGTGAGGGTCTGAAGAACTAAAATGCTTAACACAGTGCCTGGCACATAGGCTGGCTCATGGCACTGTTAACATTATTATCTTCTTTTCAGATGAAGAAACCAGGGAGGTTAAGTCAGGTGCCAAGTCAGGGTTCTCACCAAGACCTCCCAGTCCCGTCTGACGGGCTGCAGCCTGGGGCCAGGTCAGCTGTCTCCCCCATGCCTTGACTCTGCCGGCCCCAGGGTCACAGTCCCTCTCTCTTCTGCAGAAAGGAAACTGGCACTGAACGGAGCTGGAGCGAGCCTGTGGATCCCGAGTGACAGCCAGCACCACAATGCTCTCCGGAATGTGTGCACACGCCCACCTGCCAGGCCTGGAGGAATCTAGGCTTTAGACTTGAAAGGTAATTCAATCCCCCGTGCTTCCTACCCTCCCCCGCAGCGCTGGGTGTTCACGACAGCAACGCAGACCCAGTTTCAGAGGAACCAGCCCTCAAGTGCAGAGCCCCGTGTGCGCGCGCCTTGCTCACAGGCAGCGCCCCCTGGTGGAGACACCGGCTGCCCTGCTGGAGCCACTGCCTGCCCGGCCCTTGGCACCCACTCTGGTCTTGACAACTCCCCACCTTTCCTCAGCTCCCCGCATCCGGGCTCCTTGTCCTTGTCCCTCTCCCCACTCTGGGGAAACTCCATCTCCCTGTCTTTTCTCCTACCTCCAGGCCCCAGACCCCTCCAGGTCACTTCTCATCGCAGTGGACACCCGTGACTGCCCCTATGTCTACCCCTTCACCCACACCTCTGCCCCCACCGTCTACTTGTTTCTCTCCACCCAGTGGCCCGGCTCAGCCCAGGCCCTGAGCCTGGTCCCCAGCCCTTGAGACTAGGGCAGGAAGAAGCCTGGAGCAGCTCAGAGCTTTGTTTAGCTCATAGTGAGTACTAAGCAATAAATAATTAGGGGATTAGGGCATGTGACTGCTCCAAGGATCCTGCACAGGGGGAGGGGGTTTGAGCCCCTGTACACATGCCCCTACATGCTTCTGGACCCCCATGTCTGGCCAGACTCCTCTCACCCACCTTTCCACTCCACACTGGCTCCCGCTCTGACCGTGATCCCCATTCGTTCAGCCCCAGGGCCTTCCCCACTCAATCCTGCCCCAGCTTCTTGTCCCAGCCTCACCACTGAGCAGAAAGTGCCCATTCCTCATGGTTGTGGGTGTCCCAAATCCTCCTGGCATCACAGATCCCTCAGGGGCCAGGCCAGACCTCCGTCCCCAGCCAGGCCTTGAGCACCTGGAATAAGAAATCCCCCAGAGGAATCACAGCAGGTCAAGCCCCATGCCTCTCCTGCTCCCACGTTTGGCTTCTACACTCTTTCCCCTTCCACTGACATTTTCCCTACTCTCCCCACCCACCCAGCAGGGAGTCAGTGATGCCCCTCCATGGACCTTCTCCATCCCAGCCAGTCCCCTGTCATCTTCCCCTCCAATTCCTATGAGACCCTCTCGAGTGATGAGAAGGCAGCATCCCCTCCCCCTCCCCACCCTCCACACCTCTTTGTCCAGGGATTAGAGTTCCCCTCCAGTGGCTGTGACCAGCAGAGGCCTGGGGAGGAAAGGATGTCCAGGCCCCTTGGACTGTCTCAGGTCCCCTCTGTCTGGGGTGGACCTGGGAGGGGGGAGTCCTGCCCACGGGCAGCATCCTTAGAGCTGGCTGCTGCCTAGTATCCTAGTTAGCGCTGATCCCCTTCCTCTGCATTCCCTCCCCCCCCACCCCATGGGCCTGCTTGATCATGTTCATCCCTGATCCCTCTCCTCCCCACCCCTCGCCAATGCTTTCTGGTACTTTCACCAGTTCTTGAGTTCTCGCACATACTCGACCCACACCCTCCCCCCCCCAGCACCATCCAGCAATGGGCCCGGCACAAGATATCAATTAATCACAAAAACGACAAGCAAGATCAACACTCCTATGGTGCGCTCCCCACTCCCTGCGCACAAGGGGAGGACTTTGCAAACACTCAGTGGGCACAGCAGGCCCAAGAGGTGAGGGAAGTTGTCAACCCCATCTTACAGGTGAGGAACCAGGATCTCAGAGAAAAGAGGTGAGGTCCTGGCTCACCCAGCTGGGGTGGCTGAGTTAGGAGTCTGCCTTGAAAGCCCAGCTCCTCACGAGGAGATACTGGACCCTAATGGCCGCTGATAGAGGGCTGTACTGAGGAGAGAAGGGGGCTAGGGACAGGCCAGGGCTGTGGCTGGTGGAGAGACATGGGAGGTGAGGGGGTGTCTGTCCAGAGCAGGAGGGGGTTCCAGAAAGTGGATAAGGGGATGAGAAGTGGGGGCAAAGTGTGTGAACAGTGTAGGGGTGAGCCGGGGAGGGGTGACACGTGAGGAGGGAAACAGGAGGGGAGGGGTGTGTCAGGTGTGTGTGAGAGACGGTGTGTGCAGGGGGGGTGCAGTGCTGAGGTGTGAGGGGGGATGAGGAGGTCTGGGTGAGAGGGCAGCGTGAGGATAAAGCAGGAGGTGGAGAGAGTGTCAGGTGTGTGTGGGTGTGTGAGGTGGGGGGCTGGAGGGGTGAAAAGGCAGGGGTGAAAAGGGGAGTGTCAGGTGTGAGGTGGTTGGGGGGGAAAGTGAGAAGGGTATAAAAGGTGTGAGGTCCTCCGGAGGACCTGAGCTGGGGAGAGAAGTGGATGTGGGTGGTGAGGGGAGGGCTGCATAGATCTGAGGGGCTTCGAGAGTTTGGCTCTTGTCCCTGTCAGCGTCCCCAGCTGCTGCAGCCCCGACAGACCTGGCTTCGCTGCCAGGCTCATTTCAGGGATGGGTGGAAATTTCCATTTCAGCAAAATCCATTTGTAAAGCCCTGGAGCTTTGAGCCTCGTTCTGCTCTGCCTGCCTGGCTCTGGCCTGCCCAGCCAGCCCCGCTCTCTGCCCCAGGCCTCCCTCTGCTCTACCACCCCTACAGGCAGAGGGGACTCAGGGACTCGCTCGCTGCCCACAGACTCCACCCCAGCTCCACCAGTGTAGCCTGCAGAGGAGCCCACCCTGCAGGGCATCTTGGCATATCCTGGCATGACCCAAGGTTCTGGAGGGTGTGGGGACTGGTCTCTGTCTTGCCCTCAGCTAGAGTATCATCAATACCCAGTCTGTCCCCACTGCCCTCTTTCCCAATGCTGAGGGTAATATTACAGGATTGCAGAAAGGGACAGGCTCTTCAAGATGATTCTATTCAGACCTTTTCAATTTATAAATGAAGACACAGAGGTCTAGTGAGGAAAAGGCACATGCTTGTCCAGGGCTACACAACTAGCTGGAATGCAGAGCCAGCCATTCTTCCTCAAGGAAGAATTGTAGAAACACAGTGATGCAAACGTAGGTTCCAATCCTGGCTCTGTAGGAGAGGTGTGCCTTCAACAGGTGGTTTTACTTCTCTGCGCCTGGATGTGCTCATCTACCAATGGGGCTCGTGACCATTCTCCCAGGCTAGTGTAGGGATAGTGAGAGGATCATAGCCAGATGCAGCAAGGCAGTGGTGGGTAATAAAAGCTGCTGAGCCCTCGAGTCCATGGGGCAGGCAGGAGCAGACCCCAGTTCTAGATTCTGGCCCTTTGCCTTGCTCTACACCTTCCCAAAGACCACAGAAACTGCAGGACCAGCAGATGATGTGGCCAGAGACTGGGGCTCTGGGAGGGAAGATGAGCTGCGGGCTCCTGGGGTAAAAAGTGAGGGGACCACTTAGGCCATCTCACTCAAGCCTTTGTACGAGACTTCCCTCCTCCAGCCCATGAGGAGTGGCCACTCTGGACTCAAGGAGGAGGAATGGGTCCCCTGGGTCCAAGCCAAAGGCATTGGGGGATAGGCTGAGCTCTTCAAGGACAGCTTCAAGGACAGCGGCAAGGTCTTTCTTGCTCAATTCCATATCCTGGCACAGCATGTGGCAGACACGGTACATGCCCCAGGCCTTGCCACAGCTAGCAGCAGCTTAGGACAGATCTTAGTAGCCAGCACATGGAAAGCACCAAGGGCCACCTGACCTAGCCTGCTCTCTGCCTAAGACCCACGTCCTAGGCACAGCCTGTGGCACATGATCCTGCACACACTGGAGCCAGCCTCGACTCTAGCACGTGCCCCCTCACATCCTCCAGCTGCTGCCCTCCCCCCCACCAGCCCCCACAGGAATCCCAGGGCCCATCTGCTCCACTTCCCTGAATCTCCCCTGAACATCTGGACTGCTCCCAAAATCTGGCTTCTGACTCCATCCAGAGGGAGCTGCTGAAGGAAAGAGGAGGCTCTTGGGTCCCATTAGTCCTGAGTTGGAGCCAGGGTAAGTCTCTGCCTGACGCCCCCACTCCCACCCTGCAAGCTGCCTGAAAGAATTTGTCCAATAGGACCCTGGCCCCTAGCTCCTACTTCCCCTACCCTTGGGCACCCCCTCCCCTGTAGAGCTGTAACTATCCTCTTCTCTCATGCACACATCAC
Organism: Cervus elaphus; assembly: GCF_910594005.1. NCBI lineage: Eukaryota > Metazoa > Chordata > Mammalia > Artiodactyla > Cervidae > Cervus > Cervus elaphus. Next base: position 54,145,185 of record NC_057823.1, on the reverse strand, counting down.
ACGCCCGACATAGCCTCCCTAACACCTGCCCCAGGGTCACTCCATTCTCTTGAAGAAAACGCATACTCTGAATGTATTTAATTTCACCAAACTGTACACTTAAAAATGGTTAAGATGGTAATTTTTGTGTTATGTGTAATTTATCAAGAAAATAACTTAAAACCCCAAACCATAATCTGCTCATGTGTTTAGTTTTGCACTCTTCACACAAAGGTTCCCAGAGCTTCTGAGCAAGGGCTGTGCTCCGTTCAGAACTGCACAGCCCAGAGCACAGGCTGCTCCTGCTCCTCCCCATCTTCTTGGTGGGGGAGTGGGGGCTTTTGGTCCAGAACAGCAACAATTCTAAGTCCCAGGTCCAAGTCACTCAGCATAAGAGGACCAGACTGGGAATGACTCTCACCTGTGTTCATACCTTTCCCCACCACCTCTTCCTTACCTCCATCTCACCAGCTCTTTTTGTAGGCAGCCCAAGATCTCGGTTTTAAGACAGAACCTTTCCGTGGCAGGATGCTCTCCATGGTCCTGAACCACCAGGTCATGACAGAATTACTTCCCCTTAACCTTGAGGAGTGGGTCACACTGACTCACACATCTCCAAGCCACACTGATGCAGGTAAGGAAGGAGATGATGGTGAAAGAGAGGGCAGTGGGGAATAGGGGGGCAAACAAAGGGATCAACATGGACTGCCAGAAAGAAGAAAATACGATTTTTGTTGTTCCATCTAAGAAAGGCAATCTTCCATCCAGTTACTTGAATGTGGGCCAAGACCTCCTCTCCCATCCTGTGCAAATGCCAGCTCCCATTCTCCCCTGCAACCACCTTCCAACTGTCCCACCTTCCAGTTCCTTCTCTTAACCTCTGTTTCCTGCTCGTCCCTAACTTGGGGTCCCATGTGTTGGGGGCCATCCTCAGCCCTGGCTCTAAAGACTCAGCTTCTGCTGCCTCCTCCCTGAAAGCTGAGAGAGGAGACCACTTGCCAGACTTCTCCTCCAAGAGCAGGTTAGGGGTGCAGGAGGTCTGTTAAGCATCCCTAAGAGTGGTATCCTCCATGTCCCCTCTCCTGTGCCCTCCTGAGCAGAGGGATGCCTGCAGCCAGTGGGAGGGAGGGAGGGTGAGCACTTATGGAGGGAACAAACCTGGGGAGTCCTCAGGACCGAGCCTGGAAGGAAAGAGCTGGGGAAACAGAAAAGAGTGGAAAGCAGTTTCCCATTCAGTTATGGCCGTTATCATTTATTTATTCATGTATTTTTTATTAAGGAGGAGATGTCAGTCTAATGAGCATGGAGCCCTGCTGGCTCTAAGAGGTGGACCTGGGGGTAATGGGGAACTTTCCACTCACGCAGGCTCTCTCTCCAGTGGCTAGGGACCACCCTTGGCAATGCTGAGTCCTCAGTAACATTTCCTCCATGCTGGCTTCCTGTCCATCACACTGTGTCTCTCTCCATGCCCCGGGGGGGCCCATCTGCACCCCTGAGTGGGCATTTCTCTCCTCCTCCATTCCTACAGGGTTCTATGGACACCAGAGAGGAGCCTCAGAGGACGTCACTCCCCCTTCTCTAAGAGCCCCTTCCCACACCCCACCTGGTGAGACCACACCCTCCCAGGCTCCTTCTCTGACTACAGATTCCTTGCTAGGTAGGAAAATAGCCTGGCTCTTGTCCCCAAGGCAGAAGCTACCCTAGCCTTCATCAAGGACAGAATTTAGTTTCAGCTTTCAATAAACAGCAAGTTTCAGGCCTAGCAAGTACCTCTCGGGTCTTAAAACCCAGTTCCTAAGTGGCAGCTAGCTTCAGACTTAGACTGAATCCTCAGGCCTTGGACATGGAGACAGCTACAGCCTACTTCCAGCTCTGAGGCTCTCTCTGGGAAACTAGGCTCGGACCCAGAGCAAGAACCAGCACCTATGTTAAGTCTAGCTTCAGTTCCAATCTGTATTTGCAGAACATCCTCAGACCCAACCTCCAGCCCAAAGTCCATCCCCAGGGCTTGGGACAATAAGAAAGGTGGAAGCTTTCGGAGGTGATGTCAGTAATAGACTTGGTTTGTTTGGTGAATGTGACTGGGGGGAAAGGCAGGGACCACTGGCTGTTCCTTTTGGATCAGATCACCGCTTCTTTATTACACTGGCAAAGGGTCCCCTCCTGCTTGTTGTAAGAACCTAGCCGGCCCCAGGAGTTTAGGAGAGAAGGTGGGGGGGGGTGGGCTCCAAAAGACCTCTACCTATGTGAGCACAAGGCCATAATTCCCATCAAGCTTCCCTCAATGTCCAACAAAATCTGGACCAAAGGAAGTGATTTGTACAGCAAACACCAGCACCGCCCTACTATGTGCCAGGATCTGGGAACAGGGAGAGCATCCCCAATAAGCCAGGTCTGCCTAATGGTGTGTAAGAGGGGACCAGCATAAACGTCTTAGCAGCAGCTAACTACTGAGTATGTACTTACCAAGCCCTGTATTTCACAGCATTATCTCACGGCAGCATTACAGCCATACAAGGTACACACTGTTATTGTTCCCATTTTATTTATTAAATAACACTTCATTATTACAGAAGCAATACATGTGCATTGTGGAAAATTTAAAAACACAGAAAGCAAAGAAATAAAAATAAAAACATCACATTCCTACCACTATTCACACCTTAATGTTCCTCCTTCAGATCTTTTTCTTACTTATAAGTGTCTTTCTGCCAAAATATGATCATATTATACATACAGACTGCTTCGTATCACCTTTTTTGCAGTCACCAATCTCTAACTTTCCATTTTAGTGAATAAATTTTCATCTGTTTTAATATCCAGACCATATACAAATCTCCCCAATTGCCCCCCCCCCCCCCCGCCCAAGAATTCCTTTATGGTTGGCTTATAAGAATCCAATACTGGGCCACATATGGCATCTGATCATTATGTGCATTAAATTGTTTAAGACCGTGCAGTTGCCCTTTTTTTTGGGCCACTGACTCATGAAACAGCCAAGTCAGTTTTCCTACAGAATATCCCTCCCTCCAGATGTCTGTTACTTTCTTGTGCTGGTTCCTTTCAGTGTTTCCCGTAAGCTGGAAGTTAGATCTGAAGGCTAGAATGATTCAAGTTAAATGTTTCTGGCTAGAACACATGTGAGGTGATGTCATACACTTCACTTCATACCACATCGGAAGACACATAATGTCTCATTCATCCACCATTAGAAATGCTCAGATGAACACCGGCCAATGAAAGTCATGGTTCTCTCTGCACCTTGCTTCAAGAAAATAGTGTCTGTGGGTTACTCTGGAACCAAGCAAATGCCAGTGTCCCCATCAACAGTGTCCCCCTGTAGTTTTAAATATCAATCTGCGACCCTTGTCTGATAACTTCCACTTTTAAAGATAAGAAAACTGAGACTGGGGTCGGGGAAGAGAGCCAGTCAAGCTCTCACAACTGGTAAATTTTTATCAAGTTTTTGTCCTCTTTCCCACCATACTGAACTGGGTGCACAGTAGGTACCTGGTGCACATTTAAATGCATGAAGATCTGTGGGAGAGGGGTTTCCCCTCTTTCTAGACGAGGTTGGCCAGAGGTGGAAAAGGCTCTTGGTGAGGCCCAACATGGGTATGAGAGCCAATGCCACTAATGATTGTTCCAGCAAAGCAACTTTGCACCTGTTATGAGGAAGCCCATGCTAAATGCTTTACCAATGTCAATGCCTCTGATCCACTCAAAAACCTGCCAGCTATGCACTATTACTACCCCAAGCCCCACTTTATAGATAAGGAAAATGAGGCTCAAAGAGGTACTCGCCCAAGGCCACACAGCTTGTAATCAAAAGAGCCATGATTAGTTCTTCGGACTCCAAAATCCGGGCACTTGACCACCACCCTGACCTGGCCTCCCTCCCAGGCCTGAGAGTGAAATAGTGAAATAGTGAGAGAGACTTCGCAAGACCTCACAAGACCTACTCCTTGCGAGGGCGGTACTGAGCACCCCCCTCCCAGCCTTTTATGGCCCTGGGTCAGCACCAACTGGGGCAAAGAAGTTTCCCTCTGCCTCCTCTGCCAGCCTCTCCCCACCAAGTAGCTCTCTCCATATGTGAAATGGCCAGAATCTGACCTGGTTCCGCCAGCCTTTGCACCCAGTTAATCCCTCCTAAGCTCCACTTGCCCTGCCTTCCCCCGAGCCCTCTCTAGGACTTAATGCACCCATCGGAGCCCTTCACGCTTGCACAATAACCTTCGGTTTATGAAACACTTCCCTTTTCTCACATTTAAGTAGTTGGACCCCACGATCATCCTTCAAAGGAAGCAGGAACCATGGGCTCCATTTCACAAATGCAGGCATTGAGGTTTGTTGAGATAAGTTCTGAGCCCAGAGCAGCCTCTCTCCCCGCTGACTCAGTGTATTCAGGGTGGGACGTAGGCCCCTGAGCCAGCTCAAGACCAACCCAGACGATGGAACTTCACTGCTCTTTGGAATGTGAGGCTCATGCCTGGGAGGGGCTTGTGGCCTGAGCCCCTCTGAGCTGGAGCAGGGGGCTCTGTGGTTAGTTAGCCTCCCATCCTGCAGCCCTGTTAGGGAGAAAGTCTCTGAAATGTCACCAGCGCTGAGGGCACCCTGGAAAATGTCAACAAATGCTGATCTGGGTCCCTTGGCAGAGGGTGGAGCCAGCCTTTCTCTGCAGAGGCTCCCTCCACCGGCTCCCTGTTCCCAACAGCAAAAGGAACAGACTGCCAAGGAGCTCTTAGGGTTAGTCCAGCCCAATAGTATAGATGGGGGACTGAGACCCAGGCTCATGGAGCAAGCTGGTGACTTTTTCTTTGAAAACACTGAAGATTAGTGATGAATCTTCACCCACCTCCCCACTCCCTATTTCCTTTCTTCCTCCAAGCCTGGAAACTTCACCCCATTGAGTCAAGACACCAATTTCCAGCAGCCAAGGGAGCAGAGGAGAGCTGAAGGAGCAGGTTGGGGTCACGGGTCCGGCATCAGGGGCCGCGGTCAGGAGAACAGCTTATGCCAGCTGCCACGTCGGCCTCTGCCCTTCCCACTCCCTCACTGGACTGACACCTAGACCAGGCTCTTCCTGCCATCTCCAGAATAGAGTAAATAAATGGCCTGCTGAATGGCGGGCTGTGGGCGGAGGCAGCGATGCAGTGGCCTCCACATACTCTGGGAAGCCACTGCCCTCCCCAGTTCCTGTGTGACTGGCCCTCCTGCTGTCTCTCACCTTCTCTCTGTGGGAGCCTCTCGCTCCATCACCTCGCCATCACCCTAACCAGGGAGGCTGCCTCTTGTCCCAGTCTAGGCAGTCCTACTGAGGCTCCATCAATTTGTTTTTGCCTCTACAAAGGAGCCTGCATTGCTGTCACAAGGGGTCTTCCCTGGGTCCCTGGGGAGTTTGGACCCTCTGTTTTCAGTGTCCTGTCTCTTGGCCCTCTCACAGTGGTACTGGACAGTGAGTGCTGAGTGCTCTCTGGGCTGCGTCTGTCCATCTGCAGTGAGAGCAGGAGCTGATGCAGGGAGGGCCTGTCAGTGTTTGGACTCATCCTCCAGGCCTGGCATGTCCCAGGTAAACAGAAAATAATCATTGAGGAAATAAATACTGAGGTCCTAGATCAGGCCCAGACTGTACGAAATAGTCTGTATTGCTGCCTTGAAGCACCCTGGGGTTGGTGTTCCCCACAGACTGTAAGCTCCCTGAGGGCAGAGACCATGCCTTTCTGATTCATTTGTGCATGCGTCCTTAGTGATTAACACAGCACCTGACCCACAGCAGGTACCTAATAAATCTTCACAGAAGGGAGTATGTGAGTGGGTGGATGTATAGATACATATATGGGTGGATAATCTAGGCAGGCGATTTTTATCCTCTTACTATGATGGGGAACTGAGACTCAGAAAGGATGAAGAGCAGGAGAATGCTTCCCAGATGTTAAGTGGTAGAGTAAGGATTTTAATGCAGGAAAAGCTGGCCCTGGAGGCTTGGAGCTACTGACTTGGGGTCAGTGATAAGGGTGGGGTGGAGTGCGGAGCTGAACGGTGGTGGAGCCTCTGCCCAGGAGGAACGACTTTCCTGGCATTATCCTGCCTCCAGGTGGAGAAGCAGGGAAGCCTAATTGGTTTTTCAGATCCTGGAGCTGGGTCCATAAATCACGGTTCCATTTAGGGCACAGGTGCCTTCTCTCTGGAGACACAGGTATGATTTGACACACATTCCCAGTGACATGGCGAGGCTTGCAGCCTCCACGTACAGCTGCCTGTGCCACCCTTGCCCAGAATAGAAGGTGCCGCTCAATAGGACCTGCCAGTCCTGCTGCAGTGTGTGAGGTGTGCGTGGCCCTGGGGAGGTGCAAGGTGGGGGATGGGACTCAGGAAAGGCAGTGAGCCCAGAGTGGAAGGACAGGAGAGTGGCGACAGCCCAAATAGCCTTCCTTGGGTGAATTCAATCCCATTCACCATTTATCGAGTGCCTACCTGGTGCCAGACACAGTGCTGGGTGCTGGGGCCCTAGGAGGTAGCTCAGATGAGGGAGAGAGAGAGGGAGAGACGGCTACAGAGACAGTCATCACATCACAGGTGATAAGTGCTTGAGAGGGATGTACAAAGTGCTCTGGGAGCTCAGAGCACCAGGCCATTAATTCTTCCCCTGGTGGAGAAGGATTTGGAAGACTTCATCGAGGAGGAGGAGGTTCAGCCGTGTCTGGTCGGCTCAGAGGCTGGGGAGGGAGGGTAGGGCATTGCAGGCAGAAGTGAGCATGTGCAAAGGCAGTGGGTAGGAAAGAAGAACAAGAAAACTTCTGCATGGCTGGAGCAGAGGGGATACAGAAGGAGAAACTGGACTGGGAGCCTCAGCCCAGAATTTACAAGGCCATGAATAGTCCTACTAGAGAATTTGGACTTGATCCAGTCGTGGGCAAAGGGGAGCCATTGAGGAATTTTAAGCAGGGGTGTGACAGGACCAGATTTGTGTTTAGAAAGCCTTCTCTGGGAGAGATGGAATGAACCAGGACTGTGGCCAAGGGGCAGAGAGAAAGGAACGAATTCTGGGGACATTTTGGAAGGAAAACGGACAGGACTATTTCCTCCTAATTATTTTGGACCTTCTTGCCTTTCTACCCAGGCTCTGTGCTCCCCTGGGAAGGGAGCTGCTTCCTCCTTTCTCTGCCTGATGCAGGCTTCTGCATTCACAGAGCTGAATTACAAGGTCTGATTGACTGACGAGAACAGAGCTCCCGGTGGGCGGGGAGTCTTGCTCTGAGGATGTGCTGGTGACTTCTCTCCAACTCAGTTCGCAAGCCCCAGAGCAGGGCAAAGCTTAGCCTGGGCCTGCTCCACAGGCCCACCTGGCCCTCCCCACCCTCCCTTTCCTTCTCTCTTTCTTCTCCTCCCTCCTCCTCCTCCCCAGAGCCCAAGCTTTCTTGCTGGGAGGCTCTCAGAGCCAGCAGAGCTGTGGATGAAATGGTTCGGTGGCTCCAGCCCAGCTGCAACCATGGCAACCAGGCTGCCTGCCAGACCCACTGTCAGGAGCAGACCCAGCTTTCCTGCTCTAGAACTACAATTCCCAGAATGCAAAGCACCTTGGGGCTCTGAGAGAAACCCAGCTCCAAATGGATATAGAGCCAGAGCCTTCCAGCTTGGAAGAGGACACATATGGGCACCCCTAAGGGAATATGGTACAGAATGTGGGAATCTAGGGAGCAGAGGGCAGGAGATACTTCTGGGGGGGAGGCCTGGGAACTGCTTCTGATGGTGGCCCAGTGGACATCCCAGGAGGTCAATGGTTACAAGAAGGTACAGGAGCTCAGGATGGATACTAGTCCTGGTTTTGCCACCCAACCTGTGGTGTGGCTTGAAGCCTTTCAGGAACTGTCCACTATTCTCAGTCTCCACCTGCACCTTCCTGGTTTGAGCCCAGATGGCTGCAACACTTACTGGTCTCTTTGCCTCTGCTTGAGCCCCTCCCTTTCTTCTTCAACTGAAGCCTGATGACCTTTTCAAAATTCAATTCTGATTATATCACTGCTGCCTAAGCCCACCCCCCTGCTGTTTCAACTCTTCAGTGTTTAAACCCTTTGCTCTTAGGTGAAGAAATAAATTCCCTACCTCACCTGACAAGGCCCTGCATGATCTGGCTTCTGTCAGCTTTCCAGCCTCCCCATTCACCCCACACACTTCGGACCGTCTGGATTTTTAGTTTTGTATAGAAGCCATGCTCCTTCCTGCCTCAGGGCCTTTGCACATGCTATTCTAGCTCTTCACACACTCTTCACTCCATGGTTGCTCTATACAACTTTCTGTATATCAGAGAAATAGCATCCTCTCAGGAAGCTTTCCTGACCTCCTGAACTTGACCAAATCCCCCTTTTATGTACTCTCGTTGGCACTATGAGCCTCTAAAACACCTGTCATGGTTGCAGTTTTACAACAACTTGTATGATAGTACTTGACAACTATCCATGTCACCACTGGATTGCAGCTTCTGTGAGAAGAGAGAGTGCCTTTCTGCGTGCCTCTGCATCCTCAGAGTCTAGCATGATGCCTCATGCTCAGGAACCATTCACTGAAATAAATGACCCTGTCTAAGCCATAGGCTTCCTGACTGACTGCCCGCCACATGCCAGGCACCATGGATGGTACCAGAGATACACCAGAGAACAAGACACCAGGTGTGGACCCTCCTGCCATGGAGCTCACAATCTAATGAGGAAGATAGACACTGAAAATGTAGTGACCAGAGGGCTGAGTCTTGCAAACGGTGAACAATATATGGCTGTGGTAGCACAGAGCCAGAGGATCTGGAAAGATCCACCAAGGAAGACAAGTAGGAGTTACCAGATAAATGGGGTGAAAGAGTATAAAACAGCATTGTTGGCAGAGGGGGAAGCATGAGTGAGGGTGCTACTGAGGCAGGAGAGAGCAGGCAGGGTTTGAGGCATGAAGGAAGCCAGAGCTGCTGGAGCACAGAGGGGATGGGAGGTGGTGTTAGCTTTGTCTATGTGCTTTGATTTTACTGGGCAGAAGTGGCATCACATGAGCTATCTTTTGAAACCAGCTGGCCCTTGTCTTCCATCCTGCTCCCCCCATTCCAGGCCCAGATGGAGGTCCAGCATGAACATATCCAGGATGTCTCACTTCTCACGTGCACTGTCCTTCACCTCTGAGCACCCACTACTGTATTTCAGGTGTCTTGTTCAGGCCTTGCCTGTGTCTTGTATGATGGGGCTGTGGCATCTGGGGGATGTGAGGGTGTTTGTGTGTGTGTGATTGTGTGTGGAGGAGGGTATGTGCTGGGGGAGCAGTCAATCAATCCTGGAGCATACATTGTTGATCAGTCTGGGGTGGGGGTGCCTGAAGAGGTGGAGAGGCTGACCTGGGGCTCAGGGGTGCCCACACAGCTTGCCTGGGAAATGAGGCATGACTTACCACTGCAGAGACGTCCATGGGTGGGGAGCAGGGGCCCCTAGGCATGGGGCAGAGAGGGCTCTTTCTCCTCTTCACATCTGTTGCTGTCCTCCTCTTCCTTTAGGGCACTGGGTCAGGTGGGGGAACTGACCCTAGCTGACTGAGCCTTCCCTTTCCTTCCACTGAATTTGGGTGCTCCTTCCCAAGTAGTTCCCAGTATGTGTGTAAAATGAGGTGCCACATGGCTGGAAATAATTGGTATTGGGTTCTTCATTTCACTGTAGGTATTCCAACCACTACTCTTCCAACACATAGTCAGACATGCACTGAGAAGCCAAGATCTCTGGTTCTGTTCAGATCTCCCTGGAGCCCACCCATTCCCCAAAACAGTGTTTTTCATATTCTGAACTTCAGACACACTGCATCAGAATCATGTGAAAGGCCTGTGAAGATGCAGGTTTCCAGGGAGCTCTGATCAAGTGTTTTATGGACCACATTTTATTTATTTATGATTATTTATTTATTTACTTTTGGTTGCACTGGGTCTTTGTTGCTGCGTAGAATTTTCTCTCGTTGTGGCGAACAGGGGCTCCTCTCTAGCTGTGGTACACAGGTTTCTCATTGTAGTGGTTTCTCTTGTTGTGGAGCATGGGCTGTAGGTATGTGGACTTGGTAGTTGTGGCACATGGGCTTAGTTGTCCCAGAGCATATGGGATACTCCTGGACCAGGAATTTAACCCTCATCCCTTGCACTGGCAGGTGAATTCTTAACCACTGGACCACCAGGGAAGACCACACTTTTAAAAGCTCTGTCTTGGACGTTACTTAATTCTGTCCACAGAACTGCCAAAGTATTCAGCCAGTGAAGGCATCCTTGGTGATTCAACCCTGGACCCTGGACTCTTCCGTTCACAGCCAGACCTCTGCCAGAAGGGCAAGCCATCCCTGCCCCCTTCAGACCTGCACATCATGTAGTCAATAAACATGCACTGAGGACCTACTGTGTGCTAGGTGCCGGAGTCCTGACAAGAACATGGTGGCCATGATCCTGACCCTCACTGGTATTCTAATTTAGGAGTGAGGACAATTATTATGGAAGTAAATAAATAAACAAGCAAGATAAAAGTGGTAAGAGCTATGAAGATAATAAAATAGAGTTATCTTAAATGAAATAAAGTAGAGTTACCTAAAAAAAAATTTCCCAAAGAATCAGCTTAATTTAGGGAAGGTGGCTACCTTGGTGCTTGTGGAGAATAAGGTTCTGGAAATGAAAGAAAAAACCCTTCCTTTCCCTTTGCTCCTGTGTTTGTCCCTCTTCTTTCTTTCTTTTCTTTATCTCAGCCTGGCTCTTTGTTTTTCTGGTTAAACTCCCTCTTTGTCTTGTTTCTTCTCTCCTCCTGTTTCCCTCCCTCCCTCTCCCTTTGCCTCCCTCTGCTTCCCACCCTCCTCCCTCTCTTCTGCTGCCTCCAGAGAAACAGAAGAAACCAGATCCCTTTGCCTCTCAAGCTAGCCAGCAATAATGAGCCATGGGCTTGCTCAGCAGCTGGACCTGAGAGCAAGACTAGAGGAGGAGAGCGAGGAGGTCAGGGGGAGCTGGAGGGATGGAACAGGGAGGGTCCTTGGGAGGGTGAAGACACGCAGAGGGGCTGGAGGTGGCTGCCGAGCCAGGTAATCTAATCAGGGGGATGAGTCATAAAGATCACTCTCTCCTGTGCATGGACTGGCCTAGGAAATCACATTAATTTGAAGAGGGTGTAAAATCCACCGAGAATTCCCCCTCTCCACCACACACATGAAGATAAACTGTCTTCAGCTTCCAATATGATCTTACAACAGCTTGTCAGTGACAAAACAGCCTCAAATCCTCCCATTTATCAAACGGCCAATCCTGTTAGCAGCTTAAAAGAGACATAATTACCTGCGGCCTTTTGTGTGATTCTTTATACTAATGCCGATTCCTTCTTCCTGGCAGAGTTCCAGAATGTGAGCTCAGAATTCATTCCTGGTGGCTGGGGAGATCATCAGAGATGTTAAAGTTGGGGACAAGAGGAGATGGTTAAGGTGAGCAGTTCCGCACTGTGGGTGAGTCTTGGGCTGGTATACAAGTCAGCACCATGGACAGGGCTGGGGCTGGGAGCCTGGGAGAGGCAACCTGAATGGTGGGGTGCAGAGCCAAGCCCAACTCATATGGACAAAGCAAGGGTGCACCAGGGGCCTGGCAGGCATCTCAAGGGCTAGGTTCCAGCTGCCTTTATAAAGAACGCAGTGGAGCCTCAGTCCATGGTGCATCACCACTGATAGTAGGGACAGTGTGGAACATGGCTTGGCCTCTAGATCAGCAAGTCGTGTAGAGTTTTCTCCACCCCCAGGCAGAGCCAGGAGTCCCTTCTCTTTACTTTAGGATGGCTGACAAGTTTTGAGTTTTCATGACTTCAGAATCTGCCATGCTGCTACTAGGGAGAGTAATAATACTGGTTAATAAAAGCTAACATTTATTGAATGCTTGCTATGGGCAAGGCCCTAAGTTATTTAAAGATATGATCTTAACTAATATAAACTTCATTCAAATCTATTATATGATCCCATTTTATAGATGAAAACGGGGTGAGGCTAAGTGACATGTCCAAGGTCACTCAGAGCAGATTTAGATTTGTGGTCTGTGAGCTGGGCTGTCTCCAAGGCAGCCTCTGGCTGTGATGTGAGGTCAGTTCTGCAGCTCTGATTTGGTCTCTCTCCCTCTCTGCACTTCTTGCTATTCCTCAGGAAGCTCAATCAAGGCTAATCTCTGCTCTCACAGCTTTGGAGAGAAGGATGGGAGAACCGCATGATGTGACCTTTCCCTCCATGAGAAATAAGACACCCTGGAAACCAGCCTCTCTCTAGCCAGAGCTGCTCTACAAATGTATTTTCATTCCCCTAGCCCCTCCCTCTCTCTGCTGGCCCCAGGTTCCTCCCCTCCAGCCTCTGTACGAGGCCACCTCACCCCTCTTCTACTTCCCACTGCTGAGCTCCTATTGCTACTAGCTTTCCCCCACTCCTTTCCATTTTCCAGTAGGTCCACAGGAATACTCTCCTGGGAGGAAACCATCAGAGTCCATTTGGAAGCCAGATAAAGAGGTAGACAGTGAGACAGACAGCAAGAGACAGACAAAAGACAAACTGAAAATGAATTTTGAAGCACAGTTGAGTTAATGATGGTGGTCAAGTCCTGTTGAGAGACAAGGCCAGGATTAGCTATCTGGGACTATCTCACAGCATTTCTAGAACTCCGAGTTAACTCTGCTGGCTCCCTCTGCCCACTAGCCCTCCATCCTCACCACTCTCCTGCCCTGGGCTGCCTCCCAAACTAGCATCCTTTCTCCCACCCCACCCAGCCTCAGGGCATTCATCACTTGGGTTAGTGATTTATCAAAGTCTGTGACAGTCGCTGCTTGGCAAAAATCAATCTGTGAAGAATGGGACCAACCCAGGGCCCCCTGTTCTCCTGAGCCCCCACCATCAATCTGCCCCAAAGAAACTCAATGGTTCCAACATCAGCATTGTGTCCCCTGACCTCACCCTCACTCCAGCATCGGGTGGGTCTCTGGATCCCTTCCTCTTTTTAGAGAGAAGGAAGAGAGGGAAGGATGACAGAGAGAGAAAGAGAGAGAGGTGAATTAATGCCTTCTCTTAGATGTTTATTTTGTTGTTTTTAAGTGAGAAAGTCCCAGCTCTATTAAATGCAATCAATACTTGGCCCAAGAGAAGCTTCCCTTCTCTGAGACATTTGAAATCTGGTCAAATCATTTTGCCACAATACAAAGTAATTTATCAATTTCAAAACCCTTCTAATCAGTAGAGGCTATGGAGTCCCCATTCCTGCCTGCCATCTTCTGCTGCAGGACACACACACACACACACACACACACACACACACACACAGCTGTGCGCAAACTCCTTCACCCTCCCTCCCACTTCCCAAGGACTGCAGAATGTCTTCCCCTGAGCTCAGCCCCCAGGCTGAGTGCCATCCTCACTGTCCCAGCCCAGCCCATGTGCCCCTGGCCCAGAGGTTGTGGAGCCCCTGTAGGTCTGCAACATTCAGCCTTGGGGAAGTGGAGGGGGCATGGGCCCAGGGACAGTGTGCTGCTGAGTGTACTTTTCACCCATTGAAACAACTGGGCAGGGGCCATTTATGTTCACAGACAGATCCCAGAACTGCAGCCAGGATGCTAGAAGGGGCTCAGAGACACCAAAGTCATCCCCCAGGCCCTAGTCTCCCAGGGGCGAGCAGGATCAGCTGGCTGGAGAGGGGTTTGCTGGCTGAACCTGGGGATGATGTCACAATTCTCTCCTGCCTCTAAAGCTGCTATTTTTTGCCCTCGAGGACAGCCTGTGTCTAAAGGGAGATTACCACAGCAGCGAAATCTCCTTGCAACTCACTTGCCCGCTCCCAGAAAGAGTCGCTGGAGCCTTTGCTCCTCCATGAGGTGGGATTCTCAGCGAGCCCAGTGCGGTGGCCAATAGACCACTGACATGTGGGGAAGGGCCACTCCTTGAATGGCTGATTCTAATGCTCTCCCTACAATGGACTCTGCATATTTCTCCCTCAGAGTAACTGAGGAAAGTGACTTAGTGTACCAGAGGCCATCCCACAAGGGAATTCAGGAACATAGATGGCATAGGAGCTTTCTGAGACCTCAACCCTCAGAACAGTCAATCTGGGGGCCTTACCTTGACCTTCAAGGCCCTGCCAGGAGGCCGAACCTCAAACCTCCAACAATCCTATGAAAGCGTGCTTTGTCCTCCGTAAATGTGTGTGCAGCCAATGACTGTGTGGTTCTCTCAGTGTGGCTCTGCTCCCTGCTTTGTGCATTCTCCCCTTCAAATCCACCACACTTCCTCTAGGGCTAGGTCCAAGGATTCTGCAAATCTTGGGAGCCCTCATAGTTCTTCCCCCAGGGCTCTGTACAAAGTAATATTAAATGAGAGTGAGCACAGTGCCCTACAGTTTATGAGGTATTTTAATAGTAACTTTCTATTCTGCAATAAGGCTGGAGGGCAGGTACTATCCTATTTTTTACTTAGAGAAACCAAGGTTCAGAGAGGTGAAGTCACGTGTTCCATATCACACAGAAAGTAGGTGCTAAACCAGGGTTGCCAATCCAAGCTCTCTGAATTCAAATCCTAAAATCTTTCCACAGCGTTCACTCATTCATTTATCATATAAATATTGAGCCTTCTTCTTAAGTCAAAAGCTTTCTTCATGGCAATCTTAAATTAGGTGCCTTATCTCATATCTATAGACTGGGAAATAGAGACTCCATGGTGAAGTGATTTGCCCAGGTAGCTCAGTGTAAGTATGAGATGGAAGTAGATTAAACCCAAGTCTTTGGAGCTCAAATCTGGAGTCTTTCCCATTGCACCATACAAAATTTTCATGGCCATGCAGCATATCAAAGAGATATCAGTGTAAAAGGGCCATGCCTCTCCGCCATCCTGTTGACCATCTGAGGGCAGCTGCTCCAGTCCTAGCCCCCAGCCGTGACTGCATGTGGAATTATGAACATCATTTCCCTGGGAATTTAAGAAGAACATAGGAGTAGGGCAGCAAGGGCCATACTAGCTGGAGGTGGCCAGGTAGAGTAGAGAGGCTTGTAGATCTAGGACTGAACCTTGCTGGGAGTCAGGTAGAAAGAGACTCAATGAGGAGGCAACTGGGAAAGCAACTGACTTCTGGGAAGTATACTGCTCATTACAGTCCTGGATTCCTAGAGCCGAGCATGGCCCAAGTCTCTTCCAGGAGGCTGCAGTACCACCCGCTCCTCACTTACCCCCACTGCTTCCCACCTTGATGGATGAAAGCGCCTCTGCAAATCAGAAAAATAATTAATGTGCTACTCCCAGACCCTGCTGCCTACGAGATGTGGGAGCTTTTCAGGGTTAACCCGAGAACTCAGAGGAATCAATCCCCTGAATAACAACCCAAAGCAGCCTGGTGGGGGTGGAATTACATTTCCTACAGGGTATTCTCGATGTCGCCTCTCATCACCATAATATTTACATCAAATGCAAAAGGCCTCCTCGGAATAGAGCCCTGAGGTTGTAAATGCCAAATCCAAGAATGTCAGCAAATGCAAAAGATCAGGTTCTTTGAGCAGCAGTCTCTTCCTCCCTGCCAGGCAATGCCTGTCACAAACCCCCCAGGGGAGGTGAATGGGCTCCTGAACAGCTCTGAACCTCACCCGAGATCTGGAATGACTGGGAGCATGAAGGGACCCCAAGGGCACCCATCTCTGGTCCTGGGATGCCAGGCAGCCTCGTCCCTTCCACCTGGCTTTACACAAAGTCTGAGGACTCCCTCTGCAGAGAGGATACCTCATGGGCAGACAGGCGACCTCTCTTCTATGAAGCCCAGAGTTTCAGTGATCAGGCCTCAGTATGGTCCACAATCCAGTTCTCTGTCCAGTGTGCCCCTCCTTTCTCTAGCTCCACCCCTGGGGCCTAGGAAAGTTTTCTGAGGCCGGTTGTTCATCGAACATTTATTGAGCACTTACTAAGCACCAGGCCCTGGGAATACAATGGTGAACAGCCTGCACAGTGATGTTCTCGAGTTCAATATTGTTCAATAAATACTTTCAGATGCTATTAAGTACTGTGAAGTAAACAAAATCGGGGTGAAGGGATAGAGAGGAAAGGATAGGCTCACTGTTGCCTGGGTAGTTGGGGAAGGCCTCTCCAGAGAGGTGGCACTTGACCAAAAGAATGAGAAGGAGGCACTCGTGAAGATCTGGGGGGAAAGTGTTCTAAACGGGAGGAATAGCAGGAGTCTCGAGAAGAGAATGAGCACCTGTGAGAGAGGAACAGAGATCAGGCCGGCAGCTGGGCAGAGTGAGTTGATGGCGGTGGAGTGCAGGTGAGGGGATGAGATGAGATGTGCAGGGTCTGAGCAACCACAGAAAGGAAATGGGTCTCTCTCTCTCTCTTTTTTTTTTCCCAGAAAATGAATTTTATGCTGGAGACACTGGGAATCTGTGGGAATGACTTAGGTAGGGGGATGACAGTATCTACTGTACCTTTTTAAGTTTTGCTCAGATTATAAAAGTCTCAGTCTAGTTTTGACTTCCCAACTTACTCACTGTGTGATCTTGGGCCCAGTGCCTGAATTATGAAACCTCAGTTTCCTTAAGAACTTCTTGGGGAGTCAGAAAGATGACATGAGTGAACGTGCTTAGTGTGTCTAATTCAGGCCATGGTGTCCCTAGGCACACAATTAATGCCCCACATTGTGTCTCTCCCACTCTGTATGTCCCCCATCTGCAGCCTGGGCCCCATCTCTCCCCAGGTGTCATAACTAAGTGCACCCAGGGCCTAGCTAAGGGCACAGAGCAGGGGGCGGGGCCCTGTCCACTGGCATCAGGACTGGCTGAGGTGGCCCCAGTGTTCCTTCACTTGGTGCCCCCGTATTGAGGTCCCCACCCCTTGGGCTGCAAGTGATCAGACTGCCTGGGACTCCCAGGGGCCGCCAGTGGAGTGACCAGGATGCTTGGGCACATTTGCATGCAGACACTCTGCATTTCCATGCATTTCCATGTCATTTGCCACACCAGTAGGGCAGACACAGCATCCAAGGGAAAGGTTATCACTTCCACCCAAGGTTGTGCTCCTCTACACTCATTTGCATTCCTCCCCAAGTCATTTGCACCAGAAGTTGCCTGGAGAGTAGTGGGAAGGGGTGGAAACAACTGGAGGGAGCAGATTATAAAGGAATTTGTCAGGCTGTCTGGAAATTCAACCAGGGCTGAGAGCAGATGGGTGACCCCCACTTCTTCCTGGAGCTGGCCTCACTCTGCAGCCTGCTCCCAAGTAGGGAGGAGGAGGCAGTTCTGAGAGAGAATCGCCCTCAGCAGGGTCCACATGTCTGCTTGACTCTCCTCAAGGATAAGCTGCTTATCCTCCCTCCCTCCCTACACTGGGCTCCTCAGAAAGGATATGATGAGGTTAATTAATCGCTCCTAGAAAGTTGTTTGGAAAGAAGCTACTTAGAAAGAAGGGACAAGAGAGCCATCACATATGGGAGCCAGTGGGTCCTTGACACAGTACTAGCAATGAAATCCTGCCGGACGCAATAGGAGAACAGAGTGGGTGTTGTGATGGTGGAGGTAGGCACAGGAAAGGAGTGGCGCAGCAGACGAAAGGGATGTGAGAGGCCTCAGAGAACAGCCTCAGGGAAGCCTCCAACCCTAGAATGTTTGGGGAGCTCACAGCAGGAAGGAAGTTTGGTTGGGCAGGGATGGCAAAGCCCAGCATGACTCAGCCCAGTGCCTCAGGCAGGGTGGAAAAGGAACACAATGCAGGCCAAGACACTTCCTCTCCCTCCTCCCCTCAACTCTAGTTACCCATGAGGGGTGTTCCTTCTCCCTATCCAACTTCTTAGAAACTTCTGTAGCCCCAAGGAGGCCCCCAACTCTATCTTGAACCTTACATGTAGGGCCACTGTACTTAGGATCTCCATCTAGGGGTGTTAACACAGGGCAGACAGGAAACAAGCAGAGGAAGCTGGTGTTGCAAGAACCCTGAGGGTACTGACCAAGGTCCTGAACAGCCCCAATTCCTTCTGCAGAACATTCACAGCTCTCCCTAAGCACCCTCTCCCTCCACCCCCACCCACACATCTACTGGGCTGCACTTCCAAGGCTTCACTCTAAATGTGAGCCGTCGAAGGGCTGCTTATTCAAACAGCTGATGTCAGGGAGCTCCTCTATGTTACAAACCTCCTGCCGAAAGCAGCCGCCTCCACCCCTCCCTGCTTGTCCCTGACACTGGCCCCGTCTGTTCTGGCAGCCCAGTCAAGGACAGCCCCTTGTGTTCTGACCATGGCAGCAGCTGGCGGGGCCTCAGGCTGCACTTGACATCCTGATCCAACCATATTCTCAGAGAGGAAGCAGGCTGAGAGTTCCGCATGCTTGCACACACCTGCACATACCAGGCACACACTCACAGCCTCAATGTCAGCCTAGACTCAAGAAATGGTTCTTAGATTTCCTGGGTCAGAGATCCTCTGGCTGTGATGAAAGCCACCCTAGACGCCTCTCTCTAGACAAATACACACATACACCACCTTTTGCATGTACTATCAGGAGGGTCTGGAATAGGGGTAGGCTTTCCCCTGATTCCTGATGTTAGCAGCAATCCTTGTCCAGTGCTTGGAGTTCCCCTGAGAAGATGTTTTCCAGGCAGACGGAGATTTGGCAGAATCACAGGGTGCCCTTTCATAGGTTGAATCTTGTGGAATCTCCAGGAGTAGTGCCAATGGGGCTGGGAAGGAATCCGAACCATCTCCAATGCCACCTCCAGCTCTCAGACTGGAGGACTTAGCACTTCTGTCCCACACATGCCCTTTGCTAATCAGTGAAGTCCAGGTACCATCCTCCCTCCCTTCGGAGGTTCTTTTCAAACCAGGACAAGTAAGCTCTGAGCTGATGGTGTCATCGCACCTTTTGACCAGGGTTTTGCCATCCACAGCGTAGTCAAGAAACCTGGACTCTGCATAGCGTCAGAACTTCTTCTGACCAGGCACAAACTCACTGCCTTGGGTTCAGTGCAAACCTGCAGACCACCCACACACAGGCACTGATGTGCAAAGCAAACACACAGATTGTACAAGAGTGTGGAAAAACACACAAACCACAAAAGTTGGAGGAAACATGTAAAACTCCACAAAGCACATACGTGAACACACTAACTATTCCTATACACACAACCACATCCATATGTGTGCAAACCATATGTGCACACATACATGGTCTCATGTGTAATCTCCCAGTCCCACCTCCCAGGGAACATTTCAGCCTTACTGAACTTTCTGTGTCTCCCTGCCATGCTTTTGTGCAGTTTGTTCCTTGCAATGGAATCACTCTTCCCTCCTTTTCCTCACCTGGTAGATTCCTTGTTGGCCTAGTAAACCATCTGATTAACTCTTTCCAAGGGATTCCATAGCAAAGCACCACATGCTCGGTGACTCATAAAAACAAAAATTTATTCTCTTATAGTTCTGGAGGTCAGAGGTCTGAAATTAAGGTGTTGGCAGGGGTGGTTCCTTTTTGGGAACTCTGAGAGAGAATCTGTTCACACCTCTCTCCTGGCTTCTGGTGGTTGCAATCCTTGGCATCCTTTGACTTGTAGACACATCACCCCAGTTTCTGCCTCTGTAGTCACACTGTGTTCTTCCCACATCTGTGTCCACATTTCCCTCTTCTG
Source organism: Cervus elaphus (assembly GCF_910594005.1). Lineage (NCBI taxonomy): Eukaryota > Metazoa > Chordata > Mammalia > Artiodactyla > Cervidae > Cervus > Cervus elaphus. Next base: position 54,125,565 of record NC_057823.1, on the reverse strand, counting down.
ATGAGAACAGCAGTCATGGGTTGAGGGCCTATTACAATCCAGTCTGACCTCATCTTAGTTTGATGACATCAACAAGGACTCAGTTTACAAATCAGGTCACACCCACAGGAACTGGGAGTTAGGACTTGAGCATATCTTTTGGGGGATGCAATTCAACCCTCAACAGACTCTAAGTCTTAGCCAATTTTTCCCTTTCTCTGTGAGTCCTTCCCTGACCTGTCTCCCTGGACCTATATCCCTAGACTGGCACCTCTGCCATGTGCTCCCCTATCATGACACTTAGCTCATATTTTGGTATTGCTTCTTTAATGATCTTGCTTCCCAGCTCCGAGGGCCTGGGGCAGTCTATTTCTGTACTCCCCGTTGTAACCCTAGGACCTGGCATAGTGCCCAGCTGCGGCAGGGTCTCAGTAATGCTTGTTGAATGAATTAAACCATGCATACATGTAGTACATATATGAGAAACATATTTATGTGCATGAACACACACTCTACATATGTACACAGACATGTAAATCAAGCATACACAAAAACACATGAAAACTATACACACACACACACACAAATCCAGCAGGTTCCAATTAGCCAACCACTAATGGCAGAGTTCCAAAAGAATCTAACCCTTCTCTAGTGCACTGGGAGAGGCAAAAAGGGGTCAACTATGGTCTCCCATCCTCAAGGGACTGACAGGATAATTAGAAAAACAAGACCAATATGTGATGAGAGGTACGATAGAATTTAGTTCTGTTTTGTGAACTAAGAGGACTCAGAGGAAGGAGCTCTTGCTGTGGGCTAGAGGAGTCAAGGGAGGCTCCCTGGGGGAGGTGGAGGCTGAGCAGCCCTCCAGTGTGGACAGGATTTAGACAGAGAAGGGAGACGGGAGAGGAAATGAGAGCACGGGAGGGGACACGGCATGTGTAAAGGCCCAGGGGCCTGTGCAAGGGATCAATCTGAGGGGAGGAACCTGCCCTGTTGGGTTGGAATATGGAAGGGATACCCAGATGCCAGTGGCCCCATGCCAGGCCCCTCCAGTTTGCATGGCACCAGTCTCTTCCTGCCAGGTGCAGGTTGTAATTTCACTAGAGTCTTGTGACCCAGACCTCAGGGGGCTCAGGGTAGGCAGGGATGTGCTGAGTGCACCCCAAGCCATGGGAACACAGAAGCAGCCCCTGGCAGGGGGCTCCTCTCCTTGCTAAGAAGCTGAGGGTAGTGGCAGCGCCTGCTGGAAGGGCAGAGTCAAGCTCAATCACTGGTCCCTCCTCCCACTCCTTCCCTGGGAGAGGTAAGTGACAAGCTGGCAGAAAGCTTCCATGACACCTTTGTTGGCAAAGCAGCCCCTGTCAACCACCAGAGACAGGGTGGGGGTGGTGGCCAATGGGTAAAACGAAATGGTGTCTCTTGCTCTCAAACCTCCTTCCCAGTCTTTGAGGCCTGGCACCCAAGGTCCCCTGAGGAAATGGCCAGGCAGCAGGGAGGGGAGGCTTAGCTGGGGAGGGGATGGGGGAGCAGTGCCTGCCCTCCCCAGGGTCGGTGGGGAGCCCATCTGGGTCCTGAGAGAAATGACCATTTGTTCTCTCACCCTGCAGAGACGGAAAAGGATTGAGTCTGAAGCTGGAGAAGCAAATATTGCATAAAATGTTATGGAAAAACCCAAAGGGACTCCCTGGCCAACTCAGTACAAGGCCTCTGTCACCCCACAGGCCCCGTCCCTCACCCTCCATCTCCTAGGGATGTGAGGTCAGAAAGCAGCTGTTATCACAAGAGTTTGGAGAATCCACTAAGAATAAAGTGGAGACCATCAGGAAGAGGAGAGGGGCTGAGAGCTCAAGGGTGGGAAATGTGGCCCGAGCACCTTCCAGTGGTAGACACCTGTCCCTTCAGGTCCTGCTCAGAAAGGTCCCCCGAGGGAAGGAGGAGACAGTGGGACAAGCTCTGTGTTTGGAAGGTGCAGTGATTTCTTGAACCTCTAGGATAGGGTTCTGGAAAACATTCCCCTGTGGCAGCTGGGTGAGTCACTGGCGAGCAGTTGGGCAGGCAGGTGGAGCTGGAGCCAGGAGCAAGGGAGGGATGAACACTCCTGGGCTCCTGGGTATCATCTGCGGCTGCTTGCTCTGCAGTGACCTGGGACTGACTCCTGCAGGAAGCAGGCGTCTGGTGTGGATCGCCCAGCCCACACAAGGGCTGGAATGAGAGCATGATCACCCCGATGGATGGATGGCCAGGCGAGCAGGCTCCATGGAGAGAGAAAGGCCAGAGGAAGCCCACGATGGGACGAAAAGGACAGATGGAGGGGATGGCACTGGGGTCCAGAGGACAAGAGAGGGAAGTTTGAAGGGCCAAGCAGTCAGGAGAAAGCTGCGGCAAGCCAACACAGGGCCAGCGCCCCGGCCAGCTCCCTGGCCACAGTTCTCAGGGGTCCCTCAGGTGTGCCCATCTGGGAGCCCAGTGACAGCCTCATAAAGGGGCAACCAGGTCTTCCTTGGCAGCCCCCTGTCCAGTTTTCACCAGGACTCAGTTTGCTAACTTGATTCTCTCGTTTACCCCACCGCCGGCACAGATCACGGCCAACTAGGGATTAAGAGGCCACATTTCTGGCTTGCCTGAAGGTGGAGTAGGGTACTCAGAACCCTGGCTCACTGAGCCCCTAGAAGGACTCTCCTCAGAGTTCCTCACAAGCCCAGGGATGTCAGAGCCCACCGCTCCCTTCTCCCCCGCTTCGCAAGAACAATCTCCAAGTCTCCACCCGGACCGGAGGGGGAGGGGCAAAGGCCGACCCAGATGGCGCCTTCTCTCCTCTGGCTCTTGGTCTGGCCCCTGCCCTGCCGTGGCCGCGGGGCCCCACACGCCTCTGTGAAACCCCATTTCCTCCCCATTTAATGACACAGTCTCTCCCTCAGACTCTGACTTCCGCCCCACATCCTGAACGTTTCTAGGCCAGAACCCCTAGCCGGCGGGAATCACAGATTCCAGCCGGCCTGTAGCGAGCAGGGAGGAACGCTAATTGATATTAACAGAGACCAGGCCAGCAGCTCACAAAAGAGCCTCTCTTCCTGACCAGAGCCACGCCTGGGGCACAGCCAGCTTCTGGTGTCTGCTCATGGGAGGAGGGGGGCCCCTTTGGGTGGAGAGGAACAAAGCGGGAGCATCCTGCTGGGACCCTCCTCTTGGAGCTCATGGACATTCAGCGAGGGGCCAGTCCTGCTCACTGACCCTTGATACACGTCCTTCGGTTGCACAGAGCATACCAGGGACCTTGTCCCATCAAAGCCCACCCTGTAGGCTCATTTAAATGTAATCTCATCTGGCACAAAAAGCTCTGAAGTCAGAATGCGCACATGCATATTCTAGACCACACTTAGCGAGTGTGACCTTGGAGCCAAAAAAAAAAGCGGTGCCTCTCTTTTCTCGTCTGTGTAAAGGGAGTAATAGTACCTATCTCACTGGGTTGTCCTGAAGATTAAATGCTATTCTGAAAAAGCTCCTAGCATTGTCCCCAGCATGTAATATGCACTCCCTCGATAAATGGAAATTGCAGTTATAGGATATGATTATTATTTCCTAAATTCAGCTCCCTTTATTATAAGAAGTTCCCATTTCAAAATGTCAACACTAAGCATAGAGAATGGAATAGAGAGGCATCCCAGAGAAGTTTGTTGAGTAGATGGGAGGAAGGCAAAGAGAGAGGGAAGGAGAAAGTAAAGTGGATGTATTTGTCACAGGTTAAATCAGTTTTGTGGGTAGACAAGAAAGACCCCTATACAATAATCTACCTAATAGACGGTTGCTCTAAAATTTCACCAGTATTGATTCATTGCTTTGAGTGAAGCACCTCTGTCTTCCCATTGGTTCCCTTTAAGATGCAGCCAATCACACTTTAGTTTGAATGAGTTGCAAGACTGATTTGAGGAGATGATTGGAGAACATTAGATCCTCAGTGGGAGGAAGGGAATTTTGACATGAGAAGTGCTGAAGGGATTATACAATTGTGCAGGAGGCTGGCTGTAAGAAAATTGAGTGCAGGACACTGCAATTTCCCTTAGTAACAGTTCAGATGTGACTAAACCTTATATTCAAGAGTGTCTTCCTTGTCTTTGTCCCAGATCCTTCATGCTATGGATTATAGAACAAAATGGTCATCTATTTCCCCACATTATGGGCCCAGCACAGAATGTATAACTGTATTTGTTCCTGAAGATTTTCTTTTCCTCATGGTAAGAACTATCCATATGCAATCTCAATCCTAAAGTGATTTTCATTTGCTGGGGAAATTTGAAGACTATCTCTTGCCAGTCTGAGGTTAAACACAGAGGGAAATCTAAACGCAATTTTCCTGTTTGAGAAGCAGTTACAATATTTTTAAGCAATTGAAGCTTCAAAATTTCAAATTCAACATACAGTTAGGCCACCACCACAGAAACTACAGATTTTGCAAGGTTTACAAAACAGTGAAATAGCTCCATGGCTTTTCCCTGAGTGCTGAGTCTTTGAGTATTTCATAAATGAAGATGTTCTGGAAAACTTGGAGCAGTTTTATTGGTGTTTAGCTTTTGGCTGGGGCCCTTTAAAGTAAATGTTACATGGGGAAAAAGAAAGAGGAAAGATGTTATAACAAGGTGTCAGAGTAATAATACATTTTTAATAGCATTACTTATCAACATTTATTGGTGTTTGGAGTTAACGAACACCCTGATCCATCCCTGCTGGGCGTCTCCAGTAAAGTTAAATAATTGTCTTGCCTTTGGCTCAGTGAAGAAGATCCAGCTAGGGTCCTTGTGCCATTTTGCGGAGGTAGATTGTCAGATGCTGGGCTAGAGAGCATATATACAGAGACCATAGCCAGTCCCTACCTCTTCCCTAGTCCATTTCCCAGGCCTGGAGAACCCAGTCTGCTGAGATCCCCCCAGGATTCCTCATAAACCCTACCGACTACAGCAAGTGGATAGAGGGCTTTGAGGACACGTGAATCATGCTGTCTGCTCTGCCCACCAAGGCTACCAAAGGGGCAGCCATAAAGGACCCAACTCTGTTGCCACAACAGATTTATCATTATCAGCAATCTGGCAGACGATCCACAAGCCAGGAACCCCAGCTGGGGCCTGGTGGGAGGAAAAAGATGAGATGGGTCAAGCAGAGTTTTTCTTCAAGGAGTCTAAATAGGTAAACATAAAGACCATGATGGACAGGTGCTATTTTTGTCTGCCCAGCACTCATTTTACATTTTTCTGATGAAAGCATCTCCATGTTAGTTGGGGGGACTTCCCTGGTGGTCCAGTGGTGAAGACTGCACTTCCACTGCAGGAGGCACGGGTTTTAAAAGTCAATTTCTACCTCTGATTTTTTTGGTTATGTGAGCCAGTAAATTTTTTTTTTTTCTTCTTTTCTCTTTCCTCTTTTTTTTTCCCCCTTTCAATTAAACTAGTTTGATTTGGGTTTCTGGCATCAGAACCTAAAGAGCTCTAGCTAGTTTATGTCAAGATTAGAAGGTAAATGTTCATGAGGAGAAAGGACAAAGAGACCATGAAGAAGGAGCCAAAGGCGTGAGGAATCAGGACTCTCACAAGATGTAGAAAAGGTGGAGAGTCAGGGATGGTGAGAGGAGAAGAGGTGGACACACGAAGGAAGCTAAATTGCCATCTCTTCCTGTAAATGTCCCTCCTGCCAAGCCACTCAGAGGTCTAAATTACCTTCTAGTTCAGCTACAATGTAGGGAAAGTTGTTTTATTGTTCAAAATATTTGCTATCCCTCCCTTGGGTGCCCTTTCTGAAGAAGGAATAGTCTTTCCATTGTTGTCAGGTTTGGCCATGAGATTTGCTTTGACCAGTAAAATATGAGGGGAAGTTTTAAGACCCAGTGTGCTCCTCTGTCTGCTTAGGTTCTAGAGTGAAGAAAACGGAGAAGAGCTGCAGCTGGCCCACACCGACATGTGATATAAAGGAGAAGAAAACATTTGTCATAAGCCTCTGAGATTTGGGGATTGTTTGTCACTGCAGCATAACTTAATGTAAGCTGACTGATGCACATGTCTTTAAGGCCTATATTTCCTGCAGTTCCTACTGATCTTGAAGCTTGACTGTTCATCTTTCCCTGGGTTCCCAAGCACATAATTCCTTATAGTATTCCCTCTCCTCTACTTGTAGCCAACAGGGAGTACGCCTTGAAGAATCATCCTGATGTGTAGTAATTTTGGAGAGTTCTATCCATTAAGCCAGGAAAGACAGGCCTATGTTTCATGAGCAAGTAGTTCGTATAACCAAGTCCCTTTCCAATCCCTTATCCCCAATACTTCCTGTAGCCCCAAGAGGGCATAGAATAGATCTGATTATTATAAAACTGAGTAGCTGCATGAATTAAGTAATTTCGTATTTGCAAATTTTATAGAATTTCTGTAAGGTAAAATCAGAAATGGATCATTTTACTGATGCTGACTTCTCAAACTTAAGGATGTTTCATTTTAGAGTACGTGTTGCACCAGCAGTGAGAATGATGATGGTGACAGATTCACGCAGTGCCTTATATTTTCAAAGCATGTCACATACTTGCTAGCTTTAAATTCACAATAGCCTGCAAATATTATCCCCATTTTACATACAGGGAGACCAGGAAAGAAAACGTTGAAAAGACCTTACAAATTTTGGAGCTCTGGCTCTTTGTCTGCTTCTTCTCCCCTTCCTGCTACCTGACTCATAGCAGGAAGAGGAGATCACCTCCTCCATGACAGGAGCTTGGGAAAGGCAATCAGAGACACCCTGATTTAAAGAAATATGTGAAAGCATGAATGACTAACTGGATGGATGGGAAGATAGGTGGATGGATGGTTGATGGATAGCTGGGTGAGTGAATTAATGGACAGATAAATGGATAGATGAGTGGCTGGAAGAGGTTGGATGCATGGATGGATGGATCCCATTTTTATAGGTAGGGGGCCCTTCTGTGGTCTGAGGGAAATGGCTCTTCTTTTCCCCTTGAGGGAAAGATGCTGTTCTCTCAGAATCTGGAAAATGTGCACAATACCTCTAATACTCTTCCACCCAGAATGCCCTATACTTGGCCAATATTTTAATCCTACCTGCCCAAGTATTTCATTCCCCCTCATTCCTAGGAAAATAGAATGTGGTTTATCCTCAAGTTTGTCTACTGTTCCCCTACAACTTATAAACCGTGTTCACTATACCTCTCCGTGTCTCAGTTTCTCCATTTGCGAAATGGAAATAGCACCTCCTTTTCAGGGTTGTTGTGGGGATATATCATATGTATGGATCATTTAGTAAAGTGCTGAACATATCATAAGTTCTCCATAAATAACAACTATTAAAATTATTATTCCCTAAAGTTCAGGATGGCTGCCTGTGGAAATCGAGGTAAGTCTCCACTAAGCGTACCCAGTTGTGATTATGGTCTTTAGCCCTTTTTCATTAGCGGTGGAATCTGTAATAATACAATAACCTTTATTTTATTACACAGCCCTTGGAAATTGAGGGTTTCATCCATGTCAATTAATTCCTTCGCAGCCCACGTTGGCAGTGACAGTCAGAATGTCAAAATGTCTCAGAGGATTCCTAGGAAATCTGAGGCGCTTCACAGGGAGCCTGCCCGTGTGAGAGCCCAGCCCGAGTGAATCGCTAATGCACTTCACAGGAAGGGGACTCTTCCGAAATGCTAATACAATCAACCTGAAAGGCAAACTTTCAGCTTCCTGCTCTGTGATCACTGAGGCACTCCTGGAGCTGGGCGAGGTCTACTGAGGAGGCCAGGAGCCCTGCTTCCTCATGCAGCCTGCCCAGGAGGACCAGCCTGTCCTCAGCACGGTGCAGCTGCCTAGTGAAGGCCAGCAGGCATTTCCTGTCACAGGCAGCCAGTCCAGAGCCACCCGGACCTAGGTCTGCCCCAGGGAAAGAAACAGCCCATTTCTGGAGGAAGCTTAGCCAAGAAGCCCCCATAGAGCAAGAAAGATGAATGAAGAACTGCCAAACTCCCAGTGTTTGCTCCTGGGACTCTGTAGCATCCTCTGGAGCCAGACCGCTTCAGTTCAAACTCTGGCACCCCCTACTCCCTAGCTATGTGGCCTTTGGTACATTACTTAACCTTTCATGCCTTACTTTTCTCATTTGTAAAGTGCAGATAATAACCGTACCCACCTCCTGGGGTTGTGCGAGGATTTAGTGATTTAATAAATGTAAAGCACTAGAGCAATGGCGGGTGCCTGGGAAGCACTATATACATGTCCGCTATTGTTATTCATTCTGTCTTAAATTCCTTCATTCATGCGTGCATTAATTCTTCACCCAGCCATTTATTCCTGCACTCATGCGTTCATCTATCCAACATGCCTATCTGCACCTCTGATGAGGTCATGTTAAAAATGAGTAGATAATGAGGTTCAGTTTGAGAGACAAAGAGCCGCCCTGGGAGGCTGGGGAGGGTATCCTAAACTCTCTCCTCCTGCAGCAACATTCCACACAATCAACTGTGCACCTTTGCTCGGGTGGTTTTCTCTCTCTGGATGCTTTCCTCTTCTTCCTGCAGAAAACTCTTACTCATCCTTCAAGGCCCCATTCAGTGCTCTAACTTTTCCAACTCCCAGGCATAACTATTCTCCATCTCCTCAGTGAATACTTGTTTTAATGTGTGAGTGATTAACTGAATCAATAAAGACACCCAATGCTTTGTTCACATTACTGTTACAACCAGTATCACCTTGTATTATTGGTTGGTAGTATTCTTCCTTGTGTCTGGAACACTCTTTCCCCTTCTAGTAGGGGGATTCCCCATTCTTATTCATCACTCAGGTCTTGGTTCAGAAGTCACTTCTTCCAGGAAGCCTTCTTTGACTTACCACATGGAGTCTTGGGACCTCTGCTGTAAATTCTTGTAGCCCCTGCTCCTCCCCATCACCATATTGGCCCACCTTGAGGTCATTCCTAGTTCATCTGACGCCTACAGGACGGCATCTTCTGCGAGATTAGGGACTAGGTCAGGCATTCCCAGCACCCAGGAAGGTGGTCAAGTACCTGTGTCCACAGAATGGACAACAACTCAAAGGCTGGCATACTGCACGGCTGTGGCTGGCAGCCCTGCCCTGGCATGGTAAATCCACAGGGCCCAGCATTCCGCTCCCTGAGCTGGTGTCTCCCCTCGGCCCCTCCCGGGTGGGGCAAAACTGTTGCAGACTTCCTCTTTCTCCTCTCTCAGGAGCTTTTCTGTGTTTGGGAAGCTCTCAGTGCACCTGGAGAGAAGGGGATGGTGGAAGGGGATGGGATAGAGAGAGACAGGGTCCCTGAGCCTGAAAGAAAGGAAGTTGCCCCTCTCACCTTGCTAACAAGAACACCGAGTGCTTTCTGAGGGTAACGTGGGCCCTGCCCCCCAACTCCCTCCAGCACTGACAAAGGGTGCCTGGAGCCCCACCTTCTCAAAACATCCAGGCACTGCAGAGTGCTCCACAGGAGTACAGGATGGGGGAGTGGTTAAGAGCAGACCACATTGCAAATCCTACTGGCTGTGTGGCTTTTGGCAGGTTCCTCAGCCTTTCTGAGCTTTACTCTCTTACCTGTTTAAGGAGAGGGTAAGGATTAAATGAACCAGCACATGTAATATGCCCAGAACTGAGTAAATGCTCCAAGAATGTTTGCCAATATTATTATTGTTGTTGTTAATCATCTTGTCATAGTCAGATGGGAGCTCAGAACAGATGTGTAACGTGGTGTTGATCCATCCCCAACTCCATCCAGCCCCTAATTGAGGCCCGGAAGAAAACAGGGATTTGTCAGAACCACAGTCTGGCAGCAGAGCCAGAAACTTCCCATCAATGTTCTCCCCATCATGTTGTCTGTCAGTGAGATGTCACTTACTTCATTCCTTCCTCGGCATCTGGAGGCTACATATATAATGAAGGCTGAGACAGGACTCTGGATTGAAATTCTGTGTTTAGCACCTGCCAGCCATGTGAATGGGGGTGAGTTACTTAGCCTGTCTGACCTTCAGTTTCCTCATCTATAAGATGGGAATAATCATGATACTTCCTGCCTTAATGCAAAGCATCAGTAGATTGTCAGAAGTTAATCAGGGAATTCAAGGAGACCACTCAGTCCACTGTCTGGTTCAGAGTAATAGAGTAATAACTGTTCATTATTATTATTATCTGATTTTATTAGTAATCTTAGGGTAGATGGCTGTTGGGGGAGGAAGGATTTAAATTGTGTCCTTGAAGGAGGCTTTTATTCTTCCTGGAAGTCCAGTCTCTGGTGCTTCTGACATGGGCAGCCCATCCCCATCTCAGGCCTGGGAACCACCTCCCACCCCCCATTCTGTGATTCCTCCCCACCCCCTTCCATACTGTACCCCTAGCTCCACCCAGGCAAGCTGTAACCTGTTTCTCTTTTCCTGGTGACCTCACCAGAGGATGTTCATCTCAGAGGCCTCCTTCTGTGAAATGCACTCTGCATCTGATGACAGAGGGACCCAGGCTCCCCTGGGCTGGGCTGGCTGCTGGGGCTGCTGTGTCTCCTGCAGGCAGACAGAAACCTCTACTAACCGTGAAGGGTAACAACGTGCTGCTGGCTGGCTTCTGTCTGCTCTGCCCCACCTGTCTGCAGTCAGAGCCAGTGGTTGGTCCTTGGGGACGTGCAACTGGCCTGGGGTTTGTTCCTAAGTTGGCATCACTGCCTTCCCTCTGGTGTCACCAAAGAGCTATTTGTCCCCTCCCCTGTCCCAGAGCAACCTAGATATCTGGGGTCCCTCCACATTGTCATACTGGGGCCATGGGATTATAGGGAGGGGAGGACCCTGGCCCCATCCCACCCTCACGTCTTCCACCAGCTTCTTTTCTGGGAGCATATCTGCGCGCGCCACCCCTCCACCCCCACCTCCAGGTGCCCAGAGGCCCGAGGAGTTGTCAAAACCACTGATCTCGATGTGTTTAACTGTAGGAGAAGCCAGTCGTCTCCTCCAGATGCAGACTAAAAATACAGACGAGCAAGGGCCCTCGGTAATGGAGACTTTAAGAGCCTGTGACATGTGGCGATGGCTGCACGGTCGCTAACGAGCTCTGAGCCGGTCGATGGCTGAGCCCTGAGTGAGCATGTGGGCTGGGAGCAGGGACGGGGATGTCACTCAGCATTTGTCCATCCTGGCTCAGAAATTTGGAACGCTGGTGTGTGCCAGGTACATGGAGAGCAGCTTGAGCAACCCCTTGACGACCAGATGCGGAGACTGAGGCCAAATGACAGGAGGCAGGGGGACATATCTGAGAGACACAGAGACCTCACGGGCCCCCAGCCGCACACCCCAGAATCCAGCACACAGTCTGCACTGGGAGACCCGGACAAACAGGTGACAACTGACCAACTGAGCAAACAATTGAGTGAGGGAACAAATAAGTATCTTCCTCACTGCAATGCGAGTGAGATCTGCTTCTTCATCTACCCTCTTCCTGAGTACAGAGATAAGGAAGCCTGTGAAAATTGTGCCTGGGGTCTTTTTCCCATGGGTGTGTGTGTTCAGTCGCTCAGTTGTCCTACTCTTTGTGGCCCCTTGGACTGTAGCCTTCCAGGCTCCTCTGTCCACGGAATTCTCCAGGCAAGAATACTCGAGTGGGCTGGCATTTCCTACTCCAGAGGATCTTCCCGACCTAGGGGCTGTCTCTTGAGTCTCCTGAATTGGTAGGTGGATTCTCTACCACTAGCGCCACCTGGGAAGGCTACCTCTCAAAGAGCCAAGGTGTAGTCCCACCTACCAGAGAGAAAAACCACTATAACACAGCAGATGTTTCTTAAACACCCTCCTAAGAACTTGGCACAAATTATCTCATTTAATCTTTTTTTAAAAAACTTCAGTACTTTATTTATTTGGTCGCACCAGGTCTTAGTTCGATCTTCACTGCAGCATTCAGGATATTTTTTACTTTCTGCATGCAGGATCTAGTTTCCTGACCAGGGATTGAACCTGAGGCCCCTGCATTGGGAGCATGGATTCTTAGCCACTGCACCACAAAGGAAGTCCCCTCATTTAATCTTCACATCAACCTTATGAGTTAAATTCCATGTTTGCATCCATTTTTATGCAGGAGGAGGCTGAAGGGCTCAGAGAGGTTGTGTAACTTGCCCTGGGTCACGCCTCAGGGAAGAGGTGGGGCCAGCACTCAAATCGGACCAGCCTGCCGCCCTCCCTGCTGAACCCCTGTACTACCTTGCCTCCCCTAAAGTACATCAGGAGAGGAGAGGAGAACTGTGGGCCACAAGAGCCACGCAGAATGGAGGCAAAAAAAAAAAAAAAAAAATACCTCCAGGGCCCATAAAGTGTTTGATAAATTCCAGGAGAAGAATAGGGAGAAATAATGAGCATTTGTCAGAGCCTTTTATAGCATATAAGACACTTTCCCCTGCCTTCTCTCATTTGATCTTCACCACAGGCCTGGGAAGAAGGTATTATCATTATCTACATTTCATTGGGGAGGAGAGGAAGGCTCCCACACCTCCGGCTGGGGCTGGGCAGGCCACATACCTTTGGGGGGTGGGGCGGTGATGGGGACCTTTTCCCATTCCCTGAAGGTTGTCATAACCTCTCCCCAAATGGTCACGGGCTCAAAGAGTAAATCCTGGCTGAGGCCCAGGACATTTCTGAGCTCCCTATCATCACAGGAGAAAGGTCAGAAGAGGGCAGAGCCAGACCAAATGCCACCTCCTCCAAGGAGCCTGCCTGGACCTGCCCAGACCTGCAGGCCCTCAGGAATCTCACTCTTCTCTGTTCATCTGCCCCATTTTTTTTTGGCAGCCCCTCCCAAAGCAGGGCCAAGCTTGTCATCTCTGCCTCATCACAAAAGGTATTAGCCAATGACTAGTTACTCTCGGGCAGTGGGAAAGTAAACACCTGTGTGAGTTTGCTGGCATGCACTGGTTAGTGATGGTTTCAGGGCTGCAAGTATGTGTGGAATGAAGCGAGAGCCCCTCACTTTCTCTGGGCCCCTCTGGCTCCCCAGCTCCTCTGTCAACTGCTTTTTTTTTTTTTTTTCTCTGTCAGCTTCTTGACCATCAGAGCCTGTGGCCAAGGTTGGAAGCGGAATTGGTATGGCGACACCTTTCCTAAGTCTCCGTAGGAGAAATGAAATTTAGATATAACACGATGGGGGCGGGGGGTGTGGGGCTCCTGTCCTACGCCCCGTCATTGTGCTCCAAAGTGAATGAGGGTGTCAGGAAGTGACTGTCCTGTGATTATACGGAACTCCCACCTCTCAGTGTAGGGTCAGTTGTGTACAGCAGAGGTCTTGCCAGTTCAGATGAGAACCCAGATTATATGTGATTAATTTTGTGAACCCTGGTTAAGGCATATGGTGGAGTTTTACAGTCCTTGTGATTGAAAGGGGAAGCCAGAGAAGGATGCAGGCACCGTCTGTAAATGTCTGTGGAGCCCCTGGTGTGTGCCAGGCACTGGGCTAGGCTTGTAGGACGCAGCAGTGAAACAGGCAGACATTCCTGGTTGTCAGGAGTTTCCAGTCGCCGGGGAAGGCAAGCAAACTTCACAGGGCAGTCGATGATTCTAGGGGTGGGGAGGGAGAGGGTGTTTCATGTACAGAGAACATTAAAGCCCACAGAAAGCTCCTGACCCAATCAGGGAGCAAGAAGGCCTCTGGGAAGAGGTGGCATCTGGGCTGAGTCCTAAAGAATATGTCAGAGTAATGAATACCTGAGCAAGAACCCGGGCTCTGCCACTGCTTGCTGGTGACCTTGAACGAGTCACTTGACCACTCTGTGCCTGTTTCCTCATGTGCAAAATAGGAGTAATAATGGTAATTTACCCCACGGGCTTGTTAAAAATGATGTAAGTTAATACATATAGGCGTTTAGGACAGTGCCTGGCCAACAGTAAGCATCTATCACATGTCAACTAGGATTATTTTTACCTCGTAGGTTGTTGTGAGGATGAAATAAGATAACACTGAAGCCCTTAGCACAGAGAAGTTCTCAATAAATGTAAGCTGCTATTATTTTTGTTACTAAGGAGGCATTTGCCAGCACTGGCCAGGTGGACGAGAGGGTTGGGGAGAAGAAGAATCAAGGCGGACATAACAGCATATGCAAAGGCCTGGAGGCCAGAGAAAGCCTGGTGCATTTGGCAAAGTTGAGACATTCAATTAGACTGGCACAGACGTGGCTTCCAGGAGTAACGCAGGATGGGGCTGGAGAGATGGAGGCAGTGGCCGGATCTAGAGGAATGGTTAATACACTGAGCCTCCGCCCCTAGTGACAGCTCAGCTGAGTGCCTAGGCTGTTAAAGGCTTGTCTGGGGTGGGGGGTGGGGGCAGGGAGGTGTGAGAGTGGACAGCGTGGCCCCATCCCCACCTCGGCCCCATCCCTCAGGGCCACTCCTCTGTGTGGAGCTGCCGGCTGTCAATTAGGGTGCCTCAGTGCAAGGGGCTCTCTTTCCTCACGCGATACATGTCACATCCGGGAACGATCAAAACAGCTTTGCTTTGGCAAAACGTCTTGTGCTGCGTGTTTGTTCTTTGGTGTCTGAGTGTAACTCCTGTTGTTTCTGAGACACCTGTGATTTGCTGGTCCCTGACAGCCATTACCTGTTCAAAGTCGCTGCCTGCCACACAACCCACCTGGTGGCACCCCATTCCTTTCTCTGCCATCCTCAGAGCACTAAATGCCTCTCCAGGCCACAGGGGTTGAGGCTGGCATGGAACCAGACACAGTTGGCAAGAATGGCCAATTTTAGTAATCACCTCTGCTATTGAGGATACCTACTGTGTGCCAGGTGTTTGAATGCCTTATTATTCTGCCCAACAACCCACTTTCAGGCTTATTATCTTTATTTAGCTGAGGCACAGTAATGCTAAGAAACTGGCCCAGGTCCACCTGGTTGATAAGAGTCTGAGGTGGTGTTTGAACCCAGATCTCTCAGCTGCCACAGCCTGCACGCCCACACTGACACCAGGCTGTCTCTTTCCAGCTCACTGGCTCCACAGCCACTGAACAGAGGCATTTGGGGCTGGCTAGGACTCAACATAGACAGGAGATCAACAGATGTCAGCTCCTCGGGCCCCAGGGCCCCTCAGCCCCTGAGGACTGGCCCCCATGGAGGTATCAGGCCTCCTGCATTCAGTTCCTCCCCTGTCTCTTTCAGCTCCCAGACCCCTTTATGGCCTCCACCACCTACCCACCAAATCTCCCTATGAGTTCATCCATGTCAAGCATTCAGTTCAAATTAACTGTTGTTAGTATTACAGTGGATGCAATCATAGCCTTAGGTTTGAGGGTCCTTCCTCGCCCCCCCCCCCGCCCCCCCACTTTTCCCACTTTCTGGTACTCCATTTTGTGATAAGCTCCCTGAGGGCAGAGCCCTGTCTATCTGATTCATCCTTATTTTCCTAGTGCCTTGAACCACAATTAGGTGCTCAGAAAGTATTTGTTGAATAGTCACCTCCATAGCTGCTGTAACTGAGCTGCTCTGAGCATTTCATTCACATGACCCCATTTAGTTGTGATAGTAACCACAGAAAGCAGGGATTATTTTTCCCACAGTTGAGGAAAGAGAGGCTCTGAAAGATGGAGCGATGTGTCATCAACCACAGTGAGGAGGTGGTGGAGCCAGGATTCAAAGCTCAGGGTTGCCTGGCCCCAAGCCCGTATTTCTTACCCCCTATCCTCTACTCCCCATTAATGTAATCAATCAATGAATAATCAATCAGTGAGTGAATGGAGGAGTCTCACATGCCATCTGCAGTCAGCTGCACCTGGCCGGACCCCTCCCACCATCTCTGAGGACACTGGAGTCCCCTGCCCACCCTGCCCCTTCCCTTGGCCATGGGCTCAGAGCAAAGCCTCTTCCAACAAGGCTGATTATTTCTGATCTGAGGAGAAGAGCCTTAGTTCAAAGGGATTTCAGTTCCATGGGAGACAAGGAGCACTTTGCCTCTCTGACCCTCTAACACCCCCACCTCCTCCTCCACCTGGCACCAGTAATACAAGATAAATCTTCCCTCAGAAATATAATAGTCGTTCTTCCTCTTCCCGTTGAAGTCTCTGCCAGGTAATTAGCATACGCTGACACCTTGATAGACGAAAAGAAAGGCATGAGATAATTCCCTTTTTCTTTAACCATTATAGTATGAAGCCGCCTTTCAATTTGCCAGTTACCCAATCCAGCATTCCTGAACGCAGCCCACTGTGTGACATGTTATTCTAGCTGATCCTACCATTTCTGGTATTCATCACCAACCCCAGGTCACACTTCATAGAGCAAATTCTCCCTCTTCACATTGACACTCCTCTGGTAGGAGGGGCAGCCGGGGTTCAGACCGTCTGGAAATTTCAGCGATGCCATCACACTTGGTTGGGCGCCCCCAGCTGGCAGCCTGAGGCCTTACAAGGGCCACAGAGCTCCCCAGGGGGCACCTTCAGACTCCTTCCCCTCTTCCTCTTTCCTGGTCCCCAGAGAAGCTGGCCTTTGACTAGGGCTCTGGAATCCGATGCAGCAGGAGCTTCAGCATGCAACTGGTGGTTTTTCTTTCTCCTCATCAACACACACACACACACACTCACAGTCACTCTCTGGGCTCATGGGCCTGACATCTTGGGGTTGTGCCCAGCCTGTTTTGGGGGACTGTTCCTCCACAGTCATATATACGTTTATATGGATATGATTTTCTCTTTGTCCATTTTGGGGTTGAGGAACAGGAGAATGCATTCACTTCATTCGTTCATTTTACAAATGATTTATTAAGTGTTTACTAATGTGCCAGGCAGACAGGGATGAAAAAGACAATTGAGGGTTCCTGCCTCATGGAGTTTATAATTCAGTCCTAGGAAACATTCAAGGAATTATTAATAAATCAGTAAAAGATATAATTTCAGATGGTGATATGTGCTGTTTAAGGAAACAAAACAAAAGAAGTGAGGGTATAGGGAAGGTGTGGGAAGACTATCTTAGACAGGGTGGCCTGAGAGGGCCTGAGATGTGAATTGATAGATGGATGAAGGCGAACAAGCCAGCTCCATATGAGCTTGGGGGGAACTTTCTTGTAAGTGGGAACAAATGCTTGAGAACTTGAGAGCTTGAGAACAGGTCAGCCTGCATCTGGGCCCATCACTTTGGAGGGGTCTGTCCCGCCCTGACACCCAGTTTGACATTCCCTAGGATTGCAGAGGGTGGGCCAGGGTGGGACAAGCAGCTCACCCCTCTCTTTGGTGATGGTGAACAATAGCTGCCTGGGTCAACCAGTCTCTCAGGCCCTCTGCAAGGCTGGGGACTGGGCGCCCCACACCTAAGCAGAAACCAAAAGCCAGATCAACCCTATTATCCTCCCAAAGGCTGCCCAAGAGAATCTAGCCCTCCATGCCTCAACCCGCTTCTGCTCCAGGCAGGAGGCTCCCCTGACTCCACCTTCCCCTCCCCTGTTTGCCCACTGGCTCCTCCTCTTGGGTGACAGTTCCTGACACCCTCACACCAGACCCAGGGGCTGGGGGGGTGGGGACTGAGAGCCTGCCAGCTGCCTCATCTGTGAGGACACTTCCCCCTTGTCAGTCAGCGAAGAGAAAGGGAAAATTTTCTTCAAAGGAAACTCACCTAGCAAACAGAGAGAAAGAAAACAAGAGAAAGGAAGGGTGGGAAAATGAAGAAGCTGGGAAATAGGTGTCTACAGAGCTGGGGTTCTGGATTCAAGGAATTCTAGCCTGCGCCATAGCTCACTTGGCCTCCTGAAGACGTAGCCCCACCACCATCAAGATGCAGGATGGCCTTGGGACAGCACTCAGGCCACAGGTGATTTGTTATGGGTTTTGAGGGGGGTGTAGAACATAGGCCCAGAGCCCAGCCAAGCCATGTGGAGCCTCTCCTTCCCCCGTCTCACAGGGGAGCCTGTCAGCACTCCCAGCCACCTCAGCCTCCAAACTCATCTCCCTACCTTGCCCCGTGCCCTTCCCCTATCTGTTCTCCACACATGAACACCAGCGCTGCCTTTAAAAAACATTATATATGAATTAGATGACATCATTGATGGATAAAACCCTCTACTGAATAAATACCAGGATGAGTGAAAGAGAAAGGCCTGAATACACGGCATGAACAACATGAACTGCCAGCCAGACCTCCCTTCAGAGATGGGCTGGTTGCTCCAGGTGCTGGGGTGCTGTGGGCAGACGGCTGCCAGCTCTCAGCCCCTCCAGGGACTGCCTCAGCTGCAGAGAACAGGGTTCAAGGTCGTGTCCCTTCCTGAGGTTTCCACATTCAAGAAATGATATAGGTCATGAAGGACATCTTCGGCCCAACTCTGAAGGGCCATCAGCTGCCGAGCTCACCATCGCGCTGGCCAAGGCTGTCCTTGGCCCGGATCCCAGGTCCTCCTCTCCCCCTGTCCGAGCCAGCCTCCTTCCACAGGTGCTAATCCCAAGGGAACAGCTTAATAAAATCTTGCACACTAAAGCAAAATCAAAAACAAAAATAGAAAAATTCCACTGACCTCCCATAATATTTTCAATAAAAAATATATATATATATATTTTTTAAGAGGGCCAATAGACCTTGCACGCCTGCCCTGAACCCAGCCTGCCTTTCTCACCTCATGTCACTGAGGTCCTTCGTGGCCACTGTGTCTAAAATTTCAACCTCATATAACCATTCATTTTTTTCTCCTTACCATTTATCACTATCTATCATTCTACATATATATTTAAGCTAACTTATCTAGCTTATTTTCTGTTTCTGCACTAAAATATAAGCCCTAGGAGGGCGGGAATTTTTTACTTTTTTGTTCCTATTGTGCCTTCACAGTTTAGCAGAGAGCCTGATGCACAGTAGGTTGTTTAGTGAAATCATCGACAAATCTCCTACCTGCTGCTATCTCACACAGCACCAGGAACATAGTAAGCATGAAATGAATATTGATAGAACAAATGAATGAAAGAAAGAATAAATAAAGCTGTGTCTGCTGTCTGCAGTGGCATCCCTCCAAAATCCTTTTTTTTTTTTTTTTTTTTGCTCTAAGGGGCTCCTTCTTTCCTCCCAGTTCCCTAAGTTCTCTCTGGTAACCCCTTAGAAGTCCAAGGTCACAGGGATCTGTGGCAGAATTGTATATGCCTGTCGCCTGCCACCTGTAAACCCTGATCACAGACTTCCTGACCACGGGCAGTGTGGGGAGTGGTTACAAACCAGGGCTCTGGAACCAAACGGCCTGGATTCAAGTTTCGGTTCAACCAAGTTTCAGTTGGGTGATCTTAACATCTGAGAGCCTCTCATCTGCAAATGAGGAAGATGACTGCCTACTTCCGAGGGCTCTGGAAGGTGCCTACTGGACACTGGTCCCCTGCTAGATCCCCAGTGCTCAGAAAGCAGGGCCCAAATACACAAGGTCACAACTGGCTCCTCAGCAGCTAATAGGTGTTCAATAAACTGGAGAGTGACACTCCGTGTTGCCCACTGTACACGGCTCCTGAATGTGCATGAGTGAACAAAGTGGTCAGATGACACAGCAGATACAGACCTCCACTGGCCACACTCAGGGAGTCTCTGCCTGCAGGGTTTGCCTTCTCCTTCCCTGGCCTGAGGGTGGCCACTGTTCCCTCATTTGGAGGTGGAGGTGGGAAGGAGAGAGTCCAGTGGTGGTCATCCTAAGCCCAGGGGTCCCTGTGTACGTCAAGATCACCATGCTACCCTGCCGCCTCTCCACTCACTGGCCTCTGGCTGAACCCCAATCTCTGATCTTGCACCCCTCTCCTCACTCCAGGATCCAGCCTAGTCCTGCCTCCAAACAGCCTCAGATAGCTCAGGCCACAGTGTTCTCTCCTCTTTCTAACCACCCACTGCGTGTATCGATGGAATCGTGCTTGCTGGCATTTGCTTCCACCTAGGCTGGCATTTGATTAGGTTCTGCCCCAGGTTCTCCCCCAGGTTCTCATCTCACTTGCCTGTCAGATCTCCAAAATCGACTTTAATAATAATAACGCTCTTGCACATCTGGGACCCTACTGGGCACTCACACAAAAGGCTTCTATTGTTTTCATCTCTGTCTCCACAGCCACCCCAGAAAGGAGAAAGTGGGGATGTAGAATCCACCCCACTCTACAAATAAGGCAACCAATGCTCAGATAGGCTTACCTCAAAACCCCTCACCCAACCCGTTCCCCTCCCACCAGCCCAGTCACTGGAACCACTCTTCACAGAGATGCCCAAGCCAGAAACAGGGGTGATATCACTATGCTGTACCTCATCCTTTCTTTCACAGGCAGACAGTCCCCAGGCCCTGCCCAGGCCACCTAAGTCTTTGACCATTCCTCAGTTCTGCCGCCTTGGCCCATGGGAGTTGGCTCTCCGCCCCCCACCACCCCACACCCAGGGGATTGCAAAGATCCCTCTCTTTACCTCCGCTATTATCCCACCCTCCCCCCCATTCTTCTGTGCACTGCATCAGAATGGCCCTTCCTTACTACCCACTCATTTATGAATGTATGTGTTCATTCACGCAATAGTTTCAAGAGCTTACTCTGGCCAGGTCACTCTACTAGATGCTGGAGGTTCAGCAATGAACTAAACAAAAAGCCCTTGCTTTCACGGAGTTTGTATTCCAATGGGGAGGTGGGGGATCAGTAAGAAATGAGCAAATAAATACAGAGCATCTAGAGAGTGTTGAACCTTCATAGAAAGAAAAAAAGCAGAGGGAAACAAGGAAGTGCTTGGGCAGTAGAGAGGCTTGGGATTATACAAGACAGGAAGGGAAGCAGACTTCTAGAAGAAGTGACACTGACCCTAGTTGACACCCGAGGCTGTTCCAGGCAGTGGAACAACAATTGCAAAATCCTCAGGTGAGATTACTCTCAGCAAGTTCATGTTTGAGGAAGTACACAGCCAGCAGCAAGGCTAAAGGAGTAAGAGAAGAGGGAGAGATGTGGCGGCGACCACATCACCTGGGTTTATAGGCAGGGTCAGTAGGCCATCTTAAAGATTTTGGTTTTGAGTAAGATGTGAGGCTACTGGAGGGTTTGAGCAGAGGAGTGACATGATTTGTTGTACAGGATCCCTCTAGCTGTTGGATGGATAATAGACTGCAGGGAGACAAGAATAGAAGCAGGGGGACCCATTAGGAAGAAACTGCGACCATGTGGGAAAAGATGATGATGGCTTGGACTGGGGAGGTGGCTGTAGAAGTGGTAAGAAGTAGTCAGATGGTGGACAACTTATGAAGGTAGAGCCAACAATATAATGAGTCAGATGTGGAGAATGAAAGAGAGGAGGCAGGAATGAAGCCATGGACGACTACAGATTTGATCTTGTCACTGCACTACTTCCCCATGGCTCTTCGGTTTGTCCCAACCCCTTAACACGGATTATAAGGTCCTTCATGATCTGAACACCCACCCCCATCACTCACCTCCCCATGCTAGTAGTCTAATCTTGGGCAAAAGTAAATACTACTGTTTAACAGTTATTGAATATTTACCTCCGACTGTGTGGACCACAATAAACTGTGGAAAATTCTGAAAGAGATGGGAATACCAAACCACCTGACCTGCCTCTTGAGAAACTTGTATGCAGGTCAGGAAGCAACAGTTAGAACTGGACATGGAACAAATGACTGGTTCCAAATAGGAAAAGGAGTACGTCAAGGCTGTATATTGTCACCCTGCTTATTTAACTTATGTGCAGAGTACATCGTGAGAAACACTGGGCTAGATGAAGCACAAGCTGGAATCAAGATTGCCGGGAGAAATATCACTAACCTCAGATATGCAGATGACACCACCCTTATGGCAGAAAGTGAAGAACTAAAGAGCCTCTTGATGAAAGTGAAAGAGGAGCGTGAAAAAGTTGGCTTAAAGTTCAACGTTCAGAAAACTAAGATCATGGCATCTGGTCCCATCACTTCATGGTAAATACATGGGGAAACAGTGGAAACAGTGGCAGACTTTATTTTGGGGGGTGCCAAAATCACTGCAGATGATGACTGCAGACATGAAATTAAAAGATGATTGCTCCTTGGAAGGAAAGTTATGACCAGCCTAGACAGCATATTAAAAAGCAGAGACATTACTTTGCCAACAAAGGTCCATCTAGTCAAGGCTACGGTTTTTCCGGTAGTCATGTATGGATGTGAGAGTGGGACTATAAAGAGAGCTGAGCACCAAAGAATTGATGCTTTTGAACTGTGGTGTTGAAGATTCTTGAGAGTCTCTAGGACTGCAAGGAGATCCAACCAGTCCATCCTAAAGGAGATCAGTCCTGAGTGTTCATTGGAAGGACTGATGCTGAAGCTGAAACTCCAATACTTTGGCCACCTGATACAAAGAGCTTACTCACTGGAAAAGACCCTGATGCTGGGAAAGATTGAAGGCAGGAGAAGGGGACAGACAGAGGATGAGATGGTTGGATGGCATCACCAACTCAATGGGCATGAGTTTGAGTAGTTCCAGGAGTTAGGGATGGACAGGGAAGTCTGGCGTGCTACAGTCCATGGGGTCGCAAAGAGTCGGACACAACTGAGCGACTGAACTGAACTGAAGCCCCTACCTACAGGAGATAATAAAAGCTGACATTACTGAGTGCTTACTGTGCACGAGGCACAATACTAAGCACATTACATGCCCTATCTCACTTAATCCTCCCAACACATCTTTGAGATAAACATGTTTATTATCTCCATTTTCCAAGTGAGGTAACTGTGGCTCTCAGAGGTTAAGTAAACTCCCCAGGGTCAAAAGGACTTGGATGCTAAACTAATAGCTGATGAATTGAACTGATGACACCGCAGTAACTAGTGCCTGCTTTCTGTGAGCCCACTGCCCTCAGCCCCCAAACTGGCACACCGTGGGCAAGGGGCTCAAAGCAGTGAGCAGATCCCAGCTTTCAGGCCACAGAGGAGGACCTCCCTTCGCTCCCTCAGAGCTTCCCTCTGCTCATTCATCTCCCCCTTTGCACCCTCAATGAAAGTCCTGAGAGTGACCGATTGAAGGATGTGATTTCCTCTGGAAAGCAGCATCATTTACATGGAAACATTCAAACAGGAACAGAATTCTTCCAGGAGGGCATGGGCTTTAGAAGACAGCTGTGGATGGAGGGTTGTTGTTAGGAAGGAGGGGGGTGCCCGAGGGATGGGGAACGATCCTTTATTTATTTATTTCCCTCTCAGAGCCTTCACCTTTCATTAAAACAGCCTCCGGATGTAGGTGCAATCAAACATTCATTAGACAAGCAAGGTACATTTAAAAAAAAAAACTAACAACGCCCAAACACCACACACACACACACACACACACACACACTCACACTATACAGCAATAATCAATCTGCGAAATGAAACCAGTCCCTTCCTTCAGGCAAGAAAAGCAGGCTGTGCGCCCCCGCACGAAGCTCCAGAGGCAGTGGGTACGCCCCCGGAGACCGTGGCTCCCTCCCTGGCTGTGCACCCGTCCCTGTCCGTTAGCTTTCTGCTCCAAAGCTGTGACCCCAGGATTTGGCACCTGAGTGTGACGGGGACCTGCGGAGCAGTCTGTTCCCCGCCAGCGGGCCTGACCCAAGGGGTTCCTTCCTGGCGCTTTCACTACCCGCCTCGACAAGTTGCCCACCCGGTCTCAGGCGCTCACAGAGCTCTCCCTTGCATCTGTTCGCACATCGTGACCCCAGGCTCAGAGCTTGGCTCTAGGAGTCGTCTGCACAGGGCATCAGCATTTCCCCAAAGCCATTTCTGGGTCGTTGGGGGAGTGGGCAGTAGAAGGCAGTTGTCAGAAGACCTTGGCTCTCGTTCCCTCAACCACGACCGGCTTCCCGGAGGAGGGGACGGCGGCAGAGCGGGGGAACCGGGCTAGGAAGTGAATCGACAGATGGGGAGTAGGAGGCTCTTCCCAGCATATGGAGCCGCGTGGGCGGAAGGAGTCTGGGCCGGGTGTGGGGGAGGGGGCACAGGGCGCCGGGAGCCGGGACACGCACTGGAGAGGGGGGTGGGCGTGTGAACTGGACGGAGAGGGGAGGAGGTAACTCTCCAAAGACGCGGGCGGGGGTGTGGGGGCGGCCTCGGATGCGCTCACTCCCGAGCCTGCGGATGGCGCCCCTCGCCCAGCGCCTTGCACAAGGGCGCCCCCTGATGGCGCCTCTCGTGTCAGGCAAGGCTTCTATTTTCTTCCCTAATCAGTTTAACAAAATCCTTCAGGAAGAGCTTCCTAGGAGCCCCGTCGCTGGGCTGAACTCTTTGGAGGATACCACCGTGCCCATTTTTCAGTTAAGGGAATGGAGGGCCAGCGAGGTTACACCTCTAAATCTCGGTGGCAAGAAACAGGATTCAAATCTGTGCATTCATTCATTCCATAACCCCCACTAAGAAGCCCGTACATCCCACTCCAGTATTCTTGCCTGTGAAATCCTGTGGACAGAGGAGCCTGGTGGGCTACAGTCCATGGGGTGGCAGAGTGGACACAACTTAGCGACTAAACAACAACAACAACTGGAGGGATACTTCAGTACAGGAGACCAACGGATCCCTGGCCTCCTGGGGCTTATGGTCTAGGTGAGGAGATAGACAGTACACAAGTAAACAAATAAATAAGCAAAATAATATGAGTGCTGTGGAGGAAATAAACCAGGGTGTGGAACCAGGCAGCAAGTGCTCTCAGCTTCCCCCCGCCTGCCTCCCCCTCACTGCTCCCTGGGGAGTAAAATTTGTCAGCCTTGGCTTCAAGGCAGGCAGCAAAGGATGGTGGCTCTGGGGGAGAAACTAAGGTGTGGGGGGTGTAGATTCCCAAGACCATTCTTGGGAGCCGCTCCGTCCCTGGCACCCCCTCCCATGTGCCACCACCAGCACCTGCAGCTCCAGGCTTTCCCACTGTGGCCAACAGGCTGAATTATTTTCTCATCTCAACCCGATGAGTTTTTAATCTGTCTTTATACAGAAGCCTGGCTGCCTGCGTGGGGATTATTACTGAGTTCTCTGCACATCGATCCTGCCTCCTCTGGCTGTTCTGACCAAGTGAGGCTCTGAGACAGAGGTGGGAGGAGCCTCCACTCTGGAAAGATGTAGGGGTGCAGCGTGCTTGCTGTGGCAGGGGCCTGCAGCATTCAGATGGCAGGTGCTCCGGATTTCAGGGGCCCTGCCTGCAAAACAGAGTGCAGCCAGGGTGTGAAGGTGTGGGGATGAAGGGGCAAAGTGCACCATTTGAGCTCAGGAGATGGGGCTGTTTCCATAGGGCCAGGTTACTGTTCACTTGATAGCTTTGTAGCTCTTGCATCTTTGGATGCAAGGAGGCAGAAGAGGCTAAGATGGCCCAGGACAGGGTCAGAAGATCAGGAGAACAGGGCTCTGATCCCACCTCTGCTATTTCCAAGCCGTGTGCCCTTGGGTAATTATTTTTCTGTAAAATGGAGGTGAGGAGAATATTCTGAGGATATTTAATGAGGCAGTGTATGCACATGGTTTTCACACAGTAAACACACAGTCGTGTCAGCTATGGTTATTAATATCATTATATGTAAAATGGAAGTAGGAGTGCTGGCTCTGCTTCATGGACAGATCTCTGGTGAAACACAAATGGACAGAGGCGCCCGGCCCACGTGAGGACTATTGTTGATCCATGGCCAGCTCACCATTGCTAATAAAGGTGTGAGGAGGCGTGAGGCAGACACACATATTTAGTCGCTCCCGCACTGGGTCAGTGACAGACACACACACACACTGACAGCTGTTTCGACAGATACACCTCCCCCACCCCTGCCTTTATTCTCAGCCCGATAGCAGGCATTGTGGAACAGAATCTCCCACACGTGATTTTGTGTCTGCCCTGGCGCCAGTAGGTGCTTGAGAGTGGCCTTCAAGTGCACAAATCTGAGTATTTTCATTGTTTTCATTTCATTCATGGTCCTGGGATAAGTTCCCAATTCCCTGGATGGCCTGGTTGTGTCTTCTGGTCCCACCTTGCCGCTCACCTCTCCTGCCCTCTGCATACCGAGCTCCCTGGGGCTCCTATGCTATACTTGGTACCTCTTGTCTCTGCCCTCACATGTGCAGTTCCTCCTTCCTGGGACACTTTTCCATTCAGACTCTAACCCCCTGATAACAGGGACTTGGGCTATTGGTTTATCAAGTGGATGATCAGAAACTATTTGTTGAACTGAGTTGAATCCATCCACATCCCAACTGGCTCCTTCTGGCCTCAACTCAAACTTCACTTCTCAAGAAAAGACTTTCTGCTGCAGAGGCTGGATAGAGACTCTTGTTTCCCCTCCGAAAGCCACCTGTACCTCCCCTGGGAAATGGACTAAACTCTACAAGGGCAAGGACAGCCTTTTCTTGTTTACTGCTCTGTCTTCATTACTCAGCATGTCGTAGGTGCTCAAGGAATATTTTGAGTGAGTTAATAATGGAGAGATGGTACCAGGACTACCTGCCTTCAGTTTTAGTCCCTTTCTATCCTCCCTGTCTTCACCCTGACTCACCCTCCTTCCCTAGCTTCAAAGGAATGACTTCTGGTATATCAGAACCAGGTCTTTGGTCTCCAGCCCCTCTTCCTTCCCTCTCCTTCTGTAACCATTCATTTCCAGGCCACGCCCTGGCTCCTGGGGCCACCCTTCTGCCTGGGCCCTCTCAGCTCTGGTTTGCTTTCTCTGAGAAAGAGTAGGGTCTGCTCTGAGCTCCTGAGGGTAGGCTTGGCCCTGGGCACACTGGGCCCACTTCCCTTCCCCACTCCAAAGACCCCAGCTCTGAGTCTGCAGACACAGTGAGGCTGAGCGCCTCTCTCCCCTCAGCAGCCAGCCCAGACTAGCAAATGCCGAGTCACTGCCTTGCCAGCTGCTGCCTGTCTCCAGCTCCTCCAGCCTGAGGAGCCGCCAGGAGCAAACCCAGCAGAGCAGCCCCTGGCAGCATCTGAAGCACTTCCCACCTGGAGCCAAAGACTTCCTGTTCCCTTTGTGCAGATTCCGACTTCCAAACAGGGGGATAGAGGCCCAAAGCCAGGTGGGACCATTGTCCCCTCTCAGTGCCACCTCCCCATCCCACCCTCCACTGCAAGAACCATGGACACACACTGACCACCCAGCCTCAGTTTCTCCAGGGGACCCTTCCCATGAAGGGGCTACCAAGGGAACCTCTGCAGGGCTGCGCCAAAGCTTTGGTGCCTGGGAATGCTGACTAATAATTAAGCCCCTACAAACTGCCTGTAGATAAGCAGAATCCCTGCATTTATACAGCCCTGCATGCATTTCAAAGCCTCTTCACATATATTATCTCATATGATCTCAAACAATAATCCTATTGGGTAATTACTAGGAAGAAAATGAATGTCCTTATTTTGCAGAGGAGAAAACCAAAACTCAGAGAGGAAAGAGTCTTGTCCGAGGTCACACAGCATGTGGAGGTCAGAGCCTAGAATGCAGATTCCTAATAATTTGTGGCTCTTAATTATCCCTTTGCCCAGGAGCCTGGAATAGCCTCTACAGCACTAACCCTCTCAGCTTTTCTGCCCATGTTACAGGTGAGGAGGCCAAAGCTCAGAGAAGTAAAGTAACAGTCTTGTGTCACACAGGTTCTTTAGGACATAACACTGGTCTCTTTGACCAGTCTGACCTTAATCCCTATCCTTAGGCTCTCCTTGACTTAACCAAGGCTCCTTCTCAGACCCCAAAACTTCAGAACCTTTTCCTTGTAGTCCAGGACAACTAGAGATCTCCTTTTTCAATGGCTCTCTGCATTCCCAACTCATGCATTCACTCATACATTCATTTGATAGACATTCACTGAGGCCTTCCTGTGTGCATGGCATTATGAATTCCACAGTGGACAGTGGGTCAGTCTCCTGCTCTGGAGGATCTAGCCCCGGCTGGGGAAACCTGGGAAGGCTTCCTGGAGGAAGGGGCACCCAAGATGAATTTTGAAAGATAAGTTGGGAGCAGGCAGCAGAGAAGGAAGAATGTTGCAAGCAGAAAGAGCCAGAGGCAAGAGAGAGCAGCACCTGTTCAGAGACACTGTTAGTGTGGCAGCTTGACTAGAGAAGAGAAGAGAGTTAAGGCTAACGCAGTGCTGTAGAGGGGCCTGTGGCAGGATAGTGACCCTGTCAGGTCTGTTAAGTGTGCTATGGGCCCTCCCTGGTGGTCCAGTGGTTAAGACTTCACTTTTCAGTGCAGGAGGTACTGGTTGAATCTCTGGTCAGGGAAGTAAGATCCCACATATCTTGTGTTCAAAAAACCAAAACATAAAACAGAAGCAGTATTGTAACAAATTCAATAAAGGCTTTAAAAATGGTCCACCTCAAAAAAAGGAGGTGGGGGGATGCTATGGAGGCTGTGTGGAGGGTGGGGCTGGACCTGGGGACATGTGTTCCCAGGTCCCTTCTGGTCTAGGACCTTTGGAGTTGGGCTTACAGGCTTTGGGGATGTGGGAGTGTCCTTCCAGCAGACTCTTGGCTGAGCCTGGGGATACTTCGGAGGCCAGGGGTAGGAGGGCGGTTTGTGGATGGGGTGAGAAGTGAGAGCCAAAGCTTCCCCCGCAAGTGGTCCCCAATCAGGTACTCATTTGAGAGCAAGCAGAAGGAAGGACATTCTAGAAAATAGGTACATCATGTTCATAGGCCCAGAGGCAAAACAGAGCAAGACCAGCAGGGAGCTAGAGACCTTCAATGTGACTAAAGTGTGTGTGTGTGTCGGGGAGTAGGGGGTGGGGGGGCGGCGCTCTGGGCGGGGTGGAGTCACTACTGTGCTTTAGTAGGAGTGAACTCAGGCTTTAATGGGTGAGTCCTGGGACTCTGCAGGCGGTCCTCTGTAGGGTCCTACTCCCAGCTCCTACTACCTTGTGTCCTGGGGCAAATTACACCATTTCTCTGGTTCTCAGTTTTCTCCTCTGTAAAATGGAATTGCTGTGAGGATTATACCGATAATACATGAAACACTCAGCATATAATAAATACTCAATAAATGCAACCTATGTTATTATCGCTATCATGAGTATTATCATTATTAGCTGTTTTGCAGTGAGAAACCCAAGGAGGAGTACCACTTTGTAAGGGAGGAATCTCATTTTAAAAAGTAAAAACAAGTTGCAAATGTGCTTATCTGTAATCTCCACATTCACAGATATGTGTGAAATTTCATCTGCAACTGTTTTCTCAGGGTGTCATCCCATCCCAAATCAAATGATGATGTTGGATGTCGTTACAGGAATAGTAAGGGCATCACAGCAACTGGTAACAGGCTTGAGGCTGGGATCGGATGCAGGGGAGGGGAGGGGGCCTTTCTTAGTCCCTGGGGGGATGACAAGCTGCATGTTTCTGAGTTGAGATGGTGGGGGGCACTTCGAGGATTAGGAGTGACTCTACCTGCCCCAGTTAGGATGAGAGTTAGAATCAGCCACGTTTGGGGGCTTCTCTGGTGGCTCAGTGATAAAGAATCTGCCTGTTGATGCAAGAGACAGGGGTTTAATCCCTGATCCAGACTGATCCCACATGCTGTGGAACAACTCAGCTGGTGCACCACAACTATAGAACCTGTGCTCTAGAGTCCAGGAACCGCAACTGCTGAAGTCTGTGAGCCCTAGAGCCGACCTCTGCAACAGAAGTCACAGCAATGAGAAGCCCACCCACTGCAACTAGAGAGTAGTCCCCATTGCTGAAACTAGAGAAAACCCCTTGCAGTAACGAAGACCCAGCATAGCCAAAGATAAATAAATAAATAAATATAAAAAAAAAAGGATCAGGTGTTTTTTTTCTGGACTGAATGCTGTAAACAGTCTGGGACCTGGCCCCCTGCCTCCAGAAGTTTATCATCTTCTAGAGTTATAGATTAATTTCATAGAATCTGAATTGTTTCAGCGAAGGGATTAAGATTTTTCAGGTATTAACAGTGAGACCCATAGCTCCTACATGGTCAGACAGGCGATCAAGGACTGATAACCCTGTGCTCCAGAGTCCTACCTAGTTGGAATCCCTCCTCCATTTCTGCAGCTCTGGGCCTTAGACAAGCTACTTCTCTGAATTTTGGTTTCCTTGCCTATATATCTGAACCAATAATCAGACCTATCTCAAGGGTTGTGTTAAGATTCAAAGAAATAACTCCTGTACAGTGCTTGACATGGGCCCTGACACACAATCAGGGCTCAGAAACTGGCCGTGGTCATTGCCGATATGATGTGCTTCTCCTTCGGGGAAACTCGATGGCCAGTCTCAGGTAGACTGCCCATGGAGAGGGGCAAGAGGCTGGGGCCCTCTGTCTGGGGATTAACAGGTGTTTCAACCAGACTACTGTCCCCTTAGGCAATGGCAGTTTGCAAGAAGGGTCCATGCTCAGAAAGACAGCTGTGCCTGCAAGGGGATGGGAACCTCTGACTTCAGCTGGGGAACAAATCGGGCCTTGGCCTCAGCTTTGAGAACTGGGAAGGAGGATAAATCAGCCACAGGGCTGGCTGGACAAATCAGCACACAAAATATGGAGCCTGGGGCAGGGCTAGGTCTGCATTGGGAGTACTGGTCTACCGCCTTGGTGGAGGCAGGGAGCAAGGCCAATCATTTTCTAGGCCTTCTGAAATTCAGAAACATGAAATTAAAAAAAAAAAAAAAAAGCACACACGTAAAAAAAATGGTTTTTTGCAGCTGTTTTGGCATTTGGGGAGTAATTTACCAACTTGGAGTTCAACTTAATGAAGTTGGGGGTAGGCAGCTTCCATGGGAGTTCTGCTTCCTAGCAGTCTGTGTTCACCCAACCAGCAAGGAGGGCCGAGTGGGTGGTCGGTGGGGGACATTAACAGTAACAGATTGTGTATTTGTCATCAGAATGAAGCCCCCGGGCACAGGGGTAGTGCCTATGGCTGCTCAATGATGCATTTGTCATGTAGCCACTGACACAATCAATTGACCCCCTTACACACCGGTGTTTACCAGCCATTGTATAAATATTTCACCCCTCCCCAGCTGACACATAATCTCTTCTTTGCTGCCTCTGACAAATGAACATTTCTCTGTAGACTCTTAAATGAGTATGTGTCACAGCTATGTCACTGATTAATTTTTTTTTACCACCACGAACAACGATGCATAGAAATGTAACTTATATTCATTTCCCGGCTTGAGCCCAGCTGTCTAAAAAATTCCACTACGACTGACAGACAGCTATCCCAGTGCTTGGGCGTGCTGACATGTGGTTGTGTGAGTGCCAGCTTGTTAATTACGGGCTTTCTCTTCCGGCCTGGCTGCTGAGTAACCAGCCACAGGGACCTTAATCACTGTTGGGACCAGGAAGGGCCTGCTTCAGAAGGCCCTAGGGGCTGGCTCCCCCACCCAGCCTAATCACACACATTTTTTTTCCTCCAAGCACTGGTCACCTTTTTCTCTGGGTCTTGGTTTAGGAGCACCTCTGATGTTACCTTGGTTATACTCATCACCGCCTTGAACTCTTCACCCACTGATCTGTGAGATCATGAGGGTAGGGACTGAATCTTACTAAGCACGGGTTGGATGTGCCAAAAATATTTGCAGACATTAAATCAACTACGGTGTAATTATTGAACAAAGTACCAGACACTTGACATGTACTCTTCATTTCATCTTTCCAATGAGTATACTTGGAGCCTAAAACCTGAGGCCAGAGGAAAAGGTGATCATTAACTTGGGGGAAAAATGGAGTGTGTGGTTAGACTGGGGTGGAAAGCCAGCCCCA
Organism: Cervus elaphus; assembly: GCF_910594005.1. Taxonomy (NCBI): domain Eukaryota; kingdom Metazoa; phylum Chordata; class Mammalia; order Artiodactyla; family Cervidae; genus Cervus; species Cervus elaphus. The sequence goes on along the minus strand of NC_057823.1, from coordinate 54,093,956 downwards.
GGAGCCCTTGGAAGCTGCCATTCCTGGGCCCAACGGTGATTAATGTGCTTGTGGATGGCTGCCTGGCAGCTGGGCCAAGATGAAGTTCAGGTTCTAGCGGCAGAGGACTAGAGGTTCCCAGGGTAGGTGCTATTTGTGCCTTGGTTTGCAGCTGAGAAAACCAAAGGGCAGTCCTTGCCATTGGACTGGCTAAGAGCCTATGTTGTGGACCCCAGAGCCTGCACACCTAACCGTTCTCTGTCAATCTCCCCATCCCCACCGTCCTTCCCCGGGGCTGCCTTGGTGTCTCCTGCACTACAGCTCACCTCCGCTCCTGTCTTTTCCTCTCCTTCACATTTTCCTCTTCCTGGCAGATTCCCGAGTCACCTTGGGCTTCAGAGCAGACTCAGCATCCCTGCCCCCACCCCGACCCTGTCCATCTGCTGCTTCCCCTCCCCACCCACCCGCCGGCACAGGACTGAGGCTTCCGCCGGTGTCTAGGCTGCTCACACCCTCCGCCTGTCTCCAAGCACCTGTGTCCCATGCACCTGTGTCCCTTCTCTGATATCATGTAACCACTGGCTGGGAGCCAACTGCACGACTCCTGGGGGCACTTCCGATAGATTAACTCACTCACACCAGCTCTGGCATCGCCCACAAGGCTCTCAAGGGACTGACCTGAGGGAATTCTCTGGCGGTCAAGCGGTTAGGACTCTGTTCTCACTGCTGTGGGCCTGGGTTCCATCCTAGTTGGGGGATTAAGATCCCACAAGCCTCGCATTGTGGCAAAAAAAGAGAGAGAGACTGATCTGAGAAATAGAGACCCCTCCCCTGCCTAATGTCATGTCCCTGGAGTCCACACAAGTCAATCAAAACCAATGATGTATATAGTAAGGTAGAAAGCCTGGAATGGGGGACAGTGTGAATCCCAGTTTCTCTGTTTACCTACTTGTATCCTTGGGCAAATCACCCATTATCTTCCTGTCTTTGACACGGGGGACCCTGGTATAACACTGGGCTATTATAAAGGTGAAGAGAGCCCCCATGGAGCAGCAACAGGCAGGCGCCTAGCATGCAGTAGGTACACAGTAAGACCTTTCAAGGAAAGGACTTTCAAAACTGTCCCATCCTGACCAATCATCTCCCATCAGAGAAGAAAAGTTGGTCAAACATGTCTCCTGAGTCACATGTAGCTGCTTGTTGATACCCAGTCCTCTAGGAGCTTGTTGATACCCAGTGGAACTAGGAGGCAGCCCTCTGAGACCCCGTGTACCATGTACCACCTTCTCCAATCCTGGACTGAGTGGTGTGGGAAGAGAGGCAGCCCCAGGGAATGAGATGAAACTGCTGGGGATGGAGTTGCCCAGAGGATCTCCTCTCACTTTCAATAAGCATCATCCAGAATGAGGGCTACATATGAACATTCAGTCCAGGCAGCCCTGAATGAAGGACATGTTTATGTGCATTATCCTACTGAAAAGTCCCCCAAACACTCTGAGTTAGGTATAACTGAGCTCATTCTACTGATAAAGAAATTGAGACCCGAGAGGTTCAGGAAACTATGAAAAGTCACACAGAACCAGAACTCACTTGAACTTGGGTCTACTCCCTTCCCAATTAAGGGCTCTTAACTCCCACCATATGCCGCCTTCCCTAGATCTCCTTCCCCACTATGCACAGAAGCAAGCTCCAGGGAGTAGGCACCCACTGTTCAACGATGTCACCCAGGGCCTGTGTTATGACGTCACAGCCCCAGTGGGCCGGCTCTGCCCCACCTGTGGGGACTTAGTGACGCTGAGAGGGGGGTCAGGGGGAGGAAAAGCCCAGATGATGAAGTACCGGGTAGGAACCAGGATGACAGCAGGTCTGGGGAGGGGGCTGATGCAAGAGAGGGGCCCACACAATGGGTCCTTCAGTTTCAGGGGTGGCTGTGCCTTCCCCCATACGTTTCCTTGTTCAAAATGGAGCATGGAGCCCTGGAAATCAGGACAAAAGCACCACCCACAGCTCTGGTCTCGATGACTCAGACTCCACCTCCCACAGCCTCCTCCTGTGTGTGCTTCTGAATGTGTGTGTACCCGAGCATGTGTCCCGCCAGTGCATGAGGCTGTCAGCTGTGCATGTGTGTGTGTGCACATGCACACACAGGGATGAGTGCACTTGTGCACCTGTGTCCATCTGCAGCCCTGTTTCCAAGCCCGAGCCTGCAGGAGACGATGACCAGCAGGGTCAGCGATACTCATAATGTTAACAGCAGACGCACTTCATATGTTCAAAGGCACTGTCCTAAGTATTTTAAATTTTGCATCGTGTGGAATCCATACAACAGCCTTTTGACGTGAGTACCATCATTATTCCCACTCTACTGATGAAACCAAGGCTCAGAGAAGTTACACTTCTTTTCCAAGGTCACACAGCCAGGAAATGATGTAATTTTCAAATGCCAAAACCTGTGCCCAACAACACGTGCTTTCCTCCTTGCCCCCTCTAGGGGGTTTGGAGAAAAGACCCCAAAGGGTCCTTTGTATCCAGGGTGTCTAAAGGAACAGGGGCTGGAAGCCAGTCTTGAAGGAGAAGGGGGCAAATAGCACAGAGATGCCTGAGCAGGAGGGGGCAGGGCAGCTGTCTCTCAGAACAGGTGTCAGAGAAGCTGTGACAGCCACTTAGAACCACAGTGGCAAGCCTCCTTTACATGGCGATTTGCATATATTTGCATGTATTTGCATCACCAAATCTGTGGAATCGGCCCTAATGGTCCCTGCCTTGGAAGACTGGCAGAAGCTAAGAGGGTGGGAGTGACGAGTAGGGCCTGGGTAATTCGGGGAAGGGAAAGAGGAAAAAGGCAGTGCTGTGGAAGCAATGGGAGGTGCTGGACACAGCAGAGACAGTTTCTAGGGGAAAGCAGGAAGGTTCTCTCCCCTGTGCCCTGAGTCCTTCCCCTGAGGGCAGTGCAGAAGGGATGGCGGGTTCAGAAATCGGAGAGAACAGAGGAGGGTGCGGGACCTAAATTAGTGAGTAGCGCTCAAGAGGAAGGCCTAGGCTGAGGCCTGGGTTGGGAACCCGCAGCCCTAGGTCCTGGGAAGACTGGCAGGAGGACAGGGGAGGGCCTAGCCCTGTTGTCTCCCGGCTGGGGCGGCTGCCCACTCAGCTGCTGGAGCTCAGTGGTTCGGTATTAGGACGCCATCTAGTGGAAATATTTAAGAAGGCGCCCCTTCCATCCTCAGTTCAGTTCAGTCGCTCAGTAGCGTCCGACTCTTTCAGACCCCTGCACTGCAGCACGCCAGGCTTCCCTGTCCATCACCAACTCCCGCAGCTTGCTTAAACTCATGTCTATCGAGTCGGTGATGCCATCCAACCATCTCATCCTCTGCCGTCCCCTTCTCCTCCTGCCCTCAATCTTTCCCAGCATCAGGGTCTTTTCAAATGAATCAGGTCGTCGCATCAGGTGGCCAAAGTGTTGGAGTTTCAGCTTCAGCATCAGTCCTTCCAATGAATATTCAGAACTGATTTCCTTTAGGATGGACTGGTTGGATCTCCTTGCAAGTTGAAGGACCTCTCAAGAGCCTTCTCCAACACACCACAGTTCAAAAGCATTATTTCTTCAGCGCTTATCTTTCTTTACTGTCCAACGCTCACATCCATACATGACTACTGGAAAAACCATAGCTTTGACTAGACGGACATTTCTCAGCAAAGTAATGTCTCTGCTTTTTAATATGCTGTCTAGGTTGGCCATAGCTTTTCTTCCAAGGAGCAAGTGTATTTTAATTTCATGGCTGCAGTCACCATCTGCCCCTTCCTCTAACGGCCTGCGGAAAATGGGTATCAATTTTGCCCCTGCGGAAGATGCACAGTGTGAATCATGGTCCTGCAGCCTGCCTGGGAATTACAACTTTCCAGAGGATCGCCAGCAGGGAGCTTCCTCTCAGGCTCAGGTCAGGCTAAGATAGACTAATATAGCTTATGAGGAGCTTAAGCTTTAAAATCAGAAGAACATGGCTGTGCCAGTACTAATATTGTGACTTTTGCAAATTAACCTCTGAATCAGTTACCGCATCCATCATGGGGGGATGATAATCTTTACTTGCGGGACTGACAGGGGCGAATATATGTTAAGAGATTATTAGTAGGATTAGGACTAGGGAAAAGCAAGTGAAGTCCCTGGGACACAAAATTTAAGGACACAAAACTTGAGGACACTGAGACACCCTCTTAACATTTGTGTCCTAGGCCCCTCATTCTTTTCCCTCTTGTCCTGGCCTTCCTTGTTAGCACATTGCCTGGCAGTGGGGGAGCTATTGCTGGTGATATTATCATAGCATTACTGCCTAGAGGATGCTGAGCCTTGGGGAGACAGCTCTACCTCCAAGGCATAGAAGGCCCCTTCTGGCCTGGCCTGTCAAGGGTGTGAAGCAAATTTGGAGGCCAGAGAGGTGAGGGGGTGCTTCCCAAAGAGTCAGGAATGGAGAGGAAGGCACAGACAGGTAGGATGGAGGGGGATATTAGGTCACAAACCTCTTGTGGCTTCTCAGATTCCCTGTGCCCAACTGATAGACAAGGACGGAACACAGGCCTGATTCACAGAGGATCACTGTGATACGCTGTTGAGAGTTGGAAGTGGACTTTGGCCACTCATGGCCCTCTCAGGGTGACCCCAAAGAGCATCCATGGGGACTTTCCTGGTGGTCCAGTGGTTAGCACTCTGTGCTTCCACTGCAGGGGGCACAGTTTTGATCCCTGGTCAGGGAACTGAGTGCAATGCATGCAGGCAAGAAATTAAGTAAATATATTATAGATAATATATACAGGTATATATTATAAATATATGTAGATAATTTTTTTAAGCCATCAGTGAAGGGAAGTCCTACCCAATGTGCAAAACTTTGAAGGGCACACTTGGTCCAGAAGAAGAGATGGACGGAGGTGTGGATATTCCCTGACTCCTGGGAAATAATGAATGTCTTGGCCACTTGGTCAGGAGCCTGGATTGAACAAGACCAGGATAGGTAGCAAACAGGCTGGGGGAAGAGTAGATGGACAGACCCTGGGAGGGGGCATCACGTGTGCACACTGCTGGTCTTAGGTAAACATGCTGCAGGGCATCCTTTGCTGGGAGGCTCTGAACCAGGCAAATAGAATGGGTCATCAGGAGGGGCCTCTCTTCCTGCCCACCCGAAGTGCCTGCACTGCAGCCCTTGGGCAGAGCATCGGTGGGCCAGAGGTGAGCTTGTTGTGTATGCCAGGCAGCACGGGCTCCCCTCACCAAGGCTGAGCTGCTTCTACCACGCTGGGGGCTCGACCTACCTGCTGCAAGACCCACCTACTGCAAGACCCACCCCAAGTGCGTGGCATAGAAGAGCCAGCCAAGCCATGATGGTAGGAGGATTGCCCTGAACCCCTTCCTTCCACCCTGAAGGGGACCGTCATTCATCCTTCCTGGAACCAGCGAGTGCTCAGGATTCAAGCTTGTCTTCCTTGTCTACAGAGCCTCCACAAAGAAGGTACAATAGTGGGGCCAGCTAAGACTTTTACACTTTCAGCTATTACATTTAGGGCTTTCATCCCTTTTTTTTTTTGGTATGAGATAATCATGGGATGCTGATCAGCAGATTTATCGCTCTTACACACTTGTATCACAGCACCCACAAGCAGTTGGCCTGGCAGAACATCGGAGCAACCTGTGGAATGCTCAGAAGATGCCAGCAGTGGTACAACACCTGTGGGTTTGGACCTTGACAGGATACTTTCTTTGAATAGCACTGTGTCCCCCATACCTGGAAATTACAGGTCTCAGAATCCATGCAGAAGTGGACTATCTCACTCTCAGATTTGCACAACTTTTCCTTCTTGTCCCCCAACCTTTAGGCTATGCCAGTTAGAGGTCCTGGTTCCCAGAGAGGGAGAACTTAAACCAGGGAACACAGTAATGTTTCCACTAAACCTAGCCACCTGAAGCTCCTCACACTAGGGGTGTGCGTGCATGCCTAGCCGTTTCAGTCGTGTCTGACTCTTTGTGACCCCATGGACTGCAGCCCTCTGTCCATGGGATTTCCCAAGCAAGAATAGTGGACTGAAAAAAAAAAAGAATAGTGGACTGAATTGCCATTTCCTTCTCCAGGGGATCTTCCTGACCCAGGGATCAAACCAGCATCTCCTATGTCTCCTGCATTGCAGGCAGATTCTTCACCTGCTGAGCCATCAGGGAAGCCCCTATACCAGGGGCCCAATAGCCAAAAAGGGCATCACTGTACTATTCAAGGTCATTGATCCTGGTTGCCAGGAGGAAGCATGGCTTTAGATAGAACACACATAGATACAATGAAGGTAGGGCAGAGTACGCCTGGACCCAGTCAGGGGACTCATGGGACATCTCTTAGACTGTCCCACCAGTGCTAACTGACAATGGACAACTTCAAAAATGACAGTCCCCAAAGGGCAGATAATCAAAGAATCAGACCTTTCTGGGACAAGAGTCTGTATGATATTATCAGGCTAGTAGCCCAGATCTGCAAAGGGCTAGCTGAGGGGAGGGGGAGAGAGATGACATCATCAATTTGGACTCAGGACCAGATACGGCTGTGGCTCCCCGGCTTGCTTCTTAACCCTCTTGCCTGTGTCTTCCTTGAGATCCCATCTAGCACTATCTTAAAGGGGACTTGTTTACAGTGGACTGTACCTCACTTTGAGGAAAAGGAAGGTGATGACAACTTTGTTCTCATGAAAGAAAATGAAGGCACCGTGTTGCAGTAGGTAAGTCAGGTAAATCCAGAAGGCTCGAGAGGATCTCAGCAGCTCCAGCGGTGGGCCGCCTAGAGACACAAACCTTGCTTCTCAAATGCCTTGATTACCTCCTTGCTCTCTCTGATGCTGCCCCTCTGCTTTCAGGTTTAGACAAAAGGCCATGCTGTGCAGTTGCCGAGTGCCAACCTGGGGCTGGACAACAGAAGCTAGAAGCTTGGGGTGCACCTTGACACTTGGGGGGGCTAGGTTGTGGGTGGGAACCGTGGGCCACTCGAAAGTGTGAGTCTCCTCACAGCCTAAAGCAGAAGCCCCCCACATTTTGTGTGTCCACCGTGAAACGCAGCGGGGATCTCAGGGCAGTGCTCCTCCCCGCCTGCACATCTTTTCTGCCCCCTTGTCCCCCTTTGTCTCACCCTTGGCCCCCTGGGTTTCACCTGAATCCTGGCCACAAACTGCTTCTGGAAGACCTAAGACGAGGGGTGTCTGATAGTTGTCTCCCCTTATGTGTCCCACGCCATGGTCACTGCTAGAGCCTGCCTGACCACTCCAGTCCTGCTGCCAAAGCCAAAGAAATGAAGACAGGGGGCGGGGTGGGGGGTGGGGAGGGCAGGAACCAACCAAGGTCTTTCCAGTTGGGGTTTGTCAACAAAGAGGGTGGGCACCTGAGAAATGAAGGAGGGAGAGCAGAGAGGGTAGAAGCTGAGTCCCCCCAGCTTTGTGCAGTGGCAGTAGCATAGCCAGTGAGATTTATCCAAGGCTAAATTATTGCTAAATGGAAAAAAAAGAAAGCTGAGTCCCAGTGAGAGTTGTCTTCTGTAAACAGGTCTATGTAGGGAGCTTTAGGGAAGGAGTGGTTGGAGCCCTGAGGTGAGAAGGGAGGGCAATATTTGCATCTGGTGGACATGCCCATCCCCGCAGTGCTGCAGGCAAGGTCCTCTGAGTCCCCTTCACATTCTTGGGAGGGGGAGTGTCTGATTCTCGAATGATGTGGACAGTAAAAACCGCAGAAGCGAGTAGATAGTGCTGGGGGCAGGGGAAGGCAGCCTCAAGCAGAGGGTCCAGAGGGAACACTCCCTTTGCTAGTGCGAGGAGAGGGGCTGGATGAGGGCTGAGCGACCTCCCTCCTACCTGAGGTCCCTCCCTCTCCTCTGGCTCCTCCACATCCCCCAGTTTATAAACACTGCAGGCTTCTGGCACGACCCCATCTCTAGAGTTCAGCTTCACACTACAATGGAGTTATGTGTCCAGGAGGGACCGTTCCAGTGGCAATCTGGAGGTTTTCAGGGAGGCAGGGCAGGAGGAAGTTCAAGCCAAGACTAAGAGACCAAATGTCCCTAATGTCAGCTCTGGCTTCACCCTCCCTTTCTTTAGATGTGTGGGAAGTACTCCAGGCTGCGGCAGAAGTCCAGGCTTAAAGTTGCTCTGCTTGGAGTACTGCCAGTATTTTATAACAACTATAAATGGACTATAACTTTTAAAATTTGCAAATCACTATATTGTACACCTATAACTTATATAATATTGTATATCAACTGTAGTTCAATTTTTTTTTTTAAAGAAAGACTGTGTTCTGCTAGTTTCTGGGGTATTCCCAGTCATTCTTCTACCTCCAGGCCAGACCCTATTTTTCTGCACATTAAAGGCAGAAAGAGGGGCAGGTAGATCTGGGACCTGAGCCCCAGGCAGTTGGCCCTGCCCGCCTGGGCCACATAAATGGGACTAGAGGGGGCCATTGATAGAGCACGTGAGAAGGAGAATTCTCATAAAAGTTTTGCCGCTCTGTATGGCTTGCAGGCTCATAGTTCTCTGACCAGGGATTGAACCTGAGCCATGGCAGTAAAAGCCCAGAATCCTAACCCCTAGGCCACCAGAGACCTCCTCAAAAGTTTAAGGTATGCCTGTGCTGTCCTGTAAGGTAGCCACTAGCTACATGTCGCTATTTTAAATTAATTACAATAAAATAAAATCATTCAGCTCCTCCGACTCACCAGCCATATGTCAGTGTCTCAGTGGCCACATGTGGCTAGTGGCCACCATGTTGGACAGCACAGATACAGAACATGCCCATCATTGTAGAAGGTTTTATTGGATAGCACTGCTGCCCATTAACCTTAACATTTCTTTCCAGCTTTGGGACTTCCCTGGCAGTCCAGTGATTAAGACTCCATGCTTCCAGTGCAAGGATGTGCAGGTTGGATCCATGAAAAACTTGTTTTCCAGCTTTATTGACAGAATCGTATGAATTTCAAGTATACAGTGCAGTAGTTTGATATATGTTTATATGTATTGTGGAATGATTACCACAATGCCGTTTAGTTAACACATCTACCACTTCACATAGTTACCATTTTTTTGTGTGGTGGGAACATTTAAGATCTCCCTTAGCAAATTTCCAGGATTCAGTACAGTATTCTTAACTGTAGTCACTGTGCTGAACATGAGATCCCTGCCCACAAAATGTACACATCGGGAAACTGAAAGCTGTGAATGGGTGACCTGCCCAAGGTCCCACGGGGAGCCAGTGCTAAGCGCAGGACTAGATGCCCTTCTTCAAATATCTGGCAGTGAAACTGCATTAAAATACCTCCTTGTAGATACAGCTGACATCAACAGCCTAGGGTGGAAGGAACGGGGCTCTAGTTTCAGGGGTGAGGATGGGGGGGAGGAAAGGGAGCTCTTCTGTGTTTATTCCTCCCCTCCCCCATCCCAGGGCTGCCCTGGCCCTACAGGATAAAGGAGGCTCAGAGGCCTGGAACTCCCTCCCCTCCCCCACGATGACCTCATCCTCACAAAAATGTGAGGAGGGCACTGGGGAGGGGCTGTGTGGAGGAGAGTGTGTGGGTGAGGGAGATGGCACAGTCCTCAGGCCAGAGAAACTGGGGGTGGGGAGGGCTGCGCTGATCCTCACCGGTCTCCGTGCAGCTATCTTCCTAAAAATGCATCACCTGTCTAAACTCTTTTGGGAATGGAGACCAGATCCCAACCAAGAACAAGAGTCTTCTTCACAGCCTGACCCCTGAGGTCCTTTAATCTGGGGTAGCCTCAAACTCCCTGGGTCTTTGCTAAGTCTCTATTCCTCACCAGGCTTGCATCCCATTGTGATTCCTCTGCCTCACAGACCCTCCCTCCCACCCCCAATTAACTCCTAGCCTTCTTTCTGATCTCAGCTTAAGCACAGCTTTCTGGACAGGCCTTTGCAGAACCCAGACTGGGTCAGCTTCCTCTGTTAACATGTTGTTATAGTACTCCCTCCAGAAAACCCATTTTGGTGTGTATTAACACATTTATATGGGGTTCTTTGGTAAGTGTCTCACTCCCCTAGTAGCAGACCACACTCTCTGCAGTCTGTTTCTGCTCATTGTTATACCTAGTTGGGGAGGGAAAATTTCCCCTTCTACCCATCTTGAGTTCTTGTGGCTGGACTAACAATAAAATTGACACAAGAGAGATTAACAGGAGAAAAAAGAAATTTTAATTCATGTACATGGAGGTCTCATAGAAATGGGACCTAAGAAGTAGTCAAAGAGGGTAGCTTTTGTACTTTTTAGAGAAAGAAACAATAAATGTATGAGATTGACAGGAAAAAGAAACTTGGGTTTGGGGTGCCCAATTAGTGAAGAATTTAAACAGCGTTTGGGCTTGGGGCAGTAAATTAAAGAAGTAGCAAGATTTGTTTATACAGGCTTCTTGGCCTGACCTTCTATCTTTGGTGATAAGGGCGTCCTTCCACCTCCAGATGCAGGGAGCGCACCTTTCACATGAGAGATGGATTTCCTGCTTCCAGAGAGACAGAAAGGAAAGTCAGGGTGTCCCTCTTGCATTGGCTGTTTCTTAGGTAACTTTAATTCAAAAGAATCAATATGCCATCGAGGCACAGTTCGGGGTGGCCAACCATAGACCCCAACAATCTCTAAACCCTTGAGCAGTGGTTGGTTCATAAGAGATGCTCAATAAAAACATGACAGGTATCTAAGCATGGGGAGAAATGTGAGAAATAAATGAAATAATCGAAGGGGAGTGTTTCCTCCTGAGAAAAACATGCCCCTCAGAGCCCACCCCCAGCCCGACTGGCCCAAATGTGGGTGAGGTTGAGGTTGTGCCGTCTACCACACAGAAGGGGAGTGAGATCTGGAGGCCACTGAAGACAATGGAGGTGATCGGGGTGACAGGAAATTGGATGAGGAATAAACAAATTGGTGGAACTGACAAGATGACAACCAGGGACCCTGGGGGATGGCAGAAGTAGGACAAATACAACGTGCCCTAATTTGACAATGGATGCCATGGGATGATTGATTAAAACAAGATCATAGGATGTACCAGGGTGATAGGGTAACAAGCAAGGTGGTTGTATTCTAGAGTCACTGTGGAAGTGACTAGTAAAAATAGTGACAAAGAATGGGAAGTGTTTATGAACACTTAATTGTGTTTCATGTCCTTTGCACATTATTATCTATATATTTCCATGGATAAATCTTTACAATAATCCTATGAGGAAGGCACTATTACTATCTCCACTTTGCAGAAAGGGAAGCTGAAGCACTGAGATGTGAGTAACTTGCTCAGGTCCCAGAGCTGGTAGAGGTGTGGTCAGGATTTGACTTTAGAGGCTTCGCTCTTAATTACTACATCATACTATCCCTTTCCAGTGAGCAAAATGGTCTCCTAAGTGATGGGGGTTGTAGCAGTCAGTCTACGGTGTGGGTGGGGAAGGGGAAGAGCAAAGAGACATGGGAAGGGCTGTTAGAAAATTCCCTTCCACACCACCACCCCTGCTTGGTTCTGCCCCTTCCTCTGCTCACTAGTGCCCCTTTATCCCATGTGTTAGGGTTAAGGTTCACTAATGTCATGGTTCGTTCTTACTCCTCTCTCCCTTCAAAATGCCAGAGAGGTTGAATCAAACTGCACAAAAAAGACCATGGGAGAGAGACAGACAGGGCTGGCTATGAGGTCTTTGGGGAGATGGGTTATCAAGGAGAGGACCCAGACAACTGAGGTGTGTGAAGCACACGGAAGTGCTGCTGTATGTTATAAGGTCATTTGAGAGATGAAACACTGGAGAACCTGTTCATTCTTTTTGGTGTCTGGACTGTACCTTACCTTATTGATAAAACCATAGCTCCATGCATACGCTGGGTCATGTGAGCCCTGCAGCTTATGTTTGGATTAGACCAGAGCAGGCAGATCAGACGATGAAGGTTGGTAACACAGAACCTCTTGCCAGGGTGAACTTGTGGGAGTCTGGGGTTAAAGTCTGGAGACGGTTCTTCCCAAGTAGTAGCACAGATGACACCCCAAAAGGCTAAGGCAGCTCAGCCCAGACTGCCAGCCACGGCTGTCCCTGGAGTATAAAGTGAGTTCCCTGGCACTGCCTGGATTTGCCAATCTTGCTATAAGTGGACTCCTTGGGCAGCGAGAATGAAGGAGGTCTGGCTAAGGAGCAGGGACCAAGACAACCCCCCGGCCCCGGGGAGGAACCCCTTCAAGGGACAAGAGCCACCATCCCTGTCTCAGTTTCATTCCTAAGAGCTGGCTCATCCTGCACACTACCAATGCCCCTGCTCTCTCCCAGGATGCCTTCAGCTCTTCCAGGACATTCTGTGACCATTCTCTGTCCCTAATTTCTCTGACCCACAGCCCTCCCTTGGTCCCAATCATCTTGGAGGGTGTGCACTCCAACAAGGGGAGAGCTGACTTGGTACTCCCCTCATTCTTAAGTATTCAGAGAAAATATCAACCCCAGAAGCCCATGCTCCTCTTCCTTGAGGCCCCCCGATCTCCCTTTGTCCATTCATGATGTCATGTCAGGGCTGACATCAGCTGCAGGCTCACTCCAGCGCCCCGGTGCCCTCACCCCATACCTGGTCACCTGGTCACTGCTCTCTTGGGGGGCTGGAGGTGGATACTCAATTCCTGGACTGCAGCTCCACAGAGGGGAGTTTGGAAAAAGATCCCATGGACCCAAGTCCAGGATCACAGAGGCATCAGCCCTTGTCTTCAGGAGCCTGGGATGCCTTCATTTCCTGCCTTCATTCTCACTCATCTCTGTCTTGGCCTATTTCTGCCCCTAAGAAGGCTGAGAGTGGGAAAGGGGGTGGGGAAGGAAACACCCACACTTCCCCCCAGAACTCCGAGGCTCAGGGACACCCCCTCTTCCAGCTCCCAGTGACCCTGGAATTAAAGAGCTCTCCTTGCTCCACTGTGCCCAGGCTACAGGAATCCCCTGAGTCTGTCCTGTCCCCTCAATGATAAGACTGTGAGGCCACAGGGAGACACAGACAGAGGCACACAGAGACAGAGACAGAGATTAGAAAAACTGAGAGGAGCCAGGGAGAAAGAGGAAAGAAAGATATCATCCAAGGGCCAGATGGGCCCCTGGCCCCAAAGGGTTGAGTCAGAGAAGGGAAGTGGGGTCTGAGGGAGCTGGGTCTCCTCTGCAGCTCTGCCCCAACCCTCTGACTCAAGTCAGAGGAGTCACTGAACTTGGATGGGAAAAAATTACATTATTTTCACTAATCTCTAGCTGAAATGTAGCACGTTCTTCATTTATAACAGGAATTACACACCAGTCCTATTAGCCATAACTATGGCTTTGTCACCAGTAGAAATCATATATATTTTTGTATCAGATTGTAGCACTGCAGATATTTTGAAATATCATTTATGCTCATCACTGCTTCAAAATTATGTGAGGCATCGACCTACTGCTAGATCTTATTTAAAGCATTAATACAGAAGCACATATATTACTATATCACTTAAAATAGTTTTATAAGTATATTGCAATATAATTGGTTTCCTTTGTAATCCTACATATTTCATCTTATGCATTTTTAAAACATTCTTCTGAGGCTGGGTCCATACATTTTGCCAGATTGTCAAAGGGGAGCCTGACATACACAAAAATAGGCTCAGAATTCCCGTATCTGGGTCCTGACCAGGACCCCCGGCACCCATCCCTCAAGCTCCCTGTGCCCTGTACTAATTTACCCAAATCTTCTCTCTTGTTGAGTTACTCTGAATCCTCCAAGAAGAAGCTGCCAAGGCAGGATGAAATGTGCAAGGATTTGATTAAAGCAAACGCCTGTGAAAGAGGAAGGGAGCCAGGAGCTAGCTAGGAGATCTATGAAAGAGGGAAGGAAGGAAGGTTGAGAGGAAATATCCTAGAGAGAATTCTTTAGTCAATGTCCGCTGTCAGGAGAGCCACCTATCTCCCAAGACTGGACCTGTCTTAGGATCTCCACTGAGCTGGGTCACTGGCTGGGAGCCTCCCAGGGGGACGCTGGCCTTAGAGTGGAAGCTGATAGATTTCAGAGAGAACCAGCCAAAACCCTTGGTCAATTTTCACTCCTTATAGTTGGAGTTCTATGAAGAGCCTTCTCCTGGCCCCCCAGTTACCCATCCATTACAAAGGCATTCAGAAAACTCTCCTTATTTGTAAAATTGAGGTGGTAAAATTCCCTATCTTAAGGGTTATGGTGAGAATGAATCAAAATTTGCAAAGCAGTGTTTGCACAGGGCCTGGGGCCTAGTCAGTGCTCAATAATTGGTAGCCATTATTATGGCCATTTTAAGTATTATTATCATTCTCCTTCTCAGCTAGAATGGCTCCAGGATGCTGGAAATGGCTGCCCGGTTCCAAGCTGGGGCAACTGGGAGAGGAGGGGGCACTTCCCCACATTCCCTTCACCTTCCCTGGGGGGCAGGGGTCTTCCCCTAGCTACTGACAGACAGTTCCTGTGTCTGCTGACTCACAGCCAACTTCCTCTCATACAAACAGGAAAGCAAAGCTGGCCAGCGGGTGTCCCCCCCCCCCCCCCCAACACCACACACAGCTAAAGGCCAGCCCAGCTCTGAGGGGGAAGTGCCTCAGGCCCTGGGGTACAGGCTCCAAGGTTGGGGCTCCAGGCAAGATCCTGAGAAGGGAGAGAAGCAGGTTATCCTCAGGCCTTCTTCTCACCACCCCCCTCCAAATTGCAACAGGGAGGTGGGAAGAAGGGGTTTCACCCCAGGATGAAAAGGCTGCTTGCTGGGTAACCGTGCTGACAGGGCACCACGCTTATCTTCACAAAGGGCCGCCGCAGAGCCTGGTCTGGGAGTAAGGACGTTGCCTTGCTGCCCTGCATCCCTGGGAGGAGTCCTACACCGGGCGCTTGGAGAGGGAGAAGCAGCTGAGGGCTCCTTTACTGGGCCTCGGCCTCTCTCCACCAAGTCAGACCGCGGGGCTTCTGAAGGTTCGCCAGCTTGGAAGGCTGTGGATATCCGTGACTTGTGGATGTCAGCTTCTGTTCCCCGTTAACTGGGTACCAGAATCCAGCCACCCTGCTGGGCGTGGGAGAAGTGCCCTGAGGACTTAGGGTCCTATGCCTTCCCTCCCCTTTTGACCAGACGGACGGGGAGGGAACGGCGGCGGGGATGCAGAGCTGTCCCTCGCTGCACTCTCCTTCTCTCTCTGGTTCTACCCTTGTCCCCAGTTCCGTCTAGTCTCTGCCTCTTTGTCCCGCTCTTTAAGGCTGACTTGGCCTCCAACCTGTTCCGGTCCCCCCTCACCCCCCTCCTTTCTGGGCCCCTAAAGGGGCTGAGCTGGTTAGGCCGCGAGATAAGCACAGCGGTTGGGTAAGGAGCCCAGACCTTTTGAAGACCGCCGCTTGCACAAGGAGTGGCCGGGGCCCCCGCGGAGGGAACCGACGAGCGGGACGGGGCGGGGCTCCGTCGGGGGAGGGCTGAGGGGAGGCGGGGCCGGAGCTGCGACCCGGAGCCTCGGACGGCGCGGCGGGTGGGTACCGGGGAGCGGACGGCGGCCGCGTAGTGAGGTGAGGACCCCGCGCCCCCCGGCTCCTGCCTCCCAGACTCCTCCCCATCACCTCGAGGGCCTCTGTGGGATCCCTGGCCCCACTCCGCGCCCGCGGCCCTCCCCTCTCCCCCTCCCCGCCGCGATCAGCCCCTCCCTCCGGGTGCCGGCCTCGGCCCCCTCCCTCCTTGCCCCCTCCCTCGTCGCCGCCGCAGTTGCCCTGCGCTGCCAAGCCCGCCCCCCCTTGCCCCCCCCCGCCCCCCCCCGCCGCACTCCTGCCCGGCTCACCTCCTAGTTCTCAGTCCCGTGCCCTCGAGTCGGGCCTGAGTCACCGGGAAACTGGACTCTGAGTCAGGACGGGAGGTGCAGCACCCGGGCCCTAGCTTGGGGAGGGGGCTCCGTCCGCCGCAGAGAGGCGGAGAGAGGCCAGAACTGATGCTGGGGCGAGAGGCAGTCCTGGTAAGAAGGACCCCGCAGGAGAGAAACTGGGAGAGAGAAGTACGAGCAGAGGCAGAGACAGAAACCTGAGTCAGAGTTGGCCAGAGACAGATAAAACTGAAGATCTAGTTGAAATGGAGACAGAGGCAAGGAGAGGCTTAATGACAGCAAAACAAGGAAGGGGACGGAGATGGATTTAGACGTAGAGATGGAGATGAATGGGGTGGGGACAGGGACAGGGTAGACAGAAAACTCATGGAGACAGGATCCAAGAGAGGTCTAGGTACTAACTAGATCAGGGTCCACCACATCAGGGTGGTGGAATGGGACAGAACCTCAGAGACCTGAGTCCAAAGGCATGGACAGGGTGAAGGAAGGCTTGGAGAAAGCAGAGGTACGGGGTTGTCATTTCACAGTGTGAGTTCCTGCAGGGTGGGTGTTCCAGTTTGCGCACACATATGGGAGAAGATGCTGCAGGTGGGTGCTGAGTGGAGACCCTGGTGTATCCCCGGTCCCTCATCTCTCTGGCCCAGTTAGTTCTCTGCCACATCCTCACTCCCCAAGTGGCCTCTGCCCAGATGTAGGTACTGCCTAGAGCTCTCTGGACAGCCTGACCAAGGCAGGCAGGATGTGGGGGCGGCCAGAGCTGGAGGGACAGGAAGGAAGTCTGAGCAGAGACAATAGGTGGAAGGGGAGGAGGAACTGGGAATGACCAGGATTAGGATGGCCGGAGCCTGCACTCAGCTCTGGAACCAGTGGGAGTGGGAGGTGCATCTCCCCTCTCCTCCTCCCCTCTCCTCTGTCACAGCTCTGTGCCACAGCAGCTTCATCGTGGGCCCCTCCTCCCCACCAGCCCCTGTCATCCCCACCCCTGCAGGGTTCTGGCATCTTGTCCCAGGCTTGCTGACTTGAGTGTATGCAGAGCTTTGACCCAGACACTGTGTGGGTGGGAGCTAAGGGGCCAACATTCTCACCAAGAAGCCAACTTGCCTGGAGCCTGGAGCAAGCCTCCTCCCCTCCCTGGCCTCAGTTTCCTCCTCTGCAAATGAAGGGGTGCTCCTACAATGGGGAGGCCCTTTCCAATGTTTGGGGTTGTCTGCCCCCAGATCACAGGCTTCTGGTCGTTTTTCTCTGGAGGAAGACAGGAGTCTGGTGGCCTCTGTCCAAGCCTCAGACGTTGGGACAGGGAGGGGGAATCTCAGCCTGAGCCCTCCCTTCACCCTACCCCTCCCCCAGCAATGGCCTGAGCCCCCATGGCTGCCCCTCAGGACCTGGACATCGCTGTGTGGCTGGCCTCGGTGCACCTGGAGCAGTATGCAGACGCGTTCCGGCAGCAGGGTCTGGCTACGGCGGGTGCGGCCCGTGGCCTGGGCCACGGGGAGCTGAGGCAGCTGGGCGTCAACGCCACGGGGCACCGGAAGCGCATCCTGCGCCTGCTGCAGGCAGGCACTGCCGAGGGCCCCCCGGATCCCCAGCCCGAAAGTGCCATGGAGCCTTCGCCCAGCCCAGCACCCCCAGCCCAGCCCACCAAGCCTGTGCCTAAGCCCAGGACAGTATTTGGTGGACTCAGTGGCTCTGCCACCACCCAGAGGCCTGGGTTGAGTCCAGCCGTCTGGAGACCAGAGGCATCCAAGAGCCCAGAGCCCAGCCTGAGTCCGAAGTCCCCTACTGTCCCTCCGAGGTCCTCCTCCGAGCAGCCGTCGGCCTCAAATACTGTGGAGATGATGCCCAATGCCATCTACTTTGGCTTGGACTTAAGAGGAGGGGCCCAGACAGCTCAGGACATGTGAGTGGGGTCGGCTCCCTGGGGATCCACCGCTGGGGGCAGGGAGGAGCAGGGCGGGAGGACTTGTCCTTCCTTCTCGCTCCCTGAATGACCGCTAGACCTCTCTCCTAGGGCCCCAGACGGCTCTCAGACAGCTGCCCCCACCCCTGCCCTCAGGCCCACAACGGGCACAGGTAGGTTGGCTATCATGGGTTGGGGGAAAGGTTGCCCTTCAGGACTCTCACCTGACCTCTTCCCTGTCTCCCCCGTTTCTCCACCTGGCAGTGCACATCATGGACCCTGGTTGCCTGTACTATGGTGTCCAGCCTGTGGGGGTCTCAGGGGCCCCTGACAGAAGAGAAGGCAGAGGTGTCTGTCAGGAAAGGGCTGAACACAGGTGAGTGGTCCATAGAGTGATGATGGCAGGAAGAGGAGCAGGTTGAGCTGGTGGCAGCTGTTTCCCATTGGTCATCAAATGTGTGTTGAGCATCCACTGTGTGCCAACTGGGTTATTGAGATTCAGGATGAATATGACAGACAGACCCAGTCTCCCATTAGGCAGCCTGTGACTCAGTGGAGACAGATAGGAAATAAAACAGGTAGACAAAGAAATGGATATATGACTTAAAATATGGAGAAGTGCCTTTCATTCTTTCATTTAACAATCTTTTTGAGCACCTATTGAATGTCAGATATTGTTGTAAATACTTGGGATAGATCAGAAATCCCTGCCTTTGTGGGAAATTAGTCAATTAACAATAGATGTAATAAATGAGTTATACCTATGTTGAAAGGTAATAGTGAAAGTGAAAGTGCTAGTTGCTCAGTTGTGTCCGACTCTTTGCGACCCCATGGACTGTAGCCCGCCAGGTTCCTCAGTCCATGGAATTCTCCAGGCAAGAATACTGGAGTGGGTTGCCATGCCCTCCTCCAGTAAAAGGTGGTAAGTGCCATGAAAAAAAATTGAACAGCGTAAGACGGCTGGAAGGGGTGAGGGAGGAAAGGACTGCAGTTTTTCACTAAGAGTTGCCAGAGTGTTAAGAAGATGATATTTGAGCTAAAACTTGAAAGAAGTGAGGGAGTTAGCCCTCTTCTAGGAGAAGAATGCTGCATGTGGGAAGAGTGGCCAGAATAGAGACTTTAAGAAGGCCGTGTAACCAGGGGATCCGGTAGCGATGACAAGGTCAGCAGGGCTGGGACAGAGAGGGCCAGGCTGGGAAGAGTTGGGGCAGACACTGTCAGAGAGGCAAAAGGAGCCATATTGGGACTTTCGCTTTTACTCTTAAGTGAAATGGGAAGCGAGCTATTGGAAGGGTTTTGACTTACTTTTTTTTTTTTTTTTTTGACTTACATTTAAAGAATCCCTCTGGTTGCTGTGTTGGCAGTGATCTGTAGGGGCCAAAGCAGAAGCAGAGAGACTAGTTTGGAGGTTCTTACCATGATCTAGGTGAGAAATCTCAGGCTACTGTTATGAGAGTGGAAAGGGTGAGGAGTGGTTGGTTTGGGTTATATTTTGAAGACGAACTGTCCTAGTAAATTGAAGTGTGACAGAAAAAGAGGCGGCAAGAAAGACTTCAGGGGTTTCCGTCTGAGCCTGCACTGTCCGGTGTGGTAGCCAGTAACCACGTGTGACTGCTGAACGCTTGAAATGTGGCTCGTCTGGTGTGAGCTGTGCTGAAACTATAAAACAACCAAATTTCGAAGACAGTTTGACAGCGCTCTTCTGAGCAACTGAAAGTTCATGGAGTTGCTGTGGTCTGAAATGGGGAAGACTGTGCATAATGCAGGAATAAGGCAGATTCGGAGTTCAGGTTTTGATGTGTTGAACTTGAGGTGTGTAATGTATGCCCAAGAAGAAGTGGCAAATAGGCCGTTGGATATACAAGTCTGGAGTTTGGGGGAGAGGTCTGAACAGGAGATCTAGGTTTGTGTGTTGTCAGCATTTAGATGGGTGTATGTAGCTGTAAGTGAGTGTAGGTAAAGCAGAGGACCAAGATAAGGTCCTGCATACTCCAGGATCGAGAGATTGGGAATAAGAGGAAGAATCAGCAAAAAAGGCTGAAAAGAAACACTTAGTGAAGTAGAAGGAAAATCAGGAGAAGCTGATGCCACAGGAGCTAACTGAAGAAAAGATATAAGGAGGAGGAAGAGGTCAGGTCAGATGAATCCAATGCTACTGAGAGGTTGGGTAAGATGAGCACTCAGAATTGACCTCTGGAATTGGTGATATGGAGGTTACTCGGGACCTTGACAAGTGCTGGGAGTGAAGGCTTGATCTGTGTGGGCTCAAGAGAGAACAAAGGAGAAGAACTGGAAATATGAAGACAACATTTTTGAGGAGTTTTTCTGCAAAGAAGAGCAGAGAGTTTGAGTGGTTATTGATAGTGGAAGTGGAGTCAAGAAAGGGGTTTTAATAGCATGGAATGCTGTGTATATTCGTAGGTGAATAGGGATGATCTGATAGAGAGGGAAAACTAGTGGATACAGGAGAGAGAAAAGGGACAAAGTCTGGAGTGATGTCCTTGTGTAGGTGAGAGGACTGGAACCAAGTGCCCAGAGGACAGATCAGCTTTAGACAGGGGTATTTATCATAGTACCAGGAGGAAAATGGTGTGTATGTAGAATGGGGCAGATGTGGCGCTGGGAGTCTGTGGGGATTATCCTCTGGTTGCTTCAGTTTCTCTATGAAGTAGGAAACAGGTAGGGTAGAGTGGAGGTTCTTAACCCAAGCTGCACTGCAGCCTGGGGTACTTTGAAAATGACAGACGCCTGGGCCTTGTTTCCAATAACTCAAATTTAAGTGTCTGGCATGGGGCTCACACAGGGCTTCCCCAGTAGCTCAGTGGTAAAGAATCCACCTGCCAATGCAGGAGACTCGGGTTCAATCCCTGGGTCAGGAAGATCCCCTGGAGTAGGAAATGACAATCCAGGCCAGTATTCTTGCCTGGAAAATCCCATGGACAGAGGAGACTGGTGGCTCTAGTCCATGAGGTCACAAGGAGCTGGGCGTGATTGAGCACGCATACATGCACTTGGGGTTCATATGCAGATATGTTTAAGTTTCCCAACTGATTTGTACAGCTGAGGTAAGGAACCACTGGAAAGTGACAGAATAATAGAGGACTTTCTGGGAAGGAATATCTGAAGGATGGAAAGAAGCAGCCTAGGGAAGTGTGTTCCAGGCAGAGGGAACGGCATGGCAAAGACTCTGAACTAGGGAAGAGAATGTGGCTGAACTGTAGTGAGCAAGGCGAAGGCGATGCAGGATGAGGTCGTCAGAGTTGCCCTGGGTCTCTCTGTACACAGTCTTGCATCCACTGGTAAGGAATTTTGATTTATCCTAAGTGTTGATGGGAAGTCATTGTAGAGGTTCCTGCAGGTGCCTGAAATGATCTTATTTGCATCCTTAGTGGGAGAATGACTGGTGGAAGGGCGAGAATGGAAGCAAGTGACTGGTTAGATGATTCCCTTCACCTCGGTGAGAGCTATTGGGAACTTGGTCCAGGGAGAGAAAGGCAAGAACTTTTTGGAGAAAGAACCAATTAGACGTATTGATGAGATAGGCAGCTGTGGCAGAAAGTCATGTGTGTAGTTATTCCTCAACTTTTCCACCATGTAATACTAATGGCAGAGGCAAAGGACTGACATTTTTGAAATGAAAAGTCCGAGTGTGCCCTGGGAAGAAGACCCATGCTTGTGTTTTGGGTTCTTGGCCTCCCTGTTCCCCTTTTTAAAAAGCAGATCTGGTACCTGCCGGGCATTCCACTAGGTGCTGTGGGTGGGGCTGTCCAGGGAACTGGCTCTAAAGTGTGTCCCCCTCTGTCTTGGCCCCCACAAGGCTCAGCAGGCCGGATCTGGAGGCACGTGAGGATGCTGGTTATGCCAGCCTTGAGCTGCCCGGGGACTCCACCCTCTCCCTGCCCACCCTGGACACAGAGACCAACGATGACCTCATTTCACCCTATGCCAGTTTCTCCTCCACGGCAGACCGCCCCACGCCCCTGCTCAGTGGCTGGCTAGACAAGCTCTCCCCTCAGGGGTGGGGCTGCTGGGAAGGGGAGCGGGGCACGGGAGGCTGGCTGGTGCTGGAGGTCGGGTCTCAAGTGCTCCCAGATCCTAGGACCCCTGGGGTGCAGCCTCCACCAGTTACTGATCTCAACCTCTCCCATCCCCAGAAACTACGTCTTTCAGAGGCGCTTTGTGCAGTTCAACGGGAGGAGTCTGATGTACTTTGGCAGTGATAAGGTAGGTCTGGGAGGTGCTTCATGGGGCCTGGGGAAAGGGAGAGGGAGAGCTGAGAGAGGCTCAGGATTGGAAGGCCAATGCCCCTGTGATGGGGAGGCAGGCACCACGTGACTGATGTCAGGGGTCAAAAGGAGCGCGGTTAGCAGCTGTACCCCACTGCTCGCGGAATGAGTGCTGAATCTCATTAAATGTTGGTGCTGGCCCCGGGGGTCAGCGCACATGGCTGGGTTCCTGTCCCCATGGGCCAATGGGCTGTCTGTCCCTCCAGGACCCCTTCCCCAAGGGCGTGATCCCTCTGACGGCCATTGAGATGACCCGCAGCAGCAAGGACAACAAGTTCCAGGTCATCACCGGCCAGAGGGTGTTCGTGTTCCGCACAGAGAGTGAGGGTGAGGGCCAGGGCCCCCTGGGTTCAGAGCAGGGCTGGGGAGGCCAGGAGAGCTCACAGCCCACTTTACCTGCTTGCCCGTCCCCCGCCAGCTCAGCGGGACATGTGGTGCTCCACGCTGCAGTCCTGCCTAAAGGAGCAACGCCTCCTGGGCCACCCCAGGCCCCCGCAGCCACCTCGACCCCTCCGCACGGGCATGCTGGAGCTGCGTGGGCATAAGGCCAAGGTGTTTGCTGCGTTGAGCCCCGGAGAGCTGGCCCTGTACAAGAGTGAGCAGGTGAGGAGGGCCGGGCCGGGGCCGAGGGGCCTGACCTAGCCCACTCGGACCTCACTGTGCCTGCCCACCACCCCCCGCCCTGACTCTGCCAGGCCTTCTCTCTGGGCATCGGGATCTGCTTCATTGAACTACAAGGCTGCAGTGTGCGGGAGACCAAGAGTCGCAGCTTTGACCTGCTCACACCACATCGCTGCTTCAGGTGGGGCCCAGACTGGCAGGAGGCAAGGCCGGGGGAGAGACATTGAGGGGGGGATACTGGGGTGCAGAGGCTCCAAGGCCTTCTCCTTAGGATGTCAGTGGGTGTGTCCCGACAGGAGTCCAGTGAACAGGGTCAAGGATGTCAGGAGGGGCTGGGCTGGCCCACATATGGAATGCCCCGGCTGGTGGGGCGGGTAGAGGGGTGGGTGTCCAGGCCCACGGACTGGCTGTCCACCCCTCAGCTTCACAGCCGAGTCTGGGGGGGCTCGGCAGAGCTGGGCGGCCGCTCTGCAGGAAGCAGTAACCGAGACCCTGTCTGACTACGAGGTGGCTGAGAAGATCTGGTCCAATCGGGCAAACCGGCAATGCGCGGACTGTGGCGCCTCCCGCCCAGACTGGGCCGCGGTCAACCTGGGAGTGGTCATCTGCAAGCAGTGCGCAGGTGAGGGCCGGGGCCTTTAGCTGAAATGGGGAGGGGCTTGGGGGCTTGGGGCAGGAGGGCTCAGGGTGCCCATGCCCTTCACACCCTAACAGGTCAGCACCGGGCCCTGGGTTCTGGGATCTCCAAGGTGCAGAGCCTGAAGCTGGACACAAGTGTGTGGAGTAATGAGATAGTGCAGGTGAGAAGTCTGCAGAGGGAAAAAGTGTGTCTCGGAGTGTGGGCTGGGGTGGAAGGAGCATGTGTGAAAAGGCCTTGGGTCCAGCCTGGGGACAGGATTGGAATGCCTGGGGATACAAGTTTCTGTCACTTGCCTCTGCCCTCTGTGACCCTGCAGTTGTTCATTGTCCTGGGAAACGATCGTGCCAACCGCTTCTGGGCAGGGTCACTCCCCCCTGGTGAGGGGCTGCACCCAGATACCCCCCCTGGCCCTCGGGGAGAGTTCATCTCTCGGAAGTACCGGCTCGGTCTCTTCCGGAAGCCCCACCCTCAGTATCCAGATCATAGCCAGCTTCTCCAGGTAGGAGGGAAGGCTGGGGCTAATGGGTCTCTGAGTTGACATGCCTAAGCTTGGAGTGGGGGCTGTTTTGGAGACAGGAGGACTGTCCCCAGGACTCCCAGGTTGTGTCCTGGGGTTGACAGAGGCCTTTTCTCCCTGTAGGCACTGTGCGCAGCTGTGGCAGGACCCAACTTGCTGAAGAACATGACTCAGCTCCTCTGTGTCGAGGCTTTTGAGGGAGAGGAGCCCTGGACCCCCTCAGCCCTCGATGGCAGCTTCCCTAGTCTCCTGCCCCCAGGTAATCCCCACAAGGCTTCCTCTCTCTCCCTGCAAGAATTCTCTGCCCTGACCTGTGCCTTGGTTCTTCTGGCGGGGGCCCCCAATTACCTCTCAGCTAGGCCATCACAATGGCCCAACTTGGGCAGTTTCCCAACCCTCCAAGTCCTCTAGGCCCTATTTCTTGATATTTGAAATGACCACTAATGACCACTGTCTGGAGTGGATCTGGATGCTTGAGGTGTTAGTGCTGGCCTATCCCTGTCAGGGTCAACCCATAGGTCAGGTCTCACCTGCCCAAGGGAAGTCTGATCATAGAAATGGTCACCTTACACAGGCTGGGCTCGAGTAGTCATGCCACAGGGGCCAAGACACTTACAGGAGGGCCCCTGCTCTGAGCCTTCCACCCAGAGCTTACTTGTTATTCGCTGGCTGGTGGGGACAGGCAGTGGGCAAGGGCTGGCTTAGAAGCCTCATCACTGCCTGCCACCTTCTTCTCTGATCTGGATGGTGAGGAGTCCAGCACCACTGGGCTGTACTAGGCCATGCTGCCGATGGAGTTGGGTCCCACTGTCTTCCTCGATTCAAGCACTTCTCCAAGGGGATCAGGCCGTTCCATTGCACTGGCCTGACATGACCACGTCTCCTTTCCCTTGCAGACCCCTCCCCTGGCGTGTACAATGAGGTGGTGGTGCCTGCCACTTATAGCAGCTTCCTGTACTGTGGTCCCATCAGCAACAAAGCTGGACCCCCACCTCCTCGCAGGGGCCGAGATGGTGAGAGGGGAGCCAAGGGACGGGAGGGGATGGGCAGAAGCCAGGACGGTTAGGAGTGTTCCCTAGAGGGACAAGGAGGAGAGGACTGGGATAGGACATGCCCTGAAGTGGACAAGGGTGCTGGGATCACAGGGACCATGGCAGGGGTGGGGAGGGGCAGCATTGGCTGATGGTTGAGAGGCTGTGCTTTGAAGTCACACCGCAGGGGGTCAAATCTCAGCTCTGCTGCTTTCTCCCCACGTGACTTGGGCAAGTACTTCAACTGTGAGCCTCAGTTTCCCCATCTGCAAAACAGGAGTGAATGTAAAACTCCCCTCATAGAGTTGTGACGACTACAGGAGATCGTACATAGGTAGAGGGCTTGGCACAGAATGATATCTGGCAAATGGGAATTCTGACAGTGGGGACAGAAGTCTGCTGCCTGTTGACCACCACTTTCCCTCTTAGCTCCCCCCCGACTGTGGTGTGTCCTGGGTGCGGCTCTGGAAATGTTTGTGTCGGAAAGCAGCCCTGAACCCCTCCACCTCATCCAGCCCCAGGATGTTGTATGTTTGGGTGTGAACCCCCCACCCACTGACCCAGGTGACCTCGACAGGTAACACCCACCCTGTTCCCTGAACTTCCCTTTTCCCCTCCTGATCCTGAGCCTGCCAGCCCCCTCACTCACCCCGTCCCTCCTCCCGGACCTCACCTCTCCAGGTTCCCCTTCTCCTTCGAGCTCATCCTCACCGGGGGGAGAATTCAGCATTTTGGCACAGATGGAGCTGACAGCCTGGAGGCCTGGACCAGTGCCCTGGGCAAGGTGACACAGCTGAGACCCCTCCCCTACAGCTCGCGGGTCCCCTGTACCCACCCTGCCCCCATCCTGTCCCCCGCTATTCCTGCGGCCACTCCCACCCCCGCCACTAACAGCTGAGGTTGACTGAGCACTTACTCTGTGCCACTGTGTTAAACGCTGCCCGCTCAATATCTCATTTAATTTTCACAACAACACTTAGAGGTAAGGATTATCAATATCTCACACCTAGAGAACTCAGAGGTTACGAAGCCACTCAGTCAAGGTCACAGAGCTAGAAGGCAGCAGCACACACAGGATGGAAGTCAGGCCTCTGTCTGCAAAGCTCACAGGCCAGACTGCACTGTGCTGGGCTCTTCCCACAGAGAGGCTGCCACCTGACTCCCACCCCCTCCCCCAGGCTCAGATCTCCAAGTCCACAGCAAAGCTGCCTTCATCTGACCCAGCTTCTCTAACCCCAGGCAAGCCACTCTCTCTCCATCCTGCACCCCGCCCCTGGCATTAAAAGTTCAGGCCCTGGAGTCAGATATCCTGGGATTTGAGTCCTCCGACTCCCACGTGTGAGCTCTTCCATATGGGTAGAGTAGGTGTCAAAGATCTACCCCTAGGGTTGAGGATTAAGGGACACGTGAGGCCCACACTGCCTGGCAAGCCTCAAGCCCTCTATCTGTGGGTGTTGAAGTAGTAATGGTGATGACAGTGATAATCGCTCCCATCCTTAAACAGCTTTCCCCCAAGCCCTGCTCCACCTTCAGCTCATCACCCTGGCATGCCACCTCCCTGTCCCACCACAACTTAGAAAGTTATGAGCTCTGGCACCCTGCAGCTCCTCCCTAACCCCTTCTGGCTGCCCTCCTCTGCCTTGCTTTTCTGAGCGACTCCCCTGCAGGTGGCCAGCGACTTGCCCTGGGTAAGGTTCAAGGGCTGTCCTCTGGCCTCACCAGGTCGCATCTGACACTACTCTGTAGGAAACGCTCCCCTGCTCTGGCTTCTGACCCCACTCAGAACTCCTCACACCAATAAGCTGTCTCCATATCCTCTAAGGGCTCTGACATGGTCCTCCAAGTCTCCTCTTATTATCTCTTGTTGTTTATTTGCTAAGTCGTGTTTGACTTTTTTGAGAACCCATGGACTGTAGCCTGCCAGGCTCCTCTGTCCATTTCCCAGGCAAGAATACTGGAGTGAGTTGCCATTTATTCCTCCAGGGGATTTTCCCTACCCAGGGATCAAACTCATGTCGCTTACACTGGCAGGTGGGTTCTTTACCACTGAGCCACCACTTTTCAAAAATCCTTTAAGGCAGTGCTACCCCAAGTTGGTCTGTTACCTGGTTCTGGCCGAGGAATTCTCTTATGGCCCATGACAGGTTAAGTATAGAGCTTGAGAGTCACTATTTAGAATCTTTCATAGCAATGTGACAGAATAATTTTATGTGTGGAGTCTAATTTTTAAAAATTGGAGGCTTATATTTTATATGTCATTCTTTTTTCATTTCACTTTTCTAGTAATTCATTTTGTTGTTTTTTAATCAAAGTGTTGGTTAGTGACAGATTGGTAAAAAAATTTTAAATTCCCTGTTCCTTCAGCACAAGTAGCTTGAGAAGCACTGCTTTGAATTACACCTCGAATAGTCCTTTCTCCTTTCTCCGTGAAGCCTCTGCCTGGCCCCCTGGGGGTGGGACTTCCCGGGGCCTCATGACTCTTCGGTCACAGCATGCACTACCCAGTCTGTCTTTCCCTACATCCCAATTAAGGGTATAACACTGCCTGCCGCACAGGGGTCTTCTCTGTGTTGGCTGGAGCAAATCGAATTGAACTGCATTTCTTTCTTGTTTTTCTCCATCCATCTCCTGTCTCCTGCACTGTCTTTCCTTTACTCTCTCCCCATCCCTTTCACGCCCCTCTTTCCTTGGCTGTCTCTCCATGTCCTCCTCTGCCTCCCCTTATCCCTCTCACTCTTACTTCTCTCCCCGCCCCCTGTCTCTTTCCCTATCCTCCTCTTTCCCATTGTCCTCCTCCTCACAGTGGTTCTCCCCACTGAGCTGTCACCAGCTGTTGGGCCCTGGGCTGCTGCGGCTGGGTCGCCTGTGGCTGCGGTCCCCCTCCCATGCCGCCCTGGCCCCTGGCCTCTGGATGTCTGGGTTCGGACTTCTTCGTGGAGACCATCTCTTCCTGTGCCCAGCGTCAGGCCCTGGCCCCCCAGCCCCTGAGGACATGGTGCATCTGCGCCGGCTACAAGAGATCAGTGAGCAGGGCTGGGGAGAGGGACGAAGGGTGGCTGTGGGGGTGGGGGTAGTGGACCTTCACGTATTTGGGGTCCCTATGGGAGATAGCAGGAATAGTGGATTCAGGCAGAAGCTCTACAGTCAAATTGCCCAGATTTAGACCCCCCCACATCTCCATCACTTGCTGGCTGTGTGACCTTAGACAAGTTACTTAACTTCTCTGTGGTTCAGTTGCCTCATCTTCACAATAGGTACAATAATAGGGTTGTAATGAGTTTCATATAAGGCAATGCATGTAAAACACTTATCACAGAACCTGGCAGGAGGCATCTTACAGGTATTCAATAAATGTTATATGTTATATATGTTATTGTTATTATCATTCTTTGGAGTCGCTTGCTGGTTGGGGACTGAGAGAAAGGGCTGGGAATTCTCATTTCCTCCTAAAAGAGAAACAGTGTAGGATAGTGTTTTAAAGATCTGGAGACAAGAAACTTGAGTTCAAGCTTAGCTTTGCCATAACAAGTTATCTGAGCCATGTCACTTAACCTCCCTGAGTTTAGGTGAAACGGGTGTCCCTCATTGCTGGTGGGTTCTTTACCGTCTGAACCCAAAATGGGGATAATAGTATGTAACTCATAAGGTTTAAGGCAGTATTGTTTGTAAACCTCCTAGCATGGAACCTACATACCTTAAATACTTAATGAATATTAATCACTATGATGAAGATGACACTGATGATAATGTTCCTGGTTCTCCTCCCAGGTGTGGTCTCAGCAGCTGACACCCCAGACAAGAAAGAGCATTTGGTTTTGGTGGAGACAGGAAGGTAAGTCTTGCCCCTGTCCTTGACTCTGGGCTGCCCTTCCTAGAGCACAGCTCACACCTTCCACCCAGGCCTGCTGGACCACTGCCCACTTCCTCAAAGTCACTTCCCTAGTCAGGGGCCCTGTCTGGGTTGGGTGTTGCTGCCCCCTGCTGGTGTCTCTGGGAAGTCTGATCCTTGTGCTCCTGGGCCTCAGCCTGAGGACTCCCCTGGAGCTGGCTCTGACTCAGATCTCTCGGGTCTCAGGACACTGTATCTGCAGGCAGAGGGCCGGCTAGACTTCTCAGCATGGAACGCGGCCATTGGGGGGGCAGCCAGCGGGGGAGGCACAGGGCTGCAGGAGCAGCAGATGAGCCGGGGTGACATCCCCATCATCGTGGATGCCTGCATCAGTTTTGTCACTCAGCATGGTGAGTGGGTACTGGCTGACACTGAGCTAGTGAGGGATGGGGAACATGGGCACTGCAGGTCAGACGGGATTGAGGAGGGAGATGTGTGCATGTGACTTGCCTTCAGAAACTTTGCCTCCAGAGACTGCAATCTGACAGTGACAAGCTGCTCTGCCTTTCTGAATCTCAGTTCCCTCATCTTTAAAGTGGGCCAGGACTTCCCTGCTGGTTAAATGGTTAGGAGTCAAGGCTCCCAATGCAGGGGGCACAGGTTCAACACCTGGTCAGAAAACAAAGATCCCGCATGCCACTAACATCCCACATGCTGCACAGTACAGCTGAAAACTTCAATAATAATAAAATAGATTTTAAAAAATAAAATGGGGCTATTGGACTTCCCTGGCAGTTCCAGTGGTTAAGACTCCACGTTTGCAATGCAGGGGGCACAGGTTCGATCCCTGGTCGAGGAAGATCCCACAAGCCGCATGGTGTGGCCAAAAAATAAAAAAAAAAAAATGGGGGTCCTCACAGTCTCATATTCCAGGATAGTGGTAATAGTGAGAGAGCACATGTGAAGCATTCAGGACTTATAGGTGGTTAAGTGAGAAATAGATTTAAGGGACTAGATCTGATAGACAGAGTGCCTGATGAACTATGGATGGAGGTTCGTGACATTGTATAGGAGACAGGGATCAAGACCATCCCCAAGAAAAAGAAATGCAAAAAAGCAAAATGACTGTCTGAGGAGGGCTTACAAATAGGTGTGAAAAGAAGAGAAGCGAAAAGCAAAGGAGAAAAGGAAAGATATACCCATTTGAATGCAGTTCCAAAGAATAGCAAGTAGAGATAAGAAAGTCTTCCTCAGTGATCAGTGCAAAGAAATAGAGGGAAAAAATAGAATTTTCATGCAAAGATGGGCTCAATAAAGGACAGAAATGGTATGGACCTAACAGAAGCAGAAGATATTAAGAAGAGGTGGCAAGAATACACAGAAGAACTGTACAAAAAAGATCTTCATGACCCAGATAATCACAATGGTGTGATCACTTACCTAGAGCCAGATATCCTGAAATGTGAAGTCAAGTGGGCCTTAGGAAGCATCACTATGAACAAAGCTAGTGAAGGTGATGGAATTCCAGTTGAGCTATTTCAAATCCTAAAAGATGATGCTGTGGAAGTGCTGCAATCAATATGCCAGCAAATTTGGAAAATTCAGCAGTGGCCACAGGACTGGAAAAGGTCAGTTTTCATTCCAATCCCAAAGAAAGGCAATGCCAAAGAATGTTCAAACTACCGCACAATTGTACTCATCTCACACACTAGTAAAGTAATGCTCAAAATTCTCCAAGTCAGGAGAATTCAACAAACGTAAACTGTGAACTTCCAGACGTTCAAGCTGGTTTTAGAAAAGGCAGAGGAACCAGAGATCAAATTGCCAACATCTGCTGGATCATTGAAAAAGCAAGAGAGTTCCAGAAAAACATCTATTTCTGCTTTACTGACTATGCCAAAGCCTTTGACTGTGTGGATCAAATAAACTGTGGAAAATTCTGAAAGAGATGGGAATACCAGACCATCTGACCTGCCTCTTGAGAAATCTGTATGCAGATCAGGAAGCAATAGTCAGAACTGGACATGGAACAACAGACTGGTTCCAAATAGGAAAAGGAGTACGTCAAGGCTGTATATTGTCACCCTGTGTATTTAACTTATATGCAGAGTACATCATGAGAAATGCTGGGCTGGATGAAGCACAAGCTGGAATCAAGATTGCTGGGAGAAATATCACTAACCTCAGATATGCAGGTGACACCACCCTTATGGCAGAAAGTGAAGAAGAACTAAAGAGCCTCTTGATGAAAGTGGAAGAGGAGAGTGAAAGAGCTGGCTTAAAGCTCAACATTCAGAAAACAAAGATTATGGCATCTGGTCCCATCATTTCATGGCAAATACATGGGGAAACAGTGGAAACAGTGAGAGACTTTATTCTTTGGGTCTCCCAAATCATTGCAGATGGTGACTGCAGCCATGGAATTAAAAGACGCTTACTCCTTGGAAGGCAAGTTATGACTAACCTAGACTGCATGTTAAAAAGCAGACATTACTTTGCCAACAAAGGTTCATCTAGTCAAAGCTATGGTTTTTCCAGTAGTCATGTATGGATGTGAGAGTTGGACTATAAAGAAAGCTGAGCGCCGAAGAATTGATGCTTTTGAATTGTGGTGTTGGAGAAGACGCTTGAGAGTCCCTTGGACTGCAAGGAGATCCAACCAGCCCGTCCTAAAGGAAATCAATCCTGAATATTCATTGGAAGGACTGATGCTGAAGCTGAAACTCCAATACTTTGGCAGCCTGATGTGAAGAACTGACTCATTGGAAAAGACCCTGATGCTGGGAAAGATTGAAGGTGGGAGGAGACGGGGATGACAGAGGATGAGATGGTTGGATGGCATTACCGACTCAATGGACATGAGTTTGAGTAAGCTCCGGGAGTTGGTGATGGACAGGGAGGCCTTGCATGCTGCAGTCCATGGGGTCGCAGAGTCAGACACGACTGAGCGACTGAACTGAACTAAACTGAAGTGTTCCATAGCCACTCTTATTGGGGCGTGGGCATGGAAGGAGGGGGGCCCTCAGATGTGACTGGAGATGCAGAGCTATGGAGAACAGAGACAGCGCAGCTATTAGGCAAGAGCCAAGCTGAGCAGCAAAATCCTTGAGGGTCTGAGTAAAATTATTCTGTGTGGGAGGGTTTTCCAGCCATAAAGGATGAACTATGCAAGGAGTTCCCTGAATTCTTTGTGAGTTTTTGGCCTCTGCTTTTTTCTCTTTACCAAGTAAGGATCGAATTGATTCTTTTTCCCCAGCAAACTCTCTTTAGAAGGTTGGACTCTTGAGAAGAAAATTCTCAGAAAACCAAGGAGGACAGTAAAGGGGGAAAAGGCACATCCATGTGCCTACAAATAGTTGTGCTTACTACACAGACAATGGATAGTCAGTGGTTAAAGACATCCTCCATGCCTTTGCAGTAGCCTCATGTATTGACTCCCCAAACTTACTAGACCCCATCCACTTCTCAGCCTCACACGTGTTCCTAGGAGGATTGAAGTCAGAGGCCCAGTGAAAAGCCCTGGAGAAAGTGTGGGTGTTCTTCCCTGCTGCTCCACAGATCTTGCACTGCCACTCTTCATTCAACACGTATTTATTGAGCTGCTCCCCTGTGCCAGCCACGGCAGGTGGGGCAGTGAACGAGGAAGGTTCTGTGAAGCTCAGAGACTAGTGGGAACGATGGGTAATAATTAAGAACACAAATACACTCAGTTCTCATGATTCATGGCAGTTATAAAGTCACTGAATCACTGGATCAATGAATGCTGAACTGTCGCCCCAGTGGAAATACAGGGTTAAGTTCCTGGGAAATTCTGGTCATATTTTCATCATGTAACTTTGTTTTATGTGTGCTTCTGTTTAAAGACACTTAGAATTTTTTTCAGTTTTCATCTTCTTTTCCTCTCTTTTTAAATTGAATTATAATTAATTCACAATGTTGTGTTAGTTTCAGGTGTATGACAAGGTAATTCAGTTATATGTGTGTGTGTGTATAAATATATAATACCTATATTCTTTTTCAGATTCTTTTCCATTATAGGTTATTATAAGATACTGAATGTAGGTCCGAGTTTTCATCTTTAAAATTTTTTTATTTTATTATTTTTTTTTTATTGAAGCATGGCTGATGTAAAATATTTGATAAATTATATGGGTACAACATACTGATTCACTATTTTTGAAGATTGTACTCCATTTATAGTTATTCTAAAATATTTGCCATTTTCCCTGTTATACAATATATCCTTACAGTTTATTTTATACCTAATAGTATACTCCTCCCCTATTCCCTCTTCATACTGGTCACCACTAGTTTGTTTTCTGTATCCATGAGTCTGCTTTAAAGACACTTTATTTACTATACAGCTGATTCGTTAACTTTGAACTAGCTGCCAGCAGTACTGTAACTTATGCCTGAACAAAGCTCATCTGACACACGTGTTTTCTCCACAAGGCCTTCTGGTACTTCGAACACTAGACAGCACTTCAGCCCTAAATTGGGAGCCATTTTAAACAGTGAAATTCCCCCCCAAAAGAAGTACAAGAATGCAAAAATATGTGGCTCTAAATATACCATTAGTATGACACTTGTTTACCGCTTGAGGCCTTAGCTGGGAAAATGTTCATCAGGCAACTGAAAATTTTCTCCATTTGCACATGTTCACAGGTGACTGCAGAGTGCCACAGGTATTGATTTGGGGGTTCCAAATACATTTTAGCAGGTAGATGAATTCATAAATTCAAAACCTGTGAAGAACCTGTCCTGAGTGTGATATGATTTCATAGAGTGCTATTTAAAGATCAAAGTGGTGAGGAGAGAAGGGAGCTGCAGTGTGATGGCATGGTTAGGGATGGGCCTTCTGAAGGCGAGGGCTGGAGTAGGGACCTGAGGAGCAAGACCAGAGAGGCTGATTTCTGTCTGACCCTCCTACCCCCAATAGCCACGTACAGGAAGGGGGGGTGGGTCACAGACAGGGCACTGGGTGAGTGATAGCCGGTCTTGGGCAGTGGTGAGCTGAGATGCTGGCTGTTCGCAGGGCTCCGGCTGGAGGGCATATACCGGAAAGGGGGTGCCCGTGCCCGCAGCCTGAAGCTGCTGGCTGAGTTCCGGCGGGATGCCCGGTCTGTGAAGCTCCGACCAGGGGAGCACTTTGTGGAAGATGTCACCGACACGCTCAAACGCTTCTTTCGAGAGCTTGATGATCCTGTGACCTCTGCACGGTTGCTGCCTCGCTGGAGGGAGGCTGCTGGTAGGTACTCCTAAGAGCCTCACTGGCAACTGAGACCCAATCAGCAACTCCACACTCCCCCAGAATCACTGAGGCTCCCTTGTGGGATCAGGCAGCTCCCGCCCCAACACTCCTGGCACAGTTGGCCGATCACCCAGGGACTCAGCCAGGGAAAGGTGGGAAGGGGCAGACACACATCCATCCTGGGTTTGTTTCTCTAAAAATCCCTCTGTTCTTCTTTCCCCGACCCTCTCCACCCCTTGCCCATCACGTCCCCAGAGCTGCCCCAGAAGAACCAGCGCCTGGAGAAATACAAAGAAGTGATTGGCTGCCTGCCACGGGTCAACCGCCGCACACTGGCCACCCTCATTGGGCATCTCTATCGGTCAGTACAGCCAGACCCCTGCAGGCTTCCCCCCGACCCTTCGTCACCTCTGTCCAATCCCTCACTTACATTCACATATCCATCCCATAGACAATTGTTCAGTGAAGGTGTAATAGCATAAAGGTTCACAGGATGGACTTTGGGGTCAGACATACCTAGGCCTCAATCTGACTCCACTATTCGAGCGCATGACTTTGGATAAATTATCTGTTTTCTTTGAGCCTTAGTTTCCTCATTTGTAACAGGAAGATGGTATAAGGTACAGAATCCACCTGATGGGCTTCCCTGATGGCTCAGTGGTAAAGAATCCTCCTGCCAATGCAGGAGACCAGGGTTCAATCCCTGGTCTGGGAATATTCCCTGTAGTAGGGCAGGGCAGCACACTCCAGTGTTCCTGCCTGGAAATCCCATGGACAGAGGAGCCTGGTGGGCTACAGTCCAGGGGGTCACAAAGAGTCGGACATGACTCAGCAACTAAATCATCACCACCACCATCCACCTCATAGGCTATATGAGATTTAAATGACGTGCTGGTTGTAAACTTCTTACTACAGCACCTGGCATATATGTGGTAAGCATTCAGAAATGGTGAACAATCAGCATTATTTTGTTTTATTTAATATTCTATGTCAGCAAAGGATTAGATGTTGGAGACACAAAGAGGAATAAGATGCAGGTCTACCTTTACCAGTCTATTGGGAGAGACAGATTTTTTTTAAATGATTCTAGGATGAGCCTCAGTTGTATGGTACTGATTACAGACTGGACAATTATGGCCTCTGGGCCAAATCCAGCTCATTGCTTATTTTTGTAAATAAAGTTTTGTACATAAAATGTAAAGTCATACCCATTCTTCTATATATATCCCATGGTTCCTTTCACATGATCAGAGCAGAATTGAGGGGTTGTGACTGATGGTACAGCATGAAACCCTAAAATATTTACTATCTATAAACTTACATAAAAAGTTTGCTGACCCCTATATATAAGCCTGGCTCTCCCCTAGACTGGGAGCTCCTTGAGGGCAGGGTTGTGTCTAACTCACTGCTATAGCCCAAGTGCTTAGCCCAGGCACATAGCAGGGACTCAATAATAAGTGTTTGCCGAATGAGTGCTGTACCTACCCGTGACCCACACACCCCTCCACAGGGTGCAGAAGTGTGCTTCTCTGAACCAGATGTGCACGCGAAACCTGGCACTGCTGTTCGCGCCCAGCGTGTTCCAGACAGACGGGCGGGGGGAGCACGAGGTTCGAGTGCTGCAGGAGCTCATCGATGGCTACATCTCTGTCTTCGATGTAAGCTTTCCCCACCCCTGACCTACGGCCCCTCTCCTTGGATGCTGGATCCTGCTCGTCCCAACAAACCCCTAACCTCGCCCTCTAAAGGCCCCCTGCGCCAGAACTCCGTCCCAGATCCCTGGGCCCCGTCTCCTGTAACCGCACTCCTAACATCCTTGCCCCTTAGCTCTCAGCTCTTCTGGCCTCTCCCCCTCTCCTCCAGGGGCTCTGGTCTTGCACATATCTCCGGGCTTACCCCCTTTCCCGGCAGCCTCCCGCTAACGCACACACACACAGACACAGATACACACACACCGTTTTGGCTTTTCCACAGATCGACCCTGATCAGGTAGCCCAGATTGACTTGGAGGTCAGTCTCATCACCACCTGGAAGGATGTGCAGGTAACTTGTCCTGACCCTAGACTCCTGAGTGGGCCAGGAGGGGACATCGAGATAGGAAGGTGACCTTCAGTTTCTGGGCCACAGGAAACCCAAGGAGAGGAGCACCTTGGGGAGGGGTGGTTGGTTTAGGATTTGCTCCATTTATTCTACCCTGAGGGTTCTTCATTACAAAAGGGTGGCAGGAACACTTCAGTTTCAGGTGTAGAGATCCAAAGAAGGGTTAGCTAAGCTAGACAAAGAGGTCAGAAGAATAATAAATGCTGTAGCTAACATCTGGGGACAAATTATATTCCAAGCACCTGTAATCTCACTTTAGTGCCACACAATTCTAGGAGGTCGGTGGTCCCCTTTTTTCAAAGGAACTGAGGTTTGAAGGGTCACTTATTCAAGGCTGTACTGTAGCGAGCGGCAGAGTTGGAACCCAGACTCCAGCCTGTCTTCTCAAGCGCTACCGAACAC
This sequence comes from Cervus elaphus, assembly GCF_910594005.1. Lineage (NCBI taxonomy): Eukaryota > Metazoa > Chordata > Mammalia > Artiodactyla > Cervidae > Cervus > Cervus elaphus. Next base: position 54,057,544 of record NC_057823.1, on the reverse strand, counting down.
AGTGCCACCATGCCTGGAGTTTCTTCTCTTTAAAGGGCCTGAGGGATGTTTGGGATGAGGGTTCAGAGGAGGCCTCTTTGGGGGAAGCACTCATGAGACAACCTAAGGGGTTCTCTGACCTTGATTCTTTGTACTGTCTGTGTCCTCCTCATTTCTTTACTCTTCCCCTCAGCTGTCCCAGGCTGGAGACCTCATCATGGAGGTCTTCATAGAGCAGCAGCTCCCAGACAACTGTGTCACCCTGAAGGTGAGTCCTGAGGAGACAGAAGGGGAGATGAGAGGGTGGCGGGGAGCAGGGGCAGCGGCCTGACCCGCATGGGTCCTCTGCTTGTGCCCTGACCCTAGGTGTCCCCAACACTGACTGCTGAGGAGCTGACCAACCAAGTATTGGAGATTCGGGGGACAGCAGCTGGGACGGACTTGTGGGTGACATTTGAGATTCGAGAGCACGGGGAGCTTGGTGCGTATGCCAGCGCATGTGCAAGTGCGTTTGGGGTGAAAGTCACCAAGACTTCTGGGTTACCAGATGTGCAGCTGTCCTCTCGGTCTTTCTTTTTTTTTTTCTTTTTGTATTTATTTATTTGTTTGGCTGTGCCATGTCTTAGTTGCATCAAGTGGGATTTTTAGCTGTGGCATGCGGGATCTATTCCCTGACCAGGGATCGAACCCGGACCCCCTGCATCGGAAGTGTGGAGTCTCAGCCACTGGACCACCAGAGAAGTCCCTACTCACCCTTTCTCAATACTCTCTGTTCTTTTGTCTTTCGTGGGCCCCAAAGACCCTTGGTTTTTCACCTCAAAGGAGGCGTCTCTTTCTACTTTGCCCAGGCTTCAAATGCTGGAGGGACTTGGGGCTCAATCCTCGACCCTCTTCCTTTCTCTGTGTGTTTCCTCGGGTGAGCTCATCCATTTTTGCGGCTCTAAATGCCACTAATAAGCTGGCCCCAAATGTTTATGTGTGGTCCAGACCCCTCCTCTGAGCTCCAGACTCACATAGCCAGCTGCCCGTTTGACACCTCCACTTGTACATCTTCTAGCATCTCATATTTTAAATGCCTAAGACCAGGACTTCCTGGCAGTCCAGTGGTTAAGACTCCACACTTCCACTAGAGGGATGGAGGTTTGATCTCTGGTTGGGGAACCAGTGGTCCCACATGCCACATGTACAACCAAAAAAAAAGTGAATTAAAAATTCTAAGACCAAACTCAATTCCCAACCCCCTCCCCGACACAAAGCCCAAACCATTTCCTAGTTTTCCTGACTCAGTCATTGAATCAGCATTCACCAGTTATCAAGGCCAGAGACTTGGGAGTCCTCTGGGACTCCTTCTGTTCCTTAATCTTCATACCTACCAGCTAACTAGTCCTCTTGAGTCTAAATGTATCTTTCTAAATATACCACTTCTCCATCTCCATTGCTACCACTTTAGTTGAAGTCACCATGATCTTTCTGCAACCCAACACTAACCACGAAAACGTAGAGCTCCATAAAGGGCCCAGCTGGCCAGTGTCCCTTCTTGCCTTCCAACAATCCATTTTCTACACAGCAGTCAATGAGCATGTTCAAGCATAAATCACATCATGCCATTCCCGTGGTTAAAACCTTCCAATGGCTTCCCATTGCACTTAAAATAAAATTCAAACCCTTTATTCTAGCCCACAAGACTGAATATGTGGCACTCACTTATTTTTCAGATTTCATCTCAAATGACGTGTTTTCCTTGCTTCAGCCACGCTGGCTGTTAAGTTCCTCAAGCACATCTTTCCTAACTCAGGGCCTTTGGTGCTGCATTTCATCGTCCCTGGAGTCTTCTTCCCCGATCTCTGCATGGCTTGTTCTTCCCAATCCTCCAGGCTCTGTGTCTCATCTTCAAATGCTTCCTCTGAAAGGCTTTGCCTGGTCACCCTATCTCAGTAGCTGCCCCGTTTCTCTCTCTCAGGTTTTTATTGTTTCCTTCAGAATAATGGTTTGTCTTTACCTCGTTTACTTATCTGTTACTCTCTGCTGCCTTGCCAGGCTGTGGGCTTTGTGAAGGCAGGCCGGGTGTTTTAAGCTCCCTACTATATCCCCAGGGCAGCCCTGTGCCTGGCACAGTCAGTGCTAAATTACATCTGTGGCTGGCTGGACAAATCAATGAGTGACTGTTGGGCGAGGAGGAGGGAGTGCTAGGCTGTGGATAGATATCTGGTTGACACCTACCCTCACTTTGCCCCCTAGAGCGGCCACTGCACCCCAAGGAAAGGGTCCTTGAGCAGGCCCTCCAATGGTGCCAGCTCCCAGAGCCCTGCTCAGCCTCCCTGCTCCTGAGAAAAGTTTCTCTGGCCCATGCTGGCTGCCTCTTCACAGGTGAGCCTCCTTCTTCAGCCCAGCACCAGCCCCCCCCGCCTCTGGCCTCTCCCAGGGACCCTCCACCTAGCCCTGCCCTGCCCCTCTGTGCCCAGGTATCCGGCGTGAGAGCCCACGAGTGGGGCTGCTGCGGTGTCGGGAGGAGCCACCCCGCTTGCTGGGAAACCGCTTCCAGGAGAGGTTCTTTCTGCTGCGTGGCCGCTGCCTGCTGCTGCTCAAGGAGAAGAAGGTGGGCCCTGGGCGAGTGTGGAGGGAGGCTGGATGGCTATGTGTGAGGAGCCCTGGCTGCTCGATCCTGTCACTCCCCAGCCCATTTTTCCATCAGTCTCATTGCTTGCCTGGCCTTTTGACCTCTGTGACCCTTTGACTTCACACAACTCCAGTGCTTCCATGGTTTCTTGACCTCCTTAACCATGATCCTTCTCTCTCACCTTTCAACCTCACTGCCGGCTTTCATGTTGTCAGAGCTCTAAACCGGAACGAGAGTGGCCTTTGGAAGATGCCAAGGTCTACCTGGGAATCCGCAAAAAGTTCAAGCCTCCCACCCCGTGAGTTTTTTCCCCCAGTCCACCCTTCTAGAGCCTTCATGCCACCAACCCTCTGGCCTTTCTGACCACCCATCACTGGTCTCCTTTGCTTCTCAGGTGGGGCTTCACATTGATCCTGGAGAAGATGCACCTGTGAGTACCTCCCAGCTAGACTCCCTGTCCTCCGGCCTTTCCTATCCTCCACCCCTCTAGTTGTGACCCCTTCCCTCCTGGTGATCCCACTCTGGTCACCCCCAGCTACCTGTCCTGCACAGACGAGGACGAGATGTGGGACTGGACCACCAGCATCCTCAAAGCCCAGGTAAGGGGAAGGAGGGAGCTGAGAGCCAGGTCTGTGGGCCCAGCTCTACCCTCAGCACCTCCCATGCCCACCGGTGCCTCCCCTTGCCCTCTCTCCAGCACGATGACCAGCAGCCAGTGGTCTTACGACGCCATTCCTCCTCTGACCTCGCCCGTCAGAAGTTTGGCACCATGCCTTTGCTGCCCATCCGTGGGGATGACAGTGGGGCCACTCTCCTGTCTGCCAATCAGACCCTGGTGAGGTTCCCCTAGCCTGCCCAACGCCTCGGGGTCCCTGCCCATGTCCTGGCCACACTGCAGGAGGAAATGGCATGTCTGCCAGCCTGGTGCCCCCTCTGCCTTCTCTGTGCAGTTCCTGCTGCCAGGCCTCACTGTGTCTCTGTGTCTTTCCCTCCTTGCCTCCCCACCCTACCTGTGCCCAGCGGCGACTTCACAACCGGAGGACCCTGTCCATGTTCTTTGTGAGTACTGTGCCTGCTCCAGTCCTGTGCCTGCCAGCCCTGTGCTCTGTGCTGCTGGAGCCCATGTGCTCTCTATTTGTCTGATGCAGGCCATCCGTGAGTGTGTGTGCGGATGGACAGAATGTTGCGACCTGAAGGAATGAGGAAAACAAGGGATGGTAGGAGGCAGTGAAGAAAGGGGGAAGTGGTCACAGGATTTGAGAAGTAGAAGGAAGTGGTTAAGTGAATGCATTTTGGAGTCAGACAGACCTGGGTTCAAGCTCCAGCTCCACCATTTACTTACTGTGTGGTCCTGGGCAACTTACTTAACTCCTCCATACCTCAGCTCACTCACCTGAAGTGTATCCATCATACAGGGCTGTTTTTGACATCATACATGCAAAAGTATTTTTGCAGCATCTGGTCAAGAGGAAGAGCTCAATAAATATTAGTGATTAATAATCTGGGAACTCTAACTCTGTGCCTGCCTCTGGTTACCCCATTCTCATCCAGCCAATGAAGTCATCCCAGGGGTCTGTGGAGGAGCAGGAAGATCTGGAGGAGCCTGTGTATGAGGAGCCGGTGTATGAGGAAGTTGGTGCCTTCCCTGAGTTGACCGAGGATATCTCCACCTCCTTCTCTACCCCACGGGAGCGGACAGCCAAGCTGGAGACCCCCCTCCCCAGCCAGAGGTCCTTTGATCAATATCTTCTGTCCAAAGCAGGCCCCCAGGGCTGGGAGGAGAGGCCGCCTGAGCCCCCTCCGGGCCCCCCTTCCAAGAGCAGCACCCAGACACATGGGTCCCTGGAGGAGCAGCTACTCCAGGAGCTGAGCAGCCTCATCCTGAGGAAGGGAGAGACCACCGCAGGCCTGGGCAGCCCTTCTCAACCCTCCAGCCCCCAGCCCCCGAGCCCCAATGGCCTTCCGACACAGACACCTGGCTTCCCCACCCAAACTCCCTGCACTTCAAGTCTACCCCCCAGCCAGCCCCTCACATGACTCTGGGACAGCGGTCTGAGGGGTAGGTAATCAAAGACCCAAGCTCTCCCCGTGGCAGACACTGCCGGGGCACGTCTGCCCTGGCTAGAAAGACTCTACAGAGTCCAGTCTGGTGCTGTGGAAGGAGCACAGGGCCAAGAGCTCCCGAGACAGCATCCGGCTCAGAAAAGAGGCAGGTCATGGCGCCGCTCTCAGCCTCCACTGACTCACCTGTACCATGAAGTAACTGAAATAAGCAGAACAATGAATGTCAAACTGTTTCTCAGAACTGTAAGCCCCACATAGTTTCCCTCAAGAAGGGTAATTCCTGCTTTATGTATTTGATATGTAGGGGTTCTGTGAGAGATTTGGGGTTTGAAAAGAATTGTTTTATGCATTAACAGTAAAAAGATTTGGAAGGCAAACTTTTTTTTTTTTTGGCCACACCACTCGGTATGCGGGATCTTAGTTCCCCGACCAGGGATCAAACTGGCATACCCCTGCAGTGGAAGCATGAAGTCTTAACCACTGGACTGCTAGGGAAGTCCCTGGAAGGCACAAATTTGAATGATCTCCAAGTTTATCCTACCCCACCTTCAACATTCAGAAACTACAGTGAAGCCCTAGAGTGGGAGGTTGATTAGGGTTGGGAGCTGGGGCAAAGAGAAGCCCAAAAGGATAGGTCACTGTTAATAAACCTTGAAACAAAAAGGCTGCCATTCATTCATTCATTATTCAACATGTATATGCTGAACACCTAATTGGTGCCAGGTCTTGGGGATATAGTGTGAACAAAAGAGATGGGGTCCTTGCTTTAATGGAACTTCCACTGTAGAGGGAAAACAGAAAATGCACACACAGAATCAGCACTGTGAAAGAACTAAACCAAAGTGATGTGCTTGAGGAGGTGGCACTGGGCTGGGTGGAAGGGTTTCTGTGAAGAGCTGAAATGTAGGAATAAGAAGCCAGGCATGTGGAATGCTGGGAGAAGGATCACTCCAGAAGGAATGGAAAGGCAGTAGGTATGAAGGCTCTGCAATGGGAAGGGACTTGGCATATTGGGGGAAGAGCAAGGAGACTGGAGTGACAGCACAGTATGGGCTGAAGGGGAAAGATGGGCAGGGACCTGATCATGCACAGTCTTGTAGGCCATGATTTTATTCTGAAGCAATCAAAGAGTCTTAGGGAAGAGAGGGATGAGATTTTCTTTCCTTTTTAAAAAAAGATTGATCACTCAGGCTGTTTTCTGAACAATGGGTTGTTGGGGGGAAGACTGAAAGCAGAGACCAGATACCAGACCATAGGGGAGACTGATAATAGGGGCTTGGACCAGGCTGTTGGTTCTGGAAATTGAGAGAAGTTGATCAGTGGGAGATAGAACATTTAAGACTTGCTGATGGATGGAAATATCAATAACCTCAGATATGCAGATGACACCACCCTTATGGCAGAAAATAAAGAAGATCTAAAGAACTTCTTGTTGAAAGTGAAAGAGGAGAGTGAAAAAGTTGGCTTAAAACTCAACATTCAGAAAACTAAGATCATGGCATCTGATCCTGTCACTTCATGGCAAATAGATGGGGAAACAATGGCAACAGTGAGAGACTTTATTTTGGGAGGCTCCAAAATCACTGCAGATGGTGACTACAGCCATGAAATTAAAAGACACTCGCTCCTTGGAAGAAAAGCTATGGCCAATCTAGACAGAATATTAAAAAGCAGAGACATTACTTTGCCAACAAAGGTCCATCTAGTCAAAGCTATGGTTTTTCCAGTAGTCATGTATGGATGTGAGAGTGGGACTATAAAGAAAGCTGAGCACTGATGAATTGATGCTTTTGAACTGTGGTGTTGGAGAAGACGCTTGAGAGTCCCTTGGACTGCAAGGAGATCCAACCAGTCCATCCTAAAGGAAATTGATCCTGAATATTCATTGGAAGGACTGATGTTGAAGCTGAAACTCCAATACTTTGGCCACCTGATGTGAAGAACTGACTCACTGGAAAAGACCTTGATGCTGGGAAAGATTAAAGGTAGGAAGAGAAGGGGACGACAGAGGATGAGATAATTGGATGGCATCACAGGCTCAATGGACATGAGTTTGAGTAAGTTCCAGGAGTTGGTGATGGACAGGGAAGCCTGGTGTGCTGCAGTCCATGGGGTCTCAAAGAATCAGACACAACTGAGCAAAGAACTAAACTGATGGGTGGAATGTGGGGGTAGAAGGGAAGGCACATAGACTCTGGGTTTCTGACTTTCCTCACTGTATGGAGAATGGTTCCATTTAGTATGTTAACTGGGGGAGGTGACTGGGGAAGGATCAGGTGGAAGGAGCTGTTTTAAAAGTTCGAGGTACATATTTAGATCTTGTGAGGTGATCTTCATGGAGGTAAGCTGTTGGAAATATGAACCTGGAGTTTGGGCCACAGATACCTGCCTTTTCCAAGTCAGGGGTGTGGTGAGGAGGTGTAAGCCACGGAAAGGTGAGAAGGATGAGGAAAGGGTGTGCAGATCTTCAGAAGGCAGTGCGGGGCTGGGGTGGAGCAGGGTATGTCCTGGGGTGCAGAACCTTAAGGGTGCAGAACCTAAAGGTGATAGAGGCTTACTAGGCCACAGGTCCCCACGCTCATCTCCCAGCTCACACACGCTGGTTGTTTCTTCTCCACTGGCCCAGGATGTACCTGTCTTTTCCTCTGGTACGGGTTGCTTCCTGGCTCCAGGCATCTTTCTCATCCTTGCTCACACGCCGGCTTTTCCAGTTCAGTGGGAATTGGGAAAAGGCCTAGGACCAGCCCTGTTTCCCTCATCAGACGCATCTTCGATGAGGCATCCAATGATTCAGTTTTTCTGGTCACAGATTGAGCTCCTCGCCGTCCTTCAGCCGTCGCGTCAGGATTGGAGATCTGCATATGTAAATGAATGATTAGAAATAATTATGGGCTGAGTCAGCAGCTCCCTACTAGAAATAGAACCCAGGCTTCTTGACACAGAAACCTGAGGTTTCCCCCTACTGTCCGGCGGACTGGGCGTCCACCGGGCGGCGAGGACCCTTTCAGGGGTATTCACAGCAGTAATAGAGGTTTAGTTTCTCTGCGGGCCCCCTCGCGCTCTGCCGCGCAGCAAGTAGACTGACCAGGCGTGGGCGGGGCGAGGGCGGAGCTGGACCGGGGCGGGGCTTACATGTGGGCGGGGCTTCCTTGAGTTCCGGAGTCGACTCGCTGCCTGGGCCGGAGCGGAGATGCAGCCGCCGCCCCGAAAAGTGAGCTTGGCCTGGAAACGGGGACTTCCGGCGGGCTGGGGGAGTGATGGGGGCCAAGGGGGCACCAGACCCTACCGGGGGGTCGAAGAGTAGGAAGGGGTCAAAGGCCAACCCAGAAGTAACCGAGGAAACAGCCCAGCTCCTCCTTGGCCCCGCCCCCTCACCGCTCCCAGCGCGGAGTGTTTTTCAGGTCCCCGCGCCCGGGGTCTTCATCCTCTTTTTACCCCTACAGGTGAAGCCGGCCCAGGAGGTGAAGCTTCGCTTCCTGGAGCAGCTGAGCATCCTTCAGACCCGGCAGCAGAGAGAGGCAGACCTACTGGAGGATATCAGGTAGCCCCTGACCCCCTCCACATATCCCCCACTTTCTCTGTCACATGCTCCGCCCCTTCTCCAACATACTACAGCTGTCGGGGCGGGCGGGGGTGAAGAGCTCTCCAACCTGCCCATTCAAGTCCTTCACCCTAGGCCTCTCTCATACCGGATAGGAATTATCCTTCCGCCCACTCCAACACATATAAACACACTGGGACCCTCCCTCAAAGCCCTTCACTCCACACCGCCCCGCCACCCCCCCCCCCCCAATCAAGCTTTGGGCAGAAGCCCACCCCACCGCTTCGAGACCTGTTGGAAGGCTGGCGGACACTGTACCCAGGCCCCCGTGCGTCCTCACCTCCAAGCCCACAGATGGTTCTCCAGGGGTGGGGAGGATCCTGCTGGGTCTCTGAGCACTGAGGTGAGGTTGTCCTGTGCTGCGGCTGCCCGAGGTGATCTCAAGGACTCTCTCTTCAGCGTCAGTGTAGTCACGCTCTAGGCCTGACTCCCCACTCCTTCCTGCCCACGCTGAAGACAGGATAGAGGGTGGGAGAAATGGACCAAATGGTAACACCCCCTCCCCCATCCCCAATCTCCACAGATCCTACAGCAAGCAGAGGGCAGCCATTGAACGGGAGTATGGGCAGGTATGGGACTCTCTTCTCTGGACCTTGCCTTTTGTTCTGGCATCCTTTACACCACTAGCAGTGTGGCTCCACACATACTTCTGTGCTGGTCAAGAGCACATGCCTAGAATCAGGCACGTGTGTGTCAAGTCTCTGCTGTGGTACTATTTAGTTGTGTGACCTTGGACAAGTTACTTAACCTCTGGGCCTCAATTTCTTTCTCTGTAAAATGGGAATAATAATAATTGTACCTTCACGCAGGGTTCTTGCAAGGATGGAATAAGTTAATGCATGTAAAGCACTTAGCAAAGTGAGGAGTATTATTATATTGTGGTCCTATGTTCTCACACGTGGGGTCTTTGAAAGGGAATCGGGTCTGTGATGATTTTCCCGCCAGGCACTTCAGAAACTGGCTGGGCCATTCTTGAAGAGGGAAGGACACCGGAGTGGGGAGATGGACAGCAGGTGAGTCCCACAGTGGGGTGGGGCGGGGGGAACTGGGGGCCAAGAAAGAATGAAGCAGTCAACCCCTGGAACCTGTAGGAAGGGCACGTGAGCTGTAGGTGGAGCTGATGCAGCAGGAGGAGAGCAGCTGACCCAGCAAGGACACTGGATGGCGGGGGAGGGCACGAGGGATCCTTGTGGCTGAGATAATGGGCGGATCGATTGATGGGCTCCCAGACGAGGGGGATGGGAAAGCTGTCTGTCTCCCATGGTTCTGGAAGGGGGGCATCTCGTGAAGCTTTGGAGTACTCCCCTCCTTAACACAGTCTTTCTCTGGGGAGAGGCAGGATGGTGTTCGGTGCCTGGCGCTGCCTGCTAGATGCCACCATGGCTGGGGGCCAAGCCCGGCTCCAGGCAGCTGACCGATACCGTGACCTGGCTGGGGGCACGGGGCGGAGTGCTAAGGAGCAGGTGCTTCGGAAGGTATGGTTCAGTGGATGGGGTGAAGGAAGGGCTGACTCAGGGATGGAGGTGGTCTGGATCAGGACTTCCTGTGACCATGCCCCTAGGGAGCAGAGAACCTCCAGAGGGCACAGGCTGAGGTGCTGCTGTCTGTCCGGGAGCTGAGCCGAAGCCGAAAGCTGTATGGGCAGCGGGAACGCGTGTGGGCCTTGGCCCAGGAGAAGGCGGCTGATGTCCAGGCCAGGTGGGCTGATGGGGAGTTGGGAAGCCTGGGGACAGGGTGTGGAGCCAAGTCTCCATGTCTGGGTCTGACCTCCACTCCTTTCCTTTGCCTGCACAGGCTTAACCGAAGTGACCATGGCCTCTTTCACACTCGGACCAGTCTTCAGAAACTCAGCACCAAGGTTCAGAGGATGTGGGCATGAGTGGGGACAGGGAGAGGTGGACAGATTAGTCTAGTGGTTTAGAACCCAGGGGCATAAGTCAGAGAGACTGGGATGAATCCAGGCTACCCTACTTCCTTGGTGCATGACCTTGGTAAACTTGTTCTCTCCGAGACTCATTTTCTTCATCTCTAAAATAGACTAGTACCTTTGTTTTTCATTCCTTTTTTATGCACTTATTGAGGACTTTCATGTACTAGGCATTGTTCGAAACACAAGGGATACAGTGGGGAACACTACCTGTAGAATTCCTGCCTTCACAGCCTGGTTAGGGGACACAGATAGTAAATACACAAAGACTCAGAATAAATGAAAAGATCCTTTGATAAAGCATAACAGGGGAGTGTAATTTAGAGGGAAAGCCTGAGTGTCAAGGAGGAACCAGCTGTGCAAAGATGTAGAGGAAGAACATTCTAGGGAGAGGCAGTGATAAGTGCAAAGGCTCTGAGGTGACAATAACTTTGTAGGCTCAAGGAACTCAGAGAAGGCCAGTGTGGCTGGAGCACTGTGAGCAGGGGGACGAGTACTGTGGAAAGAGAGAAGGTGCTGGGGCCAGCTCATGTTGGCCCAGGTAGACCATGATAAGAAGCAGTTGGGATTTTCTTCTAAATGTATGCAGTTTCCACTAGCGGACTTTGATCAGGAGTTGTGAGTATGTAAAATTTTTAGTATAGTTTGCCAGTTATCTCAATAATGTGAGAATTCTTTCTGGATCTGGGTTAGTCTTGGAAGAACACCAAGAGTCTAGAGCTCCCAGCTGACACCTGTGTTCCTCTCCTAGCTGTCTGCCCAATCAGCCCAGTACTCCCAGCAGCTGAGAGCAGCCCGCAATGAGTACCTGCTGAACTTGGTGGCCACCAATGCCCACCTTGACCACTACTACCAGGAAGAACTGCCGGCCCTGCTCAAGGCTAGTCTCAGCCTAGATACCCCTGCCTCTCCACAGAGAGAGCCTCTCCCTGCCTCTCATCACCCACAGACTGAGTTGGGCGGGGGATCTAGCCTGCTTAGAATGGGCAGAAGAGACATTCCTGGCTTCTGCTTCTAGCTGGCTGCGTGACATTGTGCAGAACACTTAACCCTTCTGAACTCCTGTTTCCACAACAGGAATAACCCTTGCTCAGACTACTTTATAAGACTAATGGGGCTCAAGGGAGAGAATGAATGTGAAAATGCTTTTTAAACTGTTAAGTGCTATGTACACAAGAGGGTCTGTTTTTAGAAGCAATAATAATGTCTTATTCCTTCCCAATTTCCTATACCTCATGCCCATCACCCACCCAAACCTGGACAGAGAGCCTGCTTAGGGGGAGGGTGGTGTCAGCATCTTGGGACTCTCTCCAGGCTCTGGTCAGTGAGCTGTTAGAACACCTGAGGGACCCGCTGACCTCACTGAGCCGCACTGAGCTGGAAGCTGCAGAGATGGCCCTGGAGCATGCTCGCCGCGGGAGGCAAGTGACCTCCCAGGTGAGGGCTGTGCCCTATTGGAGCCCCCCAGAGATCCTCTTTACCCTTCTTTCCCAGTGCAGCCCACCCCACCACATGTCTGCCCATTTCCTTGTCCTTTCTCTTCCAAGAAGGGCTGGGGACAGGCTTGGAGAGGGAGCCAGTGAGTGGCTGACTTTGATTTTTTCCAACCCCCAAGGTAAGCTGGGAGCAGGATCTGGAGCTTTTTCTTCAGGAACCTGGAGTGTTTTCCCCCACCCCACCTCAGCAGTTTCAGCCAGCAGGGAATGATCAGGTGAGACCTCTGTGCTAGGTGGATCCAGGCCAGTTGTAAAGGGGACTGTGGTTTAGGCCTCTCCCCGATTATTCACATCCTAGTATTAACTTTGTTGTTCTTTAGTTGCTCAGTCATGTCTGACTCTTTTGTGATCCCATGGACTGTAGCCCACCAGGCTTCTCTGTCCATGGGATTTCCCAGGCAAGAATACTGGAGTGGGTTGCCATTTCTTTCTCCAGGGGGTCATCCCAACTCAGGGATCAAACCCACATCTCCTCCTGCATGGATAGGTGGATTCTTTACCACTGAGCCCCCAGGGAAGCCTGTGGAATTTACTTCAGTTCAGTTCAGTTCAGTCACTCAGTCGTGTCCAACTCTTTGCTACCCCATGAATCGCAGCACGCCAGCCCTCCCTGCCCATCATCAACTCCTGGAGTTTACTCAAACCCATGTCCATTGAGTCGGTGATGCCATCCAGCCATCTCATCCTCTGTCGTCCCCTTCTCCTCCTGCCCCCAATCCCTCCCAGCATCAGGGTCTTCTCCAATGAGTCAACTCTTCGCATGAGGTGGCAAAAGTACTGGAGTTTCAGCTTCAGCATCAGTCCTTGCAGTGAACACCCAGGACTGATCTCCTTTAGGATGGACTGGTTGGATCTCCTTGCAGTCCAAGGGACTCTCAAGAGTCTTCTCCAACACCGCAGTTCAAAAGCATCAATTTTTTGGTGCTCAGCTTTCTTCACAGGTCAACTCTCACATCCATACATGACCACTGGAAAAACCGTAGCCTTGACCAGATGGACCTTTGTTGACAAAGTAATGTCTCTGCTTTTTAATATGCTGTCTAGGTTGGTCATAACTTTCTTTCCAAGGAGTAAGCATCTTTTAATTTCATGGCTGCAATCACCATTTGCAGTGATTTTGGAGTCCCCAAAAATAAAGTCTGACACTGTTACCACTGTCTCCCCATCTGTTTCCCATGAAGTGATGGGACCGGATGCCATGATCTTAGTTTTTTGAATGTTAAGCTTTAAGCCAACTTTTTCACTCTCCTCTTTCACTTGCAAGAGGCTTTTTAGTTCATCAGTGGAATTTACTTAGAGACTGTTAAACCATGGACAGAGGGTTTCAGAACCCCAGTTCACCTCCCTCCCACCAGGACACAGATTAACACTTTATCCCACCCTTCTCTCTTTTCACTTCACTATCTTTTTCATTCTACCTCTTCCCCTCAACCTGGATCCCATTTCCAGGACTGTGTTTGTGTGTCCACAGTCGTAGGTGTGTGCTCCCACCTGTTTGTGGGGAGGCGATAAAGAGGGAACTGTAGGGAGGAGGTGTAAAAGGAGCAGCGTCAGGCAGTCCTCACAGTTCCCTATTCATTCAGGTGTGTGTCCTGGAGCTGGAAGGGGGTGCAGGAGGTGTGGCGGGGGAGAGCGGCCTGGAGAAAGAAGTTCAACGCTGGACGAGCCGAGCTGCCCGAGACTATAAGATCCAGCATCATGGGCATCGGGTGAGGTGGGGTGCAGCTGTCGTGGGTGGGCAAGAAATGCTGAGTGATGGGGGTCCCTGAGTCACTGAGGGATGCCATGGGGCTGTAGGCAGGAGGGGAGGGAAGAGTAATTCAAGCCAATAGTGTGGCACAGTAATTAAGAGCATAGCCTTGGGAGCAAGACTCACCTGGACTCAAATCCTGCTCTGTTGCTTCCTAGTTATATAACTCTGAGTAAGAGAGTACTGAGTGACTTCAGGTCTTTGGACCTCAGTTTCCTTGTCATTAAAGTGGGGCTAATAATAGCACCTACATCCCAGGGAAGATTAAACGACATAATGCGTGTGAAGCAACTAGCTAACTACCAGTTTGTTCTAAGTTGTGCCCCATGGTGTCTCCACCCTCCCCTGTCCTCCACCTCTCCAACCAGGTGCTGCAGCGGCTGGAGCAGAGGCGGCAGCAGGCTCCAGAGCGAGAGGCTCCAGGCATAGAACAGCGGCTGCAGGAAGTAAGGGAGAGCATCCGAAGGGCACAGGTGAGGCACCACGCTGGGGGTTTAAGGCCACTGAGATCACACCTCCTCTGGCCTCCTCCACTCCATCTGATGGTGGGGAGACTGCAAGCAGGAGGTAGTAGAGGGTGGACATATCTGGGGAGGCTCCACTCATTTCCCAGAGGCAGACCCAGCCATCGCCTGGGTTGATCCCTCTTCCCCATGTTAGGTGAGCCAGGTGAAGGGGGCTGCCCGACTGGCCCTGCTGCAGGGGGCTGGCCTGGATGTGCAGCACTGGCTGAAGCCAGCCATGACCCAGGCCCAGGATGAGGTGGAGCAGGAGCGACGGCTCAGCGAGGCCCGGCTGTCCCAGAGGGACTTCTCTCCCACGGTAAGCTCCCTCCACTCCCTAGCCTTACACACTTGGGAGGGTAAAGAGCCCTAGTGGAAAGCAGACTTTATGAAGCAGGAATCACAATGGTACATAACTCAACAGGTTGTTGTGAGGCTTGAATGGAATCACTTAAGTGTTTAATTCTTGGCATGGTTTGTAACAGAGTTCTCAGTTAACTTTTACTGTGAGTATAGAATGGTGGTTATGAACTAAGGTCCTGAGAGCAGGCTGTAAGCAGTTTGAGTACCAGACACTGCATTTACTAGCAGTGTGATCTTGGAAAGTGATTTAAGCTTTCTGGGCCTCAATTTCCTCATAAGTAAAATGAGGTTGGTAGTTTCACAAAATAACACAGGGTTATTAAGAAACTTGGCTTTGCTGGTGGCGCCAGTGGTAAAGAACCCGCCTGCCCATGCAGGAGGTGCAGATGTGGGTTGATCCCTGGGTCAGGAAGATCCCCTGGAGTAGGAAATGGCAACCCACTCCAGTATTCTTGCCTGAGAAAATTCCACGGGCAGAGAAGCCCGGCAGGGGTTGCAAAGATTTGGACACGACTGAGCATGTGTGCCATTAAGAAGCTTAAACAAGACAACATACATAAGATACATAGCACTGTGCCTGGCACACAGTAAGCGCTCACTACTGTAACCCTGTGATTATCATTAGTGTTTTCCTGCTCTCTGATGACTCCCTGTGATCCAGAGTGAATGGTTGGTTGGTACTGCCTTGGAGGAGGATCCACAAGGTTAATAGGAGGATGGAATGGGAGACACAGAGGGTACTTGAGACCGGGCCTCACAGTGATGTCTGTTCTCTGCCCCTATAGGCTGAGGATGCTGAGCTGTCTGACTTTGAGGAATGTGAGGAGACTGGGGAGCTCTTTGAGGAGCCCGCCCCCCCAGCCCTGGCCACCAGGCCCCTCCCCTGCCCTGCCCATGTGGTGTTTGGCTATCAGGTGTGAATGGGGGTAAGGACCTCAGACCGTCAGGGCTAGGGGACAACCAGTCCTGAATTCTTCTTTGTGGGGCCCAGGCAGGACGTGAGGACGAGCTGACCATCACAGAGGGCGAGTGGCTGGAGGTCATAGAGGAGGGAGATGCCGATGAATGGGTCAAGGTGGGTAGGGACCTGGGGCTCAGACCTTGGCAAGGGAGCAGTGGGAGGGACTTCTCTGTGGCCCATAAAGACCCAGCCAGAAAAGCTGGAAGCCTGAGTGGAGGAGGGCCAGGGCCGTGGACAGCTGAGGCAAGCCCACTTTCTGTTCACATTGCTGGGAGAGCAGGCTCGGAACCAGCACGGTGAGGTAGGCTTTGTCCCTGAGCGCTATCTCAACTTCGCGGACCTCTCCTTCCCTGAGAGCAGCCGTGACAGCGACAACCCTTTGGGGGCGGAGCCCACAGGTAAGAAAGGGACAAGAATTGCTGAGTCATTGTGGCCCTGGGGTGTCATGGTCCAGGGCATGCTGCCTACCTCCTCCCCTCACCATCTCTCCTGGGCTTCTACAGCGTTCCTGGCCCGTGCCCTGTACAGCTACACTGGACAGAGTGCTGAGGAGCTGAGCTTCCCTGAGGGGGCGCTCATCCGCCTGCTGCCCCGGGCCCAGGATGGAGTGGATGATGGCTTCTGGAGGGGAGAATTTGGGGGCCATGTTGGGGTCTTCCCCTCCCTGCTGGTGGAGGAGCTACTTGGCCCCCTAGGGCCATCTGAACTCTCAGACCCTGAGCAGGTGAGCCTTCCTTTTACCTGGGTCGCCAGGCACTTCTGGTTGACCCTCCCATGCACAGAGGTCCCATATTCATCTTAATGCCCCATCCCCTGTATTGTGGCTTGGGCCTTCCCATCTCCTTTGGCACAGAGAAAAGAGAAAGCAAGGCAGTCTTCATAAGAGTTTGGTTGTCCTGCTTTAGAGCTGGATTTAAGTTCAGATTCCTGTTTAATTAGTTTAGGCAATGATTAGGCCTCGCTGAGCTTGTTTCTTCACATGCATGTAGAAGGGGGATAATAATAATCTTTTTCAAGAGACTCACTTACCTGATTTGAGATAATGGAGGTAAAACACTTAGCACAATGGCCCCTAGGAGGTGCTTTGATATATGGTACCTATTGTTCTAGCAAGATTTTGTCACTAACTAGCTTTGTGATTTGGGATAGATGGTTTAATCTGAGTCTCACCTCTGACATAGTAATCATCAATACCTCCTTCATGGGTTGGTGGTGAGGAATGAATAAATTTTTAGTGCATGTGAAGTGCCACCAAAATGCCTGGGACATATTAAGTGTCAATACATATGGGCTGTTGAAATGTGTATCACCTACAACCCTACCCATATACAAGCATTTGGCTGCTCTCTGGCTTGGGAAGTGATGGGACAGGAACTGAAGATGGGATGAGAAGAATAGCTGGTGAAATCTTCCCACATGCCAGGAATAAGCCTTTGCCCTCTCATTCGCAGATACTGCCATCCCCTTCCCCTCCCAGCTTTTCCCCTCCTGCACCCACCTCTGCTGTGGATGGATCCCCTGCACCTGTCCTGCCCGGTGGTGAGTAGAAGGAGCTGGGCCCCCGGGAGGGTAAGAGACAGGAAGTCTAGGACTCTTGGGTTATACTTGGCCCCTTTGCTTGCCCTCATGAACCTCCTCCCTCAGGCTCTCTGAAGCTTGATGGTAGAAGAATTTGGGCTTTGGAGCCAGGCCCACTGTTCAAACTGCCCAGACTTCCTAGCATGCAATTTAACCTGTTTGGGCCTTTACAGAGTGAGGAGGAAGGTTCCTCCCTCATTGAGTTTTGAGAGGTAAAGAGATGTCTGTAGGGTACCCAGTGTTGTGCTGGGCACATAGCAAGCATGCAAGTAGTAACTGTTTCTCATTATTATTATTATTATTAAAATTAACCAGTTTCTCCCACAGTGTTTTCCCAATACACATCCTTAGTGTTCTTGAATCCTGCAAACATCTGGTTTGCATCATCATTTTCCTCGTCCATCTTTTCCAAAACCATCTCTTCTAAAACGTATTTCCACTTTCTTCTCTGCATCTTTCTCCCTGTCCCTGGAGCCCCTGTTAGCATTTTCTGCACCCTACTTCTCCAGCACCCTTAGTTTACTTTGAATCCTTTATTACTCATTCATTGTGTTTGTTGGTATTTCATTATTCAGTCGCTGACAGCCATTAGGGGTGGGGGAGCTCTGATCCCACCTCTCCTACTCTGGTACCTTTAGCAGGGCTGAGTATACAATAGGTGCCCAGTAAGTGTTGAGGTTAGATGGACTGATGGATGTTATGACCCAGGTTAGTGACTGTTAAATCAGAAAATATTTACAGAGTGCCATGGACCTAGTAGCTCAGTTGGTAAAGAATCCACCTGCAATGCAGGAACCCTGCTTCAATTCCTGAGTCGGGAAGATCTCCTGGAGAAGGGATAGGCTACCCACTCCAGTATTCTTGGGCTTCCCTGGTGGCTCAACTGGTAAAGGATCCGCCTGCAGTGTGGGAGACCTGGGTTCAATCCCTGGATTGGGAAGATCCCCTGGAGAAGGGAACGGCTGTCCACTCCAGTATTCTGGCCTGGAGAATTCCATGGACTGTATAGTCCATGGAGTCGCAAAGAGTCAGACACAACTGAGCGACTTTCATGGTCCTAAGTGCTGGAGATACAGAAGTGAACAAAATAAAGTCAGAAGGCTGACTTGCGGTTCTTATTTCCAGACCAAGACCTGGACTGCCCTGGGTCTCTGGATATGATGGCACCTCGACTCAGGCCGGTAAGGGCCCCTCCCTTGGAGGAGAGGGTTGGAAGAGGGGTCAGTCCAATTTGTCCTGTTTTATCTGCAGAGCAGAGGGAATGGACGGGATATCCCCAAGGGAAGCCTTAGGAGCACTGACTGTGTGTTTCCTACAGATGCGTCCACCGCCTCCCCCGCCAGCTAAAGCCCCAGATCCTGGCCACCCAGATCCCCTCACCTGAAGCCAGGGGGACTCTCCATCCCCTAGTGATGCTGCTGCCCTATCTCCGTGCTGTCAGACTGCCCCTCCCCATGGTGATCCAAAGCGACACAGTCAAATGCTGGAATCTCCCTGATTTCCATTCTCACCTTCAGGGGTAGACACTACTTCTCCGCCCATTTCTGGGGCTGGAACCCACTCCTTTTCCTCCATGATCCTTCAGCCATCTCTGGGGCTGAAACTACCCCCTTTCTCTTCTGCCACCACCCCATCTCTAGGGTGGTGAACTACCCTGAAATCTCTGGGACTGGAATTTGTCCCCTGAAGTCTTGAGTGACTCTGGCTCATTTGTGTCTCCACCCTGATTCTGTGAACCACCCCACTACAGATGCCAGTGCCACTGGGGTTGGGGCCTGGGATGGGGATAGGCCTGTCAGAAGGAGCTGGAGCCAGTATGCGAAGCAGCTGTAATGGTCTGAGTGGATTTATTGACAGTGAATAAAGGTCACAAAGCCCGAGCCAGGGCCTGGGCCTCTTGTGCCACGAGGACAGAGGGCCTAAGGTGCTATTGCTTTAAGGGTCCACCAAGGGCAGGGGCCTGCTCCCAGCCGCCACGCTGTAGCACACGGAGTGAGGTGATGGGGAAGGTGGGTCAGGCGGCCTGCGGGCAGGCAGGGGAAGGGGAAGAGGCTGAGGGCCAGGGATGGGACTTCTCCCCAGGTCCCCCCAGCCTGAGACTGTGCAACTCCAGGTGGAAGTAGGGTGGGTCCCTCAGCTGGGGGGCAGTGCTGTCCAGTGGAGAGGAGGGGCTTCATGCCCACCCACTCCCTGGCCTGCCAGCTGGTAGTCCTCAGCACAGTGAAGGAGGCGGCTTGGAGGAAAGGAAGGGTGACTGTTGCCTCCTATTCAAGCGGAGCCCCTGCTTTTCCCCAGAGGCTGCGGGACCTTCCCTACTCCCTGGAGCACATGGCCACTACCCACCACCAAACCAAGGAATATGTACCAAAGGCTGAGCCTGCGGTTGACCCCGGGAATTCAGGGAACCAATGGGCTGAGGTCGTTTCATTTAGGGGTTGGGAGGATGAGATTGACTTGGGGCCCAGGCAGAATCACCTCACACCCGCCCTGCTCCCCGTGGTGGGGACACCTGAGAGAGAGGAGGGGAGGACAATGGAGAGAACAGGACGTGGGTCATACCAGTGCCCCTTGCAGAGCAGGGGCAATAAGAGCTCAGCCCATTGCAGCACTGGCCATGTCTTCATACCTGGTGATTTGAGGTGTCCTGTTTGCTTGACTGTCCGTTTGCTTCTTTTCTGGCCGGCCCTGGGCTTGGGCCCCTCCCTCCAGCCCCGAGCATCGGCTCTGCAGAGGCTCCAGGGTTCCCCTCAAGTGTACGAGGGACTTGGCTGCTGTCCCTGAGTCCTCCATTCTGCATGGGGGTGCTGGCGAGGGTTGGGGGCTGCGGCCTCTCAGGGGGAAGGCTTTCGATGGCAGGCATCCCTGTCCTGGGCTGCCCTCCCCCAGGCCCCTGGCCGCCCCCTGGGTCCTGCCCCCCACCAGACCCCCAGCTCCTGTCCGTGGGAGAGCCGTCACGATGCTCATGCAGCCCATAGCGCTTCTCAATGTGCGTCACCCGGAACCTGGGAGGGGAGGGGACACGGGCTTAGGGCCACCACTCAGAGACTGCTTGGCCCTTCCTTCTGGTCAGGGACATCCTGGGTTTGATAGCCATGTCCTTCTGATCTAAGGCAGGGGAGACAGCCTCTGGGGGGCATATTGTGCAGCCTGACTCCTGCTGTAGCTCCCAGTCCAGGAAGCAAGAGCCAGGGCCCACCTTTGGAGTCAAATGCCTGAGCACTGGACCCCAGCTCAACCTCCCTGTCAGTGGGGTACTCTATACCCACCTGCCCACAGAGAACACGGTGGTCTCCCCAGGCCGGGGGCGACTCTTTCCTTCCTTGGAGCGTCCCTGACGGACAAGTGGGGGTCTCTTGTTGCGGCTGCAGTGGATGCACGGGGCTGAGGAGCCCAGGTGCACTGTGTGATGATGGGAGGGGGCTCCGTCTTGCAGGCTGGAGGTGGCATCCATGCTGGATGGTAGGGAGGAAGGGAGCAGGGGGGAACATTCCCATTTTTCTTCCTGTTTGTTCCTGTTCTTTCAGCGTGCTCCTTAAACCCCCCCAGATGTCCCACTTCCCCCAGGCTGCACCATTCTTTTATTGTCTTTATCTAATAAACTGAATATGAAGATGTTACTGACCATGTGTTGTTTTCCCTCCCAGGGCTAGAAAGTGTGCAATGTATAACCCAGGGGAGTGGCATAAGGGATGAAGGTTAGGCTTGATGACATCTAAAGGAGAGATGTGGTTTGGAGGATTCAGGATTTCTACCAAACTTTCTTCTTCCTGTCCGTTATTCAGCCTTACTCTCCCCTGTCACCCTAATCATGCAAGGAGACTGGGAGAAGAATGTGCTGGAGGAGAGGATACTTTCCAAGGCAAGCTAAATCATACTGGACCGTGTTTCCAGCTCACCTGGACAGCTGCACTGTCCCTTCTCCTTCACTGTCCCCCAGCATCTCCTTCAGGGCCTCAGCATTGGCTGAGGGGAGAAGGAAAAGAAGGGGTCAGTGGAGGCAAAGGCCAGGGCAAGAGAAAGTCGAGGAGGTGGGGGACAAGGGGACAGCCTACACCCACCTTCATTTTGGATGATGCAGCGAACAATCCTCTCTACTGTGTCCTCATTCATGTCATCGTCCTCAGCTGAAGGATGAAAGAAGTTGGTGAGGCAGAGGGAAATGAGTCAACTTTGAGGGTACATTACCTGGTGGCTTCTATGACTTATTGCTCAAGACCTACCCCTTTACCAAACTGCATCATGCTGTATCTTAGCATTTCAAGGGCCAGGGCAGAAAAGAAGGGAAAATCAGTGGGAGTCCAAGACTACCACCAGTGGGCCCTTCCCACCCATGGTGCCTTCTCTAGCCCTACTCAGGGTGGTGGCACCCCACTTGCCGACTCAAGAAATCGTTACTAGGCCTCCTATCTTGGTCAGGATTTAGCTTGGGTCTCTTGGCCAGGAAGAGGTGTGGGGAGAAGGGTGAGGGAGGAAGGTGATTGAGTCAGGTTCTAGGCTGTTCACTCACGGGGCTGGAGCTGGGCGTCGTCAGGCTCCGAGCCCCTTGAGGTGCGGCAGCGGTAGCCCTTCTTCTTGAGCACGTGGCAGATCATAAAGCCTACAAGGCCCATGAGGAAGAAGACCAGCACAAGCAGGAAGAGCATGTACAGCCCATGTTGGGGCGGTTCCAGGTCAGGCTGTGGTTCCGACATGAGGCCCTGGCGGGTGAGCACGGGCCAGGGCGGCTCCTGGAGTTAGGGGGCTGCAGCTAAGGATGGGGGGAGGGTTAGGAATGCCATCCTCAGGATTCGAGAGACAGACAAGCCTTTGAGGTCTGGCGCCACCCCCTACCCAACCAAGGAGCTGTCCGTGCCAGGGGTGCTGGTCCGGGCCAGGGGTGTCAGACGGCGGCTGCTCAAGCCCTCTTCCACTACCCTGGTCCCGCTTTCCCGACGCCCAGAGCTCCCCCTTTCCAGCTTGTCCTGAGCTTTCGTCCCTCCCAAGGACACTGCAGAGCGAGATGGGACGGAATTCTCAGGCGGCCGGCACAAGGATAGTGCCTGAGTCAGCGTCCACATCTCTTCGGCGCGGGCCTGAGTCAGGCCTCCGCAGCCCCTTCCCCTTCCTGTACTGTCTCACACACACCCCCTCCCGCCTTTCGGGTTCTCCCGACCTGACCACCTGGCCCACCCGGTACCGGTGGTTTGGTTCTGGCTCCGGCTCCGGCTCCGGCTCCAGGGGCGTCCTAGTCCGGCTCAGGGCCCCCGACGCCCTCCCGGCGCTCATCCCTCGCTTCCTTCCCCTCCCCCCTTCGCCGCCTCAAGGGCTCCGGGCTGCGGCTGCAGATACCCGTGCCGCGGCAGGGGTGGGGGGAGGGAAGGATGGAAAGGGATGAGGGCTGGTTGGGACCGGCGACAGGCTCCGGACAACTCCAGCCGTGGAAAGAGAAGGAGAAGGGGGGCGCTGCCGCAGCCGCTCTGGGTCCCCCAAAGCCTTCGGCCGCCGGCCGGGAACCAGGGGGCGGAGCCCAGGTGTGCGGGGCGGAGAGAGAGAGCCCTGCGCGCTTCTGAGCGCAAGTGTGGTGCGCGCGTGACTGCGCAGCCCCCCCACTGCCGCCCGGTGACGGTGCGGTGCCGAGTCTGGGTCCGGGTGAGGAGGACGGGCAGTCAGGCGAGAGCGCTCTCCACTGGTCTATTGGGCACGCCTGGCTTGGCTCCAGCCCTCAGATGCCCCGGCTGGATGTGTAGCTGGGAATCTTCCCCAGCGGGCCGGGGGAAGCTGGCTTTCTGCACCTGAGAGGGTCAGCGTGGCCGGTTCTCCGAAGCCTCCTAAAGAGGCGACACGGCCTGCGCCCCGCTTGGGACAGGTAGCTGGACAGGATGGATCGGCTTCCCGAGGATTTGGCCCCCGCCGGGAAGGAAATGGCCCTGTCATCCTAGGACCGATGCTACTGTCCTCCGGCCGAGCCCAGACGCTCACGCCCCAGAACCTAGAAGGGCGGAGCAAGCCGAGGGCTGAACTCCGCAGGAGGCGTGACCTGGGCGTGGTCTAGGGGAGTCGGGCTTGGGTTTCCTGGTTCCGCAGAGGCAGGCAGCGTGCTTACGCAGCACGCAAGGCCGGGGGTGGGGCAGGTGGACAGGCTGGCGGCGGAGGCGCGGGGCCTGGTCCCGCCGGCACCATGGCCAAGACTGTGGCCTATTTCTACGACCCCGACGTGGGCAACTTCCACTACGGTGAGGGAGCAACATTGCACGCGAGGGATTTCGGGACGCGGAGGTTTCGAAGCCGGGCCTACAACTCCAGGGATGGGTACTGACGAACTCTCTTCTCCCACCCCCAGGGGCTGGTCACCCTATGAAGCCCCATCGCTTGGCATTGACTCATAGTCTGGTCCTGCACTACGGCCTCTATAAGAAGATGATCGTGAGTCTCACGGCTTCTGCTGGGGATTGAGGGTGGGGACGAGCTGCGGCCTTAGGGATAGGTAGGCTGCACTGAATGCATCAAGAGTGACCCACCCCAGGCAGGGGGGAGGTGGATAGACGGAATCAGGGGCACCCCCATATGCAGAATGTTGGTGGGTGCATCCACTGACTTAATGAGAGTTAGTTTTTAGGTCGGCCACCTTTTGACCTCAAGTGGACCAACCTTTGGCCTACGGTTAGGGTGGTGTGGAGCTGGTTTTCAGACACAGAGTATTTCCCTCCCTTGCATCTTAGGACAGTTCTGTGACCTCAGGGAAGGGAAAGCGGCTGGCTCAGTGTATCTGGATATGAGGTTTACCCTCATTCCCACCCCTTCTCCTCCGCCACCTCTCTCCACCGCCAAGCTAGAGTTCTAGGGAGGACTTTGTAGCCCTGTGTGTAAATGTGTATGTGTGTGGAGGACAGGAGGAGGTGTTCTGGATATTCCCTTTTCAATCTAGAATACCCCCGCCCACACACAGAGTTCCATTTAATTACTACTCATTCCTCCATCTCCCACTGTATACACATCCTGTCTGTCCCTGGCTTGGAATTTATAGCAGTGTGATATGTGATCATAACATACGGCCCTTGTGCATTGCAAGGGGAATTAGCCAGCAGCATGAATGAGTGTCCACTGCTTGTGCTGAGCCACAGACTAGTGAATTGATCATAGAAACGACTGAGGTGATGTTAATGCCTGAATCTCTGGCTCTTGAAATTGTTTGCCTATGTGTGCCTATGAGCATTTTCTGGGGAGGAAAAATCTTTTGCTCTTGTCCAATTTCTAAAGCGTGTGATCCTCTCAAGAGATAATAAATCTTTGGCTTAGCACCTGGGCATCTTGGGTTTTAATTAGAAGGTTGTTGTGTGTCCCATATTATTTGATTCCAAAATTAAGAAGAACTTAGAGGAGAGAGAGGACAGAGTCAGCACCCAGGGGAGATGAGTATGATGAGAATAAGGAATAGGAGATCCAGGGAACAGGGCAGGTGAAGGGAGTTAAGGTTTGAGAAGGTAGAAAAGGCTGGGCTGGAGGTAGGAAGGAAAAGCCAGGCCCAGTGGTCTTTAGAGGGCTTGATCATAAGAAACTCTCAAGCTAATCAAGAGTCTCTCTTCTTCACAGACGTTTGTCTCATAGAATAACAAGGATTAGAGGGGAGGGGGCTAGGGGACTGCTGTGTGTGGTTCTGGACAGTCCCCCGGGCTGGGCTCAGTGTGGTCAGTCTCAGCCGGATGAGTAGGACTGACCCTGCCTGACTTCATCTTGTGTTTCCCTCTCAAGGTCTTCAAGCCATACCAGGCCTCCCAGCATGACATGTGCCGCTTCCACTCTGAGGACTACATCGACTTCCTGCAGAGAGTCAGCCCCACCAATATGCAAGGCTTTACCAAGAGCCTTAATGCCTTCAACGTGGGCGATGACTGGTAAGGGGAGAACTGGGACCTTTGATGCCAGGCAACTTGATGCCAGGCATTTCAGTGAGAATACTTGAGTGAGATCTTATGGCAGCAATGGAAGACATGTAGGTGGGTGGGGTGGGGAATACTTGTCAATGAATCATCATTTACTCATTTGCTTATTCAACAAATATTGATTGGTTATTGGCTATGGGCCAGGCCCTATGCTAAGTGCTAGGGATGCAATGATAAACAATATCAACACAATTTTAATATAAGCCTTTGGGCTAAGTCCTTTAGAGGAGAGGTACATGACAGACTATGAGAGGGTAGACACGGGAGAATTTTCTAGCCTGGGCTGGCGCTGGTCAGTGGCGGCTTCCTAGAGGAAGTAATGAAAATTGGGTTGAGTTCTAAAGAAAGTCGGAAGTAATTAGGTGAAAGATAGTTGGGAGGATGGAGGATGAGGGGAGGAATGGGAAGTAGGGACAACATGCCCTAAGGGTCTGCAGCAGGACAGAGTATGACTTATTTAAGGAACAGAAAAAAGGCCATGCACGATATCTGAAGAGTGATCTGAATTGTGTCTAAAGAGATAGGTAGGGCCTTTAAAAAATAAACAGCCCTATTATGAATTGGGGTTTTTAACTTCTAGAGCAGGGAGAAGTCATTAGAGGGTTTTAAAAAGCAAGAGAGTGTACGACCACATTTATGTTGAGCTTATTTCATATGAGAAGTCAGCTCCAAGTCTTGTGGGGAAAAGGTGGCTAACAAAGATAAGCCATGATCCTTGCTTCCACTCTAGTCTGCATCCACTAAAAGATAGTGACCGCAACAGCTGCCAGCTGCTCCATTCATTTTTAAACTTTTTATTTATTAGGGAAAATTTTAAACATTTCTGCAAGTAGAATAGTACAGTGAACCCCCATCTATCCATCACCGAGCTGCAACACTTAGAGCAGATGGCTAATCTTGCTTCATCTCTGTCCCCCACGTTAGGTTATTTTAAAGCTAATTTGAGATGTCACTCCCTTTTGTCTATAAATATGTTACTATATATCTCCAAATGATACTCTTTAAAAAAATGCATAGTATCATCACACCTGAAAAATCAACAGTAATTCATATCATCAAATGTGCAGTCAGTATTTGTCTCACATTTTTTTCTTTTTTGCAGTTGATTTATTTAAATTAGGATTTAAACAAGGTCCACATATTGTATTTGGTGGCTCCATCTCTTAAGACTTTTAACCCTTAATGTTTCCTTCTTGCCTTTGAATTTATTTATTTTTGCCATGCCTTGGCTTGCAAGATCTTAGTTCCCTGACCAGTGATTGAACCCAGGCCCTCTGCAGTGAAAACATGGAGTCCTAACCACTAGATTGCCAGGGAATTCCTTGAATTTATTTTTTGATGAAATGAGGCTGTTGATCCTATAGTTTCCTATAACAGCTACAGTTTCTTGAGTAATTTACTCTGCTGTGCTGAGGATTACTGGTATATCCACTTAATTCTTACACCAACCCTGAGATGTAGTAGTCCTTTTCATGATGGTAAGCATTAAGTACATACATTGAAATTTGAGGAGATTTTGATAACTTAGCCTGGACAGTGGCAGTGGCAGGATTCAGGTCCAGAGGCTAGGTTTTTAAACACTACACCAATCGGTTTCCCCGAAAGAGCCTACCAATAGAAGCAGACTGGGCTGGAGGATTGAGGCCGACTCCTTAGGCCGGCAATGAGCACCTTGCCAACCTTATCCCCACACCTCTGCTGCACAGGGTGTCTTCTCAGAATACCTTTTGTTCCCCATTCAGCCTCCAGGGCCTTCACAGCCTTCAAGCCACCACAAAGCTTCATGTCATGAAGGCTTTCTTGACCACACCAGCCCCAGAGGTCTGTCCCGCCCACATTACCCTGCTCATTGGGTTGTTCAGGCACGTGCTGTCTTGGGAGCTTTCTTGTTTTTTGTGTTATTGCTCCTGCTAGTTTTGAGTTTACTTTATAGTATAGTCTGGGAATGTAAAGTCCACCCTCACCCACAGCCTGGGGCCCTGTGATTGCTCTTTGTGCAACTAGCACTACATTCACTGTGCTTCTCTACTTCCCATCCAGTGCCTCGAACAAGTCTCAGTATATGGTTTGGTCCAAAATATTTGTTGAATAAATTTGCAGATAACTTGGGTATGTAGGAGGGGCAGAAGGGGTTATTGAAGAAAGGAGACTGTAGGGCTTTGGGCTGGGGAGAAGGGTGAAGGAAGGAAGTGGACAGAGGAAAAAGGGCTCTGACTTGCTCTTCTTCCTGCAGCCCCGTGTTTCCCGGGCTGTTTGAGTTCTGCTCCCGTTACACAGGTGCATCTCTGCAAGGAGCAACCCAGCTGAACAACAAGGTAACTATACCCTGAGTCCTGTTTCCCCCTTCCTGTGGGTCCCTGAATCCAAGGCCTTAACTGTGATCCTGAGCTCCCAGCTTTGGGGGTGGGCAGGAGAAGGATTATGAGTTGGGCATTTGTCTTTCAGATCTGTGATATTGCCATTAACTGGGCTGGTGGTCTGCACCATGCCAAGAAGTTTGAGGTGAGTGAGGAGGTAATGGGGGAGACAACAGCTCCGCTAGGGTAGGAGGTCAGGATGGCAGTCGGGGGGCAGCTGGGTGGAGGAATTGTTCTTCTTTGTAATAGCACTATACTATCTTACCATAGGCTTCTGGTTTCTGCTATGTCAATGACATTGTGATTGGCATCCTGGAGCTGCTCAAGTAAGTAGCCCGGGAGGAGATGGGGCCACTTACTAGGCTCTTGGCTGAGGTCTGAGACTGCCCTGGCCCTGACCCTGACCTCCAGCCCCACCCTAGCTTCTCCCGAGTTCTTGATGCTTTTCTCAGGCTGCCTCTTCCTGTGCTCTGCTGCAGATTCCCCGCTGCCTGCTCACATTTCAGCCTTCTCTGCACATCCCTCTCCTGTCCCTGCCTCCAGGCTGGAGCCCCAGGGTTGCCCTTAGGGAACTGGTGGTATTAGGTTTCAGGTGACTTGGGCCAAAGTAGAATCTTCATAATTTCTGGCCTTGTGTTTGGGAGGAGTGGGATGGGGGCTTTTCCTCCTGGGGTTCACCTCTGCCTCAGACGCTGGCTTTGCCCTCACCCTAGGTACCACCCTCGGGTTCTCTACATTGATATTGACATCCACCATGGCGATGGGGTTCAGGAAGCCTTCTACCTCACTGACCGAGTCATGACGGTATCCTTCCACAAGTATGGAAACTACTTCTTCCCTGGCACAGGTATGGGAGTAGGAATGCCTGTCCCCTTCACACTCCTCAGCTCTTACCATGACTGCCTCCTCCGCAGGCTCAGGTCTCAGTTCAGGTGGCCCCTCCTTGGAGAAACCTTTCCTGATCACCCTGTTACTCTGTCACATCACTCTGCTTTTTTCTTTTCAAGCACGGATTGCTGTTTGAATTTATTGTGGGGTTTTGTTTGGTTTACTGTCTCCCACCTAATCATGCCTGTCTCCCAAGAATATGAGCTTGGTGGGATTTCATTTATTTTGTTAGTTCTTTTTCCTGTTGTATCCCGATACCTAGTTCACAGCTTGGCTCATAGTAGGCCCTCCAAGAGTATCTGTTGAACGAATGCAAGCTGCAAGAGACTTAGTGGTTTGAGGGAGTGTGTGGCAGACGTACAAAGATGGAGTGAGAGGCCCTCAGAGTACATGGTGGGGTTGAAGCAGCCGGCACCCCCACCCACCTCTTCCCCACAGGTGACATGTATGAAGTTGGAGCAGAGAGTGGCCGCTACTACTGCCTCAATGTACCCCTGCGGGATGGCATTGATGACCAGAGTACGTACTAAAGTCTTCTCCTTGCTCACTAGACTCCTTCTCTGTCTCCCTCTTTGAGTTAACCTCTTCTGCCTGGTATTATCTACTGTTGGGCCAGGTGTCCTTCAGGATGAATGGCCTTCAGAGGGACCATGAACTCCCCGGAAATTGTATGCAACATATTGTGTGTATGTGCATTTTTCTGGGAAAAAGGTCATTAGCTTCCATCGGTCCCTCCAGAAGTCTCATGAACTTCCCCACCCAGAAGTTCGGAACCAATGGTTGTCCCTTTGGGTTGCCCCTTTCCTGGGCTACACGCTCTCTGAACCCCCTTTTTCCTTTTGTTCCCTGTCTCCCCATCCCCTTGGGGTGCCAGGTGCCCATCTTTGGCCCTCTCCCAGGTTACAAGCACCTTTTCCAGCCAGTTATCAACCAGGTGGTGGACTTCTACCAACCTACGTGCATTGTGCTCCAGGTAATACGGTCAGTGCCTCCTCAGGCCTTCAGGCTTGAGGGAAGAGAGCAGGAAAGAGGAGAATCCCTAGGCTGGTGGGGGAAGGGAAGTGAAGGACATTGGTGACATTCTGAGTAGTTCTCTCACTGCAGCCACCTGGGGTTTTGATTTTTTCAGTGTGGAGCTGACTCTCTGGGCTGTGATCGATTGGGCTGCTTCAACCTCAGCATTAGAGGACACGGGTGAGAACTGCTCTCCTTCCACTCCCCCAGGTTTTCAAGTGGCCTTGGGCCTCAATACATGGAACAGGGGTAGCCGGGAAACAGGTCTCACCTCCTTTTGGGACTCAAAAATAGCTACATGTTGTACTTTGAACCAGAAGTGTCATCTTGAGCAGGGTTCCCCAGTTGGCAACATTCACATTAGGTTTTTATTAAGCACCTGTTGTGTTCCAGGCATTGTACTAGGAGATGGGGAGGCAGTCAGGGAACTCCCATGAAGTTTACGGTTCAGCCTAGGAAACAGGCAAAACTATAAGTAAGCAAACAAGATAGGTAGATTGTTATAAACTCTATAGAAGAAAAAGAAAGTTAAGATGTGGGATAACAGTGGAGAAACTACTTTAGATACTGTGATTTGGAAGCAATTTTCCAAAATTCTGAGCCCTGGAGCCTAAAATGAGTGAGCCATAAGAGGAAGAGAGAGAGGTCCATCCCAAGCAGTGAGAAGAGCACGTGCAGACATGCCGAGACAGGGCAGAGGGTGTCATGGAGGAGATGAAGTAAAACCAGTCAGGTGGAACACAGAGAGCAGGCTGGAGGTGGTTTGAGGTGACATCTGAGAAGTCAGCAGCGTTGGGGTCGTGCAGAGCCTGTAGACCTTGCTAAGGAGTCTGGATTATATTTCAGATGTGTTGGGAAACTGTTGACAGGTTTTAAGCAGGGAACTGACATGATCCAGCTTGCGTTTTAAAGTGACTGCTCAAGACTTCCCTGGCAGTTCAGTGGTTAGGACTCTGCACTTCCACTGCAGGAGGCATGGGCTTGATCCCTGGTTGGGGAAGTAAGATCTCACATGCCTTGAGGCACGGCCGAAAAAAAAAAGCCGCTGCTCTGAGTGCTGAATGGAGAAAGGTTTGGGGTGGGACTGGGCACACAGGAGTGGAAGTGGGAAGACCAGTTAGGGAGCTCTTGGTGTTGTTGTCTTAGACAGGGGGCTAAGTTGGAGGAGGTGGCGGGGGAGAGAGGTAGGTGATATGAGTTATATTTTGGTGGCTAAACTGACAGCACTTGCTGGTACATTGGTGAGACTAGTTGATTAACAGGGTGGGTGCTGAGCAGGACAGAGGTGAGAGTGCAGTCTGTTTTAAATTTCACTGAGACACAACGTGCAGACAGTAAAATGCACATATCTCAGGGATGTAACTCAGTGATTTTCACTACCAAGATCAAGATACAGAACATTCCTAGTTTCCTTGTGCCCCTTTCCAGTTAGTCGCTAGAAGTGTGTTCTCTGGCTTTTGAAAACTTCTTCCACCCATTCCTCTGGTTTCTTTTAACAGGGAATGCGTTGAATATGTCAAGAGCTTCAATATCCCTCTGCTGGTGCTAGGTGGTGGTGGCTACACTGTCCGGAATGTTGCCCGCTGCTGGTGAGCATGCCCCATGTTTTCTCCTCTCCCTTGTACAGTGTGAGCTAGGGGCTCCCTGAGAAATGGCCAGTGGACCTTTCAGCCCACTCGCTCAGCCTGCCCTCCTGGTTTGTTTCAGGACATATGAGACATCGCTGCTGGTAGAAGAGGCCATTAGTGAAGAGCTTCCCTATAGTGGTAAGGACCACCCCATGATGCCCCCACAGCAAGAAGGCCATTCTCACAAGACCATAGAATGGCCTGGTTTGAAAGCGGGTGGGAAGTTTGACTTTCTCAGAGCTCTGCAGACTAAACCCCTGGGCCCAGAGTGGGGAAGAGGTTGAGCAGCTGTTATGTAGGTGTTTTGGATGGAAAGGAAAGAGATAGGCAACTCTTGGGACCTGCCTGTGTCTATTTGAGCCATCATGTCTCCTCCTTTTTCCCCAAGAATACTTCGAGTACTTTGCCCCGGACTTCACGCTCCATCCAGATGTCAGCACCCGCATCGAGAATCAGAATTCACGCCAGGTCAGCAGCTTGGAGAAGCTGAGCACAAGGGTGGAGGAGCCAAGGAAAGGTCCAGGATGTGGGAAATCAGAGAAACCAGGGAAGAGAATCTTAGCCCTCACTATCTCTGTTATCAGCTAGTAGGCAGCCTCGGTGAAAGCACAGGCAGTCAGGGTTGGGAGGACGGACAGTTACCAGCTGGGGGATTCAAACTAAGATGCAAAATAGGACTGAAACTAGGACTGCGGGGACAAAAGGCAACTACAAGCATTGACATCCTGGGAGTCACTGGGAGCTGCTCATTGTCTATTCCTCATCCCCAACCAGTATCTGGACCAGATCCGCCAGACAATCTTTGAAAACCTGAAGATGCTGAACCATGCACCTAGCGTCCAGATTCACGATGTGCCGGCAGACCTCCTAACCTACGACAGGACTGATGAGGCTGATGCGGAGGAGAGGGGTCCCGAGGAAAACTACAGCAGGTCTGGAGTAGGGACATAAGAGGAGGGAATTCCAGCAAGCTTTGGGGGAAAAAGTAAGAGGGGAAAAGTAAGTTAGACAGCATTAGTCTAATTGTCCTCAGTTTACCTTCTTCAGTATGCAACCATCCCATGCTTTTTTTTTGCCCTGATTTAATGATGTAAGTGACATACATTTATTGTAAAACTTTTCAGTTCAGTTCAGTCGCTCAGTCATGTCCGACTCTTTGCGACCCCATGGACTGCAGCACGCCAGGCCTACCTGTCCATCACCAACTCCCGGAGTTTACTCACACTCATGTCCATTGAGTCGGTGATGCCATCCAACCATCTCATCCTCTGTCATCCCCTTCTCCTCCTGCCTTCAATCTTTCCCAGCATCAGGGTCTTTTCCAATGAGTCAGCTCTTCACATCAGTGACCAAAGTATTGGAGTTTCAGCTTCAGCATCAGTCCTTCCAATGAACACCCAGGACTGATCTGCTTTAGGATGGACTGGTTGGATCTCCTTGCAGTCCAAGGGACTCTCAAGAGTCTTCTCCAACACCACAGTTCAAAACCATCAATTCTTCTGTGCTCAGCTTTCTTTATAGTCCAACTCTCACATCCATACATGACTACTGGAAAAACCGTAGCCTTGACTAGACAGACCTTTGTTGGCAAAGTAATGTCTCTGCTTTTTAATATGCTGTCTAGGTTGGTCATAACTTTTCTTCCAAGGAGTAAACATCTTTTAATTTCATGGCTGCAGTCACCATCTGAAGTGATTTTGGAGCCCAAGAAAATAAAGTCTGTCACTATTTCCACTGTTTCCCCATCTATTTGCCATGAAGTGATGGGACTGGATGCCATGATCTTAGTTTTCTAAATGTTGAGTTTTAAGCCAACTTTTTCATGCTCCTCTTTCACTTTCATCAAGAGGCTCTTTAGTTCTTCACTTTCTGCCATCAGGGTGGTGTTATTTGCATATCTGAGGTTATTGATATTTCTCCCGGCAATCTTGATTCCAGCTTGTGCTTCATCTAGCCCAGTGTTTCTCACGATGTACTCTGCACATAAGTTAAATAAGCAGGGTGACAATATACAGTCTTAACGTACTCCTTTCCTGAGTTGGAACCAGTCTGTTGTTCCATGTCCAGTTCTAAGTCCATGTTACAGTTTCTGTAGATGACAACTGCACTGTTCAACATTTATGTATAAACAGAAGGGCATACATACACTCATTTTCAATGTTGTGCAGTCTTTTTTTTTTTTTTAATAAAAGTTAGATCATTCTGTACATGTTCTACAATTTCCAAGTTTTTTTTTTTTACTAGTGTATCTTTCTGTGCCAATATATATATATAAATCTGCTTTGTTATTTAATTAGCTGTATAATATTCCATTGTGTGGACATAGCTATAATTAAACCAAGTGCCATAGACAGTTATTTACATTATTTCCTGTTTTTTTCACTGTTACAAAGAGTGTGGCAGCGAATCCCCGTGTATGTACGTCTTTGAGTGCTTGAATGGGTTAGATTCCTGGACTTGTTGTTGCTAGGTCAAAGGCTGTGTGCAGTAAAGTTTTTTTTTATTTGTTGCCAAACTGCCTTCCAGACAGTCTATAACAGTTTATATTCTTGCCAGCATTTTACTGACTCTTTCCAGATTACAAGCTGGACAGGTCACTGCACATATACTGCTCTTGTAAGGCCCTTGGATTTCTTTCCTCTGTTAATTTTTTCAGGTGTGATAGTTGTATTGTGTGTATGTGTGTCTTTTTTAATATCTTTACCTTCCTGAGATACATATTAAAATATTTACAGATGCACTAAATTAGGGGAAAAAGCAACCAGAATAGACTTAAAAAAACCACAAAAGCTGAAACAAGCTTTTCTGAAAAATGAAGGAAAAAGACAAGAGAACTCAGAAGTGCAGAAACAGATGCATTTAATAGAGAACAGATTTCCTTACGTGACTGGGGATAACCACAGCTGGATGTTTGCAGGACACCTGGTCCTGCTCCCACGCACTGTTAAGAAGTCTGAGCTGACTCTGCTGCAGAGTCTGATGGGCTTCTCAGTCCTTTCCAGAATCTTCTCTCTGTCTTAAGAGTTCATACTTCCAGATCTCTCCGCTGGACCTGGGCTTTACAGCTTAGACTCTTGGGACCACTCCAGCCCTTCTCCTCCATGTGTACCCCTTCATTTCCTCCCTTGGTTGAGGATGTATCTAAACATCTGGCCTCAGGGATCCTTTTTGACCCATCATCTCAATCTCAGCTTCTCCAGGTCTCTGAGGCTTGACTTCTGGAAATTGATCTTCTTAAAAATCTGTTTTTCAGTTTCTTCCTTTTAGAAAAGTTTATTTTTTTCATCTGTGATTCCAGGTTGGTACCTGGGCCTTGCCTCTACATTATACAGCCTGTTCTCAACAGCCAGCAGAAGCCTCTGGCCTCTTCCTGTCCTAAGCCCTGTTACTGTTGGACTATCCACTGAGTTCCTTGTCTTTGATGCTTGTAGCATATCAGCTATATAGGATATGATATTTATATTAAATTATACATGATACAGTGCCATCAAGTCATCATTCTCTTGCCATCCGACAACCCTGAGAGGTGCGATTCTTAAATTAACAGAAGAGGAATCTAAAGTTCAGAGAGATTAAGTAGCTTTCCGAAGTTCTCACAGCTAGTTAAATACCAGGGCTGAGACTCAAACCCAAGTCTCCTCACCTTTAACCCTTGTCCACTTAAAGGTAACTGAGACTTTGCTCTCCAGGCAGAGGGAGCCTTTCCTGATTTTGTTCCCCAACTTCTCTTTGATGACTTTCTCCCTTCTTTCTCAGTTAACAGCTGTGGGCAAGATAACTTAGTTATTCATGTTCTCCCAGAGAACAGTTTTCCAAAAAGAAATCAGAATTGGGTACATATTGGGTCTTGTATTGCTTTCATATCCCTTCACCCACTACATACAGGTTTATAATATGTCACTTCTCTGCTAGAAATGCTCCTTTCCCTTGCACTTAGAAGAAAGTCCAAATTTCTGATGATGACTTTAAAAGGCCCTGCATGCTGGCCCTTACCCTCGTCCCTGGTCTCATTTCTAATGACTCTCTCTCCTCTAGCTGTCTTGACCTCCTTCTCTCACTTTTCTCACCTGTCTTCCTCATAACCTTATAACTTCTGTACTTGGTTTTCTTACAGCTTGAAGTGGTCTTCCTGAGATGTTTGCCTGTCCAGCTTCTTGTTAGTCTTCAGGTCTTACCTTGTCAGAACAGCTGTTCCTAATAATCTTGTCTGAAATTTTACCCTTTTTCTCCTGTAACTCTTAGTCACATCCTTTTATTTCATTTTATTCATAGTGCTTTCCACCATGTGAAATTTTTGTTTTTACTTTGTTAGTTATTGTCAGTCTCATTTATTAGGTAAGTTTTTTGAAGATAGGCAGAAATGTCATCTGGTTTATTCTCTCCTGTCTCGCTAAGGCTTACGACAGTGTCTGGCACAGAGTAGTCTGTCAGTAAATGTTTATTGACTACCTGAGTGGATGAATGAATAGCAATCAGTCTCTACCAACAGAAGGAGAGGAGTGGTTCCCTGACAGTGGGGGCCTGAGAAGTGGCTCCAGACAGGGTGCCTATATGGGAGAAGACTGAACTTTGGAGAGTGGGAGCCTGACCTCTCTTTCTCTCTTCCCTTGCTTTGTAGGCCAGAGGCACCCAACGAATTCTATGATGGAGATCATGACAATGACAAGGAAAGCGACGTGGAGATTTAGGAGGAGCTGGGCTTGTTATGTCCCCAGGAATTCCTTTTTACCTCTTGGTTGGGTGGGAGGGAAAAAGTGTGGTTCTCCCACCCCTGGTCAGGTTACTTTCAGAGCTTTTACCAGTGCTGGGGGAGGGTTTGGAGACCACATCTGGTTCTTGAACCAACCCCTTTCTTCTCTCCCTCAAGGCCTGAGAATGGTACCTATTAAGGATAGAATGGGGACAAGGATAGCCATCTCTAGGAAAGCCTGGGCTTGGGCCCTAGAGGCCAGTCCTAGCCCTTTTGGCTTGCTTATTCCTTCCCTACTTCCTTCCAATCCAGAGACTTCAGGAGTGAAGGGGCAGACAGGAGTAAGGTTGCCTTTGACCTCCTCCTCTCCTGGGTTCTCCTACTACAGGCCTTGCTTCCAGTGCAGGTGAAGAGTAAAGGATTTTAGGGGGCTCTGGCTCCTTAACATCCTAGCCCAGATGATGGGAAGTACGGTTTTGAGATGGGGGAGGATGTGAAAACGTCTTGTTCTGACTTTTGGTTTTATGTCCATTTTACCACTCTTTTTATCCAATAAACCAAGTTGGTATTTTTTGTACCTTTTGCCTTTGTAGGAATATTCTTCTTACTAGCTGCCTGTGTATGAAGAGAGGAAATGGGATGATGATGTATATAATAAAAGTCATAGTTAACATAGTTAACACTTACCTTACATTAGTACCTGTGCATAAGGATTCTACATGGATTATTGTACTCATATATGGGGCATTAATAGAGCATTTAATTAAGAGTTAGACAAACCTGGGCAGATTAGTAGCTTAAGAGAGGGAATAGAGGATGACTTCAGGTTTTTAGTCCTGGGTGTTTGGATTGGTGATGCTAGTTAAGATACACTGAGAAAACACATCAGGTACTTAACACAGTGCCTGATATAAGCAGTTGCTCATTATCTTCATTGTTTATGTGAAGAATGATGCTGGATACTATAGTAGCCACAAATACGGACTCTTCCCTGGAGTTTACAGTCCAGTAGGAAGGAAGAGAAATGCCTTAGTAGATGTAGACAATGGTATGGGAAAGAAGAGTAATACCTGGATCACTCCTTCCATGCTTTGATCCTGTCTGTTTCTCAACACTCTAGCTTAGAAAGTAAGTAGCTGTTTGGGACTGTTTTGGACAAATTGATTTTGAAATGTGCGCTGGGCAGTCCTATGCAACTCTCCATCAGGCAATTAGAAAGTGAAAGGTAAAAGCTGAAGGTCAGATTTAGGAGCCAGCCATTTTGGCAGACTCCTTGTAACATACCAGACCCTAGATTGAGCGCTGGTGGCTCCCTAGTGAGTCACTGGCTGGCCTCCAGGAACATGCAGTTGAAATCTTTTGCTGGTTCTGAGCAAGATAATTAAGTCCAGAGTTTGAAGGCCTACTGGGTGCCACATGCTTTTCACACAAGGGACCAGATGTAGCTGGGAGAATAGAGGAAATTGGTGAGGGAAGAGTCAAGCTAGTAGAGCAAAGAAAACACTTTTGAAGAATGCCTGTTCTTTTCACTCAGTTTGGTTTATGTCAATTCAGTTGAGTTCAGTCGCTCAGTTGTGTCCAACTCTTTGGGACCCCATGGACTGCAGCATGCCAGTCTTCCCTATTCATCACCAACTCCCAGAGCCTACTCAAACTGACGTTAATCGAGTTGGTAATGCCATCCAACCATCTGTTGTCCCCTTCTCCTACTGTTGTCCCCTTCTCCTTTTGCCTTCAGTTTTTCCCAGCATCAGGGTCTTTTCCAGTTAGTTCTTCATGTCAGTAGGGAATCCTTTTTAAACACAGGGCTTGGCAATCAGACCAACCTGGTTTTAATTTTTTTTTTTTTGTCAATTATGTGTCCTTGGGCAAGTCACTTCAGTTGACATTGTACAAATTTCCTGTCCTTAAAATGGTGAGACTAGTGGAATCTGTCACATGCCATTGTGGAGATTCAGTAAGAAAATACTTGTGTTTTTGCATAGGGTCTGGCATAGAACAAGTGTATGGTAAATGGTTAACTATTATTAAGTTTCAGGCACAGCAATGGCAATAACTAGTTTTTCCAGATTAGGAACATGGAACATAGTAGACCTGGGATTTAGAACTAGGTAATTGAACTCCAAAGCTAGTAGAGTTTGCTCTAGCACTGGCCCTGAACCAAGCTCTCTTCTTGGCACATAAATGGTAGCTATCACTTTATTTTTTCGTGTGCTCCATGGGTATTGAACACATAAAAACTATTATCCTGGAAAGCCTGGCACTAAATTTTCTGCCAGGATAAGTCTCTCTCATGCGATTTTTTTGGTTCAGGTAATATCTCGGTCTGGGGGGTGAGAGGGTTCAGGCTTCACAGCCACGTGGGCACTGCGTGGGAGCAGGGAGGCCTGCGCCGCTCCAACCGGCAGGCGGCGCTGTCCCAGAGAGTTACACCGCCCACTCACCACCCCCCCACGTGAGTCCAAATGGTTAGGCCCGCCAGGCAGGTAGTGCGCTTCCGCGGCTTTCCTCCACCCTCTCCCTTCCCCCGTTGGTAGGGGCTGCGGGTCCGGGCGGAAGTGGGGCAGGCGGGCGGGAGCGAGGCGTCGTCGTTGTATATTCATGAGGCGCGCGCAGCCCGGCATGCTAATGAGGCGGGGCGCGGCGGCGGACTGAGAAGCTGCTGGGCGGCGGCGGCGGCAGCGGCGGCGGGCTTGGAGCTGCCGGGCGGGAGCGGCGTGGGCGCGGGGTCACTAGCAACGCAGACCTGGACATGGAGCCGCCCGGCGGGGGCCTGGGACCCGGCCGCGGGACCCGGGACAAGAAGAAGGGCCGGAACCCGGACGAGCTGCCTTCGGCAGGCGGCGACGGCGGCAAATCCAAGAAATTTGTGAGTGTCCCTCCCACCTGGTTCCCTCAGGCTGGCCCCTTAACCGCCCTCAGGACCCAGAGACCCCCCGCAGCTGGCCCCTGGGGTGCACG
This sequence comes from Cervus elaphus, assembly GCF_910594005.1. NCBI lineage: Eukaryota > Metazoa > Chordata > Mammalia > Artiodactyla > Cervidae > Cervus > Cervus elaphus. Next base: position 54,019,248 of record NC_057823.1, on the reverse strand, counting down.
CCCGTTTCTAGGGAGCCGCCCCCGCGCCTCCCTTCCTCGTTTTGCTCGGTGCTGGGCTCCGAAGCCCGACCTCCGACCATTCTGGGACCTCGGGAATCCCCGGAGTCCCACCCGGCTCTTGCCCTGGCAACCTCGGGGCTTTCTTCACCCCCCTTCTCCCCTCCCTCATGTTCTGCCCTTACCCGCGTAGCCCTGGACAGTCTCAACCCTATCTCTTCCCTCTCAGCCCCACTTCCTTTCTTCTTCCTCCGTTACCCGAACACGCCTTCTCTATCTCTAGCCTCAGTGCTTTTCTGGGTCCATTTTCTCTTCTTACCCTTCCCCCCTTTTTTGGTTTCTTCTTATTTGCTTCTTCAAAGGTCACTTCCTTCCCCAAGCTTGATCCCTTTCACCTGCTAACTTTGCTCCCGCCCAGTCCCCTCTCTGGGCCCTCAGCCGGGTGTCACCTGATAATCCTTCCCCTCAGGAATGTTACCTGACTTGGGCGCTACCTTCCCTCTTCCCTTGGACGTTTGTCCTTGTGACTGCAGAAATGGGTTCCTGCCCAGTTCCTATGATCGTTGGGTATGACGGTAGTTGGCTGTCCAGTATTTCCCCATCCAGAGAACCTGTCTCTTTGCCCTGTTGCTAATCGGTCTCTTGTTAGGGGATTGGAACTTCTCTCAAGAATATGCCCTTCTTGACTTAAGAGTGGTGATCACCCTCCCCCACGGGGAAGAAGTTGGACTAAAATGGTCCAGAAGTTTTTGAGTACCTGATTATATTGTCTTCTATGCATTTTCATGATGACAGCCTCGGCTCTTCCGCTACCTCCTGTGCCCAAGGCTACACTGATAACCTTTTTCCCGACCTGTAGAAGAGTCAGACTTTCTTCAGGTGCCAGTTACTTCCAATCTGAAAGAATACTGGTGTTCATGTAACACCGTGGTATCTTATTATCTTTGCCCACACTGAATCTTGGTTTTTACTCTATCTAGGGAAAGATAGGGGGCGCTGTCCAAGATAGGGCGTCTTGGATCTTAATAACCGTTCTTAACTAGTTTTGTAGTCTTCTCTCTCAGGTAATTCACTCTGCCGCCCCAATGTCTCTTTCTACTAACCAGATGGTTTCTAACTTTCCCTCTTTCTCTTTTCTCTTATCCCCACCCATTAGCATTCTGACGCAACTCCACAAGTTTGGGAAGAAAACTGAGAAAGTGATGAAAACAGGAAGATAATGTTGCTTTGGGATGTACAGGGTTGAGCTGTGGAGAGTACTGAACAGATTTAAAATAGTGACTCATCTCTTCCTACCTATTTCCATCAAGACAGGTGCTTCTGGACTGTCCTTTCCAGTGACTATAGGCTGTCAAGTCAGTGCCTGTTTTTATCTGGTGACTATCTTTTTTTCCCCCCAGAAATGTGGGTTTAATAGTAGTGACAACTTTCCCTCACTGGTGATCAAAGCAACATTCTCCCAGGTTTCTTTAGGATAAGCATGACACTCTAGTTAGGGAGCTTTCCTGCTAAGTCTTAAGCTTTAGGGCCCGTGTATCTTCTATTTCTGTATCCTTTTGTTTTGCTTTTGTTTCCATGGGTACTATTTGACCTTACTCACCCGAATTCCAGCTATTTTTGCTGATTTATAGTGACCTTTGTGACTTGTAAATGTTTTTCAAATTCTAAATGGAATTTTATGTGTGCTTTTGTTTTACCCAACATGAGTTTCACTAATTTGTGAATTCTGCTAAGTATTTGGGGCTGAAAGGTGAGATACCTGAGGAAATTGAACTTCTTTTCACCTGTTTTTGGAATGTCCATGGAGTCTTGTGTATGCTGAGTGGATTTGGCTCAGAGTTGTTGGTATTTGCTTTAGGGAGGGTGGAGCTGAACCAAGTTCTCTTTTTCTTTCGAGGTGTTTTTCTTAACTCTTAATCTGCTGAATTTTTAGAAAATATGTAACACACACAGGTAGTGAGGAGAATTGCATTCCTGGCTGGGGGTTGGTAGGTTTCCAGGAAAGTAGTGCTGTTTAACCCCTTTATTGCCAACTATACCATACCTCAAGGCTTTACCATATTCTTTCTCATTGCTTTTTATGTAAGAACTCTGTGGAAATGAGAGCCGAGAAGGAGCATTGCAATCCACTTCTCTTTGTGTCTGTGTATGTATGTGGGGGTGGGTAGAGTGGGTGAGATTGCTGGTTTGCTTCTGTTACCCATGGCTTAGTTTTCTTGAACTGTAGGCTAAAAGTGAAGTCAAAGGGGTTTCGCCTACTCCACCTTTTCTAGTGTGTGTCCTCGGGAACTCCATTAAGAATACATTTTATAAAACTGCACTCGTTTGGACTGAGTGTGCCTGAAGATTATTTGTTTGCATCTGAGGAGTTACTAATCCCTTTAGCTGCTGTATACCTTTCCAAGCTTATGCGGATTCTAAGTGCAGATCAACTGATGAGAATACAGAACTCACAAGTTACCAAAGATTTGCTCTTTACTCTTTGAGGTAGCTTGTGTGGAAAGGACACAAAGAGCCTAAGTTGAAAAAGTGGTGAGGATCATCTTTTTAAAACATGTTCGAGATGCAAATGTGTGTGGTGAAGCCATGCTATCTGGTGTTCTATTCCTTGGTTCTTCAGTCTGTCTCTGGGTGGGCCATGAGCTTATCCCTCGTCCAGCATTATTTCAGTTCCTTTCGGAAGCCCTTAAGACAAAGGAAGATAAAAATGCTAAATGAACAGTGTTTTCTTACTTTTTAGCAGTGATGAGTGTGGGTGTCAGATAGACTGATTTCTGAAATATGTGTAAGGGGAGTAAGTGTAAGCAGGATGTTAGGAGGCTGCAGAGCATTTCTGCATTTTGTAGACTACATGTCTTCCCGTACAATCAAGGATTGATCTGTTTTAAGAAAGACTATTGCATCTTGATTCAGCTAGGAGCCTAACTTTGTAAAACAAGCTTAATGTGGGATTAGAGACAGTACAAGGTATGTACTTTTAAAAATCTTGTTTATTGTTGGACATCTATGTTAAATTTTTACCATGTTGCAGTTTCTAAAAGCAAAGTGAGAGTGAAAGTACGTTTAGTTGTAGATCCCTGTCCATCCAAAATGAGAGCAAGGATGAAGGATGCTAGGCAGAATTTTAAACAAATATTAGGAAAGGTGAAGATTATAAAAGAAGTAGAGTTGTTCCTGCTTCTTTCCTCTTAAAGATACTAACTTTGATCCAAAAGGTCGCTCAAAACCAAGGAGTATGCAGAGAACTTTATACAAGTCATTTGTGTTTTTTGAAAGTTGATAAACACAGGGATTACATAGTTTGAAAAGAGGGAGGGAAACCTACAGGAATGTTACTGAGAGTTTGAGATGACTGCATGATACCTGAAAAATTTGCTCTCTGCCTGCCTAGTCTTTAAAGACAGAGCCCAAGGATCACTGGATAATGTTATTTTCACTTGTCTCTAAGGAAATCCTCTTCATAGGAGGTGAAACTGAAGGAATGCCTCAGCATTTAAATCTCTTGAGAGAGTTGTTAAATGTTGGGATATTTTTATGAAAAGAGTTGAAAATTTTATGACTTGTTAATTGTTTATTTAAAAAGCTAAGAAAATAGTAACAAGTGAGGAATGATTTAACTTTGTTGATGGGTATACAGGTCAGAATAGACTAATTTTATTCCCTCTGTGGTAAAATCACTTTTTGTTACCCCTGGGGTGCTCAGTGTATTTTGTAAATGGATTGCCAAGTTATTCTTGGAGAGTGTTATATTTTCAGTGAAATGTAATAGAGGCTTAAAAGATAAGGTGTGAATTAGAAGAACAGGTTAATGTTTATTAACAGGAAATACTCGGTATTGTAGAGAAACAGTTTGTACATGCAGGTGGTGTTTTCTATCATTTTGTGTCTCAGTTGAAATCATTCATGACTACCAAAAGCATCCCCATATTCAAACAAACCTTGTGTTTTTATTTATTATGTTGAACCTTCTATTCTTTATCACTTTTATTTGAAAGCAGTAGGGAAAAAATCACCACTTGCTAACCAGCAGAGCACCATTGATTGGTTGTCCCTGATTAGGGTTAGGTGAGACCAGGTGAGACCGTGCCAGCCCTCTCTCCCTACCCTGCTGTCTGTCATTCCCTCCCTCTTTGTTTTTTTAATATTGCCCAGCTGCTGTAAGAGCTGATTCTAGCCCTTTGGATATCCAGGCCTTTGGGGAATCAGTAGTAGTAAAAGATGTTGATGCTGAAATTTCTTAAAACTTCAAAGCTAAAATTGAAAAGTAAAGAATATTTTCATCACTATGAACATATCTTATTATCTACCTGCTTTTTTTTTTTAACAATTTTTCTTTTTTTTCCAAACAATTTTTCTAATCGAAGAACTCTTTTTTAAGAGAGTAAAGTTACTGAAGGAAAAGGGAAATTGAGACCAGTATTTTAAGGAATTTTACCACTGATTACAGGATAACTCTGGGTTAATCATTGTTCTTTCAACTTGGAGATTCTTACTTCATTCATTATTAACGCTTGCTATGAATGGTAGTCTTAAAATTTTAGAGTTGGAAGGGCCTTTAAATGTCATCAAGCCCAAACACCCACTCAGTGCAGCAGCAATCCCTTCTTACAGTTGTAGGTTGAAAATTGAATAAATAACCAGCTGAGGAAAAAAGCATAGATTTTGGATTCTACATTTCCTTTAGTAAATTTCAGGATCTTGGAAGAAAGTGATCATGTAAAAGGAAGAGATATGCTAGAAACTCTGAGACAGAAAATATTGAAGAAAGTGACTCTGTTGTATAGTTCTGTGACAATTAGGGAGTATCAATTTGTCCTTTAAATAGTTGCTTAAATTTTCTTCCCTCCAAGAAGGGGGATGAGACGGATAAGGGGACACAAGAAAGAATTATCATAATGAACTGAATTAAGAGAAACACGTTGCATTCGTGTGTGGAAGCCATGTTGTATGGAAGATGGGAAATTTTATCCTTGGCTGTGATTATAAGTGGTCTTTAGGCAGTAGCTGCTTTGGCATTTTGTCAGGGTAGCAGATACAGGTAGAGTTTATGGTGTCCTAGAAGATTTTTCCAGGTTTCTGATTGTGACTTATTCCCTGTTTTAGGAATAATACTGTTTGAAAGCAATAGGATTTTCATTTTCTTTTAAGACTTAGCATACTTTAAGGATCCAGCAGAGATTGATTTATAAACTGTCTTTGATCCTAAAGGTTACAGAAAACCAAGGTAGTAGGCTTATATCTCAGATATAGCTGCTTTTTTAAAACTATGTTAGAACTTGAGGGTCAAGTAAAAAGATAACCCTCACTTCCCCTCTCGTCCCCCCTTCCTCCGCCTGCCGAGTAGCTCATACTTTATTTACTTTATTCAGGGTCTTCACCTTTCTGGCTGTTAACCCTAACCATCTTTTTTTATTGGTGTATAATTAACATATAATAAACAGCATATATTTAGTGCACAATTTGTGAAGCCATTACCATCGTCAAGATAATGAATATATCCCACACCCTCAACAGTTCCTTCTGCCTCATTGTAATCTCTCCTTCTCACCCCTCCTTGTGCCCCAGTGCTCGGGTAACTAATCACTGATTTGCTTTCTTTAACTGTAGATTGTTTGTATTTTCTAGAAGCTTATATAAATGGTATTATACACAATATGAATCCTTTCTTTTGGCTTCTTTCAGCATAATGTATTTATGTTAGCTATATTAATAGCTCATTTTTTTTATTGCAGAGTAGTATTACATTGTATGGGTTTACCATAATTTATTTTTTTATAATTTTATTTATTTATTTTGGCTGTGCTGGGTCATCATTGCTGCCCAGGCTTCTCTTTAGTTGTGGTGCACAGGTTTCTCATTGTGGTGCCTTGCCTTGTTGTAGAGCATGGGATCCAGGGTACTCAGGTTTCTGTAGTTGCGGCATCTGGGCTCAATAGTTGTGGCTGCCAGGCTCCAGAGCACAACCTCAGTGGTTGTGGTGCACTGGCTTAGTTGCCCCGCTGAATGTGAGATCTTCCTGGATCATAGATCGAACCTGTGTCTCCTGCATTGGCAGGCAGCTCCTCTACCAGTGAGCTACCAGGGAAGCCCCTACCATAATTTATTTATTTACCATATAGACATTTGAATTGTTTCCAGTTTGGGGGCTTTGATGTTTGGATTGTTTCTAGTTTTGGTTCTTTATTGTTTTGCTGGGAACATTCATGTACAAGTTTTTGTCTGGGCATACGCCTTTATTTTTCTTTTGTAAATACCTAGGAGTGGAATGACTTGGCTATGTGATACGGCTATGATTAACTTTCCAAGAAATTGCCAAACTGTTTTCCCAAATGGTTGTACCATTTTACAGTTTCACAAGCAGTGTATGGGTTCTGGTTCCTTGTCAGCTCTTCGTATGATCAGTTTTAAATTTTAGCCATTCTGGTGAGTGTGTGAGAGCTTCCCAGGTGACTCAGTGGTAAAGAATCTGCCTGCCAGTACTGGAGATGTGTGTTCCATCCCTGGGTTGGAAAGATACCCTGAAGGAAGAAATGGCAACCCACTCCAGTATTCTTGCCTGGAGAATTCCATGGACGTAGGAGCCTGGCAGGCTGCAGTCCATGGGGTCACAAAGAGCATGCATGCACACATGCACAGTGGGTATATATAGTGTGGACACAGAATTTGTCTGCCATTTCAGTAAGCAAAGGATGTTGTGGCCATAAAGCCATCAGCCACTGTTGGGGTCACTGATGGTGTACCCTGAGGGGAATTCAGGAAGGAGAAAAACAGGTTGCCAGCCACCAAGTCATGAGTCACTGTAGCTGTCCTGACAGTGCACCCTGAGTGGAATTCAGGATGGAGAGAAATAGGATACTGGCCTTAGGTAGTTAAGATGTGTATCAGAGGAATGATTCAGTAAGCCTGTACTCTTACATCTTCCCATGTACAGAAAAGTGCTGAAATCATTAACTTGAGATAATCTGTTTTGTAATTAGCAGTAATCAGTTGATGTGCAACCTCATGTTTTTTTCCCAGCAAAAATTCCTATGTATCCCAGTTCCTTTCTTACATCTTTGGAATGGTCCCTCAGAGCTGTCTGAGAGACTGCCATCCCAGGCTGTAGTCCTCAGTAAGGCCTTTGATTAAAACATAAATTTCAGCTTTTTAGATTGTGTGGCTTTTTTTTTGTTTTTTTTTTTCAGTCAACAAATGGTATCTCAGTGTGGCTTTTTTTTTTTTTTTTTGCAGCACCAGGTTTTCATTGCTATGAGCAGGGGCTACTCTGCTGTGCATGGGCTTCTTGTTGCAGTGGCTTCTCTCGTTGCGGAGCATGAGCCCTGGGCATGTGGGCTCGGTAGCTGCGTCTCAGGGGCTCCAGTAATTTTGGCACGTGGGCTTATTAGTTGCTCTGAGGCATGAGGAATCTTCCCTGACAAGGGATCGAACACCTCTCCCCTGCACTGGCAGGTGGATTCTTTACCGCTGGACCCCCAGGGAAGTCCTCAGTGTAGCTTTAATTTGCATTTCTTTAATGATGTTGAGCATCTTTTCGTGTGTTTACTTGCTCTCTGTATATCTTCCTTGAAGTATCTGTTCAAAAATTTTGCCCACTTAAAACTTTCTATTACAGTCTAAATACAAGTCCTTTGTTGGATATATATTTTACAAATGTTTACTTCCTCCTGTGACTTGCCTTTTCATTTTCTTAACAGTATATTTTGAAGAACAAAAATGTTTAGTTTTGATGAAGACCAATTTTTTCTTTTTAAATTAATTTTTATTGGAGTATAGTTGCTTTATAGTGTTGTTTAGTTTCTGCTGTACAACAAAATGAATCAGCCGTACATATAATATATCTCCTCCTTTTTGGACTGAAGTCCAATTAATTATTTTTGCTTTTTGTATCATATTTCAAAAATCTTTGCTAAAATCACAGTCACTAAGATATTTTTCCTAAAGTTTTAAAGATTTAACTCAAATTCTTCTCTTATCACTGTGGAAATGTGAGTTATATTCCACATGTTCTCTTTGGGGTGTAAATTTTCACCTGTGGACAAGACAGACAATTTCCAATTCTTTTAGGATTGGGGACCTTTGAGATTCTATTTATCCTGAAAGCATTTGCATCTCTTATGTGGCGATAGAAACCTTTTGTTTTCCTGTACTCAGTGTGTTACAGGTTGTATAATGCCAATCTTCCTATCTATAAATATTAATGATTGTTCAGCATCTTTATAGATAGGAAGATTACTTCATTGCAGACCGTAAGGACAGGGAGTAATAATAACAGTAAGAGTAACAATAATAATAGCACTTGTCTGTTATACTTACTTAGCCCTAGTGCTGCACTGAAGAGTTCTAGACTCATTATTGATCTACATCAATCTTATAAAATAGGTACTGTTATTATTCCCACTTTATAGGTAATTAAACTGAAACTCAGTGTGATCAAGCAACTTGCTTTAGGTCATAGAACTGGAATTCAAAGCTAGGTCTAGCCGATTAAAAAATAAAACACACACACACAAAACCATGTTTTTATTTACTGCATTGTGTTGACAGTTTATAAGTGTCCAGTTTTTTTCACTTGTATAGTGTCAAAGGAATTCTATAGTGTCATAGAAAATTTTGATGGTATATCTTTAGAGCCCTTTGACTACTGTGGTTTATTAAAACTGGACTTTCCTTCAGTTCAGTTAGTGGAAAAGAAGTATTGAGTCTAGGTGAACAAAGTGCAGTGGCTAAATACCTAACTGCCTTTTGCATTTAATAATTTAGACTTTAAACCACTGCAGGAATCTTAATTAAATCTTTCTTTTCTTCAGCATGTAAAAGTAGCTTATTATAGTGCATGCAAAAGCTATCTTTCTCCTGGTTATTAAAAAGTTGTCTAAATTATTATTTTTAAAATGTAACCATGTCTCTTTTGTAAATAGAACAGCTCTAACAGCATCACCTGTCAGGAATTACTGTCAAGAGCAACAAGCAGTGGTGACGTGCAGGGAGGAGGAAGCTGCTGCTAGACCCACTCTCTAGTTGTCTTCTCTGTCTGTTAGAACTGGCCCTGAGTGCTCACTTCGGCAGCACATATACTAAAATTGAAATGATACAGAGAAGATTAGCATGGCCCCTGCACAAGGATGACACGCAAATTTGTGGAGCGTTCCATATTTTTTAAGGTCCCTGGACCCCCAGCCCCAGCAGGAGCACAAGAGGAAGAGAGAGTTCCTCAGCTGCCGGGGAGTCCTTGCCCCACCTCCATCCTCCACCACACTGAGAAACTCCCGACCTCCACACAGTTTCCATCCCCAAGGCCCTGAGGAAGGGGAGGGGCTTAGGGAGCCCTGCCTTGTTGTGTAGCCATCAATAAAAGTACCTTATACCCAGGAAAAAAAAAAGACTGGCCCTGAAACTCAACCATAAAGATTGCAAATGGTTACCAACTCCAGCGTCTTTCCTGAGTCTGGGAACTGCTGAAGTTTATTCTCTAGACCTAGCAGTTGGTTAATAATTAAGACATTGCCACAGAGGTCCAGGTACCTGGAAACTAGGATTTTCTGTATGATTGGTGGCAAAGAGTAGAGAATACAGTTTCCTTGTTTGTGTGAATCTGCCCTAGATCCAAAAGGTGGAAGATCAAGAAGTCATGTGGTTGACGTAACAGGTTCAGTCCATGCATTTTAAGAGGTTGTAATCTCATCCATGGCTGTAGAAGAATGGACAGGAAAAGCTCAAAGGCCATAAGCATAGGAGTGGGGACCTTTGAGATTCTGTTTGTCCTGAAAGCATTTTCACTGCGTATGTGGTGGTGGAAACCTTTTGTTTTCCTGTACTACTCAGTGTGCTATAGGCTCTAGCTGTTCAAAAGTTGTAGAAATTCAGAGAATTTAAGGAATTAAGTGGAAAGATTACTGAACTGAGAGTCAGAAGACCTAAGATTCAGAATCTTAGAATGCTGGAGGTGAAAAGGATGGTTAAAAGTTATTTAATTCATATCTCTTATAGATAAAGAAATGTGGGCCTAGAGAAGTGATCTGTCCAAATTTACAGCTAGGACTAGAACCCCCATCTCTCATTCCCAGTGACATATTCTTTCCATATATTTCTACTTAGTCTGACTCTGCTACTAATTAACCATGTGAACTCTGGGCAAGTGACTCCTCTTTTCTTGGTCTTTTCTTATGAAATGAGAGAATTATTAATAGCGTGAATGATTTCAAAGATCTATACTAATATCCCAAACTCTGCATGAATAATTTAGAATATAGTTGCGGGCAATGCTAGTTAGCTTCATAGAAGATGGGGAACATGATCAGCCCTGGAAATAAATCCAAGGATTGGTAGAGGAGAGGGGGAAGGGGTTTCATGGGGTGGGGAGTGGTGTGAATACAGGCTCAAGTTTGAATGTGTGGCTATAGTAAAAAGAAATGGCCTGGTTATAGCCATCAAGAGGATAGTGGGAGATGAATCATTTAAAGAAAGCCACTTCATAGAGATTATTTTATCCCTGGGAGGAGCTTTTAGGTTCTCTTTCTGTAGAAACCTATAGAAAGCAGGACTGAAAATTTGCATTTGGTAGCATGTCACGATGCATGTTGATGCAGTTTTTGGCCTTGTGAATATGTGATGGTGAAGAACTTGAATACATTAGTCTTAAGGTTCCAGCAAATCACTTCTGCTGCCAAGATGGAGTTTAGATAGTTGTTTGTTTGATTTCCATTCCTTTTCCATTATAATAATCCAGCTTCTCAAACATCCAGTGATCATTCTAGATTTTAAAAGATGTAACTGTCTTCATCTGGAGTCAAATTGTAGACTCAGGTAGGAACTGCCATTGAGGGAACAGTCTGAGCCTATCTTTGGGTCTTTTCATTTTCTTCTAAACATACTCCAGCACAGTGCAGTGTAGGTTTTGATCACATGCTAATTTGAAATGTTCTTTAGTCTTTTGTAAAGGCACTATATATGAAGAGAAAGAGAATATGATATTGAGATCTCTTTTGGGGAGGGTGGGTCATACCTCCCATCTAGCTTGTAAGGTATCTAAGATCAGTGATGGAGTTTAGTTCATGTTAGCAATATCCTGTTAACGTATTTTAGTTTTACTGTTAGTCTTCTGAATCTTGGGATTACTTTCAAGGTTCTCCATTTCTGTGATCTAATGACAGTTTTGAAAACATTAGTCCTCTCACCAAGGTAACGGTAAGGCAAAGAGAATCACTGATATGACTATACCAGACCAGAAGAACTCTGTTGAGAAAAGATTTTAATTTTCTCTAGAGATAGTATCTTAAGTTTTTGTCTTGTGTTTAATGAAGGGACATGTCTATAGGATTAAAAATCTCAGCATTATTTCACACAGAACAGGGCTGCCAACTTTTGTCATTATAAATGAGAGCAGTATTTGGCCCAATCGTCTTGGGATTGATAACATACATTTGGGGCTTCCCTGGTAGCTCAGATGGTGAAGAGTCTGCCTGCGATGCAGGAGACCCGGGTTTGATCCTAGGGTCTTTAACATACAGTTAAAGTGAACAATTGCTAAGTCCCTGTGTTACTGAATCTGTTAGTACAGTAGTCTTTCATAGCTTTACATAGAATATTAAATTAAAGGTCTACATAGAATAAAGAAGATGAAGATGAGTCTTCAAGTCCCTAGGATATGTCTGGCTCTCCACGAAAAATGCTGCTGGCAGTAAGATTGCCTTTGTTTTTTCTCCAAAGTCACATATTTCTGCCTATAGCAATGGAGTTCCTTCAGTTCCTTCATTTGGCCTTAGAAGCAAAGTTGTTTTGGACTCTTCTAAAATTATTTCATCTTGCTTTCATGGGGCCTAAAGAGATATTTTTAGTTTTGTTAGTTTTTGTGAAAGATGTGTGTCAGGCTCCCCAGGCATAGAGGTTTCTAGTGATTTCTTGATTCTGGTATTTTAAAAAGATGGGAGTTGGCCTTAGTTGGCAGCTCTTTGCATCCGTCAGGGTTTGTTCGTTACTTACTTCTAGGCCCATGGGTGACGTCTGTTTCCTGTGATTGAAACCACAAGAAGTGGTGAGAAGCCACTGTAGGATATGTCCTATTCAGCAAGCAACAGGCATTGGGCTGCCCTCAAAAGAGCAGTAGTAACTAAGCACTGCTTTTAAGGGTCCCTGAAGAGACCCTAGACATGATCTGACCCAGCCTCCTCATCTTAACATGAGAAGGCCACTGAGGCCTAGAGGTATGAAGTTGCCCAAGGTCATGTAATTAGGTGAGTTAGCTTTTAGACTCCACTAACTGTTCATTATTCTTTCTCATATTGCATTTTGTAACTAAAGTTTATTAACCGTGCCCTGCCAGAGTGTTTCCTTAAGCAAAGTACTACTGGAAAAGAGTAAATGCTCATGGGCATTTTGAATATGAAGATTGGATGATGTTGCTTTGCCTTTAGAGGCTGTGCTATGATTTTTTATACTTTTCTTTTGAAATGACTTTTACATATATTTTCAAAATAGCACAGTCTAAGAACCTTCAATTTTTAAATTTTTATTTCACTTAGTATTTGAACATTTTAGTCATTATCTTTATGCACAGATATTTTTTACAATATTGCAATTACAGTTTCTACATGTTTTCTTCTTGTAAAACAGTGTCATAAACATTTTTCAGCTTTCTCATCTTTGAAAATTACTACTTTTTGAAGTGGAAATTTGTTTTTCCTAACCACACCACATGGCTTGTGGGATCTTAGTTCCCCCCACCAGGAATCAAACCTGGGCACCCAGCAGTGAAAGCAGAGTCCTAACCACTAGACAGCCGGGAAATTCCTTGGAAATGTATTTTCATTATAAAAGTGATTTTCATTATTCTCATTTTCTAAGAGATATAGATGTGTATAAAAATGAAGTAAAACAATCCCCTCTCTTGTTTACCAGAAATCATACTTATTTTTCAATAATTAGATCCAAAGAGAAAAATACATATTAATATATGGAAGTCTCTTTGGAGTCCGAGTACTTTGGCATGAAATTCTGTAATGTGTTTGCGTTAGAACATAGTTCCACACAAGTACAGGTGCTGGAAGTATTAGAAAGTTCTTGTTTTAACTCTCGATTATACCAGTATTTCTCGTTACAGAGGAGTAATGAGATTTCACCTCATGCTGTCTCCCTACTCCCTTCCCCAAATTTTCGCAAAATCTTAGTTCTAGATTTCTAACAGGCCAGTAAATGTTTGCTGTGGTTTTGTAAGATCAAGTTTGGCTTTTTGAGTAGTAGTATAATTTTTGGATCAGTTAAGCTATTGTCAGTAGGCCCTGATGACTTCTATCCTCACATCATTCAGGAATGATGTGAGGATAAAAGAAAAGAGGTGTAACCATCATTTAGAAATGAAGGGTTTGGAATGGTGTTTAACACAAGGTGGCCTCACACTCAGGGCCTGTGTGTGGCAACAGTGTCAGCTGCAGGAGCTTCCTGTCTGCAGGCCTTTGGGTGTGTCAGTCACAGGCTCACCCATGAGGAAGGGTAGACGTTCTGCTTCTCACATCACAACATGGGAGGAGAAGACCGTTGCTACGGAGATTGGGAAACAGCATTCCTGAGTCATTGACTGTTTCCAAATGAATGAACAACACCCCTTTTTTCCTTAGCTTGTCTAAGCTAAGGCAGTAAAGAGATCTAATAAGAAAGTAAAGAACAAGTATCAGTATTTGGATCTTGAGAAATATGTCAAAACTTTGGAAAAGTAGGTTAACATTATTTATTGCTTTCTATTTATGTATTTGGAAGTTTTATTAGAACCTTCAGATGTTTGAAAGAGAGGAAGCTTTACTTACTCTGTTCTCTCACACAAATGACAGACTCTGTGTGCACCTCCTTCCTGACAGCAGAGGAGATGGGCGTGTCTGCCACACCATGTGACACATTGGTCAGAAACTCAGTTCAGCTCAGTCGTGTCCGACTCTTTGTGATCCCATGGACTGCAGCACGCCAGGCTTCCCTGTCCATCACCAACTCCCGGAGTTTACTCAAACTCATGTCCATTGAGTCGGTGATGCCATTCAGCCGTCTCATCCTCTATCGTCCCCTTCTCCTCCCGCCTTCAATCTTTCCTAGCATCAGAGTCTTTCTAAATGAGTCAGTTCTTTGTATCAAGTGGCCAAAGTATAGGAGTTTCAGTTTCGGCATCATTCCTTCCAATGAATATTCAGGATCGATTTCCTTTAGGATGGACTGGTTGGATCTCCTTGCAGTCCAGGGGACTCTCAAGAGTCTTCTCCAACACTGCAGTTCAAAAGCATCAATTCGGGCTTCCCTGGTGGCTCAGAGGTTAAAGCGTCTGCCTGCAATGTGGGAGACCTGGGTTTGATCCCTGGCTCGGGAAGATCCCCTGGAGAAGGAAATGGCAACCCACTCCAGTATTCTTGCCTGGAGAATCCCATGGATGGAGGAGCTTGGTGGGCTACAGTCCACGGGGTCGCAAAGAGTTGGACACAACTGAGCGACTTAACTAACTAACCACTCCAGTATTCTGGCCTGGAGAATTCCATGGACTGTATAGTCTTCAGTTCATGGGGTCACAGAGTCAGACACGACTGAGTGACTTTCACAAAAAAATAAATAAATAAAATTTAAAAAAACCAAAAGCATCAATTCTTCGGCACTCAGCTTTCTGTATAGTCCAACTCTCACATCCATACATGACTACTGGAAAAACCATAGCCTTGACTAAACAGTAGGAAACTAGGGCTTTAGAACCTGAGTACTTGCTTTATTGGCAGCTTGCTTTCACAACCCCTGAGTTCTTTGTAGTGCAAGGGGGTGGCAGTTTGTTTTGGATGGACGTAGGGGAAGAATGCAATGTTCCCAGTCTGGTTTCCACCTGTTCTGCTGAGCTGGAAGAGTGAAACCTGAGTGGACTGTCCTTCCTGGAGGCTATCAGCTATCTAGGATGCAGGCTCTGCCAGTCCCAGGCTTCAGGATGAGCTAAGCTGGAGGCAAAAGTTTACCTTCTCCTTTTCTTCAAGAGACTTGCCTTGTTGGACAACTAGAGAACTATTAGAATATACTGGACCTATCTGTCAGAGGATTGATTCTAATATTAATATAGTTTTCCCCCTCATTTTAATAATAGTTGGGAAATGTCTATTGGAAAGCAGACTCTCATCAGTTTTAGATGGTTATGAGGGAAATTGAGTTTGTTGCTTTAATTTCTAAGTAAATTGCTTCCAGTTTATAAGTAAATTAATGAAAAAGGGAATGGAATATAGGTACCTAATGTTCTTTATATGGCATTTCTCACTTGTGCTTCACATAGGCTACTGCTTAGAATCTTTCCAGGCTCCCTGGTTTGTATCAGGAAACATACTGATTCTGGAAGGCAGGGGTAGACTGAAAGAAGTCTTTTAATTAGGAATGAAAGATCTTGGACTCCTCTCTACTGTGTTTCCTTTGTTGTCTCTTGCATGAATTCTGACAATACTGAGTTTAACTGTGGGGCTGCCCAGGCAGTGTGGAACTAAGTGGATAAGCTGCTACAGTCTTTCTTACTCCTTTAGCACATTTTCCTTAGCAGTCACGGAGAATGGGAGTGTGCCATCTCATTCCTGGGGTCTGCTAGATAATCTTCAGTTTTCTTTCCCTGAGACACATTTAACTTTATAAAGGTAAATTAGCTTTATAGTTCATGTTTTTCAGTTTCTCGTCATTTTTTGCTTCTCTTCTGTAGACTTCCTTTCCTCAGATATACCCTTTTCCTTTGATTTTCTTTTTCCAAGTGGGTACTTCAGTTCTACACAACTCCTGTTGAGTCTTTTGGCACCAGAAAGTAATGATGTCAGAATCTAGTTTGTTTCTCTGTAAATGGTCAATGAGGTATTGACTCATTCAGTGCCATCTTTGGGCCATGATTTGAAAATGGAAGGGAAGGTTTCCTACATTGGAAGGTATCCATTATTTCCTTCTCTCTAGTTCTAATTGACTTCTTTATAAGGAGTGGGAATTGAAGGGAGTTTCATTGGTTCCATCATCATAAAATATATACCTTTTACAAAGCACTTTGCGAAACAAAGTGCTTTACATCTATTTTATTATTCTTCACAGAAGCCCTGTGAGACAACATAGTCCTAAAGATAGGAAGACTGAAATTGTGATGGATAAAAAGAAAAACTTACATTACCTTTTCTGTCCTTTAGTGGAAACATAGCAAATCTTGTGGCAAAGCTGGAATGGGATTCTTTGGTAACTGAATTCAAGTTTTTGTTATGATCATCCATTGCCTCGCTATCCTAAGAAACAATGTCAGTCCTGTACTAAAATAAAAAAATTGAATCAGAGCCAGACCTTTCTCTCTGTTCACTTTGATTCTGAGTGACAGATACCTTACCTGTTCCTTCCTGGGTAGGTGTATTAGGACTTGGAAGGAAACTATTGTTGGCTACGGTGAGACTTATTTCCCATTTTACCCATAGGTAGCCTATGTCTTTGTTTCTTTGTTGTTGTTTAGTCACTCCATCCTGTTTGACCTCCTGGACTGTAGTCTGCCAGGCTCCTCTGTCCACAGAATTTCCCAAGCAAGAATACTGGAATGGGTTCCTATTTCCTTCTCCACTCAGGGTCCCCTGGCCTTATTCATAGGGGAAGACATTATTCTCAAAAGTTTTGTCTGAGCTGTCTACAACAATCGTAAGGTACTGTCATAAACCTTGACTTGAAACTTTTCCTTTGTTTGTTCATTTCAATAAAGTAATGAATAAATTAATATACTGGACTTAGAATGATGCTCCTAAATCTAGAGTGATGATAATTTTTAAAATGTTTATTAACTATTAGACATGTGAAATGGCAAGAATACACAGAAGAACTATACAGAAAAGATCTTCACGACCCAGATAATCACGATGGTGTGATCACTCACCTAGAGCCAGATATCCTGGAATGTGAAGTCAAGTGGGCCTTAGGAAGCATCACTACGAACAAGCTAGTGGAGGTGATGGAATTCCAGTTGAGCTATTTCAAATCCTAAAAGATGATGCTATGAAAGTGCTGTACTTAGTATACCAGCAAATCTGGAAAACTCAGCAGTGGCCACAGGACTGGAAAAGGTCATTTTCATTCCAATTCCAAAGAAAGGCAATGCCGAAGAATGTTCAAACTACCGCACAATAACACTCATCTCAAATGCTAGCAAAGTAATGCTCAAAATTCTCCAAGCCAGGCTTCAACAGTACATGAACCGTGAACTTCCAGATGTTCAAGCTGGTTTTAGAAAAGGCAGAGGAACCAGAGATCAAATTGCAACATCCGCTTTATTGACTGTGCCAAAGCCTTTGACTGTGTGGATCACAATAACTATGGAAAATTCTGAAAGAGATGGGAATACCAGACCACCTGACCTGCCTCTTGAGAAATCTGTATGCAGGTCAGGAAGCAACAGTTAGAACTGGACAGGGAACAAGGGACTGGTTCCAAATAGGAAAAGGAGTACATCAAGGCTGTATATTGTCACCCTGCTTATTTAACTTTTATGCAGAGTACATCATGAGAAACACTGGGCTGGATGAAGCACAAGTTGGAATCAAGATTGCCGGGAGAAATATCACTAACCTCAGATATGCAGATGACACCACCCTTATGGCAGAAAGTGAAGAACTTTAGTTCTTGATGAGCCTCTTGATGAAAGTGGAAGAGGAGAGTGAAAAAGTTGGCTTAAAGTTCAACGTTCAGAAAACTAAGATCATGGCATCCAGTCCCATCACTTCATGGCAAATACATGGGGAAACAGTGGAAACAGTGGCAGACTTTATTTTGGGCGGTTCCAAAATCACTGCAGATGATGACTGCAGCCATGAAATTAAAAGACACTTACTCCTTGGAAGAAAAGTTATGACCAACCTAGAGAGCATGTTAAAAAGCAGAGACATTACTTTGCCAACAAAGGTCTGTCTAGTCAAGGCTATGGTTTTTCCAGTAGTCATGTATGGATGTGAGAGTTGGACTATAAAGAAAGCTGAGTGCCAAAGAATTGATGGTTTTGAACTATGGTGTTGGAGAAGACTCTTGAGAGTCCCTTGGACTGCAAGGAGATCCAACTAGTCCATCCTAAAGGAAATGGATCCTGAATATTCATCAGAAGGACTGATGTTGAAGCTGAAACTCCAATACTTGGCCACCTGATGCAAAGAACTGACTCATTTGAAAAGACCCTGATGCTGAGAAAGATTGAAGGCAGGAGGAGAAGGGGATGACAGAGGATGAGATGGTTGGATGGCATCACCGACTCAATGGACATGAGTTTGAGTAAACTCCGGGAGTTGGTGATGGACAGGTAGGCCTGGCGTGCTGCAGTCCATGGGGTCGCAAAGAGTCGGACATGACTGAGCGACTGAACTGAACTGAGACATGTCAAATGAACCAAACGTGGGTTTCTGCCCCCAAGCAACTTACAGTTCGGTCCACAAAAACAGCTACAATAAACGGTCTGAAGAAGGACCTGATATAAATGTATTTAGAGCCTGGTTTGACTGAGTCCTTTAGATCTTTTTGTGGCATGACTTACTATGGCTAAGTATACAATTTATAGATGAGGAATAACTGTTTCCTTTCGACATTTTGTAGGAGTGCTTTGTCAACTAGTACAGTCTTCATGTGTATGTTTTTCTAGAAGTTTTTCTGTAGTAATAAGAGCACGATTATTTTTATAGAATGTTCTCATTACTACATTTTATGACCTTAATGGTTCCTAAGGAGGCCTGGTGTGCTGCAGTCCGTGGGGTCGCGAAGCGTCGGACACGACTGTGCGACTGAACTGAATTGTTCCTAGAAGTGTGTCTGGTTTTGTTTTGTTTTTAATAAATAGGGGAACTGAAGCATGAAGAATTAATGTGATTCACTCAGAATCACACTTGCAGTGTTTTAGGATGCTAGAAGTAAAAAATAGGACTCATGATCTTTTTCCTTTAGCTAAAGTTCTAGATAAATTTTGTCAGTTTGCTTAACGTTTTGGTTGCCTGCTTTAACATGACAAACTCAATAGCTTAAAATAAAACCCACTTGTTAGCTCGTAGTTATCTTGGTCAGAGTCCATCATGGATTGTGCGGCTGTGGTCTCAGTGTCACAGGGTTGAAATCAAGGTGTCAGCCCGGCCAGTCCTCATCTGTAGTTGCTGGAGGAAAGCCTTCCAAGCGCATTCAGGTTGGAAGAATTCAGTCTCTTGCAGCAGTAGGACTGAGGTCCCTGTTTCTTCATTGACTCTTAGTTCTAGAGGCTGCCTGTAATCCCTGCCGTTTGGCCTCTTTGGCTCAGACCAGAAGTGGCATGTTGAACCTTGTGTTTCTCACTCCTCACCCTAGATTTAAAGGACTTGTGTAATTGGGTCAGACCCACACAGATAATTTCTCCTTAAAAGTCTGTCCTTGGGGATTCTCCTGGCAAGACTACTGGAATGGGTTGCCATGTCCTCCTCCAGGGGATCTTTCCAACCCAGGGATGGAACCCAGGTGTCCAGCATTGCAGGCGGATTATTTTTACTGACTGACCCACCAGGGAAGCCCTCTTAAAAGTCAGTTGTGGCAAGTAATATAACCTAATCACAACAGTGATAGCCTATCATATTTACAGTTTTGATAATTATACAGGTTATGTACCTCAGGCTAGAAATCTTGAGGGAGGTCCTAGAATTCTTCCTACCACACTAAACATTTCCCTCACTCTGAATTAGCCCATGAGCAGGTGTGGATGTCAGAAGAGGGAGAGCTGGGAATTAAGTATATTGAGGCAGTGAACTGCATTGTGATTGTGGGTTTTATGAGAAAAACCTGTAGTTCCCAGGAATCCTCCTAAGAATCATCACAGAGTAGGGGCCATGGGGCATTCAGCTGTGGTGTTTTCCCTTAGCCAAGAGCTCAGATATAGTTGTTCTGGATAAGGTAACCTGAACAAAATCTTTAGAAGGTACTAAAATATGGTCTTGCTCTTGTAGGCTTATATTACCCCTGTGCTAGCCACATGGTTCATGAGGTAATTGTTCATGATTAACTGTTCTTGCAAAGCACATTGGTAGAAATTAGAAACACTCTTTGCTGTGTAATGTACTCTGTGATCAGAATAATGTTTAATCATATTCTCTTATTAGATCTCTGCTTACCTCTCTTCTGCTATGGACACTACCTAATTACCTTTTGTTTGGCTACATGAGAGACTATCCTTCATTGAGAATTCCCTTTTTGTGACTGGAGGGAAAAGTTAAAGATTCAGGGAATTGGGTTAGAAGTGAATCAGTGCCTTGGATGAATTTTCTTATATCCTTTAATCTATAATAAGTCCAATTCTGTTACTAGGCAAACAGAGGGAACCTCTGTCCAAAAGACTGGCAAATTTAGTCCAGTCAACCCACTTTTAAAAAGCTCAAGTATTAATAGATTTGGCTACCACCACCATCACAACAAATCCAGTTATAGAAAAGGAGTTTTAGATTTCATTTGCATTTATTATGATACTAATTGATCAGGGTATGCTTCAAACTCATTCAGTCATCAATTTAATTAGTCTAGCCTCACAGGGCATACTTTGGGATCTTGACTTTAATTTTTGGTTTCTTTGAGAAACCAAACTGTAAAGTGTCTAGGAAGTTTCTTGTTTCCTATAGATGGTAACCAAAAGATTTATCTTACCACATATTACATTAGGATGTGGTAACTGAGTCAGAGCTTTGAATTACACTCTGGAAGGAGAGAGTGAGGGGACAGCTTTTCATTTTTATTTTGATTGATGGTCTTAATGCAGAGCAGTGCCCAGCCAAATATGTTTATTTTGATGCTATTACTTTGATGCAGTGCACCTTTGAGCAATTTGTGTTAATTTAAGTAAGATTTGATAATACTGAGAATCTTTCAGAGAAATTGAATTTTTATTAAATGCAGTTTAAGCTCTTTTCCTGTACCAACTAACGACCTTCAGAAATTTATTTGCTCATTTAATTCTATTGAACAAAAAATTCCTATCGAATAAATTGTTATTCTGCCCCTTAAAAAACATTTTGTGCTTCTATCAATAATTGTTTGCATATAAATGAAAGGTTATTATAAAAATTGAGTTACCAGAAAAAATCTAGACTATGTTTAAGTGACAATATTGCCACTGTGAGATCGAGGCTCCCAGGAGAAAATAAACAGTACTATCTTGGAGGCACAGTCTGACCTTAGATTCCCTGATTGCTTACAAGGGCTCCTTCTGAGGGTGTCAGTGGCCAAGCCATGGGGTGTGGGGGTCAGCGTACAAACCTGAAGTCTCTGCTCTGGGAGTCTCCTTTACCTCGCAGATGATAGGTCTCCTGTTGCCTGTAGTTCAGGTCTGTCACTTTCTTGGTTTGCTCCCTTATTTTGGTAGAGTGTATCCTACAGTTGCTTCCTAAGGTGCACTTGGATACATTTCCTGAAGACTTTAATGTCTGAAAAATGTCTATTCTGAACTCACATTTGATTAATAATTTGGGTATAGAATTCTAAGTTAGAAAATTTTTTTTATATTTTATTTTATTTTTTTATATTTTAAACTGCCTTTTTTGTTGTTTAGCTTTTTGTATATATTAGTAGTTGAAGAAATTAAAAGCTTCTCTGATTCCTTTGACCAATTTTCCTCCCTTCTTTTTCTCTCACACCTCCCCCTGCCCACCCCCTCCCCCCCCCCCCGCCCCCCCCACTGTGTGGCATTTGGGATCTTAGTTCCCGTACCAGGGATCAAACTTGCACTACTCTGCAGTGAAAGCATGAAGTCTCAACCACTGGATAGCAAGGGGAAGTTCCCCTTCTTTCAAGTTGTAAAATTTTGTTTTCCTAGTGTTTTGGAATTTCACCATGATATGCCTTTGTGTGGTGATCTGTCTGTTGTGATGGAGACATCCTTCAGTCCTGGGAAATATTTTTCTACATTAATGTGTAGTTGATTTACAATGTTGTGTAAGTTTCTGCTGCACAGCAAAGTGATTCAGATATACACATGTGTGCATTCTTTTTTTATATTTTTTTTCAATTATGGTTTATGCATGTTACTGCAAATAGCATTATTTCATTCTTTTTTTATTGCCATGTAATATTCCATTGTATATATGAACCGTATCTTCTTTATTCATCTGATGATGGACTTTTGGGTTGTTGCCTTGTCTTGGCTATTGTGATCAGTGCTGTTTATGAACATAGGGGTGCATGTATCTTTTTAAATTACAGTTTTCTGCATATATGCCCAGGGGTGGGATTGCTGGATCATATGGCAACTCTGTTTTTAGTCTTTTGAGGAACCTCCATCCAGACTGTTTTCCATAGTGGCTGTACCAGCTTACATTCAGTGCTAGGAAATATTCTTGAATTATTTCTCTGATAGCTTGCTCCTCTGTTTTCTCCTGTTGTTTGGGTATTATACTTGCCAAACTGATCTAATTTTCTTATCTTTACTCTCAGTTTCCCATCTCTGTCTTTTTCCTCTACTTTGGGGAGATTTCTTCAAGTTCTTATCTTTCAGCCTTTCTTGAGTTTTCTGTTAAGTTTCTGTTTTCATGGGTTCAACTTCTAAGGGTTCTTTTTTCTCTGAATATTTCTTTTTAAAATGGCATTATGAGGACTTCCTAGGCTCCAGTGGGCTTCCCTGGTATCTCAGCTGGTAAAGAATCCACCTGCAATGCAGGAGACCTCGGTTCAATTCCTGGGTCAGGAAGATCTACTGGAGAAGGGATAGGCTACCCACTCCAGTATTCTGGCCTGGAGAATTCCACGGACTGTATATTCCACAAAGAGTCAGACACAAGTGAGCGACTTTCACTTAGGCTCCAGTGGTTAAAAGACTCTATGCTTCCACAATGGGGCACAGTTCGATCCCTGATCGGGGAACTAAGCTCTTGCATGCTGCATTGAGTGGCCAAAAAATTAAAAAAAAACAAACACAAAAAACGGCATTATGTCCTCTCTTATAGATATTAACTTTTTTCTATTCTCTTTTCTTGCATTGTCTCTATATAAGGAATTGCTTTTTCTCTCTCTCACATTTGTATTTTTCCTTATGTGTTTAATAATCCTTGGTTGTCTGTTCATATTTAAGAATGAGGGACTGAAAAATTCATTGGAAACTGGATCCATGGGTAGAGCTTGTTAGCTGTGCAGTTTATTGTAGGCTTGCCCTGTTCAATATAAATATAATGTGAGTCACATATGTAATTGTAGGTTTTACAGTAGCCACAGAAAAAGGCAAAAAGAAAAAAAAGGAAAAGAATCATGTGAAATTAACTTTAATAATGTTTTTTAACCTTGTATATCTAAAATAGTTTTAATGTGTAATAGATATATATTGATTGTTAATGATGTTTTTACCTTGTTTTTTATATGAAGTTATTGAACTGCAGTTTGTTTTATATCTTACAGCACATCTCAATTTGAATGCTAAATTTTTATGGATATACTTGATGTGTATTTAGATTTCATAAAATTTACAAGTGAAAGGTAGATTCACATACCTAGCATATTCCAAACATACTTAAGTTTAACAATAACATACTAGTTTTTAATTTTAAATTTTTTAAAAATTAAATAAAATTTAAAATTCCTGTTTCAGTTGCACTAGGCACATTAGAAATGCTCAGTGGTGAACAAGATAGAAAACCCAGAGATAAACCTATGCACCTATGGGCACCTTATCTTTAACAAAGGAGGCAAGAATATACAATGGAGAAAAAACAGCCTCTTCAATAAGTGGTGCTGGGAAAACTGGACAACTATATGTAAATGAGTAAAACTAGAATACTTCCTAACACTATACACAAAAGTAAACTCAAAATGGATTAAAGACTTAAATGAAGGCCAGAAACTATAAAGCTTTTAGAGGAAAACAAAGACAGTACACTCTTTGACATACACCACAGCCAGATCCTCTTTGACCCACCTCCTAGAGTAATGGAAATAAAAATAAACAAGTGGGACTTAATTAAACTTAAAAGCTTTTGCACAGCAAAGGAAACAATAAACAAGATTAAAAGACAACCCTCAGAATGGGAGAAAATAGTTGCAAACAACTGGCAAAGGATTAATCTCCAGCATATATAAACAGCTCATATAGCTCAACAATCAGGAAAACAACCCAATCAAAAAATGGGCAGAATACCTAAACAGACATTTCTCCAAAGAAGACATACAGATGGCTAATAAACACATGAAAAGATGCTCAACATTGCTCATTATTAGAGACAAGCAAATCAAAACTACAATGAGGTATCACTTTACACCAGTCAGAATGGCCATCATCAAAAAATGTACAGCAGTAAGTGCTGGAGAGGGCGTGGAGGAAAGGGAGCGCCTCGCACTGTTGGTGGGAAGGTGTGTGTCTGTTGGCCTCTCAGTCGCGCCTTCTCTTTGCAACCCCACGGACTTCTCCAGGGTATTCCCTTCTCCAGGAGATCGCTCCAAACCAGGGATCAAACCCAGGTCTGCCACATTGCAGGGAGATTCTTTACCATCTGAGCCACCAGGAAAGCATGGAAACATACAGCGCCATATATAAAATAAATAGCCAGTGGGAGTTTGCTGGATGAAGCAGGGAACCCAAAGCTAGTGCTCTGTGGGTGCCTAGAGGGGTGGGATGGGGAGGGAGGTGGGAAGAAGGTTCAAGAGGGAGATGACATCTGTATGTCTCTGGCTGATTCATGTTTGTGTGTGACGGAAACCATCACAATATTGTAAAGTAATTATCCTTCAATTAAAAATAAAATAAATGCTTAGTCGTTACTTGTGGCTGGTAGCTACCAGATTGGACGGCATAGCTCTACGGTGACCTGCTTGGACTATGTCAGTAGTATAAGGTTGTTTTTTAGTTCCCCAGAGAAGGCTCTTCCAACCTTCTGCCTCAAGGGTAAGGATTTTGGGGTGCTGGAGTCCTGAGAAACTAGAAAGGGGAAGGTGCTGGGTGTCTCAGTATATAGAGTACGCATAGATTAACTTACTTGTCTTTTTGGTATAGGATTTCTGCCCACAGCTGTGCCTGGCATCCCCCGAGCCAGAGATCTGTGTTTTACCCTCTTCTAAGAATAAATTTACAGATTTATGCTGGAGTAAGGGAGGGTAGTCTCCTGATGGCATGAGGGGAGGGGCTTTGGGGATAACAGGAGGATCTACAGGTCCAACTGCTTCTTTACGTGAAAGGTGAAAGTCGCTCAGTTGTGTCTGACTCTTTGCGACCCCATGGACTATACAGTCCATGGAATTCTCCAGGCCAGAATACTGGAGTGGGTAGCCTTTCCCTTCTCCAGGAAATCTTCCCAACCCAGGGATCAAACCCAGGTCTCACGAATTTCAGGCGGATTCTTTACCAGCTGAGCCACAAGGGAAGCCCAAGAATACTGAAATGGGTAGCCTATCCCTTCTCCAGCGGATCTTCCTGACCCAGGAATCGAACGAGGTTCTCCTGCATTGCAGGCGGATTCTTTACCAACTGAGCTATGTAACTGCTTTTTAAACAGCCTTTAAACCAATCTTATTTTTGGCCTCCCTCTCCTCCAGCTGCTCATTTCTGTAAGTATTATACCTGGTGCTGCTAATTCCTGAGCCTGTTGAGGATTCTTAAGTACAGTCTGGATAGTTACTGGCTTTTCCTTCATCAGGTTTAGGGCTCATTTTTCTTAGATCTGTTGAGTCTCAGTCCCAGCTTCAAAAGTTGGTTATAACTACACTTTTCTTGTTTTTCCCAACCTTGTAGGCTCCTTCCTTTTTTTTTTTTTTTCCTAAAAATTCCTTTTCTGTACATGTAGAAATATTTCAAAAAGGGGGGAAATTTAATTCAGTTTACTGTCTTTTACCTGGATGTCCCTATTAATTTGTATTCATGAGCAGATTTTGATATGTTAAAAATTTTTCATTCTGTATTTATGCTTCCTTCAGTATCTGTATTTGTAGTTAGAGGTTTTAGTATACAGCTTCAGTAGAAGACTCGGTAGGAGGGACAGGAAGATGAAGTATTTAGTGCAGTAAGGGTTCGTAGTTTGAAGGCAGAAAATAATTGATAGCAAACAAGGGAAAAGATGAGCATAGAGGCATATAGAAATAGGTGGGATCATTAGAGATCATCAGAAAGCTTGAACTTCTGGGGCATAATGCATAAGTACACGTCCAGTAGCATTTATCTTCTAGGACTCCACTATTTTTAGTCATTCTTACTTTTCATGAACTAGGAACCTCTTGTTACCTATCTCAGAGAATCCACAAAGCATATTATGTATCTTAGAAAATTCACAAAACAGTTAATGATACAATTAGGAAAAAAGCCTCACAAAACTTACCATTTGTAAACTGTAAGATCCTTAAGGAAAACACATGTAGCATTAAATAAGTAAATTAATACACCCTCAATATACTGTAGCAGCAGGTTCTATTTCAGTAATAGAGCTGAGCCTACAATTTGGGTGTTCTATTGGGTTCTGAAACAGAATTTTGCCTGTACTGTGATTCACTTTGCTGGTAGATGCTGCCCTCTGTTGGGAGTAGTTGAGAAATACATGGATCAGTTTTGCTGTCCTTACTCAAATCGAGCACTAAAACATGGATACTTTTTTTTAAAGGAATTAATCTGTTTCTAATGATGCACCAAGGAAACCTAAGGAGACTGGTTTTTTCCTTTTTAAGAAAACAGATTTTTTGTGTGTATGTCTAAAGGCAACAGTGGGCATTAAATGGGAACAAGACAAGAATTTGGGGAATGCAAAGGTTTAGGGCTATCTGGAGACCAGAGTTCCATACCCAGCTTGCCCTTATATGACCTCAGTGATTTACTCCATCTGTGTGGGCTTCAGTTTCTTCACCAATGAAATGAAAAGGTGGAACAGATCTCCAGGGATTGGTATTTTAGGAGAGCAGCCCCAAATTATGGTATTTGTTCATAGGAGATACAATGACTGAGTCTTAGACTCTGCCCTGAAGGAACTTAGTCTGGAAATAGCTAGAGGAGACAGACAATCAAAATACAGTTGTAATCCACTTGTAGTGCTGTGAGGCGGGCAAGTACCTATTTCTGCAGAAACATAAGGAGAGGTACCTTTCCAATTAGAGGAGGTGTCATCCTGTAGGGCCTGTTGGAGCTAGCCTTAAGCAGTCTCCACTGAGGGAAGCAGCAGCCTAGGGAAGGTTTGTGGTGGTGAGACAGCGTGATCTGTCTGTGGACTTGGAATGAATTCAGGATGCCCAGAAGATAGGGTTTGAGGTAGAGAGCTTGTTGAGAGATGAGTCAGAAGTGTCCTATGCCATGCTAAGGAATTCGGATCTCAACCCAAGGGCAGTAGGGAACTATTACAAGGTTTTAAATGAGAAATAACCCAGACAGCTCGACATTTTAGAACAATTACTCTTGGATTTAGTATAGAGCGTAGATTTTGTGTTGGGCAGATGGGAGTGAAGGAAGGGACATGAGTTAGGAGGCTACTACAGTAAATCAAATGACAGCTCATACCACTAGGATGGAGGGAAGAGAAATGAGTCTGCAGGCAGAAAAAATGGGTTGCTGGTTTCCTGTTCTTTAACTTAACCTGCAGCTACGAAGAGTCCAGCTGGCACTGATTCATTAGACCCAGGTTCTGTTATCTATGTTATATCCATCCCAGAATTATTTTGGTGGTTGTTTGGTTCTGACAGAACATTTTGAGTTTGGAGGGCAAGGTTCTGGACTGGAAGCACTTGCTCTAGGAGCAAGTAAGTGTAACCTTGGTAGTGGCAACCTGACTATAAACACTCACTCTGTGTGTGGCTTGTTTCACCTCTGTGTCAGGAGACCCAGAACGATGACAAAAGGAACTGTGAGTCTGCCTGGTGTTTCGGTCTCTGTCTCGTGACCCTTCTGCTGTGGCTGCCCAGTGAGCAGCGCACACACAGGGTAGCTTCGGATTCCATGGACACTGAGCAAAGTTCTTAGGGTTTCGGGTGAGTGATTAGCATTCCATCAGCAGGAGGTTGACCTCTGGACTGTGGAGGGCAAAGTTAAAATTCACAGTTTACATGGGATTTAACCAAACTCTTGACATTGGGTACATGAGCATAATGACATCGATTTTTCTTGTCTGTAAAAAGGTTAGTAGAATAATTTTGTGGCAGTGTCAAATAGTTTTTCGTTAGTTGAAGAATGTTAGTCAAGAGGCATTTACTGTACTCTTCTAAGAATAACAGCAAAAATAAGATTAAAAAAATGTTTTTGGCAGCACTCAATGGCATGCGGCATCTTAGTCCCCAACCAGGGATTGAACCCATGTCCCCTGCATTGGAAGGCAGAGTCTTAACCACTGGACCTCCAGGGAAGTCCCTGGTTTAAAACTAAGTATTAGAATGAAGAATTCCTGCTTTCCTGTACCTGGTTGAATCAGACTTTTTTTGGTAAAGTACAGCACACATACAGAAGAGAAGAGAAAATATAAAACATACAGAAAAGTTATAAACAGAACATCCATGTATCCATCATCCATCTCAAGAAATAGAATATTATTGTAAGCACCCCTGAAGCCCCCATCCCTTTCTACAATCATTATTCTTCCACCCACCCCAGGTAACCACTGTTTTGCCATTTGTGGTAATCATTCTCTTTATGATTATACATCCTAGATAATGTAATTTAATTTTGCATGTTTTTAATCTCAATGTAAAAGAAATAATACATTCACTTTTATATTTGTGAGTAGCTACATGTTCATTCACTTTCTGCATATAATTATTTTCCACTGTACCATTACACCAGTTTACCCATTCTACTCCAAATGGCTGTTTGGATTGTTCTCTGTTTTAGATATTACAGTGTTACTGTGAACATTGTTGTTATACTCAGCCTGCTATGTTAGTGCAACTTTCTGAAGGAAAGGTAGATTTATAGAAACTGTTGTGTTGAGTTGTAATATATCTGCGTATTTTCACTTTACTAGATTCCGTTTTCCATTGTGTTTTCCAAAGTGGCCATAACAATTTACATTACACCAACAGTGTGTGAGAGCTCCTGCTGCTATGTGACTAGACACAGGACAATTTTTTGCCAGTCTTGAGAGTAAAATGATAATCTTGTTGTGGTTTTGGTCTGCATTTCCTTGTTTACTAATGAAGTTGAACACATTTCATAGGTTTATCGGTCATCTTTCCCCCAAAGGGTTATTATATGTTAGTGACCTTAAAACTCCTCCTGCCCCTTACCTAAGGGAATGTGCTAAGGAGTATGGCAGAAATCTAGCTTGTAGGAAGGAGCCTAGATCCTTTCAACTTCTTTTCTCCTCTTTTTTTCCCCAATCCATCTGGTATTTAGGAAATTTCCTGGCATTTCACTCATCTCTCTTCCCTCTCTTCTCCTTCCTTTTTCCTGTTCCTAGACTCTGAAGAGACTCATGGCAGATGAGGTAAGGAAATTTTGTTCAGCATGTGCATGGCTCATTCCCTACACTTATGGTATTTGCCAGTTGCAATAACTTTGACTTTCTATAACTTATAAATGTGATATGGCTTCTACTCTCAGGTCCTCCCACAGCTTTTTCTAACTCTTTGCTCTATTTGATTTATTGCATGCATTTCCCTGGCATGTTCACTGACTTCCAAGGTTGGGCATGTTCTTTAAACTCTCAGCTGACTTGCTGTCTGGATGCCATTCATATCATTGGAAGCCCCAGAATGCTTGCAGATGCTAACTCTTATTTTCAAACAGGTAGTGCCGATAAGCTGCAGTTTATCTGTAGCTCTTTCTGAATTGAATACCTGTCCTCGTGGTTTGAGGAATGGTTGAGGTTGGTTGACAGAGAGATGGCATATATAGCCCTGAAGCCTGAAGTACAATAGATTATATTCTTTGCAAAGAAGATTTTGGAGAATATATTTTGAACTTTTGCTGCTTGCATAACACAAGTGCTATGGAGTGTACAGAAGAAAGAAATAACAATGGTTCCTGGTTTTAAGGCATTTCCTTGTTTCTTGCATATAACTTATATCAAAATCATGATCAGACTAAGCTCTCAAAGGGGGAGGTCCTCTGAGGATCTGGCCACAGTTATTATTGGGTAACTAGAGGGAAACAGGGCATTTTACTGAGCACTCCGCATGTGAGGTGCTTTCAGTTCTGGGTTGCTCGAGGGCTTAGAAATGGCAGAGGAGCTAAAGAGCAAAGTTCTCTTTTTTTAGACAGGTTCCAAATTTTAGTATTTCATTCTCCTTATCTTTGGATGAAGGTGAGAGTACAGAGTCAGTGTAGTAAATTAGATACAGGAAAGACTGGTTTCTCTTTTTCATGTCATAAGAGCCTTGGAATTGCCCACAAACCAAAGGAACCATGGGTGTATAAGAGGCTAGAGGCTCTTTGAGGTATGGTTTGTTGTGTAAATAAAAATGGGTCACTGCTAATTCTTTTTTCTCTTTCTCAGCTGGAGAGATTTACCAGCATGAGAAGTAAGAAGGAGAAAGAAAAGCCCAATTCTGCTCATAGAAATTCTTCTGCATTTTATGGGGATGATCCCACAGCACAGTCATTGCAAGATGTTTCAGATGAGCAAGTTCTAGTACTCTTTGAACAGATGCTGGTAAGTTCCCCACCTCAAAACATTGCTTCTTCTTGAAAATGCTTTTATGGGCATGTTTGTTGTTTAGTCACTAAGTCATGTCCAACTCTTTGAGACTTCCTGAACTGTACCTGCCAGGCTTCTCTGTCTATGGGATTTCCCAGGCAAGAATACTGGAGTGGGTTGCCATTTCCTTCTCCATTTATAGGCATGATGGGTCCTTTTTCATGCACAGCCCTCCTTAACTAGCCCTTAATTACCAAAAAAACGCTCTAGGTTTAATAGAGAACTTAATAGCAGCTCCATTAATGAAGAGACTAAATATACAGGCACCAATCCGTAGATTGGAATCTGTGAATTAGGCTTAGAAATATCTGATCACTGACCACCTTGTTAGTCTCTTTCAGCCCAGCAGCACTTAAGCCACAAAGATACAGAGTGACTGGGCCAACTAATGTGGTAGTGTGATGACAGCCAGAGTAGATAAAGATTTAAAACATTCACAACAAAATCTCTACAAAGAAGAAACTTTGGAGACGTGGAAAGGTGTCATTTGCCCAAGGTCTTCTGTTTAGTGGTAAATCTGGAAAGAGAATTCTGATGTTATAATCACTAGAAGACCCTTTTA
Organism: Cervus elaphus; assembly: GCF_910594005.1. NCBI lineage: Eukaryota > Metazoa > Chordata > Mammalia > Artiodactyla > Cervidae > Cervus > Cervus elaphus. Next base: position 53,988,129 of record NC_057823.1, on the reverse strand, counting down.
GGCTGGGTCAGTTCAGTAATAACCTGTGCATGGGTGACACTGACTTTGCTGCCCTCAGTGAGAACCGCTGAGTAAGGACACTCAGAGAATGTCCATCAGTGCTGAGGGTTGCAGAGTTTTGAGTACATGTTTATACGGTTTCATGAGACCTATGGATTAACTTGGATTTACCATCTCAGCTTCAATTAGAGACTAGTGGCGAGTCTAACTAAGTTAAAAGCATGGAATTAAAACCCTTAATACAGGGCCTGGTACCTGTGGTTGTAAACCCTCAACCAGTACTACTACTATTACTTTTCACTGAAGCTTTCAGTTTGTCTCATAATGATCCAAGTGTGTTAAGAGTCTAAGACATGTTAGGGGCTTTGGATTGCAAATTGAGATGTCTTCAGGGCAAGGGGAGGTAGCATTAATAAGTTAAGGGCTACATAAAAGATGATAAAAAGAAAAAGAGACTGCAGTAAAATGAAGAACATTTGGCGTTTTTGTTAAAAGCCAGCCACAGTTCACTTCCAGGTTTTGAAGCATTCCAGTTGGGAATGCTAGCCCAGTAATCCCAGATGTTTCTATTTTTCAAGAAGCCAGAAATCTGTATGTTTTAAAAAAGCAACAAAAATTGTTTTTTTTTTAAACAAATAGCCAGCATTCAGATTTCCCTAATAAGGTCATTTAAAAAAAATTTTGTTTATTCAAGTCGCGATTCCAGATAGGGTCCATTGTAATATTCTCCGAAGTTTCATTTGAACTATAGATTTTCCTTTCCTTCCTATTGCTATAAAAAGTTTCTTGAAGAAGCTGTTTGACTTTTACAGTTTTCTGTAATCTTAAATTTGCTGATTGTATCCCTTGGTGCTAGAAATTCATTTTTTTTTATGAAGTCTCTCAAATTTAAAATGTTGAAATTTTTAGAAGACAAAGCATACTTAGAAATTTTAGAAGACAAAGTATACTTCATCTTTGGGTCTGATTCAGCCTCAGGGCCGCTATTTTGCAACTTTTCTGTTCAGTTTATCTGTAAAAGGAGGAAGAAAGCACCAGAAATTGAGTCAGAAAAAAGTCAGATTACTATTACGGTTTGGTGGTGGTGATTCCTTCACACATCACACACACACAGACAGAGAAGAAATTGAATATTTCCACTTTTTCCTCCTATACATTCCCATTTTAAATAATATTCTGGACTTGTTAGGGTTGAACTTCTGCTCACAGAGATAGGAGGCTCAGACAGATGGTTTCATATGTAACATGCTCAAGCAGGGCCTTTCTCCTGATAACACACTCCAGATTATGTCTGTTGAGGGAATTTGTCAGTTTCCAGTTTGTTCTTCATGGAGGAGTTTGTCCAGGGACTTAGTTAACCAGGAATAATGGGTGTTTAGGCCTAGAGTGGCACAGATTTTGCTGGTGTTTGAATGGTGCCAGTGGTTCAGTCCTTCAGCCTGAAGAAATTACTAAAGTCCATCCCAAGTGCAGAAAATATTAATGCTATGTTTGCTTTTCTTTCAACAATACAAAGTAAGTTTTCCCTCTGTATTGAGAGTCCGTTCTTGTTAGGAGTAAATTTAAGTGTATGTATATAAAAATGTCTGTTGGGATTTATACTAAAATGTTAACCATATTTATTCCTAAGGAATTCCCATCATCTATAATAGCTTAAGTCTCTAGGGGTCAGGAAAATTTCTTTATTCAGTAAGCATTTAGTGTGTTCGTCTCTTCACTAACTGTACTAAATATTAAATACTCAAACTTGTAAGGAATTTAAAGCAATTTTCCCCCTTTTTTCTCCTGCTACTAGCTGGATATGAACCTGAATGAGGAGAAACAGCAACCTTTGAGAGAGAAGGACATTATCATCAAGAGAGAGATGGTGTCCCAGTACTTACACACCTCCAAGGCTGTGAGTCCTGGGGCAGGTACCCATGACATGGGAGACTGTGCCCTTATCTTGGCCATGTTTGTTTTGTTACTTTCACAGAACATTTTATGTCCACATCAGTTCTATTTCATTCTTTTATGTAAACTTACTCATTTTTTACCTTTACTTGAGTTACTTTTCTTACATATATTTGCCTAATTCAATCATCATAAAGTATGTATGAGTAATGGGAAGGAAATTCTGAATCTCATCGTTCTGTGGTATGTATGATGGGTGTCTGCCCTCATACTGTTTAAATGGTATTAACTAATACTAGTCCAATTTATGACTGAGTCCAGTGTTTACTGACCTCTGTTTGCTTCTTTCCAGGGCATGAGCCAGAAGGAGAGCTCTAGGTCAGCCATGATGTACATTCAGGAGTTGAGGTCAGGCTTGCGGGATATGCCTCTGCTCAGCTGCCTGGAGTCCCTTCGTGTCTCCCTCAACAACAACCCTGTCAGGTGAGGATTTGAAGGTGGAAACAGAAGTAAGAGCCCACTGTAGAATTCACTGGTGGGGATTAGAGATCAGAGGAGTCAGGGAAGTATGAGAATGTTCTGGATTGGGAGTAAGAAGTTGCCAGGACACATTTTATTTTTGTGGATAAGAGTATATTGATTTGATATTGCGTTGTCTTTGTGCCTTACAGTTGGGTCCAAACATTTGGTGCTGAGGGCCTGGCCTCCTTATTGGACATCCTTAAACGACTTCATGATGAGAAGGAGGAGACTGCTGGGTGAGGACTTCCAAGTCTTGTCATCTTCTAGGTGGAGGGTAGTAGAGGACTTGGCTGTTTGCTGTAAAGGAGGAAATGGCATAAATGTAAAGTTAGGACTACGACATTATATGTTGGCTGAGAATGGGGTTTATCGTGGGGGTGACTGGAGGATGAATAATTATTATAGGTACAGGAAAAGGTAGAGGAACTTAAATTTCTCAGTATATACCACATATGATTGTGAGTCTCCCAATACAGGTTCTTATCCCATCTGGAAATGTGGTCTGATTAGTCCAGAGCTCTCCCGTGATCTGGTCTGGGTCGTATCTCATTTGGAAATATGTGTGATCAGTTTGAGACTAACTTTATGATAGTCTTCAGGGTTGAAATAATTCTTGCACTGACTTAAGTTAGGCTTTCTTGAAGCCAACCTGACCCAGTATGGTTTCTCTACTTCCTGGGATCTTTCCAAAGCAAAACACAGGTCCTCTGCCTCCTGAAAGTACAGACTTGAAACCTTTGGTGTAGATGAGGCAAGCAATAATAGATAGGATGCTATTGTGATAGAATTTAGCCCTTAGGAGCCTACTAGGAGTTAAAGGGGAGATTTTAATATAATACTAAATTCTTCGTTAATGAGAGGATTAGCCAGTGGTTCTTTTCTTCAGCTATCTCTTTTTGCCAGTGTGTCAGAACAAAGTGCTATGTGCTAGAGTTTACTCAGCTACTAGTTGGGAGTGTTCATAAGACCCTTGTTTATAGTTGAAAAGTCAGTGGGAGATAGGTGTAGAATAAAGGGGCTTCACTAATTATGTCTTCTACACACAGAGGCTATGACAGCCGTAACAAGCATGAGATCATTCGCTGCTTGAAAGCTTTTATGAATAACAAGGTAAGATTGTTCCCATTCTCATTCTGACTCCCATCATGACCCCTGTTTTGCTCTTCTGTTGGCAAACTCAAAAAAGAAGGACCTAGAAATACAAGGTTCAAGACTTCTAGCTTTCCTTTTTAGTATTATAACTTTTGATTACCACATACACATACTGTTACATATCTTTTTCCTCAGTTGTAATGTCTATTTCAGAGGAAAGGCTTAATTTTCTTCTTCTGTTTATACTTTTGTTAATGATGGATTTCCTGACCTGCAGTTACTAATTTTTGGAAGGTTTACTTTATTCTCTGCTTTATTATTTTGTCCCCTGTATGTTCCTACTGTAGAATATTTCCTTTCTCTTTATTTTTTTCTGTTTAGTATTTAAACCTAGGGAGCCTTCAATGGTTTGTTCATGAGTGCAAATCTGTCTTCCTGACTGTTTAATTTTATTATAATTATTCTATTGGCTTGTGGGGGCATTGAAAAAGAAATGTTAAGAGTCAGTTTTTATTCTTGGAAGACATAGAATTCTATTGTGTCTGCTCAGTTCAGTTCAGTTTCTCAGTCATGTCCAACTCTTTGCGACCCCATGGACTGCAGCACTTCCCTGTCCATCACCAACTCCCGGAGTTTACCCAACTCATGTCCATTGAGTCGGTGATGCCATCCAACCATCTCATCCTCTGTCGTCCCCTTCTCCTCCTGCCCTCAATCTTTCCCAGCATCAGGGTCCTTTCCAATGAGTCAGCTCTTCACATCAGGTGGCCAAAGTATTGGAGCTTCACCTTCAGCATCAGTCCTTCCAATGAACACCCAGGACTGATCTCCTTCAGGATGGACTGGTTGGATCTCCTTGCAGTCCAAGGGACTCTCAAGAGTCCTCTCCAACACCACAGTTCAAAACCATCAATTCTTCGGCACTCAGCTTTCTTTATAGTCCAACTCTCACATCCATACATGACTACTGGAAAAACCATAGCCTTGACTTGACGGACCTTTTTTGGCAAAGTAATGTCTCTGCTTTTTAACATGCTGTCTAGGTTGGTCATAACTTTTCTTCCAAGGAGTAAGTGTCTTTTAATTTCATGGCTGCAGTCACCATCCGCAGTGATTTTGGAGCCCAAGAAAATAAAGTCTGTCACTGTTTCCACTGTTTCTCCATCTGCTTGCCATGAAGTGATGGAATTGGATGCCATGATCTTAGTTTTCTGAATGTTGAGCTTTAAGCCAACTTTTTCACTCTCCTCTTCCACTTTCATCAAGAGGCTCTTTAGTTCTTCTTCACTTTCTGCCATAAGGGTGGTGTCATCTGCGTATTTGAGGTTGTTGATATTTGTCCTGGCAATCTTGATTCCAACTTGTGCTTCATCCAGTCCAGCGTTTCTCATGATGTACTCTGCATATAAGGTAAATAAGCAGGGTGACAATATACAGCCTTGATGTACTCCTTTCCCAATTTGGAACCAGTCTGTTGTTCCCTGTCCAGTTCTAACTGTTGCTTCCTGACCTGCATACAGATTTCTCAAGAGGCAGGTCAGGTGGTCTGGTATTCCCATCTCTTTCAGAATTTTCCATAGTTATTGTGATCCACACAGTTAAAGGCTTCGGCATAGTCAGTAAGGCAGAAATAGATGTTTTTCTGGAACTCTCTTGATTTTTCAATGATCCAGCGGATGTTGGCAATTTGATCTCTGGTTCCTCTGCCTTTTCTAAAACCAGCTTGAACATCTTGTAGTTCACGGTTCACGTATTGTTGAAGCCTGGCTTGGAGAATTTTGAGCATTACTTGTTGTGTCTGCTAGAAAATTATTTTTCCTATGCTCATTTTTGTTTAGCTATTTTGGGAAGCATATTCTATCCTGTATTAGTTTGCTAGGGTTGCTAGAACACAGTACTACAAACTAGGTGTCTTAAGCAACAGAAGTTTGTTTACCTCACAGCTCTAAAGGCTGTAAGTCCAAGATCAGGGTGTCAACAGGATTGGTTCCTTCTGAAGGCTGGGAGGGAGGGTGTGTCCCATGCTTCTCTCCTAGCTTCTGGTGTCTTGCTGGCAACCTTTGAGATTCCTTGACTTGTATATGCATCACCCAGTCTCTATCTTTGAGTTCACGTGGTGTTCTCCCTGTTTGCCTACATCTCCTCTTTTTGTAAAGACAACAGTTATATTGGGTTAAGGACCCACCCTACTCTAGTCTGACGAAATGGTAATCTAACTGACTACATCTGCCTGTGACCCTGTTTCCAAATGAGGTTACAGTCTCAGGTACTAGGGGTTAGGGCTTCAACATACGGATTTTGGGAGGAATACCATTCAACCCATAACAACTCATCAACTTGTCCCTGGTTAGGTGCTCTCATCTTTAAGCCTTCCTTTTCTGTTTTTGTTCTCATAGTTTGGAATCAAGACGATGTTGGAGACAGAAGAAGGAATTCTGCTGCTGGTCAGAGCCATGGATCCTGCTGTTCCCAACATGATGATTGATGCTGCTAAGCTGCTGTCTGCTCTCTGTATCCTGCCGCAGCCAGAGGACATGTATGTGGCTGGAATGATTTTTCTATTTTCTTTTTTATCATCTTCCTTAGTCTTGAGGAATATTGAGTTGCTTGGGTGTCCACTTACTCTTAAATACTAGGTAAGACTATATTTCTTACGTGAACACTGTGAATCTTAATATTTAAGAATGTTTGTTAAGAGATGGAGGCTGTTCTGCATGTATTGCTGCTTATCAAGGGTACAGCAGAGTGCCTCCTAGATCTCCAGTAATGTCTGTATTGTCTAGGACAAGGGTTTCTTTTTTTTTTTTTTCTTTTTAATTTTTTAAAATTCAGAAATAACACAAGGTTATTTTAAAACTCCGAACAACACAGAAATATATGAAGTACAATTAAACAATGTCATCCCTTTGGCAAACCCTATTCTACAGAGGTGACCACTTTTAATGGTGTGGTGTAGTCTCATGGATCATTTTCTTTTTTTTTTTTTTCATGGATCATTTTCTAGCTTAGACAAATATACTAAGTTATAACATACCTGCCACTCCAAAAGATGGTATCTTAGAATTAAGGAAAGGTGGCGCTAGTGGTAAAGAATCCACCTGCCAATGAGGAGATGCTAGAGACACTTCCCCCTGGGTTGGGAAGATCCCCTGGGATAGGAAACGGCAACCTGCTCCAGTATTCTTGCCTGGAAAATTCCATGGATGGAGGAGCCTGGTGGGCTACAGTCCATGGGACTGCAAAGAGTTGGACATGACTGAGCACACATACATGTATTCTTTGTACAATATATATATATTATTTCATATTTATGTACTTATGTTGGGTAGATTTTCTAGGAGTAGGCCAATGTTACCGGCATTAAAAATTGGTACTGTTAAATGCCTCTCCAAGAGTTGTCCAATTTATACGCCTTAGAACAGGGGTCTTGATTTGGTAAATATGGATAGGACTCTAGGGCTGTATTTTTAGGGAGTGCACTTTTCTGAAGAGATGGTCCTTAGTTTCCTGGTGATCTGGCCTCTGCTCTATATGATAAGAAGAAGAATATGAGAAATCTAGAATGTTGATATTGTCTGTTTCCTAACTGATCTGTGCCCCTGTGTAATCTACCTGACCGGAGCACCTGACCAATTCTCTCCCTTTCCTCACTCTTGGGCAGGAATGAAAGGGTTTTGGAGGCGATGACAGAAAGAGCTGAAATGGATGAGGTGGAACGTTTTCAGCCACTGCTGGATGGATTAAAAAGTGGGACCTCCATTGCTCTCAAGGCATGTATACCTGTGAAATGGCCCACAAGTGGAATTCAAGATAGAAAGACTGAAGTTCATTTGACCTTTTTTTTTTTAATTTGACCTTTTAAAAGTACACATGGAGCGGTTACCAACAATGTATTTTATATTTCAAAGTTCTTTCTGAAGGGAAAATGGTTACTCTTCTCTCTAAAAAGCAGAGAAAGAACTGTTTTCCTCATTACGAGGTGGAAAAAAGGCATGGTATTTATTTACAAGCTAGGAAACCAAGGCCCAGAACAAATTACACTTTGAAATCCCCGGAATTCTTTAGACCTCTGAGCTCTCTGGACCTCTGTTTAAACCAGGCTAATTTGCTGTAACAGAAAATCATTCTTGTCGTTTTTGTACTCCATCTTCTAGGTAATATTTGGGGGCCTCAGAATGCAGGTAAAGAGAGTGGGATCTTGATCTCTAGGAGTTAACATTGACACAGCTGCTGAATTTTCTTATCTTAGGTGGGATGCCTACAGCTCATCAATGCTCTCATCACACCAGCTGAAGAACTTGATTTCCGAGTTCACATCCGAAGTGAACTGATGCGCTTGGGGCTGCACCAAGTGTTGCAGGTGAGAGGCAGCTCTTCATTAGAAAGGCTGGGCTGGTTCCTCCTGTTCCTATAGCCCCACCATCCCTGGGATAACTTCCATTTTCAGTTTAAAAACCAGGTTGAGGGAGTTCCCTGGTGGTCTACTGGTTAGGATTCAGCACTTTCACTGCTGTGGCCTGGGTTCAGTTCCTGGTTGGGCAACCATGGCAGGTCATGCAGCGTGGCCAAACAAACCAAAAAAACAGGGTAAAAGGTTTGGGTTTCTAGCCAGCATCAGGCACTTCTGGGTTCCCTGACCTATTCTTCTGATGTTGACAGGACCTTCGAGAGATTGAAAATGATGATATGAGAGTGCAGCTTACTGTATTTGATGAACAAGGAGAAGAAGATTCCTATGACCTGAAGGGACGGCTGGATGACATTCGAATGGAGATGGAATATCCTTTTACTGACTGGGTTGAAATAGATAAGACATTCGGTTGTTTTCAGTGATAGATCCCTGTATGGAATGGTGTGGAGTTGATGATCAGAAGAGGGCATTAGTCCGTCTTCCTAGTAGATAAGGCGGCTGTCTTTTGATTGCTGTGGATTTGTTTACCTCAGCACGGACTAGAGGAGTTGGGAAAGCTCATCTGAGGGTTGCTCAGCATGGAAGCAGTCATCATAGTTAATATAGATCTCCTAGAACACAATAGCTTAGCTTATTAAGATGTGGAACTGGTTTTGGAAGGACATAGGCAAGTCAGGGAATAGGGCTGTAACTTGTATGTGCCCCTGAGACTGACATGGGGAATAATTTGGTTACCTATCGGTATTTTCCACAAGTGACTTTGAGGCACTTACCTTTTTCTTTCTGTCTATTGCTCGATTTTCAAGCCAAGTACTAGGCATTTTGTCTCTGTGTAGTACCACTGACTCACTGGTCCTCTGGCCAAAGGAAGTTTACACAGCTTAAAGTTTAGGCCAGGGTGTACAGAAGGAACAGCTGTTAGAATAGAAGTGGCATCTTGTTCCTTTTCATGCGAGTTGTCAAGCTACCTGTCAGACATATTTTCTAAGTTTATGCTTTCCTTAGCCTCTTCTCCTTTTCCACTGACTTCAGTGAAGTCTTCCAGATTCTGTTAAACACAGTGAAGGATTCAAAGGCAGAGCAGCACTTCCTGTCTATCCTGCAGCACTTACTCTTAGTCCGAAATGACTATGAGGCCAGGTGAGATGGTATACCTTTGGGAAGATTAATCTGAACCTAAATGGAGAGAGCAAAATTCAAGTGAACTGCCCTCTTTCATAGTGGGGTGAAGGTGATAGCCAAGGAAGGCAGCAGTATAAAGTTCTTTCATGTTGGAACATGAGATTCAAGCCATAGACTAGAGATTCAGCAATAGTACTGTCTGTCACAGGCAGGGTCTAGCTTGAATTTTAGATGGAAAATGATTTGCACTGGGAGACAGATGGCAAGAAGTTTTGACACTCTGAAGTAGATGTGCATAGCTGATGCGGAAGAGGGGGATTTCTTAGAATGGCAGCAGTACTCCATTAATATTATGAAAAAGTCTTTTCCAGGACATTTATCCTCAGGTCCTTCTATTGTCAAAGCAATTTACCTTTCTTGATCCTGAATACCAAAATTATATTTTGGTTTTCCATTAATAACCTTGTTTTGTTTCTTCTGTAGACCGCAGTACTATAAGTTGATTGAAGAATGTATTTCTCAGATAGTTCTGCATAAGAACGGGGCTGATCCGGACTTCAAGTGTCGGCACCTCCAGATTGATATTGAGGGACTGATTGGTAAGTGTATTCATCTATTTGGTTCTGTGAAACATTGCTTCCACCTTTCATTTTCCATTTTTCTTTCAGTGAAGATTTCAGAGAAGGTACTTTTTTAGCCCATGGGTATTTCCATTTTCAGTCTTTCTTAGGTGATATAATAATATCTATGCTAGGAATATACAGGCCTTTAGTTTATTTCCAAAAAATTCTAAAAGTTTATCCCTTCTCATACACCTCCCCACCTTTTGAAGGGACTTCAGGTATTGTCTTTAACTCCTGCTGGTCCCAGAGATTCATAAGTACTACTTGTAGGCATTTTCTGTGCCACCCAGCATGGTAGCCATACTGTGTAACAGGCACTCAGAAATTATATGTTGAACTTAGCTGAAAGTTCCATTTCTTTGTCCCATACAGAACATTAAGAAGGATAAGAAAAATAACCAAAGGGCAGTCTTTGCTCCTTTTGTTTATATGGAAGGGCTTAGTGAGAGGGGCAGGGGAGAATTGGGAACTTGACTTCCTGACTCTTTGCCTTCTTTTTAGACCAAATGATTGATAAAACAAAGGTGGAGAAATCAGAAGCCAAAGCTACAGAGCTGGAAAAAAAGGTATGTATGAGAGATCAAAAATAATTGAGCTATATCTTTCTTTCTTTGTTTAAGGGTTTTGATTTTTCCGACATGTGACACAGTTACTCATGATATTTTGGAAGTGTTCAGCACACAATAGCAGTTCCTTGGGGAAACCTTTCTGGTGTAGGTCATTCAGTGGAGAAAGTATGATCATGAGTAGCTGGTCCATTGTGAGTTTGCACAGTTCATGGGCCCCCGAGCAGGAGGAAGACAGGTGGAACTCTCATATAACGTTGTCAGCACTTGGGTTTACTTGATGTCTCAGGCCTCTTAGCCATAGAATAATCGGAACTGGAATATGTCTGAATTCTTTTTCTCTTTGATTAAGGACTCCTATTGTTGATAACTTTTTGATCCTTGAGACTGTTGGGACTGTGCACCTTAGCTGTCCTGGTTAAATGTCCTTAAAATCTTGGTGGTGGTGGCTTTTTAAAAAAATCACTCCCAAGTATTGATAGTCTATGGAAATAATCCCTGGCTTCCCCCTCCTTTAAGCTTGATTTTAAGGTCAAAATCATAGTGGCCTGTTTTCCCAGGCATTCCTTGGGTCAGTGAGCTCAACAGATCAAGGATTAACACAAAACAGTAAATTATGGGGAATAATACTGGACTTTTGTTGAGATGGAGAACCTGATTTCTTTCTTTTCTAGCTGGACTCCGAGTTAACAGCTCGACATGAGCTCCAGGTGGAAATGAAAAAGATGGAAAGTGACTTTGAGCAGAAGCTCCAGGATATTCAGGGAGAAAAGGATGCATTGGATTCTGAAAAGCAAAAAATTGCCACGGAGAAACAGGACCTGGAAGCAGAAGTGTCTCAGCTCACAGGAGAGGTAATTTCCGAACAGGGAAGGCAGAGTAACCTGGGACTGCCAGCAGCAGCTTCAGGGTGAGCCTGTGTTGGAGCAGGACTCTCTCATCTTACAACTAGGAAGAGTTCAGATACTAATAGGTAATCTAGTTAGGTGGTGCATATTCTTTAAATCATGAACTGTTTGGGGGATAAGTAATACGTAAGATAGACAATTTGGAGAATACAGAACAACACAAAGAATAAAATGAGTCACCGAACTACCCAGAGATAAAGATAATATTTCTAGTAATTTAGAAATATTCTAGTAAATTTAGGAGTAAATACTAAATAAACTGTTCTATTTACTAATTTTCTCTTACTTGAGTCATCTCTGGACAGATCTATGCCTACATACTCTGCCTGCAGTTATAAATATTTATATGATCTGTGATACCTGATAACTTGATCACTTTATGTGTTTATATTACTACATTTATAGCACATATGTTAATTATATAACTAGAATATTTGGTTTACTTGATCTTTGCAATTTCTAATCAAAGGGAGAGTTTAACATAAACTTTGAAGTTGCCGTCTTAATGCAAAGCGTACTGAACTAAGAACACGAAAACCTGAATTCTAGTTTTGTCTCTGTTGCTAAGTAGCTCTGTGACTTTAGGTGGAGCCTGTCAACTAACTGTTTTCACTCCCTTCATGTATAAAATGAGAAGTTTGGATCAAGTAATTTCTTAGGTTCTTTCCAGTGGTCCCTGAAGTGGAGTGAGACATATTCCTCTTGGTGGTGTTTCTGCAGGTTGCCAAGCTGTCCAAGGAACTGGAAGATGCCAAGAAAGAAGTGGCTTCTCTCTCTGCTGCAGTTACTGCTGTAGCCCCTCCTAGCAGTGCTGCTGTTCCCCCTGCGCCTCCTTTACCTGCTGACTCTGGGCCTGTTGTACCCCCTGTATCAGTCCCCACACCCCCACTTCCTGAGGCCAGGGCCAGTCCTCCTCCCCCACCTCCTGCTCCTCCTCTACCTGGGTGTGCTTTCCTCTCCCCACCTGGGGGTCCTAGCATCCCCCCTCCTCCCCCTTTGCCTGGAGGTGTTGGCACCCCCCCCCCCTCCTCCTCCTCCTCCCCCTTTGCCTGGAAGTGTTGGCATCCCCCCGCCTCCTCCCCCTTTGCCTGGAGGTGTTGGCATCCCCCCACCACCTCCTCCCCCTTTGCCTGGAGGTGTTGGCATCCCCCCCCCTCCTCCCCCTTTGCCTGGAGGTGTTGGCATCCCCCCCCCTCCTCCCCCTTTGCCTGGAGGTGTTGGCATCCCCCCACCACCACCTCCCCTGCCTGGGGGCCCTGGCATCCCCCCACCCCCTCCTCTCTTGCCTGGAGGACCAGGAGTGCCGCCTCCCCCTCCCCCTTTTCCTGGTGGAATCCCCCCACCCCCTCCATTTCCTGGAGGCCCTGGCATTCCTCCGCCTCTCCCTTTTGGAGTTCCTGCAGCCCCAGTTCTGCCATTTGGATTAACCCCAAAGAAACTTTACAAGCCAGAGGTGCAGCTCCGGAGGCCAAACTGGTCCAAGGTGAGAATTTCTGTCCATCTCTTCATTAGTAGATTAAGAAAAAAACCCTTCAGCTTCCTACTTTGTGTTTTGTGCATGGTTGGACTCCCCTTTCTTATGGTTCACATCTGTATGTCTTCAAGTTCCACTCATGCATATGTTTATTCACCAGATAATAGACATATCCTGCATGCCAGATATCACTTGGGAGAGTTCTTGGAACCTGTACTCTGCTAGAAAACCTAAACTTATCCTACAGTTAATGTTTTTTGCCCTTTTCACTGAGGATATGAGTGCAATGATACCGTACAGTTTGATAATAGTCATTTCACTGATCTGCAAGGTACTGATAATTTTACTGATCCAAAAGTCATATAGATTTATGGATACAGCCCCCTACCACCTCTGCCCACCAGTAAATGAGTTACATAGGATATGATTGCACAGATATGGTATGTGTTTGAAACCCTTATGATTCTACATCAGTCCTTTGCTTTTGGAAGCCAAGTGAAAATAAAGGAACTTAGGGATTTGTTCATAAAATGAACGAATTTGGTACATTTAGCCACATTGATGGGGCAGGTGTAATGTAAAGCAAGGGAAGATGTAAAATAAAGCCATATTGCTTCTAAAAGTAGAGGATTTGGGATTAGAAGGAGGATAAGCAGCATATCTGAGTCTAGTTTCTGAATAAACACCAATAAACACACAAGCTGGAATCATCATCTGGTCCACCACAAAGAGCATAGCTATTCTGTGTCCCAGGTTAGTCTTGCTCTAGTAAGACGTTGACAGTGACCAGCCAGCTGCTGCTTTTGCATCTCAATCAGTTTTCTAGGATGGGAAGTACAGAGCTCAGCTTAGTAATAACTCTTAATACCTACCTGTATCTACAGTTTGTTGCTGAGGACCTTTCCCAAGACTGCTTCTGGACAAAGGTGAAGGAGGACCGATTTGAGAACAGTGAACTTTTCGCCAAACTCACCAGTACCTTTTCTGCCCAGACCAAGAGTGAGTCCTTTCCTCTTTCTGGCAAATGGCCAGATTTAGGACTAGGGGCCAGACTAGGACTTAGAAGGTTCATTAAGGTGGTCTCCCATTTCTTTCCCTTCCCTGGTTGAGGACTGAAGAGAGCTGGGGGTTCCTATTCAGAAGAAAGTAAGTTTGGTTTTGTGTTCTGGGGATGCTGGAATTGGCAAAGAGAACTGTTGCATGTAGGTGTTTTGTCCCCCAGTTTTAGCGCACGTAGGTATTTTATGTCAGTGGAGCATGTAGGGATGTGAGATTAACATCACAGAGCTCAGGCTGGGCCCATCTTGAAAGGTTTCTGGCACTGCCTTTAAGGCGCCATCCTCAAACCTATATACGTAGTTGATCAGAGTTGGGCAGAGTCCTTAGTATTAGTAGGTCAGGTGGCTGAGCAACTGTCTTTGACAATAACAGAGAACCATATGTGATCCCTTTTTTTTTTCCATTTCTTTCCAATATCTGATGCTTTCTCCTTCCTGGCCATTTGCTCCTGCAGCTTCAAAAGGTAAGAGTACCGAAGAGCCATGTAGTTGGGTCTCTTGAATATTAGAGAAAACAGTGAAACAGATGTAAAGGAATTTCTCTTTGAAAACTAAGACTAGAAACTGGGGACTGATTTCTCTTTTGCTAGTTTTTTTTAAGAGTCCAGAAGGACCAGTAACTCTGATGTTAACTGACAAGGATGAAAATTATTTTAAGTCAAAGCTACCATATACTTGTTCTTTCTTTGGAAGGTGAGGGATAGCTTAAATAATAATGCTATTACTTTACATTTGTGTTGTGTTTTACAAATTTGAAAGTTCTTGAACATATTTTACCCTGTTAAGCCTGCAAAGAAACCTTATGAGATAGGCAGGGTGTATGTTATCTCCATTCCATAGTGTTCATAGACTGATTAGTTAAGTAGCTTGCCAAAGTTTGTATGACCAGATCCAGGGATCCTGACTTCTAGTCTGTCTTTTCATATAAATTTTTGCTTTTCATCTTCACCTTCGTATCTTCCCTTTTATTTTAGAAGAGCTGATCTCTTTTGGCCTCTTCTTTCTTCACTTCCTAATTCTTGTGGTCTCACGCTCTTTTGTGATGGGGCATTGTAGTTATTTCCCCAGAGAGATGCAGTATTTGAAAAATATTGTCATTACCTAATGACAGTTAGAACCTAATAATTTTGTATTTCCAACGTCTACCAGCTTTTTGTTTATTTAGAGGTTTATTTTGATCCTAGTGTTAACAACTGAATGCAGCTAAGAGCATTCCCCTTCATCAGTAAATAAGCATTTTTAAAGACAATTACTACCTTTTTCCTTAAGTGATCTGATGAGACTAGACCGCACTTTGTTCTAATAAGAAATCTATTGGAGAGAATACCCTGGTGCCTAGTGATTAGGATTCGGTGCTTTCACTGCAGAGGCCCAGGTTTGGTCCCTGGTTGGGGCATCATCCCACATGCTACATGGCATACCTCTGTTAATTGTTCAGTGGTGTCCAACTCTTTGCTACCCCATGGATTGTAGCCTGCCAGGTTCCTCTGTCCATGGGATTCTCCAGGCAAGAATACTGGAGTGGGTAACCGTTCACTTCTCTGGAGGAAATTTCTGACCCAGAGATTGAACCCAGGTCTCCTTCCTTGCAGGCAGATTCTTTACCGTCTGAGCCACCAGGGAAGCATGCATGGCAGGGCCAAAATAAAAACAAAAACCCAAAACAGCCCATGCTGCTGGCAGCCCTTAGGTATATGTGTGTATCTGGGAGTCAAAGATCACAGTGCTCAGGCCTGCCCTGCTGCCCTAGCATTCAGGGCAAAGTTGCCTTTTCCTCTAAGAGATTCATCACCTTCTGAACTAAAATTCAGCCCAGAAAATTACTTCCACCCTCCTAGTTAAAAACGCTGTGATAAGGACCACTTATACTACTCTAGAATATCAACAGTTAAGACTGGTTGACAATGAAGATCAACATCAAATTTGCTAATTTGTAAGCTCACAGAATCTATCCCTGTGTTGGCTTCTGGTGTCACTTTCTTTCTGGTGGCTGCCCTGAGTGCCACAGCAAATGACGGGGTCCCTTTTCCTCCCTGCTCTGTCACCATCCTTCTTTTATTCTATACATTTGTACTGCTGTTGATTGCAGCAGAGTTCTTCAGTTTAGTGGTTTTCCTTGGCATTACATTCCCACTATGAATTGGTATATGTTTTTTAAATACTAAGCAAGACCTTATCTCATTTTTTTATTATTTTTCAACAGTGTAACCAAACTTTTCAATGTTCTTTAGTCTCAGTTTCTGCCCTGGAAACTACTTTCTAGTCACTGATGAGTCTAACTTCCTGACAGCTTTGGCTTCCCCACCCCCTTAAATTATTCTTAGATATAGCTGTATCTTAATCTGAAAAGAAAAAGTGTGAATTAGTCAATTTAGTGTCCGTTTTTATTTTCATGCAGTAATAATCATCATTAATAGTTTGTTGCTACTTTGATGAAGGACAGTTCTAGCTAGTCTTTAAATATCTGTATAGTTAGGACTTTCAGGTGTTAAATTGTCACCCTGTCTTAATTTCCCAGTCTTTTTTATTAGGAAGCACTAGAGAGGGTAGTCTTGAAAATTATTAAAAACATGAGCAATTTTCTAAACAGCCTAAATTTTAATCACTTTAAGAAATTCCTGGGGGAGATTTTTTTTCCTGCCAAATAAGTACTTATAGTTTACCCAACTCTTAACAGTTATCTGCAACACTCCCATGCAATGAAACTTTCCTACTTGTCATCAACCACACTAGACCTCTATGTTTCCAATTCTCTTCCCACCCAAAACAAACACTTCTTCCTTTAAAAATGATTTCTTCTTTCGATTTTCAGTGTTTTACTGACTTTGATTTTTTTTTTCTTCTACATTTTCTTGCTTTCCTTCCCTTTGACTTATTCTGCAAATCTGTGGTGATTTAAGCAGTATTTGAATGTCAGGGCTGGTTCTAATGTGTGTTTCTTGGGGACAGGATAGTTGCTTTGACATCCAAGTAGCAGGTGGAGGTGCTGTATGTGGACCCAGTGCCTCAGCATGCACTGTGATCCAGGGAGCTCACCTGCTCTGCCTTTCCTGAGCAGTTTTGAGCCTCCCTTTCTTGGTGCTCTGGTTGGTAAACTTAATACAAACTCTTCCCAGGTAGCCCCTTTCTTTCAACCTGGCCCCCCAAAAACATTTTAGTAAAAAAGACTAGGATTCTTAGAGTTTAGGTTTTCATCAGGTAAAGAATTTCAAGCTATAGAAACTTGAGAGGTGAGAACTCAGAGGACCGAGTCCTCAGTGTGAAAGCAAGGTTTCTGGTTCTTTGAACATCTCTAGCATGATATTGCAGAATACCTTCATTCTTAATCCTTTTTTCAAGTAGGTAACCAGTTTCAGTAACCAAGTCTCTCATTCACAGTCTTAATATTGATGCTATAATTAAATGATAAGTACATACTCAGTAGTAGTAGTAGTGTTAGTCACTCAGTTGTGGCTGATTCTTTGTGACCCCATGGACTGTAGCCTGCCAGGTTCCTCTCTGTCCAAGGCATTCTCCTGGCAAGAATGCTGGAGTGGGTAGCCATTCCCTGCTTCAGGGGATCTTCCTGACTCAGGGATCAAATCCCAGTCTCCTGCATCGCAGGCAGATTCTTTATCGTCTGAGTCACCATTACCACTCTGTTTCATCTTCCAGATGAAGAAGTAGAGATATTGGTTAAATAATTTTTTCAAGGCTCTATGGTAAGTGCCAGAGGCAGGATTCAGACTCCAGGCTGTGACTCCGAAGTCCTGCTTTAGCTCTCTCCTTTCCAGATGTGTATGTTCCTGCTCTTAAGAGCTTCTGAAGGCTGAGATCCAGATGAAAGCTTGAAGAAGGGGGGATATGCTGGCTTTTGCTACCACCTCGTTCATCATGGCACCAGTATTCTTGAATTGAAAGTGACTCTTATGAGTACAGAAAAGGAGCAACATTCGATTAGGGAAAGTAAGATATCAGATATTTAGGGTTGAAGAAGAGAAGCCATTTTCTGATTACAGTATATTGAACTCTAGTCAAACTAATCCAGCTGGAGAAGTATAGCATGCGTGTCTAGTACAGTAGATGTCTTGCTTAGTTGATTTCAGCCCAGCAGTTGCCAGTCTTGATGAGGAAGTCATCAAGGTTTTCATAATATTACATTGTTTCCTCTCTCACTTGCTAAACACAACTCTCTGCTGTTTGTTAAGTGTGGCTGTATTCCTCTTACATTTTAGTGATACCTGAAACCTCCCATATAGTGACTGGCTTCTCCAGGAATGACCATTTAAGGCAACATCCACCTTATTCTTGACATCTGCCTCTTGTAGTCAGAGGTCTCCAGCCATTGCTTCATTAAGGTTCAGGAAGATGTGTGCTGTTTACTAAGAGAAGAGCGAAGAGAGAGGAAACTGAAAGTGAAGTCGCTTAGTTGTGTCTGACTCTTTGTGACCCCGTGGACTGTAGCCCACCAGGCTCCTCCATCCATGGGATTCTCCAGGCAAGAATACTGGAGTGGGTTGCCATTTCTTTCTCCAGGGGATCTTCCCAACCTAAGGATCGTACCCAGGTCTCCCACATTGCAGGCAGCGCTTTAACCTCTGAGCCACTGGGGAAGCCCTGAAGAGAGAGGAAGTGGTCCCCAAATTGATACTACAGAATCCTTTATGCATTTTTCTCTTTAGGATTATTCTTTTGTTTCTGATCTCCTGACTTTCTGTAAATCAAGGATTTACTTATTTGATTTATTCCTTGACAGAGAATATTTTGAATTTTGATTTGATAGGCAGTGCTGTAAAACATCTAGTCCTTTTTCACTCTCTCACTTTCCTTAGGGTGATCAGCAAGGAATCTTTTATCATAGTTTCTTTATTGAATCTGCTTCTTGAATTCCTGAGAACATGTTCAGTAGTTAAATTTTATTCTTGTTCATCTTCTCTTTGGGAGCATTTTCATCACCGTGGTAGCCTCAGGTCATTATTTGTTATACAGGTAACTAGTTTTAGTTTTTCATTGTGCTTTTCTTCTAACTCTTACTCTTTCTTGTAGATAATCATGTTTCCATTAAAAAAGTATAGCTTCTTAAAATGTAGGCTGGTAAGTGAAAACTGATGTTCTGAGTACAGTGATGTTTTTCTTTTTAGGTTTATTTCTTTCTTCCAAAAAAACTTCTGGACTTACAAGATCCACAGGCTAATAATCATCCTTAGTAGGTGTGCGGTGGACAATATGTGGCGTCAGCCCTTGCCCTGTTAAAGTGTGAGGTGCATTTCCAGAATAGTGAGCATCAGAGCAGTTCTACAAGTGGTTAGTGGCAGTAATTTTGAAAAAGCTCTTAATTTTGAAATTAAGATCCTGACAAAAAGCTGAGGATTTCATAAATAACAGTATTCTAATTAGGATTTGACTATGTGAGTCCGGATTCCAAGGTTTTTGCTGTAGTCCAAGTCAGAACTATTGATAACAAGTGGTAGGTTTATCTGTCTCCTGCTGGCCCAGAACCCGCTTACTTAAGGCTTCAGGCAGCATCAGGTGCCTGTGTTGGAGAAGCAACCCCATCTTTCCCTAAAGGGACCTCAGGGTCTTTTCCTTGTGATCCTCTTCTGTCCACTAGGTGGCACCCACCCATTTGGATCTTTATCAGAAAACATCCTAGTGACTCTTTATAGCCTCTGGAACTTTAACCTCTAGAAATAAGGTTTTCTAAGAGCTCATCACACTCTACCTTACTCAGTGAGTCTTTCAGCAGAAAGGTGACTTGTTTCATGAGTTCTGTACCCTCTCAGGAGTATAGGATTAGGACCAGAAGTGCTGTTCAAGTGAACATTTGTCTTTTAGTTACTAATTTGTCTTGGATTTTGAGCATGGTCAGACTGTTAGCACAGAGCAGTTGGGAAGTTCTGTAGTATCAGATAATACTCCCTTGTGATTTAAAAACATAAATCTACCTGTATCACCTAGTGTTATAAGGACTCCTGCCTGTGGAATAAGTACCACACCTTCTCTGGGTTGTGATCTTCCATCATCAGTAGTGTAAAAGAACCACAACACATACCCACTGTACTCCAAACCTTGCAGTCACTGTTTGCCTTGAACCCACTGAATCTAATGTTGTGTCATTTATGTTGGTTTATGTCACTCACCACAGAAGTCCCAGTCTCCCAGGTTGTCCTCATCTCCATACTCAAATCCCTATAAGGTTCTGTGTGTCTCCTATTCTGCCGCCTCCTCCCATATCATCTGAGCTCTTGAAACACGTCCACTGTGCCCCCTGGCATTCATGGCCCATTACTAACAGAATCTCCTGTGTCATCACTTTACTCTGTTGCTCTCACAGTAACTTGGCTTTCCCTCTTCCCTCTCATGTGTTGTTTCGTTCCTCTCATACTCCTCACCCCAGTGTATAGGGTCCATGTCCCCTTTGTTCTTCATTGCCGCTTTCAGATCAGTCCATCTTTTTCTTTCCTAAAAACCTGTAATTTTGAATCTCATTACATGGAATCATAATCACCCAGTTTCTCTCTTTGCTGTCATCTACTAACACCCCAAGTTATTCCTCCTCTGCAGTACTCCAGGACTCCTTCTGTCTTAATTCTTAGCGGTTTCTATACAGAAGGGTCACGACCTTAGGGTTTCTATACAGAAGGACCAGACCATGTCTGGCCTCACATTTCCTTGCACTCTTCTTTTCCAGTGATATGTCCTCCACCCCATCTCACCCATCTGAATTACCATCATCACCAGAACTGCAGCCCCTCTGCAATCTCAATTTCAAACTACCCACCTTTTTTTTTTCTTGTGTAAGATACAATTCATGTCCCAAAATATGCATATGTATCCATCACTGTAGTAAAAACTAGATAGAAAGCTAAGTGAAGAGAAATTGAACCATAGGAACAGCATAAAATAAAATGCTAAAGTAGTTTGGTTTTAGAGAACCCAAGATATGGTCCCCAAATTAAAAACAGGGTTCTGTGGACTTAAGTTTAGAAACAGAAAAAGGACGAGAGGGTGTTTTCCTAATAGCACCACCTTCCATCTTTTTACCTCACTGTCTTTGGTACCCTAACCCCAGCAATCTTCCAACCCCCCTAGGAAAGAAAGTGAAGTCACTCAGTTGTGTCTGACTCTTTGCGAACCCATGGACTGTAGCCTACCACGCTCCTCCTTCCATGGGCTTTTCTAGGCAAGAGTACTGGAGTGGGTTGCCATTTCCTTCTCCAGAGGATCTTCCCGACCCAGGGATCAAACCCCAGTCTCCCGCATTGTAGGCAGGTGCTTTACCGTCTGAGCCACCAGGGAAGTCCTGAACCTACTATGAAGCCACTTCATTTATCCTTTTTTCACCATCCCTCACCTCCTAGAAGATTTCACTCTCCTCAGGTAAAATTATCATCAAAATTATAATACTGCTTCCCTCTTTCTCTCTCATTTCATCATGCTTGGTTGACAGGATCACAGTCCTGGTTGATTCCATCTGTCCATCTTGCACCTGTAGCTGTGCAAGCAAACACACTGGAGAAACGGATACAACCTGCTCTGCTTGATACACTTTATTTGCTTGGCTCTCAGGACAGCGCAGTCTCTTTCTCTTGCTTCGCTGGCTGTTCTTTTCTCTGCCTCTCCTCTGCTCAATTTGCAATGTTGCTTGGCCTTGCTAGGCGATCAGATATTAAACATTTCTAGTCCATTCAGTTTCCTACTCTCCTACTTCACTGAAAAAATTGAAACAATCAGAAGAGGAAGTTACACAGACTCCCACCATTCTTTTTACCTACTTTCTGTGTCTTCCTCTGTGACTGTGTTCTGTCTAAAGCCAGTTTCTGGTCTAACATGATATCTTCACTTTAACAAATGTATAGAACACACTGAAAGTATAAATTCTCCTCACCTCTCAGAGTGACCAGGTACCTTTCATATGTATATGTTATTCTAATAAAGGAATAGGCAAAATCTTTTTCTTCTTTAGTTCAGAGAAGAAAATGTGGGAACTTTTCAAATAGAACCTTACTGGAAACTTAAGGGGCAGAGGAATTAAAAGATAACATTATAGAAATGTGAGGGAATATATTTTTAATGAGATGTGTATGATCCCATTTGGTATATACTACTCTGTATTTTGTGTGACATGTTTCAGCATCTCTTGATATCATTAGATAACAGGTCTACCTCATTTTTCTTTTTTTTAAATTGAAGTATAAGTTGTTTACAATGCTGTGTTAGTTTCTGGTCTACAGCAAAGTGATTCAGTTATACATATATATATATATATTTTTTTTTTTCATATTCTACCTCATTATTTCTAATGGATGGTTGAATTCTGTCAGATAAAATAGTACAAGATGATCCTTTATTGAGAATTTCAATTACTAATTTTTATATAACAGGCAATGCTGCCAGAAACATTTTCTATTTATCCCTGCATACTTGTATTTCTGCATAGTAAATGATTAAAAATAAAATTTCTGGACCCAAATTACTAGGTGTAGAATTGTACCACTTTATACTTCCTTCCAAACTGGCTAATTTCTGATAAGGCAAAAGTGTTACCTTGTTATCTGATCACTAATGAGATTGAACCAAAGGTTATCCTTCCTCTCTTGACTCTTTCCTCACCTGTAAAATGAGATAGATAAACCGGTATTTCCGTTCTAAATTTATGGTTCTCATACTGTATTTTTCTTTTTTTATTGAATAAGCTTTCTTTGGTGCTATCTGTCTACATCTCACTCTTTGTTTTGACAGCTGAACAGTTTCTGGTGTTGGTTTGCTTGTTTTGTCCTGAGTTTTATGCTGCTTATTCCATACAGTGGGGCCAGGCGTTAGGAGTTGCCCCTTGCTTACAACAGGTATTTGGGGATAAAGAGCTAAACTGATGTAAAACTTTAAAACTTATGCATGAAGGCTGCTGATACAGATTCCACAGAAGACTTACTCGTGGAGATTTGAGGAAGGATGTCATCAGATAAAGCTAATTAACTTTAATTCCTTCTAAACTAGAGGAATTTGATATGTTTTATCTGCAGTGTGCGCTTCTCCTTTTTCGCCACCAGATGGCACATGGAGCTCTTCTATTTTCGCTGTGTCATTGTTACGTCTGGCAGTGATGCAGACACGTTAGAGAGCGGCAACCTCTGTTGTGTTCAGATACACACTTCCTGGTATGCTGCCCTCTACCGGTCAGGAAATTCACTTGGAGGACTGTAAGTAAAATGAAGACAGGAAGCTGTAGCTTGCCCTTTAAGAAAAGGATCTTGTCGCGTTGCCGCTTATATTCCTATAGGAGCAATGTTATTATTGTTCTCTGGGGACCCAGAGGCTGGAGAATGTTTTTGGTTTTGTTTTCGTTTTAGTCTGATAGCTTCATGAAAACAGCCTTCCTTTCAGAGGACTTAAAAATATATTGATATTTTACCATTTTGGTAGTTCATTATATGTATATATTTGTAATCCCATTATATACACATTCATAATATCATCTTTGTCTCATTTTCTACTGAATAGGTACTTCAAGCACAAGTAGTAATAGAACTACCCCCTGATTATTTACTGATAATTTCCCAGAGATACTGTACTAAATTAATTTCCTTCAGGGAATTCCCCTAGCCTGCCTTGGGTAGAATTTGCTGGTGCAGAAAGGTTTTTATAGTCAACCCTTCTGTCATTTATTAACTTCTGATTATCTTAAAATAATCCCATTTTTAGAGCTTCTCTCTAGCTATTCAGACTTTAGTGTGTGCCTCTGTTACTATTCTAGACACACAGACTGCAACTGTAGCTTTTAAACTCAAGGTCCCATCTCCCCTTACCTACAGATTCCAGATGTGATTTCTGACAAAATGTCCTTTTGTATGGCACTGTCTAAGACTTATGCCATCCTGTATGGGATGAATATTGCTTCAGCTCCTATCATCGTAGTGCAGTTAGTCCCTATCTTTAAATATCTATTTCTCCCAGTAATTCCCAAACTTGAGTGCTCATAAGGATTACATGAGGAGGTAAATACCTGGGCTGTATACCTCCAGAGATTCTGAGTTACAGGGACTGTAGAAGGGTATGTTTTTAACAAGCTCCTCATATAATTGTGTTATAGGTACATTAATATGGCTCGATCCATTTCCTCAGTGTTTATTTCTTTTTCCGTTTTCTGCTCGGTGTCTTCCATTCTCTGCCATAGTCTGAAAGCTGCCTTTTACTTTTTCTGGTAATAACATTTTTGATGTCTCTGTCAGAGTGAATATTGTACAATTATCCTTGTTTTTATGGAGGCATGCAGATCAGTTAGGAAACAATATGACATTTTCTATTAACTGCTACCACACTTGCTTTTACAAACTTCTTTTCTTGCCATCTTCCCAGCCAGATCTCAATAGGCATCTTAGAAGGTAAGGTTCTCAAGAAGTTCTCTGGAGTCAGTGAGGTAGCTGGGAAGTACTGAGAAACTGTCTGGCCTGGATAGGGTGGGTGGAGGGCAGCTGGTGAGAGCCCTCTCAGGCCTGTACAACAGAGATGGAGTTGTGAGGGCCTGGAAGGAGTCCAGATCATGATGGAAGGATATTGCATCTGACTGGAAAGAACTCTAACTCACGTTTGGTTATTCTCTCACCATGGACACCTGGAGTCGGTAGAGATTAGTGATGTGTTTAGTAAGAGGAACGGGGTCTCAGGGAAGTGTCAGAGCAGAGCTGGGCTTTGTGTGGGTTTTGCAGAAGCGGGATTGGTGCTCTTGGGCTCCTTACTGGAGCCTGGCACTGCTGCCTCAAGGGGAAAGCACTGTTCTGAGGATCCCTTATAGTCCTTGGGAATCACTGGGTCTGAACTTGGTTTTCTGCTGGTAGGAGACGAAGTCCCTCCAAACATAAGGACATACTAGTTTTCAGGGAGTACCAAGGGTGTCTTCACTATAGAATGTTTCTTCTGGGGCTTTTATTTCTGCTTCTGTATTACCTCATTTTCTATGCAGACAATACAAGTACTTCAGAAGTCAAGATGATATTTTAAAAAGTCTCATTCCCTTCCTAGTATTCATCCATCCCAACCTTCTCTGTCCCTGGCTGAGTTGCACAGCTTGTGGGATCCTAGTTGTCTGAGCAGGGATTGAAACTGGGCCACGGCAGGGAAAGCACTGAGTCCTAACCCCTGGATGCCAGGGGACTCCCTAGTAGTAGCCGTTTTTATTAGTTTCTTTCAGAGTTTTTGAAAACTGCCTTTGTAGCACATACTAATACATATTTTTATCTTCCCTCCCTTTACCAGAAGTGCTGTCTGTACTCTTCTATACCTTGCTCCTGTATCCTGGAGATTTTTCTTATTAGTACATAAAGTCTTTCTCATTTTAAAAAAATTGTAAATTTAAAACTTTTTAATTGTCACTTTTATAATAAAACACTACAATAAGACCGAAATATGTACAGTAATGAAGTAATCCGTCCGTTTTTGGAAACAGTCCCTGCAGTAACCCATTTGATCTCACTGCATCTTAGTGTGCACATGTGCTATTTTGTTCTCCCTGCTTTTCTTACATAACTTCATGTAACAACTGAACAGTTAGTTACCCACACCAACTCTGAAGACACAACAATTCATATTAGAGCCAATATAGTGTGGGGAAGAGAGACTTGAGAATTTCTGCTAAGGGCCCTCCAGATCTCCAGCTACTTCACTGGAGCAGGAGCAGAGCTTTGTGTCACTACCCATGAAAGGGCATGGCCCTCCTATGTAGTTTTTGTTCTGGAGAAATTTGCTGTAGAACTTAGTATCCTGTAACGGGCCCATTTTATGACTCTGGCCCATCACCTTTGGAGCAACATGGAAGAATGCTTCTGATACAGTGTTATGTGGGAAAAAGCAGGAAACAGTCATATACAACCCTTATTGCAGTTGTGTTTTATGGGGGAAAAAATGCAGAAGTAAAAGTCTGAAAGGAAATATACCAGAATACTGTAATAGATTTTGTTAGGGTGTTGGATTTTTTTCCCTTCAACTTTACCATGGTCATCTTATTTTTATAATAGACAAAAGGGTTAAAAAGGAAATTTGCTAGTGGCCAGGATGTGTGAAAATGAAGTTTCTAGAAGTATTTGGACCTAATAAATGAATCCTTGCAAAGAAATTGGAGTGCTGTTATCCAGTTCTGTGGAGCAGATAACAGCATCTTTTACTTCATTCTCCCTAGTAATCCTAGCCTGCTTCTCTTTGAAAAGTCAGACTAGAACTTTTAAAAGACTGTTTGTTCTTTTGTGTACCCCGCTGGGTAAGGGAACCCCAGAACCCCAGTCATACAACAAAAGGGCATTGGTAGCCCCACATCTGCAAGATAGGATGGTCATTCTTCTCTCCTAATCCCACAGTGATTCCAGCTCTGTTCTAAAAATCGTGATTTTTTTCTCTTGGATCTGTTAGATGAGAAGATTAGACACTCTTCTGTCTGCCTGTCTTTGTGTGTTTAAATTTCTTCTTTGCAAGAAAATCTGCTCAAATCCTTCAAATCCCCCTTTTCCTATTCAGCTTTCTTTCCTCCTGCTCTGCTTGCATTTTTCTTTTCAGCCACGGGGTGTGTGCAGTTGAGCCATTTTGGCTCAGGTTCCATATTGTGAGGTCAGAGACCAGGGATTGGAGGAGACTATCAGGTGACTTTCTGTAACTGATGACGGTCCTGGCCTCATCCCCACCCCTTCTCCCCCCTCTTCCCCACCCCATCCTGGCTTCCACCTTAGAAACAAAGAAAGGAAAAAAACAGCAGTGTGACGAAAACCAGCAGCTGCATCTGCAGATTCAGGCTGGGGGCTGGGTGTTCATTCCATCTGTTCTCTTTGTTATGCTTTTACCCCGTTACTTCCCCTCTCAAAACCCAAAATAAAATGGAGGGTATTTCTAGGATCCTTTGTTACAGAGAATGGCTTAGAAGTCTGCAGTTTACTCTGTATTTAGCTTGAGGGCGGTGGTAAGAGGGGGTGAGGCTGAGCAAAGACTAAAACTGCTCCCAGCACCTAGAAAAAGAAGAAGCTATTTTATCTTCTCATTCCATTTTATCCCAGAATATGTATTTAATGTCAGATACTGTGACAGAGGCTGGTCACCTATTCTTTCTGATTATTGAAACAATGCTGCCAAATAGGTATAATCTTCATTTTCTAACTGATAGGTATGAAAATGTCCTTTGTTTACTGAGAGCTCATAGCAAGTAAATACCAAGCCAGGATTTTACCCCAGGTCTTTTGGGCTCTGAAATTTAGCATTACTGACAAGGGGCACGAAGGCAGGAATGTCAGAAAAAGCTGAGGTACCCTCTGCTGGGTTCCATCCTGGCCCTGTGCCAGTGCTCTTCACCTTTCATCAGTGACCAGCATCCTGATTTCTTTAACAAATGACCCTCAGAGAGAAAAGGAGATGGAAGGGAACATACAGGTTAAAAGAGAATGTAAAACTATGTCAACCCCTTGTTCAGATCTGATTCATTTTTTTAAGAAAGGAGAAGTCTTTATTTCTAGCACCTTAATTTGATGCCTTTTCTCCTGCCCTCTCGCCCTCCTGTTCCCTTGCATAAACCTGTCCTACCCTTTTGCTGACTTGCTTGGAACAGTGCCCGTCCTTCTAGCCCCTACCCACCCACATCTCTGAAGCTGGTCTGGTTGTTAGCACTCCCTTACTGAGTCACTGTCCTGGGTGTGCTGGGAAAGTATCTGTGAGAAGCTGAATGACTGTATTATTGTCTGAATGAGCAGCTTGCTTGTAAAGTGCCCAGATTCTGAACGCTGCTTTTCTGCCACCCTTTCACACTTCTGTGTGCCCCCTTCTTGCTAACTCTCAGCACTGGATTCTTAGTGATATGGAATTCTGTCTGGCCTTGTTCTTGACCTTCAGGTTTATCCATTTCTGCAAGTTTGCTCCATTCTTCTTTATAGCTTGCACATCTGTGAGTGTCCAGTTCTGTGTGATTTAGCAGATGGGTATTTGTTTTGGCTAAGAGGTCAGTGATAGAAATCTGGTTACCTTTGGGCAGGGATAAACAGCTGTTCAACTGGCATGCTGTTTATCTGTCTCCCCACTATCCTCCCCACAGTGGTGTATACCTATGAGTGACTTTGAAGGTGCTCGATTTCCCTCGTATCACAGCAAAGGGGAATATAAAGTAGGAATCCTGCCCGTGGGCAGCTTACGTCAGCACACATTAGGCTTCTCGTGCTCTGCCCTCTTCCCAGAATCAAAGCGTTCTTGTAGAGCTAAAGAGACGGAGTTTGTTGTATGCCAGGTAAACTTGGTGATTCCATAGCTGTGTTATTCCATACCTGTTATCCTCACAGAAAGCCTGTTATTATTTCCTAGAGATCTAACACAGTATTCTAATCTTTCAGATATGCTGAAGAGACCTACGCCTCTTCTATAAAGACCCAGTTATTTTTTAGAGAGAACTGCAGTAGTACTAGAGTCCATTTTTTTTTTTAAACCTTCCTATTATGAGTCTGTGCTCACATGTGTTGTATGTGTTGCTGTTATCTCACTTTATGGACATTGGATGAACTCACATGTTTGTGCTGCCTCATTTAAGTAGTGAAAACCATGGGTGCCTTGGATCCATGGATTTCTCAACATACTTCTGCTTTTTCCATCTTTCTCATGTGCTGTCTTTTAGTCATAAAGTATTCAGTTTACTCAAAGGAGCTGTAGCATAAGATTATGGAGGGTGTTCCCTGTAGAACAGGGACAAATGCCTCAGGCTTCATCCTGGGCAGAGCATGTAGTGAGTGGTCCTGAGTCAGTCAAAGAGAATTAAAGATAGGTGGAGTTGTATTATACATCAGCCTGAATCTTTCATCCCTTCAGGTGTAACTGGCTTTAGAGCCAGTCCTGTGTTCTCAGCAGTATTTCCCCCAAATCCTTTGTCCTACCCCACTTAGTCACTCCCACCTGTGACTCTTAGGAACTTAGTTGCCAGGATGTCAGGCAACTCACCACTCCTCCGTTTCCTGTTTGTGGTCTTCATTGGAGAAGCCCACAGCAGGAATTCCTGGGGAAGTGATGTCTATAGTTGGACTCCGGGTGCCATTAGCTCACCCTGAAGTTGGGGAATACTGCGTGGAGACGGACCTCCCTTCCGTTCTGAGGGCTCTTAGGAACCATTACTAATCATAACCAAATAACAACTGGGACTTGGGCTGCTGACCTGGTGCCTTGACTCTGCTCTGTCTTTAGAAACTGAGAATTATTTTCCCTTTTTTTTTGTTTTGTTTTTTTTTTTGTTTGTTTTTTTTTTTTGCTTTTTTTTTGTTTTTATTTATTTTTTTTTTTTAATTTTCCCTTCTTAACCTCAATTTCTACTCTCCAAAATTTAGAATTCAATATAGATATCAAGATTCATGACAAAATTAGCTTGGACTCTGTAGGATTGATTGTTTTGACATATGCAAAAATAGTGATAAAAGGAAAATAGGGTCCCTGTATTGGACAGCAGGGGGTGCCCTTTCCCTTCGCTTTATTGCCTGGCACTCCCTGCTGCATTCAGCCATTTTAGACAGATTGTTTTTGCTCCCAGCTAACTCCATTTTGTGTTTGTGACGCAGAAAAAAAAAGAATTCTGCAAGGGAGGAGCCTGGCTGGGGGAGGGAGGGAGGGAGGCAGGCTGAGGCAGGGCTTCAGATCTTTACTCAGCACTTGTTCATCAGGGACTTAACCTTGCTGCAGGCTGCCTGCATGCTGAGCAATAGATGCTGCAAGTCCCTGCCAGCCGAGCAAAGAACAGAGTGATGCCTGGCTGCTGGACACCAGCTAGCCATGGCAGGGTGCTGGTTTTGAGATGGCAGGCAGTACATCCCCTCTGCCTTATCAAGAATCTTAAGCCTGGGTTTCAGTGGTTTTACTGCAAAGATGTTTAGGCTGGGTATCCTCAATTAAAGAATCAGCTAAGAAGAAAAGATACCCTTTTCACTCACTTGTCTGAGGAGAATCAGATTCTCGGGTGACTCTAGAGAAACAGTCTGAGTTTAAAAAAACACATTTATTTTTGAAAATGTAACCCCTCTCCCCACACATATATAATACGTATGTACACATGTGTACACACATACATATATGAGGAGAATAGTATGAATACCTGTCTCCATCACCCAGTTTAAAAACTTAACTCATGGTTAGTCTTGTTTCATGTACCTGCTTCATCCTCCTCCTCACCACTCCAGTTATTCTAAAGCATATTCTCATTAGTCATATCATTTAATATCCTTAGTTGAGAATGTGTATCAAAAAATAAGGACTTTTTAAGAAAGAGAATCATTTTACATCTGAAAATTTCTTTAATTAATCAACACATATCCACTCAGTGTTCTTAAAGTAGTGTTTTTTTAAGTTTGTTCACCTGAATTAGAGCCAGACAAAATCTACATTGCAATTGATTGATGTCTCTATAGGTTTCCTCTCTAGCTTGCTTTGTCTCTTTTCTCATCTTGCAGTGTGTGTATAGACTTAATTTCTTAAGGAGTGAGGGAGGATCTCTCAGATTGGGACTGAGGAGATTCAGAGCCAAACGTGTCCTCTTCACACAGCAGAGCCTCCCATCTTTTGGATTTCCCAAGAGGTGCTGGGAGGGGAAGTGAAGGTGCAGTGCCCTGCAGCCTGCGGAGCGAGGGGGCAGAGGCTTTTACTAGGACAATGGCTTGTGACTCCTGACATGATAGTCTGTTACCTACCCAGAGTCTTCAGAAACGTTCACAGGTTGCTCTCAACAGAGAACATGGTCGAAGTGGACCATGCTCTTTCTGGGGAATTAAAGGAGAGGTTTTAAGCTTTGGAACACCAAATTTACCTGCTCTGTAATAGCTGCATCCCTACGGTAAATCCAGGTCACTTTATCTCCCAGACACTTCCTTTTTATTTCATTGCAACCTTTCTCCCTGATTAGATTTAATTAGTTAGGAATGCTGGGAAGGACTGATGCTGAAGCTGAAACTCCAGTACTTTGGCCACCTCATGCGAAGAGTTGACTCATTGGAGAAGACCCTGATGCTGGGAGGGATTGAGGGCAGGAGGAGAAGGGGACGACAGAGGATGAGATGGCTGGATGGCATCACTGACTCGATGGACATGGGTTTGGGTAGACTCCAGGGGTTGCTGATGGACAGGGAGGCCTGGAGTGCTGCGATTCATGGGGTCACAAAGAGTCAGACACGACTGAGTGACTGAACTGAACTGACTTCATAGACTGCTCTACAGAAAGGAAAAAATACTATTGTGTGGGGGATGGGCACATGTGAAAATTTCTTCTACAGTTTCAGGATTATAGCATCCCCATGACCTTGTCAGAGATAACCCCAGCGATGGGCCTAGATGCAGATGATGAGATGAAAGCTCTTGACTCCTGATGCTCTTTTTCCCCTTTTGGAAATGGGTCAGTGACTCTGACTTTCAGCAGCCACAGCAGGCAGTCTGTTCCCTTGCTTTGGGCAAGAGCACAGGTTACAGAAGGGACGTTTCAGGAGCTGACTTCTTGGCAGGGCTGGCAGGGCGCTCATAAAGTCTGGTCCTTGGAGACTATGTTGGCTGAGCGCCTGGTTTGGAAGCTGTAGTACCCATTAGCAAAAGTGCTAAGAATCTTCTAGAGGTCAAG
Organism: Cervus elaphus; assembly: GCF_910594005.1. Lineage (NCBI taxonomy): Eukaryota > Metazoa > Chordata > Mammalia > Artiodactyla > Cervidae > Cervus > Cervus elaphus. The sequence goes on along the minus strand of NC_057823.1, from coordinate 53,956,885 downwards.
GTTGCAGCAGCTCAAAACACAGACCCTGGCACTAACACACTTTCTATCGGAGTCTCCTGAGTGATAAAGGGTGTCTCTTCTGCTTTGTCAGCAGAGAAGCACATCCATTTGCAAATAAGATTCTCCTTTTCTCTCTGCTAAAGTGCTGTCTGTATCCATTTTTGTGTTTGTCCCACATGAATTTTACATAATTCTCTAAATTGAAATTAGCTTTTGATATCATTTTTCGTTTGAGACATGAGGACTTTGTTCTGGGTTTCCCATCCTTGATGTGGCAAAAATAGGGGCTGGAATCATTGAGAAGGTTGTATGATACTGTCATACTTGTATCCTGAATTAATGCATCATTCCCATAACAGTGCTGAGAAGTCAACTAATTGGAGTATTCTACGGGTTTTACATTTTGACTGTATCTTTCCTGTTGGTTGTCAGTGGATCTCTACCTCTCCCAGTCCAGTGTCAAAGCCAAACCCGGGCCAGCTATCCAAGGATGTGAAAATGTTTTAGGTGGTGTCCAGACCCATGCTTATCTAGCGTTTTTCACAGTTCCCTGGTGGATGACAGTTTTAAAAATTTAGACATTTAGATTATCTCAGTACATTAACAAATCAAATCATTTAAATTTGTCTACAGTCATCTTTAGTCTTTGCTTAAACTATATACATATGTTTATATTGTTGTTATCAGAAGTATATGTGTCTATCTTTTTCTCTAGCTTGAAGTGTATAGATCATACATGTATGGGTTAATGAATTTTCACAAAATTAAAAATGAAATTTTAATCTGTGTAATTGACACATGGTCAAGAAACAAAACATTACTAAGACCTGGGACGCTCACCTTACCCATTTCCAGCTACAAATGATACCTTACTCCTCCCTCCTTGACTCAGAGTAACCACCACCCTGACTGCTCACAGCATAGATGCTTTTTAGCTGGCTCTTGCTAGCCACAACCTATTTAGTAATGTTTTTAGTGTTTTCTCATTCTTACAGTACACATTAAGTGCCTTCAGAATTGCTAAGTCATAACACTTTGAAGCACGTATCTAACCAGAGTTCAGTATTTGGTTACATCAAGCCTATTTGATTCTTTTTATTAGGTAATTCTCAAATTCATCTTATCTCTGTCTCCATCCCTACTATAACCTTGGGTCATACTTTATTTCTTACCTGAATATTAAACCCCTCTTTTTAAAAAAAATTTTATCGGTCTCATTGACAATCTTCTGTATTGTATAGTAATACCTATTTAAATACTGTGCTTTTGCCTCTGTTGTTCAGTAAATTGAAAATTTTATCTGTTGCCTCCCTATTAGGAAAATGAGAATTTAATAATTATATTACTACCCTTTCCTCTCCACCAAATTATCTAATTTTTAGATCTTCTTTTCATATTTTAATTTTTTATTATTAAGTATAACAAAAATATAGAAAACTGCATAAAACAGATGTGCAACTTAATGAATTATTATAAGGTCAATACCCTTGAAATGCCACATGTCAGGAGATAGGAACTTTCCAGGAAACTCCTAGGAAAATTCATGTACCTCTTCCCTCTAAAAGAAACCATAATCCCAATAAAATGCATGGTCTCCAACTTTTTTTTTAAGTTTTATCACCCAAGTTTATATTCTAAAATTTAGTTTTACCCATTTTTAAAAAACTATCTTCATCTCTTAAATCTTAATGGGTTTTCTTCTTTCTCTTCTTCCCCCCCTTGAAATACATTCATTGTAAAAAAAAAAAAAACTGTATCATTTGTCCTGTGGTGTTTACCATAATAGCAGCTTTGCGATTATATTCCCATAGTATAGTGTATAGTTTCTGTCCCCTGTATTTGCTGTAAATTGGCAATTGGATCTAGAAGCTTAGTCAGAACCAGACTCCATTTGTTTGTCTTTCACCAAAACTTCTTTGTAATAGATATTAGGTTCCTCTTCAGAAGGCACATAATCTGTGACTCTCCCTTCTGTGATGTTAGTGGCTGCTGATTCTTAGTATATAGATCTGTTTGTTCATTAGGGTTGCAAAATAATGCTGTTCCAAAACAAAAGAAATTCTTCATATAGCCTGTTGGTCCTTTGTCACAAACATCTTCTCTGACTTTGTGGCTTTTCTCTTCTTTTTTTGAACAGTGTCTTAATGAAAGTTCTTTATATGAAGTGCTTAGATTTACCAGTCTTTTCCTTTATGAGTAATGTGTGCTGTGTCTTGTTTAAGAAATCCTTTAGTCATCAAGATAATTAATCCTGTAGTTTTTCCTTTTACATTAAGGTTTTTAATTGATTTGTGTTGATTTATTTCATATGGGTACAATTTTTATATGGACCCTTAGTTTCTGTCCCATTAATTGGGATGTCTGACATGCTCAGTGTGTTATATATCAAGTGCCCTTTACGCCTAGGTCTGTTTTCTGAACTGTGCTCTCCTTCTGGTTGATTGTTTTATCTCTTCCAGTGCCAGTGCCACACAGTCTTGATTATTATGGTTCTATAAAATGTATTGTTAATCTCCTATCTTTGCTGCTTTTCCAAGAATGTACAAGCTCTTCTTTCATAAAAATTTTAGAATCACCTTGTCAACTTAAAAAAAGAAACCTGTTGAGATTTTTATTCTACTGATTATATAAATCAATCTAGGAAGAATTGGCATCTTGTTATCAAGTCTTTTAATCTATGAATCTTAAAGTCTACATTCACTTGTCATTTTAAATGTTTTTCAGTAAAGCTGTATTGTTTCTGTATAGAGGTCTTACACAACTTTTATTAAATTTATTCCTAAGTACTTCATATTTTTATATGGTATTTAAAATTTCTTTATCTGTAGATTCTTTTGGAGCTTCCCTGGTAGCTCAGGTGGTAAAGAATCTGCCTGCAATGCAGGAGACCACAGTTGGATCCCTGGGTTGGGAAGATCCCCTGGAGAAGGAAATGGCTACCTGCTCCAGTATTCTTGCCTGGAGAATTCCATGGACAGAGGAGCCTGGCAGGCTTTATAGTTCATGGGGTCTCAAAGAGTCAGATACAACTGAGTGACTCACAGGCACACATATTCTTTTAGATTTTTTAAATGTTGATTATCATTATCTTTGGGGCTTCCCTGGTCACTCAGTGGTAAAGAATCCACTTGCCAATGCAGGAGATGCAGGTTCAATCCCTGGTTGGGGAGATCCCCTGGAGAAGGAAATGGCAACCCACTCCAGTATTCTTGCCTGGAAAATCCAATGAACAGAGGAGCCTGGGACAGAGGCTACAGTTCATGGCGGGGTCATGAAGAGTCGGACACAATTTAGCAATTAAATAACAACAAAATCATCTTAAAATGAGAGTGTTATTTCTTCCTTTCTAATTAAGATTTTTTTCTTGCCTTACTGCACTGAATCAGACCACACACCAGACACCTCAGTGTTTTTGAATGAAGTGATAGATAACGTTGAATATTCTTGTCTTACTCCTAATCTCAAAGACAAAGTTTTCAACATTTTACCTTTAAGCATGGTTTTTGCTTTCAACTTTCAGTAAATACTCTGTCAAATTGAGGAAATTATCTTGTATTCCTAGTTTGCTGAGTATATTTATCATGAATGGGTGTTGAATTTGATCAAATGCCTTTTTATACTGTTAGGATCATCACGTAATTTTCTCTTTCAGTGTGTAATTGTGGTGAAGCATAATAATTGGTTTCTGTTAGCACTAACCTTGCATTCCTAAAATAAATCCAATTTGGGCGTTATTTATTATCCTTTTTATTTTATATTGCTTAGTTCAGTTTGCTGGTATTTTACAAATTTTGTGCCTAGGTTTATGAGTAAAAGTAACCTATGATTTTTTGTTCTTTCACATTTTGCTATTAAAGATTATGCTAACCTCATAGTGTGAGTTGAGGAATACGTCCTTTTTCTAAACTCTGGAAGAACTTTTACATAATATTAGGGGAATTATTTATTCCTTGACTGTTTGAAATAATCAGCTGGCAAAGTCATCTAGTCTCCTAGGAAATGTTGACTACCAATTTAATATTGTTCATAGTTACAAGGACTGATCAGCTTTTCTCTTGTTGAGTCAGTTTTGGTAAGTTATGTTTTTCTAGAAATTTGTCCATTTCGTCTAAATTCTCACGTACATTTTGTATGAAATTATTCATTATAATATGCAAAGCATATTTAATTCAGTTCTCTTTTATTTCTGTTGTTGTTTTTCCTGATGTTGAGTGCCTAATTGCTGTCTCTCATTTTTAAATACTGATCAGTTTCACTAGAGATTTTTAAAGTTTTCTTAAAAAAAGAACTATTGACTTTGTTAATCTCTGTGATCACTAATTTCTGCTTTTTATTTTCTTTAAAAAGTTTTCTTTAGTGTTTATTTTACTGTTCTAATTTATTGAAGTGGTTGGTTAAATCATTAGTTTTCAGTCTCTTTTTTTCGTATATATTATTGTTGTTCGGTTGCTAAATCATGTCCATCTCTTTGCAACCCCATGGACTGCAGCATGCCAGGCTTCCCTCTCCTTCACTATCTCCCGGAGCTTGCTCAAACTCATGTCTTTTGAGTCAGTGATGGCATCCAACCATCTCATCCTCTGTCATCTGCTTCGCCTCTTGCCCTCAATCTTTCCCAACACCAGGGTCTTTTCCAATTAGTCGGCTCTTCGCATCAGGTGGCCAAAGTATTGGAACTTCAGCTGCAGCACTAGTCCTTCCAATGGAATATTCGCGTTGATTTCCCTTAGGATTAACTGGTTTGATCTCCTTGGTGTCCAAGGGACCCTCAAGAATCTTTTCATCGCCACAGTTCAAAAACATCAGTTCTTTGGTGCTCAGCCTTCTTTATGGTCCAGCTCTCACATCCATACATTACTACTGGAAAAACCATAGCTTTGATTAGGGGGAACAAAAAGGAAAATAATTGCCGAGGTAAGTTCATCCCTTGAGGTAGATTTATTTCTCACAGCATTACCTGTTAGACTGGCTCATATGCCTTGGTTGTCTGATTGTTACTGTTGCAATGTCTGAAGGAGAGGAATTGGAGCTTTTCCACATGCAGAGAGCCTTCCTCCCTTCCCAGTACACTTGATAGCATTGTCCATGGTGGCTAAAGTGCACCACCTCGCTAATATGCGCTGACAGTCAGAACATTTGGTGAGGCCAAATTGGACTTCCCTCATAGCTCAGTTGATAATCCACCTGCAATGCAGGAGACCCCGGTTTGATTCGTGGGTTGGGAAGATCCACTGGAAAAGGGGTAGGCTACCCACTCTAGTATTCTTGGACTTTCTTTGTGGCTCAGCTGCCTGCAATGCAGGAGACCTGGGTTCAATCCCTGGGTTGGGACGATCCACTGCAGAAGGGAAAGGCTACGCACTCCAGTATTCTGGCCTGGAGAGTTCCACGGACTGTATAGTCCATGGGGTGACAAAGAGTTGGACACAACTGAGCAACTTTCACTTTCTTTCAACTGGTCAGTACTCTTGTGATTTAGTCTTAAAAAATTTGTAAATTTTTCCTTTATGACTGGGAATACTGTTAAATATTATAAATGTTCTATATTGACTTGAAATGAATGTATGTAGTCTTCAGTTGCATCAAGTGTTCTTTGTATCTCCATTAGGTCCTGGTTGTTAATTGTGTTGCTTAAATTTTCTGTAGCTTTACTTTTTGTTTGCTTGTTTTATCAATTACTTAGAGAAATGGTTAAAACATCCCACTTTGTGAATGTAACATTGTAATTCTGTCGGGTTTTTCTTTATATTTTTCTTTTACTTTATCAGCATAATTTCCAACTTAAAGAAAAGTTGCTAGAATAAAACATTGCACATTCCTTCTTGCACATTCCTAATATGTTAACATTTTACCACATTTGCCTTATATATGTGTGTGTGTGTGTGTGTGTTGTCATTTTTTCCTGAAGCATACAGATTGGTTGCCTCTTTATCCTTCAGTGTGCATTTCCTAATGGTAGATCCATAAACACATATCAAAATTAGGAAATTAACATTAATGTAATAGTGTTTTTAAATCTGACCTTTAGATTTTGCCAATTGTCACAGTGACGTCCTTTACAGAAAAAATTACTGGATTATGTGTTATATTCAGTTGTCCTTTAGTCTTCTTTTATTGGGAATAATTTCTGTTACGGTCACCTGCAAAGGCATATGGACCCCTACTCATAATTTGGTTTGGATGTTAAGAATGATAAAACTCTCCAAACATATCAAGAGGGTTTGAAAAGGTTTATTAACAGATAATTGAGGTCTCTGAGAAGAGGAGGATAGTCCTCTGAAGCATGTTTGAAATGGCTTGAAAGACTAAGAGAAGGAGACCGGCCTGAGTGTTTATTCTACTTAGGGTAGGGCCAGGCTGAGAGTTCCTGCACAGGGTCCCTGAATAGTCTGAATCTCCGCTGGTACCTGGGCCCTGAGGCTTCCAGTTCTTGTGCCCAGATGTGAGATGCAGGAGGAAGTGGGAGAGGTAAGGCTTAACAGCTGTTAACAGTTAAACCAAAAATGGAGTCAGACTCCTTGTAGTTCTCGGCCTTTACCTTTCATAACCTTGCCCAGTTGGTTTGTAAAATGTCTCTCAGTTTGGAGTTGTCTAATGTATCCTCTTGATTAAATTAAGGCTATCCTTTTTCTGTTGCTTTATATATCTTAATATATAAATATATATTGTTATTAGGTGCTTATAAATTCAAAATTCTTATATTTTCCTGACAAACTAAACCCTTACTATTATAGTATGTCCTTATTTATCTTCTTGATGCTTTATGTTACCTGGAAGACTATATTGTCTAATATTAATGTACCTTCATTATCTATAATATCAGTCTCAAGTGGAGCATAGTCTGTCTACATTTGACATAATTGTTGACATATTTGGATTTAAATCTGTGTGTGTGTGTGTGTGTGTGTGTTAGTCACTCAGTCGTGTCTGACTCTGCAACCCCACGGACTGTAGCCTGCCAGGCTTCTCTGTCCATGGAATTCTCCAGACAAGAATACTGCAGTGGATTGCCATTCCCTTCTCCAGAGGAACTTTCCAACTCAGGGATCGAACCCTGGTCTCCTGCCTCGCAGGCAGATTCTTTACCGTTTGCGCTACAGGGATTTAAATCTACCATCTTATTTTGTGTTTTCTGTTAGTCCCATCTGTTCTATGTAATACGTTGATTTCATTCTGTTGAAATATTTTCTAATTTCTTATTGGACTCCAGTTATTTGGATATGTATAGAATAGCCAAGCAATTGGGAACTTTGTAGTTATCCTTTTACTGATTTCTAACCTAATACTAGTCTGGTCAGAGAACATACTTTGAATAATTTGAAATTTCTGGGTGTGCTGAGCATGTGGTTGTTGTCATTGTTCAGTCGCTCAGTCGTGTCCAGCTCTTTGTGACTCTGTAGACTGCAGCACACCAGGCTTTCCTGTCCTTCCCTATCTCCCAGAGTTTGCTCAAACTCAAATCCATTGAGTCAATGATGTTATCCAACCACCTCACCTCTGTCGCCCCCCTTTTCCTCTTGCCCTCGGTCTCTCCCAGCATCAGGGTCTTTTCCAGTGAGTCAGCTCTTCACATCAGGTAGCCAAAGTATTGGAGCTTCAGCTTCAGCATCAGTCCTTCCAGTGAATATTCAGGGTTGATTTCTTTTAGGATTGACTGATTTGATGTCCTTGCTGTCCAAGGGACTCGAAAGAATCTTCTACAGCACCACAGTTCAAAAGCATCAATTCTTCGGTGCTCAGCCTTCTTTATGATCCAACTCTCACATCCGTACATGACTACTGGAAAAACCATAGCTTTGACTAGGCAGACCTTTGTTGGCAAAATGATGTCTCTGCTTTTTAATATGCTGTCTAGGTTTGTCATAGCTTTTCTTCCAAGGAGCAAGCATCTTTTAATTTAATGGCTGCAGTCACCATCTGCAATGATTTTGCAGCTCACAAAAACAAAGTCTGTCATTGTTTCTGTTTTTCCCCCCATCTGTTTGTCACGATCTAAGTTTTTTTAATGTTGAGTTTTAAGCCAGCTTTTTCACTTACCTCTTTCACCTTCATCAAGAAGCTCTTTAGTTCCTCTTTGTTTTCTTCTGTAAGGGTGGTATCATCTGCATATCTGAGGTTATTGATATTTCTCCCGGGAGTCTTGATTCCAGCTTGAACTTCATCTAGCCCAGATGTAGTCTGTATGTAAGTTAAGCGAGAGGTGACAATATACAGCTTTGATGTACTCCTTTCCCAATTTTGAAGCAGTTCATTGTTCCATATCCAGTTCTAAATGTTGCTTCTTGACCTGAATACAAGTTTCTCAGGAGGCAGGTAAGGTGGTCTGGTATTCCCATCTCTTTAAGAATTTTCCACAGTTTGTTGTGATCCATACAGTCAAAGGCTTTAACATAGTCAATGAAGCAGAAGTACATGTTTTTCTGAAATTCCCTTGCTTTTTTCTGTGATCCCAACAGATGTTGACAGTTTGACCTCTGGTTCCTCTGCCTTTTCTAAACCCAGCTTGTACATCTGTAAGTTCTTAGTTCACATACTGTTAAAGCCTAACTTGAAATAGTTTGAGCATTACATTGCTAGCATGTGAAATGAGCAAGATTGTGTGGTAGTTTGAACATTCTTTGGCATTGCCTTTCTTTGGGATTGGAATGAAAACTGACCTTTTCCAGTCCTATGGCCACTGCTAAGTTTTCTGAATTTGCTGGCATATTGAGTATATTTAACAGCATTTATTTAACAGTAAATTTAACAGCATTATCTTTTAGGATTTGAAATAACTCAACTGGAATTCCATCACCTCCACTAGCTTTGTTCATAGTAATGCTTCCTAAGGCCCACTTGACTTCCCATTCCAGGCTCTAAGTGAATGATCACACCCTTGTGGTTATCCAGGTCATTAAGACCTTTTTGGTTCTTTTGTGTACTCTTGCCACCTCTTCTTAACATCTTCTGCTTCTGTTAGGACCACACCATTTCTGTCCTTTATTGCTCCCATCTTTGCATGAAATGTTCCCTTGGTATCGCTGATTTTCTTGAAGAGATCTCTAGTCTTTCCTGTTCTGTTGTTTTCCTCTTTGCACTGTTCAGATAGGAAGTTCCTATCTCTCCTTGCTGTTCTTTGGAACTCTGCATTCAAATGGGTATATCTTTCCTTTTCTCCTTTGCCTTTTGCTTCTCTTCTTTTCTCAGCTATTTGTAAGGCCTCCTCAGACAACTATTCTGCCATTTTGCATTTCCTTTTCTTGGGGATGGTCTTCATCACTGCCTCCTGTACAGTGTCAGGAACCTCTGTCCATACTTCTTCAGGCACTCTGTCCAGCAGCTCTAATCACTTGAATCTATTTGTCACTTCCACTGTGTAATCATAGGGGATTTTCTTTAGGTCATACCTGAATGGTCTAGTGGTTTTCCCTACTTTCTTCAATTTGAGCCTGAATTTTGCAATAAAGATCCATGATCTGAGCCATAGTCAGCTCCCGATCTTGTTTTTGCTGACTGTATAGAGCTTCTCCATCTTTGGCTGCAAAGAATATAATCAGTCTGATTTTGGTATTGACCATCTGGTGATGTCCATGTGTAGAGTTGCCTCTTGTGTTGTTGGAAGAGAGCATTTGCTATGACCAGTGCATCTCTTGGCAAAACTCTGTTAGCCTTTGCCCTGCTTCATTTTGTACTAGAAGATCAAATTTGCCTGTTAATCCAGGTATCTCTTGACTTCCTACTTTTGCATTCCAGTCCTCTATGATGAAAAGGACATCCTTTTTGGGTGTTAGTTCTAGAAGGTCTTGTAGGTCTTCATAGAACCATTCAACTTCAACTTCTTCAACATTACTGGTCAGGGCATAGACCTGGATTACTGTGATATTGAATGGTTTGCCTTGGAAACAGAGATCCTTCTGTTGTTTTTTGAGATTGAACCCAACTACTGCATTTCGGACTCTTGTTGACTATGAGGACTACTCCATATCTTCTAATGGATTCTTGCCCACAGTAGTAGATATAATGGTCATCTGAATTAAATTCTCCCATTCCAGTCCATTTTAGTTTGCTGATTCCTAAAATGTTGACATTCATTCTTGGCGTCTCCTGTTGACCACTTCCAAAACCTTGATTCATGGACCTAGCATTCATTCCAGGTTCCTATGCAATATTGTTTTTTATAGCATCGGACTTTACTTCCATCTCCAGTCACATCCACAACTAGGCGTTGTTTTTGCTTTGGCTCCGTCTCTTCATTCTTTCTGGAGTTGTTTCTCCAGTAGCAATTGGGCACCATCTTTCAGTGTCATATTTTCTTGAGCAAGATTAGTTGTTTTGTTGTATAGTCATTAGCTCTGGGCTTAAAGAAAATGACCTCTTATGTGACTAAGATGAAGGAATGTGGGAAAAAAATGTTTGTCCTTTTCTCATACTTGAGAGTCCCGAACCCCTTTCTCCTCCTCGAGGGCCTTAGACCCCTTTCTCCTTGAGGGCCCTGCACTCCTTATCAAGCTACCTCAGAATTGGCTCTCAGTTTCATTAAGTTACACAAAACTGTGATCCATGTGATCAGTTTGGTTAGCTTTCTGTGGTTGTGGTTTTCATTCTGTCTGTCCTCAGATGAAGTTAAGAGCTTTGTGTAAGCTTCCTGATGGAAGGAACTGGCTGTGGGGAAAACTGGGGTCTTGCTCTGGTGATCAGGGCCATACTCAGTACACCTTTAATTCAATTTTCTGCTGATGGGTGGGGCTGGGTTCTCTCCCTGTCTGGCCTAAGGCCGAACTGTGGTAGGGGTAATGGCAACCTCCTCCGAAAGGACCTAGGCCTAGGACTGTTGTATTCAGTGTCCCTGACCCCACTGCAGCCCACTGTTGACCCATGCCTCTGTTGGAGACTCCCAAACACTCATAGGCAAGTCTCTTGTGGGGTCCCTGCTCCTTTCTCATGGGTCCTGGTGTGCATCAGGTTTTGTTTGTGCCCTCCAAGAGTCTTGTTTCCCCTGTCCTGTGGAAGTTCTGTAATTAAATCCCACTGACCTTCAAAGTCAGATTCCCTGGGATTTTCAGTCCCTTTCCTGGATCCAGGAAGTCCGGAATCCAGGTTGGAAAGTCTGTTGTGGGGCCTAGAACTTTTGCAGCAGTGCAAGAACTTCTTTGGTATAATTTTCTCCACACCCGACGATTCTGTAGTGGGGCTAATGGGGATCTCCTCCAAAAGGACTTATGCCACAGGCTGCACCTCCCAGGACTGCTGCCAGAGCCCCTGTCCCCACGGCAGGCTACTGCTGACCCATGCCTCCACAGGAGACTCATACACTTAAGGCAGGTCTGGCTCAGTCTCTTGTGGGGATCACTGCTCCTTTCCCTGGGTCCTGGTGCACACAAGTTTTTGTTTGTGCCCTCTAAGTGTCTCTCGTGGGTATGAGGCTTGATTTTAAACATGGTTGTGCCCCCTCCCACACTCTTGTTGTGGCTTCTCCTTTGTCCTTGGGTATGGGGTATCTCTTTTTGGTGGGTTCCAACATTCTCCTGTCGATGGTTGTTCAGCAGCATGTGGTAAGTGTTGGTAATGTTGGTAAATGTTCTATATGCATATGAAAAAAAGGTGTAATTTGTCATTGTTGGGCGCATTGTTCTAATATATCAACTAACTCAAGTTTGTTAGATGTGTTCAGATTTTCTATATCCCTTCCAAGTTTTTGTCTGCTTGTTTCATTAGTTACTATACAAAGGGTATTAATTCTTCTACTGCAGTTATGAATTTACCCTTTCCTTCTTTTAGTTCAATTTTTACTTCATATATTTTGAAACTAAATTATTAGATGTATTTAGATTTAGAACTATTATATTTTCCTTGTGGATTGACCCTTTATCACTATGAAATGTGCAGCATTCAAGGCAGTAGAATTATTAGAGACAAAATTTTCATCAGATGCTAGGTACATCAGCTTTCTTTTAATTAGTATATTTTCTTCCACTGTTTTGAAAACAGTGTCTTTATTTAAAGTATGTCCCTTGACAGTACATATTTGGTGTGTATGTTTTGTAAATCCAGTCTGATTATATTAGTCTTTTCATTGCAAAGTATTTAATTCACTTGAATTGATACATACCAAATTGCTATTTGTTTCTGTTTGATTTTTTCCAGTTTGCCTCCTTTTTTTCTGTTCTTATTGATTCATTTCAAACTTTATTATTTCACATTTCCCTTATTCTACAACCTAATATAAATTAGAACTTTTAACACCTTCCAAGTAATGTTGGAACTTTATAATATTTTAACTTTAAACACACATCTTTTGAATTATGCATGTCTTGCATTTTAATTCTTTTAAAAATATTTTAAACATTATTTTTTAAACCCTACAAACATTTACTATTATTTTATCATATCAATATTCACTTAAAAACTCCTTTATAGTGTTTTCCCTTCCTACCTACATTTCTGTATTTCCTTTTGGGATACTTTTTTTTTTCTGCTTGAATGAATGCATGCCCCTTTTATTATTTATTTTAGTCTAGTGGTGACGAAGTCTCTGTTTTTATCTGGATATATCTTTATTTCACTTCTATGTTTGAAGGTTATTTTTTGTTTTTCCTTAAAAAAATGCACACACACAAAACAACCCTCCTCTGTCAGTGTTTTTTTAATTCATTTGAAGATAACATGTTCTACCTCCTGCTACTTTGGGAGAATTTTTTTTTTTTATTCTGGCTTTTAGAAGTTTTACTGTGATGTGCCATCATGTGGTTTTCTTTGTATTTATACTTAGGATTCTCCAAGCTTTTAGTTCTGTGTATTGCAGTCTTTCATCACTTTTAGAAAATTAGCAACAATTTTCTCTTCAAATATTGCTTCTGTCTACTTGTTCTTGTCCTTTAATTATTGGCATTTTACTTTGCTTTCAGATTTGGTGCCAATAATATCATATTTAACATTCCATTTTATGTGTGTATGTGTCATGGGGCTTGTTTCTTTTGGTTTTGTTATTTTTAATATTTTACTTTCTTTGCATACCTATCTAAGGCATCTGTTTAAGACTGAAATTGTGGGGCTCTTCCTGTGCTCCAAGTCACGTTTCTCCCCTTTCTCTAGCCTCTAGCGTTTTTAAAAAAACTTTTTATTTTATATTGGAGTATAACTGATTAACAATGTTGTTATAGTTTCAGGTAGACAGCAAGGAGACTCAGCCATACATATACATGTATCCATTCTCCCCCAAACTCCCTCTTCAGCCTCCAGCTTTATTCAGGTGTATTTAACATACAAAAAATTGCACTTAATGTATACATTTTGATGAGTTTGGACATATGCATATACCTGTGATATCATCACTACAATCAAGGTAATAAACATATCCATCACCTCCAAAAGATTTCTATGTCCCTTTATTTTCATTTTCTCATAAGAACACTGAACAGGAAATCTGTCCTCTTAACAAAATTTTAGATCGAACTCAGTTTCTTACGTCTCCTGCATTGACAGGCAGATTCTTTACCACTAGCACCACATGGGAAGCCCAACTTGTATAGCACCGTATTATTAATTGCTCCGTCTAGTCCTTTTTTCTCTTCCTGGGCCTCCAGTTACACATATGTTGGACATCTTCACATGTCCCTTACACTCTTTTTGTTACTTTTCATCTTTTGGCTCTAGTTCCTATATTGATCTGTCTTAAAATTCATCAACTTCTTCTACTGTGTCTCTAGTTAAACCTGTCTAATGGCAACCCACTCCAGTGCTATTGCCTGGAAAATTCCCTGGACAGAGGAGCCTGGTAAGCTACAGTCCATGGGGTTGCAAAGAGTCAGACACTACTGAGCGACTTCACTTTCTTTTCTTTCTTTCTTTACTGAGCTCCTAATTTTATTTAGTTCTAGAATGTCCATTCATTTATATTTTTAGTAAATTTTAGTTCTCTGACAAACTTCTTCATCTTCATCTATTTTTATTTTTTTCCTCTGTATCCTTGAACATGTTAGCTGTTGTTGTGTCTGACTCTTTGCGACTGCATGGACTACAGCCCGCTAGGCTTCTCTGTCTATGGAATTCTCCAGGCAGGAACACTGGAGTGGGTAGCCATTCCCTTCACCAGGGAGTCTTCCTGATCCAGGGGTTGAACCAGGTTTTCCTGCATTGCAGGCAGATTCTTTACTGCCTGAACCACCAGGGAAGCCCTAAAAGGCTGGCTTGTCACATCTCATTGGCTAGCTCCAATGTCTGGATCATACATAAATCTGTTCCTATTGTGTTTTCCTCTCTAGACAAATAAGTGTGTGGGCAGATCACCTTGAACCAGTCAGGAAGTGAGCTATGCCAAGTCTTGGTTGTGGTTTTGGAAAGGCTAGATCTGCCTCTGGTTCACCCTGTTCCTAGAGTGTAGGTTTTCTAGGACTCCCAACTGCAAACCTGTTGTGTTCACTTTTATCTCTGAGGATGTAATCTTTTGGGTTCCCAGCAAAAGAGGAGTCTTGTATGAGATTCCCCACATTAGGCAGGAACTGGATCTTTTTTTTTTTAATTTTTTTTTTATTGAAGGATAATTGCTTTACAGAATTTTGTTGTTTTCTGGCAAACCTCAACATGAATCAGCCATAGGTATACATATATCCCCTCCCTTTTGAGCCTCCCTCCCATCTTCCTCCCCATCCCACCCCCTAGGTTGATACAAATAGGTAGCCAGCAGGAATTTGCTCTATGGCTCAGGAACTGGATCTTGACCCCTGTGCACCCCCGCTGCGCAGAGCCCAGAATAACAAGAACAGTGCTCCACTGTCCTGCTTGCTTCTCTGGAGCAGTTCATCACCATCTTCATAGCTCTTCTGTGCTTCAAGGTGATTTTTAAATACCATACCAGCATTTTTAGATATTTTTCCCATGGAAGATTTGACCTCTAATACTGGAAATGGAAATTTTCATTTCTTTTCATATTTTTTCTGATGATTTTTTTTACTACCTTGAAAAACAAAAATTTTATATACTCAAATCAGTCTGTCTTTTCCTTAATACCATCTTGATTTTGTGTTATTCTTAAGGAAGTTTTCTTTTATTCAGAATTATAATGCATTTTTTTTAATGAATTTTACTTATTTATTTTTATTTTTGGCTGTGCTGGATTTTTGTTGCTGCTTGGGCTTTTTCTGGTTGCAGAGTGGAGGCTTCTCTCTAATTATGGTGTGAGGACTTCTCACTGTGGTGGCTTCTCTTAAGAGTTGAGGAGCATGGGCTCTAGAACCCGTGGGCTTTAGTAGTTGCAGCACATGGGCCCAACAGCTGCAATTCCCAGGCTCTAGAGCACAGGCTCAGTAGTTATGGCACACAGGCTCAGTTGCTCTGAGGCATGTGGGATCTTCCCAAATCAGGGATCGAACCTATGTCTTCTGCATCGGCAGATAAATTCTTTACCGCTGACCCACCAGGGAAGCCCCGGTATTTCTGTTTTTAACATTTAGCTGTTTAATGTATTTGCAGTTTGTTTTTGTGAATAGTATAAAGTTAAGATCTTAGCTATTTTCCTTTAAAATGGAGAACCAGTTGTTCCAACACTATTGATGAGATCAGTAGTTAGAAAACTATGGCCAACCCATTTTTGTTAAGAAAGTTTTATTGGAACACGGCCATGCCCACTTGATTACATATTGTCTCTGACTTCTTTAATATTACACCGGTAGAGCTGAGTAACTGCAACAGAAATTGCAATTAGAACATTGATATTCCTAATGAGTTAATAATGTTGAGCACCTTCTCTGAGCTTACTTACTATCTGTGTATCCTCTCTGGTGATGTGTCCCATAGAGCCATATATTTATTTTCTAGTAACTTAAGAAAAAGTTTACTCCTGTATTAGACTATACTTTTTTTTTTTAAATCAATGACATGTGCTCAGCAGCTTGTCCTGAGGGCACTAGATGTACACTCTGTCTATCTATATACAGTGTGTGTGTGTGTCTGTGTATGCATGCTAAGTTGCTTTAGCCATGTCTAACTCTTTGCAACCCCGTGGACTGTAGCCTGTCAGGTTCCTCTGTCCATGGAATTCCCCAGGCAAGAATACCAGAGTGGGTTGTCATGCCCTCCTCCCAGGGATCAAACCCAAGTCTCTTGTATCTCCTGCATTGGCAGGCAGGTTCTTTACCACTAAAGCCACTTGGGAAGTCCTAGACTATACTTTTTTAATTGATCTCAGTTTTTACTTTAGCATATAATATGTTTCATTATCTTTTTCTAGAATCTTGTCTATTTATTATTATTTCTTATTAAGAACTTCATTTGTTCCTTTTATCACTCCTAGAGTTACTGTAGCTTTACACTACTGCATTTTATTGGCTTTGAAGATGCAATGTGTTTAATTAGGTTTGTTGAGGTATTATTTGCATATAATAAGATTTACCCTTTTTATGTGTACAGTTCTGTGAGTTTTGACAAATGTATACAGGCATGTAAAGATAGAGAACAGCTTCATTACTCTTAAAGTTTCTTCCCATTTGTTCATCCCCTTCTCACCACTAAGCCCTGGCAGGGGCTGATGTGTTTTCTTTTCCCTACAGTTTTTTCTTTTTCTGAATGTCATATATATGAAATCATACACTAAGGAGTTTTTGAAGTCTGAATTCTTTCACCTAGCATCATGTATTTGAGATTTGTCTGTGTTGTTTGCATGCGTGATCATTCCTTTTTATTGCTGAGTAGTGTTTCTTTATGTTCATTCACTGGTGAGGGACATCTGGGTTGAATCCAGTTTTTGGCAATTATGAATAAAGCCAATAGAAGTATTTACATACAAGATACTGTCTGAATATACATGTTTTTATTTTTTTGGGCAAATGCCTAGGAATGGAATTGTTGGGTCATACATTACAATGAATGTATGTTTAACTGTATAAGAAACTGCAAGACTGTTTTCAGTTTACCTTCCAAAGTGGTTATACCATTTTTTTCATTTCCACGATCAATTATGAAAGTTGCAGGTGCTTTGTATCCTTGCCAGCACTTACTATTTATCAGTTTGTTTTGTTTTTCCATTTTAGTGATTCTAGTAGCTTGAGCGTTATAGTTTTAATCCCTAGTTAATTTAATTCTTAGTTCATATTCCTAATGAGTTAATGATGTTGAGCGCCTTCTCTGAGCTTACTTACCATTTCATCTGTGTATCCTCTCTGCTGATGTGTCCAGTGTCTTTTGCCTATTTTTAAAAATTGGGGTGTTTATTTTCTTATGGTTGACTTATGAGACTTTTTTTAATATGTTCTGAATGCTTGTCCTTTATCAAAAATGTGTTTTGCAGGGACTTCCCTGGCAGTCCAGTGGTTAAGACTCCATGCTTCCAATGCAAGGGACATAAGTTCAATCCCTAGTCAAGGAGCTAAGTTCCCGCATGCAGTGCAGGCCATTTTCTCTCAGTGTGTCTGTCACATGTCTTTATTTCTTACCAGTGTCTTTCAAAGAATAAAAGTTTTCAATTTTGATAGTCCATTTTATCCGTTTTTAGTTTATGTTTTATATAATTTTCTACTGCTGTGTAACAAGTTACCACAAACTTAATGGTTTTAAACAACATAGATTTATTATATCACAGTTTGCATGGGTGTGGAATCCAAGTTAGCTAAATTCTCTGCTCACGGTCACACCAAACTGAAGTCAGTGTTCTGACTGGGCTGATTGCGTTCTGGAGCTCAGTGTCCTCTGCCACACTCACATGGTATTTGACTGAATCCGGTTCCTTATAATTGTAGGACACAGGTTCCTCTCCTCTGGCTGGCCATCAGCCATTGACTCTTCTCAGCTCGTAGAGGCTGCCCACCGTTTCCTGTCATGTGGCCTTCTCCAGAGCATGGCAGTAACTTCTTTAAGGATGACAGAGAGCATCTGCTTCAGTTTCAGATCTCTCTGACTTCTCTTGTCTCTGAGCTCTAAACTTCTGTTTTAAAGGGCTGCCCAGAATAGATCAAGCCACTCACATTCAAGGGAGTTTCACAGGGTATATGCGTTAGAAGGGAACTCCTACTTTCTTAGAGCTCCAAGAAAATCCCAGGAGGCCACATTAGGTTTTTTCCTACCATGTGATTTGTACTTTTTGTTTCTGAGAGATCTTTGCCCCTTCCAAAGTGGTGAAAACTTTTCCAATTTCTTTTTTGTTTTTCCCCTTTTTTGCTATGCCACAAGACTTGCTGGAGCTTAGTTCCTCAGCCAGGGATTGAACCCAGGCCATGGCAGTGAAAGCATTGAGTCCTAACCCCTGAACTTCCAGGAAACTCCCTATTATTTCTTTTAGAAGGTTAATAATTTCAGAATTTCTATCTAGACCTGTGGTTCATTGTATGTATGTATATATTGTATTAAGTATGTATGTATATATTGTATACATCCTTTGTGTACAATTCCATGATCTTTTTGTATATCACACAGTGGTGCAGCCACTGCATTAATTCTAGAACATTCTCAACACATTAAAAAAGAAACCCTCAATTCATTAGCAGTCAGTCTCCACTTCCTTTTCCCCCAGCTTGGCAACCACTAATCTACTTTCTTTCTCAATTTGCCTATCCTAGATGTTTTGTATCAGTGTAATCACACAATATTTGCACTTTTGTGTCTGCCTTTTTCAGTAACCATTTGCAAGGTTTGCAAGGTTCACCATGTTGCAGCGTGTATTAGCACTTCATTCCTTTTTATGGCTGAATAATACTCCATTATATGACTATACCACATTTTGTCTTTCCATTTGTCAGTTGACAGACAAGTTGTTTCTATGTTTTGGCTGTTACAAATAATGCTGCTATGAATATTTTCTTTCTTTTTTAACCCAGCTGTTTCAGAGATAAAGTACCAACATCATGGCCCTTTACCCCTAAATTCTTCAGCGTGTTTCTCCCAAATACAAGGGCATTCTTTTCCATAACCACAATGAAATTATCAGATTTAGGAAATTTATCATTGATATAACACTGTTATCTAATATATAATCCATATTCAAACTTTACTGATTTAATTAGTGGTTTTAAACATCTTAAACAGTGTTTAAAAATCACAAATTTTTTTATTAAGGTGAAATTCATTTAACATAAAATTAACTATTTAAAGTGGATAGTTTGGTGGCATTGAAATGATGTAGGAAGTATTTCCTCTTTTTTATTTTCTGAAGGAGATTGGCATTAATTTTTCTTTAAATGTTTGGTAAAATTCTCTAGTGAAGCCTTGCGGCCAGGAGATTTTCTGTTCAGGAAACTTTTAGTCATGAATTCAGTTTTTTAAATGATTTTAGTAGGACTCAAGTTACCTGTTTCATCCTGGTTGACTTTTTGGTAGTTTGTGGGTTTTGAAGAATTGGTCCATTTTTTGGTAGATTGTTCAGTTTATAAGTACTAAGTTATTTATAGTATTCCCTTATTATCCTCTTAATGGCTGCAGGATCTAAAGTCATATTGCTTCATTCCTGATATTGGAGAGAGAGGTCTTCTCTTTACCTTCGTCAGCCTTTCTAGAGGTTTATATTGATTTATTTTTTAAACCAACCTTTTGTGTCATTGACTTTTTTTTGTTGTTTTTATTGTTAATTGACTTCTGTTCTTTTATATTTCCTTCCTTCTGCCTGCTATGGGTTGTTTTGTTTTTGTTTCTTCTTCTTCTTTTCTAGTTTCTTTTTTATTTTTTTATTGAAGGATAATTGCTTTACAGAATTTCATTGTTTTCTGTCAAACCTCAACATGAATCAGCCATAGGTGTACATATATCCCCTCCCTTTTGAACCTCCCTCCCATCTCCCTCCCCATCCCACCCCTCTAGGTTGATACAGAGCCGGTTTGAGTTTCCTGAGCCACACAGCAAATTCCTGTTGGCTATCTGTTTTACATACGGTAATGTGAGTTTCCATGTTACTCTTCCCATACATCTCACCCTCTGCTCCCCATCTCCCTGTCCATAAGTCTGTTCTCTCTGTCTGTTTCTCCATTGCTGCCCTGTAAAGAAATTCTTCAGAACCATTTTTCTAGATTCTGTATATGTGCATTTTTCTTAAAGTAGGAAATTACTGATTTGAGTTCTTTCTTTTCTAATGTAAATTTCAGTTCAGTTCAGTGGCTCAGTTGTGTCCAACTACTCTTTGAGACTCCGTGGACTGCAGCACGCCAGGCTTCCCTGTCCATCACCAATTCCCGGAGCCTATTCAAACTCATGTTCATTGAGTTGGTGATGCCATCCAGCCATCTCATACTCTATTGTCCCCTTCTCCTCCCACCTTCAATCTTTCCCAGCATCAGGGTCTTTTCCAGTGAGTTAGTTCTTCGCATCAGGTGGCCAAAGTATTGGAGTTTCAGCTTCAGCATCAGTCTTTCCAGTGAATATTCAGGACTGATTTCCTTTAGGATTGATTAGTTTGACCTCCTTGCAGTCCAAGGGACTCTCAAGAGTCTTCTCCAACACCACAGTTCAAAAGCATCAATTCTTCGGTGCTCAACTTTCTTTATAGAAAGCTCTCACATCCATACATGACTAGTGGAAAAATCATAGCTTTGACTAGACAGACTTTAGTTGGTAAAGTAATGTCTCTGCTTTTTATTATGCTGTCTAAGTTGGTCATAGCTTTTCTTGCAAGGAGAAAGCATCTTTGAATTTCATGGCTGCAGTCATCATCTGCAGTGATTTTGGAACCCAAAAAAATAAAAGTCTGTCACTGTTTCCATTGTTTCCCCATCTATTTGCCATGAAGTGATGGGACTGGGTGCCATGATCTTTGTTTTCTGAATGTTGAGTTTTAAGCCAACTTTTTCACTCTCTTCTTTCACTTTCTTCAAGAGGCTCTTTAGTAGTTCTTTGCTTTTCTCTCATAAGGGTAGTGTTATCTGCATATCTGAGGTTATTGATATTTTTCCCATCAATCTTGATTCCAGCTTGTGCTTCATCCAGCCTGGCAATTTGCATGATGTACTCTGCATATAAGTTAAATAAGCAGGGTGACAATATACAGCCTTGATGTACTCCTTTTCTGAATTGGAGCCAGTCTGTTGTTCCATGTCCAGTTCTAACTGTTGCTTCTTGACCTGCATACAGATTACTCAGGAGGCAGGTCAGGTGGTCTGGTATACCCATCTCTTTAAGAATTTTCCAGTTTGTTGTGATCCACACAGTCAAAGGCTTTGGTGTAGTCAATAAAGCAAAAGTAGATGGTTTTCTGGCATTCTCTTGCTTTTTCTATGATCCAGTGGATGTTGGCAATTTGATCTCTGGTTCCTCTTCCTTTTTTAAATCCAGCTTGAACATCTGTAAGTTCACAGTTCATGTACTATTGAAGCCTGGCTTGGAGAATTTTGAGCATTACTTTGCTAGTGTGTGAGACAAGTGCAGTTGTGCAGTAGTTTGAACATTCTTTGGCATTGCCTTTCTTTGGAATTGGAATGAAAACTGACCTTTTCCAATCCTGTGGCCACTGCCGAGTTTTCCAGATTTGCTGGCATATGGAGTGCAGCACTTTCACAGCATCATCTTTTAGGATTTGAAATAGCTCAACTGGAATTCCATCACCTCCACTAGGTTTGTTTGTAGTGATGTTTCCTAAGGCCCACTTGACTTCGCATTCCAGGATGTCTGGCTCTAGGTAAGTGATCACACCATCATGGTTATCTGGGTCATGAAGATCTTTTTTGTATAGTTCTTCTGTGTATTCTTGCCACCTCTTCTTAATATCTTTTGCTTCTGTTAGGTCCATACAATTTCTGTCCTTTATTGTACCCACCTTTGCATGAAATGTTTCCTTGGTATCTCTCATTTTCTTGAAGAGATCTCTAGAATTTCCCATTCTGTTGTTTTCCTCTATTTCTTTCACTGATCACTGAGGAAGGCTTTCTTATCTCTCCTTGCTATTCTTTGGAACTCTGCATTCAAATGGGTAAATCTTTCCTTTTCACCTTTGCCTTTCACTTCTCTCCTTTTCTCAGCTATTTGTAAGGCCTCCTCAGACAACCATGTAATGTACACTTAGCACTGTCAGTTTCCCTCCCAGCATTGCTTCAGCTATACCCCATACATTTTGATATGTCAGACTTTCATTTTCGTTCATTTCTAATGTATTTTTAAATTTTACCTTAAGACTTCTCTTTGGACCCACAAATTATTTAGAAGTGGTTCTTTAGTTTCCAAGTGTTTGGATATTTTCTGTATCTTTCTGTTATTTATATTAACAGTTTGATACCTTTATGGTCAGAGAACATGATCTGATTTTGATCCTTTAAATTTGTTGAGGTTTATTTTATGGCCTGAGTAGACATTTTTCTTGGTAGATATTCAGTGAGCATCTTAAAAGAATTTATTCTGCTATTGTTGGGTGAAGTGTTCTACATATGAATATATCAAGTAGACCCTGTTGATTGATTTTACTGTTCACTTCTGTATCTTTGATGATTTTTTGTATAGAGTTCCAGCCATTACTGAGATATAGGTTATTAATATCTTGAAGTATTATCATGGCTTGGCTATGCTGGTTTTCTCATTTCATCTCTTAGCAGTCTTTGTTTCTTACATTTAAGGCTCTGTTGTTTGGTACATTACACATTTAAAGTTGTTATGTCTTCCTGGTGGTGGTGGTGATGGTTGTTCTGTTGCCAAGTCGTGTCCTGCTCTTTGCCACCCCATAGACTACAGCATGCCAGGCCTCCCTGTCCCTCACCATCTCCTGGAGTTTGCCCACATTCCTGTCCATTGAATCAGTGATGCCATCCAACCATCATCCTCTGTCGCCCTCTTTTTTTTGCATTCCATGTTTCCCAGCATCAGGGTCTTTTCCAGTGAGTTGGCTGTTCGCATTAGGTAGCCAAAGTGTTAGAACTTCAGCTTCAGCATCAGTCCTTCCAATGAGTATTAAGGGTTGATTTCCTTTAGGATTGGCTGGTTTGATCTCCTTGTTATCCAAGGGACTCTCAAGAGTCTTCTCTAGCACCACACTTAGCATCAATGCTTTGGCGCTCTGCCTTCTTTATGGTCCCACTCTCACATCTGTACATGACTGCTGGAAAGACCATAGCCTTGACTATACAGACCTCTGTCGGCAAAGTGATGTCTTTGCTTTTTAAGACACTATCTATGTTTGTCATAGATTTCCTGCCAAGGAGCAATCACCTAATTTCATGGCTGCAGTCACAATCTGCAGTGATTTTAGAGCACAGGAAGAAGAAATATGTCACTGCTTCCACCTTTTCCCCTTCTATTTGCCATGAAGTGATGGGACCAGATGTCATGATCTTAGTTTTTTTAATACTGAGTTTTAGGTTGGCTTTTTCACTCTCTCCATTCACCCTCATCAAAAGGTTCTTTAGTTCCTCTTCGCTTTCTGTCATCAAAATGGTATCATCTGCATGTCAAAGGTTGTTGGTATTTCTCCCAGAATCTTGATTCCAGCTTGACACTCATCTAGCCTGGCATGTTGCATGATGTGCTCTGCATATAAATTAAGTAAACAGGGTGACAATGAAGACCCTTAAAAAAATAAATAAACACCCTGTCATACTCCTTTTTCAATTTTGAACCAGTCAGTTGTTCCATATAAGGTTCTAACTGTTGCTTCTTGGCCCGCATACAGGTTTCTCAGGAGACAGGTAAGATGGTCTGGTATTCCCATCTCTTTCAGAGTTGTTCACAGTTTGTTATGATCCACACTGTTGTTTTTAGTCAACAAAACACAGAGGTAGAGTAGATGTTTTTCTGAAATTCCCTTGCTTTCTCTGTGATCCAGCTAATGTTGGCAGTTTGATCTCTGGTTGCTCTACCTTTTCTAAACCCAGCTTGAACATCTGGAAGTTCTTGGTTCAGGTACTGTTGAAGCCTAGTGAGGAGAGTTTTGAGCGTAACCTTACTAGCATGTGAGATGAGTGCAATTGTCCGGTAGTTTGAACATTGTTTGGTACTGCCCTTCTTGGGAATTGAGATGAAGCTTGACCTTTCCCTGTCATGTGACCACTGTTCGGTTTTCCAAATTTGCTGACATATAGAGTGCAGCCCTTTAATAGCATCATCTTTTAGGATTTTAAATTTCAACTTTGCTGGAATTCCATCATCTCCACTAGCTTTATTGTTCTAAGGCCCACTTGACTTCACACTCCAGAATGTCTGGCTCTGGGTGAGTGACTACACACTCATGGTTATCCGGGTCATTAAGATCTTTTTTGTACAGTTCTTCTGTGTACTCTTGCCATCTCTTCTTGATCTAGTCTGCTTCTATTAGCTCTTTATCATTTCTGTCCTTTATTGTGTCAGTCTTGGGATGAAATGTTTCTTTGATGTCTCCAGTTTTCTTGAAGAGATCTCCAGTCTTTGCTCTTCTGTTGTTTTCCTCTATTTCTGTGCATTGCTCATTGAAGAAGGCCTTCTTGTCTCTCCTTACTGTTCTCTAGAACTCTGCATGCAGTTGGGTATACCTTTCCCTTTTGCCCTTTGCTTTTCACTTCTCTTCTTTTCTTAGCCATTTGTAAAGCTTCCTCAGACAATCACTTTGCCTTCTTGCATTTTCCCCCCTCTTTGGGATAGTTTTGTTCACTGCCTCCTGTACAATATTATGAACCTCTGTCCATAGTTCTTCAGGCACTCTGTTTACTAAGTCTAATTCCTTGAATCTATTTGTCACCTCCACTGTGTAACATAGGGAATTTGACTTAGATCATACCCGACTGGCCTAGTGGTTTTCTCCGCTTTCTTTAGTTTAAGCCTAAATTTTGCTATGAGGAGCTCATGATCTGAGCCACAGTCAGCTCCAGGTCTTGTTCCTGCTGACTGTATAGAGCTTTTCTGTCTTCGACTACAAAGAATGTAATCAATCTGATTTTGGTATTGACTGTTTGGTGATGTCCATTTGTAAGTTGTCTCTTGTGTTGTTGAAAAAGGGTGTTTGCTATGACTAGTTCTCTTGGAAAAATTCTGGTAGCCTTTGCTCTGCTTCATTTTGTATTCCAAGGCCAAACTTACCTTTTTACTCCAGGTATCTCTTGACTTCCTACTTTTGCATTCCAGTCTCCTATGATGAATAGGACATCTTTTTTTTTCGTGTTAGTTCTAGGATGTCTTGTAGATCTTCAGAGAACTGATCAGCTTCTCTGGCATCCATAGTAGCGGCATAGACTTGGATTACTGTGATGTTCAATGATTTGCCTTGGAAATGAACTGAGATCGTTGTGCCATTTTTGAAGTTGCACCCAAGTACTGCATTTCAGGTTCTTTTGTTGACTATGAGGGCTACTCCATTTCTTCTGTGGGATTTCTGCCCACAGTAGTAGATATAACAGTCATCTGAATCAAATTCACCCATTCCCGTCCATTTTAGTTCACTGATTGCTAAGGTGTCAGTGTTTACTCTTGCCATCTCCTGCTTGGCCATATCCAATTTACCTTGATTCATGGGCCTAACATTCCAGGTTCCTGTGTATACTGTTCTTTACTATCATCATTGAATTGATTGGATTTTACTGTCATCACCAGACACATCCATAACTGAGCATTGTTTTCACTTTGGCCCAGGTGCTTTATTCTTTTTGGAGCTATTAGTAGTTATTCTCTGCTCTTCCTCGGTAGCATGTTGGACACCTACTGACCTGGGGGGCTCATCTTTCAGTGTCTGCAAGAATTCTGGGGTAGTTCGCCATTCGCTCCCCCAGTGGATCACATTTTGTCAGAACCCTCCACTGTGACCCGTCCGTCTTGGGTGGCCCTGCATGGCATGACTCATAGCTCGTAGCTTCATTGAGTTATGCAAATCCCTTTGCCGTGACAAGGCAGTGATCCTTTAATCGTCATGTAATGTCCCTCATTGTCTCCAGCTATTTTCTTTGCTCCGAAGTCTACTCACTAGATAGCATATAGCCTTTGTACTTTTTTTTGGTTTATGCTTGCATGGTATATCTGTTTTCAGTCTTTTACATTCAGCCTTTGTATTTGAAGAAAATTTCTTACAGACAACATATTATTGGGTCTTTTGTTACTCTACTCTGCCAGTGTTTTGTGTAGGTCTCATCCTAGCAATGCTGTTACTTGGGCATGTCTGGGGGCACTCACTTGGGCCAGTTTTGTGGCTGGACCAGCCTTTGTGGTTCTTATTATGATTGCAAGATGCACCTCAGCAGCACGTATCAGAGAATCCTGAAAAACAAGGTTTCATTGCTGGCAGGTCCTGACACAACATGCCTCAGGCCACACGTTAAAGGAGTAAGAAGAGACGTGGGTAGGGGGCCACAGGTCATCCCTGGGCTTCTGCCTTTACTGAGGTGGAGGGTGAGGTGCCTAGGGTTTAGATCATTTATATTAAAGGTAACTACTGATATGTTAGAGCTTAAGTCTGCCACTGTGTTTTCTGTATGTTTCCTCTTTTTCCTTACTTTTCTGTGAGTTTTATAAAAATATTTTTGATTCCATTTTGAAATATTTTTAATGCCTGAGTATATCACTTCATACAGTTTGCTTAGGTGTTGCTCTTGGTATTGCATTATATGTACTTTTCCCAGTCTAATGATTTGTATCTTACCAGTCCATGTGAAGTATAGAAACTGTATTTCAATTTTGGTCCCTATACCTTCCCCAATTTTTAGACATAATAATATTTCCTCCACATGGGGATACTTCATTCTGATTAAATTGGAAGTTCGTATGCTTGTCTTTTATCTGTCATCTTTACTAAATTGTTCATTAGTAATTCTTCATTACTTCTAGTACTTGTCTTGAATTCTACATATCGTTGTATTTCATCTTATCGCCAAGCAACACAAGTCTATTTTTCTGTTTTTCAACATCAGTGGTGATCTCTGTCTTTTCATTTTACTGTATAAATGAGAGATTTACTTGCACTTTGCCCCTCTGCTTCTAAGTTTTTATGATACAGTCTGGGTGTTTTAAGTCTAAATTTTTATCTGACTACCTCTGATTTTCATTTTTATATGATCTGTCTTTAGATCCTCTCTGACTTCACTCCAGCTCTCCCCTTCATTCCATCCACTCCACCAGTAATGAGCTTTTTGTTTTTCCTTTTTCCATCAGGCCTTGCATTTGTTGTTCCTGCTGCCTGAATTGCTTTGGTTTCTCACCTTATAAAAGGTTTTTACTGTCATGTGACATTCTCACTAAAACCTTCCCTGGTCACCCCACTCAAGTTATAATTCATCCCCTCACCTAAACCCCCAGTTCTCTTCCCTACTTGGTTTTCTTTTCATAGCACTTATGACCACCTATGTACTGTTTTATCTATTAGCTGATTTATTGTCTGTTTCTCTTTGTTAGAATATAAGTTCCATGAAGGCAGGTGTTTTTCTGTATTTTGTTTTATTCCTGGTACCCAGAACAGAGCCTGGCACATATGGGTACTCAATAAGTCTTTATTTAAATAACTAATCTTCATCCATTTAGCATTTTTCCTTCTTCAGTTAGAACTATCAGGCCAAAGGATATGTTTTTTGTTAACAGTTCTTTGTATCATTTGCCATATAACTTTCTTTTTATTTGCTTTCTTTCCTATTTATTTATACCAGGTAATACTTTTCAGTGGTTTAAAACTCAAATAGTATAATAGGGTTTGTGTTGAATAGTATTCCTCCCATGTCCATAGTCAAGCACCCTACTCTTCTCCTCAGAAGCAATTAGCTTTGTCACCTTCTTGATACTCCTTACCAAGATAGTCCCATACAGCTTTCTGGAAAGTTGATAAAATATTTTACAAATTGTCTGTCCAGTCCTGTTTTCTTTCTATCTATTGCTCAGTCCTTCTCAGTGGGCAGTGTGCATCATTTTTGAGAGAATGTTACTAGCGAGCTGTCATGCTAGGTGCTGAGGGAGTGATACAGTGAAGAATTATTTTGCCCATGCTCTTGAAGTTCAAAATCCAAGTGGGGTGGGAAGGTATCCACACTTAAAAAGTAACACAGGATTTTAAAAGATCAAGATGCTACATGTGAAATATCATGAACATTGAATTATTAACTGTTGAATGAAATCTAAGTAACAAATACCAGGAAAATTAGCTCATCAATGCAGAGAGTGACTCCATCTATCAGGGAAGAATACATTGGCTTTGGATAATCTGAGAAGAGTATAGAAGAAGGAAAGGAGTGTATTATACCTTCTGTGTGTGTACAAACATGATATTGAAGATCTTACTATCAATATATTTTTATGCTGTATTTTCAAAGAAGAATAACAAAGTCCTTCTCTTGTGAAGGAGAGACTATATTTGCTTATGACAAAGTCAGTGAGAGGACTTGCTGTAAAGATGTATCAGATGCAGTGGGGATTCAGGGAGAAATCGTAACCATTTGGGGAAATCAAAAAAATGTTTATAGGGAATTCATGATCAAGACAGATCTTGAAAGAGAAGTAGTAATAGCACAAAAGGATAACGCTATGGAAGACTCTAGTACAGGGATTAGCAAACCATAACTCTTAAGCTGACCACTTGTTTTTGTAAATAAAATTTCACTGGAGACATAGTCATGCCCATTGGTTTATGTATTGTCTGTGACAGCTTTCCTGCTGTAGTGGCAGAGTTGAGCTGTTGAGATAGATCACAATAGTCTGCAAAGCCTAAAATACTCACTATTTAGTCTTCTACAGAATGTTTGCTGTTCCCTACAAGTAGATAGACTCTGGGTGGGAAAGTATTATTGCTAACTATTAAAGAAATGAAAATGGCATATTTATTACGGCTAGAGAGGGAAGTCAGTAATAGAAGATTGGGTGGTTAAAGAGGAGGTTAGCCTTGAGGAAATTTCATAGGAAGACCATTACTGATAGAGAAGTGAAGGGCCTCTCTAGGATGGGACAGTAGTTCCTTTAGGCATAGATGTGGCCTGTCCTTAATTATACTTTACTAATCTTTCTGTCACTAGCCAAGAAGGATCAGGAAGGTGGAGAAGAAAAGAAATCTCTGCAAAAGAAAAAAGTGAAAGAATTAAAGGTGTTGGATTCCAAGACAGCCCAGAATCTCTGTGAGTAACTCTGCGATCCTGGCAATTTGAAATGTGAAGTTCTTCTTCTGAGAGCCTAATTCTTGTGGATCCAGGATCTCTTGATATGAAACTTAATAATTCCTGCTATATACTTGGCATTGCATAGTAAATATCTGATATCTACTTCCTTCAATAGTACCGCATGGTTGTTAGTATCTAGTTTTATGGCAAGAAAATAAAGGCAATAGGACTTTAAGGAATTTGCCTCATCACATAGAATAAGAGACAGGTCTAAGAGTTAAGCCTCAGGTTTTATTTCAGAGCCCTTACTATTTCCATTGCATCCATAGAAAATCTAACAAAAATTTTCTACCCATCCTGTATTTCCTTCTTTCTCATTTTCTCTTAAGTATTTCCTTTATAGGTGGGTACTGGCATGACTTCAGTTAAATGTAAAATAACTTTGTGGTTTAGAATAAATAATGTAAATCCTGTGCTTTTCAGAGTAGGATCAGTAGCTTCAAAGAGTTCTGTTCTGAACTTGCTCCTTATAACTCTGCTTGCTGGCAAATTTCAGATCAAAACTCCTCTGCAGAGTTGTTATAGGTCGTATTCAATGATCAGGATGAATGTTCATTTTTTTTGTTCATTTTAACTGTCGATCTCCTGACTTTATGTTGAGTAATAAAGATTTGAATATTCATTCAACAAATATTTGAAGAGTCTGCCAGCTTTCAGGCTCTATTAGGAACATACTAGGCATGTGTTCCAGCAGCAGCAGGCATGTGTTCCAGAGATGAAAGGGTATGTATTCCATAAAACCCACTCACAGTGGGGTGACGTGGCTATTGTCTCCATTTTACCAAGTGAGAAAACTAAAGTTCAGATGTTACAACTTAGCCAGGGTCACACAGTTAACTTCTGGGTATGTGTCCTTGTTAAGTCAGTAATATAATGAAAATAGTAAGCTTTTACATCATTCTTGACTATATAATATTAGATCATTGACAACAAATATCACTAAGTAGTGTCTGTAGATAAGGCTTTTTATGGGAACTAAAGTGATGTGAGGTATAATAGCTGCTCTTCTCAGGATTATCTCTAGCAACATAAAAATGAGTAATTTTTATTTTAGAAAATGATAAAAGACTGTGGGTAGTACATTGTTATTTGCAGTTGAATGATATCAATATGGAAAACAAAATTCAGGAAGAGAATTGAGTTTAGGATGGTCTAGGAAGTATTATTTAGTGATTCAGTAATTATTAAATGCCTCTTATATGGCAGGGATGCAAAACTGAATAAGGTCATCCTCGTGAGCCATATGTCTGGTGGAGATGAAAAAATAAATATGGTAATAGCACGATTTGGTGCGTGCTGTGATGGAGGTGTGCCTAGATGATTATTAGAGCGCTGGGCAAGGGGGTGTCTGACCCAAGTGGGAGGAGTGCTGGAGGGAGCTCAGCCTTGAGGCCTTTCCAGATGACTTAAAGCTGCTAACAGCAGACTAAAGGAAGGGTGAGGTCTGGCTTGTTTCATTTCAGGCATAGGGATCAGCGTTGTGAAGGCACCGAGGCATGAGGTAACATTGTCCCAGTTCAGGAAGTACAGTAGCTGAGAACAGCTGAGTAAAGGCCGTATGTGGGGGAGTGGTGGTTGAAGTTTTCAAGAAATAGAGGCTAGATGATACAGACATCTTGGTAGGCTTAGGCTAAGAGGTATGTATTTTGTCCTGAAAACTATGGAAGTTATTGGATGGATTTTAATCAAAAAAGTGAGAGATACAGCCCTCTGTAATTTGGGGGAGGACTACTTCAGCAGTGATTTTGCGGCTGGATTGCTAGGGGAGGGGAGGATGTGTTATGTTATTGCTTCAAACTAGGTGAGAGGTGATCAGGGCTGAAACTGAAGTTGTAAGAATGGATATGAAGGCAGAAGATACTAAGAAGAGAGAATTAATGGAACTTAGTGATTGATAGAAAAGAGAAAGATGTTTTCTTGGGTTAAGATCTCTCTAAAGAGAGTGGTACCCTTTATTGAAGTAGAATCTGGTCCTGCTGGATTTTCCTGTCTTTTGTGGGAGAAGTGGTGGACGTGAAGGAGAGGCTTCAGGGTAGTGGGTAGAAATGATTGATTTAATTTTAGGACAGAATTTAAGATTCCTGTGGGACTCCTCCAGCAGTGTATTAGGCATTTGGGTATATCAGGCGGAAGGTCTGACTGGAGATATGAATTTAGGAGGATATCATATGAGTCAGAGTTAAAACCCTTAATTTGCTTTGAAGGTCATTAATATTGAGGAGGCAAGTAACAAAAAGGGGAGTCCTCAAAAAAACTGGAAAGGAGCAGCAAGGAAAATAGTCTGACACAGTCCTAAAAGTGGGAGTAGCAGTCGAGTAAAATCAGGATCTGGCATTAGGAAAGGCAGTGACCTAGGCAGGAATCATTTCAGTATAGCTTCAGTGGTACGAACAGAACTCTGGAATCCATTTGTATTTAAATCCTGGCTCCAGTCCTTAGTAGCAGTGTGACCTTGGACAGGTGCGTTAAGTTCTTAAGTGTTAGTTCCCTTTTCTGTCAAATGCGGCTAAAAATACAAACTTACACATTATTATAAATAGGGTTAAATGAGATCATATGTGTAGATTGTGTTTATGATACTAGGTCTTACATGGAATATGCAGTCAACAAATGATTGTCGTTTTTCCACTGACTTTGTGGGGACAGAAGAAGAGTTAATGAGAATGTGGAAGAGAGAATAGACTAGTGGTGTTTGTTCTGTTTGTTTTAGATAGAAAAGGCTTGATTATGTATACAGTTGTCCCTGACATCTGTGGGGTTCCAGGACCTCCAGCAATACCACAGTCCACAAGTACTCGAGTCCTTTGTATAAAACGGTGTGGAACAGTCTGCCCTCTGTATCCATGGATGCGGAACACTGTCTGTATATGCTGAAGGAAGAGGTTCTTAAGGCCGCCTGTGCTATTGAAACATGAGAAAAGGATGGGTGCATGGATATAGTTCTGCTAAACTTACAGAAGTGTCAGTGCATGTTTTCTTCTAGATGATTCGAAAATGGTCCTTACTCAAGCCTTTTCTAGTCTGGTTCCAGCTGAGAGCCCCAGTGCTCAGTTTGTAAGTGACATAAGAGAAAGCTTAGCAAGTAATTTGACCAGTACCTTCAGTTTTTCACATTAAAAAGAAGCAAGATCTTTTTAGAACAAATAAGTGGTGGGACATTTGGGAGAACAGGGCTATTTTTTATGGAGGAGCTGGCAAGAGAGCATGGGTTGGGGACACACAGAGGGTTCCTGCCATCATCAATGCCACTTCATAGAATCTGATCTGCGGTGTCCATCAGCCCAGGTGTAAGGGGAGAAAATGAGATGGCTAGATTAACCAGGGACTGGAAGGAGAAGGAAACCAGAGAATAAGAATTGTAGTAGTAATAGGGCAGGAGTGAAAGGGTAGGCCACAGGGTCTAGGTTAAACAGAGAAAGCCAACTATAACTGAGACATTCAGAGAAAATAGAATGGTCATCTCCTCGTGAGAGAATGCCTGCATGCAAGAGCACACTGATGAGGCTGAAGAGTCAATTTAGGAACTAGTAAGTGAGAGCTGGAAGGACGAGAAGTGTTTGTTAGGGTGTGGGATATGGCAGTTTAAAAATCAGAGTATTTCAAGGCAGTGGCAGCTCTGAGGATAGAGTCAGGGAATGAGGAACTAAAATAGAAGGGGGTGAATGTTTTTGATGTATATAGATAGATCAAAGATTTCCTGTGTGAGCAAAGACAAGGAGTCAGTCACAGTGTTTGTAGAATATGGTGCTTGGAATGGTGTGGCTGGTGTGTGAGTGATATAGATGTGGGGACTCGCACAGGGGAAAACTGGGAGGTGGGAACCTGAAACACTGGGCTCAGAAACTTGGATATTAACTAGACAGGCAGTGAGAAGCTGGCGGGGGTTTCTGATCGTGGCTTCAAGAGAGCACTCCTAGGAAAGTTGTCCAGCGTAGGTTTGTAGGATGGGCTGGAAGGTGGAAGAGACTGAGAAAAACATGTCTTTATATCTCATTTCCTGGCAGCAATCTTTTTGGGTTCCTTCCGCATGCCCTATCACGAGATTAAGAATGTCATCCTGGAGGTGAATGAGGCTGTTCTCACTGAGTCCATGATCCAGGTAAGGAGCAGGCTCATCCTGGCGCTGGCTCTCTGCATTGCTCAACACCAGTCTGTCTCCTGTCTGCTTAGACCATGAGGACTCTCTTAAGTATCATTGACTTAAAGAATGCTAGCTTTGGATGAGCTTCCATCCCTCTGGTGATCAAGTTATTTCTGGTATATTTTTCAAAAGTCCTGCTGTCTCACTGGCTGCCTCCCCAACCACCCGACCCCAGCCCATGTTTCCTTATTGGTCCTCCGGCAGAGTGAGGGCCTGGCAGGAGGCTCCCGTTGTCGGCTCACCCCCCTCTAACTGAGACAATCCCTTCTCTCTTTCAGAACCTCATTAAGCAGATGCCAGAGCCAGAGCAGTTAAAAATGCTTTCTGAACTGAAGGACGAATATGATGATTTGGCTGAGTCAGAGCAGTTTGGTGTGGTGGTGAGTGAGGCCTGTGGCTCAGGCTCTTCTCTGACCCCCTCCTCCGCAAGAGCGTTGGGACACTTGCTTACGGCCTCTTGTCCATTTTGAACCCATCTTTCTTTCTCCTCCCTACTCTGGAACTCAGATCCTGCTATAGGAGGCTTAGGCCTGTATCGTTTCCTTCCTCTTCTCTGTCTCTGCTGATTGTAGTGGACTGATCCTCTCCTGTCTGCTGACTGTAGTGAAATGTTTGTCTCTCCTCAGATGGGTGCAGTACCCCGCCTGCGGCCTCGCCTCAACGCCATCCTCTTCAAGCTGCAGTTCGGGGAGCAGGTGGAGAACATCAAGCCCGAGATCGTCTCGGTGACTGCCGCGTGTGAGGAACTGCGAAAGAGCGAGAACTTCTCCAGCCTCCTGGAGTTAACCTTGCTTGTCGGAAACTTTATGAATGCTGGCTCCAGGAATGCTGGTGCTTTTGGCTTCAACATCAGCTTCCTTTGTAAGGTGAGCGGGACGATGGGAGGGAGGCCAAGGCCTCCAGGAGCCCAGTATGGCAGACTGCTGTTGGCCTGAGGTGGCCTTGGGTGTCAGGACTCACCCTCTTCCCCCTTTCTCCCCCAAGCTTCGAGACACCAAGTCCACAGATCAGAAGATGACGTTGTTGCACTTCTTGGCTGAGTTGTGTGAGAATGACCATCCTGAGGTCCTGAAGTTCCCAGACGAGCTTGCCCACGTGGAGAAAGCCAGCCGAGGTGAGGCAGATTGGGGTGAAGTTAGAAGGGGGTTCCAAGCCCCAGAAATCTCTGCTCAGGGCAGGGAAAGAAGAGTCAATCTAGATTTTAGATCATTTTCAGTTTAGACAGTTATAAGTGGGAATGGGAGGATACCGGTGTGGTGTCTAAGCCACAGGGAAGAATATGGGGCAGAAGAGAAAGTAGGAAAGCTCCATGTGCGAAAGTGGGAAGCACTCTTCCCCTTCCTAGGGAAACATCAGAAAACAACTGGAAGAAAGGTAGGTATTTGTAGTTTAAGTCAGCAGTTTCTCTTATTCAGAAAGCATAGACTGGAATAAGCAAAACCAGGCCTCACTATTCTGGGACTAGGCAAAGAAAAAGCAGCATTTTGTAGAAATGGGAACAGATTTCTGCCCTCCCCCTGTATTTCTGTGTATGTCTCCTTCCTCTCAAACCCTGTTCTCTAAAATAAATGAGAACAAGATCTTGAGGGATTTCATAGATTCTTGTTAAATTAAATGAAGCCTCTCTTCTCTTCTTAGTATTGTACAGCTTATGAAGGTTGGAGGTTTAATCATCAAGTAATTTTAGTTTCACTGGAAAAATGTGTGAAACAATAGGAGAGTACATGAGAGAACTAAAATAAATAAGTACAGACCATAGCTGTGCCCTGAAGGACAGAGTAGGGTCTTGAGGCTGGAGGTGGTGAGCTCTTGCTGTCTGTTTGTGTGTCTACTTTAGTTTCTGCTGAAAACTTGCAAAAGAACCTAGATCAGATGAAGAAACAGATTTCCGACGTGGAACGTGATATTCAGAATTTCCCAGCTGCCACAGATGAGAAAGACAAGTTTGTTGAAAAAATGACCATATCCTTTCCTGAAAGGAGGGAGTTGCCACCTATGAAAAGAAAGAGCTTCCCATGGGGGGACAACAGGATAAACTGATGGTATACAATTCTTCTTCTTTAGAAAATGTCTAAGTACAGAGTTCTGAAAGCACTCTCATTGTTGTGGTTTGCATCAAGCCTTGCAGTTAAGTCTCCTTTGAGACCTTTCCCCCTGCCCCATCACACACACAACATATCCCATCCCCCCTCCTCTTCCCAAAGATAACTACTGCCACTGGACTTCTGATTTGCAACCTGATGAATTTATTTTAATGAAAACTGCATTGTATTTCCTTAGCATTTAATATGTTTTGGCCCCGTTTCCACAGCAGTAGATGCAGAATAGTCTCCTTTCTGAATTGCCAGCCCCTGTTCTGTAGGAATACCATAGTCAGTGGTGTACTCTTTCCGTCTCTGGGTTTTGCTAATATGAACAGCGCTGTGTTACACACCCATGTGCACAGATCCCAGTACGCACGTGTGAGTGTCCCCAGGGCTGGAGAAGCGGGTCTGCTTCCTGGTGTTGGTTCTTGACTTGCTGCCGCACAGCTTTGTGAAGGATGCACAGGAACAGTACAACAAGCTGCGGCTGATGCACTCTAACATGGAGACGCTCTACAAGGAGCTGGGCGAGTACTTCCTCTTTGACCCCAAGAAGGTGTCTGTGGAAGAATTCTTCATGGATTTGCACAACTTTAAGAATATGTTTGTGGTAAGCAGGGATGGCTTTCCCTGGTGGCTCAGTGGTGAGTTCAGTCCCTGGGTCGGGAAGATCCCCTGCAGAAGGGAATGGCAACCCACTTTAGTATTCTTGTGTGGGAAATCCCATGGACAGAAGAGCCTGACCAGCCTACAGTCCATGTGATCAGAAGAGGCGGACACGACTGAATGACTGAAAAGCAGCAGTAGCCAGCAGGGCAGCCTGCGAAGTGGAGCCTCTGTCCACCTTTCTCACTTGCCACTGGGTTCATGTTGGTTGGTGGTGGGTGTGCACATGTGTGAGTGCATTCATGCCCATGTGTTCACTCCTCTCTCCCCCCAGCAAGCTGTCAAGGAGAACCAGAAGCGGCGGGAGACAGAGGAGAAGATGCGGCGAGCAAAACTGGCCAAGGAGAAGGCAGAGAAGGAGCGGTTGGAGAAGCAGCAGAAGAGAGAGCAACTCATAGACATGAATGCTGGTGAGAAGCAAAGGGCCGCTGGGCTGAGACAGGATCAGTTGGAAGGCTGCTCTGTCTAGAATCTAGAGGCCAGAGGACAGCTCATGTCAGAGCACAACTCCTGGCAGATGCTGTTGGCAGCCTTCTACCTCTACGATCCTGATGCTGGACTTTAACCCTGACTCTGAACACCCACGCTCCAGTGCTCCACTCTGTCTTTTCCTCCTTTGCTGTTTCTGCACGATGTCTCGTCTCTGCAGTGACTTAGTGTTGCTGTAATATGTATTCTTGCCTTCTGCTTGTCCAAAAATCTCCCCGTCCGGTTTTCATACCCTCTACTACATGTTGTGCTTTTTTCCTCAGATTGTTTTCCTGGCCCTGCGCCTGTCTTTCAATGGTTTGTCTTCCCTTTCTGCTTATTTCACTCTGTTGTGTCCCCAGCACCTTCGCACGGCTGTATCCACCTATCAGACTGTGAATGGACTGGACTTCTGGAACGGGGCAGGGGAGCTGGCCACCCCTTCTTTCTTCAGCGGACTTTGTATTTCGCTCTCAGAAGCATGTCTTTGCTGAAACATATGGCCTCAATTACTGGCCCTCTGTTTCCTGTTTCTGCTTCTTTCCTGCTGCCGACTCCCTGCGCTCTCTGGCTGCTCTCTCTGTGGGCAGCGGAAATCCAGCATCTATTACATGGCCCTGAGCTGATGCCACCCGTCTTGACCCCGAGGGGCTACGAGCCATCTAAGTAAAGAGGTTTTCTGGGCTGCTGGGTCTGGCAAGTCAGTGCTGTGCTGAGCACAAGGGGCGAGGGGCCCCAGGGACTTGACTTTGGCCACTCCTGTTGTGGTATGCTTAGGGACCTGAAGCACCCTGCATTTTTGTCTTTTCTCTATATTTTTTTGGGAAGCAGTTCCCCTGCCCTTACTCCAGTTGTGTGTAAGCCACAGACTGCTCTAGTAATTAAACCAGCTCACGTGAGGTATCCTTCACCTTTCCCCCCTTCTCCTCAAGCCTTTAGGATTTGTGTCTAGTTATTGTTTAGGGTGTAATAGGGAAAGGTGGAGTCCAGCTGATTCGTGGGATGAAGTCTGCGCACAGTCGTCAGTCACCACAGGGGAGCCTGCCCTGGTCCACGTCCCCAGGGCAAATAAATGAGGCTGGAATGTAGGTCAGCTGCACTGGTGGCATTCAGCCAGCAGGTGGCGCTGGGAGCAGTGAGCCCAGCTTTACTGCTGGCAGTCTGCTGGCTCCTAGGGATTTCAGTTTAAGATTTCACCACCCTTAGCTGTTGCCATGGAAACAGAGCCGAGCTGGAATAAGGATTCTACATTAACTCTTTGTATTCCAAACAGCAGCTCCTCTTAGAATCTGAGCTGACTTCAGGAAGGTGTAGCCACTGGGGGCGGTACTTAAGTGAAATGCACTCTTGAGAGGTGGTCTCTCCTCAACCCTGCTCTGAAACTGGAACCAGGCTTTCCGTGAGGGGTTTATGTAGGATAAAGAGAGTGACCTAGTTCCTTATTAACTTCATAATCCCAGTCTCTGTACTCACCCCAGTCTTGGAGTCGGGCAATTCTCTGTGCTGGTTTTGATGGGGATGGGAAGGGAGGCGGCACTGCAGGAAAATTATCCAGGGTCTGCAGTGACTGGTAGCCAATGAAACCTAATGTTTTAACCATTTGCAAGCAGACACAAGTAAACATGGACTGTGAAACCTGAGATTGAGCCCACTGTGT
Organism: Cervus elaphus; assembly: GCF_910594005.1. Taxonomy (NCBI): domain Eukaryota; kingdom Metazoa; phylum Chordata; class Mammalia; order Artiodactyla; family Cervidae; genus Cervus; species Cervus elaphus. The sequence continues at coordinate 53,918,908 of NC_057823.1, read as the reverse complement.
GCTGAGCCCCCAGAAACGGTGGACGAGGGCAAGCTATACATACAGTGGAAATGCATTTTTTTGTGTGGGGCCCAACCCATGGATGCTGCTCAGGCTGAAGAGCTTACATCTCCATCTTTGTTCACGACAGAGGGTGATGAGACGGGTGTGATGGACAGTCTTCTGGAAGCCCTGCAGTCAGGCGCAGCATTCCGACGGAAGAGAGGACCCCGTCAGGGTAAGTCAGCAAATGGAGCCCAGCCTGGGTGCTGAAGGAAGGCGGTGAGGCCTCTCTGCTCCTGCTCATTTTAGGCTAAAGAGCAGGCGATGATGTTCTGAGGGTTTAGAAACTTCCCCACAATGTCCCTGCACATAGAGTGGATTATCCAGTCCTCTTCTAATTGTTAGAAAGGACTGACATGGAGAACTAGGACTTGCGGGACTGACAACAGATACTACATTTGGTTATTCTTACACTTCTCTTCATTCTTGAGGCAGAAATGTAGGATAAGCAAACCATTGTGCAAGACACAGATTTGGGTAGGCATCTGGGTACATGAATAAAAAGTTGATATAAATTCAAAACCGTACATTAGATATAGGAATACACGGAAAATAAGTGTCCTTACTCTCAACTTCACAAACAGAAGAAACAGAGGATAATAGTATAGAATCCTATAGAGAGAAGGCTGGGTGTCATTCTCTCTAGATGTGTTAAATAAGGATGTGGAAGAGCATCTTAACTGAAGCTCATGCTGTGTCTGAGAACCTCCTTTTTTCCCGAGGGGTAGTCAGGCTGCACCGCACTCACCTTCCCTGTCTACCACCCCCCTCGGCTGCCTTTCGGAAGATTTAAGTGGATTACGTTGAGCCAGAGCCTCTAAGAATAATTATGGGGATAGGACAAATGATCCAGGCATTAGTGTTCGGAAGGATCAACAGATAAATCGCCTTTGAGCAAAGTGTATAGTGGGCAGAGACTGTTCCAGAAGAAGCTAGGTCCAGAGCTCCTCCTCATAACCTGCACTGCACACTCTGGTGAAGGCCCTTTGGGACTGGGAATGTGGGCTTCCTTCCTAGGTTGAAGGGTGGGCATTACAGAAAAGATGGCCTTAAGCTTTGTTCCCTATTCCCTGGCTGGCGTTCTGTAGGCCTGTGTGATAGGAACTTCACTTTGAGGCTGTTGTACAGGTAAGTTGTGTGGTTTGCTTTGGCCACTGCTGTGCTATTAACAGGGGCAGCTGTAGGACCTGTAGCACCTACCTCAGCCTGTAAAGAGGACCTTACGATCAAGGGTATGGAGTGTGCTCGCCCCACACAGTGTCCTGGCCGAAACACTGTGGATCACTATGAGAATGCCTGCCTGTTTCTGCCAATATGCTGAATACCCAGAGGGAAATTCCCTTCTGAGGGCTCTTCTGTATGACTTCAAAACCTTCCCTAAACAGAAGAATGTCTAGTTATAACTCTTACCTGTTTCTTGGCATCCTCTGAGTACAGAGAGGTGAGTATGGTGGGTTTAGATCTTCTGAGATGTATGTTTAGTCTTATAGATCTGGATGTGGGTAAAGTATGAAGCTAGTAGTATTTTTTGTGTTTAGTCTTGTGACATTGTTTCCTCCCCACCATGTACGGTGATGTGGCCTGACAGTAAGCGTTTCTAGATAAACAAAAACACCACCTCTCCCTGTTTTCCTCCATCCTGTTAGCTAACTGCCAGCCTTCATCAGACTTGAGGTGGGGAATTCCCTTTTCATCTTCTTCCTGTGGAACTAAACCAGAATCCCAGATGCTTCCTGAACACAGGGAACCAGCCATCAGTGGCGTCCCTCTCCTGGGGACGCCCCATCGCCCGCTTCTTCCCAGGCAGGGAACCAGGACTTATAGGCCGGAGCAGCAGGGGTTTTGGTAAGACCTAACCTGTCAGCAGAGGACTTGAATCAGTTGAAGTCCTGTTTCCCAGTGCAAAAAGGAGTAGGAGGAGACTTAGGTGAAAAGGAGAACTACATACTTTTAGAACTGGCTCCATCCTTATCTTTCTGGGCTCTGGGGTCATATACACACTGAACATATCTGGGGGAATCTCCCAGGGGAAACATTTCTCATTACTCTGATAACCCCTTAGACATTGGCACATTCACTTCTGAGTAAGTGGCTTGGCGCCATGAAACAGAAGGCCAGGCAGCACAATACAGCACCAAGAGCACAGGTCTAGATGGGGTCAGAGGACCCAATGTCAGATCTAACTGATGCTGTCTAGATTACTCAAGACAAGTTTCTGGGACTCAGCTGCTTCATGTCTAAGATGAGAGTTGGGTTAAGAGGAGAAAAGAAAGGTTGGCCCCAGAAGGCCATACTGTAAAACTGTAAAGGCTCTGGTGACTGTGGGTTTCCCTGGGTGGCTATGGGACGTAGCTGGTTCACCCTTTGCTTGGCTGTCTCTGACTATTGCTGCCAACTGGCTGCTCTGAGCCAGAAAACCAGAGTGCTATCACACAGGTCTGCCTCACGGCCCTCCTCAATCCCAGAGAGGCAGCTGTCCATAGTCAAAGACACTGGCTTCTGCCCTAGGATTTAAAGGAATGTTTAAAAAAAATCTTCTGGTCTCTGGAGACCTGAGGGAGTGACCAGTGTACAGAGACCCATTGAGGAGCTGGAAGAGGAGAGTGACTATCAGGGCTGGTTCATTAAAAGTGACATGTAAACTGCTGTGATCTGCAGGGCGTGGGAGAACAATGCTGTGAGTGTCAGGGGGAAGAATCCATGTGATTGTATTACAGCAGATATTTCAGGCTGTATGAGTCAGCTTGTGGTTTTAATGACTCAACTTTATCTCCATGTCTGAATTGTGGCTTCTTATATACAGACCATCTGCTCACTGGGATAAAAGTGAAGGAAAGAAAGAAATTCATCTCCGTCTCCCTTTCTTTCCCCCTGCCACTTCCCAGCTTCCTGCTAAGCTTCCCCTACATGGATAGAACCTTATCCTTGGGACCAGCTCTAAAGACCTCCAGTGTTTAGCAGCTCACCTTCTCTTAGGTAACAGGGCTTGAAACCCAGATAAGGTCTTGCCAGGATCTGCTGATAGAGCCAGAACCAGACCCTGCTTTTATGAATCCAGGTCCAAGACTCTTTCCACAAGGCCTGTGTGAGGAGCAGGAAATGATGGTGAGCCCTCTGTGTGGGCCAGAACTACTCTTACAAACATTCTCCGTCTGCCAAGGAGAGCCCTGGATGTGGTGAAATTGGTTCAGGGAAGTTTCCAATGTCCACATGTCTAGAGAACTTAAGAGTGTTTCCTCTTACCACCACTTATATCTCCCTCCACTTCTGTATTAATAAAAATAGGACAGGAATTATAGTTAGGACTATTTTAGACAGTAATGAGTTCTTCAGGGTGGTAATGATGGCCGCATCTGTCCTAGTTTCCTCTTCCCTAAGGAAGCTCGTTAACAAGAGTACTTCCTTCATAGTAGTAGTTCCTAGCCTGTGTTTTATAAATACCTTTTTCCAAATCATTAACCTTTTTCTAATTCATCTATGCCTGATTTTGCTCGTGTTTTTTATCTGGCTCGGCCCTAACGTGGGAATCTGGCCTCAGAGAGCTTTGACCAGTGTCTCAACATTAGGGCTCCCTGGTCCCACAGAAACAAAATATGCTTATGCTTCTGTGGCTACTTTTAAATAAGTCTCAACAAGTCCCCAGGTTAGGGAAGGGCTTGGAGAAGCCATCTGCTGGAGGCTCAGGCTGCGGCCCTGAAGCCAGGGTGGCGGCCAGGATTCCTTGATCCTTTCCCAGTTCCCACAGGAGTTTTCTGTTTCTTACCTTAGGCCACATCAGGTATCCCTAGTATAACCCACTTTCTAGGCTTAAAAGGGAAATTTTGGTCTTTCTTGATTTCCCTCTACTCCATTTTTATGAATCTAATGCGTCAGCAGTTTTTTTAATCTAGAAGAATATAGAGACATGCTTGACTAGGTACAGACTGGTATCTTCTTAGTTCAGAGGAAGAAATTGGGTTTCTTCCTGGCACAGGAAGGTCTGCCGTGAGGCAGACCTGTGTGATAGCACTCTGGTTTTCTGGCTCAGAGAAACAGCTGAAGATACTTCCCACTTGAATTCTGACTTTGCCTATGTTGTCCAAGATGAATGCTCCTGTAGCTCCTTTTCCCTGGGTCCAAAGTCAGGAAGTAGTATTTTAACATGTACTTAGCCCTTGAGTCACATACACACAAATATAATTGGAATATTTTCTCAAGTACTGGTGACTGAATTCAAAGGATCAGCCACCACCTTTCTGGACATGAGAAGTAGGGTCCTAGAGGAGGGAGTATTTCAAAAAAGAGCAAAAACCAAGCAGGTCTGAAGCAGATTTTGCTGGACACAGGAGACCATCCCAGTCGCACTCCTATGGGCCCCTTCCTTCCCTCGTCAGTCCCTGAGGCAGCATCACAAGGGCTGTGAAATCCTGTAGTCTCTGCTCCCACTGTACCTGCCAGCAGGCTCTTCACTGGTCTTTCTCCTCTTAGACAATCCCAGTCCCTGGGAGGAGGAGGAGGAGGAGACCTATAAATTGGTAACCCGTGGGCATGCCGTGTGCTCCCTCTTACCTGGGTGTAGGCTCTGGGTCACACTTCTGCAGAGGCCGACAGCCCTGGGGAAAGCCTGGACCCCCTGACCCTGTTTGGCTTCTGTCCCACCTCAGGCTTTTTGCTGGTCCCAGGAAGGCAGGGTGGACGCTTGCTTCACTGGCTCTTCAGGACCTCTTCCTTGCTGCCCGCACCCGCCGCTGCCCTGTCCTGCACTCAAGTGTGGCCTTCTGTCCTCTGTCTGCTTCTTCAAGGTGTAGGCACTGCTTTCTCCACCCAGCTTTCCTGTGACCCAGAAGCTGGGTTTTTTGTTATTTTAATTGATGTATCAGTCACATTCCTAAAATTCACCCTTTTATACAGTTGTGGTTTCAGTATACTCACAAGGTTGTACAGCCATCACCACTAATTCCAGAATATTTCATCACCCCCAGAAAAGACCCCATGCCCATTAGCAGTCACACCCCTTTATCTCCTCCCCCAGGCCCTTGAGACCACAAATCTAGTGTCTCTGGATTTGCCCGTTCTAGACATTTCATAGAAAATGGAATTACAGCATCTGTGGCCTTTGTCTCTGGCTTCTTTGGCCCCAGGCAGGCTGCTCTTCGTGCCCTGCAGTCTCTCTGGGCTGCTCAGAGGCGCGGGAAGCGGCAGATAGCAGGAGACAGGCTTGGTCCCAAGGATCGGCTTTCCGCTTGAGGATACCAGGACCAGGAATGTGGATTCTACGAATTAATGAGAGTCTTGGGGACAACTCCCAGCAGTTAGGACAGGAACTCTTGGAGGGACTAGGTCTTCTTTTCCTATTAGGGTGGCCACTGAAGCTTCACTAGCCCTTAGCCTGTCGGGCTGAGGTCTCTTTGTAGGGTTCTTCCTGGCCTCCCCAACATACCTTTCCTCACCCTTCCCCCTTCACACACCCACACACACTGCATACCTGCCCTTGGCCTTTGGATCACCACTGCTGCCCTTGAAGAGGTAGACAGGAGCTCTCTGTGTGGGCATGGCCCAAGGGAGGGAGGGTTGGTGAACACAGGTGGGGTGGCCCCATGTGATGACAGTGAGTGGCTGCTGCTCCTCTTTGCAGAAGCCCCTCTGGCCGCTTGTGGAAGGCCTTCCCTGCACTGGGCTGACTACAGTGATTTTGGCCTAGGAGCTTCCTGAGGACTGCCAAGAAAACAAAATACTACTACTATTTACTAAGCTTGAGTCTGTTCACATCCAATGACTCTCCAATGAGAAAACAGATTTTTGAGTACTTCTCTACCTGCTGATACTTGAGCCCCACTCTGTCTGCAGAGCTGTGTTTACACTCTTGGCCTGCTTGTCACAAAGGAATGTGAGAGCCAGACTTGGTCTCCCTGCTTGCACCGCGCTCTGCCCCCACTCCTACCCCCCACAAAGGTATCTCCCATGTGTCCTTGGCTCTCTTCCCCTCCTTTACAAGAAGGGCCTCTGAACTGACCTGGGCCAATGCGTGTGCATGGCTTCTGGCCGAGTATCTGCCGTAGAGATGGAGAGGGATTGGAAACTGGCCTTCTGTGGACAAGATGGCTCGTGTCTTCTGTTGCAGGCGTCAGGAAGGCAGCGTGTGCAGCCACATCCCAGCTAGTCTCAGAGCTGACCAAGGAGGATGCCATGACCTGTGTTCCCGCCAAGATGCCTAAGAAGAGCGAGGAAGTCCCCACCATCCTTGAGGAGACCGCAGAGTTGCTTGGCCGTGCAAGCTAAGCCAGGTCCTGGGGCCATGGCAGCTCCTCGGTGGAGCCCCAGACTGTCCCGCCTGCAGCATGTGCCTGAAGGGTTGCAGAGGTGTCCTCTGCGGTGGCTGCTCCCATCACCCTGAACCCACCTTACTCTCCGGCATGCTGCTCTCTGCCCATCGCACACAGCTTCAGCTGCCTGGAGGCCAGAAGGAAAGGGCAGTGTGGGACCCGAGCCCAACCGGGGCGGTCCTGGCTCTTGTTACCAAAGCAGGCTCTGTGTTTGCTGCCTTAACCCCAAGTGTCTCCACTGTTCTCTGGGGCCTCATCTCAGTCAAGGCCCACCTGCTTTCTCAGCCCCTGCCTCTCCAGTGGGCTTTGCCTAGGTCAATCGTGCTGGGTTTGTGCTTTTCTCTTGTGTTTTCTCTGGTCCTGAGAGCAGCATGGGCTTAGGAACCTCTGGGCTCCATCCCCCCAGCTCTGCTCTGCCTGCCCCGGCTCCTGTTGTCTATTACTGGTGGGGAGGCACCGGGAGGTGCTTCCAAGGAAGTGGGAGCAGATCCCCCTCCTACCCCACCATTTGAGAAATACCTCCCCAGACAAGGAGGACCTAGACCACTTTTACCTGTCCTGCTGTGGCCTAGGCCAGGGCCTGGGGGCGGGCGGGCCGGGTGGGGTGGAGCCACCCCCAGCCTGCTGCCATGCTGTGCGCCCTGGCCTCTCTCGACCCTCCCTCTATACCAGCCCCTGGCGGCTGAGCCACGGGCCCTCCTCACGCCCTCCCCAGAGCTTTGGTCTCATCTGAAAGTGTGGGCTGTACTGTGACCATCCCCACACCTTACCCTCTGTCTCCAAGGAAAGGGGAGGTAGAGCCTCCTGGTTGACAAATTGTTTTGCAAATGGATCTATTTTTATATGAATTTTTTTTTTTTTTTAAGAAAAATAACCCTTTCCCCTTTCCCCTCCATAATGTAAGAGGCTTTGATGGCAGGTTCCAGAGTCCCTGGGATTTCTCACCACAAGCCTCAGTTCTGAGCAAGCCCCCTGGACCTCCACTCAGCCCTTAAGCCTCTGGGCCCTCGATGCCAGTGCAGACTCTCACCCCCAGCATCTGACTCGGGGGCCAGAGGCGGCTCTTCTCTGGTTGAGCTGGACCAGGCCTAAGAGTAATAGGAGCTCTCAAACGACAAAGAGTTTTTATAAATTTAATATATTTATCAAGCCAAATGTGCAGATGCTAACTGGACGCTCTGGAGAAGTGGGCCCAGGGACGCCCCACGCCTGTTCTCTCTTCAGCAGTGGGAAGGCCACATGCTTTGGTGGCCACAGCCACAGGAAGCTCAGATTCTCTGGCTAAAGGTAACACTTTGCCCTCCTGTGCTCCTCTCAGCTTCCCACCCCAGGTAGGGGGCGAGAATGGCACTGGCAAGGCCTGGCCCCAAAGTATAGTTCTTAGAGCAAGGGGAGCTTAGGAGACCTCAGGCGCCTCCAGGGAGGCCTTGAGGTTGGGCAGAAGGGTTCTGGTTGCTAGAGCCTGTGTGCAAAGGGGCACCGGCAGCCCCCCTGAGCTAGTGCTGGGAAGACTATGGTGGGGGGAACCTGCTACTCCCCTCAGTCCCCTCCTCCCTGCTGACATCTGGGGCTTTGACCCTTTCTTTTTTAATCTACTTTTGCTAAGATGCATTTAATAATAATAATTAAAAAAAAAGGGACAAAATGCAAACCTGTTTCCCTCACCTTTTGGGCTTCTGGGATGTCATCACCTCCAGTTTGTTGGGTTTGTTTCCAACTGTTAATAAAGCATTGAAACAGCCTTCCAGCTTCCTTTGTGAATTTCTGCACTCTTTTCACTGTCATCCAGGCTTCTCCCCAGTTGTCCTGCCTCAAGCCTGTGACTGACTTGACAAATCATCAGAAGGGTGGCGGCACCTTCGTGTGCTGGCTGGGTGCAGGGCTGGTTGCCTCTGTAAGGGAGTGGGGCCCCAGTTCAGCCCCTACCCTTCTGTATTGCTGCCTGTTAGCTCAGAACCCTTTTCTGGGACCCCACCCCCACCTCCCCATAACCCCAGGCTTCATCTGCAGTTTCCTGGCAGTACCTGGGCCTGTCTTGCTAAGGGAACCCTGTGACTGCATTTCTCCCACGTTCCCCTCCCTCTGGACACACTTGGTGGCCACAGACCACCATCCCGGCTAGGGCTTACCTTGGGGTGGAAACCTGAGCCCGCCCAGCAGAGGTCAACAGACAGACGTCTTGATACTCAGACTTGTTTGAGCACACTGTGGCCTGAACAAAGAAACCTTACAGACCAGACCCAGGATAGACAAGGAGGGGCTTGGAGAGGACAGGAGGCCATTTGGGCAGCTCTGCAACTAAAAGTGTCATTAAGTAGCCCTGGAGCCTGGGCAGCTACCTCTCCAGGATGGCTGGGGATGTGGAGGTGGGTTCTCTGCGTCCTTCCTCCCTACCCCCGGAGGCTGTACACTTCTGGCTTAGGCTGCACAGGCACACGTACCAATCAGGCGACCAACCACAGCTGCTCACACGCTCTGCTCTGCCAGTCTTCTGCCGTGCCTGGAATAGAACCCAGGCGACCGACACCCCGCCCTCTGCAGCCTGGCCCTCAGAAACAACACCCTGTTCCATCTCAGCGGCCGCGCACACCACCCTTCCTCCCACGCAAGAAGGCCGCCCCCAGCAGCTTATGTGGAAGGCTCGGTTTCCATGACAACGGACTTCAGGCGCTGGCGCTGGCAAACGTTTGACCGGCTCCAGGAGAGAACACAGGATGTGCAGAGACAGCCACCCCCCCCCCCCCGCGACCCCTGCCGCTGGGCATGCCCTTACCCTCACCGACCCCCCTCTGATAACCCTAGTGGGTCTTTTCTATCTTTCCGCCCCTTCTGGCCTTTCCTCCCACTCTGTAGCCTGCAGCTTTGGCGGCAGCAACCTCCAATTCCTCCTTCCTTGGAAGCGGCGGGAGGTGGGCTAGACCAGTAGTGAAAGCGCCGAGAGAGGAAGGAGGGAGGCCGGGAGGCCGTTTGGTCTGCGGGTAATCCGATGTCCGGCGTGCCCTCTGTCCCCTGGCCCCCCCCCCCCCCCCCCCCCCCGCCTTTCCTGCACACACGCAAGGAAGCGGCGAACCCTGCGTTTCCATGGCTTTGCTACAGAGAGGCAACCTAGAACGTGAATTCCAGATGGGAAAACAGGCGCAAGCTGTAGACTGGGCCTCGGCATTCCCTCCCTCCCACCCTCGCGGCATTCCCAAGCCCCCTGAGGTGGGGGGAGGGGCGGGGTGGAAGAGGGCTGGCAAAGGAGAGTCCACCCTCCTCCCGCCCGCGAAGCTGGGAGGGCGCTCAGGGTGGTCACTTGAGCAGGGAAGGGGCGGAACTCAGGAAGCGTCCACAGCCCCCCTCCAGCTCTGTGTTCAGCCCGCGTCGCCCCCTCGCATGAGTCTGCTCTTCTGCCTGGAGACAGCGGCAGACAGACGACTGCGCACTGCCACGTCGCGCTCAGAAATCCCTCCTCCACTGCGGACCCGCAAGCCGATTACACACACAGTGTACAGTCCCACAGGCACCATTACGGTCAATCGGACACCGATTATATGTGCACAATCGTGCTGCGCGCATACACAGCCGCATTTAACAATTATACAGAGATACTCAGGCAGTGACACAAAACCGAGACAGCCCAATCATCGCCTCCCGATCCCGCTCTTCCAGCGTACTCTGAGCTCATCACTTCATCCATAGACGCCAGGAGCCCCCATCTCTTACACAGAAACAGCCAACCTTTCAGAAGAAACCTTTTAATTTTTCAAAGAAAAAAAGCCATATAAATATTAGAGTATAAAACTTGCGTGAGACACAGGAAGGGGGTGGGGTCGGGAGCTACGTGACTATGCAAAGAGAAGCGCTTAGAGGAGTCAGTACGCGGGAAGGGGGCGCCGCAGCGCGTGGACACAGCACAACACAGCACGGGCCGCCGCGGGCGGGCTCGGAGACAGACGGCTGCGCGGAGCCCGCCGCCCGCTCGCCATCACGGAAAGATACGCCGCACTATACACTATTGGTTATTCTACACCAGCCGGAAGAGGGAGGGGGTTTCTATACTAAGTAAGGGCTGGGATGGGGTTCTCGAGAAGCCCCGCTGGGTGAGCGGGACAGGGGGCAGAGGGGTGAGCAGAGGAAGGTCTATGCACAAGGAGGCACTGGGGGACTTTAACCAGGCTCTGGCCACGAGGGGGCGGACTGGGGGCCTGGGCAGTGGCCTTCACAGAGAAGGAATGGCACCTGCAAGGTGAAGGGCTGGGGCCGCTGGGGCAGGGGGTGCCCTGTGGAGAAGCCCTGATCTCAGGCTGACACTTTCTGTCCACTTGGTCCCTCCTCTAGCTCCCTTCCTTCCCAACCCAGGGACCAAAAATAGCCGAGCGGGCCCCTCCCTCCCTATTGGGGCCACACGAATCCTTCCACCAGCACCTCTGGAGTACCCAGCACCCACAGAGGCCCCTCTGACCTCTCCAGGGGACCTGTCCTAATCCTGCTCAGAGCTGCCTTGGACCACAAGGCCAGTTCAAACCCACCGGTGCTGGAAGCTCAGCCCACCGCTGGCTGCCAGGCTGCCCTGTTACATGAAAGATGAGGGTCCAGCCTGGGGCATGGCTTCCGGCTGGAACCTGGGGATCTGGTCGGTACCCTGGGGCATACAGAGCCTCCTACAAGACCCTGTTAACTAACGGGATCAAGCTTTGTCCACCCCCCATCCACACCCACACCCTTCTTTATCTTAGCACCCCACACTGTCTCAGAACATGCAGTGGGGTCTCTGGTTTGGGGAGGGGGAAGTCACAGCATGCAGTGGGAACATCAAATGATGACAAACAGAACAGAACAAAAGACTGGTCCCCAGGGTGTTGGGAAGAGGCATGGTAGCAAAATGCCCTCCCTAAATCCAGCAAGCATCAGTACCATGGGAATGGTGACCATGTCTCCCAAAAACTTGAGCTTGGTCTCAGGTTCTGGAAGGAAATGAAGGGACTGGCACCAAACCATGCTTTTGGGGGAAGTTTGAGAATTGAAGGAGAGGTCAAGAAGTCATGATGCCCTTCCAACTCTTCAGAACTATGAGCCTTTTTAGGTCACCAGGTACCTCAACACCCCAACCACCTTAAGAAAGAGAAGAGTGGGCTGGGGTGGGGAGGGCAGGAGGGAGGTAGGGGATGGGCCTGATTGAATTTGGAAGATGGAGGAGTTCAGCTGTAACTGAAGGGGGTGTGATAAATGGTGTCTACACGAACCCCACTACCCCCATGGGCACAGCAAGTGATTGGATGGGGGTTCCCAACAGAACTCCCTTTGCATATTCAATCCCTTGGGGGCAGAGAGGGGGGTGTTGACCTGGCACTTGTTTCCATTTCCCAAGGGGAGCATGGCCTGGGCCCCTACCAGTTTCCTGGGGGTGAGCCCTGAAATCCGAGGCTTGGGCACAGGTAGGGAGAGGCTGGACTGGTTGGGGAGGGAGGCTGCCCTGTGGCTCTGGGCCTGGCCTCCACGTTACTTCTTTTCCTTCTTGCCCGACTTCTTCTTGTTGCCATTGCCTCCTGCCGGGGCCTTGCCATCACGCTTGCCAGCTGCGTTGGTCAGAGTGGCGTTGCTGCCAGGGATGTAGACATTCTGGCGGTAGTCGGGCACATGCTGCAGGGTGAACTGGGGCCCGTAGCGGGCACTCAAGCCCATGGTGCCGGCACCCCCTCCCAGGGTGGAGCTCCCATCAGCGGCTTCTGCAGAGACAAGGGAAGGTCAGGGGCTAAACCTCAGGGTCCCCAAGTCCCTCTCTTATAGCACCAGCAGGGAGAGCACTGGACGCGCCATCCTGACCCACAAGGGTAGAGCTGAGAAGCTCCAGAGTGACCACCTAGGTTTGTTTCCTAGTTCTTTTCCTACTAGCCAAGTCTACCTTAACCTCCCTAAGTCTCCTCAGATTTCTGAATTGCAAAATGAGGATAATAATGGTACTTACCTCCTCTGGTTTGGTGAAGGCTAACCAGGATTACAAGCACCTTGTAACCAAGATTACATATATCAAGCACCTAGAATAGTGCCCGCTGCCTGGTAAGGGCGTCAAACACGCTAGCCGTCATCTCTCTCCAGGCTGAGACTTGGCTCTTGAGACCCTGCCCCAGCCTTTCTCCGGGCAGCCTCTCTGGTCTCCATGCTTGGCCCCCGTGGTTCCTGCAGGTTCCTAGCCTGTTTCACCCAGTGCAAAGCACAGAGTGGGCACCGAGTCATTCTGTTTTGAGGGGTGGGGGCTCTTCCAGGGATTCATTTCAGAACAGCAATCGATGCCGACTCTGTGCCAGGGACCTTGCTAGATGCTACATGTGCATGATGGCATCTAACCTGCATGCAACACTCCAGGGAGGTGTGTGCTAGTACCCTGCTATAGAGATGAGAGAAGTCAGGGTCAGAGGAGGTAAAAGATTTGCCCAAGGCCACACCAGCCAGGACAGGGGAGAGCAAGGGTGAGGCCTAAGTACATCCTAGGTGTAGCTGTAGGGTATGGTCACCACCAGCAGAGGCCTGGACCTCATCACTACTCTGAGGGTGAAGAAGGGGAGAGGCTGAGAAGATGACGACTGACCGCAGGACCAGCTGTTTTAGGTCCAATGTGGGCCCAGGCTCACAATGTCAGAGTAGGTGACATCACAGAGCCTGCAGCCCAGCTTCCTGCTCTGCACAAGGAGAAACTGGGGTCCAAAGGACTGCAAGTTCCGGCCCTGGCTCAGCATCATCTGGGAGCTTGACAGAATCACAGACTCTCAGAATCTGCATTTGAACACCATATCCAGGTGACATGTGGCTGCAGGTGATGTGTGGCACATTGAAGGGAGAGAAATACAGAAGACCCTACTTGTCACTGAGGTTTTGTGAGGATTCCAGGAAAAAGTGCTTCACCCAGTGCCTGGGCACTCGGAGAGAGCTCACTAAAGGTTTGCTGTTGCCAAAATCACCCTCGCCCTCATCACTGTCACCGTCACCATACCCTGTGTCACTGCTGCTCCCCTCCACGCCCCCTACCTCCAGGGGGTTTAAAAAAAAAAAGAACAACATGGGGTTTTGATGACTCTGCTGAGTTCAGGAGGGCTCCTGTTGGAGTCCTCTGGCAGCTAGAGAGTTAAAGCCCCAGAAATGCTCAGCCCAGACCCCCCAGTCCAGCAGAAGGGCTCCCCCGACCTGGCCTCCTTCTACCCCCACCCTAGACCCTGGGAGTGCGCAGAGAGGGTGACTAAAGCCAGAGAGGCTGAGTAATCCTGGGACATCAACCAGGGATTGAGAAATAGAGAGACAAGAAATATTTTCAAAGAACAGCATCAGAGGGGGAGGGACGAAAGGGAAAGCAAAGGAGAGAGGAGCCCCAGTGTTTCCTCCTCCTCATTCCAGGCTCAGGTTTCCACAACCTCCATTTCAAGTCCCAAATCCCAGCATCCGGGGGCCTTTAGGGGGCGGGGAAGTGAGCTGGGTGGGAGGGAGCAGCGCCCACTTCCTTCTCTCCTTTCCCCAGCCCTTTCATCCCACTGACATTTCTATATTTTCTCTAATTAACTCCAGGAGGGAGCCGGTCCCCGACTGCCCCCACCCCTCCCCCCTGCCTGGGAATATAAGTGCTGGGGGGAGGGGCCCAGATCTGGCTTCAAGAGCCAAGGTTCCCGAGTGATTTAGGGGCAAAGAGGGGAGACGTCAGAGGCGCCAGTGAGCAGGGGAGGGTGGGAAGAGATGGGCACCAAAAGGGGGAAGGGAGGCAGAAATAGAAAGATAGGAAGGGCGGGATTGGATAACTGGAAGCCAGGCCCACCCACATCCTACAACACACCCAGGATCTCTAAGAAGCACCGGCGCAGACAGAAATGACAAAGCCAGCCCCTGCCACCCCCTCCCTAGAAGCACAGACCTGACGTTGGCCAGCGTTACGGGATGCACTGAAGTGGGGCTGGCCAGGAGGGAAGATTGGGAAACCCAGAGTGTAACAAAAACAGGCCGACCTTGAGTTCTGTCCCGTCAGCTCTGCCACTAAGGAGCCAGCCATGTGACCTTGACCAAGGCCCTGTCTGACCCCAACCTCAGTTGGACTGCAGGCTCTGACCTTCTGCAGAATCAAGTCTCCAAGGGCACCTCCTTCTACCCCTGTAAGACTTAGTCTGGGCAGGAACTGGGATCTTCCCTGAGCACAAGGGGAAACAGACTCTGAAGAGCAGCAAGGAAGAACCTGGGCGTCCTCTGGCCTGGAGGAGGTTAAGGCACTGCCCGCCTCCGCTCCCCTCTCCCACTCCTCAGGGAAAAGGCTCCCAGCCCCAGCGCTCCCCCTCTGCCCTGCAGTCCCCACCCAGGGGCTAAAGGCAGAAGCTCCAAGCAGCCCTGGCCGCCTGAGCCACAGACCGCAGCCTCCTAGAGAGCACACCTTCCCCTCAAACGTTTATATAAAAAGCCTCCCAAGTGTACTTATTCTCCCCACTCACTCACTCGCCCTTAGCGGCCCCACAGGCCTGGCCGGGCTGGACTCCAGGAACCTCTCTGGCTCCAGGGCCAGGAAATCGGATGTGAAAGTGAGAGTAGGGCCTGACCCTGCCACCTCCACCCCCAGGATCCATCCCCTAAGGCCAGGGTTTACTCTCGGGTCAGGCCCTGTGTGGGCTGGAGGGGTGGAACCCTGACAGGGGAGGCAGCCTGCGGTGACCCCAGGGACCTCCTGGGAGGGTCTGGGGCTATAAATACTGACTCCATTTCTGTTTTTAAAATCTGGATTTAGGCTAAAAAGGCTGCTTCCTGGCTTTAGGGTTTAAAGCCACAACAGCTAAATATACGTTACTGTCTGTTTACTTCCCTCAAGAGTCCAACTTGGCACCTTCTCAGACCCTGCCACCTGCCTCTCTCATACTCAGAGTCTGGCCTCTCTAGAATTACAGTGGCCCTGCCCCACCCCCCCACCCCCCAACCTGGGCCAGCCCTGTCTTCCCAGAAGGCTGGTGCCCCTGCTACTGCTCCCTTCCTCTTCATCAGCCGTGGGCCTGGCCCCCCATGGCCTCACAGACACCCAGGGAAGCCTTGTCAGATTAAACAAATGAAAACAAAGGGTGCCCAGTTAAATGTGAATTTCATGTAAATTTTTTTTTTAGTATAGTTATGTCCCAGTTCTAACATTTGGGACCTACTTATGCTAAAATACTATTTGTTGTCTATTTGAAGTTAAAATTTAACTGGCCATCCTGTATTTTATCTGGAACCCCAATCTGGGAGAATAATGCAGCATTAAGAGAAACCTGTTCACCTAAAAGGGAAACTGAGGCTGGATGGAAAGGCAGACGTGGTCACTGGAGCAGACAGGGCATGAACATAGGAGCAAGCTGGGTTAGAATCTCCAGTCTGCAGCTCAAAATGGGGCCTTCGAGCAAGGAACTTCTCAGTCCCCTCATCTGTCAAATGGAAGGACTCAGACCAGCCCTGCAGAGCTGCGAGAAGATCCACCGACATGAGGCCCATCCAGCTTGCCGAGCGTGAGCTGGGGCAGCGTGCAGGCACGAGGGCAGCGATTACTGCTCTGGCTTTACCTGATTCTCCACTAACCAGGCCTCCAGAGCCACTGGGCAGTGGGGCTCTCAGTTCACTGAGTAAGGCCCGTGCCTGAGTCCTCCGCCAGCCTCCATGTAAGCCCAGGGTTAGTTGCTCCAGAAGCTAGTGCTTATTAACAGGCATTATTCTAATTCTACCTTCTACCCCACCATGGGTCAAAAGAGACCATCATCTATCAATTTTCACCACTGCGTTTGGTGCCCTTCCTCTCTGCCAATCCTGTCCTGAGGCCTTTAGACACTACAGTGAGAGCTGTTGTTTCTGCACCGATGTTACAGTCAGTGAGACCGCGGCCCAGAGCGGGCGAGTCACTTGCTTGAGGACTCGCAGCTAAGTGGTGGTGCCAGGGCTGGAACCCAGGCCGGCCAGCTTCCAAAGCCTGTGCTCTTCAGTTCTAATGACACTGTTCTCCCTCCATGCTCAGGACTCTTGGTTGTCATCCCTGAAGACTAGCATCACCTGAATCTCTATCACTGAAGGTCTTTGTTAACTTGTGGGAAAACCAAAGTCCTGCTCTGGAAGTGGGGGCTACAAGAAAAAAAAAAAGAGAAGGGGTCCCACAGGTCCAGAGTGTGTTTCGTACTGGGAGTATCCACACCTACTTCCATGGCTTCAGGGTGGTACGGATCAGGCCCCAGGCCCCAATACTATGTGCTTTACCATATCATTTTACTGAATCCTCACAGAAACCCCTTGAGGTCTCTGTTCCCATTTTCTTGATTGAGGAAACTGAAGTTTAGAGAGATTAAGCAAATTGATCAAAGGCACAAAGATTGTAAGTGGCAGAGCTAGGACCCGACCTATAGGTGTCCCTTCTGGGGCAACACTTGTAACCACTGCTCCCTACTTCTCCTGCAAGGATCTTTCCTTATTTATTCCCCTTTGGGCATCCCAGAGCCCCCATCCCTCAGCTACTCCCTAACCTGTCTTTATATCCTAGAATTAAGGGCTGTCTCAGACCAGCTGACGTATAGCTTGGAAGCCAGTCTCGGGGCACGGTGCTATGGGATGCACCCCAGGACCCCAGGTCTCCTACTCCACATGTGTTGGCACAACTTACCACTGGCGGAGGCCAAGATCATGGCTTGTAGCATCTCTGTGTCAAACTGGTTGTTGGGCCAGGTGCCGGTCTCATCGCCATTTTGGGATCTGCGGAAAGAGTGGGCTGCTGAGCGTGCTCTCCCAAGCCACCCCACCCCTACCCCTCCTGTCCTCGCTCAGGGCCCCCAGATCTAGTGCCCAACCCCAGCCCACGCCCAAGACCTGCCCCTTTCAGCAAGGTAGGAGGGAGCTTACACAATCCTTCAGAAGCCAGACCCCCACCTGCCAGTCCCCCAAACCAGCTTTCTACCTATCATTTCAGACACCATGGCCCTTGGAGGGAGGGGGCAGGACGCACTGCAGCTTGCTCGTCTGCCCGCCCCCACCGTGAGGAAGCGGTGGCTCACAGGAAGGGAGAGCAGACCCTCTCCAGAGGACAGTGGAGGGTGGGAAACAGGAGAGAACGTGCCAGAGCTTGAGAAAGGCCTAAGAACCTAGAGGCAGAGGCTAGGAGGCGCACAAGACGCTGAGGCCAGGAGAGAGGCTGCTAAAACTCAACTCTGATATGCTTCGGTGGCTCACTCAGGCCTCAGGATAAAATCCACAGGCACCTGAGAACCAGCCCTTCCTATTTCCCAAGAACCACACTCCCAGTATTCTATCGTGAACCCTTTCTGAGTCCCCTTCATGACTCCTCACTCTCTCTTACCAGCTCCTTTGGGTCAGATACTGCTTCCTAGAATGCAAGCTTCCTACCTCTGCCTTGATAACGTGAAGTGAGTAAGTTTGTCAGAAGGGACCCCTGAGCCCACCCAGGCTGGGTTAGGTGCCTTTGCCATGTTCCCACCCCGACTGGCTGCTCTGTGGCAGCTCTAGGCCCAGGGGGACTGCCATTGTCCCATCCCCTATGCCCCGCCCCCCCCAATCTGCTCCACCCACAGACCCAGCTCCTTGAGCTTTAGGAACAGGGCTCTGCCTGTTTCCTACTGAAGCACCTAGTTAACAACTTTAGATGCTCTAAACATTGAGAAAAACACGAGGTGATTCATTAATTGTTAAAAACGCTAACCTGAACTCTAAGGAATGGTACCCCAACCTGGACTTTTTCCCATAGTAATTTTACTCCTATGCTTTAAGAGAATTTCCAAGGCTCAAATGATTTCCATTTTCGAAGGGAAGCAGAAGCAGCCTGACAAACAGTCTATTAGTTGACCTCTGCACTGTCTGGAACACTGAAATTCCTCAATGAATGCTTGTTGCCTGAGAGCCCTACAGAGAAAGTTAGGTCACTAAGAGGTAAGAAGCATTTTGCACCAAGGGAGGGGCTGGAGGGCAGGCCCTGAAGGCATGCAAGTTGGGGTGGGGGAGGGACGGAGTGTAAAAGTCTGTATTTTGTAACACAGAGATCTGGGGGTACTGCTTTAACCCAGTGAACAAACTGAGCATCACACTGACAGGAAATGATTCCCAGCACAAAGAGCAGTGTCCCCCACACGGTATTCCTACCAGACTGTGTAACCTGACCTCACTGTGAGAAAATGATCCCTGAACACAGGCTCTGGGACGTTTTGAAAGACAACTGGCCTGGAGTCTTTAA
Source organism: Cervus elaphus (assembly GCF_910594005.1). Lineage (NCBI taxonomy): Eukaryota > Metazoa > Chordata > Mammalia > Artiodactyla > Cervidae > Cervus > Cervus elaphus. The sequence continues at coordinate 53,900,374 of NC_057823.1, read as the reverse complement.
AACATGTCTATGTCATCACACACACACACACACACAACCTCCAAAAGGCAAGGAGGCTGTTTTAGATTAAAGGAGATGAAAGAGAGGTAGCAAGCCAATGCAATTTATGCTGTTTGATTGAATTCTGGCGTTAAAAAAAAAAAAAAAAAACAGGTTAAACGGACATTTGGGGAACGTTTATGAAAATATGCTAGTGGACTGTGTATTATTGCATTAATGTTAAAGTCATCAAATGTGAGCATTCTTTTGTGGTTATGTATGAGAATGTTATTGTTGTCAGGAGAGATATTGAAGTATTTCAAATGTTTTTAGGTCTGCAACTCTCAAATGGTTCAGGGGGTGAGTGCGTGCATGTTGCGAGAGAGAGAAAAGAGAAAATAAATGTGCAAAATTTTAACGACTAATATATCTAAGTTTTAAAGAGTATGTGGATGTTCATCATACTATTCTTTCAACTTTAAGAGGTTTGAGCCATTTCAAAGTAAAAAAATTGAGCGATACAATAAAGTCAGCTAGGAGAAGGGTAGTGTTGGGAGAACTTTCCAAGCAAAAGGAGTAAAACGCCCCAGCCTCTGAGGCTGGGCGGAGCTCAGCGAGCTCAGAGCCAGTGTGGCTGCTACGGGATGTGGTGGTGGGGCTACAAAGTGTACACTGGAGATTGTGTTCTTACCCTAAGAGCTCTGGGAAGTCTCTGAGGTGTATAAAAGGGGTTGTCAATTAAGTATTTAAAGATCACTGTTAAGATAGGTAAACTCCTTCAAATTGAATTTTTTATTAAAATATTTTAGTTTCTTTTATTGTTATCTTCCAGGTGTCTAAATCTCCAGTCTGTTGTACTGGTAACTTAACTCTGTAATAGAATAGCTTGCTGCCAACTCTTTATGTTAAGTAATTTTTAAATATTTGTAATATTGTTGAGTGACTAATAAACTATTAAGTTACTGGCATTAAAAAGAAGATCATTGCTGCTCCCAAGAGAAGACCGAGGGATGAGGGGCACCTCTGGGAGGGCAGGAGCCCAGTGACGGAGGCTCAGCCACCTCTGTCTCCATGACAACCCAGGAGTCCTCACTTGCAGGCAGACTGAGCTCTCTCTGGGCTCGCCTGGGGGTGCAGGGCTGAGGCAGGAGGGCTCAGGCTGAGACAAAGGGCCTAATGCGGATACAACGGGGAGAGCAGATGGGGCAAGCAGCAGGGGGCTGTGGAGCGGACAACAGGGTCAGACACCAGGTTAGGAGGATACCCTGTGCTGGTGGGTGATGGTGTTGAGGGAATGAAGGTGAGTGGAAAGGCGGGCCTGGAACCATGATGGACTGGGCGGGGCTGCGAGGAGGGTTCTTAGGAAGTGACTGAAGGCTGGAGGCCAAGCCCATGGGCAGGAGATGAGTAGAAAGAGAGTTCTTGTTGAGCTGTTTATTGACAGCTTCTTATTTCTGGGTACTGGGCTGACTAAACTATATACATATTGTCTATTTCAGCCCAAGAAACACCCACAGGCAAGTGTTATCATCCTTATTTCCCAGCAGATGAAACCGGGGCTCAGAGAGGTTGAGAGACTTTCCCAAAATCACACAGCTGGCAATAGGCAGCTGTTGTGAAATCACACAAACTGGCCTAATGTGACTCCAAAGCCTATGCTCTTATACATAACAACATACTGGGCTTCAGCAGGGATGGGAACTCTTCCATGATTTGGGGAACAGTGAAAAATAATAGTGAAGGAGATGGACTACATCTAACTGACCATTTTCCAAGTGTCAGTGCCTGTGACAGGCCCTAGGATTTAAGAGACGATATGATCTTGCCCTAAGGAGTTTGTATTCTGGTGTGCTGGGGGGCTGTGTGTGAGGAACAACCCCAGAGGCCAGGCTGCAGTTAAATGCTCCCTGCATCCTGCTCAAAACAAGGAGAAACATGGAGAAGTCACCCCTGACCTTAGCCTGGGTTTAACTGTGTTCAATCTAAGTGCATGTGTATCTTTTTAATGTAGTAAAAGCCTGTCTGCACCAGATAAAATTTTTACCCATTAGAGAGGCTATTATGCAATAATTAAATGACTTATGAAGAACTTTTCTTATGATGTGGTACAAAGAGAAAAAAAAAAGGCTACAATACTGATGGACAGTATGACCTCAATTACTACCAAAAACAAACAAAACTAGTGAGAAATATACTACCTGACTGGGATTAAAATTTGCTGATATCCTGTGAACAAGTCTGTGATCAATTCGTCTAGATAATTAGATTTTAAAAAGCAGCAGTGGCAGAAACAAAAGAAGCAAGAGCAGAAAAAGCAAGAGCAGCTGCTTGTGCATGCTAAATGTACCAAGAAAAAAGTTTGAAATGCATTTAAAAATATTAAGAGAGCTTAAGACATGAGACTCTCAACCAAATACAAAATGTGGACCTTAATTTGGATAAGCACACAAACAGGTTAACAGAGAGCAATATATAACTGGGGAAATCTGAATACAGACTAAATATTTGATGATATTAATTATTATTATTATTAAATTATTTTTAGTGTTTATGAGTTTAAAAAAATGAATCACCTGTTAAAGATAATGAAGACTGATGAAATATGATGGCTGTGATTTGTTTTAAAATAACTCGGTGGGAGGAGGGAGATGTGAGACAAGTCAGGGAGTTAGTTTAAGATGGAGAGTGAGGCCAGAGAGGCTCACTACACCAATGTCTCTCCTCTTGCATAGGTTTGAAATTTTCTGTATTAAAAAAGTTAGTGGTGGTTTCCCTGGGTTGTAAAATTATGAGTGATTTTAAAAACTGTTTTTTCCATTTCTCATGTTTCTATAATCAGCAAGGATTATGAGCAGAAAAAAGTGAGTTGCTATTGGTTTGTTTGTTGAATGGCTGCCCAAACAGAGGGAAAGACAGTGTCCCCCGGGGGGAAGGCAGATCAGAAGGGGAAAGGCAGTGTGGTGCCATCAAAGGAGAACAGTGTGGGGACCGGGGGAAGCCACGCGGAGATTCTATTCTGGGCAGAGGCTGGGAACGGCGGCAGGGAGGGGCCTGGGGCATGGCTTGGGAAAGGAGAACTGGCTTGCTGGGCTCAGGCTTGAGACAACAGCTGTTGGGATCAGAAGCCAAGAAGTCAACCTGAGCATAGATGGTGGTGGAGAAGAGGAGCACCTGGAAGGCAAGGACTTCGGAAAACTCCCTTTTGTCCAGGCAGCGTGACATAGCACTGGCTTGAACCTGAATGAGGTTTATTGCAGAACTCAACACTAGCCCTGCTCTGAACCTGGGGTGCCAGCAGCCGAGATGGGCCAGAACCAGGGTTCAGTTGAATGAGAGAAACCACCCTTCTTCATCTGCTCACTCCCATCGGCTCATCAGAATGGCATCAGGGAAAAGCTCCCACCACTCTGTTGATTCTGAGAGGGCTCACCACAGGGCCTTTGCAAATGCTCTTTCCTCCACCTGCAATGTTCTTCCCCTTTCTTTCGGCTGGTTGATTCTCAACCTCATTTCTTCCTGATGTCCTCCTGCCCCCTGACTAGGTCACATCCCTATTGTATACTCTCAAGACCTACTGTATATTCTTCATAGCACTTAGGATAGCTGGAATCTCACTTTTTTTTTTTTTAGTAATTATTTGATTAATATTTGTCTCCCTCAACACACTATAAACTCCCTGAGGGCAGAGATTATGTCTATCTTATATCTCCTATACCTAAAACACCACCTGTTACTATTTACTGAATGAATGAAAGAGGGAAATCACAGTTGCTGAACCAGGCCCCTAACACTGATTTTGTCTCGGCCCCTGTTGCAGCTCAATCATAAGTGTTGATTCCTTCCCCTTCAAGCTACCCGAGGAAGGGAGAGTTCCTGAGCCTTCTCCTCCATCTCAAGAGCTCCCATGTCTACTTAGATTACCATGTCTCTCATACAATGAAAAGGGACTTGAGGGTGGGATAGGCATCCAATCCAGAGGGCACATCCTAGTCCACTGCTGAGCTGCAGTGAGCTCTGCTTCAGGGCCAGTATACGGCCTGGGGTGGTGGAAGGTCAAGGAAACACAAACTGCCCTGTATTTCTCATCATCTCAGCTCAAACGTCACTTCCCTTCTTTATCCCCCTCCCTCATTATACTCACATAACTGTCTTAGAACTTACTGTGATTTGTAACTAGAAATGTTTTTAGTGTAATTTGTTTAGTGTAATTTGTTGTCAATTTTCTGTCTTCCCTGCTGGCATGGAAGCCTGTGAGTACAGGGATTGTATCTGCTTGTTCACTCTTATGTGCTAGTGTTTAGCACAGGGCCTGGCTCATAGTAGATGCTCAATAAATATTTGTTGAATAAATAAACACATGAATGAATAAATGAATGACCTAATGGATAACCTGCAGGAAGGCTGGCGAGACCAGCAGGGAGAAAGGAGACAGCTGGGGTCAAGAGTGGGGCAAGGGCAGTCCAAATCATCGGGTTTGCTGCTTTCTAGGGGCCTCAGCCAGGAAGTGCCTGAGACCACGTTACCAGAGGCAGGATTCACAAGCCCAGGACCTGAAGTCTCCACCTTGCACCAAGGTGTCCTGGGCTCTGGTGGCAGTAGGACTCAGCATCTGTAGCATCTGGACAGAATGTGGGCAGCAAGCGTCCAGCCAGCAAGGAGCTGCGCAAGGCAGCCCAAGCTCTGCCCTCCCTCTGTCTTCTGGGCCTCTTGGACTCCACCAGGCTCCCGACTTCTAACAGGGAGGCCTGGCCCAGAGCCCACCCTGCTCCGCTCAGACCAACTGCAGGTCTTTTGCTGAAGTCCTCCCCCACTCCACCCCTGCCCCAGGGTGTTCCTGTCTTAGCAGGAATTCATACCAGATCGATCTGGGCAGCTGGGGCAGCCTGGATGGGAGGGTGTGCTGCGGAGAGCAGGAATCAAAGGCGGTGTGTGTGAGGGGCAGCGGAGGGAGAGCGCCTGGGGGTACAGGCGCCTGTGTGTGCTGGCTTGCCCACAAGTTTTAAGAAATGACAGACAGGGAGAGGGACGCAGAGTAAAAGTAAGGATAAAAGACTTAGAGATAAAGAAAGAGAAACAGAGAATGAGGCAGAAAGAGACAAAAAAGAGAGAGATACATAGAAACAAAGAAACACAGGCTGAGGACAGAGAGGAAAGCAAAAACAGTGAGAAATAGAGACTGGAGACAGAAGACCACTAGGAAGCGATGAAGGAGGAGAGACAGGAGAGAAGTCAGGGACAGTGAGAGGAGGGCAGAGACAGAACAGGAAAAGCAGAGACTGAGACTGAGGAGGAGTCACATTTATTCACTGATTCCACATTTATTGAGCACCTAGCCATAGCAGGCGCAGCGAAAGGCACAGGTCAGTGCAGGCGGACGCAAATGGTAGGGACCGAGATACAGCAACACAGACAGAAACTGAGACAGAGACGAGGAGAGAGGGAGAGGCAGACTAAGACAGGCTCTGAACTGAGGACGGTTAAGAGCGTCAGAGACCAAAGGTCTGCAAGCAGAGAAGGCAGGACCAGGGGACCTGGGCGACCTGCCCCTCCAAGGCGGCTCTCCCTCCTCAGCCCCACCTCCAGCTGCCTGGCCTCCCTCGCCTCAGCCTCAGCTCCTTCTTGCAGGCTCTGGAGGAGCCTCTGACTACTGACACTTCCTCCTCTCCTCCTCCTGTCCCAGATTCCTCTGCCTGAACCCCAGTCAGGATGGAGGGCAGCCAAATCTGGGGCAGGGGGACGGAGCCAGACAGATAGGTATAAAAAGCCTCCTCTCCACCCAGAGACCAACCTTATGACCATGCTTCGCTCCCACAAAGCGCCCAAGATACAAGAAAAGGTTTGTGTGGTGGGGCTAAGGGAATGGGATGAATGTGTGCTTCCAAAACAGCCACAGTAGGAGCCTCTTCCTTCTGGGGTTTGTGCACCAGCCCCCAATACCCCAAAACCTCCCTGAAATCTGGAACTGAGGGAGGAAGCCATTTGTAGTGAAAGCTGAGCCCTCCCCTTCTCCCCCCCCCCACCCATCTCCTCCCACGTCATCACTGAGAAAAATGCCGCAGAGAAGAGGGTGGGCTGGAGAGGCAGTCACCTACCCGCTGGTGCCGGGTCTCTGGGCCTGAGAGAATCGCCAATCCGTGTTGGGTGGGGCTTGCTGTGGAGAAAACAGAGGGAGAGAGGCTGAGTACCCAAAAGGGCCAAGATGAGGGTGGGGTGGGCTCGTTTTCAAAGATAAATTATACCCTCAGGTCTCAGAGGTCTGAGATCCCAGAGACAAAGAAGTAAAATGACATTTATCCAATCACAGTGAACAAATCCAGGTTCCTTTCCTAAGCAAATTGCCCCTTCTTCCCTGCCCCTCAACTCAGAACTCCTGAGCTGAGGTTCAAGGGGAACCGGGGTTTGTGTGCACAGAGAAGGGCCCTCAAAGTGGCAGGGGAGGCTTTTGGATGAGAATTCCACCAGCCCTAGAAAGAATTTCATTCAGCTCCTCAGCTGGGAACAAAGCGCCCTCTGCGGCAAGATGGCTGCTGTTCCTGGTAACCCTTTTCATGCCAGGCTGGGCCTTTACACATTCAGAAGGACACCTCCTTCAGACCCTCTCTCTCAAGGATCCCTTCCCACAGCTAAATACATTATTAACTTAGGAGTCACGCCAGACTGAGCCTTTGCAGAGCATCCAAGCCCCAGGACACCTCTCACCCCCAGAATTCTGTGCCAGACAATGGCTGTGACTAAGGAGGAGAGAACAAGGCTGCTCTGTCTGGGACAGAGAGAACTGCTGGGACGGAGCCCAGCAGAGATCCAGCTCCCACAGCCTCCAAGCAGAGCCAAGTCAATCTCCAGGGCTCCCAAGGCATAGATCTGTAGCCATCCCCCATCTGGATGAAGGTGTGGGACTCGAGCCAGCCACTTCACTTCCACGTTCCTCCCAGCCTTGCCAGAGGGTGTGTTATCCCATCACACACTCTCATGGAGCACTCCTAGAGCTGTCTCCTTGCCATTCTGGAGTGCTCTGGTAGTTAATTCTCACACTCACTCCCAGGAGAGGAGAGAGAGGTGTGAGCATCTCCAATTACACTGGGGAGAAGGAAGACCCAGGGCTGCCAAATGACTCACTCTTAGGTCTCACAGGTGGCAGTGACGTGAGGAAACCCAGAAACTTAGCATCCCAGGTACCACAGAGTCACCAGCACCATTCCGCAGGTGCCATGGGAAGGGCACAGGGATGCCCCGCTCTCAGTCACAGCATTCTTCGACACAGCAGAATCTACACCGAGATGCAGGAACCACGACAGACTGGAGGACAGGATAGCGGAGAACTCACAGCCTACATAAGGACAGCAGGTGCAGGTTTGTTCAGTTAGGGCTGCTCAGGGATAAGGAGCCCCAGTAGGCTTTTCTCCACGAGCAACGCCCTAAAAGGGGAAAGAATGTCCACCTTTGCCTCATCCCAGCAGATGTAAATCATCCCTCCTCTAAAGGTGGAGACCTTTAGAAGCACCAAGTGACTGAAAGCACAGATTCTGGAGTTAAACAAATCTAGATTAGATCTTTGTCTACCACTTACCATGTGAACTTGAGCAAGTCACTTGACCTCTGTGAAACTCAGTTATAAGGGAGAGTGAGGAATGCTAGTACCTACCCAACATAAGTGTGGGGAAGAGCAAAGGAGACGCTTTGGTTTTTAGAGGAAATCCGTAGTAAGGTTCTCTCAATCAGCTATCAGAATCCCATGGTGGTGTTGCTCCAAAATATAAATGATTCGGTAGGGGTAGGGTGGAGTACAGACATATTTTGACTAAAAGCTCCTGGAGTTACAGAAACTTAACGTTATTTTACAACAAACGTTTCCCCAAATATGAAAGCACCCTGCTGGTTTCTGGCAGAAGTCATGGTTTTCCAACAGCAGGGGAAGGAAGGGCTTGCCAGAGTCTTAGATACTTTGGTTGCGGTTTATGGTGGTTTAGTCGCTAAGTCGTGTCTAACTCTTGCGACCCCATGGACTGGAGCCTGCCAGGCTCCTCTGTCTGGGATTTTCCAGGCAAGAATACTGGAGTGGATTGCCATTTCCTTCTCCAGGGGATCTTCCCCGACCCAGGAATTGAACCTGGGTCTTCTGCATTGCAGGCAGATTCTTTACCAACTGAACTATGAGGGAAGCTTTGGTCACCTCCAAAGTCCCTGATGTGGAGAAGGAAATGGCAACCCACTCCAGTATTCTCGCCTGGAAAAGTCACATAGTCAGAGGAGCCTGGTGGGCCACAGTCCACAGGCTGGCAAAGAATCGGACACAGCTGAAGCAACTGAACACACAAAGCCCTGACGGTAGACCGCTGGGCCCACCGTGGGCACGGCGGAGCCAAAAGCCTGTGTCCTAGTGGCCAGAACCCAGGTGCTCCAGGTTCCCACTTCCAGCCATAGGACAGGTCAGTGGCGCCACAGAGGGCCAAGGCGGCCTGTCCTACAGAGGCCTGTTCACTTGTCCTAGGCCAGCCCCACCACCCCTTAAGCCACAGGGCAGTTTGGCCTTCCTGAGCAAGGCTTCTGGGCTGGAGGCCCCCACCAACCTCTGCTCAGGGTCTGGGCCCAGACCAACCCACCAGCCCATGAGTCACAGAGTCCCGCCAGCCCCGCACCTAGAGCGCCCACAGTGGCTGCAGCACTAGTGACTGGGGCGGCCAAGAGGCCCGCCAGGAGGCCACCGGTCCAGGCCGGGGCGGGGATAAGCGGGCCGGCCAAGACCCTGTATCTCCCTCAGGCTAAAACCTCTGAGGCTGGCAGCAAGGTGGAGGGAAGTTGTGAGTTGCTGGGACAGCCCGCTGCAAGCGGCTGGCAGTTAAAGGCGGTGTATGAGGACGAGGATGGCCAGGTGCGAGGGGCATGCGCAGGTGAGGTGTGGCGAGCCCGTGCGCTGTGCGTGGCACACGCGCCAACCACAGACGCGTTGGTTTGATGTGGGAATAAAGAGGGTTGTGAATCACAGTGAGGTCACCGGTCAAGAGAGTGGGAAGAAACCTAAGAAAAAACCTCAAGACCAGCAGAGCGTGCCCGCATCAGAGCCTAGGAGGCTGGCTGCAGAAGGGGATCTGTGACTGCCTCTACTTGGACCCGGATCTGGTGGAAAACGCCAGAGTGATCGCCAGACCCCATGCTTTTCTGTCTGCCCTATCCTCTCTCCCCCATCACCCATACTCGCCATCACCTCCCCAGGCACAGCGCCCCATCCCTGCCTTGGCCACACCTCTGCTTCTGCACAATCCATCCAGACAGTCCCAACATTCGAGTCAAGCCCCACCAGAGGGAGCGGATGCCAAGTTCAAAGTCCCTGATGTGGGTGGGCGGCGTCTCCATTTCCGCCCCCAGGGGTAGCGCGGGAGCCCCTCACCTGGCTCCGCTCCCGCAGCGTGTCAGAGCGGGACCGGAAGGCGTTGGGCTCCGGTGCTAAAGCTGAGGGCTGCTGAACGCTGAGGGGCCTTAGAAAAGTGAAGTCACTGCCGTCGGAGGCTGGTGAAAAGCACGTCCTGTAGCAATGGCTGTGCGAGTCTGTGGGCCGCAGCGTCACCTCCATGTACTTGAGTGTGCCGTCTGAGCTCACCTGTAGGTTGGGGCTGGACTGCTTATAGAACTCCCGGGAGGGCGAGTCCTGGCGCCCGCAGCACTGACCCCCACCCCCGTCCCCGTCCCCCCGAAGGCACTTAGCTGACAGAAAGGTGAAGGTGACTAAGGATAAGAGGCTGGTGGCCGCAAGAGCCACAATGAGGTAAAGGGTAAGGTCTGAGCGCTCAGGAGGGTGTGTGAGGAAGTCCCTGGATTTGGGCATTTCCTCAGGGTCCTCATCTTCCAGAACCAGCAGCACTGTGGCTGTGGAGGAGAGTGAAGGGTCACCATTGTCCCTCACCAGGACCACCACCTGCTGGGTGTCAGCATCATCCTCCAGTAAGGCCCGGGCTGTTCGCACCTCACCAGTGTGTGCAGACACCAGGAACAGCCCTGGGGCTGTGGACTGTGGCAACAGTGAATAGGAGAGCCAGGCATTGTGGCCTGCATCAGCATCTACGGCTGTCACCTTGGTGACCAAGGAGCCAGGAGGGGCAGAGCGAGGGAGACGCTGGGGGAGTGAGAATTCCCGACCCCGTCTAGGGTGCAGCACAGTTGGGGCATTATCATTCTGGTCCAGGACAAACACGTGGAGAGAGGTGTTGGCGTGCAACGGGGGAGAGCCAGAGTCTCGAACGCCCACCACAATCTGCAGCATCTGCAGCAGTTCGTAGTCGAAAGTACGCTGGGCAAAGATCCGCCCATCCTCGGGGTTGACATACACAAAGGAGGAGGCTGGGGAGCCCTGAATCTGGTTCCCTACAATAGAGTAGGTAAGACGGGCATTATCCCCAATGTCTGGATCGGAGGCAGCCACGGTGCAGAGAAGGGAGCCTGGAGGCCGGTTTTCTGGGATGTAAGCCGTGTAGAGCTGCTGAGTGAAGTAGGGTGCGTTGTCATTTACATCTGAAATGTTGAGCCTGATGGTGAGATGTGCGTGCAAGGGAGGCGAGCCCTCATCATGGGCCAGCAGCTCAATGATATAGTGGGATGTGGCCTCACGGTCCAAAGGCTGGCTGGTTAGGAGTGAGTAGTGGTTCTCAGAAGGCTTAATCTGAAATGGCAGGTCTGGAGAGAGATCGAGGCTCACTTCACCATTTCTCCCTGAGTCTCGGTCCCGCACATTAAACAATCCCACTACTGTGCCCACTGGTGTGCTCTCCAGGACAGGGTTGACCAAAGAGGCCAGTAGTACCTCTGGGGCATTGTCATTGGCATCCCCCACATCCACTTGAATCACACAGTGGCCTTCCATGGCTGGCTGTCCCTGGTCACGGGCTCTTGCATGAATTTCATAAAAACTTGACTCCTCGAAGTCAATGGGACCCAACACATGGATTGCTCCACTGCTAGGGTCTAGGCCAAAGAGGTTCCGCACTGCCTCAGATGTATGGTCTCCAAAAGAATAGTCTAGTTGGCCATTAGTGCCCTCGTCTGGGTCAGTGGCATTGAGGCGGAGCAGCAACGTACCCACGGGTGCATTCTCTGGGAGTCCCACACGTAGAACTGAGGACTGGAAGGCTGGAGCATTATCGTTGATATCCAGCACAGTGACTGAGATAAGGGTGGTCCCTGAGCGGGCTGGGATGCCCCCATCCACAGCAGTGAGCACCAGCTGATGTCTTGCCTGGGTTTCACGGTCTAGCTGCTGCTCCAGCACCAATTCTGGGAACAGCTTCCCATCTTTTAGGGTCTTCACATTCAGAGAAAAGTGGCTGCTAGGGCTTAGAGTATAGAAGCTCACAGTATTGGTGCCCACATCGGGATCCTGGGCACTATCCAGTGGGAACCGTGCCCCCAGAGCAGCTGACTCTGAGATGCGTATCTCTCGCTCAGGGGTGGCAAAGCTCGGAGAGTTGTCATTGAGATCCAGGATTTCCACCTCTACACGGATTAGTTCCAGGGGGTGTTCGGTCACCACCTGTACTGGCAGCAGGCAGCTGGTGCTGGCTGCACACAGGCTCTCTCGGTCAATTTTCTGATTCACTGCCAGAGCACCACTCATCAAGCTCAGGGAAAAATATTGCCCATTCTCCTCAGTGCCCAACCGCAGCCGGCGGCTCAACAGATCTGTCACCTTTAAGCCTAGATCCTGAGCAACGTTCCCCACCAGCGTCCCCGGCTCGGACTCCTCCACCACAGAGTAACGAAGCTGCCCAGACACCCAGCCCCAGCAGCACAAGGACAACATGCACAGCACTTGCCATTTCCCAGCGAGCTGTGAGGGTGTCTTGTGCCCCATGACCCAGAAGTCCCTTCCTGGACACTGACTCTGTGCTGTCCTGTCGCCAAGGTAGACCCAGGGCTTGGAATGTAGCAGCTGAAATCTCTTATGTCTCCTTCCAGCCTCTTAAAAACTGCTCCGAGGCTTGTCTGCCTGCAGCAGTTCTTCTTAGTCACCAAATGGCGGGGGTGGGTTGGGGGGGAAGGGAATTGAATCTGAGAGGAGCTGGGGAGCTGGGGGAGGAGAGGCGGGCAAGAAGATCAGATCCCCCACCTCGGCTCTAAGTCTGATTGGCCCAAAAGTCTGTCTGCTCTCAACCAATTATACAGTCTCCTCAGTCCTGGAAACCTTAGGAACCGGAGCTGCAAATCCGTGTCACAGAAGCCTCCTACCTCCCCACTCATTTTGTGCTGCAGGTTGATTCAGTTCCCTTGGCAGCAAAGTTTGACAGCTCAGATGGCGCTCAACAGGGAAGTCAAAGTTGTACAAAACTTCTCAGGGTTCTGTCCCAACAACTTCCTGTGTAACTTCAGAAACTCCCACTATTTCACTTGAACCATCAAAATTTTGTCCTTCTCCAGGAAGCAGAACCCACGTGTTACCCCCTCCCTACTCCATCCTGCCAAACACTGCCAGAATGAAAGAAAAGATTTGTTAGGACCCTTCAGAGTCTTGCTTGGACTCTCCAGCAGTACTTTGAGGAATCTCAATGTCATCGATGGCTGTAAGGATTCACTTTTTCTGAGAATCCACATGAGCTATGGAATGGGCATCACAGCTTGTGGTGAGGGATGAGAACACTTCTATGCCTGATTCAGGTTACCCAAGGAAGGTGACTAGAATCTAGGCATGGCCTCTAAGCTTTATGGTTTCATCAATTCAGAAGAACTCTACTTAAAGACTCCCAGATTGGCCGTCTCTATGAATTCCTCAGCAGCAAGACAGGTCTCGATACTTAGTGATTTCACTTACTGCCTTCCCCCCCACCAAAGAGGTAATGTTCCTCTGCCCCAGTCGACTACATCTAGCTCTGAGCCCAATGGGGACTTGATTGGGAGACCTGAAGACCTGGGACAAAAACACCCCTGCTTCCACCTTGTTGCCTCTCTAATCCCTTGGCTCTTTCCTCTTATGTTTCAAGAGGGGCTTCCCTGCTAGCTCAGGGGTAAAGAATCCACCTGCCAATGCAGGAGACATGGGTTCGATTCCTGGGTTGGAAAGATCCCCTCGAGAAGGCAACCCACTCCAGTATTCTTGCCTGGGAAATCCCATGGACAGAGGAGCCTGGTGGGCTACAGTCTGGGTTGCAAAGAGTCAGATGGAACTTAACGACTGAACACCAAACAACAACATTTCAAGCAGAGAGTCCCTTTCACAGTGGGTGAGGGAGTAGGTGACACTGTGGAGCAAATATATAAGTTTCCCCTCAGTCCACTGGGGAATGGTAACCTAGAATTAAGGTATTCCAGACCCTGGCCCCTCATTCAGGAAGAGGAGAGAAAGTCACTACCTGGGTTTAGGTGCACCTCATGCACAAGAGCCTTCCATGTGCTCCACATTCCAGCAGCATATTTCCACAACACCCCATCTCTAGATCACTCACTTTCATTTCTTACTCTCAGATAAGGGCATAATCCACCCCAAGTAGTAATCCGTGGAAACTCCCTGGTTAATTCACAAAACGCTTCTAAAGCACATCATCTACCACCCAGTTACCACTCACAGAAGTGGCAACATCACTACAGGCTCTTACAGAGGGACCAATATATTCTCTGGGACATGGCCCAGCCACATGCCTGCACCAGAATAACCCTCAAGCATTGGCTGAGCCTGCAAAGGTCTCACCTCTAGCCCATAGAGAAGATCAGAGGGTGGGCAGCTTGGGCGAACGGGTTCCCCTGCCATAGGTGCACTGGGTGACTTCACCATCATGAAGCTATCACTCCGAGTGGGTGCAGAAGCCAAGGGTGTACAGCCATGAGAGTGGCCGCCCACATCAACAAACTTGATAGGATCATCTGACCCTAGCTGGATTCGGAGGATCCCATTGGAAGGAGGAAGCCCCTCCCTCCTTCGAGACCGGGTGAGACAGGCACAGGTGCCAGCAGGAAAGCAGGTCATTCCACAGGCAGCCCCACGCAGGCACTTTGAGATGAGTGCCACGAATGAGCCAAAGGAAACAAAGCAAATTGCCACTAGAGATACAGCCAAGTAGAGGGTCAAGCGGGATTCTCCTTCCCTTGGAGCCGAAGACTCTCGAAGATCAGGGACAACTGGATGAGTGTCTTCTTCCAAGGACACCAGGAGAGTGACGGAGGTAGAGAGTGGTGGGCTACCACTGTCCTTTACCACAATGACCAGCTTCTGCGGTGGGAGATCAGCTGGGATGGGAACAGCTGTCCGCACCTCCCCGGCATAGCGGGAGACTGCAAACAGGCTAGGATCTGGGGCCTCCAGGAGCTGATACGAAACCCAAGCATTGTAACCTGAATCCAAGTCCACAGCGGTCACCTTTGTGACTAGGTGGCCAGCACCAACTGATGGAGGCAGTGCTTGGGGACATAAGGAACCAGGCCGAGCCCTAGGGCGGAGTACAGCTGGGGCATTGTCATTGAGGTCCAGCACAAACAGACGAACTGTCACAGTGCTACTAAGGGGCGGGTTGCCCCGATCCCGGGCTTGCACCTCAAACTGCAGTGTCTGTGTTTGCTCATAGTCAAAGGATCGAGTAGCATGAACAGCTCCTGTCTGGGGGTTCAGAGAAATGAAGGAGGATGCTGACACATCTCGATTTCTGGGTTCGAGGAGAGAGTAGGAGATAAGTGCATTCAAGCCAGAGTCGGGATCAGAGGCTGCAAGGGAGCAGAGCAGGTCCCCTGGGCGATTGTTCTCTGGAACAAACACCTCATGTGACCTCTGGAAGAAAGAGGGTGGATTATCATTCACATCCGAAATGTTAAGGAAAATGGTCCTGTGGGTACTCAGAGGAGGGCTCCCGGCGTCAGAAGCAGTGACCATGATATCATAGCTGGATTTGGCCTCTCGGTCCAAGGGCCCAGCAGTCACCAGGGAGAACTGGTTCCTGAAGGCGGACTTGAGGGCGAAGGGCAAATGGTCGGGAATACGGAGGCTCACGTCCCCATTTGAACCTGAGTCAGGGTCCTGCACACTGATGAGTGCCACCACAGTGCCAGGCTCCGCACTCTCAGGGAGAGTCCCCAGCTCTGAGGTCACTGTGATGTGGGGGGCGTTGTCATTCACATCCAGGAGATCCACCCGAAGGCTGCAATGTTGCTCCATGGCTGGAGAGCCCCCATCTCGAGCCCGCACGTCAAATTCGTAGTAATTCTCGCTCTCAAAGTCTAGGGGTCCTTGAAGGGTAAGCTTTCCATTAGTGGGGTGCAGGCTGAAGAGGCTTCTCACACGATCAGGGGTGTGACCACTGAAAGAAAAGGTGACGTTACCACTGGGACCCAAGTCTGGGTCAGAGGCATTGAGCTGGATGAGCAGCATGCCGGCTGGCGCGCTCTCCAAGACGCTAATCCTATAGCTGGATTGCTGGAAGGCTGGGGCGTTGTCATTCACGTCCAGCACTGACACCCGCAGCTCTGCCGTGCCAGATCTCGGGGGGTTCCCGCCATCCACAGCAGTCAGCACTAGGCGGTAGTCTGACTGCTTTTCCCGATCCAAAGGTTTCTCCAGGAGCAGCTCTGGGACCAGGCTGCCGTCGCTGCGCTTCTTGACATCCAGGGCAAAGTGTTCATTGGAGCTTAGTCTATAGCTGCTGATGGAGTTGCTCCCCACATCTGCATCCTGAGCCTTTTCCAAGGGGAAACGCTGTCCTGGAGGAGCTGCCTCCCCAATTTCCAAGTCCAGCTGCTGCCGAGGGAATCGGGGGGCGTGATCATTCACATCCACAATTTCTACCTCTGCTCGGTACATTTCCAAAGGCCCTTCTGTTACAAACTCCAGGGGCACAATACAGCTGGCACTGAGCCCACACAGCGCCTCTCGATCGATTGGATTCCTGATGAGCAGGGCACCGCTGTCCAAATCCACACGGAAGTGTCTTTGGTTCACCTCTCCAGCGACCTGCAGCCTGCGAGCTGCCAAGCTCTCGGTATCCAGCAGGAAATCTTGGGCGACATTCCCCACAAAAGTCCCTTCCTGTGACTCCTCTGGGACCGGGTATCGGATCTGCCCACCAACGTAACCCAGGTGGCAAAAAAGGAACAAAAGAGTAGCCCCCCGGCAGATGTCTACCCAGCCTCTCACCTTGCCAAGCATTGCTGCTGCCCGCTAGTTCTCTATCTGGTCCTGAGAAGCCCCAGAAGCTGACCCGCCCCAAACAGCCACAGCAGCTGGAGACACCTATCTCCCTTTCCCCACGCCAGCTCTGGCGCGGCTGGGCCGGCGCCGCAAGGGTTACGCGCCGTTTTTTGCTGGTGGCGGGGTAGATTTGTCTGCCTTCCTCCACCCGATTGGCAGACAGCGACTCCTGGGCTCAGCCAATAGGCTAAGCAGAGAACGTCCCAATAGCAGCAGGGTTAATGCGACGCAGTATTGGAAGAAGGAAAAAAAAAAAACAAAAACCCACCTATCTTTTTGCCTTCCTCCCGCTCAACAGCATTCCACCCACCCCCCGCACCCCGCCATGGGTTATTACCTCTATGGAGAGGCAGACAACATATATGTTTTTGTTTTTTTTTCTAATTCACCAATCCCCACCCCACCTCACCCCGCCCCTTTTCGGAGGGGAAAACAGGGACAGCCTGAGAGCCCTAGCAACCTGCAGCCCAGGGAGTGAGTGGCCATTTGAGACTGGTCACTTTGTTCAAGCCAGTGTTGTCATCCACCAATATTCTAAAGGAATAGCTTCTGCCTCATTCTGATTGTATTAGAGCAACAGCTAATTAGAAGCACTGCTTTACACCAAAAACCCTGCCCCTCTGCAGATTATTCAGAAACATATCCATCTCTTTGCAGAAAAGGCTTACACATTAATGCAGCCTATTAAATTTATGCAGTACACATTTCTGTTGTAACAGAAGGCGCAGCAGAAACCAAACCTCTTTTACTCAGATACTCACTGGTGATATACTAAATTGTCATTCATTGATTTCAAGGACAGTATGGAAGGAATGAAGGAGAGGGGGAGAAGCCAGGAGAGGGAGATGTTCCAAATCAGTAAAGAATCAGCTTGTCTGGGAGACACTAAGAACCAGATCTCATTACCTGGCAGAATGCTAATGTTCACAGATTTAATAGCTTTCTTGAATGATTGAGATCAGCTACCGACAGCACCAGTGCCTACAAATCTCCTTTATTTGACACCATGGTATGCTTGATATGTTGTTAATTACCAACTGTGACTGTTTCAAAAGAGCAAGTTTTTCACCGAGCCCTAGGGGGCCTTTTGGCAAGGGAGACTTGATCTCACCCTCCCTGGAGCCTGGCTACCACCTTGCACAAATGCAGAAAGATTGTTCAATTCACACTGTAGTTACCTGCAAACTGTAAGTGGAGTCACAAACACACCAGAACACAAACAGAAAAATCTATCTTGATTTGCATGTGAGGTTTTTTTTTTAATTCACCTGAATCCTCACCTAGGCTGCCAATTATTGTTGGTGGTAGTGTTTAGTTGTTAAGTCATATCTGACTCTTGGCGACCCCATGGCCCGCCAGACTCCTCTGACCATGGGATTTCCAAAACCAGTAGCAAAACCAGAGGTTATCCTCCCAGGTGTTTTCCCAAGCCCTTGATCTTCAAGAATACCCTTTTGATGGTGAGGCCAGCAACCAACATTTTGGTCTCAAAGGGAGGTATCTGCTTTCTGTGTTCTTTCAGCCCCAAACACCTAAACCTTTTCCCATGTGAATGACAGGTGTAAATCAGTCTGACTTATAAGGTGTTTATGCCAGGATTCACTATCTCAGTAAAATTACACCATCTTCCCCCCAAGCTGCCAGCGGGGAGGGATAAGGAGGATCATTCTTGACTCATTCCTCTTCCATCTTCCCTTTATCATGTCAATGAATAAGTGCTGATAATTTCATTACAGTTATATCCTTCAGTCTATATTTGTCACTGTGCTGGTTCTCAATCTTCTCAAATACTATAACAGCCTTCTAAATGTTCTAAATGTAATATAATAGCCCCATGTAATACAAAAGCCCCATGTTACATTACGGGGCTTCCCCAGGTGGCTCAGTGGTAAAGAATCTGCCTGCAAATGCAGGAGACATGGGTTCAATCCCTGGGCCAGGAATATCCCCTGGAAGAGGAAATGGCAACTCACTCCACTATTCTTGCTTGGAAAATCCCATGGACAGAGGAGCCTGGTGGACTACAGTCCATGGGGTGGCAAAGAGTCAGACACGACTGAGTATGCATGCAAAATCTTCTTTAGTCTCCAATCCCAGTATCCCCAATCCATTATGGCAACTCACTTCACCATTCTTGCCTGGACAATTCCATGGACAGAGGAGCCTAGCGGGCTACAGTCCTTGGGGTTGCAAAGAATCAAACATGACTGAGTGACTAAGTGCACACACACACAAATTTCATTTATG
Source organism: Cervus elaphus (assembly GCF_910594005.1). Lineage (NCBI taxonomy): Eukaryota > Metazoa > Chordata > Mammalia > Artiodactyla > Cervidae > Cervus > Cervus elaphus. The sequence goes on along the minus strand of NC_057823.1, from coordinate 53,881,998 downwards.
GCTACCAGAATAATCACTCCAAAACAAACAAAAACTCTGACATTATATTTATATCAGTTCAAAATCCTGCAATGACTATCATGGATATAGAATAAAATAAAAAATCCTTGGCATAGCCTAAAGGTAACTCAAGATTTAACTCCTGCCTACTTGTTTCACTTTATCTCCTGCAAAAGTTGTTTTACAAATATACACTTTAAGGTTCAACAGTAATAAAAAATCTTTATCCCTCTGCATGAAATTTCCTACAAGGGTCCCTCTCTACTCGCCTTTCCCCTTTATTATCTGACAAACTACTACTCAACTTTCATTCTCAGATCAAGCATCATCAACTGTATGAATTCTTCCTGATTTCCCCAGGCTGACTGAGGTGTTTCTTTTCCATTGCTTCGTATTATACAGATCTCCCTTATCATTTTTGTGGGTGTGTGTGCATGTCCATGTGCCATAGGAGCAGGGACTGCGCCTTTTCATCTTTTAAAGTGTCTGGTACATTCACCAATACATGGTGAATTAGTGCTATTATCACTTGTTAGTTCAACAAGTATCTATTGAATGCTTGTACTTTATGAGTATTTTATATTGAGTATACATTTTATATACATTACTTTTCATTCTCACACAATTTTGGAAGAGTTTATATTTGAGAACACAAGCTCAGAAATGTTAGGAGACTTGTGTAAAGTCTATACAGTGCAGTATTAGGGTCTCCCCACTTTCACCTCTGCTCTGTCTAGAAAGAAATAAAAACCTCTTTCTGTAACATCTTAAATCATTTTCCTATCAGTCTGTCATCCCTGTAGCCATCAACTGACCCTTTTTGCTGGCTTTAATATCCAAGAACTAGACCTCTTCTAGATCTCAACCCCTTTTATTTGCAAGTTGACACCAAAACAAACATATCTATATTATTAATACTTGAACTGGAGAATCCTATATAAAGCCCGAATCCTATATATCCTAGACTTGACCTTTTTAATGCCAAGTATGTGATTCTCCCATCTCTAGATTTTTAAAACAGTTGTATTGAGCTACATAATTTATCCATTACACCATACAATTCACCCCTTTAAAATGTACAATTCAACAGTTTTTAGTATATTCAGATATACTAAAATGATGCAAACACCACAGTATAATTATAGAAAAATGTTTTCACCCCTAAAAGAAACACCACACCCATTGCCGAGCTCTAAATTTTTAAAGAAATAGTTGCCCAGGTGGTAGTGGTTGAGGAAGATTTTTCTCCTTAGATGACTGAAATATCTCACATCTTCCCTACAGTGCTTTCCTAGAGCTATTCTACATAATACTTTAAGGTTGAGAAATAACATTATAGAATTTTTTAAAGTTCAGTCTGGCAAAACAAGGCTGGCTGCTGGTTCTGCGAACTCCAAACTAACACTTCGTTTCAAAAACATGCTAATTGATGGACAGGCATGTCTTAGGGCAATGCCTTTCAAATTTGTCTTCACACTGGAATCACTTGAGGACCTTCAAAACATACCAATGCCTGTGTCCCATCCCAAGAGACTGCTTTGATCCATCTGGGATGTGGCCTGGGCTTCAGGATTTTTAAAAGGTCCCTAGGTAATTCTGGTGTGCAACCACGTTTGAGAACATCATTCAAAGGAAAATGCCAGTTGTCTTCCAGTCTGACCAGAAAAGCAGCAGCTGCTTCTCTCTGGCTTTCACCCTTCCTTAGCCTTTCCATATATGCCTCTGCTTTGTCATCTTGAACTATCTCCAGGTTAGTAGCTGAAGAATTTTTTGGAACTATGACACAACAAACACTGCGCATATATTGTATCATGCACTCATCTTATAAAACTCTTGCTACTTCTTTTCCACATACTAAAAACGGGTCTAGAAAATAGATTAACTTGGCCATGGACTCATGGATGGTAAGTGGTGGAGCTTCCTATGTCTAACTGCCAGACCCAAAGGTTGACAGCAATAATGCACTTATTAGTAACAAAGTTATAGTTGTTCTCCCACAAATGGAAGTGTGTTTAAGTTGCACTCCAAAACAAAGGCCTGGACGCTATCCTGAATAAATGACAGCTTTATCTTTTTTCTCAGGGTATGAATTTGCCTATCACACTACATTTATACCAAAAAAAAAAAAAATAACCATAATAATGGTGAAAGGATAGGAATTAATACTTAGGGCAAAAAGAACTTCATTTTGTACTTTATGTCCTTCTGAATTTATTTTCAAAATAAATATTACTTTTACTTTTATAATGAATGGTGGTTACCTTTAGATTTGGGAATAAAATTTGTTTTAATTTTTTCTTATATTTTACCATATTTTCCAAATTTTCTATAATGCACATGTAAGTAATGTCCATGTAACTTCCTGTAGTGTCCTTGAAATAAAATTTAAAGGACTCTAGAATTTTATCTCTTTCATAGAAAGCCATCTGAGAATGAGGAAGAGGATCTGTGTAGTCAAAGGAAAATTATCAGCAAATCATTTGTTTTAATGCAGATGTGGCAATCATTTGAAAGACGGACGGATGAGGTAGTTTTTATACTCCTAGCAGCTGCCACTAGCTAGAGGTTTCCATTAACTTGTACTCAATGCAAATGATACCAAGCTAAGCTCTGAGTGCTGAGATGGTGAGTTAAAGCTTAATGGCCCTTTAGCAGGATTGGTTAGTTGCTATGCCAAGTGAATGCTGAGTGTGTGAATTGTGTCCACAGATGAGTGAATTAACTCCACACTGTGTGGGACCACAAACCACACTCTAGCTGGGCCATCTCCCTCCCCCAAAGGCACGACGTTTGATCTGGGAAAAGCCAAGTAAAAATGTGGATGCAACATTAGGAAAACGTCTTGATCACTGAAAATGAAGATGGCTACATACGTTCCTAAAAGCGATGCAGGAATCAGAAAACATCATTCCAGGGTGACTTGCTAACCCTTACCTGTCCAGGAGGGGAGCTCTCTGCACCCAACACTTGCCTATAGAACACTGGATCGAGGCTCCGCAGAGTGTTCTGGCGGCTGGCCAGCGGGCTGGCGGCCCCAGGTTTCCTCAGCAGTGGGTCACTGCGTCTCGAGTCCGTGGTGAGGTACACCTGATGGTAAAGGTGTGGGGCCATGAGGCCGCCCCGCACAGCGTCCGCGTGCAGAGAGGGCCCTGGTGTTCGGTACAGGGAGCTCACCGGGGCTCGGTACAGGTCCCTGGACTGCTTCCATTTGTAAACTTTGAATATGATCACTCCTAACACTGTGACTGCGAACCCCACGGAGACCAGGATTAGCGAGAGAAGTAGATAAAAGGTGAGATTTTTATTCTGCTCCCTGGGGGCAGAGCCAGCGGGGAACTCAGCCAGGGCTTCAGGAGATTCCTCAGTCACTGACACAGTCAGGGTCGCAGTAGTGGACAGCGATGGCTCCCCATTGTCTCTGATCAATACCGTGAGGGTCTGCCTGGGCGAATCTGTATCCTGGACTGGGCGGGCAGTGGTGATTTGACCCGTGTGAAGTCCCACAGCAAAAAGGCTCTGGTTGGGGGCTCCCAAGAGGCTGTAGGAGAGCCAGGCGTTGTGCCCTGCATCTGGGTCCCAGCCCACCACCCGTGTGACCAGGTAGCCAGCAGCAGTACTTCGAGGCAGCATCTCCACCGAGCTCTGGCCAGGCCGGGGGTATAGGACCTGGGGGGCATTGTCATTGCGATCAGTGACAAATACATTCACACTGATGTTGGTAGCCAGGACAGGAGTGCCCCCATCGCTGATGTGAGCTGTTAACTCGAACTCACGCCGATCCTCATGGTCCAGGGGCACTAAGGATGACACGACGCCACTGTCACGATTTATCGTAAAATAGCGACTCACTAGGCCTATTTCAGCTCCTTGCTCTAAAAGAAAGAAGGAAAGACGAGCATTCTGCGGGGCGTCGGGGTCCCAGACGCTTAGGTTTAGTATTGGAACACCAGGCAGATTATTTTCCTCAACGTAAACATTGTAGGAGGACTGGGAAGATTGTGGAGGGTTGTCGTTGATGTCAGACACTTGCACCCGCACTGTCGTGAGGGCTGAGAGGGAAGGGGTTCCCGCATCTCGAGCCGTGATGCTGAGGTTGTATTCTGGCACGGTCTCCCGATCCAGGGCTGCGCTGGTTTTCAAAGTGAAGTAATTCTTGAGAGAAGATGTAAGGCTAAAAGGGAGACCTGGCGGAATCTCGCACGTCACCAGCCCGTTCTCCCCAGCATCCAGATCGGTCACACTGAGCAAAGCAATGACAGTTCCGAGAGGAGCGTCCTCGGGGACTGGGCTGTACACGGAGGTAACTGTGATCTCCGGGGCGTTGTCATTCACGTCCACAACCTCTACCAAAACTTTACAGTGTGCTCCTTCGGGATTGGCGCCCTTGTCTTTGGCCTGTATATAAATCTCATGGAGCTTGGCGTCTTCGAAGTCCAGTCGACCCTTGACTGTCAGCACCCCGGTAACAAGGTCCAAGGAGAAAAGTTCCCGCACGCCAGCGCGGTTGTGGCTGCCGAAGGAGTAAATGATTTCGCCGTTGGGGCCTTCATCCAGATCCGTTGCACGGACTTGCACCACGAGAGTGCCGGGGGGTGCATCCTCCAGGACACGCGCCCGGTACAAGGACTGGTTGAAGGTGGGCGCATTGTCATTCGCGTCCAGCACAACGATTCGAATAGGAAGGCTGGCGGAGCGAGCCGGAGTTCCTCCGTCCAACGCCGTCAGCAGCAGCTGGAGATCCGGTTCTCGCTCCCGGTCCAGGGCGCGCTCCAGGACCAGCTCCGCGTACTTAGTGCTGTCTTCCCGCGTCTGCACTCGAAGCGCAAAGTACTGGTTTCGGCTCAGCTCGTAGGTTTGTAAAGAGTTGCTTCCCACATCGGGATCATGCGCGCTCTCGAGCGGAAAGCGCGTTCCCGGTGCCACGGCCTCGCTAATCTCCAATTTCATTTCCCGAGTAGGAAAAAAGGGATTGTTGTCGTTGATGTCTTGGATCACCACTTCCGCGCTGAACAGCTCTAGCGGCCTCTCCACTACCAACTCCAGAGTTATGGTACAGGAGGGCAGGGTCCCACACAGCTCCTCTCTATCCAGGCGGTCGTTCACGAACATCTCTCCGGTCTCCCAGTTCACCTCAAAGAATCTTCGGCTAGCTCCGGACACCACCTGGAGCCTGCGGGCTGACAGGCTGCCGAGATCCAAGTCAAGGTCCCTGACCACGTTGCCCACCACGAAACCTTTCTCTCTTTCCTCCAGGATCTCATAGCGAATGACGGCGGCGGAAGCCTTGTGCAAGGCACCCAGAAGCAGCAAAACTCCCACCACTCTCCCGGTGCTTACCAGTCCTCCCCTCCAGGCCTCTGGGACCATTTCACTCAAAGACAGTTCCTCTTAGCAGGGTCCAGATCGTCCCAGCTTCTTTCCCGAGAAACTTTCAGCGGGTTAGCGCTCGGGCGCTGGGCTCCGAGTCGGACATGGCTTTCTGGATGCCGCTGATTTGCTCGCCGGCTGTTCAGTCTCGGCCTCATCCCGCGGCGCCGAGAGGGGACGGGCCGGGGCCAGATCTCCAGCGTCTCCATTGGCCGACAGCGGCACTCAGAGTCCCAGCCAATAACTGCACGAAAAATGCGCCAGCGCCGGACTCTGAGCGGGACAAGCACTAGCGCCGGGAACTTCTTTCCTTTGGCTTCCTTCCAGAGTTTACAGCCAGAGCTCCTTGGCAGAAGCTGTACATCCGAAACCCACCTTAGCTGGAAAGCCAACTACAGGGTGATGAAGCTGGCCTTCCTGCAAGTCTAAAAGCCGAACTAAAGTCTGTTAAACATTTTAACAGCTATCTTTAATCCCAAGAAGGGGGTTCAAACCAAACCAAAAAACGGCATAACGTTACCTGGTTTACTGGAGGACTAGGTAAAACTCACCTAGCTGGACTCTACTAGTAGAGAGGCGTGTCGCTTTTTTTTTTTTTTTTTTGAGGTGTTAATAACAATTATAGTTTTCTTTCTTAACAAACGCGACTGTAGCATTCTGGTCACTTCCCCAGTAGAGAAAAATCTACAGGAGCTACCACTGTTTGGTTTTACTTTGTTTTGTGAAATCTAAAAATATAATTCAGATATCTTTTTAAATTGAATGTTATTGCTTAGTTCTTATTTCTTAACAATGAGGGAGCAATGTGAAATTTTTCTATCCTATTTGTCCCAACAAGCATAATCTCAATCAGAAAGCATAATTTCTAAAGTTTCCCTTTACTTAATCAATCTGTTTCTCAAGATCATGAGGCATGCCACAAAGAGACTTTGCATTCCTAATAAAGGATAATATCCCCCTCTTCATTCCCCCCTCCCTGCCCAAAAAAAGAAAAAGAAAAATGATCAGGTTTTATTTACCACCTGGGATCTTTATAAAATGATTGGGATATCCAAAATACAAAACCTTTAGCCAGGGAATAAAGAGTCTGAATTTTTCTGCATTTAAGATTGTACTCAAACAAAACAGTAATGACTAGGATAATGAATAAGAGTCAACTATAAGTTAGAACCCAGTCATACATCCTTTGAAAACAAACTACCCTCTAAGGGTTCCTGTGTTCCTATCTTATTAAATCAATAAGGCAGATAAAATTCTGGCATCAGAGTAAGTCAGTGATATACATCTCCCATTAAATACTAGACGTAAAGAATCACATACTATTTCTGTACACATTAATTGCATATAGTCCTTTCTGAAGTTTAACTGAAACCTGAGGCCAAGCAGCAGAAAGACAGGTTAAATAAGTATATAGGAAGTAAGTATATATAGGGTATTTATAGAAGAGATGAAAAGCTATATTTGACCTATGTCAATACTTTATCTTTTAAAACCTCCAGTTTTTAAATACTCAAAATTGACAATTGTCCAAACAACTAAGAATGCTGATAGGTATTAGACAATTATAATATAGAATTTAGAACATACACAGTAGCCCAGTCACTTGCTACTGAAAGTGTGAGCCAAAGACCAAGAGCATGGACGTCACATGGGAGCTTGTTAGAAATGTTCCCACTCCAGACCTACTGAATCAGAACTGCATTTTAACAAAATGCCAGGGTGATATGAATGTACATTAAAGTTTGAGAAGCACTGATCTAGTGGGTTTTTCAGATGTACTGATTTATCAAACATTTTCCCCCTTTCACGAATTAACTGACATTCTGGTTTTCAAAAACTAGCTTTTAAAAGCTGAAATAGTTTTCCCTTTAACAATAAATCCCATAGTTTTCCTAAGACCTCTTCATTAGCCAGCAGAACCCTCCTTTTCATACTGTTCATGGGGTTCTCAAGGCAAGAATACTGAAGTGGTTTGCCACTCCCTTCTCCAACCAGTCTATCCTAAAGGAAATCAGTCCTGAATATTCATTGGAAGGACTGATGTTGAAGATGAAACTCCAATACTTTGGCCACCTGATGCGAAGACCTGACTCATTTGAAAAGACCCTGATGCTGGGAAAGATTGAAGGCAGGAGGAGACTCAATGGACTCAATGGACATGAGTTTGAGTAAACTCCGGGAGTTGGTGATGGACAGGGAGGCCTGGTGTACTGCAGTCCATGGGGTCACAAAGAGCCAGACACAACTGAGCGACTGAACTGAACCTTCCTTGGATCTACTGTTCACAGTAGCCAGAGAGATGTTCTTAAAATTTTAATTGGATCAGAAGATTCTCCAGCTCACAGCTCCTCAGGAGCATCTTACTACTCTTGAAATAAAACACCAAATCTTTTGCATAGTATCCAAGTTCTCAAGCTTTCCCCTGCTCTGGATATTCTGTTACGCTGCTGTGTGGTCATCAATGAAGCTCTCCAAGCAGGCTGCTCCTCTACCAGGAAAGTTTTTTTTTTCCTTTCCTTCCCTTTGCTTATTTCTACTGATCTTTAGGTCTCAGTTTAAATGTAATTTCCTAATAGAGGTCTTCTCTTCAACCCTAGTTAAAATCAGGAACCTTTGTTATGCTCCCTCAGAGAACCTTTTATTTTCCTTTGTTGAACCTAGCACAATTTAAAATTTTATAATTTTATAGTGCTTAAGCATAATGCCTGCTTCTCCCACTAAGAAGCGACTAAATAAAGCTGCAAGAAGGCAGAGACCATGCCTGTTTTGATTATCACTTGCCTCCTCAGTGACTAGCACAGTAGGCACTTAATGCTTCCTTTTTTCTAGCTTTAGGGAAGTATAATTGATAAAATTATATGAATTTAAAAGGAGTACAACATGATTTAATATACATATTGTGAGATGATCAACACAATATAGTTAACACATCCACCACCTCATCTAGTTACCATTTTTTAATGAGTGTGGTAAGAACACTTAAGATTTACTCTTAACAAATTTCAAGTCACATTACAATATTAACTATAGTTACCATGTTGTACATCAGATTCCACAAATTATTCATTTTATAACTAAAAATTTTACCCTTTGACCAATATCTCCCCATACTTAATGCTAATCAATATAGCAATCTTAATGCTAATGGTACAGTAATCATAAAAAGCAGTAAAGATTATATATATTCATTTGTGTGTATCCATTTTCCCTAGGAGAGAACATTTTTGGAAGATACAGTCTCTGCGTTTTAAGTTACCAGTGGCCCTAATTAAACTCTTTAACTTAATGATTTGAAAGAGAAAACAGTTTGCCAAAGAGCCAAGTAAGGTGTGGTAATATAACTCACATTGGACAAAAAACTTGCTGTCACCTACATCCAGTGAAAATGGAAGTACTAGTGTATAGGATCAATAGAATTTTCCAGTCTCTATCTTTTTTTCCTGTCTGTTTTGTGATTCCAAGAGAGCCTCTGATCAACAAGATGCAGCAAACAATTTTAAAATAGAAAGTGAATATATTACAGTGGTCAAGAGTATGCCTTAGTGTCAAAGACTCAAGTTCCAATACTGCATATTATACTTAGTAGCTCTATAACCATGAAGCCTTTATTTTTTAAATTTTATTTGTGTATTTTTGGCTGTGCTGGGTATTTGTTGCTGCACAGGTTTTTACTCTAGTTGTGGCAAGAGGGGGCTGCTCTCGAGTTGCATGTGAGGCCTTGTCATCGGGGTGGCCTCTCCTGTTGCACAGCACAGGCTCCAGGGCATGCAAGCTTCAGTAGTTGTGGCTCCCCAGCTCTGGAGCACAGGAGCAATAGTTGTGGTGCATGGGCTTAGTTGCTCCGTGGCACATGGGATCCTCCCAGATCAGGGATCCAACCCCGTGTCTTCTCCACTAGGAGGTAGATTTTTTACCCCTGAGCCACCAGGGAAGTCCTGAAGCTTTTATTTTTAATTTTTATTTATCTATAAAATAGGAATAACAATAGTACTCCCTGACATAATCATAGCTATATCAATATTTTCTTTTTTAAGAATAAGGATTACAAATTCTATTCTATTCTATCTTTATTAATATTTATTTTTTGGCCACACAATGCAGCATGTGGGATCTTAGTTCCCTCACCAGGGATGGAACCCACACCCCCTGCATTGGAAGTGCAAAGTCTTAACCACTGGACTACCAGGGAAGTCCTCTCAGTCTTTTATGTTAATCTTTTAACAACTCTGTACTTATCATAGAGCTCACATGGACGATCAGTGATTTTAGCAATTTTATATAGTTACAAAACCAATACGGCAATCCAGTTTTAGAATACTGCCGTCAACCCCCAAAATCCTTTATGCCTGTCTGCAGTCAATTCTTGTTCCCATCCAAAGCTTCAGACAGCCACTGATCTACTTACTAAGTAGTTTTGCTTTCTCTAGAAATTTCACACACAAAAAAGGAATTATAGATGAAATACCAACTCACACATGTCAAAATGACCATCATTAAAAAGTCTACAGGACTTCCCTAGTGGTCCAGTGGTTAAGAATTCCCCTGGCAATGCAGGACACACGGGTTCAACCTCTGGTCAGGGAGATCCCACAAACCAAGGAGCAACTAAGCCCAAGCACTGCAATGACTGAGCCAGTGCTCTGCAACAAGAGAAGCCATCACAACAGGCAGCCCACACACCGGAAAGACCACCCAGAGAAGCCATAAATAAATTAAAATATTTTTTTAAAGTCTACAAATAACATATGTTGGGTTTGGAGAAAAGGACACCCTCCTACACTGTTGGCAGGAACGTAAGTTGGTGCAGCCACTATGGAAAACAGTCAAGAGGTTTCTCAGAAAATTAAAACTATGACCATCATGACCCAGCAATTCCACTCCTGGGCATATATTCAGACAAAACTAATTCAAAAAGACACAGCAGCACTAGTCACAAGAGTCAAGACATGGAAACAACCTTCATGTCCATAGACAGAAGAACAGATAAAGAAGATGTGGTGCATATACACGATGGAATATTACTCAGCCATGAAAAAGAACACAATAATGTCATCTGCAGCAACAGGGATGCAACTAGAAATTTTCATAATAATTGAAGTAAGTCAGAGAAAGATAAATACCTTATGATGTCACTTATCTGTGGAATCTACAATGCAGCACAAATGGGACTTTCCTGGTGGTACAGTGGTTAAGACTCTGCACTCCCAATGCAAGGGACATGAGTTCGATCCCTGATTGGGGAACTAAGATCTCGCATATCAAATAAAAACAAATAAAAAATATGACATGAATGAACTTATCTACAAAGCAGAAACAGACTTGCGGACATAGAGAGCAGACTAGTGGTTGCCAAGCGGGAGGGAGGAGGAATAGGGACCATATGGAGTTTGGGGTTGGTAGATGCAAACTATTACACTTAGAATGGATAAACAATAAGGTCCTATGTGTACAGCACAGGGAACTATACACAATCTCCTGAGACAAACCATAATAGAAAAGAATACAAAAAAGAATGTATATGTGTATAACTGAGTCATTCTGCTGTACACAGAAATGAACACAACACTGCAAATCAACTATACTGGCAATAAAAAAACAAATGCACAGCCTATGTATCTGGCTTCTTTCACTTAGCATAGTGTCAAACCCAACTCTTAACCACAACCTCAAAAGGTGTTCTCTCTCCAACTTTCCTCATCTAATAAGGGCCATTTCCAATCTAGTCAGAAATTCTCAGGTCACCCTGGAAGCCCCATCAGCAGTCACAGGATGGACAGCCAGCCAGCCAGCCAGCCATGGCTGGCGATCTTTGAGCAGCTGGACTACATCATGAATGAGCCTTCTCCCAAGCTGCCCAATGGGCATGTTCACCCAGGACTTCCAGGAATTTGTAAACAAATGCCTGATTAAGAACCCAACCGAGCTAGCAGACCTGAAGATGCTCATGAACCATGCCTTCATCAAGCTGTCCGAGGTGGAAGATGTGGATTTTGCTGACCGGCTGCCCGTAGAACACTGCGGTTGAACTAGTCCAGCACGCCCACACAAATGGCCATGTGTTGGTCCTCCTGCTGCTGCTAGGAGGACCTGCCACCCACCCAGTGCCCTGGTCCACCTCTCCTGCACACTTTCCTTTGGGACACACATGTGGCCCTTGGATCCAGGGAGGCCAAGGCCACTGTGCTGTCTTCTCAGAACCTGCTTCCTTAGGTTTACAGGGGGGTGGGGGTGGGGCACAGAACAGGGAAAGAAAAAGCAAATGTGCCCCCCCAAAAAATAAATTCTCAGGTCATTCTTGGGACTTCCCTGGTGGTACAATGGTTGAGAAATCCCTGGCCCAGGAACTAAAATCCCACATGCCAACAGGCAACTCACACTGGCCACAACTAAAGAGAGCCCTCAGGGCTCAAGGAAGACACATGCAGCCAGAGTAAAAAAAATAAAAAATAAATTCTCAGGTCATTCTTAACATCTTTCTCTATATTCCTACATTTAATTCATTACCAGTTCATGTCAATGCTTACTACCTCCAAACTATACTTTGAATCTATTGATTACTTTCCCCTTTACTGCTACCACCTTAAATACTGTGAACTTCCCCTCTGGTCTTCTTACTTCCTCTTTCACTTTTCACTTCCTCTTTCACTTTTCACTTCCTCTTTCACTTCCCTTTTCACTCTTTCACAAAACTCTATTTTGCATGTGGAAACCTAAAGAATCTTTAAAAAATATCTATTAAATTATATACTCTCCTTACTAAATATATTGCTTGGTACCAGGACTGGCTACATAATTTGCAGGACCAGTGCAAAATAAAAACAAGGGAACTCCTTGTTTAAAAATTACTACAGGAGGAAATTGCAACTAGCTGTTGAACCACCACTGACTGGAGGGTACTAGAACCCACCAAAAACAGATACCACACGTCCAAAGACAAGGAAGACGCTGCAGCCAGATGGTAGGAGGGGCACAATCACAATAAAATCAAATCCCATACCCCATCAGTGGGTGACCCACAAATTGGAGGAAAATAATACCAGAGAAGTTCTCCCACTGCTGTGTAGGTTCTGAACCCCATGTCAGGCTTCCCAGCCTGGGGATCCCCAGGGAATCTGGCTTTGAAGGCCAGTGTGATTTAATTATAGGACTTTCACAGGACTGGGGGAAACGCAGACTCCAATCTTGGAGGGCACAAACAAAATCTTGCATGCAACAAGACCCATAGGAGAGGAGCAGTGACTCCACAGGAGACAGAACCAAAACTCCCTGCGAGTGTTGGAGGGTCTCCTGTGGAGGCATGAACTGGCAGGGGCTCACCACGGAGTTGGAGGCACAGGCAGCATCAGGTTGGGAAGGTCCCCCTTGGCATAAACCCTCTTGGAGTTCACCATTAACCCAACCACAGAGCCCACAGACCCCAGGGCTGGGTCGCCTCAGGCCAAACAACTACCAGCAAAGGAGTGCAACCCCATCCATCAGCAGATAATTGGATTAAAGCTTTACCGAGCAAGGCCCTGTCTACCAGAGCAAGACCACATTTTTCCCATGCCAGTCCCTCCCGTCAGGAAGCTTACACAAGCCTCTTAGCCTCATCCATCAGAGGGCAGACAGAAGAAGCAAGAAGAAGCACAGTCCCACAGCAACTAAAACAAAAGCCATATTACAGAAAGTTAATCACAATGGAAAAGCACAAAGTTATGTCCCAGATGAAGGGACAAGATAAAACCACAGAAAAACTAAATGAAGTGGAGATATGCAACCTTCCAGAAAAAGAACTCAGAATATTGTTAGTAAAGATGATTCAGGATCTTGGGATAACAATGGAGAAGATGTTTACTAAAGACCTACAAGAACTAAAGAACAAATAAACAGATGAACAATACACTAGAAGGAATCAATAGCAGAATAACTGAGGCAGAAGAATGGATAAATGACCTAGAAAACAGAATGGTGGAAATCACTGCCATAGAACGGAATACAGAAAATAGGATGAAAAGAAATGAAGACAGCCTAAGAGACTGCTGGGACAACATTAAATGCATCAATATTCAATTATAGGAGTCCCAAAAGGGAAGAAAGGACCTGAGAAAACATTTGAAGAGATAATAGCTGAAAACTTCCCTAACATGGGAATTGGGCATCCCTGATAGATCAGTTGGTAAAGAATCCACCTGCAATGCAGGAGACCCAGGTTCAATTCCTGGGTCTGGAAGATCCTCCGTAGAAGGGATAGGCTACCCACTCCAGTATTCTTGGGCTTCCCTTGTGGCTCAAGTGATAAAGAATCCACCTGCAACACGTGAGATCTGGGTTTAATCCAGATTGGTTGGGAAGATCCCCTGGAGAAGAGAAAAGCTACCCATTCCAGTATTCTGGCCTGGAGAATTCCACACACTGTACAGTCCATGGCGTTGCAAAGAGTTGGACATGACTGAGCGACTTTCAATTTCCCTAATATGGGAAAGGAAATAGTCAACCCAGTCCAGGAAGCACAGAGAATCCCAAGCAGTATAAACCCAAGGAGGAACACACCAAGACATATAGTAATCAAACTGACAAAAATTAAAGACAAAGATAAAATATTAAAAGCAACAATAAAAAAATGACAAATAACATACAAGGAAACTTCCATCAGGCTATCAGCTGATTTTTCAACAGAAACTCTACAAGCCAGAAGGGAATGGCATGATATACTGAAAGTAATGAAAGGGAAGAAGCTACAACCAAGAACACACTACCCAGCAAGACTCTCATTCACATATGATGGAGAAATAAACTTTCCAGACAAGCAAAAGTCAAGAGAATTCAGCACCACCAAACCAGCTTTTACAATGAATGCTAAAGGAACTTCTCTAGGCAGGAAACACAAACGAAGGAAAAGACCTACAGAAAATAAATCCCAAACAATTAAGAAAATGGTAATAGGATCATACATATGGATAATTACCTTAAATGTAAATAGATTAAATGCACCAACCAGAAGACACAGACTGGCTGGTGGATGAAAACATGTGCATGTATGCACTTCCACTTACCATATCACTCTGCTTGAGCCCCCAAATTCTATGTAATTATTTTATATTGTTAGGTTAATCATGTTCCCATTGTGACTTGCAATTGTAATTATTTTTTATTTTTTGTCTGACAATTGTGAAAACTGATAAACATCTTTCACTATTATGATTATGTAACTATTACTCACATAATACCACTGTATCATGATTGGTGAAAAGAAAAATAAAAGAACCCTATATCACCAAAACTACTATTTAATAGCAAAACCTGTAATCACTTTAAAATCCAGATGCATAACAGAATTATCTTGAAATTTTTTGAAAAATACAAATGCCCAGGTATTGCTTTTTCTCTAGAGCACAGATATGTTTCTAATGAGCAGCCATGTTTAAAAACAACTGGACTATATGATGATCTTTTACTTTTATCTAGTTTGTTTCACTTTTTCTATTTCATATTCAGTGCTACCATTTCATTTAGCTTATGTTTTCCAATTTCTCCATATCTTTTTTGTGCTCTTTCTCAAGCCTCTATCAAGATGCAGTAGAAAAACTTTTGTATACATATATAAATAATATGTATATGTATTTTAGAAAACATGAATTTTTGCCTAACAAAAATTTATGACATTTTGAGTCTACTTGTTTGACTTAATATGAGTAGAACGCTAGATTTCTAATTTAAAAAGATATATAACAAGCAGCAAAAGTTTACTATATATAGCATAGGGAACTATAGTCAATATCTTGTAATAACCTATAATGGAAAATAATTTCAAAAATAATACATGTGTATATATATAACTGAATCACCTTGCTGTGCATGTGAAACACTGTAAGTCAACTATACTTCAATAAAATACATATATTAAGGGAAAAAATTACTACAGGGCTTCCCTGGTGGTCCAATGGTTGAGAGTCAACCTGCCAATGTAGGGAACATGGATGGGTTCGAGCCCGGGTCCAGGGAGATTCTACACGTAGGGGGTCAACTAAGCCCAGGTACCACAACTACCGAGCCCGTGCTCTGCAACACCAGGAGCCGCTGCAGTGAGAAGCCCAAGCCCTGCAAAGAGTAACCTTGGCTCGCTGCGACTAGAGAAGGCCCATGTACAAAAAGAGCCAGTGCGGTCAGAAAAAATAATAAAAATTTTAAAAATTAAAAAATAAAAATTACTGCAGTTTCAAAATGTTGACAGCAGAGCATTAACCAAATGCAGGGCTCTTCAAAGGATGGAGACCAGTATGACTGCACAGTTCACATATCCATGAAAATGGCCTTGCCTGGCACAGAAAAGTATTGCCTAATATTATGTTTTAATACATTAGGTAACTACCTAATATTATTTACTCTGAAAGGATCAATATCAGAAAAACTTACTCATGGTACTATTAAATTAATGAATTCAAGGAAAAACATAGGTATTATCCTCTAAAAACCCAAATATCATCTAGTAATCTTTTTTTTTTTAAGTATTAACCCTCATAGTCACCGAAAGAGTCTGAAATGCAGCACTTGGGAGCGATCTCAAAAATTACTAAATGGTCTCAGTTTGTTTCCAAGGCAAACCATTCAACATTACAGCAATCCAAGTTTATGCCCCAACCACTAATGCCAAAGAAACTAAAGTTGAATGGTTCTAGGAAGACCTAGAACTAGAACTAACACCTGGAACCAACACCAAAAGATGTCCTTTTCATCACAGGAGACTGGAATGCACAAGTAGGAAGTAAAGAGATACCTGGAATAACAGGCAAGTTTGGCCTTGGAGTATAAAATGAAGCAGGGCAAAGGCTAACAGTTTTGCAAAGAGAATACACTGGTCATAGCAAACACCCTCTTCCAACAACGCAAGAAGTGACTTTCCACATGGACATCAGATGGTCATACCAAAATCAGATTGATTATATTCTTTGCAGTCAAAGCTCCACATGATCAACAAAAAAAAGACCGAGAGCTGATTGTGGTTCAGATCATGAGCTCCTTATTGCAAAATTCAGGCTTAAATTGAAGAAAGTAGGGAAAACCACTAGACCATTCAGGTATGACCTAAATCAAACCCCTTATGATTGTACAGTGGAAGTGACAAATAGATTCAAGGGTTTAGATCTCATAGACAGAGTGCCTGAAGAACTATGGACAGAGGTTCATAACGTTGTACAGGAGGCGGTGACCAAAACCATTTCCAAGATAAAGAAATGCAACAAGGCAAAATGGCTGTCTGAGGAGGCCTTACAAATAGCCGAGAAAAGTGAAACGAAAGGCAAAGGAGGAAATAAAAGATATACCCATCTGAATGCAGTTCCAGAGAATAGTAAGGAGAGATAAAAAAAAAAAAAAAAGGGCTTCTTAAGTGAACAATGCAAAGAAATAGAGGAAAACAACAGAATGGGAAAGATTAGAAATGTCTTCAAGAAAACTGGAGATAGCAAGGGGACATTTCATACAAAGATGGGCACAATAAAGGACAGAAATGATATGGATGTAACAGAAGCAAAAGAGATTAAGAAGAGGTGGCAAGACTACACAGAAGAACTGTACAAAAAAAGGTCTCAATGACCTGGATAACCACGATGGTGTGATCACTCACCTCAAGCCTGACATCCTGCAGTGTGAAGTCAAGTGGGCCTTAGGAAGGATTACTACGAACAAAACTAGTGGAGGTGATGGAATAACAGCTGAGCTAGTTCAAATCCTAAAAGATGATGCTGTGAATGTGCTGTCCTCAGTATGCCAGCAAATTTGGAAAACTCAGCAGTGGCCACAGGGCTGGAAAATGTCAGTTTTCATTCCAATCCCAAAGAAGAGCAATGCCAAAGAATGCTCAAACTACTGCACAATCTTGCTCATTTCACATGCTGGCAAGGTAATGCTCAAAATCCTTCAAGCTAGGCTTCAACTGTATGTGAACTGAGAACTTCCATATGTACAAGCGGGATTTAGAAAAGGCAGAGGAACCACAGATCAATTTACCAACATCCGTTGGATCATAGAAAAAGCAAGAGAAATCCAGAAAAACATCTACTTCTACTTCAGTGATTATACTGAAGCCTTTGACTGTGTGGATCACAACAATCTGGAAAATTCTTAGAGATGGGAATAAGAGACCACCTTACCTGCCTCCTGAGAAACCTGTATGCAGGTCAAGAAGCAACAGTTAGAACCAGACATGGAACAAGAGACTGGTTCAAAATTGGGAAAGGATTACATCAAGGCTGTATATTGTCACCCTGCTTATTGAACTTATATGCAGAGTACATCATGTGAAATGCTGGGCTGAATAAATCACAAGATGAGAGAAAGACTGCCAAGAGAAATATCAATAATCTCAGATATGCAGATGACACCACCCTTATGGCAGAAAGTGAAGAAGAACTAAAGAGCCTCTTGATGAAGGTGAAAAAGATGAGTGAAAAACTGGCTTACAGCTCAACATTCAAAAACCTAAGATCATAGCATTCAGTCCCATTACTTTATGGCAAATAGATGGGGAAACATGGAAATCATGACTTTATTTTCTTGGCCTCCAAAATCACTGCAGATGGTGATTGCAGCCATGAAATTAAAAGATGTTTGCTCCTTGGAAGAAAAGCTATGACAAACCTAGACAGCATATTAAAAGCAGAGACATCACTTTGCCAACAAAAGTGTGTCTAGTCAAAGTTATAGTTTTTCCAGTAGTCATGTATGGATGTAAAAGCTGGAACCATAAAGAAGGTTGACTGCCGAAGAATTGATGCTTTCAAATTGTGGTGCTAGAGAAGACTCCTGAGAGTCCCCTGGACTGCGAGGAGATCAAACCAGTCCATCCTAAAGGAAATCAATCTGAATATTCATTGGAAGGACTGTTGCTGAAGCTCCAATACTGTGGCCATCTGATGAAAAGAGCCGACTCATTGGAAAAGACCCTGATGCTGGGAAAAATTGAGGGCAGGGAGAGAAGGGGTTGACAGAGGAGGGGATGGTTGGATGGTATCACCAACTCAATGGACATGAGTCTGAGCAAACTCCGGGAGACAGTGAAGGACAGGGAAGCCTGGCATGCCTCAGTCCATGGGGTTGCAAAGAGCTGGACATGACTTAGCAACTGAACAACAACCATCTTTTTTTTCTTAGTGAGTGCCACAATCAATTTAATTTTTTAAAATATTTTTTTGGTTATGGACCATTTTTGAAGTCTATTGAATTTGTTTCAATATTGCTTCTTTTTTATATTTTGTTTTTTTGCCCCTGGGCCTTCCCTGGTGGCTCAGATGGTAAAGAATCTGCATGTAATGTGGGAGACCTGGGTTCCATCCCTGGGTTGGGAAGATTCCCTAGAGAAGGAATCTAGCTACCCACTAGTTACCCACTAGCTATCCCTAGCTACCCACTCCAGTATTCTGGCCTGAAAAATTCCATGGACAGAGGAGCCTGGCAGGCTATAATCCATGGGGTGGCAAAGAGTTGGACACAACTGAGCAACTCTCACTTTTTTGCCCCTGAGGCATGTGAGATCTTAACTCTCTGACCAGGGATTGAACCCGCACCCCCTGCTTTGAAAGGCAAAGTCAATCACTGGACCATCTAGTAATCTTTGAATTCAATCTAACTTGCCTCTTTGAGGAACATCCTCAAGGTCATTAATTTAAGGAGCAATTATGTAAGAACAAATAATCAATAGATCAACATATATCACAATTCGGACAGGTGAGATATTCAAGGATTTGGAAGAAGCTGAATGGTTTAGCCTTAATATTTCTGTGATGTTCATCTGAAGTTTACGTGAAAAATATTTTGCATATTTGATTTGAAAAGATGATCTATGAACCTTAAGAATAAGAAAATATTTCATTAAAATAGTTTGGAACTACGATCAGTGATTTCGAGGTCAAAATTTAAGGGAAAACAAAGAGGTCTACCTCTCCTTCAATTTGAATGACCTTCTCTTCCAGTCTTGATCACATTAGTACTATTACTGTTTATTATACCACAGAACTTAAATGTGCCAGGAAATTTGTCAATATGAAAATATCCCAAGAGGCCTTAAGTCTCTTTAGAGAGATGAAATTTGTTTAATTTTCCCCCAGTATGCTACTATATTGTTACCAAAAATTATTAGGCATTTTTTGAAACAGGTAGTCTTGTATGACTGAATTATTTTTTCTAAACAAAGTAATTGACTTCAATATATAATGATAACTGAGTGAGAAAGAAGTATAATTTTCTGATCTTTAAAACTTTCTAGCAATACAGAAGCTTAGTACATGATCAAGATGTAGTCTCAAATCCCTGAGACAAGTGTGAAGTTTTTTATAAAAAGTACTGGGACAACTGGATAGCCACTTGTGGGGGGCGGGGGGGGTGGGTGGAGATAAAATTAGTTCCATACCTCAGCACACACAAGAATAAAGTCCATATAGATCAAGGATATAAATGTACAAACAAAACCATACAAGTACTAAAAGAAAACTAATGGATTTTTCTATAACCTGAGTGTGGGACAAGGTTTTCTAACTATTACTGAAAACCTAAATGCATATAGGAAAAGACTGATTCATTTGATTACATAAAAATACAGGGGGGAAATGTTCCTGTACAAAAATAGCATAAACAAAATTGAAAGAAAATGACATAGTGGGAGAAAATATTTATAACTTATTTCTTGGGCAAAGGGCTAATATCTCTAAACGTATAAATAACTTTTTAAAATTTTAGGACAAAACACCCAAAAAATCTAATAGAAAAATGAGATTAAAAAATGAGCAGACAATTTTTAAAAGAAATGAACTGGCTTGTAAACATATGAAAAGGTATTTAACTTCAACAGTAATGAGACATATTCTAATCAAAGTGATTTTGAGATTTAAAAAAACTGATCAGATTAGCAAAGATTAAAAAGGTTGGCAACATACTCTGTAGATGAGGCTATGGAAAAATAAGCTTTCTCATCTATTGGTATGCAAAATGGCACAATGTGTATGTAGGGAAATAATTATATCTAACAGAATCACATATGTACTTACCCTATGACTTAGCAATCACAGTGTTAGAAATTTACCCTAAATATACACCTCAAAAATTATGAAAATACATATGCACCAGGTTATTCATTACAGTGTTATTTAAAACTGCAAAAAGAGTGGAAACTACTTAAATGGAAAACCTTACTTGGTTGAATAGACTATGATACAAACACATACAATCGAGTTTTGTGAAGCAACAAGAAAAGATCTTTGTAAAATGATATAGAATGATTTCCAGAATATATTGTTAATGCAAAAAGCAAAGTGAAAAACTCTTCTTCAGACAATGTGGAACTAGCTATATGACTTTAAGAAAATAGAAAATTTATAAAAATATGCAGAAAAATGTTTTTAGACATTGGCACAAAAGGAGTGCAAGACTGAGAGAAGGGAAGCATTGAGATGAGCCCCAGAATATTTGTTTTTTTTTAACCTGGAGGCAATTTTCAGAGGGAAAATGACTGAAAAAGATAAACAGCCCTTCAGGATGCTGTGGGAAAATATCAAGTGGTCTAATGTAAGTTAAATCTGACTTGTCTAATTTTGTATGTGTGTGGTGGGGGGGGAGATAAATAGTATTTTAATGTAGCCCCAAACTTCCTAAATTCAAAGAAAATTATAGACCCACAGAATCAAAAAGTAGGATTAAATACATCACAAAAAAATGCACTATAAAGAAAACAATAAAGAAAAATACACCAAGATTCATCATAATCAAATTTCTGAAATCCATTGATAAAGAGACTAATTTAGAAGCAGCCAGCGGAAATTAAAGAGAACAAACATAAGAAAGATCTCAGACTTTGTATCAAAAATAGTGCAAGGCAGAAGAAAGAGGAACTATATCTTTAAGCTACTGAAAGGAAAAAATTTCAAGGCAGAAGGAGGAACTGTTATCTCTAAAGTATTGAAAGAAAAAAATTGGCAACCCAGAATTCTATATCCACCAAAAGTATTTTACAGAAATGAAGGTGAAATAAAGATTTTTTTCAAATAAAACCTGGAAAATCTGCAATCAGATCTATACTGCAAGAAATATTAAAGGAAGTTCTTTAGTCAAAAGAAAAAGTGACACCAATAGAAACATAGATCTATATAAGGAATCAATGACAGAAATGATAAAAATGCAAGTTGCACATTAAAGACTTTTCATTTTTAAATTTCTTTAAAAGATAATTGATTATTTAAAGCAAAAATAACAGTGTGGGGCTTAAAATAGTGCAGTAGTAAAACATAGGGCAACAATGGCACCAAAAAAAGAAAAGAAGGGAAATGGAAGTGTACTGTTACAGTGGCATAACATCACTCAAATTCTATTATATTTATTAACATAAGTTAAAGATGTATAGTGTAAACCTTAGAAAAACACTTGAAAATCAAGGAAGATACCAAATAAACTAGTATCTGAGACAAAACAGAATACTACACAATAATACAAAAGACGACAGGAAACAATCAAAGAAGGAATTAATTAATTGGCTGACAGGCACCAATTACTGCCATCCCACCTGCTATATAGGAGCATGTACAGGGCTGCCACACCTACACACACATCAAGGGGATAACAGCCAGCACACACAGAAAAGAGGCCGCAGGTATCCAAACTAAAAGCAGCCCCTCAATCCTGAAAACACCAAAATCACAAACAACTACTGAACAACCATCGACAGAAAAGGCTGAATCTACCAAAAAACAGTTTTTACATTCAAAGACAAAGAAGCCACAACAAAATGTTAGGAGGGGCACTTTCAAGAAATCCTACAGGGAGTTCTCTCAGTGGCCTAGAGGTTAGGATTTGGTGCTTTCACTTCTGTGGCCTGAGTTCAATCCCTAGTCAAGGAACTGAGATCCCATAAACTGCATGACACTGCCAAAAAAAAAGAAATCCCATACTGGTCAGGTGGGTGACCCATAAACTAAAAAAAAGAAAAAAAGACTGTATTATAGAGGATCACCCAAAGGAGTGAGAGTTCTAAGCTCCACATCAGACTCCCCAGTCTGAGGGTCTGGGATCGGGAGGAGGAGCCTCCAGAGCATTTGGTTTTGAAGGACAGCAGGGCTTGAGTACAGGAGCTCCACGGGACTGAGGGAAACAGATTCCACTCTTGCGGATGCACACAGATATGACATGCACAGGGACCCAGCACACAGCAGTGACTCCACAGAAGACTGGGCTAGACCTACCCACAGATATTGGAAGGTTCTCCTGGGAAGGTGGGGTTGGCTTTGGCTCACTACTGGGGCGAGACCACTGGTGGCAGAGGCCCCAGGAAATACTGATTGGCATGGACTCCCCCAGAGGTTGCCATTGTGGCACCAAGAGCTGACCAACAGCCTAAAAGCTCCAGTGCTGGGATGCCTTGGGTCAAACAACCAGCTGGGGGAACACAGCCTCATCAGCAGCAGCTCAGGCTCCTGAGCTCATAGCCACTGCTAAACACACCCCCTGACACAGCCCTTCCCACCAGAGACAAGACCCAACCCCGCCTCTCCCACCATGGGGCAGACACCAGAAGCAAGAGGAACTATCATCCTGCAGCCTGTGGAAAGAAGACAACCACAGAAAGTTAGACAAAATGAGGTAACAGAGAAGTATATTCCAGATGAAGGAACAAAATAAAACCCCAGAAGAACTAAGTGAAGTAGAGATAGGCAGTCTACTTGAGAAAGAATTCAGAGCAATGACAGTAAAGCTGATCCAAGATCTCAGAAGAAGAATGGACTCACAGACAGAGAAAATAGAAGAAATTTTTAACAAAGAGAAGATCTAAAAAACAAACAAAATGAGATAAACAATACAATAACTGAAATGAAAAAAATACACTAGAAGGAATCAACAGAAGAATAAATGAGGCAGAGGAATGAATAAGTGATCTGCAAAACAGATGGTTAGAAATCACTGCCGTGGAACAGAATAAAGAAAAAACAATGAAAAGAAACGAGGACAGTCTCAGAAATCTCTGAGATAACATTAAACACACCAACATTCACATTATAGGAGTCTCAGAAGGAAAAGAGACAAAGGGTCCAAGAAAATAGTTGAGATTATAAGCTGAAAACTTCCCTAACATGGGAAAGGAGACACTCACTCAAGTCCAGAAAGAACAGAGAGTCCCATACAGCATAAACCCAAGGAGGAACATGCCAAGACACATATTAATCAAACTCACAAAAATTAAAGACAAAGGGAAAATATTAAAAGCAACAAGGGAAAAGCAACAAACAACATACAAGGAAACTCCCATTAGGTTATCCATTGATTTTTCAGCAGAAACTCTTCAGGCCAGAAGGAAGTGGCATGATATATTTAAAGTGATAAAAGGGAAAAAACTGTAACCCAGAATACTCCACCCAGCAGCACTCTTCTTCAGACCTGACAAGAGAAATCAAAAACTTTGCAGACAAGCAAAAGCTGACAGAATTTAGCACCAGCAAATAAGCTTTACAACAAATGCTGAAGAAACTTCTCTCAGTGGAAAAGGAAAGGCTACAAATAGAAACAAGAAAATTTAAGAATGGAAAAGCAGCTTACTGATAAAGGCAAGCATACATGAAATGAAGGAAATCATTCACACACAAATATCATTATCAAAACCAGCAATCAGAAATAAAATATATTTGAAGAAATAATGTTGAAGGATGGAAAAAAAACAGCAATCATGAGAAAAGGAGAGTATAAATGCAGGATACTAGAAATGCATTTGAAATTAAGAGACCAGCAAACTAAAACAATCTCGTGTGTGTGTGTGTGTGTAATACAGACTGCTGCATCAAAACCTCATGGATACATGTACCCTAATGTTCACTGCAGCACTATTTACAATAACCAGGACATAGAAACAACCTAAAGGTCCACTGATGGAAGAATGGATAAGGAAGATGTGGTATGGAATATCATCATAAAAATTTAAATAATACCATTTGCAGCAACATGGATGGACTAGAGATTATTGTACTAAGGTAAATCTGAAAAAGATAAATATCATATAATTTATATGTGGAATCTAAAAATAATGATAGAAATGAACTTACATTCAAAACAGAAACAGACTCACAGACTTCGAAAACAAATTTAGGATTACCAAAAGGGAAGCGTGAGAGGGATAAATCAGGAGTTGAGATTAACATATACACAGTACTATATATAAAAGAGATAATCAACAAGGTTCTACCATATAGCACAGGAAAATCTACTAAAAATTCTGTAATAAAAAAAAAATTCTGTAATAACCTACATGGGAAAAGAATCTGAAAAAGAATGAATATATGTATAACTGAATCAGCGGTACTACCTGAAACTAATACAACAGGGTAAATCAACTATAATCCAATATAAAAGTTTTTTAAAGTTTCATAAGGAAAAAAAAACAATAAATAGAAAAGGAGAAAATAAAGACCACATGATAGACATAATCATATCAATATTATATTAAATGGAACTAATCTAAACATACAAACTACAGATCAGTGATGGATTAAAAAGACTCAACTATTTCCTTCTACAGAAAAAGCACTTTTATACAAAAAGAATGGAAAAAGATATACTATGCAATGCTAACTATAAGAAAATTTGAGTGGCTATCAGAAAAAATGTATGTATGTGTTAAAACAGTATGTGTTAGCGGAGATAAACTGAGACATTTCAAGATGACAAAAAGGTCAATGTATCAAGTATCAAGAAAATTTTAAAAGCTCACATGCCTATTTACCCAGAGAAAATTAAAAGGAACAAAGACAGACATTACATAATAAGAGGGTCTGTCCACCAGGAAGACACAGCCATCTTAAATGTATATGTACCAAACCAAAGAACTTCAAAACACATGAAGCAGAAACTTATAACTGAAAGGTAAAATAGACAAATTCACCAAAATATATGTAGAGACTTCAACAATTTGACAACTGACAGAACTACTAACAAGAACATAGAGGTAAACAATTGATGAAATTCTTTTTCAATAATTGTTAGAATTACTAACTAGGATATTGAAAAAGTGAATAACACCATCAACTAAGAGAGTCTAATCAACACTAACAGAACATTCCACCCCAAAACAGAATATATATTCTATTCAAGTAACCAGGGAACATTCTGATCATATCCAGGACCAGAAAACAAAGTTCAACAATTTAAAAAAGATTTGAAATCACTCATAGTATATGCTTTGAACACCCTGGAATTAAACTAAAATTCAGTAACAGAAAGTCAACAGGACAATCAGACATTTGGATGTAAAACACAGTTCTGAATAATCCATGGGTTAAAGAGTAAGTCTCAAAGAAAATTTAAAAATTCACCTACTGAATGAAAATGAAAATATAACATATCAAAATTTATAGGATGCAACTAAAGCATTCCTGAGAGGGAAATATACAGCACTAAACAAAGATAAAAATTCTCATATCAATAACCTATGATCTCACATCAAGAAATGAGAAAAAGAGCTAAATAAACACAAAGAAAACAAAGCAAAAAATACTAAATTCAATAGCAAAAATCCATCAAATTGAACTCTGAGGTACATATCCAAGATAAATTAAAACATGGTGCACTGGGAAGACCCAGAGGGATTGGGTGGAGAGGGAGGTGGGAGGGGGGATCGGGATGGGGAATACATGTAAATCCATGGCTGATTCATGTCAATGTATGGTAAAAACCACTACAATATTGTAAAGTAATCAGCCTCCAACTAATAAAAATAAATGGGAAAAAAAAATTCAACATTCAAAAAAAAAAAACCATGTATTCATACAAAGCTGTGTAGCAAATGTTCACAGCAACATTTTTCACAATAGCCCCAAGGTGGAATCAACTCAAATGTCCATCACTGGATAAGTGGATGAACAAAACGTGGTATATCCATACAATGAAATACTATTCAACAATAAAAGGAATAAAGTGTTGATCCATACTACAATATGGATGGACCTCAAAAATATTATGCCAAGTGAAAAAAGCCAACACACACAAAAAACTACATATTTTGAGACTTCTTTTGTCAGTCCAGCAGTCAAGACTCTGCACTTCTATTGCAGGGAGCACAGGCTCGATCCCTGATTGAGGAACTAAGATCCCACGTGCCACATGGTGCGTGCAGTGTGGGAGTGAGAATTCACTGCCGACAGACACAGAGGAAATCTCTGGGTTAAAGGGAATATTCTTAAACTGGATAGTGCGGATGGTTGCACAGCAGTACAAAGTACTAAAACCGGTCTAACTCGTCACCCTCAAAATGAGCGAAGTTTATGATATGTAAATTATATCTCAATAGAACTGTTTTAAAAGAAAAACATAAATCAATAGAACTGAAAATAGAAAAATCGAGAAAACTGATGGCACAAAAAGCTGGTTCTTTGAAAATCAATAAAATCGGTAAACAAAACTGACAAACTCTAGCAAGACTGACAAACTGATATCCACAATGAAACAATGGGTCTCACTACAGACCTCACAGACATTAAAAAGAAAATAAGGGAATATTATGAACAACTGTTTACACATAAACTTGACAATCTGGATGAGGTTGACCAAGTACTCAAAACTAAAAGATGCCACAAGCTACCCAGTATAATGTGGATTATCTAAATAGTTCTATAGCTAGTAGAGAAACTGAATTCAGAGCTTAAAATTCCCCAAAAGAAATCTCTAGGCCCAGACGGTTGTACTGGAGAGTTCTACCAAAATTTTTTAAAAATTGTATCCAGTGTAAGAAAAAATATAAGCTTTATTTTGGTAAGACATTTCAGATTCCCTTGGATCACAGCATACCAATAACCAAAATGTACACATACTGATTTTGTACTACACATCAAGTCCCAAATTCCCAACCCTACTAGGAAAGCAAGCTGTAGAATACAATGCTGATAACAACTATAGGTAGTATTTGAAACAAAAATAAATGAGCTTTCAGCACTTTAGTCACACGAGGCTTTAATCAAAAAGAGATAATTCCACAGGGCATCTTTTTTCAACAAAAATTAATTCATTCAAGTCTGATGCAAACTCAACTGACAGTGTTATGTTTGAAGCAATTGAGAAAAGGCAATTAACATGCATGGGCTGGAGGAAGCACAAGCTGGAATCAAGATTGCTGGGAGAAATATCAATAACTTCAGATATGCAGATGATACCACCTTTATGGCAGAAAGTGAAGAAGAACTAAAGAGCCTCTTGATGAAAGTGAAAGAGGAGAGTGAAAAGGCTGGCTTAAAGCTCAACATTCAGAAAACTAAGATCATGGCATCGGTCCCATCACTTCATGACAAATAGATGGGGAGAACAGTGGAAACAATGGCTGACTTTATTTTTCTGGGCTCCAAAATCACTGCAGATGGTGACTGCAGCCATGAAATTAAAAGACGCTTACTCCTTGGAAGGAAAGTTATGACCAACCCAGACAGCATGTTAAAGCAGAGACATTACTTTGCCAACAAAAGTCCATCTAGTCAAGGCTATGGTTTTTCCAGTAGTCATGTATGGATGTGAGAGTTGAACTATAAAGAAAACTGAGTGCCAAAGAATTGATGTTTTTGAACTGTGGTGTTCGAGAAGACTCTTGAGAGTCCCTTGGACTGCAGGGAGATCCAACCAGTCCATCCTGAAGGAGATCAGTCCTGGGTATTCATTGGAAGGACTGATGTTGAAGCTGAAACTCCAATACTTTGGCCACCTGATGCGAAGAGCTGACTCATCTGAAAAGACCCTGATGCTGGGAAAGATTGAGGGCAGGAGAAGGGGACGATAGAGGATGAGATGGTTGGATGGCATCACCGACTCGGTGGACATGGGTTTGGGTGGACTCCGGGAGTTGGTGATGGACAGGGAGGCCTGGCGAGCTGCGGTTCATGGGGTGGCAAAGAGTTGGACATGCCTGAGCGACTGAACTGAACTATGTGAAAAAATTTAGTCAAAGAAATGATTTTCAACCCTTTAAATATGCACAGCTAAACAGAAATTAAGAGGCTTGTCTGGCATATGTGTAATTAGTCAAGGAGCTTTACAATCCTCAGCTGCTATTAGAAACTATTTCAGGTTTTATATAATTTCCACAGTCTTAATGCCACTATTTTCATTCAGATAAAATAAATGACCTTTTGAAGTCCCTGACATCAGAAATGACACTTATGGACAAGAATGATAACTTGAAGTTAGGGGAAAAACAGGTCTTAGCAGTTTCTCTCCAAGTATGAGGAAGGTCATATAATCAATAAACAATAGATACAATAGTTTAATGGGCATATTGTCTCACTTTTCTGTTTTCCTCTTAGCCATACACACACACACAAACCAAATCTCTGCTCAAAGCAGTCACACTTGAGCATGCTATGGGGTCTGCATATGATTTTCCCTAATTTCCTAGCCACTCAAACCCTGAAATCCAAGTATTTCAATGAAAAATTTTCTCTTATTGGCATGAAGTCTGAGTCACTTTAAATAACCCACACTAAAATTCTACCAAATTTTTAAAGAAGAATGGACATGAATTCTGCACAATCTCTGAGAAAAAAAAAACCTCTCCATTTCCTTTTATGAAGTAACTATTACCCTGATATCAAAGGCAAACAAAGAAAGCACAAAAAGAGAAAACTACAAAACAATACTCCTCATGAACACAGGTACAAAAACTCTTTAAAAATTATTAGCAAATAGAATTCAGCAATATGCCAAAAAAACTACACTTCATGACCAAGTGGAGTTTATTTCAGAGATGCAAGGCTGAGTCAATATTTGAAAGTTAGTTAATATAATTCACTGTATCAATAGGCCAAAGAAGAAAAACCACATGATCATACACATTGACACAGAAAAAAGCATGTGACAAAGTTTAATACCCATTTATGGGAAAAAACACCCTCAGAAAGCAAGGAATAGGGGAGCTCTTCCTAGCGTAATAAAGAGCATCCACACAAACCTAAAGCAAATATTATACTTAAAAGACTAAATTCCCCCTGGTAATGTCTACTGTCATTATTTTTCAACATACTAGAAGTTCTAGATAGTGCAGTAGGCTAGAAAAAGAAAGAAAAGACATACAGATTGAAACAAAGAAGTAATACTGTGCTTCCTGCAGATAACATGATTATCTACATAGGAAAATCCCAAGGAATCTACAAGAAAACTCCTAGAACCAGAAAGTGACTTCAGCAAGGCTGTAGGATACAAGATCAACATATAAAAATATATTCTATTTCTATATACTATCATTGAACACATGGAACTGAAATTAAAAACCTGACACCATTAACAATTATTCAAAAAGTAAAATTCTTATGTATAACTAACAGAATATGCACAGAACTTGTAGGCTGAAACTTTTTAAACATTGATGAAAGAAATCAAAGTAAACAGATGGAGAGAGAGACACACAATATTTATGGACTGGAAGACTCAGTAAAGATGTCAGTTCCCCCCACTTTAAGTTGTGACTCCGATCAAAATACAAGCAAATGTTTTTTGTAATATAGACAAGCATATTCCAAAATTATATGTAAAAGCACAGGCCCTAGAATAGCTAAAACAATCTTGAAAAAGAAGAAGCTGGAGGAATTAATCTAACCCACTTTAAGGCTTACAAAATAGTCACAGTAATCAAGACACATAGTTCAATGAAACGAAATAGAGAACTGAGAAACAGACCTACAAAAGTAAGGCCAATTTTTTTTTTAAGCCATAAAGATTTATTGGCTCACATAACTCAAGTCCAGGAGTAAGTAGGTGTCATGATTAGTTTGATCCAGCAGCATAAATATGTCACAAAGGACCTGATTTCTTTCCTTCCTCTATTTAATGTACAGTGGTATCCTTCATGGTTCCTACCAACTCTTTCATATTTCCATTTCCTGAGAAATAAAAAACATCTTTCTTAAATCCCAGTATACCCCTCCTTTCAATTTTGTTTGGCCAAGGGGTTTGTTTCTGTTTTTGTTTTGGCTCCAAGGCTTGTGAGATCTTAGTTCCTGACTAGGGATTGAACCTGGGCCACAGTGGTGAAAGCACTGGATCAACAGGAAGTCCCAAGGTCAAGTGATTTTTGACAAAAGCACACGTGATTCAATGCAGGAAGGTAGTCTTTTCAACAAATGGTACTGAGACCAATGGTCATCCACAGATTAAAAAAAACTGACTCTCAGGAATTCCCTGGTGGTCCAGGGATTAGGATTCCATGCTTCCACTGAAGGGGGTATGGGTTCCATCCCTGTTTGGGGAACTAAGATCCTACAAACCACATAGCTTGACCAAAAAAAAGAAAAGAAAAGAATCGATTTTCAATCTAAAAGACAGAATATGTTTTTCATTTCTTGTATAAAATACCTAAGTACCTATGTTAGAGGAGAACATAGGAGAAAAAAATCTTCCAGACTTAGGGTATGTGAACAGTTCTTAGATATGACACCAAAAGTATGATCCATAAGATAAATTGCACATCATTGAAATTTCATACTTTTGCTTTAGGAAGAGCCTAGGAAGAAGATGAAAAAATGAGCTGTAGGCTGGAAGACAATATTTCCAAATCATATATCTGACAAAAGTTCCTATCTAGAATATATAAATAATTCTCAAAATTCAACAGTAATAAAAATATCCAAATAGAAAATTGGCAAAACACAAAAACAGGCTTCTCACTAAATTGATGGCAAATAAGCATATGAAAAGATTAAATAAAAAAAAAAAAGAAAAGATTAAATATTATTAGCCAATATAGAAATTAAAACCAAGAAATATCATACACTTATTAAAACAGATAAAATAGAAAACGGTGACAATATCAAATGCTGGTAAAAAAAATATGGAGAAAACTGATCTCTCATAAATTGCTGTTGGGACTCTAATGGTAAAATCCTCTGGAAACTAAACATAGGCTTACCCTCTGATACAGCAATTGCACTTGTGGGCATACATGCTACAGAAATATAACATGTCACAAAAACTTGAACACAATGTTCATAGCAGCTTTATTTGTAATAGCCCCCAACTGGAAACAACCTAGATGTCTTCCAAGAGGCCAAGTTAACTGGTTTATCCCTAATGGGATACTACTCAGTAGTAAAAAGAAACACTGATTTTGATACCTGCAACAACATTGAAGGATCTCAACAGCATTTGAGTAGAAAAAAAAGTTAATCTCAAAATGTTACATAGTATATGCTACCATTTATACAACATTTTCAGAATGACAAAATTATAGGAAGGGCAAACTGATTAGTTGTCACTGGGGGTTAGGGCAATATGAGGCAGTTCTTTGCAGTGATGGAACAATTCTGTATTTGACTGTGGTGGTAGTTAAATGTATGCAGATGATAAATTTGCATAGAACTATACATATACATACACAAATGAGTGCATGTAAAAATTGCTGAAATTTGAATAAGGTCTGTAGATTATAGCAATGTTAATTTCCAGGCTTTGATAAAACTAAAAAGAAAGATACTATTAGAGGAAGCTGGGTGATGAATACTTGGGACCTCTCTGTACAGTCTGCAACTTCCTGTGAGTCTATAATGATTTTTAAATAAAAGCTTTTAAAACTACATGTACTTGGGACTTCCCTGGTGGTCCAGTGGTTAAGACTCTGAGCTTCCAGTGGAGGTGGCATGGGTTCAATCCCTGTTGGGGAACTAAGATCCCACATGCTACATGTCCAATAAGTAAATAAAATGTTAAGAGAAGTATATGTACCTAATAATACAGCTTAATATATGAAACAACAAATGAATCAAAACTGATATACTTGAATGGAGAAATAGAAATCTGTATTTTTAGCTAGAGATTTCATCTCTCCTCTGTCAGTGATAGAGAACACAAAAATCAATAAAGATATAGAAGGCCTGAACAACACAATCAACCAATTTGACCCAGATAACTAACAGCAGAATACACATTGTTTTCAGGTGTTCATGGAAGATCAATCAAGATAGAGTAAATTGATGATGAAAAGTTATTTGGGCAATCTTAAAATACTTGGAAATTAAACCACACACTTTTAAATAAATCATGGGTCAAATAAGAAATTGCAGGATGTATTAGAAAATATTATGAATTGAACTATAATGGAAATGTCAAACCCAAAATCAGTAGGCTGCAGCTAAAGATCAGAGAAAATTTATTTAAATACTTATATTTTTTAAAAAAGAAAAGCCAATGATCCTAGCTACAACCTTAAGCTGTTAAATTAAATAAAAAATAGGAAATAATAAATATGAGTAGAAATTAATGAAACGGACATGTAGAGAAAAAAAAAATCAATGAAACAAAAAGTTGTTACCCTAACAAAATCAGACAAAGAAATTATGAGCAAACTACAGATCAATATATTTCATAAACATCCATGAAAAAAAAATATAGTATTACTATATTGAGTCTAGCAATAAAGAAAAGACTAGACTGTGATGACCAAGTTGAGTATAAAAATGCAAAGTTGATTAAACATTCAAAATCAATGTGATTAATATATTTATATTATATTTTATTAATAGTTAATTGATATATGATTAAACATTTTAAAACAATATTAAGCATTCAAAACCAATATTAAACAGAGTTAAACAGAAAAGTTATATGATCAGTTCAACAGATGAAAAAATTTGACAAAAATTTAACACTCATCAATGATAAACTCTCAACAAACTAGAAATAGAGGGAACTTCCTCAATCTAAGTTCACAGAATCTTAATGAGGAAAGAGTAAATGCTTTTCCTCAGAAAAGATCAGAAACAAAACAAGGATTTCCACTCCCACCATTTATATTTAATTTTGCCCTAGAAGTATTAATCAATGCAATAGAGCAAGTGTAAGTAGACATCCTCGCTTTGTCTTTATTTGCAGAAAACATATTTGTATATGCAGAGAAACCTAAAGAATCTACCAAAAAAACTGTAGATCTAATTAGGACACTTATTGAGCACTCGGGACAGAAGGTCAATATACAAAAATTAATTCTAACTCTATATACAGCAATTATCAATTAGAAAATGAAATTTTAAAATGCCATTTAGAATAGCAGAAAACATTAAATGCATCAAATGCTAAGCAATGAATTTATCAAAACATAAGATGATGACTGACATTCAGAAATCAGTTGCATTTCTTTACATTAATGATGAAATACTGGATAGGGAATGTAAAAAAAAAACAAAAAACTTTTTAGAATCGTAAAAATAAAACCTAGGAATAAACGTGACCAAAGAGGCAAAAGACTTAAACACTGCGAACTATAAAACATTAACAAAGGAAATTAAAAAGGATTCAAAGAAATGGAAAGATAACCCATTCTCTTAGATTGGAAGAATTAATATTGTTAAAATGGCAATACTCCTAAAATCAGTCTACTGATTTAACGTGACCCCTATCAACTAATCCATGATATTTTCCACAGAACTAGAAAAAATAATCCCAAACCTAAATGGAACCATAAAAGACCCAGAACTGCCAAAGCAGACCTGAGGAAAAAACAAAGCAGGAGGCATAACTCTCCTCAACTTCAGACAATACTACACAGTTACAGTAATCAAAAGGATGTGGTATTGGTACAAAAACAGACATGTGGAACAGAATAGAGAGAACAGAAATAAACCAACACATGTACAGTTTTCAACAAAGGAGGCAAGAATATAAAATGGGAAAAAAGACAGTCTCTTTAACAAGTGGTGCTGGGAAAGTTGGAAAACTGCATGTAAAATCAATGAAGTTAGAACACACCCTCACATAATGCACAAAAATAAACTTAAAATGACAAAGACTTAAACATAAGACATGACACCATAAAACTAGAAAAGAGCATAGGCAAACATTCTCTGACATAAATCATACCAATGTTTTCTTAGGTCTGTCTTCCAAAATAACAATAAACAAATGGGACTTAATCAAACTTACAAGCTTTTGCATAGCAAGGGAAACCATAAAAAAAAAAAAAGACAACCTATGGAATGGGAGAAGATACTTGCAAATGATGCAATTGACCATGGCTTAATTGCCAAAATGTACAAACAGCTCATACAACAACAAAAAACAGAAACCCCAGTCAAAAAATAGACATTTCCTCAAAGAAGATATACAGATGGTCAGTAGGCACTTGAAAAGATGCTCAGTGTGACTAATTACTAGAGAAATGCAAATCAAAACTACGAATAAGTTACCACACATCACACCAGTTGGAATGGACATCATTTAAAAGTCTACAAATAACACATGCTGGAGAGGGTGACTAGAAAAGGGAACCCTCCTATACCGTTGGTAGGAATATAAGTTGGTGCAGCCACTATGGAAAACAGTATTGATGTTTCTCAGAGAACTAAAAATAGAATTACCATATGATCCAGCAACCCCACCCATCAGCATATATCCAAACAAAATGAAAGCTGCTCAGTCATGTCAGACTCTTTGTGACCCCCATGGACTACAGCCCACCAGGCTCCTTTATCCATGGAATTCTCTAGGCAAGAATACTGGAGTGGATTGCCATTTCTTTCTTCAAAGATCTTTCCAACCCAGGGATCAAACCCAGGGATCAAACCCAGATCTCCCACATTACAGGCAGATTCTTTAGCATCTGAGCCACCAGGGAAATATCACCATTCAAAATGATATATGCATCCTTATATTCATAGCAGCACTATTCACAACGGCCAAAACATGGAAATAACCTAAATATGCATTGATAGATGAATGGATAAAGATGTGGTAAATATATACAATGGAATACTACTCAGCCATAAAAAGAAATACCATTTGCAGCAACATGAATGCAACTAGAGATTAGCATACTAAGTGAAGTAAGTCAGAAAGATGAATATCGTATGATATCACTTCTATGTGGAACCTAAAATATGGCACAAGTGAACCTATCTACAAAACAGAAACAGACTCACAGACATAGAGATCAGACTTGTGGTTGCCAAGGGGGATGGGAGGAGGGAGCGGGACGGATTAGGAGTTTGCGATTGGTACACACAAACCATTACATTTAAAATGGATAAACAAGGTCCTACTGTATAGTACAGAAAACTATATCCAATTTCCATTATGGTTTATCCCAAAAGAGTATAAAATAGAGTGCATATGTGTCTATAACACTTTCCTGTACAGCAGAGATTGCACAACATTATAAATCACCTGTACGTCAAAAAAGCACAACAGAACATAAGATGATCTGCACACTGAAAAACACAAAATACCACTTAGAAAAATGAAAGAATTCTTAAGAGACATTTCATGTTCATGGATTGAAAAATTTAATAGACACTTTTTCCCAAATTGAAGCTATAGATTCAATGAAACCCTAATCAAAATCCAGAAGCTTTTTTTTTTTAAAGTGACAGGATGATAACAAAATTTATTATATAAAATTAAAATATCTAGAATAGCAAAAACAATTTTGAAAAGGAAAACAAAATTGGAGAATACTACCTGATTTCAAGGCTTTATTACAATGCTACAAATATATATGCATTAGAATAAGAGATTCCAGAAATCTATGGTCAAATGATTTTTAAGGAAGGTGCCAAGATTATTTAATGGGGAACTGATAGTGCTCTCAGCAAAATTTTTCAAAGGGACAACTACTATCCCTTGGGAAAAATATGAAACTTTACCCTTACTTCACACCATATACAAGCATAAACATGAAATGAATTGTAGACCAAACTATAAATGATAAAACTATAAAATTTCTGGAGGAAAATACAGGAGAAAATAATCAGAACTTTCAACAGCCAAAGAGCCAAAGACTTCTTTTTTTTTTTTTTCTCTCTCATAGAAGTTTATGCTTTATTTTATTTATTTATTTTTTTTTAATTTTTTTATTAGTTGGAGGCTAATTACTTCACAACATTTCAGTGGGTTTTGTCATACATTGATATGAATCAGCCATAGATTTACACTTATTCCCCATCCCGATCCCCCCTCCCATCTCCCTCTCCACCCGATTCCTCTGGGTCTTCCCAGTGCACCAGGCCCAAGCACTTGTCTCATGCATCCCACCTGGGCTGGTGATCTGTTTCACCATAGATAGTATACATGCTGATCCCAAAGACTTCTTAAACAGAACATAAGTAATACAATTATAGAAGAAAGAAATTGATAAACTGGGTTTTATCAAAATTACAACTTTGACTCTTCAAAAGATACTAAGAAAATGAAAAGTCAGTCTTTAAGACAAGTCACAATAACCACAAAACATGTGCTAATAACTCAAGATACAGAATATAGTTTTGAAAACTTTCATAACTCAATTTTAAGAAGACAACTCAGTTAGTGAGGAACAAAAGATCCGAACAGTCTTCAGGAAGAAAACATACAAATAGCTAATAAAGGGACTTCCCTGGTGGCACAGTGGGTGGGAGTCCACCTGCTAACGCGGGGGACACGGGTTCGATCCCTGTTCTGGGAGGATTCTACACACCGCGCAGCAGCTAAGCCTGTGTGCCACACTACTGAGCCCAAGCTCTAGAGCCCATGTGTCTCAACGACAGAAGCCTACAGGCTCTAGGGTCTGCGAGCCACAGCTAATGAGCCCCTGCGCTGCAACCACTGAAGCCCCCTCAACCTAGAGCCAGCAAGCAGCAACCACAGAGCCCACATGCTGCAACTACTGAAGCCTGTGAGACCTAGAGCCCGTGCTCTACAGAGAGAAGCCACCGCAATGAGAAGCCCACGCACTGCAGCTAGAGAGTAGCTTCCACTCTCTTCAAGTAGAAAAAGCCCGGGCACAGCAACAAAGACCCAGCACAACCAAAAATTAACTAATTTTTTAAAAAAGGAAAAATAGCTAATGAACACATGAAAAGATGTTCAATATCTTTATTCAACAGGAAAACAAATTAAAGTCACAATGAGAGAGTACTACATACCCACTACAGTGGCTAAAATTTAAAAGTCTGTCAATAGGAAGCATTGGTGATGATATGAAGCATGTGGAACTCTCTTACACTCCTGATGTGAATGTAAAGTGATATCACTGCTTTGAAAACCAGTTTCAAAACTTCTTCTAAAGCTAAATATAAACCTTCTATACTATATGACCCAGCGATCATGCTTTTAGTTATTTATCCAAGAAATAAAACACACACACACACACACATATATTTTACAAAAAAAGGCCTACAAAAAGAGGTTGCTGTGCTACGCTTAGCCATGTCTGACTCTGCAACCCCATGGACTGTAGCCTGTCAGGCTCTTCTGTCCATGGAATTATCCAGGCAAGAACACTGGAGTGGGTTGCCATTTCCTATTTCAGGCGATCTTCCTGATCCAAGATCAAACCTGTGTTTCTTGTGTCTTCTACATTGGCAGGCAGACTTTTTACCTCTCTGCCACCTGGGAAGACCTCTGTGCCACATACAAAAAGACTTGTACAATAAATGTTCATGTAACCTTAATCCAGAACACCACCAAACTGAGAACAACCCAAATGTCCATCAACAGGTAAGTGGATACACAAATTGTGATATTTACATAATACAACATGCATATGTGTGCATGCTCAGTCGTGTCCAACTCTGCGACCTCCTGGATGCTAGCTTATCATGCTCCTCTGTCCATGGAATTTTCCAGGCAAGAATACTGGAGGGGATAGCCATTCCTTTCTCCAGGTGATCTTTCCCATTCAGGGATCAAACCCACATCTCCTGCATTGGCAGGGAGATTCTTTACCACTGAGCCACCAGGGAAGCCTACATAATACAATACTGCTAGCAATAAAAAGGAACAAGCTTGTCTCGTGCATCCAACCTGGGCTGGTGATCTGTTTCACCCTTGACAGTATACTTGTTTCAGTGCTATTCTCTCAGAAATTCCCACCCTTGCCAGAGGGATGGGATGGGGAGGGAGGTGGGAGGGGGGTTCAGGATGGGGAACACATGTAAATCCATGGCTGATTCATGTCAATGTACGACAAAAACCACTACAATACTGTACAGTAATTAGCCTCCAACTAATAAAAATAAATGGAAAAAAAAAGGAACAAGCTACCGGTACATGCAATATGAATGAATTCCAAAAATATGTTGAGTAAAAGAAGGCAGATACAAATGAGTACATGTTGTAGGATTCCATTTAGATAAAATTCTGCAGTGACAGGAAGCAGATCAGTATTGGCCTGGAGCCGGGGATGTGAGGATCTGATTCTGAAGGAGCATGAAGGAACTTTCTAATGTTATAGAAATGTTCTATATTTTGATTATAGCAGTGGTCACACAGGTATAACTATCTGTCAAAATCCACCTTGGCTGTGTAATTTTAAAAGGTACATTATATATATACACACACACACACATATATATAATACTGCAATGAAATTGACTTTTAAAAAATTTTAAAGCAAAGTGCAAAAGAGTACATACAGTCAGCTCTCACTCTGCAAGGTAGTGCAGGACTGTAAAAATGACCATGTAAGCTGAAACTGTGTAAAGTGACCTTAATAAACTATGTGGGGAAATATGATTATTCCATGACCTTTACAATTTTTAAAATGAAAACATTAAAGAATCCCTTGTAGGGACATTAAACAGCAATATTTAATTACCACATCATAATCTAAAACACTAGAGCCACTGAGAATGAAAGGGCTTTATTTCTTAATAAAAATCTTATCAGACTTCCCTGGTGGTGCAGGGGTAAAGAATCCGTCTGCCTACGCAGGGGACATGGGTTCTATCCCTGGTCTGGGAAGATTCCACATGCCCTGGGGCAACTAAGCCTATTCGCCACAACTACCAAAGCCCAAGTGCCCTAGAGCCTGTGCTCCACAACAACAGAAGCTACCACAACAAGAGAAAGTCCACACACAGCAACGAAGACCCAACACAGCCAAGAAACAAAAACTTATCAAAGAAGAGTTTGAAGATGGTTTGGCTTCTTCTCATCCTATAACTTACAGAGCAAGCATCTTTTCTATGCCTTGCCCAACTGTCATACACCTTTTAACGTTTGGATCAACTTCCAACGTTATATGTATCCTTTGAGCTTTCAAAGCCAAAAGTATATCTCTGAGAGTTCCTGTAATGTGAACATTTTACTGGTGTCATATTTTTCCTGGAGCATCTTCATTTTTTCATCACAGCCACTTTCCTCACTTGTGTCATTATGTTCACCTTCACTAACTTCCTTTGGCTACACCACGTCTCGAGACTCTTAAAGGTAACAGTGTCAACATTCCTGTGGTCACCATTTATTCTGTAACTCTATGTTCAATTCAAATTTTACTCAAAGTCTTAACACTTGTTTCTTGGCTGCACTTTCATTTTTGTTGGTCAATTCCTTCCATACATTTTTGTACAATGTCATGTGGTTTTACCACTGGGAGACAAGAAGCCAACACAACTATATGCTCTGCTGTTTGTGCATGAGCAATAACAGATGCATAATGACCGGTCACTACCTGACTGGAAGAAGCCACGTGACTGGTCACTGATCATGGTGCCCATTTACTATTTGCAAAGTAATTTGTGGACAAAAGGGTCAATGGCAAAATTTGTACTTTATGCAGTTACTCAGTTAATATACTATGGAGACCAAAGTTTGAACTGTTTTTAGGAGAATGGTATTATTTCAACTGTGGTAAGTGAAATGTATGTATAATGTAACTGTAAAAGGCCAGGAATGACTGCATAACCTGTTACTTTTTGTGTAAGAAAGAAATAAGAAAATATAAATATATATATATATTTTTTTTTTTTGCAAAAAGACACAGTGACTTACGAATGAGGCAGAAGAGATAGAGGAGGAGTGACAATTTCCTGAGTATAACTTAAAACAAATAGTTTTGACTTTAATTATGTAAATGCTTTACATATTCAAAAATACAAATCAGCACTCATCTATTTTAGAGTGTGGAAAAACTAAAATTGCATGCAATAGAAACAAATACACTTAATTTTATTTCAAATGAATAACATAACCATATTACAAGTAACTTTGAGCACAGTACTTAGACTGATAGAAGCCAGATTCCTGGAGGAGGAAATGGCAACTCAATCCAGTATTCTTGCCTGGAAAATTCCATGGAGAGGAAAGCCTGGCAGACTACAGTCCATGGGGTCGCAAAGAGTCGGACACAACTGAGCACATATGCACACAAACACACACAAAAGGTCCACATGACAAGAAACTAAGGCAGGACTCTAGCTAACAGCCAGTAAGAAGCTGAGGCCCTCATTCCAGCAACCTCTGAGGAATTAAACCAAATTCAGACTCCTGGTCACAAAATGTTTAAGATAACAAATGTTTGTTAAGTCTTTAAGTCTTGAGCTAATTTGTTACACAGCAATGGGTAACTAATACACTACCCCAAAAGGCCTACTTTAGATATAATCACAAGGAAGCATAAAACAAACCAAAATTAAGGACATTCTATGAATCCATGGCTTATAGTTTTTTGAAAGTATCAGCACAAGACAAAGCAAGGCTGAAGAAGTATTTCAGATTAAACTAAAGAGACATGACAACTAAATGCAATGTGTGAGCTGAGCCTGGACTTGAAAAAATTACAGTAAAGTATGGGTAAAATCTGAATATACAACGTACAGACAATCATATTGTATCAATGTTAAATGTTCTGATTTTCATTATTGATAATTCAATTATCTAAAGAATGTCCTTGTTAGAAAATACATAATGAAGTGCTCAGAAATGAGACATATCTACAAGTTATTCTCAAATGATTCATAAAAATAGTAACGTGTACAGACATAAATAGGTATACACACATGTGTACACACACATATGAATGATAAAGAGAGAAATGATAAAGGAAATGTAGCAAAAGACAAAATATTAACAAGTGGGTAGGGGCTTCCCTAATGGTCCAGGGCTAAGACTCCACACTACCAATGCAGGGAGCCCAGGTTCTATACCTGGTCAGGGAACTAAATCCTGCATGCCACAGCTAGAGATCCCACACACCCCAACGAAGATGAAAGCTCCCACACCCTACAACAAAGACCACATCCTACAACAAAGCCAAACAAATAAACATTTAAAACCATTAAGTAGGTAAATCGTATACAATTCTTTGTATAATTCTTGCAACCCTTTGGTAAATTTGAAATTATTTCTAAATAAAAAGTTAACAAAAACTTGCTGTGAAGGAACCTATCAAAATTACAAGCCTATTTTTTTTCCTTTGATGCAGCAATTCCACTTCTGAAAAGTTATCCCAAGTTTACTGCATACATACAAAATAATGTAGGTACAAGGCTATTCAACTCAGCTGTTTGTAATACTTGAAGACTGGAACAACCCATATATCAATTTATTAACCAGGAGACTGATTAACAGCACAACAGAACACTAAGCAGCTGTTTAAAAAAAAAAAACTTTATGTATTAATATGAAAATATTTTTCAAGGATACATTGAGGAGTGAAGAAAGCAAGATATAAACAGTGTACAGCATGTTATCTCTTTTGTAAGAAAAGTGGGGAAATAAAAACACGTATCCATAATTCACCCGTATTTGTATAAAGAAACGCTGAAAGGATACTTAAGAAATGAATTAAGTTTACCTTTACCGTGTTAGCTGCAGCCTGCAGGCCTATTAGCTCTGTAGTTGCCCAGCTGCGAAAGTGAAGAAAGTCCAGAGACCGTGACAGAGACATCAATAATTTGTTGGACAGGGAATCTTAGAAGTCAGAAGGTTGTGGAACAACACCCCACTGTGAACAGCACACAGCAGGCAGGACTTGGCAACAACCTTGCTGCTGCTGCTAAGTCGCTCAGTCGTGTCCGACTCTTAGCGACCCCATGGACCGCAGCCTACCAGGCTCCTCCGTCCATGGGATCTTCCAGGCAACAGTACCAGGGTGAGGTGCCATTGCCTTCTCCGAACAACTTCGCTACTCACGGAAAATGGAGGTTACCATTTATAAGGGGGGAAATGATGTTAGGTTGGCTTATCAGTTACCAGGGAAACCAGCTGCTGGGGCAGGGGGCAAGCACTTAGTTACTGATTGAACCCTATGATTAAGACGAGTGGATACACGTGAGTAGGGGGTAAGCGATGTCGGGACTGGTAAAACAGCAGATGGACTGAGCAAGAAAACAGCCGTTCTGAGTGCCCTGATCATACACTCCGCCCCTACATACTCAGCATGACCCTCACAAATCTTGGTCCACCCTCTCTTCCAGGATATCCCTGGGGTCAGGTATGCAGAGGTGCACTGCAACCACGTACCACAAACGCAATACTGCAGCTAAAGACTATCAAGAGTGAGATTCCTAGTATGCCAAAAATAGTCAATTCACCAGGACAGGGGCAAATTCTAGAGCCAAGTGCTTACCGGGTCGATGGAGAAGGGATCTATGGCAGTGTTGTCCTGGTCTAAAGCTTTCAGCTTTTAGCAGAGGAAACACTGTGGGAGTCAGCGGGCATACACACAACACGGAGTTTGAATGAGAGCACAGGTCCCACCTGGTGCTGCTGTTAGCAGTCCAGAGCCTTCCTGTTTCGAAGGACCACTTGTCTCACTGGTGGGTCTCCTCAGACAGGAGAGTTACTGCACGTCTAGTATTATTGAAGGCATGTATGTTTAGCCAGTACTTGCTACTGTACATCAATAGAGGCATCTCCCTGCACACCCAGCAATCAGACACATTTCACAGTGAGGCCACCGCTGTTGCCCTTGGCCTAGGGATAAAATGTAAGATGTTTAACAGTCACAGTACAGAAAATATCATGACCTTTGAGCAAAATACAAGCAGTAACTACACTGAGATAATACCAGCCCTGCCTGTGTTTTTGGTCTTGGCCTGTCCTCTCTCAGCATCCCCAGCTGTGCTGAGTACTGAAGAGGAAGACCACAGGTTAATACAGCAGTGCTTTTCTCCAGGAAGTGTCTCTGATTAATTACCTTAGTAGTCTGAGGTGGGGCCAGATAGAAGACAGATTTCCAAACCACCGGGGACTTAATTGTCAGTCCCAGGGTCATTAAATGACCCTGTGTGTAAATGTGTGTTTAACACATTAAAGGGGAACATTTAATGTGTTCCCCTTGGAGGGAGATCCTGTGGCAAGTGCAAAAAGCGAGTTATTGTCCTGACCATTGGTTGGCAATGGCCCTTCAGTGGTCAACAGTTGAAATAAGATGGTTCAGGCAGTAATGTGAGTGGCAGATGAAGCTTTACTTGATTGTCGGCAGCTCACCTCTTGCTCTGCAATCCAGTTCCTAACAGGCCACAGACCACTACCAGTCCACAGCACGGGGCTTGAGGACCCCTGCTCTAAATAAATATTCCTTATGTGAAATAACAGTGATTAAGCATCAAGCTGAGACCAACAGTAATTTTTTGGACTTTGCCGTGAGGCCTGTGGGATCTTAATTCCTCAGCCAGGGATCGAATCCTCACCCCTTGAAGTGGAAGCCTGGGGCCCTAACCTCTGGACTGCTAGAGAATTCCCAGAAATCAACATTATTAATGGTCATAGAACTTCTTTTGCCCTTGAGGGTATAGAAATTTCCCATATTTTCATGTGGGTATATTATATGGGTGTATACATGTGCCAAAACTCGAAAATAAGATCCTTGCATTTCACTGTATATAAATAATACTTTGATTTAAAAGGAGATTTAAGAAAATAAAACATCAGATTCCCCTCATCACCCTCACCTTACCTCCAGATTCATCCCCAACAGTTTACTGCTGTGAATATCTGATTATGTTTACTTTCAAGCATTTTTCTGTATAAGTGAATGTGCGAGCTGTTTGTTTCCACCACAGGGATCATTTTACAATACATACACTGTTCTGCAACTTGCTTTTCCCAGTTAAAAATATCTCAGGGACATCTTTTCAAGTCCTTGTTAAATCTGCAATCTACCTCAATCTTAGTAATTTTCTTTATTTTATGATAGGAAAC
This sequence comes from Cervus elaphus, assembly GCF_910594005.1. Classification (NCBI taxonomy): domain Eukaryota; kingdom Metazoa; phylum Chordata; class Mammalia; order Artiodactyla; family Cervidae; genus Cervus; species Cervus elaphus. Next base: position 53,837,763 of record NC_057823.1, on the reverse strand, counting down.
ACATTTACATGTGTTCAAATATCAAAATAATAAAACAGGTAAAGCACATGGAACTCCGCTCAATGGTATGTGGCAGCCTGGATGGGAAGGGAGTCTGGGGAGAACGGATACATGTATATGTATGGCTGAGTCCCTTTGCTGTCCACCTGAAACTATCATAACATTGTTAATCAGTTATACCCCAGTTCAAAATCAAAAGTTTAATTTAAAAAAAACAGCATTGGTTCTCACAAAAAAAGAGTAAGATTTCTGCATAGCAGTTAGTGAAGAGAGGAATAATGGGGAAAAAATGTGTTTCAGGCAAAGAAAACAAGAAATGCATCATTCCTGCACCAAACTGGAAAAAGAACATAGTATAGAGCACGAGGGGAAGAGTGCCTTGAAAAAGTTCAAGAGGTAAGCAGGAGTCAGCTCACGCAATAGCATGCAGTCATACATTGGGTATTATTTCCTACAGCAAGTGGAAACCTTTCATAAAAGATTTTAAGAACACATAATCACTTTGTTATGTTTTTATCATACATATACACAAAAAATAAAGAGAAAGTGTTAGTCGCTCAGTAGTGTCTGACTCTTTGAGACCCAATGGATGTAGCCCGCCAGGTTCTGTCCATGGAATTCTCCAGGCAAGAATACTGGAGAGGGTAGGAAATTTTTGGAGGTGATAGAAATTTGTGGCATTGGTTGTGGTGATGGTTTCACTAAAATATACTCATCTCTAAGCTCACCAAGTTGTATATATTAAATAAGTACAACTTTTTATATCTCAATAGTAAAGTCATTTTTAAAATGGTGACCATATGTCCAGCCACACTCAATATCTGCACTTGGATGTTTCTCAGACTCTTAAACTTAACATGCTTACAACAACTCTCGATTTCTCTGAGCCTTCCACATATCACTAAATGGTACTTTGTGCATCCAGTTCCTTAATTCAGAAACCTGGAAATGACTCTCACGTCCTCCTTTTCATCCTTTGTACTCAGTCAACAGTATTTCATTGAGAATCTATCATGTGTCAGGTGACAAGATTAGTTCAGTTAAGACTATAACAATAAACAAAACAGTCCCTTGCCCTTCAGGAGTTTACATCCCACCCACTCCATTATTGTCTTGTTGAATATGTTTCCTAAATACATCTCCAATCTACCCAATTTATATCTACAACCTTCTCTTGAATGCAGTCCAGCATCATTTCTTACCATGAACAGTCTGTCATCTGCTCTCCCTACTTCCATTTAAAACTCTCATAAATCAATTCATCACACAGCAATCAGAGTAATCTTTTAAAAACTGAAATCATAGCTTGTCTCTGCCTTTTATAAAATCTTTCAACAGCTCCTAAGTACAAGGTTACTTTAAAAGTATCTCACTTATTTTCCATTTCTAGCCTCCGTAGCCCTTTTTAATTGCTTACCTTTTTTCTTTTTTTAAGTCCTTTACTATTCCCTCTGGCCAACAATTTCTTCTTTAATCTCCTTGTTACCTAGATAATTTATATGCATCCTTCAGACAGCATGCTAAGAATTATTTCCTGATAGAAGATTTACTGACACTACAAACCAGAATAGGCTTCTCTATTACAAGCTCTCTTAGCACCCTGCTTTTCTCCTTGGTAGCATATATCAGACTTGTAAAAGTTTGTATCTTAGAATGGGGACCCATTAATGCAGAAATCATAATGGCCTTGTTTATTGCTGCATCCTTGACACCTAGGACAGTGCCTTGCATATAGTAGGTGGTTAATAAACATTTGTTACAGAAACAAATGAATGATCAATCCACTACTAGACTAAGGGCAGACACTAGTGTTTTCTCTAGTTTGGGGTGGACTCTTCCAACCTGTTCCTGCAGAAAAGGGGAAGGGTGAACTTATGTAGAGATGGTTTAAGCTTATACTATATTCTCTTACATTATATTCTCACACGATAAGAGAATAGAGCATCTCACACCTCTTGCTTTTCAGAAGCATGTGCAATATACAAAATCAAGTTTTTCTATAAACGAGCAACAAACAATCAGAAAATGAAACAAGAAATACATTGTACAATAATATCCCAAACCATCAAATGTGTATAAATAAAGATATACAAGACCTAAAACATTGTTGATAGAACTTAAGACCTAAATAAACAGAAATATGAGATACATAGTATCCACCTGGATTTCAAGTCTCAACCCCTCCACCAGTAGATTTAGATTCAAGGCAATCAATCCCCTGAAGGCTTTTCCTCTATGGAAAATGACAAGACAATTTTAATTTATGTGGACAGGCAAAGGGCTAAAAATAGTCAAAACGGCACTGAAAAAGGAGAAAAAACCTGGGAGACTTACTTACCTGACGTCAAGACTTATAAAGCTAGAATAATCAAGCCAGAGTGGTACTGGCAAAGGCATAGGCAGATCAATGACATATGATGGAGAAACTAGAAACAGACCCACATATATCGATCAAATGATTTTCAACAGGGGTGCCAAAGCAATTCAATAGGAAAAGGGAAATCTTTTTGACAAATGATGCTGGAAAAACTGGGCATCAGTATGGGAAAAAACAACCTTGACCCCTACCTCACTGAATCACTGCCTCATACCACATATGCAAAAATCGACTTTAAATAAGGTAAATAGAAGAGTTAGTAGGTATCAAATATGTGCCCTCTGTTCACCAGGAATATTCACTGCCTTCTCTAACATACTGCCAGAACAATGTTAAATAAGGTAAATCCAGTATATAAAGTGACACATATTGTTGAAATGTTTGCATTTTCTTGGTTTTCAAGCTTTAGCAAATTTTTCAGGTAAGCATCAGAATCCAGTTTGAAGATGCCAAATTATCTGATTTGTTCAATTCCTTTTAGAAACCAATAGCTAAGCAGAATTTATAATAAAATGAACATATCTTGGACAACAGAATCCACACCAACAAGGAACCCTACTGTGACTAAAAATCAGACACACTCCAATGCATCTTCCTCCTAGTATTCTCTTTCTGCTTACTTACCAGTAATCCTCCTTTCACTTTTTTCAGTTTCCATATTATCCATTTTACCTATTTTCACTTTCCAAAGGTAACTATTTTCATGTGTGTGGTTGTGGTTGTTCTATTTCAGACCACAAGCTTCCAAAAAACTTGCAGTATTAATATAACGGGGAGTTTTACTTGCAAATGTTATTATATAATTCTTGAATTGTTTATAATCTGCAAGTTTGGTAAAATGGTATGCTACCATTATTTGGATCCATTTGTATAATTACCAGGTCACAAGGAACAGTCTCGATTTGGTATTCTGCATTAGCTCAAATTTGCTTGAATTATTTGAATCTGTCACAGTGGAGCAGGAGATACGGCCACTGGGTCCCAGATTGGGGTGTGAGATGCAGACTTGGGCAATGGGGGTGCCAGGAGGGCTGTTTGCATCCACGTGGACCATGTACAAGGCCTGAGGGAAAACTGGCACATTGTTGACACCGCCAGCTGCTGTGCTGCCAGATGCTTCTTCTGGAGGAGAGTGGTGGCTTACTTTGGTCAGCAGCTGTGATGGTGACATTGTACTCCAGGGTTTGCTCCCACTCTAGGGCCCCATCCATGACAAGCTTGTAGCAATTACTGGTGGAAGATTCAATTCTAAAAGTGCATTTTCTTATACCAGACACATGACCTCCCTGTTTTCTCCTGAATCTGGATTCTGTGTTTTAAAACACAGCAGTTACTATCTGAGGGGCAGAATCTTCAGGAATTACAAAAATAGAAATAAAAACTATCTCTGGGGGAATTCCCTGGTGGTCCAGTGGTTAGGATGCTGAGTTTTCACTGATGAGGTCGAGGGTTCAATGCCTGATTGGAGAACCAAGATCCCACAAGCCACCAGGTATGGAAAAAAAAAATCTCCAGTACTTTGTTGCCATCATCTAGAATTTTTATTTCAACGATGCTGGGAAATCAATCCACCCTCCCTGCCCTCACACACACACCCTCATTCCTTCCTTTCAAACCATGGAATACTCTTTAATCTCGTCATATTCCAATTTACTTGAAGTTTTCATTTTTCCTCTACCATGATGAAGGCCAAACTGGATATGGGTATCCTGGGCTCCACAGGCATTCCTGATCTCTACTTTGATGCCCTTGTCCAGGTCAGCAGCCCTCAGTCTCAGCACAGAGATGCCCAGGGGCATGTCTTCTTAAAGGCTGACTCTGTATACATTCTGGCTGAAATTGGAGGTTGGGAGGTTGTAGTTGTTGTTGACCACCAGTGTTGGGATCTGGGCAGCTCTGCTTCTGGTGCTCCTTGCTATCTAATGCTGTCAAGACTAAGTGATTCAACCTCCGCTTTTCTCAGGCTAGTGACTTCTCTAACAAGTTGAGTCTATTTGTTTCCATTGTTGGTCTCTCACTTTGAAGACAAATACACAGTTGCTGCTAGGGTGATAATTTTGCAAGAGAATTGCTTTCAACATTAGGATCTTTTGCAGGTACTATTGCAAATCTTGCTCCAGGCTGAGTCAACTAACATATTTAACTCAACAGCATTCCTGCTGAACTGGGGAGTATTATCATTTATATTTTCAATATATTAATGTGAAAAACATTAAAAGAATTTTCAACTACCATTTATAATGTATGATACAAAATGTAGTGTGTGGGCATATCGGCTCCAGGTCCATCCCCACTTTCTTCACTTCAAGTGAGGTATTCTTTTTCCACATTAACCTGCAACTTCTGAGCCCATTAATTCTGGACAACCAGCCCCAGAGGTTTTGCAAGGTCTGATTAGGAAAGCCACCCAGAGGAAACATAATGGGATCTCCTGTTTATCTGTTTCCACGTGGGTCGATAGCAGTATTCTGGGTCTCTGCTCTAGAACTGCAAACTGAAGAAATTAGAGGCCAAGGTTCTAAAGAGTTGAGAGCAAAGAGAAAAAACTGTTTCTCACTGGAATCTGCGAGCTGAAAGGCAGTAGCACAGTCTTACTTGGGCAATTAAATATTCTTGGAGATTTATATTCTCAATGACTCCAGCATATGCAGTCATAGTGATGACTTCTTTTTATTTCTTCTTGTCATTTAAAAATATTATTAGGTTGAGTCTTTCTTTTTATTTATTTTTAGTGTTTTTCCTCTTTATTTTTTGGTGGGGGAAAAGACTTTACTTTTTTCACATACACAGTCTCAGGATGAACTACTGGCTGGATCTTCAGTTGTAAACATATAGAAAGCTTTTAGGAAGTTTCACAATATAGAAATCTTATGGATTGTGGCATCTATTTTGAAAATTTAATTAATCTCCAATTCCTTAGCTTTATATAGATAGATCAGAGAGTTGGCTCTTTTTAGGAGTTTGATGTAGAAGGAAAGCACAAGTAAAATGGGTTTTGCATTGTGATTTTCTCCCAGGATACTACTCTCTAATCACTGAATTCAAGCCTTTTATTATTTAGAAGGTGTACAAACTACTGTGTGAAATTTTTCAAAGAACTAAAGATGAAATAAGAAATTACACTTGTTCTCAATGATTATTAAACGTCTTTTCATGGCTTCTCTTGGAGAAATTGTGGAAATACTGATTTCTTTTTACATATAGATAAATTATTTTACCTGCCCTATGGCAGGATGCCCTATGGTCCATCCGATGCAATTTCATCACATTTTCCTGAGCCAGAGATCTTCCAATTTGGTATCCAGAAATCTTGTCCTCTCTCAAAGATTTTTTTCAGTTATCTTTGCCATTGGCCATTTTTTCCTATCAGTGATTTTAAATGTATCCTGAAGACTGTGCTCTATTATTGATAAATTTTCATTAGGTACGGTTTCCTAAAAATGAGTGTAAAAACTCTAAGTGTAATATTAGAGTGTAAAATCTCTTTCCTAAAATATACAGTCATTAGTTTGATCAACATCCTTTCACAATTATGTGACTGCTTAAAATTTTTAAAAAATAGCTTTGTTGGGATATATAATTGATATATGAAGAGTGGCACATACTTAACATAAAGGCATTTACTTTTTTGAACTTGATATCTTGCATGAGGAAAAAGCAGATTTTTCACCAAAACTAATAAATTTATGATCACAGTTATATTCTGTTAAATGTAACTGAGAAAACTGTATTACAATCTACTCATTTATCATTAGTCTTTTAATGCCATTTAAAATAATCTATGAGTTGAGTAGTCTCAGTAAGTTGTACAGACTCAGCAAGGATCCTAGGCCACTGCTGCTTCAAGGAAGATAATATCTCTTATAGAATGGAAGTCAAGGAAGAATGTCTGCTGACAGATTACAGTCCAATTTTAGGTGCTATAAAATAGTGGAACTGCAACTTTTAAGTGGTAGTTGAACATTTTGATTAACTTAAAAGATTAAGTGAATGCATATCCACTTTCCATGTAACACAGAGGAAGATAAAAGCTCTTTACATAATTTCATTACTGAAACCAGAAGAAACATAAACATCCAAACCTACTGCCCAATTACTCTAAAAAGCCAATCAACAAATATCCCAATTATCTATCAATCCTAAATTATCAACAAGTAACCTAAAGCTAAGATTGATATTTTGTGCAGCTATTAACTTAAATTCTCAGGTGGCCAAAACCAAATAACTCCAGCTCTCAGGTTTCAGTGATCCATTTTCCACTTAAATCATCCTGGCAATTCTACTGGAGTAAATTGGTCCTTAGATAAGATACTCCTTTAAGTAAAACCATGGTTCAGACAGAGAAAACTTAACACTCGTAAAATTGTCTCATCAAAAACAATCCTCCCTCTATCTTTTACAACTTTAAACAGGGTCTTCTCAATCAAGAATGTGCCTAAGCACTTAAGATTTTTACAGCAGCTTTCATAAACTTCTTAGAAAAGTTTTACCTCCACTCACGGGTCATCCCATTGTATTATCTGGAGATGCACACAAGTTATTACTTTTCCCAACAGAACATTAAGTGTTGTGATAATGAAAGCACATCTTCTTTTTCTATTGACAATGTTTTAAAGAAAGGGGGGCATTTCCTGTTAATTAAGTACATATTATGAACTAGATGGTTTATATTATATGTTATCACTAGTCTTCACCACAGTCTTTCAGATTACATATTACAATTCTTATTTTGCTGAACCTGAAAGCAATTAAATAATGTTAAAGATCACACAGGAGTTACTTCATTACACAACTGCTGTTTCTCTATCACACTACGTCTTAGAATACCGATATTAGGTAATATTCAGAGCACATAAATTTGTCCATTCATTCACTCAACAAGTATTTAATGAAGCTGATTTAGCTTATACTGGAACCATACTTGAGATCACTGATACTTGAGATACAGTTTAAGGGTCATCATTAATCATTGCCCTAGCTCTTAATGGTTTGTCCCTAAATGAGGTTATGTGAATAGAAATAAACATAATTGGACCATACTAGTTTAGCTTTCCAAATAATTTCTATTGCATATTACATCTTTCATTGAATCAACCGACACATGAAACTGGCCACGTGATAAACATTTTAATAACTTTCACAAAACAATAGAAGTTATGTTTCCCTTTGTTTTCCCTGATATTTAAAAAAGGTCTATGTACTAAATTCCATTTGGGGGGCTTCCCTGGTGGTCCAGTTGCTGGGACTATGTGCACTCAATGCAGGGGGCCCAGGTTCCAATCCTGGTCAGGGAACTAGATCCCACATGAAGCAATTAAGAGTTCCTATGCCACGACACCACCAAAAGATCCTGCATGCTGCAACTAAAGATCCCACATGCTGCAAAGAAAATTGAAGGTTCTGTGTGCCACAAAAAGACCTGGCACAGCCAAATAAATAAGTAAATAAATACTTTTAAAAATTATTTTTAAAAATTCCATCTGGAACTTAATGTCAATACAAACTGCTATTTTCAATAAGCACAAAAACTTCATTAAAAAAATTTGACAGGTAGACCCATTTTATATTTCCTTTTATTGTCTTGGTTAAGAACCATAAAGTGACATGTAAACTTCAGTAGCAGCAACTGTCTCATTTTAGCGCAATTTGATTATCTTTCATTCCCCAAATGGTTTTCAATCTCTTTTATAAGTTTAGGTTTTAATTAACTATTGTATTTTTGAAAAGAGAAAGGCAACAAGTCAGGAGAAAATAATTAGGATACTATAATTTCCTACTCCTTTATAAGAATTCACCAAAAGAAACCAGGCTTCTCATAGGTTCCAGCAATGCTTTCCCAAGAATAATATATTATAGCATTTGATATCTGTTTGACATTCTACAATATGCATAAGGATATAAGGAAACAGAATTTGTACATTTTCAAGAAAATTTTCCATGTATCTGAGAATTATGGGAAATTTTACACATGAAGAGAGAATTACTATAAATTTATGATGATATAAAAAATGTGCTCAAAACACAATTTGTCAACTCTGAATATTTCACAGAAACATCATTAAGATCATCCATGTAGATAAAATGGGCTAAAGAAATATCTAACCTGGGAACACATACAGACTTGCAGTCCTGAAATTTATAATAGGGATTAAAAAAATAATCTGTTCAGTTTTTCCTCATACAATACTTACACTGTGTATATTTCAGTGAGAAAGTTTTAAATGCATATGAATAAACTCATGATATTTGGGATTTTGTGAATAATTTGAAACCATGAAATTACTTAGGATACTGAGAAAGTATAATGTATACATCTCTAATGACCAGAAAGAATCACTGCGCTTTAAAAGAAACTAAATGAAATTTATGAAATTGTTAAACAACTTCGTGTGTAGTTAGAAGTCGCTCTGCTTATAAAACTTTATATAAAATATCATTTATAGACTTTTCATTGAATGAGATTTATCCCCTCTAGAAGAATCTGTGTTCTTAACAGATAAATTGCCATTGGATGTTCAACATAAAACTGTTGCACGGCCAATGAAAAATTAAAACAGCAATGAAAACCAGGAAGAGTTGGTAACTCATAAGAATTGGTACAGTTGGTAAATTAAATTAGAAAAATTATATAGACTATTAAAAAGTACTTTATAAAGTAGATATAAAATTTAATATATAAATATACAAATATATTTTAAAATTATTATAAATAATGTGTGAGGGAAGGCCTGAAGGCAGACCGCCGGGTTGTCATCGGTGTCCGCAATGTTCATATAAATTTCTTGGGGTCTGTTTAACAGATTCCGAATAAATATTAATCACCCATAATAAGAGGTATCTTGCTCAAAGCTAAGAGAATACTTGATATGCACTCACCTGAATTAATGCACGATTATCTTTAGAAAACACGGAATCGCCTGAGAGCAAGAGAGGCTCGCTTTTCCCACAGCTCTCCTGACTGATGAGCGTGTCCGCATAGTTCGGCTGCGGGAAGATCACGTGACTCCCCCGAGAGTCCGCGGTGAGCGAGACCTCGTGCGAATAGGTCTGCAGGAAAGCCCGCACCCCGTCCACGCCCACAAACTGAGACGCCGGCACGCCAGCCAACCCGCTGCCCGAAGCCTGGAGCAGACGCGACGTGTGCCAATGCCGGAGTCTGAGCGCCAGTAGCACGATGACAAAGGCTAGGAAGACACAGGAGACCGCGGCCACCGCCACCACCAGATAGAGTGTGAGGCCTGAGTCGTCGGAGCTGGCTGGAGATTCTAGGCTGCCTAGATCAGCCAGGACATCGGGGATACTGTCAGCCACAGCCACGGTGAGCGTGACGGTGGCAGAGAGAGGGGGCTGCCCCTGATCCTGGACCGCCACCAGCAGGCTCTGCTTTATTGCGTCTCTGTCCAGCAGCGCCCGCGCTGTGCGCACCTCGCCCGTGTGCAGCCCCACCGAGAAGAGCCCTGGCTCGCTGGCCTTGAGCAGGTGGTAGGACAGCCAGGCGTTCTGTCCTGAGTCTCTGTCCACTGCCACCACCTTGGTGACCAGGTAGCCGGGCTCTGCGGAGCGGGGTGCTAGCTCCACGCCTGTGGAGCCATCGGTAGGTACGACGGGGAAGAGGATCTCTGGCGAGTTGTCATTTTGGTCCAGCACGAACAGGCTCAGAGAAACGTTGCTGCTGAGTGGAAGGTCCCCGCTATCATGTGCCATCACTTGTAGCTCTAAGTTTCGTAATTGTTCATAGTCGAAGGAGCGGAGCGCATACAGGACACCAGTGTCTGAGTTTATGGAGACGTAGGAGGACAGGGGAGCTCCCTGGAGGGTGTCCTCCACCAAGGAGTAAGTGACCTGGGCATTCTCTCCATAGTCGGGGTCATAGGCGGTCACAGAGATGATGGAAGCTCCTCTGGGGTTGTTTTCTAGGATATATGCCGAGTAGGAGGCTTGAGAGAAGGCAGGCGCATTGTCGTTGATGTCTGCCACGTTCAGGGTGATGTGAGTTTCTGTGGACAGGGGCGGACTTCCTCGGTCAGTGGCCATCACGGTAATGTTGTAGCTAGGAACCAGTTCTCGGTCTAGGAGTGTGTCTGTCATTAAACTATAATAATTTCCATAAGACTTTTCTAATTTAAAGGGCAGATTCCTTTGGACGAAACAGGTTACTCGTCCATTTTCCCCAGAGTCTTGATCATTTACATTTAAAAGGGCAATTAACGTCCCTCTGGGAGAGTTTTCCGGAATGGAGCTGGAGAGAGAGGTGACTACTACTTCAGGGGCGTTGTCATTCACGTCCAAAACTGTGATCAGGACTTTGGCTCGCGCAGAATATCCTGCGTTATCCGTTGCTTGCACTTCCATCTCGTAGAATCCTGATTCCTCGTAGTTCAACTCCCCTATTGTTGAAATTGTCCCTAAATTACAATCTAGCTCGAAAAGTTGGGCCGCTTTGTTGTCCACATACCGGAAGGAATACATCACTTCCGCATTGGATCCTTCATCAGGGTCGGTGGCATTTACCAGAAGCAGTTTAGTGCCCACGGCCACATTCTCCGGAACGCTCACACGGTACTCGGATTGAGCAAACGCTGGTGCGTTGTCGTTCGCATCAAGGACCATCACACGGATGCGCGCAGTGCTAGTGCGGACTGGATCGCCCCCGTCGGAGGCCGTGAGAACCAGGTGGTGAACGGCCTTTTCCTCGCGGTCCAGGACGCGCTCCAGCACCAATTCCGGGTACTTATTACCGTCAGCTCCGCTTTGCACGTCAAGGGAGAAGTGAGTATCACTGCTGAGATCGTAGCTCTGGAGTGAATTCTTCCCTATATCCGGATCCCAAGCGTGGGGAAGGGGGAACCTCATCCCTTTAGCTGCGTGTTCACTCATTTTTATTTCTAATTCACCTTCCTGGAAATATGGGGCGTTATCATTAATGTCCCTCACTTCTACCACAACCCCGTATATTTTCACTTGATCCTCCATCAGAATCTCCAGATTCAGTTGACACTTGACGGCCCCCATACAGAGCTCCTCCCGGTCGATCCTGCCCGCAGTGACCAAGCTGCCGCTCCGCGGGTTCAGAGCGAAAAGTTGTGTCCTACCTCTGGAGACGATGCGGACTCCGCGCTCCTCCAGTTCCTGAGGTTCCAACCCCAGATCCTTGGCGATGTTCCCCACCCTAGAGCCTTTCTCCAGCTCCTCGGGAACTGAATAATAGATTTGTGTGCCTCCAGTTTCCCACAGAACCCCCAGGAGAACCCCCAGCAAGACTAGCTTTTTGCAGTCCCCGTGCATTCGCGCAGGAATCATTGTCACTTTCCTTGAGTACTACTTCAGTTCTTCCTTTGATCAGCGAAGTCCGGATCAGCTCACTCGTCCTTAAAAGCCCACAGTTTGGGGACCCGAGCTCCTCTGCTGTTTCCTCAGAGTCCGAGAGATGGTTAATTTTTCTCTGTGCTTGTGCTTCACGCGCGTGCACGGCTGGCAGGAGCGCTCTGCTCGTCTCTCCCGGTTGGTGAACAGCGGCGCTCAGAGTCCTAACCAATTACTGCACAGTCTTAAAGTCCGGGAAACCATTTTGGTTTCTAGACCTTAAATAGCTCCACCTACTGTTCTTCAAACAGGGATGAAAGTGGACCCAACTAAAACTACTGTATTCATCTTATTTGGAATTTCAGTGAACTTTTTATTCCCCTAAACTTCTCATATACAGCCACCTTCCTGAGATTATTTTCTGTACCTGTATGAATATTCTGATTTTGCTGATGAGCTTTTTTTTTTTTTTGCTGATGAGCTTTTACATGAAGTTTCTATACACAATAAATTTAACCATGTAATTTTAGTACACCAGCTTTGGTATCACCCCCCAACACACATACATACCTATTATGGGAATCTCCTAAGGCGGTTCATGTTTTGAGAAATTATATAACAATAATTTTAAAATTCTCACTCAACTAAAATCTGGGGCAAAAATTTTCAGTAGATTCTTAAATTTGCCTAAATGAAGAACTACTTTAACAGGTTGTTGACATTTAGCGTTTAAAAATCAGAATTCTACAATAATATGGCAACCTAAAGAAACGTGATTGCACACATTATCAGAATCACACTTGACAGGAAATCAAGTGAAGAAGACACACATTTATAGAACAAACTAGAAGCATTCCAGAGACACTGGTTCAAGATGGCAGAGTAGAAAGACATGTGCTCACCTACTCCTTCAAGAGCACCAAAAGCACAATGAATTGCTAAGCAAACATGGACAGAAAGATGCAGAACCCACCAAAAAAGATACCCCACATCCAAAGTCAAAGGAGAAGCTGCAATGAGATGGTAGGAGGGGCACAATCACAATAAGATAAAAAAAAAAAGAAAGCATTCCAACTAGCATTTGCTGGGGATATGGGTAGGACTCTACTAATATATTTCAAAAGAATGTGTAGGATCAGTATCCTGTGAAAAACCACAATGGAAAAGAATTTGAAAAAGAATATGTATATATGAATGACTGCAGTACATAAGAAACTAACACAACACTGTAAATCAACTATACTTCAGTTAAAAAAGAGAATGTGTAGGAAGATTATAAACCAAAATATTATAAACTCACCTTTTTCTCGGAAACATCAAATTCCAGTTACTGACACTTACTGGTAATATATTTGGAAGCCCACCAAAATATAGGGGAAAAAAAATCTCACTATTGTGCTTTCACATATGTAAATATTTATATTATGAGGATAAGCATATTTGGCAGGTATACCATAAAGAACATCTTTAACACTGCAATGAAATCAACAGATAGCTCTGAGAAGAAGTAGGATATAAAATTTATCTGTTCAGTTGTACTCAAAGAATCCCCTAGCAAATGTACCTAAATATTATGTAGTCATTATTATGTCCTTAATTTTAAAGTCTGTATGCATTCCCCTCTCACTTTGTAGTTAAAAGAGTAAAGAAAAGCCTTATATGCTAAGATATTGATGTTCTAAAAAAGAGAAATACCCACAGGAAAAAATTATGCTTCCATTAAAAATATGTGAATGGCAGCAGCATTATACTATCCACATCTCACAGTAAGAGAGATTTTGTGTGGGGATAATAGAATAGAAACTCAGATGAAATTGTCAAAATATTTTAAATACTTGAGGGTTAACAATAAGAGTTGCTGACCTACCCAGAAAGAAACAGAAAAGACAGAGTGGGCAAACAAAAGTGAAGCGATAGTGGATATAATCTGTTTAAGATTTTTTCTTTCTTAAATACTGTTTTAAAAATAATCCAAACCCATCTGCAGATGAAAGGCATTCATTAAACTCACTTGAAGAGAAGCAACAGAGTTACAGCTTAACTTGTTATTCTCCTCAGTGACACTTACTACCAAAGAAGCTTCATTAGAAAGATCTTGTGGGGACACCACTTCTGGCGTCAAGGTGAGAAAGTCGAACCTTGGTTTCTGAGAATCCGCAACGCACAGATTGTAGGAATAAGGCAAAGTCCCCTCACTGTAGTTGGGGAGAACCACAGGTCCAGTCTTAGAACAGAGATCAGATTGAAAACAGCCCCAGGTGGCAAGTCTAGAGAAGCGTCGAAAGCGCAGGACGACGGCCAGAATCACCGCGAGGAGGAAGAGCACCGAGATCAAGGCCAAGGCCACCACCAGGTAAAACTGTAGCTCAGCCTGGGGGTCAGAGGGCGCAGGCCGGTCACTGAGGTCCGGCAGCGCCTCCTGCAGGCTGTCGGCGAAAACCAGGAGCAGCGTGGCGGTGGCCGAGAGGGGCGGCTGTCCCCCATCGCGCACAGCGACCAGCAGGCGCTGGCGGGCCGCGTCCCTGTCGCCCAAGGCCCGCGCCGTGCGCACCTCGCCCGTGCGCAGCCCCACGCTGAACAGTCCGGGCTCGCTGGCCTGCAGCACGTGGTAGGACAGCCAGGCGTTGTGTCCAGAGTCTGCGTCCACTGCCACCACCTTGGTGACCAGGTAGCCGGGCTGCGCGGCGCGGGGCACCGTGTCGAAGAGCGCCGAGCCGTCGGGTCCCAGCGCCGGGTACAGCACCCTGGGTGCGTTGTCGTTGCGGTCGCCCACCAGCACGCGCAGGCTCACGTTGGTGCTGAGCGCGGGCGAGCCGTGGTCGCGGGCCTGCAGCGTCAGCTCGAAGGCGCGCAGCTGCTCGTGGTCGAAGGCGCGCTGCGCGAACACCACGCCGCTCTGCGGATTCACGGACACGTAGGACGACAGCGCGCGTGGCTCCAGGTCGCTGGCCACGATGGAGTAGGAGACGTGGCCATTGGGTCCCAGGTCGGGATCCGAGGCGCTGACTTGCGCGATGGAGGCGCCGGCTGGGTTGTTCTCTGCCACGTGGACCACGTAAGAGGCCTGGTGGAAAACTGGAGCGTTGTCGTTGACATCGGTGATTCGTAGAGTAACGCTTCTGCTGAAGGAGAGGGGCGGCTTGCCCCTGTCTGTGGCTGCGATGGTGACATTGTACTCCGGGGTCTGCTCCCGGTCCAGGGCCCCATCTGTCACAAGCTTGTAGTAATTATTGGCAGAAGATTCAATTCGAAAAGGAACTTTTTCTTTTATGAGACATGTGACCTCCCCATTTTCTCCCAAATCTTTGTCATGTGTTTTGAACAGAGCAATCACGGTTCCGGGTTTGGCATCCTCGGTTATGGAACTAGACACCGAAGTGAAAACCACCTCTGGGGCATTGTCGTTCTCATCTAAAATGTCCAGTATAACTTTACACTCACTGGTCATGCCTCCACCGTCCTTGGCTTCTATGCTTATGGTATAACTGCTACTGATTTCAAAGTCTATAGGACCATTGGATTTAACTTCTCCACTTTGATGATCCAGCACAAACATGTTTCCAATACCTCGCAGTGTTTTGAAGGAGTAGGTGATCTCTGCATTGATGCCCTCATCCTGGTCAGTGGCCTTCACCTTTAGAACAAAAGTGCCTGGGGGTGAGTTCTCACGCAGGCTAACTTTGTATACATCCTGACTGAACACTGGGGGGTTATCATTGGCATCAGTGACCTTGACCCTGATTTGAGTGGTGCCAGTTTGGACGGGATCACCCCCGTCCACTGCTGTCAAGACCAGGAGGTGGGAACTCTGTTGCTCCCTGTCCAGGGGCTTCTCCAGCACTAATTCTGGGGCATTCTTGCCTTCAGTCTTATCCTCAACCATCAGAGAGAAATGCTCACTATAGCTCAGTTGGTAACTCTGGAGAGAGTTAGGCCCTACATCTGCATCAATAGCTGATTCCAGACCAAACCGAGTTCCTGGAATTGCAAACTCGTTGATTTGTAAAACGATGTTATTTGGGGGGAAATGAGGTGGATTGTCATTTATATCTTCTATTATCACGTTTATGTGAAAAACATTTAGAGGATTCTCTGCTACAATTTCCAAGGGTACAACACACAAAGGGTTTTGGGGACAGAGTGACTCCCGATCTATTCTGTCACTCACAAGTAAGTTCCCATTCTCCGTGTTTACAGTAAAGTATAGTTTCTCAGAACTAACTCTGAGGTTGCGGGTCAATAAATCCTGTACATGCAGCCCCAGGTCCTCGGCCAGATTCCCCACCACGGAGCCTCTGGTCATTTCTTCTGGAATAGAATAGCGGATCTGTTCGGAAAGCGCCCCGCAAAACAAAGGCAGCAAGAAAGGAAAGAGTACTTGCCGCCGCCGGGTACTGCTTCTCTGCTTCACCCTATTTCCCATTCTTCTCTGCGATGCTGCAGCCTCCGACGTGAAGAGATGGTTTGCAAACTGCGTTTAAAATATTTACACTGATCACATAGAAAACTCAACGCTCCCAGTTTGAAGACAACCCAATCGGTATTCCGGAATCAGATTTGCGGAGTAGCGAGCCTGAGAACGGGCTACTCTTCTTCGGACTTGCTTCTGTGACTGCGCAAGAAATCACTCAGGTAGACGCGGAAAGCTAGTTCTTGCAGCGCATTGGCCAACAGCGGCGCTCGGAGTCTATTTAGCAAACTGCAGTCCGAAGCCTTGTAAATAATGGGATTCAGTATTCCAGCAGATATGTTGAACTAATGTATGGTGAATGAGGCAGTTTAGGAGTTTTGGATGGGTCTATTTTCCAGTGTTTATTACCAAAGAGGGTTCCGTAGAGATGAGAGCCTATAGAAGAGTCATTAATCCAATAATGAGGAAAGTTTGTCTTTTTCTAATTAGAGGAAATGCACATATTGGAAGAACAAAGGCAGTCTTCCTCCAGACTTAGAACAAAGACCACGTGGAAAAACAGCCCCACCAAGTGGTTTGGGGAAAATTTGACACCTGTGGAATGATACCCAGTATTATCTTCAATCTGATATGCATATGAGTTTCCTCCTTTCATCAGAAAAGGAGAGATCAGAGTTGTGTAGGGCATTACTCAGGGTAAGAATAGCCAATACCATAAAGTCTTCCTTGTTACTTATCAAAGAGATTTATGAAAAGAATTATGAAGTGTTTTACACTTTCATCATAAAGATAATATAAAAGTGTACCCTAGTAGGCTACTATAGGAATTTAATGCCATGAAATGTGAGGGTTTTATTTTTATTCTTTTATTTAACTGTACCTTATGTTGCATTTCAACAGAACTTTATCTACCTCTAATCAAAATAACCTTCTTAATCTCAAGTGTCAAAACCAGCCTTTCCATTTTGTTCTCTAAGATCTTGGTTGCCAACTCCTAACTAGTTCAGATTATGTTTTTTAAAAATATGGAACAACCTCCCTCTCCCAGCAAAAGCCTCATATTCTTTTTATTCAACTAGTTTCCATTCAAGTAAAATGCCTTAAATCTTTTTCCTCAGTTTGGAATCTCATAGCATAAATTCTATCCTGATGATGCTCAAAACACTCAACATTTTTCTTGACTTCAAGACAAATTTAGGCATCTGTTGCAGGACTTCCCTTTCCTTTCAGCTGAAATTCTTTTTGCTCAAACATTAGATACTCAATTTATAGTGAATTATAGTAAGGTCAGTTCTGAAATGAGAAGGGATATCTTAAAAGGAAAGGTGAATATGCAAGTAATCTGGGCCAAATATCTAGAAGTGCTGTGAGAGTGTTGAGCTCAATTGTTGACTATGGAGATGATTCCTGAGATCAATACCCTAGAAAAGTTTCCTTTCCTCCCTTAACTTTCCTAGACATTGCTTCAGATAACACATTATTAGGTAACTATTAGGTTCAATAACAAGGTGGTTCTGAATGTAAGAACTGATTATGAAAAAAAGTGAAAGTATTAATCATTCAATTGTGTCTGGCTCTTTGTGTCCCCATGGACTGTAGCCCACCAGGGTCCTCTGTCTGTGGAGTTCTCCAGGCAAGAATACTGGAGTAGGTAGCCATTCCATTCTCCAGAGGATCTTGCCCACTCAGGGATCAAACCCAGGTCTCGTTCATTGCGGCAAATTCTTTACCGTCTGAGCCGTCATGGAAGCCCCAAGGACTGAGTGTACCAGTATTTAATATAAAAATGAGTTTATATGAAACTAACACAGTGTGGTAAATCAACTATACTTCAGTTTTAAAAATGAGTTTACACACATAGAGAATAGACTTGTCATTGCCAAGGGGAAGAAGGGGTGGAGGAGGGAAGGATTGGGAGTTTGGGATTAGCAGATGAAACTATTATAAGGATGGATGGATAAACAACAAGCCCTACTTTATAGCACAAGGGACTATATTCAACATCCTGTGATAAACCATAATGAGAAAAAAGCATATGTATATAGTGAAAGTGAAAGTCGCTCAGTTGTGTCCGACTCTTTGAGACCCCATGTAGTATACAGTCCATGGAATTCTCTAGGCCAGAATACTGGAGTAGGTAGTCTTTCCCTTCTCCAGGGGATCTTCCCAACCCAGGGGTTGAATCCAGGTCTCCCACACTGCAGGTGGATTCTACCAGCTGAGCCACAAGGGAAGTCCAAGAATACTGGAGTAGGTAGCTTATCCCTTCTCCAGAGGATCTTCCTGACCCAGGAATCTAACTGGGGTCTTCTGCATTGCAGGTGGATTCTTTATCAACTGAACTATGAGGGAAGCCCATATGTGTGTGTGTGTGTATATTCCATAGAATGTAATCAATTTTTCTATGCAGCACAAATTAACATTGTAAATCAACCATACTTCAATAAAATGCTTTAAAGTGAGTTTGCAAAGGAAATAAAGATGAGTCCAAGGCTCCTAAGCATACTGAAAACAAACAAAAATATCCAGAGGAATACCAGCTAAATTAATCTCATGAAGTCTGAATACCCACTCCATCTCTTATATTCACAAAATATTCCATATGAATAAATCTAAAAAATGTAAACATGTTTAGCCAATTTGAAAATAACTTTTTGAGAAGCACTGGATCAAAATTAAAAGTTATTTCTATAGGAGAATTTACTACATTAAAAAAATTCCTCAACAATACACAGACACTAAAGTTCAAGTAAAAGAATAAAAGGAAATAACACCAGTTCTACAATTCAACTACTTCTTCAGAACAATCTAATGATTTCACTGTATAAATAGAAAAGATGTCTAGAACTTAAGGGGGAAAATATGTTCTACATTTTCTCTCCCAAGAGAGCCTCATATTTAAAAGGGAGTCAGTATGTCTTATTTTAATGACGAAAAGAAATGAGATCAGGTTGAAATAATCAACAGAAGCTAAACATATTGCTAGTCACCAAAAGTCAAAAGAGAATTGTTTTGTGCTCAGAAAAAAAAGCTGATGTGTGTAAAAGTGTATATGTGTGAGTATGTGTGTATATGTATTATAGATGAGGAAAAAGAGCTAGAGTAAGTATGCTGTTGAATCAACTTGAATATTAGAAGTAAAACAATTAATTGTAGAATATAATTATACATCCATGGAGGCAATACAAAGCTGAAATGAAATAAATAAAAATGTTTATGAATCATTAACTTGAACACAACCAGTTTACATTGATAGCCAAATACTGATGATAGAAAAATATTACTAAAATTCAACTTAAAACCAAGCAAGCCATGATAACACAACTGGACCTCTGAAATTAAAACAAAGAAACAAAAGAACCTGCCAGGACCAAAAGAAAAAAAAACTTTCACAAAACCTTTCTGAAAACTAATGATAACTTGATGAGGTAAAGCACAAAATTTCACATGCTTTTGCTTTATAAAAGAACATACGCCCCCTCCCAAACAGTTTATACAACAGGCTCAGGAAAAGAAAAAAGTCATTTAAAAAGACCTATGCACAGACATCAACAATAGGAAGGCAGGAAATAAATCTCACCTGATTACCAGTAGGATCATATTTGCCTAAACCTGCAGCTGAATCTTCAGTTATCAAAAGAGGCTCGCTTTTCCCACAGCTCTCCTGGCTGATGAGCGTGTCCGCGTAGTTCGGCTGCGGGAAGATCACGTGACTCCCCCGAGAGTCCGCGGTGAGCGACACCTCGTGCGAATAGGTCTGCAGGAAAGCCCGCACCCCGTCCACGCCCACAAACTGAGACGCCGGCACGCCAGCCAACCCGCTGCCCGAAGTCTGGAGCAGACGCGACAGGTGCCAGCGCCGCAATCTGAGCGTCAGTAGCACGATGACAAAGGCTAGGAAGACACAGGAGACCGCGGCCACCGCCACCACCAGATAGAGTGTGAGGCCTGAGTCTTCGGGGCTGGCTGGAGACTCCAGACTGCCTAAATCAGCCAGGACATCGGGGATGCTGTCAGCCACAGCCACAGTGAGCGTGACGATGGCTGAGAGAGGGGGCTGGCCGTGGTCCTGGACCGCCACCACCAGGCTCTGCTTGAGCGCGTCTCTGTCCAGCAGCGCCCGCGCTGTGCGCACCTCGCCCGTGTGCAGCCCCACCGAGAAGAGTCCTGGCTCGCTGGCCTTGAGCAGGCGGTAGGACAGCCAGGCGTTCTGTCCCGAGTCTCTGTCCACTGCCACCACCTTGGTGACCAGGTAGCCGGGCTCTGCTGAGCGGGGTGCCAGCTCCACACCAGTGGAACCATCCGTGGGGAGGGCAGGGTATAAGATTTCTGGCACGTTGTCATTCTGGTCGAGCACGAATATGCTCAGTGATACATTGCTGCTGAGTGGTGGGTTCCCACTGTCATGCGCTGTCACCCACAACTGCAGTTCATGGAACTGTTCATAGTCGAAGGAACACAGGGCATACAGAACACCGGTGTCTGAGTTTATGGAGACGTAGGAGGATAGAGGTGCTCCCTGGAGGGTATCCTCTGCCAGAGAATAAGTGACCTGGGCATTCTCTTTACTGTCCTGGTCGAGTGCAGTCACCGAGAAGAAGGAGGCCCCTCTGGGGTTGTTTTCCAGAATGTAGGCAGAATAAGAGGAGTGAGTAAAAGCGGGGGGGTTATCATTGTCATCTGCTACATTCAGTAAAATGTGAGTTTCTGTAGATAAGGGTGGACTTCCCTGATCTGTCGCTGTCAGTGTTATATCATAGCTCTGAACCTGCTCCCTGTCCAATGCTCTGTTTGTTATCAACTTGTAATAATTTCCGTAAGTCTTTTCTAGTTCAAAAGGCAGGTTATTTGGAATGAAACAGGAGACTTGACCATTTTCTCCGGAGTCTTGATCTTGCACATTTAGAAGAGCAATCACTGTACCAGGAGGAGAGTTTTCCAGCACTGAATTAGTAGAAGATGTGATAGTTATTTCTGGAGCATTATCATTCACATCCAGGACTGTGACCAACATTTTAGCAGTGG
This sequence comes from Cervus elaphus, assembly GCF_910594005.1. NCBI lineage: Eukaryota > Metazoa > Chordata > Mammalia > Artiodactyla > Cervidae > Cervus > Cervus elaphus. The sequence goes on along the minus strand of NC_057823.1, from coordinate 53,816,647 downwards.
TAGAGAGACCTCCACCATCTTGGGCTTGAATTTCCATCTCATAAAATCTATATTTCTCAAAATCCAAAGAACCCTGTATTAAGACTTCTCCAGATTGGGAATCCAACTGGAATATCTCAGAAGCTTTGCTTTCCATATTTAGAAATGAATACACCACTTCCCCATTGATTCCTTCATCTGGATCAGTTGCGTTTACCGTGAGCACCCGAATTCCAGAGCTGAGGTTCTCAGCAACACTCACTTCATATACAGAATGCGTAAACTTTGGGATATGGTCATTTATATCAAGAACCACAACACGGATGGGAACAGTGCCCTGGCGGATGGGATCTCCTCCATCTAAGGCTGTGAGGAGGAGGTGATGAGCAGCCTGTTTTTCCCGGTCCAGGCTCCCCTCCAGCACTAGCTCAGGATTCTTGGCCCCTTCCGTTTTGCCTCGCCCTTGCAAGGAAAAGTAGCTGTTAGGATTGAGCTGGTAGCGCTGGAGGGAGTTCATTCCCACGTCTGGATCCCTAGCGTTAGGAAGAGGAAATCGCGATCCTGGAGTTGCGTGCTCACTGACTTTTATCTCTACTTCCTCCTCCCGGAAGCTGGGGGCGTTATCATTAATATCCATTATTTCCACCTCCACTCCGTAAATCTTCAGGGTGTCTTCCACAAGTATCTCCATGTTTAAAAAACAGGAGGAAACCGCCTCACATAGCTCCTCCCGGTCTATCCTACCCGCGGTGGTCAAGCTGCCACTTCGCGGATTTAGAGCGAAAAGCTGCGTCTTTCCTCTGGAGACAATGCGGACTCCGCGCTCCGCCAGTTCCCTGGGCTCCAGCCCCAGGTCCTTGGAAATATTGCCCACGAAGAAGCCTTTTTCTGTCTCTTCCGGCACCAAGTATCGGATCTGCCCGGCCCCCGACTCCTGCAGCGTCCCCAGGAAAATATACAGTAGGACCAGCCCCCTGCGATCCAGAAGCAGTTGCCGATTCGCCATGGCTGAGCCGATATTCCGCGGTTTCTTGAGCCTTTTGGTTCTGAATCAGCTTATGTGTCTACGAAGTCCCTGGCCGACTACATCCAAAAATATATTAGAGAGCGAAGAGAAGTACTTTTACGTTTTCAGCATCCGGATCTGTGAGTATCCACCTCACTCAGCTTTGTGAGGTAGAGGTAGGGGGGAGGGAGGGATTCTGTAGCTTGAAGCTTCCCGTTCCCTAATTGGTGAACAGCGGCGCCTGGAGCCCAATCTTATTATTGCAACGAGAAAGAAAAACGCAACTATTGTTCCTGTTCGGAAGTTATTACATTTCCCTCTTTGAGAATCGCAAGTATTTGTAAAGCATAAAATTGCAGACAATAAAGTTAGGTGATATGATGTTAAAGGTTTAGCAAGAGCACTTATGAAAAGAATAATTATTAAAAAGGCTTGCTAATCTTAAATTTTTTTCAGACTACTGGAACTGAAAACTTGCAGGTTAGATTTGATTCCCTTTGGCTTTTATTGACTGAAGGGAGCAGTATTTGTGGTTGTGTAACTAGCACTGTTCCAACAAAATCATCAGTTAGGATTATGACTATAATTCTTACCATTGTTTCTTTGTTGAGTAAAACAAAGATAAAACATTATAGAGAATGGGGATCGCATTAGAGTTGTCATTTAAAATACCACAATACAAATCTTAACTGTATTCCATATCCTTAATTAAAAGGTATTCTAGGAACTTCCCTGGTGGTCCAGTGGTTGAGACTCCATGCTTCCAGTGCAAAGAGGTGCAGCTTCAATCCCTGGTCAGGGAACTAATATCCCACATGCCACCGCAAAAAAAAAAAAAAAGGTATTCTATTTCATGAAAAATTGGCCTGAGCCTTCTCCATATACTTTACCTTAAAATATATTTGAATAGTAGAGGGTTTGCAGCATTGTAAACTTTAGTCTTAACAGTAATACCCATGGGTTTGAACTACATTTATTTTAGGAACTTTATCAAGAGATGGAATCTAAAATCTCAAAAAAGTGCTCTATTAGAATATATTGGCATACTGGAATATAAAAAGTATTAAGTACTTACCTGTTTAAAAGTGTTCTTATCTGCTTCAACACTAGGAGTTAAAATGCTACCCAATAGCACTGAAGAGCTATCTTTGTTGAGAATGTCTTGTGTGGCAGGACAGTGTTCAACAGATGTGAGAAAATTAAGTTCTGGATTAGTTTGATTCCCAGGCACACATAAATTATAGGCATAGGGCAACGTTCCCTCACTGTAGTTATGAGGAATCTCAGGACCAGACTTAGAACAAAGAATAGACCCAAAGAAGCCCCTGGCGCTGGGGCTGGAAGAGCTTCGAAGGCGCACGGCGATGGCCAGAATCACCGTAAGGAGGAAGAGGACCGAGATCAAGGCCAAGGCCACCACCAGGTAAAACTGCAGCTCAGACTGGGGGTCAGGGGGTGCCGGGCGGTCACTGAGGTCCGGCAGCGCCTCCTGCAGGCTGTCGGCGAAAACCAGGAGCAGCGTGGCGGTGGCCGAGAGGGGCGGCTGTCCCCCATCGCGCACAGCGACCAGCAGGCGCTGGCGGGCCGCGTCCCTGTCGCCCAAGGCCCTCGCCGTCCGCACCTCGCCCGTGCGCAGCCCCACGCTGAACAGTCCGGGCTCGCTGGCCTGCAGCACGTGGTAGGACAGCCAGGCGTTGTGTCCAGAGTCTGCGTCCACCGCCACCACCTTGGTGACCAGGTAGCCGGGCTGCGCGGCGCGGGGCACCGTGTCGAAGAGCGCCGAGCCGTCGGGTCCCAGCGCCGGGTACAGCACCCTGGGCGCGTTGTCGTTGCGGTCGCCCACCAGCACGCGCAGGCTCACGTTGGAGCTGAGCGCGGGCGAGCCGTGGTCGTGGGCCTGCAGCGTCAGCTGGAAGGCGCGCAGCTGCTCGTGGTCGAAGGCGCGCTGTGCGAACACCACGCCGCTCTGCGGATTCACGGACACGTAGGACGACAGCGCGCGTGGCTCCAGGTCGCTGGCCACGATGGAGTATGAGACCTGGCCGTTGGGTCCCAGGTCTGGGTCGCGAGCGCTGACTTGGGTGATGGAAGCGCCGGGTGGGTTGTTCTCTGCCACGTGGACCACATAGGAGGCCTGGTGGAAAACCGGAGCGTTGTCGTTGACATCAGTGATGCGTAGGGTAATGGTAGTGCTGGAGGAGAGGGGTGGCTTGCCCCGGTCAATGGCTGTGATAGTGACGTTGTATTGCGGAGTCCGTTCTCTGTCCAGGGCCCCATCTGTTACTAACTTGTAGTAATTATTAGAAGAAGAATGAATTTTAAACGGACTGTCTCTACTTAAATTACACGTGACTTCTCCATTTTCCTTGGAATCCTGGTCCCGTGTTTTGAAGAGAGCCACAACCATTCCTGGCGGGGAATCCTCTAAAATCTGATCTGAAAGAGAAGTGATGATTATTTCTGGGCTGTTGTCATTTTCGTCCAAAACCTCTATAATTACTTTACACCGTGTAGAGAGGGATCCTCTGTCCTTTGCTTCCACAACCATGGCGTATCTTCCTACATTTTCATAATCCAAGGGTTGATGAGTTATGATGTTTCCTGTAGCAGAATCCAGAGAGAACACGTGCCGGACTGTATCAGCCACACCAAGAAATGAGTAGGTGATCTCTGCATTGACGCCTTCGTCTTGATCGGTAGCGCTCACCCTCAGCACGAAGGTGCCTGGGGGCACATCTTCCCGAAGGCTGGCCTTGTACACATCTTGGCTGAACACAGGGGGGTTATCGTTGGCATCCACCACCAGGACTTGGATCTGAGCTGTGCCGCTTTGCGGCGGATCCCCGCTGTCTAAGGCTGTCAGCACCAAATGGTGAACGCTCTGCGTTTCTCGGTCCAGGGCCTTCTTCAATACCAGTTCTGGATATCTGCCCCCGTCAGGATTGTCTTTCACCACTAAGGAGAAATACTCATTAGGACTTAGTTGGTATTTGCTCAGTGAATTCATACTAATATCGGGATCATTTGCAGGCTCAAGAATTGTTCCAGTCCCCGGGCTGACAGATTCACTAATTTCTAAGAATATTTCATCCTTATGGAATTGAGGAGCATGGTCATTAATATCTTCAACAATCACAATGATATGAAAAATATTTAAAGGATTTTCCACCACGGCTTCCAACTGCAATTCACATCTTCTCTCTTTGCATATCTGCTCACGGTCTATTCGGTCCTTTACAAGTAAGTCCCCGCTCTCCGCGTCTACGTTGAAGAGCAGCTTCTCCGCACTAACTCTCAGCTTTCGAGCCGACACATCCAGGACACTGAGCCCTAGATCCCTGGCGAGATTCCCTACCACGGAGCCTTTGGCCAGCTCCTCGGGAATCGAGTAGCGGATCTGCTCGCAGAGCGCGGGGTAGAACAAAGGCAGCAGGAAGAGAAACAGTACCTGCCTCCGGTCAGCCGGGCGTGTCTGCGTGCAGCTCCCTCCCATTGCGCGCTCTAGTTCTTGCTGGGTCCCAGTCTTTCTAGTTGGAGAAAGTGCACATGGCACACTGGTAAAGCATTTGGCCCAGGACAGGCAGACCCCCAGTCTAGGGGCTGGGAATCCTTGTGCGCTAGGGAGAATCTGCGCGGCCAGGAGCCCCAGTGTATAAGCGGGTTTCCTTCTCTCTGTGTTGGTGGCTGCGCAGGAAATCCCTGCCTAAAGGCTGAGGAATCCCGGGCTTCAGAGCTTGCCCTGCACTGGCCGACAGCGGCGCCCAGAGGCTTCGTGTGGAACCGCAGCTTACGTTTTCTGCTTTATTTCAGGAAGTCTTTCTTTAAAGACAAGATGACCGCAGCTAAAATATTTGAACCTTATTCCTCCAGTGATTCTGTTTTCTTCATGAAACTTTTTTTTTCACATGGTCAAAACTATTATATATTGTGTTGACCAAAAGTTTGTAACATCTTACGGAAAAACCCGAATGAACTTTTTGGCTAAACCAATATTTTATATGTTAAAATTTTACATAGATATTGAATAGGGTGAAACAGTTCTTAAAAAATATATAAAAGGCACAGAAGAATGTCGAATGCAAAACAGATCTCCTATTCCATCGCCTACTGCTATCCAGTTCTATCAAGAGGCAATCACAGTAGATCCTTTAAAGAGTAAGTATCCACAAAGGAAAGTACTAAAGATGAGCATAAAAATTATTTTTGGTCTTAAATCTAGGCTTAATCCATCCCCCCATATTTAAGAACTAGAATACAACCACTTTAGTATTCATTACAGTCATCTAAGGTGTCCTATATTGCTTTAAAATAATTAGTATATTTCAACATATTTGCCAACAATAGCTACCATGCCAAAAGAGTAGCTTTTTTTAAACCTGTGTTTTTTCAAAATAATAGAATTATTTGAAATATATGCAGAATAATTTTGACTCTCATGGTCAGAAATGTAAAAGATTCAATTATTTGGAAGTTAAAAAATAAAAGTTATTGACTATAGCTCCAAAGATAGTAACTTTGCTCTTTTCCACAGACATATCCTTGAACAAAAGTTGAATGACATGGGAAAAAAAATCATGTCTCATAAACACTTTGAAACACATTAGGGCATGATTTGACTTTATGCTACCATATGAGTTTAGAAGAACATTAATATAAATTAATAGAATAGTTAGAGATCAAACCAAATACATCACTATCATCACTTTAAATGGACTCATCAGTAGTTCCACTGACCATCTGTTTAGAATTCTGTGTACTTCTCTGCTTGATTCACCTATCATGCAGAAATGACTTTTTTTAACTTTAAGTTTATTTTGACTGTAAATTTCAGAGTTTTCAGTTTCGGGTGGATCTTCCATTCTGTCTATAGTCACTGAAATTACTTTGGCATGCATCTTTGCTCCTGTACTTGGGAACATGTACCAGTCTATCTCCCCAAATTTTATATATATATATATATATATATATATTTATATATATATATATATTTCAGCCTTAGAGATTGGAGAATTTAACAAAAAAGTGCAGAGAAAGCAGAACCTCAAGTCTGCTTAACATAATACCTTCTATCGGTTCTCTGGAGTCCCTATAGAACAAGGAAAGTAAAATTAAAATGGTATATCTTCCACATGACAGTATGAAATTAGAATCACAGGCAAAATGGATGCTGCAGTGTTACCAGGTATGATTATACTTCAAAAATTTAAGCACATATTGTTATGAATTGTTAATGGAATATTACTGAAAATGGGCAGGATTTCCAGTAAGGCTAATGCATTTGTTTCTGACATTTACCTATTCTTACCAGGCCTGACTTCATAACAAGAGGCAGGGTTGTCTAAGGATTTCAGCATGTAGCCACCAGGAGAGCACACAAATTGACAAGACACTTCTATATGAAAGTCTTCTCTTAGGAATTGCGAGTACCATATGCAACAAAATTATAAAACACAAGACTCTGTGAAGCTAATCATAACAACCTATGATAATAAGCCTTCACTAGGATTAAGTGAATATTTACCAGAAAGTAAAAACATATTAGCCTTAATTATCATCAAGTAATTAATGGTTATTCTTAATTCTTAATTAATCCTTAATTCTATTCCTCAATGTTTTAGCCAGAAGCCAATGTCATTGAAATGGAGGGAAAAGTGAAAAAATTAGGATTAGGATCCCACCATCATGCTGCAAACCTAACAGTAAAACTAATCATAATTCTTAAAGGTGAGAAAAGGAGCAAAAACAGAACTCACTGGCACCAAAGGGGTATCTTCTACAGGAAACTTCGAATCATCTAACAAAGACAGAGGATCTTTTTTCTCACAGCTCTCCTGGCTGATAAGTGTGTCCGCGTAGTTGGGTTGCGGAAAGATCACATGACTCCTCCGCGAGTCCGCGGTGAGAGAGACCTCGTGGGAATAGGACTGCAGGAAAGTCCGTACCCCGTCCACGCCCACAAAGTTCGAGGCTGGTACGCCCAATCCGCCTCCGGAAGCCTGGAGCAGACGCGACGTGTGCCAGCCTCTCAGCTTGAGCGCCACCAGTACAATGACAAAGGCGAGGAAGACGCAGGAGACCGCGGCCACAGCCACCACCAGATACAGGGTGAGGTCTGAAGCATCAGAGGCCGGCGGGACCTCCAAGCTGCCCAGATCAGCAAGGACATCTGGGATGCTGTCGGCCACAGCCACCGTGAGCGTGACGGTAGCCGAGAGAGGGGGCTGCCCATGGTCCTGGACCACCACTACCAGGCTCTGCTTGAGCGCGTCTCTGTCCAGCAGGGCCCGCGCTGTGCGCACCTCGCCCGTGTGCAGCCCCACCGAGAAGAGTCCTGGCTCGCTGGCCTTGAGCAGGCGGTAGGACAGCCAGGCGTTCTGTCCCGAGTCTCTGTCCACTGCCACCACCTTGGTCACCAGGTATCCTGGCTCTGCAGAGCGGGGTGCCAGTTCCACGCCTGTGGAGCCATCGGTAGGGAGGGCAGGATACAGGATATCTGGCGCATTGTCATTCTGGTCCAGCACGAATATGCTCAGTGACACGTTGCTGCTGAGTGGTGGGTCCCCACTGTCAGTGGCTGTCACTTGCATCTGCAGATTACGGAACTGCTCATAGTCGAAGGATCGCAGTGCATATAGGACTCCTGTGTCAGAATTGATGGAGATATAGGACGATAGTGGTGCCCCCTGGATAGTGTCTTCAGCCAGGGAGTAAATAACCTGGGCATTTTCTTTGCTGTCTGGATCCAGTGCAGTCACCGAGAAGATGGAGGCACCTCTGGGGTTGTTCTCTGGGATATAGGTAAAGTAGGAGATGTGAGAGAACGTAGGTGGGTTGTCGTTGATATCTGCCACTTGCAGGGTGAAGTGAGTTTCTGTTGATAGGGGTGGAATTCCTCCATCTGTGGCTCTTAATGTGATATTGTAAGAGGATACCTGTTCCCTGTCAAGAACTGTGTGTGTCACCAATCTATAATAACTATCAATCGATTTTTCTAACTTAAATGGCAGATTCCCCAGTATGGAACAGGTGACCTGTCCATTCTGTCCAGAGTCCAGATCATGCACATTTAAAAGAGCTACAACAGTCCCTAGAGGTGAATCTTCCATCAGGGGACTAAACAGAGATGTGATGGTTACCTCTGGACTGTTGTCATTTACATCTTCTATTGTAATCAATACTTTAGCAGTTGCAAGATATGCCCCTCCATCTTCAGCTTGTATTTCTATTTCATAGAAACCTGTCTCTTCGTAATCTAGATTTTCTGATAGCTTTATTTCCCCAGTATTTTTGTTTAGTTGGAATTTCAACAATTGTGTGTCAGGTAATTTTCGGAATGAATATGTCACTTCTCCGTTGGCACCTTCATCCCTGTCGGTGGCGGTGACTGTCAATAACCGTGAGCCCACAGGCAAGTTCTCCGGGACACTCACTCGGTATTCAGGCAAACTGAAGACTGGTGCATTGTCATTTGCATCGAAAACAGTTACACTGATGAGGACAGTGCCAGATCGGAGAGGGTCTCCCCCGTCGACGGCAGTGAGAACCAGACGGTGCATTGCCTCTTCCTCGCGATCCAGGGCGTGCTCCAGCACCAGCTCCGGGGACTTAACGCCATTGACACGGCTTTGAACTGCTAGAGAGAAGTGCTTATTGGAGCTGAGCTGGTAGCTCTGTAGGGAGTTCACGCCCACATCTGGATCAACAGCTTCCGGGAGAGGAAAACGCATTCCTGGAGCGACGTTTTCATTAATTTTTACATCTAGATTTTCTGCTTGAAATTTTGGTGCATTATCATTGATATCAGTTACTTCTATTTCTACTCCGAAAAGTTTCACCCTATCTTCCACAAGAATGTTAAAACTCACCAGACACCGCGCGCTCTGAGCGCAGAGCTCCTCCCGGTCTATCCTGCCCGCGGTGACCAAGCTGCCGCTTCGCGGGTTCAGAGCAAAGAGCTGCGTCCTACCTCTGGAGACGATTCGGACTCCTCGCTCCGCTAGCTCCCGGGGCTCCAGTCCCAAGTCTTTGGAGATGTTGCCCACAAAAGAACCTCTCTCTAACTCCTCGGGAACCGAGTAGCGGATCTGCCGAGCTTCGGTCTCCCACGACATACAGAGGAGAAGGCAGAGCTGGACCAGCGCGATGAGGTAGGAGCGATTCCTTTGAGCGGCCATTGTTGTCTGGTGACGGGATTTTTGCTATGTCCTCACTGGGCACGCTGTGTTTTGGTTGATTCCTTTTTCATACTCGGGCTGCAGAAGTCTCTGCGGCCTGCGCACCTTCAATTCTGAAGTGAGTTTCGCTGCAGCCCTGGAGCTGGTTTGCAGTAACCGTGGAGCTTTGTGTAGCTGGAGCCCTGACAATCCGGATTGAGCGCTGGCTTCGGTTCTCTCGTAGTAGGTGAACAGCGGCGCTCAGAGTCCTCAGAAGTTACTGCACCCACTTATGTATGCAATAGAAAACAAAGGGGACTCTATTTTTTGTTGCATATTTTATTTTACATTTCTTCTTTAGTTTCTCAACTGATATCTGTAGTTTTCTTGTTGTTGTTTAGTCCCTAAGTCGTGTCCGACTCTTTTGCGACCCCATGGGCTGTACCCCGCCAGGTTCCTCTGTCCATGGGATTTCCCAGGCAAGAATACTGGAGGTGGATTGCCATTACTGGGTGGAATAAAGTGGAATGAAAGTACTACAGAGTATTAAATAATGGTCAATTAAATTTATATTTGCAACACTTATTTTCCCAATAGAAATATATCCACTTTCAAAGGGAAGTAATGCTTGTTTTCTTTCCTATGAGCTTCTAGCTATATTCAGAAAAGCCTTACAATTTTATTTGAAATTCTGATTTAAATGGTCCAACAGTGTTTAGTAGACATTCATATAGAGATTATTATGAGATAATCCCTTTTAATTCACTTAAAATTTTTAAATTTTAGATTGGTTAACTAATTATATTTAGCATTTAACTATTTTAGCTATAACTAACTAGCATTTAACTAACATTTAACTATATTAGCATTTAGCATTTAACTATTATGTTTAGCATTAAGATTCTGTAAAAGGCTTTCAAATTTTTCTAAAATAGTTTTATTGTGGCTCAATGAATTTTTTTGAAAAAATGTATTTTTATTATAGGTTATGAAGTTGAACCAAATGAGTTGAGCTGGTAATCACAAACTAAAAGGAACACGTCTCTATTGCAATGGGAAGAGAATACATACAAGTGCTATAAAACAATTTTTAAAAACAGAGTTAGAAATAGTGATGTGGGTTTTTAAAGAAATAAGCATATCAAATGACCTGTTTTCCTCAGGGTGTTGATGGCAATATAAATAATCTCTTTGCCCCCCCCCCCCATTTAACTCTTTAAAGATTTTATCTTTTGTCTTCAAAGATAATCAAGAGTCAGATATTGAGCACAGAGCACAATGACATTTCATTTGCTTTCTGAGAAATTCCTTATCTTCAATGTAGAGGAAAAAAGATTTGGAAAGAGTATAATTTGAGTACCAAGAAAAGTATATATAAAAGAAAAACCAGAAGGACCAAAAGTTGAAGAGAGAAATTCCTCTAGGGTAGTTAGTATTAAGGTTTGGGGCCCACAGCAACACTTGGCAGTAGAATGAAAGTTTTGACTCCTCTGCCAGGAAAACTGCATACATCTGTAACTTTGCATGCAATTTCAGGGATTCATGGATCTGCTCATTATGTCCCCTCAAATGCTTACAGTTTAATTTATATTTTTTCATAATCTAATTTTATTTTATTTTTGGCTGCACCATGTGGGATCTTAGTTCCCTGACCAAGGGTCGAAATCCCACTTCCTGTATTGGAAGCACAGAGTCTTAACCACTGGACTGCCAGGGAAGTCCCAACAGTTTTAAAAAATGTTAAAATAAATGAAGATACCAGAATACACATACAGGATTATCTGCAACACATGTTTCTTTGATATGAGCATCTGCTTTGATATTTAAGGAGTACCTGAATGTTATTAAACTTCAAACTATTTATTTGTTAAGAAGCCAAGACCACAGCCTGTTTGGCTAACTTAAGCTTGAAAAGATATCTCCAATTTAGTGACATCCTTTCTGAATTACAGGGCAACTTATGAACGAAATGAGTCTTGAAAATTCAGTCAGTAAAAACTGATAAGACAAGACAGTGATTAGTTATGGATTTTCTAAATATGATTCTAGATGTAAAAGTGAAATAGTATGCCCAAAATATGAAAAAAAATAGAATATTACAGAAGACAAAAAAAAAAAAAAAAAAGAAAGAAAGAAACTTACCGGTGTTAGGGTCTCAGGATGTGTAGCCAAGTCATTCCCACTATGAAGTGGAATTAGGGCCCCAGGAGAATCACCACACACTATGTCTTGAGTGGGATGCAAAGGCTCACTACATCTTAGAAAATTGAACTCTGTCTTTCCAGTATGGGCAACGCACAGATTGTACGAATAAGGTAAAGTTCCTTCACTGTAGTTGGGAGGAACCACGGGTCCAGACTTGACACAGAGACCAGGCTTAAAGCAGCCCCAAGCAGCAGGGCTGGAGGAGCGTCGCAGGTGCAGGGCGACCGCCAGAATCACTGCCAGGAGGAAGAGCACCGAGATCAAGGCCAAGGCCACCACCAGGTAAAACTGCAGCTCAGCCTGGGGGTCAGAGGGCGCGGGCCGGTCACTGAGGTCCGGCAGCGCCTCCTGCAGGCTGTCGGCGAAAACCAGGAGCAGCGTGGCGGTGGCCGAGAGGGGCGGCTGTCCCCCATCGCGCACAGCGACCAGCAGGCGCTGGCGGGCCGCGTCCCTGTCGCCCAAGGCCCGCGCCGTGCGCACCTCGCCCGTGCGCAGCCCCACGCTGAACAGTCCGGGCTCGCTGGCCTGCAGCACGTGGTAGGACAGCCAGGCGTTGTGTCCAGAGTCTGCGTCCACCGCCACCACCTTGGTGACCAGGTAGCCGGGCTGCGCGGCGCGGGGCACCGTGTCGAAGAGCGCCGAGCCGTCGGGCCCCAGCGCCGGGTACAGCACCCTGGGTGCGTTGTCGTTGCGGTCGCCCACCAGCACGCGCAGGCTCACGTTGGAGCTGAGCGCGGGCGAGCCGTGGTCGCGGGCCTGCAGCGTCAGCTCGAAGGCGCGCAGCTGCTCGTGGTCGAAGGCGCGCTGCGCGAACACCACGCCGCTCTGCGGGTTCACGGACACGTAGGACGACAGCGCGCGCGGCTCTAGGTCGCTGGCCACGATGGAGTACGAGACGTGGCCATTGGGCCCTAGGTCAGGGTCGGAGGCGCTGACTTGCGCGATGGAAGCTCCAGGAGGGTTATTTTCTCCCACGTGGACGACGTAGGAGGCCTGGTGGAAAAGCGGAGCATTGTCGTTGATGTCCGTGATGCGTAGGGTAACGGTAGTGCTGGAGGAGAGAGGAGGCTTGCCCCGGTCAGTAGCTGTGATGGTGACGTTGTATTCCACAGTCTGCTCTCGGTCTAGATCGCCATCTGTCACCAGCTTGTAGTAATTATTAGAAGAAGAATAAATCTTGAAAGGAACATCTCTTCCTACGTGACAGGTGACTTCTCCATTTTCTCCGGAATCCTGGTCCCGTGTTTTGAAAAGGGCAACAACCATTCCTGGTAGAGAACCCTCCAAAATCTGATCAGAGAGAGAAGTAATGATTATTTCCGGGATGTTGTCGTTTTCATCGAGGATATCTATGATTACTTTACATTGGGAAGAGAGACCACCTCCATCCTTTGCTTCCACTTCCATGGTGTATCTTTCTATATCCTCAAAATCCAAAGACTGGTTATTCTTAATCATGCCTGTTTTCTCATCCAATGAGAACTTGTGTCTTGTACTCTGAGCAGTGCTCCTGAAGTAGTAGTTTATTTCAGCATTGGCCCCCTCATCCTGGTCAGTGGCTGTCACCAGCAACACGGAGGACCCAGGGGGTAGATTTTCACTAACGCTAAGTCTATATTCTTCTTGGCTGAACACCGGGGGGTTATCATTGGTGTCCTTGACAGAGATTTCTATTTGAGCGGTGGCACTTCGTGGAGGGTCCCCTCCATCCAAGGCAGTCAATATCAAGCTATGGGATCGCTGCTCTTCTCGGTCGAGGGGTTTCTCCAAGGATAATTCTGGGTATCTGCCACCGTCAGAATTAACTCTAACCATTAATGAGAAATAAGGGTTAGGATTTATCTGATAATCTTTAACTGAGTTCATGTTTATATCGGGGTCAGTGGCAGGGTCCAGGGATATTCGTGCACCTACGGATACAGATTCAAAAATATCTAAATGTATTTCCTTTTTATCGAATTGAGGAGCATGGTCATTAATATCTTCAACAACCACAATGATATGAAAAATATTTAAAGGATTTTCCACCACGGCTTCCAACTGCAATTCACATCTTCTTCTCTCTTTGCATATCTGCTCACGGTCTATTCGGTCCTTTACAAGTAAGTCCCCGCTCTCCGCGTCTACGTTGAAGAGCAGCTTCTCCGCACTAACTCGCAGCTTTCGAGCCGACACATCCAGGACACTGAGCCCTAGATCCCTGGCGAGATTCCCTACCACGGAGCCTTTGGCCAGCTCCTCGGGAATCGAGTAGCGGATCTGCTCGCAGAGCGCGGGGTAGAACAAAGGCAGCAGGAAGAGAAACAGTACCTGCCTCCGGTCAGCCGGGCGTGTCTGCGTGCAGCTCCCTCCCATTGCGCGCTTTAGTTCTCGCTGGGTCCCAATCTTTCTGAAAAGCCAAAGAAACTGCAGTTCACGGCATCACGAGAAGAACTTTCGGCCCAGGACAGGCGAAGCTGGGAATCCGTTTGTGCTGGGCACACAGTGCCCAGCCAGGAGCCTGGGTGTGTGAGCGGGTTTCCTTCTCTCTATCTGTAGCTGCTCTGGAAATCCCAGCTGCTCTGGAAATCTCGGGTGTCAGCGCTAGCCCTGCACTGGCCGACAGCGGCGCCCAGAGGCTTCGTGTGGGATCGCAGTCTCATATTTTAGTCTTGAGACAATTTCTCTCCAGAATGTGTTGTTTTTCAGACGGTAGGTTGTGTCCAACTCTTTGCGACCCCATGGACTGTAGCCCGCCAAGATCTTCTATCCATGGTTTTTTTCCCAAGCAAGAATACTGGAGTAGGTTGCCATTTCCTTCTCCGGGGAATCTTCCTGGACCAGGGATCGAATTGTTGTCTCCTGCATTGGCAGGAGGATTCTTTACTACTGAGCCACCAAGGAAGCCCAAAATATATATCTATCTATAGATTATATAGTTATGTAATTGCCCAAGTTTTAGTTTTAGTAAAGTATACGGGCAGTGTTTTTATACTTAGTTTTTCAAGAAGTTTATTGTGGAAATTTTCCAACTTACAAAAGAAGTTAGGGAGCATTATTATTGAATCTTCATTTACCCCTGACCCAACTGCAAAGATGATCAACACAAGGTATTCTTTACTACATATTTCATTTACCTCATTGTTTTGAAGATATCCAAGATATTTTAATTAACTCTTCTTTAGAGACAAGACATTAAGATGGGGAAGAATTTTATCCTTAAGCCTATTATATAAACTGTTACCAATGCAAAAGTCCTGCCTGATTTAAGAAAACAAGAATTCAGCATTTTCCACAGTCTGCCCAATCATCCATCCAAAGAGCCTTATGGGCTGTTTTAAAAGACAAGTCACCTGTTATGGCACAGAATAGTAGTCACCTACCATGATATACAGTCTTCATAAATATTTCTGTTATTACTTTTTCCACATTAACACATATTTTAGTATTTATGTATACTAAGTACTAAAGGTTACTCCCCAAGACAGAAACTTTAAATGATAGTTTTCCTATTGCATGGTTAAAAATATGACCCTGAGCAATGCATTGTCTTTCCTACTTGCTTATGAATAAAGAGTATTTGAAATAATTAAAACATCTGTATGATGGACAGACATGTTTAGCCCTTATATTCAGCATGTTTAAAATAGAATTTTGAGTCAATTTCAAATATTATTTTCAAAGTCTCCTACAATGTCATTTATTACTCGAAATAACATTGTGTTAAAAATCACATTACATAATAATAATTATTCTCTTTATATCTAAAAGCCAGTGAATATTCTTAGAGCCTTCCTAGTAGTTCCTGAGAATATTTTTCTAAAACATCTCCCATATCCAAATTTATTTCTAGCCTAAAAAGTTGGAGTCATAAATAACAGTTGAAGAATAATTTTAATTTCCCATGTTTTGTCTTCTCATAGGGTCCAGTCCAAGAAAATGCTCTTCAGCAAATATAAAGTATAGGAGAATTTCAAACTATTAACAATTATAGTATTAAGAGGATGAGAACCAATGGTGTTAAAATTTTTCACAGAAATTAAATGTCTATTGTTTATAAACAGCAATTTTTTCACCATTAAAAGAATAAAACATGCTGTATGAGGATATGGAAATAATAACTGAAGCTTGAATCATCCTCAGAAATGATCTCTAAATGCAAACAACTTCTACAAACATGTGACCTGAAACACATCACCTCTCAGGGGTGTTGTCTGGTCATAGAAACAGAAGAGAAGCACTGAATTTGAGCTTTCACTTAGTTCTCCAAATAGAATGCATTTCTTATTAATTTACCCTTACAAAAATAGCATCAGCTGTAGACATGTTTTCAGAGTAAGAATTTCACAATGCAGCCATTGCAGACAACAAAAATAATAAATTTCAGGAATAGAAACCTGTCCTAAGAATTAGCAGTGAACTGTGGTCACCACTCAAGCAACCTTATCCAATGATAAGAGCCATGCCCAGTGCCTGATGATGAGGGCTGTCCCAAGAGGGTTTCCACTGACCCTAGGTTAATTATTATGAAAAAGCAAAGATTGTTTCAACGATGTAACCAATAAATGCCTCCTATATTGTTGTTCAGTCGCTAAGTCGTGTCCGACTCTTATAGGTGTTAGAGCAAAAAATTAGGCTTAGTGAAGATTTAAATGTATGGTGAGAAATATGTTAATATCAATTTACCTTAAATGAAAGCACTTAAAGAGAAAATCAATTTTTTTTAAGTAAAGAAAAAGACGAACTCACTGGAACGAAAGGGGTGTCTTCTATAGGAAACCTGGAATCATCTGAAACGCACAAAGGCTCGGTTTTTTCACAGCTCTCCTGGCTGATGAGCGCGTCCGCATAGTTCGGCTGCGGGAAGATCACGTGACTCCTCCGCGAGTCCGCGGTGAGCGAGACCTCGTGCGAATAGGTCTGCAGGAAAGCCCGCACCCCGTCCACGCCCACAAACTGAGACGCCGGCACGCCAGCCAACCCGCTGCCCGAAGCCTGGAGCAGACGCGACATGTGCCAGTGCCTCAGCCTAAGCGCCAGTAGCACGATGACAAAGGCGAGGAAGACGCAGGAGACCGCGGCCACCGCCACCACCAGGTAGAGTGTGAGGCCGGAGTCCTCGGGGTTGGCAGGAGAGTCAAGGTTGCCTAGATCAGCCAGGACGTCGGGGATGCTGTCAGCCACAGCCACCGTGAACGTGACGGTGGCTGAGAGAGGGGGCTGGCCGTGGTCCTGGACCGCCACCACCAAGCTCTGCTTGATCGCATCTCTGTCCAGCAGGGCGCGCGCTGTGCGCACCTCACCCGTGTGCAGCCCCACCGAGAAGAGCCCTGGCTCGCTGGCCTTGAGCAGGCGGTAGGACAGCCAGGCATTCTGACCTGAGTCTCTGTCCACTGCCACCACCTTGGTCACCAGGTATCCTGGCTCTGCAGAGCGAGGTGCCAGTTCCACGCCCGTGGAGCCATCAGTGGGGAGGGCAGGATACAGGATTTCTGGCACGTTGTCATTCTGGTCCAGCACGAATATGCTCAGTGACACGTTGCTGCTGAGTGGTGGGTCCCCACTGTCGCTTGCCTTCACCTGCATTTGAAGATCTCGAAACTGCTCATAGTCGAAGGAGCGCAGTGCGAATAGCACACCAGTGTCCGAGTTGATAGAGACATAGGAGGAGAGAGGCGCCCCTTGGATGGTGTCTTCCTCTAGGGAGTAAATAATTCGAGCATTCTCATTGCTGTCTGGGTCATGGGCTGTCACAGAGAAGATGGAAGTGCCTCTAAGATTGTTCTCTGGGAGGTAGACAGAGTAGGAGGTTTGAGAGAAGGAGGGTGGATTGTCGTTGACGTCAACCACGTGCAGGGTGATGTGAATTTCCGTGGACTGAGGCGGTGTTCCTCTATCGGTTGCAGTCACTGTGATGTTATATTCAGAGGTTTTTTCTCGGTCAAGATTTTGGACTGTCAGCAATCTATAATAATCTTCTACTGACTTTTCTAACTGAAAAGGTAGAATCTCCTCGATGGAACAAACAACTTGGCCATTCTTACCAGAGTCTCGGTCATGAGCATTGAAAAGAACGATTATTGTTCCTTGAGGAGCATCTTCCCTCACTGGACTAAATAACGATGTAATGGTCACTTCAGGTCTATTATCATTGACATCTTCTACTGAAATGAGTACTTTGGTCCGATCCTTCAGTGCCCCACCATCTTCTGCCTGTATTTCCATGTCATAAAACGCACATTCTTCATAATCTAAACTCTTCGCTGTTGATATTTCGCCAGTATTTTCATTCAGCTGGAATAACGGAGATTGTTTTTCACTAATTTTCCAGAATTTGTAAGCCACTTCCCCGTTGGTTCCTTCATCCGGGTCGCTAGCGCTTACGGTAAGCAGCCGAGTCCCCGGGGGCACATTCTCTGGGACTTTCACTCGGTAAATCGGTTGAGCAAAAACCGGGGCATTGTCGTTTGTATCCAATACTGTCACTCGGATGTGCACTGTGCTGGAGCGACGCGGTTCGCCTCCGTCCGTGGCGATGAGGACCAGGTAGTGAGCAGCCTCCTCCTCGCGGTCCAGGGCGCGCTCCAGCACCAGCTCTGGGCTTACAGCTCCGTCGTCGTCTCCAGTTCGCACGTCCAGGGAGAAGTGGTTATTGGGGCTGAGCTGGTAGCTCTGCAGGGAATTCAAGCCCACATCCGGGTCCACAGCCTCTGGCAGTGGATAACGTGTTCCGGGCAGAGCGATTTCGTTAATTTTTACTTCCAGATTTTCGACCTGAAATTTTGGGTTATTATCATTGATATCAGTGACTTCTATTTCTAGTCCGTGAAGTTGCACCCTGTCTTCAACCAGGACTTTAAAGTTCACCAGACACCGCGCGCTCTGAGCGCAGAGCTCCTCCCGGTCTATCCTGCCCGCAGTGACCAAGCTGCCGCTTCGTGGATTTAGAGCAAAGAGCTGCGTCCTACCTCTGGAGATGATGCGGACTCCCCGCTCTGCCAGCTCGCGGAGCTCCAGCCCCAGGTCCTTGGAGATATTCCCCACGATGTAGCCTTTTTCTGTCTCTTCAGGTACCGAGTAGCGGATCTGGCTCGCCCCCGTCTCCCACAGCCTCCCTAGGAAAAGGCACAACAGGAACAGTCTTCTGCGGTGCAGGCTATTCCTTGGAGCGGCCATTGTTGCTTCACTCAAGGTTTTTTTCCCTCAAAATACTTCCTGTGAACGCTGATTCCTTAGCGTCTGTTTTCCTCCTGCAAATTATGGCGATCTTTTTTCTCAGGAGAAACCCGTAATGCCCCAAGTTCAGAGGCTGAGTTACTCTGCAGCCCCGGAGTCTGTCTGTGGGATCCGAGCGGCTTTGTGGAGTTGCAGACCCTAACAACGGGACCGAAAGCTGACTGAGCTTTTCTTAGAGTTGGTGAACAGCGGCGCTCAGAGTCCTTAGCCGTTACTACACCCACTGAGATGCGAAATACTTTTGCTATAGATGACTGACAAAACACTACTCTCTTACCGTTGTGATTTTAGATTTTTCTGTGTCGTGCATTTATATTTCAAAAGCAATGACCACTTGTGGGTATTTTAGTTGGAAATAAGGTGACATGAAACTTCTATTAAATGTCATTAATATCACACAACCTTACTCTCATTTTTGATAGCATTTTGCTCTTTCTAGATATGTAAATTATTCAAATTTCATTTTTTATAATGTTGCAACTGTTTTTTAATAGGTCGTTATTTTCTGAAGTAATTAAAATGTGCAATCCTCTTTGGAAATATATCCATATTTTTCTTATTTTATATGTACATCTGTATTTACATAATTATATTGAATGAATATATAGATTACTCAATTTGAAGCTGTTTTATAAGACATTTACTTTCATGGTGAGATTCTTGGAGTAAAGTTTCCTTAAGATTTTGTTTACAAAATTTAATTACATAATGGTACTAGATTTTCTCATCTGATATTGCTAAATTTAAGTAGATTGGGATTTTAAAAATTTACATAGTTATGGTTGCTAAACTTTTAGCCTATTTCAATTTTTAAAATATTTAGTTTTCTATGTGAATTCATAGTGCATGCACAGCCTACAGCATTTGGAAGATTCAAATAACATACCCTGTAAAGTAAGTTTCCATTTCAGTTTTTTCATCAAGAAATTAGCAATATATTATATTATATACTATACTATATTATATAGTATTAAACTTCCTATTATAAGGGTCATCTAAACTTATGTAATAATTTGAGGAAAAAAATATAAGATGTAGAACAAATTAAACACCACAGTAAGAAATTTCTTTCAGCAATTTGTAAAGAAATTATTTACTGAAGCAGTTCCTAATAGAAAACAAGCAAAAAACAGATGCTTATGTAATGGCATCTTTGTATGTGCTTGAAATTAGTAGATTTTGCCTTAAAAATAATTCAGAATTCTCCTTCCCTCCTACAGATAGGAAGATGAGATAACCTCTAGTCACTAATGTTTAGGGCTCCAAGTAATAAGACAAATACAGTGACTTTCCCCTCTTTCCGCTTCAAAAAAATAGGTCAGGTATGAGAGCAAGTGATAGAGGGAGCAGCATTTTCTTTTCTTTTATCAAGTATCTCCTGTTAACTATAAAGAAGACGATTTTGCATTCAAGGAAATTTGAAGGGACTTAGATAATGACTTGGATTTTCTGATGAGTTCACTGAGTCCCTCTCACACAATATATCACACAATATTTTTTCTTTAAATTTTAAGGACTTCAAAGACTCACATATAGGTAGATTTAAGGAACTAGACATGAGGAATAAATATAAGAAATAGATGTAAACTGTACCAGTGAAATCAGTGAAGGAAGACACCTAGTAGTGGCTTTTTTGCTTTAAAAAATCAATTAAGTGACTACCTACTTAATTTGTTTCCTACTTTAATGTGTACTTATATATATATCAAACATCTAAATATGTTAAATGAAGAATAAAAAAGTAATGGGTAAATTTCATTAGATTAGAAAAGATATAAGAAATTGGCAAAAAGACTTTTGTTGTGAAGCATAGAGCATACTCTCAACTTGGTAAATCTTTTTTTTTTTTTTCCAACTTGGTAAATCTTAACTAGGCAAGGTATTATGTCACATACCTATTCCCAATTCACCGTTCCCCTTGAAGGCTGGATATACAGCTTTCGGATGAGCTCTAATTATTCCAAAGCAATTCGTTAGACTTTAAAATGCAATATATTTTCATATGAATAAAAAAATTGCAAAGATGATGAAAAGGAGTAGATACTTAAATGGAACTCACCGCCATTAGAGTTTCGGGATGGGAAGTCGACTCATTGGAATTACAGAGTGGAAATAAGGCCCCAGACGAATCACCACAAAGTATATCTTGTCCTGAACTCAGCTGCTCACTACATTTTAGAAAATTAAACTCTGTCTTTCCAGTATGGGCAACGCACAGATTGTATGAATAAGGTAAAGTTCCTTCACTGTAGTTGGGAGGAACCACGGGTCCAGACTTGACACAGAGACCAGGCTTAAAGCAGCCCCAAGTAGCAGGGCTGGAGGAGCGTCGCAGGTGCAGGGCGACCGCCAGAATCACTGCCAGGAGGAAGAGCACCGAGATCAAGGCCAAGGCCACCACCAGGTAAAACTGCAGCTCAGCCTGGGGGTCAGAGGGCGCGGGCCGGTCACTGAGGTCCGGCAGCGCCTCCTGCAGGCTGTCGGCGAAAACCAGGAGCAGCGTGGCGGTGGCCGAGAGGGGCGGCTGTCCCCCATCGCGCACAGCGACCAGCAGGCGCTGGCGGGCCGCGTCCCTGTCGCCCAAGGCCCGCGCCGTGCGCACCTCGCCCGTGCGCAGCCCCACGCTGAACAGTCCGGGCTCGCTGGCCTGCAGCACGTGGTAGGACAGCCAGGCGTTGTGTCCAGAGTCTGCGTCCACCGCCACCACCTTGGTGACCAGGTAGCCGGGCTGCGCGGCGCGGGGCACCGTGTCGAAGAGCGCCGAGCCGTCGGGTCCCAGCGCCGGGTACAGCACCCTGGGCGCGTTGTCGTTGCGGTCGCCCACCAGCACGCGCAGGCTCACGTTGGAGCTGAGCGCGGGCGAGCCGTGGTCGCGGGCCTGCAGCGTCAGCTCGAAGGCGCGCAGCTGCTCGTGGTCGAAGGCGCGCTGCGCGAACACCACGCCGCTCTGCGGGTTCACGGACACGTAGGACGACAGCGCGCGCGGCTCCAGGTCGCTGGCCACGATGGAGTAGGAGACCTGGCCATTGGGCCCGAGGTCAGGGTCGGAGGCCCTGACTTGCGCGATGGAAGCTCCAGGCGGGTTGTTTTCTGCCACGTGGACGACGTAGGAGGTCTGGTGGAAAACCGGAGCATTGTCGTTGACATCAGTAATATGCAAGGTAACACTTGTATGGGTGCAGAGAGGCGGCTTGCCCTTGTCAGTGGCTATGATGGTGACATTGTACTCCGGGGTCTGCTCTCGGTCCAGGGTCCCGTCTGTTACCAATTTGTATGAATTTTTGGAGGAAGAGATTATCTGAAAAGGTACTTCACCCTCTAATCGACAATTAACCTCCCCATTCTCCCCGGAATCTCTGTCATATATTTTGATCAAAGCAATCAGAGTTCCTGGCACTGCGTTTTCCAGAATCATTTCGACTAGAGAATGGAATGTAATATCTGGTCTGTTGTCATTTTCATCTTGAATGCTAATTTCAACTGTACACTGTGCAACCAGTCCCCCGCCATCCCTCCCTTCCACCACGATGGAATATTCTTTGATTTCTTCGAAATCCAGTGTTTTTAGTGTTGTAATTTCCCCACTCTTTGAATTCAGACCAAAGACTTGCCCGGTCCTGTAGAAGGAATAAGCAATTTCTGAGTTGACGCCCTCGTCCTGATCGGTGGCTGACACCTGCAACACAGTGGTGCCTGGGGGCACGTTTTCTCCAAGGTTGACTCGGTATACGTCCTGGCTAAATACCGGGGGGTTATCATTGGCATCAGTGACCTGGATCTGGAGCTCAGTAGTCCCACTTAGGGGTGGATCTCCACCGTCCGAGGCAGTCAGGACTAAACGATGGTAACTCTGTTGTTCCCGGTCTAAGGGTTTCTCCAATACCAGTTCCGGGAATTTACTACCATCTTGTTTTTCCTTATTTATCAACGAGAAACTAGGGCTAAGAGAAAGTTTATAAGTCTGCAGAGAGTTTAAGCCAATGTCTGCATCTTCCGCGACTTCTAATATAAATCGCGTGCCTGGCGGCGTAGACTCACTTATTTGCAGCTCAAAGGAATTTTGCGAGAATTCTGGCGTGTGGTCATTGACATCCTCGATCTCTACATTCACGTGATAAAAGTTCAATGGATTTTCAGCAACAACCTCAAATTCCAGAGCACAAGCTGACTTCTTCCCGCATATCTGCTCCCGGTCTAGCCTGCTGCTCACAAGTAACTCCCCGCTCTCCGCGCTCACAGTGAAGTAAGGCTTCTCCGAACTGACGCGCAGTTTTCGAGTCGGTAACTCGTGGACACTGAGTCTCAGGTCCTTGGCGAGATTCCCCACCACCGAGCCCTCGGGCATCTCCTCGGGAATCCTGTAGTGGATCTGCTCAGAGAGCGCCAGGCAGAACAAAGACAGCAGGAATGGACAGAGCACTGGCCGCCTCTCAGCCCAGCCGCTCTTCCCAGCGCCGCGCCCCATCCCTCTCGCTCCCCCCACCCCCTAGTTTGCTCACCGGCTTGGAGACGCCGGATTACAAATAATGTCTTTGTTGCAGTCGTCCGGAGCTCCCAACAGCTTTATGAGGGTCAGGGAGGGTTTCTTCTCTAGAGAAGGAAACGTTGGAAAGGCTTACGCTAGCGAGTCTGAGACAGGGAACGTGAGCTGCGGCTGCGCGAGGAAGTCTCCGGTACCAAGTTCTCCACTTTGGCCAACAGCGGCGCCCAGAGTCCACACTAGGAAACTGCAGCCCCTGCAGCTTCAGTTTAACCAGCTCTCATAATTATAAACTTGTGGGCCTAACTTAACAAGCCATATTTTTATGTTAATATATTTAATATTTTAAATCATCAAGACTTATTTAAAGTCTTGTTTCTAAATTGTTAGAAATACCACGTTAGGTTTGTTTACAAAGTTAATATATATTGGTCCATTTATTTCACCATTCTGCAAACATACACTGAACTTTCGCTTTGTGCTAAGCACCGTCCTTGTCAGTGGCAATATAACAATGAATAAGACAGAGGTCCTGCCCTCAGAGAGTTTGTTGTCTACCAATTCCATGAATCATTTCTGTTTATTAGCTATGATATATTAAAATTTTTAAAGCTTCTTTCATTGAGTCCTATGTTTACCCCATATGTCTACATAATCAGTGCTACTTATGTCACATATATTAGACAACATCAATACTGTTGAAAATTATTTTGTTGTGTAATTTTGTACCAATCCTCAAACATCTCCTCTTATATATCAACACTCTCTTTACAAACAATTTCTTTTTACTCTTCTAACTCAAGAAGTAGTCATTCAAAAAAACTGTCCCTGTGATGTAGCCAGAGATTATCTGGTGTACCTCCTACTTCATTTTTCAGAATGAACTGGCTTATGTCATACCCAACATCTTATATATAAATTCACTCTTAAAATGTATTGAAATACTTGTCTGTCCTTCAATACAAAGTCACAAAGGGATATTCTAGTAGAATGCATTACTTCCTTATCTATGTATACATGTTATACTGAAGTAATGGCTTCAGAATTGGAGGAAATGAGTTCATGGTAAATTTATATACATAAATTCACTGAGTATAGTGACATTTGTTCTAATTATTTTACTCCATTGGTTATTATTATTATTATTTGCAATTAGTGAATGCTTTCAGCAAGAGTACTGGGGCAACTTTCCATTCACTTTTTAAATTTGCAAAGTGTCAACAAAATAGTTGTCTCTGCAAGTGACTGTACACCTAAACACTACAGAACATAAAGCTAATTCCTACCATTATCTATGGATTGGAGGAAACACAGCACAATCCCTCAGAAATGTCTTTTTAGTTGATAGCAAATAATTCATTGTACTATCCACTCTCATCTGATGACAAATCAACCATTAGTTTTATCTAAATGCTATAACAAGGGATGCAGAAGTCCAAATGGAATCATTTTTAATTGAATCGATTGGCTTGTTTAAAATGTGTGTACATGTAACTTCTTTTCTTAAAAGTAACACTCAAACTCTAACCATGAGAACACAGCACATTTCACATGACTGTAGGCAAAACAGCTCATTGGAATTCTAATGAAATGTGTTCATCTGCATTTTACAGAGAAAGTTTATAAGTCAGTTTCAACAATTTCAAGATTACATTTTATTTCAAATTTGATGGGGAGGGCAATGGCCATTTTAGGCTTATGCCATGTCTCCATTGGTATGAGTCCTGGGTGACCACTGACACACAAAGAACATTGAGGAACCAGTCTTACCTACCACCACCCTTTAAAATATGTTTGCTTTGAAATACGAGAAGTATTAAAGCTTTGAAGGGTACCGATACAGACACAGAACTCATAGAAGAGGTTTAAACTGAAGAAATTTTCAAGAACCTAGTTTTAGGTGAAATCCTAAGAATCCTAAAAATTCTGAGATGTATTTTACTTTTACTAATCTAATACAAGGGTTTAGAAACCTCAATAATTTTTGTAAGTTCTAATTTATATATACCTTTATGGGTCTATACATATACATGTGTACACACACACACACACACATTCCTATATATTAAATGAACTGACCTTATGTGGTTGGGTAGCTATTTCTTAAGTGAATAGATGATAATTACAGTAAAATATGAAAAGTTTTAAGAGGTTAAGAGTTCATACTTAAGTAATCTTGTCTAAGCCTTTGGAAAGCAGATGAAACAATTATGATGATTAGAACTCAATTTTACTGTGTCACTAGCACAAACCCCAAACTCTGCGGTACACCTTAAAAGTTATCTGTAAACTTTCTTTACAATGCATGTTTCAAAACACAAATTAAATTTATAAAAAATATAATTCCTCTAAGAAATAAACATAAACAATGAACCAAACTCACCTGAACAGAAGCAGCTTCATCCCTACATTCATGAAAATCTATGGATGTTAACAAGGCGTCATTTTTCTCATAGCTGTCTTGGCTAATGAGCATGTCAGCATAGTTGGGTTGGGGGAAGATCATGTGACTCCTACGAGAGTCAGAGGTAAGGGAGACTTCATGGGAATAGGTCTGCAGGAAAGTCTGTACTCCTTCAATGCCCACAAATCCTGAGGCTGGCAGGCCTGCTAACCTACCACTGGAAGCCTGGAGAAGTCTCGATTTGTGCCACCGCCATAGTCTGAGTGCCAGCAGCATGATGACAAAGGCAAGGAAGATGCAGGAAACGACAGCCACTGCCACCACCAGGTACAGTGTGAGGTCTGAATCATCAGAGTTGGTTAGGGTCCTGATGCTACCCAGGTCGGCAAGGACATCTGGGATGGTATCTGCCATGGCCACGGTGAGCGTGACGGTGGCTGAGAGAGGGGGCTGCCCGTGGTCCTGGACCACCACCACCAGGCTCTGCTTGAGTGTGTCTCTGTCCAGCAGGGCCCGCGCCGTGCATACTTCGCCTGTGTGCAGCCCCACGGTGAAGAGTCCTGGCTCACTTGCCTTGAGAAGGCGGTAGGACAGCCAGGCGTTCTGGCCTGAGTCTCTGTCCACTGCCACCACCTTGGTAACAAGGTATCCTGGCTCTGCAGAGCGAGGTGCCAGTTCCACACCCGTGGAGCCATCAGTGGGAAGCATGGGGTACAGAATCTTTGGTGCATTGTCATTCTGGTCCAGTATGAACAGGCTCAGGGACACATTGCTGCTGAGTTGAGGGTCCCCATTGTCATTGGCTGTCACCAGTAGCTGCAAGTCTTGGATCTGCTCATAGTCAAAGGAGTGCAGAGCATATAGGACACCAGTGTCAGAGTTGATGGAGACATAAGAGGAGAGAGGCGCTACCATGATGCTGCCTTTGGTCAGAGAGTAAGTGATCTGGGCATTGCTGCCACTGTCAGGGTCATGAGCAGTCACAGAGAAGATGGAGGCACCTCTGGGGTTGTTCTCTGGGATATAGGCTGAGTAGGAGGTATGAGGGAAAATGGGTGGATTGTCATTGATGTCTGCCACTTGCAGGGCAATATGAATTTCAGTAGATAGAGGTGGGGTTCCTAGATCTGAGGCTGCCACTGTGATATTATACATAGAGATCTTTTCTCGGTCCAAATATTTCCAAGTTACCAATCTATAATAACTATCAATTGATTTTTCTAATTGAAAAGGTAAATTGTCACGTGTATAACAGACAACTTGACCATTCTTTCCAGAGTCTCGGTCATGCACATTCAAGAAGGCAATTACTGTCCCAGGAAGAGTATTTTCCAGGACTGGGCTAAACAAAGATGTAATGGTCACTTCGGGCTTGTTGTCATTGACATCTTCCACTGAAATGAGTACTTTGGTCCGCCCCAGAAGTGCCCCCACATCTTCAGCTTGTATTTCCATGTCATAAAACGCACATTCTTCATAATCTAAACTCTTCGCTGTTGATATTTCGCCAGTATTTTCATTCAGCTGGAATAACGGAGATTGTTTTTCACTAATTTTCCAGAATTTGTAAGCCACTTCCCCGTTGGTTCCTTCATCCGGGTCGCTAGCGCTTACGGTAAGCAGCCGAGTCCCCGGGGGCACATTCTCTGGGACTTTCACTCGGTAAATCGGTTGAGCAAAAACCGGGGCATTGTCGTTTGTATCCAATACTGTCACTCGGATGTGCACTGTGCTGGAGCGACGCGGTTCGCCTCCGTCCGTGGCGATGAGGACCAGGTAGTGAGCAGCCTCCTCCTCGCGGTCCAGGGCGCGCTCCAGCACCAGCTCTGGGCTTACAGCTCCGTCGTCGTCTCCAGTTCGCACGTCCAGGGAGAAGTGGTTATTGGGGCTGAGCTGGTAGCTCTGCAGGGAATTCAAGCCCACATCCGGGTCCACAGCCTCTGGCAGTGGATAACGTGTTCCGGGCAGAGCGATTTCGTTAATTTTTACTTCCAGATTTTCGACCTGAAATTTTGGGTTATTATCGTTGATGTCAGTGATTTCGATTTCTATTCCCCAAAGTTTCCCTTCATCCTCAACTAGGATGTTAATATTTACAAAACATCGCGCGCTCTGAGCGCAGAGCTCCTCCCGGTCTATCCTGCCCGCGGTGACCAAGCTGCCGCTTCGCGGATTTAGAGCAAAGAGCTGCGTCCTACCTCTGGAGACGATGCGGACTCCATGCTTCGAAAGCTCTTGCGACTCCAGCCCCAGGTCCTTGGAGATGTTACCCACGAAGGATCCTTTGTCGGTCTCTTCAGGCACAGAGTAGTGGATCTGTCCTCTCCCGATCTTTCCCAGCGCACCCAGCAGCGCGCACAGCAGTATCAGCTCGCCGCGTCCTCCGTAATTCTTTGGAGCGGCCATTGTTCTTTCGCTATGGAATCCACTCAGAATCTTCACTGGGCATATATGTTTTGTTTACCTTGTTCCTGAAGTTATACAGATCATCTTCTGGAAAGTTGGAGTGTCCCAAATTTAGGGATGGAATTTTGCCGCAGTCCTCCAGTTGGTTTGTGAGATCTGCGGATCTCTGTGAGGTGAGAGCCCTGAGTTTCCGGCTGGTTTTTTGGTTACTTTATCTCCAAGTAGGTGAACAGCGGCGCTCAGAGTCCTAGGCAGTTACTGCAGTCACTTATATTTGTAATATCCTATGCTAGATTGCTAGGGGAAAAATTGCTACTTGTTTTCTATAGCCTATTTGGAATAAATTATCCCTGAACTCATATTTTAAAAGTAATTTCCAAGAAGTGTAGAATGAAATAGGCTTAAAGTCTTACAAAGTATTATTACATGACCAGATTGTGGGGTTTATGTCATATTAAATTACTCAAATTTTTGTAACGTATTTACTGTTTTAAAAATAAAATTTTATTTATTATGCTCTAAGCATTATTGTTAATATCTTCAATATCTATTATCAACTAAGTAAGAACCCCACTCATTATTGGAAATTAATTCATTTTTAGGCTAAAATATACCTATTGGAGATGACTGATTCAGAAGTTGTTTTATTTGGTTTAAACCAATTAGTCGATATAGTAAGCTTTCTGTAGAGTTGTTGCCTTTTAATTTTCTTTTTAAAATGCTGTTTTAGTCACACAGTAGTGTTTTGAAATTAATATTGTGAAATTTTAATAGGATAAATGCTTCTCCTTTCAAGTTATATCACAGACTATTTAAATTTTATATAATTTCTATTTGAATAGAAGAAAGGTACAAATGAATATATAATCGAAAGCAAATTTTTATCTATTCTTCTGCCTGTGAGAGATGATTACATTTTAAAGCCAACTTAGTTAACTTCTAAAGGTAAACAAATAGCCTAAAGGTAACTTTACCTTAATTACTACTTCAATCAAAAGAATCACAAAAGTAAGAAACACATAATTATCATTAAGGAGTCAAAAAATGCCAGTGCAAGAATAAATGTCTTTTTCCTTCAGTAGTTTGTAAAACGGCCATTAATTGAAGCAGTTACTAAGGGAAGTATAGCAAAAGCCTGATATAATGTATTGCTATCTTGTATATGTAACCGTATCCACTTAAGACTGTTAATCTGGTCTAAACTTGAAGATTTCAACATTCCCTTTTCTCCTAGAGATAGTAGAATGACTAGAAGACCTCTAGCTATATTAGTTTAGGTCTGCAAAAAAGACATTTCAAAAATAATGTAGCAGAAGTGTGTGTAAGAGGAACAAAAGAGGCCAAAACATTGTTTTTTTTTGACAGAGGAGCCTATAGAATGAGCATTATTACAGGTTAATCCTGAAAAACCTATGCTGCAAGTAAGGAGAACATGCTTTTATTTTCTAATGAGCATAGTGAACCTGCACTTAGTCAAGTAAAATGATTTTACACACACATATACACACAGTACAATGAATGCAATTACAGTAGGTACATCTACATAAAAATCTAGGTTAATTGACCTTATTCTGGTGCTTTTGAAGCAAAAGAGAAGTAAATATAGGAAACAAAGTATCAGATTAATATGGAAACAATAACAGCTAAATGAATTAAGAAAAATATCTAATTTTAGCTTGTTTTTCTTTTAAGATTTATTTATATGATTGCCTACTTTTACATTTGCAGCATGTCTAGTTGAGAAAAAAATAATCATTTATTAATCAGTAGAAAGAAAAATTTAGAGAAAAATCTCAGTAGCTTTATGGGAGACCATATAACATTGCCAAAAGTTTCCCTTATGGAAAAAACCACAACTTCACTGCTTTATAATATGAACCTGGTAAGACACCACTAAAAGACACATAATTTCTCTGAATTCAACCTCCCTTGAAAAATGGTATGACAGCTTTTTGACTGGTTACTACATTCTTAAGACAATGTTTAGATCTAAAATTTGTATAGATGCATTTGGGGACATTTTATGTTTGGTTCCAGACCACTACAATAACAAAAACAGCACAATAAAGTGGGTCACGAACGTTTTGGTTTCCCAGTGTGTATAAAAGTTATGTTTTAAGTATGCAATATCATTGTATCTAAAAAAGTACTTACCTTAATTAAAAATACTTCATCGCTAAAAAACACTAACCACCACTGGAGCCTTTGGTGGGTGGAACATAATCTTTTTGTAATGGTAACATCCAAGATTACTGATTATAGATCACCACAGGGCTTCCCTAGTGGCTCAGATGATGAAGAACCTGCCTGCAATGCAGAGACCAGGGTTCAATCCCTGGGTAGGGAAGATCCCTTGGAGAAGAGAATGGCTACTCACTCCAGTATTCTTGTCTGCAGAATTCCATGGACAGATGAACCTGGTGGTCTACAGTCCTGGGTCCATGGGGTCACAGAATGGGATAAGACTGAGGGACTAACACTTTCACACTTTCACTTTCACATGATGACTAATAATAAAAAAAGTTTGAAAGATTTTGAGATTTACCAAACTGTAACACACATGAAGTGAGGAAATGCTGTTGTACAAATGGTGCCTATAGACTTGATTGACTCAGGCTTGCCATAAATCATCAATGTGAAAAAACAAAACAAAATAAAACTGGAGTATCTTCAAACCGCAATGAAGCAAATCGAACTAAAACAGAGATGTGCCAGTTTTTTCCTGTGAATATGGAGAACTGTCGACACAATAAAAAGAAGGTTATACTTACAGGAAACTCACCTGATGAGAAGTCGACTCATTGGAATTACAAAATGGAAATAAGGCTCCAGATGAATCACCAGAAAGTATGTTTTGTCCTGAACTCAACTGCTCACTACATTTTAGAAAATTAAACTCTGTCTTTCCAGTATGGGCAACGCACAGATTGTACGAATAAGGTAAAGTTCCTTCACTGTAGTTGGGAGGAACCACGGGTCCAGACTTGACACAGAGACCAGGCTTAAAGCAGCCCCAAGCAGCAGGGCTGGAGGAGCGTCGCAGGTGCAGGGCGACCGCCAGAATCACTGCCAGGAGGAAGAGCACCGAGATCAAGGCCAAGGCCACCACCAGGTAAAACTGCAGCTCAGCCTGGGGGTCAGAGGGCGCGGGCCGGTCACTGAGGTCCGGCAGCGCCTCCTGCAGGCTGTCGGCGAAAACCAGGAGCAGCGTGGCGGTGGCCGAGAGGGGCGGCTGTCCCCCATCGCGCACAGCGACCAGCAGGCGCTGGCGGGCCGCGTCCCTGTCGCCCAAGGCCCGCGCCGTGCGCACCTCGCCCGTGCGCAGCCCCACGCTGAACAGTCCGGGCTCGCTGGCCTGCAGCACGTGGTAGGACAGCCAGGCGTTGTGTCCAGAGTCTGCGTCCACCGCCACCACCTTGGTGACCAGGTAGCCGGGCTGCGCGGCGCGGGGCACCGTGTCGAAGAGCGCCGAGCCGTCGGGTCCCAGCGCCGGGTACAGCACCCTGGGCGCGTTGTCGTTGCGGTCGCCCACCAGCACGCGCAGGCTCACGTTGGAGCTGAGCGCGGGCGAGCCGTGGTCGCGGGCCTGCAGCGTCAGCTCGAAGGCGCGCAGCTGCTCGTGGTCGAAGGCGCGCTGCGCGAACACCACGCCGCTCTGCGGGTTCACGGACACGTAGGACGACAGCGCGCGCGGCTCCAGGTCGCTGGCCACGATGGAGTAGGAGACCTGGCCATTGGGCCCGAGGTCAGGGTCAGAGGCCCTGACTTGCTCGATGGAAGCTCCAGGGGGATTGTTCTCTGCTACATGGACCACATAGGAAGCCCGTTCAAAAACTGGCATGTTGTCGTTTACATCACCGATGTGCAGCGTGATGCTCGAGCTGGAGGAGAGGGGTGGCTTGCCTTTGTCAGTGGCTGTGATGGTGATGTTATACCCAGGGGTCTGTTCGCGGTCTAGAACTCCATCTGTAACTAATTTATATGTGTTTCTTGAAGAAGTCAGTATTTTAAATGGAACATCGCCTTCTAATTTACAAATAACCTCTCCGTTGTGTCCGGAATCCTTGTCTCGGATTTTGAGCAAAGCAATGTGTGTTCCCAGCTTGGTGTCCTCCATAATAAAATCCGGTAGAGATTGGAATATCACTTCTGGGGCATTGTCATTTATGTCTAGGACTTCTATCTCCACTGTACACTGGGCAATCATTCCTCCACCATCCTTTGCTTCCAAAACTATGGAATATTCTTTCACTTCCTCAAAATCTAATGTATTTAGAATAATGATTTCCCCAGTATTAGAATTCAGGTCAAACTGGGTAATTCGGTCTGCTTCAGTGAAAGAGAAAGTGATCTCGGCATTGACACCCTCATCTTGGTCAGTGGCCATTACTCTAAGCACAGTGGTGCCTGGAAGCACGTTTTCTGGAAGCTCCACCCTGTATAGTTCTTGGCTGAACACTGGAGGGTTATCGTTGGCATCAGTTACCAGGACTTGTATCTGTGCAGTACTGCTCAGGGGTGGATCCCCGAAGTCCAAGGCTGTCAAGGTCAAGTGGTAGGATTTCTGTTCTTCCCTGTCTAAAGATGTCATTAGTACCAGCTCAGGGTATTTACTGCCATCCAACCTTTCTTTAATCACAAGTGAGAAATGATCATCAGGACTGAGCTGGTAATTCTGTAGGGAATTGGTACCAATATCTGCATCATGGGCAGATCCTAAAATAAATCGTGCCCCGGACTTTGTGGACTCACTTATTTGTAGCTCAAAGGAATTTTGCGAGAATTCTGGCGTGTGGTCATTGACATCCTCGATCTCTACATTCACGTGATAAAAGTTCAATGGATTTTCAGCAACAACCTCAAATTCCAGAGCACAGGCTGACTTCTTCCCGCATATCTGCTCCCGGTCTAGCCTGCTGCTCACAAGTAACTCCCCGCTCTCCGCGCTCACAGTGAAGTAAGGCTTCTCCGAACTGACGCGCAGTTTTCGAGTCGGTAACTCGTGGACACTGAGTCTCAGGTCCTTGGCGAGATTCCCCACCACCGAGCCCTCGGGCATCTCCTCGGGAATCCTGTAGTGGATCTGCTCAGAGAGCGCCAGGCAGAACAAAGACAGCAGGAATGGACAGAGCACTGGCCGCCTCTCAGCCCAGCCGCTCTTCCCAGCGCCGCTCCCCATCCCTCTCGCTCCCCCCCTTAGTTTGCTCACCGGCTTGGAGACGCCGGGTTACAAATAATGGCTATGTTGCAGTCGTCCGGAGCTCCCAACAGCTTTATTTTCGGCGTGAGGGTCAGGCAGGGTTTCTTCTCCAGAGGAGGAATAGGTGGAAAGACAACACTAGCGAGTCTTGAGACAGGGAAAGTGCTCTGCGGCTGCGCGACGGGATCGCCAGCACCAAGCTCTCGACTTTGGCCAACAGCGGCGCCCAGAGTCCGCACTGGGAAACTGCAGCCCCTGCTGCTTCACTTTAACCAGCTACCGTAATTACTACCGTGTATCCAGCTGAAAAATCATTTTTAAAAGACGTCAGTATGTTTAATAACACGCTTCCCACGTGGCTCAGCGGTAAATAATCCACCTGTCATGCTGAAGGCACGTGTTTGACTCCTGGGTGGGGAAGATCCCCTGGGGAAGGAAATGGCAACCCATTCCAGTATTCTTCTCTGGGAAATCCCATGAACAGAGGAATCCGTGGTGTCAAAAGAGTTGGACACGACTTAGCGACTGAGTACGCATGCATATCTGGTAACATTTAATTCTATTAGAAGCGTCATCATCCCAACTTTCCAGGTTTTCAGGT
Source organism: Cervus elaphus (assembly GCF_910594005.1). Lineage (NCBI taxonomy): Eukaryota > Metazoa > Chordata > Mammalia > Artiodactyla > Cervidae > Cervus > Cervus elaphus. The sequence continues at coordinate 53,782,998 of NC_057823.1, read as the reverse complement.
CAATCGGTAAGTTTAATATATAAACATCTGTACGCTGACATAATTACTCCCCAACCTTCAAATCCGCACTAGTAATAGGATGATTATTATAACACAGATTTGGCTTAAAGGATCTCAGATCATAGCTGTTGTGAATACTCATTAATTAGCAATATATTGGATAAGGTTTCCTTGTCACCTTTTTCCTTATTCTTCCTTACATTTTTTTGTACCTAATTCATTTCCATTTTTCTTCGCAGAGGGCAACAGTAATGGTGAAATTAAGTCTTTCAAAAGGCACAATTTATACTTCCCTCTCTTGTTCCAAAATAATTTTAGCAAATTCTTTATAGTAACATTTGGTTTTCAATTCTGATATCTCACTTAAAGAAATGATGATAGCCTTTCAGAGAAGAGCCTATCCTCTCCTTCCCATTGTATGATTATTTTCCTGGGTGTAAAATTCAACATGAGTCTCCAAAACTACCAGGGGAAAATTCTATTTTGCTTTGCATCACAAACTCACTAAGCATGGTCTACTGTACTGAGGCACTTGTTCCCACTTCTGTACTTATCACATCCCATAATGACAGTTGAAGGAAACAGTCCCTAGAAAATGTATAATAGCTCACTGACTTTAGTGATGATCTCTCCCCTTTGTTTAAAAGTATTTTTAATAATTAATAAATTTACTTGGAGGGTTCTTTTTCAAAGTATCTGATAATCACATTTCTTCCCCCACAGAATGTAACACTGTTCTCTCCCCCAAGTGACTGTACATCTGAATGTTACAGAATGTATGCAGTGTACTTCCACAGGAATGCACAGATCTTTAGATGCAAACCACCACCTTATGGCAGAAAAACATATGCTAGACATTATGCCAGAAAACAATTGTTCTCTTAACACTCAAAAGGCCCCAATAAACAAGATGACCTTGTCATCAACTACTCCCTGATACTAGTCAACTGCTGTATTTAGTTTTACTAAAATGTTATATAATAAGTGAAGATGTAGTTAATTACAGATTAAATTATCTCTAACTGAATTTTTCAACAGACCCAATAAGAAAAATTCACTACCACTCCAGGACTTGAGTGTATGACATAGTTGTTTCATAAAGCCAGCATCCCAGCTCCCCCACTCGTAGAGCCCACATACACACTTTGCGTGACTGCATCACTAAAACAGCACATGAAAATTTGGGTTAAAAACATGCAATGGCCTATTTCACAAATGTTACTTATAACACTTAACACCTTACTTGATATCTCATTTTATTGATTTTGGACAACAATCTTTAGTATGCCATTAGACTCCACGTCTGTCATTGATAAAGATCTTAGTGAAGCCTGACACATAAATTTCATCCATTAAACATCAACAAAACTTCTACCAGAATCTGGCTTTAATAGGTGATTAAAGTTTAAATAGGTCAAGAGCAACTGAGATGTTTCAAGGCCACCAAAGAGGTACATGGAAGTGGAAGCAGGGCACAGAAAAAGAAGTTTGCAGACTGAAAATTTCTTCAACAACCTTTTACAGATATGATCTAAAGAGAATCCTGAGAAGGCTGAGGTGTACTTTCTTGCTAACCTTGTGCAATAAGACTTAACAACTCACTCTCATTTATAAAATACATGAATTAAGAACACCATTAGGAACATAAATACAAGACATAAAAATGTGATTATCCACTTAGTCACAATCTTGTCCATATGCTTTCACCATAAATATGGTACTAAAACACTCTGTCAGTAAGTGTTCCATGTTAAAAAATCACCACTGAAATAAACAATCTTGCTTTATCACTTGAAAGTTTTTTTAACTTCATCTTCAAATCACGTATTTCGCAAAACAATGACATTTACACAAAATATAATTTCTCGACGATATAAAGATGAATGAATGACTGAACTCACCTGAATACTTTGAGCTTCATCCTTACATTCACGAAAATCTATGGATGTTAACAAGGGATCCTTTTTCTCATAGCTCTCCTGGCTGATGAGTGTGTCCGCATAGTTGGGTTGAGGGAAGATCACGTGACTCCCCCGAGAGTCCGCGGTGAGCGAGACCTCGTGCGAATAGGTCTGCAGGAAAGCCCGCACCCCGTCCACGCCCACAAACTGAGATACCGGTACACCTCCGGGGACACCTCCTGAAGCTTGAAGCATGTGAGATCTGTGCCAACGCCGCAGTCTGAGCGCCAGTAGCACGATGACAAAGGCGAGGAAGACGCAGGAGACCGCAGCCACAGCCACCACCAGGTAGAGTGTGAGGCCTGAAGCGTCAGAGTCGTGCGGGACCTCCAGGCTGCCCAGGTCCGCCAGGACATCCGGGATGCTGTCAGCCACAGCCACCGTGAGAGTGACAGTGGCCGAGAGAGGGGGCTGCCCATGGTCCTGGACCACCACCACCAGGCTCTGCTTGAGTGCATCTCTGTCCAGCAGCGCCCGCGCTGTGCGCACCTCGCCCGTGTGCAGCCCCACCGAGAAGAGTCCTGGCTCACTGGCCTTGAGCAGGCGGTAGGACAGCCAGGCGTTCTGTCCCGAGTCTCTGTCCACTGCCACCACCTTGGTGACCAGGTAGCCAGGCTCTGCAGAGCGGGGTGCCAGCTCCACGCCCGTGGAACCGTCAGTGGGGAGGGCAGGGTACAGAATCTCAGGTGTGTTGTCATTCTGGTCCAACACAAATATGCTCAGAGACACATTGCTGCTGAGTGGTGGGTCCCCACTGTCACTTGCAATCACTCGCAACCGCAGGTCCCGAAACTGCTCATAGTCAAAGGAGTACAGTGCATATAGGACACCAGTATCAGAGTTGATGGAGACGTAGGAGGACACAGATGGCCCCTGGAGAGTATCTTCAGATAGGGAGTATGTGACACGGGCATTCTCGTTGCTGTCAGGGTCATGTGCAGTCACGGAGAAGATGGAGGTGCCTCTGGGGTTATTCTCAGGCACATAGACAAAGTATGAGGAGTGCAGGAAGGCAGGTGGGTTGTCATTGGTGTCTGCCACATTCATGGTGATGTGAGTTTCTGTGGACAAGGGTGGGCGTCCACCATCTGTGGCTTTCAGCGTGATGTTATACGCAGAGAATTTTTCCCGGTCTAGGTTTTCTGCTGTCACCAATCTGTAGTAGTTGTCTATAGATCTTTCTAATTTAAAAGGCAGATCTTCTGAAATAGTGCAGGTCACCTGGCCATTCTTCCCAGAATCTCGGTCTTGAAGGTAGAAAAGCGCCACTACGGTTCCAGGAGGAGTGTCTTCGGGGATTGAGTTGCCTACAGATGTTACAGTCACTTCCGGGGCATTGTCATTCACATCTAAAATTGTGATCAGTACTTTAGCTCTTGTTATACTACCAGGACCATCCTGAGCTTGAACTTCCATTTCATAATAGCCAGATTCTTCATAATCTAGGCAATCTAGAGTTGATAATTCTCCTGTGTGAGAGTTCAGCTGGAATATCTGTAGAATTTTTGGAGTTATTTTCAGGAAAGAGTATGTCACTTCCCCGTTCACTCCCTCATCCAGATCTATAGCACTTACCGTGAGCAGTCTTGTGCCCACTGGCACGTTCTCAGGGACAGTTATTTGGTACTGGGGCAAAGAGAAGATTGGCGCATGATCATTCACGTCCACCGCTGTTACTTGGACACGGGCGGTTCCGGATCGTGGTGGGTCACCGCCGTCAGAGGCGGTGAGGAGGAGGTGGTGAGTTGCCACTTCTTCCCGGTCCAGTACCTGCTCCAGCACTAATTCCGGATATTTGGTTCCATCCTCTCCGGTGTGCACAACCAGGGAGAAGTGGCGATTGGGGCTGAGGTGGTAGCTCTGGAGAGAGTTCGTGCCCACATCCGGATCCCTAGCCTCATTTAACGGAAATCGCACCCCAGGAGCTGTATTCTCCATTATTTTCACATTCATTTCTTCCGTCAAGAATTTAGGAGCGTTGTCATTAATATCCATTATTTCCACTTCTACACGATAAAGATTCATTTTATCTTCCACCAGGATGTTAAAGTTCACCAGACACCGCGCGCTCTGGGCGCAGAGCTCCTCCCGGTCTATCCTGCCCGCGGTGACCAAGCTGCCGCTTCGCGGGTTCAGAGCGAAGAGCTGCGTCCTACCTCTGGAGACGATGCGGACCCCGCGCTCCGCCAGGTCCTTGGGCTCCAGTCCCAGATCCTTGGCGATATTACCGACAAAAGACCCCGTCTCTGTCTCCTCAGGCACGGAGTAGAGAATCTGTCCTGCCCAGACTTCGCTCTGGGTCCCCAGGAGGATGAAGAGCAGGATGAATGCTCTGTAGTCCCCGCCCCTCTGCCGAGCCGCCATTCTTGTCCTGCTGATCTTTAGACACTGGCCTATCTCCTGTTCTATTTCTGGATGCCAGGACGTCTGCGTGAAGCCCTGTGTATTCCGGAAAAGAAGCCCAGAATCCAGTGGTATAGAGGACTTAATTTAGTGCAGCTTGGAATAGAGTTTATCTCAGTCTGACGTTTCTTTGCGCTGTAAAAGCTCAGTGGTTCCGGCGGATCTTGTGAACCATTTTCCCCCTGGTTGGTGAACAGCGGCGCTCAGAGTCCTTACTAAGTTACTGCACCATACTGAAGCAAAATAACTGATTTTTCAGAAAGCTGTTTTATCCTTTGAAATTCTTTCATTTCTTCAATTCATGCATCTCTGCTATATCATTTAAAATAAAATAAATTTTAAGAAACTGTAACTTAATGTAACAATGTTCATGGATGGGTGTTTGTTAATCCCAGATAATTCTTTTAAATTCTCTGCTCTGCATTGCAACTTTGAAATGATTCTTAGACACTGCCTCACACTTCAGTTCACATAGATAAAAATCAGTCATGCAAATAAAACAAGTATGATTTACTTTTAAAAGGTGTCTGTATATGTAAGATATTATGTAGAAACATTTATATCAGCATATTTAAATTAATTCAATCATACCGAACATAGTCTATGTTCTAGACACAACTATGTAATAAGGCAGAGTCCATTTTATCTTTAATATACAGAGGAGTAATGTAATAACTTTTTATTGAATGAAACCTTAGAGACTGTTTAGTTAAATTCCTTTATTTTAATAAATTTTAAAATGAGAGGGAATTGCTTTATCCTTGACTACATAATCATAGAACCAATGTAGGAATAGAAATAGCCACACTCCAAATCTCCTAAGAAGAAAAAAAGGGAATTATTGTTGGCCTTGACTGATGCTTTATGCTCAAAGAGTGCCATTAGAGATAGGTGAGAAGCCAAGCAGCTACAATCAGCTATAGAAGCAACTCATTTTGTAGAGAAGACAGAAATTTGCAGATTCCACTGGCTGTGGATTCATAAGTGTTGGTGTCACTGCTTCTTTTAATTGTACAATTTAAATAATCATCATACCCTATACTTGAGAAAAGATGGGTCTCTGAACAACCTTTGAGCATACAAGCTGGACTATCCTGAGCAGATCCTTAGAGGTACTCATTGCTCCACTGCTATTAATGAAGTAAAACTCAATTGTTGATGGATCTGAGGTTACTCTCTGCTGGCATAAATAAAACAAAGTTTCCTTCACATAGTTGCAGAAGAGAGTGGCCTGTTTTGAAATGAAGACCTGGTAAGAAATAGCCTTGCTTTATAAAATATTTTAAGCCCTGGGGAGTAACTAGCAGCACAAGAAGGGAGAACTAGAAGTAATACTATAAAAACTTAGCTCAGTTGGTGAGAAGTTTGCAACTAACTAATCTATTTCTGGTCTTTGATGGCATTACTACAAAATACAGGGAATACTTTGAATGAAATGCCAATTCAATCTATCAAAATAATTCATATCATATTTGCTTTCACTATGTGGCTCAGACAGCAAAGCATCGGTGTGCAGTGCAGGAGACCCAGGGTTTGATCCCTGGGATGGGAAGATCCCCTGGAGAAGGAAATGGCAGCCCACTCCAGTACTCCTGCCTGGAAAATCTCATGGACGGAGGAGCCTGGTAGGCTACAGTCCATGGGGTCGAAAAGAGTGGGACACAACTGAGCAACTTCACTTTCACTTTCAAGTAGATGAAAGATCTTACTTTTTGTTCAAGGGAAACAATATGAGTACTGCAGATTAACTACATAAATAGGAATTTAAAACTATTTGTTCAGTAGCAATCTTGAATTTCTTGTTGGTGTAAGTATATGGTCATTAAAGACATGAGTACTTGTAGACATTTTCAATCAAAACTTTCATGTACAGATATTATGATTCCCAACATCATGATTTTTTTCTATCTGATACTTCAAAATTTATAGCATCATCTCATATTTGTCTCTTATTCTACTATTTTTAAAAAGTCTTGATTAACCTAACACTTCTGGGTACCTTCTTTGGAGCTAAACAAAATCTAGATAAAGGAGATAATCAAGTTTTTTAAGTTACTCTACAACATAAAATGAAATATTAAAGATCTCTACTCAACCACCAAGGTGTTTAAATATAACATAAAATTACTGTATAAGATTGAAATAATGTTGTACTTTTAAAGGGAGTGTGTTATTATTGGTTGAGCTGTTGCATGGGTTGAGTTGTTGAGTTGTTTTTTATTTACATAAAAAAATTTATGGAAAGTTTATTTGTCTTCCCAGGCAGTAAGTTATTTACTTTTGCTCCTTTTTTTCCCCTTTAAACTATTTATTTTTAGCTGTGCTGGGTTCTAGCTTCAGTGAGCAGAGGCCACTCTCTAGTTGCGGTGCATGGGCTTCTCATGCAGTGGATTCTCTTGTTTGGAGCACAGGCTCTAGGGCTTCAGTGGTTGTGGAGCAACAGGCTTAGTTGCCTCAAAGCATGTGGGATCTTGTAGGACTAGGGATCCAACTCATGTCCCCTGCGTTGGTAGATGGATTCTTAACCACTGCACCACCAGGGAAGTCCTCTCTTTTCTTTAAGCAACTTTTTTTTCTGTTGAAGAAACATCTGTTTGGAGTTCTGTTTAGGTATTCATCCCCAGGCAATGATGTATATTTCTTCCAATGATCCTCTCAGAGATTTTACTCTTTCCCCTTTGATCTCCATTCCAAACACTTGATCAGAATTGGGTAATAAAGCAGCCCAATACTTTGGTAGACTTTTTTTTTCCTGGTGGTTCCAAAACATTATATGCTCAAACTATCAGACTTCTAATCTTATTAATAATGACCTGTAGTATGTAAGTCAAAGGAGCCTCAGTCACAACTTAGCAAATTCCATGATTGCCAGGATTTAAGACTTGGTCAGTTTACATGAACGAATGACTACTGTGAGAGTAGAATCTAATAGGTTTTCTGTCAGTGAGACATTTTATTTGATTAAATGAAATACTCACAGGTAATTCAGTTAAGAAAATGAAGAAAACTAGCCTCCTATCTCAGTTACTCAGCAGATAAGAAAATAAACCAGTCTAACAGCCATGAGACCTCTAGTGAGCTCTGCTTTTAACAATGGATGTGTAAGATTAGTTTAATCATCCAGAGTTGGTAATATACTAAAATAACACACTCTCAGAGTACATGAAACAAATCTTAATATTTCTATAAAAGCCCATCTGATTCCCATGACCAATACCCAGGATTGAAGTCTTTAAAATTACCTACCATTAAATTCTGATTAAACCACTAAAGAATCATATCACAAATATCCAAAAGTTAATTTGAAATGTGTATGATTGTAATATTTTGGTTAGTCATATACACTTGAAACCTTGAAATAAATAATTCTATAACAATTGCTGAAAGTAAACAGTGATTTAGAAAAACATGCGGTAACTATCCTTAGCAGTTAAAGATATCAACTCAGTATTATCTTTCTTTACAAATACTGACAATTTGAGGTTACAAATGAAGTTCTCATTCATTTTCAAGGCATTTTCTGAATTGTCTATAAGTGGCAAATCCATTGTATTATCAAATAATAGAACCCTAAGCTCAGGATTGGAAAAGAGCTTGGCTAGCTAGAAATTCAACAACTCATCAAATTATATTATCTCCTGTATTCCATTAATCTCAGGACCATCAACTTATTTTTGAAAAGCACCAGTAACAGAATCTTCTAGCTCCTAAGGCAACTCATTTTCTGTTTAACAACTCAGAACTTTGCTGTTTTCTACTCATCAAGACATAGTTTTATTCACACCTTTGCACTATGATGAATTGAGTAATCATTCTTTTAAATGACATCTCTTCCTTCCTTAAATATTTGAATAGAGTTCCCATGTAACAAAAGCTTTATTTTATCTGGGCTAAGTATGCTAAATCATTTAAATTCTTCTTTGAATACTATTAATTCTTCACTCTCTCATTCACTAGTCCTCTATTTTTAGAGATATATCTTGTAAGTGGACACTACTTGCCACATTTAACAATTCACATTCATTTTTAAATACTATCAAACACTCAGACTGCAAAAAAAAAAATCATTGTAGTGAGCATACAGCATCAGGTACTTATACTTATTTGTTAACAATCCAAAATTATAATAATGGTGATGTAAACAAATACTTGCTCACTGTACTACTTTATAGTTTGAACGTTTTTTAATAAAATTATTTTCTTTTCCCAGAGTTTATGTGAGGTAGATAAGACAAGTCTTTTTAACTTAAATTTTAGCTTGAAGGCTCTAAGTATTGTGATTGTCCTGAAAAGAATAACAGATATTTCTAGGAATATTATTCAAGTCTTCATATATCAATTACTCTTATTTATTATAAAATCATTTTTGATTCCTAATTAGTTAAGAGGGAAAATATCTCATAGATTCCATCATTTTAGAAAATATTTATTTTAGTTAACACTGGGAAGAAAAAAGATCTTCCTTATCAGAATGCAGTAATTCTGAGGTTTTTCACATTATAAAAGAATCTCAGATATGCCACGTAATAGAAAAACAATAACTAAGAAGCAAGAGGAAAGCAACCCATGGCACAAAGAGCTTACCAAGAGGAGAAAAGTTAAAGGAAATTCAGGACATACTTTATTGAGATTTTTGGGGTGAAATTTGAGAAAACTAAGATTTAATAGACCTCTACTGATGTAAAAGAAAAACCTTCTCAAAACTATATAATTCACTGCAAAAGACTAAGAATATCAGGCACTGAACCAAGAGAATTTTCACTTTTACTGTTCAAATAAGAACAATAAAAGCAATTAATCTCACCTGAACAGCGGAGTCTTGCTCTTTACAAAAATCTTCCTGAATCAAGAGAGGCTCGCTTTTCTCACAGCTCTCCTGACTGATGAGCGTGTCCGCATAGTTCGGCTGCGGGAAGATCACGTGACTCCCCCGAGAGTCCGCGGTGAGCGAGACCTCGTGCGAATAGGTCTGCAGGAAAGCCCGCACCCCGTCCACGCCCACAAACTGAGACGCCGGCACGCCAGCCAACCCGCTGCCCGAAGCCTGGAGCAGACGCGACGTGTGCCAATGCCGCAGTCTGAGCGCCAGTAGCACGATGACAAAGGCGAGGAAGACACAGGAGACCGCGGCCACAGCCACCACCAGGTACAGCGTGAGGCCTGAAGCATCAGAGTCGTGCGGGACCTCCAGGCTGCCCAGGTCCGCCAGGACATCTGGGATGCTGTCAGCCACAGCCACCGTGAGCGTGACAGTGGCCGAGAGAGGAGGCTGCCCATGATCCTGGACCGCCACCACCAGGCTCTGCTTGAGTGCATCTCTGTCCAGCAGCGCCCGCGCTGTGCGCACCTCGCCCGTGTGCAGTCCCACCACAAAGAGCCCTGGCTCACTGGCCTTGAGCAGGCGGTAGGACAGCCAGGCGTTCTGGCCTGAATCTCTGTCCACTGCCACCACCTTGGTGACCAGGTAGCCTGGCTCTGCAGAGCGAGGTGCCAGCTCCACGCCAGTAGAGCCATCAGTAGGGAGCGCAGGGTACAGAATCTCAGGTGTGTTGTCATTCTGGTCCAGCACAAATATGCTCAGAGACACATTGCTGCTGAGTGGTGGGTCCCCACTGTCACTTGCAATCACTCTCAACTGCAGGTCACGGAACTGCTCATAGTCGAAGGAGTGCAATGCATACAGGATGCCAGTGTCAGAGTTGATGGAGATGTAGGAGGACAGAGGTACCCCCTGGATGGTGTCTTCAGCTAAGGAATAGGTAACCTGGGCATTCTCACGATTGTCAGGGTCATGTGCAGTTACTGAGAAAATGGAGGCACCTCTGGGATTGTTCTCTGGAATGTAGACAGAGTAGGAGGTATGGGGAAAAGCAGGTGGGTTATCATTGATGTCTGCCACATTTAGGGAGATGAACATTTCCATAGACAGAGGCGGCATTCCTTTGTCGGTGGCTGTCACAGTGATGTTGTATGTGGATACCTGTTCTCGATCTAGAACTGTATTTGTCACTAGTCGATAATAATTGTCTACTGATTTTTCCAGTTCAAATGGCAAACTTTCTGAGATAGAACATGTTACCAGGCCATTCAGTCCAGAGTCTCGATCATATACTTGAAAAAGAATGATCACTGTGCCTGGTGGTGTACTTTCAGCAACTGATCTGCTTCCAGATGTAACTACCACTTCTGGTACATTGTCATTCACATCCAAGATAGTAATTAAGACTTTGGCTCTGTCTTGTAGACCTGGGCGATCCCGGGCTTCAATATCCAGCTCATAAAAGCTGGTGTCTTCATAGTCCAGAATTGCAGAAGTTGCTATCTCTCCAGTCAAAACATTCAGGCAGAAAGTCTTTGAGATTTTTTCTGTTATCCTCACTAAAGAATATGTTACTTCCGCGTGAACTCCTTCATCCTGGTCCGTGGCATTTACCGACAACACCGGCGTACCTACTGGTAGATTTTCAGGGACACTCACACGATACACAGGCTGAGTAAAGACTGGAGCGTTGTCATTTGCATCTAGGACAGTTACCAAGATTCGAGCCACACTGGAGCGGGCAGGGTCACCGCCATCCATGGCGGTAAAGACCAGGTGGTGAATGGCCTGTTCCTCCCGGTCCAGCGCGCGCACCAGCACCAGCTCTGGGTATTTGGGCCCATCAGCTTTACCTGGCATTTCCACGGAGAAGTGACTATTCTCGCTGAGCTTGCAGCCCTGGAGAGAGTTCACTCCCACATCCGGGTCATAGACCTCCATTAGTGGAAATCGAGAGGATAAGGCTGCGTTTTCGGTAATTTTTACTTCCAATTCTTCCCTTAAAAATCGGGGTGCATTGTCATTAATGTCCATTATTTCCACTTCCACGGGGAAAAGATTCAATTTATCCTCAACAAGGATGTTAAAATTCACCAGACACCGAGCCCTCTGAGCGCAGATCTCCTCTCGGTCTATCCTGCCCGCGGTGACCAAGCTGCCGCTTCGCGAGTTCAGAGCAAAGAGCTGCGTCCTACCTCTGGAGACGATGCGGACTCCCCGCTCTGCCAGCTCCTGGGGCTCCAGCCCGAGATCCCTGGCAATGTTGCCCACGAAGGAGCCTTTGTCCAGCTCCTCAGGAATGGAGTAATGGATCTGCCCGGCCCTGGCCTCCCACAGCGTCCCCAGGAGTACGAAGAGCAGGATCAACCCGCAATAATGCCAGCGGCTTTGCAGAACCGCCATTACTGGCTCGTTCTGGACTTCCCTGGGATTATAAGCAGGCGGAACACGTTCGCATCAGTTTGGAGCGTCTCAGAATTGGCGGTCAAGGCCAATAAACAAGCAGCGATCAGATGCGAATCGATTTAGGGAAGGCTTTCTGCACAGCGGCAGAGCTTTTCCTGTATAATCTGCTTTGTGCTTTGAGGATATAACTCGAGTTCTCACTGCTCTCCTTACCCGGGTTAGTGAACAGCGACGCTTAGAGTCCTAACTTAATACTGCACCGTTCTGCTGAAACCATCAATACATAGGGGTCTTATTTCTGCTAAATATGCATAGATGATACTCAGTATTTCTCTCCCCAAGAATGAAAAGCATTTGGAAAAATAAAATGTCGTATTCTGAAAATTTAAATGTTCCTTGGAATGATGCTTATTTTTGTGACATCTCTTAGGGTCTTGGAGAACACAAATACTTTTACACTTTTCCGTAAATTTTGAACTCCACACTCCACCATCGTTTATATTTGTCTAATTTTCAATAAGGGCACCAACAACCACGAACATGTTTAGAACCAATCCACCACTACGTTACAGGGGTTGTCATTTTTAGATGTTATTACCTATTTTTATTAACATAGATTAAGAACTGCACTATTTAGCCAATATTTGTGTATACTTTAAAGAAAATGCAATGAAAGTGAAAATATGTAGGATACAGTGAAAAAGTATTCTTATATTTATATTATATATAACATATAGTGTTTAGGACTGACTACACTGAATTTATGTAAACCACTTAATTGTCTAGATAGATACAAATAATGTCTTACAGTGAGAATGTAAGATACTAGAATATTAAAAATGTTTCAGGACATACTGTTTTAGAATTAATAGAAATTTTAAGACTATTACTAAGTGACATTCTATGAAAGAACTATTGTAACACAGATACGTGATCAAAGAACTTCTAAGACCCCCTCTCATCTCCATTCTATGTCGCCCCAAAAATCAATAAAACACCAAAAACTGCCAGAGTTAGCCTGCATACTTTTAACTTCTAAAATAATGATCTGAAACCTAATAATATTTATGGGAGGAAAAGGTTTTGAAGTAACTCACCTGTTGCAAATTGACTGAATTAGAAGTCACTTGGGGATTGTCATTACTGGTACTTTCAAGACAAATGGCTTCATTACACAGAAGGTCTTGTGGTGGAGCATTTTCAGGCCTTATATTGAGAAATTTAAACTCAGTCTTTGAGGAATGTGTGGCAGCACACAGATTGTAGGAATAAGGTAAAGTCCCTTCCCCATAGTTGGGGAGGACTCCAGGTCCAGTTTTGGAGCAAAAACTAGTTTGAAAGCAACTCCAGGTGGCAGGGTTGGAGGAGCGTCGCAAACTTAGGACGACCGCCAGAATCACCGCGAGGAGGAAGAGAACAGAGATCAAGGCCAAGGCCACCACCAGGTAAAACTGCAGCTCAGCCTGGGGGTCAGAGGGTGCCGGGCGGTCACTGAGGTCCGGCAGCGCCTCCTGCAGGCTGTCGGCGAAAACCAGGAGCAGCGTGGCGGTGGCCGAGAGGGGCGGCTGTCCCCCATCGCGCACAGCGACCAGCAGGCGCTGGCGGGCCGCGTCCCTGTCGCCCAAGGCCCGCGCCGTGCGCACCTCGCCCGTGCGCAGCCCCACGCTGAACAGTCCGGGCTCGCTGGCCTGCAGCACGTGGTAGGACAGCCAGGCGTTGTGTCCAGAGTCTGCGTCCACCGCCACCACCTTGGTGACCAGGTAGCCGGGCTGCGCGGCGCGGGGCACCGTGTCGAAGAGCGCCGAGCCGTCGGGCCCCAGCGCCGGGTACAGCACCCTGGGTGCGTTGTCGTTGCGGTCGCCCACCAGCACGCGCAGGCTCACGTTGGAGCTGAGCGCGGGCGAGCCGTGGTCGCGGGCCTGCAGCGTCAGCTGGAAGGCGCGCAGCTGCTCGTGGTCGAAGGCGCGCTGCGCGAACACCACGCCGCTCTGCGGGTTCACGGACACGTAGGACGACAGCGCGCGCAGCTCCAGGTCGCTGGCCACGATGGAGTAGGAGACCTGGCCATTGGGCCCCAAATCGGGATCCGAAGCGTTAACTTGGGCGATGGAGGCGCCAGGTGGGTTATTTTCTGGCACGTGGACCACGTAGGCGGCCTGGTGGAAAACCGGAGCGTTGTCGTTGACGTCGGAGACTTTCAAGCTGACACTTCTTTTAGAGGAAAGGGGCGGCTTGCCTTTGTCCGTAGCTGTGATAGTGACATTGTATTCCGGAGTCTTCTCTCGATCTAAGACTCTTTCGGTCACCAGCTTGTACGTGTTTTTTGTATCTTGAACTATTTTAAATGGGAAATTTCCTTTTATTTGGCATAAGACTTCCCCATTAAATCCAGAATCTAGATCATGTGTTTTGATCAAAGCAACAACAGTCCCAAGCTCAGTGTCTTCTTTTATATATTTAGATTCAGAATCCAGGGTTATCTTAGGAACATTGTCATTTTCATCCAAAATATCTATTTGTATTTTGCAGTGGGCAGTGTGATGTCCACCATCCTTTGCTTCTACCCCAATTGTGTAGCTCTCTCTCTCTTCAAAGTCCAGTCTTCCAACGGTGGTGAGTTCCCCTGTTTTACTGTCCAGCTTGAACAGTTGTCTTACTGCCTTATCAACGTTAATAAAAGTGTAGGCAATCTCGGCATTGATGCCCTCATCCAAGTCAGTGGCCATCAATCTTAGCACAGAGGAACCCAGGGGTAAGTTCTCTGAAATATTGACCCTGTACACGTCCTGGGTGAACACTGGGGGGTTATCATTTGCGTCCGCCACAACTACCCTGATCTGGGTAGTGCAGCTTCTGGTTGGCTCACCCCCATCCACAGCCATGAGGACCAGGTGGTGGCAGGATTGCTCTTCTCTGTCTAGGGGAGCCTTCAATACCAGTTCCGGGTATCTACTGCCGTCTGGGTTCTCCTTCTGGATCAAAGAGAAATGGGGGTCAGGGCTGAGGTAGTACTGCTGCAAGGAATTGACACCTACATCTGAATCTTGTGCAGATTCCAGGGCAAAGGTGGCTCCAGTTGGGGTCAGTTCACTGATTTCCAGCTCAGTGACATTTTGGCTAAAGGTCGGTGGGTTGTCGTTGACATCCTGAATCTCCACGGTTATATGAAAAAAGTTCAAAGGCTTTTCAGCGACCATTTCGAATTCCAGAACACACACTGACTTCCTGCCACAAACCTGCTCTCGGTCTATACGGTCGCTCACAAGTAAGTCTCCGTTATCGGTGCTCACTGTGAAGAATTTCTTCTCTGCACTAACGCGCAGGTTCCGAGTAGGCAAATCTCGCAGGCCAAGCCCTAGATCCTTGGCGAGGTTCCCCACCAGCGAGCCCCTGGCCAGCTCCTCTGGAATAGTGTAGCGGATTTGCTCTGAAAGCGCCGGGCGGAACAAAGACAGTAGGAAGAGAAACAGCATTCGCCTCCGCCCAGCCTGGAGCTTCGGTCCCAAGCGGTTTCCCATCCCACCCTCCGCGCCTTTGCCTTTCTGATTCAGAAGAGCTGTGACCGCTAAATTATCCCAAGAATTTCTGAGCAGATGACTCCTTGACAGGTCTTAACAGACCGATTCTCGCATAGATATTTCCGCCGCAGAAAACCTGAAAGTGCACAGATCTCGCGATTTCGCGGTCCACAGGCGATTCCTCTGCGTCAGGAGGAGCTGATACTTTTTGTTCAGCACTAGGCAACAGCGGCACCCCGCGACTCGGCTGCAGAACTGCATTAGTGATTACTAAAGCAGATTCAAATACAGAGCCGGCTAGAAGACGGGTCCTTTGTGTCCCGATACAGATACTCATTTGTCCCATGCTATAAGGATTTTAGCATTTCAAATATTTACTATATCTTCTTTCTCGCTATAATTTCTTCGAACTTGAGCTTTATGCCTCCGAATCAGGTGATTTTTATTCCTCAAAGCCAGAGGTATCTTGCTGACGATGTTTATTGGCATCATCATGCTTTCAGTTTCCATTTCATACAGTGGCCATAATAACATCTTTCCTGTGTGCCTTAGTAAAATTGAGGACCAAATAAAATAATATCTGGAAAGTGACACAAATGAAAGTGGTTGCAGAGAGTGTAATATTAAAATAAGTGAAATACCTTGATATGTATTGTTATTTCGCTCTTTCTTTTCTTCTAACTTATAAAAGTTATAAATCTCACAGCTTTTAGTTTTATCCCATAGATGTTATAATCTTCTCCTCCAAATAATTGATGGATAGCAAGGAGATTGGTTGTCCTTATAAAACAGAAGTATGGTAAGAAGCAAGAAACTCTCTTTTCCTTAGTTTCCAAGTCTATTTTTATTAAATGACCGTGATTTTAAAACTATTTCACTAAGCTTATTTTTTTCCACACTATGTTACCATTGTCTTTAATTGTATTGTTTTTTCTTATGTAGCTCAGCAATGGTGAATTATTTGGATTTTGGAAGTGAAGTATGAATCCTCATAAAGATATATTTCAGAGAAAGTGATCTATGTAGTCCTACTTTTTCTTGGTCACCTTTTAACTATCTGATTATCTCAACTCTTTGATATAGACACTCTGCTTTATCAATAAGTACTCCAATTTCCATGTTTCTGATAGGTGTCTTAGAATATTAATTCAGAAATAGTTTCTAAACCATATAATACATTATCATTATAAAGCTTGGAAGATGTATAACAATGTAGAACTCATCTTATAGTGAAAAAGCTCATTTATCCAGGATTCTAAACAGAAATTCACTGGTATCTAAGAACATAAAATAACAAGACTTTGCTTCAAAATATGACAGAGCAAGTGCCCCCCCTTTCTTTTTTTTTTTCTTTTTACCACTGTATGAACACTGCAGTTAGTACAGGAAAGTTTTTTTTCAAAACATATACGAAACTAAAGATTCAAATATTTAAGCGTATAGAGTATACATAGTGTATACACTCACAGTGTGTAGATCAAACATTTTATTATGTAAAGGCTATTGAAGTTTATAGAGATATAGAAAAAAAATTTTCCCATTGCATGAAAAAGAACCTAGAACATATACCCAAATATATACAGTATTCTTTTACTTCAAAAATAATGGAAAGTAAGTTTTCATGCATGAGTGAATGACATCTAAAGCTATCACAGAGATTCTCTTGCTACTCTTTGGATGAATTCACTATTCAGTGAGTCTGCACATTGTATGCAGTGAGGTCAAAATTACCCAAATATAATCAGATTCCCTTCATATAAATATTAAAAAAGAAAAATCAAGTGGTCCTACATTCCCAAATGCATGATAACCCTTTCATGTGATTAAGTAATGTAACCTATGGGTCTGTTAATAATATTCCCATTTTCCCTGTTTATTCATACTTTGCAGCTGATGTTCAAGTTGTTGAAAGTACAGAATTTAAAAGATTGAAAAATATTTTTAAAAAAGATCTAAAAATCATCTCCAGCAAATCATATGCAAAAATGAATAGGGCACACAATTCTTCCATTCTATAAGACATATTCATGAAATTTGAGACACACAGAGCAGTAAGTAGTATTTCATCAGAAAAATCTCATAGTTTAAGATGAGTACATCCCTGAGAAATAATTTTTAAAATTTTCAAGTCATTTTAAAATTGTGTCAATGAACATTTAATTAACTATTAAGTTAAGGGAAAAAAAGGGGATTTTATTCAAACCAAACTGAGGATTATAACCAAGGAAGCAGCTTCTCAGAAAGTTCTGAGAACTGCTCCACCTGTTAGAAGTTGAAGGCACAGTAATATGCATTTTTTGAGACAAAGGATCATATATAAAAATAATGTACTGATATTTTGTGTAAAGTTCACCAAGGATCCATGGTCTAGGTAAGCAGTACAAAGCAAGCAGAAAGTCACTGAGACCCCCTACAGAGCTGGGAAAGAACACTATTCTTTTAAGAAGTTACACAGATAGCATCAGAAGAAAAAAAAAATATTGATCTTTACAGTCAGGCAGGCATTCCCATCTCTGAGGAGCTCTGGTTAGCCTGTAATGCAGATATACGCAGCACATGAGGGAGGGAGGAGGATAAAACAAAGACAGAGGATTTTATCTTTAATTTCTTTTGCCCTGTCTTATTTTATTTCATCAGTTGAGCTTTATTCCATTAATTGACTTTCCAGATACAGATCTTAAACTCTTGTAATAAAGCAGAACTGTACCTGCACTTGCAGAAATGCAAACAATTAGGTCCATGTTGATCCTGAAAAGTGGAGGGGTTGTGTGTAACCAGAAGATGCCAAGTATATGGCATATTTGTATTTAATGACTGTATCTAATTATTTGGAGATTTTAAATTGCATCACAGAATTTATTCTAAAGCACAATTCAAAGTCTCCCTCTTACTGAATTCTTCTCTCAACAAATACACATGTCCAATTATTACATAATTTAACCCAAACTTTCCAGATTTTAGAATGCCACAGATATTATCATCACTATAAATTTAATCTGCCTTTCTGATATTCATCATGATTTCTATATTCTTCCACTGATTTATGCAAATTATTACTATTACTAAATTGCAGGTACTAAAATACCAATGCTGTGGAATACTTTTTCCAAACATATGTACTATGGTGTTTAGGCAAATATTCAAAAGAGAACATTACATCTAACAATTTGGACTAATCAAACAACTATTAACAAACAGTTCTAGTATAAGAAAGTCTTTGCATAAAATGATTATGTACAGCCACTTTAAAAAAATAATCCTTGCTTCACTTAAGCATCTGGAGATCAGCTAGAGTTCCTAAAATGCCACATATTATAGAAAGAAACATTAAGCTCAAAATATAATTAGAAAACAAATGGAGAAAACATCAGTTATCAAATTAAATCAAGTTCATCAGAAAATAAAGCAAATAAATAATGATTCACTACATAATTAAGCGATTTTGAATGTGGGAGGAAAATGATGAAAACAAATGAAGAAAATGCTCCAAGCATCCCTACTGAAAAGAAAAGAAAACTCACCTGAAGAACTTCTAGCTCTCTTTCCTTTGCGTTTATCTTTTCAGGTATCAGGAGAGGCTCGCTTTTCCCACAGCTCTCCTGACTGATGAGCTTGTCTGCGTAGTTGGGCTGCGGGAAGATCACGTGACTCCCCCGAGAGTCCGCGGTGAGCGAGACCTCGTGCGAATAGGTCTGCAGGAAAGCCCGCACCCCGTCCACGCCCATAAAGTGAGAGGCGGGCAAGCCTGCCAACCCGCTGCCCGAAACCTGCAGCGCGCGCGACGTGTACCAGCGCCGCAGTCTGAGAGTCAGTAGCGCGATGACAAAGGCGAGGAAGACGCAGGACACCGAGGCCACAGCCACCACCAGGTACAAAGTGAGACCTGAGTCGTCGTCAGGGTCAGTGGAGGGTTCGAGGCTGCCTAAGTCGGCCAGCACATCTGGGATGCTGTCAGCCACAGCCACGGTGAGCGTGACGGTGGCCGAGAGAGGGGGCTGCCCGTGATCCTCGACCGCCACCACCAGGCTCTGCTTGAGCGCGTCTCTGTCCAGCAGCGCCCGCGCTGTGCGCACCTCGCCCGTGTGCAGCCCCACAGAGAAGAGTCCTGGCTCGCTGGCCTTGAGCAGGCGGTAGGACAGCCAGGCGTTCTGTCCCGAGTCTCTGTCCACTGCCACCACCTTGGTGACCAGGTAGCCAGGCTCTGCAGAGCGGGGTGCCAGCTCCACACCCGTGGAGCCATCGATGGGGAGGGCAGGATACAAGATTTCAGGTGCGTTGTCGTTCTGGTCCAGGATGAAAAGGCTCAGGGACACATTGCTGCTGAGTGGAGGGTCTCCATTGTCACTGGCTGTCACCCACAGTTGCAGTTCTCTAACCTGCTCATAGTCGAAAGACCCCAGTGCATACAGGGCTCCTGTATCAGAGTTGATGGACACATAGGATGACAGAGGCGTTCCCTGAAATTTGTCCTCAGCCAGAGCATAAGTGACCTGGGCGTTGTTGCCGCTGTCGGGATCGTGGGCATTCACAGAGAAGATCGATATGCCTCTGGGGTTGTTTTCTGGGATGTAGGTGTAGTATGAGGTGTGAGGGAAAATGGGAGGGTTGTCGTTGATGTCTGCCACTTTAAGGAAGATGTGGTTTTCTGTAGACAGTGGTGGATTTCCACAGTCAGTGACAGTTACTGTGATGTTGTAATCTGAGATCTCTTCTCTGTCCAGAGCTCTAGTTGTCAATAAGTGATAGTAATTATCAACTGACTTTTCCAGTTTAAAGGGCAAGTTCCGGGGAATAGAACACACAATCTCGCCATTCTCTCCAGAATCACCATCATGTACGCTAAACAGTGCAATTATGGTCCCTGGAAGACAGTCTTCAGAGACGGTACCGGACAGAGAGGTGAGGAGCACTTCAGGCGCATTGTCATTCACGTCCTGTACTGTGATTAGTACCTTAGCGCTGGCAAGAAGGGCACCTCCATCCTGAGCTACCACTTCCATGTCATAGAATCTGGATTCTTCATAATCCAGTGGTTGCACAGTTGAGATTTCACCCAAGTTGGAATCAAGTTGGAAAGTCTCTGAAATTTTGTCTTCTTCATTGCGAAAAGAGTATGACAATTTCCCATTTATTCCCTCATCTGGATCCATGGCGGTTAGTGTGAGCAGCCGAGTGCCTACAGCTATGTTCTCTGGAACACTCACTCTGTACTCTGATTGGGTGAACAGGGGCGCATTATCGTTCGCATCGAGGACCATCACGTGAATGTGCGTGGTACCAGAGAGTATGGGGTCTCCGCCATCTAAAGCTGTGAGTAGGAGATCGTGAACAGCTACTTTCTCGCGGTCCAAGGGCTGTTCCAGTACCAGCTCTGGATATTTCTGTCCATCTCTTCCGCTTTTCTCATCCAAAGAGAAGTGTATATTGGAGCTGAGCTGGTACCTCTGGAGGGAGTTCACACCCACATCCGCATCTCGAGCGAAGGGAAGTACTAATGGTGTTCCCACAGCCGCATTTTCATTGACTTTTACTTTTACTTCCTCATCCCGGAAACGCGGGAAGTTATCATTAATATCAGTTATCTCTACTTCTACCCCATACATTTTCATTGTATTCTCAACCAAGATGTTAAAACTCACCAGACACCGCGCGCTCTGAGCGCAGAGCTCCTCCCGGTCTATCCTGTCTGCAGTGACTAAGTTGCCGCTTCGCGGGTTCAGAGCAAAGAGCTGCGTCCTACCTCTGGAGACGATGCGGACTCCGCGCTCCGCCAGCTCCCGGGGCTCCAGCCCCAGGTCCTTGGCGACATTACCCACGAAGGAGCCTTTGTCCAGCTCCTCTGGTACCGAGTAGCGGATTTGCCCGGCCCCAGCTTCCCACAGCGTCCCCAGGAGCATGAAGAGCAGGAACGGCTCACTGCAGCCCCAACCCCTCAGTGGATCCGCCATTGCCTCTCTCAGACCAGTTTTCTCTTAGTCCTGGTTCCAGCCTGCTGTTTCCTTATTTCTCTAAGGCCAACAGGAACAATTCCCTTATGAGAAGAGGGGCGCGGGAGGGCGACTTTTCCCAGGAGCTTCTCTGATCGGCGCGTGTTTTGTGCGGAAGGAGCGGAGTCTGATCGCATCAGCGGCAGCTTCTTTCCCACTTGGTGAACAGCGACGCTCAGAGTTCTAACTAGTTACTACACCAATTCTGTTTTCATGTCAAAAGTGTTTAATTATATTTTATTTCTAATAATTTTCTGTATCCTTAATAGATTACTACATGACATTGTTTATATCAAAAGAAGATTTAAATCTGAAATAACAAAAGACTTCTACAAGATTAATTCGGAGATTAATATAATTATTGATTCTTTTTTACATTTAAAAAAATTCTTATTCTTTGAGGAGATAATTAAGTGATTAGAGGGTGTTCCTATTGTTCAAATGGGGCAGGCTGCTTCTTATTTGGTTTATGGCAGAAACTCTGATGAGCCATGCACATCATATAGATTGGAGAGGGACCAGACATAGATTTTGGTCTGGGGTGAGGGGTGGCTTGGAGATCAGGCAGAGTTGGTTCTCCCCGCTGCTCTGCCTGTGAGAGAGTCACCTGGAGAGTCACCCTAGAGCTTGCTACAAAGGAAATGCTGGTGCCCCCAGAACTGCTGATTCAGTTAGTCTGGAGTCAGGCCTGAGAATTTGCACTTTTTACTATTTTTAAAAATTTTTATTTGGAGGATAATTGTTTCACAATGCTGTGTTAGTTTCTACATACAACACGAATCAGCCATAAGTATACATATATCCTCTCCCTCTCTTTTTTACTTCTTTATAAAGTTTTATTTAATGTGCCATTGAGCCTATGCCCTTTATTCACTTACTTATATTGAGCCCATCTAAGTAGGACATCAGAAGTTTTTGTAGGCTTTAAGATCTCATTTTTAATTAGGATATGTTTATGAAAATATGCCCATTTGTACATAAGAACACTAAGAAAACAATCCTAGCTCTCAACAGATCTTTGAAAAAAGGCCCACTGTATTATGCAAATTGTATTAGTTGTCATATGCAGAGGAAATAAAGGGTTTTTCGGTTTTTGGCTTTTTGTTACTTCTGAAGTCTTTGAGAAAGTTTCAAGATTTTCACACTAAGAACATGGCAGCTACACTATATCATATTGAGAGTTTGAGTTGAATTAACTATGCATTATTTATATTTTCTAATTACTATGTCTAAATTAGAGTTAGATATTTTACAGATACCTGGGGGAAATCGGTATAGTGATTGTGGCTGAAAAGGATTTAGTTCATCACCCAACCAGAAAAACAAGTCCAGATACTTATCATTGAGCAGGCAGTAAGTGGCCTTTCTATTAAGACATATATTTAATGTTATCAACTTTATACGGTAGCAAAAAAGAAATACGTCATGACTAAAAAGAAAGGAAATTTTAGAGAGTCCATTAAGTGAGAGAAGCAATTTTTACTTAAAGATACCTCACAGGAAAATGAAGAAAATAAAAGTATTTTACATTTATATCTAGAAAAATTTAAAAATTAAGTTTTAAGTAAACAGTATGAGAATAGGTCACAGAAATTTTCTCAATGTATGATTTTTCAAAAGAGTGATGTTACTGTACATGACAGAGAAAACATTTCTCCCATTTATTAAACACATTCTTATTAGCAGACACTGCATACCTCAAACTTTGCATGACCTTTTAAAATAAATCTGGGATCCCAAGACACTTAGCTTGTAAAGATACTTAGAGCGCTGGTGTTCATGTCAGTCCTACCTATGCTCTGCTGTTGACAGGCCATATCACTGAGTGAAATTCTTCCTTTCTTTGGTTCTCAGTTTCCCAAACTAGTGAGATTGGGAGATCTCTTTACTCTTCAGTACTATAATTCTAAGAGGAAGCATAGCTAAAATGAATAAAACTAATATAAGGAGTCTGAAGGAAAAACAAATAGCTTAAGGTCTTAACAGTTATAAACTTTCAGAGGGAAGGAATGTAAAGATGAGGAAGAAAACGAAGTATCTTATGTAGTAAAGGTTTGTAACATGGGTAAATAAGGGGCTTCCCAGGTGGCTCAGTGGTAAAAAATATGCCGGCCAATGCAGGAAATGCAAGAGGTGTAAGTCCGATCTCTGTGTCCAGAAGATCTCCTGGAGAAGGAAATCACAACCTACTCCAGTATTCCAGGATAATCCCAAGGACAGAAGAACATGACGGTCTACATCCATAGGATCACAAAGAGTTGGACACGACTGACACAGATAAATAAATGCCACCCATAAGATAGGCAACCTATGTCAAAGATTTGCTTAAATAAGACTAAGATATTTAGGCAAAAAAAAAAAAACCCTTAAATTCTACAAAACAATGAAATGTGAATTGAAGACTTCTACTCCACTCAGGTGATTTATTAAGAAACATTGAAACCGCGAAGTAAAATAAGTGAATTAAATTAAAACTCACCTTTAAAATAGTATCCGAGGCAAATGGGACTCCAGCATCTCCATGATTAGTACTTGGCACCCAAGAGGCATCTTCGCAGAGGAGATCCTGAGGAGGAACCACTTCTGGAGTGATATTGAGAAAATTAAATTCTGTCTTAGCTGTTTGAGAGGCAACGCACAGATTGTAGGAATAGGGCAATGTTCCCTCACTGTAGTGGGGGAGAACCCCAGGTGCAGACTTGACACAGAGACCAGGCTTAAAGCAGCCCCAAGCAGCAGGGCTGGAGGAGCGTCGCAGGTGCAGGGCGACCGCCAGAATCACTGCCAGGAGGAAGAGCACCGAGATCAAGGCCAAGGCCACCACCAGGTAAAACTGCAGCTCAGCCTGGGGGTCAGAGGACGCGGGCCGGTCACTGAGGTCCGGCAGCGCCTCCTGCAGGCTGTCGGCGAAAACCAGGAGCAGCGTGGCGGTGGCCGAGAGGGGCGGCTGTCCCCCATCGCGCACAGCGACCAGCAGGCGCTGGCGGGCCGCGTCCCTGTCGCCCAAGGCCCGCGCCGTGCGCACCTCGCCCGTGCGCAGCCCCACGCTGAACAGTCCGGGCTCGCTGGCCTGCAGCACGTGGTAGGACAGCCAGGCGTTGTGTCCAGAGTCTGCGTCCACTGCCACCACCTTGGTGACCAGGTAGCCGGGCTGCGCGGCGCGGGGCACCGTGTCGAAGAGCGCCGAGCCGTCGGGCCCCAGCGCCGGGTACAGCACCCTGGGCGCGTTGTCGTTGCGGTCGCCCACCAGCACGCGCAGGCTCACGTTGGAGCTGAGCGCGGGCGAGCCGTGGTCGCGGGCCTGCAGCGTCAGCTCGAAGGCGCGCAGCTGCTCGTGGTCGAAGGCGCGCTGCGCGAACACCACGCCGCTCTGCGGGTTCACGGACACGTAGGACGACAGCGCGCGCGGCTCCAGGTCGCTGGCCACGATTGAGTAGGAGACGTGGCCATTGGGCCCTAGGTCAGGGTCGGAGGCGCTGACATGCACGATGGAAGCGCCAGGCGGGTTATTTTCTGGCACGTGGACCACGTAGGAGGCCTGGTGGAAAACCGGAGTGTTGTCGTTGACATCTGCGATGTGCAGAGTGATGGTTATACTAGAGGAGAGGGGCGGCTTGCCTTTGTCGGTGGCCATTACTGTGATATTGTATTCTGAGATCTCCTCTCGGTCCAGGGTCCTGTCTGTCGTTAGCTTGTAATAGTTCTTCGAATAAGATTTCAATATAAACTCGGCCTTTCCCAAAATTTGGCAGTAAACTTCTCCATTTTCTCCAGCGTCTCTATCTTTAGTTTTTATCAAGGCGATCACTGTTCCTGGTGGTGAATCCTCTGGTAGGGGAGTAAATACTGAAGTCACAATCACTTCAGGTGCACAATCATTCTCATCGAGAATTTCGACTTGGACACTGCAGTGGGCTGCTAGATCTCCAGGATCTTTTGCTTCTATACGAAGAGTGTAACTATTAGCAATTTCAAAATCAAAATCATTGTTTGACGTGATTTCTCCTGTTCTTTGATTTAAGTTAAAAAACTGTTTCACTTGTTCATCCACATTATGAAAGGAGTAGGTGATCTCCGCATTGACTCCTTCGTCCTGATCGGTGGCTGTCACTCGAAGTACTAAGAAGCCAGGTGGCACACCCTCTTGCAGGCTGACTCTGTACACGTCCTGGCTGAACACCGGGGGGTTATCATTGGCATCTGTGACTTGAATTTGGATCTGGGTGGTGCCACTCTGGGGTGGGTCACCACCGTCTACAGCTGTCAGTAGCAGTTGATGAAAATTCTGCTCTTCTCTGTCCAGAGAATGTTTCAGAATCAACTCAGGATATTTACGTCCATCTGGAGTCTGTTTCTCTGTGAGATCAAAGTACTCGTTGTCATTAAGGTAATATCTTTGCAGTGAATTAGGACCAGCATCCGAATCTAGTGCCGGGTCTAGTGGAAATGTTTTACCTGGCTTAGTGGATTCTACAATTTTTAAATCAATCTTACTCTGTTTGAATAGTGGAGTATTGTCATTTATATCCTCTACTATTACTGTTACATGGAAAATATTCAGTGGGTTTTCAGCGACAGTATCGAAATCCAGAATGCACAGAGGGTTCTTCCCACAAATCTCCTCTCGGTCTATTCTGTTATTCACAAGTAAGTCACCGCTTTCAGGTTTTACAACGAAATATTCCTTCTCCGCGCTAATCCGCAGCTTCCGGACCGACAAGTCCGGGACACTGAGCCCTAGATCTTTAGCAAGATTTCCTACAACCGAGTTTTTTGCCAGCTCCTCGGGAATTGAGTAGCGAATTTGGTCTGGGAGAGCCCCGCGGAATAAAGACAGCAGGAACGGTAACAGTACCTGCCGCCACCGCGTCCGGCCGCTCGTCTCAGTGCTCCGCTTCATCCCGTCTCCCTCCACTGCTGCTCTGCTTCTTGGTCGGGAAGAGAAGCCCTCCGGGGTGGCAAAATCCGGGGTAGGGTCACTTTTTCCTGCTTTTGTTTCTTGTATCCAAACCTGTACTGGCCTCCTCGGTGTGGTTGGTTTGAGCAGGAAGTTACCCTCTTAGAGGCTCCCAAATGCGTCTCTGATTATCTTCTCTCTCTTCTTTTGACCTACAGCGACGCCCAGAGGTTTTTCCGAGAAACTGCACTAATGTGTTCTAAAGATGTTGGAAAAAACTATTTCTTTCTCCTTTTTTTTTTTTTTTAACTTACAAGGAGTATTTGTTTTTAAATAGACATACATTCATACAATTCCAGATTCAAAATGTACACATGTCATGTTTTCCAGGCTCTCCCTCTCTGCTTTCAACAACACATTTCTCTCAGGAGAAATGAGTGCTATGGTTTTAGTGTATCATTCCATTAGTATGTTTTGTATCATTCAGCAGAATTTTACAAATGTTCTCCCTTGGTTTTAGACACAAAAGGAAGTAAACAATATTCCATGTTCTACATCTTGCTTCTTTCACTCATTATGTCTTGAAGATAACATTTTCTGACAGTAGGACATAAAGAGGTTTTCTATTTTTAATTTCTTATAGTTATGTACTAATCCATCATATAATTGTGCAACAATGTAACCAGAAATATTATTTTCTAATAGAAACCCAATGTCCATTCAAACAGTGTATTTCTCATGTTATACTAGTTATAAATAATCTATCAACCTCCTAGGCACCAAAAAAACAAAACAAAACAAAAAAGTATCACTCTGATTCTAGAAATGCATTTTTAACCCAAGAATCCAAATATGTCTGTCATAGTCTCAGGACAATTGACATTTCCAAATTATATTTTTAAGCTTCACTATTTTAAATGATCTCTCCTCAGATACGATTTGCTTCTCAATATACATTTATTATCAGTATTTTCTTTTTCCACTCCCCATGCCAGTTACATGTATCATATACATTCTTCTTTTACTGTATGGATTACACCACAATTTCCCATGAAGACAAAAGCATTTAGAAACTCAAACTCTTCTTCTTAAGCTTAATTGAGGCGTAGTTCAATTAAGCTTTCCTTAGAAATCAAAAAGGGTCTCACACTGATACCATAATAGGTAGTTTAGAAGTTATTAAAATCACTTCTGCAATCTATTAAATATGAGTGGAATTAAATGGGTAATATTTTTGACAATCACCTGCACCAAAGAAATCATACATAGTCACTGCATGTCACAAACTGTAACAACACAATATGTGAAATGTACCAATCCAATCGAGAAACTATCCCTGCGAAAGTTATATCCAAAATTTAAATATATTCCCCAATATTTATAAAGTGTTATTGTTTAATCATAATAGAAAACACCTGTCTCAAAGGAAAGAAAAGCAAATTTCAAGCAAAACACAGTAGGGTGTAAAAAGAGGAAATTTAAAAATACTCAATAGAGATGAAATAATAGCCTCATACAAGAGAATGTGTTAATATGAATTTACACAATTTCTTCCTATTTCATAATTCTAGTCTATCCTTTCAGTAATGCCTAAAGAATAATGGCTTTAAAGATGTGAGATGTTACAAGTATAAAATTAAGAAATTGCTACTGACACTGTAACCAAATGAAGATTACAAAAGATAAATAACAACTTTTAGGTGTAGTAACTGTTACTGATCATTACTGAAGGATCATCTGTCTTTCCACTTTAAAGCAACAGAATACTAAAAAAGAAGTGTTTTATTGATCTATATATGTGCCCACACACACACATATATATGAAATATAGTTGGAGACATTTATGCGGTTCTCTCCCTACGTTTCAGTGTGGCAAGATTTGACTCACCTGATTAAGACTGAATTCTCCTTTTGTTTCCAGTAAATCTTGAGATATCAGGAGAGGCTCGCTTTTCCCACAGCTCTCCTGACTGATGAGCGTGTCCGCATAGTTCGGCTGCGGGAAGATCACGTGACTCCCCCGAGAGTCCGCGGTGAGTGAGACCTCGTGCGAATAGGTCTGCAGGAAAGCCCGCACCCCGTCCACGCCCACAAACTGAGACGCCGGCACGCCAGCCAACCCGCTGCCCGAAGCCTGGAGCAGACGCGACGTGTGCCAATGCCGGAGTCTGAGCGCCAGTAGCACGATGACAAAGGCTAGGAAGACACAGGAGACCGCGGCCACCGCCACCACCAGGTAGAGTGTGAGGCCTGAGCCGTCAGGGTCCACTGAAGGCTTCAGGCTGCCTAGGTCAGTCAGGACGTCTGGGATGCTGTCAGCCACAGCCACGGTGAGCGTGACGGTGGCTGAGAGAGGGGGCTGCCCGTGGTCCTGGACCGCCACCACCAGGCTCTGCTTGAGCGCGTCTCTGTCCAGCAGCGCCCGCGCTGTGCGCACCTCGCCCGTGTGCAGCCCCACCGCGAAAAGCCCTGGCTCGCTGGCCTTGAGCAGGCGGTAGGACAGCCAGGCGTTCTGTCCCGAGTCTCTGTCCACTGCCACCACCTTGGTGACCAGGTAGCCAGGCTCTGCAGAACGGGGTGCCAGCTCCACACCCGTGGAGCCATCCGTGGGGAGGGCGGGGTATAGGATTTCGGGTGCATTGTCATTCTGGTCCAGCACAAATATGCTCAGAGACACGTTGGTGCTGAGTGGTGGGTCCCCGCTGTCACTAGCAGTCACCAGTAGCTGCAGGTCTCTAACTTGCTCATAGTCAAAGGACTGCAAAGCATACAGGACTCCAGTGTCCTTGTTTATAGAGACGTAGGTGGAGAGAGGCGACCCCTGCAGTGTGTCTTCAGCCAGAGAGTAAGTGACCCTTGAGTTCTGGTTACTATCAGGGTCATGGGCGGTCACAGAGAAGATGGAGGCTCCCCTGGGGTTGTTTTCTGGAATGTAGGCCATGTAGGAAGCATGAGGGAAGGCAGGTGGATTGTCATTGACATCTGCCACGTTCAGTGAGATGTATGTTTCTGTAGACAATGGCGGAGTTCCATGGTCAGTGGCAGTTACAGTGATGTTATATTCTGAGACTTCTTCCCTATCCAGAGCCCTGTGTGTCGACAACCGATAATAATTTCCATAGGTCTTTTCAAGTGTGAATGGCAGGTTATCCAGAATGGAACACGTGACAAGGCCATTCTCTCCTGAATCACTGTCATGCACATTGAAAAGTGCAATTACTGTGCCTGGGGAAGAAGTTTCTTGGATAGAGCTGGTGAGAGATGTAACTGTGACTTCTGGAGCATTGTCATTTACATCCAGAATTGTCACCAGTACCTTACTTCTGGCTCGGAGACCAGGTCCATCGTGGGCTTCTACATCTATGTCATAGAATCCAGAGTCCTCATAATCCAAACCTCCCAGTATCGTTATGTCCCCAGTCAGAGAATTCAACTGGAATAGCTGCGATATTTTATCTCTTACTTTCCGGAAAGAGTACGTGACTTCTCCATTGGCTCCTTCATCTGGATCAGTGGCTTTTACAGTGAGTAGCCTGGAGCCCACCGTCACATTCTCCCACACACTGATGTGGTACTCGGGCTGAGTGAATACCGGGGCATTGTCGTTGGTATCCACAAGTGTTACAAGAATCCTGGCAGTGCCAGAGTAAACGGGGTCGCCTCCGTCAAAGGCGGTCAGAATGAGGTGGTGAACCGCCTCTTCCTCACGGTCCAGGGCGTGCTCCAGTACCAGCTCAGGATACTTAATCCCATCGGCTCCGCTTTGCACGTCTAGGGAGAAGTGGACATTCGAGCTGAGCTGGTAACCCTGTAGGGAGTTTATCCCTATATCCGGATCAAAAGCTTCAGGAAGAGGAAACCTTGTCCCAGGGTTTTCATTTTCAGTGACTTTTATTTCCCTTTGCTCTGCCCCAAAGTCGGGCGCATTATCATTAATATCAATTATTTCCACTTCAACTCCAAAAATCTTCACTTTGTCTTCTAAGAGAATCTCTAGGTTTACTACACACTTGGGAGATCTGTCACAGAGCTCCTCCCGATCTATCCTGCCCGCGGTGACCAAGCTGCCGCTTCGCGGGTTCAGAGCAAAGAGCTGAGTCCTACCTCTGGAGACGATGCGGACTCCGCGCTTCGCCAGCTCTCGGGGCTCCAGCCCCAGGTCCTTGGCGATGTTGCCCACTAAGGAGCCCTTCTCCAGCTCCTCAGGCACCGAGTAGCGGATCTGTTCGGCCCGAATTTTCCACAGGGCCCCCAGGAGAACACAGATCCAGATTAGCCGGCGGCAGTTTGGGCAGAAAGGAGACGCCATGACAGCCCCGCGGCGGAATAGCTTGCGCTTGGGTGTTCCCTTGGTGGAGGCTTGGGGATCCCCAGGATCTTTGGGGTCTAGGATAAGGTACTTTCACCGTTGGATGTTGGAGCTCTCGGGGGTCCAGTTCGAAGAAGCTTTCTAAAACCCCAAAGCCAGCGCGTTGTGATGCAGAAATCTTGTGGTACGGATTAAATTCCTGGTTCTTTTTTCCCCCGATTGGTGAACAGCGACACTCAGAGTCCTAACCTGTTACTGCAATCTATACTTGGTAAAGAAAGGATAGCTTGTACACCATTTCTTTTCCGTGTTCAATTTTCTCCAAAATAATGAAAACCCAAACATCTGCTGTTTAATTTGCAGTGAAAATCTATAATTGATCCAAAGCTTCCTGTACAGTAAGCCTGATAATTTATTTTTTCAGAGACAAGTTTTTTTTGCAAGAATTTTTCTACCTCTTTTAAGTTCATTGCATTATTTATTCTCATAGCTCAATTTCAATTTGCATTGCAAAAAGGATATGTTTACCCCTCCCCAAAACAAGGTTATACTTGAAGAACAGAAGAATAAATAGTTGAAAAGACAGTGTCAAAGAAATTGGAGAGCTGGGCTCTAGTCTCAACCTACACAGAAACAAGTTTTCTCACATGATTGACCCTTAAAATATGGGGCAAGTTTTTAATTCCCTTGTTAGAAAATATCTTACTGTTTAAGAGCTAGTTTTACCCCTTTGTAAATGGGCTTGACAAATATGATAATAGGTTTGAGAAGGATATTTGCTCATTAATTTTATATAAGAAGATTTGAGACCACAGATTATGTCTGTGAGAATCATGTTCACAGTGAGTCCTTAAACTCTAGAATTGCACATTTTATTGTGTATATACTCGAATAATTTTTCAATGCTTAATGAATGAGTCATTAATGAAGCTGCAAAACCTAAAACAATGTGCAAATAACTGATGTTAAAAGAAGTAATATAAGGTAAAAAGACAGGAAAGTTAAACTGAAGCACTATAAAGGGCATATGGTGTTTCAGTGATCTTCTCCACATTAGGACACATCCAGAAGGTATTATCTTACTATTACTTATAACTTTAGTTTTGGTTTTAGAAATAATTGATAAAAAGGAAATATTTTAATAATTATTTATATTATCATTGCATGTTTTATAGTCTTCTTATTCATGAATACTTAGAGCAGTTTACTAATCTGAGAAAATTTGAGATAAAGCAGCAAGTACTCAGTTCTTTGATTATTACTCACATAATATTTAGTTTCTAGAAATTACTCATAAATTTTGATCAGACTCAAAACTCCATGAATTATTCAGAGCTTTTAAAATTTTCTGACTTTGGAGAGTAGGCTGAAGGTATTTTTCACAATCCTCAAAAGACCACAACTTTCTGGGGGTTGAGAGGTAAAAAAATGTTTTTGAAAACATTTGAAAAATGTTGAAAAAAATCTGACTCACTTATCAGAAGTCTATGTTAAAAAATTATGGAAAAGTCTCTGTATACAACAAAATGTCCATTACATTCCTCATTATAGCAGTGACAAAGTAGATAGGGTATAAAAACTATTTAAGGATGGTCAAGAAAATTACCCTTGACAGTTTACAAAATGGGAAAAAAGACCCAAAGTTAGTGATTCAAATATGAAACCTGTCAGTCTTTGCTACATATGATAAAGCTAAAAAGTTCTAAGAGACTTAATTATTGAAGGTTATATTAATACATCACAGAAAAAGATAAATGTATTTGATGAAGATGAACAAAAATTTTAACTTAAGAAAGAAATGTTAGTACATTTACAATCTTGAAAAAAAGGCATGTAAGGGCAGTGCTATTACTAAGGGCAGTGACAGAAAAAGCTGTTTTTAGCAGGATTTGCTGAAGTACAGAAATGCCGAGAGTACAAATTGAGAAGTAACAACTAGTAATAATTAACCACCAAGACTACTGAGCAATCAAGAAACCAGTCTCAACCCATCCAATATACCTCCTCTCCCACTGCCATCACTAGAACAATGAAGAAGGACCAAAATTAATAATGCACTATTGAAAATGAAATACAGCAATAAAATTTAAGTAAGTCTGCAGAAACTCACCTGATGGGAAAAAGAGGAATCATAGGCGATTTGGGGGTCTTCGTTACTGGTACCTATATCCATAGAAGGATCTTCACCTAGGAGATCCCCAGGGGGAGCCGTTTCCAGGGTCACATTGTGAAAATTAAATTCTGTCTTAGTTGATTGTGAAGCAACGCACAGATTGTAGGAATAGGGCAATGTTCCCTCACTGTAGTGGGGGAGAACCCGAGGTGCAGACTTGGAACTGAGACCAGGCTTAAAGCAGCCCCAAGCAGCAGGGCTGGAGGAGCGTCGCAGGTGCAGGGCGACCGCCAGAATCACTGCCAGGAGGAAGAGCACCGAGATCAAGGCCAAGGCCACCACCAGGTAAAACTGCAGCTCAGCCTGGGGGTCAGAGGGTGCCGGGCGGTCACTGAGGTCCGGCAGCGCCTCCTGCAGGCTGTCGGCGAAAACCAGGAGCAGCGTGGCGGTGGCCGAGAGGGGCGGCTGTCCCCCATCGCGCACAGCGACCAGCAGGCGCTGGCGGGCCGCGTCCCTGTCGCCCAAGGCCCGCGCCGTGCGCACCTCGCCCGTGCGCAGCCCCACGCTGAACAGTCCGGGCTCGCTGGCCTGCAGCACGTGGTAGGACAGCCAGGCGTTGTGTCCAGAGTCTGCGTCCACAGCCACCACCTTGGTGACCAGGTAGCCGGGCTGCGCGGCGCGGGGCACCGTGTCGAAGAGCGCCGAGCCGTCGGGCCCCAGCGCCGGGTACAGCACCCTGGGTGCGTTGTCGTTGCGGTCGCCCACCAGCACGCGCAGGCTCACATTGGAGCTGAGCGCGGGCGAGCCGTGGTCGCGGGCCTGCAGCGTCAGCTCGAAGGCGCGCAGCTGCTCGTGGTCGAAGGCGCGCTGCGCGAACACCACGCCGCTCTGCGGGTTCACGGACACGTAGGACGACAGCGCGCGCGGCTCCAGGTCGCTGGCCACCATTGAGTAGGAGACGTGGCCATTGGGCCCTAGGTCAGGGTCGGAGGCGCTGACATGTGCGATGGAAGCGCCAGGCGGGTTATTTTCTGCCACGTGGACCACATAGGTGGCCTGGTGGAAAACTGGAGCATTGTCGTTGACATCGCGGATATGTAGGGTGACGCTTGTACTGGAGGAAAGGGCAGGCTTGCCTTTGTCAGTGGCTGCGATGGTGACATTGTACTCTGCCTTCTGCTCTCGGTCTAGGGCACCATCAATCACTAGCTTGTAGTAATTCTTAGAGGTGGATTCTAATTTGAAGGGAACTTCTTCCTGAATATAGCATGTTACCAAACCATTTTGCTCAGAATCCTGGTCTTGCACTTTAATGAGGGCTATTACAGTTCCCAGGTCTAAGCCCTCAGGAATCTGGTTAGAGAAGGACATGAATGTCACCTCTGGGGCATTGTCATTCTCATCAACAATTTCAATCTGAACATTACAGTGAGCCGTGTGTACACCTCCATCCTTGGCTTCAACACCCAACATATATCTACTTGTCTCTTCAAAGTCCAATGTACCATTGGTTGTGATGTCACCAGTATTTGGATTGAGAATGAAGAGGAGGCTGGCACTTGCTGGGGCATTGAGGAAGGCATAGGTGATTTCTGCATTAATGCCCTCGTCCTGGTCAGTGGCCATCACCTGCAGCACGGAGGTTCCCCGGGGCACATTTTCTTGGAGGCTAACCCTGTAAGTGTCCTGGCTGAACACTGGAGCATTATCATTGGCATCAGTGACCTGTATCCGGATCAGGGTAGTGCCACTTAGAGGAGGGTCCCCACCATCCATGGCAGTCAGGATTAAACTGTGGGAATTCTGCTGCTCTCTGTCCAGAGATTTTTCCAGCAGTAACTCTGGGTATTTACTTCCATCAGGACTTTGCTTTGTTGACAGAGAGAAGTGCTCATTGTGGCTGA
Source organism: Cervus elaphus (assembly GCF_910594005.1). Lineage (NCBI taxonomy): Eukaryota > Metazoa > Chordata > Mammalia > Artiodactyla > Cervidae > Cervus > Cervus elaphus. The sequence goes on along the minus strand of NC_057823.1, from coordinate 53,748,681 downwards.
TGAAATATTTCTTCAGTGAGTTACTTTCTACATCTGCATCTTGCGCAGAATCCAGAGAGAATTTTACCCCTGGTAAGGCTAACTCAGAGATTTCCAAGTCAATGCTTTTTGCAATGAAATGTGGTGCATTGTCATTAATATCTTGAATTGCAACACTTACATGGAAAATAGTCATTGGATTGTCAGCAACCATTTCAAATTCTACAGCACACTCAGATTTTCTCCCACAAATCTTCTCTCGATCTATCCTGCCACTCACTAGCAAATCCCCATTCTCTGCTCTCACACTGAAAAAGTCCTCTGCACTAATCCGCAGTTTTCGAGCTGGCAACTCCTGGACACTGAGCCTTAGATCCTTGGCCAGGTTCCCCACCCTTGAGCCCTTGTCCAGCTCCTCTGGAATAGAGTACTGGATCTGCTGGGAGATTGCCCCACGCAACAATGACAGCAGGAAGAGAAACAGTACCTGACTTTTCATTGTTTCAGCTTTTCTGAAGCTCCTAAGCATTTCTTGAACTCTCTGGGAAGCTGCTCTTCAAGATGTCTCTGGGATGTTTAAATAATCAACACAGCACCCTGGACTTCTGTGATTTGAGGGTACGATTTGTCAGGCACTTGAGGTTGCACAGGAGGTGCGTCTGCATTCTGATGCGTACAGGACAAAGCAAGAAAGAAAACACTTCCGGCCACTCCTGCAGAACTGAGAACGCTTATTTTCCCTTTGGTCAACAGCGGCACCAGGAGGTTGCCTGAGAAAACTGCATATTACCCAACTACCTATTCCTCAAAGTGTGAGCTCTTGAATCTATTAATATATCTTGTCTTTTTATTTTTTAGAAAGAACTATTCAAATTTTTCCTTCAAATCTGATATTGTGTAGATTTTCATCATCTTTTAAAAGTTGCCATCATTTTATTCTTCTTTCTTCATTAAAGATTTTCCATACGGCATACAGCTTTTATTTATTTATTTTTTTTGAAGGGCAAAAATATCTTCAGTGAGTCTACTGTATTTATAAACACTGGCATGACTAGTATGGATGTAACTAATTAGATTATTGTTAGTGGATAAAAACATTTAATCTTTGGAAAAGAGAAAGTAAAAATCCTAGACTTATTTACTATATTGCTCAACATTTTAAAGTATATGTAACCTTCCCATTAAGTACAAAGGAGCCTGATAGTTTGTTAAAGAGACCAATCTAGTATTTGAGCACACATCTGCTTTCATAAAACTAAATCTCATGTAAGTATATTTATTTTAATGACATCAATGCTTTTTTACTATATGATTTTATACACAAATACTCCTTAATGCCAATACTCAGTTCCAGTCAATTTACACATTAATATGTGTAATGAGTTTGATTTGATCACTGGTAAATCTTGGAGAGGAATTGAAAGTTCTTAGACACTCCCATTTTGAAACTTACCTATACTCCTTAAACCAGTCTCAGGTAAGTAAAACAGACAAACACCTTTATTTCAAATGCACTAACAGATTAGATACCAACCAAACAATTTATTCTGTTACCCTGCGGTGCTAATCCATACTCCTTTTACATTCCAGTCAAGACAGATCATTGTTTTCCTAAGACAGCCTTTCCCTTGTTTGCCCTACTTCGTGTCTTGATACTTTCTGTTCCTTTTATTATAAACCCTCCTCCCATTTATTGCAATGAAGTCTTGCCTATCCTTAAAAAATCCTTTCTAGTGAAAATGGCATGCTGAGACTTATCATCCATACAAATAGATGCCTTTGTACTCTATGTATTTTTCCAATATATGTGTAGGTTATATTTTACATGAAATTCTTAGAAAATTCTCTTTGAACATCTAAAGTTCCTGTGGCCCTAGCCATTTAATATTTTTTCTCGTTACAAGGAAAGTTACATTAGTATCATAAAGATTTTTCCTAACAAATATTCCAAAGGTAATGTGCCTTTTTTCTGTGGTGCATTTGCAGGTTTAAGTGAGACTACACCCTTCTCTGTTTTCAGCTCTTTTGTTCAGGCCCTTTTGTCACTCATGTTTGAATGTATCCCTTCCTAACACACTGAAGGAGAGATGTACTCCTTTGTTTAAGACCTAATGAAATCTATTTAGGCCTAATTTTGGATGACTCTCTGATGTAACTTTATGGGTGAAAATAATTTCATAAATTTCAAAATGGGTCAACAATTTATAGCTCAAGAGAGTTGCATGATGCATGGGACTTCCCTGGTGCTCCAGTGGCTAACATTCCATGCTCCCAACTCAGGGGGCCAGGTTCAATACCAAGTAAGAGAACGAGATCCCATATGCTACAAGGAAGATTGAAGATCCTGAGTGCTGTGACCAAGACCCAGTGCAGTCAAATAAATATATAAATATTTTTATAAAAAGTTTTAGGACTCCTTTTCCATGGTTGAAGTGGATGGTCTGGAAATCTCTCAAAGAAGCTAAGACATATCTCCTTACATTTTATAATCTGTCTCAAAGGACAAGGAATGCCACTCCAAGGCTCACAACTGTTTAGGCAATTGAGCCTCCCACCTTCAGAGAAAAGGCTGAAATCCATATGGATACACACAAATACACACACTTTAAAGTACACCAAGTAGGGACTACATGCCAGGTAAAAGAATTTTACAAACCTCTATATTTTTTACCCTATCGTTTTTATGTTATCAGGATGAATCCAGTTTGGTCTGTCTTGGAAGGAGTTAAGCATCATATTATTAGAGCCTAAAATACTATATACTTGTTTATCAGGATAGGCTAGGTAGGTTGAAGTGACAAACTTCATTATCACAGCGATTTAAAATAAAACATCTACTTATCACAGGTATACAAATCAATTTGAGTCAACCACAGGGCTCTTCTTTCATTGCAGTCATTCAAGGACTTAGATAGGAGGCACAGTCACAATTTCAAAGAATAAGTTAGAGATCTGGTAATTCTTACAATGACAACTAGGATTTCCTCTGGGAAGAGAGTCACATAATTCTATTTACAATGTATTGGTCAGAAATATTTACTAGGCCCACTCAGCTATACTAGGCATGGAAGTGCAGCCCCATCACAATCCCAGAAGAAGAGAGGAACACCTTTAAACAAAAGAACCAATGACTACTTCATTGTTTTATTTTCAAATAAATGTGTATTAAAAATTTATAATAACCACAGTGGCATAACTGTTCTTTAAAATATTAAAAGAAAGAAACTCACCTGGAGCTCGTTGGAGTCACCTTTCATTTCCAGTAAATCTTGAGATATCAGGAGAGGCTCGCTTTTCCCACAGCTCTCTTGACTGATGAGCGTGTCCGCATAGTTCGGCTGCGGGAAGATCACGTGACTCCCCCGAGAGTCCGCGGTGAGCGAGACCTCGTGCGAATAGGTCTGCAGGAAAGCCCGCACCCCGTCCACGCCCACAAACTGAGACGCCGGCACGCCAGCCAACCCGCTGCCCGAAGCCTGGAGCAGACGCGACAGGTGCCAATGCCGGAGTCTGAGCGCCAGCAGCACGATGACAAAGGCTAGGAAGACACAGGAGACCGCGGCCACCGCCACCACCAGGTAAAGTGTGAGGCCGGAGTCGTCAGGATCCACTGAAGGCTTCAGGCTGCCTAGGTCAGTCAGGATGTCTGGGATGCTGTCAGCCACAGCCACGGTGAGCGTGACGGTGGCCGAGAGAGGGGGCTGCCCGTGGTCCTGGACCGCCACCACCAGGCTCTGCTTGAGCGCGTCTCTGTCCAGCAGCGCCCGCGCTGTGCGCACCTCGCCCGTGTGCAGCCCCACCGCGAAAAGCCCTGGCTCGCTGGCCTTGAGCAGGCGGTAGGACAGCCAGGCGTTCTGTCCCGAGTCTCTGTCCACTGCCACCACCTTGGTGACCAGGTAGCCAGGCTCTGCGGAGCGGGGTGCCAGCTCCACACCGGTAGAACCATCAGTGGGGAGGGCAGGGTATAGAATCTCAGGTGTGTTGTCATTCTGGTCCAACACAAATAGGCTCAAAGACACGTTGCTGCTGAGTGGAGGGTTCCCACTGTCACTAGCAGTCACTAGTAGCTTCAGGTCTCTAACCTGCTCAAAGTCAAAGGAGTGCAGAGCATACAGGACTCCAGTGTCTGAGTTTATGGAGACGTAGGTGGAGAGAGGCGCCCCTTGGATGGTATCCTCAGTCAGTGCATAGGTAATGTGGGCATTCTCAATGCTGTCAGGGTCCTGGGCTGTCACAGAGAAGATGGAGGCTCCCCTGGGGTTGTTTTCAGGAATGTAGGCAGAATAGGAGGCATGAGTGAAAGCCGGTGGGTTGTCATTGATGTCTGCCACATGCAGGGTGATGTGTGTGTCTGTGGACAGTGGCGGACTACCCCCATCTGTAGCTCTCAGAGTGATGTTATATTCAGACTCCTGTTCACGGTCCAGAGATCTGGCTGTCACTAAGCGGTAATATTGGTTTATTGATTTTTCTAAATTAAATGGCATATTTCCCAGGACAAAAACTGTGACCTGTCCATTTTGCCCGGAATCCCGATCATGCACGTTGATAAGAGCAATTTCCCTTCCAGCAGCTGACTCTTCTGGAACTGATCCTGTGAGAGAAGTAATTGTAACTTCTGGGGCATTGTCATTCACATCCAGAACTGTGACCAGAATCTTAGCTCTTGAAAGGAGACCTGGTCCATCTTGTGCTTCTATTTTAATTTCATAGAAAGTAGCATCCTCATAATCTAGATTTTTTAATATTGATAAGTCCCCAGTCACTGAGTTGAGATAAAAAATCTGAGCGATTTTCCCAGGCATTTTATCTAGTACATAGGATACTTGAGCATTGAATCCTTCGTCAGGGTCAGTGGCATTCACTGTGAGCAGCCAGGTGCCTACCGGCAGGTCCTCTTCAACACTTACTCGATACTCAGGCTGGGTAAATACTGGTGGATTGTCATTCGCATCCAGCACTGTCACTTGGATGCCCAAGTTGCCAGACTGGACAGGGTCACCACCATCAGAAGCAATGAGGACAAGTTGGTGAACTTTCTTTTCCTCCCGGTCAAGAGCCCGCTGCAGCACCAGCTCTGGATACTTGGCCCCATCAGTGACACTCTTCACAGCCAGGGAGAAGTAGTCATTGGGGCTGAGCTGATAGTTCAGCAGAGAGTTCGTGCCCACATCTGGGTCAAATGCAGTCTTAAGTGGAAACCGAGTTCCAGGAACTGTTAGTTCACTAATTTTTATTTCCAATTCCTCCATCAGAAAATCAGGAGCATTGTCATTAAGGTCTTTAATTTCTATTTCTACTTCAAAAATGTTCAATTTGTCTTCAACAAGGATGTTAAAACTCACCAGACATTGTGGGCTCTGAGCGCAGAGCTCCTCCCGATCTATCCTGTCCGCGGTGACCAAGCTGCCGCTTCTCGGGTTCAGAGCAAAGAGCTGCATCCTGTCTCTGGAGACGATGCGGACTCCCCGCTCCGCCAGCTCCTGGGGCTCCAGCCCCAGGTCCTTGGCGATGTTACCCACGAAGGAGCCTTTGTCCAGCTCCTCTGACACCGAATAGCGGATATGCCCGCATCCGGTCTTGCACAGCGTCCCCAGAAGCACGCACAGCAGGGCCAGTCTTCCGCACTTTCTGAATCTCTGGTAATTGGTCATTTCCGTTTTAGTGAATTATTTTCTCTGAATTGGGTTCCAGTTTCCCAAGGCAGACTTCAGTCTTATTTTATCAAGGAACTAAGACTTTCGTGGGCCTAATTTATAGGTCACAGAGCTGGCTGACTGACGGGGTGAGCTTTGAGGCAGCCTCGGATCTTCCAAGTGTGATTTGCTGGTTCTCTGCTCTTTGGAAACAAGGAAAAGGACTAGCTCTTCAGCGGCGTTTTCCTTCTTGAGTGGTGAACAGCGACGCTCAGAGGCATAACCGTTCACTGCACGCTCTGACAAATCTAAGTCAGAAATTTTTAAGTTTCCAAGCACGTGAAATTCTTTTTGCTCAGAGGTAATGGGCTCAGTTTTTGTGTCACATAACTGAACCGCTATATGTTAAAAGATTTAGAATATCTTCCTTAATAAGCCATGAGTTAACCTGAATGCCACGAATATTGCGTCAAACATGCTGAAGTTACTGTTTTGAAATGTTCAAAGTTTAAGAACTGCACAGAAATATCAGTCACATTTATAAGGTATGCCTCTTGAAATTGGCCCTTCATAGCTTGACATTTTAGTTTCAATATTTTCCATTTAACCCATTCATTAAACACACATATAATTGAGTATCTGACAATACTTGGGGATTTAACGATACAAACACAGCTACTTCCTTCATGGAGTTATAAGGATACAAAAGCAAACAAGGAATTATAGTGCAGTGAGATACTGCCATAAGGTCAGAGGCCAAGGGCAAGGAGAGGGCCTCCAACCTGGCCTTGGAGGTTAGCAAAGGTTTTCCCAAGAAACCTGAGAGGAGTAGATCAGGGAGGGGTAAGGCCTGGATACAAGACAGAATAATATGGCAATACCTAGATGTGAGAGAAAAACCACAGAACTTCAGGGTACTGAAAGTAGTCTGTTTTGCCTAAAATTAGAGTGTGAAGATGTTTTTAAGGACCAAAACTGAAACTAGCAGAGATAAACTTTTGTTTTGTATTCCAGAAATCCTTTTCCTGTATTTGTTTTCCTCTCCAAGCACAGTAATAGGAACTCATTTGTCATTTCAATCATGATGCATTATACAGCTATGCCTAAGGCATTTATATCATGAAGAATTACTGTATACACTAAAAGGAACTTTGTTTTCAATTTTCCCCAGTTCGTACTTTATTTACTTGCAAAATGTTTGTATTATTCCACAGTGAGTGCCAACTTTATCTCAAAGAAAATTATGTAATAGTAATAACACAATTTCCCTCAGGTGCCCTTAAACAGTAAAGAATCACAACATCTTGTGCTCGCTTCGGCAACATTCATATAAAGAATCACAACATCTTAAAGAATGATGGCACCATTATATACATGACTGACTTAGTACAGGATTATTTCCAAATAAAAGATGATCCCAGTTACACAGAATAGTAGTGTATTTTTTGTTCTTTGTTATTAAGTATATAACTAACATACTAAAAGCCAACATGGGAAGAGGAATGGGGGAGGAAAACTTGGCTGTAAGGGGGACTGATGTTGGTGGAGGAACTGGAAACATTTTCAACAGCTGCTGTGAGTAGGAAACTTTGAGAAGAGAAATGTAAAAAGAGAATCTTTAGGGGCAATTATTTGATATGGTCTCTGACTTCCTTGAGGATATATATTATTTTTAAAGATAAAAAGGCAATGTTGTTTCCACATATGAGAAAAATAAAAAGTAACAGGGAACAGACACACCTTAACTATTATACAAACCATGTATTATATTAACACAGCAAATGATAACTTAATTACTCTTAAAGGAACACAGCTACTTTAGAGGCTAATGATATTTTGAACTAAACAGAGATTGCATGACATACCTTCCTGAAACATGGTGAAGCATATCTATTCCTAAACACATCTTTAGTAGGGATCATTCAAATAAAAAAATATGAGGAATCTCACTGCTAAACTGAAGGAAAAACATAAAGACTGAGATGAAAACAAACAACTACAGTATTTATTAATATTCATAAACAAATACAAATATAAAGAAAGTATTAGATTTTAAAAGAGGGAGACATTTGAGGAAACAAAAGTCAACATTCATATATCTAACAAAGAACTGTTGATTCAGGAGGATTGGGATGGTTTGCTAAGGGATGAGAAAGAAAGTAGGAGAAACCAGATACCCCAGTTCCTAAGGCTCTTTTTTGTTGTTGTTAATGCATTAATTTTTTTTAATTGGAGGATAATTGCTTTACAATATTGTGCTGGTTTCTGCCATACATCAACATGAATCAGCCACAGGTATCTATATGACCCCTCCCTCTTGAACCTAAGGCTCTTTTGATAACCTAAATATCATCTTCACCTACTAATTCCCGATTTATACTAATGACATAATGATTCTAGCTCCTCTTCCCTGTTACACCATGTGAACACTTAGAACTAGTGAAAAATAATACATGAGGACTATTTCTTAAACTGAACATGTCCACAAAGAAATATGGGAAATAGAAAAGGTATGGTAAACTGTGGAGACAGCTAAGTAATTAGGTAAATTTATTTCTTTTAGCAAAGTAACTCACAGGAATATTGTGAAGAGAGTTTACCTGAGAAAATGTTTCTTCTTTATCTTCTGAAAGAAAATCCTTTTTCTCACAGCTCTCCTGACTGATGAGCGTGTCCGCATAGTTCGGCTGCGGGAAGATCACGTGACTCCCCCGAGAGTCCGCGGTGAGCGAGACCTCGTGCGAATAGGTCTGCAGGAAAGCCCGCACCCCGTCCACGCCCACAAACTGAGACGCCGGCACGCCAGCCAACCCGCTGCCCGAAGCCTGGAGCAGACGCGACGTGTGCCAATGCCGGAGTCTGAGCGCCAGCAGCACGATGACAAAGGCTAGGAAGACACAGGAGACCGCGGCCACCGCCACCACCAGGTAGAGTGTGAGGCCTGAGCCGTCAGAGTCCACTGAGGGCTTCAGGCTGCCTAGGTCAGTCAGGATGTCTGGGATGCTGTCAGCCACAGCCACGGTGAGCGTGACGGTGGCCGAGAGAGGGGGCTGCCCGTGGTCCTGGACCGCCACCACCAGGCTCTGCTTGAGCGCGTCTCTGTCCAGCAGCGCCCGCGCTGTGCGCACCTCGCCCGTGTGCAGCCCCACCGCGAAAAGCCCTGGCTCGCTGGCCTTGAGCAGGCGGTAGGACAGCCAGGCGTTCTGTCCTGAGTCTCTGTCCACTGCCACCACCTTGGTGACCAGGTAGCCGGGCTCTGCGGAGCGGGGTGCCAGCTCCACGCCCGTGGAACCGTCCGTGGGGAGTGCAGGGTACAGAATCTCAGGTGTGTTGTCGTTCTGGTCCAGCACAAATATGCTCACAGACACATTGGTGCTGAGGGGTGGATTCCCACCATCCTGTGCTGTAACCCATAACTGAAGTTCACGGAACTGCTCATAATCAAAGGAACGCAGTGCGTAGAGGACACCAGTGTCAGCGTTGATGGAGATGTATGAGGACAGGGGTGTACTCTGAAGGGTGTCCTCAGCCAAGCTATAAGTTACATGGGCATTGTCGTTGCTGTCGGGGTCACAGGCCATCACGGAAAAGATGGAGGCACCTCTGGGGTTGTTTTCAGGAATGTAGGCAGAGTAGGACGTGTGGGGAAAGGTGGGAGGGTTGTCGTTGATGTCTGTCACCTGCAGCAAAATGTAAGCATTTGTGGACAGAGATGGGCTCCCTCCATCTTTAGCAGTCACAGTGATGTTGTAAGAGGAAAACTGTTCCCTGTCAAGGATTCTGGTTGTAACCAATCGGTGATAATTGTCCACTGACCTTTCTAATTTGAAAGGAAGGTTCTCTGGGAGTGAACATGTGATAAATGCATTCTGCCCAGAGTCTCTGTCATGTACATTGAAAAGTGCGATTATGGTTCCTGGAGGAGAATCTTCAGGAACTGAGCTTGTAGCAGATGTCATGTAGAATTCTGGGACATTGTCATTCACGTCCAGAACTGTGACAATGACCTTCATTCTGGTCAGAAGGCCTGGGCCATCCTGAGCTTCAATATCAATTTCATGGAATTTGGCATCCTCATAATCTAGGCTTTTTGTGATTGTTATTTCTCCAGATGCTGACTTAAGCTCAAATACCTCTGAGGTTTCTTCAGGGTTTTTCTCCAGAAAATATGTCACCTGGGCATTGTATCCCTCATCTGCATCAGTGGCGGTCACTGTAAGTATCCGGGTGCCTACGGGAGTATTCTCTGGAACACTTACACGGTACTCGGGCTGTGTAAAAACAGGAGCGTTGTCGTTCACATCCAGGACCGTCACGCGGATGCGGGAGGTGCCAGATCTGATAGGGTCGCCCCCGTCCAAAGCCTTGAGAACGAGGTAGTGTACGGCCTCCTCCTCACGGTCGAGAGCGCGTCCCAGCACCAGCTCCGGGTACTTGTTACCATCCACCCCGCTTCTCACGTCCAGAGAGAAGTGGTCATTTGAATTAATTTCGTACTTTTGGAGAGTGTTCTCTCCGACGTCTGCATCATGCGCGCTCTTAAGAGGGATCCGGAATCCTGGCGTAGTCGTTTCACTAATTTTTAGCTCCACTTCCTCTACTCCAAAGCGAGGGGCATTATCGTTAATATCTTTTATTTCCACTTCTACTGAATAAATACTCAATTTATCTTCCAGGAGTATGTTAAAGCTCACCAGACACCGCGCACTCTGGGCGCAGAGCTCCTCCCGGTCTATCCTGCCGGCGGTGACCAAGCTGCCGTTTCGCGGGTTCAGAGCGAAGAGATGCGTCCTACCTCTGGAGACGATGCGGGCCCCGCGCTCCGCTAGTGCCAGAGGCTCTAGCCCGAGATCCTTGGCAACGCTGCCCACGAATGACCCTTTTTCTATCTCTTCTGGCACTGAATAGCGCATCTGCCCAGCTCCAGCCTCCCACAGGGCCACCCAAAGAAGGCACAGCAAGACAAACCTTCCGCGATGTGGCAAATCTAGCAGAGCCGCCATTTCTTGAGCTGCAGTCTTTTCTCCCAGGCAACTTCCAGCCTCCAGCTCGGGATTCCAATCTTTATTCCTCAGGGTCTGAAGTGACCAGCATTCACGGGACCCAGGTCACTGTGGAGAGAACTAGTGGGCTGTTGGACTGAATTTCTTTGCCGCCCCGAACCTTGCGGGCCAAATGCCCAGCTCTTTGTGTTATGGAAATTGTAATGTTGGATTGGACGTCTCACAGGCTTACTTCTTAGGTAGTCAACAGCGACGCCCTGAGGCCTAAGTAATTTCTGCATTCTCCCAGGCAAATCCAGTTACTTCGTGTTACTCCTGTCACTTTCAAGATGCTTTGAAGAATTTTACAGTTTTAAGGTACCTGAGAGATTGCTCTTTCAAGTCAGGAGTCTTTTTTTCCCCTCAGAATGAATAAGAATGGTGTGAATGAATGTGATCTTGATAGTAGCAAGGAAAGAACTGTTGAACTTTGGAGGCACTAATCAAAGTAGCCTCTACCCTTAAGCCAAAGATCTTCAACCTCTTATTCCATATTGGGAGAAAGTAAGATTAATCTAAAAACATTAGCTACATTATATTCTAATGTTATGTATTTTAAATTTATGTGCTTAATGGCTTAGTACTGAACTTCAAAACCTGTATTTTTTCCAAAATCTGTATTTAAATTATTGAGTTATCAGACACTTAATTGAGTGACTAACCTTTGCCTGACACTTTGCCTGACTGATGCTGTAGACAGAACTGGTGCACCTGATGGACACAGTCCCAGTTCTTAAGGGAATTTACATGATAAGGGAGGACACAGTAAACCGAGTATTTTAATAGAGTATGACAAATACTATGATGGTTGGAAACCCTGGGCAATGGGAGAATACATAGGAAGGATATTCAACCTGGGGGGGGGTGGTGGTCAGAAAATACTTTTCAGAACAGGATTGAACTTGGATCCTAAAGGGTATGACTGAATCAAGAAAGAGGCTGGAGTACTGTTCTAGAACCTTAGTACAAATGCTTGGAGTGAGAAGCAGCATAAACATGAAGGAAACTGAAAGTGGTTTGTTCGTCTTTCAAGACTGTTTTGGCTATTTGAGGTCCCTTGATACCTCATGTGAATTTTAGGATAGACTTTTTTCTACTTATAAAAAAGGCATTGGGATTTTGATAGCCACTGAATTGAATCTGTAGATTGCTTTGGATAGTTCTATATGTGTTTTTTTTTTTTTGGATAGTTCTGTAAGTTTTTGACAAATATTCTTTGTCAGTTTAAGTACATTTCCTTCAGTTTTCAGTTTGTGAAAAGATTTTAATCATGTGTTGAATGTTCTCAAGACCTTTATTATGCCTCTATTGACATGAACAGCTTTTATCTTTAATCTTTTCATATGAAGTTTTATATTAGATTTTCTTATACTGAAATATTCTTGCATCCATAAGTAGTAAACCCCATTTAGTCACAAGCCATAAATATTAAATATAGTAGATAGGACTTTGAATCAATTCTTTAGCAAGATGGCACACTTCTGGTTTCATTTCAGACTTTTTGCCTTTGAGTTCTTCCCTGTTGAACTTTCTTCATTTTCAATCCATTCCTCTGAGAACACTGAAGAAATATTTATTGGAAACAATTCTTATCAACTCACCATGTTTTCCAGTAGAACCTCTAGTTTGTATCTTAAAACTTTTTCTTCAATACTCTTTTGATACTTTTGAGTCTCATTAAGTAACCACTTGACATCCCTTATTTGCAGTTTCTCTAAAGATTTTTCTGTTTCTTTGTCTTTGACAAGGTTTGGTTTTACACAGTATATTATTTCCCACTCATACTTCTTGCTTAGTATTAAGCTGTTTTATTTTTTCCCATTCTCACTTGGTTTTCCTTCTCTTTTCCCAGGTCTTTGTCTATAATCAGAATTTTGGGTCTTCTTTTAAGATCTCTAAAATGAATTTTAGTCCTGCTATCTGCCTAGCCAATATTAGTCCCAGCACTTGACTTGACAGAAGATTCAATTTCTCCCCATTAGTGTCAGCTTCTATTGCTTCACCATCAGAATTCTTCCTGGTTTGCATTTCAATAATTTATACTCTGCTCCCTTTCCTGTTATTTTCTTTATACTGATATTATATATTTCTTGCTTTATTTCTTGTTGTCGAGCTAACTTCATTAATTTTAATAATTTGTTTTTTGAAATTCTTATGGTTGTCTACAAATGTAACCCTAAATATCTTTTAGAGGCATTCCACAATTTTAAATAAATAATATTTTAATTTTTGAGTTTTTATTTCCATTGTGATTTTTAAAATCCAATAGTAGTTTAGTGGTATGGATTTAAATGCTCATTTTGTTTTCTTTTAAAGTATTTGCTTTGTGATTTTTCCAGCTTTATAAATTTAAATAAAATTTTAAGATACTTAAAGTGTACAACATGATGATTTGCTATATATACACTGTGAAAGGATTCCTCCTACTGAGCTAATAATACATTCATCACTTCACATACTTACCTTTGTGTATGTGTGAGAGAGAATTAAATTACACTCTTAGCAAATTTCTATTATACAATATAATGTTATCAACTATAGTCTCCACTCTATATATTGGGTCCTACGGCCTTATTCATCTTACAATGCAAGGTCTGTATCTTTTTATTATTAATACCTCTCCCCTATCCCCCACCACCCAATTTGTGATTTAAGCATATGTTATAAAGCATGTATATTATTGGTACTTTGAAATTTTCTCTGCCATTTTTTGTGCATGTGATGATTATGTATTAAATTGTTGTAGAGTCTCCATAGTTTCATATAAAAGTAGTTATTCTATATTTGTTGTGTATAACATTGTATACAGATTTGTCCGATAAAGGTAAGTCCAAGACCAGAATTCCCGCTTTAGTGTTAGCCTGGCTCACCACTTTCTGTCCATCTTTGGTCCATTTAGATATTTATTTTTATTTGTGCCTTATTATGCTTTTTTCATTTTATATTATATGTATCTCTTTAATTTATTGGAACAGAGTATTTTAAAGGATGAACTTACTTATGATGCATTTCTTGTGAAGAGCTAATACATTAAAGTGAAATATATATTTGATTTTTGTTAATTATTTACATTACAGGCATAATATACAAGTCAGGAGGCTTTAAACTATTTCTCACGTTGCACAGGAAATTTTCTGTCATCCATTTTATTACTTCATTTTGTAACTTACTTAAACATTTGGTGTATTCTTGAGTGTGCATAAAACATATTTTTAAAAAACCGCTTTCAACAATAGTTTAAATTTTCGGCTTACCTAGATTTCCATAATTTTATGTTAACACAACCTAAAATACTACTTTAGACAATCTTTACCTCTTAAAATATTCCCAAATAAGACAGCACCCCAACAGATGACATATATGTTAAATTTAGGAGTAGATGAGGAGATATTTATAACCTAAGGATATCCAAAAACAGAATCAGTCACATAAATATTTGTAGACCTAGTCAAAATCTATCATTGTCAGATAAGAGCATGGTAAAGAAAAATTTACTTGGCCAGAAGCAAGCAAGAAAACATTAGAAGCCAAATCTCCTTGTTTCTGATGCAATGCTCTTTCCACAACTCTGTCCCAACCAACTACATTATGATTAATTACGATCTCCTTTTCAATGAAAGAACAATTATAAATATACTTGGATAGAAACACTTAATAATGATTTCCCAGGGTCTGTAAATATAAACACAAAGACCGGAAATAGAGACTTTTTAGCAGTAAAGAGTGAAAGCAAGTAAGTAAACACAGAAATCATTTTTATCTAGACAAATTTACTACAAAAGATTTACCTGAGAAAATGTTTCCTTTTTGTCTTCAAGTAAAGACTGAGGTACTGACAGAAAATCTTTTTTTTCACCGCTCTCCTGACTGATGAGCGTGTCCGCGTAGTTCGGCTGCGGGAAGATCACGTGACTCCCCCGAGAGTCCGAGTCCGCGGTGAGCGAGACCTCGTGCGAATAGGTCTGCAGGAAAGCACGCACCCCGTCCACGCCCACAAAGTGAGAGGTGGGCAAGCCTGCCAGTACACTTGCTGAAGTCTGCGCACGCAGTCTGTGCCAGCGTCGCAATCTGAGCACCAGCAACGCGATGACAAAAGCGAGGAAGACGCAGGAGACCGCGGCCACAGCCACTACCAAGTGCAACGTGAAGCTGGAGTTGTCCCGGTGGGAGGAAGTTTCAATGCTGTCCAAGTCGGCCAGCACTTCTGGAATGCTGTCAGCAACAGCCACAGTGAACGTGATGGTGGCTGACAGAGGGGGCTGGCCGTGATCCTGGACCGCCACCACCAGGCTCTGCTTGAGCGCGTCTCTGTCCAGCAGGGCCCGCGCTGTGCGCACCTCGCCCGTGTGCAGCCCCACAGAGAAGAGTCCTGGCTCGCTGGCCTTGAGTAGGCGGTAAGATAGCCAGGAGTTCTGTCCTGAGTCTCTGTCCACTGCCACCACCTTGGTAACCAGGTAGCCTGGTTCTGCAGAGCGGGGTGCCAGCTCCACACCGGTGGAACCATCCGTGGGGAGTGCAGGATACAGGATTTCAGGTGTGTTGTCGTTCTGGTCCAGCACGAATATGCTCACAGACACATTGCTGCTGAGTGGTGGGTCCCCGCTGTCACGAGCCATCAATCTCAACTGCAGGTCCTGGAACTGCTCATAGTCAAACGATCGCAAGGCATATAGGACTCCAGTGTCTGAGTTGATGGAGACATAGGAGGATAGAGGCACTCCTTGGATGGTGTCCTCCACCAGGGAATAAGTGACCTGTGCATTCTCATTACTGTCAGCATCATGGGCTGTCACGCAGAAAATGGAGGCACCTCTGGGGTTGTTTTCTAGAATGTAGGTGGAGTAGAAGTCCTGGGGGAAGACAGGGGGGTTGTCGTTGATATCTGTCACTTGCAGTGAAATGTGTGTTTCAGTAGATAGAGTCGGAGTTCCCTGATCTGTGGCTGTTACTGTAATATTGTACTGGGAGGTAAGTTCTCTATCCATTGTTTTTTCTGTCACCAAACGGTAATAATTATCATCTAACTTTTCTAATTTAAAGGGTAGATTTCCAGAAATGGAACATGAAGTTTGACCATTGTCTCCAGAGTCCTGATCATGAACACTGATAAGAGCAATTATGGCCCCAGGAGGAAAGTTTTCTGGGACTGAAGTGGTGACAGAGGTGATGGTTACCTCTGGGGCATTATCATTTATGTCCAGAACTTTGACCAGCACCTTAGCTCTGGCCATGAGGCCTGCACCATCCTGAGCTTGAATTTCCATTGGATAAATTGTGTATTCTTCAAAATCCAGAGGTTCTTGACTTGATATTTCTCCCGTGTAAGAATCCAAGTGAAATATTTGTGCCATTTTGTGGTCTATATTATGAAACGAATATGTTACTTCCCCATTGGCACCTTCATCTGGGTCCATGGCTTTTACCATGAGCAGTCGAGTGCCCAGAGGCACGTTCTCAGGTACACTCGTGTGGTACACTGCTTGTGTAAACGCTGGAGGGTTGTCATTTACATCCACCACCTGAACTCGAATTCGGAGGGTTCCTGAACGGGCTGGGTTGCCCCCATCAAAAGCAGTGAGGAGGAAGTGATGGACAGCTTCTTCTTCCCTGTCTAGGGGACTCTGCAGCACCATCTCTGGCTGTTGGGACCCATCAGATCCCTGTTGAGCATCCAGGGAGAAATGAGGGTTGGAGCTGAGCTGATAGCTCTGGAGCGAATTCATACCCACATCAAGGTCTTGCCCAGAAGGCAGGGGGATCCTGGTACCTGGAGCAGTTATTTCATTCATTTTAAATTGGACTTCTTCTAACTGGAATTCGGGAGTGTTGTCATTAATATCAATTATTTCCACTTCAACAGGGAAAAGCTTCATTTTATCCTCTACTAAGACGCTAAAACTCACCAGACACCGCGCGCTCTGAGCGCAGAGCTCTTCCCGGTCTATCCTGCCCGCGGTGACCAAGCTGCCGCTTCGCGGGTTCAGAGCAAAGAGCTGCTTCCTACCTCTGGAGACGATTCGGACTCCGCGCTCCATCAGCTCCTGGGGTTGTAGCCCCAGATCCTTGGCGATGTTGCCCACAAAGAAACCTTTGTCTGTCTCTTCTGACACCGAGTAGCGGATCTTCCCAGCCTGGGCTTCCAACAACAGCCCCAGAAAAAGGAACAGTAGGACCAGCCTGCGGCAGCCGAGCACCTTCACTCGAATCGCCATTGCTCACTTGCTTCGTATTCTCTCAGTCCGGCACCAAGAGTATTGTTTCCCTGCTCTCTGAGTCTAAATTAACAAAATTTAGAATTTTGAGCAATTTTGAGAATTCAGAGCAGAAAGTGGTCCAGAAGTATGATCAGGGCAGCCTCAGAGAGACGTTTCAATCCGGCAGTGATGGTGGTTCTAAGAAGTCCCCCTCCCACCCTGGGTGTCTGTGTGCTGCCTTCATCTTCCAGACTGGTGAACAGCGGCACCCAGAGTCCTAACCAGTTACTGCACTCCTAGATAATACTTGAACTTTGTCTTCTCATTCAGCTGATCTACGTTTCCTTAAGTCTTAGTTTATTGTCAAGAAACTCGCTAAGCATAATATATTAACACTATGAAAAGGAGAAACTACTATGTTCATTAATTACTTACATCTACTTATTGCTAAATTGTAACATACAGTAGAATCCAAGCTCTGTTGGATACTCCAGTAGTATTTCCAAATTACCTGAGAATTCCCAAGCATTCCCTGTTTGCTATTCAGGAAATAACACAAACGAGCCTAATCATCCCTCCACCTCTGGAGTGTATGTTGACCACCTGGTCATTTCACAGGCCATAGAGAAGAGTAACTGCCCTTTGACTAGAGGATGAAAAAAAAAAAAAACTAAAAGGAAAAATAAATTTTCAGAGTGTAAGCAAGACTTTAATACATTGGACTGTCCTATTTCCTATATGTTGTGCTCTGAATATTTAGCAGAAATCTTGGGAGTTTTGAAGGACATATTTTTTACTCCATTCTATTTTGCTTTTATTGTAGTATCTATGTATTATGTGGATTTAAAAAGACCTTTAATATGGACTTTAAAAAGACCTTTAACTCAGCTGAAAGTACTTTATTTTGAATAAAATAACACTGGGCTGGGACTTCCCTGGCAGTCCAGTGATTAACACTCTGTGCTTCCTCTGCAAGGGGCATGGATTCGATCCCTGGTCCAGGCACTAAGAGTTGTGGCCAAAAAACCAAACCTAACCAAACAAAAAACACTGGGTTCTTGACATTTCATTGGAAAAATGTCACATGAATATCTAATTTAGACTTTAAGAGACACAAGAGGCAGTGATATTATTTTTCAAAACTGAAAATAAAAATACCACATCTTTATTTTTAGATAGTCTGTATTAGAAAAACATGTATTTTCCTACATCCATACTTAATACATTCTCCAAAAGAAGTTGGTTTTCTAAAATAGCAAGATTTTAAAACTATACTGCCTTCCTTCTTTTACTCATTGCAAAATTAGTAAATGGTTACTAACTAAAATGTCTCAGACTTAGTGTCATTTATTTAAACTTACACAAAAGTTAAGAAAGAATGATCTCTGCATTCTAGAGGTTGACATTTTTCAGGAACAAATTGGGCCAGATATTGGCAGCCAACCCATGGACACCATGACTGAGAAGGGTCTGGAAAATGATGAAAGAGGAAACAAAGGCTAGAATAGTTCTTGGGAGAGAGAATCTATGTTCTTATATAACCAAATCTACAATTGTCCACTTCTCAAAGACAAGTATAATGGAGCCCAAGAGCAGAAACTTAAAGATGCCATGAACTTCCTTCAATATTTCAAAAAAAAAGAACTCTTCAGCAGGAAACATAATTTCTCAGACCATACATTAATAGGCACAAAATTTTGCCCAAAGGAATTTTCTGGCTAATGAAACAAATCAAAATATACATAGAAACTAGCAAGTGAATTTGTAGAGCTCCCCACACCCCTAAAGACAACAAAAGTAAGCAGAACTGCTTACAGCAGGATATTTATGAAGCAAAAGTGTTAAAATTCACACATATACATTTGAATCCAATGTAATATTTAAGGCTTCACTGATGGTACTACAGAAACTATCCAGTTAAAAGGTTTCCGAGTTAATTTGAAGAAATTAAGATTGCAAGATCTGAAGCCAAGCTGTATATTGACAGTAGGAATAGGGCAAATCTCTCCTGCTAAAGTGGGAGCAACTCCAAATCCAGGTTTGGACCAGGCTGAAAGCAGGGCTGGAAGAGCAGTGCAGGTACTGGGCTATGGCCAGAGTCACTGTAGGAAGAAGAGCATGGAGATCAAGGCCAAAAGGCCATAACCAGGTAAAGCTGCAGCTCTGGTAGGAGGTGCTGGGTGGTCACGGAAGTCTGTCCACAGCTCCTGCAAAGACCAGCGGCAGTGTGACGAATATTGTCATGGAGCACAGTGACCAGCAAGTCCCCAAGAGCAACATCCCTGTCATCCATAGTGCCCCAGTGTGCATCTCACTCGTGGGCATCCTCAGGTTGAAGAGTCGGATCAGGCGGTCTGAAGCACCTGACAGGACAGTCAGGTGTTGTGCCCCAGTCAGTGGCCATCTTGGTGACCAGGCAGTCGGGCTGCACAGTAAGCAGAGCCCCACTGAAGAGGGACACAACTTCCAGGCACAACTGCCGGCATAGTGAGTGTTCTTGAAGTTCTGGCAGTGGTAGTCCACTATTACAGGCTGACTCAGGATGTCACTGAGCCCTGGTCGAGGGGCGCAGCGTCAGCTCAAAGGTAGGCTGCAGTGAACACCATTGTGCTCTACACTCACTGACATGCCAGACAACAGCACCAGGTCACTGGTCAGGAAAAACAGGATGCACTTAGGGCACCAAATTTGAATTGGAAGCACTAAAGTGTGCAATGGGTGGGGCGCTGGGTGAGTGCTCTCAGTCTCCTGGACCATACGGTAGACCTGTTGGAAAACTAGAGCGTTTTTGCTGATGTGGGTTATATTCAGGCTGATGCTTGTGTGGGAGGAGAGGGACAGCTTGTCCTTTTCAGTTACCTTATAATTCCAAGTCAGCCCCCAGTTTAGAACTTCATCTGCCAGTGGCTTACAAAGAATTACTAATTCTTACTGGTGAATTGTTTGGCACTCTGTTTATTACTCTCTACAATATCTTTCACTGCTCTCTTCAAGCAAGTCTCTGAGTCCTGTTGTTTTGATTACACCAACTATAATTCTTACCTCTAATAGGACTAAACATCCAGCTGAAAGTCACCTGCACTGCATTATAGCTCTCAACTCCATTTCAACCAGGATTGTGAAAAAGGCCCTTAACTGTCCCCAGTCTTCTCTTCTATGCTGTGATGTAACTGTCACTCTTCAAAATCAAAGACAGTGCCGTCATTATGGAATA
This sequence comes from Cervus elaphus, assembly GCF_910594005.1. NCBI lineage: Eukaryota > Metazoa > Chordata > Mammalia > Artiodactyla > Cervidae > Cervus > Cervus elaphus. The sequence goes on along the minus strand of NC_057823.1, from coordinate 53,728,616 downwards.
TATGCTGTATGCCTGGTGAGACTGTGAAAAGTGCAGGAGAACTCTACCTTAAGGGTGTCATCTAGGTCCGCAGGGATCACCTGAAGAATGCAGACAAGGAGGTTCTCTGGCAGACAGACGGCTGTACTCTTGTAGCTCAGTATGGGAGGACTGGCTTTGGCATCCAAGACCTGCATCTTCCCCTGAATCTCCTCTTAACCACTAAGTGATGACAGCTCTGCTACACTGGTCCAGATTTTCCCAATAAATAACCAGAGAATTTACTGCCCCAGTGTTTTCTTTTACTTCTGGCAGTGAGAGAGCTGTCTAACTGAAACTAATCTCATAAACTTGTAGAGAATTACTTGCGGCATCCACATCTACTGCAATTTGGAAGTAAAATTTGCTCCTATTAAGATATTTTCCAGAATTTTCAAAACAAAATGGCTGTGCTCAAAGCCATATGTTATTTATATCTAGGGTAAATTGTTGTTGGTTAGTTGCTAAGTCATGTCCTACTCTTTTGCAACCCCATGGACTATAGCCCACCAGGCTCCTCTGTCCATGGAATTTCCCAGGCAAGAATACTGGAGTGTGTTGCCATTTCCTTCTCCAGGGGATCTCTTCAACCCAGGGATCAAACCTGTGCCTCCTGCATTGGCAAGCAGATTTTTTACCATTGAGCCACCAGGGAAACCCTACTTTATAGAAATAGTTTACATAAAATATATAAATATGTAAAATATAAATATAAAATATGTATATAAATACTTTTATTATATAAAAGAATTTCCAGTGATGGTTTCAGAATTCAAGGGTCCTAGGGACTCCCTTTGGCCTATTGGCTAGGTCTATCCTGTCATTCTTTTGCTCCTCCCTGCTCCTTGCTCAGCACTCACCCATGGCTCTGGTCACCGAGAAGTAGATCTTCGGCGCGAATCCCCACTTTTAAATCCTTGGCTACGTCTCCCGGAAGGAATCTCACAGTGCCTCTGTTGAGCAGTTCACTAGGTTGAACAAAGACATCGAGAAAGGAAAGAGCCCTTCCTTCGCTCCCGCGTCTTCCCTGTAGGGAGACTTCCATTTCTTCTTGATGCTGCTTTGTAGGTCTGAATACACCTCACTACAGCTGCTCCTCGGATTACCAAAGTACGCTGGAAAGAAAAGGCAGCGGCTCTTTCTCACCTTCTAGACCCAGATATCTGGAGCAGATTGCGGGAGAGATGATGTGCAGAGTCTGCTCCTGGTGCATTTCTCAAAGGTCTGCGGACATCGCTGCGTCAGAATCGCTAGTGGATCCCTTTGTTTCACTCCAGCCACGGATTGGCCGACAGCGGCACCCAGAGGTCCAGTAGGATATCTACCGCTTGTTATTCCTGAAAGTTCTCCTTTATTTCCGGGATTTATTCTAAAATACCAGTTGGTTCAGTATAAAGGCTACAAGTCACTATTTCTTTTTGACAAAATATTAATAAAATGGTCTTTCTACACAATTTAAAACAAATGTTTAAATTTATTAAAATTCATATCAGCTTAAAATTCCTACACAATTTCCCTCTTGACATTTTCTTTTGAAGAATACCACTGAAGTTTCTTTTTCTTAAACATTTTTTACTCAAGAAATTATCCATTGTAAAAACAACTTTACATTAGAAAAGGAAATTCTCACTGTATATAATATAAAAGAAATCACCACTATAAAAAGTAGAAAATATTGACAAAAAATTTAAAGTATCAGTAATTGCATTATTCAATTACGATTTTACATAAAACATAAAATTTACCAACATAACCATTTTAAGTGTACAGTTTAGTAGTATTAAGTACATTCATAGTGTCATGCAACTATCACAATTATCCATCTCCAGAATTCTTTTTTATCTCATAAAACTGAAATCGTCTGCCCATTAAATGGTAATTCCTCATTCTCCTTTTTCTCCAGCCCCTGGCAAACATCATTCCACTTGCTGTCTCTATGATTTTGACTATTCTAAATAACTCATATAAGTGGAATCATATAGTATTTGTCTTTTTTCTTTTACTTGCTTATTTTACATAGCATAATATCCTCAAAGTTCATCCGTGTTGCAGTATTATGTCAGAATTTCCTTCCTTTTTATAAAGAGTGTGAGGTTCCTAAAAAAATTAAAAACAGAACTACCACATGATGCAGCGATTCCATTTCTGGGTATGTTTCTGAAAACAACAACAACAACACTAATTTGGAAAGATTAAGCACCACTATGTTCACTGCAGCACCATTCACAACAGCCAAGATATGGAAGCAACCTAAGTGTCCAACAATAAATGAATGGGTAAATAAGATGTGGTGTACATATATGTATATATGGCATATGTACACTGCCACAAATAAAAACAAAATCTTGGGCTTCCCTGCTGGTCCAGTGGTTAAGAATCATCTTGCAATGCAAGGGACACCGTTCCATCTCCGGTCCCAGAAGATCCCACATGCTCTGCAGCAATTAAGCCTATGTGCCACAACTACTGAAGCCCTTGAACATGCTCCACAATAAGAGAAGCCAGGGAAATGATAAGTCCAAACACCACAACAAAGTTTTGCTCCCAAAACTAGAGAAAGCCCAACTGCAGCAATGAAGAGTCACCATAGCCAAAAAAATAAATAAATAAATCTTTAAAAAAAAATCTTGCCATTTGCTATAACATAGATGGACATAAAGGATATAATGCTAAGTGAAGTAAGTCAAACAGAAAAAGACAAATCCCATATGATATCACTTACATGTGGAACCAAAAAAAGGAAAACGTAAAACAAACAGATGCATAGATACAAAGAACAATCAGGTGGCTGTCACAAGAGTGTGGGGATGAGTAAAATAGGTGAGGGATATTGAGAGGTACAAACTTCCAGTTACAAAATAAACGAGTCACAAGGATGAAATCGATAGCATGGGGAATGCAGTATAGTCAATAAAATCGTAATAACTTTGTATGGTGACAGATGGCAACTCGACTTACAGTGGTGGTGATTATTTTGTAATGTACAGAAATACTGAATGACTATGTTGTACACCTGGAACTAATATAGTGTTGTAGGTTAATTATATTTCAATTAAAAAAAGAATTTCCTTCCTTTTTAAAGCTGAATAATATTCCATTGTATGTACACATACTACATTTTGCTTATGTATTCACTGGTTGATAAATAGCTTGGGTGTATCTAACTTTTAGCTATTGTGAATAATGCAGCTATGAACAAGGGTGATAAAGATCTCTTACAGACCCTGCTTTCAGTTCTTTAGGGTATATACACAGAAGTGGAATTGATTAATCATATAGTAATTCTATTTTTAATTTTTTGAGGAACAACTGACAGTTTTTCACAGTGGCTATACTATTTTACATCATTCCCACCAGCAGTACATAAGGGTTTCCTGATTCTATATCCTCGACGATATTTATTATTTTCTGTTCTTTTTATAGCAGTCATCCTAGTGGGTGTGAGGTAGTACCTCACTGTTGTTTTCATTTGCATTTCCCTAATAATTAGTAATGTTAGGCATCTTCTAATGTGCTTATTGGCCATTGTGTCCTTTTTGGAATTATATATATATATATATATATATACTATTATAATCCTCCTAATAATCTGCTTTCTCATGGATACTACTGATCACCTCTATAGACTGAACATTTATGTCTCCCTGCAAAAAATTCATCTGTTGAAACTTAATCAACGTGATGGTATTGAGAGGTAGGGCTTTGGGGAGGTGATCAGGTCATGAGAGTGGAGTCCTCATAAATGGCATTAGTGCCTCTGTAAAATGGGCCACAGAGAGCCCCCCCACCCCTTTCACCATGTGATGTTACAGAAAAAAAGACTACCACCTATGAACCAGGAAGCCTGCCCTCATCAGACACCAAAGCTGCCACTGCCTTTTTCAGACTTCTCAGCCTTCAGATCTGAGAAGTAAACTTCCATTGATTATAAGCCGCTCAAGTTATGGTATTTTGATACAGCAACCCAAATAGATTATGACAGTTGCCATGCCCTTTCCTCTCTACTAACACTTCCTTTTTAGAGGGCCACCCTCTGTGTACTTAAGGGGCAGCAAACCTATTCACAGTGATAGTAGGTTCTGACGGACCTAAGCCAATACTGGTGATCTCATTCCTCTTGCCAGTGTTTAGTTAGGAATATGGCTTAAAACAATTAATAATTAAAAAATAGTCCTAGTGTGGGACTTCCCTGGTGGTCTAGTGGCTAAGAATCCACCTTGCAATGCAGGGCACATGGGTTCAATCCCTGGTCTGGGAAGTAAGACCCCAAAGGATGCAATGAAGATCCTGAGTGTGGCAACTAAGACCCAACACAGCCAAGTAAATAGATGTCTTTTTAAAAACCATCAGTTACAAAATGGATTAAAGATCTAAATGTAAGACCAGAAACTATAAAACTCCTAGAGGAAAACATAGGCAAACACTCTCCGACATAAACCACAGCAGGATCCTCTATGACCCACCTCCCAGAATATTGGAAATAAAAGCAAAAATAAACAAATGGGACCTAATTAAAATTAAAAGCTTCTGCACAACAAAGGAAACTATAAGCAAGGTGAAAAGACAGCCCTCAGATTGGGAGAAAATAATGGCAAACGAAGCAATGGACAAAGAAGTAATCTCAAAAATATACAAGCAACTCCTGCAGCTCAATTCCAGAAAAATAAAAGACCCAATCAAAAAGTGGGCCAAAGAACTAAAAAGACATTTCACCAAAGAAGACATACAGATGGCTAACAAACACATGAAAAGATGCTCAACATCACTCATTATCAGAGAAATGCAAATCAAAACCACAATGAGGTACCATTTCACACCAGTCAGAATGGCTGCTATCCAAATATCTACAAGCAATAAATGCTGGAGAGAGTGTGGAGAAAAGGGAACCCTCTTACACTGTTGGTGGGAATGCAAACTAGTACAGCCACTATGGAGAACAGTGTGGAGATTCCTTAAAAAACGGAAATAGAACTGCCACATGACCCAGCAATCCCACTGCTGGGCATACACACTGAGGAAACCAGAATTGAAAGAGACACGTGCACTTCAATGTTCATCGCAGCACTGTTTATAATTGCCAGGACATGGAAGCAATCTAGATGTCCATCAGCAGATGAATGGATAAGAAAGCTGTGGTACATATACACAATGGAATATTACTCAGCCATTAAAAAGAAGACATTTGGCTGATTCATATCAATGTATGACAAAACCCACTGAAATGTTGTGAAGTAATTAGCCTCCAACTACTAAAAAATAAATAAATAAAATAAAATAAAATGGAAAAAAAAACCTACCCCAAAAGAAAAAAAAAAAAAGAATACATTTGAATCAGTTCTAATGAGGTGGATGAAACTGGAGCCTATTATACAGAGTGAAGTATGCCAGAAAGAAAAACACCAATACAGTATACTAATGCATATATGGAATTTAGAAAGATGGTAACAGTAACCCTGTATGTGAGACAGCAAAAGAGACACAGATGTTTTGAACAGTCTTTTGGACTCTGTGGGAGAGGGCGAGAGCAGGATGATGTGGGAGAATCGCACTGAAACATGTAAATTACCATATATGAAATGAATCACCAGTCCAGGTTCGATGCATGATACAGGATGCTCGGGGCTGGTGCACTGGGATGACCCAGAGGGATGGGATGGGGAGAGAGGTGGGAGGGGGGTTCAGGATGGGGAACACATGTACACCCATGGTGGATTCAAGTCAATGTATGGCAAAACCAATACAATCTGTTGTAAAGTAAAATAAATTAATTAATTAGTTTAAGAAAAAGAAAAAAATAAAATAAAAACCATGAGTTAAAAAATAACAAGCTTAGGGCAAGGTTTCTCAACCCTGGTACTACTGCAATATTTTGAGTTAGATAACTTTGTTGTAGGGAGGATGTTTTATGCATCGTAGGATATTTAGCAGCACCCATGAGATGCCAGTAGATCCCACAGGTACAACAATCAAAATGTCCCCAGACATCAGTGAATGTCTCTTCCTCCCCACCATTTTGAAAATACAGGCTTAAGGTATTCCCCTGGTGACTATTATTGAGCCAGGGATAGGCATATGATCTAAACTGGTCCAATCAAACTGAAAGACAGATTTTGGTTGGAAAGAACCACTCTCTGAACTTACTGTGGACAAGGAAGGAAGTTCCTCAGTTACTGCTGGCAGGTTTATTATGACCACAGACTTTGGAAGTTTACAAGGAGGTGAGGGTAAGGCTGAAAAATAAGAAAAAAAATAAATATTCATTCTCCAAAATTAGCAACAGTTAAACAATTCATGCCAGACCATGATTCTATCCTGCCTAGAGGCAGTCATACTTCTAGAACTACACTGTCTGATACTGTAACCACCCACCCACATGTGGCCATTGGGCCAGTGGCTAGTCCAAACTGAAATGTGCCTTAAGTGTAAAATACACACTTGATTTTGAAGATTCAGTAAAAAATAAGATTATAAAATATATCATTAATAATTTTACACTGATTACATGTTTAACAATATTTTTGATAATTAGGTTAAATAAAATGTTATTGAAATTAATTTAATGTGCATTTTTTGGCATTTTAATGTGGCTGCTAGGTAATTTAACATACATACATACATATGTAGCTTTCACCTGTGGCTCACATTGTATTTCTCTTGGACAGAGTTACTCTAGACTACCTGGTTTTTGAGATAACACATTTTCTTATTGTTTAAACCAGTGTAGGTTGACCTTTTTTCCTATAGAAACTTCCTGTTTGATACAAGAGGCTGCTACATTATTGTTAACCTGCTTTTTACTGATTATATACTGCTGGAACAGTATATAAGGTGTATTTTGGGGGCATTTGCTATTTCCTCACTCCTATAATTTTCAGTTTCCAAAATATAAACAAGGCTTCTCCCAACACCCACAGTTTTTTTAACCTCCATAGTATAAGGAACTTGAAAGTTTATTAAAAGGAATTTTCAAACATATAGCACTAGCCTGATTGTGATACTCATTTATCACAGGTAGGAAGCCCTTTGAGCCTTGTTCCCACAGTGGGCAACTTATTGCTTCATCCAAATATTTGCATCACTAATATCACAGATATTCTATGCAACAACCACAGGAGTGTAATTCTTTTATCAACTCAATGGTTTCTATATATCAAATGGATTTGATGAAAACAAAAACTGAATTTATCAATAGACATTAAGGTATTGGTGATATTGCAGTACCATTAGCTCTAGGATCAGTGTAATTACCCCTTATAAACAGCATTCAGAAAATGTATTAAACTCAAAGGCAGAAAATATGTTTCACAATTGAAGGAGGTAGATACTTTTGGGGTAACTTCAGTTGATTCTTTTAATTATCTCTGACAACCTTCTATTTCAAGGTTTACTAACTGAAATAGATCATAATTTTGGAAAATCTAAATTGCCCAGAATTTATCTCAAATTATTTTCTGTGATAAAGAGATTTGAGCATCATAAAACTCACAGGCAACTGAAATGCAAAGCAATATTTGGATTATTTTCATGTATAAGCATGGCCAGCCTCAGATTTTATAGGATTAAAAAAAGCATTATGCAGAGGCTGGCATGTTAAACTCATATCCATGAGTTAACCAAAATTGGGTACAATTAAGGGAATAGAACATTGGAAACATTTCTTCAAAAACAGGAAATAGATCATCCTGGAAATTATATATACATCAGCATGGACCTGCTGCTTGAGAAACCTGTATGCAGGTCAGGAAGCAACAGTTAGAACTGGACATGGAACAACAGACTGTGGTTCCAAACAGGAAAAGGAGTACATCAAGGCTGTATATTGTCATCCTGCTTATTTAACTTAGAGTACATCATGAGAAACGCTGGGCTGGAGGAAGCACAAGCTGGAATCAAGATTGCCGAGAGAAATATCAATAACCTCAGATATGCAGATGACACCACTCTTATGGCAGAAAGTGAAGAAGAACTAAAGAGCCTCTTGATGAAAGTGAAAGAGGAGAGTGAAAAAGTTGGCTTAAAGCTCAACATTCAGAAAACTAAGATCATGGAATCCGGTCCCTTCACTTCATGGCAAATAGATGGGGAAACAGAGGAAACAGTGGCTGACTTTATTTTGGGGGGCTCCAAAATCACTGCAGATGGTGATTGAAGCCATGAAATTAAAAGACACTTACTCCTTGGAAGGAAAGTTATGACCAACCTAGACAGCATATTAAAAAGCAGAGACATCACTTTGTCAACAAAGGTCTGTCTAGTCAAGGCTATGGTTTTTCTAGTGGTCATGTATGGATGTGAGAGTTGGACTATAAAGAAAGCTGAGCCAAAGAATTGATGATTTTGAACCATAGTGTTGGAGAAGAGTCTTGAGAGTCCCTTGGACTGCAAGGAGATCCAACCAGTCCATCCTAAAGATCAGTCCTGGGTGTTCATTGAAGGACTGATGTTGAAGCTGAAACTCCAATACTTTGGCCACCTGATGCGAAGAGCTGACTCATTTGAAAAGACCCTGATGCTGGGAAAGATTGAGGGCAGGAGGAGAAGGGGACAACAGAGGATAAGATGGTTGGATGGCATCACCGACTCAATGGACATGGGTTTGGGTGGACTCTGGGAGTTGGTGATGGACAGGGAGGCCTGGCGTGCTGTGGTTCATGGGGTTGAGTTGCAAAGTGTCAGATACGACTGAGCAACTGAACTGAACTGAACCTTCTTCAACACATCACAGAACAAAGGACTAAAGCACAATTATGTGCAAGCACATAATTTCCCTTCAGACTTAGCATGAAAAACCAAACTGGGGTCAAGCCATTTAAATTCCACCCCATGACACACAGTATCACAGTCTGCTGAAACCAAAAGGGACACATTTACACCTGCTGTTTGCAAACCCCCACCTCCTAACGATTAGTAGGACCCTTGACTGGAGAGGAAATGTCTATCAAGTGACACTCTTTCATTTTAAGGCAATACAGAATGTATTTTCTCTCACAAATTATTAGAGGATTTAGATTATATTTATGTTCTTCAGATGGGTCAATTTTTTCATTCAGTTACCAAATAATTTTTATCTCCCACGTTTTGATATGAGGCACTGGGACCAGATGAGCACACGATTAGACTTTTAATTATCATGGACCTTCCAATCTTAGGAGAGGGAGACAATAAGTACAAAAGAAAGTGAAATTTCTATATGTTAATCACATTTTAAACGAATTCCCTTAAACTTAAGATGCAGGTGTTGATATTTTAGAGAACAGAAATTGTAATTTTAATGATCGTGATGCTCTACCAAATTGATCCTATTAATAAATGGAAATGAACAGAAGTGAAAACTCTTACACTGTTAGTCCGAAGTACTATAAATCCATGTTAAGAATACCTGACCACCTAAAGAGGCAAGTAGAAAAGTTACCTGAACAGTAGAGGTGAATTTTTTTTAAATTCCAAACTAAAAAAATTACTGGCAAATTAGTGGCAGCGGATAATACTTCAGTTAAAGCTTAATCAGACCATTCGTCTTTCAGACAACGGTCCTAAATGAACACAGGCCTCTGGAAGAACACTACGTTCCCTGTTTACATTTGTACCTACACCTAACACATTAAAAGAGAAATCACCCTTGTTGCCTCAGAAGTCTCCAAAACACAAACAGACCGTGAGTCACAGGTCCCCTAGGGACACTTTCACTATCAACAAACACAGAATTACATAGTGGGCAGCACGTCCTCACGCCACTGATTCGGGTACTTTAAAATCCACAGGCATGGTTAGTTATGAACTGTTTTATCGGCTCCAGATTTAAGAATATAGCCTGGGGAGACTCCGAGATGTTTCCAAAAACAAACACTATTTCCGCACGGACGCCCTATCTCCAGCAATCCACGGAAGCCTAGGAAGTAACCGGCCTCCGGCGAGCTGGTAAAAGCTCTGGCTTAGCAGAGGCAGGCGAGACCATCTTTCTTAGAATTGCTTTCTTTAAACACTTTCAAGGTAATAGCTACTTTTGAAACGTGATCGCCACCTTCTCGTAAAACCAAAATCTCGCGAGACAACAAGTCACGCCGAACGCCGTAATCGCGCGTTGCGCCTGCGCGCGCTGAAACGTCCTACACTTCCGCCCAAGGCGTGCTGTCACTCACAGACGCCTCCAGCCCTGCGGGGTGACGTAACTCTTTCTTTTCCGCTGTGTCTGCAGCCCCGGACGGAGGCACGCCGAGCTGCGGAGTTGCAAAGGCTGGCGCTCGGAGGTGCGGCTCTGTGCGAGATTTCACGTTGCCGGTTCCGAGTCATTTCACCGATAATCAATGGCGGATCGCTTTGCCAAGTGCCGGGAAGAACAAAGGAATCAAGAAAGAGACGCTCGGCTCCCGGCGTTCTTGTTCTGAGTGGCTTTTCCCGCTCGTTCCTGTGCGGAGAATCTGGACTTATAATCGTCACTGGATTGTAAGTACCCGAGGCGAAGAGAGCTCACTACGCCCCGCATTTTGAATATCTTTGTTCCGGGAGAGTTTGTGGTTTGGGCGTATCTGCTGAGCCTTACTTTCTGTGCCGAAAATCATCCGTAGGAGCCGCCATTTGCTTTCTCTGCATTGTTCTGCAGCGGCATCTAGAGGTTGAAACTTGGCGTTACCGCTAATAGATTTAAATGGACATAACTGACTGAATAAGGCAATGCATCAGTAACAACTGGCGTTCAGTCATGGCGTTTTAAGAAAGACTTGGGGCTTAATTAAAAACATGCTTAGCTGCTGTTCTACCTAGAACTCTTTGTAATTAAGGATTCAAGTTTATAAAGAACTGGTCTTTCTGGTGAAGTACCTGGAACTTTTCAGTGCAAAAAGTGGTTATTAGAGAAAAACTGAATTACAAAGAAATAAAAATGAGTAAGAGCAAAGATGATGCTCCTCATGAACTAGAGAGCCAGTTTATCTTACGCCTACCCCCGGAGTATGCCTCTACTGTGAGGCGGGCAGTACAGTCTGGCCATGTCAACTTGAAGGACAGACTGTCAATTGAGTTACACCCTGATGGGCGTCATGGAATTGTCAGAGTGGACCGAGTCCCTTTGGCCGCAAAATTGGTAGACCTGCCGTGTGTTATGGAGAGTTTGAAAACCATTGATAAAAAAACCTTTTACAAGACAGCTGATGTCTGTCAGATGCTTGTCTCTACAGTTGACGGTGATCTCTATCCTCCAGTGGAGGAACCAGTTGCTGCTACTGATCCCAAAGCAAGCAAAAAGAAGGATAAGGACAAAGAGAAAAAATTTGTATGGAACCATGGAATTACTCTGCCTCTGAAAAATGTGAGAAAGAGAAGATTCCGTAAGACAGCAAAGAAGAAGTATATTGAGTCTCCAGATGTGGAAAAAGAAGTAAAGCGGTTGCTGAGCACAGATGCTGAAGCTGTCAGTACCCGCTGGGAAATAATTGCTGAAGATGAGACAAAAGAAACAGAAAATCAAGGCCTTGATATCTCTTCCCCAGGAATGTCTGGCCACAGGCAGGGCCATGACTCCTTAGAACATGATGAGCTTCGGGAGATATTCAATGACCTCAGCAGCAGCAGTGAAGATGAAGATGAGACACAGCATCAAGATGAAGAAGATATAAACATCATAGACACTGAAGAAGATCTGGAAAGGCAGCTACAGGACAAACTAAATGAATCGGATGAACAGCACCAAGAAAACGAGGGAACCAATCAGCTGGTTATGGGAATTCAGAAACAGATTGATAACGTGAAAGGCAAGCTCCAGGAGACCCAGGACAGAGCAAAGCGACAGGAGGATCTCATCATGAAAGTGGAAAACCTGGCTCTCAAGAACAGATTTCAGGCTGTACTGGATGAACTGAAACAAAAGGAAGACCGGGAAAAGGAGCAGCTCAGCTCTTTGCAAGAAGAGCTAGAATCACTCCTAGAGAAGTGAGGAGTGGTTTCATAGTTAATTTCATTGCTGTGAAATTCAATGCTGAGGTCAGCATTGAAAGAGAAGATTTTTTTGTTTTCATTGCTTGTAAAACTTTGTAGTAGTTCATATTTTCCTCCACTGTCTTCTGTTGGATTTGTCTTGTGAATTTCTATCTCATTTGTCTTTTGGAACCACTTTGCTAGGTGTTTAACTCGTAGGAAGTAGGAATGTATAGACAGATAAATGTAGAGAAGTTGTAGGATTAGTGGAGTGAAAAGTTCAACTTAGTTATTAATCACAGCTTCATTGCAGGACTTTGTGGCTGTTTCTCCGTTTAGAAGCTTCCATTGCTACTCTGTGATGACATCTGAGGTAAATCAGTAGAGTCTAGTCTGGAGGCAGTAAAGTTTGTTTACATATGTTTTTTGATGCTATAGCTAATTTTCCAGCTATTCAAAGCAATTTTTCGTATTTTTGCATTGGAAGTCATTTCATAACGTTCAACAATAAATAAAAGCAAGTTAAGTTTCACTTTATAATGTGTCTTGCTCTTTTAGGGGTAGTGGATATTATCCTCTTCTGAAGTGGTTTCCTGGTGGGGTTTAATAGATTGACCAGTTGGATTCTGTTTTGTAGGAAAAGAAGCAATTATGTTCGATTTTAAGAAGAGAACACAGCAAGGGCAAAGAAATCGGGAAGTATCACCTTTACATTATGTTTCCAATCCACCTGCTCCATTTGGAGGTTAGGAAATAAAGAGTTTTCCTAAACTATCCAAATGTTTTTTCCAGCCTAATCTCCCATTCTCCCACTGTTTTCAGTCCTGAGCTTATTTACATTTCTTTTTTCAAGGAGTTTAATTACTCCTCTTCCTCTGTAATAGTCTACTGGGATAAGTACTCTTATGCACCTGTCATACCAGAGTCTAAGTTACCTGTTGCTCATATCCTTACTAAGCTGTTAATTCACTGAGATTAGGCATTTTGCCTCGTTAGTCACTGTAAAGAAGAGTAAAGCAGTTAAAATCTCAAGGTCAGGCGTTGTAGTGCCTGAGTTGAGCGATCTTGGGCAAGTAAATAATCTGTTTGCCTCAATTTCCTCATCTCTTAAAGTGGAGATGATAATATCATCTACCTGGGGACCCTTGATTTTGGCTATTGAGTTAATACATAGAAAGGATTTGAGAACAATTCCTGGAATAGAAGCAAATCATTGCCTATTTTCTAGGCAGGGATTACAAACTTGAATGAAAGTGATCAAAATGGTAGAAAAGTGTATGAAGAAACTTAAATGTTGATTGATTCCAAATTAAAGAATTCTAAATCAAAGCTTAAACTACAGCAGAAACATTGTTTCCAATACATACATCTACAGCATAAGCATACTGAGTTTACTGTAGCTTTGTTTTTTTGTTAGATTTATTTATGGTTTTGCATAAATATAAAGCCTCCATAATGAAGAGTAATTATCTGTTACATAAACTTCAAAAGAGAAGAACTTAAGATCCATTTCCCTTCATGTAAACCCAGAGTTTCTAAAAAAGACTCACTTTTCTCACAGCTCCCTTGTCTGATGAGTGTGATATATAGTTGGGCTACAGTTTTCAATATTTCTCTGAGTTCGTGAACAGAAATTGAATTTTTTAAAAAAAGTTTAAAATACAGATAAAAGACTAACTGAAAATTGTAAGCAGTGCAGAAATTTTACAAATTTTACTCACTCCCCTATTGCTAGTCACTTAGGTTCTGTTTTAAATATGCTATTACACAGAATGCTGCAATAAGCATATCACTGTGGCCTCCATTTTTCATTGTATTTATAGATTAGGTACATGGAGTCTTTATGATCAGTTCTAAATGTCATAAAGCCTAGACATTTTGAATTTATAGATCAAATGTTTGAGATGAGAAATTGTGACAAATCAAGTGTCTGAAGGACTGTGTCTTGAACTCTGCTTTTTATCTCTTAGTATCCAGTAAGAATTCTTTGTAAAAACACAGACTAGGAAAACTGCTCACCGCACAGGAACTATAGATGTTGGCCTTTCTGTATTACAGATGCCCAGCTCTTTCACACTACAGAGCTTTACTTTTATTACACTTATATTTCCCTTTTTCTGGGACAGTCTAGATAATCTCATGGCTAGCTTTTTGTTGCTCAGCCCTCAGTTCAGACTTCACTTTCTCTGGTAAACCTACCTGGCTACTCAGATATCTAGGGAACATGTGACGTGGATATGCATCTTCTTAAGAGTGATGATCTTCGCTGAAAATCTGGAAATTTCATTGCCATTATTTTCCATGTGTGTTTGGGAGTACGTGTGCTTAAATTTAAAACAGAAGCATCATAATTTGATTAAGTTAGAATCAGGAAAAAATGGTTTCAGATGGTTAAGACTGCCTTTTGTCTTGGGCAGTATTACAGTATATTCTGTAAACAGTATATACAGTACAGGTCCAAGTCCAGCTGTTTAGTATATTTTATGGAACTTGAGCTCTGGCTGTAATATTTGTACAACTGTGTCTGACTGTTCAATGAAGTTACAGACCATTTCTCTATTAATGCCCACATGATCCCTGGCACTGATTACTAATTTGGTTTTTCCAAAACACACACATATATGAACTTAATGCAGAAGCAGTTAATGATTTACTGCAGTAACCTTTATCTCTTATGTTTGTAAAAACTCAGCATGTGCTTTAAAAATAAGCAAAATTTTAAAATATAAAATTTTAAAATATTTAAAAATAAAAAAACAATGAACCATATGTCATTAATGGACAGTTTTAAAAGCCAAAACATTTTTTAAAAACAAATATGATAGGACTAAAAAATTTTCTAGTTTAAAATGGCACATTGTTCTTGTGAATCTCTTTTCTCTCCCAGAAAGCCTGCTGATATAGTAGCCCCTAAGGGAAAGAATAGTGGGTGAGACAGCAGGGGATGAGATGTCAATGACAATGATGTGAATCTGTTTTGATAAGGCCAAAGCAGGTGAAGAAATGATTAATTCAGAGGTGGCAGAAAGTTTCATGCTAAATGTCTATAAGGAGGTATACCAAGAAGAAACAAACCCACTTGACATAGACACTGTGAGGCTGGCCGTTTGTGCAGGCCGTTTCGAAGGAAAAGGGAAGGTGTGCAAGTCCAAGTTCAGGGACTTCCCTGGAGGTCCCAGTGGTTAGGATTCCAGCTTCCACTGCGGAGGGCACAGATTAGATCCCTGATGGGGGAACTAAGATCCCACAGGCCTGGCAATGCAGCCAGATAATAAAAGTCTGTGTTCAGAGTGGTTGTACGTCCAGGAACCCTATCTCACTCGAGGAAGCCAGATGACTTCCTTACCCATCCCACAGAAGGAAAGTTTATTTTATGGGTAAACTGAACTAAAGAAGGCCCAGATGAAGGCTGGGTTCTACAGCATTTAAACAAGGGAATTGTGTGAAAGTCTTTTCTGATTGCAGAATGTCATCCTTCTTCTCCCATTTGGTCTCTACATCAGTACTCAAGGCGTACACTGCCCCATCCCCCATCCCCAAGCACGGACAAACAGACATATAGGAAGACTGGAAGATGATTCTCTGAAGAAATCATGTGGTACCGGGGAAAAGAAATCAGGTACACTTGGGCACTCTAAAGGAAAGACCAGGTCACTATTTTCTACAGCAATGAAGTCTATCTGATGACAAACACTATCCATGCACCATCTGCTTTTAGATGCCTCACTTTAAAATATTAGCTGATAGCTAAAGGATCAAAGAAAGCTTTCAAAGTGAATCATTTAAGCACACTTTCTGCCCTCTCCCCATTTTGTTTTTAACCCCCAAAGTAAAATACCGCCAAGGGCTTAGAAAGTAAATTTAAGAGCATTGGTTCCAACGCTGGGATTATAAGCATCTGGGAGGAAAAAGTGTCCTGGCAGCGGTACCCTCACTGATGGCCCAAACCACATCTTGCCTCCTAGGTCTGTGGTCAATTACACCCAGAACTTCTGTTGCACAAAACTGCATGGCTCCTCAAAGAGAGCCCGGAAGCACCAGAACCACACAGCTCTTTTCTATCAACTTTCTTAGCTATATATAAATATCTCTTTTCCAAGCCGATTGTACAAGGCCGTATCCAACGTCAAGAAATAATAAGGGCTCTGTGTCCACTAGCTCGCAGGGATCCAGGCCCAGAGCCTCGGCGATGTTGCCACGAAATAAGGCTTCTGTCCGCCTCAGGCCTCCCTTCCCGTTCCCCGCGAGCGAAGCGCCACACCTGGAGAGAGGCGCGGCTGTCGCCGGCGATTGAGGGTTTTCTGATCCGTCAGGTAAAACCCCCGCCCCCCAACCCGTGTTTGTTTGTTTTCTCTTATAAACCTTTGTCTCTGAAGATTGACCCTTTGACTCCGGGCGCGATCAACTGGGAGCACCTCCCATTTTGTTTGGCCGAGTAGAAAATGCCAGGCGGGGTAGGGAGGGGGTCTAGCCGAATAGGAAGGCTTTTCTTCCTTCGCTGCCGCAGCGCCTAGAGTTTCTGCCCCTAATCTCAGGAATTTATCGAATAGCTTTCAACTGCTGTATTGTGATTCATTTGAAGTGTTTATCTAGTCCATCCTCGAGCCCGCGGGCGCTGGGACGGCCTGGCTGAGTGGAGCTAACCGACCGCCGCGTCGGGCCGCGTCGGGGGTCTGGAAGCGGCGGTCACCCGGCGCGAGGAGAGGC
Organism: Cervus elaphus; assembly: GCF_910594005.1. NCBI lineage: Eukaryota > Metazoa > Chordata > Mammalia > Artiodactyla > Cervidae > Cervus > Cervus elaphus. The sequence continues at coordinate 53,711,981 of NC_057823.1, read as the reverse complement.
GCGCGCTGGGCCACCGCCGGGGGTTAGCGCTGGGTCACCGTGCGCGGGGAGGGCGGCCCGAGGCCTAATCTGGGGTTAAGCGGCTACTCCCGCCGGGGAGAGACAGCCAAGAGTAGGGGGTGGGATACAGGACTTCCGTCTTAAACTCCAGAGAGTGGCCTTCCGCGGAGTCCGGCGGGTGGGCGAACATGAAGTCCAGTCCTGCTATCCAGGCTGCCATCGACCTCACCGCGGGGGCCCTGGGGGGCACAGCGTGCGTCCTGACTGGTCAGCCCTTCGACACTATGAAGGTGAAGATGCAGACATTCCCCGGCCTGTACAGGGGTCTCACCGACTGTGCCCTGAAGACCTACTCCCAGGTGGGCTTGCGGGGCTTCTACAAGGGGACCGGCCCCGCGCTGATGGCCTACGTCGCCGAGAACTCGGTCCTCTTCATGTGCTACGGCTTCTGCCAACAGTTCGTTAGGAAAGTGGCTGGACTGGACGAGCAGGCGAAGCTGAATGATCTGCAGACTGCGGCCGCGGGTTCCATCGCCTCAGCCTTTGCCGCGCTGGCCCTGTGCCCCACGGAGCTCGTGAAGTGCCGTCTGCAGACCATGCACGAACTGGAGGCGTCAGGGAGGATAGCAAAAAGCCATGATACAGTTTGGTCCGTCGTGAAGAGTATCCTTAGAAAGGATGGCCCCTGGGGCTTCTACCACGGACTCACGAGTACTCTGTTTCAAGTAGTACCAGGCTATTTCTTCTTCTTCGGTGGCTATGAACTGAGTCGATCGTTTTTCGCCTCGGGGGGGTCAAAAGATGAACTAGGCCCTGTCCCCTTGATGTTAAGTGGTGGAATTGCTGGCATTTGCCTTTGGTTTGTCATATACCCCGTGGATTGTATCAAATCCAGAATTCAGGTTCTTTCCATGTTTGGAAAACAGACAGGATTCATCAGAACTCTTTTAAGTGTTGTGAGAACCGAAGGAATAGCAGCTTTATATTCTGGTCTGAAAGCTACTCTGATTCGAGCGTTTCCTGCCAATGCAGCACTATTTTTGGCTTATGAATACAGCAGGAAAATGATGATGAGCCAGTTTGAAGCATACTGAAGTATCTTGGTGAGTCTGGATCCAAGTACAAGCCTTTGGGGACTGTAACTCAGTTTCATGAAGTTCTAGACCAATGTGGTATTATTTTTGACTTCTTGGGAGCTTTGTTTTTGCCTTCCTTTCTTATACTCTTAAACTTTATGGAAGAAACTTCATTTTATATCATATAGTTTCAGTCCATAATTGTATTCAAATAGAAAAGTTGCTGCTCTTATATTTGGTGAGATACACAGAGTGAGTGGGCGGCCCTAGGTACCTAATCTGAAAAGCTAAATATAGTTGGGGGAAAAAGAATTATAGTTGAGTTTTTGCATAAATCTGCATATGTACGTACGGTTTGGTTGGTTATGTGTTGTGTGAATTAAATAGAGCTTGGTTCCTGTGTTTAATATTATGTCACACGAAAAAACCGAGTTAAGCATGTTTCTGAAGGTGCTTATAAATGATTGCTTAATCCACTCAAGATGTAGGGTCTCTGGAAAACTCTGCTTAACAGGTGCACTGTTCTAACCAATTAAAGTTTTTAAAAAGTTTTTGTGTGGTGCTTGAAAAACAAAATATCCATCTATAATTTTTTTGCATCTACAATGATTTATTTTTTTATTTTTTACTGAGGTAACTGATTTATAGCATTATATTTCTATTTCTATGCACCCTACAACATGCTCACTACCAAAAATTTATTTTTTCTTTCATTACCATATAATTGATTCCCTTTATCCAGTTTGTCTTCCTCCTTAACCCTCCCCCCCCCCATAACCACTACTCTGTTCTCTGTAATTATGTTTGTTTGGTTTGGTTTTGGGTTGTTCATTTATTATGGATTTTGTTTGTTTATTAGTTTTTCATATTCCACATATGAATGAAGTCATATGGTATTTGTGTTTCTCTGTCTGACTTATTTCACTTAATACCTTCAAGGTCCATCCATGTTGATGCAGATGGCAAGATTTTATCTTTTTTCCTCATCTAGATTTTTAAGAGGAGAATATACTTGCATACTGATGTGGCTTCCACATTTGTTAAAGTTTAGGGTAGGCATCCCAGATTTCCCCAAGATTGCTCTACTCTGAAAATGATGCTACTCATTTTCAAAGTGGGATCATATTCCACACTCTTAGGTGTGGCTTTAGGTCTCTGGGAAGTAGCCTGGCCTCTGTATCAAACTTCCTTCCTCTTCTCTTCCAAAGAGCTCCCCTCTGCTCCACTTTAGACTGAAATAGTGGTGAATAATGGAGCTGTGCATCTTTGCTTTGATGAAGACCCATGTAGCTGACAACAGTTCTTAGCCTCCAGTCTCAGGGTCCTGGGCTGGGAAGGATTCCAGGATGTACTGTTGGCCCATTTAGGGGTTATTGATCCCCTTTGGGGGGGGGCTTCCCTGGTGGCTAATGGTAAAGAATCTGCCTGCAATGCAGGAAACCCGCGTTCGATCCCTGGGTAGAGAAGATCCCCTGGAGAAGAGAGTAGCTACCCACTCCAGTATTCTTGCCTGGAGTATTCCATGGACAGAGGATCCTCCTTGGATCATTCATTGTCCTCTCTGCCTCCACCAGTGAGAAACCTTTCCAGGGAAAAGTGAGTGCAAAAGCCATCAGAACTTTTTGTTCCCTGATGGTGATCAAGTGATATTACCAGTGGATGAAAGAAGTCCTCTCCTCTCAAACAGAACTAGACAAAACTTAAGTGTTTGCAGTCCACAGTGATTAATGTTAGAGCTGACCCATTCTGAAGCTTACCTGAGGATCCATAACTCCTAGTCATTTTTTTTTCTTACAGTGTTGGAACCTTCTAAATTTTGTACTGGTCATCTGTGAATTTTACTGGTGATTATACATAAGACCTTACAAAACAATGAAACATTAAAAACAACTTTATTAAACTATACCATATGCATGTACATAGGCACTAACAAAAATCAAAATGACATAGTTCATCTGACCCCTACACGCTTGTGCATCTGTTCTTTGGCCCTATGGTGTAAGAGGGTCATTCTTACTAAAGTAAGCCTCACATTTCCTTGCTGATTCAAGACCAGCAGAGTCACTCTCCGTAAGAAGTTTTTTAAGCAGTTTGTAAAGCTGAAAACTGGCAGGTTCCCATGTTAATGATCTTCCATAGCATGTGTGTAAATCACTGCTGGTGAAATGTACATCTGGTGTGGAATCCCCAGTTTCCTTCAGCTTTTTGCTGTCTATCAAGTTTCCATGGTAACTAGCCATATTGCCATAGGCAAAAGGGTCAGGGTGATGGATGTTGACAAACAGGGGCTGTGGCAGACATCCGGGGAAGGGATGCTCAGTGTCATGTCTGGTGTGCCCCAGAGTGATGGCTGGTCTTCCATTTGCTTTTTCTTTAAAATAAAACCATTTTTCTATTTCTGAGTTATTTATACATTTAAGTTATATGTTACATACATAAGTGGTCAGTAGCCACTTAGCGAGGCTTTATTCAAGCAAGTCTTCATTAAAGCAGGAAAGAGAACAGGAATGACTTCTGCAGGAAGTGGACCTTTCAGAGGCTCCAGGCCCCTGTGCAGCATCCATGGGCCAGTCTCGATTAGCTCTGTTGTCAGTGGACCTTTTCACATGTTGTCCATTAAAGGTTTAACTAAAGATCTTCAATAGAAATCATTTGAGACAAGCAAGAGTGCTTGGGAGTAAGGAATTGAAACCTAAGTCAGAATTGTTTTCTACTCTTTGCTTAATTCATGGTTCAATATTGAGGTACAATTTCTAGCACTACAGACTTGTTCTCAGAGAAAAATATAGTAACTTGAAATATTGTGCTTAAAGAAATTTGAGTGTTTGGTCATTAAATTATTTACCTAAATTGAAGTATTTATTGAATTTACACCATTTACAGTATACTGTTTGAGCTCTGGGGATTCAGATATTAATGGTCTGGTTTCTGTTCTTAAGGATTTGATGGAAAAAAGAAAGGATCTGATGGTCTAGATGTTTTACAGTCAAAAGAGTGATTTTCTAGAATACAGTTTAGAACAAAAGATTAGCATCCAAATTATATGTGTGTGTGTGTGTGTGTGTAAAATCAGTGATGTGTATGTGTGTAAAATCTTTTCTTTAATTGTGTTTTTGTTTTTATATTGTGGTTTCTGTCATTTAAATTACTTCCATGGTATTTCTTTCTTTTCTCAGAACCATAGCTTTATTGAGGTATAAATGACAGATAACATTGTGCTTGTTTAAGGTATACAATGTGATGCTTTGATATACATGTTTATTGTGAAATGATTATGACAAAAAGGTTAATAGTGTCATAATGACATTATTATGTAATTATTAGTAATGTCTATTACTAATGTCTATTCAGTTTAGTTCAATCGCTCAGTCCTGTCTGACTCTTTGCAACCCCATGAACCTGAACCGCAGCACGCCACGCCTCCCTGTCCATCACCAACTCCCAGAGTCCACCCAAACCCATGTCCACCGAGTCGGTGATGCCATCCAATCATCTCATCTTCTGTCATCCCCTTCTCCTCCTGCCCTCAATCTTGCCCAGCATCAGGGTCTTTTCAAATGAGTCAGCTCTTCGCATCAGGTGGCCAAAGTATTGGAGTTTCAGCTTCAGCATCAGTCCTTCCAATGAACACCCAGGACTGATCTCCTTTAGGATGGACTGGTTGGATCTCCTTGCAGTCCAAGGGACTCTCAAGAGTCTTCTCCAACACTACAGTTCAAAAGCATCAATTCTTTGGCTCAGCTTTCTTTATAGTCCAACTCTCACATCCATACATGACCACTAGAAAAACCATAGCCTTGACTAGACAGACCTGTGTTGACAAAGTGATGTCTCTGCTTTTTAATATGCTGTCTAGGTTGGTCATAATTTCCTTCCAAGGAGTAAGTGTCTTTTAATTTTATGGCTGTAGTCACCATCTGTGGTGATTTTGGAGCCCCCCAAAATAAAGTCAGCCTCTGTTTCCCCATCTATTTGCCATGAAGTGAAGGGACCGGATTCCATGATCTTAGTTTTCTGAATGTTGAGCTTTAAGCCAACTTTTTCACTCTCCTCTTTCACTTTCATCAAGAGGCTCTTTAGTTCTTCTTCACTTTCTGCCATAGGGGTGGTGTCATCTGCATATCTGAGGTTATTGATATTTCTCTCGGCAATCTTGATTCCAGCTTGTGCTTCCTCCAGCCCAGTGTTTCTCATGATGTACTCTGCATATAAGTTAAATAAGCAGGGTGACAATATGCAGCCTTGACGTACTCCTTTTCCTGTTTGGAACCAGTCTGTTGTTCCATGTCCAGTTCTAACTGTTGCTTCCTGACCTGCATACAGATTTCTCAAGAGGCAGGTCAGGTGTTCTGGTATTCCTATTTCTTTCAGAATTTTCCACAGTTTATTGTGATCCACACAGTCAAAGGCTTTGGCATAGTTAATAAAGCAAAAATAGATGTTTTTCTGGAACTCTCTTGCTTTTTTTGATGATCCAGTGGATGTTGGCAATTTGATCTCTGTTTCCTCTGCCTTTTCTAAAACCAGCTTGAACATCTGGAAGTCCACGGTTCACATATTGCTGAAGCCTGGCTTGGAGAATTTTGAGCCTTACTTTACCAGTGTGTGAGATGAGTGCAATTGTGTGGTAGTTTGAGCATTCTTTGGCATTGCCTTTCTTTGGGGTTGGAATGAAAACTGACCTTTTCCAAGCCTGTGGCCACTGCTGAGTTTTCCAAATGTCCTGACATATTGAGTATTAATAATGTCTATTACCTCACAGATTACTATTTATTCATTACTATTGTTTGAGGTAAAATGGTATATTTTTTTTTACAGGTACACACTGATTAATTTATTTACTTATTTTGGCTGCACTGGGTCTTCATTGCTATACTCAGCTTTCTCTAGTTTCGAAGAACAGGCGCTACTCTCTAGCTGTGGTGTGTGGGCTTCTCAGTGCAGTGGCTTCTCTTGTTGCAGAGCACAGGCTCCAGGCACACGGGCTTCACTAGTTGTGGCACAGGAGCTTATTAGTTATGAATACTGGCCTTACAACGTTCAGGCTTTGGTAGTTGCAGCTCGAGCGCTCTAGAGAGCTTCAGTAGTTGTGGTGCATGTGGGGCATGTGGTTTAGTTGCTCCTTGGCATATGGAATCTTTCCAGACCAGGGATCGAAACCTGTGGCCCCTGCCTTGGCAGGTGGATTCTTATCCACTGTGCCACCAGGAAAGCCCCGAGATGGTGTTTATTTCTAAGATTTAAATTGGTCAAATCCATATGTCTGACACCTAGCCTTATTTTAAATGTTACTTTCACAAGATATAAATTTACCCCTCAACTTTAAAATTTTTTTTCATTGAAGTATAGTTAACTTACAATGTTGTGTTAGTTTCAAGTGTATGGCAACGTGACTTAGTTATGCATATATGTGTATGTACATATATGTACTTTTTCAGATTCTTTTCTTTTATAGGTTATTTCAAGTACTGAGTATAGTCTTCTGTGCTATGCAGTAGGTCCTTGTTGTTTACCAGTTTTATATATAGTAATGTGTATATGTTAATCCAAAACTTCTAATTTATCCCTCTGCCATTGCTTTCTGATAGCCATAAGTCTGTGTGAATCAATTTGTTTTGTAAATAAGTTCACTTGTATCATGTTTTTAGATTCCACAAATAAATGATATCATGTGATATTTGTCTTTCTCTGTCTGACTTACTTCACTAAACGTGATAAACTCTAAACCTCTCCATGTTGCTGTGAAAGGCATTATTTCATTTTTTTAATGGGCATTTAGATTGTTTTCATGTCTTGGCTATTGTAAATAGTGTTGCTATGAATACTGGGGTGCATATATATCATTTCAAATTAGAGTTTTCTCTGGTATCCCTCAAATTTTTTTTTTAGCCATATTTTCTGGCTTGCGGGCTCTTAGTTCCCTACCAGGGATTGAACCTGAGCCACAGCAGTGAAAATGCTGAGTCCTAACCACTGGGCATGGGCCAGGGAATTAGCTGGTACTCCTCAACTTTGAAATATCTTATCCCTTTGGTATATTTATTATACCCTTTGGTCTACTGTCAGGGCCAGATGATCTGCATCTTGCAATGCTACAGTGATACTCTATCTAGAAATTCATTCTCTGTTCCAACTTTCATGGGATACCAAATACCAAGCTATAGCAGTTAGGTATCAGAAGGATCATATCTGGCCATGGAGTTCAGTTCCCTGTACTCCATGTGGATCAAACTTCAGCATTTTCTTGAATTAAACAAGAAAATGTCCCCAAGTTGTTCAATTTGGAAGAAATGTAGGTTCTTTTTCTTCTGGCCCAGATCTCTAAGAAGGAGTGATAATTATTATCAGGAAGTTGTTACATAAAACAGTCACAGGTCTTTTTTTGCTCAAGTCAGAAAGTACCCTCTGTTCAGAGCTTGCATTTCCAACTCAAGTACCCTCTGAACTCTGAAATCCCTATTTTCAAAGTCTGTGACTCTCTGGTCTCTCTGCTCTCTCCAGCTTCATGTGTCATGGCCCAGAAAGCTTCTCTGAGAGTCCTTTTAGAAAGTAAATTATTTCAGTGTGAAACTTATCATTCATATCTGCGATCTGCCTTTTGAGCTCCATGTTCCACTGTGTTTTCAGCTCTGTCCTAGTGCCAGCACTTTTAAACACATGCTCCTTGTGAATGATGTAAATAATGTTTAAAAGGCAGACTTAGGCCCTTTTGTGTCCCTATCTCTTCAAGGTTGATTGAGGTCATCTATTCAGATGCTCTGTTTATGGCAACAGGTAATAAAGGCTTTTTTTCAAAACCCCTTCAGAAAATTTGGTATTACTGGCTTTAGTCTGAACCTTGAGACAAAAAGTTTCACAGTTAGGTAAGTAGTTTTGTAGAAAATTGATGTCTGTTAATAATTATGCACATTCCGTGGGGGAAAAAATTGTCCTCAGAAAGAGTGTTATTTCAGTTACAGGGAAGCCAGATAATTGTCTATATAGTTAGTTTCTATTCCAGCCTAAAGTAGTTTCACTGGGCCCTCCCCAGCAACCTGGACTCTCAGCAGACTTTAATTGAAGCATCCTTCCACTTGACTTCTTTGATCATTGATTTACAAATTTTTTTTGTGCATTTGGAACAAAGAGTTCTTTTTGCCTTTCGGTTAATGGCAGACTCATCAATCTGTGCTCTGGGCTCTGATTTAGGTTCTTGGAGGCGTTGCCCACAAAAAGCCTTCTCTGTGTCTTTAGCACCCAGACATGGGAATCTTCTCAGACTCAGGTGCCCACTTGGTCATGGAGAGGCCCTGAAGCAAGGTTTGTCTTCGGTTTTGAGTTTGGAGGCTGCCGCGATGCCATTACTGTCTTTTGTAATGGCTCAAGGATTTTAATACACACGGCTCTTTATTTTTCTATTCTCTTATTCTGTTTTTATGCTTGCCTTGCCACTTCTTTTTGCCATCTGGAGTCAAAGCTGATCCGTGTCGATCAGAGCCTTGCACTATTTCCAAGTGTTTTCCCCCTAGATTGATTCTGTTCTGTTACTGCGAAGAGCTAGGCAGGAAGGCCCCTGGGTTTCAAGACTGTGTCGCCTTGAGAGGTTGGTCTAAAGGCTTGGTTGGGCTTAAACATTTTTGGCAAGAAAACTTAGGTGGTGATTGTATGTGCTTTATATTCTATCACATGTGCTATTTTTTTCCTATTTTTATCCAGTCGGACCTCAAATTCACAAAATTGGATTATGATAAACTGTCATCAGTAGTCCATACCTGAAGGGCATTGTTTATTTACTTACCTATCCAATATCATTTAGCTGTATATCCATATATGTGGTTATCTATCAAAATAATACTAAGAATTTGTGAACACAGCACCTCCCCACTAAATGCCAGGACCTTGGTAGTTTTATGCATCTAATCATACAAATAGCCCTTCCTACCGAGAGGACCTACCTGGTCCCCACCAAATGAAGATGATTATCATCCTGAATTTTAGGTGCATCATTCTTCATTCCTTTGATTCTTTTTTTTTTTTGGTATTATGTTACTCCCACAAATATAGTTTTCCAGTTGTTTTAAATAAGGGTTTTTAAAAAATAAGTTGTTTTATAATAAGGGTAAAATGCTGTATGTGATATTTTGGTAGTACTGTTTTTCTCTTAATATTTATTGTTAAAATCCAATAACCTTGTGTTACTGTAATTTATTTAGACTACTGTGAAATATTTCATTTTGTGAATATGCCATGATTTATTTATTCAGCTGATAGACATACAAGATTGCCTTCTGATTTTTGCTCCTGTTGCCCAGGAGCAAGTATTTATCTAGGAGTAATTGTTGCATTTAATAGATAATGCTCAACTCAAAGTAGTTGTACTGGTTTTTACATGTACTTGCAATATATAGGCCTGAATCTCTTATATCCACATGCTTTCCAACATTTGGCATTGTTACGCTTTTAAATTTTTGTCAAACAACTGTGAGTAAAAGAAAAAAATAAATCTACCTAATCTTGGTTTTGAGCTGTATTTTTCTGATTACAGATCTCTTTGTGTGTCTGACGGTTATATGTTTCTTCTGTGAAATGTCTGTTCATGTCTTTTACCATTTTTCTGTTGTTATTTTTATTTATGTTGGTTTGTAGATTTCTTTATATTGATATATTCTTGATATTAATTGTCAGTGTGTATATGGTGATTATCCTCTCCTGGTTTGTACCTTTTCACACCTTTAAAGATGTCTATTGATGAATAAAATTTCTTGATTTTATTACAAGTAGAGATGGTTAGATAGCATCACTGACTAAATGGGCATGAATTTGAGTCAACTCCAGGAGACAGTGGAAGATAGAGGAGCCTAGCATGCTACAGTCCATGGTTCACAAAGTTGGACACGACTTAGCAATTGAACAACAACAAATCTTTTATTCTATCGTCAATGTCTTTTTAAAGAAGTTATTTCTACTCCAAGGTCTAAAATACATGTATTTTCCACTAAGAGTTTTAAAGTTGTTTTGGGTTTTGTCTTTGTTTTGGCATTTGAGTCTTAGATCCATTTGAAGTTGATTTTTAAATTAAGACTCAGTTTAATCTTTGTATGGATAATCACTTTTAATTGAATATTTCATCTTTCCCATAGATCTGTATCATAGACTGAATGTTTGTGCCCCACCTGCCCAGTTCATATATTGAGCCCTAGCCCCCACTGTGATGTTGTTAGGAGATGAGGTCTTTGGGCAGTAACTAGATTTATGTAAAGTCATGAGGGTGGAGTCCATGATGTGATTAGTGCTTTTTTGATTCTTTTTTTTTTTTTTTTTTACTGTGGATGTCTTTACAAGTAATTTAGAGCTACCTCATGTTTTGTTTGTTTATTTATTTATGGTTTCTATGGGTCTTCATTGCTGCTTTCTCTAACTGCTGTTCTTTGTTTTGGTGCTCTGGCTTCTCATTGCGGTGACTTCTCATATTGTAGAGCACAGGCTCTAGGCTTGTGGGCTTCAGTAGTTGCAGTGGACTCAATAGTTGTGGCTCCAGGGCTCTAGAGTGGAGGCTCAGTAGTTGTGGCACATGGGCTTAGTTGATCTGAGGTATGTGGAATCTTCCCTGACCAGGGATGGAACCCCTGTCCCTTGCACTGGCAGACAGATTCTTATCCACAGTACCATTAGGGAAGCAGGGGATTAGTGCCTTTATAAGAAGAGGAAGAAACACCAGAGCTGCTTCTTTCTACCATATGTACATAAAGAGAGAAGGCTGTAGCCTGCAAGCCAGAAAGAAGGCCATCATCAAGAAACCAACTGATAGCACCTTGATCTTTGACTTACCAGCCTCCAGAATGATGAGAAATAGATACCTGTTGTTTAAGCCACCAGTCTATGGTATTTAGTGACTGAGTAGACTAAGACATTCTGGGTTGCCATCTCTGTAATATTCGAACGTTCCATATATATATTTAAGTCTGTTTTTGAGCTCCCTAATCTATTACACTTGTCAAAATTTCTGCCTGTGCACCAATAGCAGACTATCTTGATTAAGACAGCTTTATAACAAGTCAAGAATAAGGAAGTCAAATTTTTTATCCTACTGTTTTTCTTAAGAAGTTTCCTAGCTCTTATCTTATTCTTTCATATGAATTTTAAAGTAATGTTGTAATGTTTACAGTAATGTCCTGGGAGAGAAGAGAATTGATAACTTTAAGACGTTCAGTTCAGTTCAGTTCAGTTGAGTCACTCAATCATGTCCGACTCTTTGCCCAGCATCAGGGTCTTTTCCAATGAGTCAGTTCTTCACATCGGGTGACCAAAGTATTGGAGTTTCAGCTTCAACATCAGTCCTTCCAATGAACACTCAGGACTGATCTTTAGGATGGACTGGTTGGATCTCCTTGCAGTCCAAGGGACTCTCAAGAGTCTTCTCCAACACCATAGTTCAAAATCATCAATTCTTCAGCACTCAGCTTTCTTTATAGTCCAACTCTCACATCCATACATGACTACTGGAAAAACTGTAGCCTTGACTAGACGGACCTTTATTGGCAAAGTAACGTCTCTCCTTTTTAATATTGTCTAGGTTGGTCATAACTTTCCTTCCAAGGAGTAAGTGTCTTTTAATTTCATGGCTTCAGTCACCATCTGCAGTGATTTTGGAGCCCCCCAAAATAAAGTCAGCCACTGTTTCCACTGTTTCCCCATCTATTTGCCATGAAGCGAAGGGACCGGATGCCATGATCTTAGTTTTCTGAATGTTGAGCTTTAAGCCAACTTTTTCACTCTCCTCTTTCACTTTCATCAAGAGGCTCTTTAGTTCTTCTTCACTTTCTGCCATAGGGGTGGTGTCATCTGCATATCTGAGGTTATTGATATTTCTCTCGGCAATCTTGATTCCAGCTTGTGCTTCCTCCAGCCCAGTGTTTCTCATGATGTACTCTGCATATAAGTTAAATAAGCAGGGTGACAATATGCAGCCTTGACGTACTCCTTTTCCTGTTTGGAACCAGTCTGTTGTTCCATGTCCAGTTCTAACTGTTGCTTCCTGACCTGCATACAGATTTCTCAAGAGGCAGGTCAGGTGGTCTGGTGTTCCCATTTCTTTCAGAATTTTCCACAGTTTATTGTGATCCACACAGTCAAAGGCTTTGGCATAGTTAATAAAGCAAAAATAGATGTTTTTCTGGAACTCTCTTGCTTTTTTTGATGATCCAGCGAATGTTGGCAATTTGATCTCTGTTTCCTCTGCCTTTTCTAAAACCAGCTTGAACATCTGGAAGTCCACGGTTCACATATTGCTGAAGCCTGGCTTGGAGAATTTTGAGCCTTACTTTACTAGCGTGTGAGATGAGTGCAATTGTGCGGTAGTTTGAGCATTTTTGGCATTGCCTTTCTTTGGGATTGGAATGAAAACTGACCTTTTCCAGTCCTATGGCCACTGCTGAGTTTTCCAAATTTGCTGGCATATTGAGTGCAGCACTTTCACAGCATCATCTTTCAGGATTTGAAAAAGCTCAACTGGAATTCCATCACCTCCACTAGCTTTGTTTGTAGTGATGCTTCCTAAGGCCCACTTGACTTCACATTCCAGGATGTCTGGCTCTAGGTGAGTGATGACACCATCGTGATTATCTGGGTCGTGAAGATCTTTTTTGTATAGTTCTTCTGTGAATTCTTACCACCTCTTCTTAATATCTTCTACTTCTGTTAGGTCCCTACCATTTCTGCCCTTTATTGAGCCCATCTTTGCATGAAATGTTCCCTTGGTATCTCTAATTTTCTTGAAGAGATCTCTAGGTTTTCCCATTCTATTGTTTTTCTCTATTTCTTTGCACTGATCACTGAGGAAGGCTTTCTTATCTCTCCTTGCTATTCTTTGGAACTCTGCATTCAAATGGGTATATCTTTCCTTTTTGCTTCTCTTCTTTTCATAGCTATTTGTAAGGCTTCCTCAGACAGCTATTTTGCTTTTGTGCATTTCTTTTTCTTGGGGATGGTCTTGATCCCCGTCTCCTGTACAATGTCACGAACCTCCTCTCCATCCATAATTCATCAGGCACTCTATCAGATCTAGTCCCTTAAATCTATTTCTCACTTCCACTGTATATTCGTAAGGGATTTGATTTAGATAATACCTGAATGAATGACTCATGGTTTTCCCTACTTTCTTCAATTTAAGTCTGAATTACGTCTCAATTTAAAACACTGAATCTTCCAATTTAGGAACACTGTATATTGGGTTGGCCAAAAAATTTGTTTGGATTTTTCTGGTGCATCTTCTGGGAAAACCAGAACATACTTTATGGCCAACCCAATATTTCTCCATTTATATAAGTCATCTTAGTGTCTCTTCACAAAGTCATATGATTATTCCGTAGAAGTCTTATAGTTTGTTAGGCTTATTCCTAGCTACTCGATGTTTTTTTTTTTGGTTATAAATTCTATTTTTATTTAAATGTCAATTTCTATTTCATATTTTATAAAACAAATTGATGTTATTGATTTTTCAAATTCAGCAATCTTAATAAACTCCTTTTAATGATAATATTTTATCTGTAGGAACTTTTGGATTTTCTTTGTATTCCTTAATATCATCTACAAATGATAACAACTTTTCTTCTTCCTCTGCATTCTTCGTAACTTGTATTTCTTTGCCTTATGCTCACCAAACCTCTGTACAGTATCAAATAGATGTAACAGTGGACATTTGTGTCTTGTTTCTGATCTCAGAAGAAAGCTTTTAACATTTCACAATTAATGTGTTTTGCTGTAAATGTTTTCATATCATTTAAAGAGTAAGGAAGGCTTCTTCTATTTCTAGTTTGAGATTCTCCCCCTCCCCCCATTATAAGCAGAATTTTATCAAATCCTCCTTCTGTGTCTGTAAAATTTTTTCGTGGGATTTTTTCCTCTTTTACTTTATGTCAATGAGTGATATTGGCTTTTAATTTTCCTTTCCTGGTCTCAGGGTTATGCTAAACATTTTAAAGGAATGTTCTCCCCTTTTTTTTTCTTTTCTATGGTAGTGTTTGTATAAGATTGGAGTTATTTCTTCCTTGAATTTTTGGTAGTACAGTCAACTGGTCCTGAATTTAAACCTAAAGAATTATCTTACTCTTCTGTTTTTTCTAATCTTAATGAATCAGCTTGGTTAATCTATTATTTCTAGGAATTTGTTTATTCCAACTAAAATTTTAGCTTGTTGGCATAGCTTTGTGCATATTTCTTTATGACCTTTTTGTTGTTTGTGTCTACAAAATTTGAGTTGCTATTCCTGTTTAAACCCCTGATATTGGCTTTTGGTGCCTTCCCTCTTGTTTTCTTGTGTATTGCCATAGGCTTGACAATTTTATTACTATTTCAAAGAATCAACTTTTAGGTATTTTGATTCTCTGTCTTAGATATTTGTTTACTATCATATTAGTTTCTTCTTAATTATTTTCTTGTCTTCTTTGGGATTTATTTTCTTTTGTTTTTCTCATTCTCAAGATAGTTAATTCATTAATCTTTAACCTTTTCTTTTTTCTATTATGTTTATTCAAGGCTCTTGGCTTTTCTCTAAATACTCCTTAATTGCATCATCATGTTTTGTTATGATATATCAAAATAATGCAGTTCAAAATAGCTTCTAATTCTAGTGTGATTCTTTTTTTTTTTTTCAAATCAAGAGTTTTTATTGTCTCTTTAAAATATCACAACTGAGTCCACAGAACCATGTGCTATCTTGTTTCTGCAGCAGGATCACTGAGATCTTATTCATCAGCCTGCTGAACTGTTCCTTTTTCAGAAACATAGATACCATCCAAAAATTTTCTGATATCCTTGTTTTTAACTGTGGTGGCTTGCTGAATCAAAGCAGCTGAATTTGACACAAGTTCAATGTCATTTCCTTCAAGAATCAACTCATCTTTCTGGGCTTGAGATACTGAACAGGCAACCCCTGGCCTCATTCGAACCCTGCGTATGTATTTTTCACCCAAAAAATTTCGGATTTCCACAAGAGAACCATTCTCCTGAATAACAACGTTGATGGGGAAGTGGGCATACACCGACCTCATCTTGTAACGGAAGCCCAGTGTAACACCCTTGATCATGTTCTGTACGTGGCTACAGATTGTGCGAACAGTGGCCAGTTCCTTTCTGTTTCCCCACCATTTGTCAACACGGAGCCTCTTCTTTTTCTTTCCAAGGAGACTGAGTTCTACATTGATGTGATTGAAGTCCCTCCGCAGGGTGCCTCTGGGGCCCTTCACAATAACTGTCCGTCCCTTCAACGTAATGTCGACATTTTCTGGGATGTCGACAGTCTGATTGCTGAGAATGGTCTTCATTCTCGCAGTAGATGCGGCAAAGAGAGCTAGTGTGATTCTTACTTTGACCCACAGGTTATTTCAAACTGAATTTTAAAATTTTCAAACACTTGGGATATTCTAAACATCTTTCTGTTATTGATTTCTAGCTTAATTTTCCTTGTGGTCAGATAATATGCTCATATAAATTTCATCTTTAGCTACTTATTGAAAATTTTTTATATACAACATAGTCAATTTTTGTAAATTATGAAGAAAATAATATGCATTCTCTACTTGCTGAACTCCATACTTTATATATGTCCAGTAAGTCAGTTTTCTTATCTCTAATATAATTGCATTCCTTCTAGGTGCTGAGCCAACCAGCAAATTCATTTGCCAAAGCTCAGCTCCTATACCTCTCTAATCTTATGATTTAGTGACTCTGATGGTATCTAGCCCATAATGAGCAGCTCTCATGGCATGATGATCGTTTGGTGTCACATAGTCAGCCACTCAGTGTCTACTAGGGCTCAGGAGCATGACATCATCTATTTATAAACACACAGAAGCTATCTATTATATGAATAGAAGGCATGGATCTGCACTATAAGATTTATACTATAATCTTCCTGCTGTGGGTTGCTGGAAGCTCTGCACAGCATCCTTATGCACTATCGGCATTTCACTATTGGCATCCGTATGCACTATTGGCATTGGCATATGCAACATCAGATTGACTGTATCACATCAGATTGGCTAGTATTATAGTTTCAGCCTGATATGTGTCTTTTTCTCACTCCCACCCTGCTCAAACCTGGTAGCATTTTGAGTTCCAAAATGATACATGCTGCCTCTAATATCCAAAGAGGTCCCTAAAGACAGTGCCTCTTTTTCAGTGGCAAGAGATTCAAGAGATAATTTGTATTTTACCTCTGGGGGAATTTTCTGGCATGCCCCAGACCGCTAGAATCCTTATTGATGAGGCAGGCCCGTAAATCTTCATGGGGCTAATCCTTTACTCTTTAACATGCATGTGTCCTGCTAGGCCATCTAGAGTCCTTTTCATTTGCTGCCCATTAGGCCCAGTTAGCACGATGTCACCAGTATGGCAGTCTAACATTATGTTCTGCAGAATGTTCTTTTTTTTTTAAATAATTTTATTTCCGGCCGCACCCCCGCTGTCTCGCCGCCGCCGCCGCCTCCCCCCCGGAGTCAACTGCAGAATGTTCTATGTTGAGGTTTTTGTGGAGTATGTTACAAAAGAAAGGGTTAACGTAGCTCTAGGGCAAAACAGTGAATGTATTCTGCTGCCCTGTTGTGAGAAGATGACCTACTTTTGATTTTATTCAGTGATGGAGTTTAAGATGAATGTACTCAGAAGAAAAATAGCCACCTCCCAAGTGCTGAAGACTATACTGATCTACTCCAGTAAAGATAACCACTGGTATGGCAATTATAATTGGAGCTGCCAGTTGGTTAAGTAAATTGCAGTCCATTGTCATCAGTGGACTATGCACTATGATCCATCCAGTTTTTGCAGGGGGTGAACAAGTGAAGTAAATGAGGATATGGTGGAGACTATCACCTCTGCAAACTGAGTTTTAGAATGTAGTGCTATCTCTGAAATTAGGGTGTAGAGTTACTAAGATTTACTGTCTTGCTTAGGGAAAGAGAAATTTCAGGTTTTCCACTCTAGTGTTTCTTACCCTGCCTGTCAAGGAACAAATGAAAGGGTTTGACATTGAAGGTTTCTAAGACCAAGAGGTTCCATGGTGTAATGGTGAGCACTTTGGACACTGAAAGTTTCTAAGGCCATCCCCAGGTTCTGTGATTTGCTAGAAAGACTCATCAGACTCAGCATATAGTCATACTCATGGATGAGTATGTAAAATTATATAGTAAAAAAAATGCAAAGGGAAAAGGTACATTAGACAAAATCTGCAGGAAAGTATGTAGAAATTTCTAAGAGTCCTTTTCCCTTGGGTTCACACAGAATGTGCTTAATTCTTGTAGATCAAACTGAAACAACATGTATGAAGTGTTGTCTACCAGGGAAGCTTACCTGAAATCCAGGGGTTTTATTGGGTGCTGGACACACATGAGCCTAGCATAAACTACATTGTGTATACAGTTAGGTACAGTAAACCACTTTTATCAGTTATTAAATGTTGGGGACACTCCCAAAATTCAAGTCCCAGATGCCGCCAAAGGGCAGCCTTGCAAACAGGCCTTTCTAAGGATAGCAGTCTCAGGCCTGCTATGGTAACTCTTTCCTGCACAGTCCATCCCCTTGGCCCTTGGCCAAGGTGTCTTTACGACAAGATTATTATCAGTGGAACTCCATGTAACAGGATGAGACCTACTGATAGCTTATGGTGACTATGTCAGATTCGTGATCTCCCCAGTGATAGCTTACGGTGAACGATGTCGGATTTGTGATCTCCAAAGATTTAGCTTTGGGACCAGGGACCAGGCTTGATCACTCAAGAGCTTTTGTGTAGCAGAGTTTTATTAATGTGAAAAAGGGACAGAGAAAGCTTCTGACATAGACATCAGAAGGGGGCAGAGAGTGCCCCCCTCGTTAGTTTTAGCAAGGGAGTTATATACCTCATTACAATAAAGGGTCTTACCAGACCCACTCCCACAATATACGATTAACAGGATTAGAACTAACAATAGAAAGATCTCACCAGACCCACTCCTACAACATACATCTTTAGATAAAAGATTAGTCAGAAGTTTCTTATTAAGGAGGGTTTCCCTGATAGCTCAGTTGGTAAAGAATCTGCCTGCAATGCAGGAGACCTGGGTTCGATCCCTGGGTTGGGAAGATCCCCTGGAGAAGGGAATGGCTACCCACTCCAGTATTCTGGCCTAGAGAATTCCGTGGACTGTATAGTCAACGTGGTTGCAGAGTCGGACATGACTGAGTGACTTTCACTTCACTTCACTTCTTGTTAAGGAGAAACATGTCCTTGAGCATGTTACATTGATCATTGTTATACTGACTAAGACAGAGCAATGTAGACAAAGTTTGTCCTTTTTGCCTCGTCCTTTTCTCCTCCTTGAGAGCCTTGGACCCCTTTCTCCTTCTCAAGAGCCCCAGACCCTTTTCCTTCTCCTCAGGGACCCTGGACTTTTTTTTAAATCAACCTGCCTAGGAATTTATTCTCTCACCACATGCAGTATTGGCTTCAGTTATGCCCTTCATGGGCTCCCCTGGTGGCTCAGTTGGTAAAGAATCTGCCTGCAATGCAGGAGACCCGGGTTTGACCCCTGGATCGGGAAGATCCCTTGGAGAAGGGAATGGCGACCCACTCTAGTATTCTTTCCTGGAGAATTCCATGGACAAAGGAGCCTGATGGATTATAGTCCATGGGGCCCCAAAGAGTCGGACACAACTGAGCAACTAACACATATATACATGCCCTTTATGAGTCCTAGCTTTGGCCAGTTAAACAAATCCCACTAACCATAAAGGCCTTCCTAAGAAAGCCAGGGATCTTCCTGCTTAAGTTTTTGTTATGATCTTTTTACCTAGCCCAAGGCTTCGAGTCAGGCACAGCACAACTCTGGCTAGTAAGTTGAAGTTGACCCAATGCCTTTTAGGGCTGAGGCAGTGTCAAGGTACACAGGTCAAAATTACAATTCCAGAGGGTACATGTAGTACCTCTGGAGACAGAGTTTACATCGTTAGGGCACCCCAAGCAGAACATGTATCAGCTAGGCAGTACCGGTTACCAGCCTCCAAGATGGCCTCCAACCATGGTACCTCTTGCTCTGGGATCTCAGTTCAGTCCAAATAATTCAGTTCAGTTTTTGGTTTCAAAGGGGCTTCTCAAGGCAGTCATTTCCAAACAGATTTGCTTGTGCACTATATCAGTTTATCCACCTCATGTGTATAGACAGCATCTGGAAGTGTTCTGCATTGAAAGTGCAGGAGCTGGAGCCATTCTCTGCTGCTTCATAGTCAGCACTGTCAGGTGTGATCAAGGGCTCAGCAGTCCAGCTGAATTATATATGTTCAGAGCAGCTTGGTAGGCAGCATGGGGAGTTTTCCTTCAAGAAGAGAGGGAAGCTTCCAGGAACAGTTCTGAAAAACAAAGACGATTAATGTCCTCCCCACTCTCTGTGACTCTCCAGAATGTGTTTTCTTCATTGTCAAAAAATCAAGTGTATCCCATTTAGCGACTATAACTTTTTATTTTTTAGTCATCCTGTACTCCAACCCAGAGCTCTTGTTTGGAAAGGTTGTGTGCAAGAGACAAAAGCAGTTTCACAGAAAAGATTTTTGATGTAATTTAACCACAAACTCATATCATGTTAAGGAGTTGGGCATGATGATATTCTGAATTTTCAAAGGTTTTCAAAATGATTTATAGAGATCAGTCTATTTCTGGGGATAGTTGCATTTAACAGTCAAATTGCCTTAATAAGGTGTGCCTACTAGGAAAAAGTTGAGGGAAATAGAGTCACACTATTAGTTCATTGATGCAGATTGCAACCAAACTAGAAATCTGAATACAGCAAGTCAATAGCAATGCAACATATCACATGAGGATCCAGAGTCTGATCTGTCTGGAGTGGGTGGAGGGGTCATAGTCACTGTAATGTGCCTTCCCCCAACCTGGCAGCTTTCCACAGTACTCATAAGTTAGAAATGCAACTAGTCTCTGTATGTATCTCTCTATCAGAAATATAGAGGCAATCAGCACCTCAGCTGCAAATAGCCCTATCAGAAAATAAGCCCTTTCCTGTGGGCATCTGTAAGTGGCCCAGATAGTCCAGCCAGCATTCATGTTTCCACTGTTTAGGGCCCCACAAAAGGGTTTCCTAAACCTGCACAATCGCAGAATCTATGTTCCCTTTATTTATTGAAAAATTTTATTTATTTGACTGTGTCAGGCCTTAGTTGTAGCACGGGGAATCTTCAGTCTTTGTTGTGGCATGCCGGGTCTTTAGTTGCAGTATGTAAACTCTTAGTTGTGACATGTAGGATCTAGTTCCCTGACCAGGGATCAAACCAGGGCTCCCTGCATTGGGAGCTCCGATTCTTAGCCACTGGACCACCAGGGAAGTCTCTTGTTTCCTTTATTGAGCCTATGACTGCTTTCAATTTGGCATAGCTCATGCTCTAACTGAAATGACCCTTAGAAGGTAGTATCAGATTTTCACTTAGAGTCAGATCTTGGTGATTCAGATCTGTGAATTCATAATTCCAAGAAAGCCAGTGGTAAGGGACAGTGGAAATGCTCCCCAAATCCAAGTTCCCAGATAACAGCCAAAGGCCAGCCTTGCAAGCAGGGCTTTCTAAGGATTTGCTGCATTAGCTCTTTTCTGCACAGGGTTCTTCCAGCTGATAAGTATATCTGTCCCAATTATACACTCAGGGACATGGGAAATAATCACATGGTAATGATAATCACGTGGTCTGTGGATGCTTTGGCTCCACTTTGAGATGGATTTGAGCCTACATTTCATTCATCTTTTGATCTCTATAAGCCTTCGTTATAGCTGAAGGACCATTGTAATGTTTTAGGTCACCTCTTTGAGAGGCTGCTCAGGAACTGTATTTCACCTCTTTTGAGAATTCTGAATAATCCACTTTCCCAAGTGCAGTTACCTAGGCAAATAGCTGCAGATCTTTGTAGGAAAGGATAGAAGGAACACTTGAGCTTCCCTGGCAGCTCATTGGTAAAGAATCAGCCTGCCTAGGCTGGAGACCCAGGTTCAATCTCTGGGTCAGAAAGATGCTCTGGAGAAGGAAATGGCAACCCATTCCAGTATTCTTGCCTGGGAAATCCCATGGACAGAGGAGCCTGGTGGTCTTCAGTTCATTGGGGTTGCCAAAGAATCAGACACGACTTAGCAACCAAACAACAACAGAAGGAACACTTAAGAGCCTTTAGTTGCAGTGGCATTGCCCTTCTTTAAAGAGTGTTATCTTCTCCTTCTAACAGGCTCTGGTATGTGACCTGATATATCTAAAAACAGGGTGAGGAACTACAATGTTCCATTGTAATAGCTGTACATGCATGCCTGCTAAGTCAATTCAGTTGTGTCCGACTCTGCGATCCCATGGACCGTAGCCCGTCAGGCTCCTCTGTCCATGAGATTCTCCAGGCAAGAATACTGGAGTGGGTTGCCGTGCTCTCCTCCAGGGGATCTTCCCGACCCGGGGATCCAACTCTTGTCTCTTAAGTCTCCTGCATTGGCAGGCAGGTTCTTTACCACTAGTGCCACTTGGAAAGCTGCAGTAGCTGTACACCAACTCTCAAATATATTTATAAAACAAGACAAGCTACATTTTATTTTCTTGTCTATCTTTCTTACTCCCAGGAACACATTGATTTATTAGGCATAGCCACAATCCCTATGTGTAAAAACACCTTGATTGCCATGGTGGTCTTGCTGATACCACAGTAGTTAAATCTGCTTTGCCACTAACAGTTATGTGGAGCTATTTGGCCTCTGTTATTCTGAAATCTCATTATCCTTACTCATGCCAGAGAGCTCAGTTCTTTGCCAGCATCAGTACCACAAACCCTTGTCTATAAGGGATAGCTACCCACTGAGCTTCACAAAGATGTCAGTGTTTTTCTCATTAGAAGCCTCACTTCTGGGCCATCTTAGAGAACATAATTTTGGGGTTCTCAGGTTTTATACAGTCAATCTATTCTAACATTCTCGCCTCTTTGAGCCTTCTTATATACTCTTCCATACTATGTCTGAGGATATTTCATATCTTTACTACATTTATTAGGCATTCTGTCTAATCTTCAAAGAACCACTGACCTTTCTGGCCAAAGTATTAGGATCTGGTTCAAGTATCCTTGCCAGAAGCTTAAATCCCAAGTCATGGACAAGTTCTCCATGTCATTTAATTCTGTCATATCCAGCTTTGTATTATGTGCACTAGTCTAATACTCTCAAAATCCACTCTCTCATGTTTCTCTGGATCCTCTTGTACATATTGGTCCAGTCTTGCAATTGCTTCTGTGAAAGTGATCTCCTCTAGAATGGAAAGTGTACTTTTCCATAGGTTATAGCCTAAGGAATGTGGATTAGAAGGAGAGATGTTGACTTTTTCACACTACTAAGACAGGGATCCATATGGCATTTTTTTATTTTTTTAGGTTTTTTTTTGTTTGTTTTGTTTATTTTATAATTTTTTTTTAATTTTTTTATTAGTTGGAGGCTAATTACTTCACAACATTTCAGTGGGTTTTGTCATACATTGATATGAATCAGCCATAGATTTACACTTATTCCCCATCCCGATCCCCCCTCCCATCTCCCTCTCCACCCGATTCCTCTGGGTCTTCCCAGTGCACCAGGCCGGAGCACTTGTCTCATGCATCCCACCTGGGCTGGTGATCTGTTTCACCATAGATAGTATACATGCTGTTCTTTTGAAACATCCCACCCTCACCTTCTCCCACAGAGTTCAAAAGTCTGTTCTGTATTTCTGTGTCTCTTTTTCTGTTTTGCATATAGGGTTATCGTTACCATCTTTCTAAATTCCATATATATGTGTTAGTATGCTGTAATGTTCTTTATCTTTCTGGCTTACTTCACTCTGTATAAGGGGTTCCAGTTTCATCCATCTCATTAGGACTGGTTCAAATGAATTCTTTTTGACGGCTGAGTAAAATTCCATGGTGTATATGTACCACAGCTTCCTTATCCATTCATCTGCTGATGGGCATCTAGGTTGCTTCCATGTCCTGGCTATTATAAACAGTGCTGCGATGAACATTGGGGTGCATGTGTCTCTTTCAGATCTGGTTTCCTCAGCATATGGCATTTTTTTTACATTTATTTTTATTTATTTGGCTACATAGAGTCTTAGTTGTGGCATGTGGGATTTAGTTCCCTGACCAGGGATCAAACCCAGCCCCCCGTATCAGGAGCACAGAGTCTTAGCCACTGGACCACCAGGGAATTCCCCATATGGCATTTTGGATTCCCACTGTAATGCAAAGGGAAACTTTCACAATGTCTGCTGTCCTTGATGTCCTGCAAATGGAGGGGGGTGGTGTCCTCAAATTCCTTGCAGTGGGAACCCACTTAGGTGGCACCAACCTTGACTTCCAAATGGAACAGTACATCTATATAAGGAAAAGTTATGAAGTCTACATCATAAATCTGAAGAGAATTTGGGAGAAGCTTCTGTTGGCAGCTTGTGCCATTGTTGCCTTTGAAAACCCAGCTGATGTCAGTGTCACATTCTCCAGGAATACTAGCCAGTGAGCTATGCTGAAGTTTGTTGCTGCCACTGGAGCTATTCCTATTACAGGCCACTTCAGTCCTAGAACTTTCACTAACCAGATCCAGGCAGCCTTCTGGGAGCCAAGACTTCCATTAGTTACTGATCCCAAGGCTGACCACCAGCCTCTCACAGTGCCTCCTACATTAACCTGCCTACCGTTGCTCTGTGTAACACAGACTCTCCTCTGTGTTATGTGGACATTGCCATCCTGCAAGAGGAGAATGGGGCAGCAGAGGATGAAATGGTTGGATGGCATCATCGACTCAATGGACATGAGTTTGAGCGAACTCTGGAAGATACGGAGGGACAGAGAAGCCCGGTGTGCTGTCATCCATGGGGTTGCAAAGAGTTGGACATGACTGAATGACTGAACAACAACAGCAAGGGAGCTCACTCAGTGGGCCTGATGTGGTGGTGGTTGCAGACCTGGGAAGTTCTGTGAATGTGTGGCATCATCTCCTGGGAACACCCATGGCAGGTCATGCCTGATCTCTGCTTCTACAGAGATCCTGAAGAGTTTGAAAAGGAAGAATAGGTGGCAGCTGAGAAAGCTGTGACCAAGGAAGAATTTCAGGGTGAATGGGCTGCTCAGTTCATTCACCAGCTCATTTGCTCACTGAGTTCACTGCTATTCAAACTGAGGGGTGAGCTGGTCCAAAGGCATGCAGGAACTCAGTTCAGCAGTTCCCTACTGAAGACTGGAGTGCTCAGCCTGCCACTGCACACTGGTCTGTAGCTCCCACCGGTCAAGTTGCTGAATGGGTAGGAACAACCACGAGTGGTCTTAAGTTGTTCTTCCACAAACTTTTTTAAAAAGTAATTTTATTTATTCATTTATTAGTTTTGGCTGTGCTTGGTCTTTATTGCTGTGTGGGCTTTTTCTTTAGTTGCAGGGAGCAGGCACTAATCTCTAGTTGCGATACTTGGGCTTCTCATTGCAGTGGCTTCACCTGTGGAGCACGGGCTCTAGGGCACGCGGGCCTCAGTAGTTGTGGTTCCTGGGCTCTAGATCACAAGCTCAATAGTTGTGGCTCATGGGCTTAGTTACTCCACAGCATGTCGATCTTCCCAGGCCAGGGATGGAACCCGCATCTCCTGCATTGGGCAGGTGGATTCTTTACCACTGAGCCACTGGGGAAGCCCCCACAAACTCTTAAAATGGAAATAGGCTGACAGAAAAGAAAGAGTTTCTTTAAAAAAACAAGGAGAGATGTTAAGAACAAGTGTCATTTTGTAAAGCACCTGCCTTGTAAATTTGTTGTACGATTTCCAGGAAAGGGGATACTGCTTTCCTCTGGCAAGTAGTTTAAAAGTCTCCTTATGGAAAAAAAAAAAAAAGTCTCCTTGTGTTGGCCGGAGGATTCAGAAGAGTCAAGGGCCTTAAGATTTCAGGTTCATTTACCACCAAATATTGGTATAGTTGGAGAAAGGGCTATTTGATATCTTATGGATAGATCTATGCCTGGCATACAGTAAGCATATGTGTTTTGTTTTTTTTTAGTAAAAAGCCACATAATTGACCTTCTTTTCAATTTCTGTACTAAAATTCACAACGGCACCGTTGAACATTAGTGAGCATTCGTTTGAGGCACATATATCTACATATTCTGTGTCCCATTCTGAGAGAGTTCCATAAACATGTCTCTCATCCAGTGTGACATTGTGATTTTTTAAAAATAATTTTCATTTATTTATTCTATTTTTGGTTCCACTGGATCTTTGTTGCTACAAGGGCTTTTCTCTAATTGTGGCGAGCAGGGGCTGCTTTTCCTTGCAGCACACAGGCTTCTCACTGCGGTGGCTTCTCTTGCTGTGGAGCACGGTTCTAGGCACTCAGGCTTCAGTAGTTGCAGCACTTGGGCTCAGTAGTTGTGGTGCATGGGCTTAGTTGCTCTGCCAGAACAGGGATATTTTGGGACCAGGGATCGAACCCAAGTAACTTGCATTGGCAGGCAGATTCTTTACCAGTGAACCATCAGGAAAGCTGGACATTGTGATTGATAATAGGAAATACATATTTGGTCTTTCTTCTTTGTTTCTGATACAGCCCCTTACACCCTTGGAATTTCCTAAGAGAGCAATAAAGGTGTCTTTTGTTGTGTCAGTGAGGTGTCTTTTTGTTGCTGTTCAGTCACTGAGTCATGTCCCTTGTCTGATTCTTTGCGACCCTATGGACTGCAGCATGCCAAGCTTCCCTGTCCTTCACCATCTCCAGGGGTTTGCTCATGTCCATTGAGTTGGTGATGCCATCTAACTGTCTCATCCTCTGTCACCCACTTCTCCTCCTACCTTCAGTCTTTCTCAGCATCAGGGTCTTTTCCAGTGAGTCAGCTCTTTGGATCAGGTGGCCAAATTACTGGAGCTTCAGCTTCAGCATCAGTCCTTCCAATGAATATTCAGGGTTCATTTCTTTTAGGATTGACTGGTTTGATTTCCTTGCTGTCCAAGGGACTCTCAAAAGTCTTCTCCAGCACTACAGTTCAAAGGCATCAGTTCTTCAGTGCTCAGCCTTTTTTACTGTCCAGCTCTCACATCCACACATAATTACTGGAAAAACCATAGCTTTAACTAGATGGACCTTTGTTGGCAAAGTAATGTCTCTGCTTTTTAATATGCTGTCTAGGTTTGTCATAGCTTTTCTTCCAAAGAGCAAGTGTCTTTTAATTTCATGGCTGCAGTCACCATCTGCAGTGATTTTGGAGCCCAAGAAAATAAAGTCTGTCACTGTTTACATTGTTTCCCCATCTATTTGCTATGAAATGATGGGACTGGATGCCATGATCTTGATTTTTTGAATGTTAAGTTTTAAGCTAGCTTTTTTCACTTTCCTCTTTCACCTTTATCAAGAGGCTCTTTAATTCCTCTTTGCTTTCTGCCATAAGGGTGGTGTCATCTGCATGTCTGAGGTTATTAATATTTCTTCCAGAAATCTTGATTCCAGCTTGTGCTTCATTCAGCCCAGCATTTCGCATGATGTACTCTGCAAATAAGTTAAATAAACAGGGTGACAAAATACAGCCTGGATGCACTCCTTTTCCAATTTGGAACCAGTCTGTTTTTCCATGTCTGGTTCTAACTGTTGCTTCTTGACCTGCATACAGGTTTCGCAGGAGGCAGGTCAGGTGGTCTGGTATTCCCATCTCTTTAAGAGTTTTCCAGAGTTTGTTGTGATCCACACAGTCAAAAGCTTTGGCATAGTCAATGAAGCAGATGTTTTTCTGGAATTCTCTAGCTTTTTCTGTGATCCAGCGGATGTTGGCAATTTTATCTCTGATACCTCTGCCTTTTCTAAATCCAACTTGTACATCTGGAAGTTCTTGGTTCACATACTGTTGAAGTCTAGCTTGAAGGATTTTGAGCATTACTTTGCTACTGTGTGAAATGACTGCAGTTGTGCGGTAGTTTGAACATTCTTTGACATTGCCTTCTTTGGGATTGGAATGAAAACTGACCTTTTCCAGTCCTGCTGAGTTTTCCAAATTTGCTGGCATACTGAGTGCTGCACTTTAACAGCATCATCTTTTAGGATTTGAAATAGTTCAGCCAGAATTCTGTCACTTCCACTAACTTTGTAGTGATGCTTTCTAAGGCCCACTTCACACTACAGGATGTCTGGCTCTAGGTGAGTGATCATACCACTGTGGTAATCTGGATCATAAAGATATTTTTTGTATAGTTCTTCTGTGTATTCTTGCCACCTCTTCTTAATATCTCCTGCTTCTGTTAGGTCCATACCATTTCTGTCCTTTATTGTACCCATCTTTGCATGAAATGTTCCCTTGGTATCTCTAATTTTCTTGACGAGATCTCTAGTCCTTCCCATTCTATCGTTTCCCTCTATTTCTTTGCATTATTCACTCAAAAAGGCTTTGTTATCTCTCCTTGCTCTTCTTTGACGCTCTGCATTCAGATGGGAATATGTTTCCTTTTCTCCTTTGCCTTTCGTTTCTCATCTTTTCTCAGCTATTTGTAAGGTCTCCTCAAAAAACCATTTTGCCTTTTTGCATTTCTTCTTCTTGGGGATGGTTTTGATCACTGCCTCCTGTACAATGTTATGAACCTCTGTCCATAGTTCTTCAGGCACTCTATCAGATCTAATCCCTTGCATCTATTTGTCACTTCTATTGTATAATCACAAGGGATTTGACTAGGTCATACCTGAATGGCCTAGTGGTTTCCCCTGTCTGTGCTGTGCTTAGTTGCTCAGTCGTGTCTGACTTTATGACCTCATGGATTGTAGCCTGCCAAGCTCCTCTGTCCATGGGAATTCTCCAGGCAAGAATACTGGAATCGTTTGCCATGCCCTCCTCCAGGGAATCTTCCCAACCTAAGGATCAAACCCAGGACTTCTGTATTGCAGGTGGATTCTTTACTGTCTGAGCCCCAGGGAAGGTCATGAACACTGGAGTGGGTAGCCTATTCTTTCTCTAGGGGATCTTCCTAACCCAAGAATTGAACCAAAGTCTCCTGCATTGCAGGCAGATTTTTTACCAGCTGAGCTACCAGGGAAGCCCAGTGGTTTTCCCTGTGTTCTTCAATTTAAGTCTGAATTTTGCCATAAGGAGTTCATGATCTGAACCACAATCAGCTCCCAGTCTTATTTTTGCTGACTGTATACAGCTTCTCCATCTTCAGCTGCAAAGAATATAATAAATCTTATTTTGGTGTTGACCATCTGGTGATGTCCATGTGTAGAGTCATCTCTTGTACTGTTGGAAGAGGGTTTTCCTATTACCACTGTGTTCTTTTGGCAAAACTTTTAACCAGCACCTATGGGTAGGGTACTGGTTGCCAGGTAAATCAACCATGTGATTAGAGGGTAAGAACTCAACCTGTGGAATCTAATGCTGTATCAGGGGAGATAGTGTCAGAAATGACTTGACTTGTAGAATACCCAGCTGGTGTTGGAACATTGCTTGTTGGATGTGTGGAGAAAACCCCCCTCTTCCCACATTGAAACTGGGTGCTCAGAACACAAAAGAGTTGGTGTCAATGAAGTGGGATTTGCTAGGTTAGCCCTGGCTCATGGAAACATGTGGTTTGGGAAGAGAAAGCATGAAGGGCAGAGAATGAAGACCCTTTGATTCCCGAGTCAGATGGTCACCCATGGTATGAGCAGCAGTTTGCTGTAGTCAGTCAGAAAGGTAAAAGTTACCAAAGGTATTTACAGATGGATCCAAATCCTGAGGAGTGGAATCACTGGGTATATAAGGAAGTGCATAATAACAAGAAGCATAATAAACATATAATTCCTTGGTTACTGTTATCTGTAATAGCTAAACTAAAAGTAAAAGATAATGCTGGATTAGACCTTGATGCTGGTCCAAACTCAGATTTCAGCAAGTTTGAGCTTGGGCCACTAGCCTCAAAACTGCCCCCAAGGTAAAAAATTGTGCAGGGACAACAGAAAGTCCCCTAAGACCTCTAGTTACCAAGAAGGTAGTAAACATGTTCTTTTTTAGTCACCCAGTTGTGTCCGACTCTTTGCAACTCCATGGACTGCAGCACACCAGGCTTCCCTGTCTCTCACCATTTCCAAGGTTTGCCCAAGTTCATGTCCTTTGCATTGGTCATGCCATCCAGCCATCTCATCCCCTGATGTCCTTTTCTCCTTCTGACCTCAATCTTCCCCAGCATCAGAAACTTTTCCAATGAGTTGGCTGTTCGCATCAGATGACCAAAATACTGGAGCTTCAGTTTCAGCATCAGTCCTTCCAACGAGTATTCAGGGTTGATTTCCCTTAAGATTGACTGGTTTGATCGCCTTGCTGTCCAAGGAACTTTCAGGAGTCTTCTCCAGCACCACAGTTTGAAGCCATCAATTCTTTGGCGTTCTGCCTTCATGGATCACTGCATTGTTGTGGCAAAGGGGCTTGTGAAACTCAATGAAGCTACGAGCCATGCCGTGTAGGGCCACCCAAGATGGATGGGTTATAATGGAGAATTCTGACAAAACATGATTCACTGGAGGAGGGAATGGCAAACCACCCCAGTATACTTGCCATGATAACTTCATGAACTGTATCAAAGAACAAAAAGATATGACACTGAAAGATGAGTCCCCCCGTAAACATGTGGAAAGGACAAAACCAAGACGCTCCTGACACCAGGATTATAGTGTGAAGGAATTGTTTGATTCTGTAGACCATCAAGTTCCTGAAGAATATTCACTGAAATAAATTGCGGGAGTAACTAGTTTGGGGGCTGTGTCTTTGGTTTTGAGTGCTGCAAAATAGGAAAGCATGTTTGTATTGATACAGGGCCCACACATCACTATGGAACTATCACAGATGATTATATGTGATCCAGATACACAGGAGGTTATTCCTGGGGGAACAGCCAGCCTGATGGACTGGATAAAATCCACTCTAAGGTCTGTTTATCCTGAGATGGGGGATGGTTGGTCTCCCCCTGTGAATGCTGAGTGGAAAACTTCAGGTGAGGCAGCTGATATGCTTCATATGCAAGCTGTGTGGGACTAGCCTTTTAATGAGTAGGCTATACACCCACTGAATATGCCCATTATGCCCAGGTCATGGTAAATTCTCTGGTTAAAGGGACCCCTTCACATGGGCATCCCCTATAATCCTATTGTTCAGTCGATAAGTGCATTACACATTTAGAGTTATAATGTCTTTATGGTGGTGGTGGTGGTGGTGGTTCTGTCACCAAGTCATGTCCAACTCTTTGCCACCCCATGAACTGCAGCACGCCAGGCCTCCCTGTCCCTCATCATCACCTGGAGTTTGCCCACATTCTTGTCCATTGAATCGGTGATGCCATCCAACCATCTCATCCTCTGTTGCCCTCTTCTTCTCCTGCCCTCAATCTTTCCCAGCCTCAGGGTCTTTGCCAATGAGTTGGCACCTGGCATCAGGTGGCCAAAGTATTGGAGCTTCAGCATCTATCCTTCCAATGAATATTCAGAGTTTATTTCCTTTAGGATTGACTGGTTTGATCTCCTTGCTGTCTGTAAGGGACTCTCAAGAGGTCTCTCTAGCACCATAGTTTGAAAACATCAATTCTTTGAGGCCCAGCCTTCTTTAGGGTCCAACAATCCTGTTGTTGCAAAAAACAGTTCAGGAAACCTTATAAAATTTGCTATTTCATCGTCCCCTCACTGAATCTTACAGATGCTAATAAAAAATTAAGTTAATTAACAAGAGAATGTATGAGGCCAAGGTGGGGAGTCACATGACTCTTCCCAACAAGGTAGAACATTTTAAAGTTACTAAGTAGTAAGGAAAGTTATGACCAACCTAGACAGCATATTGAAAAGCAGAGACATTACTTTGCCAACAAAGGTCCATCTAGTCAAGGCTATGGTTTTTCCAGTGGTCATGTATGGATGTGAGATTTGAACTATAAAGAAAACTGAGCGCCGAAGAATTGATGCTTTTGAACTGTGGTGCTGGAGAAGACTCTTAAGAGTCTCTTGGACTGCAAGGAGATCCAACCAGTCCATCCTAAAGGAGATCAGTCCTGGGTGTTCATTGGTAGGACTGATGTTGAAGCTGAAACTCCAATACTTTGTCCATCTGATGCGAAGAGCTGACTCACTGGAAAAGACCCTGATGCTGGGAAGGATTGAGGGCAGGAGGAGAAGGGGATGACAGAGGATGAGATGGCTGGATGGCATCACTGACTTAATGGACATGGGTTTGGGTGAACTCCGGGAGTTGGTGATGGACAGGGAGGCCTGGCGTGCTGTGGTTCGTGGGGTCACAAAGAGTCGGACACAACTGAGCAACTGAACTGAACTGAACTGGAGTAGTAAGATGAGTAAAGTGAATATTGACAGTAGCAAAACAAAGAAGAAACAGAGGAGAGTCACAGGACTCATTACAATAGAATAGAAATCCTTAGTTGGTTATTTAAAAATGAGTGAATAAAATCAACACTGATGGGGTTAAAACAAAAGCTTTAACATAGCACAACCTAGGGGTGGGTGGGCCAAAGGGATACACCATTTGGATCTCTTTTAATGTTGTATGCCCTCCCAACATTAAAGAGCCCCAAACGAGTCCACTCTACCCATTTGGAAAAAATTTAAAAGTCAAAAGGTATAAATTACAATGAGAAACCCGAGCAGTGGGCAGGCAGATTTACAAGATGAAGATTAACCAAAGGGCCAGGGTCCCTTGTCTGAACCCCTCACTGGGGACCCAAAGACTTTGCACTGGAGAGGGTAAAATGGTCAGGGGCCAGAAAAGAGAGGTTTCCCAGGACTCAACTGTGGTACCAAAGCTTATTGGTGAAGCCCTAACCCAGGCTACAATTAGATTCAGTTCAGTTCAGTTCAGTCGCTCAGTCGTGTCCGACTCTGCGACCCCATGAATCACAGCACGCCAGGCCTCCCTGTCCATCACCAACTCCCGGAGTTTACTCAAACACATGTCCATCAAGTCGGTGATGCCATCCAGCCATCTCATCCTCTGTCATCCCCTTCTCCTCCTGCCTTCAATCTTTCCCAGCATCAGGGTCTTTTCCAATGAGTCAACTCTTCACATCAGCTGCCCAAAGTATTGGAGTTTCAGCTTCAGCGTCAGTCCTTCCAATGAATACCCAGGACTGATCTCCTTTAGGATGGACTGGTTGGATCTCCTTGCAGTCCAAGAGACTCTCAAGAGTCTTCTTCAACACCACAGTTCAAAAGCATCAATTTTTTGGCGCTCAGCTTTCTTCACAGTCCAACCCTCACATCCATACATGACCACTGGAAAAACCATAGCCTTGACTAGATGGACCTTTGTTGGCAAAGTAATGTCTCTGCTTTTTAATAGATGACCTAATAATCATTGATAGGATTATGAAAGTTAGAATTATGTAAAGAGTGTGTCAGTTTTACCTGAATGTTTTATGGGAGTGCATATTATATTTGGCAGGGTGAACACTTCCCCTACCTAGTACTGTAAAATCAAAACCTATGGATGAAGTCCTAATCGAGGTTACAGTTAGGAACATATGAGTTGTTGGAATTACTGTAAAACTTGTAGGAGACTCAGTATGCTTGAATAGGCTTTATATGAATAGGCCTTTTTTTTTTTTTTTTTTTTTTAACCAGCTTGTGGGAGATAGATACTGAATCTGACTGGGGAACATTTCCCCTACCTAGTATTGGCAAACAAGTGAAAGTGAAATTCACTCAGTTGTGTCCAACTCTTTGTGAACCCATGGACTGTAGCCCACCTGGCTCCTCTGTCCATGGAATTCTCCAGGCAAGAATACTAGAGTCGGTTGACATTCCCTTCTCCAGGGTATCTTCCTGACCCAGTGATTGAACCCAAGTCTCTTGTGTCTCCTTCATTGGCAGGCAGGTTCTTTACCACTGGTGCCACCTGGGAAGCTGCAAGAAGTGTTCTATCTGCCAACAAAATACACTGACACTGCAGATAGCTGTGTGGCCAACTTACTGATGGGAAGACTCTTGGACACAGCTGACTGATACTGATATCCCTGTGGAGATACAAATGGATCCTGACAGGAGTAGACACTGGTTCTGGCCTGGACTTCACTTACCTGGCGGTAGATGCAAATACTCAGAATGATTTTGGACACACACACACAGCAGTGAGCATTAGCTTGCAGTAAGCAGCAGTTGGAAGAGAGAGAACTTAATTTCCAGTCAGAATTGAACCCTGGTCACCTGGGTGGAAACCAGGAATCTTCACTGCTAGACCACAGGGGCCAGCGGATAGAATATAAGTCCCCAGCCCTTGTCGTGAAAGGAAGAATCAGACAAGGAGACAGAAGATATAGAGGAAAGTAAAGTATTTACTAGAAAAGCAGAATAGATGCATAAAGACACACGGGCAAGCCCTGCAATAAAGTGCTAGAGTAGTGCCTTTGGAAAGTTTAAATCCTTTATTAGGGGGCAATCTTCTGGGGCTTTGTCCCCTTCTTGGCCAGTCGTCTTGTTTTGAACCCTCTGGTTAATCTGTCTCAGGACCTTTGTCTAGGTACACACGCATCCCTCAGTCAAGATGGATTTCATGACAAAGGCATATGGGAGGGGGATAGCAAGACTTACTATAGTCTACATTCCCTACCTTTTTGACCCTTTGAAGCCTTTTGTGTATGTGTAGTGTCTCCCTTGCCCCAAGGATGGGAAATGTATAACCTCTTGATGTCCTAACACAGTTTAGCTCCTCTCTGCTCCTGCCATAAAATTATCTACCTGTTGTTTCTTGTATAGACGTCCCACAGGGTATTTCCCTGGTGGTCCTGTGGCTAAGACTCTGCACTCCCAATGCAAGGGGTCCAGGTTGGATCCCTGGTCAGGGAGTTAGATCCCACATGCCATAACTAAGAGTTTGCATGCCACAACTAAAGATCCCACATGCTACAATGAAGATCAAAGATCTGGAGAGCCAAAACTAAGACCTAGTACAGACAAATAAGTAAATAAATATTTAAACAAAATAATGTTGAACAGAAAGAGTGAGAACTTTCTGGCTTTGTCTCTTAATATTATGAGGAAGCATTCAATATCTTACCAGTAAGTATGATGTTAGTTTTACGATTTTTGTAGTTTTATTTTTTAACAATAGTAAGAGTGTTCCCATCCTCTAGTGTCTGAAAGTTTTCATAAAATACATTTTGTATTCTTCAAGGACTTTCTATGCATTTATTGAGATAATCATATATATGTTCTTCATTTTGTTAATATGGTGAATTATGTTGATTAATAGTTTTAATTTAATGATACTGTGTCATTCAGGAATTTCATTCAGTTTAGAAGTTTTTTTTTTTAAAGATTTATTTATGGCTGTGCAGGGTCTTTGTTGCTGCACAGACTTTTCTCTGGTTGTGGTAAGAAGGGGCTACTCTTCATTGTAGTGTGCAGGCTTCTCACTGAGATGGCTTCTCTTGCTGTGGACTACAGGCTCTCAGGTGCTCAGACTTCAGTAGCTGTGGCACATGGGCTCAGTAGTAGTGGCTCCCAGACTCTAGAGCACAGATTCAATAGTTTTGGCACATGGGCTTAGTTGCTCTGCAGCATGTGGGATCCTCCCGGACTAGGGATCAAACCTGTGTCTCCTGCATTGGCAGGCATATTCTTTACCACTGAGCCACTGGGGAAGCCCTTTCATTTAGTTTTGACTAAGACAAAATTCCTACAACATGCTTCACAAATCAGCAAGGTGCTTATTTCTTTCCTGGAAGAGTCCAGAAATAGGTAACAAGGATAGCCACTCACCAGTTGCAATAATAATAGAAGTTACTCATTTGTTTATTTGCTTGCTTTTGCTGTAACATTTTATGACTCAGGAAAACAGACCCACTGGAAGTATTAGAACTATATGCTCATTAGAGAGAAATTAGATCTTTCACAAATGTGGAAAAGAGGTAATCAGAGGATTGGAGAATCTTTATACACAATATCCTTAAATAGTGGTATGAATGGACAGATTTGAGTTTGCAAGGAAATTCAAACAGCTGTGCATGTCTATCTGCCAAAGTAGGACCATAAAAGGTGACTCATGGAGATGCTTGTGGACACCACTACCTCTGAGGAGACTGAAGTGCTTGTGATTGGCTCAGGGTTGACATTATTCAACAAAGACAGTAGTCAGAAAGATAAGCTTGAAGTTTGGAACTTCTGAACAGTTTTGGATCTGTCATTCTGTTACATCCACATCATTTTGAGATTAATGGCTTCTTCATTTTTGCATTTCAAATCTCAGGAGGTTCCTCTCTTATCCAATACTAACCATTCAGCAAAGAGTATTCTAGAAAAGGTAGTTCTAAGCCTCATATAACATAATCCAGCACAATAAAGTCCCCTAGCTTTTATTCTCATGGTTCCAAGTTCTCTCTTTTCATCATGAATTGTTGTGTCCATCTTTAAAGAGGAGCAAAGTACAAAAGGTTAAATTACCAAGTCTGATGAAACCATCCTTTTTTGATAACTTTGAACATTTTTTATTTACATCAACTACTTATTAACCAAAACAAATGCTACCTACTATACTAGCCACAAAAATGCTAAAGATACATCTCTCTACATTAAAGGTCAATAACCTGAAAATGTCTCTTTTCATAGTAAGGAAGATGGGTAGAATATGTATCAGTAGGCAAATCCTAGGATCTGTCATAGTAGGGCAGAAAGAAAATTCCAATAAGTACCAAAGTCAGTATCACAAGGACCACATGCATTGCATATAGTGGAAATTAATTAGAAACAATAACAAAACTAATTCCAAATACACTTACTTGTATATTAAAACATACGTTTAACTTCAGTCTGAGATGTCACAGTGGAAATGACACAGTACACATATGCGAATCATAATGAAAGTAATACACATTGAAAGTTATATGAAATAGCTGAAAGGGTACTAGGAGCATTATTAACATAGTGGTTTATATTAGCAAATGAAAACTATAAATTACAAGCTAGGGTACCACTTCAAAGATGAGAGAGACACTGATAAAGCATTTCCTTATTTGCAGCATTTTAAAGATTTCTCTTCAGGTATTAATTTCTTTATGCATAACAAAGAAGAGCTGCACCTGAAGGTTTTCCCACATTCATAGGGTTTTCTCTCCAGTGTGAGTTTTCACATATTTTTGGAGTATTAGGGAAAACGAAAGAATTTTCCACATTCTTCAAATTCCTGTCTCCCAGTATGAGTTCTCACTTGATGACTAAAGGATGAGAAAAACCTGAAGGTTTTCCCACACTCTTCACACTGGTATGGTTTCTCTTATGTGTTCTTATGTATGCACTAAAGTGTTAGGATTCACATGGTTTTGCAAGAATTTGATACAAATTAAGATTTTCCTGCACTTCAAATACTAATAAGAGTTCTCTTCAGTATGAGTTCTCACAAATTTCCTAAATGATGAGAACAGATGAAGGCACTCCTGCATTTCATATATTCACAGTTTCACTCCAATTTATGTTATCCCATGTACAGTAAAATGTGAAGAATAAAAGAACATCACAGTGTCTACAATTATAGGGCCTCTCCTCAATATTGGTCCTCATATAGTTAATTAAAAGAGGAAGGGAGTTGTGCATTCCTTACATGTATAGAACTCATTTCTAGTGTTTTCTCACTTGTCAAATAATCTTTGAAGAATAAGTGAAGGTCTGAGTTGGAAAACTGTCCCGTGCTATATGCCTCAGGAAGAATCAACAAATGAAGGATTTCTAATTAAGGGCAGGCACCAGAATGACACAAAGGACAGAATTCCCTTCTCAAATTGCAGCAAGGCTAGGGAAAGCATGAAGACAAAAATACAAACTGTACTGGTCTTCTTTACATCTTCTGAGTTATTTAGATTTATGACTTAAATGAATAATTCTTTTCTGCCAATAAATAATTTTGAATGAGCTTTTACATATAGATCTTCTATTAGCAGGACTAAAGATAAAAGGGAACAAGATGGGAAGGCAGAGGGTATGAGAGTAAAGCAGTGTCTTTTATCATTTTCATTAGGTGATTCACTCAGGTTTAGTGAAAATCCAACATGGAGTGAAAGGAGGGGATTACTATCTGCTCTGGGTCTTTTTAAAAATTAGTGAATGTTAAACAGTTTGCCCAGGAGAATGATAGACAATGTGTCTTAGTAAGCAGGGATCTAAAGCACCCTGGAATTTACTGGGAAACTTGTTTGTGAAGACTATACTTAATTATTGTTCTTTTCTTACAAAAAATGTAGTTTTGCAATTTGTATATGTCAACTAAAGTGCCTTTGTCTAAGCTATTTAAAAAAAAAAGAATAAGTGAAGGTTTTCCCACATTCCTTATATTCATAATACTTCTTTCCAATTTGAGTTCTTATAGGTACTTTAAGGGATGTAGAAGAAATAAAACTTTCTCATGTTCTTTTACATTCATTGGGTATATTTTCAGTATGAATTCTCACATGTGCCACTAAAAAATGAGGGACAGTTGAAGATTTTTCCCCATTTTTTGCCTTCACAGAATTTTTCTCTAGTGAGAGTTTTCACATTTTCTTAGAGATGAAAGAAATGGAAGGCATTTTCACATTCTGTAAATATAAAGCCTGTCTCCACTGTGAGTTCTTACATACAGCAGTGCATGAAGAATGAATGAGCGCTTTCCTACATTTTGTATATTCACAGTACTCTTCTCCAATGTGAATTTTCACATGAGTCCTAAAATACAAAGAAAAGCTGAAAAGTTTTCTACATTCCTTATATTGTTAGGACTGTGTCCAGTGTGTCTTAACAAGTGAATGATTAATGAAGGCTGTCACAGATCTAGTGAATTCACAGGATTTATCTTTAGTATGAGTTCTGTTGTACACATTTAAATTTGGAATCAGGCTGAAGACTTTTCTATATTGATTACTCTCTTTATATATCTCTCCAGTCTGAAATACCTTCCACATAGTAGATTTCAAGGTCTATCTGAAGTATTTTCCAATTTGACCATATTTACAGAGATCCTCCACTAAATGAATTCCTGAATCTCTCTCCTGTGTCTTGCACTGATCTGTGCTATGGCAAAAATGATGATAATTACACGATAGGCAGCTTTTCACATTACAGATGAAGTCATACAGTAAGTCAAGGTAGGCTGTGATAGGTAAAGGTTGTGCATTCCTATTCTTAGAGGAGATACTATCCCAAAATATTATAAGTAAAAAGTCAATTTAGGATATAAAATGGAATACCAAAAATTACAGAATTGAGCCAAAAGAAAACAAACAAAAAAAGGAGAATAGACACAATTATATAAATAATTATATTAGATGTAAATAGAATGCACTATCTTATTAAAAGGCAGAAATGATAAGACTGGATAAAAAAGCAAGATCCAACTCTATGCATAATAGTTTACCAAAGATGAACTTAAAATATAAAGAGAGGATAAAAGCAAAAGGATGAAAATAGATATATTATACAAACCCCAAGCATAAGAAATATGGGTAACTCTACTAATATCAGATTTAAAGTATTACTAGAAACTAAAAGATATTTCATAATGATTAGTGTCAATTTATCATGAAGATAAAATAATTCTAATGATGTGCACATCTAACAACAAAGCTTCACAATACATAAGGTTAAAAAAATGCTAGAACTGAAAGAATAGACAAATTCACAATTAACAATTGAAGAATTAACATTTTTCTTCCAGTAACTGATAGAACGTGTAGGAAAATGTGGTAAGAATAAAGAATATTTAAACATTATGAAAGCAATTTGGTTTGATATTTACAAAATACTAAACACCACAACTATAGAGTACACATTTCTTTCAAGCATACATATAAAACATATCAAGATAACCCATATGTTAGATAACAACAACAAAACAGCAAAGCTCAATTAATTTTAAAGGAGTGAAATTGTACAGAGTAAGTTCTCAGACTAAAACGGACCTATTTGGGATATCCAAAATAATATCCCCAGATATTTGGAAATTAAGTCATACTTCTAGTTAAGCAATAGATCAAAGAAGAAATCAACAGGGGAATGATAAATTCAAACTTAATGGTAATAAAATCACAATGTATCAAAATTCATGAAATGCAGCTTAATGCATAGCAAGAAATTTATAGCTTTAATTTTTATTTTTTTTACATTTTAATATGTATTAGGAAAGAGTCAATGATCTGAGCTTTCAGAGAAACTACAAAAAGAACAGAAAATTAAACCCAAAGTAGGTATAAGAAAAGAAAAACATATGAGTAGAAATCAGTGAAACAGAAATGGGAAAATAACAAAGACAAGGTTGGTTTAAAAAAACAATTAATAAAATCATTATACTAACTGCAATACTGATAAAGGCAAAAGGAGAGAAAACATATTTACCAATATCCAAAAATGAAAGAGGGGCACCACTACAGATCCTAAATATATTGAAAATATAATAACAGAATATTATCAATAACTTCATGTATTACCATTTTAGATAAAATGGACGAATTGTTTAAAAAACA
Source organism: Cervus elaphus (assembly GCF_910594005.1). Classification (NCBI taxonomy): domain Eukaryota; kingdom Metazoa; phylum Chordata; class Mammalia; order Artiodactyla; family Cervidae; genus Cervus; species Cervus elaphus. The sequence continues at coordinate 53,672,448 of NC_057823.1, read as the reverse complement.
CGAGTTACCAACTGACACAAGCGGAAATAGAAAACTCGAATTGCAGCATATTTATTTAAGAAGTTGAATTTGCAATTCAGAATTTCCCCACAAAGAGAATGCTAGCCACACATGGCTTCTGTGGTAAATTCTGTCAAATACATAAAGAAGAAACAATAAAGATCTCTTTCATACAAGAGAGGTGGAATAAGAATTATCAGCTCATTTTATGAGATCGGAATAACTCTGAAACTAAAACTGACAAGAGGATAATGTGAAAAAATATATAGAGAAACAAATATCCCTCATGAACACAGATGCAGAAATTCTCAACAGTGCAAATTGAAACCAGCCAATAGATAACATTTTCACACCACTGCATGCCACCTGGAAGAAAAACATAAACAATTTGCCTGATGAATCACAGTCATACAGGTGCTCTTCCGTTCCCAGTCTGCAGGACTTCAGTTTGTCGGATCTCCTAGGATCTTTGTATTCTTCTACTGTTGCTGCTGCTACCTCAAGCTCGGAATGGAGACAGACTTGATTCAGATCTCACCACTCAGATTTCAGCTGTGACCACCATCACTACTGCTGTGATGATATTTGAACTTGCAAGATAGAAACTACCAACAGGACCAGGGCTAGGGGAAGGTAAGCATCTCAGAAGCAAAATTAATGGGTCAACAAAAAACTTAGGAAGTAAAGATAGATACTACTTAATTCAATATTCAAAAAAGTCAAACTTAATGAAATAATTCATGATGAAACAAAATATCAATATTTTAAATAAAGACAGGATCCAACCCTACACATGAACAATTTGACCTCACCCTAATTCCAGCCCTGATACATCTTGATATCAACTTTACTGTTTCTTGAGCTCACTGGAGAAAAAAATGACCAAGTCTGGTTTACACTTCCCTCCTCAATGGTAATTCTATTACATACATTTATGCATTAAAGGAAAAAAACATCTTTACAGTGTGGAAAAGCTATCAAAAAGCTATGGAAAAGCACTGTTACTCTGGTATATTATCTCTGCATGCAGAGCATCTCTACCATCTGCTAAAGCCACTCCCCCTCACCCCTGCCACACACATACATTACACACACACAAATGCACACATATACAAACATACACAAATATACAAACACTGGGTGAAGCTAAGGAATTCTAAAACTTTTTGAGGTAATTCCATCATGTATAATGATATATTTTTATTGATTTTTCATGATTATGCTGATAAACTGGAAGTAACACTCTTTTCAAGGTATTCCAGATCAGTCAAAAAAGATGTAAGTAGGAAGCCTTTGGAGATGCCTTTAAATTATACACTTTACCAATAAAGTACTTGTAAGACAGGAAAAGAGTAGTGGCTACTGACACCTTGAAGCCTCAAAACACACATCTCTGTATATTGAAAAGGTTTTCAGGAATTTCTGATCCTTTCATCAAGCATATTCTACCAAGACATATAGATTGCTGTTATGCTTATGAAGATTTTCAGGACTCATATGTAGTCAATTTATTTTACTAAATAAAATTTTTGGCTGTGCTACTTCCATGCCTGAGAGGGAAACAAATGTTCTGGTTTATTTCATAAATAAACTTCTAGTCATCTTGTGAAGACACCACTGATGCAGGTTTAAAAGTATAGCTGGCATTTATCAGGTCCCTTTCTCATTCTGTTTTCCAAAACTCAATTTTTAGGGTTGCTACCAGCCAGGAAAATTCCTTAGGAAGTTCAATTATTTGTGTATGTTTTTACTAGTCAGATTGAGAGATGACCAAATAAAGATATAAAGTCAGCCATGGAAACTCAAGAGTACTGTCCCTTGATAACACCTAAGGGAAGGTAAAAGTATTTTTTTTTTTTGACAAGCATGTCATATATCTTCAACAGACAACCTAGGACCTAATCAGACAACTGTGTGAATCAACCTTACTCACAAGAAGGAGAGAAGAGATGTGTCAGCTTGGAGTGCATTTGTCTATAATTAACAGAAAACCTGACTACAATTGTTTAATCACAGAAGAGTTTATTTATAAAGTGCAACATAAAGCCTTGGAGGAGGTAGCATAGAGATGTTGTGGTAACTTGACAATGCTGTAAGAAATTCAGGGGCTTTCCATCTTACCATACTTGGTATATATAACCTTTGTTCTATGGTATTCATCTCATGGTTGCAGGTTGGTTGCTTCAACTCAAAGTTTACTCCTCAAAACCAATGCCAATTAAGAAAAAAGGAAAACGGGAAAAATCCCAAGGAACATGCCACAGCAGATTATCCTTTTCAAAAATATTTCCCTTAAGCCCAATTCCCAATTACACTTTTATATCATTAGCAATAATGGAGTGATATGACATTCCTATCTGCAAGAGATTATGGGAATATGAATATTTTGGCCTGTAGTAGGGGAAGGCAAAGAAAAATAGGCTTGGAAATAGCTCTGTTGATAGCCATTTGTATAGCTCTATAGCTACTATTAACAAATTATGACACAAATTTATTATCTTACTGTTCTGGAGGTCTGAAGTTAAACTGGGCTAAAGTTAAGGTAGAATTATATTCCTTTCTGGAAGCAAGGGAGAATACATTTTCTTGTCTTTCTAGATTCTAGAGGCTATCTGCATTCTCTCACTGGTGGCTCCTTTCTGTCTTCAAATTCAGTAATAGCTGGTTCAGAGTTTTTCACATACTACTACTCTGATACTTTTCTGCTTCCCACTTGCACTTATTTTTTTTTCCACTTGCACTTATTAAAGGTTCTTGTGGTTCTAAGCCCACCTGGATAATTTAGAGTAATCTTATTATTAAGGTCAGCTGATTATCAACCTTAAATCCATCTGCAATTTAAATTCCCCTTTGCCACATAACAAGATATTCACAGGTTCCAGAGATTAGGACATAGATATGTGAGATCATTATTCTCCCTATCATATTCCACTCTCTGGTCCCCAAAGATTTACAGACACCCCATATAAGAAATATATGTAAGGTCCTCAAAGATCTCATCTCATTATAGTATTGTCTCAGTGTGTATGCCCAATACAAATAGTGTACACCTATGACATCCTTGGCTTTCTTTCCTAATTTTAGCATCTTTTACAATCTGAATAGGCTGAGAATTTCTCAAATCATCAAATTCTGGTTCCTTTTTGCTTAATAGTCCTTTCCTCAATGTATTTTATCCTTCTCACATTTTACTATAAGCAGCAAGAAGAAATCAGGCTGCACTTTCAACCTATGCCTGGAAATCTCAGCTAAATATCCAAGTTCATTGCTTACAAGTCCTTTTTCTCTCACATTTCCAAGGGAGGACACAATTCACCTGTTTTCAGCCACTATGTAGCAAGGATTCCCTTTCCTCCAGTTTCCAGTAACATTTTCCTCATTTCTTTCTGAGTCCTCATCATTAGTGACTTTAACATCCATATTACTACCAAGTCTCCTAAGGTTTTGATTTAGGTACTCTACATGGCAGTATGTTTTCTCAACCATACTTCCTCAACTTACTTCCTTCTGAATCTTTGCTAGCAGAGTTATTAACATTTGTATTTCAACCACCAGTCTGTCCAAAGCAATCTAAGACTTTTCCATCATGCTCTTCAAAATTCTTCCAGCCTATGCCTGTCACTCAATTCCAAACCAGTTTGCATGTTTTTAGTTATTTGTTACAGCAGGACTCCACTTCCAGGAACCAAAATCCGTATCAGTCAGGGTTCACTCAGAGAAACAAGCAGCAGGAGATACATGTTAAGAGATTTATTACAAGGAAGTGACTTATTTGATTGGGTGAGCTGGCTAGGCAAATCCAAAATCTGTAGAGGAGGCAATTAAAAAGGAAAGGCTGGAAATCTGGGGCATCAACTGAAGCTACTGCCCACAGTCAGAATTTCTTCATCTCAAGAAGACTCAAAGCTGCTTTTAAGGCCTTTCAACTGATTAAATCAGGCCCACCCAAATCATCTAGGATATTCTCCATATTTTAAGACTGATTACCAACCTTAATACCTCTGAACCTTAATTTCCTATTGCAATACAACAGTATATTTACAGGTTCTAGGGATTAGGATGTGGATGTCTTTAAGGGGCCATTACTCTGCCAACCACACCAGGTTCCTGGAGATAGAGGAGTCCTGACAACAGAGTTGATTATTTCTTCAAATCATTCAACTCCCTCACCAACATATCTTTACTAAGTTTTCTTTGCTTAAGTAATGTTAATTCTACAATGTATTTCCTTTCAAATTACCTATTAATCAGAACAATGTCATCATCCAAAGACAAACAGATACTGGAATGCTGTGTCATCAATAGCTCCTCTAGGGGCAGAATTTAGAGCTCACTTGAGAATTTGTTTGTAATAGCAAGGGACAGTTGCAGGCAGGCAATGTATTGCTTGGTCATGTCTATTGACATTAAGAATATATGGTGTATGCATGTGTGCTCAGTTGTGTCTGATTCTTTATGATCCTGTGGTCTGTAGCTTGCCAGGCTCCTCCTCATGGAATTTTCCAGGCAAGAATACTGGAGTGGGTTGCCATTTCCTCCTCCAGGGGATCTTCCTGACCCAGGGATTGAACATGCATCTCCTGCACTGCCTGCAGATTCACAAGAACTCCTAGTTGAAAAGGACACATTTATTCAAGGTACACGTGTATCCCAGTGTTCAAAGCAGCACTAATTACAATAGCCAGGACATATGAGCAACCTAGATGTCCATCAACAGATGAATGGATAAAGAATATGTGGTACATATACACAATGGAATATTACTCAACTACAAAAAGGAACACATCTGAGTCAGTCTAATAAGGTGGATAAATCTAGAGACTATTATATACAGTGAAGTAATTCAGAAAAACAAATAACATATATTAACACACATAAATAGAATCTGGAAAGATGGTATTGATAAACTTATTGGCAGGACAGCAAAGGAGATGCAGACATAAAGAACAGACTTTTGGACACAGTGGGGGAAGAAGAGGGTGGCATGATTTGAGAGAGTAGCATTGAAACATATATATTACCATATGTTAAACAGATAGGCAGTGGGAATTTGCTGTATGATGGCAGGGAACCCAAATCCGGTGCTCTGTGACAACCTAGGGGGTGGGAGGTAGAAGGGAGCTTCATGATGGAGGGTACATATGTATACCTACCGGTGAGTCATGTATACATCAGTATAGCAGAAATCAACACAATATTATAATTATCCTCTAATTAAAAATATATTTTTTAAAAAGAGAACTCATTAGTCATTGTGGGTATCATTAAACTCTTAACAGGATCATAACTTCAGTTAGATAATAGGAAGAACTTACAAGTCTTCAACATTAAATTAGAACAGAAAGAATAGATGAAAAAGATATACTTTCATGAGATAACATGTATTTGAAAGTGAAAGTCCAATGATTACAAGAGTGATTTTGAAATAAATAGGAAATTATACATGTTGCTATCTACTGATAAAACAAAAATCCAAACAGAGCTTGGAAAAAATTGGACATAAGTAACAGAAGAACCTAGCAGGTATAGCCCATAGGGTCAGAAGAGTGGGACATGACTGAAGCGACTTAGTATAGCACACAAATATAAACTGATTCCATTCCAAACAGAAGAGGCGTTATAGAAATGTCATAGTTGTGTAAATAACAAAAGCTTAAAAAGCTTAGCACGCACACAAATATAAACTGATTCCATTCCAAACAGAAGAGGCGTTATAGAAAAGTCATAGCTGTGTAAATAACAAAAACTTAAAAAGCTTCCAGTAATAAAAAAATGAAATATGATAAAATAAGTCAGACATTTTTACATCGTGTTATATACAGTGAGAAAAGAACTTTTAAAAGTTAGAATTACTTTTATTCTGAGAGGCTTTCATATTACCATTTAGAAATAAATACTAAAAATTTAACCAGTAGTACGAACTTTCCTGATATAAAATTTTACTGACAATAATTGGAAAATTAATTCTAGGGCAAACAGGCCAACAAAACGAAGATTAGCATTACTATGAAAAACTCTGAAAAGAAGAAAGACGAGTAGAATTATTACTACCAGGTTAAAAAAGGGAAAGGTGTAAGAGATAAAAACTAATGTACGCAGCTGGAGAAGTTTCAGATGCCTAAACGATTCTGGAAGGTTGGACTTCCTTCTGATTTCCTGTCAAAGTTGGATTCTAGACTACTGGGTAAGACAGGCTTCAAGAATTTGAACTCATTCGTCCCAGTTCCTCCCATCAGACACACCTCGTACTGGTAGCTCTGGGACAGGGTCCCCGTGCCGCTGACGTCCACCAGGTGGCCCGGGAAGTGGCCCTCGGGCACCGGGCAGCGACCCGCCGAGCCCGCCCCGCCCCTCCTGCACAGCCGCACCGCCACGAACGCCAGCACCGAGAAGAGGAAGAGCGACGACACCGACGCCAAGGCCACCACCAGGTAGACGGTGAGCGGGTCGGCCGGCGCCGCGGCCGCCGCTTCCGCTTCCGGGGGCGGCAGGTAGGGCTGCGAGAAGCCGTCCACCAGCAGCACGTGCAGTGTGACGCTGGCCGACAGCGGCGGCTCGCCGTTGTCCTTGACCAGCACCACCAGCCGCTGCTTGGGCGCGTCGCGCTCGCTCAGCAGCCGCGCCGTGCGCACCTCGCCGTTGTGCGCCCACACGCCGAACAGCCCGGGCTCCGTGGCCTTGAGCAGCTGGTACGACAGCCAGGCGTTCTGGCCCGCGTCGCCGTCCACCGCCACCACCTTGGTCACCAGGTAGCCGGGCTCGGCCGCCCTGGGCACCAGCTCGGTGCAGGGCGCCGAGGCGTTCTGCAGCGGGTAGAGCACGAAGGGCGCGTTGTCGTTGGCGTCCGCCACGAGCACGCGCACCAGCGCCTGGCTGCTGAGCGCGGGCGAGCCGCGGTCGGCGGCGCCCACGCGGAACTCGAAGGCCCGCAGGGCCTCGTAGTCCAGGGACGTGAGGGCGAAGAGGTGGCCGTTGTCGGGGTTGATGGACACGAGGGAGGCGAGGGGCAGGTGCGGGTCTGGCGGCGGCAGCAGCGAGTAGGTGACCTGGGCGTTGGCGCCCGCGTCTGTGTCTGTGGCGCTGACGGTGCCGATGTGCAGGGCGGGGCTGTTGTTCTCGCGGACCCACAGGGTGTAGGAGGTCTGGGTGAAGGCGGGGGCGTTGTCGTTGACGTCGGCCACCAGCACGGTTATGTTGTGCTCGGTTTTCAGCCTCGGTGTCCCCAAGTCGGTGACAGTAATGGTGACATTATACTCAGCTTTGCTTTCTCTGTCTAGCGCCCCATTTGTTACCAGCGTGTAGAAATTCTCTTCAGACGGTTTCAGAATAAAGGGGAGATCATCCTGGATGGAGCAAGTCATCTTTCCGTTGTTCCCTGAGTCTCGGTCTCTAATCCTAAACAGGGCCACTTCTGTTTCGGGGGAGTTTTCAGGAATGGGGCTGGTAAGTGATGAAATAGTTAGTTCTGGGGCGTTATCGTTAACATCCACCACCTCAATGAAGACAGAGCATTTTCCAGAAAGGCCCCCGCCATCAAATGCATCTATATCCAGATCATATGAGGATACTGTCTCAAAATCGAGTTTTTTGATTAGTCGAACTTCTCCCGAAAGGCTGTTTAGCTCAAAAGTTGGGCTCATCGCCTGAGAACTATAAAGCAGGGAATATGATACCTCTCCATTTGTCCCAGTGTCTAAATCTCGGGCAGAAACTTTGACAACTAGGGCGCCTACGGGGCTGTTCTCCGGGACCTGCACCTGGTAGTGGGCCTGCGCAAACTCAGGGGCGTTGTCATTGATATCCAAGACCAAGATTCTGACCTGGGTGGTACCAGATCGAGGCGGAGAGCCGCCATCCAGCGCTGTGAGGGTTAATCTGAGCAAGGCCTGCTTCTCCCGATCAAGCTCTTTGTCCAGCACCAGCTCTGGGTATTTCCTACCATCCCCCCGATTGCGGGTGGACACATGAAAATAAGAATTGGGACTGATACTGTAGTTTTGGATGTTGTTGTTGCCCACGTCCAAATCCTGAGCATTTTTCAGAGGAAACACTGACCCAGGAGGGCAGTTCTCTGGGATTTTCAAAGTCATTTCTCTTTCAGGAAACTCAGGAGCATGATCGTTTATGTCTCTCACCAGTAGCTCAGCTCGAAATACTCCCAATGGTTTTTTCAGTAACACTTGAAAATGCATTACACATGGATCTGTAGCGCCGCACATCTCCTCCCGGTCCAGTTTCTCATTTAATGTCAACTTCCCAGTCTGCAGATCGAGCTGCAACCGGGGTTCGTTATCCTCAGAGACCACCCGGGCTTCCCGCGCAGCTAGCTCCCCCACTCCGAGCCCCAAGTCCTTGACAAGGTTGGCCACAAACGAGCCGCTCTCTATTTCCTCCATCACGGAATAGCGACGGGATTCCCAGCCTGCAAAAGTCACTCCCAGCAAAAGAAAGAGAATCAGGACTTGCCTTTGTTGATGAAAACGCTCCCCTCCGGCCTCCATCTTTACTTCCACAAATGCCTTTCCAGGATCAAGGGTCAGCTCTATTTTAGGGAGCGATGAGACTGAGAATGTGATGGTTCTCCCAGTTGGTAACCTGTCCGGAAATGTCGGTGAGTAGCATTTTCTGGAGACTTGTTGTGAGCTTTGCTTACATTACAGTCTTTTCGCTTGCGCTGGAGATCTGATGTAAAATTGGGAACATTTCCTGGGCGTATTTTTTTGACGCCTTAGCCTGCAGCGCCACCATGCGTTGTCTTCGAAAATAATTGCTACAATTGTATTCCCTCTTTATAATAATCTAAAAGGCTATTAGAAGCTTGAAAATGTTTTGGGGAAGATTATATAACCATAAAACCAGGCAATCATAATTATTCATGTCATTCAAGGAAGTATGATTGATATCTATGTACTAGGTTCTGAAATACATCAGTAAACAATCCAGACATTGTCCCTACCTTCTAGAACCTGCTGTCTAGGTGAGGTGCTTTGAGGAGAACTTAGAAGTGAAAGGACACTTAATGATGATCAGTCATCTTCATCTTGTAAAAATAACAATACAAGCCCATGTGATTTATTAAAAGTCTTTCCACGAAACAAGGAATTCCTCTACATACGCTTTTAAATTATATGTACCCCACGTGCCAGAATTGTGGTTTCCATTGTTTGAATCACATAAAGGAAAAAGCTACCATTTAAGTCCAGTTTATAATACCTATTATACATAAGGTCAGAGAATTAAGATTTTATGAAACTTTCAAACTATGTGAAAATGCATATGAGGGCACTTCCCATCTCTCTTACCCTTCTCTTTTTCCCTAGCATTGATCATTGTCTTATAAAGCATGTATGTACATATTTAAATATTTCTTTTTTGTGTCATCATTGAGTTTGAGAACTTTGTTTTGTTCACCTTTACACCCACTAACATCGAGAACAGTTCCTGGCAGAGCATTCCTGTAGATACTCAACAAGTATTTGTTGACTAGATCAACGAATAAGTCACAATTAATTTTAAAATTCTGGTGGATGGATTCTCCTCCTAATATAGAAGCCGCCAGTTTTGTTGATATCCTACTTCATTATATGAGCTGGATAAACAAGACAGCATGTTCTCAAATGGTTTTTTTTCCTATGCTCTTATGAACAGAAATTTGAAATAATTCAGAATGGCATAAAATGTTTTTTTCATTAAATGGCAAAATGCCCTGGTTCCTATAAGCAAAGGAATATATTATAATAAAGAACATAATAACAAAGCTCTAGTGAACCTACAAATAAGTTGTACATCTTTTAAGAACACATTTTACATTGTCAGTGTTTTTTAATATCATTAATGTCATAATGGGCTTCTTCCCAGGTAGCACTAGTGGTAAAGAACCTGCTTGCCAATAAAAGAGACAGAAGAGATGCAGGTTCAATCCCTGGATTGGGAAGATCCCTTGGAGAAGGGCATGGCAACCCACTCCAGTATTCTTGTGTGGAGAATCCCATGGACAGAGGAACCTGGCAGGCTATAGTCCATAGGGTTGCAGAAAACTCTACTGTGGGACCTATTATTCTACTAGGTAAGAAAGTGTTTTTCTAGGAATTTCTAACTTCTGTTAAACACTCCAAAGACCATTCAGTTTGGAAATATCCATCAATTCTTTATAGATCCTCAGAGACTACTAATATTCCACAATCTTTGATCCTAAATAGTACATTAATATGAAAACCATTATTTTTAACATCTCAAACCAATAGTAAGGTCCAATCCATGCAAGACTACTTAAAAGTGCTTTTGACAAGGGGAAAAAACAATTTGGCCATGTCATTTAGAGGGAAATTTATTAAAATATTGCATATTTGTTTCCAAAAACTCAATAGAGAAATCTTACTTGAAAGAGATCAGAAAATCCACAACAAGGTTACTCTTTAGGCATCTCCTTCCTTCTTATCTAAGTAGACTGACTTTTGGTGCTTTTTTCATGTATTTAGCCATCACGATATAATTTTCTTGTTAGGTATCTAATGGGCTATTTTATACTAGTTTATAAAGCCATTTTTTAAAGCAGAGAAAATGAGATTGGTCAAGCTTGTATCAGCAATGTCTACAACCTTGTCTGATTATCTGAAATCACAGAGGGAGGTAAGTCATATAAAATAAACATGGCTGCAACAATATACTATTATTGAAGAGAGTTGTTTTCTGAAAAAGGTAGGGTGGGATAGATAGACACAAAAGGGACCTATTTAAATATTTTTAAATAATCTAATATTTCAGTAACATATATGTTATATACAGAAGGTTGATGTAAAGAGAGCAAAAGTCTAAGTATAGGAGAAATTGTAGTCTTTTCCATTTAATACAATTGTGAAACAAAAACATGCATTTTGCAGACATTTCTCCATTAAAAAATTTAAGACAGGCATAATGTGATTCAATATAAGATATACTAATAATTCATTATATTTTATGATGCCCATCTCCTACATAACCACAGTATCAAAAAATTAGGAAGCAGTTTTTTGGGTTTTGTTTTAGGAAGCAGTTTTTGAACAATAAACAGAATGCGTCTGGGGTTATTTTCAAATCAATAGTGTTTGATGACAAAAAGTTGAAAAATTGAACAAATGTTTGTGACTTTGCAGTAGTTAAGTTGAAAGATTTTTCCATCAAAATAGAATAAAGAGCATACATATGACTATACACTTAAGAAAAATTGCTAACCTTCTTAACTAGGAAAATGAAATCAGCAAAAAAAATTCTATATGGATCTAAAAGCTAATGGGAACAGTATATTTTGAAAAAACTTTCAACTCCAATAAACTGATAAATTCCTAATTGAATCCAAAACTATCTAGAAAGTCTGAGTTTTCTTCTACATTAATCACGGACCCCCGATGATTAGAGGCAACAGACTTCAGAACCTTGAACTCTCTGGTCCCAGTTCCTCCAGTCAGACACACCTCGTACTGGTAGCTCTGGGACAGGGTCCCCGTGCCGCTGACGTCCACCAGGTGGCCCGGGAAGTGGCCCTCGGGCACCGGGCAGCGACCCGCCGAGCCCGCCCCGCCCCTCCTGCACAGCCGCACCGCCACGAACACCAGCACCGAGAAGAGGAAGAGCGACGACACCGACGCCAAGGCCACCACCAGGTAGACGGTGAGCGGGTCGGCCGGCGCCGCGGCCGCCGCTTCCGCTTCCGGGGGCGGCAGGTAGGGCTGCGAGAAGCCGTCCACCAGCAGCACGTGCAGCGTGACGCTGGCCGACAGCGGCGGCTCGCCGTTGTCCTTGACCAGCACCACCAGCCGCTGCTTGGGCGCGTCGCGCTCGCTCAGCAGCCGCGCCGTGCGCACCTCGCCGTTGTGCGCCCACACGCCGAACAGCCCGGGCTCCGTGGCCTTGAGCAGCTGGTACGACAGCCAGGCGTTCTGGCCCGCGTCGCCGTCCACCGCCACCACCTTGGTCACCAGGTAGCCGGGCTCGGCCGCCCTGGGCACCAGCTCGGTGCAGGGCGCCGAGGCGTTCTGCAGCGGGTAGAGCACGAAGGGCGCGTTGTCGTTGGCGTCCGCCACGAGCACGCGCACCAGCGCCTGGCTGCTGAGCGCGGGCGAGCCGCGGTCGGCGGCGCCCACGCGGAACTCGAAGGCCCGCAGGGCCTCGTAGTCCAGGGACGTGAGGGCGAAGAGGTGGCCGTTGTCGGGGTTGATGGACACGAGGGAGGCGAGGGGCAGGTGCGGGTCTGGCGGCGGCAGCAGCGAGTAGGTGACCTGGGCGTTGGCGCCCGCGTCTGTGTCTGTGGCGCTGACGCTGCCGATGTGCAGGGCGGGGCTGTTGTTCTCGCGGACCCACAGAGTGTAGGAGGTCTGGGTGAAGGCGGGGGCGTTGTCGTTGACGTCGGCCACCAGCACGGTTATGTTGTGCTCGGTTTTCAGTCTGGGGGTTCCCATGTCAGTGACCGTGATCGTGATGTTGTACTCGGCTCTGCTCTCTCTGTCCAGTGGGCTCTCTGTTTCCAAGGTGTAGAAATTTTTGAAATTAGGCTTCAAGAGAAACGGAAGGTTGTCCTGAATTGAGCAAACCATCCTCCCGTTGTCGCCAGAGTCTGGGTCTCGGAGGCTAAAAACCGCGACCACCATTTCAGGCGATGAATTTTCTGGTATGGGGCTGGTAAGAGATGTTACGACTACTTCTGGCGGGTTGTCATTCACATCTACAACACTAACTAAAATTACTGATTTTCCTGAAAGGCTCCCACCGTCAATGGCCTGGATATTTATTATGTAAGACTGAACTAATTCGAAATCCAGAAGCGCTTTTAAACGGACTTCACCAGAAATTGGATGGATTTCAAATGTCTTCTGTATGTCTCTGGAAACGTGGGAAAATGAGTAAGATAGTTCTCCATTTATTCCTGCGTCTAAATCTGTCGCAGATACCTTGACGACCAAGAAGTCCAGAGGGCTGTTTTCTGGTATCGGAACCTCATAGATGGATCTCTCAAACTGTGGGGCATTGTCATTGATATCTAAGACCAACACACGCACCAGCGCAGTTCCAGACCTCGGTGGAGACCCGCCATCCAGGGCTGTTAGCGTTAATCTAAGCTCAGGCTCCTTTTCTCTATCCAGAGGTTGGTCCAGTAACAGCTCTGGGTATTTTGTACCTTCCTCACTGCCTTGCAGTTTAAGGTGGAAATGAGGATTGGGATTTAACGTGTAGTTTTGGACACCATTCTTTCCTACATCCAAGTCCTGAGCGCTGTCCATTTGGAACGAGGTTCCTGGAGCAGTGCTTTCTGAGATTTTCAGAAATATATGTTTGTCTGTGAACGTGGGAGTGTGATCATTTATGTCTTCAACCCAAAGCTCAGCTCGAAAAAATTGCAAAGGATTTTCAAGTAGTACCTGGAAATGCAATATACATGGCTCGGTAAGATCACAAAGTGCCTCTCGGTCCGGTTGCTCATTTAAGAGCAAGTTGCCAGTCTGCAGATCCAACCGCAAGTGTGGTTTATAATCGTCAAAGATGACTCTGGCCCCCCTTGCAGACAGGTCTTCCACACTCAAACCTATGTCTTTCACCATGTTGCCTATAAAGGAGCCGATCTCCGTTTCCTCTGCTACAGAATAGCGCCAGGTTTCTGAACACACCAAAGACCCTCCCAGGAAAACAAAGAAAAGCAGCACTTGCCTTATCTGTTGAGGGTTTCCTTTTCCTAGCTCCATGGCTCCCTAGTCAAATGCCTTTCTGCGGAAATATTTCAGTGCAATCTCAAACAGCTTCTCTTATCAGCATGAACCTTTTGGAGCCTGTAGACTTGCAGTTCTGTGGCAAAGGAGTTTTTGGCTCCCTAGCTTTCTCTTGAAAGCCTCTTTTAATCACCACTGGTTCTCCGGCACTCCCAGTTCCAAAGGTTCACGGAAACCAGAGCTTCTGATGGTACAAATATTTCCCAATGTTATCCTGCAGCGCCACCACGCGACTCTGCAGATTCTCAGGTTTTAAATATAGTTAAGTAAGTTTAAGACAAAATATTAATTTATCCTGTGTTTGTTGATGGTGCAAAAGGTATTTTCTCCTGTATTTCTATATTTCTCCAGATTTCTTTTTTTTCTCCTATATTTCTTTTCTGAGTTTTTTCTTTGTCCTATGTGATGCTGTTACTTTTACGTCTTTAACACAATAGACTACATCTCTAGAGCTGTGGTGGATATAAAAAGTGTATTTAAGATATCATCCCAAGCTCAGATAAGTTATGCTCCCTCTGAAGACAATATATAAAACAACTAAAAATAGTTAAGAGGACTCTTTTATGTAATTGACTTAGTGAGCAAGAGTTTCCAAGGAAAATTGGAAATGGGACCAGAGATCTTAGTCTTCTCTAGGTATCAGCAAATACACTTCAAAAAAATGATAAGGATAAAGGCATGCACTGGAAACTGAACCTGGTATATGAAAACAGTTTTTCAGGGGAGGCTGGACAATACTGGCTGGGTAAATGGTACTGTTTACTTAGGAATACTCCATAAGTGACCTTCCTGGCAGCAGTAAAAAGTAAATGCTCATCAGTATTGAATAATGTAAAATATGTCCAGTTTCTGTCAACATTTTTAAAGTTGAACGAACTGGAGCCCAGTTTAGTTGTGGAACTGAGTTCTGTTTTGTACACCCAAGCCTTTCAGAGATATAATTATACATATTTTATTCCTCCATTCATTAATTTGTTTGGCAAATATTTATTAAACATATACTTTGTGCTAGGCACGGTGATTAGTGTTAGGGGTAGGATGGGAAACAGACATAGTTTCTGTCCTGAAAGATGGAGGCAGAAAAGTGATCACACATTTAAAATAGAGCATAATGAATGCCATGATAAGCAAAAGTTCATGCTTGTATAAGAGCATAGGGTCACCTAACCAGAATTTGGAAGTACAGGAAAGACTTTTCTGGAAAAAGTAAATTCTGGTTTGATACACGAAAAATGAGTATGAGTAATCCAAATAAAAACTGGACATGGGCTAAAATTTCCAGCAAACTAAAAACATGGTTGTACAGATCCAAAATGAAAGAAATGTTTTGGAAGAACTGAAATAGGATCAGTATGGCTGAGTCATAGAGCAAGAAGAGAGAAATGGTGAGATTAGAAAGATCAACAAATAATTTTGTAACACATGCCAAGGTATTTGGACTCTACATAAATAGAAATGTGAGATTATTGAAAGGTTGTAAATAGAAAAGTGACATGACCCAGTTTTATTTTTTAAAATATGATCTTGTTTCAGAGTTGATGATAAATCACAGAGGAGTAAGACTAAAGGCAAGGGACAGATTAGAAGTTGTTGCATTAATACAGTTAAGAGGTGATATTGCTCTCATCTACAAATGCAGTTATAGAGTTGTCTTAGGATAATGAAGATAAAATATGCAGTATGTGGTGATTAAACAGAGTAGAATAAGAACGAGTAAAAGTAAATGTACGTTTTTTTTTTTCAGGCTTAGGGAACTGGGTGAGTATTAGTTCTGTTAACTGATAGAGTGAACATAGGAAGATCAGAAGGCATATGTATAGAGCTAGAGAAAACATTTAGTTTTGATGAAGGGAAAATTTTGATGTAAAACATGTTGAGTTTAAAGTGTCCATAGAGCATCCATATAAATTATTACATAAATGATCTTACATTATATAAAGTGAGGAAGGAGGTTTGGGCTGCAGAGAAAATTTGGGACTTATTGATCTGAATGGTGACTGAAGCCCTTAGAGAAATAATGTAAGCTGTAAATTAAGAGAAATATGTTTGAATTTATGATTTTAGAGATGCAGCTCTAAAAGACTACTCTTTTTTTTTTTCTTAAGACTACTCTCTTGAGAAGTGGTCATGGTTATATAGATCTGCTAGACTAGGGAAGAATTGGATGTCACTAGAGATGAAGAAGGCTAGAGAGTAAGTCAAATTCCTGGACTTAAGACTGTAGTAAGGGACGGACAGAGGAAAATTATAAGAAGTTGTATTTGAAAGCTAGCTTTATCCCACTTCTCTCCCATGATCTTGATTAATTTAAAATCAACTGACATCCAGTTGACTTGATTCCCTCATTTGATGACAAGCAAAGACTATTTAGGCAGGAAGGTTTGCTATTTCTTTTAGCACTTTGAAGGTAGTTTACTTTTTTAAAATTTCCATTGCTACTGTTGAGAAGTTGTCAACATGGAACATAGCTTTCAGTCTGTCATGTGTTTAAACATGAAAAGTCTTTTTTCTGTGACTTTTCTTTAAAAAAAATTCTGCTTTTTTCAAATTTCACAATGATGTTTCCAGGTATGGTTATCTTTTGTTTATCCTGTTAGGCTTATTTGAGTCTCTTGAATCTGTGCACTTATGTTTTCATTAATTCTGAAGAATTCCCAGCCATTATTTTTTTTTTAGATTTATTTATTGGCTGCACCAGGGTCTTCATTGCTGCATGCAGCCTTTCTCTAATTGCAGCAAGCAGGGGCTACTCTCTAGTTGTGGTGCTCAGACTTCCCATTTTGGTGGCTTCTCCTGTTGAGGAGCACCAGCTCTAGTACCAGCAGTAGCCCTAAGCTGGCTCAGGGGCTTCAGTAGTTCCCTCTAGCAGCATGTGGGATCTAGTTCTTAGATCAAGGATCCAACCTATGTCTCCTGCATTGCAAGGTGGATTCTTAACCACTGGACCACCAGGGAAGTCCCCCAGTAATTAGTTTTTCAAATATTGCCTCCGATCCAGTCTTTCTCATCTCTCCTAGAACTCTGGATAAATATGTTAAACTTGTTTACTCTGTTATCCTTTTCTAACCATCTCCCCCATATTTTCTATCTTATTAACCCTATGAGTTGCATGTGGGATAAGTTATTTTCTGCCCTATCTTTTGCTCCACAAATTATTTTGTTGCATTTAGTTTTCTATTAAACCTTTTATGCAGCTTAAAATTGTATCACATTTTTCAATTATAGGAGTTCTACTTGATTCTTCCCTAATCTTTCATATTTTATTGTTTCTTGTTCCCTGTACATTTTAAAGTATATATTTTACTTCAATTGAAGTTGTTAGCTTATTATAGAGTGTGTCTGATAATTGAAACATCTGAAGTGTTTGCAAATTTGAAAAGTGAAATTGTTAGGCGTTCAGCTCTTTGCGGCCCCATGCACCATAGCCCACCAGACTTCCTCTGTCCATGGAATTCTCCAGGCAAGAATACTGGAGTAGGTAGCCATTTTCTCCTTTAGGGGATCCCCGGTCTCCTGCATTGCAGGCAGATTCTTTACTGTCTGAGCCACCAGGGAAGCCCATTTGCAAGTTTGTTTGTTTATTTTTTTGTTCTGTGTTTTGCTGGGATTCACTCATGGTGTCATATTTCTTTGTGCATGCAGTTTTCTTTATATTCAAGTTAACATAAAAATTATATAAATAATTCTAGGCATAAGATGAATAAACCTTCTTTCATAGAAGGTCTCCATTTGGTTCTATCAAGATCTGGGACGACTGCTTGTCAACTACCACCTTAAATTAAGTTCAACCTTAAAAATCAAGTTCAAGGCTAAAATTGCACACAGGGGCTTATCAATTTCCAGTTTATTATCATAAAGGTGGTAGTTCTTAGGAATCCAGACTTATTGAAGTGAAGGTCTTCTATCAGCTTCTCAGTATGTTAGGCTTTGATTTTCTCCCCCATAATACACCATCAAAATAGAGGTTCACATTTCCCAGAATTCCAAATCCCAGGGAAAAAAATGGATTGGGTGTTGTTTTATCTTTCTGAATTATCTTTTAACATTAACTGTGACCTGACAATGTATTAGTGTGTTATTAAGCTATTTTTTCCAGTAGGAGTGTTGGTGTACATAATCTATACCACCCTTACTAAAAATATAAAATCTCAAGGATATTGTTATGTCTCAAAATGAGAAGCAAATACTTTGTTCTCATGGAGTGTGGGGAATTGATCTTATTGAGAGGATACAGAAATAATATATATATTTTAACCAACTTGATCTGATCAATACTAAATCAACTATGATGCTGCAATCAATTTAAGCAGTGTCTTTGAATAGTTGTTTTTTGTCATTGATATTGGTATAGCTCATACTTCCGTCCACACCCCTATGTAAAACACACATCTTCTTTCCTACATCTGTTCCTTCTTCCTTTCTTCCAATATGTTTATATATTTGTATATTTTTACAAGTGTAAGATATTATGTATTATATGGATATATTGGTACTGTACTATAAATCTCAGTCTCCTTTTTTCTTTTTTCCTTTTTTCTTCCTTTTAAAACATTTGGAATTTATCCATGTGATTGTACACCAAGTTCACTCCTTTTCAACACCGCACAGTGAAGTGAAGTGAAGTGTTAGCTGCTCAGTCATGTCTGACTCTTTGTCACCGGGTGGAGTATAGCTCACCAGGCTCCTCTGTCCATGGAATTCTTCAGGCAAGCATACTGGAGTGGGTTGCCATTCCCTTCTCCAGGGGATCTTCCTGACCCAGGAATCCAACCCAGGTTTCCTGCAGATTGTAGGATTGTAGGCAGAGGAAGTTCGCTCCTTATGAATAATGCATAGTGCTCCTTCACAAATATGTTTCACATTTATCAATTGCTTTACTGATGAATATGTAGACAGACTCCTATTCTTTGCTTTCCCAAGATAAACATTCTTATGCACATCACTTTGAAAAGCTGTGTTAGAATTTTCTGGCTATATGCCCCAAAGTAGAAATGCTAGATCTTAAAATGTGTATATTTTTATATTTTTAGTAAAACTAAATTTACATACATACTAAATTTCATTAAATACTATTGAAATTCCCTCAAAATGGGGGTATATGCAATTTTCTATGCATATACATCTATGGTTCCATATGATGTTACCCAAATTTCTCATCTATGGGTGTAAAATTATTTTATCATGTATATCATCAACTAATGAGGTTGCATGTCACTTCGTGTTCTTTTCAGACTTTGTTTTCCCCTCTTTTGAATTACTTTTCTCTTTTGTCCTTTAAAAAACATTCTATTGGCTCCCTTGATTTTCTGACTTTTGCTGATCTGAGGAGTTATCTGAATAATCTAAATATTAATCCTTCTGAGTTAAAATGTTGCAAGTAGCTTCTCCCTGCATCCCATCTGCTAGTTTATCTGAGCTATCCTCTAGTTTTAAGGTAGTAATGTTTGTCAGTTTTTATCTTTATTGTTTGCACTTTTCAAAATTTATTATTTTTTAATTGAAGGATAATTGCTTTATAATATTGTGTTAGTTTCTACCATACATCAGCATGAATCAGCCATAGGTATACACATTTTTCCTCCTGAACCTCCCTTCCACTTCCTGTTTGCACTTTTAAAACCTTGTTTAAGAAAGTGAAACCAATAGTAAGGTTGTAAAGATATTTTTACTTAGGTATTTTCTTTATATAGTGAATTTTCCAGCCAATTTTACTGGAAAAGTAATCAGTCTCTCCCTCCCCCGCCAGTAATTTTGACACCTCTTCAATCATGACTAAATTTTCCTATATAAAAGGATCTGATCTTGAATTTCATTCTATCTGGCAGTGTACAAGCTTGTTTCTGAATTATTCAAGTAGAGTATTTTGTTCTTGTCTATTCTTACTCTTATGCATAAGAAAAATAAGATTTGTTTCTTATGCCTCTGAGAGATAAAGAGGGTCCAAACATTTTTTTTTTTCAGGACTGTACTGCCTTACGGAGAAGGCAATGGCACCCCACTCTAGTACTCTTGCCTGGAAAACCCCATGGACGGAGGAGCCTGGTAGACTGCGTGTGGTCCATGGGGTCGTTAAGAGTCGGACACGACTGAGAGGCTTCACTTTCACTTTTCACTTTCATGCATTGGAGAAGGAAATGGCAAACAACTCCAGTGTTCTTGCCTGGAGAATCTCAGGGATGGGGGAGCCTGGTGGACTGCCGTCTATGGGGTCACACAGAGTCAGACACGACTGAAGCGACTTAGCAGCAGCAGTACTGCTTAAATGTCTAGTTAATAAAATTCTCACAACTAGTAAGTATCTGTTGCAATGCAAAATAAGACCAGTAAAAGCTTCATGAAGCAAAGAAAAATTTCCTGAGAAAATTGGAATTTGTTTTACACATTTCACAATGTCAGCAAAATTGCATTTTACTACATCATCTAGTCTATAATATTTAATTTTGTAAGAGAAATCACAGAAGTGTATATGCACAGTAGCTTTATTATCCACACTACATTCTAGTTACCAAAATCTGTACTGAACTGTACCCTTATAGATTGGATATATTATGATTTGGAACACCATGGGGCATCTATAAGCCATTAATATAGACCCATCCTTTGTGAACATCTGAGAAAGAGCACAAATATTAAGGATTTTTGATATTTACTTTTAAAAATTAAGAGAAAAGTGAACCAAGTTCATTTCTTTAACAGTCTGAATTTTCATCTTAATTATTAATAAGTTTGTATCTATATTCTTCTAATGGAAGAGTATTTTACTTAAGATGACACCATAAACAATCAAGCTATGTAATGAACACTATAAAATAATACAAATTTAAACTGACAAATGTGGCATATTGAGAGAAAACAAAGCAGCAATGTAAAATAGCAGAACTCCTCCCCTCAAAACACCATCAACAATGAGAAAAAAGGAAAATTACTTAAGAAATCACTAATTTTCAATTTGGTCACTTTTGTCATAAATTGAATTCATGAAAAACACGATATAACAATAACCAAAACAAATAAGGTACCCTACTACTGAAGATGGACAGGTAGCACTTTTACCCTTTATGCTAAAAAATTTCAAAGGGAAGAGTGCAATAAGATCCAATATACTTTCCACCCAGTCAATAGAACTTTTAACCTTTGATGTATCTATCTATGCTTTGATGAAATATCTAGAAGTAAATTACATATATAGTGGCATTCCCTAATACTTTAGAATTTGCACCTCCAAATAATACTCACACCATTGTCACAACAAAAAATTAGCAATAACTCCATTACTATGACATTTAGACCAAATTACAAAAAAATCAGAAAACTATATTTCCATTACATTATAGCCACTACTTTTTAAAGCCACTAAGATTTTTAAAGCGAGGGGATCATGAGAAATGATAATACATGCAACTACCATCCAACATGAACTATATTACAGATTGGCAAAAAGGGGCCTACCAAAAAAAGGAGGGGTCTACAGTTTGCCAAGAATAACAAAAGATCAGAAGTTTAAATTATTTTACTGAAGTTTGAGTCCAAAGCTATTTCTAAAGTTCTCATGTTCCCCTATATGCCTACCGGTGTCTTGAACTGGAAGATTAGGGATAAACGGCTTCAGAAATTTAAATTCATTCGTCCCAGTTCCTCCCGTCAGACACACCTCGTACTGGTAGCTCTGGGACAGGGTCCCCGTGCCGCTGACGTCCACCAGGTGGCCCGGGAAGTGGCCCTCGGGCACCGGGCAGCGACCCGCCGAGCCCGCCCCGCCCCTCCTGCACAGCCGCGCCGCCACGAACACCAGCACCGAGAAGAGGAAGAGCGACGACACCGACGCCAAGGCCACCACCAAGTAGACGGTGAGCGGGTCGGCCGGCGCCGCGGCCGCCGCTTCCGCTTCCGGGGGCGGCAGGTAGGGCTGCGAGAAGCCGTCCACCAGCAGCACGTGCAGCGTGACGCTGGCCGACAGCGGCGGCTCGCCGTTGTCCTTGACCAGCACCACCAGCCGCTGCTTGGGCGCGTCGCGCTCGCTCAGCAGCCGCGCCGTGCGCACCTCGCCGTTGTGCGCCCACACGCCGAACAGCCCGGGCTCCGTGGCCTTGAGCAGCTGGTACGACAGCCAGGCGTTCTGGCCCGCGTCGCCGTCCACCGCCACCACCTTGGTCACCAGGTAGCCGGGCTCGGCCGCCCTGGGCACCAGCTCGGTGCAGGGCGCCGAGGCGTTCTGCAGCGGGTAGAGCACGAAGGGCGCGTTGTCGTTGGCGTCCGCCACGAGCACGCGCACCAGCGCCTGGCTGCTGAGCGCGGGCGAGCCGCGGTCGGCGGCGCCCACGCGGAACTCGAAGGCCCGCAGGGCCTCGTAGTCCAGGGACGTGAGGGCGAAGAGGTGGCCGTTGTCGGGGTTGATGGACACGAGGGAGGCGAGGGGCAGGTGCGGGTCTGGCGGCGGCAGCAGCGAGTAGGTGACCTGGGCGTTGGCGCCCGCGTCTGTGTCTGTGGCGCTGACGCTGCCGATGTGCAGGGCGGGGCTGTTGTTCTCGCGGACCCACAGGGTGTAGGAGGTCTGGGTGAAGGCGGGGGCGTTGTCGTTGACGTCGGCCACCAGCACGGTTATGTTGTGCTCGGTTTTCAGCCTGGGGGTTCCCATGTCAGTGACCGTGATGGTGATGTTGTACTCTGCTCTTTCCTCTCTGTCCAGTGCTTTATCTGAAACTAGGGTGAAAAAGTTCTTGAAGGTCGGTTTCAGAAAAAATGGGAGGTCATCTTGGATAGAGCAAACAATCCTTCCATTTTCTCCAGCGTCTTGGTCTCGGACACTAAAAAGAGCCACAAGGGTCTCTGCGGCGTTCTCTGGAATTATCTTTGTAATTGATGAGATGATCACTTCTGGCGGATTGTCATTTGTATCTATTACTTTAACCAAAAGAGTGCATTCTTCGGAAAGACCCCCACCGTCTGTTGCCTGAATATTTATAGTGTAGGATTGTACTACTTCAAAATCCAGTTGTGATCTCAAATGAACTTCCCCAGATATTGGGTTGATTTCAAATGTTTTACGAATATCTTCTGATGCATGAAAAAACGTATAAAGTATTTTCCCATAATTTCCTGCATCCAGATCCTTAGCAGAGACGGTGATAATCCAAGAGCCAACCGGTGCGTTTTCCAGGATCTGCACCTCATAGAGCCTCTGAGGAAACTCTGGGGCATTGTCGTTGATGTCTAAGACCTTGATGAGGACCAAAGTTGTCCCAGACCTGGGGGGGTTTCCACCATCCAGTGCTACAAGTGTTAATATGAGCTCAGGCTCCTCCTCATGATCTAGTGCTCTGTGCAGGACCAGTTCTGGGTATATCTTTCCATCGTCGCTGTCTTGAATTTTAATGTAGAAGTGAGAATTGGGGCTAACTGTGTAGTTTTGAAGACTGTTGCTTCCTACATCCAAATCTTGGGCACTCTCCATTAGGAATGTAGTTCCAATGGTGGTACTTTCTGATATTTTAATAACTATTTCATTGTCAAGAAATGTAGGGGAGTGATCATTTATATCTTTGATGTGCAGCTCAGCCTGAAAAAACTGTAAAGGGTTCTCCAATACCATCTGAAAATGCATCACACAGGGCTCCGTGGAGCCACACAACTCTTCTCGGTCAAGTTTATCATTTATCAGCAAATCCCCAGTCAGCAAATCGAGGTGCAAATGCTTTTCATTATCATCAAATACTACCCGAGCTTCCCGTGAAGAGAGCTCCTCCACCCCAAGCCCCAGATCCCTTGCCAGATTAGCCACCAAAGAACCGATTTCTGTTTCCTCTGCCACAGAATAGGGCACAGACTCAGGACGCGCCTGAGACAATCCCAGTAAAACAAAGAGAATCAGGACTTGCCTTTTCCGCAGAAGGAGTGCCCCTCTGATCTCCATGGTTCTTTCAAGAAACCTCTTTTGTGGAAATTTTTTAGTTCAGCCCTAATTTTCAAACCGAGGGTCTTTTTTTTTTTTAAGTTGGAAACTTCTGAAGTCTATATAAACCTCCAAGTCTGTAGGTGAAGCGCGTTAATACCTCTCTTTTCAGTGGGTTGAATGTTCTCTGTTCTCATGAATAATGGAGCCCTGTGTTGTAGAAGCACCGTTTTTGCCTTATACTGCAGCGCCACCATGTGTCTCTGTGAATTTTTTTCAGTAAAAAATTTTTTCTCTTTAAACAAGTAATTCATATATTCATCTGGAATATTTTAAAGCAAATACCAGACATCATGTATTTTTACCTCTAAATACTTCATTAAGTATCTCTAACAGATAAGGACTAGAAATTTAGTGATAGAACCTTAGTACATTTTATATTTGATCTGTGTTTGCATTTCCCCATTTTCTTTTAAATCAGTATTTAAACAAGGTCCATGAAATGCATTGAATTATCACTTTTGAATGCTTGACAAAAAGAACCGTTAAAATATCCTGAACTGAAAAAATTATGTCTTATTCAGGCCATTTCTTGAGTTATTGCAAATGTATTCTCCTCTCCAATCTTGTAAACACTTAATAGATTTCAGTCAGTTATGGTTAGTATTGTCATTACTTTTTCACTTGTATATTTTTAAAAACTACATATTAAGGACATGACATTGTCTTTATGGCGCTTAAAGGCTAGAAAATTTGGTAATCAAAATATGCCAAAGTAATCAAATATACCAAGTAATCAAAATATGCCAAATGTATGCCTAGGTAAATAGTAATATGTAAATATCTAGAAGGGACATCTTATACCCAGGAGATAGCACTGCATAGTGGTTATGAACAGGGATTCTGGAATCACAATCTCTACATTAGAATCCTAGTTCTGCTACTGTCTACAGTCATGGGCAAATTATGTACCTCTGCTTCCTTACCTATAAAATAGGGGTAATACTAATGTTTACCTTCTAGGATGATTATTGTAGGAATCTAATGGTTTAACATTACTAAGTGGCTGGTAAGTGCTTGTTCAGTTCAGTTCAGTTGCTCAGTCATGTCTGACTCTTTGCAACCCCATGGACTGCAGCATGCCAGGCTTCCCTGTCCATCACCAACTCCCAGAGCTTGCTCAAACTCATGTCTATCGAATCAGTGATGCCATCCAACCAGCTCATCCTCTGTCATCCCCTTCTCCTGCCTTCAATCTTTCCCAGCATCAGAGTCTTTTCCAGTGAGTCAGTTCTTCACATCAGGTGGCCAAAGTATTGGAGGTTCAGCTTTAGCATCAATCTTTCCAATGAATATTCAGGACTGATTTCCTTTAGGATTGACTGGTTTGATCTCCTTGCAGTCCAAGGGACTCTCAAGAGTCTTCTCCAACACCACAGTTCAAAAGCATAAATTCTTTGGTGCTTATCTTTCTTTATGGTCCACTCTCACATCCATACATGACCACTGGAAAAACCATAGCTTTGACTAGACGGACTTTTGTCGGCGAAGTAATGTCTCTGCTTTTTAATATGCTGTCTAGGTTGGTAATAGCTTTTCTTCCAAGGAGCAAGCATCTTTTAATTTCATGGCTGCATGAAATTATGATAGCATATATATGCTACCACGTGTGAAATACATAGCTAGTGGGAAGGTGCTATATAGCACAGGAAGCTCAGTGCTCTGTAATGACCTAGAGAGGAGGGAGCAGGAAAGGTAGGAGGGATGCTCAAGAGGGAGGGGATATGTGTGTACATATAGCTGATTCATGCAAAATTAACACAACATCGTAAAGCAGTTACACTCCAATTATATGGCTGCTGACTGATCAGAATGATTGCTACATGTTGGAGTAGATGTGGAAATTTCTTAAGGCAACAATGAAGTTTGCTGCATCAATGGAGTCTTTGTTTCATGAACAGTTTCTCTGTAGCCCACAATGCTGTTTGAGAGCATTTTACCCATAGTGGAACTGCTTTCAAAATTGGAGTTGATTCTTTTAAACCCTGATGCTACTTTATCAACTAAGTTTATGTCATATTCTAAATCCTTTGTTGTCATTTCAGTAACCTTCACAACATTTTCACTTGTAGATTCCATCTCAAGAAACCACTTTCTTTGTTCATCCATAAGAAGCAACTCCTCATCCATGAGAAAGTTTCATCATGAGATTTCAGCAGTTCAGTCACATCTTCAGGGTCCATTTCTAATTCTAGTTCTTTTGCTATTTCCACCACATCTGAAGTTTCTTCCTCCACTGCAGTTTGAACCCCTGAGTCACAGGGTTGAAATAAACTTCTTCTAAACTCCTGTTAATATTGATATTTTGATTGCTCCCCATGAATCATGTATTTCTGATGGCATCCAGAATGGTGAATCTGTTTTGAAAGGTTTTCAATTTCCTTTGCCCAGATCCATTAGAGAAATCACCATCTGTGGCAGCCAAAGATTTATGAAATGTATTTCTTAAATAATTAAGACTTGAAAATTAAAATGACTCCTTGATTCATGGGGTGCAGAATGGATGTTGTAACACTATTCTGGTTGTACATCTCCAGCACTAGGTCTCACCAGTGGGTTTAAAATACTCAGTAATCCATGTGTAAACAGGTGTACTGTTATCCAGGGTTTGTTGTTCCATTTAAAGAGCACAGGCAGAATAGGTTTTGCATAATTCTTAAGGGTCCTAGGGTCTTTGGAAGGTCAATAAACATTGGTTTCAACTTAAAAGTTACCAGCTGCGTTAGACCATAACAAAAGAATCAGCCTGTCCTTTAAAACTTTGAAGCGAGGCATTGACTTCTCTCTAGCTACGAAAATCCTATATGACTTCTTCGTCATCGACACTGAAAAGCTGTGATGGTGTAGTCAGCTTCATGAATTATCTTAGCTAGATCTTCTGGATAACTTGCTGCAACTTCTGCATCAGAACTTTCTGCTTCACCTTGCACTTTCATGTCCTAGAGACAGCTTCTTTCCTTAAATCTCATGAACCAACCTCTGCTAGCTTCAAAATTTTCTTCTACTACTTACTCATTTCTCTCAGCTTTCATAGAATTGAAGAGTTGAAGCCTTTTTCTGTATTAAACTTTGGCTTAAATCAATGTTATATATCTGGTTTGATCTTCTGTGCAGGTCACTAAAACTCCACATCAGCAATGAGACTGTATCACTTTCTTATCATTTGTGTAGTCTCTGGATTAGCACTTTTAATTTCCTTCAAGAACTTATCCTTGGAAGATTTCTCTGGTGGTCCAGTGGCTAAGACTCTGCACTTCCAATGCAGGGGTCATGGGTTTGATCCTTGGTCAGGGAACTAGATCCCACATGCCACAAGTGAGTTCACTTGCTGCAACAAAGATCGAAGATCCCTCGTGCCACAAATAAGACCTGGAGCAGCCAAATAAATTAATTTTAAAAAAGAGAAAGAAAAAGAGAGAACTTGGCCTTCCCATTCACACCTGGGTCTTTGGTGCAAGAGGCTGTTTAGCCTCTCTTGTCTTTCAGCATGCCTTCTTCACCAAGTTTAATAACTTCTAACTTTTGATTTAAAATGACACATGTGACTCTTCCCTTCACTTGAACACTTAAGGCAAATTGTAGGATTATTAATTGGCCTATTTTCAATATTGTTGTGTCTCAGGGAATAGGGAGGTCCAAGGAGAGTTAGAAAGATGGGGAACAGCCAGTTGGTAGAGCAGTCAGAACATTTATCTGTTAAGTTCACTGTCTTATACAGGTACAGTTCATGGTGCTCCCCCAAATGATTACAACACTAACATCAAAGGTCACTGATCAAAAAAAAAAAAAAAACAAAACAGACCACAGATGACCATTATATTTTGTTTTATTATAACAAATATAGTTAAAATGAAAAGTTTGAAATACTGAATTACCAAAATGTTACAGAGAGACATAAAGTGAGCAAATGCTGTTGGAAAAATGGTGTCAATAGATATGCTTGTTGCAGGGTTGCCACAAACTTTATATTTGTAAAAATACACAATCTCTACAAAGTGCAATAAAAAGAAGTATGCCTGTGTTCGAAACCATGAGATCTCTGTGTAAATCAAGCAAAAATGTGTCAAAGAAGAATAGAAGAGATTTAGCACAGAATTTTGATAAATATCTTCATTTAGAGATGAGGTAAGGAAGTATTTTTTTTTAAAAAGACAAGGAAGGCCCAGAGTTTAGAATTATGAAACCAAAAGCAAATAGTATTTCAAAACTATGAGGAAGATTGACAGTAGCAAATGCTTCAGAAAACTCAAGAAAAATAAATATTAAAATGGTCCATTGGATTTAAGGAGATGGTCATTGTGAAGGATTCTGTTAGATGTCTGCCAAAATCTGTTCCCTTTTTCTTTATCGTAATAGAACTGTATCCAAGGACATGGTGACTCCACCTCGCTTGTAGTTAGGTGTGGCTAAGTTCTCACACATTGTGAATAGAACTTTCATTTGCCACTCGTGGGTCTGCCACATCTGGATTATCTTTTCCCTCCTAGTCAACTAGAACCCAGATGTGGCAGTGACCCAGCTACAGTCATGTAGATTATGACATTGCAATAGGAAATGCAAGAGGAATTACTTGGAACAAATTTTGGTTCCAGAAGGACCATGAGGAGCAAAGCTGCCCTGTCTATGCAATCCTTTATCCACTGTGGCTGTTACAAGAAAGAGACACATGTTTTACAAGCCATTGAGTAATTTTACTACTCTTATTTCTCAGTGTAATCTTAAAAACTTACACAGAAATCTTTGACCAGCTTTACAATATCAGTTTTCAATACGGACTGCACTGGGTTGAAAAGCAAGAAGGATGAGGAAGTAAAAATGGAAATCCTTTTGAGAAATTTAGCTGCAAAAGAAAAAAGTAGATTTGTATCTGGAGGGGAATTTGGACTCAGGAGGGTTTTTTAAGCCTAGAGAAATGTTTTTAAAATGCTGATTTGCAGTACTGAGTAAAGAAGGAGAAAATTAAAATATACAAGAAAGGATATTATCAGTGTTAAGCCCCTAGAAGGCTGTCAAAGACAGGATTCAGCAAATATGAAGGAGTTGGACTTAAGTGGAAGGGAACTTAGCAGAGGAAATTACAAGTACATATGCTTTCAAGAGTATAGGTTTGGGAATAGGACATTAAGATAATTTCCATCTGATGGTTCTGTTTTCTCTTTAAGATATTAAGCAAGTTCATCTTCTAACAAGCGGTATGTAAGTAGTAGGGTAAGAAGTTTAAAGTAAGATAAAAAAAAATTAAGTAGGTATGAAGTTGTTATGAAGAGTAAAAGAGAATGTTACTTAGGAAAATATAAAAAGATTTCTTGATCTTGAAAGCCCAATTAATTTTGAATGTAATAACCTTAGTGGTGATAGTACTGATTATTTTCTAAGCTTTGTTTTAGAGTGCAGCATCCCAGGTGTAAGAGAAAAGAGAATTTTTATTGAATAATTTAACTAGATAAAAATATTTATCTAATGTGGTGTTTCATCAGGAGGCAAAGGAAATCCTAGAGTGAAGGAAAATTGAAAAAGAATTGAGAATATGAGCATGAGAGTGGTTGGGAGTGGTGAAATGGGAGTCAGCTGATGGGAAGGAAATTAAAACAGGAGGGGGTTGATAGGTAGTAGCAGCATCATGGGATGGAGGTCTTGACAAGGTCAAAGACAAGATGTGATAGGAGTAACTGGATCAGAGGGGTAAAGGCATAGAAGGTTCTCATAGAAGGTGTTCTTAGAGGGAGAGATCTGAAATCATATTTCATAGAATAATCCTGGGTAGTGAGAAAGTACAGCATGTGGCCCAGGTACTGAGAAGCCACGATAGATTAACCAGTGGATGTGTGCTCAGTCACGTCCAACTCTTTTCAAGTCCATGGACTGTAGCCCACCAGGCTCCTCTGTCCATGGGATTATTCCAGCAAGAATATGGAGTGGGTTGCCATTACCTTCTCCAGGGGATATTCCTGACCCAGAGATGGAACCCTCTTGGGGCTCCTGCAGCTCCTGCATTGGCAGGTGGATTCTTCACCACTGAGCCACCTGGGAAGCCCCTTTCTTTCCCATACTCTTGGCAAATTCCAACCTAAACTGTTGTTTTGTTCTTATTGGCAAGGGTTTTCAAGAAAATTAACTCTGGGAAGCTGAGCAGTTCCTTACATCTCCATTTTGTAAGTGACCTCTTCCCATTGACAACTTATAGTCCTTTAATGTAAAACTGGCTGATATAGTTGAATTCCTATGCACTGGTTTAAATTTAACTGTAAATTATTTGAAGCATAAGAGCAAAATTTGTTTTTAACAATACATTTGAAGAGAACTGGTTGGTTTACTTGTATCTGAGCTCCGAAGGCCTCACCATTCTCCACTAGAGTCAGGAAACAGTTCTTTCCATAAATAGACAAGTCTTCCTGTTCAGGTAGGTGGAAAAACCCAAAGCAACAGGCTTTTCTCTGCTGTTGCACCTGTTAAATTTTCTGCCTGAGTTGTTTAAACTGCTCTTTCCCTTCCCCTATTATAAATGTGAGAGGCCAGGCTTACTGGGGAAACAAGCTACTAGAACACTCCCACCTTTGTTTTTGACAGCTATACCATCATAGATCTCTTTATGCTAGTGGTCATCCATCTTTTCCCCACTAAGTACAGTAAATATAGGAGGTAACCTTAATATTTTGATTTATTAATATGAGTTTTTGTTCTCTATGTAAAGAAGCTTTCATTTATTCCTAGTTCTACTTCTGAAAACAGAAAATTAGAATTTAGTTAGCCTGCATGGAGGAACTTTTGTTCCCTCCATTTTTCTTAAATTCAAAGAGTAATTAATCAGTTCATACAGTTCAAAAGAACTGGCAGTGAAATTTTAGCATTCAAGAAGTGTAAACATTAAGTTATTTTGGATATGCTAGAGCAAGAGATTGTACTTCCAGGCATTATTAACTAATACCCAGCCCCTCTACAATGTTAAGATTAGAATATCTTCAAGAGGCAGTTCCTGGCATTGACTCTAGTCTGTGGCCCCACAGGAATAAAAGCAATCATTTTACCCTCATGCATGTCCTCTTTCTCATACCTACTCTCTGTCTCATGTGAACACATTTCCTTTCCCTCTATACCCCTACTCATTTTGCTCATCTATGCTTTCCTTCCACAACATACAGACTTTAAGACTTTTTGATGAAATTCTTGGAAATATCCTCCCCCAACAATGAAGGCTTTCTCTTCTATGATATAGTCAGGTCACTCAAAGCAAAAGTGGTTGGTTAGAGCTTGTACAGCATGAAACAAAACTTTCTCCTACAATGGCTTGAAAAAAGGTTTAGAACTAGAATGTTAAAGGACTATCTTTTCATACTTTTCAGTGCTCTACAAATATCTGAGAAAAGTGGTTTGAAACTTTGGATTGCTACCCATTAGTAAGTCATGAAATCAATTTAGTGGATCATGACATTTGAAAATTAAATTGAATGGATTAATATAGGCAATTTCAAATTGCATCACAAAAAAGCTAAGTAGTGTTTACAAAACATTTCTATTGTGTTTGTATGTTACATAATTTTTCTATTGGCTATTTCAAAATTTGAAAATTAGTGCCCAGTGTATATGTATTCTGGGAGAGCACAGGAGGCAAAAGATTATACACTTTAGCACACAAGTCCGCTCTACAGTAAACAAATTATGGTTCAGGAGCCTGCATTCTACTAGATTGCATTATACCTTTGTAACATTAGTGAGACATCTGGAAAATAAAAAGTGTATATTCCAAGATTATGTGGGTGGCCACAGTATTAATATGTCTTCACAGTAACCCTCCAGGATCAATAAAGAAGAGACACTAGGAAAATTGCCTTCTGGCCCTAACAAGATCAAAGGACATTATTTTCAGGTATATTTTCAGCAGTAATAAACATTTTAAAAACCTAATTAAAAAGAGTGGTGAATTTAAAGAAAGAAAAATGACATTTCTGAATAGCAACTATTATTAAATCACAAGAAAAATCGCAAAAAAATGAAGAAATGCTTGAACACTTGAAATACTTTGAAAGTGGTCTGCTTTATTTTATCAAAAGCATAATTGTGAGTGAAAGTTCAACTGAAGAGGGAGCCATGAGAAAAAAGTTACTTGGTGTAAGGCAAGTTAATTAATTATGAATTAAGACCTCCTTGGTTAGAGAATAAATTATTATTTGTAATAATTACAACCACAAAAATAAGCATTCACTTAGAAGATGGGTACAACATGCGAAGATATGAAAGTAACAGTACAATTTCAAATGCATATTTGGGGGAAAATAACGATGGTGTGGAAGGAGCATAAAACAACATACATATTAGGTATAAAAGTTAACTATGGTCACTGAATATTGAACCCAAAGCTATTGTAGGAAGTATGATTTTCCTCTGTTTCTTTCCCAGGGCGTTGGGTCGAGAGATTGGGGAGAATCGGCTTCAAGAATTTGAACTCATTCGTTACAGTACCTCCCGTCAGACACACCTCGTACTGGTAGCTCTGGGACAGGGTCCCCGTGCCGCTGACGTCCACCAGGTGGCCCGGGAAGTGGCCCTCGGGCACCGGGCAGCGACCCGCCGAGCCCGCCCCGCCCCTCCTGCACAGCCGCACCGCCACGAACGCCAGCACCGAGAAGAGGAAGAGCGACGACACCGACGCCAAGGCCACCACCAGGTAGACGGTGAGCGGGTCGGCCGGCGCCGCGGCCGCCGCTTCCGCTTCCGGGGGCGGCAGGTAGGGCTGCGAGAAGCCGTCCACCAGCAGCACGTGCAGCGTGACGCTGGCCGACAGCGGCGGCTCGCCGTTGTCCTTGACCAGCACCACCAGCCGCTGCTTGGGCGCGTCGCGCTCGCTCAGCAGCCGCGCCGTGCGCACCTCGCCGTTGTGCGCCCACACGCCGAACAGCCCGGGCTCCGTGGCCTTGAGCAGCTGGTACGACAGCCAGGCGTTCTGGCCCGCGTCGCCGTCCACCGCCACCACCTTGGTCACCAGGTAGCCGGGCTCGGCCGCCCTGGGCACCAGCTCGGTGCAGGGCGCCGAGGCGTTCTGCAGCGGGTAGAGCACGAAGGGCGCGTTGTCGTTGGCGTCCGCCACGAGCAGGCGCACCAGCGCCTGGCTGCTGAGCGCGGGCGAGCCGCGGTCGGCGGCGCCCACGCGGAACTCGAAGGCCCGCAGGGCCTCGTAGTCCAGGGACGTGAGGGCGAAGAGGTGGCCGTTGTCGGGGTTGATGGACACGAGGGAGGCGAGAGGCAGGTGCGGGTCTCGCGGCGGCAGCAGCGAGTAGGTGACCTGGGCGTTGGCGCCCGCGTCTGTGTCTGTGGCGCTGACGGTGCCGATGTGCAGGGCGGGGCTGTTGTTCTCGCGGACCCACAGGGTGTAGGAGGTCTGGGTGAAGGCGGGGGCGTTGTCGTTGACGTCGGCCACCAGCACGGTTATGTTGTGCTCGGTTTTCAGCCTGGGAGTTCCCATGTCAGTGACCGTGATCGTGATGTTGTACTCCGCTTGGCTTTCCCTGTCCAGCATTCTTTCCGTTTCCAACGTGTAGTAATTCTCAACTGAAGATTTTAGCAGGAACGGGAGGTTTTCTGAAACAGAACAAATCATCCTCCCATTCTCCCCAGAGTCTCTGTCTCGGATACTAAAAACCATAACCACAATCTCCGGAGAATTTTCTGGGATTGAACTGGTAATTGATGACACAGTCACTTCAGGAGCATTGTCATTCACATCCATCACCTGAATTCTGAGTGTTGATTTTCCAAAAAGGCCTCCCCCATCTGTGGCTTGAATGATTATGGAATATGCTTCAGTTGTTTCAAAATCCAAGGGTGAAGTTAAACTCACTTCTCCAGACTTTTGGTTAATTTCAAATGTCTTGCGAATATCTTCTGAGGCATGGGAAAACATATATGATATTTCCCCGTTTTTCCCCGAATCTAAGTCCCAAGCTGAGACCGTGACAACCGGTGAGCCGAGAATGCTATCTTCTGAAATCTTCACCTCATAAAATGGCCGCTCAAACTCAGGGGGGTTGTCATTAATGTCCACGACCACCACCCGGACCAAGGCACTCCCAGACTTAGGCGGAGACCCGCCATCCAGAGCGGTGAGGATGAAATTGAGTTCAGACTGTTCTTCATAATCCAGCGCTTTATCCAGAACTAACTCTGGGTATTTCCTATTATCCGGATTGACTCTCATTTTAATGTGGAAATGAGAGTTGGGGCTTACTGTGTAGTTTTTTAGAGCGTTGATTCCTACATCCAAATCCTTTGCACTTTCTAGTAAGAAGACAGCACCGACAGGACTATTCTCTGGGATTTCTAAGAGCATTTCTTTTTCTAAGAAGACAGGAGAGTGATCATTTATATCCTTGACCTGGAGCTCAATCCGTAAAAACTGCAAGGGGCTTTTCATTAATATCTGGAAATGCAGCACACAGGGCTCGGTGGAGCCACAGAGCTCCTCCCGGTCTAGTGCTTCACTTAAGAGCAAATCCCCTGTATTTATGTCCAGCTGCAATCGCTGTTTGTTATCATTAGATACCACCCGAGCCCCTCTGGAGAATAGTTCACCCACTTCCAGCCCCAGGTCTCTTGCCAGATTGCCTACAAAGGTCCCACTCTGCATTTCCTCTGCCACTGAGAAGCGCCCAGAGTCAGACCCCGCTTGAGACATCCCCAGCAAAACAAAGAAAAGCAGGACTTGCCTTATCTGCAGAACGCCTGCCCCTCCAATCTCCATTGCTCCTTTCCCAAAGTCTTCCTGCAGAATCGCTTCACCCTTCCCACTTCTGGGTAAGGTGCCTCTGATATGTCCACCGAATCTTCAGAGGCTTATGTTTGCCACTTGAAACCTTGTTCTTTTTGTCTTCCTAGTGCTCTTTTTGCACTGGGTAACAATGTCCAGAACATCATCCAGCATAGAATGGTTTTTCTCCCCCAGCGATGTTATCCTGCAGCGCCACCATGCGTCTCCACAGATTTTCAGAGTTTGATGAAAGCTACCTAAATTCCATTCACATAAATATCCTCCAGAAGCAAATATTCTTTTATATATTGTATTTAAGTGATTACACATGTAGTCTATCATCCATAAGAGCTGTTTTATACTGTTTATAGTTTTTGATGTTATTAGCATTTTAAAAAGCTTTTAAATATCCTTCCCCACTCTCCACACAATTGAAAATGTTCAGTTGTGGTGAATACAGAAATATAAGATGAGATTCCTGGCCCCCAGGAGCTTGTAATCTTTCTGAGAAAACTGAGCACCAGAAACAAGGAGAGTAT
Source organism: Cervus elaphus (assembly GCF_910594005.1). Lineage (NCBI taxonomy): Eukaryota > Metazoa > Chordata > Mammalia > Artiodactyla > Cervidae > Cervus > Cervus elaphus. The sequence continues at coordinate 53,637,486 of NC_057823.1, read as the reverse complement.
AAGTGACTGTTTAACTGAACAAAATTCCAGCACTTCTTGGCCTTCCTTAGGTGGTAAGGGAAAGGGAAAGTGTACACAAGTCATTTCAGAAGCCCTCTCAAAGGATATGAAACTGAATTAACCATGAGGTAGAACAAAGAGAACTATGTATAGATAGTTCTGATAGCACAAAAGGCCTTCTGTAGATTTCCTTGATAGCAGTGAACTGTGAACTAAGAGAAAAATGAAGTAAGATACTGGGGTGGAACATATTGTGGAAATCCATAATTTATTTCTAGTTTCTCATAATTTACCAAAAAAATGAACAAATACACAAACATGTTAGTTTTATTTAACACAGGCTTACTCCTAAAACTGACTTCCCTCAGTTTCCCAAGATTTATTCCAGCTACAGTTATGGTCATCTGCTGTCTCTTTCAGCACAGGAAGAGAGTGAGAGAGATTTTCTTTCCCAGTTGTAGGACAAAAACTTAGTTTTACTCTGACCAGACTAACCAAGATCATGTACCTGCTACTGAGGCGATTATTGTTTCAGGGGTATAGAATTATGAACGTGAAAGTGAGTCACTCAGTTGTGTCCAACTCTCTGTGATGCCATGGACTATACAGTCCATGGAATTCTTTACAGGCCAGAATAGAATTGGAGTGGCTAGCCATTCCCTTCTCCAGGGGATCTTCCCAACCCAGGGATCTAACCCAGGCAGGTCTCCTGCATTGCAGGCAGATTCTTTACCAGCTGATCCACCAGGGAAGCCACAATAGAATTGTAGGTGGAGGTTTTAGTTTCAGAATCTGAACTCATCTTTGTCCTCTGTTTTGCTTTAATCCTCTCTGGGGTCACCTCTAAAGCTTTTGGTGGTTTCAGTTTTAGCCAAAGTACATGGTTGCTACATGGTGAGGGAGATTGTTTGGAACAGAATTTGCCTGTGATGTCCAGTATACAAGTTCTCAAGAGTGTGCTCAAAAATTTATGGAGGAGGGATCTAAGAAGTTTTCATTTTAAAAATGTTAAGTTCAATTATATTCTTAAAAATGCAAGCTAGACACATGGTTGAAAAATAAATCACTACAAAAGGGCAAAAATTGAAAAGTAGATGGATTTACTACACACAGTTATCCTTTTATTTTTATTTTTGAATTTAGAGAGATTTATTATGCTCAGAGAAGACAGAATACCCTCATGTTTGATTCCTTCCAAATTTCGAAGAACAGTATTACAGTACTTTCATGTAATTCTTTGATTTTACACAGCTCACTCCTTTTAAAATGCCCAACAAATGATAGTTAATAAAAATGATATGAACTTACAGAGACCGAGAATGTATATACATAAATTTGATGACAGAAATCAGATGAAAGAGCAGTTATCAGTTCCAAGAAATGTCTAAAGAAAAGTTCTTGTTTGTCCAACATAATCCCATTTGGATACAAGATTTAGAGGAACCAAGTGTATAAGACTGAAGTTCATTGAGGACTAAAAAGGAAATGGCAACCCACTCCAGTGTTCTTGCCTGGAAGTCCCATGGACAGAGGATCCTGGAGGGTTACAGTCCATGGGGTTGGAAAGGAGTTGGACACAACTTAGCGACCAAACAACATCTCTAACTTTGGAGACCCTGGGCAGAGTTAAGTGCAAATGTGAGGGGTGAAGCCAAAAATAGGGAAATCAAGCAAAACTTTGCACCCTGAGTGATGAGATTTCTAGTCCCTTTCCACGCAGTAGTCTCCATTTGGAGTACGCAGGGTGCGCATCTCTAACTCTCTCTTGCACAGACGATATTGCAGAATCCTAACCTGGAGCATATGAAAGGTTCAAACAAAAACTTTAACATACTGGTATTTGAGGATCTCCTAAGCTAATAACTCTTATCTTACAATGATTACATTAGAGTAAGGTCCTGCCATCAATAACCTCATTATCACATACACAAAGAGCTAACTGTCAGCACCTTGATCATTCTTAAATATGAGAAGATAGCCATGGACCACAAGACATGAGGAAGTAGTAATACCAACGAAGTATTAATGCCAAAACAACCACCACCACCAAAAAAGGGGGTCACAGGAGGAAACAGATACAGAAATAGAGAAAACAGAAGAAAGTGTGTTTTTTTTTTAAAGAAAGTGTTTTAAAATGTTTGATTAATTTGTTGGATAGCAGAAATTAACAGAGCAATGTAAATCAACTATATTTCAATATAAAAAATCTGATTAATATCCTCAGAGTAGTAAAATCTAATAAGAGCTAATATTTATTGAGTATTTATTCTGTGCTGCCTATTATTCTGGTGCCACATATGTGTTTACACATTTAATCTCAATAGTAATCATATGAAGTATGTATTCTTTTGTAAGATAAAGGGTGGATTTGGGCTTAGTGCTACTTCCTAGCTATATAATCTTGGGCAAGTTCTTAATTTCTCTATGACTCACTCTCATTTTAAAAATAGTTTTTACTGCACAATGAATTTAATAATTTTAAAAGATGAATTGTAGATGACAGAATAATTTTTATTATAGTTGATTTACAATGTTTTGCCAGTCGTGTACAGCAAAGTAATTCAGTTATACAAACACACACACACACACACACACACACACACATATATACTTTTAAAATGTTCTTTTCCATTATGGTCTATCACAGGATATTGAATGTAGTTCCCTCTACATTAGGAGCTTGTTGCTTATTCATTCTAAATGTAATACTTTGCATCTACCAACCCCAAATTCCCAGTCCATCCCTCTCCCCTTCTCCCTGTTGGCAACCAGAAGTCTGTCCTCTATGTCTTATGAGTCTGTTTCTGTTTTGTTGGTAGGTTCATTTGTGCCATATTTTAGATTCCAAATATAAGTGATTTCATATGGTATTTGCACTTTCTTTCTGACTTACTTCACTTAGTATGATAATCTCTAGTTCCATCCATGTTGCTGCACATGGCATTATTTTGTTCATTTTTATGGCAGAGTGGTACTCCCTTGTGTATATGTACTAAGTTCTTATTTATTCATTCATATGCTGATGGACATTTAGGTTGCTTCCATGTTTTGGCTATTGTGAATAGTGCTGCTGTGTACATGGGGGTGCATGTATCTTTCTGAATTTTAATTTTGTCTGGGTATATTCCCAGGAGTGGGATTGCTGGATCAAGTGGTAATTCTATTTTTAGTTTTCTGAGGAACTTCCATACTGTTTGTACCCATTTACCTTCCCACCAACAGTATAGGAGAGTTCCCTTTTCTCCATACCTTCTCCAGCACTTGTTTTTTGTAGACTTTTTAATGATGGCCATTTTGACCCGTGTTAGGTAGTACCTCAGTTTTGATTTGCAGTTCTCTAACAATTAGTGAAATCATGAAATTAAAAGATGCTTACTCCTTGGAAGGAAAGTTATGACCAACCTAGACAGCATATTAAAAAGCAGAGACATTACTTTGCCAACAAAGGTCCATCTAGTCAAGGCTGTGGTTTTTCCAGTAGTCATGTATGGATCTGAGAGTTGGACTGTGAAGAAAGCTGAGTGCTGAAGAATTGACGCTTTTGAACTGTGGTGTTGGAGAAGACTCTTGAGAGTCCCTTGGACTGCAAGGAGATCCAACCAGTCCTTCCTAAAGGAGATCACTCCTGGGTGCTCATTGGAAGGACTGATGCTGAAGCTGAAACTCCAATACTTTGGCCACCTGATGCAAAGAGTTGACTCATTGGAAAAGACCCTGATGCTGGGACGGATTGGGGACAGGAGGAGAAGGGGACAACAGAGGATGAGATGGCTGGATGGCATCACGGACTCGATGGACATGAGTTTGATTAAACTCTGGGAGTTGGTAATGGGCAGGGAGGCCTGGCGTGCTGCGATTCATGGGGTCGCAAAGAGTCGGACACAACTGAGCAACTGAACTGAACTGAATAATTAGTGATGTTGAGCATCTTTTCATGTGCCTACTGGTCATCTAAATGACAAAAGATACCACATTTATAAATCTAAAACAGATGCTATGAAAAACTTTCAAGAGAACTAAAAAGAGCTCTTAAAAAATAAATATTTGTCAGTCAAAAATTAAAAGTACAAAGCTTGGATGATAAAATATTTTGTCCAAAAAGTAGAATAAGAGGCAAAAAGAAAATAAGAAGTGGAAAAAAATTAGAGGGAGACAATCAATCAATTCAGGATATCCAGTATTTAACTAATGAGATTATGGTGAGACGATACAAAATTCAAAGGAGAAATTATGATGAAAATAGAACAAGGAAATTTCTCAGAGCTAAAAGTGAGAGTTTAAATGTTAACAGAGTACACCCATGTGACTAGATAAATAGCCGACACTGATGTATCTATCTTCAGAATAGGAGAAAACAGTTTCCAGTGTTTCCACTGTGCAAAAATGTGGTGACGTTAAGAGATAGGAATCAGAATGGAAAGTCTTCTGAATAGCACCTCTATATGCAATCACTAAAAGGAATACTGCTTTCAAGATCTGAGGGAAAATTATTTTCAGCCTAGAATTTTATATCCAAACTATCAATCAAATGAAAACAAAGATACTGTCACAAGGCAAGTTCTCAAAAATTTTATGTCCTCTGCATCTATTTTTATGAAGATATTGAGAGATCTGTGTCAGCTAAGTAAGTCACCTCTTAGAATTTGTGAGGGGTTGGTTCTAAGACCCACAGATATCAAATTCCCCAGATGCTCAAATCCCATAGTTGGCCCTCCCCATCCAGGGGTTGCACATCCAAGGATTCAGCCAAGCTAAGATTGTATATTAAGTTTGCATTCTGCAATGGGTTGACTCATCAGATGTGCACTCCGTGCATACAGAGGCTCAACCGTATATGTATTAGAAAAATCCTCATATATGTGGACACAAAGTTCAAAACCCTGTTGCTCAAGGATCCACTATATACTGTTTCTTATCAAAGGGGACCAACACAGGAAAATGTTAAAGTCCTAACTATAGAGCAAATAGTATAAATGAAGGCGAGAGATAGGAGGGAATTTGGGTGAAAGATCTCCAGAAAACAAGTATAACTGATAGGCTTCTGAGATTTTTTAAAATTTAAGGGGAAATAATGATATTCAGGGAGAAATAATGTGAAAAATCAATAGAATTAAATAGAAAATTGTGCAAATAAAAATAATTATCAACTCTAGGAAAGATATTTTCAAGAAAGGGAAGGTAACCATACTATGGTAATGTGTACTTTTAAGTAATCTTAGCAAATAAACCAAACCTATTAGTTTAACCAAAAGGAGGAGGAGAGGGTAAAGAGGAAGCAGAAGCAGGAGAAGAAGAAAACCTAAGACAGTGACAACAGAAGAAAGGGAATGTGCAATGTTTGTGTGTTTGTTAATTGGAAGGCAAGGAGGCATGAAATAGGTGATGGGGATTAAAAGGCACAGACCTACAATTATAAAATTTCAAAAAACATGGAAATGTAATATAGAGCATAAGGAATATATTATAATAACTTGTATGGATATAGTTGGTTACTAGACTTGTGGTAATCATTTCATAATGTATGCAAATATCAAATCACTACGTGGTACACCTGAAACTAACATAATATTGCAATCAACTATATTTCAACAAGAAAAGAAAAAAAGGTAAGAAAGTTAAGTCATTTATTACAGGAAGAAGTTATTAAAGTATAAAATTGAATGTCAAAGCAGTATAAACACATACAGAAAATGTAGATAAATGCTATAGAAAACAGAGAAGAGGGCTGGAGATGAATCTGTTGTCATTCCTTATGATTTTTAGTTCATCTTAATTAAAAAATTTGAGATAATTAAAATATATTTACAAAATAAAATGAAAAGTGAAGAGCTTTGTAACAGTCTACTAATAGCTTTATACAGACTCTCAAAATGTTTTTATTTATATTCATTTTCATGCAGGTTATTATATTTTGTTTGAATTATAAGACACAGTCTGTTTATATATCAGCAAAAGTGAACATTAGAAAATATTAACAAAGAGTAGCGTATTTAAAGAAAATGAAATAATATGAACACAGTGAGTAAATGAAGTTCCTCAGTCATGTCCGACTCTTTGCGTCCCCATGGACTGTAGCCTACTACGCTCCTCCATACATGGATTTTCCAGGCAAGAATACTGGAGTGGGTTGCCATTTCCTTCTCCAGGAGATCTTCCCGACCCGGGGCTCCCGCATTGTAGGCATACTTTTTACCATCTGAGCCACCAGGGAGTCCCTGGTCCCTAAATCTTCTGATATGAACACAAGGATATTATAATGTTGCTCACAAAATGATGCTTCATGGTTTTGGTTTGTTTGTTTAAGTTGGTTGGGATGTTTTTGGCTACACAGGCAGCTTGGCAGATCTTAATTTCCTGACCAGTGAAGAACCCAGGTGCAGACAGTAAAAGCTCTAGGTCCTTACCACTGGACCACCAGGGAATCCCACCAATGATGTTTCATTTTATCATGAGCAGAATAATAGAGAGATATTTCTTTTAAAATATCATTTAGAGCTAGATGATACAGTTTATTATCATGATTAAAGAAATGTTTTAGTAAGGTCAAGACATGCAGGTTTGTCCTCTTAGGTAAAGGAGGTACTGTAAGTGTATAGGATAATGAGATGCAGTCTATGAAATGTACTAGGGAAAAAATCAACCAGTTTTCTAGAATGAAAATAGTACTAAACTCTTGTACGTTTTGAAGGAACCAAACATACAAACTATTATTTAGATGGGGTACTGATTACACCTAACCTGTTTAATGGGGGAAAAAAAGGATGAAATAACATTGTAAAATCATAGAGTACTTTAAAATAAAGCTTTAAGTTGCAAAATAAATTAACTTGGAGTAATAAAACTAAACTAATATTGATATAGTTGCATAACACTTCAAAAATACCTGAGCATATAGAAAGAATTTTACTGAAAATTAAATCCAAGGCTATTTCGAAATGTGGGATTTTCATTACTATTTCTCCCAGGATCTTGTGCCTGAACAGTGGGGAGAATTGGCTTCAAGAATTTGAACTCATTCGTTACAGTACCTCCCGTCAGACACACCTCGTACTGGTAGCTCTGGGACAGGGTCCCTGTGCCGCTGACGTCCACCAGGTGGCCCGGGAAGTGGCCCTCGGGCACCGGGCAGCGACCCGCCGAGCCCGCCCCGCCCCTCCTGCACAGCCGCGCCGCCACGAACACCAGCACCGAGAAGAGGAAGAGCGACGACACCGACGCCAAGGCCACCACCAGGTAGACGGTGAGCGGGTCGGCCGGCGCCGCGGCCGCCGCTTCCGCTTCCGGGGGCGGCAGGTAGGGCTGCGAGAAGCCGTCCACCAGCAGCACGTGCAGCGTGACGCTGGCCGACAGCGGCGGCTCGCCGTTGTCCTTGACCAGCACCACCAGCCGCTGCTTGGGCGCGTCGCGCTCGCTCAGCAGCCGCGCCGTGCGCACCTCGCCGTTGTGCGCCCACACGCCGAACAGCCCGGGCTCCGTGGCCTTGAGCAGCTGGTACGACAGCCAGGCGTTCTGGCCCGCGTCGCCGTCCACCGCCACCACCTTGGTCACCAGGTAGCCGGGCTCGGCCGCCCTGGGCACCAGCTCGGTGCAGGGCGCCGAGGCGTTCTGCAGCGGGTAGAGCACGAAGGGCGCGTTGTCGTTGGCGTCCTCCACGAGCAGGCGCACCAGCGCCTGGCTGCTGAGCGCGGGCGAGCCGCGGTCGGCGGCGCCCACGCGGAACTCGAAGGCCTGCAGGGCCTCGTAGTCCAGGGACGTGAGGACGAAGAGGTGGCCGTTGTCGGGGTTGATGGACACGAGGGAGGCGAGAGGCAGGTGCGGGTCTGGCGGCGGCAGCAGCGAGTAGGTGACCTGGGCGTTGGCGCCCGCGTCTGTGTCTGTGGCGCTGACGGTGCCGATGTGCAGGGCGGGGCTGTTGTTCTCGCGGACCCACAGGGTGTAGGAGGTCTGGGTGAAGGCGGGGGCGTTGTCGTTGACGTCGGACACCAGCACGGTTATGTTGTGCTGGGTTTTCAGTCTGGGGGTTCCCATGTCAGTGACCGTGATCGTGATGTTGTACTCCGCTTGCCTTTCTCTGTCCAGTGCTCCTTCTGTCATTAGGATGTAAAAATTCTCCACAGACGGTTTCAGAAGAAACGGCAGATGGTCTGGAATGAAGCAAACCGTCTTTCCGTTTTCTCCAGAGTCTCTGTCTTTAATCCTAAAAACAGCCAATACTGTCTCAGGAGAGTTCTCCGCAACATGGTTGGAAAGTGATGATATGATCAGTTCAGGGGCATTGTCATTGGTGTCTAATACCTCGACCAAAACTGCGCATTTTGAAGAAAGGCCCCCACCATCAATTGCCTGTATATTTATTTTGTAAGACTTTACTAGCTCATAATCAAGCAACAGTCTGAGTATGATTTCTCCAGAAAAAGGATTGATATGAAAGGTTGTTAGAATATCTTCAGAAGCATCAAAAAATGAATAGGATATGTCTGCATTGATTCCAGAGTCTGCATCTCCTGCAGAGACTTTAGCAATAAAGGACCCTACTGGGCTGTTCTCCGGAGCCTGGGTCTCATAGATTGCCTGAGAAAACTGAGGGGCATTGTCATTGACATCCAGGATCACAATGCGTATATTGGTGGCTCCAGACCTGGGTGGCAATCCTCCATCCAGCGCTGTGAGTGTTAAGCTGAACTCTTGCTGTTTCTCCCGATCCAGCGCCCTGTCCAGTACTAGCTCTGGATATATTATGCCTTCATCACTGCCAGTAATTTTAATATGGAAAAAAGAGTTGAGGTTGATAGTATAGTTTTGGATACCATTAAGTCCTCCATCTGAATCTTGTGCTCTTTCTAGTTGAAATGAGGTCCCTTCAGCTGTATTTTCTAATATTTTTAAGACTGTCTCTTTGTCCCGAAAAACTGGTGAATGATCATTTATGTCCCTCACCCTCAGCTCAATCCGATAAATCTGAAAGGGGTTATCCATTAAAATTTGAAAATACAGCATACACGGTTCTCTGGAGCCACACAGCTTCTCCCGGTCCAGTTTTTCATTTGTAAGCAAATCCCCAGTTTGAGAGTCCAGGAGCAAATGTTGTTTGTTATCATCAGAGACCACCCGCGCTCCCCTTGCAAGCAACTCCTTGTCCCCTAGCCCCAGATCCTTAGCTATATTGACTACAAAGGATCCTCTCTCTGTTTCCTCTGTCACCGAGTAACGTCCAAACCCAGAGCCTGCCAAGGATACTCCCCCAAACAGAAAAAGAAACAGGACTTGCCTTTGTCTTGAGCAGGGAAATCGTCTAGCCTCCATAGCTGCTTCTGAACAGGCCTTTCATTAATATTGGTAACAATCACAGATCCCAGTGTAAAAAAACTGCAGTCGCAAACCGCAGACCTGCACCGTGTAGTAGCAAAGGTCTGGGTTATGTTTTATAACCCCCGTTTCGAATCTTGGGTTGCTACAGCTTTTCTCCCTGGTCTACCTGCTGCCATCTTCCTTTTTATGTCAGGGACTCACCGCAGCACTCTCAGTTGATTTTTACCCCCGGCTCTTTAGCCTGCAGCGCCACCGCGTGGCCTCCAACAGACTCAAATTGCTGTTCCCAGTTTGTGCGCTATGTCTTTATTTGTTCTTATTTAAATATTTCATTTTTCTTTTGTTTGTATCATTTAAAATAATGTTAAGATAGGGAATTGTTCACTTTGTTGAAATTTTTCACTGCTTATGGGGAAAGTTAAAAATTCATCAGTTGAAAAAATAATGTGTCTAGCAGTTAAATCTGTCCATTGTGCTAGATTTTAGTTCTAAACCTTTCATTGCTGACACTTCTCCCAAGCAATACAAGGAATCCAAACTAAAACTAGTGACTTCCAACATCACCAAAGGAACAGATTTTACATTTCCAAAACTTGAGCATAGGAACACCAAAAACTGAGAAAAGAAACTTTTCACACCTTCTTTAACACATTTCTTCCAGACTTAATTACATTGCGTAAATATAATCATTATTGTATAATCTAGAAAGAAGCATGTAAGGCTGTATCTTCTCTGTGCTCCCATCAAAACCTGTATAATTGCCCTGTAAATAGTTTACAATAATCTGTCCCTTCTTCAATATGTGACTTGATTAAGGAATGGAACTTCAATATGGAAACTATGTCTTAATCATCATTGATTGCCAAATCAATCATTAAATGCTTACTGTATTAAGGGATGCATAAATAAACTCTAGTGAGTAGGACAGGAAATATTTTAGCACCTTACCGTTTGAAAAATTGTATTCTTTCACTCATTCTTTGCAATTTGTTCCCTTTCACATGTCTTTGTTTTTCTTACATCAGTTTTAAAATATATGCAGAATTAAAGAAGGGACTGACCTCTTTTTTAAGGTCCTTCTTAATTCAAGTGGGATCTAATTTCATGCACAAAATAAAAAGTAGACCACACTAATGTCTGTCCTAAGTACTGAAAATAAGAACAGCATTATAAACTCTGCCTCACAGAGAATTTTGTCCAAGGCCGTAACATCTAGGGGGAAATCTCTTTTCCTCAACAATAAGCAAGATATACAGATTAAACAGAGAAATATTGTACAAGGAATGGGGTAGATACTGTCCAAAACACTCGAATTTTTTAATATAAAATCCATAGCGTATAAACTGCTGCTTGATGACTTCTATTTTTCGCCCGAATGGGACTGCATTGTTAGCCCCTAAAAATTTGACAGGAATCTCTGATTTTTTTCATACAAAATTAAAAGCAACAAACTATTAAACATTTCTATGTGATACTATAGAATAATGATATTTTTGCTTTTTTGTCTGCAAACATATATATATATATGCACACTCAGTATCCTAAAATCATGTTTCTTATTTTCAGATAAGAGACATCACCCAATAGAAATACTATATTTTAAATAAGTAAATGGTAATACAGAGAATGTTTTTAAAAGTAGCATAGTTTAAGAAAATTGCTGTAATGAAAATCTAGATTGACAAATCACCCAAAATACCAGTTTTGAAAAAAAAATATCAAATAGTAAACATACAGATAACATGCAGCAGATTATCTTAGTAACTTAAGAAGTATTAAGAGCTGACATTTAAAATGTAAACACAAAGTCAATAAAGATGTATAAAGTGGAGAAAATGTGGTAAAACCAACTTTGACGATAAAACCTATTTCACTCGTTGGGATTCTGGTGAGAAATGCTTCACTGAACTGAAATATGATTCAAAGGAAACTTGTGAAGTTGAACAAAGTTGGAAATTGAGGATAAACAAAACAGAAAATTAAATACTACCTTATTGGCGGTGGTAATATTTTAAACAAAAAATAGAGGAAGAAAATGTGTTTATTAAGTAAGTTCCTATGAATTATTAAATTCCAATGCTACCCTGAAACGAGGGGTTTTCTTCCACTTCGCTACCTATGCTCTTGGATGAGAGATTGGGGAGAATATGCTTTAGGACCTTGAACTCATTCGTCCCAGTTCCTCCCATCAGACACACCTCGTACTGGTAGCTCTGGGACAGGGTCCCCGTGCCGCTGACGTCCACCAGGTGGCCCGGGAAGTGGCCCTCGGGCACCGGGCAGCGACCCGCCGAGCCCGCCCCGCCCCTCCTGCACAGCCGCACCGCCACGAACACCAGCACCGAGAAGAGGAAGAGCGACGACACCGACGCCAAGGCCACCACCAGGTAGACGGTGAGCGGGTCGGCCGGCGCCGCGGCCGCCGCTTCCGCTTCCGGGGGCGGCAGGTAGGGCTGCGAGAAGCCGTCCACCAGCAGCACGTGCAGCGTGACGCTGGCCGACAGCGGCGGCTCGCCGTTGTCCTTGACCAGCACCACCAGCCGCTGCTTGGGCGCGTCGCGCTCGCTCAGCAGCCGCGCCGTGCGCACCTCGCCGTTGTGCGCCCACACGCCGAACAGCCCGGGCTCCGTGGCCTTGAGCAGCTGGTACGACAGCCAGGCGTTCTGGCCCGCGTCGCCGTCCACCGCCACCACCTTGGTCACCAGGTAGCCGGGCTCGGCCGCCCTGGGCACCAGCTCGGTGCAGGGCGCCGAGGCGTTCTGCAGCGGGTAGAGCACGAAGGGCGCGTTGTCGTTGGCGTCCTCCACGAGCAGGCGCACCAGCGCCTGGCTGCTGAGCGCGGGCGAGCCGCGGTCGGCGGCGCCCACGCGGAACTCGAAGGCTCGCAGGGCCTCGTAGTCCAGGGACGTGAGGACGAAGAGGTGGCCGTTGTCGGGGTTGATGGACACGAGGGAGGCGAGAGGCAGGTGTGGGTCTGGCGGCGGCAGCAGCGAGTAGGTGACCTGGGCGTTGGCGCCCGCGTCTGTGTCTGTGGCGCTGACGGTGCCGATGTGCAGGGCGGGGCTGTTGTTCTCGCGGACCCACAGGGTGTAGGAGGTCTGGGTGAAGGCGGGAGCGTTGTCGTTGACGTCGGCCACCAGCACGGTTATGTTGTGCTGGGTTTTCAGTCTGGGGGTTCCCATGTCAGTGACGGTGATGGTGATGTTGTACTCGGCTCTTTGCTCTCTGTCCAGTGTTCTCTCCGTTACTAAGGTGTAGAAGTTCTTGACTGAAGGTTTTAGAAGAAAAGGTAGGTCATCTTGTATGGAGGAAGTTGTTTTCCCGTTGTTCCCAGAGTCAGGATCTGAAACACTGAAAACAGCAACTACAATTTCAGGGGTGTTCTCTGGGATGGGGCTGGTAAGTGCAGATACTGTCACTTTCGGAGGATTGTCATTCACATCCACTACCTGCAGGAGAAGAGTGCATTTTCCTGAGAGGCCGCCCCCATCAGTGGCCATGACGTCCACTTCATAAGAGAGAACTGTTTCAAAGTCTACTTGTTTTCTTAGTCGAATTTCGCCTGTCTTTGGATTTACCTCCAAAGTTTTACTAATATCTTCAGAGGGCTGAAAGAATGTGTATGATATTTTCCCATAGAGTCCACTGTCTACATCGTTCGCAGAAACAGTGACAACCAGGGAGGCTACGGGGCTGTTTTCGGGAATATTCACCTTGTAGAGCAACTGCTGAAACTGAGGGGCATTATCGTTGATGTCCATCACTTCAATGAGAACCTGGGTGGTCCCATACCTTGGTGGAGAGCCGCCATCCAGCGCTGTCAGCGTTAATGAGATTTCGGGCTCCTCCTCCCGATCCAGCTCTTTGTCCAACACCAGCTCAGGGTATTTTCTGCCATCGCTGCGATTGTGGGTTATAACCCGGAAATGGAAGTTGGGGCTGATTGTATAGTTCTGAATATTGTTGCTGCCTACATCCAAGTCCAGAGCATTACTCAGAGGGAATGCAGTTCCTGTAGGACTGTTTTCTGGTATTTTTAGAATAATTTCTCTTTCATTGAACACGGGGTAATGGTCATTGATGTCCTTCACCCTCAGTTCTGCCTGGAATATCTCTAAAGGTTTTTGCATTAATACTTGGAAATGTAGTATGCAAGGCTCAGTTGGACCGCATAGCTCCTCTCGATCTAGCTTCTCATTTAGGAGCAAATCCCCCGTCTGAACGTTAAGCTGCAAATGCTCTTTGTTCCCCTGGGAAATGATCCGGACCGCTCGAGTAGCCATCTCTGTCAACCCCAACTCCAGGTCTTTTGCTAAATTTGCCACAAAGGAGCCTCTCTCTGTTTCTTCCACCACTGAATAGGGCCCCAAATCAGCGCTCCCCCAAGACATGCTCAGGCAAACAAAGAAAACTAGGACTTGCCTTTGTCTGCGATTGTGCATCCGTCCAGTCTCCATTGCTCTTTCCTGACAACTGGGTTCACAGGAGCTTCATATATGCCCAAGATCCTGGTAGCCCTCGCAGGTCAGAGCTTTGTCACTAAATATAGTTTTAGAGAGGCTTCACACTTACTTTCGCTCTGGCTGAGAAAGCTATTCTTCAGGCAGCTTCTAGGCAGTGTGAAACTAGCTGGATACTGGAGCTACTGTTTTTAAGGCAAGTCTCTTTTTTTATCACCTTAACCTGCAGCGCCACCATGCGTTCTGTCTCATCTTTACTGGTTTAACACGGAATGCAAAACTGAATGCAAAATTCTCCTAAACGTCCCAAATAGGTTGTCAACTGTGTTCTTCAATTTAAAACACTGAGTTGTATTTCCATACGGCTTTTATGAGTTCAGGGAGAGCTGTGTTGTTGCACAGAAGTACAAAGAGCAAACTTTCATTTATGTTAATGTTCAGAGTTAATGATTAAATAAAATAATTTAATTACCATTTAAGCTAAGAAGAATATACACTTTAGTACATCATTTTCATGCTAAATATTATAGAATTATAAATGAGTAGACGCTACAAAATTGCAATCAATTATGGTTCTAAAGAGAGTATTTTACCAATGCCTTATTAAAGAATATTACTTCTTCTTTCCAACACCTAAGCCTGAGGACTGTGAGTTTCCACAAATTTCATGTTTCATGAGTTACCAAAAGTTTCATGTTCCAAAACTTCCCAAAAAGGGAGTCGAATAGTTATTAGGCCTGCCCTGTTTTTGGATTTAAAAAAAATCATGATGAGAATGATGTTTTATTCCTTTTTAAAAACAGCTTTAATGAGATGTAATTCACATACCATAAAATTATACATGCAAAAATGTATAATTCAATGGCTTTTAGTATATTCACATCCACAACCACAATTTTAGAACATTTTCTACCTCAAGCCCATACCCTTTAGATCAGATTTTCCAGCTTTATAATTAAAACTGAATTTTGGTAAAGATTCATAACACATTTATAAACTCAGTGTTTTTGTTTAACTATCTTTAGAAGTTTGTCTAATACTTTGTTTAGGGCTAAAGCACTAATCAGTAAGGTCTAAACTCCTGTCACAAATGCCTTTGTATGCCTTTCTTTGGCCATAGGTGGTACTGCCAGACTGTTTTCTTTCGAACAGCCAAGGGTAGGCAGAATAATGGGCACCTACCCAAAGATATCCATGCCCTAATTCCCAACATCTGTAATAATGTTACCTTACACATCAAAAGAGAATTCATAGATGTAATTAAATTGAGGACCCTGTGAAAGAGAGGTTATCTTGGATTATCTTGGAGGGACAGACAGAACCTTTCCTGGCTATGATCAAGGGAGATAAGATTATAGAAGAACTGGGCTAAGGGACAGAGTGTTGCTGGCTTTGCAAGTAGATGAAAGAGACCATGAGTCAAGTAATATAGGCAGCATCTAAAAGCTGGAAAAGACCAAGAAATTAATTCTCCTCTAGAGCCACCAGAAAGAAATGCATCCCTGCTAACACCCTGTATTCAGCCCAGTCAGACTCATGTCAGACATCACACCTAAAGAACTATATAGTAGTACATTTTTATTGTTTTGAGCAACTATGTGGTAATTTTTAATAGTAGCAATACAAAACTAATACACATAAACATGAATTTTCATGCACCCAGCATCCAAGTCAGCAAAAATTCATCACTCTGCAAGAACAGCATTATCAGAGCAAATGCTGAAGAATGTCTGATTCAGCTCTTATGATCCATTTTTTTCAAAATAGTTATTTATGACCCTCTAAATCTTTTTTCAGTATAATTTTTTAAGAGATGTCATCAAAGCCATATGGTTAATTTTAACAGAAAATTACTAGAGCCTATTGGCTCTGTTAGCATTCCAGAATCTCTAAATTGTTTAGTGATAAAAATTCTGCCACATAATTGCTCATACTTTTCTGAAATTAGTTATTTCATTCAGAAGTAATACTAGAATAGCTACTGCTTTGAAACAAATAGTCAGCTAATAATGTAAATATAGTATGTTAATCTGAGTAAGGAACTTACAAATTGTGCATGATAAAGTTTCAAAAAAGCAATGTGTATACTAGCATTGGCAGAAAAAGACTAAAGAAATAGTACAAAAATACAACCACAGGGTTAATTCTACCTTCTATTCAGAGCATTCATTTCTGCAGTTATGAATGTGGTATGTTGAGAAGGTACAGGAATATAATCAGACTGATCGGATCATGATCAAGGTCAACTGTGGTATCTGACCCAGCTTACTTAGGTCAATACTTCTATAAGAACTTTGGGTTCATTGGTTCAGAGCAGCGTGATCTTTGGTACAGAACCAAAATCAAGGAATAGACTAAAAGTTACATTTCTACATGTGAGTTCAGTTCATGAAAAAGAAGAATTTCACTTTCTCAGTTTCAAAGACAGTGCTACCAGTTAATGCTTGTCGGAATAGTATCTGGGTTAAGAACTGGGGTACTCAATTCAAGTAGACTTAGAATATATTTCACATTTTTTTTCATTTATTACTCCCAAATTGTGTGCAAGTAAAAGGGGAGATAATATGTCAACTTCCTTAGGGTTTGCTGCTGCTAAGTCTCTTCATTCGTGCTGTGCGACCCCATAGACGGAAGCCCATCAGGGTCCCCTGCCCCTGGGATCCTCCAGGCAAGAACACGAGTGGGTTGCCATTTCCTTCTCCAATGCATGAAAGTGAAAAGTGAAAATGAAGTTGCTCAGTCCTGTCTCTCAGCGACCCCATGGACCGCAGCCTACCAGGCTCCTCCATCCATGGGATTTTCTAGGCAAGAGTACTGGAGTGGGGTGCCATTGCCTTCTCCATCCTTAGGGTTTGGCAGAGGATTATAAAGATAATGAATGTAAAGCACTCCTCACTCTAAATTAGTATTCAAGAAAAAATGACAAAAATCAGTTACATCAAATTCTCTTACACTTAAGATTTGTGCATTCTACTGTATTATATAATATTTTAACACACTATCTTACTGTGAGAGCATTAGGATTGCATTCTTCTGGAGGTAGCACAAAATTAAAACAATAGTGGCTTAAATGAGATAGAAATCCCTTTATTTCCCACGTAAAAAACGTTCAGAAGCAAGCAATTCAGGGATGACATGATGACTCTGATTATCAGGGATCCTCAAATTTTATAGAGTTTATGCTACACTGACTGTCTTGAACCATTATTTTCATCTTTAGTTTTGCTTTATGGCTCAATATGACATTATATTCCAAATATTACTCACACATTTCAAGAGGCAAAGGCAGTTAGAGAAAGACAAAAGGGGACTCCCCCAGTCACTTCCTAGATGAATCACCTTGCTTTTAAAGACCTTTTTGAAACTCTCTTAGGACATTCTCATACACATTTCTTTGACAGTAACCTAGTCAAATGCTTTATTATGGCTGGGAAGAAAGTTGGGAAAATGTTTTAACTAAGTACACTAATGTTCTAAATGAAATTTGGGGATCTGTTACTAAAGAAGAAAAAATGAATGGAGTTTAAGTGGCTACTGCATACTCTGTCATAGATGATCAGTGTTTCTCAAGTGGGAAAAGCCAGTTTCCTACTATGCCCTTTCATCTCACTGGATAAACAGTGTAGCTTTTTCTCCCCTTTTAACACCAATGAAACTAAATGAAAAGCAATTAAAACAATTATATTAAAACTAACATTAGTATATTAATGAAATACAATTAGTATAACATTTTAAGAGAAAATAAGATCAAAGTGCTATGACAGCAGAATAAAGCAAGAACCAGATTCTCACTGTACCAGTTCTCTCTCCTTTCATATTAGTCATGGCTCACTGTGTTAGTACAGTACTGCTCTTACATACTTACTGGTTAAACTATGCAGAAAAAGTCAAGCGAATACAACTGACAATAATTTCCCATTGTTTTTTCCTCATTAGTTCTAAGCTATGACATAACAAGGGTTTGTACAGCTATTGACTTCATCACTGTTTTCAGGCAACATTTAGGACCATTAATTTTGTTATAGTAATGAAAAAAAGATGCCATTTTTAAAAACAAATTTTGCAAGTAAGTTTAATGTTTTAAAGGTCCATAGTAAGTTGCCAGAAAAACCTTTAACCATCAATTTAAAATATTTGGAATATTAAAAACAACTATTGTCACTTAATACTTAACCTAAAATTGGGGATTTATTTCTGGCCCCGGGAAATGGCTCTGAAAGTTGGGTACAACTGGCTTCAGGAATTCGAACTCGCCAGTACCAGAGCCTCTCGTCAGACACACCTCGTACTGGTAGCTCTGGGACAGGGTCCCCGTGCCGCTGACGTCCACCAGGTGGCCCGGGAAGTGGTCCTCGGGCACCGGGCAGCGACCCGCCGAGCCCGCCCCGCCCCTCCTGCACAGCCGCACCGCCACGAACACCAGCACCGAGAAGAGGAAGAGCGACGACACCGACGCCAAGGCCACCACCAGGTAGACGGTGAGCGGGTCGGCCGGCGCCGCGGCCGCCGCTTCCGCTTCCGGGGGCGGCAGGTAGGGCTGCGAGAAGCCGTCCACCAGCAGCACGTGCAGCGTGACGCTGGCCGACAGCGGCGGCTCGCCGTTGTCCTTGACCAGCACCACCAGCCGCTGCTTGGGCGCGTCGCGCTCGCTCAGCAGCCGCGCCGTGCGCACCTCGCCGTTGTGCGCCCACACGCCGAACAGCCCGGGCTCCGTGGCCTTGAGCAGCTGGTACGACAGCCAGGCGTTCTGGCCCGCGTCGCCGTCCACCGCCACCACCTTGGTCACCAGGTAGCCGGGCTCGGCCGCCCTGGGCACCAGCTCGGTGCAGGGCGCCGAGGCGTTCTGCAGCGGGTAGAGCACGAAGGGCGCGTTGTCGTTGGCGTCCGCCACGAGCACGCGCACCAGCGCCTGGCTGCTGAGCGCGGGCGAGCCGCGGTCGGCGGCGCCCACGCGGAACTCGAAGGCCCGCAGGGCCTCGTAGTCCAGGGACGTGAGGACGAAGAGGTGGCCGTTGTCGGGGTTGATGGACACGAGGGAGGCGAGGGGCAGGTGCGGGTCTGGCGGCGGCAGCAGCGAGTAGGTGACCTGGGCGTTGGCGCCCGCGTCTGTGTCTGTGGCGCTGACGGTGCCGATGTGCAGGGCGGGGCTGTTGTTCTCGCGGACCCACAGGGTGTAGGAGGTCTGGGTGAAGGCGGGGGCGTTGTCGTTGACGTCGGCCACCAGCACGGTTATGTTGTGCTGGGTTTTCAGTCTGGGTGTCCCCAAGTCCGTGACCGTGATCGTGATGTTGTATTCGGCTCTGGTCTCTCTGTCTAGCGGTCGCTCTGTTACTAGAGTGTAAAAATTTTCCATGGAAGATTTCAGCAAAAACGGTAGATCGTACTGAATGGAGCAACTTACTTTACCATTCTCTTCAGAGTCAAGATCTGAAACACTGAAAACTGCAACCACAGTCTCAGGCGAGTTCTCAGGGATCTGTCCGGTAAGTGCAGACATGGTGACTTCTGGGGCATTGTCGTTCACATCCACGACTTGAATCAGAACGGTACATTTTCCAGAAAGGCTTCCAGTATCTCTGGCCTCGATATTGACCTCATAGGACTGAGTTGTTTCGAAATCAAGTTGTTTTTTCAGTCGAATCTCTCCAGTCATGGCATTGATCTCAAAGGTTTTGCTGATGTCTTCTGAAGCCTGGGAAAGTGAATAGGAAATCTCTCCATTGACTCCTATGTCTACATCGGTAGCAGAGACTTTGACAACAAGGAAGCCTTTGGGACTGTCCTCAGGGATCTTTATTCTGTAGAAAGGCTGCTCAAATTCAGGGGCGTTATCATTGATGTCTATGACTTCTATGTAGACGTGAGCGGTGCCAGACCGTGGTGGAGAACCACCATCCTGAGCAGTGAGGGTTAACCTGAGCTCAGCTTCCTCCTCGCGATCCAGCACTTTGTCCAGCACAAGTTCCGGATATTTTCTGCCATCGCTGCGTTTGCGAGTGAGGACCCGAAAATAGGAGTTGGGACTGATTATATAATTTTCAATATTATTTTGGCCTACATCCATGTCCTGAGCATTCTTCAGAGGAAATGTAGTGCCAGGAAGACTGCTCTCTGATATTTTTAACAACATATCTCCGTCCATGAACACTGGAGTATGGTCATTTATGTCTATTACCTGTAGCTCAGCTTGAAAAAACTCTAAGGGATTCTCTAGCAAAACCTGGAAACGCAGCACACATGGTTCGCTCTGACCACACAGTTCCTCGCGGTCCAGTTTCTCATTTAGCAGTAAATCCCCAGACTCCTGATCCAGCTGCAAATACAGTTTGTTCCCTTTGGAAATGACCCTTGTTCCCCGCCTGGAGAGTTCCCCCTGCCCCAGACCCAAGTCTTTTGCTAAATTGGTTACAAAAGAGCTCCCTTCAGCTTCCTCCACCACAGAATAACGCCTAAATTCAATGCCCGCCAGAGCTAAGTGTAAGAAGAGAAAGAAGAAAAGGACTTGCCTTTGTCTGCAAACGAGCTTCCTGCTGGCCTCCATTGTTCTTGCCCGGAATAGCCACTGGCGAGGATGGTTCCGCAGAGCTGTAAAGGCCTCAATGTCTTGTGGTTTACCTCAGAAATATTTCCGTGAGTAGCCCTTTACGGAAGACCTAGTCCTTCTACTGTGACATCCAAGCTTCCCGTTGGCTTCCAGGCTCTGCTTACGAGTTCTGCTTTTAATAGAACGGCAGCTGCGGTTTAGGTTCGTACCTTCTTATCCTGCAGCGCCACCACGCGTCCTCAGAGGAACTTGTATTTTCTGGGTTGAAATGGATGCAGTGTTCCCAGATTTGTTTTGTTTTTTTTTTAAAATTTTGGCCGCGCTGCGTTGCTTCTGGGATCTGCGTTCCCTGACCAGGGACTGAACCCATGTCACTTAAGTGAAAGCAAGGAGACCACCAGGGAACTCCCCAGTGTTCCCAACTCTTGACAGTACGTATCACCGATATATCTAAGGTTCAGTTCAGTTCACTCAGTCACGTCCGACTCTTTTCTACCCAATGGACTGCAGCACGCCAGGCCTCCCTTAGAATACTATTTTTACTATTTCCCACACCCTAAGGTTCAGACAACTGTCTGAGGGCCATACAGGAGAAATGATAGTAGACTGACTACTTTCAATAATGCTAATTCAGTTTGGAGCAAAAGAATATATGTGACAGTCTGATAAGAAAGACTATGCAGAAATTTAAATGTATATAGTAACACAGAAAACTTTGAGAATTGTACACTTTTATTGCCATGAACTATGGGGATAATTAGTAGCTATAAACCTTGGACACATTATTTAACCAGTGCCTCAGTTTCCTCATCTGTCTAATGTGATGATATTAAAGGTACTTACCCCTTGGGCTGCTGTGAGTTCCCCACTTTACAGATGAGGAAACTGAGGCAGAAAAAAATTAACCTTATACACACATACACCAGGCATGTAATTTGATGACAGCAGGTAGCTCAGTTTGCATTAGTCCATTGCCATGAGTAGAAAAACAAGATTCACATGGCAGAAGAATTCATGAGCAGCATTATTTCAGATAGATGTTATCATATCATATATGACAAAACAAAAAGGCTGGAGAGTTTGTTTAGTAGAGGTATAATCTGTGATCATATTGATGAGTGTGTATCTCACAAGTGTTCTAGTTTTCATTCCACTTCTTACAGTGTCAGTTTTTTCCATCTTTTTTAAAGTTAGATAATTACAATATTGTGATTTTTTTTGCCATCAACATGAATTAACATTAGGTATACACATGTCCCCTTTTTCTTGAATGCCCTACATCCCTCTCCTTTGCAACACCCTAGGTTGTCACAGAGCACTGACTTGTTCTCTAAGCCATACATTGAGAATTTCCCATTGGCTATGTATTTTACATATGATAATATAAATGTTTCAATGCTATTCTCTCAAATCATCCCACTCTTTACTTCACCTACTGTGTCCAAAAATCTTTATACTGTCCATTTAAAAAAATCTTCTTTTTTTGAAAAATTTCAAACCCCATAATGGAGAGTAGTATGACGAACTCCCAGGTACTCATAGCTAGTTAGAACAGGTATTAATATTTTGCCATAATTGTTTACCCTATATCCCCAACATTTTCACGTCCCAGACAAACTAAATTTTCACTTGTAAAAATTTGGTTATACATCTCTTAAGTTTCAGTTTTTAAGAAACACTACAGTGACCTTATCAATATCAGTTTATAGTCAGACTTTTCTAATTATTTCTAAGTTGTACTCGTTGAATCAAAATTCAAAGATCCACCATCCATTACATTTGGATGGTATGTCTTAATTTCTCTCATTGTGTAAAATTCTGTTCCTCCCCTTTTCCTGATTCAGCATTTAAGTATATTGAATATAACTTTAAAAATAAACTTTCAATTTAAAGGGAAAATGTGTTAAAAAGAGCAAATAGGGGCTAACATAGGAAAATTACTGCAATGGGAGGGAAATAAGTGATTAAAATTAATAATTGTATTTCTATTCATGGTCATTAATCTTTTCTATGAAATGCAGGTCATGAGTTCAGATAACAAAAAGAAGACACAGATCTTTCAATTGTTTTTGAGATTTGGTTAGGTCAGAGCTTTAAAAATAATACTTGAGTTATTATTTCTGAATTATTATCCACAAAAACTGTATTGTTAGTTTATAAGGAAATAAAACCACAGTACACATCTTATTCTTTACAAATACAGAAGAGACTGTACAGAGATATGAGAAAAAGATTTCTCTTTAATTAGGCAGAAACTTGCCAGGTGATACCTAACAAGAGAAAGCAGTATAGCATCACAATAAAGCCCCAGAATCAGATTTATAAGAGATGCTTAGCTCTGCCATTTATTAGTTGGTGACCTTTGTGAACTCACAGAACCTCTATGAACATACGTTTGCTCATTTCTAAAATACCTCCCATCATAGGTTTATTTCTAAAATTGAAAATGTCAAAATAAGTATATATTGCATGGTTTTTTTTTTAATTTAGGTACTTGCACAGCACTCTAATCAACTCAGAAAATAAAAGTAGCAATAATATTTGAAGACAGTGAATTCCAATTTAAAACGTCTCAAACAAGATTTGTCATGTAATAGACTGCACACAAAGCATAATTGAGGCAAAAGATGACAATACCCAATCCATGCTTTGTGTTCCTAGGGCTAAAGGTGAATCCTTTCCTGTGTGAAGAAATTCATTCTCTGACCGTAGGAATACCTGCAATGATGTGAAAGTACTCCTCTACAGGTAAAATTGAGATAAATTTCTTAACAGGAATATATTCACAGATACAATAACGGTATTTTTCATTTTTATCACAAACCCAAATCATTCCGATATGAGAGATATTCTTCCACTTCCCTGCCTATGCTCTGGGGTGCGAGATTGGGGAGAATCGGCTTCAGGAATTTGAACTCGCCAGTACCAGAGCCTCTCATCAGACACACCTCGTACTGGTAGCTCTGGGACAGGGTCCCCGTGCCGCTGACGTCCACCAGGTGGCCCGGGAAGTGGCCCTCGGGCACCGGGCAGCGACCCGCCGAGCCCGCCCCGCCCCTCCTGCACAGCCGCGCCGCCACGAACACCAGCACGGAGAAGAGGAAGAGCGACGACACCGACGCCAAGGCCACCACCAGGTAGACGGTGAGCGGGTCGGCCGGCGCCGCGGCCGCCGCTTCCGCTTCCGGGGGCGGCAGGTAGGGCTGCGAGAAGCCGTCCACCAGCAGCACGTGCAGCGTGACGCTGGCCGACAGCGGCGGCTCGCCGTTGTCCTTGACCAGCACCACCAGCCGCTGCTTGGGCGCGTCGCGCTCGCTCAGCAGCCGCGCCGTGCGCACCTCGCCGTTGTGCGCCCACACGCCGAACAGCCCGGGCTCCGTGGCCTTGAGCAGCTGGTACGACAGCCAGGCGTTCTGGCCCGCGTCGCCGTCCACCGCCACCACCTTGGTCACCAGGTAGCTGGGCTCGGCCGCCCTGGGCACCAGCTCGGTGCAGGGCGCCGAGGCGTTCTGCAGCGGGTAGAGCACGAAGGGCGCGTTGTCGTTGGCGTTCGCCACGAGCAGGCGCACCAGCGCCTGGCTGCTGAGCGCGGGCGAGCCGCGGTCGGCGGCGCCCACGCGGAACTCGAAGGCCCGCAGGGCCTCGTAGTCCAAGGACGTGAGGGCGAAGAGGTGGCCGTTGTCGGGGTTGATGGACACGAGGGAGGCGAGGGGCAGGTGCGGGTCGGGCGGCGGCAGCAGCGAGTAGGTGACCTGGGCGTTGGCGCCCGCGTCTGTGTCTGTGGCGCTGACGGTGCCGATGTGCAGGGCGGGGCTGTTGTTCTCGCGGACCCATAGGGTGTAGGAGGTCTGGGTGAAGGCGGGGGCGTTGTCGTTGACGTCGGACACCAGCACGGTTATGTTGTGCTGGGTTTTCAGTCTGGGGGTTTCCATGTCAGTGACGGTGATGGTGATGTTGTACTCGGCTCTTTCCTCTCTGTCCAGTGGACTGTTAGTTACCAAGGTGTAGTAATTCTCTACAGATGGCTTCAGGACGAAGGGGAGATCGTCTTGGATATAACACACCATCTTTGCATTGTTCCCCGAATCTCTGTCTCGAATCCTAAAAACAGCGACGACTGTTTCAAGTGAATTTTCTTTAATTGGGCTAGTAAGTGATGACATGAGTAGTTCTGGTGGATTGTCGTTTATATCTGTTACCTGGACCACCACGGTACATTTTCCAGAAAGTCCTCCGCCATCTTTGGCCTGAATAGTTAATGTGTAAGTTTGCATTACCTCATAGTTCAATTCCTCTTTGAGATAAACACTGCCGGATCTTGGATTGATTTGAAATGTTTTGAAAATTCTTTCAGTAGCATAAAAAAATGCATAAACTATTTCCCCATTACTTCCCGTATCTAAATCTCTAGCTGAGACAGTGACAACCAGAGAGCCCACAGGGCTATCCTCACACAGCTGCACCTTGTAGAGAGGCTGTACAAATTCAGGCGCGTTGTCATTTGTGTCCAAAACCAGGATGCGCACCAGGGTAGTCCCGGATCTGGGCGGAGAGCCACCATCCAAGGCGGTGAGGATTAAACTGAGCTCAGGCACCTCTTCTCGATCTAGCGACCTATCCAGGACCAATTCAGGATAGATAATCCCCTCTGCACCATTATGAACATTAATGTGGAAATAGGCATTGGGGCTGATGGTGTAGTTTCTCACGTTATTGGTTCCAACATCTGAATCCTGTGCACTTTGTAGAAGAAATGCCGCCCCTAGGGTGGTACTTTCTAATATTTTCAAGGGAATCTCTCTATCCAGAAATACTGGAGAATGATCATTGATATCTCTAACCCATAATTTAGCACGGAAAATCTCAAAAGGCTTTTCCATTAACAGCTGGAACGGCAGCACACAAGGCTCTTTGGGGCCGCACAGTTCCTCTCGGTCTAATTTCTCATTTAGAGATAAATCACCAGTAAGCGGATCGAGTAGTAAAAATCCTATTTTCTCGTCTGAGATGATTCTAGGCTCCCGGGCTGATAGTTCCTCCATCCCCAACCCCAGGTCATGTGCTAGGTTGGCCAGAAAGATGCCTCTCTCAGCTTCCTCCTCCACAAAATACTCTAGCGGCTCCTCAGCAGCCCAGGACATTCCCAGAAATACACAAAGAAAGAGGACTTGCCTTTGCTGCACAGCACATTCCACTCTGGCGTCCATTCTTCGTTTAACCACTTTCAAAAACACTTTCTCTCGTTCTTAAGCAACTCAGAAATGGCATCAATCGAATCCTTAGAAATGAACTGGATAACAGCAATGCTTGTAGGGAGGAATTCCCATTTTACCCAACTCCTCTTACCACGGTTTCCTTTTCTCTACTGTTCTAGTCTGTCCAGCTTTCCTTTAAACGCTGGCAACGCAACATCCTTTATGCAAATTTTTTTTTCTTTCCTCTTTTTAGCCTGCAGCGCCACCTTGCGTTTTGTGGGTGTTATTCCCGATTTTAAGAATAGAACAAAAAGATGGCGGATTAAAGGAACTGAAGTAGGAGGGATTTTTGCCCCCCAAGTTTCTTTGCTGTTTTATTTCATTTTTTTCCCTCAACTAGCCACAGTACTCCTAGTAAGTCCTTAACATCGTTTCCCTCTCTGAGAGTCTGCACTCGCAGAAAAATAAATTAGCTGTTTTCTTATAATTTATGTACACAAAATTAAACTCCGGTTCCCATACAGGAGTTAATCCTAAGAAAATCTCTTGTTTTTAAGATTTATAGTAAAGAATATATAAGACAATGAAGTCTCCATCCCAAAGTCAACAAATATCGGTTGAGGACCTGTTGTTTATTTGCAAACTGCTTAACAATAATGCTGTCCACCCTGCAGAGTAACTGGCCTTTTTTCAGTTTCTTGTGAATTAAATAACCCTTCCAGTTTCAAAGTCTTTGCTCTTTTCCCACAATATTTTTTGGAACACTTTCTACCACTCCCATCCTCTACCCTTCACCTGATTTAAGTATGTGTTCACATAACAGACATTCTAAGAGTATGCAATGAATACTCTTAAAATTAATAATAGCATGCAGGTATCACTCTTGTCTGTGGAAGTGCTCCTAGTATTTCATCTTTAACTATGATGGTTGATGTCAACTTGGGGTAAATGCTCCATTTTTTGGATGAAAAAAGTTTTCTTATTTTTATTTATTCTTTCATATTTTAGAGTAACTTTTGACATCTGTGAAATTGTGCTTTTATTCTTTAGCTTTTTAATTATTGAATTCTTGATATAAATGACATTTAACCATTACATATTGTTTTAAAGCACAGGTAGATTTGATGAGCCAACATTGTTTTAGGATTTTTCCTGGCTCATGCTGTTCTGTGTATGTGCATGTATGTGTGTGTTTAGCTTATATGGCTTTGATAGTAAACTGTTCTGGCCTTGTAGTATGGATTAGGAAGCTTTCTATTTTTATGCAACAGAATTGTTTTTATAATCATATTATCATCTGTTTCTACATGCTTTATTATGACTTGCCTTTTAAATGGTTTGGGTTTGGGTAGTAAATTTATGACTATCTTTCCATTTTACTTTGGGTTATTAATCTGTGAATTTTGTTTCTGTTTAAAGTAATTTGTATTTTATTTTTAAAAACCATTTATTTTATCTGGATTTGCAAACATTTTGGTATTATATTGTGTTATTAGTTATATTTAGTATTTTATTTCCTTTTTTTATTATTTAGGATACTTGCAAGAACTCTATTTTACTGATCTTTTAAAATTCACTCTTTTAAAAATAATCTATGACCTTGATTCAAAATCAATAGTACTAAAAAGTTTATAAGAAAATACAGTCATTTTCTGTACTTTGTCTCCTCGTTTTCCTAGTTCATTTTGCAATAAGGAGACTTTTTTGAAGTAATATTTGTTTATAACCTTATTAAGTTTCATGTGTTCATTATATTTTGACTTCTGTGTACACTATGGTGTGCTCACCACAAGTTTACTCTTACACAGGTGACCCCTCTTACACATCATGCCTTGCCCCTACACTTCTTTTCCTCTGATGACCATTACTCTGTTCTCTAAAGCTATATGTTTTTGTTTCTTTGTCTTTTTTTTTATATCTTACATATGAGTGAAATCATACAGTATTTGTCTTTCTCCCCCTGACTTATTTCACTTAGGATAATATCCTCAAGGTCTGTTGTAGCACATAGAAAGATTTCATCTTTTTTATGCTGAGTAGTATTCCAGGGTGTGTGTGTGTGTGTGTGTGTCCAGGGTGTGTGTGTGTGTGTGTGTGTGTCCAGGGTGTGTGTGTGTGTGTCCAGGGTGTGTGTGTGTGTGTGTGTGTGTGTCCAGGGTGTGTGTGTGTGTGTCCAGGGTGTGTGTGTGTGTGTGTCCAGGGTGTGTGTGTGTGTGTGTGTGTGTGTGTGTGTCCAGGGTGTGTGTGTGTGTGTGTGTGTCCAGGGTGTGTGTGTGTGTGTGTGTCCAGGGTGTGTGTGTGTGTGTGTCCAGGGTGTGTGTGTGTGTGTGTGTGTGTGTGTGTGTGTGTGTATCATATCTTCTTTGTCCATAGAAAGATTTCATCTTTTTTATGCTGAGTAGTATTCCAGGGTGTGTGTGTGTGTGTGTGTGTATCATATCTTCTTTGTCCATTTATTTGTCAATGGGCACTTAGGTCATTTCCGTATCTTTGCTATATTGAGTAATGCTGCAATGAATATAGGGTACATATATCTTTATAAATTGGTGTTTTCATTTTCTTCAAGTAAATATCCAGAAGTGAAATAGCTGGATCATATGGTAGTTCTATTCTTAGTTTTTTTGAGGAATCTTCATGTTATTTTCTATAGTGGCTCCAAAATTTACATTCCCATGAACAGTGTATGATTCCCTTTTGTCCACATCCTCTCCAAAATTTGTTATTTCTTGACTTTTTTGATAATAGCCATTCTAATGGGTGTGAGGTCATATCTCATTGTGGTTTTGATTTGCATTTTCTAAAAATTAGTGATGCTTGAATATCTTTTCATGTGGCTGTTGGCCATCTCTTTGTCTTCTTTGGGAAAATGTTCAGATCCTATGTTCATTTTACTTTTATTATTTATTTATTTGGCTGCATCAGCTCTTAGTTGTAGCATGCAGAATCTTTAGTTGTGGCATGTGGAGTCTTTCAGCGGTGGCATACAGACTCTTAACTATATGGCATGTGAACTCCCAGTTACAGCATGTGGGATCTAGTTCCCTGACCAGGGATCAAACCTGGGTCCCCTACATTGGGAGTTCAGAGTCTTAGCCACTACACCACCAGGGAATCCCCCTCTGTTCATGTCTTTAAATTTTTTAATTTTGTATTGGGGTATAGCCAATTAACAATGCTGTGATAGCTTCCCGTGAATAGCGAAGGGACTCAGCCGTACATACACACGTATCCATTCTCCTCCAAACTCCCCTCCCATCTAGACTGCTTCATTATACTGAGCAGAGTTCCACATGCTATACAGTAGGTCCCCTCCATTCATTTTTAAATTAGGTTGCTTTGTTTTTGTTGAGTTGTATGAGTTCTTTATATATATTGGATGTTAACCTGTTATTGGATATATGATTTGCAAATATGTTCTCCCATTCTATAGATTGTCCTTTCATTGATGGTTTCCTTTGCTGTGCAGAAACATTTTAGTTTGATGTAGTATCATTTTTTTCATTTTTGCTTTTGTTTCCCTTGTCTTAAGAGACATATTCAGAAAGAAATTAGTAAGACAGTATTGAAAAGCATATCACCTATATTTTCTAGTGAGAGTTTTTATGGCTTCAGGTCTTTATACTTAAGCCTTTAATTCATTTTGACTTGATATTTATATATGGTGTAAAAGATAGTGGTCTAGTTTCATCATTTTGCATTTGGCTATTCAGTTTTACCAACACCACTTACTAACAAGACTATCCTTTCTCCATTTTCTGTTCTTTGCCCTTTTGTCTGATTAATTGTTAATATATGTGTGGGTTTATTTCTGGGCTCTCAATTTTGTTCCATTGATCTGTGTGTCTGTTTTTCTGCCAATACTATACTGTTTTTATTACTATAGCAATAAGCAGCCATTTTCAACTCTGTCTCTCCTTCCTTAATTTATATTCTACTATACTTTGATTAGTTGGCTTTAGACATTATCAATTGACTCCTTTTTAGGTTGGATTAGATTTTCTCTCTTGTACGTCTCCGAGGCCCTTTCATGCCTTCTTTCATTTGCAGCATCATTGGGAGCATTGTGTACTCATTATATCTTTTTATTTTACTTTTTATTCCTTGAAGTTAAAGATTACCTGTGTTTTCATTTACTTGGTTTTCTTTAGATATGTCATCTATTCTTCTTACACTTCCAGTTGCCTCTCAGTACAACTTTCCATGTGGTCATTGCCTTATCTCCTGAGCTATCAATTCTCCTTCAAATTGAGTGGTTTTTCTCTACATTTGCTTCGCAGCTCTCATCCTGGAACTTTCCTCTGCTGTCATTCTCTTTTCCTTTTTTTCTGATTGGGTTTCCTATTTCAAGGATTTTATTCTTCCTCTTTTTTGGTTTATTCTGTAGCTTTAAGAGATCATATCCTCCAATTGTTTCATATGATTGAAGGTATGTCAGGGGACTTGCTGATGATATCCTGTGGAATGTCTGCCTCTTGAGTTGTAGAGCTATAAACTGGACTGGTTGTTCACTGTACTGGAGATGAGAGTCATCCTGGGATCATCCTTCAACATTATATGGAGACTCATTTCACTTGTTCTGCTTTGGATCATATCTTTTCTCTTTCTTCTGACTTCCTCTCTCTTAGATTACTCTCATTTTGATATTTACCTTCCAGTAGTTTCCAGAGAAGGGTATATGAAAGTTAAATTTTATTGTGACCTTGAATGTATTAAATTATCTTTATTTTACTCTCAAACTTGAGTGTAAAATTGACTGATTATAGAGTTTTAGGTTGAAAATAATTTTTCTTCAGAAATTTGAAATATTATGCCCATGAGCTCCCTAACCCAAAGTGTTTGTTAAGAAGTCTAAAGTGAATTTTATTTTATGTTTTCTATATGAGACCTATATTTTAGTTCTTACTGTAGCATTTTATCATTGTCCCAAGCTTTTTAAATTAAATGCTGATGTGTCTTGGCTTGAGCCTATTTTTATCCATTATACAGGACAGTTGATGAAACTAATTTCCTCCAGCTTTTAGAAACTTCCTATTTTCTCCAATTTATCTTTTTTTTTTTTGCTTTGCCTTGGTTTCCCATTGAGAAAAATAGTTTTAATAAAGGTTTCTTTAAAAATTAATCTATTTATTTTAATTGGAGGCTAATTACTTTACAATATTATGGTGGTTTTTGCCATACACTGACATGAATCAGCCACAGGTGTACATGTGTCATCGTCCCCCCCCCAACCCCGCAACACCCCTCCACCCCATCCCGAACCCCCCTCCCCCCGCCTCCCTATCCCATCCCTCTGGGTTGTCCCAGTGCACTGGCTTTGAGTACCCTGTTTCATGCATCGAACTTGGACAAGTCATCTGTTTCACATATGGTAGGTTTTCGGGGTTTTTTTAGGTCTTTTTTTTTTTTAAATCAATTATACAACTATTTGGAAATAGATAAAATTAAGATCTATTCCTTATGCCATACTGCTTTTACTTTTGTATTTCTTTTAGGAAACTTTCTTTGGGAGTCTCCTTCAGGTGTCTGTTCTTGATTTAGTCTCGGAGATTAAAGAGCTCAATAATAGCTTTGAGCACATGTTACCAGGGCTTGTCCATTTTGATTATTACTCTAAGGTGAACTAGGAGTTGTTGGAGAAATCCACAACAGTGTTTTTAGGTCTTTAGTCAGTGTAATTAGGTCTTTCCACTTGGACTAGTCAGATTCCCCAAATCTTTAAAAATCTACTCAGGAGAAAAAGGTATAGATTTAAAAAGTAAAAGATTGGATGGGAAAGAGGAGTATAAGTCTATATTATTCAGGATAGGTTAGTTATACTTCAGTACTAAACAACTACTGAAAATCTCAATGGTTTAACACAATTAAGGTTGATTTCTTTCTTACACCACACATCCCATACAGTTCAGCATGGGATCCTCCTCACAGCTGTCAGTAAGGGACCCAGGCTTTACAAAGACTCCTGTCTTTACAAAGGTTTCATAATCACTATAGTGGGCAAAATAAATGCGTTAGACCATGCACTGTCTCCAAAAGCTCCAGCCCAAAAGTAATATATGTCACTTCTCCCAATTTATTGGCCAAATGAAATTACATAGACACATGTATGTCCATGTAAAATAGAAGTGCACTTCTACCATGTGTCTGAGAGGAGAACTGAAATATTTATAAGTGGTCCCAGTGACTAGAATAGCATTTTATCAATCATCATTCACTGTTTAGCTGGTCCCCTATTTCCACTGTCCATATTACCCCTGCTCTCAGCTTTGACCATGGACCCTCTAATATAGTGACGCTCTTTTCCTTGACTCATTAGAAAACAAGACTCCAGACTTATGGTAGGGACAGGAAAGCAGGTTACTGAGTGACTGGAGTAGAAGAAAGTGATCTGACCACTAGAGATTTAAATAATTCTGAGGTAATTTTAACACAGTTCTCCTTATTTGGAACCCTGTCATCATTTCCAGAGTATCTAGGGCTGACAGTTTTGATATTTCTGAAAATCCTGTAGTATAAGCACAGTTGGTTCTCAGATTTTCCCACTTCAGGACTGGTAGTTGGTTTATCACTTCTACTAAGTTATCCATCTGCTTTCCAGCTAAGATTTTTTTCTGCTGTCTTCTGTCTTATTCTCTCCACACCTTTAGGTTTGTATTTTTTAAAATATCTCTTCACTTTTGTGTAAGTGCATTTTTATTGTTGTTCACTAAGTCATGTCTGATTCTTTGCAACCCCATGGATTGTAGCATGCCAGGCTTGCTGGTCCTTCATGATCTGGAGTTTCCTCAAACTCATGTCTGTTGAGTCAGTGATGCTATCCAGCCATCTCATCCTCTGTTGCCCCCTTCTCCTCCTGCCCTCAATCTTCCCCAGCCTCAGGGTCTTTTCCAGTGAGCCCGCTCTTTGCTTCAGGTGGCCAAAGTGTTGGAGGTTTAGCATCAGTCCTTCCAATGAATATTCAGGGTTGATTTCTTTTAGATTGATTGGTTTGATCTCCTTGCTGTCTAAGGGACTCTCAAGAGTCATTTCCAGCACCACAGTTTGAAAGCATCATAGGATTTTAAGTAGCTCAGCTGGATTCTTAGAGAAAGCCAAATTAAAGGTACATACCCAATCTACCAATTTATCTCAAAATCCCTTGAATTTTTCAGAGACATAGACTTGTGTTTAACTGGTTAAATCTTATGTGGTTTTTATTCTACTTAATTTGTTTTTATATTCATAAATTCCATTTATTTTATTTTATTTATTTTTAATTGTTTTTCTTGAATCCTGAGTTGTCTGCTTTGCCTCTTTCTTTCCAATAAACCTTGATTTCTAAGAAATGCATACCTCACAGTTTTCTCTATTCATTTTTTGTTCTTACCTTAAATATCACTTTATTTTAAAAGCTTACCATATCAACTAGAATTATGTGCTAAATAATTTCTATATATAGGTGTTCTATATAATTTTTGCCTGAAAAAATAGAAAAACCCATAACAACAATTGCTTACACAAAACAGAATTTTATTTTTCTCTCAGGAAATAAGGCTAGTGGCTTAAATGCATTCCATGATATCTGGGACCCCGTCCCATTCCATTTGTTGCTTTGTCATCTTCAGGACATGACCTTTAACTCACAGTCCAAGATAGCTATCTAATATCCAGCTATTACACTGCCATTCAGACTTGCCAATAGGAGAAAGGGAAAGCTGTGCCTTTTTTTTTTTTTTTTTTTAAAGACTACTTCTGTGAAGTATTCCATGGCACTTGTGCTCATGTCTCACTGGCCATAACTTAGTTACAAGACCTTCCCCAGTCACAACGGAAGTTAACAAGTATAATGTATAGCCCACATGTCCTCATGGGCAGCCAAAAATGAGACATCTATTGATAATAGGAGAACACATATTTGGGTGAAATTAGTAGTCTGTCACACCCACTCAGACAACACCTGTAGCCCTCACTACCCACTAGGAGGAGATAGGGTCAAATAAATTGCCTGATTGGCTTGGTTTTTAGAGGAGCATTTGATTGTAATCCTCCATATTGGTGGTGTGTTTTTGTAGCCAAAAAAATTCTTGTTCTGCTGAAAGCTTAGCCCCTGTAGCAATGAAGTAATAAATTCAATTTCTGGGAGATGATCCTTTGAACCAATAATATTCCCCTAGTGTGTTATTGGCATCTGTCATCCATCCCTACTTCCTTTTATTAACTTAAAAAAACATTTAGGGCCTGCAAAGCTTAAAATTCCATTTCACAGACTCCTTTGAATTATTATTCTGGATGTATACTAGGATTTACCAGTGAAATGCCTTCACATGAGCTTTGAAGACAGGCAAAGGTCATCTTCCCACGGTCACTGCTGTTAGCCAATAGATCAGAAAGATATGAGTGCTTACAGCCAAGTCAGTGTTTCTTTGCCCAGTCATCAGTTTCATGGGGAACTGGAGGCCACTGTGGCAGCCAGACATGTTCTGCTGTGTAGTCACCAGTTTTGGAGGTGGGAGAGGAGAGGCCTTTGTGGGAGTAACAGTTTGGATAGTAGCAATAGCAGAAGTTAGGCAATAATGGTAGTGTGTCTTCAAAACCAGGAATTCATTGCTGACTTTCACTTCTGCTTGTCCAGTTCTGATTTTGTAAGCAACTAATTCCATCTATCAAATATCTTTTTAAAATTTAGTTAGATGTACATAGAGTGGTTTCTGATTTTTTGTTTTGTTTTTGTTTTGAACTTGGAATAATTCACTTTTATACCTTCACTCAAATTATGGATAGGAGCTTCTTAATTAGTTTGTAAAGGAAAAGATGCAAAATATAAAGTCATTAACCAGTTATGGAACTATTTTCTAAGGTTAACACATCTTGGTTTAAGAATAGGGAAGAATAATAAAAATAAAGGGAAAAAAAGAGTAGGGAAGAATAAAAAATTATGAGTGCACTCCTGAGAGACTAGGGATGAAAATGTTTAATAAAATTAATGTCTATATTTCTACAAAACAGAGCATGGTCTAAAAGTGAATCATAAAACACTTTTTTCCCTCACGTGCAACACAATAGATAAAAATTAGTTTTAAAGTTTCATTATCTGTGTATAAATAAGGCTCAACATCACATATATTTAAAAAGATAATTGGCTCACATTTTTTTGACTGCTCTGCATGGCATATAGGATCTTCATTCCCTGACCACAGATGGAACCCATGCCCTCTCTAGGTGGAAGGACAAAGCCTTAAATACTAGGTCGCCAGGGAAGTCCCTGGCTCACATATTCTAAATGATATATAGTTAGGTGAATGACGCAAGCATCAAGTAGTGTAAATAATATATAAGTATTTTATAAAAAGAAATATAATATTTTATTACAGTTTTTAAGTTTATAAAGTCAGATGGTATGATAGATTGACATTTATTCATTAATTTATTCAATACTTATTCATCCATATTTACTTCAGTATGTATTTTTCTAAACACAATAGGAAAAAAGAGCTCTCTTCATGAGGAGATTATAATTTAGTGGGGAAGGGAGATCATTGATTTGACTGGGCAGAATATGCAATGAATGGAACACTGGATACAATGGAATAAAAAATAACCTAATATGTCATTGAAATGATGGAAAAATTGAATCTTCAAATTGAAAAGACATTAGGCAGAGCTTTTTATTCCTGAAACTGATGGTATAGATAATTCAGATGACCCTCCTATGGAAAACAATAAGAAGTGATGGACAAGGCTTTTAAAAAATTACTTTGGGAAATTCCCTGCTGGTCCAGTAGTTATGACCCTCTGCATCCACTGCTGAGGGCCCAAGGTTGAATCCCTGGTCAGGGAACTAAGATCCTGCAAACCACACAGTCTGGCCAAAAAAAAAAAGAAAGAAAAAAAATTCATTAGAAATATTAAAGGGGTGAAAACAGTCATTTTTGATGGATGCATGTAATAAAGGCACCTGTAAACAGTATATCAAAACAACAAAACTTACTAGTCTCTCAGGGCATTTGAAAACATTTTCCTTTGGGCTTTGATTTGAAGCAATGTAAGATCAAAGAAATATAAATCAAGTCTCAGGGCAAGCCAAATATGCAGCAGTGTTATTTGAAGATATTTCCTATTTCAAGTGACCCCACGGGTCCACAATATAAACACAGTGTAAATGCCAAAAAAATCTAAACTTGCTTCTTCTATAGGCTCTCTGGTGTTAAGTAGAGCAGAAGAAAAAAGAAAACATGCCTGGAAATTGTAGCTACAAATTGGGCCTCGTGTGTTTGTATTTCAGATCTGTAGGTTGAGTTGTAAGAAACGTTAAGGCATAACTTGGTTTGTGACAGTCCCTTATTTATAGTGTTTCTGTCCTGGCTAGAACAAATGAAAATTAACTTTAAAAGATGGAACATGCAAACAAGGCTTGGAGGAATACCCTATAAATAAATTTTTAGTGGCAGCCAACCATATAATTCACACAAAGAAACAAAGACAAAATGAATAAGAAGAATCAGAAACAATACAGCAGAAAAAGACCCATACAAACTTCAGATGTGGGAACTATCTGATTTTAAAACCATTTATACTTACCATATACAAATAAGTGACATACTTGAAAGTATCTGCACGGAACGGGTTGAAACAGATTGAAAGGGTCCCTGAGTTTCAGGGAAGGTAGTACAAAAATTATCCAAATTAGGACATAATCTGATAAAGATAATTAATTTCAAGGATAGAAAGCAAGTTATCTAAAGGTGAAGAAAAGAGCCTTCAGACTCCTCATCAGCATTTATACCAGAACACGATGGAAATTCTGGAGGCTTCTGAGAGAAACAAATTATGGCTCAATAATGTTATACCTAGCCAAGCTGTTCTTGTACAAAGATAACAATGTGGAAAACAGGAAAGAATTTCTAAAAGATTGCACTAACATTCACAAGTGCTTACAAAAAAAAAAAACTACTTAAAGATGAGTTCAGTTAATTTCTAGATAAACTGAGAAACTTTGATGATAGGGTTAATGTAATATTTGGTATCGAGAAATCTCTGAAGAAAAGAAAGTTGACTGAAGAATATTCAGTTTACTTGCTCAGTCATATCTGACTCTTTGCAAGCCCATGAACTGCAGTACGCCAGGCATTCCTGTCCATCACCAACTCCCAGAGCTTGCTCAAATTCATGTCCATCGAGTCGGTGATGCCATCCAACCATCCCATCCTCTGTCATCCCCATCTCCTCCTGCCTTTAATCTTACCCATCATCAGGGTCTTTTCAAATGAATATTCAGGACTGATTTCCTTTAGGATTGACTGGTTTGATCTCCTTGCAATCCAAGGGACTCCCAAGAGTCTTCTACAACACTACAGTTCAAAAGCATCAATTCTTCAGCACCCAGATTTCTTTATGGTCCAACTTTCACATCTATACATGACTACTGGAAAAACCATAGCATTGATTACATGGACCTTTGTCAGCAAAGTAATGTCTCTGCTTTTTAATATGCTGTCTAGGTTCACTGTCATAGCTTTTCTTCCAAGGAGCAAGTGTCTTTTAATTTCATGGCTGCAGTCACCATCTGCAGTGATTTTGGAAACCAAGAAAATAAAGTTTCTCACTGTTGCCATTGTTTCCCATCTATTTGCCATGAAATGATGGGACTGGATGCCATGATCTTAGTTTTCTGAATGTTGAGTTTTAGGCCAGCTTTTTCACTCTCCTCTTTCACTTTCATCAGGAGGCTCCTTAGTTCCTCTTCACTTTCTGCCATAAGGGTGGCATCATCTGCATGTTTGAGGTTATTGATATTTCTCCCAGCAATCTGGAATCCAGCTTGTGCTTCATCCAACCTGGCATTTCACATGATGTACTCTGCATATAAATTAAATAAGCAGGGTGATAATATACAGCCTTGACATACACCTTTCTCAATTTGGAACTGGTCCATTGTTCCATGTCCTGTTCTAACTGTTGTTTCTTGACCTGCACACAGATTTCTCAGGAGGCAGGAAAGGGGATCTGGTTTTCCCATCTCTTTAAGAATTTTCCACAGTTTGCTATGATCCACACAAAAGCTTTGGCATAGTCAATAAAGCAAAAATAGATGTTTTCCTGGAACTCTCTTGCTTTTCTTATGATCCCATGGATGTTGGCAATTTGATCTCTGGTTCCTCTGCCATCTTTAAATCCAGCTTGAACATCTGGAAGTTCTTGGTTCACATACCGTTGAAGCCTCACTTGGAGAATTTTGAGCATTACTTTGCTAGTGTGTGAGATGAGTGCAACTGTACAGGAGCTTGAACATTTTTGGCATTGCCTTTCTTTGGGATTTAATTTTATACCCAGCTAAATAATACTTCTCAAGCATATGATAATTCAAGAAATACAGCACCTGTAAACTCTTCTTTAAAGGATTATACCTGATGAAATCCAGCAAATCAAGAGCTGATGCAACATAAATAATTCAGGAGTGAGGAAGCTGGATAAAATAACTGACAGTAAGCACTGCATTTCATTCCAGTTTGAACATACCAGTTTATCTCAGTTCACCCTTGAAACTTCATTTAAGCAATAGAGAGCAAAGGTTTAACATAAATGAATCTATGAAGACAAAAAGAATAGGAGAAGAGTAAAGAGCAGGGGAGAAAAGTCACTAAAAATTTTGGAAGATGCCAAGTATACAGACAATTCGTTATGGACAGATTTCAGTTTTTTTCTGTTGCCAAATGAGAGTAGAAAGTGGGGGTACAGCTGCAGGTGGGTAGGATTTGTAAGAAGAAAATCAAATCCAGCCAAAGTAATGATTCATATTGAGGGTCCAAGGAAACACTGAAAACAACAGTGGCTGAAAATCTGTATAAAGACTACTTGTATGTGAGAATTCCTTCCCCAATCACTGAAGAAAGGTGCCTTCCCTTTTCTCTCAGTGGCAGAAAATGGGAGGTACACTATTTGTAGATGTTATATAGACTTGGCTGGACCGAGGGATGCTAACACACTAAGGGTAGGGCTGAGACCTTATTGAGAAGAGAATTAAAGAACTTCTACATACTGATTAGGACCCCAGTTCCAACCAAGGAGCTCTTAGTGCTGAGTGCTATCTTTATAACATCTTCCAACACTACCACCCTTCTTGTTGAATTTTTCTGTGGAAAATAACATAGGCCCAAGAAAAGAGATTTACAAATATTAACTTTTGTTCCCCAAGCCAAATGTCATTTTCTATTTCATTATCTTAAGATGAGATCAACCACTCAATTAGTCCCATCCAAACATACCATGCTTAATCAGCTTTTTAGTGTCTCATGAAAAAAAACAGTCGAGCAGCATACTACATATAAAGGAGAGTCTCTAAAATGAGGGTAGAGACCAAAGACAAAGAAGGTAAAAGTATTAATAATTCTAAGGAAAAATGAAATGCTAGGATCAGAAGATAAAATTTTAAAACCTAAAATTAATATCTTCAGAGATATAAGAAAAGACCAAGTCTGTGTGATACAATAAAAGGCTGCCATTGATGGATAAAGGCCTAAATGTAAGGGCTAAGAAGAAAACATAGGTGTAAATCTTCATGGCCTTCGATTAGGCAATGATTTCTTAGGCATGATACCAAAAACATAAGCAACCAAAGGAAAAATAAATAAATTTGGATTCATTAAAATTTTTAAAAAACTCTTGTACTTTAAAGTACACTATCAATACATTTAAAAGACAAATCACATAATGGGAGAAAATATTTGTAAATCATATGTCTGATAAGGGTGTAGTATCTAGAATAACTATTCCAACTCAACAATAAAAAGACAAAAATCCTATTTTGAAATGTAAAAAGAATTTGACTAGGTATTTCTCCAGGAAGATATTCAAATGGTCAAATAATCAAATGGGAAGATGTTCAATATAATTAGCTATCTGGGAAATGCAAATCAAACCACAATGAGATATATTTCATACCATCTAGGATGGTTATAATCAAAAAGAAAATTAAAAGTGTTGGTGAGGAGAAACTGGAATCCTCCTACACTATCACTGGGAATGCAAAATGGTACAGTTACCTTGGAAAGCAGTTTGGCAGGTCCTTAAAAAGTTAAACAGTCACTGTATATGTGACCTAGCAATTCTAACTCTAGGTATATACCCAAGAGGATCAAAACATATGTACACATAGAAACTTGAACATGAATGTTCACAGCAGTGATATTCATAATAGCACTAATGTGGAAACAAACCCCAGCTGGTAAAATGTGGTACATCAATACCATGTTAATATAGATTATTTGGCCATAAAAAGGAATGAAATACCAATATATGCCACAACATGGAAACATGATGCAAATTGAGGGAAGACCGACCTAAATGGCTACATATTATATGATTCAATTTATATGAAATATCTAGAATAGATGAATCCATAGAGACAAAAAGTTAATTAGCAGTTGAAGAGCAAGTGACTGCTAATGGGTACCAGGCTTCTTTTCAGGGTGATGAAAATGTGAAAATGTTCCAGATATAGACAGTAGTAATGATTGTACAAGACCTACAAGACCTTCTAGAACTAACACCAAAAAAAAAAAGATGTCCTTTTCGTCATAGGGGACTGGAATGCAAAAGTAGGAAGTCAAGAGATACCTGGAGTAACAGGGAAGTTTGGCTTTGGAGTACAAAATGAAGCAGGGTAAAGGCTAATAGAGTTTTGCCAAGAGAATGCATTGGTCATAGCAAACACCCTCTTCCAACAACACAAGAGATGACTCTACACATGGACATCACCAGATGGTCAATACTGAAATCACACTGACTATATTCTTTGCAGCTGAAGATGGAGAAGCTCTATATAGTAAGCAAAAACAAGACCGAGAGCTGACTGTGGCTCAGATCATAAACTCCTTATTGCCACATTCAGACTTAAATTGAATACAGTAGGGAAAACCACTAGACCATTCAGGTATGACCTAAATCAAATCCCTTATGATTATACAGTGGAAATGACAAATAGCTTCAAGGGATTGGCTCTCATAGGCAGAGTACCTGAAGAACTATGGACGGAAGTTCGTGACACAGTACAGGAGGCAGTGATCAAGACCTCCCCAAGAAAAAGAAATGCAAAAAGGCAAAATGGTTGTCTGAGGAGGCCTTACAAATAGCTGAGAAAAGAAGAGAAGCTAAAGGCAAAGGAGAAATGGAAAGATATACCCATCTGAATGCAGAGTTCCAAAGAATAGCAAGGAGAGATAAGACAGCCTTCCTAAGTGATTGATGCAAAGAAATAGAGGAAAATAATAGAATGGGAAAGGCTAGAGATCTATTCAAGAAAATGAGAGATACCAAGGAAACACTTCATGCAAAGATGGGCACAATAAAGGACAGAAATGGTATGGACCTAACAGAAGCATAAGATATTAAGAAGAGGTGGCAAGAATATACAGAACTATAAAAAAAGATCTTAATGACCCAGATAACCACGATGGTGTGATCACTCACCTAGAGCCAGACATCCTGGAGTGTGAAGTCAAGTGGGTCTTAGGAAGCAACACTACAAACAAAGTTAGTGGAGGTGATGGAATTCCAGTTGAGATATTTCAAATCCTGAAAGATGATGCTGTGAAAGTGCTGCACTCAATATGCCAGCAAATTTGGAAAACTCTGCAGTGGCTACAGGACTGAAGAGGTCAGTTTTCATTTCAGTCCGAAAGAAAGGCAGTGCCAAAAATGTTCCAACTACTGCACAGTTGCACTCATCTCACACACTAGCAAAGTAATGCTTAAAATTCTCCAAGCAAGGCTTCAACAGTATGTAAACTGAGAACTTCCAGATGTTCAAGCTGGATTTAGAGACGGCAGATGGACTGGAGGTCAAATTGCCAACATCTGTTGGATCATAGGAAAAGCAAGAGAATTTCAGAAAAACATCTATTTCTGCTTTATTGACTATGCTAAAGCCTTTGACTGTGTGGATCACAGCAAACTGTGGAAAATTCTTAGAGATGGGAAAACCAGATCCCCTTTCCTGCCTCCTGAGAAATCTGTGTGCAGGTCAAGAAACAACAGTTAGAACAGGACATGGAACAATGGACTGGTTCCAAATTGAGAAAGGAGTACGTCAAGGCTGTATATTGTCACCCTGCTTATTTAACATATGCAGAGTACATCATGTGAAATGTTGGACTGGATGAAGCACAACCTGGAATCCAGATTGCTGGGAGAAATATCAATAACCTCAGACAAGCAGATGATACCACCCTTTGGCAGAAAGTGAAGAGGAACTAAAGAGCCTCTTGATGAAAGTGAAAGAGGAGAGTGAAAAGGCTGGCTTATAACTCAACATTCTAAAAACAAAGATCATGGCATCTGGCCCCATCATTTCATGGCAAATAGATGGGGAAACGATGAAAACCATAACAGACTTTATTTTATTGGCCTCCAAAATCACTGCAGATGGTGACTGCAGCCATGAAATTATAAGACACTTGCTCCTTGGAAGAAAAACTATGACTAACTAACCTAGATAGCATATTTTAAAAGCAGAGACATTATTTTGCCACCAAAGATCCGTCTAGTGAAAGCTATGGTTTTTCCAGTACTCCTGTACTGGTGTGAGAGTTGTACCATAAAGAAGGCTGATCACCAAAGAACTGATGCTTTTGAACTGTGGTGTCGGAGAAGCCTCTTAAGAGTCCCTTGGACTGCAAGGAGATCAAACCTGTCAATCCTAAAGGAAATCAACCCTGAATGATCATTGGAAGGAGTAATGCTGAAGTTCCAATACTTTGGCTACCTAATGCAAAGAGCTGACTCACTGGAAAAGATCCTGATGCTGTGAAAAATTGAAGGCAAGAAGAGAAGGGGTGACAGAGGACGAGATCGTTGGATGGCATTACCAACTCAATGGGTATGAATTTGAGCAAGCTCTGGGAGATGGTGAAGGACAGGGAAGCCTGGCATGCTGCAGTCCTTGGCATTGCAAAGAGTCAGACAGTCCTGAGTGACTGAATAAAAACAACAAAACTCAATCTGAAGGGTTAAAAATAGGTTGAGATGCTGCTCAGAATGGCTGCTATCAAAAAGTCTACAAACAACAAATGCTGGAGAGGGGGTGGAGAAAAGGGAACCCTCTTACACTGTTAGTGGAAATGAAAACTAGTACAGCCACTATGGAAAACAGTGTGGAGATTCCTTTAAAAAGTGGAAATAGAACTGCCACACGACCCAGCAATCCCACTGCTGGGCATACACACTGATGAAATCAGAATTGAAAGAGACATGTATACCCCAGTGTTCATTGCAGCACTGTTTACAATAGCTAGGACATGGAAGCAACCTAGATGTCCATTGGCAGACGAATGGATAAGAAAGCCATGGTACATATACACAGTGGAATATTACTCAGCTATTAAAAAGAACACATTTGAATCAGTTCTAATGAGGTGGATGAAATTGGAGCCTATTCTACAGAATAAAGTAAGTCAGAAAGAAAAACACCAATACAGTATATTAACACACATATATATGGAATTTAGAAAGATGATAACAATAACCCTATATGCGAGACAGCAAAAGAGACACAGATATAAAGAACAGACTTTTGGACTCTGTGGGAGAAGGTGAGGGTGGGGTGATTTGAGAGAATAGCTTTGAAACATGTCTATTACCATATGTGAAGCAGATCACCAGTCCACATTGGATGCATGAAACAAGGTACTCAAAGCCAGTGCACCGGGACAACCCTGAGGGATGGGATGGCGAGGGAGGTGGGAGGGGAGGTTCAGGATGGGGAACACATGTACACCCTTGGCTGATTCATGTCAATGTATGGAAAAA
Source organism: Cervus elaphus (assembly GCF_910594005.1). Lineage (NCBI taxonomy): Eukaryota > Metazoa > Chordata > Mammalia > Artiodactyla > Cervidae > Cervus > Cervus elaphus. The sequence goes on along the minus strand of NC_057823.1, from coordinate 53,594,200 downwards.
ACTACCACAATATTGTAAAATAATTAGCCTCCAATTAAATAAATTTAAAAAACTGAATAAGAAGGTTGAGAAAATTATTAGAATCCAGGGAAATGAAGACAAAAGGCAGTAAATAGAGAAACATTAAGAAAAATTGAATATCAACCAAGGAGGTCACTATATAACTAGAAGTAGTTAGAGAACCAGTAAACAAGGACACTGAGTAGAGGAAATAATTTTTAAAATCACACACACACACATCCCAAATCCAGTCCTAGTCTAAAGAATATATGTCACAAGATTGACAATTCTCACTGAAGAATTATAATAAATGACAAAATTCTTACACTATGACACTACATAGTTAAGAAATTCTATAAAAATGGAGGTAATATATAATGACCTAATTTCATCTTTAACAAGCTTTCTTAGCCTCAGTACTATTGGCACTTGGGGGCCATATAATTCCTTATATGGGGGCCATATAATTCCTGTCCCACGCATTGTAGAATGTTTAGCAACATCCCTGGCCTCTACCAACTAGATGCCAGTAGCACCATCTCCTCCAATGGTGCCAATGAGAAATGTTTCCATGTATTACCGAGTGTTGCTGGGTGGCAAGACTGCCCCAGCTGAGAACCAGGGATCTAGAAAAAACAGATCTTAGAAAAAAACGGGTAATGAAAATGTTGAATTCCTCAACACAAAAGATTAGAAAACAAAGGAATGCCTTCAAAATGCTAGCAACAAATAATTCCTAACCTGTAATTCCACATTCACTGAAATCAGTAAATCATTTGATTTTACCGCATCGAAAATTTTCAGATGTTCAAGTTCTCAATAACTTTATCACCAAATATTTTTCAGGAATGTAGGGAAATAAACCAATAAAGAGGAAGTCATAAAAATGCAGAAAATGAAATCAAACTCAGGAGAGAGATAAAAGGATTTCCTAGGATGAAAAGTATAGCACAAGTCCCAAACTGCCAGCCATGGAGTAGGACTAGAGAACAAATAGTGTACAACTGAGTACAAGCCTAGGTGGATCCAGGATGGCTCCATGGGAAAAAATGGAACTGAGAAGTGTTTTTTAAGCACTTAATAATATAACGAGGTGCTTCAGACTTTACAAAGTATGGGAATAACTTAAAAGTATATACTTAGAAAAGTAAGTGGAAAGTGAGACAATTATAAACTTAAGAGTAAAGAAAAGAAAAATATCAGCAACATGAGGTTCAGGTCTAAGTGATATTTATGTAACTATTTAAACACTACTTAAACAGATTATGACATTGTTATCAGAGAGGATGGGGTAGAAGTGTTCAAGTGTGTGTGTGTGCTCCTTAGAAGTAAATGGATAATATCTAAAACTTAAATTGAGAAAAAGCATTTTCTCAGCATATTATTTAGAAACATGGAAGCAAATATGGGAAAAAAAAGTTAAAAGTCTCAAAAAAAAAAGTCTCAGAAGTAGTTATCTCTGGGCAGTCAGACATGAGTACACTTGGAAAAACTGAAGCGTTGTATGACAAATTAAATATTTAAAACATAAAATGCCTAAACAATGATAAACATCATCTTTTTAAAACACATTGTATGGAGAAGGAAATGGCAACTCACTCCAGTATTCTTGCCTTGGAAATGCCATGGACAAAGGAACCTGGTGGACTATAGTCCAGTGGGATCACAAAAAAGTGTGACATGACTTAGCAACTAAAACAACAACAAATTCATTGACTTAGGTCCCTTCCAGGGTTTGGGCAGCTTTCAACCTGCCATAAAAAATACCATAGACTGTGTGGATTAAGCAACAGAAACTTATTTCTTAACAGTTCTGGAGGCTGGAAGTCAGCTCTAGCTGTTGGCAGGTTAGATTCTGATGAGATCTTTCATCCTGGCTTGCAGATGGCCACCTCAGTGTGCCCTCACATGAGAAAAAGAGCAAGTTCTCTGGTGTCTCTTAGGAGGGCATTAATCTCATGAAGAGGACCCCTGCCCTCCTGACAGTATCCAAACCTAATTATCCCCCAAAGGCCCAGCTCCAATTTCCATTACATTGAGGGTTAGGGCTTCAATGTATGATCTTGGGAAGACAAAACTGAGTCCACAGCACTTGGAAAAAACACTAATTTTAAAAATTAAAAGTAAACAGAACCATATGATCCAGCAATACCACTTCTGGGTATATATCCAAAAGAAACAAAATCAGAATCTCAAAGGAGAAAAAAACACATTGTAAATGTTATAAACATTGATAACTCTATATATTTGCTATGTTCTTAAGTTTACGTACTTATTTAGCTGTGTTGAGTCTTAGTAGTAACATGCAGACTTTACCTGTGTCTTAGTTGCAGCATGTGGAATGATGGGATGCCAGGATTAGGGATCTAGTTCCCTGGCCAGGGACTGAACCCAGGGTGCCTGCTTTGGGAGCCTGGAGACTTAGCCAGTGGGTCACCAGGGAAGTCCCTATTTGCTCACTCATAAGAGGGCAGTTAAGTGATGCTAATATTTTAATATGCATCACACGTTTGTTTGTTAACCCTGTAGGGATTATTTAAGCATAAGCAAGTTCTGTAGTTTCATATTATTTTGTTTTTATTCAAGTAAAATCTGATAGTTTTAATTATAAAGATAAATTACAGATCCATTTAATATAATTTTCATCTATTATAAGCATCATGGAAATGTTTTAGGATGATGTTGAAAATTATTTCTGAGTGGGAGAATCATGTTAATTTTCTTTCCTTTTTATTCTTATTAAATGTTAAAATTATTATTTTAGAATCATTTTCATACTAAAAATCATTTATTATGAAAAACAAATCATAACTCTACCAGCTTTTTTCTACTTAACTGGGATTAAATCCTTTAAAATTATAGTAGATGGTCTAATTAAATGATACCAATTTTGAAAGAAAATACTCAAAAAGCATTCAGATAAAATATTAGTTCATTTGAGGAAAGACAATGGTGTTTTTGAAACAACACTACAGAACTCCAGCAATTTACAAGGTCACACAGTTTTTCGCATAAGTGAAAATTTTTAAAACTAAAAGCCATCATTCATAATAGACATGCGATAATAATTGTAAAACACAATTCTCTTAATTATAGCAAGATATCAACGAACAAGCTCAACTATCAGGAACCTGAAAACACTTGTGACTTAGAAAAATCTGACCCTCCAAAACTTGAGAAACACTATTTCTCTGCTAAATGTTTGATCTCCCATGCAAAATGTTAAGAGCTTACAAAAGCCAACAAAAGAGCAACAATAAAAACCACCTAGAGATTCGGAATGTAAAACACTTCAAACTATACATAGGACAATATTTAACGAATGTGTGAATATGTAAGCTCTTCATGTTAATGAAAGGGTTGGAAATTAATAGTGAATACGATCATCGATCACGTTGTCAAGTGAGATTCCTAATTGAATCCCAAACGATTTCTAAAGTTAGCGTTTTCCGCGGTGTCCATACCAGCTACTTCACTCATGAGGCTGGGGACAATAGGTTTGAGAAGCCTGAATTCGCCGGACGCGGTACCTCCCATCAGACACACCTCGTACTGGTAGCTCTGGGACAGGGTCCCCGTGCCGCTGACGTCCACCAGGTGGCCCGGGAAGTGGCCCTCGGGCACCGGGCAGCGACCCGCCGAGCCCGCCCCGCCCCTCCTGCACAGCCGCGCCGCCACGAACACCAGCACCGAGAAAAGGAAGAGCGACGACACCGACGCCAAGGCCACCACCAGGTAGACGGTGAGCGGGTCGGCCGGCGCCGCGGCCGCCGCTTCCGCTTCCGGGGGCGGCAGGTAGGGCTGCGAGAAGCCGTCCACCAGCAGCACGTGCAGCGTGACGCTGGCCGACAGCGGCGGCTCGCCGTTGTCCTTGACCAGCACCACCAGCCGCTGCTTGGGCGCGTCGCGCTCGCTCAGCAGCCGCGCCGTGCGCACCTCGCCGTTGTGCGCCCACACGCCGAACAGCCCGGGCTCCGTGGCCTTGAGCAGCTGGTACGACAGCCAGGCGTTCTGGCCCGCGTCGCCGTCCACCGCCACCACCTTGGTCACCAGGTAGCCGGGCTCGGCCGCCCTGGGCACCAGCTCGGTGCAGGGCGCCGAGGCGTTCTGCAGCGGGTAGAGGACGAAGGGCGCGTTGTCGTTGGCGTCCTCCACGAGCAGGCGCACCAGCGCCTGGCTGCTGAGCGCGGGCGAGCCGCGGTCGGCGGCGGCCACGCGGAACTCGAAGGCCCGCAGGGCCTCGTAGTCCAGGGACGTGAGGGCGAAGAGGTGGCCATTGTCGGGGTTGATGGACACGAGGGAGGCGAGGGGCAGGTGCGGGTCTGGCGGCGGCAGCAGCGAGTAGGTGACCTGGGCGTTGGCGCCCGCGTCTGTGTCTGTGGCGCTGACGGTGCCGATGTGCAGGGCGGGGCTGTTGTTCTCGCGGACCCACAGGGTGTAGGAGGTCTGGGTGAAGGCGGGGGCGTTGTCGTTGACGTCGGCCACCAGCACGGTTATGTTGTGCTGGGTTTTCAGTCTGGGGGTTCCCATGTCAGTGACCGTGATCGTGATGTTGTACTCGGCTTTTTGTTCTCTGTCCAGTGCGCCTTCTGTTACCAAGGTGTAAAAATTTTCTATCGTGAGCTTCAGAAGGAAAGGGAGATGGTCTTGAATGGAACACGTCATTTTGCCATTGTTACCAGAGTCTGAATCTGAAATTCCAAAAACAGCGACCACAGCGTCAGGGGTATTTTCTGGGATATCATTGATGAGTAGTGATATGGTCAATTCAGGGGCATTGTCGTTTACATCCATCACTTCTACGGCTACAGTGCATTTTCCTGAAAGACCGCCGCCATCTGAGGCCTCAATTTCCATATGATAAGATCTAATTTCCTCAAAATCCAACTTTTTTTTTAATCGAATATCCCCTGTGACTGTGTTTATTTCGAAGGCCTGAATGACGTGACTTGAGGATTGGAAAAATGAGTAGGAGAGCTCACCATGGATCCCAGCATCCAAATCTCTAGCAGAAACAGTGATGACAAGGGAGCCTGTAGGGCTGTTTTCTGGGACCTGCACCTGGTAGAGCTGCTGAGCAAATTCAGGGGCGTTGTCATTTATGTCCAGGACTATGATGAGGACCTGCGAAGTCCCGGTCTTGGGCGGTGACCCACCATCCATCGCTGTGAGGGTTAACCTGAGCTCGGGCTGCTCCTCACGGTCCAACTCTTGGTCCAGCACCAGCTCTGGGTATTTTCTGCCATCGCTGTGATTTCGAGTAAAAAGGTGGAAATGGAAGTTGGAGCTAATTGTGTAGTTCTGTACTGTATTACTGCCAACGTCTAAATCTTGAGCTATTTTCAAAGGATATGCAGACCCTGGATGGCTGCTTTCCGATATTTTCAGGAGGATTTCATTTTCCAAGAATTCTGGGGCATGGTCATTTACATCTTCAATCTGTAATTCACCTTGAATAAACTGCACTGGGTTTTTCAGTAACACCTGGAAATGCAGTATACATGGATCCGTGTCACCGCACAAATCTTCTCGGTCCACTTTTTCTTTTAGTATCAAATTCCCACTCTTCTGCTCGATCTGCAAATGCTGTTTATTCCCTTTGAAAAGAATCTGGGCGCCCCGAGAAGCCAGCTCCCCTAAGCCCAACCCCAGATCTTTTGCTAGGTTGGCCACAAATGAGCCGCTGTCCCTCTCTTCTAGAACTGAATACTTAATGATCTCACCGCCCGCCTCCCACAATAGTAACAGAATAATAATAGCGGTCACTTGCCTTTTCTGAGTCACTTTGGGTTGCGGTGTCTCCATCGTTCCTGAGACCAAAAGATGCAGTATTTAATCATAAAGTAATTGTTTTGCGCCAGATCTGCTATCTTGGTTCAATAATTTTGAGTTACTTCTTGTCATGGACTGACAAGGGGATAGCTGCCTCTCTGAAACCTACCCCAGCCATGTAAATATTTCCTTTGTGGGCTAACAGAAACAGATCGGCTTTTATGGAGTCTATGACTCTGCAGAGACTGTTTTTCACTCTCTTAGCCTGCAGCGCCACCAAGCGTTCTTCTTTAAAACTTCAGGGAGTTTTCATTTCAAAGCATAATATAATACCAAAATTGCAGTGAACGCACTGTGGGTCATAAAATGTTATAAACTCCTTTCCTCCGCACCTGTAATGCAGTCTTGTCCAGGTAGCTAACACTAGTTATGAGAGCAAAATAAGTTATTTATCTAAGTCTACATTCATTTTCCTTTTAAAGGTACAAGTTTGGTATGCAAAACTCAGCTCAAGACAAATTTATTCATTTAATAAGTATGTCTCTGCAGGAATTATTATAGCTTCTCGGGATAACACTATAAATTAAGCACAAAAATTCTTGCTCTTGCGAACCTTACATTACAAAATTACTAATTTGTTCTATGGTGTTAGAAGAAGTTATACATTTTTAAATCCAGTTTTTACTCCCCCCAAAATTGCAGTGTGCCTGGAACTTCTGCGAAAATGTGACTTTTCAGTCTCTGGGATACACAGACTTTGGATCTTTTTTTCTTTCATAAGTTCATTGCGTACATAGCCCAGTGAGAGGAAATGACTGTTTTTTTAGAAACCAACTAAGTTCTCAACTCAGGCAATGTCTTTCTGCAAACATGAATAAGGCAATAAAGCCAATGAAAATCAAAGATCTACTTTCTAGGGAAAGGTTTTGATCTGTCAGCATTAAATAGGACCCACCCCCCTGTATGTTTTATACCCTCTGGGACTATGCGGATGGGTTTACTGAAAAAATCCACTGTACCAACTAAAGTCATGTAGTTGGAGTGAGAACAGCAGAAGCAGCAATCCCCCAAAGAAGAATGGAGGAGGAGAGGGTAAATATCTGGTGTAAGTTTCCCCTTCACTCACTAATTGGTAATCATCTATGACAAAAGAGCCATGATATCTGAACACAATACAGACGAATATAATTTAGTTAAGCCCAGTTGCATTAAGAATAAAAAGAAAATACTCATTTGTCATTCTAGAATAAATTGCCTGACTGTGATGGGAAGTTGCAAAGAGGGACCTCTCATAATATACTACAAATATAACCAAAACAAAACCAAATATGGGTTAAATTGTGAAAGTAAATGATTTTGTGGCTAACAAAGGTAAATGATGCATACATATAAGTGAAAGAGAAAAATCTGGCATTACTTAGTAACCTGCTACTAGTAACTAACTTAGGTCTTGGGACGGAACACACATATAGAAGCTTGAGAAACAGGCACAGGAGCTTGAAAAAATATAATCTGGATTTTCCTAAAAATACTTTTTGAACTTTCAAATTGTTAGACAAAGACAAGGAGATGAAATGTACTCCGAAGCACTTTATATTCTGTAATAGAGTTTAGGGTGAATGAGGGTGTCTTCTGTTTAGAAGGCAAATAAAAGGGTGATATTTAATAATTTATTTATTGGCAAGGATACTATATTGTAGTGAGAATATTAGGGTTACTTATTCCTTGAAGGTTATTTTAAAAATTCACTATTGGACTGTTAATAACATTAGCAAATATTTATTAAGCATTTATAATTGTTTTTTTAAGTGACCATCATATACTTACATGAAGTTCAAAAACTGTAATGTGTTGACACTTTCCTGAAGTCTGTATTGATAGAAAAGTGTATGTACTATTGTGATATACTTAAATGCACATAAATATGACTAGCTATTTAGTATTTAGCCGTATTTAGTATCTGTTTTTAGTTTTTCACACTATAGAAGTTACCCAAAAGTGAGACGTACATCGGTGGGTTAAAAAACTATCAAACATATTTTAAGCATGTCCCTACATGTCACTTGTGATGACAGCTGTCACTGCTAGTTAGAGATGCAATCTTGAGGACCTTGGAATATAAATTTTATAAAAAGGATAGATGATTAAAATGTTTTAAAATTATGCAAATAAAATTTTAGTGTTCCCTGGTGGCTCTGCGGTAAAGAATCTGCCTGCCAATGCAGGAGACTCAGGTTTGATTCCTGGGTCAAGAAGATCCCTTGAGAAAGAAATTGCAAACCACTCCAATATTCTTGCCTGGGAAATCCCATGGACAGAGGAACCTGGTGGGCTATGATCCATGGGGTTGCAAGGAGTCAGACATGACTTAGCGCCTAAACAGTAAAATAAAATTTTACTTTTCATTCAGATTGTCAATATAGTGGAGAGTAATATTTTAAAAACCCTAAAGTTAACGCAAGAAAAATACAGTGAATACCCACTGTCTGACTCTTTAAAATTTCACAATGAGGAGCAGTAGTAAAACAATCATGAAACGGACCGTCACTATGTATCGATAACATGTATCTTTAAGTTAAAATAGATTACCAAATTTATTAAGTAGGGCTTACTAACAGAATAATCCAATACTTAATTGAAAAGGAAACTACTTCAAACGGTGGGGTTTTCCTCCATTTCCCTCACAGTGCCCCGGAGAGGGAATGTGGGAAGAATCGGCTTTAGACACTTGAATTCCCCCGTCCCAGTACCTCCCGTCAGACACACTTCGTACTGGTAGCTCTGGGACAGGGTCCCCGTGCCGCTGACGTCCACCAGGTGGCCCGGGAAGTGGCCCTCGGGCACCGGGCAGCGACCCGCCGAGCCCGCCCCGCCCCTCCTGCACAGCCGCGCCGCCACGAACACCAGCACCGAGAAGAGGAAGAGCGACGACACCGACGCCAAGGCCACCACCAGGTAGACGGTGAGCGGTCGGCCGGCGCCGCGGCCGCCGCTTCCGCTTCCGGGGGCGGCAGGTAGGGCTGCGAGAAGCCGTCCACCAGCAGCACGTGCAGCGTGACGCTGGCCGACAGCGGCGGCTCGCCGTTGTCCTTGACCAGCACCACCAGCCGCTGCTTGGGCGCGTCGCGCTCGCTCAGCAGCCGCGCCGTGCGCACCTCGCCGTTGTGCGCCCACACGCCGAACAGCCCGGGCTCCGTGGCCTTGAGCAGCTGGTACGACAGCCAGGCGTTCTGGCCCGCGTCGCCGTCCACCGCCACCACCTTGGTCACCAGGTAGCCGGGCTCGGCCGCCCTGGGCACCAGCTCGGTGCAGGGCGCCGAGGCGTTCTGCAGCGGGTAGAGGACGAAGGGCGCGTTGTCGTTGGCGTCCGCCACGAGCAGGCGCACCAGCGCCTGGCTGCTGAGCGCGGGCGAGCCGCGGTCGGCGGCGGCCACGCGGAACTCGAAGGCCCGCAGGGCCTCGTAGTCCAGGGACGTGAGGGCGAAGAGGTGGCCGTTGTCGGGGTTGATGGACACGAGGGAGGCGAGGGGCAGGTGCGGGTCTGGCGGCGGCAGCAGCGAGTAGGTGACCTGGGCGTTGGCGCCCGCGTCTGTGTCTGTGGCGCTGACGCTGCCGATGTGCAGGGCGGGGCTGTTGTTCTCGCGGACCCACAGGGTGTAGGAGGTCTGGGTGAAGGCGGGGGCGTTGTCGTTGACGTCGGCCACCAGCACGGTTATGTTGTGCTGGGTTTTCAGTCTGGGGGTTCCCATGTCAGTGACCGTGGTGGGGATGTCGTACCCGGCTCTTTCCTCTCTGTCTAGCGGTCTGTCACCAGGGTGTAAAAGTTTTTGAACGTGGGTTTCAAGAGAAAGGGGAGGTCATTCTGAATGGAGGAAACCATCTTACCGTTGTCCCCGGAATCTGGATCAGAAACACTGAAAACGGCCACCACAGTCTCTGGGGAGTTTTCTGGGATAGAGCTGATGAATCTCGACATGGTCAGCTCGGGGGCGTCGTCATTCACATTCACCACTTCTGTGGCTACAGCGCATTTTCCTGAAAGGCCCCTGCCGTCTGTGGCTGCAATCTCCACGTTATAAAACCGAGCTGCCTCGAAATCCAATGCCCTTTTCAGACCAATTTCTCCTGTTATTTCGTCTATTACAAATGGTTGAGTAACTTCATCTCCTTGGAATAGAGCATAGGCTACTTTCCCATGTGTTCCTGCATCTGCACCTCGGGCAGAGACAGCGACAACTAAGGAGTTTAGGGGGCTGTTCTCCGGAATCTGTACCTCATAGACGGACCGTAAAAACTCTGGGGGCATTGTCGTTAATGTCCACGACTTCGATGCGGACTGTAGTGGTCCCAGACCTGGGCGGAGCCCCACCATCCAGCGCGGTGAGGGTTAAACAGCTCAGGCTGCTGCTCCCGGTCCAGTGCTTTGTCAGCACCAGCTCTGGGTATTTTCTGCCATCTCCACGATGATGAGTGACAACATGAAAATGGGATTTGGGGCTGACTGTGTAGTTTTGAACCGTGTTGCTACCTATGTCAAAGTCCTGATCTATTTTCAAAGGAAACAGTCCCTGTCTGGACGCTCTCGGGGATTTTTAGGAGCATTTCTCTCTCTAGGAACTCTGGGGAATGGTCATTTATATCTGTGCGATGCAGATCAGCTTGAATAATCTGCACCGGGTTTTCCAGTAATAGTTGGAAAAGCAGTATACAGGGATCTGTTGTCCAGCACAACACTCCCGGTCTAGTTTTTCATATAGAAGCAAATTGCCGGTCGTTATATCCAGGTGCAAGAGCTGTTTGTCTCCTTTGTAATGGATTCGCGAGCCCCCGAGTGGCTAGTTCCCCCACCCTGAGACCCAGGTCTTTTGCCAGGTTGGCCACAAAAGACCCACTTTTTGTTTCTTCTGGCATGGAATACCTAATTTCATTGTCCAGACCCGGTGCAAGAAGGTAGTTTCTTCAACTCGATATACAATCAATCCAGATGAGTTCGTTAAATGGAATTTGATCTAGTGACTTGCGCTAGGATGATGCCCTTCTCAGAGATCTCTGCCCCTAGATCTATGTAAATTGCTTCCTTCTTTTAGAAAGCATGAGGGGTTCTGATTCCCACTGTAATGACTAAGGGGCAGTCACAGATCCCTTCATTCATACTCCTAACTTGCAGCGCCACTAGGCGTCATTATTGACTTTTGCATATAGTATTGGCCATTTCATTCCAAGCTTTACCTTGGTTTGTATCAGTTTCCTTTTAAGCAGAAATGCTCCCGATTGATTCTGTATTTCCAGTTTTTAGTTACTGCAGGTTCTGAATAAGCATTTGCTAAGTTAATTTCCAGTGAAATAATACTTTTCAGAACAAACTAAAATGATGTATCAGTATTCCTCATAAAACACCTTTTGAGTACTCAAACTTCCTCTTGTGGGATTCTTATTTGATTATATTCAAGAAATTAGTAATAATGGTAAGTTTACAATTTTGCAAAATTGTTTTCTATTAAATATACATCAGAAAAGGGCACAAATCATATGTGTACAACTCAATAATGTTTCAGGAAGTGAACACTGGTAAGCAGAACCTAAATTGAAACTAAAATGTACCAAAACCCTAGAAACCCCCTCCTGTCATTTCTGGTCACTACCCTGTAAAGGTAAAACTCTTCTGATTTCTATTATTATAGTGTGGGTTCTTGTTTTTAAGCTTTCACACAAATGGAGTTATACAATATTATTCATATGTTTGTAAAGTCCACCCCTTCCATACTGTTATAACTTATCTCATTGCTTTGTATTACTCTATTGTACAATGATTTGTTTTTCTATTCTCCAGTTGATGGACATTGGTATTTTCCAGTTTAGGGATATTTTGAGTACTGCTGCTATGAATATTTTTGCTGTCTTTGTGTGCATTTATATTGTGTGCATTTATGTTCAATAAATTCCTAGGAGTTACACAGTTATGGGTTAAGATGTGCACATGTATTTAGCTTTATTAGATATTGCAAAATAGTTTTCTAATGTGGTTTTACCAAAACCAATGAAGAGTGAGAGCTCCAGTTGCTCCAAATCCTTGTCATCATTTGATATTGTCTTTTAACCATTTTGGTGAGTGTGTGGTGATGTCATATTGTAACTTTAATTAGGATTCCCCTGAAGATTAATTAAATGAGTCCATTTTCACTTGTTTATTTTTATTAGAGTACATTCTTGTGAAGTACAGAAGTCTCTTGTCTACTGTTCTTGTTAGGACATTTGCCTTTTTTTCCTTACTGATCTTTAGAAGTTCCTTATATATTCTGGACTTAAGTACTTTTTCAGAAGTATGTATTGCAGGTATCTTCTCTGATTCTATTGCTTGCACTTTAACTCTCAAGGTATCTCTGAAGAACAAAACCTTCAAATTTTAATTTAGTCTAATTTTCAATATTTTTCATTTATGGTTTGATTTTTTTTTGTATTCTCTTTAATTCTTTGCATACAGCAAAGTCATGAAAATACTGTTGTGTGGTGTTTTCAAAAAATCAATTACTTTTTACATTTATAGCTATAATTCTCGTGAAATTAAACTTTTTACTAGGAATGAGGTTAGGATCAGATTATTTTTTTCATAAAAATATCCAAATGTCTCTGCACCATCTACTGAAAAAAGTTCCATTCTCCACTATTTCTGAGCTGTCATTTTTTTTTTCATAAATCAGATGACCATAGTTATGTTCAAGGCTCTTTTTTTCAATTTTTCTCCTTGTTTATCTTGCAATACCTAATTGTCTTAATTTCTATACTTTATAATAGGTTTTATTATCTGATAATTAAGTCCTTTATTTTTTTTTCAAGATTGCTTTGGTTAGTATTCTCTATTTCCATATAAATTTTAGATTCAGCTTGTCAGTTTCACAAAGAAATCTGCTGAAGTTTTCTTTAGGATTTTACTGCATCAGTAGATTGATTGAGGAGAACTGGCATATTGCCAACATTGAATCTTCCAACTGGAATGTCCCTGAATTTGACAAGTATTCTAAGAGCGGAACTAGCCTCCAATTTGCCATAGGCATATGAAGTTACTCTATCCCTGGCAGGAGCAGAAGACTTTTGTCTGTTCTTAAATGAAGTCACTCCGTAGGGTCCGTCTCATTGCGACCCCATGGACTGTATGTAGCCTGCAGGCTCCTCCATCCATGGGATTTTCCAGGCAAGAATACTGGAGGGGGTTGCCATTTCCTTCTCCAAGGAATCTTCCCGACCCAGAAATCGAACCTGGGTTTCCCGCACTGTTCTTAGGCTTTTGCAGATTTCCTCAGGGCAAACTGACTGTAGGAGTCAGTTCAGAGCTCTCTCAAGAAGTTTCCTTTTCAGGAAGCTTACTCAGCCCCTTCAGTTCTTTGTATATGATCTACTGTTTCTTCAAACTAGTAATTTCTGAATTTTAACCAAGTTTTACAGTTGTTTGAAAGTGAAAGAAGAAAAAAAAGTTGTCTTCTGCTGTTAAATAATCCTTCTAACTTGAAACAGAATACAACCAAATATGTGCAAAACTTAAAATCCGAGACTACTTAAAATCTGTATTTTGTAACTTTTGGCCATAAGGAAGAGGAGTTCTGAAAGGTGATGTGGGCCGTGTTGACTTAAGTAGAATTTCCGTCCCCAAAACAGCATATGTTAAACACACTGTGTGTGCTAGGTCACTTCTAATACCAGTCGTGTCAGACTTTTTGCGACCCTGTGCACTGTAGCCCACCAGGCTCCTCTATCCATGGGATTCTCCAGACAAGAATACAGGAGTGGGTTGCCATTCCCTTCTCCAGGGGATCTTTGTGACCCAGAGATTGAACTTGCATCTCCTGCATTGGCAGGTGAATTCTTTACCACTATTGCCACCTGGGAAGCCCTAAACATACTATATACTTTGCATAAAAAAATGATGAAAGAGGAATTGTTAAAAATGAACATATATAATACATTCGAGAAAGTGAAATGGGTATTATTATCCAGATATTTGGCTCCCATTTTCTATTTTTATTTTGCAACAATAGAACTGGCCTGTTTTTCATGATATATTCATTTTGTGGAAGTTATTTACTGGATCATATTTACTACTAAATTCTAATTGAATTTTAAAGTGTTGATGAGAAAAAAAAGTGTTGATGAGGTCTACACCAAAGTCTGGTAGTGATCTCCAGTTAGTAAGCAATCATCCATACTTTATGAATACACACAGTCATTTATAAATTAATACACAAAGTAATTTAAAAAACATATATAAGTTAATAAAGGTGGGTTCTCAGTGTTTATTTACCCAGACTAATTTAGGTAATTGTACAAATTGGACTTTCCTGGCATAAACAAAAACATGAACTTTTTTCATAATGTTGAGATATAGTGGTGAAATAGATACAGTGGTGAGAACTTTAATCAGATTTCTTGTCATCATACATTAAACTATTTCATTTAAACATCTAACAGTAAATGGAGGCATCATTAAAGTTAAATACAATATTTATGTCATTTGTTTAATTTTGTTCTCACTTATCACTTTCTAATTTCAAGTATTAGATTGGATGAAAGTGAAAAGATATGTTCAATGATAACTTTAAGAGTAATTTTCATTTTTTCATTACATTCTTAGAAAAAATATAATTCAGGGAAAGATGCAAATAATTAAATTCCTGTAGAGTGACACTTGAAACTTATAAAGCAAACTCTTTAATAGATATAAGTGGCCTTATAGTTATATCCCTATAACTTTAGTTGGAAATCACATGGCTTCCTTGGTTTAATGAACACAATATAAAGCAATTGAGTTTATTTCTTATCTTAGTTTATATTTCTATTCTTGTTGTCTTAAAGGAAAAAATACTTATTTCTTACTAATGAAAGTTTAGCATAATTGAAAAAACTACTTTGCAAAACACCTGAAAACTACATTGTAGAACAAAAGAAGATAACTTGGACATAAAAAATAGATCACTGTTTTGTTGATAAAGACTGTCTATGTTTGCAGAATAACAAAGTGAAAATCTATTATCACTCAATAACCAGACTAGAACAGAATAACCAAAACTCAGAAGAAATTCTTACTCTTTTGCAGGTGCAGAGAAACTTCAGGGAAACCAAGAAAAACACATACACTAAACTACATCTGAATTTCTAGTTGTAGGGCAAAAGAAAGGACAAAGCAGTATATGATACCCTCTACCTCTTGAGTCCTTTGAAATGATTTAGAGTGCATTAAAGGTTCTGTGTTTTAAAAAACAATTTAAAAAGCAGTGACTTAGTTTTATTTAGTGAAGTAATGCCAAATTATATAAGATTTTTCTTTTTAATTATTATTAGAATAATTTTATGTTAATATTAGTGAGTATTTATGTAGCAATTGCAATGTGCTAGGTAAGTAGCAGACAAAGAGAGATAAATCTCTAGCATATTGGTGCTCACAATGGGATATGGCCAAAATTGTAGTGTATGACTACTTTAATAAAGTGCATCTTTATGTACAGTTTTGGAGAAACAAGTTTGCTAAGATATGCTCATGGCTATTCAGGGGCCATAGCTTTGTAGAATAGTCAACAAGAACAGTCTAGATAGTTACAAAGAATTTCAAACACTAGCTTGCAAATAGAAAGCTGTTTGATAAAGAAAAGCACCAAAAACATACAGAAATGCAAGATTACACAGGAGTTTTAAAATGTTTCATTGAAAAGACATAAACTAAGAAGTTGATTTAAATATAAATAGAATTTCTTTTTATACTACTTGAATAATTTATAGTTATGGAAAGATTAATCACCAAGAGAAGGTCAAATATGGAGAAAATACATACTCAATATCCAGTACAACTAAAAATGCTAAATCCAATTAGCACAGAGACATGAATAGCTTTGGAATGTATATACACATATGTGTATATATATATCTATTTGTGTGTGTTAATCACTCAGTCCTGTCCGACTCTGTGATCCCATGAACTGTAGCCTGCCAGGTTCCTCTCTCCATGAAATTCTCCAGGCCAAAATACAGGAGTGGGTTGCCATTTCTCTCTCCAGGGGATCTTCCTGACCCAGGGATTGAACCTGGATCTCCAACATTGTGGGCAGATTCTTTACCACTGAGCCACCAGGGAAGCCATATATATATATATTTGTACAACAGTACAACTTCTTAAGAGAAAGGTATTGCAATGGGAATTAGGTTTGCCAAAATTAAGGAGAGGCTCACTTAACCAAATACGACATTTAACTGAATACAAAGTTGTTTCTACAGTTGGGGCTTTCTTTGATTTCTTTCTCAGTGTCCTGAACCAAGAGGTTAGGGAATATTGGCTTCAGGAATTTGAACTCACCAGTTCTATGATCTCCCGTCAGACACACCTCGTACTGGTAGCTCTGGGACAGGGTCCCCGTGCCGCTGACGTCCACCAGGTGGCCCGGGAAGTGGCCCTCGGGCACCGGGCAGCGACCCGCCGAGCCCGCCCCGCCCCTCCTGCACAGCCGCACCGCCACGAACGCCAGCACCGAGAAGAGGAAGAGCGACGACACCGACGCCAAGGCCACCACCAGGTAGACGGTGAGCGGGTCGGCCGGCGCCGCGGCCGCCGCTTCCGCTTCCGGGGGCGGCAGGTAGGGCTGCGAGAAGCCGTCCACCAGCAGCACGTGCAGCGTGACGCTGGCCGACAGCGGCGGCTCGCCGTTGTCCTTGACCAGCACCACCAGCCGCTGCTTGGGCGCGTCGCGCTCGCTCAGCAGCCGCGCCGTGCGCACCTCGCCGTTGTGCGCCCACACGCCGAACAGCCCGGGCTCCGTGGCCTTGAGCAGCTGGTACGACAGCCAGGCGTTCTGGCCCGCGTCGCCGTCCACCGCCACCACCTTGGTCACCAGGTAGCCGGGCTCGGCCGCCCTGGGCACCAGCTCGGTGCAGGGCGCCGAGGCGTTCTGCAGCGGGTAGAGGACGAAGGGCGCGTTGTCGTTGGCGTCCGCCACGAGCAGGCGCACCAGCGCCTGGCTGCTGAGCGCGGGCGAGCCGCGGTCGGCGGCGCCCACGCGGAACTCGAAGGCTCGCAGGGCCTCGTAGTCCAGGGACGTGAGGACGAAGAGGTGGCCGTTGTCGGGGTTGATGGACACGAGGGAGGCGAGGGGCAGGTGCGGGTCTGGCGGCGGCAGCAGCGAGTAGGTGACCTGGGCGTTGGCGCCCGCGTCTGTGTCTGTGGCGCTGACGCTGCCGATGTGCAGGGCGGGGCTGTTGTTCTCGCGGACCCACAGGGTGTAGGAGGTCTGGGTGAAGGCGGGGGCGTTGTCGTTGACGTCGGCCACCAGCACGGTTATGTTGTGCTGGGTTTTCAGTCTGGGGGTTCCCATGTCAGTGACCGTGGTGGGGATGTCGTACCCGGCTCTTTCCTCTCTGTCTAGCGGTCTGTCACCAGGGTGTAAAAGTTTTTGAACGTGGGTTTCAAGAGAAAGGGGAGGTCATTCTGAATGGAGGAAACCATCTTACCGTTGTCCCCGGAATCTGGATCAGAAACACTGAAAACGGCCACCACAGTCTCTGGGGAGTTTTCTGGGATAGAGCTGATGAATCTCGACATGGTCAGCTCGGGGGCGTCGTCATTCACATTCACCACTTCTGTGGCTACAGCGCATTTTCCTGAAAGGCCCCTGCCGTCTGTGGCTGCAATCTCCACGTTATAAAACCGAGCTGCCTCGAAATCCAATGCCCTTTTCAGACCAATTTCTCCTGTTATTTCGTCTATTACAAATGGTTGAGTAACTTCATCTCCTTGGAATAGAGCATAGGCTACTTTCCCATGTGTTCCTGCATCTGCACCTCGGGCAGAGACAGCGACAACTAAGGAGTTTAGGGGGCTGTTCTCCGGAATCTGTACCTCATAGACGGACCGTAAAAACTCTGGGGGCATTGTCGTTAATGTCCACGACTTCGATGCGGACTGTAGTGGTCCCAGACCTGGGCGGAGCCCCACCATCCAGCGCGGTGAGGGTTAAACAGCTCAGGCTGCTGCTCCCGGTCCAGTGCTTTGTCAGCACCAGCTCTGGGTATTTTCTGCCATCTCCACGATGATGAGTGACAACATGAAAATGGGATTTGGGGCTGACTGTGTAGTTTTGAACCGTGTTGCTACCTATGTCAAAGTCCTGATCTATTTTCAAAGGAAACAGTCCCTGTCTGGACGCTCTCGGGGATTTTTAGGAGCATTTCTCTCTCTAGGAACTCTGGGGAATGGTCATTTATATCTGTGCGATGCAGATCAGCTTGAATAATCTGCACCGGGTTTTCCAGTAATAGTTGGAAAAGCAGTATACAGGGATCTGTTGTCCAGCACAACACTCCCGGTCTAGTTTTTCATATAGAAGCAAATTGCCGGTCGTTATATCCAGGTGCAAGAGCTGTTTGTCTCCTTTGTAATGGATTCGCGAGCCCCCGAGTGGCTAGTTCCCCCACCCTGAGACCCAGGTCTTTTGCCAGGTTGGCCACAAAAGACCCACTTTTTGTTTCTTCTGGCATGGAATACCTAATTTCATTGTCCAGACCCGGTGCAAGAAGGTAGTTTCTTCAACTCGATATACAATCAATCCAGATGAGTTCGTTAAATGGAATTTGATCTAGTGACTTGCGCTAGGATGATGCCCTTCTCAGAGATCTCTGCCCCTAGATCTATGTAAATTGCTTCCTTCTTTTAGAAAGCATGAGGGGTTCTGATTCCCACTGTAATGACTAAGGGGCAGTCACAGATCCCTTCATTCATACTCCTAACTTGCAGCGCCACTAGGCGTCATTATTGACTTTTGCATATAGTATTGGCCATTTCATTCCAAGCTTTACCTTGGTTTGTATCAGTTTCCTTTTAAGCAGAAATGCTCCCGATTGATTCTGTATTTCCAGTTTTTAGTTACTGCAGGTTCTGAATAAGCATTTGCTAAGTTAATTTCCAGTGAAATAATACTTTTCAGAACAAACTAAAATGATGTATCAGTATTCCTCATAAAACACCTTTTGAGTACTCAAACTTCCTCTTGTGGGATTCTTATTTGATTATATTCAAGAAATTAGTAATAATGGTAAGTTTACAATTTTGCAAAATTGTTTTCTATTAAATATACATCAGAAAAGGGCACAAATCATATGTGTACAACTCAATAATGTTTCAGGAAGTGAACACTGGTAAGCAGAACCTAAATTGAAACTAAAATGTACCAAAACCCTAGAAACCCCCTCCTGTCATTTCTGGTCACTACCCTGTAAAGGTAAAACTCTTCTGATTTCTATTATTATAGTGTGGGTTCTTGTTTTTAAGCTTTCACACAAATGGAGTTATACAATATTATTCATATGTTTGTAAAGTCCACCCCTTCCATACTGTTATAACTTATCTCATTGCTTTGTATTACTCTATTGTACAATGATTTGTTTTTCTATTCTCCAGTTGATGGACATTGGTATTTTCCAGTTTAGGGATATTTTGAGTACTGCTGCTATGAATATTTTTGCTGTCTTTGTGTGCATTTATATTGTGTGCATTTATGTTCAATAAATTCCTAGGAGTTACACAGTTATGGGTTAAGATGTGCACATGTATTTAGCTTTATTAGATATTGCAAAATAGTTTTCTAATGTGGTTTTACCAAAACCAATGAAGAGTGAGAGCTCCAGTTGCTCCAAATCCTTGTCATCATTTGATATTGTCTTTTAACCATTTTGGTGAGTGTGTGGTGATGTCATATTGTAACTTTAATTAGGATTCCCCTGAAGATTAATTAAATGAGTCCATTTTCACTTGTTTATTTTTATTAGAGTACATTCTTGTGAAGTACAGAAGTCTCTTGTCTACTGTTCTTGTTAGGACATTTGCCTTTTTTTCCTTACTGATCTTTAGAAGTTCCTTATATATTCTGGACTTAAGTACTTTTTCAGAAGTATGTATTGCAGGTATCTTCTCTGATTCTATTGCTTGCACTTTAACTCTCAAGGTATCTCTGAAGAACAAAACCTTCAAATTTTAATTTAGTCTAATTTTCAATATTTTTCATTTATGGTTTGATTTTTTTTTGTATTCTCTTTAATTCTTTGCATACAGCAAAGTCATGAAAATACTGTTGTGTGGTGTTTTCAAAAAATCAATTACTTTTTACATTTATAGCTATAATTCTCGTGAAATTAAACTTTTTACTAGGAATGAGGTTAGGATCAGATTATTTTTTTCATAAAAATATCCAAATGTCTCTGCACCATCTACTGAAAAAAGTTCCATTCTCCACTATTTCTGAGCTGTCATTTTTTTTTTCATAAATCAGATGACCATAGTTATGTTCAAGGCTCTTTTTTTCAATTTTTCTCCTTGTTTATCTTGCAATACCTAATTGTCTTAATTTCTATACTTTATAATAGGTTTTATTATCTGATAATTAAGTCCTTTATTTTTTTTTCAAGATTGCTTTGGTTAGTATTCTCTATTTCCATATAAATTTTAGATTCAGCTTGTCAGTTTCACAAAGAAATCTGCTGAAGTTTTCTTTAGGATTTTACTGCATCAGTAGATTGATTGAGGAGAACTGGCATATTGCCAACATTGAATCTTCCAACTGGAATGTCCCTGAATTTGACAAGTATTCTAAGAGCGGAACTAGCCTCCAATTTGCCATAGGCATATGAAGTTACTCTATCCCTGGCAGGAGCAGAAGACTTTTGTCTGTTCTTAAATGAAGTCACTCCGTAGGGTCCGTCTCATTGCGACCCCATGGACTGTATGTAGCCTGCAGGCTCCTCCATCCATGGGATTTTCCAGGCAAGAATACTGGAGGGGGTTGCCATTTCCTTCTCCAAGGAATCTTCCCGACCCAGAAATCGAACCTGGGTTTCCCGCACTGTTCTTAGGCTTTTGCAGATTTCCTCAGGGCAAACTGACTGTAGGAGTCAGTTCAGAGCTCTCTCAAGAAGTTTCCTTTTCAGGAAGCTTACTCAGCCCCTTCAGTTCTTTGTATATGATCTACTGTTTCTTCAAACTAGTAATTTCTGAATTTTAACCAAGTTTTACAGTTGTTTGAAAGTGAAAGAAGAAAAAAAAGTTGTCTTCTGCTGTTAAATAATCCTTCTAACTTGAAACAGAATACAACCAAATATGTGCAAAACTTAAAATCCGAGACTACTTAAAATCTGTATTTTGTAACTTTTGGCCATAAGGAAGAGGAGTTCTGAAAGGTGATGTGGGCCGTGTTGACTTAAGTAGAATTTCCGTCCCCAAAACAGCATATGTTAAACACACTGTGTGTGCTAGGTCACTTCTAATACCAGTCGTGTCAGACTTTTTGCGACCCTGTGCACTGTAGCCCACCAGGCTCCTCTATCCATGGGATTCTCCAGACAAGAATACAGGAGTGGGTTGCCATTCCCTTCTCCAGGGGATCTTTGTGACCCAGAGATTGAACTTGCATCTCCTGCATTGGCAGGTGAATTCTTTACCACTATTGCCACCTGGGAAGCCCTAAACATACTATATACTTTGCATAAAAAAATGATGAAAGAGGAATTGTTAAAAATGAACATATATAATACATTCGAGAAAGTGAAATGGGTATTATTATCCAGATATTTGGCTCCCATTTTCTATTTTTATTTTGCAACAATAGAACTGGCCTGTTTTTCATGATATATTCATTTTGTGGAAGTTATTTACTGGATCATATTTACTACTAAATTCTAATTGAATTTTAAAGTGTTGATGAGAAAAAAAAGTGTTGATGAGGTCTACACCAAAGTCTGGTAGTGATCTCCAGTTAGTAAGCAATCATCCATACTTTATGAATACACACAGTCATTTATAAATTAATACACAAAGTAATTTAAAAAACATATATAAGTTAATAAAGGTGGGTTCTCAGTGTTTATTTACCCAGACTAATTTAGGTAATTGTACAAATTGGACTTTCCTGGCATAAACAAAAACATGAACTTTTTTCATAATGTTGAGATATAGTGGTGAAATAGATACAGTGGTGAGAACTTTAATCAGATTTCTTGTCATCATACATTAAACTATTTCATTTAAACATCTAACAGTAAATGGAGGCATCATTAAAGTTAAATACAATATTTATGTCATTTGTTTAATTTTGTTCTCACTTATCACTTTCTAATTTCAAGTATTAGATTGGATGAAAGTGAAAAGATATGTTCAATGATAACTTTAAGAGTAATTTTCATTTTTTCATTACATTCTTAGAAAAAATATAATTCAGGGAAAGATGCAAATAATTAAATTCCTGTAGAGTGACACTTGAAACTTATAAAGCAAACTCTTTAATAGATATAAGTGGCCTTATAGTTATATCCCTATAACTTTAGTTGGAAATCACATGGCTTCCTTGGTTTAATGAACACAATATAAAGCAATTGAGTTTATTTCTTATCTTAGTTTATATTTCTATTCTTGTTGTCTTAAAGGAAAAAATACTTATTTCTTACTAATGAAAGTTTAGCATAATTGAAAAAACTACTTTGCAAAACACCTGAAAACTACATTGTAGAACAAAAGAAGATAACTTGGACATAAAAAATAGATCACTGTTTTGTTGATAAAGACTGTCTATGTTTGCAGAATAACAAAGTGAAAATCTATTATCACTCAATAACCAGACTAGAACAGAATAACCAAAACTCAGAAGAAATTCTTACTCTTTTGCAGGTGCAGAGAAACTTCAGGGAAACCAAGAAAAACACATACACTAAACTACATCTGAATTTCTAGTTGTAGGGCAAAAGAAAGGACAAAGCAGTATATGATACCCTCTACCTCTTGAGTCCTTTGAAATGATTTAGAGTGCATTAAAGGTTCTGTGTTTTAAAAAACAATTTAAAAAGCAGTGACTTAGTTTTATTTAGTGAAGTAATGCCAAATTATATAAGATTTTTCTTTTTAATTATTATTAGAATAATTTTATGTTAATATTAGTGAGTATTTATGTAGCAATTGCAATGTGCTAGGTAAGTAGCAGACAAAGAGAGATAAATCTCTAGCATATTGGTGCTCACAATGGGATATGGCCAAAATTGTAGTGTATGACTACTTTAATAAAGTGCATCTTTATGTACAGTTTTGGAGAAACAAGTTTGCTAAGATATGCTCATGGCTATTCAGGGGCCATAGCTTTGTAGAATAGTCAACAAGAACAGTCTAGATAGTTACAAAGAATTTCAAACACTAGCTTGCAAATAGAAAGCTGTTTGATAAAGAAAAGCACCAAAAACATACAGAAATGCAAGATTACACAGGAGTTTTAAAATGTTTCATTGAAAAGACATAAACTAAGAAGTTGATTTAAATATAAATAGAATTTCTTTTTATACTACTTGAATAATTTATAGTTATGGAAAGATTAATCACCAAGAGAAGGTCAAATATGGAGAAAATACATACTCAATATCCAGTACAACTAAAAATGCTAAATCCAATTAGCACAGAGACATGAATAGCTTTGGAATGTATATACACATATGTGTATATATATATCTATTTGTGTGTGTTAATCACTCAGTCCTGTCCGACTCTGTGATCCCATGAACTGTAGCCTGCCAGGTTCCTCTCTCCATGAAATTCTCCAGGCCAAAATACAGGAGTGGGTTGCCATTTCTCTCTCCAGGGGATCTTCCTGACCCAGGGATTGAACCTGGATCTCCAACATTGTGGGCAGATTCTTTACCACTGAGCCACCAGGGAAGCCATATATATATATATTTGTACAACAGTACAACTTCTTAAGAGAAAGGTATTGCAATGGGAATTAGGTTTGCCAAAATTAAGGAGAGGCTCACTTAACCAAATACGACATTTAACTGAATACAAAGTTGTTTCTACAGTTGGGGCTTTCTTTGATTTCTTTCTCAGTGTCCTGAACCAAGAGGTTAGGGAATATTGGCTTCAGGAATTTGAACTCACCAGTTCTATGATCTCCCGTCAGACACACCTCGTACTGGTAGCTCTGGGACAGGGTCCCCGTGCCGCTGACGTCCACCAGGTGGCCCGGGAAGTGGCCCTCGGGCACCGGGCAGCGACCCGCCGAGCCCGCCCCGCCCCTCCTGCACAGCCGCACCGCCACGAACGCCAGCACCGAGAAGAGGAAGAGCGACGACACCGACGCCAAGGCCACCACCAGGTAGACGGTGAGCGGGTCGGCCGGCGCCGCGGCCGCCGCTTCCGCTTCCGGGGGCGGCAGGTAGGGCTGCGAGAAGCCGTCCACCAGCAGCACGTGCAGCGTGACGCTGGCCGACAGCGGCGGCTCGCCGTTGTCCTTGACCAGCACCACCAGCCGCTGCTTGGGCGCGTCGCGCTCGCTCAGCAGCCGCGCCGTGCGCACCTCGCCGTTGTGCGCCCACACGCCGAACAGCCCGGGCTCCGTGGCCTTGAGCAGCTGGTACGACAGCCAGGCGTTCTGGCCCGCGTCGCCGTCCACCGCCACCACCTTGGTCACCAGGTAGCCGGGCTCGGCCGCCCTGGGCACCAGCTCGGTGCAGGGCGCCGAGGCGTTCTGCAGCGGGTAGAGGACGAAGGGCGCGTTGTCGTTGGCGTCCGCCACGAGCAGGCGCACCAGCGCCTGGCTGCTGAGCGCGGGCGAGCCGCGGTCGGCGGCGCCCACGCGGAACTCGAAGGCTCGCAGGGCCTCGTAGTCCAGGGACGTGAGGACGAAGAGGTGGCCGTTGTCGGGGTTGATGGACACGAGGGAGGCGAGGGGCAGGTGCGGGTCTGGCGGCGGCAGCAGCGAGTAGGTGACCTGGGCGTTGGCGCCCGCGTCTGTGTCTGTGGCGCTGACGCTGCCGATGTGCAGGGCGGGGCTGTTGTTCTCGCGGACCCACAGGGTGTAGGAGGTCTGGGTGAAGGCGGGGGCGTTGTCGTTGACGTCGGCCACCAGCACGGTTATGTTGTGCTGGGTTTTCAGTCTGGGGGTTCCCATGTCAGTGACCGTGGTGGGGATGTCGTACCCGGCTCTTTCCTCTCTGTCTAGCGGTCTGTCACCAGGGTGTAAAAGTTTTTGAACGTGGGTTTCAAGAGAAAGGGGAGGTCATTCTGAATGGAGGAAACCATCTTACCGTTGTCCCCGGAATCTGGATCAGAAACACTGAAAACGGCCACCACAGTCTCTGGGGAGTTTTCTGGGATAGAGCTGATGAATCTCGACATGGTCAGCTCGGGGGCGTCGTCATTCACATTCACCACTTCTGTGGCTACAGCGCATTTTCCTGAAAGGCCCCTGCCGTCTGTGGCTGCAATCTCCACGTTATAAAACCGAGCTGCCTCGAAATCCAATGCCCTTTTCAGACCAATTTCTCCTGTTATTTCGTCTATTACAAATGGTTGAGTAACTTCATCTCCTTGGAATAGAGCATAGGCTACTTTCCCATGTGTTCCTGCATCTGCACCTCGGGCAGAGACAGCGACAACTAAGGAGTTTAGGGGGCTGTTCTCCGGAATCTGTACCTCATAGACGGACCGTAAAAACTCTGGGGGCATTGTCGTTAATGTCCACGACTTCGATGCGGACTGTAGTGGTCCCAGACCTGGGCGGAGCCCCACCATCCAGCGCGGTGAGGGTTAAACAGCTCAGGCTGCTGCTCCCGGTCCAGTGCTTTGTCAGCACCAGCTCTGGGTATTTTCTGCCATCTCCACGATGATGAGTGACAACATGAAAATGGGATTTGGGGCTGACTGTGTAGTTTTGAACCGTGTTGCTACCTATGTCAAAGTCCTGATCTATTTTCAAAGGAAACAGTCCCTGTCTGGACGCTCTCGGGGATTTTTAGGAGCATTTCTCTCTCTAGGAACTCTGGGGAATGGTCATTTATATCTGTGCGATGCAGATCAGCTTGAATAATCTGCACCGGGTTTTCCAGTAATAGTTGGAAAAGCAGTATACAGGGATCTGTTGTCCAGCACAACACTCCCGGTCTAGTTTTTCATATAGAAGCAAATTGCCGGTCGTTATATCCAGGTGCAAGAGCTGTTTGTCTCCTTTGTAATGGATTCGCGAGCCCCCGAGTGGCTAGTTCCCCCACCCTGAGACCCAGGTCTTTTGCCAGGTTGGCCACAAAAGACCCACTTTTTGTTTCTTCTGGCATGGAATACCTAATTTCATTGTCCAGACCCGGTGCAAGAAGGTAGTTTCTTCAACTCGATATACAATCAATCCAGATGAGTTCGTTAAATGGAATTTGATCTAGTGACTTGCGCTAGGATGATGCCCTTCTCAGAGATCTCTGCCCCTAGATCTATGTAAATTGCTTCCTTCTTTTAGAAAGCATGAGGGGTTCTGATTCCCACTGTAATGACTAAGGGGCAGTCACAGATCCCTTCATTCATACTCCTAACTTGCAGCGCCACTAGGCGTCATTATTGACTTTTGCATATAGTATTGGCCATTTCATTCCAAGCTTTACCTTGGTTTGTATCAGTTTCCTTTTAAGCAGAAATGCTCCCGATTGATTCTGTATTTCCAGTTTTTAGTTACTGCAGGTTCTGAATAAGCATTTGCTAAGTTAATTTCCAGTGAAATAATACTTTTCAGAACAAACTAAAATGATGTATCAGTATTCCTCATAAAACACCTTTTGAGTACTCAAACTTCCTCTTGTGGGATTCTTATTTGATTATATTCAAGAAATTAGTAATAATGGTAAGTTTACAATTTTGCAAAATTGTTTTCTATTAAATATACATCAGAAAAGGGCACAAATCATATGTGTACAACTCAATAATGTTTCAGGAAGTGAACACTGGTAAGCAGAACCTAAATTGAAACTAA
This sequence comes from Cervus elaphus, assembly GCF_910594005.1. Classification (NCBI taxonomy): domain Eukaryota; kingdom Metazoa; phylum Chordata; class Mammalia; order Artiodactyla; family Cervidae; genus Cervus; species Cervus elaphus. Next base: position 53,567,636 of record NC_057823.1, on the reverse strand, counting down.
AATGTACCAAAACCCTAGAAACCCCCTCCTGTCATTTCTGGTCACTACCCTGTAAAGGTAAAACTCTTCTGATTTCTATTATTATAGTGTGGGTTCTTGTTTTTAAGCTTTCACACAAATGGAGTTATACAATATTATTCATATGTTTGTAAAGTCCACCCCTTCCATACTGTTATAACTTATCTCATTGCTTTGTATTACTCTATTGTACAATGATTTGTTTTTCTATTCTCCAGTTGATGGACATTGGTATTTTCCAGTTTAGGGATATTTTGAGTACTGCTGCTATGAATATTTTTGCTGTCTTTGTGTGCATTTATATTGTGTGCATTTATGTTCAATAAATTCCTAGGAGTTACACAGTTATGGGTTAAGATGTGCACATGTATTTAGCTTTATTAGATATTGCAAAATAGTTTTCTAATGTGGTTTTACCAAAACCAATGAAGAGTGAGAGCTCCAGTTGCTCCAAATCCTTGTCATCATTTGATATTGTCTTTTAACCATTTTGGTGAGTGTGTGGTGATGTCATATTGTAACTTTAATTAGGATTCCCCTGAAGATTAATTAAATGAGTCCATTTTCACTTGTTTATTTTTATTAGAGTACATTCTTGTGAAGTACAGAAGTCTCTTGTCTACTGTTCTTGTTAGGACATTTGCCTTTTTTTCCTTACTGATCTTTAGAAGTTCCTTATATATTCTGGACTTAAGTACTTTTTCAGAAGTATGTATTGCAGGTATCTTCTCTGATTCTATTGCTTGCACTTTAACTCTCAAGGTATCTCTGAAGAACAAAACCTTCAAATTTTAATTTAGTCTAATTTTCAATATTTTTCATTTATGGTTTGATTTTTTTTTGTATTCTCTTTAATTCTTTGCATACAGCAAAGTCATGAAAATACTGTTGTGTGGTGTTTTCAAAAAATCAATTACTTTTTACATTTATAGCTATAATTCTCGTGAAATTAAACTTTTTACTAGGAATGAGGTTAGGATCAGATTATTTTTTTCATAAAAATATCCAAATGTCTCTGCACCATCTACTGAAAAAAGTTCCATTCTCCACTATTTCTGAGCTGTCATTTTTTTTTTCATAAATCAGATGACCATAGTTATGTTCAAGGCTCTTTTTTTCAATTTTTCTCCTTGTTTATCTTGCAATACCTAATTGTCTTAATTTCTATACTTTATAATAGGTTTTATTATCTGATAATTAAGTCCTTTATTTTTTTTTCAAGATTGCTTTGGTTAGTATTCTCTATTTCCATATAAATTTTAGATTCAGCTTGTCAGTTTCACAAAGAAATCTGCTGAAGTTTTCTTTAGGATTTTACTGCATCAGTAGATTGATTGAGGAGAACTGGCATATTGCCAACATTGAATCTTCCAACTGGAATGTCCCTGAATTTGACAAGTATTCTAAGAGCGGAACTAGCCTCCAATTTGCCATAGGCATATGAAGTTACTCTATCCCTGGCAGGAGCAGAAGACTTTTGTCTGTTCTTAAATGAAGTCACTCCGTAGGGTCCGTCTCATTGCGACCCCATGGACTGTATGTAGCCTGCAGGCTCCTCCATCCATGGGATTTTCCAGGCAAGAATACTGGAGGGGGTTGCCATTTCCTTCTCCAAGGAATCTTCCCGACCCAGAAATCGAACCTGGGTTTCCCGCACTGTTCTTAGGCTTTTGCAGATTTCCTCAGGGCAAACTGACTGTAGGAGTCAGTTCAGAGCTCTCTCAAGAAGTTTCCTTTTCAGGAAGCTTACTCAGCCCCTTCAGTTCTTTGTATATGATCTACTGTTTCTTCAAACTAGTAATTTCTGAATTTTAACCAAGTTTTACAGTTGTTTGAAAGTGAAAGAAGAAAAAAAAGTTGTCTTCTGCTGTTAAATAATCCTTCTAACTTGAAACAGAATACAACCAAATATGTGCAAAACTTAAAATCCGAGACTACTTAAAATCTGTATTTTGTAACTTTTGGCCATAAGGAAGAGGAGTTCTGAAAGGTGATGTGGGCCGTGTTGACTTAAGTAGAATTTCCGTCCCCAAAACAGCATATGTTAAACACACTGTGTGTGCTAGGTCACTTCTAATACCAGTCGTGTCAGACTTTTTGCGACCCTGTGCACTGTAGCCCACCAGGCTCCTCTATCCATGGGATTCTCCAGACAAGAATACAGGAGTGGGTTGCCATTCCCTTCTCCAGGGGATCTTTGTGACCCAGAGATTGAACTTGCATCTCCTGCATTGGCAGGTGAATTCTTTACCACTATTGCCACCTGGGAAGCCCTAAACATACTATATACTTTGCATAAAAAAATGATGAAAGAGGAATTGTTAAAAATGAACATATATAATACATTCGAGAAAGTGAAATGGGTATTATTATCCAGATATTTGGCTCCCATTTTCTATTTTTATTTTGCAACAATAGAACTGGCCTGTTTTTCATGATATATTCATTTTGTGGAAGTTATTTACTGGATCATATTTACTACTAAATTCTAATTGAATTTTAAAGTGTTGATGAGAAAAAAAAGTGTTGATGAGGTCTACACCAAAGTCTGGTAGTGATCTCCAGTTAGTAAGCAATCATCCATACTTTATGAATACACACAGTCATTTATAAATTAATACACAAAGTAATTTAAAAAACATATATAAGTTAATAAAGGTGGGTTCTCAGTGTTTATTTACCCAGACTAATTTAGGTAATTGTACAAATTGGACTTTCCTGGCATAAACAAAAACATGAACTTTTTTCATAATGTTGAGATATAGTGGTGAAATAGATACAGTGGTGAGAACTTTAATCAGATTTCTTGTCATCATACATTAAACTATTTCATTTAAACATCTAACAGTAAATGGAGGCATCATTAAAGTTAAATACAATATTTATGTCATTTGTTTAATTTTGTTCTCACTTATCACTTTCTAATTTCAAGTATTAGATTGGATGAAAGTGAAAAGATATGTTCAATGATAACTTTAAGAGTAATTTTCATTTTTTCATTACATTCTTAGAAAAAATATAATTCAGGGAAAGATGCAAATAATTAAATTCCTGTAGAGTGACACTTGAAACTTATAAAGCAAACTCTTTAATAGATATAAGTGGCCTTATAGTTATATCCCTATAACTTTAGTTGGAAATCACATGGCTTCCTTGGTTTAATGAACACAATATAAAGCAATTGAGTTTATTTCTTATCTTAGTTTATATTTCTATTCTTGTTGTCTTAAAGGAAAAAATACTTATTTCTTACTAATGAAAGTTTAGCATAATTGAAAAAACTACTTTGCAAAACACCTGAAAACTACATTGTAGAACAAAAGAAGATAACTTGGACATAAAAAATAGATCACTGTTTTGTTGATAAAGACTGTCTATGTTTGCAGAATAACAAAGTGAAAATCTATTATCACTCAATAACCAGACTAGAACAGAATAACCAAAACTCAGAAGAAATTCTTACTCTTTTGCAGGTGCAGAGAAACTTCAGGGAAACCAAGAAAAACACATACACTAAACTACATCTGAATTTCTAGTTGTAGGGCAAAAGAAAGGACAAAGCAGTATATGATACCCTCTACCTCTTGAGTCCTTTGAAATGATTTAGAGTGCATTAAAGGTTCTGTGTTTTAAAAAACAATTTAAAAAGCAGTGACTTAGTTTTATTTAGTGAAGTAATGCCAAATTATATAAGATTTTTCTTTTTAATTATTATTAGAATAATTTTATGTTAATATTAGTGAGTATTTATGTAGCAATTGCAATGTGCTAGGTAAGTAGCAGACAAAGAGAGATAAATCTCTAGCATATTGGTGCTCACAATGGGATATGGCCAAAATTGTAGTGTATGACTACTTTAATAAAGTGCATCTTTATGTACAGTTTTGGAGAAACAAGTTTGCTAAGATATGCTCATGGCTATTCAGGGGCCATAGCTTTGTAGAATAGTCAACAAGAACAGTCTAGATAGTTACAAAGAATTTCAAACACTAGCTTGCAAATAGAAAGCTGTTTGATAAAGAAAAGCACCAAAAACATACAGAAATGCAAGATTACACAGGAGTTTTAAAATGTTTCATTGAAAAGACATAAACTAAGAAGTTGATTTAAATATAAATAGAATTTCTTTTTATACTACTTGAATAATTTATAGTTATGGAAAGATTAATCACCAAGAGAAGGTCAAATATGGAGAAAATACATACTCAATATCCAGTACAACTAAAAATGCTAAATCCAATTAGCACAGAGACATGAATAGCTTTGGAATGTATATACACATATGTGTATATATATATCTATTTGTGTGTGTTAATCACTCAGTCCTGTCCGACTCTGTGATCCCATGAACTGTAGCCTGCCAGGTTCCTCTCTCCATGAAATTCTCCAGGCCAAAATACAGGAGTGGGTTGCCATTTCTCTCTCCAGGGGATCTTCCTGACCCAGGGATTGAACCTGGATCTCCAACATTGTGGGCAGATTCTTTACCACTGAGCCACCAGGGAAGCCATATATATATATATTTGTACAACAGTACAACTTCTTAAGAGAAAGGTATTGCAATGGGAATTAGGTTTGCCAAAATTAAGGAGAGGCTCACTTAACCAAATACGACATTTAACTGAATACAAAGTTGTTTCTACAGTTGGGGCTTTCTTTGATTTCTTTCTCAGTGTCCTGAACCAAGAGGTTAGGGAATATTGGCTTCAGGAATTTGAACTCACCAGTTCTATGATCTCCCGTCAGACACACCTCGTACTGGTAGCTCTGGGACAGGGTCCCCGTGCCGCTGACGTCCACCAGGTGGCCCGGGAAGTGGCCCTCGGGCACCGGGCAGCGACCCGCCGAGCCCGCCCCGCCCCTCCTGCACAGCCGCACCGCCACGAACGCCAGCACCGAGAAGAGGAAGAGCGACGACACCGACGCCAAGGCCACCACCAGGTAGACGGTGAGCGGGTCGGCCGGCGCCGCGGCCGCCGCTTCCGCTTCCGGGGGCGGCAGGTAGGGCTGCGAGAAGCCGTCCACCAGCAGCACGTGCAGCGTGACGCTGGCCGACAGCGGCGGCTCGCCGTTGTCCTTGACCAGCACCACCAGCCGCTGCTTGGGCGCGTCGCGCTCGCTCAGCAGCCGCGCCGTGCGCACCTCGCCGTTGTGCGCCCACACGCCGAACAGCCCGGGCTCCGTGGCCTTGAGCAGCTGGTACGACAGCCAGGCGTTCTGGCCCGCGTCGCCGTCCACCGCCACCACCTTGGTCACCAGGTAGCCGGGCTCGGCCGCCCTGGGCACCAGCTCGGTGCAGGGCGCCGAGGCGTTCTGCAGCGGGTAGAGGACGAAGGGCGCGTTGTCGTTGGCGTCCGCCACGAGCAGGCGCACCAGCGCCTGGCTGCTGAGCGCGGGCGAGCCGCGGTCGGCGGCGCCCACGCGGAACTCGAAGGCTCGCAGGGCCTCGTAGTCCAGGGACGTGAGGACGAAGAGGTGGCCGTTGTCGGGGTTGATGGACACGAGGGAGGCGAGGGGCAGGTGCGGGTCTGGCGGCGGCAGCAGCGAGTAGGTGACCTGGGCGTTGGCGCCCGCGTCTGTGTCTGTGGCGCTGACGCTGCCGATGTGCAGGGCGGGGCTGTTGTTCTCGCGGACCCACAGGGTGTAGGAGGTCTGGGTGAAGGCGGGGGCGTTGTCGTTGACGTCGGCCACCAGCACGGTTATGTTGTGCTGGGTTTTCAGTCTGGGGGTTCCCATGTCAGTGACCGTGGTGGGGATGTCGTACCCGGCTCTTTCCTCTCTGTCTAGCGGTCTGTCACCAGGGTGTAAAAGTTTTTGAACGTGGGTTTCAAGAGAAAGGGGAGGTCATTCTGAATGGAGGAAACCATCTTACCGTTGTCCCCGGAATCTGGATCAGAAACACTGAAAACGGCCACCACAGTCTCTGGGGAGTTTTCTGGGATAGAGCTGATGAATCTCGACATGGTCAGCTCGGGGGCGTCGTCATTCACATTCACCACTTCTGTGGCTACAGCGCATTTTCCTGAAAGGCCCCTGCCGTCTGTGGCTGCAATCTCCACGTTATAAAACCGAGCTGCCTCGAAATCCAATGCCCTTTTCAGACCAATTTCTCCTGTTATTTCGTCTATTACAAATGGTTGAGTAACTTCATCTCCTTGGAATAGAGCATAGGCTACTTTCCCATGTGTTCCTGCATCTGCACCTCGGGCAGAGACAGCGACAACTAAGGAGTTTAGGGGGCTGTTCTCCGGAATCTGTACCTCATAGACGGACCGTAAAAACTCTGGGGGCATTGTCGTTAATGTCCACGACTTCGATGCGGACTGTAGTGGTCCCAGACCTGGGCGGAGCCCCACCATCCAGCGCGGTGAGGGTTAAACAGCTCAGGCTGCTGCTCCCGGTCCAGTGCTTTGTCAGCACCAGCTCTGGGTATTTTCTGCCATCTCCACGATGATGAGTGACAACATGAAAATGGGATTTGGGGCTGACTGTGTAGTTTTGAACCGTGTTGCTACCTATGTCAAAGTCCTGATCTATTTTCAAAGGAAACAGTCCCTGTCTGGACGCTCTCGGGGATTTTTAGGAGCATTTCTCTCTCTAGGAACTCTGGGGAATGGTCATTTATATCTGTGCGATGCAGATCAGCTTGAATAATCTGCACCGGGTTTTCCAGTAATAGTTGGAAAAGCAGTATACAGGGATCTGTTGTCCAGCACAACACTCCCGGTCTAGTTTTTCATATAGAAGCAAATTGCCGGTCGTTATATCCAGGTGCAAGAGCTGTTTGTCTCCTTTGTAATGGATTCGCGAGCCCCCGAGTGGCTAGTTCCCCCACCCTGAGACCCAGGTCTTTTGCCAGGTTGGCCACAAAAGACCCACTTTTTGTTTCTTCTGGCATGGAATACCTAATTTCATTGTCCAGACCCGGTGCAAGAAGGTAGTTTCTTCAACTCGATATACAATCAATCCAGATGAGTTCGTTAAATGGAATTTGATCTAGTGACTTGCGCTAGGATGATGCCCTTCTCAGAGATCTCTGCCCCTAGATCTATGTAAATTGCTTCCTTCTTTTAGAAAGCATGAGGGGTTCTGATTCCCACTGTAATGACTAAGGGGCAGTCACAGATCCCTTCATTCATACTCCTAACTTGCAGCGCCACTAGGCGTCATTATTGACTTTTGCATATAGTATTGGCCATTTCATTCCAAGCTTTACCTTGGTTTGTATCAGTTTCCTTTTAAGCAGAAATGCTCCCGATTGATTCTGTATTTCCAGTTTTTAGTTACTGCAGGTTCTGAATAAGCATTTGCTAAGTTAATTTCCAGTGAAATAATACTTTTCAGAACAAACTAAAATGATGTATCAGTATTCCTCATAAAACACCTTTTGAGTACTCAAACTTCCTCTTGTGGGATTCTTATTTGATTATATTCAAGAAATTAGTAATAATGGTAAGTTTACAATTTTGCAAAATTGTTTTCTATTAAATATACATCAGAAAAGGGCACAAATCATATGTGTACAACTCAATAATGTTTCAGGAAGTGAACACTGGTAAGCAGAACCTAAATTGAAACTAAAATGTACCAAAACCCTAGAAACCCCCTCCTGTCATTTCTGGTCACTACCCTGTAAAGGTAAAACTCTTCTGATTTCTATTATTATAGTGTGGGTTCTTGTTTTTAAGCTTTCACACAAATGGAGTTATACAATATTATTCATATGTTTGTAAAGTCCACCCCTTCCATACTGTTATAACTTATCTCATTGCTTTGTATTACTCTATTGTACAATGATTTGTTTTTCTATTCTCCAGTTGATGGACATTGGTATTTTCCAGTTTAGGGATATTTTGAGTACTGCTGCTATGAATATTTTTGCTGTCTTTGTGTGCATTTATATTGTGTGCATTTATGTTCAATAAATTCCTAGGAGTTACACAGTTATGGGTTAAGATGTGCACATGTATTTAGCTTTATTAGATATTGCAAAATAGTTTTCTAATGTGGTTTTACCAAAACCAATGAAGAGTGAGAGCTCCAGTTGCTCCAAATCCTTGTCATCATTTGATATTGTCTTTTAACCATTTTGGTGAGTGTGTGGTGATGTCATATTGTAACTTTAATTAGGATTCCCCTGAAGATTAATTAAATGAGTCCATTTTCACTTGTTTATTTTTATTAGAGTACATTCTTGTGAAGTACAGAAGTCTCTTGTCTACTGTTCTTGTTAGGACATTTGCCTTTTTTTCCTTACTGATCTTTAGAAGTTCCTTATATATTCTGGACTTAAGTACTTTTTCAGAAGTATGTATTGCAGGTATCTTCTCTGATTCTATTGCTTGCACTTTAACTCTCAAGGTATCTCTGAAGAACAAAACCTTCAAATTTTAATTTAGTCTAATTTTCAATATTTTTCATTTATGGTTTGATTTTTTTTTGTATTCTCTTTAATTCTTTGCATACAGCAAAGTCATGAAAATACTGTTGTGTGGTGTTTTCAAAAAATCAATTACTTTTTACATTTATAGCTATAATTCTCGTGAAATTAAACTTTTTACTAGGAATGAGGTTAGGATCAGATTATTTTTTTCATAAAAATATCCAAATGTCTCTGCACCATCTACTGAAAAAAGTTCCATTCTCCACTATTTCTGAGCTGTCATTTTTTTTTTCATAAATCAGATGACCATAGTTATGTTCAAGGCTCTTTTTTTCAATTTTTCTCCTTGTTTATCTTGCAATACCTAATTGTCTTAATTTCTATACTTTATAATAGGTTTTATTATCTGATAATTAAGTCCTTTATTTTTTTTTCAAGATTGCTTTGGTTAGTATTCTCTATTTCCATATAAATTTTAGATTCAGCTTGTCAGTTTCACAAAGAAATCTGCTGAAGTTTTCTTTAGGATTTTACTGCATCAGTAGATTGATTGAGGAGAACTGGCATATTGCCAACATTGAATCTTCCAACTGGAATGTCCCTGAATTTGACAAGTATTCTAAGAGCGGAACTAGCCTCCAATTTGCCATAGGCATATGAAGTTACTCTATCCCTGGCAGGAGCAGAAGACTTTTGTCTGTTCTTAAATGAAGTCACTCCGTAGGGTCCGTCTCATTGCGACCCCATGGACTGTATGTAGCCTGCAGGCTCCTCCATCCATGGGATTTTCCAGGCAAGAATACTGGAGGGGGTTGCCATTTCCTTCTCCAAGGAATCTTCCCGACCCAGAAATCGAACCTGGGTTTCCCGCACTGTTCTTAGGCTTTTGCAGATTTCCTCAGGGCAAACTGACTGTAGGAGTCAGTTCAGAGCTCTCTCAAGAAGTTTCCTTTTCAGGAAGCTTACTCAGCCCCTTCAGTTCTTTGTATATGATCTACTGTTTCTTCAAACTAGTAATTTCTGAATTTTAACCAAGTTTTACAGTTGTTTGAAAGTGAAAGAAGAAAAAAAAGTTGTCTTCTGCTGTTAAATAATCCTTCTAACTTGAAACAGAATACAACCAAATATGTGCAAAACTTAAAATCCGAGACTACTTAAAATCTGTATTTTGTAACTTTTGGCCATAAGGAAGAGGAGTTCTGAAAGGTGATGTGGGCCGTGTTGACTTAAGTAGAATTTCCGTCCCCAAAACAGCATATGTTAAACACACTGTGTGTGCTAGGTCACTTCTAATACCAGTCGTGTCAGACTTTTTGCGACCCTGTGCACTGTAGCCCACCAGGCTCCTCTATCCATGGGATTCTCCAGACAAGAATACAGGAGTGGGTTGCCATTCCCTTCTCCAGGGGATCTTTGTGACCCAGAGATTGAACTTGCATCTCCTGCATTGGCAGGTGAATTCTTTACCACTATTGCCACCTGGGAAGCCCTAAACATACTATATACTTTGCATAAAAAAATGATGAAAGAGGAATTGTTAAAAATGAACATATATAATACATTCGAGAAAGTGAAATGGGTATTATTATCCAGATATTTGGCTCCCATTTTCTATTTTTATTTTGCAACAATAGAACTGGCCTGTTTTTCATGATATATTCATTTTGTGGAAGTTATTTACTGGATCATATTTACTACTAAATTCTAATTGAATTTTAAAGTGTTGATGAGAAAAAAAAGTGTTGATGAGGTCTACACCAAAGTCTGGTAGTGATCTCCAGTTAGTAAGCAATCATCCATACTTTATGAATACACACAGTCATTTATAAATTAATACACAAAGTAATTTAAAAAACATATATAAGTTAATAAAGGTGGGTTCTCAGTGTTTATTTACCCAGACTAATTTAGGTAATTGTACAAATTGGACTTTCCTGGCATAAACAAAAACATGAACTTTTTTCATAATGTTGAGATATAGTGGTGAAATAGATACAGTGGTGAGAACTTTAATCAGATTTCTTGTCATCATACATTAAACTATTTCATTTAAACATCTAACAGTAAATGGAGGCATCATTAAAGTTAAATACAATATTTATGTCATTTGTTTAATTTTGTTCTCACTTATCACTTTCTAATTTCAAGTATTAGATTGGATGAAAGTGAAAAGATATGTTCAATGATAACTTTAAGAGTAATTTTCATTTTTTCATTACATTCTTAGAAAAAATATAATTCAGGGAAAGATGCAAATAATTAAATTCCTGTAGAGTGACACTTGAAACTTATAAAGCAAACTCTTTAATAGATATAAGTGGCCTTATAGTTATATCCCTATAACTTTAGTTGGAAATCACATGGCTTCCTTGGTTTAATGAACACAATATAAAGCAATTGAGTTTATTTCTTATCTTAGTTTATATTTCTATTCTTGTTGTCTTAAAGGAAAAAATACTTATTTCTTACTAATGAAAGTTTAGCATAATTGAAAAAACTACTTTGCAAAACACCTGAAAACTACATTGTAGAACAAAAGAAGATAACTTGGACATAAAAAATAGATCACTGTTTTGTTGATAAAGACTGTCTATGTTTGCAGAATAACAAAGTGAAAATCTATTATCACTCAATAACCAGACTAGAACAGAATAACCAAAACTCAGAAGAAATTCTTACTCTTTTGCAGGTGCAGAGAAACTTCAGGGAAACCAAGAAAAACACATACACTAAACTACATCTGAATTTCTAGTTGTAGGGCAAAAGAAAGGACAAAGCAGTATATGATACCCTCTACCTCTTGAGTCCTTTGAAATGATTTAGAGTGCATTAAAGGTTCTGTGTTTTAAAAAACAATTTAAAAAGCAGTGACTTAGTTTTATTTAGTGAAGTAATGCCAAATTATATAAGATTTTTCTTTTTAATTATTATTAGAATAATTTTATGTTAATATTAGTGAGTATTTATGTAGCAATTGCAATGTGCTAGGTAAGTAGCAGACAAAGAGAGATAAATCTCTAGCATATTGGTGCTCACAATGGGATATGGCCAAAATTGTAGTGTATGACTACTTTAATAAAGTGCATCTTTATGTACAGTTTTGGAGAAACAAGTTTGCTAAGATATGCTCATGGCTATTCAGGGGCCATAGCTTTGTAGAATAGTCAACAAGAACAGTCTAGATAGTTACAAAGAATTTCAAACACTAGCTTGCAAATAGAAAGCTGTTTGATAAAGAAAAGCACCAAAAACATACAGAAATGCAAGATTACACAGGAGTTTTAAAATGTTTCATTGAAAAGACATAAACTAAGAAGTTGATTTAAATATAAATAGAATTTCTTTTTATACTACTTGAATAATTTATAGTTATGGAAAGATTAATCACCAAGAGAAGGTCAAATATGGAGAAAATACATACTCAATATCCAGTACAACTAAAAATGCTAAATCCAATTAGCACAGAGACATGAATAGCTTTGGAATGTATATACACATATGTGTATATATATATCTATTTGTGTGTGTTAATCACTCAGTCCTGTCCGACTCTGTGATCCCATGAACTGTAGCCTGCCAGGTTCCTCTCTCCATGAAATTCTCCAGGCCAAAATACAGGAGTGGGTTGCCATTTCTCTCTCCAGGGGATCTTCCTGACCCAGGGATTGAACCTGGATCTCCAACATTGTGGGCAGATTCTTTACCACTGAGCCACCAGGGAAGCCATATATATATATATTTGTACAACAGTACAACTTCTTAAGAGAAAGGTATTGCAATGGGAATTAGGTTTGCCAAAATTAAGGAGAGGCTCACTTAACCAAATACGACATTTAACTGAATACAAAGTTGTTTCTACAGTTGGGGCTTTCTTTGATTTCTTTCTCAGTGTCCTGAACCAAGAGGTTAGGGAATATTGGCTTCAGGAATTTGAACTCACCAGTTCTATGATCTCCCGTCAGACACACCTCGTACTGGTAGCTCTGGGACAGGGTCCCCGTGCCGCTGACGTCCACCAGGTGGCCCGGGAAGTGGCCCTCGGGCACCGGGCAGCGACCCGCCGAGCCCGCCCCGCCCCTCCTGCACAGCCGCACCGCCACGAACGCCAGCACCGAGAAGAGGAAGAGCGACGACACCGACGCCAAGGCCACCACCAGGTAGACGGTGAGCGGGTCGGCCGGCGCCGCGGCCGCCGCTTCCGCTTCCGGGGGCGGCAGGTAGGGCTGCGAGAAGCCGTCCACCAGCAGCACGTGCAGCGTGACGCTGGCCGACAGCGGCGGCTCGCCGTTGTCCTTGACCAGCACCACCAGCCGCTGCTTGGGCGCGTCGCGCTCGCTCAGCAGCCGCGCCGTGCGCACCTCGCCGTTGTGCGCCCACACGCCGAACAGCCCGGGCTCCGTGGCCTTGAGCAGCTGGTACGACAGCCAGGCGTTCTGGCCCGCGTCGCCGTCCACCGCCACCACCTTGGTCACCAGGTAGCCGGGCTCGGCCGCCCTGGGCACCAGCTCGGTGCAGGGCGCCGAGGCGTTCTGCAGCGGGTAGAGGACGAAGGGCGCGTTGTCGTTGGCGTCCGCCACGAGCAGGCGCACCAGCGCCTGGCTGCTGAGCGCGGGCGAGCCGCGGTCGGCGGCGCCCACGCGGAACTCGAAGGCTCGCAGGGCCTCGTAGTCCAGGGACGTGAGGACGAAGAGGTGGCCGTTGTCGGGGTTGATGGACACGAGGGAGGCGAGGGGCAGGTGCGGGTCTGGCGGCGGCAGCAGCGAGTAGGTGACCTGGGCGTTGGCGCCCGCGTCTGTGTCTGTGGCGCTGACGCTGCCGATGTGCAGGGCGGGGCTGTTGTTCTCGCGGACCCACAGGGTGTAGGAGGTCTGGGTGAAGGCGGGGGCGTTGTCGTTGACGTCGGCCACCAGCACGGTTATGTTGTGCTGGGTTTTCAGTCTGGGGGTTCCCATGTCAGTGACCGTGATGGTGATGTTGTACTCGGCTCTTTCCTCTCTGTCCAGTGCGCCTTCTGTTACCAAGGTGTAGAAATTCTCAACTGACGGTCTTAAAACAAAGGGGAGATTGTCGTCTATAGAACAGATAACCTGTTGGTTATGTCCAGAATCAGCATCTGATACACTGAAAACTGCCACTAGGATCTCTGGCAGGTTTTCAGGGATGGGGCTAGTCAGTGAGGACATAGTCAATTGGGGAGCATTGTCATTCACATCCAGGACCTTGATGACTACAGAGCATTTTCCTGATAGTCCCCCACCGTCTGTAGCCTCGATATCCAGCTGATATGATTGAAATTCTTCAAAATCCAATTTCTTTTTTAGTCGAATTTCTCCTGTATTTGCGTTAATTTCGAAGGGTTCGTTAACGTCATCGACCTGAAATAGGGCATAAGACACCTCTCCAAATGATCCTGCGTCTAAATCTCTCGCTGAGACAGTGATAACCAGAGAGCCCAGGGAGCTATTTTCAGGGACTTGAGCCTCATAGAACTCCTGAGCAAACTCGGGGGCGTTGTCATTGCTATCCAAGACCAGGATCTGAATCTCGGTGGTCCCAGACCGAGGCGGAGACCCGCCATCCAGCGCTGTGAGAGTTAGCCTGAGCTCGGACTGCTCCTCACGATCCAACGCTTTGTCCAGTACCAGCTCCGGGGACTTCCTCCCGTCCTTGCGGTTTCTAGTGAGAATGTGGAAGTGAGGGTTGGAGCTGATTATGTAGCTCTGAAGGCTGTTGCTACCAGCGTCTAAATCTTGTGCCATTTTCAAAGGAAATACTTTACCTGGTATAGTAATTTCTGATATTTTTAGTTGCATTTCTCTAGCAGGGAACTCCGGGGCGTGGTCATTTATATCACTAATTACCAAGGCAGCCTGAAATAACCGAAAGGGATTTTCCAGTAACACTTGGAAGGGTAGCACGCAGGGCTCAGTGGAGCCGCACAGCTCCTCCCGGTCCAGTTTATCATTCAGCAGCAAATCACCGGTGTCTGGATCAAGCCGCAAATGCTGTCTATTCCCCTTAAAAACAACTCGGGCGCCCCGGGCAGCCAGCTCTCCCATCCTGAGTCCCAAGTCTTTTGTCAGGTTGGCCACAAACGTGCCACTTTCTGTCTCTTCCAGTACAGAATACCGAATCGATTCTGAACCTGCCTCCCACGAAAGAATTAATGTAATGAAGATCATCACTTGCCTTTTCTTCTGATGTAGTTTCATTTGCACCATTTCCATTGTTGTGTCTGGTTCCAGAGGAAAAATCTTTTTCCAATCCCAATCACCGTGTACACTGTTGACCCTTCAAAATGTCTGCTCCAGAATTTCAAATTCGTTCCTATAACTCGTCTGGCAGCGACTGCACCCCGAACACTTCTGTCTTAGCTTTACCTGTAAATTAGTTCTATATTTTTTTCTTCGGCGTCTCTGAAATGGAGTCCACCGAGTCTGCAGAGTTTTTATCCACTCTTAGCCTGCACTGCCACCATGCGTTCAAATGAGTAACTTCGTGGGGGTGCTTCAGTCAACACCACATCCAAAATGTAAACTTTATAAAGGTTTTAAGGAAAACGCTGAGTTTCTCAGGCTGCAGTGAGTGAATCACGTGCATAAAGACTTATCTGGGAGTCTTGGGATTTTCTTCTTTTTCATAACTTGAATCGAATTTTCTGGCCTTCTGGCTGTACTAACAAATCTGTAAGTCAATCTTTCTCTTTAAGGATTCTAATACATACTAACACATTTCAGAGTCATTCCCTCAGGTAATGTAAACGTCCTATAACTAACTTTTATTCATTGGTAGTGCAGTTTATCTCTGAGGAGCAGTGTAATTTCTGAATCTGACAAGTATACTATTGTCCCACTGACACACTATACAAAATGTAAAAGTTGGTTAGCAAGATCAATCTTACACACTTATTTCTCTAAACTATATGACTAATAAAATGGAATGAACAACATACTTACCGTTGTTTTGTGGTCACACCTGCACAATAAAGGGAACACTTAGGCTATTAGGAAAATTGAGGCCAAGAAATAGGTATTATAGAAGTATCAAATCAAATTAAATTATTTAAAAGAGGGACCAGGAGTAATTTGGTATGTGTCATAAGTAAGCATTTTAGGAATCCATTTCATTTTTGTATTGGTAGAAATGGCCATGATTTTATCAGGGTTGTTCATTTTATTGTAACTTTTTGGTCAAATTTCGCTGCTGTGTGTATTAATTAATCAAAGTCCAAATGTATTACCCTGTTATAAGGGCATAATGCAATGTAGAAAACAAACATTCAAGAATCACCTCTACCATTCTTTCACAACAAGGATAACAGTTGGTCCTATAAATACAGACCAAATAATGTAGTGTGAAAAGTGGATTATATTTGAATGGATACCCTGAAATTCCGTAATAGTTCATTATGACTATGTTCATTCCTATCTCACCAATTTCTGCTCAGATGAACTGGAAAATATATCTATATTTCCTGAGAATGCAATAAATGGGTCAGTGCATATCTAAGCATACAAAAATAT
Organism: Cervus elaphus; assembly: GCF_910594005.1. Classification (NCBI taxonomy): domain Eukaryota; kingdom Metazoa; phylum Chordata; class Mammalia; order Artiodactyla; family Cervidae; genus Cervus; species Cervus elaphus. Next base: position 53,551,712 of record NC_057823.1, on the reverse strand, counting down.
CAAACATAATTTGCTTCAGAATGATTTTGTATTTATTATGTAGAGGTGAAATGATTTGAATTCAAGCAAAATTCACTTCAGGTAAGGAGTGAATGATGGAAGGTTAAAAATGAGGATATTTTTCAAAATACTTCAACTCTAGCTAAAATAAAGCTAAATAAAATCTAAATTCTGAACAAATGAAATCATTTTACAGTTGAAAAGCAACTCTATATACCCAGAAAGATAAAATTAAGATCACTGTCAGCAGCCTCCATTGTTCACTTGGTAAATGTTGCTGAAAACAGACTCCCCTGAGCATTTGAATAATGAAATAACACTGATAAAGTAAAACCAACAATCAGAAACATCTTGGATAGGTTTACCTTCTTCTCTGAAACAAAATTATTTGTAGCTCAGTCCTAAATGCTTTCTCCTTTCAGTGGACATTCTGAGTTCTGATTCCAACTTAATGCCATCTCTGGCATCCACAGAGTTCTTTATTCACTCTCTTTGCCTTCAGGCATCCTCAAATACAGCTTATAAAATTATTTGCATTTTAAAACAGATTTCACTTATTAATAGTACAGTATGTATAAAAATCAAATTAGATCATTGAAGTGTCTGTGAGAGCACTGGTTGCTATAATAGAAAGAAGGTAATATCTTAATGTAACCCAAAGAGATGTCAGTTGGGTATGTGAAGAAACTCCCTTTTTGGAAAGTGGATTGCATTAGACTCCTTCAGGAAAATGCTTCTCAGTTGCTTGGATTTGCTAAAGTAGAGTTGAATTGACTTTGCTTTTATAAACCCGTCTCACAAGGACTAATTCATTTAAAATTTTTTTATCATGGACAAAGTTCAACATATGCAAAGTAAACAGCATAAACTTTCGCGTACACATCTCCCAACTTCACAACGTTCTGTCTTGTTTCATCTCTACCTTTTCCTCTGTTTTACGCCTCCCAGTCAATGTTCAGTTTTGCATAGTTCTTTTCTTAAGGTCATGTTTACACAAATTGAAATGCACCAATCTTAACTGTAGCATTTTTAACAAATGGATCCATCTGTGTAACCCACATTTCTCTCAAGATAAAGAACATTTCTGTGATTCACTGGGAATTGTATTAATTATATCAGTATTTTTCAGGTTAATTTTAATAACTAGATGGCACAATCTTGGTCTCCTCTGGACACGGAAAGCTAAACAATGTAAAAAATCACCATGCGCCATGCTCTTTTTGCTCATGCATGCTAACTGGAAGTTACCTTTCAAGATTAATTTAGCTGGATTATTACCAGTGAATTGAAATAATAATTTAACTGATGAAACATTGTCATGTGTATTAAACTTAATTTTATTTAGTTAACTTATAACCATTTCATTGCTGATTTCCATTTATATGCCATACATTTGTCTTTCTTTCATTCTGTAATAAAATTTAAAGTTTTAAACTTTATTAAAAATGGAAGATAAAGACTAAACTTCAAGGATGAATTGAAACTCTTGGTAATATTTCTAAATTTAGTTACATGTAAGGAAAACACAGTATTCAGGGAAAAGATAGAGATGATATATAAGCCAATAACTTAGGGAAACCTTTCAACTGATGGGATGGGATACATGCTGCAGAAAAGTTTGAAAATATAAACAATTTGATGCTAAACACATTTGAAAACTGAAATCATTGAAAAAAGTCTTTTGCCAGCATTGCTATATATTTGCCAATTTAATCGATTTTATTAAAAAACCAGCTCTTTATTTCACTAATTTTTCTTGTTTTGAATTTCATTTGTTTATATATATTATATATATATAAATGTATATATATAAATGTATATATATATATATATATATTCCTACCTCCTGCTTGCTGTGGATTTATTTTCCTTCTTTTCCTACATGCTTGAGGTAGGAGCTTAGATGATTGAGACTTTTCCTCTTTTCTAATATATGCATTTTGTACCATAAAATTCCCTCTCTGCACCACTTTAACTATGTCTTATAAATTTTGATATGTTGTTTTTATGTTTCCAGTTCACTTCAATATATTTGAAAAATTTCCCTTGTGACTTTGTCATCAACCCATGGATTAATTAGAAGTGTATTATTTAGTATCCAAGTATTTGAAGATTTTCCTGTTATTTTACTGTTATTTTTAGTTTGAGTCCATTGTAGTTGGAAAACCCATGCTGTATGATTTCAGTTTTAAAAATTGGTTGAAGTTTATATTAGGCTTATTTATGTGGTCTGTGTTCTATATGATCTCTGAGCATCTGAGAAGAATGTGTATTCTGGAATTGTTGGGTGTTCTATAAATATGTTGGTTGTTGGTTGAGTTCTTCTGTATTCTTGTTGATTTTCTGTCTAGTTGTTCCATGAGTTGAAATAGGGTTCAGAGAGGGTTTTAAATCTCCAGCTTTAATTATGGATCTGTTTCTCCTTTGAGTTCTGTCAGTTTTTGCTTAACATATTATTCATCTCTGTTGTTTGGTATGTATATATTTAGCATTGTCTTTATCATTATATAATGTTTTACTCTCCCTCTGGTCATTTTCCTTGCATATTTTTCTTTTTACTTTCAATCTGCCTGTGTCTTTATATCTGGAGTGAAGTTTCTTATAGCTAGCATATGGTTGGTCCATTTTTGAAAACCCATTCTGGTCATGTTTTAATTGGTGTGTTCAAAACATTTACATTTAATGTAATTACTGATATATTAAAGCTTAAGTCTATAGTTTTATTTTTTGTTGTTTTCTATTTGTCTGTCTTTTCTGTCTTCATTTTAGTTTTCCTGCCTTCCTGTGGGTTATTAGAACAGTTTTTAGAGTTCTACTTTATCTATGGTGGGTTTTAGTGTGTCCTTTTGCATAGTTTTTATAGGAGTTGGCCCACACATAACTTGTCAGGGTTTGAAGTGAAATGAAGTCGCTCAGTTGTGTCTGACTCTTGGCAACCCCATGGACTGTGGCCTACCAGGCTCCTCTGTCCATAGGATTTTCCAGGCAAGAATACTGGAGTGGGTTGCCATTTCCTTCAGGGTTTACTGGTTGTCATTTTACATATGCAAGGGTGGAAAACTTAAGTACCATCACATACATTTACCATTCCCCATTTATAATTGTCTTAAATATTTCCTGTATAGAAATTTTGAACATAGACAGTGTTATAATTTTGGATTCAACCATCAAACATAACTTAGAAAACTAAATTCTAAAGAGAAGGAAAGTCTATGGTGTTTACCCATATTTTTGTTTACTGTGTTCATTCTTCTTTCCTGATGTTCCAAGATTCCTTTTATCATTGATTCCTTTCTGTTTGGAGAGCTCACTTTAGCCATTTTTAATAGTGTAGGCCTTATAGCAACAAATTTTATTCCAGAAGGGTATTTTCACTGCATGTAGAATTCTGGGTTAATTGTTCTTTTTATCAGTTGGAAAATACTGTGCCATTTTCTTCTCACTTTCTTGGTTTCTGATGAGAAATCTACTCTCATTCAGATTGTTATTGCTCTATGTATAATGTGTCATTTATCTGTCACTGCTTTTCAGACTTTTCCCTTCTCTTCAGTTTTCAGAAATTAGACTATATCTTTTCAGGTGTATTTTTTTATCTTGTTTTGGATTTGTTTGGCTTCCTAAATCTGTGGATCTCTATCTTTTGCCAAATGTGGAAGGTCTTCTCTCCTGGGATTCCAATGACACAAAAGTTAGGTCTCTTGTTATTGTCCAACAGGTCTCTGAAGCTCTGTTAATTTTTTAGTCTGTTTTCTCTCTTTTGCTCAAATTGTGTAAATGCTATTGTTGTATCTTCTAGTTCATTGACTCTTTGTCTTCCTGTTGTTAAGCTTGTCCACTGAGTTCTTCAATAATTGTATTTTTAATCTCTAAAATTTTCATTGGTAGTTCTTTATTTATCTTTTATTTCCTTGTTACAACTTTACATTTCTGAGAATACTTTTCTTTTATTTCAAGCATGTTTAATGTTGCTTATTGAGGCGTTTTTCATCATCCATTTAAAAATCTTTGTCAAGTATCTCCAACATTTTTTTCATCTCAGTGTTGGCATCTTTTAATAGTCTATTTTACTTAGTTTGATATCATTCCAGTTCTTGCTATGACCTGGGTTGGACCTTCCTAGATATGCCTGTACCCAAAAGGAACTCTTGCCCAAGTACATGAGGAGATATATTCAAGAATGCTTATATCAGTATTGTTATGATAGCCAAATTCTTGGGGCAACCCAAAAATCTACAATAAAATGAATGTAAAGGTGAGGGTGTATTTATATAATGGGATACTGTAGAGCGGTGTAAATGAATGAACTGCATTTAACACTGATGAGTTCAATACCCTAATGAATGAGAAAAGCAAGCCCACAGATGTCCATACTGTATCATTCCATTTACATAAATTGCAAAGACAGACAAGATCAGACAAGATCAAACACAGATCAAAGACACATCAAAGACAGACAAGATCAAACAATGTATTATTTAGCAATATATGCATTTCTGATACAACTACAAAGAATAACAAGTAATTAATAAAAATGCAGGATAGTGGTTGATTTTAATGCAAGTGGAAGATGTTATGGTGGAGGCACACAAGGATTTCCAACGTCTTGGCATTGTTCTAAATCTTAAGTAGATGGTGAACATTTTATTATTTTTAAATTGCACATATACATTGTGTACATTTTTTGGAATGTTTAATAGATTTCAAAATTTAAAAAGTAAAGACAAAAAAGCAATGTCTTTGGGGTCAGGCTGCCTGGAGTCAAATCCTGATTCCACTACTTATTAGCTAGGTAGCCTTGGGCAAGTTACTTTAACTCTGTTCAGTTTGTTCATCTCTAAACTTGGTTTACCAATTGTACCATTATTTAAACGAGTAAATGAGATATGTGTACAGAATTTAGAAAACAGTAAAGTACATAGAAAGTATGTAATATGAAAAATATATGTAACATGTAATTTTAATAATTACTAGCCTTCCTCTGCAAGAGTCAGACATGACTGAAGAGACTTAGCAGCAGCAGCAGCAGTCTTCCTCCAGGCCTTCTTCCAAAAACATTAAGTCTCATTTCTTAAGAAATAAAAAGGACCCACTGAAATGTTGTGAAGTAATTAGCCTCCAACTAATAAAAAAAGAAAAAAAAAAGAAATAAAAAGGAATTTTTTTGGAGAACACTAGAATATTTTAGTGAAGACTTTAGGAATCCCAGCATAAAATTTTTGTATCCTAACACTTGCAGGGCCACATCCTGAAAAGAGTTCTTTGCCCATTCATCACAATGCTTCTTGAAGTCTGATATTTTATAAACCTTGCTCTGCACTGCCTCATGTGGAGCAGCTTGTCAGAAAATCCACTCAGGACAGAAACTTGGGTGCAGACTACCTTATCACATAAAAGCTGATAAGACCTAGCAAAACAGCAATTGTACCCATCAGATACTCAATTCTTTTTCTTACATATGAACACATCTCTCACCAGACTTAGGAAAACCAAAAATTACACAGAAACACACAAAAAAAGAAATGGGAACTCCAGGAAACAGATCATTTAGGAAATAAAAAGAACTTTGAAAATTCCAAGTGCTACTATGGAAAAGACACAATCAGATAATAAGAAAACAGCTAGGGATTTAAATACTCCATTAAAATTGAAAATTTCATAAAAATACTCAAGGTGACTGAAAGATGTTAAATGATGATATAGAGGGAAAACCAAAGATATATAGGAGAAATATAAGAAACATAGAGAAATGATTTAAATTGTTCAATATCCAACAAGCTCAAGTCTCAGAAAAAATAAGCTAGGAATACAACTATTAAGGAAATAGTACTAGAGATGAAATAATTTCAGATATGACAAGACATGAATTGTTAGAATGTATATTGAATGTATATGTATACAATGAAGCAGAAGTGAAAACTGCATTTTCAGACATGCAGAGATACAGAAAGTCTGTATTTGTGCACCTTCTCTTAAAAAGCCACTTGAGGGTGTATACTGTAGCAAAGAGATGGAATTTTTAAAAAAGGAAAGGAGATTTCCTTGCGCCCTACCCCGAATCACCTTAGTCCAGATCCTCTAACTCCTTGGTAGGATGCTATTACGTGCATTGATCAGTGGTTCTCCATGGTGTGCAGTCTCCCTCATTATAAGTCAGTAAACCCAACTTTGTTCTGATAAATGTGTTCCTGGTGATCTTTAGCTGCAGAGCATTCATAATTTATATGGTCATTAAAGATAAATTTGTAATATTGCTTAACTATTGTCAAAGAGTAAAAAGTACCATTAATCCTGACTACATAGAAGTAAAAACTCATTTTTGAGAGGTTTGGAAGTGTAAGGGAGAAACAAAAGGAAAAATAATAATTCTATTAGTTTCTTTCATACAAGAAAATAATAAACGGTTGTTAGTGGAATAAGGGGAGGTTTCAGTTTAAGCAGAGAAAATAATGAGATAACTATATGGATGAGGGAAATTTAAAGTGTATAGGATACCAACAACAATAGAGTGAAATTTAAGTTTATGAAAAAGTTACAAGCATATTCTTTAGTGAGAAGAAAGTATTTAAAAAGCTAGAAGATAAAGGTTTAAAAGTGCTTTCCAGAGGGATAAAATAAAAAACAGATAATACCAGATGTTGGTAAGAATGTTGAGGAACTGGTACATCCATATGCTGCTGATAGCAGTCAGTGTAAACGGGTACAACCACTTTGAAAAACTATTTGGAAATATCTACTAAAAGTGGACATGCACTTACTGAATGAGCAGCAACTCCACCTTAGGTATATACAGAACAGAAATGTACATACATGTCTGTTGAAGGATATGTATGAGAATGTTTATAGCAGTATTATTCAAACAGCCAAACCTTACACCAACCCAAATATCCACATACAGTAGGATGGGTTATAAATTGTGCAATATTCACAGTGGAATACTATACAGTAACAAGAATGAAGAACTAAAATTAAAAACAGTATTATGGATAAATGTCATAAACATAGTGCTGAGTTAAAGACACCAGATGCAAAACAGTTCACACTCTGCTATTTCATTTATATAAATTCAAAACAGGCAAAACAGCTATAGCATAGGGTATTGAGTTATCTGTTATGTTTGAAGTGGCAGTGATTTTAAGGGGTAATTTGTGTAGCACTTGGGATGCTAATAATGTTTCATTTCTTCAAGATGCTGATATCAAGTATGTTCATTTTCTGAAAATACAGTGAGCTGTATTAAGGATTTGTCCATTTTTCTGTATGTAATAATTCCATGGAAATATGCATTAAAAATTATTTTCCAGTAGGATGAGAGCTAGGGAGTGTAAACAGAAGAGTGTTGGTTTTCATCATGCTTTCTTCCATATTTATATGCATATATTCCTTTGAAAACAAAATAAATGTTATGTAAACATTTTAAATTTTTGTTATTGAGCATCAAACTTTTACAGTGTGATGAAGCAAAATGACTGTAGAGAAAACAATATTTTATTGTTGCAAAAATTACCAAAAGAAAGCAAAAATTTCAGGAAAATCAACAGCATGCAAGGATTTGGAATGGCACGCTAAAACAAAAACAGTTAAGACTCGAACTGAGTTTTCCAAAATTGGACGTTTATTGTAAAAGGGAAATCAATCCTATACATGAATGTGCGATTTTTCTCCATGAGGTTCTCAGATTTTGCATCTGGGGAATTACAGATAAATGAAATACCTCGAATCATGATGAGATCCCTAATTGGAACCAAAGCTATTCCGAAAATTGGCATTTTCCTCTATTCAACAGCGTCCTGGGGCGGGAGGTTGGGGAGAATCGGCTTTAAGAATTTCAACTCATCTAATCCCGAGGATAAGACCCTGATGCTGGGAGGGATTGGGGGCAGAAGAAGGGGACGACAGAAGATGAGATGGCTGGATGGAATCACCGACTCGATGGACATGAGTTTGAGTAAACTCCGGGAGTTGGTAATGGACAGGGAGGCCTGGCGTGCTGCGATTCATGGGGTCGCAAAGAGTCGGACACGACTGAGCGATTTAACTGAATCCTGAGCATCCGGTCAAGCACACCTCGTACTGGTAGCTCTGCGACAGGGTCCCCGTGCCGCTGACGTCCACCAGGTGGCCCGGGAAGTGGCCCTCGGGCACCGGGCAGCGACCCGCCGAGCCCGCCCCGCCCCTCCTGCACAGCCGCGCCAAGAAGAGGAAGAGCGACGACACCGACGCCAAGGCCACCACCAGGTAGACGGTGAGCGGGTCGGCCGGCGCCGCCGCTTCCGCTTCCGCGGGCGGCAGGTAGGGCTGCGAGAAGCCGTCCACCAGCAGCACGTGCAGCGTGACGCTGGCCGACAGCGGCGGCTCGCCGTTGTCCTTGACCAGCACCACCAGCCGCTGCTTGGGCGCGTCGCGCTCGCTCAGCAGCCGCGCTGTGCGCACCTCGCCGTTGTGCGCCCACACGCCGAACAGCCCGGGCTCCGTGGCCTTGAGCAGCTGGTACGACAGCCAGGCGTTCTGGCCCGCGTCGCCGTCCACCGCCACCACCTTGGTCACCAGGTAGCCGGGCTCGGCCGCCCTGGGCACCAGCTCGGTGCAGGGCGCCGAGGCGTTCTGCAGCGGGTAGAGCACGAAGGGCGCGTTGTCGTTGGCGTCCTCCACGAGCCACGCGCACCAGCGTCTGGCTGCTGAGCGCGAGCGAGCCGCGGTCGGCGGCGGCCACGCGGAACTCGAAGGCCCGCAGGGCCTCGTAGTCTAGGGACGTGAGGGCGAAGAGGTGGCCGTTGTCGGGGTTGATGGACACGAGGGAGGCGAGGGGCAGGTGCGGGTCTGGCGGCGGCAGCAGCGAGTAGGTGACCTGGGCGTTGGCGCCCGCGTCTGTGTCTGTGGCGCTGACGCTGCCGATGTGCAGGGCGGGGCTGTTGTTCTCGCGGACCCACAGGGTGTAGGAGGTCTGGGTGAAGGCGGGGGCGTTGTCGTTGACGTCGGCCACCAGCACGGTTATGTTGTGCTGGGTTTTCAGTCTGGGGGTTCCCATGTCAGTGACCGTGGTGGTGGTGATGTACCCGGCTCTTTCCTGTCTAGCGGTCTCTTTGTCACCAGGGTGTAAAAGTTTTTGAACGTGGGTTTCAAGAGAAAGGGGAGGTCATTCTGAATGGAGGAAACCATCTTACCGTTGTCCCCGGAATCTGGATCAGAAACACTGAAAACGGCCACCACAGTCTCTGGGGAGTTTTCTGGGATAGAGCTGATGAATCTCGACATGGTCAGCTCGGGGGCGTCGTCATTCACATTCACCACTTCTGTGGCTACAGCGCATTTTCCTGAAAGGCCCCTGCCGTCTGTGGCTGCAATCTCCACGTTATAAAACCGAGTTGCCTCGAAATCCAATGCCCTTTTCAGACCAATTTCTCCTGTTATTTCGTCTATTACAAATGGTTGAGTAACTTCATCTCCTTGGAATAGAGCATAGGCTACTTTCCCATGTGTTCCTGCATCTGCATCTCGGGCAGAGACAGCGACAACTAAGGAGTTTAGGGGGCTGTTCTCTGGAATCTGTACCTCATAGACGGACCGTAAAAACTCTGGGGGCATTGTCGTTAATGTCCACGACTTCGATGCGGACTGTAGTGGTCCCAGACCTGGGCGGAGCCCCACCATCCAGCGCGGTGAGGGTTAAACAGCTCAGGCTGCTGCTCCCGGTCCAGTGCTTTGTCAGCACCAGCTCTGGGTATTTTCTGCCGTCTCCACGATGATGAGTGACAACATGAAAATGGGATTTGGGGCTGACTGTGTAGTTTTGAACCGTGTCGCTACGTGTGTCAAAGTCCTGAGCTATTTTCAAAGGAAACACAATCCCTGTCTGGACGCTCTCGGGGATTTTTAGGAGCATTTCTCTCTCTAGGAACTCTGGGGAATGGTCATTTATATCTGTGCGATGCAGATCAGCTTGAATAATCTGCACCGGGTTTTCCAATAATAGTTGGAAATGCAGTATACAAGGATCTGTCGCCCCGCACAGCACTTGCTAGTTTTTTATGCAGCAGCAAATTGCCGGTCGTTAAATCCAGCTGCAAGAGCTGTTTGTTTCCTTTGTAATGGATTCGCGCGCCCCACGTGGCTAGTTCCCCCACCCTGAGACCCAGTTCTTTTGCCAGGTTGGCCACAAAAGACCCACTTTTTGTTTCTTTTGGCATGGAATACCTAATTTTTTCAGAGCCAGCCTCCCAGAAGAGGAACAATATAGCAGGAAAAAGAACTTGCCTTTTCCGTAGCGTTTTGCTGGCGCGGTCTCCATTGTCCAAACCCGGTTCAAGAAGGTGCAGTTTCTTCAACTCCCGATATACAGTCAACCCAGGTGATTTGGTTAAATAAGCTCGCCTAAATCTCTCTGACTGGCTTGCACTAGGACGATGCCCTTTTCTGGAGTCCTCCACGCCTAGATCTTCTGTAAAATGCTTCTTTCTTTTTGAAAGCATCGGAGTTCTGATTCCCAGTTTAATGGCTTCCCGGGCAGTCACAAATCTCTCCATTTATACTTATAGCCTGCAGCGCCACCAGGTGTCATTATATACTATTGCATATAGTATTTGCTGTTTCATTTCATATATATGCAGTCAATATATTTGAAGTCACAGAATTGTTCCCAATTGTATATCCAGTTCTTAGTTATTGGACGTTCTTAAAAAACATATGCTAGGTTAACTTCCAGTGAAAGAATACTTTTCAGGACAAACTAAAATGCTAGTATTCCTCAGAAAGTGCATTTTGAGCACAAGAAGAAACTTTCCCTTATTGGATCCTTAATTGATTAAGAAATAAGTAATAATAGATGTTTAGAATCTTACAATATTATAAAATTTTAAAATATATCAGGGAAGGACATAATCATGAGTGTACAACTCAAAAAAGTTCAGGAAGTGAACACATTCATAAGCAAATGTAAAGTAAAACTGAAATGTTAACAAAAACCATAAAAGCCCCCTCTTGTTATTGTCTGGTCACTACTCTTTCCCCTGATAAAGGTAAGCACTCTCCTGACTTATAGTATCATGTGTGTGTCATAGTATCATAGTTTGCCTTTTTTTTTTAACTTACACAAATGGAGTTATAGAGTATGTTTGCCTTCTTTCACTCAATCTTACCTTTGTAAAATTCATGTTACACATTGTTTTCTTCTCATTGCTTTGATATTCTATTGTATCACCATTTTTTATTTATTCTGCAGTTGATGGACATTAGGGTTTTACAGTTTGTGTATATATTGAGTAGTCCTGCTATAAACATTCTTGTCTTTTGGTGTCTGTGTGTTCATTTATATTTTATATTCCTAGGAGTTAGACTGCTGTGCCTTAAGATATGCACACGTATTTATCTTTTTGTTTCAGCTTTAATAGATATTGCAAAATAGTTTTCAACTCTGGTTTTATGAAAACTAGCAAAGAGAGTTCCAGTTGCTTCATATCCTTGTCAACATTTGATATTATCTTTTAAATACTCTGATGAGTGTGTGATGTTATATTGTAATTTTATTTTTATTTTATGTCATTGTAATTTTAATTAGTGGTTCCCCGATGATTCCTTAAATAAAGCACATTTTTCACATGGTTATTTTTATTAGGGTATATCCTTGTGAATTGCATAAGTCTTTTGTCTGTTTTTCTATTTAAGGTATTTGCCCTTTTTCTTATTGATCTTTAGAAGTTCCTTATATATTCTTGGTATAAGTACTTTTTTAGAAGTAGGTATTACAAATATTCTCTCCCAATCTATGGCTAGCATTTTAACTTTCTTGAGATATCTTTGAAAAACAAAACTTCTTTTTCGTCTAATTTTCCAATATTTTTTATTTATGGTTTGCAGTTTTTGTATTTTCTTTAAATCTTTGCATGTGCCAAAGTCATGAAAGTATTGTTGTATGGTGCTTCTGAAAAATCAGTTACTTTACTTTTCCCATTTAGAGCTGTGAAATGAAGTGAAGTCGCTCAGTCCTGTCTGACTCTTTGTGACCCCATGGACTGTAGCCTACCAGGATCCTCAGTCCTTGGGGTTGTAATCCTCCTGAAATTGATTTTTTCATGTTAATGAGGTTAGGGTCAAATTGCTTTTTTAAATATAAATATCCAAATGACCACACCACCTATTGAAAAGAAGCTGCATTCCCAATTATTTTCTGATGTATCATTTCTTCATAAATCAGGGGTCCATAGTTCTGTAGACGTCTTTTCCCCCCATTTTTCTCTTTGTTTATCCTGCAATACCATATTGCTTTTTAAGTAATAATTCATTATACAGATACACCAGTTTTTAATTAATTTCTGGTTGCACTGGGTCTCTGTTGCTGCATGCAGGCTTTTCTCTAGTTGGGGGGAGTGGGGGCTACTCTTTGTTGCCGTGCACGGGCTTCTGATTGCAGTGGCTTCTCCTGTTGTAGAGCACAGGCTCTAGGTGCATGGGCTTCAGTAATTGCAGCACGTGGGCTCAGTAGTTGAGGCTCATGGGCTCTGGAGCATGGAGTAAGTAGTTACGGCAGTCGAGTTACTCCACAGCATGCAGAATCTTCCCTGACCAGGGATCGAACCCATGTCCCCTGAGTTGGCATGTGAAGTCTTATCCACTGTACCACCCAGGGAAGTCCTGCAGTACCATATTGTCTTCTTAATTACTATACTTCATAATAGGTTTTATTATCTGATTGGTAAGTCTTCCAGTTTTACTCTTTAAAATTGTTTTAGTTATTATTGTCCTTTTGTATTTCCCTATAAACTTTATTATCTTTTTAGTATTTTTATTTGGCTGTGCCTGGTCTTAGTTGTGGCATGTGGAGTTTTAGTTGCAGCATGTGGGATCTATTAATAGTTCCCTGGCCAGGGATTGAACTCAGGCCCCCTGCATTGGGAGCATGGTACCTTAACAACTGGACCACCAGGGAAGTCTTCATATAAACTTTAGATTCATCTTGTTACCTTTCACAAAGAAACATGCTAAAGTTTTGTTTAGGATTTAACTGCATTTATAGATTGGGAAGAATTGACATATTCCCAGTATTGAGTCTTCCAGTATTGGAACATTATATATCCCTATGTTTATTCAGATACTTAACTTTTCTCAATAATATTTTATATTTTTCAGTGTATAAGTTTTATGGATATTGTTAGATTTGTTTCTAGATGTTTGCTATTTCTGAAACTTGTAAATGATAACTTGAAATTCTTCATTTTCTGGGTTTTGTTGCTATATAGAAATACAATTATTATTTGCATGTAGACCTTATATCCAGTGGCATTACTAACTTCATTTATTAATCCTAACAGTCTGTGGATTCTTTATGACTTTTAATGCATACAATCATGTCATTTTAAAAAATAACCATATTTATTTATTTAGTTGGTTGTTCTGGCTCTTCCTTGCTGTGAGGTCTTTCCCTAATTGCCTCAGTCAGGGGCTACTTTCTAATTGCGTGGGTGGGCTTCTCATTGTGATGGCTTTTCTCCTTGCTGAGCATGGGCTCCAGGGCAGTCTGGCTTGGGTAGGTGAGCTACTCCCGGGCTGTACAGCACAGGCTCAGTAGCTGTGGCACACGGGCTTAGTTGCTCTGAGGCACGTGGGATCATCCCAGATCAGGGGTCAAAACTGTGTCTCCTGCATTGGCAGGTGGATTCTTTACCTCTGAGCGACCAGGGAAGCCCCATTGTCATTTTTTTACAAAGACCTCTTATTTCATCCCTTCCAATTACTGTGCATTTTTTCTTTGCTTTATTCCACTGCTTAGAACCTGCAGTAAAACACTGAAATGAAATAGTATAAGCGGGCATTCTTGTCTTATTCTTGATCACTGAAGAAAAGTTTTAAATAATTTTCCGTTAAGTATAATGTTTATTGTAAATTTTTAAATACTTTCTGAAAGTTCCCTTCTGTTTTCAATCTGCTAACAATTATGTGTGCTGAATTTTATCAAGTTATTTTTTTCTGTATTCATTGAGGTAATCATATGTTTTTTTTCTTTACCTATTAATGTGAATTATATTGATAGATTTTAAATATTAAATTGATTTATATTCCCTGAATAAGTTTTCTCATATTTTATTATTTCTCTTTTATATATTTCTGAATTTTATTTGTTGATATTTTGTTTAGAATTTTTCCATCTGTGTTTTTAACAGAGATTGGTCTCTAATTTTCCTTCCTTATGATGTCCTATTCAGATTTGGATGTCATAATTCACTGAAGTCATTCTGGTACCCAAATAATCTGGGAAATATTTCCTGTTTTTTCTATCTTCCAAAAGATTTTGTATGAGTTGGTATTAGTTGTTCCATGAGTGTTTAGGAGAATTCACTAGTGTGAACTGAAGTGGCAAGGTTTTTAATAACAAGTTTAATTTACCTAATAGAACTAATCAGATTTCTTCTTGTTTCAGTTTTAGTAAATTGTGTATTTAAAAGATGTTTTCCATTTTACATAAATTGACAAATTTATTGGCATATGGTTGTTCATAATATCCTTTTTTTTATTTTTTAATGTCTGTAGGATTGGTAATGATGTTCCTTTTTTCATCCCTGATATTTGTGATCAGTGTTTTCTTTCTTTTTAAAATTAATCTTAGTAAGAGTCTTTAATTCCATTAATCATGACATAGAACCAACTTTAAGTTTTGTTAATCTTCTTAGTTACATACTTTTAAAAATAATTTTATTTATTTCATTTTGGCTGTGCTGGGTCTTTGTTGCTGCATGGGCTTTTCTCCAGTTGCTGCAAGTGGGGACTACTTTCTAGTTGCAGTACACAAGCTTCTCATTGTGGCAGCTTCTCTTGTTGAAGAGCATAGGTTCTAGGGCCTGTGGGCTTCAGTAGTTGTGGCTCCCTGGGCTCTAGAGCACAAATTCAATAGTTGTGGCACATGGGCTTAGTTGCCCCATGGCATGTGGGATCTTCCTGGACCAGGGATTGAACCGGTGTCTCTGGCATTGGCAAATGGATTCTTCACCACTGAGCTACCAGGGAAGCCCTTCTTGGTTGTATATTTATCAGCATTGTATTTATGTTTATATATATAATACATGCATTATTTTTTCCTTCTTTATTTGTTCTTTTTCTAACTTCTTCAGATGAAAGCTTATTGTTTTTTAACCCTTTTTATCTAACATGTTCATTTAAAGTTTTTTTGATATATCATATCTTAATTTTCACCCAGTTCAAAATATATGGAAATTTCTTCTGCAATTTCTTCTTTTACTCATGGATTATATTATTTGCTTTTGAAGCATTTGGGGATTTCTGGATAAATTTTTGTTTCTAACTTCATTTCTTTAAAAAATTTTAGAGAATTGCTTTATGACCTAGAATATGGATAATTTTGATATATGCCATATGCATATAAAAAGAACATGTACTTTCCCATGTACTATGTATGTCAGTTTATTCAAATATTATTATTGTGGTGTTCAGATTTTTAATATTCTGTTTTTGTGTGTCTTCTATCAGTGGTTAATTGTTAATACATCCTCCCCTATGACTGTGGATTTGTCTGTTTCTTATGTTCTTTCATTTTAACTTTTTATATTTTGTAGTTTTCTTTTGGGGATATATTTAGTCTTATAACTGACATATTTTTGGTATATTTTACCCATTTATCATTATGAAATATCTCTCCTTATCTGTAGTAATGCATCTTTCCTTAAAAAGTCTCCTTTATGTGAGTATATCTACACTTGATTAGTTTGGTTAATGTTTGTATCTTTTTCTATTTTTAAAACTTTCAACCTTTCTGTGATAATACATACACACAGGTATGTGACAGCATATAGCTGAATTTTTCTTAAATGTATTCTGACAATTTTGGTTGTTTAACTGGATTATTTAATCCAATAGCAATTACTGTAATATTTGATATCTATCCATTTATATTTACCATCTAAAATTTTTTTCTATTTGCTCTTAAAGTTGTTTTCTTCTTTTGGATAATTTAGATATTTCTTATTTTTTCCTTCAATTCATTTTAAAATTACTCTTATGATTATTCTAAAGATTACAACATGCATCTTTAATCTACAAGCATCTAATACAAATTATTTCAGTTTACTACTCTCATGATAATGTTTAGAACCTTAGAAATCCTTAACTCTGTTTATATCATCTGCCTTTTACATCATCATTATCATGAATTAAAATTTTATATATACTCTAAATCCTTTAAGAAACTATTATTTCTACCTTTATTAATCAATAAATAACAATTTATAGTTACTGTTATTCTTGTTCATTTCTTCCTACAAATCTGTGATTCCTCCAGGATTGTTTTCCTTCTTCCTATTGAATCCACTAAAAGTATTTATTTTTGTGCAGATGGGACTGTGATTGATTCTTGCAGTTTTCATTTGTTTTAGAACTTCATTTTTGCAAGATGTGTTTTCTGGTGATAGAATTCTAGTCTGGTAGCTAATTTTTTTCAGGACTCAAAAGACATCATTCCTTTGTCTTTTGGCTTCTTGATGATCAGCTCTCCATCTTACTGTTATTCCTTTAAAAGCAATGTCATTTTCATGTGATTGCTTTTAAGATTTTCTCTTTGATTTTAGCAGTCTTCCTGTGATATTTCTAGATGTGCAGTTTTTTATTCTTCTAATTAGGTTCACTGAACATCTTGAGGGGTAAATTTTTTCACCATTATTGGTCATCATTTCTTTACACATTCCTTATTCCCCATTCCTAGTCCTTCCAGGATTACAATCATGTATGTGTTGGAGTTTTTCATTATGTTCTACATGTAACTAAATGTTCTTACCTGTATTTTAAATTATTTTATTCCTCAGTGCTTCTATTTGGATATTTAATATTGACCTGTCTTGCATTCACTAATCCTATAATCTTTTATGACAACTAAGCCATTATACAATCTAATATTTAATATTACTAAAATTTCAGTATTATATTTTTCAGTCCCCAAACTATTTTCGATTTTATTTCATTCTGTGGTGAAATTCTCTTTACCTATTTTCTATATTCCTTATTTTAACATATTATATTTATTTTAACATCATTGTCAGTAAGTTCTGGTATCTATTTTATCTGTAGATCATCCATATGTCTGCTTTTTCCTCTAGGTTTTATTCATGTCAACCAATTTTTTTGTATGTATGTCTTATAATTTTTATCAAATGTTGATTATTAATGTAAAAAGCTCTCCTCCAGGGTCCTGATGATATTATATTCTTCCAGAAAGAGTCCATCTTTTCCTTTGTTAGCTTGACAATGTGTGCTGAGTAGCTTCAGTCATATCTGACTCTTTGAGACTCTATGGACTGTAGCCTGCTAGGCTCCTCTGTCCGTGGGATTCTCCAGGCAAGAATTCTGGAGTGGGTTGCTATACCCTCCTCCAGGGGATCTTCCCAACCCAGAGACTGAACCAGAGTCTCTTTTTTTTTTTTTGAACCAGAGTCTCTTAAGTCTCCTGCACTGGTAGGCGGGCTCTTTACCACTAGTGCCACTGGGAATCCCCTTTAGATTGATAGAAACATGTCTAATCAAATTGCCTTAATTCAAAACAGGCACTGTGCTTAGTCAAGATTCTTTCCAGTCCTAGTAAGTACCTGGCCCTCCAGAATTTTCAGTTCAGAACTCTGTATTCTCTACAGTCTCTCAGATGTCAGATCACAAACCCCAATCTCATGTATTAAGACTATTAAAATTTCACTCGGCTTTTCAGTAAGTTTCCACTTAATATATTGGCCTTCTTTCCTGGAATGTCCCATCATTTGACAAATATCATGAGGGGGGAAACTGGCCATGAGCTTGAATCATCCAGTTTGCCAAAGACTGTTGAAGTTCCTCTATCCCTGGCCTTTTCTTAAATTTTGCAAACTTCTTTAGGGCAAATTGACTGTTGGAGTCAGTTCACAGCTCCAAGGATTTTCCTTTTCAGGAATCTTAGCCCCTTCAGTTCTTTATATATCATCTGCAGTCTGTTGCTTCAAACTGATAATTTATGAATTTAAAGGAGGTTTAAATAATCCATCTTATCTGGAAACAGAATTCTACCAAATAAAACTGTTTAAAATCTATATTTTGTAATTTTAATAGTAAGAAATGTTTTTTGCTGTGTCCCACTCTTTTGCAACCCCATGGACTGTAGCCCACCAGGCTCCTCTGTCTATGGGATTTCTCAGGCAATACTGGAGTGGGTTGACATTTCCTTTTCCAGGGTATCTTCTGGACCCAGGGATCAAACCCTCATCTCCTGCATTGGCAGGTGGGTTCTTTACTGCTGAGCCACTAGAGAAATCCAGTAAGAAATACAAGGTCTTAAAGTGATGTGGGTTATATTGCCTTCAGTAAAATGTCTGCCCCTAAAACAGCATGTACTAAACTCAGTATATACTGTGCATAAAAACAACAAAGGAATTGTAAAAAATGTCAAAATATAATAGAAGTACTTGAGAAACTGATTGAAATGGGTATTATTATCCAGTTATTTGGCCTCCATTCTCTATTTTTCTTTTGCAGAAAAGAATTGTCCAATTTTTCATAAGGTATTCATTTTCTGGAAATTATCTGGATTATATTTACTATTAAATTATAATCACTGAATTTTAAAATGTTAACCTGTTCTATACTAGAGTCTGATAGTGATCCCCAACTGGTAAGGAATGATCTATGTTTTATGAATACACACAGCAATTTATAAGGTAATACACAAAGTAATTCATAAATTTACTCATATAAATTCATAAACGTGGGTTCTGAGTGTTTATTTGGCCAGTCTCATTTGGGTGATTATACAAGTTGGGCTTTCCTGGCATACACAAAAACATGAAGTTATACTTTCATAATGTTGAAACATATTGCTGAAAACTTCAATCATATTTCTTGTCCTCATACATAAAACTATCTCATTTAAATATCTAATGGTAAATGGTGAACTCATTAAAGCTGGCTACTAAATTTCATATATTTGTGTTTGATTTTGTTCATATTTTTATTACTTTCTAATTTCAAGTATTAGATTGGATGAAAGCTAAAAGCTATGTTTCAATAATAACTTAAAGAATAATTTTTCTTTTTTATTATATTTTAAAAAATGTAATTCAGGGAAACACGAAATAATTAAATTCCAGTAGGATGACACTTGAGATTTAAAAATAAATACTTAGGTTATAAAGCAAACTCTAATTACTCATATTGTGCCAAAAGTTCAATAAGTGGTCTTATAGGTATAGCTATATAAATTTAGTTATAAATCACAAATCATCTTAATTGGCCTAATGAACACAACATAAAACAATTATAATTCAGATAAGTTTATTTCTTAATTTCTATTTCTATTCTTATTGTCTTAAAGGAAAAAACAATGCTTCTTATTATTGAAAGTTAGCATAATTGAAAAAGTAAATTTATGCAAAATACACAAAAGCTACATGGAAAAACAAAAGGTCATTTGGACATCAAAAATAAATCATCATTTTGTTGATAAAAGCTGCTCATGTTTACAAAATAACTTAGAGTAATCAGACTAGAATACAATCAACAAAACTCAAGAGAAATTGTGCCTTTTTTGAAGGATATGGAAAAACTGTATGAGAGCCAAGAAAAACACATACTTTGTACTTACATTTGAACTTTTATTAATAGGGCAAAAGAAGGACAGGAAAGTATATGATGCCCTCTACCTCTTGAGTCCTTCTAAAGGATTTAGGGTTTACTTAACGTTCTAAGATTTTTAAGTATGTTATCAAGCAGTGAATTAGTTTTATTTTAGTGAAGTGAATCTGATACCAAATTATATATGATTTTCTCTTATTTATAAATAAGAATATTTTTATTTTAATATTAGTGAGTATTCATGAAGCAATTACAATGTGCTAGGTAAGTAGCAAATGAATAATCTCTAGCATATATGGTACTCAGAATAGGATAAGGTCACAATTGTAGTGTATTAATAATTTAATAAAATGCATGTTTAGGTGAAAGTTATGAGATACAAGTATGCTAAGTTATATGCTCATGGCTATTTAGTGGGGCACAGCCTGGTAGAATGGTGAACAGGAATCTCTAGGTACCTACAAAGAATTTCTAACACTCTGCCCTTGCAAATATAAGTAAAGAAAACCACCAAAAACATACAGAAATTCAAGATTATGCAAAAGCTTTAAACTGTTTCCTTAAAAAGACATTAAATGAAGTTGATTTAAATACTAATAGAATTTCTTTTACCGCTTGAGTAATTTGTAGCTATGGAAACATTAATCACCAAGCGAAGGTAAAATACGGAGAAATAATATCAACTGTAACTAAAAATGCTAAATCCAATGAATACTATAAAAGGAAAATTTAGTAGAGACATGCATAAGTTTGGAATAGAGATATACAAATTTATGTAACACTACAATCTCTTAAGAGGAAAATATTGCAATGTGAGTTAGGCTTAACAAAACTGAGAGGCTCACTTAACCAAATACGGCATTTAACTGAATACAAAGCTGTTTCTACAGTTGGGGCTTTCCTTGATTTCTCTCTCAGTGTCCTGAACCAAGAGGTTAGGGAATATTGGCTTCAGGAATTTGAACTCACCAGTTCTATGGTCTCCCGTCAGACACACCTCGTACTGGTAGCTCTGGGACAGGGTCCCCGTGCCGCTGACGTCCACCAGGTGGCCCGGGAAGTGGCCCTCGGGCACCGGGCAGCGACCCGCCGAGCCCGCCCCGCCCCTCCTGCACAGCCGCACCGCCACGAACACCAGCACCGAGAAGAGGAAGAGCGACGACACCGACGCCAAGGCCACCACCAGGTAGACGGTGAGCGGGTCGGCCGGCGCCGCGGCCGCCGCTTCCGCTTCCGGGGGCGGCAGGTAGGGCTGCGAGAAGCCGTCCACCAGCAGCACGTGCAGCGTGACGCTGGCCGACAGCGGCGGCTCGCCGTTGTCCTTGACCAGCACCACCAGCCGCTGCTTGGGCGCGTCGCGCTCGCTCAGCAGCCGCGCCGTGCGCACCTCGCCGTTGTGCGCCCACACGCCGAACAGCCCGGGCTCCGTGGCCTTGAGCAGCTGGTACGACAGCCAGGCGTTCTGGCCCGCGTCGCCGTCCACCGCCACCACCTTGGTCACCAGGTAGCCGGGCTCGGCCGCCCTGGGCACCAGCTCGGTGCAGGGCGCCGAGGCGTTCTGCAGCGGGTAGAGCACGAAGGGCGCGTTGTCGTTGGCGTCCTCCACGAGCACGCGCACCAGCGCCTGGCTGCTGAGCGCGGGCGAGCCGCGGTCGGCGGCGCCCACGCGGAACTCGAAGGCTCTCAGGGCCTCGTAGTCCAGGGACGTGAGGGCGAAGAGGTGGCCGTTGTCGGGGTTGATGGACACGAGGGAGGCGAGGGGCAGGTGCGGGTCGGGCGGCGGCAGCAGCGAGTAGGTGACCTGGGCGTTGGCGCCCGCGTCTGTGTCTGTGGCGCTGACGCTGCCGATGTGCAGGGCGGGGCTGTTGTTCTCGCGGACCCACAGGGTGTAGGAGGTCTGGGTGAAGGCGGGGGCGTTGTCGTTGACGTCGGACACCAGCACGGTTATGTTGTGCTGGGTTTTCAGTCTGGGGGTTCCCATGTCAGTGACCGTAATGGTGATGTTGTACTCGGCTTGACTTTCTCTGTCAAGAGGGCTATCGGTTACCAGGGTGTAGAAATTCTTGAAAGTCGGTCTTAGAATAAATGGCAGGTTGTCTGGAATGGAGCAAATCATCTTTCCATTGTCTCCGGAGTCTCTATCTCGAATTCGGAAGATAGAGACTACGGTCTCCGGGGCATTTTCTGGGATGGAGCTAATGAGTGAAGATATGGTAAGTTCTGGGGCATTGTCATTCACATCTACCACCTCTATGACCACAGTGCCTTTCCCAGAAAGGCCTCCTCCATCTGTAGCCTCAGTTTCCACGTGGTAAGATTTGATTTGTTCAAAATCCAATTTCTTTGTCAGTCGGATTTCTCCTGTGACTTCATTTATTGAGAAAGTTTGTTTAATTTCCTCTGATGCTTGGAACAAGCTATAGGAAACAGTCCCAAAGTTCCCAGCATCTACATCCATAGCTAAAACTGTAACTATTAGGAAATCTAGGGGGCTGTTTTCCAGAACCTGCACCTCATATGGAGTGTGCACAAACTCGGGAGCATTGTCATTGACGTCCAAGATCAGGATTCGCACCATGCTGGTGCTGGACCTAGGTGGAGACCCACCATCCAGCGCCATTAGGGTTAAGCTGAACTCTGACTGCTCCTCTCGATCCAGCACTTTGTCCTGCACCAAATCTGGATATTTCTTGCCATCACTGTGATTTCGAGTGAGAACGTGAAAATGAGAATTGGCGTTGATAGTGTATTTTTGAAGACCGTTGCTACCCACATCCAAATCCTGAGCTAATTTCAACGGAAATACAGTCCCTGGCTGGCTGTTTTCCAGTATTTTCAGAAGCATTTCCCTATTCGGGAATACTGGGGAGTGGTCATTTATGTCCTGTATTAATAATTCTCCTTCAAAAAATTGCACTGGAGTTTCCAGGAATACTTGGAAATGCAGCACACAGGGTTCAACGGAGCCACATATGTCTTCCCGGTCTAGTTTCTCCCTCAAAAGCAAATCTCCAGTCTGACGATCCAGCAGCAAGCGCTGCTTGTCATCGTCACAAACCACCCGAGCCGACCGGGCGTTCAGCTCCCCAATTCCCAGGCCCAGGTCCTTGGTTAAATGGGCTATAAAGGAGCCGCTCTCTGTTTCTTCCAGAACAGAATAACGAATAGGCGCAGGGTTAGCCTGAGACAAGAATACCGTCAAAATAAAGGTGGTCACTTGCCTGTTGGGTTGGAGTCTCTCTAGCGTCTCCATGTTGGAGCCAGGGTGCTTACATCCAGTCCCCCTTCAGCAACCAGAAAAAGGCCAGAGGTGTTCAATTTTCTTGCTTGGTAGAATCCTCACAGAGTTACTTGTAATCTTAAATTCGTTTAGAATATCGCTGCCCAAATTCGTTGGTAACCCAGTACTGCTGGCAGAGCTTCTTACTTGTGGTGGTGGTTCGTCTTGCAGCAAAGGAATACGCGAGCTTTCTAGGGCTCTTTATTCACAATCTTAGCCGGCAGCGCCACCCTGCGTCCTGATTGATAAACTAACATTCTTAACTCAGCCTATTTTGGAAGTGTCGATCCAAACTAAGCCTTTTCAAAACGTGTAAAGGACTGCTTCAAGTATTATTCCATTAAATGGCTTAATGTATAGGTTATTCCATTACATTGCGTGAGCTAATAATTGTGAGCACAAAGCTAGGGACTGTCTCCCTCTGCCCACACCCGTTACAGTAGAACTGAAAGAACTCCATTTACCCTTTGCCATAATCTAACCAGGGGAGATAAACTCTTATAAAATTACAATCCATAATAGTTATATCTGTTTGTTTCCAAGTATGTGAGAAATTTATGATGATGCAGAAAGTTTGTTAAAGTGCTCTGTACCACCTGGTCTCAGGGAGACTTTTTCAAAGGAAAGGTTCTATTTTTTTACACTGGTGTGCAAAATAATAATACAGTTGAATAAAGCGGCATCTTGCCTTATTACAAGTCCTTTACAGTGTGAACCCACATTAAAATATTAGGGAGGTCAGATAGTATTAGAAACAGATTCTTAGATGTAGAAATAAAATGAAAGGGCTTTTATAGATAAACAGAAACTCAGAGGATCAGGACTATTATCAGGATAATATCAAGCCAAAATTGAGTAAGTGAAAATCATAGAATTTTATTAAGAAAAAGGCTTTAAGCTAATTTAGCTCAATAGATATCTGTAATTTATGAGTTTCCTTCTCACCACCCTGACCCTATGTTTCCTAGATATCATATTCCTTGACTACCCAATTTGCAGAAGATAGGGAGCTATGATTTGAAACATTTTAATCTGTGAACAAAGGGTGCCTCAAGCTTTGTCTACTCATAAGTGGTGAAGAGGAAAGACTTGTTTATCAAATGGATTTCAGCACAGTGTGCAACCGTCCTGATTTCCCTGATACAGTAAGTTAACTGAGACACAGTTAACCAGTTTACTAGTTACAATTAGTATATGGAATGGAGTACCATTTATTTGGGATTTCTCCTCCTTAAATATCTTGTAACTTAAGTTCATAAATTACAATTCACATTGAATGCATTATTTTAAAAGCATGTCAGTAATCTTAAGTTTTTTTCATTTATTTTTATTAGTTGGAGGCTAATTACTTTACAATATTGTAGTGGTTTTTGCCATACATTGACATGAATTATGGAATATTATGGAAATAAATATTTTTGGCCACACCACATGCATGCAGCATCTTAGTTCCCCAACCATGGATTGAATACATGCCTCATGCAGTGGAAATGTTGAGTCTTAACGACTGGACTGCCAGGAAATTTCCAGGAAAAATTATTTTTGAAAGAAACCTGGACAACAGTAGTCATTCAGTAAATGTCAACTGGGTAAATTAATTAATCCACTCTAATCATTGTGTTTCTACCTATATTAGATTATTGTCACATCATGCATTCAGTCATGAACATGTCTGACACTGAAAACAAAATTCTTCGAGATGAGAGTATAATATGTGCTAAGCACTGCTCAACTAAATTTACATTTTTCTAGTTCTATTAATTCCTATTGTAAGAGATATAGCAATAATAATTATTATACTATTAATATAGTTTAGAATTTTCTTCCACATTTAGGCCAAATCAGAGAAATATATATCAACATTGTTGTTGTTCTTCAATCACTAAGTCATGTCCAACTCTTTGCAACCCCATGGACTACAGCATGCCAGGCTTCCCTGTCCTTCACTATCTCCCAAAGTTTGCTCAAACTCATGTCCATATCAACATGAAGTGAAAAGAAAAAAAATAAACATACAGAAAAAAAATAATATTCTTTTAGATATAAATGGAAAGCAAATTTCCTGAACAAAACAAAAAATTGTTTTATACTATAGTAGGACACGACTGAAGTGACTTAGCAGTAGCAGCAGTAGCAGCAGAGTTTTAGTTCGATTCAAGTTAAAGAGTTCAGGACAAAATTCAAACTAGATTTTGCTTACTTATTCCTACATGTTGACATAGAAATAGTGTTGCAAATGAGCTTTTTTGGTTCCTTTTGTCAATTCAACACAAATGAAACTTAGGTAATATTAACATCTATGTGTTACTACATGTCAGATAGTATTCTACATATTTTATATCCATTAACTCATTTTATCCCTCAAACAGCCCCATAAGGTGGGCACTCTTACTAGGCATATTTTATAGAAATTGAAGATACAGAAACTTAGTAACCTTCCCATAGTCACACACTGTTTGAAGTGGCAGCACTAGGATTCAAATTGCTACAGTATGGCTCCAGAATCCATCCTGTGATCTACCTAAGTGGAATTGGAGAAGTGAACAATTTTTTATATAATTTAGATCCAAACTTCAGCCTTGCCTTGGGTAGATGGATATCATAGGTGAAATATATCTGTATTCAGATTTTCAGTTAATATAAGAATCTTTTAAAGAGAATATAAGAGTGCTTTGTTGAGATCATTAATTAGATTTTAAAAAACTAAGAATGACATGAATAATGAATTCCTTGTAGCCTTAAATGGAAAAATACTTATTCACAGGTCTTTTGAAATGTTATCCAAGTGTAAGGTTAAAATCAAGAAAAGTGGTCTAAGATGACAGTCTAGAATTGAATCATGGATTATTTTGCCAAACTTAATCAGAAAAAAACTATTATATCTGCATGGAAGAGGCATTAATGATAAAGAGAATGATCACCTGCAAAACCATTCCAGTCAGGAAAGCTGCATTAACCATTCTGAAGGATTCATACGACTTAACACAATTGGTTGCCCGACCTGGAGCACAATATTTAAAACATTTTTTCCCATTCTGAATACACAAAGAGTGATAGAAGAGTTAGAGGGATACTCTGGTAATTAAATACCAGTTTTAACTCCTCCATTGTAAAACACAGGCAGAAACTTTTAAATATCATTGAGGCAAAGATAAAAATCATTTTAAAGGAATTTAAATACAAAAGTCCTGAAGTTCAAATGTTCAACACAAACTTTGAAGTTTTGAATAGTTTCACTTATTTTTTTTTAAATGAGGGAATGTATTTTAAACTTTATGATGACTTGAGGACTGTTTTGTTTGTAAATTGAAGGGGTAAAGCACAGAGGTATATTAAACATTAATTGTTGAGAGGAGAGATAAATTGGTGAAATAGATATTTTAACTAGTAATTTTAGTTACTAAAATCACACTTCAAATAGTATGCAGTTCAGTTCAGTCGCTTAGTTCAGTTCAGTCAGCCCATGGACTGCAGCACACCAGGCTTCCCAGTACATCACCAACTCCTGGAGCATGCTCAAACTCATGTCCATTGAATCAGTGATGACATCCAACCATCTCATCCTCTGTAATCCCCTTCTCCTCCTGCCTTCAATCTTTCCCAGCATCAGGGTCTTTTCCAATGAGTCAGTTCTTCGCATCATGTGGCCAAAGTATTGGAGCTTCAGCTTCAGCATTATTCCTTCCATTGAATATTTAGGATGATTTCCTTTAGGATTGACCAGTTCAATCTCCTTGCAGTCCAAGGGACTCTCAAGAGTCTTCTCCAACACCATAGTTAGAAAGCATCAGTTCTTTGGCACTCAGCTTTCCTTATGGGCCAGCTCCATACATGACTCACATCCATACATGACTACTGGAAAAACCATAGCTTTGACTAGATGGACCTTTGTTGGCAAAGTAACATCTCAGCTTTTTTATACGCTGTCTAGGTTGGTCATAGCTTTTCTTCCAAGGAGGAAACATCTTTTACTTTCATGGCTGCAGTCACCATCTGCAGTGATTTTGGAGCCCAAGAAATTAAAGTCTCTCACTGTTTCCACTGTTTCCCCATCTATTTGCCTTGAAGCGATGGGCCCAGATGCCATGACCTTCATTTTTTGAATGTTGAGTTTTAGGCCAGCTTTTTCACTCTCCTCTTTGACTTTCATCAAGAGGCTCTTTAGTTCCTCTTCACTTTCTGCCATAAGGGTGGTGTCATCTGCATATTTGAGGTTATTGATATTTCTCCCAGCAATCTTGATTCTGGCTTGTGCTTTATCCAGCCTGGGATTTCACATGATGTACTCTGCATATATGTTAAATAAGCAGGGTGACAATATACAGCCTTGACATACTCCTTTCCCAATTTTGAACTAGTCCATTGTTCCATGTCCAGTTCTAACTGTTGCTTCTTGACCTGCATACAGATTTCTTAGGAGGCAGGTAAGGTGGTCTAGTATTCCCATCTCTTTAAGAGTTTTTCCAGAGCTTGTTGTGATCTATACAAAGGCTTTGGCATAGTCAATAAAGCAGATGTTTTTCTGGAACTCTCTTGCTCTTTCCACGATCCAACGGATGTTGGCAATTTGATCTCTGGTTCCTCTGCCTTTTCTAAAACCAGCTTGAACATCTGGAAGTTCTCTGTTCACATCACGTACTGTTGAAGCTTAGTTTGAAGAATTTTGAGCATTACTTTGCTAGCATGTGAGATAAGTGCAATTGTGCAGTAGCTTGAACATTCTTTGGCATTGCCTTTGAGATTGGAATGAAAACTGACCTTTTCCAGTCCTGTGGCCACTGCTGAGTTTTCCAAATTTGTTGGCCTGTTCCGTGCAGCACTTTCACAGCATCATCTTTTAGGATTTGAAATAGCTCTACTGGAATTCCGACACCTCCACTAGCTTTGTTCATAGTGATGCTTCCTAAGGCCAGTTTGACTTCACACTCCAGGATGTCTGACTGTAGGTGAGTGATGATCATACCTGTGGTTATCTGTGTCATTAAGATTTTTTTTTTGTTTAGTTCTTCTGTGTATTCTTGCCACCTCTTCTTAATATCTTCTGCTTCTGTTAGGTCCATACTGTTTCTGTCCTTTATTGTGCCTATCTTTGCATGAGATGTTCCCTTGTTACCTCTCATTTTCTTGAAGAGGTCTCTAGTGTTTCCCATTCTATTGTTTTCCTCTATTTCTTTGCATTTATCACTTAGGAAGTCTTAATTGTTTGTCCTTGCTATTCTTTGGAACTCTGCATTTAGGTGGGTATCTTTCCTTTTCTCCTTTGCCTTTTACTGCTGTTCTTTTCTCAGCTATTTCTAAGGCCTCCTTAGACAACCGTTTTGCCTTTTGCATTTCTTTTTCTTGGGGATGGTTTTGGTCACCACCTCCTGTACAATGTTACAAACCTCCATCTATAGTTCTTCAGGCACTCCATCTGTCAGATCTAATCCCTTGAATCTATTTCTCATTTCCACTGTATAATCATAAGGGATTTGATCTAGGTCATACCTGAATGGTCTAGTGGTTTTCCCTACTTTTTTCAATTTGATTCTGAATTTGGCAATGAGGAGTTCATGATCCGAGCCACAGTCAGCTCCCAGTCTTGTTTTTGCTGACTGTATAGAGCATCCTCATCTTCATCTGCAAAGAATATAATCAATCTGATTTTGGTATTGACCATCTGGTGATGTCTATGTATAGAGTCATCTCTTTTGTTGTTGAAGGAGGGGGTTGGCTGTGACCAGTGCGTTCTTTTGGCAGAACTCTGTTAGCCTTTGCCCTGCTTCATTCCAAGGCCAAACTTGTCTGTTACTCCAGGTATCTCTTGACTTCCTAGTTTTGCATTCCAGTCCCTATATGATGAAAAGGACATCTTTTTCAGGTGTTGGTTCTAGAAGGTCTTGTAGGTCTTCATAGAACCCTTTAACTTCATCTTCTTTGACATTAGTGGTTGGGGCATAGACTTGGATTGTTGTAATACTGAATGGTTTGCCTTAGAAACAAACAGAGATCATTCTGTCATTTTTGAGATTGCACCCAAGTACTGCATTTCAGACTCTATTGTTGACTATGAGGGCTACTCCATTTCTTCTAAGGGATTCTTGCCCACGGTAGTAGATGTAGTGGTCTTCTGAATTAAATTCACCCACTTTGGTCCATTTTAGTTCACTGATTCCTAAAATAGTATTCTTCAAATAGTATTACTTCCAAATATTAAGCTAGCATTGATAATGTGTATGTGTGAGCACATGTGTGCTTAGTCGCTCAGTTGTGTCTGACCATTTGTGACTCCATGGACTGTAACCTGCCAAGCTCCTCTGTCCATGGAATTTTCCAGGCAAAAAAACTGGAGTGGGTTGCCATTTCCTTCTCCAGGGGATCTTCCCAAACCAGGGATGAAGCCCATGGCTGTTGTATCTCCTGCACTGGTAGGCAGATTCTTTACCACTGAGCCACCTGGGAAGCCCAGTATTGATAATGGAATAATGGATTATTATAAATGGTTTGTGGCTTTTACTAGAAAATTCTTATAAAAGGAATTATCTTTTGAAATTGTCTATTACATACACAAATAAATTAGATACATCAGCTGCCCATTCAAGTAAAATAACTGTAAAGCAAACAATACTGCTCACAGATGATAGCAAACTAAAATTTAGTATCTGCTATCCCTCCAAACTAAACCTAAAAGATGTTTTCAAGAATCACACTAATTGAAATGCAAATTTAGAAAGGAGATATTTGAATAGAGTGTTTGGCCTTAGAAGTTTGTGATGAAATCCAATATAATTACTAATAATTCCTTGTATTACATGCTAAATTAAAAAACCGTGTTTGTATGTTTAATGTATCAAAATATTCAAATATTTGTCAGTTTTTGGGAGCCCTTCCACTTTGTTGTTATTTTCCAGGATTGTTTTGGCTATTCTGGGTCCCTTGATTTCCAAGTGAATTTTAGCTTCAATTTTCCAATTTTTGCAAAAAAAAAAAAAAAGCCTGCTGGAATTTTGATAGGGATTCAATTGAATCTGTAAACCAATTTGGGCACATTTACCATCTTAACAATGTAAATCTTCCAACTCATGAACACTTTCCATTTACTTATATTTTCTTTAATTTCTTTCATTGATGTTTTGTAGTATTTGGCATACAAGTCTTGAACTTATTAAATTTATTCCAAAGTACATTATTATTTCTGATGCTATTGTAAATGGAATTGCTTTTCTCATTTCATTCTGGCCTGTCCAATGCTAGTGTATAGAAATACTATTGATTTTTGTATATTGATCTTGTATCCTTTGCTGAATGCATCTATTAATTTTAGTTTTTGTGTGTGTGTGGATTACTTAGGATTTTCTATATGCATGATCATGTCACCTGCAGAGATACTTTTACTTCATTTCCAATCGGAATAATTTCATTTCTTGTCATATTGATCTGGCTAGAACTTCCAGTACAGTGTTAAATAGAAACAGTTGGCGGGAACAGCCTTGTTTTGTTTCTGGTCTTATGGAGAATGCTTTCAGTCTTTCTCCATTACATGTGAAGTTAGACTTTTATAGTTGCAGTTTATCACGTGGAGGATGGTCCCTATTATTTAGTTTCATGAGTGTTTCTCAACCAACATTTCAATCAAATCCCACTTGCTTATGGTGTATAATCCTTTTTACATGTTGCTGGAGTCAGTTTGCTAATATTTTGTTGAGGATTGTTTGCATCTATATTTACACGGGATGTTGGTATTTAATCTTCTTGTATTATCTTTGTCTGGTGCTGACCTCATAGAATTAATTTGGAAGTGATCCCTGCTCTTTTTTTAATTACAAGTTTGTGAAGGATTGGTGTTAATTCTTTAAATGTTCAGTAGGATTCACCAGTGAAGCCATCTGGTCCTGGGCTTTTCTTTGTGAAAAGTTTTTAAATTACTGACTAAATCTTGTTGAATAGAATGAAAACTTTAGGAGGAAGAGCTCCATTTCCCCAGAGATAAAGACATTTAAAGGGAAAAAACTCAAAATGACAATATTTACAGAAGACCGTTTTAATTTTTGATAAACCTCTAATCTTTCTAGAAGTTGAGTTTTCATCAGTCTTTCCTCATGGACAGACCATATTAGTTGGAAATGATTGACTTAAAAAAATGTGAACCTCCCCCCCAAAAATGTGAACCCATTTATCTCTGATATTCGAGTCAGAAACTTCTCATATTAATAATTCTGGAACTAAGTCCCGGTGATGTTGATACCTCCAGAATGCTCAGAAGATGGCCTTATGAGCAGCAGTTCACTGAAGGCTCTGTGTTGATCCTCTACATCATTCAGCATCATTGAATACGAGCAAAGAGAATTGAGAGGAAGATGGCTAAGTCAAATCAGTGATCAAGAGAGTAGAACATGTGTTGACTGGAGTAAACTTCTGTAGGTAGTTAAAGGAAGAGTAGGGCTGGGATAGGTCCTAGACGGGTAAGCCTGACTATGCCAAATAGAAGGTGGCTTCTTCACAAGATGGCTTGTGCCTTGCTATGTCTGTTTTTTTAGGATCTTAGGTATGTCTTGGTACTCCATACTTCCAGGTTGTGGGTCCACATGCTAAACATTAAGTACTTTAAATCTCTGAATCATTGATAAGATAGTCATGAGTTCTAGCTCAAGTCACCATCTAGAATTCTACCTTATTCTACCTGGTACCAACTCAGTATACAATATAGGATTGCTCAGCAGTGGGTTTTATCATCCAGCAAGCTGTGTGCACCATCCAGGACCACCATGGGTAGCACTATTTCATGCATATTAATCAAGACCATGTTTTCCCCCTGTAGGTAATTCTGATGTATCAATTACTTCAGTTACAATTAATTTTCCTCAAAATCAGCTTTACTCTATATCAGCACACTCTGAAGATTGAAAAGTAAATGATATCTCCGTGAGCTCTCATGTCTATCATCTTATCAGACCCCATGACAGCCAAGAAGCAGAGGGTGACAGTCCCTAAGATTTTGCTTCATAGAGCAAATACAGAGCAGTACCACCCAAGGGAGACTGGGGCTCAGCTCAAACACATCATTAAGTGTTGACCCAGAACTTCCGCCTGTTTCACAGAGTTGAGCTAAGCTCCTTAATTAAGGCTTTCATTTGTAGAGCCTGAGGCTGTAACCACCTGCGATTCCAAAAGCAGTACTGGTATGGGGGAGCCCTCCAATAGAACATGAATTCTCAATAAACTATCACAAACTAACAAAGAATTAGTGTGAAAAACAGACTTAAATAAAAGAAGGTACATATAAGAAAGAGAGTGGAACAATATGGAAAGAACTTCAAAGTAAAAGATTTAATTTCCTTCAACAAAAAAGAAAGAAATGGTAATTGTAAAAAACAAAACAAATTGCTGTGAAAACCTGTCAAATAGAAATTTTTTGGAGGAAAAAAAAACTATAGTTACTTTAAAAATTCAGTATACTGGATAAATCTTAGGTTTGGGTCTAGCAAATTATTAAAATATCAAGAATAAAGAAAAAATCTTAAATCTTAAAGGAGTTTACAGATAAAAGAATGCAAACTAGAGTGATACTCTTCATCAACAGTTTTGAATACCAAAAGAGGAAAAGGAAAATTAGTTTACATTTTAAAATCTATCAGCAACTAAGCTATTGGCAAAGAATATGAGGATCAGACATAGAAATAACTCTGAACTATGACTAATATGTTGCAAGCTTTAAAATGTTTAAGTCTAAGAAGAAAAATGGAGTAGTGGGATGTATTTTTTAAAACTGTCACTTTAAAAAGTCCTCATTTACAAGGAAGCCATATGTAAGGATTAAGGAAGATTTAGTAAAAGTACAGTAAGTTACTTCACTAGTTTTAATGAATGATATTTGAATATAGTCTTTTAACAACTACATGAAAGTTTAAAGTTCATTTTCATCTCTTTACTTTTCAGGGTTAAAAAAACTAGTTTAGAACATCAGTAAGAGGTCAATCTGGAAATAATTCACTAATGAATTTTTCCATCCTCTTAGAAGAAAATTCTAGAAAAATTATGTAGAAAGTCATCACTTTTACCTTGTGCCAGACTTTCACTTGGGCTTCCCAGGTGGTACAGAGGTAGAGAATCCGTCTGCCAACACAGGGGACACAAGAGACATGGGTTCGATTTCTGGGTTAGGAAGAGCCCCTGGAGTAGGAAATTGCAACCCACCCCAGTATTTTTGCCTGGAAAATTCCATGGACAGAGGAGCCTGGTGGGCTACAGTGCATGAGGTCACAAAAAGTCAGACACAACTGCATACACACACACACGGACTTTCACTTTAGGGGATTCCAAAAAGTAGTAATGATAGTATTATACATATAGTGCCTTCTCTGTCATGTACTTAATAAAATTTCCAGATAAAGAAGTTTCTGAAAGTTTTTCTCAAATAAAAGGGTAAAAAGGTTCCCAGTAGCCAAGAAAAAAAAGCAACTTTGAATCAACAGTAAGGTATAATTGTTAACTATCTTCAAATGTAGTCCACATGATCTTTCCCAAAGGCTTTACTAAATTCTGATCACTTTCTCAACAATACGTGAATTCAGTGCACCCAACATCAACTAAAATATTATTAGGCATCTATACTTATTATTTCAGAGTCTAAATGACTCCTCAGTTATATAATCCCTACAACTTGGGTCCCAAATCATATACCATATTTGCCAAAAAACAATGGGCCTATCTTCCGCAGTTGAAAACTTCCCTGGATTTGACATGACCTGAGACTCAGCCAGTCAAATAAAGAGAAGTTTGATCAAAATTACCTTTTCTCTAATCTTCATGAAAACTCAGCTTATGAAAAGAAGAAAAAAAAAATCTGAGCAAGGAGCCTGATCCAGACATCTGTATAAAGTATTTAATGAGTGCAGGGAAATACTATGTTTCCTCTGATTATTAAGG
Source organism: Cervus elaphus (assembly GCF_910594005.1). Classification (NCBI taxonomy): domain Eukaryota; kingdom Metazoa; phylum Chordata; class Mammalia; order Artiodactyla; family Cervidae; genus Cervus; species Cervus elaphus. Next base: position 53,517,943 of record NC_057823.1, on the reverse strand, counting down.
ATTCATGTATCTGATTCTCAGCTATATAAGATAACACCATTTTAACATGATTATAACTTAACATGATTACAACTTTACGTGATTGCAGACATGTCATTAGGGTTTTTTATTTTGAGCTGTAATTGAGATATAACACTATGTTAGTTTCAGGTGTGACATAATGATTTGCTATTTGTGCATACTGCAAATGATCACATGAGTGTAGTTAACATCTAGTTAACATTCTCTTTTTAGAATTTTCAAAATCTTTGAGAAACTTATTTCTTCTAATCATGAATATTCAATTCCTGGAAAGTTCTATCGTTCTGGATGAGAAAATGTCTAGGAGGAGAAATCTTATTTTTTTCCTAATCAGATTCTTTAATTGGGGAATAAATATTTTGTTACATAAAAATAAGTTTTTTCTTTTTCATTCAAAATAGACATAAAAATTGGTGTTTGGTTGTTTCCAGATTTTAGTCTTAGCTAATTTAGACTTTCATAAGGATATTACGCTTTCATTAGAACTTCCCACTCTTCTAATCTTCTTTTTATTACTCTACAGGAACTATTGTAGAATGCTGATGTAGATGGGCAGTGTTTATCCCAGAAGGACCACACATAATTCTAAGTCATGTCAGGTTCAAATCAGAAAAAGGGAACTAGGAGAGGAAACAAAGAAAATATTTCCTTAATACATCACCATATAAATGCCATAGATATTAATTTTTAAAAAGTAGGATTGGATGGAACATCACTTTTACTATAAAGCACTTAGTGTGTATACATGTACTTCCTGAAAGCTGTGGTACATATACACAATGGAATATTACTCAGCTATTAAAAAGAACACATTTGAATCAGTTCTAATGAGGTGGATGAAACTGGAGCCTATTAAACAGTGAAGTAAATCAGAAAAACACTAATGCGGTATATTAACACATATATATGGAATTGAGAAAGACGGTAACAACAACCCTATATGTGAGACAGCAAAATAGACATATAAAGAACAGACTTTCGGACTCTGTGGGACAAGGCAAGGGTGGGATGATTTGAGAGAGTAACATTACCATATGTGTATACTGCCATATGTGAAATAGATCACCAGTCCAAGGTCCATGTATGAAACAGGGCACTCAAAGCTGCTACACTGGGACAACCCAGAGGGATGGGATGGGATGGGGAGGGAGGTTGGGAGGGGGGTTCTGGATGGGGGGACACATGTACACCCATGGCTGATTCAGGTCAATGTATGGAAAATACCACCACAATATTGTAAAGTAATTAGCCTCCAATTAAAATAAATAAATTTTTTAAAATGGCCCTCAGGTTGATAATATTTACACCTCAGAAGTTATAAAACAAATTGTCTTTCCACCAGATGCCTTACTGTTTTTACACCAAATGGGAAAGCACAATCAGTTGTTCAAAATGTCTTAGGTTTAATTTTCTGTCATGCATCATAAACAAACACTTTAGGCAAATTAAGTAATCTGCCTTATTAACCTATATTTTTGTTCATTTCTGCCCAATATAAGCATATGTAATATTGAAATATTAATTGCAATTGTCAAAACAGAAAATTATAAGTTTTGATTACTAAGCCTCTGGAAGACAATACAGTTTAAAATAATACATTTTAAAGAAAACAGACTTTTATCTATACATTTCATTAACCACAGACAAAGATGCTTTAGGGCTATTATAAAGGAATATTACCTGACTTATTCAACAGGGTAAGTTGTAAGATTGGTGGTTCAGAACTCTACACTGCTTTGGATATAGAATTTGAAATAACTACCTTAAATAAGCCTACATGGAATCACCGTTAAAACATAATGCATTTATTTTTAATCACCAATTAGAAAAAGAGGCATTAAGATCAGATTGAAAAGATAGCGAGCAGATGAAAAACGGAGAACTTTCAAGGATTAACTAAATAGAAAGCAAAATCAATATATAAACAAAATATTGTATCAACTGAAGAGCCTTGATTTTTTAAAATTTTTTTTTATTTTTTGAAGAGCCTTGATTTAAAAGAAAGCATTCTGTCTCGCTGTATCCTGCATACTGCCACTTGTCTCGCTGTAGCTCACTGAATCCAGGGTAGGCAAGGTGTGAACGGAGTGGGGAAGGTGGAAGAAGCTGCGAGGAGGCATAGGAACCGTAGACATTCTTTATTCACCGTGCATTGAAGGCAGACATGATTTACTCTCTTAATAGCCTACACAGCAGCAACTACAACGACTCAACTCGACTTGTCCCAGTAACTCAGGTGGTGCGTATATAGGGCATTGCGCCTGCGCGGTGCTACAAATGAGTTCAGCTGTAATATAACTAGGTATTTTTAAAAGCTGGGTGAGAACCAGAGGCCGTGGGGTGAGGGTCTGATCACCGCCATCTTAGCCAATTTGCTCCTTCCCTACGCATTCGTAGTCAAAAAACTTTTTGACTCTAATGTTAATGAAACCTACGGCTATTCTTGCAATTGCAGGTCTGCGCTACTCCTGCCCAGTGTCTTGAATTAGACTACTAGCAAGAATCGGTTTCAAGAATTTAAGCTCATTTAACCCCGAGCCTCCCGTCAAGCACACCTCGTACTGGTAGCTCTGCGACAGGGTCCCCGTGCCGCTGACGTCCACCAGGTGGCCTGGGAAGTGGCCCTTGGGCACCGGGCAGCGACCCGCCGAGACCACCACGAACACCAGCACCGAGAAGAGGAAGAGCGACGACACCGACGCCAAGGCCACCACCAGGTAGACGGTGAGCGGGTCGGCCGGCGCCGCGGCCGCCGCTTCCGCTTCCGGGGGCGGCAGGTAGGGCTGCGAGAAGCCGTCCACCAGCAGCACGTGCAGCGTGACGCTGGCCGACAGCGGCGGCTCGCCGTTGTCCTTGACCAGCACCACCAGCCGCTGCTTGGGCGCGTCGCGCTCGCTCAGCAGCCGCGCCGTGCGCACCTCGCCGTTGTGCGCCCACACGCCGAACAGCCCGGGCTCCGTGGCCTTGAGCAGCTGGTACGACAGCCAGGCGTTCTGGCTCGCGTCGCCGTCCACCGCCACCACCTTGGTCACCAGGTAGCCGGGCTCGGCCGCCCTGGGCACCAGCTCGGTGCAGGGCGCCGAGGCGTTCTGCAGCGGGTAGAGCACGAAGGGCGCGTTGTCGTTGGCGTCCTCCACGAGCACGCGCACCAGCGCCTGGCTGCTGAGCGCGGGCGAGCCGCGGTCGGCGGCGGCCACGCGGAACTCGAAGGCCCGCAGGGCCTCGTAGTCCAGGGACGTGAGGGAGAAGAGGTGGCCGTTGTCGGGGTTGATGGACACGAGGGAGGCGAGGGGCAGGTGCGGGTCTGGCGGCGGCAGCAGCGAGTAGGTGACCTGGGCGTTGGCGCCCGTGTCTGTGGCGCTGACGGTGCCGATGTGCAGGGCGGGGCTGCTGTTCTCGCGGACCCACAGGGTGTAGGAGGTCTGGGTGAAGGCGGGGGCGTTGTCGTTGATGTCGGACACCAGCACGGTTATGTTGTACTAGGTTTTCAGTCTGGGGGTTCCCATGTCAGTGACCGTGATGGTGATGTTATATTCGGATCTTGCTTCTCGGTCCAGGGCTGTGTTTGTGATTAAAGTAAAAAAGTTTTTAACAGAGGGTTTAAGAATGAAAGGAAGATCCTCTTGGATGGAGCAAGCCATCCTTCCATTGTCTCGAGTCAGTGTCTGAAACGCTGAATATAGCAATTATGGTCTCCCAGCAAATTTTCTAGGATTGCATTGAAAAGAGTTGATATGGTCAGTTCCGGAGGGTTGTCATTCAAATCCATCACTTGAACAAGTACCACACAACTTCCAGAAAGGCCCCCACCATCTGTCGCCTGAATATTTAATAGGTGTGTATAGATTAATCCACTTCCCGTATTAAAAGGATTTCTCCCGATTTTGCGTTTATTTGAAATGTCTTGCAAATATCTTCAGGTGCTTGCGAAAATACATGAGGTATTTCTCCATTGGCTCCAATATCTAAATCTCTGGCAGAGAAGATGGCAGCCTGGAATCCATGTGGTGGTGTTCCAGGACTTGCACCTCATAGTGCAGCTTTGCAAACTCAGGGGCATTATCACTGATGTCTAATCAGACCTGGGTGGAATCCCGCCGTCCAGTGCTGTGAGGGTTAATCTGATCTCAGGCTGTTCCTCTCGATCCAGTGCTTTGTCCAGCACTGGCTGTGGTAATATTGTGCCCTTGGAACTGTCTTGTAATTTAAGATGGAAATGGGAATTGGGGCTGACTGTATAACTTGGAAACTGTTGATTCCTACATCTAAGTCCAGGGCACACTCTATTTGGGAAGTAGTTCCTGGAGTGATACTTTCTGAAATTTTCAACATTATTTGTCTAGGAAAACTGGGGAATGATCATTTATGTCCCTAATCCATATCTCAGCCTGGAAAAACTGCAAGGGATTGTCCAGTAATATCTGGAAAGGTAGTACACAGGGTTCTGTAAGGCCACACAGCTCCTCCCGGTCCTGTTTCTCATTTAACAAATCCCCGGTCTACCTATCAAAATGGAAACGCTTTTTTTCCCCCCGAATTCGGAAACAACCCTGGGGCCCGCGCAGCTAGATCATCTACCCCCAGTCACAGGTCTTTCAATAGACTGGCCACAAAGGAGCCACTGTCCATTTCCTCAGCCAGTGGCTAATGCCTAGGCTCAGAACCAGCCTGAGTTATGCCCAGCAAAACAAGGAATATCAAGACTTGCCTTTGTTTCAGAAAGCGTTCCATTCTCTCTCCTGCCTTCATTGCTTTCTGGTTTCCCAGATGACTTGACCCAGCTCAGATTCACATTGTCGCTGATCTGTCTCCCAGTATCACTCAGATCCTGGGGTAAATGGAGATGTCTAGGGCCCTAATTTCCTCGAGCAGCTGCCTTAAAAAGCCTCCCCTTCGTGCTTGCTTCTTAAGCAGAACATCGCTAGAGAAGCACAGGCTGATAGCTTGCTTTCTTCTACTTCTAATGCTGCAGCGCCACCCCGCGTCCTTTCCGAGTGTTTTATTTTCTGCACAATATTTAGGAAATCCCAGTCCTTTATTTTGAGACTGATGGCATTCAAATGGAATATTTTCAAGTAGTGTCTCTTAATGTACTGAAACAATAATTCCAAATTATTTAAAATCTAGTCCCTAATAATTTTTGTTAATTATCCTTTCGTTATCCTTCCCCAATTTTCTTTAACTTAAGTAAGAATTTAAGTTAACTCCTGGAGTTGTTGATGGACAGGGAGGCCTGGCCTGCTGCAGTCCATGTGGTCACAAAGAGTCGGACATGAGTGAGTGACTGAACTGTACTGAACTAAATAAGAATTCATATTCACTGAATTCCTTTTACAAATGCACTTATTTTTTTAGCCACTTGATATAAGGAATATAATATAAAATTTGTTTTTTTTTAAACCAAGTTTCATGATTGTATTGGATGTTGCATCTATTTATTCTGGAATGGTCTACTGTATTTTATTGATATTGAATATTTTGAAGTATCCAGATCAGTTGTCTTGTAGGTTAATAAAAAGATAAAAATAGGCAAGGTGTCCGTGCTTGTTGACTATAAATAAACAATTATTTATGCTTCAGAACAAAAGAAGACACTAGTGAAGTTAGAGCAATAAAACAACTATATGTTATTCGGAAAGGGGATGTTTTTCTCTACTTTTTACCCAGAGCCAAAAATAAAGAACGCCAAGGGCGATAGCTATCTCCACCTGCTGTCTTGTTTTCAGCTTCAAAGGACCTAATTTGCTGCTGCTGCTGCTAAGTTGCTTCAGTCATGTCCAACTCTGTGTGACCCCATAGGCGGCAGCCCACCAGGCTCCCCCGTCCCTGGGATTCTCCAGGCAAGAACACTGGAGTGGGTTGCCGTTTCCTGCTCCAGTGCATGAAAGTGAAGACGCTCAGTCGTGTCTGACTCTTAGCAATCCCATGGACTGCAGCCTACCAGGCTCCTCCGTCCATGGGATTTCCCAGGAAAGAGTACTGGAGTGGGTTGCCATTGCCTTCTCTGGAACCTAATTTAATTGGAGATAAAGTGATGTTAAAGAGATATATCTCTTGTCTCTCTGTCCTGCACTAGGTTGGCAGAGTATGGGAATTCTTTTTTTTTTTTTTTTACATTCAATGGAAAGAAAATTTTGGAAGGAAGGACCAAGGCATTTTCTTTTTATTCCAGAGTTCTGAGATAATTCTTAAAGAGGTGAAGTCGGCTTCTGGACATAATCTAGGATGAGCAGGTAAGTGTCAACATGACCAGCTTTATATAATTGTCATCCAATGCAGTTGTCCATCCAACATCTTTTATGTGAAAGTAAATGCAGTTGTTATCCACCATCTTTTATGTGAAGGTATTTCTGAAGCTATTTCTGTTGTAAACTGCCTGAGCATTTGCCACATAACCATGAAATTGCCTGGTAATTTTCTTGCAGTGGATGTTTATAATTCACAGATATGAGTGGTATTTATTTATATTTTAAATATTTATTATTTTTGACTGCAGTGGGTCTTAGTTGCTGTGTGGGCTTTCTTTAGTTGCCTCGAGTGGGGGCTACTCTTTAGTTGCAATATTCGGGCTTTTCATTGTGGTGGTATCTTTTTTTGTGGAGTGCAGTCTCTAGGGCTCAAGGGCTTCAGTAGTTGTGGCATGTGGAATTTTCTTGGACCAGGGATAAAACCCATGTCCCCTGCATTGGCAGACATATTCTTTTTTTTTTTTTTTTAGTTGGAGGCTAATTCTTAACCATTGGACCACCAGGGAAGTACATGAGTGGTATTTAAATTGTTTGGTGAATACATTCCAGAGATTGGAGAATTCGGTGAACTGTTCCTTAATTAACTGCGATTTACACTTTTTGCAGTCTTTGATAACCAGGTTGCTGAAAAGCATGCATTGCCAAGATTGTCATTGATTGTCACAATCTTGACGTTAGGAGGTCTGAGACTAGTGTTGATACCTACTGTTCTTTTCTGTGAGAGTTAAACTTACCTTAGGTTGTACTTCATCCAGTGATTTTTTCCCTCCTGAATGGGCAAATTACTTACCCTACTACTGCATTGTGTATTATCATGAAATGAACTCCCTTTGTGGTTTCCAGTGATGGAAAAGTCACCCAAATCTCATGCACATCTCCATGCACATTCTGAAAGATTAATCAGAATTTTTCAAAGTGGCAACATCTCAGATTCGTTGATTTTTCTCAGAAAACAAAACAGTTTATAGGTAATACTTGGAAATGTATAGTTATAGGTCTGACTTCCTATTCAGAAACAAAGGCTTCTTCTGTGGGTATATCTAAAATATTCTTTGATCTCAATGGTTTAGATCCACCCAGAGAAGAGCCTTTCTTTTCTCAGGAATCCTTTATCACTTTGGAAACCACCTTGCTTGGGTGTGCCCACCCACAGCTATGCAGACACTCCCCTTTCCGCTTCCAAATCTCCAGGAACTATAAAAAGCAGCTTTACTTTTTCTGGGCCACCTACACTACACCCAGGAAGAAAAGGAAAACTCACCACTTGCCTTTTTCTGCCAGCTTTTCTCTCAGTTTCCAGCGTCCTCTCTCACTCTCTCTCTTTGACTGCATTGTCTTTAATGAAAGAAGCCTTCGAAAGTTTTTCAGGAGGATATATCAACATATATCTAGTCCCCTTGTGTTTGAAAAAAGGTTTGAAATCTGAGCTTGCTGCCAACGTTTGCCAAGGCATGTCGATCCCCAGCACCTCTCAGATTTTGTTTTTTCTGAAATGGAGTCTGTGGCAGGTGCAGGGCTCTACTTCCCCCCGCTTTTTTTTTTTGTTTTCCTGTCGGCAGCGCCGCCAGGCGTCTGAACAGAGACTATCAAAAACAAAAACAACAAAACTGTTCGTGCCACGTGGTCTAGTGGTAGTCTGATAGTTTAAATAACTTCTCTGACTTTTGGTTTAGCTTATGACAATTTTTAATTAGTATATGGGCTTTTTTTAAATCAGTCAGCTATAGTTTCTTCTGAGAGTAACTTGAACTTGATTTCTTTCATTTCAGACAGGCCATGCATTCACTGAGTTTTTTAATTTATTGGCAGGTGTTTATTACACACAGATAAATTTCAGGCATTGTGAAAGGCATTTAGGGATAGTAAATTGAATGAAGCCTGGTACCTGCACCCCAAGAGGTTACAGCCTAGAAGGATGACACACAGAAAACGACAGTTACTGTAGTGAGTGATGAGTGCTAAGATGGAGATTTGCATAGGCACTTGGAGGTACTCAAAAGGGATATTTAAGTAATAACAAAAGTGAAGCATCAGGAAAGATTCTCAGGGGAGATAAAGTTTGAGGTAAGTTGAGTTTTATGAAACCAACATAAACAGAAACCAATGGAAATGATGGTTCTGCTGCAGATAAAGTATTTCTGATTTTACTGTAAAGGCTTACTCAGATGGTGGGAGCATCATGACTTACGTGAGATGCAGTCTTTTCTTCAGTTAGTCAACAGCACAGATCTCTGTATGAAGTGCTGTGGAGTGACAACTAACAACAGACTTGGACTGGGCCCTTTTTCCTATTGAATTCGCTCATCTATCTAATTAATACTCAGTTTAAAGGAGAGTCCCATCATGGGGCTTTCCAGGTGGTGCGGTTGGTAAAGAATCTGCCTGCCAATGCAGGAGATGCAAGAGACACAGGTTCAATCCCTGGGTTGGGAAGATCTCCTGGAGTAGGAAATGGCAACCCACTCCAGCATTCTTGACTGGAAAATTCCATAGACACAGGAGCCTGGCAGGCCACAGTCCAGGGGTTGCAAAGAGTTGGACACGATTGACCTTGGTTATGGTGGTGCCTGCAGTATGAGTATTGCATGTTTGAGTAGTTTGTTCTGTTAACAGTATTTTTCGGAGATATTTTCCAGGGGTGATTAAAAACATAGACTTTTATGTCAGGAAGACTCACATTCAAGTACAGGCTCTGCTACATCATATATGTATTAAGTTAGAAAAATTATTTACTCTCTGCAGGCTTCAGTTTCCTCATTTGAAGAAAAGTAGATATAACAGTGGTATCAACTTTATGACGTCATAAGAATTAACTGAAACAATACTTATGAAATGGTCAGCCTAGTGCTTGGAACATCATGGTATTTAATAAGTGCTAGCTATTTTAAGTGGTGATACAGTGAAAACAGAAACTTATCTATACAGTTTGGTTTACTCCTGCAAACAAATGTAAGTGTAAATGACTCCAGTGTGCACTGTTGGTGGGAATGCAAATGGTGCAATCACTATGGAAAAGAGTATAGAGGGCTTCAAAAAATTTAAAAAAGGACTATCATGTTGCTGCTCCTGCTAATTCACTTCAGTTATGTCCACTCTTTGTGACCCCATGGACTGTAGCCCACCAGGCTCTTCTGTCCATGGGACTCTCCAGGCAAGAATACTGGAGTGGGTTGCCATGCCCTCCCCCAGGGGAATTTTTCCAATCTGTCTCCTGCATTGGCAGGCAGGTTCTTTACCACTAGCACCACCTGGGAAGCCCAAGAACTATCATATGATCTAGCAATTCCTCTTATGGATATATATCTGAAGGATATGAAATCACTATCTTGAGATATTTGCACCCCATGGTCATTGTATGTTTTTCATAATAGCTAAGACATGGTCAACAAATGAGTAGATAAAGAAAGTGTGGTGTGTGTATACATACATACATATGCAAATATATGGTAGTTATGTCAGGAAAAGGATGCGTTAACTAATCTCATTGTTGTAAACATTTTACAGCAGAGGACAGACCCAAGCAGGTTGGTTTCCTCAGAGATCAAAAAATATCTTAGATCCACCCACAAAACAGCCTTTGCTTCCAATTAGAAGGCAGATGTATAGAAGTTCTACATTTCCAAGTATTACTTGTAGACTTTCCTGCTGTAATTTGAGAAAAATCTATGAATATGAGATATTCTGTCTTTGAAAAATTCTTCTAGAGTTCCAGAATGTACATGAGATTTGGGTGAATATTCCATCACTGCAAACTATACGTTTAGTTCAGTTTTCACTTTGTTGCTGTTGTAATTATGGTGACAATATTAGACCTCTCCTCTCATAGCAACTTTTTGAAGTGTAGTTGGTTTACAATATAGTGTTAGTTTCCAATATACAGCAAAGTAATTCAGATGTATATATACATACCTGTGTGCATGTGTGTGTGTGTGTGTGTGTGTGTATATATATATATCTTTTTCAGATTCACTTTCATTATAGGTTATTACAAGATATTGAATATAGCTCCCTGTGCTATGCAGTAACTGCTCATTTATCTATTAATGTTTTGTATATGAGTGCATATCTGTTAATCCCAACTCCTATTTTATCCTCCCCTTTCCCACTGAGTAACCATAGTTTTGTTTTTATGTCTGTGAGTCTGTTTCAGATTTGTAAACAAGTTTATTTGTGTTATTTTTTATATTCCATATATAAGTAATAATATATAATGCTTACCTTCCTTGGTCTGACTTCACTTGCCATGATAATCTCTAGTTCCATCAGTGTTGCTGCAAATAGCATTATTTCATTTTTCTCATGGCTGAGTAACATTCTTATATATATATATGTGCCACATCTTCCTTTTTTGGTTTTAATTCTTTAAATGGTAACTGTTATGTGTTTTTATTTATTTTTAAACTTTTTATTTTGTGTTGGGTTATAACCGATTAACAATGTTGTGATAAGTTTCATGTGAACAGGAAAGGAACTCAACTATACATATACATGTATCTATTCTCCCAAACTCCCTTTCCATCCAGGCTGCCAAATAACATTGAGCAACTTCCATGTGCTGTACAGTGGTCCTTGTTGACTGTCCATTTTAAATATAGCAGTGTGTACATGTCCATCCCAAACTTCCTAACTATCCCTTTCCCCATCCTTCCCCCGGCAACTGTAAGTTCCTTCGCTAAATCTGTCTCTTTCTGTTTCGTAAGTAAGTTCATTTGTATCATTTCTTTTTAGATTCCACATATATAAGAGATATCATACCGCATTTCTCCTCCTCTGTCTTTCTTCACTCAGTGTGACAATCTCTAGGTCTATCCATGTTGCTGCAAATGGCATTATTTCCTTCTTTTAAATCTTCTGCCCATTTTTTGACTAGATTTTTTAATATTGAATTGTATGAGCTGTTTTTATATTCTGGAAATTATGCCCTTGTCTGTCACACCATTTGCAAATATTTTCTCCCATTCTGTATGTTGTTCTTTTGTTTTGTTGATGGTGTCCTTGTTTGTTTGTTTTTTTAGCTGTGCCACACAGCATGTGGCATCTTAGTTCCCTGACCAGGGATCAAACCTGCACCTCTTGCAGTGGAAGCTCTGAATCTTAACCACTGGACCATTAGGAAAGTCCTGATCATTTCTTTTGATTTTCAAAAGCATATAGGTTGATTCAATCCCATTTGTTTATTTTTGCTTTTGTTTCTTTTGCCTTGGGAGACTGATCAAAGAAAATATGCTATAATTTATCTCAGACAATGTTTTGCTATGTTCTCTTCTAGGAATTTTATGGTGTCATGTTTTATATTTAAGCCTTTATGTCATTTTGAGTTTATTTTTATGTATTATGGGAGGGAGTGTTCTACCTTCATTGAATTACATGTTCCTGTCCAGCTTTATCAACACTAATAGCTGAAGTGACTGTCTTTTCTCTGCTCTGTATACATGCCTACTTTATTGAAGATTGATTGACTGTCAATGTATTTCTGGACTCCTTTTTCAATTCCATTGATCTCTATGTCTTTTTTGGTGCCAATACCACAGTTTGATTTTTTTTTTTTAATTTACTTTACTGAAATATAGTTGTTACCATATTGTGTTCATTTTTGCTATATAGCACAGTGATTTCATTTTCCATATATATGCTTTTCCATATTCTTTTCTATTACTATTTATCACAGGATATTGTATATAGTTTCTTGTGCTATTAGTAGGACCTTGTTGTTTATCCCTTCTATATAGAATGGTTTGCATCTCCTAATCCCAAACTCCCAATCCATTGCCCCCAAGTCCCTCTTTCCCTTGGCACCCACAAGTCTGTTCTGTCTCTTTGTGAGTCTCCTCCTGTTGTGCAGATGAGTTCATTTGTGTCATCTTTGAGATTCTACATGTAAGTGATATCATACGCTATTTCTCTGTCTCTTTCTGTTTTCCTTCAGTTTGGTAAAGTCACAATCCATCCATCCATATTGCTGAAAACGGCATTATTTCATTCTTTGTTGTGGCTAAGTAGGACTCCATTGTGTATGTGTACTACATCTTCTTGATCTGTCAAAGGACAGATGGTTGTTTCCCTGTCTTGACTATCGTGAAGAGTGCTGCTATGAACGTAGGAGTGCATATATCTCTTTGATGATACTTTTATTTGGATATATGCCCGGGAGTGGGATTGCTGGATCCTATGTAACTCTATTTGTACTTGTTTTTGGGAAATGTGCATCCTGTTCTCCATAGAGGCTGCACCAGTTTTCATTCCCACCAACAGTGTAGGAATGTTATCTTTTCTCCATACCCTCTGCAACATTTGTTATTTCTGGATTTTTAATGATGGCCATTTTCACTGGTGTTATATTATACCACTATGTAGTTTTGATTTGCATGCTTGCTCCTTGGAAGAAAAGCCGTGACCAACCTAGATAGTGCATTAAAAAGCAGAGACATTACTTTGCTGACAAAGTTCCATATAGTCAAAGCTGTGGTTTTTCCAGTAGTCATGTATGGATGTGAGAGCTGGACCATAAAGAAGGCTGAGTGACAAAGAACTGATGCTTTAGAAGTGTGGTATTGGAGAAGACTCTTGAGAGAGTCCCTCGGACTGCAAGGAGATCAAACCAGTCAATCCTAAAGGAAATCAGTCTTGAATATTCATTGGAAGGACTAATGCTGAAGCTCCAATACTTTGGCCACCTGATGCAAAGAACTGACTCAGTGGAAAAGACCCTGATGCTGGGAAAGATTGAAGGCAGGAGGAGAAGGGGATTACAGAGGAGGAGATGGCTGGATGGTATCACCGACTCAATGGACATGAGTTTGATCAGGCTCTGGGAGATGGTGAAGGGCAGGGAAGCCTAGTGTGCTGCAGGCCATGGAAAGAGTCGGATGTGATTGAGTGACTGAAAAACAACAATGATCAGTGATGTTGAACTGATTATTTCTGTATCAGTTGACTGTCTAGATGTCTTTGGAGAAATGTGTATTTAGATCTCCTGCCCATTTTTTCAGTGGCTTTTTAAAAAATTGAATGTTTACGCTTTTAGTGTATTTTAGAAACTAAGTTCTTGCATCATTTGCAAACGTTTTCTCCTATTCCAAGGCTGTCTTTTTGTGTTGTTGATGGTTTCCTTTGCTATTCAGAAGCTTTTAAAGTTGATTAGGTCCCGTTTATTTTTGCTTTCCTTTCTTTTGCTTTGGGAGACTGATTTAAGAAAATGCTGCTACAGTTTATATCACAACATGTTTTGCCTAATGTTTTCTTCTAGGAGTTTTATGATGTCATGTCTTATATTTAAATCTTTAAGCCATTTTAGATTTCTTTTTGTGTATAGTTGAAGAGAGTGTTGTAACTTCACTGATACACATGTGGCTGTCCTGTTTTCCTAACACAGTTTGCTAAAGGGACCATCCTTTTTCCATTGTATATACTCTAATTCTTCATCAAAGATTAATTGACTGTTGGTATGTAGATTTATTTCTGGGCTTCTCTTCTATTGTATTGATTTATATGATTGTTTTTTAGCCAATAACACTTTTTTTACATGTTTATTGTAATATAGTTGTGGTAAGTTCTATTGTACAGCACAGTGATTCATTTCATAAAGATTCTTTTCCATATTTTTTCCTTTTAATTTATCATAAGACTTTGTTTATACTTCCATGTACTATACAGTAGGGCCTTCTTGTTTTTCCATATTCTATATAATAGTTTACATCTGCTAATCCCAAACTCCCAGTCCATTCCTCCCTCAGTCCCTCTCCCTCTCAGCAACTACAGGTGTGTTCTCTCTGTGTGAGTATCTTTTCTACTCTATAGAATATATAGAGTATCTATATAGAATAGATAGAATTTATTTATGTCATATTTGAGATTCCATATATAAGTGACAGCATATGCTATTTCTCTGTCTCTTTCTAATTCCTCCCCTTAGGTTGGTAAACTCAGGGTCTGTCCATATTGCCATAAATGGCATAATTTCATTCTTTGTTGTAGATGAGTAGTACTCTGTTGTGTGTGTGTACCTCATATTCTTGATCCAGTCACCTGTCACAGGACACGTAGGTTGTTCCCCTGTCTTGGCTGTCATGAAGAGTGGTGAATACATGAATACTGGTGCATGTATCTCTTTGAAGGGTACTTTTGTCTGGATACATGTCCAGGAGTGGGATTGCTGGGTCCTATGGTAAGTCTATTTGTACTTTTTTTTGTGGAAAGTGAAAGTGAAGTCGCTCAGTCCTGTCCGACTCTTTGTGACCCCATGGACTGCAGCTTCCCAGGCTTCTCCGTCCATGGGATTCTCCAGGCAAGAATACTGGGGTGGGTTGCCATTTCCTTCTCCAGGGGATCTTCCGACTCAGGGATTGCACCCGGGTCTCCCGCATTGCAGGCAGACGTTTTACCCTCTAAGCCACCAGGGAAGCCCCCCCATTTTTTTTTTTTTGGTGGAACCTATGCATATTTTCCATAGAGGCTGTACTAGTTTACATTCCCACCAACAGTGTAGGAGGGTTTCATTTTCTCTATACCCTTTCTAGCATTTGTTATTTGTAGATTAACTCAGCTGGTAAAGAAACCGCCTGCAATGCAGGAGACCCCGGTTTGATTCCTGGGTCAGGACAATCCTATGAAGAAGGGATAGGCTACCCCCTCCAGTATTCTTGGGCTTCTCTGGTGGCTCAGCTGGTAAAGAATCCACCTGCAGTGTGGGAGACCTAGCTTTGATCCCTGGGTCGGGATGATCATCTGGAGAAGGGAAAGGCTACCCACTCTAGTATTCTGGCCTGGAGAATTCCATGGACTATAAGAGTCAGACACAACTGAGCTACTTTCACTTTCACTTTTCATTCTGACCGGTGTGAGGTAGTACCAGTTTGTAATTTTGATTTACATTTCTCTAATGATAAGAGACATTGAGCTGATTATTTCGTGTCAATAGGCCATCTGGGTGTCTTCTTTGGAAAATGTCTATTTAGGTCTCCTACCCCTTTTTTTAAGTGGGTTGATTTTTTTTTTTATTGAGTTATCTGTTTCTGTATTTTATAAACTAAGTCCTTGATGGTTGGGTCATTTACAAACTTTTTTTTTTTTTTTTTTGCTATTCAAACCTTATAAGGTTGATTAGATCCCATGTGTTTGTTTTCATTTCTTTTGCTTTGCGAAGTTGATCTAAAAAAATATTGCTACAGTTTATGTCAGAGCACCTCTTGCTTATGTTTTCTTCTAGGAGTTTTAAGGTATCATGTCTTAAAGATTTAAATCTTTAAGCCATTTTGAATTTCTTTTTGTGTGTGGTTGGAGACATTTTTCTAATTTCACTGATTTAATACATGTTGCTGTTTAACTTTCCAGAACCAATTGGTGAAGAGACTGTCTTCTCTATTGTATATACTTGACTCCTTCAACAAAGATTACTTGACCGTCGGTGTGTGGATTTCTTTCTGGGCTCCTTACTTTGTTTTATTCATCTATGTCTCCTCTTGTGCCATTACCAACCATACTTTGGTTTTTTGAAGTATGGCTGTTATGGAATGTTGTGTTAATTTCTCCTGAAAGTACAGTGATTTGAGATTTACATACATATGTGACACACACATACGTATAAATACATTCTTTTCATGTTCTCTTTCATTACAGTAAATCACAGGGTGTTGAATGTAGTGACTTGACTATTGTGAAAAGTGCTCCTGTGAAGATAGAGATGCATGTATCTCTTTGAATGATAGTTTTGTTTGGATGTATGCCCAGGAGTGGGACTGATGGAGCCTATGGTAACTGTTTGAACTTTCTTGTAGAACCTGCACAGTATTATCCATAGAGGCTGCACCACTTTCCATTCCTACAGACAGTGCAGGAGGGTTTCCTCTTCTCCACACTCTCTCCAGCCTTTGTTGTTTCAAGCCTTTTTAATGATGGGCATTCTGACCAGTGTGATGTGGTGAAGTAAGTGAAGTCACATCGTTGTGTCAGGCTCTTTGTGACCCCATGGACTGTAGCCTGCCAGGATCCTCTTCCGTCAGATTTTCCAGGCAAGAATATTGGAGTGGTTTGTCCTTTCCTTCTCCAGGGGATCTTCCTGACCCAGGGATCTAACCTGGGTCTCCTGCATTGCGGGCAGACTCTCTACTGTCTGAACCACTAGGGAAGCCCTTGCAATTGGGCTTTTTTTTGGGGGGGAGGGGAAGATAATTACTATACAATATTGTGATGATTTTTTGCCATACATCAATATGAATCAGCCATCGTATACATGTGTCCCTCCCTCTTGATCCCCCCCACCTCCCTGCCCTCCCCATCCATCTAGGTTGTCACAGAGCACTGGCTTTGGGTTCCCTGCATCATACAGCAAACTCCCACTGGCTGTCTGTTTTACATATGGCAATGTGTGTGTTTCACTGCTATTCTCTCAAATCACCCCACCCTCTCCTTCCCCCACTGTTTCCAAAAGTCTGTTCTTTGTGTCCATGTCTTCTTTGCTGTCCTCACATAGAGTTGTTGGTACTGTCTTTCTGGATTCCATATATATGTGTTACTAGTCAGTATTTATCTTTCTCTTTCTGACTTCAGTCGCTCAATTATGTCTGACTCTTTGTGACTTCACGGACTGCAGTACACCAGGCTTCCCTGTCCATCACCAACTCCCAGAGCCTGCTCAAACTCATGTCCATTGAGTTGGTGATGCCATCCAACCATCTTATCCTCTGTAATCCCCTTCTCCTCCTGCCTTCAATCTTTCCCAGCATCAGAGTCTTTTCCAATGAGTCGGTTCTTTGCATCAGGTGGCCAAAGTTATTGGAGTTTCAGCTTCAACATTAGTCCTTCCAATGAATATTCAGGACTGATTTCCTTTAGGATTGACTGATTTGATTGCCATGAAGTCCAAGGGACTCTCAAGAATCCTCTCCAGTATCACAGTTCCAAAGTATCAATGCTTGGTTTTCTTTATGGTCCAACTCTCACATCCCTACATGACTACTGGAAAAACCATAGTTTTGACTGTGTTGGCAAAGTAATGTCTCTACTTTTTAATATGCTGTCTAGGTTTGTCATAGCTTTCTGACTTACTTCCCTCTATATGATAGTCTTTAGGTTCATCCACCTCATTAGAACTGACTCAAATGCATTCCTTTCTAAAGCTGAGTAATATTCTATTGTGTATATGTATCAAAGCTCCCTTATTCATTCATCTGTTGATGTACATTTAGGTTACTTCCATGTCCTAGCTATTGTAAATAGTACTTCAGTGAACATTGAGATACATGTGTCTTTTTCATTTCTGGTTTCCTCAGGATATATACCCAGTAGTGGAATTGGTGGGTTGTATGGTAGTTTTATTGCTAGTTTTTTTAGGCATCTCCATACTGTTCACCATAGTGGTTGTACCAATTTGATTTACCACCAACAGTGTAAGAGTTTCTTTTTCTCCATGCCCTCTCCTGCATTTATTGTTTGTAGACTTTTTGATGATGGTCATTCTGACCAATGTGAGATAATACTTCATTATAGTTTTTATTTGCATTTCTCTAATAATGAGCAATGTTGAGCACCTTTTCATGTGTTCATTAGCCATCTGTGTCTTCTTTGGAGAAATATCTGTCTTCTGCCCCTTTTTTGATTAGGTTGTTTGTTTTTCTGGTATTGAGCTGCATGAGCTGCTTGTATATGTTGGAGATTAATTCTTTGTCAGTTGTTTCGTTTGCTGTTCTCCTGTTCTGAGGGTTGTCTTTTCACCTTATTGTTTCCTTCATTGTGCAAAAAGCTTTTAAGTTTAATTAGATCCCATTTGTTTGTTTTTGCTTTTATTTCCATTACTCTAGGAGGTGGGTCACAGAGGATCTTGTTGTGATTTATGTCAGCGTGTTCTGCTTAAGAGTTTATAGTTTCTGATCTTAAGTCTTTAATCCATTTTGAGTTTATTTTTGTGTATGCTGTTAGAAGTGTTCTAATTTCATTCTTTTACATGGAGTTGACCAGTTTTCCCAGCACCACTTGTTGAAGAGACTGTCTTTTCTCCATTGTATATTTTTGCCTCTTTGTCAAAGATAAGGTGTCCATGGGTGCACAGATTTATCTCTGGGCTTTCTGTGTTGTTCCATTGGTCTATATTTTTATGTGCCAGTAGCATACTGCCTTGATGACTATAGCTTTGTAGTGTAATCTGAAGTCAGGAAGGTTGATTCCTCCAGTTCCATTCTTCTTTCTCAAGATTGCTTTGGCTATTTGGGGTCTTTTATTTAAGTCCTGCCTGAATGGTCTAGTAGTTTTCCCTACTTTCTTCAATTTAAATCTGAATTTGGCAATAAGGAGTTTATGATCTGAGCCACACTCAGCTCCAGGCCTTGTTTTTGCTGACTGTACAGAGCTTCTCCATCTTTGGCTGCGAAGAATATAATCAGTCTGATTTCAGCATTGACCATCTAGTGATGTCCATGTGTAGGACATGTTGTGTTGTTGGAAGAGGGTGTTTGCTATGACCAGTGTGTTCTCTTGGCAAAACTCTGTTAGCTTTTGGCCTGCTTCATTCTGTACTCCAAGACCAAACTTACCTGTTACTCCAGGTTATCTCTTGACTTCCTACTTTTGCCTTCCAGTCCCCTCTAATGAAAAGGACATCTTTTTTGGGTGTTGGTTCTAGAAATGTCTTGTAGGTCTTCATAGAACCTTTCAGCTTCAGCTTCTTCAGCATTACTGGTTGGGGTAAAGACTTGAATTACTGTGATATTGAATGGTTTGCCTTGGAAAAGAACAGAGATCATTCTGTCATTTTTGAGATTGCATGCAAACAGAAATAGATGTTTTTCTGGAACTCTCTTGCTTTTTCTATGAACCAGCAGATGTTGGCAATTTGATCTTTGGTTCCTCTGCTTTTTCTATATCTAGCTTGTACATATGAAAGTTCTCAGTTCACATACTGTTGAAACCTAGCTTGGAGAATTTTGAGCACTACTTTGCTTGCATGTGAAATGAGTGCCATTGTGCAGTAGTTTGAACATTCTTTGGCATTGCCCTCCTTTAGGATTGGAATGAAAACTGACCTTTTCCAGTCCCGTGGCCACTGCTGAGTTTTCCAAATTTGCTGGCACATTCAGTGCAGCACTTTCACAGCATCATCTTGTAGGGTTTGAAATAAATAGGCTGGAATTCCATCACCTCCACTAGCTCTGTTTGTAGTGATGCTTCCTAAGGCCCCCTTGACTTCACACTCCAGAATATCTGGCTCTAGGTCAGTGATCACAGCATCGTGATTATCTGGGTCATTAAGGTCTTTTTTGGTATATAGTCCTTCTGTGTATTCTTGCCATCTCTTCTTAATATCTTCTGCTTCTATTAGGTCCATACCATTTCTGTCCTTTATTGTGCCCATCTTTGCAAGATCTTCTAGAACTAACAGCAAAAGCAGATGTCCTTTTCATCATAGGGGACTGGAATGCAAAAGTAGGAAGTCAAGAGATACCTGGAGTAAGAGGGAAGTTTGGCCTTGGGGTACAAAGTGAAGCAGGGCAACTGCTAACAGTACTTTCAAGAGAATGCACCAGTCATAGCAAACACACTCTTCCAATAATACAAGAGACAACTCTACACATGGACTTCAGCAGACGGTCAATACTGAAATCAGATTCAATATATTCTTTGTAGCTGAAAATGAGAAGCTCTATATTTGCTGTAATCACCTTCATTTCTTTTTTATTTATCTCTGCTCTGATTTTGGTGATTTCTTTCCTTCTACTAACTTTGGGGATTTTTGTTCTTTTTATAGTTGCTTTAGGTGTCAGATTAGATTGTTCATTTGCTGTCTCTCTTGTTTCTTGCAGTAGTCTTGTATTGCTACGAGCTTCCCTCTTAGCGTTGCTTTTACAGCATCCCATAGGTTTTGAGTTGTTGTGTTTTCATTGTCATTTGTTTCTAGGCATATTTTGATTTTCTTTTGATTTGTCCAATGATCTGTTGGTTATTCAGAAGCATGTTGTTTAGCTTCCATGTGTTTGAATTTTTTAATAGTTTTTTCCCCTATAGTTGATATTTAATCTTATAATGCTGTGAGCAGAAAAGATGCTTGAAATTATTTCAGTTTTTTAAAATTTACCAAGGCTTGATTTGGATCCTATAGTAATTCTGTTTGTATGTCTGTGGATCCTAAATCATGTTATCCATGGAGCCTACACCAATCTTCATTCCCACGAACAGTGTAGGAGGGTTTCCCTTTCTCCATACCCTACTGAGCATTTGTTGTCTCAAGGCTATTTCATGATGCCATTCAGGCCTGTGTGATGTGGTACCTCATTATATTTTTCATTAGCATTTCTATAGTAATCAGCCCTGTTGACATGTTTTTCTTATGTCCTTTGGGTATCTGGATGTCTATTTTGGAGACCTTTCCCTTTGATATCCAGTCTGTCTTTTTATTCCATTTTTACTTATTGAGTTCTATGAGCTCCTGGCATTTTGAGAAATTAAACCCTCGTTGGTCACAGCATTTTCAAATATCACTTCCTTTCATATGGTTGTCTTTTAGTTTTGCTAATTGTTTCTTTTCCTGTTTAAACGGTTATAGTAGTGAAGGTTGCTTAGTCATGTCTGACTTTTTGCGACCCCATGGACTGTATAGTCCATGGAACTCTCTAGGCCAGAAAACTGGAGTGGGTAGCTGTTCCTTTCTCCAGGGAATCTTCCCAACCCAGGGATCAAACCAGGTCTCCTGCACTGCAGGCAGATTCTTTACCAACTGAGCCACCAGGAAAGCCCTTAAATGGTTATAGGGTTCATTATGTCTCATTCATTTTTTTAAAATTGCAAGTCATATTGAAGAAATTTTTGCCAGAATTTATTTCAGAGACTATTTTACCTATGGCTCCTTTGTGGTTTTAGGATGTCGTAACTAATATTTATATCTTTAAGTCTTTTGAGTTTATTTGTCCTTCAGTGGTTGATGTGATATGTCTTTATTACTTCTACTTGTCTGTC
Source organism: Cervus elaphus (assembly GCF_910594005.1). NCBI lineage: Eukaryota > Metazoa > Chordata > Mammalia > Artiodactyla > Cervidae > Cervus > Cervus elaphus. The sequence goes on along the minus strand of NC_057823.1, from coordinate 53,496,734 downwards.
CTTCTTCATTTTAAAGACCTCTTGCAGAAGTCACTGTCTTTCCTCTGTGAATATACTCGCCTCTGTCTTCTAATTATTTGAGAAACAGTGTGTTGATTTACTTTTGTTTTCCTTGTCATTTCATTGGTTTGTATGTGGTTTTTTTTTGGATGGGGCAAAACCAGCATAGCTTCTTTAATATTTATCTTGCCTTGTTATTATTTAAAATGTGTGATCTTCTGTTACTCTGGACAGTGATTTGAATTTATATATATATGTAGTCTCATTTATATATTCCCCTTAATTTTAGCTTATCACAGAATATTTAGTATAGTTTTCTGTGGATAGTATAGGATTTGATGTTTATGCATTCCCAACATTATTGTCTAGATCTTTTAATCCAAAAGTGTCAGTCGCTTCCCTCCTCATGCCTGTCTCTGCTGTTAACTTTCTTTCTGTTCTCTATGTCTTTGAGTTGTATTCTGTTTTTAATGATTAGCTCATTTGTGTCTTTAGATTCCAAATTTAAAGGATTTCAAATCACATTTTTCTTTTTCTTTCTAACTTCATTGAGTTAGTATGGTAATTTCTAGGTCCGTCCATGTTGCTGCAAGTGGCATAGTTTCATTCTCTGCTCTGGCTCTGTAGTACTCTGTTGTATATATATGTGCCTCGTCTTCTTGATCCATGCATGTTGTGATGGATCATTGGGTTGTTCCCTTCTCTCAGCTATTGTGAAGAGTGCTCCTTTGGCCATAGGGGTGTATGTATCTCTTTGAATGATACTTTAATCTGAATATATGCCCTGAAATGGAATTTATGGATCATATAGTAATTCTCCTTGTAACCCTGTTGATCCTACATCATGTTATCTATAGAGTCTGCAGCAATTTTCATTTCCATCAATGGTGTAGGAGGGTTTCCTTTTGCCCACACTCTCCCAAGCATTTATTGTTTCAAGCCTATTTAATGATGCCATTCTGGCTTGTGTGATGTGGTACCTTATTATATTTTGGATCTGCATTTTTATAATTAGCCATGTTGGCATGCTTTTCCAATGTCCATTGGGTATCTGAATGTCCATTTAGAGAATTGTCCATTTGATCTCGATTCTGCTTTTTTATTATTTAGTTGTATGACCTGTTTGTTTTTGGGAAATAAAGCTCTCCTTTATGATGGTGTTTTTAAATATTTTCTCCCTTTCATGAGAGTGTCTTTTAGTTTTGGTAATGGTTTCCTTTCCAGTTAAAATGGTTATATAATTGGTTTTATTTGATTGATTTTTTTTTCCTTTGGGAGTCATATCTAAGAAACTTTTGCCAGAATTTTCATCAGAGAATATTTTACTTATGGTTCATTTTGTGGTTTTAGGATATCATAACTAATATTATATCTTAAGCCTTTTTGAGTTTATTTTTCCTTCAGTGGAGGTTGTGTTATATCTTCATTACTTATATATATTTTTTCTGGGTGTGTGTGCCAGAAGTACACATGGTTCTTTTTTGTTTATTGCATTATGAATATTTACACTTTTGTGTTTATTTGTGTTTTTCTGGACAGTAATTGGGATTTCTATGTAGAGAGAGCCTTTTATATATTCTTCATCATACTTTATCACAGAATATTTAATATAGTTTTCTGTGAATCTTGGGAATCTTGGTGTTCCTGCATTCTCCATATATAATTGTTGACATCTGTTAATCCCAAAGTGCCAGTTGCTCACCTCCTCATCTTGGTCCTCCTTGGCAACTGCCTGTTTGTTCTGAGTTGTTTTCTGTTTTGTAGATTAGCTCATTTGTGTCTTTAGATTCCAAATTTAAGGGATATCAAAAGGTGTTTGCCTTTTTCTTTGTAACTTCCTTAACTCGGTATGGTAACCTCTAGGTCCGTCCATGTTGCTGCAGATTATAATTTCATTCTCTGTCTGGCTCTGTAGTACCCTGGTATGTGTATAAACCTCCTCTTTTTGATCCATGCACCTTGTGATGGAATATTGGCTTGTTTCCTTCTCTGGACTATTGTGAAGGGGCTCCTAACCTATGATTACAGGAGTGTATATATCTCTTTGTTGATACTTTTGTCTGAATATATGCCCTGGAATGGGATTACTGGATCCCAGAATAAGTGCGTTTGTACTTTTGTTGATCCTCCATAGTGTTATCCGTAGAGTCTGCACCAATTTCAATTCCCACCAACAGTGTACCCTCCCTGCCTTTGTTATTTCAAGCCTGTTCAGTTCAGTTCAGTCGCTCAGTAGTGTCCGGCTCTGTGTGACCCCATGGATAACAGCATGCCAGTCTTCCCTCTCCATCATCAGCTCCTGGAACTTGCTCAAACTCAAGTCCATTGAGTCAGTGATGCCATTCAACCATCTTGTCCTCTGTCTTTCCCTTCTCCTCCTACCATCCATCTTTTATCATCTTTTCCAATGAGTCAGTTCTTCACATCAGATGGCCAAGTATTGGAGATTCAGCTTCAGCCCCAGTCCTTCCAATGAATATTCAGGACTGATTTCCTTTAGGATTGATTGGTTGGATCTCCTTGCAGTCCAAGGGATTCTCGAGTCTTCTCCAACACCACAGTTCAAAAGCATCAATTCTTCAGCACTCAGCTTTCTTTATAACTCTCACATCCATACATGACTACTGGAAAAACCATAGCTTTGACTAGGTGGACCTTTGTTGGCAAAGTAATGTCTCTGCTTTTTAATATGCTGTCTAGGTTGGTCATAGCTTTTCTTCTAAGGAGCAAGCGTCTTTTAATTTCATGGCTGCAGTCACCATCTGAAGTGATTTTGGAGCCCAATAAAATAGTCTCTCACTGTTGCCATTGTTTCCCCATCTGTTTGCCATGAAGTGATGGGACTGGATGCCATGATCTTAGTTTTCTGAATGTTGAGTTTTGAGCCAGCTTTTTCACTCTCCTCTTTTCACTTTCTGCAAGAGGCTCTTTAGTTCTTCTTCACTTTCTGCCATAAGGGTGTTGTCATCTGCATATCTGAGGTTATTGATATTTCTCCAAGCAATCTTGATTCCAGCTTGTGCTGTATCCAGCTCAGCATTTCACCTGATGTGCTCTGCATATAAGTTAAATAAGCAGGGTGACAATATACAGCCTTGATGTACTCCTTTTCCAATTTGGAACCAGTCTATTGTTCCATGTCCAGTTCTAACTGTTGCTTCTTGACCTGCATACAGATTTCTCAGGAGGCAGGTCAGGTGGTCTGGTATTACCACCTCTTTAAGAATTTTCCAGAGTTTGTTGTGATCCACACAGGCAGAGGCTTTGGTATAGTCAATAAAGCAAATATTTTTCTGGAATTCTCTTGCTTTTTCTATGATCCATCGGATGCTAGCAATTTGATCTCTGGTTCCTCTGCCTTTTCTAAATCTAGCTTGAACATCTGGAAGTTCTTGGAGAACTTTGAGCATTGGAGAATTTTGAGTGTTACTTTGCTAGCATGAGATGAGTGCAATTGTGTGGTAGTTTGAACATTCTTTGGCATTGCCTTTCCTTGGGATTGGAATGAAAAGTGACCTCAGCCTTTTAATGATAAGTGCTCGGGGCTGATGCACTGGGAAGACCCAGAGGGATGGGGTGGGCAGGGAGGTGGGAGAGGGGGGGATCGGGATGGGAAATACATGTAAATCCATGGCTGATTTCATGTCAATGTATGGCAAAAACCACTACAATATTGTAAAGTAATTAGCCTCCAACTAATAAAAATAAACGGAAAAAAAAAATGATAACCATTCTGGCCTTTGTGATATGATACCTCACTATGTTTTTGATTTGCATTTCTATAACAATCAGCCAGGTGACATGATTTTCCTGTGTCCATTGGGTATCTGGAGGTCTGTTTGGAGAATTGTGCATTCAATCTCCTGTGTATTTTTTATTCCATTTTTTTATTAGTTTTTGAGCTTTTTTTAATTTATTTTTTTTAAGAAATATAGCCCTCTTTGATCACAGCCTTTTCAAATAGTTTCTCCATTTCACAAGGTTGTCTCTTTGTTTTAGTAATGATTTCGTTTCCTGTTTAAATGCTGATATGATTGCATCTCATTGATTTTTTTTTTTTTAACTTTGGGAGTCATAGCTAAGAAACTTTTGCCAGAATTTATGTCAGAGAATAGTTTTCCTTTGGTTCCTTTTGTGGTTTTATGCTGTTATAACTTACATTTATGTCTTAAGCCTTTTTGAATTCATTTTTTTTGGGGGGTGGAGGATATATTATATCTTCATTTCATATATATCTGTGGCTCTTTCTAAAGAGCACTTGAAGAAGACACTCTTTTCCTCTGTTGAATGACTTGCCTCTGTCATCAAATTAATTGACCCCTGGGGAATGGAGTTATTTATGGAGTTCTTCCTCAGTTTGATTGGGTTGTATGTGTTTTTCTTGTGCCAGTGCCACCCTTAGCTTCTAATTTATTTTATTGCATTATGACTATTTATAATGTTGTGTTAATTTCTGTTCACCTAGACAGTGATTTGAACTTCTTTCTATACATGCTTTTTATATATTCTTCTTCTCCATTATACTGTATCACAGAATATTTAATATAGTTTTCTTTGCATACTGTAGAATCTTGATGTTACTTAGTCCTGCATATAATTGTTGACATCTGCCAGTCTCGAAGTGCAAATCCCTACCCTCCTCATCGCTATCACTGTTGTCAACTGTCTGTTCTCTGTGTCTCTGAGTTGTTTTCGGTCTTATAGATTAGCTCATTTGTGTCTTTAGACAACAAATTTGAGGGATATCGAAAGGTACTCTTTTTTTTCTTTCTAAATTCCTTCACTTTGTTTGGTAACCTCTAGGTCCACCCACGTTGCTTGAAATGACATAATTTCATTCTCTGTTCTGGCTCTGTAGCACTCTATTGTGTATATATACCTCATCTTTGTAACCCATGCAGGTTGTGCCAGATCTTCGGGTTGTTTCCTTGTCTAGGCTATTGTGAAGAGTACTCTGTGAACATAAGGGTTCATGTTTCTCTTTCCATTACAGTTTTGTCTGGATGTGTGCCTAGGAGTGGTTTTCTGGATCCCATAGTAATGCTATTTGTACTTTTTGGTGAAAGCTACACCATGTTATCCATTGGGGCTGCACCAGTTTTCATTCTCACCAGCTGTAGGAGGGTTTCCTTTTCTCCACACCATCCTGCCTTTATTGTCTCAAGCCTTTTTAATGATGGCCATTCTGGCCTGTTTGATGTGGTACCTCGTTATATTTTTAGTTTGCATTTCTATAATAGTCAGTGTGGTTAAGGAGCTTTTTGTTTGTTGATTGGTCACCTGGATGTCTCTTTGGGGGAATTGTCCATTAGATCCTCAGCCTATTTTTTTTTATTCCATCTTTTTATTATTGGGTTGTATGAACTGTTTCTATTTTTGAGGAATAAAACCCTTGGCAGTCATAGCATCTTCAAATATTTTCTCTCTTTCATGAGGTTGTCTTTTGTTTGGTAATGGTTTCCTTTCCTGTTTAAATGGTTATTTGACTGATAACATCACATTAATTTTTTCTTTCAATTTAGGACTCATATCTAAGAAATTTTTTCCATAATTTATATCAGAATACCTTCCCTATGCATAGGTTTCTTTTGTGATTTGATGATGTCATATCTTATATTTATTTAAGCCTGTTGAATTTATTTTTCCCATAGTGGATGATGTGTTATATCTTCATTACATATATCTGTTCATCTTTCTAAAGACCACAGAAGATACTGTCTTTCCTCTGTGAATGTACTTGCCTCTGTGTTCAAATTATTTGACAGTGTGTTTGCTTCCTTCTGAGGTCCTTCCTCTGTTTCATTGTTTTCTGTGTGTTTGTGTGTGCCATTACACACGTAGCCTCTTTTATATTTATTTACTTGCCTTATCATCATTTACAATGTATGTTAATTAATTTCTGTTCCTCTGGACATTGACTTGGATTTATATGTATATATGTCTCATTTATAAATTCTTCTCCATTACACTTTATTACAGAATATTTAATGTATTTTAGTGGATGTTGTACGATTTGTTATTTGTATATTCTCTATATAATTGTTTATATCTGCTAATCCCAAGGTGCCAATCCCTCCCCTCCTTATCTCTGTCCTTCTTGGCATCTGCCTATCTGTTCTGTATGTCTCTGAGTTGTTTTCTGTTTTGCAGAGTATCCCATTTGTTTCCTTAGATTCCAAATTTAAGGGATATCAAAAGATACTTGTCTTTTTCTAACTTCCTTCACTTAGTATGGTAACCTCTAGATCCATCCATGTTGGTGCAAATGGCATAATTTCATTCTCTGTTTTGACTTTTTAGTACTCTGTTGTACATATGTACCTCATCTTCTTGATCCATGCATGTTCTAATGGACAGTCATGTTGTTTGTCTGTCTCAGATATTTGAAGCATATTCCTATGAACATAGGGGTGCATGTTTCTCTTTGAATGATCGTTTTGTCCAGCTGTATGCCTAGGAGTGGGATTGCTATAAGGAAATTCTATTTGTAGTTTTTGTGAATCCCACACAGTGTTATTGATAGGACCTGCTGCAATTTCCATTCCCACCAACAGTGTAGTAGGGTTTTCTTTTCTCCACACCGTCCCCAGCTTTTGTTGTTTCACGCCTTTTTAATCCCTTCTGGCCTGTTTGATGTGGTACCTCATTATATTTTTGATTTGCATTTCTGTAATAATCAGTGATGTTGAGAACCTTTCATATGTCAATTGGGCATCTGGATGCCTATTTTGCAGAATTGTGCTTTCTACATCCTGCTGATATTTTGATTACAGTTTTAAATTATTCAGTTGTATGAGCTGTTTATATATTTGAGAAATTAAGCCTAATAAGTCACTGTTTTCAAATATTTTCTCCTTTTAAGAAAGTTGTGTTTTAGTTTTGGTAAAGGTTTCCTTTCCTGTTTAAATGTTTTAGGATTGATTATGTTTCATTGATTTTGTTTGTTTGTTTGTTTATTTTGGAGGCATATGTCAGAAAATTTTGCCATAATTTACCTCAGAATATTTCACCTATGTTTTCTTTCGTGGTTTTATGATATCATAACTTGTTTTTATGTCCTTAAGCCTTTTTGAATTTGTTTTTCCTTTATAGTAGGAGGATGTGTTACATCTTCACTACTTATATTTGACTGTTCATCTTTCTCAATACTGCTTGCAGAAGATACTGTTTTTCCTCTGTTGAATGTACTTGCCTTGTCTTCAAATTAATTGACATACAGTGTATTGATTCACTTCTTGGGTCCTTCCTCTATTTTATTGGTTTGAATGTTTTTTTGGTGCCAATACCACACCAATAGATTCTTTTATTTTATTGCCTTATTATTTACAACATTGCATTAATTTCTGTTACTCTGGACACTGATTTGGATTTACATATATATAGTCTCTTTTATATATTCTTCTCCATTACCGTTTATCACAGAATATTAAATATAGATTCTTGTAGGTATTGTAGGGTCTTCTTGTTCGTTCATTCACTGTATAATTGTTTGCATCTGCTAATTCCGGTGTGCCTGTCCTTGTTAATTCCTTCTAATTAAATCCTGCTAATTCCTTCCTCTGTCCCTGTCCTTGGCATCTTCCTGTCTGTCCTCTGTGTGTCTGAGTTGTTTTTTAGTTTAGCCCATTTGTGTCTTTAGAGTACAAATTTAAGGAATATCACCAGGTATTTGTTTTTTTCTAACTTCCTTCATTTAGTATGGTAACCTCTAGGTCCATTCATGTTGCTGCCAGTGGCGTCATTTCATTTCGTGTTCTGTCTCTGTTGTAGTCTGTCGTGTGTATATATGTACCTCGTCTTCCTGATACATGCATGTTGTGATGGACCCTTGGGTGTTTCCCTTGTCTCAGCTATTGTGAAGAGTGCTACCATGATCATAGGTGTGCATGTTTCTCTTTGAATGATACTTTTGCCTGAATATATGCCCAGGAACGGGATTGCCGGATACTATGGTAATTCTGTGTGTACTTTTTTTGTGGAACCTACAGTGTTTTTCCATAGAGGCTTCACCAATTTACATTCCCACCAACAGTGTAGGAGAGTTTCCTTTGTTTCACATCTTCTGATGAGTTTGTTGTTTCATGCCTTTTTAATGATGGCCACTCTGGCCTGTGTGAATATATTTCTTTGAATTTTTGATTTGCATTTCTGTAATCATCAGCAATGTTTAGAACTTTTTCATATGTGAAATCGGCATCTGGATGTCTATTTTGCAGAATTGTCCATTCGATTGCCTACCTATTTTTTCATTCCTTTTTTAAAAAATTTTTTTACTGTTGAGTTGTATGAACTGTTTATGTATATATTTGAGAAATTAAGCCCTCATCATTCACAGTGTTTTCATGTATTTATGGCTTTCACAAGGTTATCTTTTAGTTTTGGTAATGGTTTCCTTCTCTGGTTAAATGGTTATATGATTAATTACATCTCGTTGATTTTTTTTAAATTAATTTGGGAGGTATATCTAAGAAACTTGCCAGAATTTACATCAGGGAATATTTTGCCTGTTTTCTTTTATGGTTTAATGATGTCATAACTTACTTTTATGTCTTTAAGACTTTCTGAATTTATTTTTCTTTATTCTGGAGTATGTGTTATATATTCATTACTTATATGTATCTGTCCATCTTTCTCAGTACCACATGCAGAAGACACTGTCTTTTCCTATGTTGAATGTACTTGCCTTGGTCATCAAACTAACTGATGAACTGTGTGTAGATTTATCTCTGGGGTCCTTTGTCTGTTTCATTTGAGTTATATGTAATTTTTTTGTGCCAATACCACACTTAGGTTCTTTTATATTTATTTTATTGCCTTATCATTATTTAAAATGTTGTGTTAATTTCTGTTCCTCTGGATAGTGATTTGGATTTCCATATATATAGTGCCTTTTATATATTCTCCATTACATTTTATCACAGAATATTTAGTGTAGTTTTTTTGTATATTGTAGGATCTCAATATTCATACATTTTCCTTATTATTGTTTACATCTGCTAAACCCAGAGTGCTAACTGCTCCCCTCCTCAGCCCTGCCTGTCCTTCTTGCCAAGTGCTTGTCTATTCTCTGTATCTCTGAGTTATTTTTTAGTTTTGCTTATTCGTGTCTTTAGATTGCAAATTTAAGTGATATTAAAAAGGAATTGTCTTTTTCTAACTTCCTTCACTTAATATGGTAATCTCTCTTAATATGTTGCCAGTGGCATAATTTAATTCTCTGTTGTGGCTCTGTTGTATATATATATACACTTCATCTTCTTGATCCATGCACTTTTTAAAAATTAATTAATTTATTTCTATGCACGTTTTAATGGACCACCAGTTTGTTTCCTTGTCTTGGCTGTTGTGATGAGTGCTCCTGTGAACACTGAGGACCACTTATCTCTTTGAATGGTTGCTTTGTCTAGATATTTGCCCAGGAGTGGGATTGCTGGACCCTATGGTAATTCATTTTATACCTTTTTGGTGAAACTTACACAGTGTTATCCATAGAGGGTGCACCAACTTATATTTTCTCCAGCAGTGTTGGAGTGTTTCCTTTTCTCCTTATCCTCTCCAGTCTTTTTGTTTCTATCCTTTTTAAAGATGGCGATTCTGACTAGTGAGTCACGCTAAATCACCACATCATGATAAATCAAAGCTTATCTTTGATTTGCTTTCTGTAATTATCAGGGGTGTTGAGAAACTTTTCATATGTCAGTTTGACCTCTGGATGTCTATTTTGGAGAATTGTCCATTTGATCTCCAGCCTATTTTTTTTTTTTTTTTAGCTGTTTGTATATTTGATAAGTTTAAGCCCTTGTTAGTCACAGTGTTTTCAAATATTTTCTCCCATTTAGAAGATTCTTTTTGCTTTCGTGAATCTTTCCTTTCCTCTTTAAATGGTAATAAAATTCATTAGGCCTCAATGAAATTTTTCTTTTAATTTGGGAGGTATATCAAAGAAAGTGTTACAAGTATTTATATTAGAGAATATTTAGCCTATATTTTTTGTGGTTCTATGATATTATGACATATCTGTCTTTAAACTCTTTTCAGTTTATTTGTTTGTATAATAGGAGGATGTGTTCTGTCTTCATTGTTTTACATGTGGCTGTCCATCTTTCCCTATACCACTTGCAGAAGACACTCTTTCCTCTGTTGAATGTGCTTGCCTCTGTCATCAAATTAATTGACCAATAGTGTATGGATTGTTTTCTAGGGTCCATCCTCTGTTTCATTGATTTGTATGCTTGTTTTCATGTCAATACCATACTTAGGTTTTTTTTAATTAATTTTATTGCATTTTAGTTATTAACAATGTTTATTTCTGTATTACTGTGCAATGATTTCAATATACATATATGTACATTCTTTTATATATCTCCATTATCTTTATCACAGGATATTTAATATAGTTTCCTCTGGACACAGTGGGATCTTGTTTACACATTCTCTCTATATATGTTAATCCCAAACCGTCTATCCATCCCTTCCTTATCATTTCCCCCTTGACAACCACAGGTCTCTTCTTTATATCTCTTGCTTGTTTTATGTTTTGTAGATGAGCTCATTTGTGTCAGATAAGTGGTCTCATAAGGTATTTGTCTTTCTTTTTCTAATTTCCTTCACTTAGTATGGTAATCTCTAGGTCCATCCATGTTGCTGCACATGGCATAATTTCATTCTCTGTTGTGGCTGAATAAAATCCAGCGCCCTGTTGTGTGTGTACCTCATCTGCTGATCCATTCACCAGTGGGCAGACTGCTGGGTTGTCGTCTTGGCTATTCAGAGAGTGTTCCTACGAACATAGGGGTGCATGTTTTCCTTTGAATGATTGTTTTGTCTGGATGTATGCCCAGGAATGAGATTCCTGGATCCTTGGCAATTCTTTTTGTACTTTTTTGTGAAACCTACAGTGTTATTCATAGACACTGCGGCAATTTACATTCTCACCGACATTGTAGGAGGCTTCCTTTTCTCCACACTTTCCCCAGCATTTGTTGTTTGTAGCCTTTTTAAAAATTATTTTAATTGAAGGCTACTTACTTTATGATATTGTGGTTTTTTTGCCATACATTGACATGAATCAACCACAGGTATGCATGTGTTCCCCATCCTGAACCCCCCTACTTCCCTCCCCACCCCACCCCTCTGGGTTATCACAGAGCACTGGCTTTGAGTGCCCTGCTTCATGTATCGAACTTGCACTGGTCATCGATTTTTCAGTTCAGTTCAGTCGCTCAGTCATGTCCGACTCTTTGCAACCCCATGAACCGCAGCACACCAGGCCTCCCTGTCCATCACCAACTCCTGGAGTCCACCCAAACCCATGTCCATTGAGTTGGTGATGCCATCCAACCATCTCATCCTCTGTCTTCCCCTTCTCCTCCTGCCCTCAATCTTTCCCAGCATCAGGGTCTTTTCCAATGAGTCAGCTCTTTACATCAGGTGGCAAAAGTATTGGAGTTGCAGCTTCAACATCAGTCCTTTAATGAACACCCAGGACTGATCTCCTTTAGGATGGACTGGTTGGCTCTCCTTACAGTCCAAGGGACTCTCAAGAGTCTTCTCCAACACCACAATTCAAAAGCATCAATTCTTCTGCGCTCAGCTTTCTTTATAGTCCAACTCTCACATCCATACATGACCACTGAAAAAACCATAGCCTTGACTAGACGGACCTTTGTTGGCAAAGTAATGTCTCTGCTTTTTAATATGCTGTCTAAGTTGGTCATCACTTTCCTTCCAAGGAGTAAGCGTCTTTTAATTTCATGGCTGCAGTCACCATCTGCAGTGATTTTGGAGCCCCAAAAAATAAAGTCTGACACTGTTTCCACTGTTTTCCCATCTATTTGCCATGAAGTGATGGGACTGGATGCCATGATCTTAGTTTTCTGAATGTTGAGCTTTAAGCCAGCTTTTTCACTCTCCTCTTTCACTTTCATCAAGAGGCTCTTTAGTTCCTCTTCACTTTCTGCCATAAGGGTGGTGTCATCTGCATATCTGAAGTTACTGATATTTCTCCCGGCAATCTTGATTCCAGCTTGTGCTTCCTCCAGCCCAGCGTTTCTCATGATGTACTCTGCATATAAGTTAAATAAGCAGGGTGACAAGATACAGACTTGACACACTCCTTTTCCTATTTGGAACCAGTCTGTTGTTCCATGTCCAGGCCCTTTGTTTCTTTTTGCTTTCATTTCTTTTGCTTTGAAGGCTGATCTAAGAATATATTGCTACAGTTTATGTCAGAGCATATTTTGCCTATGTTTTCTTCTAGGAGTTTTATGATGTCAGGTCTTATATTTTAATCTTGAAGTCATTTTGGGCTTGTTTTTGTATATGGTTGGGAGTATTGTAATTTCATTGATTTACATATGGCTTGACTTTCCGAATACCACTTGCTGATGAGCCTATCCTTTCTCCATAGTATATACTTGCATCCTTCATCAAAGATTAATTGACTGTCAGTGTGTGAACTTATTTCTGGGCTCTTTGTTTTATTCCATTAATCTGTATGTCTTTTTTTGTGCCATTACCACACTTTGACTTCTTGGGGTTTCTTTTCCATTTATTTTTTTGAAGTATAGTTGTGTTACAATGTTTTCATTTCTACTGAACAGTGCATGATTGAAATATAGATATAGCTATACATTCTTTTTCATGTTCTTTTCCGTTATTTTATAAGTTGTTTAATATCAGAGAAGGCAATGGCAACCCACTCCAGTACTCTTGCCTGGAAAATCCCATGGACGGAGGAGCCTGCTGGGCTGCAGTCCATGGGGTCACTAAGAGTTGGACACGACTGAAGCGACTTAGCAGCAGCAGCAGCATACATTCTTTTTCATGTTCCTTTCCATTATTTTATATCACAAGTTGTTTAATATAGTCTGTGTGCTACACCGGAGGACCTTATTGTTTGTTTATTCTCCATGTAATAGTTTGCATCTGCTAATCCCAAACTCTTAATCCACTTCTTCCCCATACATCTCCCCTTGGCAACCACAGGTCTGTTCTTTGTTTCTGAGTCAGTTTCTGTTTTGTAGATAAGTTCATTTCTGTCACATTTGTGACTCCACAGATAAATGATATCATATGATATTTGCCTTTTTCTTTCTCCACTTAGCAATCTCTCAGTCTATCCATGTTGCTGCAAATAGCATTATTTCATTCCTTTTCGTGGTCTAGTTGTACTTCATTGTATGTATGTACCTCATCTTCTTGATCCATTCACCTGTCAATGGACATTTAGGGTTGTTTTTGTGTCTTGGGTATTGTAAAGAGTGCTGCTGTGAATATAGGGGTGCAGGTTTCTCTTAATGATAGTTTTGTCTGGATGTATGCCCAGGAGCGGGATTACTGGATCCAACAGTAACTATTTTTAAGCCAATTTACATTCCATCAGAGTAGGAGTGTTCCCTTTTCTCCACACCCTCTCCAGCATTTGTTACTTGTGGCCCTTTTAATGATGGCCATTCTGATTGATTGAGGTGATGCCTCATTGTAGTTTTCACATATAATTCTTTTGTATTCATCAATGTTGAACATCTTTTCTTGTGTGTAGTGGATGTTATTAGGTATCTAGATGTCTTCTTTGGAAAAATGTATCTTAAGTCTTCTGCCCTTTTTTCATTGGATTGTTTGGTTTCTTTTTTATATTGAATTTTATTCATGAACAATGTATATGTTTTAGAAATCAAGGCCTTTTCAGTCATATTGTTTGGAAATATCTTCTCCCATTCTGTTGGTTGGTTTGGTTTTTGCTTGTTTTTGCTGTAGAAGAGCTTATAAAGTTGATTAAGTTTTGTTTGTGTTTCCTTTTATTTCTATTTTCTTTGGGAAACTTGTATAAAAAATACAGCAACAATTTATGCTAGAGAAGGTTTTTCCTATGTTCTCTTCTAGGATTTTTATGGTATTGTTTCTTACAATTAAGTCTTTAAGCCATTTTGAGTTTATTTTGTCTATGGTTGGAGGGAATTTCTAGCTTCATTAATTTTCCTGTGGTTGTCCTGTGTTCCCAGTACCATTTGCCAAAGGGACTGTCTTTTCTCCATTGTATCTACTTGCCTCCTCCATCAAAGATTAATTGACCATGGGTCTTTGGATTTAGCTTTGTGCTTCTTTTTCTATTCCTCTGATGTATATATATCTGTTTTTGTCCCTAGACCACCTGGGTTGTTTTCTTTTTTAATAATTTTGGACTCTGTGGGAGAAGGCAAGGGTGGGATAATTTGAGACAATAGCATTGAAACATGTATATTATCATATGTGAAATAGATTGCCAGTCTAGGTTCAATGCATGAGACAGGGTGCTCAGGACTGGTGCATTGGGGTGACCCTGAGGGATGGGATAGGGAGAGAGGAGGGAGGGGGGTTCAGGATGGGGAACACATGTACACCCACGGCTGATTCATGTGCTGCTGCTGCTAAGTCACTTCAGTCGTGTCCGACTCTGTGCCACCCCATAGATGGCAGCCCACCAGGCTCCCCTATCCCTGGGATTCTCCAGGCCAGAATACTGGAGTGGGTTGCCACTTCCTTCTCCAATGCATGAAAATGAAAAGTGAAAGTGAAGTCACTTAGTTGTGTCCAACTCTTAGCGACCCCATGGACTCTACAGCCCACCAGGCTCCCCTGTCCATGGAATTTTCCAGGCAAGAGTACCGGAGTGGGGTGCCATTGATTCATGTGAATGTATGGCAAAAACCACCACAATATTGTAAAGTAAGTAGCCTCCAATTAAAAAAAAAGTATAGTTGGTTTACATTGTTATGTTAATTTCTGCAGTAAAGCATGGTTTTACATGTATATAGATTTTTTTTCATATTCTTTTCAATTACAGTTTGTCACAGGATAGTGAATGTAGTTCCTTGTTCTGTATAGTAAGAACTTGTTGTTTATCCATCCCTAGCAGTTTTCATCTGCTAATCCCAAACTCCCACTCCATCCCTCTTCCAGTCCCTCTACCCCATGGCAACCACAGGTCTGTTCTCTATGTCTGTGAGTCTGTTTGGTAGATAAGTTCATCCTGTCATTTTACTTACCATCTGTAAGTAGTATCATATGGTAATATCATTTGTCTTTCTCTTTCTGATTTCATTTATTAGTATGATAATCGGTAGGTCTATCCATGTTGCTGCAGATGGCATTATTTCACTTTTTATTGGTGAGTAGTTGTCCACGCATTTATGTATCACATCTTTTTGATTCATTCATCTCTGTCAATGGACATTTAGGTTATTTCCTTGGCTATGATGAGTAGTGCTGCTATGAACATAGTAGTACATGTATCTCTTTGAATGAGTCTCATTTGGATATATGTTCAGGAGTGGAATTGCTGGATTGTGTGGTAACTCTGGACATTTTTGAGGAATCTGTATAGTGTTTTCCATAGTGGCTACAACAATTTACATTCCCACCAAGAGTGTAGGAGGATTTTTTTCCCCATACTCTCTTCAGCACTTGTTTATAGTCTTTTTATTGATGGCCATTATGACCAGTGTGAGTTGGTACTTGATTGTAATTTTGATTCGCATTTGTCTAACAAAGTTGAGCATCTTTTCATGTGCATTTTGATTATTTGTGTGTTTTGAGAACTGTCTTTTGGCCTTCTACTCATTTTTTGAATGGTTTTTAGTTTTGAGGGCTTTTTTATGTTGAATTTTGTGAGCTTATTGTCCTTTTGTTAATTGTTTTGAATTACTTTTCCTAGGGCTTTTTTTTCCTTTCTTCTTTTGTTCTCTTGTGATTTGATGACTATCTTTAGTGTCATGTTTGGATTTTTTTCTTTTGTGTCTGTATCTTACAGATTTTTGTTTTTTTGTTACAGTGAGGTTTTTATAAAGCAATTCATATATTTATCCGTGCTTCTTTTAAGTTGCCAGTCTCCTACTTTCAATTGCATTTGAACAACTCTGCATTTGTGTTATTTTTCTTCTATCTAATTATTTTGTGTATTCCTTACCTGCTTATTGTTGATATATTTGGTTTTACTACTTTATTTTTAATCCCTCCTACTAATTTTCTACTAACTTTGTGCAAGGATGATACCTTTTCTGTATGTTTGCCTTTACTGATGAGCTCTTTTATTTTGTAATTTCATGTTTCTAGTTGTGGCTTTTTATTTTTTACTCAGAAGTTCCTCTAACATTTCTCACTAAGCTGGTTTGATAGTGGCTTTTATTTGTCTTTAAAGCTCCTAGCTTTTGTTTCTCTTTAAAGCTTTTGACCTCTCCATCAGCTCTGAAAGAGAGCCTTGCTGATAGAGTGTTCTTGGTTGTAGATTTTTCTCTTTCATCACTTTAAATATATCATGCCACTCCCTTCAGTTCCTGCTGAAAAATCAGCCAGTAGCCTTGTGAGAGTCCCCTATGAGAGTTATTTGTTGCTTTTCCTTTGCTCTTTTTAATACTCTTTCTTTAGCTTTAATTTTTGTTTTATTTATTAGTTATTATTATTTGTTTTATTAATTTTTAGTGTCTTGGTGTGTGTTCCTTTTTGGGTTAGTTCTGTACAAAACTCTCTGCCCCTTTTGGACTTGGATGTCTGTTTTCTTTTCCAGTTAGGGAAATTTTCAGCTATTGTGTCTTCAAATATGTTCTCAGCCCCTTTCTCTCTCTCTCTTCTCCTTTTGGGACCCCTATAATGTGAATGCTTGGCCTTGTGTCAAATGTCTTTTAAATTGTTTTCATTTCTTTTTATTCTTTTTTTTCCTTTTGTTCAGAATCAGTGATTTCCACTACTCTGCTTAACCTTGCTGACCTGTTCCTCTGTATCATTTAGTCTGTTAATTCCTTCTACTGTATTTTTCATTTCAGTTATTGTATTTTTGATCTGTTTGGTTGTTCTTTATATTTTCTAATTCCTTGTTAAAAACCTCTTAACTTCTCACTCTGTGCATCCATTCTTCTTGTGAGTTCTCTAATCATCTTTACCATCATTACCCTGGACTTTTTGGGTAGATTTCCTATGTTTACTTCACTTAGTTCTTCTCCTGGGGTTTTAATCTTATTCCTTTCTCTGTAACATGTTTCTCTGTCACTGCATTTTGCCTAAATTGATGTTTTTATTTTCTTATGTATTTGGTAGGTTATATTTCTCAACGTTGGTGAAGTGACCTTATATAGGAGATGTCCTGTGTATCCCAGGAGCACACACCCCTCTTGTCACCCAAGTCGTATGCTCTAGGGGTTCCCCTATGATGGCTATGTAAATCTTTCAGTTGTGGCAGTCTGTGGGGGTGGTATGGTAAGTTTGATTGGTCCACAGTCCAACTGGTTGCCAGACCCTGCCTTATGCAGAGGCTGCTGGCTGCTGATGGGTAGGACTGGGTCACAAAGTAGCTGACTGCAGAGCCCCAGGGAGTCCTAGGGCTTATGATGGCTCACTGGTAGGCGGACTCAGGTTTTAGAAGACTGGATTTGCTGCTGACTGCAAATTGGTGGGTAAAACCAGATCCTGGGGTTAGTGCTGGCCTACTGGTGGGCAGAGGCAGGTCCTGGGGTCTGGCTGTAGGACCTGGGGGCCAGAGCTGGTGTTTGATTGATGCTGGAGGTGGGGGAGTTTCCTGACAGAGTTGGATACAAAATCTTGGGTATCCTGAAGTTCATATTGGCCTGCTAGTGGAAGAAACTGTGATTCAGCTGGTCTCAGGGCAGGATATGGCATGCTAATAGGTAGGCTGGGGGACTGTAGTTTCTTGAGTCTGCTACCCGTTCTCTGGTGGGTGAGACTGGTCTAGAGGCTAGAGCCAGCTCCCTGGAGGGCAGGACCAGGGACCAGGGGATTCTGGGACTGTTGCCTGCCGGCTGGTGGTTAGAACTGAATGCTGGGCCCTCGGTGGACAGGGCCATGTCCAGAGGTGATGGTGAGTGCAGGGGGTCTTAAGGCAGCCTGTCTGTTGATGGGTGTGGCTGTCTCCACTCAGGTGGTTTCTTGGCCTGAGTCATCCCAACACTGGCAGCTATCTGCTGTTGGAGAGGGGGAGCAGGTCTTAGTGCAAGTGAGCTAAAGGGAGAATTCCACGATGACACTTGCCAGCACCAGTGTCCACACGGTAGAAGGAGCTCCTCCAAATGGCTTCTGCCAGTGTCTGTGTCCCCAGGGTGAACTGTAGTTGCCTCTGGTCTCTCCAAGAGACTCTCCAAGATCAGCAGGTGGGTCTAACCCAGGCTCCTCTCAAATTACCGCTTCTGCCCTGGGTACTAGAGCATATGAGATTTTGGGTGTACCCTTTAAGAGGGAAGGGGCTTCATCTCTGGTAGCTCAGGCAGTAAAAAATGTTCCAGCAATGTGGGAGACTCACGTTACATCCCTGGGCCAGGAAGATCTCCTGGAGAAAGAAATGGCAACCCACTCCAGTATTCTTGCCTAGAGAATTCCATGGACAGAGGAGCATGGTGGGCTACAGCCCATGGGGGTCACAAACAGTCGGACATGACTGAGTGATTTAACACTTTAAGAGGGGAATCTCTATTTCCCCAGCTCTCTGGGACTCCTTAAATGCAAGGACTCCTGGCCTTCAAAGCCATATGCTCATCTTCCTGCTACAGGCTCCATAGGCTGGGGAGCCAAGACATGGGGCTGAAATCTCTCACTCCTTTGAGAGAACCTCTGCAATGTAACTGTTCTTCAGTTTGTGGGCCACCCACCCAGGAGTATGGCCTTGACTAGATCGCAAGTCTGCCCCTCTTACTCATCTTGTCGTGGTTCCGTCTTTATGTCTTCAGTTGTAGAAAATCTTTTTTGATAGATTAGTCTTTTTCATCAATCGGTTGTTCTGGAGATAGTCGTGATTTTGATGTGCCTGTGAGAGGAGGTGAGCTCAGGGTCTTTCTACCTTGCCATCTTGGCCAGTCTTCCTTGGATTTTTCATTTGAGACTTTTCCTCTATCCAGATATACGAATTTAGTATTATAAACTTCCCTCTTAGCACAGTTCTAGCTGTTTTCCACAGTTTTGATATGCTGTTATTTTCATTCAATTCAGTGCATTTTAAGGCTTCCCTTGAGACTTACTCCTTGACCTATAAATTATTAAGATGTTTGCTAGTTTGCAACTGTGCTGGAATTTTTCATCTTATCCTATTATTTATTTCTAATTTGCATCCATTGTAGTTGCAGAGCAACTTCTGTATCATTTAAATCTTTTAAATCTTTTAAAATCTTTTAAATTTGTTGAGGTTTGTTTTATGACCCAGGATATAATCTATTTTGGTATAAGTTCTGTAAGCATTTGAAAAGAGTGTAATTCTGCTTTTACTATATTCTGAGACTGTAGATTAATTTAAACTTTGTGTATTAATTGGCTTTCTCTGACACTGCTCTGGTAGAGGAAGAGAGAAAGCTGACTCGTTACTGCCATGGAGTGGTGGAAGTCCAGGTTCCCCACTTGGCCTCTGTTGACATCTGAAGAGGTGGGCTCCTCATTATTATGGGTGGGTGGGAGTTCCAGCTTCCCACAGTTTCTCCATGGCAGGCAGGGGAGGCTTGTTACAGAAATGTGTGAAAGACAAATCTTTCCACTCAGCTTTGCTGGCATGGGCGGTAGGGAAGCTACATACTTTTTCCTACCATGTTTGTCCAGAGTAAAGTAATTATTTTCTAAAAGTTTTGTTTTGCTAGGCCTCCCTTTTGCTGATTCCTTAGACAGGGAGTAGTGTGTGTGTTCATTTTTTGAGGGTATTTTTTTTTTGTCTGTGGTTGACTTTATTTTTCTGGGCTCCAAAATCACTGCAGATGGTGACTGCAGCCATGAAATTAAAAGATGCTTTCTTCTCCTTGGAAGGAAAGTTATGACCAACTTAGACAGCATATTAAAAAGCAGAGACAATCCTTTGTCAGCAAAGGTCTGTCTAGTCAAGGTTATGGTTTTTCCAGTGGTCATGTATGGATGTGAGAGTTGGACTATAAAGAAAGCTGAGCACTTTTGAACTGTGGTGTTGGAGAAGACTCTTGAGAGTCTTGGGCTGCAAGGAGATACAACCAGTCATTCTTAAAGGAGACCAGTCCTGGGTGTTCATTGGAAGGACTAATGTTGAGGCTGAAACTCCAACACTTTGGCCACCTGATGGGAAGAGCTGACTCATTTGAAAAGACCCCGATGCTGGGAAAGATTGAGGGAAGGAGGAGAAGGGAACAACAGAGGATGAGATGGTTGGATGGCATCACCGACTCAATGGACATGGGTTTGGGTGGACGCTGGGAGTTGGTGATGGACAGGGGGAGGCCTGGCGTGCTGTGGTTCATGGGGTCACAAAGAGTCGTACATGACTGAGTGACTGAACTAACTGAACTGATTGACATTTCTGGACTGCTAGCATCTTAAACTCCAAATGTGAGGTACATGGTGTGGGGGGAGTAAGAAACTCATGTCTGTGTTGTTGCTCCAGTTCATAGCTGGTCTGCCCTCTTCTCTCTTATCTTTTGGATTTTCCTTATGTTTGTTTGATATAGAATTTGAAAGGTTTTTAGTTGTACTCATCAAGAAATACAGGGGAAAGTATGTTTATCCCATCTTTGACTATAAGTCAAAATCTTATAGTCTAATTTTTTAAATTATATTTCATTTTTGGCTACACTGGGTCTTTGCTGCTGCATGGGCTTTTCTCTAGTTGCTTCAAGCAAGGGCTACTCTCTAGTTGTGGTGCATGGGCTTCTCACTGTGATGTCTTGTTGCAGAGCATGGCCTCTAGGGCATGCAGGCCACAGTAATTGTGACACATGGGTTCAGTAGTTATGACTCCTGGGCTCTAGAGCACAGGCTCAATAGTTGTGGCACACAGGGTCAGCTGCTCTGTGGCACGTGGGATCCTCCTGGACCAGGGATCAAACCCGTGTCTCCTGCATTAGTAGGTGAACTCCTTACCACTGAACCACCAGAGAAACCTGGTATCTAATGTTTAATCATTGCTCTTTTCTCAGTTCAGTCATTCCATCAATTAATTTTAAAAAAGGGTGATTGGGAATGGTGGAGGGAGAGAGTCAGTAGAAAGGGGTAGAGTGACCAAGAAATTGGGATTGGTTTTGCCAATATTTTATTTAGAATTTTTGTATCTGTTGATAATGATATTGGGAAATAGCTTTTCTTTTTTTCTAGACAAGTTTTAGTATCATAAAATGAGTTTAGGGGGTACATCAGGCATCCACAAGACCACCCCCAGCTTTGATTTGCTAGGAGGAGTCACACAGGACCTTCCCTGGTGGCTCAGCAGTAAAGAATTTGCCTGCCAATGCTGGAGACAAGTGTTCGATCCCTGGGGAAGATCCCTTGGAGAAGGAAATGGCAACCCACTCCAATATTCTTGCCTGGGAAATCCCATGGACAGAGGAGCCTAGTGGGCTACAGCCCATGGGGTCACAAAAAAGCTGGACATGACTTAGCAACTAAACAATAACAAGAGATATTAGAATAAAAAAGTACAAAGCTAAATCAAAGGATAAAAGGACATGAGCAAAGTCTGGAGGAAAGCAGGCACAAGCATCTAAAAATTCTCTCCCTGTGGAGTTACACAGGTCACACTTGATTCCTCCAGTGATGAACTATGACGTGTGGGAAATGCTCTCTGCTAGAGAAGCTCGTTAGAAACTCAGAGACTAGGGTGTTTTACTGGGTTCTGGTAGAGCCCTCTACCTGGCTCTAAAAAGGAAAGGTTTTCAGCATAAATCACAGTGAGCCACTCCTATCACGTAGGGAAAGTTTTATCAATATAGTGAACTGTTTATGATTCAAGTCCCCACACTGCCGCCTCTTTTGGTATTATATCCAAGAAATTGCCAAGGCCAATGTCAAGAAGCTTTTCTCTAGGTTTTCTTCTAGGAGTTCTTGTTCAGTTCTTACATTTAAATCTTTACCCATTTTGAGATAACTTTTTTAATGGTATAAGGTCCCAATATCATTGTTTTACATGTGGATATCCAGTTTTCCTAACACCTTTTATTGAAGACACTGTCCTTTCCCCACTGAGTATTCTTGGCACCCTTGTCAAAGATCAACTGGCCATATACCAGTAGTTCTATTTCTGGGCTCTCTATTTTGTTTGGTTGGTTAATTCATCTGTTTTTATACCAGTGCCATATTGTTTCTATTACTGTGACTTTGAACTGTATTTTGAAATAAGGAAATGTGATGCCTCCAGCTTTATTTTTCTTGCTTAAAATTGCTTTGGCTATTTGGGGTCTTTTGTGGTTCTGTTAATTTTAGCATTTATTTCTGAAAGAAATGCCATTAGGATGTTGATAGATCCATACTAAATCTGTAGATTGCTCTAGGTATAATAGACATTTTAAGAATATTAATTTTCCTATACATAAACACAAGATGTTTTCCATTTGTGTTTTTTTTCCAGTTGTGCTTTATAGTTTTCCAGTGTCAAGTCTTTCACCTCCTTGTTAGTTTACTTCTAAGTATTTTATTATTTTTTTATACTAATGTAATGTATTGTTTTCTTCATTTACTGTTTGGATACTTTGTTGTTAGTGCATAGAAATGCAACTGACTTTTGTACATTAATTTTGTATCCTGCAACTTTACTGATTTCATTTTTTCTAAACAGTTTTTTTTTTAATGTGGAGTCTCTAGGGTTTTCTGTGCATAAGATCATGCTATCTGCAAATAATTTTACTTTTTTTCTATCTGATTTGAATGTTTATTTCTTTTT
Organism: Cervus elaphus; assembly: GCF_910594005.1. NCBI lineage: Eukaryota > Metazoa > Chordata > Mammalia > Artiodactyla > Cervidae > Cervus > Cervus elaphus. Next base: position 53,474,095 of record NC_057823.1, on the reverse strand, counting down.
CTTACCTAATGGTTTTGGCTAGGACTCCCAGTACTATATTGAATAGAAGTGGTGAGAGTGTACATCTTTATCTTTGCCTTATTCTAGATCTTAGAAGAAAATCTTTCAGCTTTTTATCATTTTGTATGATCTTAGTTTTGGGCTTTTAATATATGGCCTTCATTGTACTGAGGAGAGTTCCTTATATATACCTAATTTGTTGAGAGCTTTTATCCTGAAAGGGTATTAAATTTTGTCAAATACTTTGTCTGCATCGGTTAGGATGATCATGTGATTTTTTTTTTTGAAAGATTGTAATAGATTCTCTGGAAAACATTCAGTAGTACAAAAGCCATCCCTGAACCCTCCTTCAGGTCCACAGCTGGTGGAATGGTCTGGAAATCCTTGAGCTCTGGAAAGGTCCCTGGTCAGTCCTTGGGGAACACGGGTTGACTATAGTGGAAGAACCTGCTCAAGAATGGTTCTTGACATCTGGGGAGTCCTTTCTGGAAAGATCACTTCAAACTCAATAATGAGGTCCCCATGTTTCTTGGGCACTTTGGGGAGAGGGTGGGCTTCTCTGGGAACTTTTTGCTGCATGCCAGGCCTGATGACATCTTTGAACACAACGGGTATGGTCCTGACATCCATAGTGAGGACATTCATTGTACAGCCACACAGAGCCTCCCAAAGGCTGATCCTGATGACATCAGAGCCATCTCTCTTAAAGATACTATGTGGCTTGTCCTTTAAAACAAAGATGATATTGGCTGGAATGTTGTTGGAAGTCTGGTCTCCTTCCTTGGGGAAGGTGATTTTGTTCCCTTCTTTCCACCCCTGCTTCACTTTGATGGTCAAGATTTTGTCTTCACTGTGGATGCTCTTTCTGTCGGGGTTCAGCCACTTATGAGAGATTTTCATCTTCTTGGTACAGCCGCTGTAGATCTCTTCAAGTGAGACCTAAAGGTCATGGTGACGGGGGATCTTGTTTCTTTTGGGTGCTCTCTTGGGCTGGGCGGGAGCGGCTAAAGTTCATGTTGGTGAAGCCACCCATGCCCATAGGGAAGCCGGAGAACAGGTCATCGATGTCCATGCCTTCCTCCCCATTGTGCTGCCCAAAAAATGTATGAAAGGGATTTTGGCTACTGAAGAACTCAGCAAACATGGCGTGAGGGTCTCCACGGAATGTGTAGCTGAAGGAGGTACCATTAGTACCGCTACTGCTCCCGCCACTGGGGCCACTGCCCTTCAGGCCTTCCACCCCTCAGCAGTTGAAGATTTCATGCTTGCATGGGTCACTGAGCACATTGTAGGCCTCTGTGATCTTATCATGATGATCTTGTGATTTTGTTCTTCCTCCTGTTTATGTACTATATCACATTCATTTGCATATGTTGAAGCATCTTTGCAACCCAGTGATAAATTCCATTTGGTCATGTTGTATATTTTAATATGCTATTAAATTTGGTCTGCTAGTATTTCATTGAGGCTATTTGTATCTATATTCATCCAGGGATATTGACGTGGTTTTCTTGTGTCTTTGTCTGGCTTTGGTATCAGGGTGATGTTGGCCCCATAAAATAAGTTTGGAAATGTTCTCTGTTTTTCTTTTGAAAGAGTTTAAGAAGGATTGATAATTATTCTTGAAATGTTTGGAATTCATCCATGAAACCAACCTGGGCTTTCTTTGTTGAGAGTTTGGTGATGTTTTGACCTGTGATATTGGAACAGGATTTCTGCAGGTCATGCTAATTTGCCATCTTGGCAAGAACCAGAGTCAATACTATCTTTTCTCTCTTTCCCTCCATTCTCTTCTTTTGTATCATCAACCGAGCCTATACTAGGGCTTTTTTCAATCTTTGTTCTGTGTATTCTGTGGCTAGTTTAAAACTTAGGCCCAAGATTTTTTGATGCTTACATATTCAAGAGGTAGGCCTATATCCCTCCCCCCATTAAGTTTTGGGTGGTTTGTTACTTTTTGTTCTGTTATTGATGAATCCCTTAGTTAGGTACAAATTTACTAATTTGTTCTTCAGTAACTCCCATACTAAATTTTATACCATCTACTGAGGTTTTATTGCATGACTTAATGTTTTGTTTCTAAAATTTCTAATCATATATATATATATAAAATCTAGTTTTATTTCAGCCTCATGGTTTGTTTCTTCCATAATTAATTGTCTATTTTGTGGGTGTAGTCCTGAAATCATCTTTACAAGTATCTTTTTTAAAAATTGCATTATAAGTAGTACATTTTAAAAAGTATATTCTCTATCCTTTCTCTCCCCACAAATATTTATCCCTAGACCACCCAGACATGGTCTAGAATCAGGTCTTACAATAGTGACTTAGGCTTCTGATCCAACATGGTACAAAATAGTACTTATCCAAAATAGTACAATTGATTTCATTGAGCCTATTAGCTATAAGGTTTAGCATGTAGTCTTTGTATTCCAGCTTCCATAGGTCTGAAACATACTACAATGAATAACTTCAGGAATCTTTCTGCAGTGGTTATATTTGCTTCATTTCTAGTGTTTGCATTTAAAATTTTATCTATTATCTCTGTTTAGAGAAAAACGTGGTACATAAAAACATTAGCTTGCTTCACCAGTTGAAACAAAACACTTGTTACTTTTACTTTTTAGTATTATGTTTCAGTATTCTGTAAACACAATAAATATTTCAATAATATTATAAAAAGGTAAACAGATTTGGAAATGAGGTCAAATTGTAGGCTGAAGAGGATGTGTGATTAATCACATACTTTGATATTCAACTCTGTAGAAAATAAACCTTTATATATGAGAATTATATGGATAAATTTTGCTTTTGAGAATGAGACAGATTTATCTTTAAATATAAAACAACAAAAAGCACAGACACGGAGAAAGCAATATATATATTTATCTTTAGTAGAATTAAATAAAGCCAAAGAGATCAATTCCATTTTATATATATGTCTAATTTCAGCCTGTAAATCTATTTAAATGACATCTTTATTATACTTAGCTTATAAATATATAAATGTCTGATTTTAAATTTTCAGTTAATAGCTATTAATTTTATAACTAATGGAAATTTCAGATCAAATTAATGTAATTTTCATTTAAAGTTAAAACATTATAAATAAACATAAACAAAAGATTTTTATGCGTGCTTTAAGATAATGTAACATAGTATTACAAAGAAATACTCATTTTGAATAAATTGTGCTCTATATGGATAATTCCAGGCTTAAAAATCTGCTCTTCATCCCACATAAGAGTTTGCTCATAAAATGGTAGCATTGGGTTATAGTTCAAATAATATAGTAAATGTCCATGAATCCATATATAAAGAAATGAGTAAAATGTAAATGTAGGAGAAGTGACAAGTATTCCTTAAAGAATTTCAGTTAATTAGTGTAAAAGGAATCAGAAATTCACCATTCACTGCCACAGTTATTAATTGCCACAGGAAACAGCCAGTAATGGATACTAAAATTAGTGGGCAAAAGTTAAAGTAAAAACATTATATTTGCATTGTAGTTTCAAAGTATCTCTCCCCATATTAATTATAAGAGGAAAAATAGTAACATTACAGTAAATAAATGTGACAGATGTTATCTTAACCAAGTCCTCAAGATTGACATCACTTTAACACTACTGAATTATATACTTAAAAATGGTTAATATTCTACCACAGTAAAAAAAAAATATTAACATTACCAGATAAGACATTTTGACATCATGTACCCCCTGATATGATGGATTGAGAAGGTCACAGTATCATTTCTGTAATATTCTTTCCAGTAATGCAGAACAATCTAATTATGAGAAAACAAAGACAATGTCAAGTTGAGGGACATATTTGTTAACAATAAGCTTATTGTGGTAATCGTATGCTGTATACCTTAAACAGTGCTATGTCAATTATACCTCAATGTAACTGGAAGAAATTGAGAGACATTTTATAAATAACTGACCAGTCCTCTTCAAAAGTCTCAAGGTCATGAAAGACAAAAGGTTAAGGGATGATGGTGGATGGTAGAAACTAAATTCATTGTAAGATCCTAGATTGGATCCTTGAAAAGAAAAAGGACAGTAGGGTAAAATCTGAATAACATTTGTAGTTTAGTTAATAGAATTGTACCAACATTAATTTCTTAATTTTGTTGACTGTGCTATGGTTATGTAAGATGATAACATTAAGGGAAGCCAGGTGAAGAGTATATGATAACTCTATACTATTCTTGCAGTTTTATGAGTCTAAAATTATCTCATAAGGAATTTAAATCCTTTTAAAAAGCTTTAGTTGTAACTCGAAACTTCCAGTAGAAATGTAGATATATATATATATATATATATATATATATATATGCATTTCAAAGTTAAATAGGTAATTGAAGCTATTTGCCCAAACTAGAGGTACTGCTCTACCCTTGGAATACCAGGTACAAATATTGTGCTTATACCCCTTGTGGGTCTGCATTTACATGTTATATAAAATAAGGTACATAACTAAAGACTCATTAAAGCAAACTCTTAGTTAAGGCACAATTGGTAATGCTAATTGTATCCTTGAAATATGTTAATATTTTCTTTTTCTAAGTTTAGAATGAGAGAACTTAAAATAGCTTATAAATGCAGAACAGTGATGATCAAAAAGAAATTGAATTTGATTCCCTACTCCATTTTATGAATGATAGGCTAGGAACTACCTCTTTCTTAGTTTCCATGTATGTCATCACATCAGCATGCTCAGAAGGGAAAATGGCTTAAGATCAACTCTGATAATAGGTGAAAATCTTTCTTTAAGGCCACTTAGTTGATATTAATGAATTCTTTTTCCTTTAAAATCTTTTGTAAATCTACCTGTTGTAGTCTGTATTTTTCCTCATCCACTTTTCATTCTCCACATTTAGATAACTGTTCTCTGATGAGCAATGAGATAGGTATAAAGAGACCTAAGACTGGCCTAAGGCTCCTCAACAACCATTAAGAAGTCTAACTTAATTTTACCAAACATTCCTGAACTGAATCTCTTTAGCCTTCCTTATATCTGCCTTTATATTTGTAAATACGGCAAATCCTTTTTCTTCTTTATTCTTCCTACCATCTGGTTATCTATTGAGGACCACCATTCACCAGACATTTGCATGATTGTGGTACAAGACATTGATTCAGAAATGATCTCTACTCATCAAGGGACAAAAATCTAGAAATTTCTGAATAATGACAAACTATATTTCTACTTCTCAACCTAATTGCTTTCTGATACATCAAAACTAGAAGCTAGTTCTCTTCCCCTAACCATGTGTAACTTTCTAATAGAAAATAACTTAAAGGCAAAACAACACGGTATCTCTGTGGAACTAAGTGTTTCCAGAGCCAGAACTAGTGAACTTCCACAGAAGACATGGGTAATGGTTACATATAGTCATCAGATACTTGGGCATGGCCCTCTGACCCCCGAGACCTGTTCCTATCAGAATCTGGTGGTAATCTGGAGCCAGCCTCTGTTTTTGCGTCTCCAGTTCCATGGGGGAAAGGGAAGTTGGGCATAAAGCGCTTAAGAAACCGGAACTCACTATTGCTAGTGCCAGTGGCTGAGCACGTCTCATAGGGACAAGGCTGTGATATGGGTCCACTGGCTCCTCCTTGTACCAGGTTGTTAGAGAAATTGCAGTCATCATAGAAATGCTCTTGAATTGTGAACTTTTCTCTGTGTTTAATCTTCTGGCAGATATGTATAATGAAGATCACTGTGACAGAGAGGAGAAAGAGAAAGGAAAGCACAGCCAGAGAAATGACTAAATATTTAGTGGATGGATTTACTCTTGTAGGATGCTTAAATGTATCCCGAAACTGCAGATAGGGCTCAGAAAAGCCATCTACCAGGAGAATGTTAAGTGAGGCAGTAGTAGAAAGAGCTGGTTGGCCATGATCCTGAACAAGAATGACCAGTTTCTGCATCATGGGGTCTCTCTCAGATACCTGCCGCAATGTACGGATTTCCCCATTTTGTTGCTGAACAGAGAATAACCCAAGGTCAGTGGCTTTAAATAGATGATATGAAAGCCAAGAATTCTGACCCGAGTCACCATCCACTGCCACCACCTTGGTCACCAGGTAGCCTGTCTCTGCAGACCTGGGCACCAGGTCATTGCAGGGCAAAGTGCCATTTTGCAGTGGGTACAAGATCATTGGACGGTTATCATTGTCATCCAGGACAACCACTCTGACAGTAACCTGGCTACTCAGTGACAGGAAGCCCCCATCAGTTGCCTTTACCACAAACTGAAAATCTTGAATGGCCTCATAATCCATCGTTCTCAGTGCATAGAGTTTCCCATTGTCTGAATTTATGGAGATGTAAGCAAAGACTGATAGATCTCCACTTTTTGGAGGCAACAGGGAATATGTTACTTTGGCATTCTCACCCAAATCTAGATCCTCAGCACGGACTTTGCCAATAAAAACTGCAGGGCTGTTGTTTTCTCTAACAGTCAAGATGTAGGAATCTTCCTGAAATACTGGGGGGTTGTCATTAATGTCTGATATTAGCACCTCTATCACAGTCTCTGAGGACAGAGTGGGTGGTCCAGTATCCATGGCAACAAGGGTGATATTATAGCCAGAGACCTCCTCCCGATCCAAGCCTCTGTCAGTGACCAGTGAGTAGGAGTTCCGGAATGTAGGTTTGACTGCAAAGGGAAGGTCTTCTTTGAGGAAGCAGGTGATTTTTCCTCCCACTCGAATGTCCCGGTCTCGGATAGAGAAAAGGGCCACGACAGTCTGCAGTGGAGAGTCCTCAGGGAGAGGGCTGGACACAGAGGAGACTGTAACTTCAGGAGGATTGTCATTAACATCCACCACTTCCACCAGGACTTTGCTGTGGGCAGAGAGGCCTCCTCCATCGGTAGCTTGAATGTCAATGTCGTATGTTTCAATCGCTTCAAAATCTAGGGGCCCTCTTAGTCGAACCTCTCCAGTTTCAGAGTGAATCTGAAATGTCTGGAGAATTACTTCTGGATTTTGAGCTAACGAGTAAGTTATCTCCTTGTTGGAGCCCTCGTCCAGGTCGGTGGCAGTCACCGTAGCCACCAGGGAACCGTTGGCGCTATTTTCTGGTACCTGAGCGCGGTACACCAGTCGAGAGAATTGGGGCACGTGATCGTTGACGTCCAGAACCTCCACCCGGATGTGGGCGGTGCCAGATTTGGGTGGAGACCCTCCGTCCACAGCTGTAATTGTCATGTTGACTTCCGGCTGCTCCTCTCTGTCCAGGGGTTTATCCAGCACTAGTTCGGCATACTTGGGCCCGTGGCTGCGGAAGCGGGTGTGCAGGTGGAAATACTCATTGGTGCTTAGGGTGTAGTTTTGGAGACCGTTGAGGCCGACGTCCAGATCCTGGGCACTCTGCAGAGGAAAGCGTGAACCCAGGGGGGTGCTCTCCGGAATCCTTAACAGAGGCTCCTTGTTTAGGAAAACCGGGGCATTGTCATTGATATCAAATACCCTGACCTCCACGCGAAAGGACTGCAGTGGCTCCACCAGGACTACTTCAAAGTGCAGAACGCATGGGTCAGCTTTGCCACAGAGTGACTCCCGATCCAGTTTCTCCTTCACGAACAGATCCCCTGTCTTGCGGTGGAGCCGGAAATGCAGTTTATTGCCCTCGGAAACAAGCCGCGCCCCACGCGCAGCCAGCTTCCCTACCTCCAGCCCCAGATCCTTAGCCACATTAGCTACAAACGAGCCGCTCTCCATCTCCTCTGCCACCGAATAGCGAATGGTTGCCGCACCCCCCACAGATAAGCACAGGAAAATGAGAAGAGTTCCCACTTGCCTGCTTTGCAGGAGTTTTCTGCATGCAGTCGCCATTCTTTCTCACAAGCGCACGCTCAGCAGCAGCCGCCACCTGTTGCGGGTACACTTTAAACTCCTCTGCCAACAGGTTCTGGCAACAGCTGCCCTTGGCTTTGCTAGCCTCTAACCGCAGCGCCTCCAAAGGCTAACCGAGCCGGGTGAGCTGTTTTGAACTTGGAAGAAAAATTACATTGAGTAACTCAACTCCCCAGTCCCCAGTCTATCGAATGTATTAATAGATATGTTCTCATTCTGGAGAGTTAGGTAGAGGTTCAAATTGTTGCCAAAGCAACAGCAAACTCACCTTTCATTTCCCTTTCAGGGGAAAAAAAAAAAAAGGCCCTTGGGAATTGAGAAGCCAATGAGGATACTCGTTAAGAGAGCTTAAGGCTGAAGTCATCGTATCTGTGAGCTGGCTGGAGACGCTGCAGCAACCAGCAAACAGCGAGGTGTTAAGGTACTGGGCGCACCCCACACACTGCCTGGAGACCAAGGGAAAAGGCAGAAAGATCCCACAGAGTCTTCTGAAGCCTGAACCAGCTGGGTGGGGGTGGGTCGGGGGCGGGGGCTTGGAGGAAGTGATCAGTAGGAAAAGAAAAGAGGACAGACAGACATCATCCTTCAGGAAACTGGGGTCCAGTAGGTACACTGGATGGGGCAGCTGTTCAACTTGCCTCATGATATGCATAAATCCATTCTTTTCCCCGGAATCCTCAAATGCTCAAATCCTGAAAAACCAGCAACTGGTTTTGTTACTCATGATTATGATGGAATTAGTACTTATTGGGTATATTTCTATATACTGGTATGTGTTAAGTAATTCACATGCATTATCTCATTTAATCCTTGTGTCAACAACTCTATAGGATACACATTTCTTTTTTACAGATGAAATTGAGAGGTTATGTTATTTCCCTAGGGCCCTCTACCTAGTAAATATAACAATAATAAAGTTTTATTAATTTATTAAGATAATTTAGTTTTGTCTGACACAATTCATGCTCATAATTAGTATGTAAATCTGCTTCCCAAATAATAGATAAGCAAAGTGAAGATAAATGTTTGGCTTCAGATTTTAGAGGAAATTAAATAATAGACTACTTACATATATTGAAAATGGCCCAATATAAATTGTGCAAGGTATTTGTTCATAGTTTCTTTAATAGTCATAAGATCATAGAATGTTTAAGAATGCACCTCAGAAAGATTAGGTCCATCTCCCCAACCCCTTTTTTTAAAAATATTTATTTGATTGCATCAGGTCTTAGTTACAGGATTTGAACTCTTAGTTACAGCATGTGGAATCTAGTTCCCTGACCAGGGATCTAACCTGGGCCCCCCTGCGTTGGGAGCACTGAGTCTGAGACACTGGACCACCATGTAAGTCCCTCCCCTTTTTTTAAACAGATGAAAAACTAAGCCCCAAATGATTGAATCACTTGCCCAGTCCATACAGCTACTCCTAGCAATATAAGAACTAGAACCTATCCTCTGACACTGTCTGATGCTCCTTATTCCAATTGTGAAAAACAAAAACAATTATATATAGTGTATACAATGTTAAAAAAAAATACAGTAGGTAATCTTCAGAATCTAGTCTCTTTTCATTGATACTTAGTTCAGGACTTCTGTTATTTAATCATGTGAATGGTGATTTGGGGGTGGTTTGAAGTAGGACTTGAAGTATGTCAAATACCAACAAATACAGACTTAGGTAAGGAGAAGCTGCTTTAAAAGACCATTGCAATAACAGAACTCACTCTTCACAAAATCTGCAAATGTCTCAAGCAGAAGAAAAAAATGTTTTTTTTAAATAAAATTAGGAGTAACTCAGAATTTTATTGTTGGATATATTAATAATTCTCATGGAAAAGGTAAAAAAATGGGAGGAGGCTAAAACTGTAGTTGGTAATTCATATTAGTCAGGATAGAGAGATATTTGGTCATGTTTGTGGATTGGAAAATGTTCCTTTATGCCTCTTTGTGGCATCTTCTTGTTTTTCTCTTAATCCATCACCATCATGTATATGAGTAGCCATGTCTAATATTGTTGTTCTGTGAACCTGTTTTTGTTCAACACGAGAACAACACAGCCTAGCTCTGAGTATCAGGCTAGCTCCTAACTGTCACAGACTGCTTTTTGTCTTTTTCAGAATGAATACAGCAAAAACTCATTTACTCATTCTATTGTTCCACGGTTCACAGAAGTTTGTCATTATACATGTCACTTTGTACACAAGTGTATACATTTGAAGGAGGGGGCATATACCTAGAAGTGGCTTTGGTGTCACAGGGTTGCTCTCTCCAGCTTCGTCTGATACTGCCAAACTGCCTTCTAAGAACTTGTACCAGTTACACTCTCATCAGCAGGATAACTTCCAGTTATTCTAATTATTACCGATACTTGTCATTACTAATCTTAAATTTTAACCATTTTTGCTATCTCATTATAGGCTTAATTTGCATTTCTCTGATTATTAATTAGTGATGTAGTAGGGCACTATTTCGGAGAAGGCAATGGCACCCCACTCCAGTACTCTTGCCTGGAAAATCCTATGGATGGAGGAGCCTGGTAGGCTGTGGTCCATGGTGTCCCTAAGAGTCGGACACGACTGAGCGACTTCACTTTCACACATTGGAAATGGCAACCCACTCCAGTGTTCTTGCCTGGAGAATCCCAGGGACAGGGGAGCCTGGTGGGCTGACGTGTATGGGGTCACACAGAGTCGGACACGACTGAAGTGACTTAGCAGCAGGGCACTATTAAAGAATATTTTTGGTTATCTGGATAACCTTTGGTTGGGCAGGGTTGTTCAGTTCTCTTGCCCATTTTTTTCACATGGATTGTCTTTTTCGTATTTATTTGTTGTAGTTCTTCCTATATTCTAACTGTGAGTCCTGAGTATCTCTTTATAATTAAGAAAAAGAGACATGCTTATCTTTAGTTGATATAGAGCTTATTTTTATATTTAATATATAGCTACAGAGTTTTTATTGAAAAAGGAGGTATATCTCCCAGTGATTAACTCATTAAGCAGAAGCTTATTGCATCCTAAGAAATCTTTTTTTAAATTAAGATATAATTAATACAACATTATGAGTTTGAGGTATACAACTTGATTCAATATATATTGCTAAATGCTCAGCACAGTAAGTCTAGTTAACATTCATCACCACACATAGTTAAAAGTTGTCATCACAAGAAAGAACAAACTTACAAGACCTTTTCTCTTAGCAGTTTTCAAATATATAATTCAATGTTAACTATAATCACCACCTAGGAATCTTAATACAGTCAATTTCTAAGTAACTCATTCAAGACTCATAATTTTAAAAATACATTCTTACAACTTGAAATACAAGAATATGCTGCTCTTTAATTGGATTCCTGTGAATCTTAATTTGTTTAGTTAGTTCCCAGGGTATGTATTAATATCTGCTTGATGGGATTAAATTACAAACTACTTTCTTTTTCCTCTGAAAACTTTGGACCCTTTAAACATTGTGGTTTTTTAAGGACGTTTTTCTTCTTTCCAGTGAAGGTAGAATTAGGACCAAATAAATCTACAACCAACTAGGCTGTAATGTCAGGGTCTTTACTCAAAGTCTAGTTACTGGGAAGAGGGGCAAAGTACAGCTAGTAAAATATCATGATGTTTTGGGAGACTAAAAATGCATTCCAAAACTGTAGCTAAGTGCTATTTTTAAAAAATCTTATTTTGAAATAATTTAAACCTACAGAAGAGTTACAAGAGTATTGACAATTACCCATTACTTACCTATAATTTGGTTTGACCAAATTTTAGTTAGACTTATCTTCTCTTCATAGGCCCCTGAACTTTAACTCCTCTCCAAACTCAGACAAGTCCTGAAATACAGATATCCTCAACTTAATGATTCATTCAGAGAATAGACCAACCATTGAGGGAAAAATACTTCTGTTGCATCACCCTGATTATACCATCTGCTCACTGTATCCCCTTGCCATACTCCCCCACAAAGTTACTGTTAGCCCTGCCTACCTCTGCCTTCCCAGGTGGCTTAGATGGTAAAGAATCTGCCTGCAATGCAGGAGACCTGAGTTTGATCCCTGGGTCAGGAAGATCCCCTGGAGAAGGAAATGGCTACCCACTCCAGTGTTCTTGCCTGGAGCATTCCATGGATAGAGGAGCCTGGAGGGCTGTAGTCCATGGGGTCAAAAAGAGTTGGACATGACTGAGCGACTAACATATACACACACCTCTTCCTAATTTTATTTAAATAAAACGTTTTTTCTTCTATTTGAGACATTTGCAGATTTTGTGATCAGTGAGTTCTGGTATTACAACAGTCTTTAAAAATAACTTCTCCTGCATGAGACAAGTGCTCGGGCCTGGTGCACTGGGAAGACCCAGAGGGATTGGGTAGAGAGGGAGGTGGGAGGGGGAATCGGGATGGGGAATACATGTAAATCCATGGCTGATTCATGTCAATGTATGACAAAACCCACTTCAATATTGTAATTAGCCTCCAACTAATAAAAATAAATGAAAAAAAAATAACTTCTCCTTACCTAAGTCCAGACTTGTTGATATTTGACATAATAAGCAATAATAAGTAACCACCTAGAGTCACCAATTTAGCTCCATTTGTTCACTTTCTGTCATATATATATATACACACACACACATGTCTATATATATTACATACATCATACATTTTATGTACATATACACACTTATTATTAAAAAAGTCACTCACCCTGTTAAATTCTATGGGAAGAGTATACCTCTCTGCTCCATTGATGTTGAATGTGGCCATGTGAATTATACCAAACCCTCACAATGGGTTTAGTTTAATTTTCCATTTTGGGCTTGACCCTATCAGTTCCTTTGGCAAAGGGATATTAGCAGACAGCATTGGATTGTGTCCTTCAGAAAGCTGTGTTTAAATCCTAACCTCTAGTATCTGTGAACGTGACCTTTTCAGATATAATCAAGTTAAGATAAACTTATATGGAATTAGGGTAACCTTGAAGTCTGATGACTGGTATCCTTATAGAGATTTAGAGGCATGCACACACACACAGGGAAGGCGGCCATATAATGATGGAGCTAAGAGACTGGGCTGATGCTGCTATGAGGCAAAGCATGCCAAGGATCACTGGTAACAACCAGAAGCTAGGAAATGGTAAGTAAGGATCCTTCCCTAGTCTTTGGAGGGAGCAGGGCCCTGCTGACACCTTGATTTCAGGCTATCAGTCTACAAACTATGAGAGAATTTAGGTTTGCTTTTTTAAGCCACCCAGTTGGTGGTAATTTGTTACAGCAATCCTAGGAAACTAATACACAGAGTAAAGTAACCTGTGGCTTGAAATGTGCTGCTGCAGTAACTGTCCTCTTGTTCTTCTGCCATGTCTGTAAGAACGTTTTCTGGATAGCCCAGTGATTCAAGGATGAGGATGGAACAGCACTGGACACAACCTATATACTAAAGCCAAGCACAGCTCATCTCAGCCTAAGTCTTCTTACCTCCAGAGGTATAAGTGAGAAGTCTGTTGTTTTGAGCTCTTAAGTTTTGTGCTGCATTATGAGAAGGAAAGAGAGGGAAGGAGGAGAAAGCAAAAAGAAAAAAAGCTGACAGAATGGCAACCCACTCTAGTATTCTTGCCTGGAAAATTCCATGGACTGAAGAGTCAGAGACAACTGACCACAGACACAGACAGACAGACAGACAGACACAGACACACACACACACACACACACAGTATGTAAACACGGAATTTTGTAGTGAGCTAGTTGCACACATTTTAACATATCATCCCTGATTATCTCAACGTATATGTCTTACAAACAAGGGCATTCTGCCACATGACTTGAAACACACTCAGCAAATTTAACATGAACACTGTTACCCAGTATTGTATTCAATATTCTGATTTCTTCCATTGTTTCAATAATGCCCTTTGGGGCTGTTTTTTTTAATCCAGGATATAATCAAGCTTTGCATATTGTATTCAAATGTCATGTGTTTCTAGTTTCCTTTAAACTAGAACAGTCTAAAGAAAATATTTGACTTTTTTTCATGACATTGTCTTAAAGAGTCATTTTACAGCATATCCCTCAATTTGGGCATTGTGTCTTCATTAAATTCAGATGAAATATTCCGAAATCTGTACTGCCTTGGAGATGTTGTATTGTCTATACATTACATCAGAAGGCATTTACTGTCATTTCATTCCATCACTGATGATACTGTTTGACATAATTTTGTTACAAAACAGTGTTCAAAAACCTTTCAGTTTGAAAAGTACCACCTTTTAACTTTTCATGATTATTCATCTTTGGAAGGATGCTTCAAAACTATGTGAATATCATGTGAAGGAAAGGGAACCCTTGTGCACTGTTGGTGGGAATGAAAATTGGTACAGCCACAATGAAAACAGTATGGAGAGTCTTCAAAAAATTAAAAGTAGAGCTTCCATATGACCAGAAATTCCACTCCTAGGTATTTGTCTAAACAAACACTAATTAGAAAAGATATATGCACTCCTGTGTTCATTGCAGCTTATTTACAGTAGTCAAGATATGGAAGCAGCCTGGATAAAGAGGATGTGGTGGGTTGGTGGCTGTAGCGGTGTGACTTTAGAATATTGGGGCTTCCCTGGTGGCTCAGATGTTAAGGAATCTGCCTGCAATGCAGGAGACCCAGGTTCAATCCCTGAATCAGGACAATTCCCTCGAGAAGGGAATGGCTACCCACTCCAATATTCTTGCCATAGCCATAAAAAAAGAATGAAATCTTGGCATTTGTGGCAACATGGATGGTCCTAGAAGGTATTATGCTAAGTGGAAAAAGTCAGAGAAAGACAAAAACTATATGAGTTCACTTACATGTGGAATCTTAAAAGTTAACAAACATAACAAAGCAGGAACAGTTATAGATAGAACAAATAGATGATTTCCAGGGCCGGGGGTGGGGAAGATCAAGGAGTACAGGGAGATTAAGAAGTATAAATTCCAGTTACAAAGTAAATGAGTCAAGAGGATGAAATATACTGTGTGGGGAATACAGTCAATGTTGTTGTTCAGTTGCTAAGTCGTGTCCGACTCTTTGTGACCCCATGGACTACAGCATGCCAGGCTTCCCTTTCCTTCACCATCTCCACTATGTAATGTTAAATCACTATGTTGTTTACCAGGAACTAACAGTGTTGTAGGTCAGCTATACTTCAAAAAAATACAAAGTCACAGAAAAAGAGATCAGATTTGTGGTTAGCAGAGAGCTGAGGTGGGAGGGGGAATTGTATGAAGGTAATCAGAAGGTTCAAAGTTAGAAGCCTACAGTTATAAGTATGTACTAGGGATGTAATATACAACATGATAAATATAATTTAGCACTGCCTTATATGTGAAAGTTGAGAGTTCTCATCATACGGAGTTTTTTTTCCCTATTTCATTTTATACCTATATGAGATGATGAATGTTCACTAAACTTTTTGTGATAACCATTTCATGATGTAAGTCAAGTCATTATGCTGTATGCCTTGAACTTATATAGTACTATATGTCATAAGACTGGAAGGAAAAACTAGGAATATTCTGTTTCCAAACAATTTTAGTACTCAGTGCTTTCCAACATCCATGGATGATACTTGCCTATATTAATATATACTTGTACTTATACAAGTATCTGTGGTGTGTGTGTATAATCATGGTATTTATATTTCAGTCCATTAAAACAGGTTTTTTTCCTTTCCATCCCCCAGTTCATATTTATGTTAGCCTTGTACCAAAGTGAGAATCTTTGGTTCCTAACACCATCAATATATTTACTCATTATGTGTATACTGAAACATGTTATTTTTACAGTAAGATTTGGCAGTCATGATCCTTGGTATTTGCCCTAAGTAGCTGAAAACTTATGTCCACACAAATGTTTATAGCAGCTTTACTCATAATTGCCAAAACTTGAAGCAACTAAGATGTCCTTCAGTAGGTGAATTAATAAACTGTGATATATCCAGATAGTTGAATTAGTCTTTATTATTCAGCACTAAAAAGAAATGAGTTATCAAGCCATGAAAAGATATAGAGGAAAATTAAGTGCATCCTATTTAAGTGCATCCAAACAAAGTGAAAGAAGCCAGTCTGAAAAGGCTGTATACTATATGATTCCAGCTGTAATTCTAAAAATGGTAAAACTACAGAAACAGTAAAAAAAAAAAATCAATGGTTACCAGGGCTTAGGGATGAGGGAGGAAGACTAAGTGGAGCACACAGGATTTTTTAAAAGGAACTATATTACTACACATGTGTAACAGCAATACTGGCTAATATGCCCGTTGGCTGTTTCTATTATATTCAAACTTGAAATAGTCTTTTAATATTTGTTATAGTCATATTTATAAGTGTATCAGTATCTGGGATACCCTCTATTTTCTTTTGTATATACTCTGTAAGTTTTAAAAAAACTTTCTTAGGAGCACATTTTAAAACACTGAGTTCACACCTAAAGCTTTAGACTTTATTGTTATTTTAGGGTTATCCTTTTATTGTTTACTTTCACACATCTTAGGTTTCTTATTCCGTTTGGCAGGAACAAGAGGCTTTGAGGGTATAGACATCTATCTTAGGCAGCTCAACTTATTGCAGCTGCTTTTGATCTACCATCTGTTGCCTTAAATGACAATACCCCTTATGGTTTACCATGTGTATGTATGTATAATGTTTCTGTTTTCCACAGTAACATAAGCTTTAATATAAACCAATACCATTTATAGTCCAGACTTATATTACATTCTTAAACAAATGGCTTTCATACCCATGTTGACTCTGGTAGGAAAAGTTATAGGTCTCTTTTCATGAAATCTGACAGGTGTTTGACAAACTTCCCATTTTAACCAAATGGAGTCTAGGTTAGAATGTTAATTCTTCTCTTAAACTCTGACCAATTTATCTCCTTTATCAATGAAGATAATTCAAGTAATTTTTCCCAAACTTAATACCTAAATTTTTATTGAAATCAGTATTAAAAAATGTTTTATGTCTTAAATGATACCTGTATTTTCTGTGTTAAGATCCATAGAAGAGTAAATGAGAAAACATAACAATACTAAATATTAAATGGGTTGGCTGAGAAAGCCAAGTGTGCCTCTTGGATAGTTCTATCTTTTTCTGAGGTTGCCAAGTTTAAGAAAGAAATTCATTTTTACTCAGTTTGCTAGAAGTGATTTTACACTGTAACCCACAGATCTGAAGATATGGTAAGCCTCTGGTTATAAAGCAGTGACTTGTTTCAGAATTATGGGGAGAGTGATATTAAATTAATAAGGAACAAGAGGTTACCATCAAAAACATAGAAATTTTAAAGTCAGTTGGGATTTTGACATTACAGCCTCTTAAAAAGTACCCACCTTTCCATAGTATTTTTATAAATATAACATTTGAAAGAAGCATACCATTAACCTCTTTCTCCTGTTCAATTCTCATTATCAAAAGAATACCTACTCAGCAACCTGATTAATTTCAGGGACTCCCCATCTGAAGTTAAATGTACAAATTTCACAGTGACTGTAAAAGTACACAGAGTGAAAATATACAGGATAAACATAAGCATACCATAACTTTCCTATATTGCCAACTCTGATAGTTTATATACTAGTCCTGGAAGAAAATAAGAAACATGAATTTTTCTTTTAGAATTCTTATGACCTCTTAACCACTTCCTAGTTATAATTACAGTTGTTTTTTTTTCCTTCCAGAAACTGAAATCAGAGCAGTACTCTTGGCTAAACTTTCTTGAATGTATTTGGCTAACAAGATGCAGCTTCCAAAGCATTTCTTTCTGTAAAATGTACTCTGTGAAAATAAATGACCCAATCAAAAAATGGGCCAAAGAACTAGACAGACATTTCTCCAAAGAAGACATACAGATGTAATAACAAACACATGAAAAGATGCTCAACATCACTCATTATCAGAGAAATGCAAATCAAAACCACAATGAGGTACCATTACACGCCAGTCAGGATGACTGCCATCTAAAAGTCTACAAGCAATAAATGCTGGAGAGGGTGTGGAGAAAAGGGAACCCTCTTACACTGTCGGTGGGAATGCAAACTAGTACAGCCACTATGGAGAATAGTGTGACGATTCCTTAAAAAACTGGAAACAGAACTGCTATATGACCCAGCAATCCCACTCCTGGGCATACACACTGAGGAAACCAGATCTGAAAGAGACATGTGTACCCCAATGTTCATTGCAGCACTGTTTATAATAGCCAGGACATGGAAGCAACCTAGATGCCCGTCAACAGACGAATGGATAAGGAAGCTGTGGTACATATACACAATGGAATATTAGCCATTGAAAAGAATTCATTTGAATCATTTCTAATGAGAAGGATGAAACTGGAGCCCATTATACAGTGAAGTAAGCCAGAAAGATAAAGACCAATACAGTATACTAACGCATATATATGGAACTTAAAAAGATGGTAACAATAACCCTATATGCAAAACAGAAAAAGAGACACAGATGTACAGAACAGACTTTTGGACTCTGTGGGAGAAGGCAAGGGTGGGATGTTCTGAGAGAACAGCATTGAAACAAGTATACTATCAAGGGTGAAACAGATCACCAGCCCAGGTTGGATGCATGAGACAAGTGCTCAGGGCTGGGGCACTGGGAAGACCCAGAGGGATGGGATGGGGAGGGAGGCGGGAGGGGGGATGGGGAACACATGTAAATCCATGGCTGATTCATGTTAATGTATGGCAAAAACCACGACAATATTATAAAGTAATTAGCCTCCAACTAATAAAAATAAATGAAAAAAAATTCAGATGCACATTAGAAAAATGTACTGTGAATACTTTAGTAACTATTTCTAAATGTCTATAAAAACAAATACTTTTTTAATAGCAAGATATACTGAAAGAAATGATTGGGAAATCTTAAACATATTTGCAAATTATTTGGGAGATGGTACAAGTGCGAGATAACTCTCAGAATTCTCAATTCTCCTATACTACTGTGACTTTTAAAAATGGCCAGATCTCCCCCAAACCGCTTCATGAGGTTCAATATTCCAAAACCTTTAGGGTCTCAATCCAAAGTCCTTCTTGAACTTTATCAAAAGCATTTTCCTCATGTACCACCAGATGGCAGATGGATCCACTTTTTGGAGAGCGAACCTGACCCCGCCCTACCGGAAGTTGTCATGCAAAGGAACCCTCTCTGGCCACGCCTAGAGTTCAGCACCATCGACGCGGACAGCGACACCGCCCAATTTAGTCCCATGACTCGCTGCAGAGATTTTCACCTGACAAAGGAATTGGCCAATCCCAACTGCTTCCAAAGGCTGCGTGACTGACTAATTTACAGTGCCAGATATGGAGGGGGAACACTTTTGATTTGGGACATAAAGGCTGGCAGAGGAAGCAGTTAATTTTAAATAATATTTCATAATGCAAAACCCTAGGTTTTCCTTCTCACTGCCCATCAGATTCTAAGTGTATTCTTGTAAATGCTATCTTGCTATGCGAGAGACAGAAGATTAACCAACCTTTGTGCGTTGGTTTATTCCGACACAACGCGTAAGACAACGAAGGCGGTACAAAGGTCCGTGTGAGTTATGGCGGCCAATCCCTTTTCTTGCACAAAGCTGCGTGTCAGCTTTTCTAAGAATCCGGCATGGGGACAGACTGCTTTTCTGCACAGTTTTCTGGTTAGTCTCAAGAACCCAAACAGCAGCTCTTTTTTTTCACATGAAATTACTATTTTAGAGAGGTTGAACTGAAACACGAGTGTGCTCTAGAAGGTGACGGTTTAGGTGTCATCTTTCCAGTTGCCTAGCAACAAATGAAACAAAAAGCACATTTGCAGGTTTTAATTCACATTTTAGAACAGGAAAAACCCAAGGCAAATGAAAATGGGCTCAGGACAGTGTAACATATTAACTAGGTCTAGTGTTTAGAACCACTCTAAGTGTCAGTGTTGGGGCAGCATGTGGGGCTAATGGGGATAAGTAGCTGTTGAAGATGAACAAATAAGCTAAATGAAGCTGATTTATAGCTGTACTTTATCGGTGTGGTATGGATTGCTTTCTCTTTTGCCACTGTTTAGGCAGCAATAATTTATGCCTTGAACCAGCAGAGGGCGAGTCGACTGCATTTTTTGCCCCTAAGACACTCCCTTCCTTCACCCCCACCTCCTCTCATCCCTTGCCCAGGGGAAATTAATTTACTAGGTTCTTCAAATATAGACCAAGGAAGGAAGGTGTGAAGGAGGGAGAGCAGCAGTGCAGAACTCACCAGGGCGCCTGCCCTGTCAGCTTTGGATTGGTGGCTGCTCACGTGTCCCCTTACTTGGACCTGCAGAGGGAATTGCAGGTTTTCCCAGGAGGTGGCAGGGATAAAAAGCAGCCCACCCTCAGAAGGCATGGATATTTGTGATTACTAGCTTCAGAGAATTGAGAGAGTCAGAGGTAACCTGGTTACACGACAGATACAACCTATGAAGGTTTGAAAGAGAAAAGAACCACTACCCTTTCTCAGGGCCAGTAATAGCTCAGTATGCTGGAACATGAACAACAAAAGGCTCTGCTCTTGCTTCCATACTCTAGGGACAAAAATGGAGTGGGGGTAGGGAAAGGAAAAGATGAAAGACCAAGAGTCTGACTGAGTCATCTTTAAAACAGAACAAGCAAAGCAA
Source organism: Cervus elaphus (assembly GCF_910594005.1). Lineage (NCBI taxonomy): Eukaryota > Metazoa > Chordata > Mammalia > Artiodactyla > Cervidae > Cervus > Cervus elaphus. The sequence goes on along the minus strand of NC_057823.1, from coordinate 53,453,565 downwards.
GCCACTCAGGGGGCGAGACAATGAGAAAAAGCCTGCCAGAATGCAGGGCAGAGCAATAAAGCATGCTGTACAAAGTTAATTTATTGTCAGGCGGAGCCCTCTGCATTCTGGACAAGCATACCACTGGCTCCAGAGGGGTGTTTTACCTTGTTTTGTGAGACTTTGCAGAATCTTTTGGGGCAGGCTGCCAGAAATCCCATTAATTGGACATGCCCTTTCTCCTCCACATATTTATGTCTAAGTCTCAAACTAGTAAGATTAATTTTTTCTGGAGGCCATTAAACTAAATTTTATGTAGCATTGCATTTTCTCTCCTTCAGTCATAAAATTTCTGTCAAGCTTGTTTTTAAAGGACCATTTCATTAATAAATTCAATTCATGAGGAAGTATGATACTCTGTTAAAGCTGATGATGGGTAAACCAAGAGTACAGTATTTTAAGATAGATCAACACTTTTTAGAAAGCATGATTTGATTCTATTTCATCATTAATTTTACAGGTAGATTCCACTTTGATGGAGTTATATTGCACATCTTTGTTTCTGTAGCATTCCCTGTGTGTTTAAGCACTTATAAATTTTCTGGGCATAAACCAAACTTCATTCATGTTACACTAGGATGCAAACAAGTGCTTAAAACTGGCTGATATAATCTTCCTGTAGAAACCAGAATTATCTCTTAAAAATTGTAGTAAGTCACTGAACAAGTACTTAGTAAAAGAGAATGTTTGAAAAGCCAATAAGCATGTTAAAAGCTTTCAACATTATTAATTATCAAAGAAATGGAATTTAAAACCACATTGAAAGAACTTTAACCACCCAAGAGCTGGCATTTTCAAGTGTTGGACAAGGATGGAACCACCTCAGCTATCACACACTGCTGGTGGGATGTAAGGTAGTACAGTCGCTCTGGAAAACTGTCAGCATTTACTCAAGTTGGGTGTATGCATACCCTACAACTCAGTAATTGCAGTCTTAGGTATATGCTCAATAGAAATATGTGCACCCAAAGACACATAAAAGAATGTTCAGTTCAGTTGCTGTCATGTCCAACTCTTTGTGAGACCCCATGGACTGTAGCACGCCAGACTTCCCTGTCCCTTCACCAACTCCCAGAGCCTGCTCAAACTCATGTCCATCGCATTGGTGATGCCATCCAACCATCTCATCCTCTGTCATCCCTTCTCCTCCTGCCCTCAGTCTTTCCCAGCATCGGGGCCTTTTCCAATGAGTCAGCTCTTTACATCAGGTGGCAAAAGTATTGGAGTTGCAGCTTCAACATCAGTCCCTCCAATGAACACCCAGGACTCATCTCCTTTAGGATGGACTGGTTGGCTCTCCTTACAGTCCAAGGGACTCTCAAGAGCCTTCTCCAACACCAGAGTTCAAAAACATCAATTCTTCAGCCCTCAGCTTTCTTGATAGTCCAACTCTCACATCCCTACATGACCACTGGAAAAACCATAGCTTTGACTAGACAACCATTGTTGGTAATGTCTCTGCTTTTTAATACGCTATTTAGGTTATCATGTCTTTTCTTCCAAGGAGCAAGCATCTTTTAATTTCATGGCTGCAGTCACCATCTGCAGTGATTTTGGAGCCCCCAAAATAAAGTCTCTCACTGTTGCCATTGTTTCCCCATCTATTTGCCATGAAGTGATGGGACTGGATGCCATGATCTTAGTTTTCTGAATGTTAAGTTTTAAGCCAGCTATTTTGCTATCCTCTTTGACTTTCATCGGGCTTCCCTGGTGGCTCAGAGGTTAAAGTGTCTGCCTGGAATGCAGGAGACCCGGGTTCAGTCCCTGAGTTGGGAAGATCCCCTAGAGAAGGAAATGGCAACCCACTCCAGTACTCTTGCCTGGAGAATCCCATGGAGGGAGGAGCCTGGTAGGCTACAGTCCATGGGGTTGCAGAGTCAGACACAACTGAGCGACTTCACTTTCACTTTCATCAAGAGGCTCTTTAGTTATTCTTCCCTTTCTGCCGTAAGGGTGGTATCATCTGTGTATCTGAGGTTCTTGATATTTCTCCCGTCAATCTTGATTCCAGCTTGTGCTCCATCCAGCCCTGCATTTCACCTGATGTGCTCTGCATATATGTTAAATAATCAGGGTGACAATATACAGCCTTGACATACTCCTTTCCCAATTTGGAACCAGTCTGTTGTTCCATGTCCAGTTCTAAATGTTGTTTCTTGACCTGTTCATTGTAACTCAAACTTGGAAGCAATCCAAACCTCAACAATAGAATAGATAGATGTATTGTTATTGCTGTATACAGAAACATATATAGCAATGACCTTAAAAAAAAACTGCTAAATGCAACAATATGTGCAAATCTCATAATATTCAGCAGGAGAAACTCAAACACAACATTTTTTATGATTCTACTTATATAAAGCTCAATTATTGGAAAAACTAAGTCAGAATAGTAGTTGCCTTTAGTGGAGCTCAACACTGGAAAGGTGTAAGAGGGAGGCCTCAGAGGGAATTGGTAATGTTTTGTTTCTTGATCTGGGTGGTGGTTATTCGAGTTTGTTCACCCCTTAAATGTCTATTGAGCTATGTACTATGATTTGTACATGTCAATTATGTTATACAATCTAAGTTTCTTAATGTAGCCTATAAGGCCCTGGAAAAAAGAGTCCTACCTAAATTTCCCATTTCTTATTAACCAGTTCCTCCCTCCATTATCACACTTGAATTAGTGAGCTTTCATCAGTTCTAGAACGTATCTCTTTTCAATCTTAAGGCCCTTGGGCTTGCAGCTCTCTCTGCCTGGAATGCATTATCACCAGCTCTTTTCGTATCATGTTCCTTCCAATCCTTCAACTCTCAGGTTAATGATACCTTTTTAGAGAAAGCTTGCATTGACTCTTCTATCTGAAGCCCCCGTATCATTGTTTTTATTTGTTGCTATAGCAAATAATCACAAACCCAGTGATTTTAAACAATACAAACTTAGAATCTGAGACTTCTGGAGGTCACCAGTCTGAAATGGGTGTCCCTGGGCCAACATCAAGGCACCAGCAAGAGCATCTCCTTCTGGAGGTTCTCGGGGAGGATCCATTTCCTGGCTGTTTCCAGCTTTTAGAGGCTGGAGGCATTTCTGGGCTTGTGGCTCCTTCTACCTTCACCATCAGTAGTGCAGCATTTCCAAATATCTCAGATTCTGACCCTCTCTTCCCTCTTTTCCACTCTTTCAACATTGTTGGATCCAGCCAGATATTTCAGTAAACTGTCGTGATCTCAATGTCAGCTGACTTAGCAACATTAATTTCCCTATATTATAACATATTCACAACTTCTGAGAACTGGAATTGTGAACATCTTTGAGAGGGGCATTATTCTGCCTACCACAGTCCACCTTTTTGTAGCACATACTATTAGGAGCAGTCATGACAATTTTTACTCATTTTATGTATTTCTCTGCCCATTCCCTAACTGCCTCTACTCTATGGTAAATCCTATGAGAGCACAGACCCTATATCTGTCTTCTCTGCTATTTCCTTGTGCTTAGCATAATGCCTGACATGTTACAGAAATTCATTAAGTATTTGTGAAAAGAATAAACAATTATCAGCTTAGGTCTGTGTTTTGACACCTAACAAGTCTGGTTTTTAACTTTTTTATCTTTTCCTTTCAAAGAAATAAATAGTGTCTTGGCAGGAAGGGGACTTCTAGTGGAATCACAGTATAGATTTTTCAAGCTCTCTACTCACTGTAAAAAATCGTTCCCACAGAGGTCTATATATGCCACATACATATATTCATTTTTGTCATACTTAAAAAGTAGTTTATATGTTATTTCCTTCTAGAAAACCGTATATCACAGAGCTCATATTCTAAAGAAAGGATAATCCAAGGTGAAGAATTAGAATTCTTTTTCCTTTATTTATTTATTTTTCAGTGGGTAGAATTCTTTATTACAGTCATGTAAAGTTTTTTGGGGGGCTCCAAAATCATTGCAGATGGTGACTGCAGCTATGAAATTAAAAGATGCATGCTCCTTAGAAGAAAAGCTATGACCAACCTAGACAGCGTATTAAAAAGCAGAGACATTACTTTGTCGACAAAGGTCCATCTAGTCAAAGCTATGTTTTTTCCAGTAGTCATGTATGGATGTGAGAGTTGGATTATAAAGAAAGCTGAGCACTGAAGAATTGATGCTTTTGAACTGTGGTGTTGGAGAAGACTCTTGAGAGTCCCTTGGACTGCAAGGAGATCAAACCTGTCAATCCTAAGGGAAATCAACCCTGAATAATCATTGGAAGAACTAATGCTGAAGCTCCAATACTTTGGCCACCTGATGCGAAGAGCTGACTCACTGGAAAAGACCCTGATGCTGGGAAAGATTGAAGGCAGGAGGAGAAGGGGACAACAGAGAATAAGATGGTTGGATGGCATCACCAATTCGATGGACATGAGTTTGAGCAAGCTCTGGGAGTTGGTGATGGACAGGGAAGCCTGGTGTGCTGCAGTCCATGGAGTCACAAAGAGTCGGATATGATTGAGTGATTGAACTGAACTGATTACAGTCATGTGAGGAAAAATTGGGTGGAGGAGGCTCTAAGTATGATCCTAGCATGTAGTTACAAAGACAGGTGTCAGATAATCATTGTATCTTTGTTTTACCAGGTTATAATATCTGATACCAAAGTTTAAAAAAATACTTGGAAAAATATACTCTGTGATTCACCTATTTACTCAGCAGATACGTATTAATCTATTAAGTGTCAGATCCTCTTCTAGACTCTGGGTACACAGTACAAAGTCTTTGCCTATAGGGAGCCATTTGCAGCAACATGGATAGACCTAGAGACTGTCATGCTGAGTGAAGTAAGTCAGACAGATATCATATCATATTGCTTATATGTAGAATCTTAAAGAAAAAAAAAGGTAGAAGTGAACTTATCTACAAAACAGAAATAGAGGGACTTCTTTGGTGGTCCAGTGGTTAAAAATTTACCTGCCAGTGCAGGGGACACAGGTTCCACCCGTGGTCTGGAAAGATCCCACATGCCATGGAACAATTAAGCCTGTGTGCCGCAACTACTGTCCTACAAGCTTCAACTACTGAACTTCCCATGCCTAGAGCCTGTGCCCTGCAATGACAAGCCACTGCAAAGAGAAGCCCACGCACCACAATGAAGAGTAGCCCCCACTTGCCACAACTAGAGAAAGCCCACACAGCAACGAAGACTCAGTGCAGCCATGAATAAATAAATGAAATTTAAAAAACAAATAGTTACAGGTGTAGAAAACAAATTTATGCTTACAGAGGATAAGAGTGGCTAAATTAGAAGTTTGGGATTAAAATACAAACAGTATATAAAATAGATGACTAATGATAACCTATTGTATAGCACAGGGAACTCTACTCAATACTCTGTAATGATCTGTATGGGAAAAGAATCTTTAAAAAGGGGATAAATGTGTATGTATAACTGATTCACTTTGCTGTAGACCTTAAACATAACACAGTAAATGAACTATACTCCAATAAAAAATTTAAAAATAAAAAGAAGGGGATGATGAGAAACCCAGAGAGGGTTTTGAATGGAGATCCGAATGAAATTTTTAAAAAAGATAAGTCTGGTTGTTGCCTGGGTATAAGAAGGGATCCCAGTTAGAAGGCCATTGCAGAAATATGGGCAGAACTGAAAGAGACACATGTACCCCAGTGTTCATTGGAGCACTGTTTACAATAGCCAGGACGTGGAAGCAACATAGATGTCCATCAGCAGTCGAATATTACTCAGCTATAAAAAAAAAAAAAGGAAAGCATGAGTCAGTTCTAATGAGGTGGGTGAAACGAGAGCCTATTATACAGAGTAAAATATGTCAGAAAGAGAAACACTAATACAGTATATTAATGCATATATATGGAATTTGGAATGACAGTAATGATGATGCAAGATAGCAAAAGAAACACAGATGTAAAGAACAGACTTTTGGACTATGTGGGAGAATGCGAGGGTGAGATGATTTGAGAGAATAGCATTAAAACATGTACATTACCATATATAAAATAGATGGCCAGTGCAAGTTTGATGCATGAAGCAGGACACTCAAAGCCAGTGCTCTGGAACAACCCAGAGGGATAGGGTGGGGAGGGAGGTGGGAGGGGTGTTCAGGATGGGGGGGGACATGTGCACCTGTGGCTGATTCATGTCAATGTATGGCAAAAACCACCATAATGCTGTAAAGTAATTATCCTCCAATTAAATTAATTTTTTAAAAAGTGATAGTGTGAATTAGGGTGATAGTGCTGGAGTTAACATAAATTGGTTGGATTTGATTCATATTTTAAAGATAAAATTTGACATGATTTGATGATGGTCTTACATATGGAATATTAAAGAAAAATGGCCCTCTGGGGTATTTTGGTACTGGTGGTGCCATTTACTGTTATGGAAATTCAGCGTTAGTTTTAGTATGGAAAAGATTAAGAATTGTGGCCATGCACAATTTGAAATTCTTGCTAAAAATAAGTTATGTTGACTGAGCTACCATGGGTCTGTGGACTTATGGGGAGATATCACATCTAGAAAGACTTGAGAAAAATTAGGAAAACTATAAAGCAATGAAATTTAGTAAGATCACTTAGGGAATTAACATAGTTAGAAAAGATGGCCAATGCTAGGGTACATCAGCATTTTGAGGTCTAGGAAATGGAGAGAAGTCAGTAAAGGAGACTGAGCGGAAATAGCCAGTTGGTCATAGAAAACCAGAAGAGAGTGTTCCGAAAGTCATGTGGAGAAATTGTCTCAAGAAGGAAGAAGGCAATACAGCTGTGTTTAGTGAGATGAAACTTGAGGTTCAAAGATGGAGGTCCTTTGTGACCTTGGCAGAGTAGATTCAATGAAGTGATTAAAATTTGATTTAATGTGACAACCTATTATGAAAATATTATACAGCTTGGATTTCTTTTAAATACTACTACTTGAAGTAGAGATTACATGAACTTCCAGCTTTGATGGCCTATATACATGTAATAAGTTCTAAATTCAAAATTCCTTGATATTAGATCAAAGTATATAGGTACTTGACTGTACTGGTGGCTGCCTGAACGATATACTGGGGCAGTTTCTTCATAGCTCTGTGGATAGTATTTAATCCTCTGCCTATGATTTCCCTAACTGGGAAACTCTTTTCCTCTTTTGAGGTAATTACAGATGCCTACTGTGCCTCAAAATAGAAACATAAACTTCCTTGATGTAGAGATCCTCATTTGAACTTCCTATTTTATCTGAACCAGTGGCTTTCAAAGCATTTTCTAAGACCTAGTTCACAAACTAGTTTTTTATGTTCACTTGTTTATATGCCATGTTAAGCTGTTTCTGATAATTGCAATCATAATCACTAGGCCTCCTATTCTTGCAAATTGTCCATGCGACAGAGTTTTTAAATCCTTCTCATGGGCCAAATAAAGGAGTTTTAGAATTCAATCACGATAAATAAATAAAGCCTAAGCCACAAAAACAGAAATATAGACCAATGGAACAAGATAGAAAGCCCAGAAATAAATTCACACACCTATGGGTACCTTATTTTTGACAAAGGAAGCAAGAATATACAACGGGGCAAAGAGAGTCTCTTCAGTAAGTGCTGCTGGGAAAACTGGACAGCTACATGTAAAGAATAAAATTAGAATTCTCCCTAACACCATACACAAAGATAAACTCAAAATGGATTAAAGACCTAAATGTAAGACCAGAATCTATAAAACTCTTAGAGGAAAACATAGAACACTCTGTGACATAAATCACAGCAAGATCCTCTATGACCCACTTCCTAAGTTCAGTTCAGTCACTCAGTCATGTCTGACTCTGCGAGACCCCATGGACTGCAGCACGCCAGGCTTCCCTGTCCATCACCAACTCCCGGAGTTTACTCAAACTCATGCCTATTGAGTCGGTGATGCCATCCAACCATCTCATCCTCTGTCATCCCCTTCTCCCTCCTTCAATCTTTCCCAGCATCAGGGTCTTTTCACTCAGGGACAATAAAAACTGCCTGAAACACTAGCCCTGAGCCTAGAAGTAGGGCAAGGAGTGGAGGGGACAGGAATCACTACCAAGGATTCGGAACCATTTCTAACCCTCATTTAAGTTTGTATCTTGTATGCACTGGACCTGGATACTTGGTAAAAGGTGGTGGTGAAGGAATGAAACCCTCAGAGAATTTTAACTTTATATTGCTATCAAACTGGTAGTACCCCTGTAATGTGGTAAAAATAAATTATCTCTAGAATAACCCATCTTCATCCTAGACTTCAAGTTATTTCCAAATATAGAATTCCAAGAAAAGTAAGCAACTTACCATTAAAAAGGAAAAAGTTCAACATACAGGGAAACAAGATGCCAGAGTGAGAACCAGCAGAAATAGCTCCAGTAGCTGAAGCAGGCATGCAGTGATGTCAGATAATGGAATTATCAAACACAAAATATGAAATTACTAGGTGTCTAAGGAAATAAGTGTTTGAAAATAAGTGGAGGGAACAAAAATCATGAAGAATGAGCAAGTTTATTTGAGTAAAGAACAAATAGAGCTTCTAGAAATCTAAAGTTGTAATAAATGAAAGTTTAAAATTCAATGGATAGGGTTTTTTTTAATGGGTAGTTTTAAGAACATATCAGCAGATGAAATAGACTGGAAGACAAAAAAAAAGTGTAGTAAAAAGATAAAAGACAGAGAGACAGATCTAGACATACTATTTTACTTTATTCTAACCAGAGTCCCAGGAGGATAAATAAGAAGGGATGAAAGCAGTGTTTAAGGAGATAATTGGAATTTTTCACAACACCACTAATTCAAGAAGTGAAATGAATCTCATGTAAAATAAAATAAACACATATATAGATCATAGTGAGATAGCAGAATACTGAAGGTAAAAAGATTATCTTATAAAAGATTGATTTCTTTTTAAGTAATGGCAGAGAACATATTTCCCAGAAGCAACAGTGGAAGACAAAATACAATGAAATAACATTGTCCCTGTCTGATATAAAATTACAGTTAACTCAGTTATTTAAAATTCTGAGTCTAAAAAACAAGGTCCTACTGTATAGCACAGGGAATTATATCCAATCTCCTGGGATAAACCATAATGGAAAAGAATATTAAAAAGAATGTATAAACTGGCAAAAAGATTAGTATTTTTAAAAATGCATAAAGTTTATAACTGAGTCCATTTGCTGTACAGCAGAGGTTGACACATTGTAAATCAACTATCCGTAAATTTAAAAAAATTTATTTTTACCACATTCCAGGGGTACTACTAGTTTGATATCAATATAAAGTTATAATTCTCTGAGGGTTTCATTCCTTCACCACCACCTTTTACCAAGTGTCCAGGTCCAGTGCATACAAGATACAAACTTAAATGTAGCTCCTCAACCGGTGATGGGTATCCCTTTAAATCTCCCATGAGACTTTACATGTTGGTTGATTGCAAAACTTTTTCACCTAGTCCTTGTGCTAAGAGGCTATGAAAACTGAAGCTCAATTACTAAAGACAAATGGATACGAACAAACTACAGATACACGCAATATCATGGATGAGTTTCAAAGCATTATGCTAAATGAAGGATGCTCAATGCAAAAGGCCGCGTACTGTGTGACGATTCTACTTATACAGGAACAGGAATCAGATCAGTGTGGTTACCAGGGGCTGTGGGTGGGGTGAGAGACTGAATAAAAATAGGCATGAGAAAACTTTAGGGGGTGATGGAAATATTCTATACCTTGATTTTGTTGGTAGTTAAGTGACTGTGTATGTTTGTCACTCATCAAACTGTATACTTTAAAACTGAATTTTACTGCATGGCAGTTATCTCTCAATAAAACCGACTTTAAATGAAACATCTCCCTTTCTTACTTACACACACACACTCACACACAGACATGTACACACATACCCGTAAAGGTCAAACTTGCTTACATCTCTGAATGTCTCAGGGTAAAGCTGATATGAGTGATCTGATCATCTCTGGATTACTAGAGGCAAAAATTTTTGTCTATTCAGTGCTGTATCCCTGGCACATAGAACAGTCCTAAAATATTATAGGGCCTCTATAAACACTGGCTAATTGACTGAATTAATAAATGTTAAGCAATGACCTGCTAACTTTTAAAGATCAAAAAAATTTTTATGCGTGCCAAAGATCTTTGTCATGAGAAAAAGTAGTAGACTTGGAGTAGGAATCTGATTTCAATGACAATTTGTTTCTAACTTGGAGTTAAGACATCATATTTCTCTGGGCCTCAAGTTTCTTTATATATAAGATGAAACCTATACTAGGTATTGTCTCAATTTCTCACAGGAAAAAAAAAACTACAATTTTCACTCTCCATATCTATTCTCTTTTCATTTGCCTCTTCCATATCCAGAAGTCCAGAAATAATAAGAGGATGAGTCATCAGTGACATGTTATCTTGAGTTTATTAAATTTTAGAAATTAATTTCCTCAATTGTCATATTTGGAGCATATCAGAAATGAGGCATCATTTAATACATATTTATTAATAGATTATTAATTTTTCATGACTGTTATTGTGGAATTGGGGTAAGCAAAAATGCTTAATATGTACAAGTATTCCCCAGAGCTTCATGAGAGTGAACTAAGGAACAATCAGAATAGTCAGGCAATCTTGGAAGGGTTAGGGAACAACACTTCTAATTTCTTAATTGAAGTAGAGTTGATTTACAATGTTGTGTTAATTTCTGCTGTACAGCGAAGGTGATTCAGTTATACATACATATATATGTATATATACACATTTTTAAAAGAAATGTTCTTTTCCATTACGGTTTATCACAGGATATTGAATATAGTTCCCTGTGCTATAGTAGGACCTTGTTGTTTATCCATTCTGTATATAATAGTTGGTATCTGCTAACCCCAACCTCCCATTCCATTCCCTCCCCGCTGGCAACAAGTCTAGAGAACACTTGTAACATGTATCTAAAATTACCTTAAAAGGATTTCAAAAATATTAATAAAATTTGCAGTAATAATCTGTTAGCTATTATATATAACTAATGAATATTGATTATTCCATAAAAATACTTTTATTTTGACATTTATCCATAATAATGAATAATCAATTTCTAAGGAAGTTTGAAAATCAGTTAGTAGTATTGAGACAGATCACCCTAAAAGACAGAAAAAATGATAGTTTATTCCCTTTCTCACAGTGTTCTTAAATATTGCACAAACCTTCCATTCTTCCATGTCCTCTAAACCTGTGTACATGCTCTTCCCTATTACTAAGTCACTGTTGCCCTTCCTGGATAACTTCTCAATTTTCAGAGTCCAGTCTTTCATAACCTTGCATCCCCCACCTAGAATTTTGAGTTCTTCTATTATGCTGTATTCTTATGATATCTGTAACATATTTACTGTTAACAATTTAATTGCCTATCTTACCTTTAGGACCCTAGTTTTTTGAGGCTGAAATGGTATCCATCTCATCATATTTTCTTGCCCTGAGTAGGCCAAACACATAGAAGGTGCTTAATAATTGGTAACTGAAAGGCTATAGTGCTGATTGAGTGTTAGGTGAAATGAAACTTTAGAAGTCCCTTGATTTAACACTTTCATGAAAAAGAGCTACTTTAGGTTTTATATATATATGTACATATATATAAAATTTATTTTTAGTTGAAGGATAATTGCTATACAATATTGTGTTGGTTTCTGCCGAACACCAACATAAATCAGCCATAGGTGTGCCTATGTCCCCTCCCTCTTAAATCTCCCCCACCATCCCACTCCTTTAGGTTGTTACAGAGCCCTGGTTTGAGTTGCAAGTCACACAGCAAATTTCCACTGGCCATCTATTTTACATAAGATAATATGTATGTTTCCATGTTACTCTCTCCATACATCCCACCCTATGTCCATAAATCTGTTCTCTATGTCTGTGTCTCCATGGTTGCCCTGCAAATAGGTTAATCTGTACCATCTTTCTAGATTCCATATATATGTTAATATATGTTTATTCTAAGCCCAGCATAAATATCTCTCATGACCCAGTAGGACAAGAGAATCAAGATGGTAGAGTAGGAGGAGCTCACCTTCCTCCACAACACTTCAAAAACATGTGGAACAATTCTCATAAAAAACTAGCTAGAAACTGTCAGAACAACTCCTAAACAATGAAAACTGCAAGAAGGATCTCCATGTAACTGGGTAAGATGGGGGGAAAAAAAAGTTACCAGGTCAGAGCTACACCCCTGGGAGGGATCTATGATGAAGAGAAGGTCCACACAGAGAGATCCTTATCTTGGGGAGCCAGCAGGACATGCCACAGCCTGGGCATCCCAACCGTGGTGTCCTGTGCAGAGGGGCCAAGCCCCCTTGCCTGCTGGGAAGTCCACTGAGATAGAAGTTCTGCCAAAGCCTAGACTCTAGAAGAAATGCACACACGCTGGCTTGCCAACAATCAGGATGGAGAGAGCCATGCACTGGCGTCTGCAGCCTTGCTATGCGTCTCAATACGAAGGGGCTAACACCCCAGTCCAGCCTCACTCCACACCACAGCCTGGCGCAAGATCTGGGCAAAGACCGGGTCAGGCTACGCAGAGACAGACTGGGGTAGGTAGGTTGTGATCTGGGTGGAGCCTGGAAGGACACCATCACCGCATGCACAGGGCAGTGCCACAGGGGCTGAGCACCGAATCTTGGGCAGCCAGGCCCTGGAGAGGACGCGTTTTAGCCACGCTTCTGCATAGTGTGGTCCGGGCGGGACGGCCAGTGGCCTTGTCAGCGCTCTCGCTCTTGCGAGCAGCCCTCCCACCGCCCGGCTCCGGCCACTCCGCGTCGCAGCCTCACGCTGGAGCTGGGGCGGACAGGTCCCGCGAGCAGACTGCCGCAGCGACGGCCCAGACCTGGGGCAGCGCAACCGCCTCAGCTCCTGCAGTCACGACGCCCTAACCCCCAGCCTACTCCACACCACAGCCTTGCAGTAGACCTGGGAGGAACGCAACACAGAAAGGGACATGACCTTGGGCTGCTTCTGGGCAAACCGCAGCCGCCAACCCAGGCAGCGCACGGGCCTCACTTGCTTCGCACTCACCTCACCTCGGGGCACGCACTCAGGACAACGGAGCCTGCCTGGACCCGGGCCTGAGGGCTTCTAATTCCACATCTGGGGGGCAAACTCCACCCCTGCCAGGGCAGCCACTGTCGTGGAGCAGAGGGGAAGCCTCACCTCACACCCTGCACAGGCTCTTGGGTAGTAACCACTCCTTCCCTTGCCACCTAGGGGATAACAGCCAGCGAAAGGAAAGATGAGGAGAGATGAGGCTAGTGTCCATACTGAAACCAGCCCTCACACCAAAAATGCTGGACATACAGCCTACATGGGGATGCTTCCACATAAACACCCCTTCAAGACCACAGTAGATAACTGTTGTTTCTCCTAAATTCATAGAGACAGAGAGATGAAAGGTAACTGAAATATAAGTAAAATGAAAAGGCAGCGTACTCTCAGCTAAAAGAACAAGAAAAATTCCCTGGAAGAACGAATAATGAAACAGAACTCAGTCTACAGACCCCCGAGTTCAAAAAGGTAGTAATACAGCTCCTTGAAATTAAAAGGACAAAGAGAAAGACTGGGCAGGCCTGGGGCACTGGCTTCCAGGATAAAGTTCCCCCTCAGGGAAATACCTCCTTGATGATAAAAATACTAATGCAAATTCAATAAACTTGGGGGGAAAGGTGGTGGACTTCCTGGGTGGTACCGTTGGTAAGAATCTGCCTCCCAGTGCAGGGGACGTGAGTTCCCCTGGTCCAGGAAGATCCCACATGTTGCAGAGCAACTAAGCCAGTGCGCCACAGCTACTGAGCCTGTGAGCTGCAACTACTGAAGCCTGTGTAACTAGAGCCAGTCCTCTCTGGCTGGCCAATGCAACGAGAAGCCCACAGACCACAACTAGAGAAAGCCAGTGTGTAGCAACAAAGACTCAGCAACAGAAAATAAAATGAATAAAATTTTTAAAATGCTCACTGATTTAAGAAAGTTTATGAAAAGAAGTACAGATCACCCTAACAAGGAACTAAAAACTACAAAGACGAACCAATCAAAAACAGACCATTCAACTGCCAAGATAAAAACCAGTCTAGAAACTATGAATAGAATAAATGACACAGAAAAGCAAATAAATGATCTGGAAGGTAGAGTAATGGAAATCACCCAATCAGAACAGCAGACAGGAAGACAAATGGAAATAAAAAAGCAACATTTTAGCTATATAGAATAACATAAAGCATGCCAAACTATGCAAAACAGGGATTTCAGAAACTAACGCATTGTAAATCAACTATACTCCATCAAAAAAAGAAATGAGAGGAGAACAAACAACTGATACTACAGAAACAAAAGAATCACAAAAATACTATTAACAGTTATAAGCCAACAAATTGGACAACATAGAAGAAATGGACTAGTTTCTAGAAACTTATTGAAGGAAAGTTACAGGGCTCAAAATAGCCTGGAGTTAAAACTCCCCTCCAGGCCCTCCCCACCATTCTATGCAAAACAAAGAACTCACTCACCCGAAGAAAAAAATGGACATTAAGGTTGATTACGCCCAGCTCCCAGCTGGTCCAGCCTCTGGTCTATCTCCAAAATTCCTTGACCCCGCCGTTTAAGAGATAACTACTCCAAACAACCTTGGAGAAGAACAGGCCCCCTTCAAGACAATAACTTTCCACACACATGCCTATATATACTTTTTTCTTGGATAAACGCAGCAGCTCGCTAATCTGACTGCCGCCCCTTCTTACCTCATTAAAGGTGATCTGTTCCTGTAAAGTGCCGGTCTTGTTCTTTCTCTGAACCTCGCCTTCTCTAACTCCCTTACCTTACATTTTTGGTGCCGAAACCTGGGAGGTTGAGGTTCCTTCTCGTTCTCCACGGCCAGCTCTTTGGAACGTGGAAGCCTGCTGAGCTCACTTTCCCGCCCCGGCTTTCAAGACCTCCTCGAGAGGATGCCCTGTGCCTTTGTGAGCGGTACAAGTCCTGTGTAAGGGCTTTACTGGTTTTCCATGTAATCTGAAGAATGTTGGCCTCTCTTTCTTCCTCTTTTCTTTTCCACGAGACCAACCAACTCCAGGACAGAAGCCTTTTGCCATTCGACCACTCTACATGCAACATTCCACTCGAGCTGGCCCCTAGATTAAGGTAAGATCTGGACAGTGTTCTAGAGGCGCCCTAGAACCCAGTCCTTTCCGGTCCCAGGGACCCCCAGCCCAGGGCCACTCTGTAGGTGACGGTGGGGGACGCTCCACCTCAACACAGAGCTCTCTTCTCATAACTCCTATTGCAACTACGGGTGATGACTCGAGCTCCCAACAGGAGCCTCTGCTTGCCTTTCAATTGTGGGGTCTGGCCAATCTGTCCCAAAGGATTCCTCTCTGGCATGTGTTCTCAAAAATCTCAGACCACTCTCACTCATTGAACTCAAAGTTAACTGCTTAAAACAACTCTGTATACAGATCTGGCCTCAATACCAATTAGACAACCGAAACGGCTGGTCTGAGTTCAGGACTTTCAATTTCAATATTTTATCAGATCTCACTAACTTCCTCAAACAGAATGGCAAATGGTCGAAGGTCCCCTACATTCAAGCCTTCTAAAACCTTAAAAGCTGTCCTTCTCTCCTCAAAGACTGTTCTACCTATCAAATCCTCCACTGCTCTCTCTCCCCCTCCATTACAAAAGAATCCAAATCTAAAGGCCCCCTATTTTGACCAGAGAGATGAGCCTTCTCCCTACCACCCTGGAAAAAAAGCTTCCAGAGACGAGACCACATCCTCTAGCCCTTCCTCCCCCAGAACAGAAAGTGATGACTCCAAAACCCCAAAAGAGATTTCCACCCCACCTCCATCGGCCAGGACCTGAAACAAACACATTTCCTCTCAGAGAGGTAGTGGGACCAGAGGGCCCTACGTGGGTTCATGTGCCTTTCTCAATTTCTGATATGAGCCAAATTGAAGAAAAATTGAGATCCTTTTCAAAAAATCCTACTAGATACAGAAAAAATTCCTCTGCCTTACACAAACATATCATTTAACCTAGAGTGATCTTTATCACATCCTAAATGCCACTTTAACCTGTGATGAAAAGAAACGGATATGACAGGCAGCCTGGACTCATGCTGATCAGCTCCATAACCAAGATAAGACTAATCCGGTGGCTGATGATGCAGTCCCGATAACTGAGCCACGGTGGACATGTCAAGCAAGCGATGCCAACATACAGTACCTGCATCATATGATCACCTGTTTACTAAAAGAAATGCTGAAAAGCTCTTAAATTCATGTTAACTACAAAAAGATTAGAAAAATGACTCAAAAAAAAGATAAAAATCCTGCCCTTTTTCTTTCACGGCTTACTGAGGCAGTCCAAAAATACACTAATCTAGATATTTCTACCCCTCCCAGACTTCTGTACCTACATGTCCAGTTCATAAGCCAGTCAGCCCCCGATATTTGCCAAAAACTACGCCAGCTAGAAAAGGGCCCTGAGACTCCTCCGAAGAGACCTTCTAGAAATAGCCTTCAAGATGTTCAATAATAGAGAGAAAGAGGCTAAGAGAGAAAAAGACTATGAGAGAAAAGCTAAATATGCCTTTTTGGTGGCAACAATTAAGATCTGCCCGGCCCAAGTCATCCCAGACTGAAACTTAAGACCCACCCCCCGGACCCTGCTTCTGATGCAACCAGTCAGGACACTGGACAAAGACATGCCCGAACCCGCGGCCCCCCACAAAAGCATGCCCAACCTTTGGTCAGTGGGGACACTGGAGGGTGGACTGTCCTCAGGGACGCCCTGACACCCCTGGGGAGGTCCCCACCTCCTAGACCTGGAGAGTGGAATGTCCACAGGGACATCCTGGCGCCCCCTGGGGAGATCCTCACTTCTCCCCAAAACTCCAGCCCAACCCTATGAGAGTTGTTCCAATGACGGGTCCCGGGTTCCAGACCCCCAGCCCGTGTCCCAGACATGAGCTCAGAACTTAGGGTAGATGGGGTAGTGGCCAGAAAAAAGACCTACTTTATAGTAGATACTGGAGCCGCTTTCTCTCTCTTAACTTCCTACTCTGGCCCAACTCAAGACTCAGAACTCACAATCAAGGGGGTCTCTGGAGTTCCCTTAAGGCAAAAAATCAGCCCTCCATTACTCTGTCAATTTAGAAAATTGACCCTCATACACTCATTCCTCATAATGCCTCAGTGCCCGATGGCACTCCCAGGGAGAGATTTGTTATCCAAATTCGGAGTCTTTATTACCATATCCCCCCTCGATACAGTCTCTATATTCTACATGCAGATGGCACCTAGACCATCCCTATCCCTCACCCCTGACCTTCCCTTAGATCTACCTGCCTTAGACCCCCAAGTCGGAGACACTGATCACCCATCCATAGCCAAACATCATTCCCCAGTCCACATTACCCTAAAGGACCCCTTGACTATAATCACCCAACAACAGTACTCTCTCACCCGGGAGGCCCACAAGGGAGTTAAGCCTATCATAGACCATCTTCTTCAGGCCTCTATCTTAATTCCTACTCATTTACCACACAACACCCCTATTCTGGCAGTAAAGAAGAGACCAAACTCTTGGAGACTGGTCCAGAATCTGCAAAAAATCAATAAGGCCATCACACCGATGTTCCCAGTAGTCCCTAACACTTACACCCTTCTGTCTGCCATACCCTCGACTGCAACCCATTTCACAGTATTAGATCTCAAAGACACCTTTTTCACCATCCCCCTCCACCCCCTTTCCCAACCCCTTTCACTTTCACCTGGCAAGACCCCGAGACTCATGTTTCCCAACAACTAACATGGACAGTTCTCCCCCAGGGCTTCAGAGACAGCCCCCACTTTTTTGGACAGGCTTTACAAAAGGACCTACAGACACTAGACCTAGCCCTAAGTCATCTCCTCCAACACATAGATGACCTCCTCCTTTGTAGCCCAACCCAAAAACTCTGCCTCCAACATACTGTCAAACTCCTTGGGGCCCTGAGATCCTGGGGTTATCAGGTGTCCCAATCCAATACCCAAGTAGTACAGACAAACTTCACCTACCTGGGGCTCTCCATATCCCACCAACAAAAAACTATTCCCCCAGATAGAATCCAGGCCTTAATTAACCGTACACTTCCGAAAACAAAAAGAGAACTCCTGTCTATACTTGGCCTCCTAAACTTTTTCTGGATCTGGATCCCTAACTTCTCCCTCATTGCAAAGCCGCTCTATGAAGCAACTAAAAGATGTCTGGATGAGCCCCTCTTTAACCCTTCCTCGCTAGCCAATCCTATTCGCCAGCTCACCCAGAGCCTTCTCCGAGTGCCAACTCTCCACTTGCCAGATCACACCAGATCATTCTTTCTCTTTGCCCATTCCAACCAAGGACAGGCCCTAGGAATTCTATGTCAGTGGGCCGGAGACACCTGGGCTCCCCTAGTCTATCTGTCAAAACAGCTCAACATGGTGACCAAGGGATGGCCTCCCTACATACAGGCCATGGCTGCTATCGCAACCCTTGTACCCGAAGCAAATAAACTCTCTAGACATGCCCCTGTAACAGTCTGTTCTCCACACACCTTCTGAGACTTACTATCACACATCAGGCTTTCCTCTCCCTTTCCCCTTCCAGGGTACAGGTCCTACATGCCTTTCTCCTCAACCCTCGGCTCTCATTCTCCCCCTGCTCTCCCCTTAACCCCGCCAGCTTATTACTCACATCTTCTACAACAGACCCGCTCCTACATAGCTGCAACCACCCTCTTAATACCTGAAGCCCAAAAACTAACCCAAAATGCTCCTCTAAATGTATGCTCACCTCATTCCTTCAAAGATTTACTCTCTCATCAGGCTTTCCTTTCTCTGCCCCCTGCTCAACTACAAATCCTCCACACACACCTCCTCGACCCATCCCTTTCTTTTATGCCTTGTAAACCTCTTAATCCTGCTAGCTTACTCCCTACACCAGATCCAAAAACAACACCTATTTCATGACTGTGTTCAGACCTTAGACATGATACTTAAACCCTTTAAACATATAACTGATCAGCCCCTTACTGACCCCAAAGTCCCATCCTGGTTCATAGATGACAATGCCCCAAAACAAGCCCCATTTGGGGCTGAATACACTATAGTTCAGGGACAGCCCGACAAAGTTATCCCCCCTCGCCTCATCAAGTCAGCCACACTCCCAGCTCACACATCCTCACAACAGGCTAAACTGATAGCTCTTACACAAGCTTTGACCCTAGCCAAAGACCAAAAGATAAACATTTACACTGACTCCAAATATGTCTATAACATATTACATTCTAACATAATCTAAAGAGAGAAGAGATTCCTCACTCAGGACACACCTATTCTCAATGCTTCTTTTATTTCTGATCTCATCCATGCAGCTCAGCTCCCAAAACAAGCTGTGGTAATACATTGCTGGAGACATCAGCGACATAGTCCTATCTACTTTTATATCAATATAACAGATCATGACACGAAATGACAGGCCAGCCTCTGTTAGTCCTGTCTTTACTATAGCCCAAATTGAGGAGCCTAACATCAACACATTACTTTCATATTTACATTCCCTTTTCCATCTCTCTGCAAAAGTACTTAAGGCGTTCCTTCAGAACTTTATTAAAACTGACTAAAGACAATGTGACTTATTTAAATAATCTGACCCAAACTTGTTCCATTTGTCAGTGGACAGATTCTAACATTTACCCCCCTCCTTTCCCCACCCACGAAATTCGCACACATCTTCCCATACAAAACTGGCAGGTAGATTTCACCCGCATGCCACCTGTAAAAAGGGTGAAATTTCTCCTAGTCTTTGTAGATGCATTTTCTAGACAGATTGAAGCTTTCCTGACTACTAACAAAGGAACCCCTACTGTGGCTCAGCTTATTCTTACTGAAATCCTCCCAAGGTTTGGAATGCCTTCCTCCCTCCAGTCTGACAATGGGCCAGAGTTCACATCCCAAATCACCCAAAATATTGCATAAGCCCTTCCAGTTCCTTAGAGGTTTCACATTCCTTATCCCCAGTCTTCCGAAAAGGTTGAGAGAGCCAACCAAGTCCTAAAAGAAACTCTGACCAAATTAGCGATCAAATTTCATCAAGACTGAACTAAACTCCTCCCTTTAGCCCTCTTAAAGGTCCGGGCCTTACCAAAAAAACCCTTAAATATCAGTTCATTTGAGGCCATGTATGGGAGACCCATAATACCTTTAGATATTCCCCTCTCCCAGGACAGTCCCAAACTGCCTTCCCACCTTCCTTTTCCTTTACTTGCCCAGATACGAGATGCCCTTTGACAACATATGGATAACTTACTCCCTCGACCACACCCCAGTCTTCCATACCCATCCCTTCAAATAGGAGACAAAGTCTATATGACAGTTCAGTCCCACTCAGATCTAACCCCCAAATGGCAAAGACCCTACATGGTAATTCTGCTGACCCCTACCGCTGCAAAATTTTTAAAAAAATCGCCCCTTGGGTACACATCATCCAGTTTAAAAAGGTTATACAGCCCAGTGATGAAAATGCTTTCCAGACTAATACTTATCAAGTTTCTCACACTTGCCCTACAACTCTAAAGCTCTCACCAGCCCCAACTGGTGATGGATGAACCTGTCAGTTTCACGGCTACAATTATTCCTGAAACAACTAGCAGATATCTGGGTCTCGAGTCCTCAAGGATCCACGCTCCAACACATTGAAGATTACATCTCCGCCCTGTGGCTACAGGAAACCTTTTATAACTTTTACCCCTTCTCAGACCATTCATTTTTATCATCCTCCTACTCACCTTTGGGCCTTGTTTGTTTAATCTTTTCCAGAGATTCCCCCAAGACCGAATCTGAGCCATTTCCCGAGACCAAGTCAAGACTGTTCTTTTGCTTGAGACCCTGACAGCTAGAATAGAAAATCAACACTACGGGCCTTACACTTCCTTCCTCCCAGACCACAAATCCCTGACCCTCATTTATCAGCACGAAGAAGCCCTAAACATTAACGGCGCCCACCTCTCTTTCTCTTTTTGTATATATTCCTTAAGTTCTAGGACGAAGGAAAGTTACATGGCTCAAAATAGCCTGGAGTTAAAACTCCCCTCCAGGCCCTCCCCACCATTCTATGCAAAACAAAGAACTCTCTCACCCGAAGAAAAAAAATGGACATTAAGGTTGATTACACCCAGCTTCCAGCTGGTCCAGCCTCTGGTCTATCTCCAAAATTCCTTGACCCAGCCATTTAGAGACAACTACTCCGAACAACCTTGGAGAAGAACAGGCCCCCTTAAGACATTAACTTTCCACACACATGCCTGTATATACTTACTCTTTTCTTGGATAAGCGCAGCAGCTCACTAATCTGACTGCTGCCCCTTCTTACCTCATTAAAGGTGATCTGTTCCTGTAAAGTGCCAGTCTTGTTCTTTTTCTGAACCTCACCTTCTCTAACTCTCTTACCTTACACTTACAGCCAGCTAAAACTTAAATAAGCAGCAGATAATTTGAACACACTAATCACTAGAAGTGAAGTAAAATCTGTAATTAAAATAAAAACAAACAAACAAACAGACTCCTGGCAAAGAAAAGTCCAGTACTAACAGCTTCACTGGGGAGTTCTATCAAACACACAAAGAAGAACTTGCATCTGTCTTTCTCAAGCTATTTCAAAAACTGAAGAAGGAACACTCCCAAATTCATTCTATGAGGCCACCATCACCCTGATACCAAAACCAGACAGTGATACTACAAAGAAAGGAAATTACAGGCCAGTATCTTTGATGAATATCAATGCAGCAATCCTCAACAACATATTAGCAAAATGAATAAAAAAATATGTGAAGAATCACATACCATGATCAAGCTTGATTTATTCCAGGGTTGCTAGGATTATTCAACATACACAAATCAGTGTGACACACCAGATTAAAAAAGGAAAGGCAAAAAGCCCCAAGATCATCTCAATAGACATAGAAAAAGCATTTGACAAAACTGAACATCCATTCATGATTTAAAAAAAAAAAAAAAAACTCTCACCAAAGTGAGTATAGCAGGAACATATTCCAACATAATAAAAGCCACTCACAACAAAAAACTATTAGGACTAATAATGAATTCATCAAGGTAACAGGACACAATATACAGAAATTTGTTGCATTTCTTCAAACTAACAAATACAAGCAAGAAGAAATTTTAAAAATCCTATTTAAATTTGAGTCAAAACACCAAAATAACTAGGAACAAACCTAAGATACACTGAGGACTATAAAACACTGATAAAGAAATGGGAAGATCCATGACCTTAGATTGGAAGAATTAATATTGTTCAAATGTCACCCAAAGCAATTTACACTTAATTTACTCTTAATGCAATCCTTATCAAATTACCCATGACATTTTTCACAGAACTAGGACAAATAATCCTAAAATTTATATGGAACCACAAAAGACCCAAAATTGCCAAGCCAATCCTGATGGGAAAGAACAAAGCAGGAGGTATAACACTTCCAGACTCCAAACTGTAGTGGGAGTACTACAAGATACAGTAATCAAAACTATCTGGGACTTCCCTGGTGGTACAGTGGATGACAATCTGCCTGCCAATGAGGCATGAGTTTGATCCCTAGTCTGGAAAAATCCCACATGCTGCGGAGCAACTAAGCCCTTGCTCCACAACTATTGAAACCCATATGCCTAGAGCCTATGATCTGCAACAAGAGAAGCCCCTGCAATGAGAAGGCCACGCACCACAAGGAAGAGTAGCTCCTGCTCGCCACAACTAGAGAAAGACTGCACCCAGCAACGAAGACCCAGCTCAACCAAAAAAATAAATAAAATAAATAAAAGTTTAAAAAAGTAATAAATCATGGAGACTGAAGACTATCTCCACATCTCACTCAGTCATGATTATCTTAAAGAGAAAAACAACAATGTGGTGTTGGCACAAAAACAAGCCTATAGATCAGTGGCACAGAACAGACAGCCCAGAAATAAACCCACACAACTACATCAATCTAGAACAAAGGAGGCACGTATATACAATAGACAAAAGATAGTCTCTTCAGAAACTGATATTAGGAAAGCTGGACAGCCACATGTAAATCAATGAACTTATAACACTCCTTCCCACTATACACAAAAATAAACTTAAAATGGCTTAAAGACTTAAATATAAGAATGATACCATAAAATTCCTAGAATAGAACAGCTGAGCTGAGTTGGTGATAGACAGGGAAGCCTGGCGTGCTGCAGTCCACGGGGTTGCAAAGAGTCAGATAGAGACAGGGGTTCCATCCCTGGGTTGGGAAGATCCCCCGAAGAAAGGAAAGGCTACCCACTCCAGTATTCTGGCCTGGAGAATTCCATGGACTCTATAGTTCATGGGGTCACAAAGAGTCAGACACAACTGAGCGACTTTCACTTTCACCTCTTTATTGGAAGGCAAAGTCTTAACCATTGGACGGCCAGGGAAGTCCCAGGGTTCTCTGTTTAAAGAGAAGAGAATTTGGGGGCTACAGCCTCTGTCACAAAATAGATGATTTTTAAAAAATCTTAAAATGGGGAAAGATTTTCTAAGTATGATAGAATACTAAGAAGACAGAAAAAATATTTTGTATAGGCAAATTTTTAAAAATTCATTATGAAAACCACTATGAACAAAATCAGAAGATATCTTTCCATTAATGTCATAGAAAAGGGCTAATTTCTAATAATATCTCCTACACATTAATAGATAAGAACTCTCAAAGTTAATAGAAAACTGTGCAAAGGACATTTCACAGAAAAGGAGAGTATAAGTGTTTTGGTTCAATAAAATAAAAATAGAACTCCAGTGAAATATCATTTTTCACCTATTGAAGAAATGGTTAAGGCATTTAATGACACATTGTTGGTAAGGCTGCAAGTCCTATGCCATGTATCAGATACATCTTGTGCCTCATCTCACAGCTTCTAAACTTCACCTCTGATTCCAGCTGTTGCTACAGAAGAAAAAATCCTCTGTAGGCTTAGACTCATTTCTAACTGACAGTGTATTGCTTCAAGTATGCATCCAAGCCTTTTGCTTTCTTTCTTAGAGCTTTTTTGAAGTCTCATCATGGGTCAGTGTTGGTTGAAGGTACAGGTTTATTCTAGAAGCATGGGACTTAACACCTCTGGGCTAACCTTCAATCTGTGGAGGATGAGGACTGATGGACCTATGTTTCTCCTGTTGACCCTTGTGTGAACAATTACAAGAGGCATCTTACACCCTCCTCTGAAGTTCCTGGCTGGCTGGGGCCCCAGATGCCCACAGCAGCCTTGCATTGGCTCTTCTCTGTTTTGCTTTTCTTGGTCCTTCACTTCTGATCCTTTAGATCGCCTCTGTATGATCAGGCCACTCAAGATGGCTGTTCTCTTGCTCTCTCTGCATCCCCTGCTCAACCATTTCCTGGTTCGCCTGCACCCTTCTCACATGACTGACCTTCCCTCTTGATTAAAGAGCCTAATCAGTAACTGCCTGCGTGTTTGTCCCCTGCCCCGACTGGTGATTGTTCTAATTCTTAGACCAGAACAGCTCCACTCCAGGTTACCAAAGAGAAGAGTCTGCCCCTCATGATGATTGTTAACCTGAGGGACTCTAAGGAACAGTCTCCTCAGCTGGTTTCCCTGGTAACCAAAGAGCCAAATTCAATAGAGGGACTTCAGTTCCCCCTATGAATGGTAACTTCTTTCTTTTCCCCAGCAGCCATCTTTGTTGCTAAGTGCAGGACTTTGCTTCTGACTTGTAAATTTCCCTTTTCAACAAATTGTTGATATCTCTGTCACTGCTTCTAGGTATGTTCTTCGGTCTTGTGGCTGAGCAAGTACAAGGTTTGCAGACCTTCAGGGTGCAGCCCTCAAACCTCCCAAACTAGTTGCCTATACACAGCCCTATTTCAGGGTTTGCTTTTGAAAGTAATTTGAGCTCAGACATATTGCTAATGGGCTATAAATTGGTAAAAGTAATTCGGCAGTATTTACTAAAATTTTTGCAGAATCTGACAGTATTTACTACAACTCAAAAATATTGACCTAACAATTCCACTTTAGGAATTTAAAGATACATTCTAATGGTTTAGCATGGGTGAAATGATGGTTGCAAAAGAATATGTGTTGCAGCATTGTATATCAGTCAGGAATTTTTTAAAAAAATCATTCAATTCCCCCAAATATGGGCTTGTTAATGTATCTATATAATAGAATAGTATACAGCCAGTATATAAGGTACCTGTATATGAAAAGATCTTACGTGTCCACATGTACATATATGCTGGTGTATGTAGAGAATATTCCTGAAAGGCATGAGGATTTGACATCAATGGGTTATTTCTGAAGAGGACACAGTGGCTTTGGTAAGTGCATGAGACAGAGGCTTATCTTTATTTTATATAATTTTGTAGTTTTACAATACTGTGCCATGGGAATACATTACTTATTCAATTTTTATGTCAAGCAATTTTGTTCTTTTGGTTATTAATATGACATGATTTAGTGTTTGCTGTTTAGAATACTGGACCCTGTCTGAATGCCTGCCTGAAATATTTATTAATGTTTTTTAAAATTTCCCAGATCAGAACCACCTAATTCATAGCTAGGATTGAGAAGTACTACTCTAGAAAATGCTAATTTTGTGAATTAATTAGGTAAATTGGTATCTGGAGATTTGACCAGAGGTGAAATGGTATGAGGTGAACTAATTCCCCATTATCACCTTTGCATGCTTCTTACAAAATATTGTCCACCCCCCCCTTGGGCATTATGTCCTTCTAAATATCTAATTCATTTTCTAGACATTACTCACTGGGTCTCCTTTAAATTTGGCATCTGTTTCTGGCTCTCCTCTTTGCTTACGTGAGGTCTCTTCTGAGAAGAGCAGTTTCCATTCCTTGCCTATTAGTTAATGAGTTCTGGACCTGAAGATATGAACATTCTCTCCAAATTTGAGGTTGAAACACCCTGGTCTCAAGTCAACAATGTTTCAGAAATCCCCTTTGACACTTTGGGACTGTTTTATTTTTCATTTGCAGACAGAGAAACTATAAGTAACTGCTAAGTGTTAGGGACATAACCAGAGGATAACTCCAGTATCCTAACTCCTACTTGAGTTGATTTAAGAAAAAAAATATCACAGTGAAAGTTTCCAATTTTGCTTAGTGTTGCTCAGAAAAACAGATCAGACTTGCACGTTTCCAGACTTTTTCTAAAACAGTCACCTGAAATCTTTGTCTTTGTAACTAAGGTGCTATCTGTCTCCCTCATCAGCTCTCAACGACCACTATGGCAGAGAAGAATGGGCTGTTATTTGATGCCAAATTGAATCTGCAGAGATTCAGTGAATGAAGGCTAGAGAATTATTACAGTGACTCAGTATGGTGTGTCTATTCGTGATTTTTAACAATGATAGCAAGCAAGACTTACTTTTAATTTCCTCTTAAATATTAGGATATTTCAAAATGTCCACAGTTTCTGATTAGACCATTGTGTTTCTGATCTTAGTGATAGAAAGTAGCCAACTTTTAAACTTAAAAAATCTTCTAGTAGGCTCTAGCTAAACTTCCCATGGTTCAAGAGTACCCATCTTGGCCACAGGGAAACATGACTACCCTTCAGCTTAAGTGTTACATTTTAGACATTCTTGTCTCCCTTTGATTTTCACAGTACCTAGTCCCATGTGAGAACTGGCAGCATGAGCAGCACAATTGTCATCACTGTGTTCTGATCTCCTGAGAAGCATGGGCTTCAGGAGTAGGTTTGTCTTCAAAACATGTAGAAAGTCAGAACCTTGATTCCTCCTGATGTGGATAATACCCAAGGCAGCTGAAGGAGGCTCTCATGCCACATGGCACTGCCCCGGCCTCCGGCCTCCAAACCTGCACTGGCAAGGGTCAGAGGGGTCTCTGTGTGGCTCTGTGCTTAAAGAAAGAGATCAGATAGATGTAGCTAAGTGAGAGCTCCAGAATTCTGAATGTTTTTAGATGGTTGTTCAGTCGCTAAGTCAGATCCAACTCTGCGACCCCATGGACTGCAGCACACCAGGCTCCTCTGACCTCCACTGTCTCCCAGAGTTTGCTCAAATTCATGTCCATTGAGTCAGTGATGCCATCCAAGCATCTCATTCCCTGTCATCCCCTTCTCCTGGCTTCAATATTTCCCAGCATCAGGGACCCCATGTTACTCATCTGCATTTCTTGAAGATTTTAGCTGCTGGTATTTTGTCATCCTCTCAAGTGCTATTCCAGTCATAATTCTGGGTGATTTCAATATCCAGTTGAGTTTTGCTTATTGCATTTGTTTTATTATTGACATTCAATCTTTCAAGTTAGAATGACTCCCCTGCGTTATCTGTTTTTCCACACAATTGACTTTTTTTTTAAGTTCTGGTTATCCTGTACAGTGTTGCACATTTTGGATTTGACTGATTCTTTCCTCTCAAGATTAGACCAAGGTTAAGCACTGTTTGGCAGGAATGCTATGTATGTTTATGTATTGTACCCCTACATATATAATGAATCTCATCAAGAGGTATATAGTATCAGGTTGTCCTACAGCCTTAGATGGGACCACCATATCTCTCCTTTGTGGAAATATACTTTCACTTTAAAATTAGTAGGTAATTTGTGAGATGACACTTTGAGAACTTATAATTATCATGCTTTCCCATATGATTTCACCCAATTGTTTAACATCCATCTATGTTGTTCACTTTCATTGATAATAATACCAGTTGTGTTCAGTTCAATTCAGTTCAGTTGCTCAGTCGTGTCCAACTCTTTGCGACCCCAAGAATCACAGCACGCCAGGCTTCCCTGTCCATCACCAACTCCCAGAGTTTACTCAAACTCATGTCCATTGGGTCAGTGATGCCATCCAGCCATCTCATCCTCTGTCATCCCCTTCTCCTCCTGCCCCCAATCCCTCCCAGAATCAGGGTCTTTTCCAATGAGTCAACTCTTCGCATGAGGTGGCCAAAGTATTGGAGTTTCAGCATCAGTCCTTCCAATGAACACCCAGGACTGATCTCCTCTAGGATGGACTGGTTGGATCTCCTTGCAGTCCAAGGGACTCTCAAGAGTCTTTTCCAACACCATGGTTCAAAAGCATCAATTCTTCAGTGCTCAGCTTTCTTCACAGTCCAACTCTCACATCCATACATGACCGCTGGAAAAACCACAGCCTTGACTAGTTGGACCTTTGGTTTGGGGGTTACCAAATGTTTAATTTTCTAATTCTATGATTCATTTATTAACTGGGTTTTGGTTTTGTTTTTGGATAGAGGAGTTTCTCCTGTTCACCTCTCTCTCTCTTTTGAGTATCATTATGGAAAACATTTATTTTTACTCAATGTATTATAATGCATTGCCATCATTATTTTTATGTAATTTTTTTATTGAAGTATAGTTGATTTACAATGTTATATTAGTTTCAGGTGTATAGCAAAGTGAATCAGTTATACATACATATATATATATGTGCATATATCTCCACTTTTTTAGATTCCTTTCCCATATAAGTCAATAAAGAATATTGAGTAGAGTTCACTGTGCTATACAGTAGGTCCTAATTAGTCATCTATTTTATATATATTGGTGTATATATGTCAATCCTCCCAATTTATCCCTCCTGGTAACCGTAAGTTTGTTTTCTACATCTGTGACTCTTATTTCTGTTTTGTAGATAAGTTCATTTGTACCCTTCTTTAGATTCCACATTTGATATCATATGATATTTGTCTTTCTGTGTCTGACTTCACTTAGTATGACAATCACTAGGTCCTATATATGGCTGCAAATGGTATTATTTTGTTCTTTTTGAGGCTAAGTAATATTCCATTATATATATGTACCATATCTTTATCCATGCATCTATTGATGGACATTTAGGTTGCTTCCATGTCCTGGCTATTGTAAGTAGTACTGCAATGAACATTGAGGTACATGTATCTTTTGAATTTCTCTGGATATCTGCCCAGGAGTGGGATTGCTGGATTATATGGTAGCTCTATTTTTTGTTTTTTAAGAAACCTCCATACTGTTCTCCATCGTGTGCGTACCGATTTACATTCCCATCAACAGTGTAGGAGGTTTCCCTTTTCTCCACACCCTCTCCAGCATTTACTGTTTGTAGATTTTTTGATGATGACCATTCTGACTGGTGTGAGGTAATACCTCACCGTGGTTTTGATTTGCATTTCTCTAATAATTAGTGATACTGAGTATCTTTTCATGTGCTTTTTGGCCACATGTCTTCTATGTCTTCTTTGGAGAAATGTCTATTTAGATCTCCCACCCATTTTTTAAAAAATTATTTATTTTGGCTGCACTGGGTCTTTGTTGCTGTGTGGGCTTCCTGTAGTTGTGGTCAGCAGGGGCTTCTCATTGTGGTGGCTTCTCTTGTTGTGGAGCATGGGCTCTACAGCCTGTGAGCTTCAGTAGTTGTGGCTCCTGGACTCTACAATATGGGCTCAATAGTTGACATACAGGGGCTTACTATAGTAAGCTATAGTTGCTCCATGGCTTGTGGGATCTTCTCAGATCAGGGATCGAACTTGTGTCCCCCGCCCTGACAGGTAAATTCTTAACCAGTGGACCATCAGGGAAGTCCTTCCACCCATTTTTTGATTGAGTTTATATATATATATGTGTGTGTGTGTATACATATATATATCAGTTCAGTCACTCAGTCGCGTCTGACTCTTTGCAACCCCATGGACTGCAGCACACCAGGTTTCCCTGTCCATCACCAACAACTCCCAGAGCTTACTCAAACTCATGTCCATCGAGTCAGTGATGTCATCCAATCATCTCATCCTCAGTTGTCCCCTTCTCCTCCTGCCTTCAATTTTTCCCAGCATCAGGGTCTTTTCCAGTGAGTCAGTTCTTCACATCAGGTGTCCAAAGTATTGGAGTTTCAGCTTCAGCATCAGTCCTTCTGGTGAATATTTAGGACTGATCCCTTTAGGATGGACTAGTTTAATCTCCTTGCAGTTTAAGAGACTCTGAAGAGTCTTCTCCAACACCACAGTTCAAAAGCATCAATTCTTCAGCACTCAGCTTTCTTTATAGTCCAACTCTCACTGGACTATACATGACTACTGGAAAATTGGCAAAGTAATATCTCTGCTTTTTAATATGCTGTCTAGGTTGATCATAGCTTTCCTTCCAAGGAGCAAGCATCTTTTAATTTCATGGCTGCAGTCACCATCTGCAGTGATTTTGGAGCCCTCCCAAAATAAAGTCTCTCACTGTTTCCATCATTTCCCATCTATTTGCCATGAAGTGATGGGACTGGATGTTATGATCTTAGTTTTCTGAATGTTGAGTTTTAAGCCAACTTTTTCACTCTCCTCTTTCATTTTCATCAAGAGGCTCCTTAATTCTTCTTCACTTTCTGCCATAAGGGTGGTATCATCTGCATATCTGAGGTTATTGATATTTCTCCCGGCAATCTTGATTCCATCTTGTGCTTCATCCAGCTCAGCATTTCGCGTGATGTACTCTGCATATAAGTTAAATAAGCAGGGTGACAATATGCAGCCTTGATGTACTCCTCTCCCGATTTGGAGCCAGACTATTGTTCCATGTCCAGGTCTAACTGTTGCTTTTTGACCTGCATACAGATTTCTCAGGAGGCAGATATTGAGCTGCAAGAGCTGTTTGTATACTTTGGAGAATAACTGCTTGTTAGTTGCTTTGTTTGCAAATATTTTCTCCCATTCTTGAGGGTGCATTACCATCATTATTATCTTTGTTCAACATCTTTTCAGTTTGCCCAGTAATACACCTTTCAGTTAAGCTCTGTGTCCTTTGACATTATCTCCCCATTCTTTGAGTATTCTTTGCTTTTTAGAAATATGTGATGCCTCAGACTGATATTATACTTCTGTTGCCTAGACCTGCCTGAAGCAGGTCTTTCTCTAAGGATCTCTGGTTCCTTTTAGTGGGGAGAGTATTTAGAAACCAATCTATGTCAAAGATGTCCACTGCTACTAGGTGTCTGTGTTCCTGGGCTCTTTTAGTAGATTTGGATCCTTGAGTTTATTTTAACAATTCCAGTTAAAATCCAGGGGCATTGGGATCCTCCTTACATTTCCCTTCTCCTTCAGTAAAAACTCTGGTTCCAAACAGCACTTACACATTTACTCATTTTTTTTTTCTGTCTTACAATATACACAAAATAGTTTCATAATTACACCACCAACATCACTGGCAACAACAAACCATTCTACTAAAATGCTGTTTTCAATTCTCGATTCTCATCTTACTTGAACTTTCTGCAGCATTGACCATCATGAATTTCTTCTTCCTGCTTTAAATGGTTTCTTTACATGTTTTTTTTAACATCTGGTTCTCCTTAGTCTTCTTGGTTAGTTCCTCCTATCACCACAATCTCTTAATGTTAGAATGCTACAGGCATTGGGTGTTATATTTCTTATCTCTTCTCTCTCTCATGTCCTTGTTTATTTCATCTAGTCCCATAGACTTATAAACCACCTATTCACTAACTGCTGCTTCCCAATTTTATCTTGAGTTCCAACATCTATCTTGAACTCCAGACATGTATATCCAGTTGCCTACTGAACATCTCTGTATGGCTGTCTAATAGGCATCTCAAGTTTAACATTTCCAAATGCAAATTCTTAATCTTTCTCCCCCAGATCTACTCTTCCCTATGCCAGTGAGAGGCAGCTCATCCTTACAGTTGGTCAGGCCAAATTCCAGAATTATCTTTGACCTCTCCCTTTTTATATCACATCTAATTAAGTAAATCATATTTGTCTTCAAAATTTACTCAGAATTCAACCAAATCTACTTATTTTCATTTTAATTAATTTGGCTGAGCTGGGTCTTTGTGCACTGATCTCGGTTCTGGACTCTTTAATCAATAGACATTGATAAGAGGCCAGATGAGAAATTCAGTCAAGGCTTTACTGGGACTTTTGGTGTCGCACAAGGGAGCATAATCCAGTAATAGGTTCTCTTGCTTGCTCCTTGAGAGTGGGTGAGTCAGTCTCTTAAATGAGGTGAGGGTGGGGTGAGGATAGGAATGGATCTGTGGATCAAGCCAGAGGGGTAGCTTAGATGGTTTGCTCACCCATTGGCGCTGTGTGCAGGAATTGCTCCCAGCACCTCAGCAGTGGCAGTTGGGTTTTTGTCTTTTTGTACATTGCCGTTCATAATTTGCCCCAGGTTCGAATTGTTGTTGTTGCAGTTCAGCCAATCGTTCAGACTCTGCAACTCCATGGACTGCTACACACCAGGCTTCCCTGTCCTTCACTGTCTCCTGGAGTTTGCTCAAACTCATGTCCGCTGAACTGGTGTTGCCATCCAACCATCTCATCCTTTGCTGCCCTCTTCTCCTCATGCCCTCTATCTTTTCCAGCATCAGGGTCTTTTGCAATGAGTCAGCTCTTCGCATCAGGTGGCCAAAGTATTGCAACTTCAGCTTCAGCGTCAGTCCTTCCAATGAATATTCAGGGTGGATTTCCTTTAGGATTGACTGGTTTGGTCTCCTTGCAGTCCAAGGGACTCTCAAGAGTCTTCTCCAACAGTACAGTTTGAAAGCATCTTTAGCGCTCAGCTTTCATTATGGTTCAACTCCCACATCCCTACATGGCTACTGAAAATCCATAGGTTTGACTATATGGAACTTTGTCAGCAAAGTAATCTCTCTGCTTTTTAACATGCTGGGTAGGTTTTTCATAACTTTTCTTCCAGGGAGTAAGTGTCTTTTAATTTCATGGCTGACGTCACCATCTGCAATGATTTTGGAGCCCAAGAAATAAAATCTGTCACTGTTTGCATTGTTTCCCCATCTATTTGCCATGAAGTGATGGGACCAGATGCTATGATCTTAGTTTTTTGAATGTTGAGTTTTAAGCCAGATTTTTCATTCTCCTCTTTCACCTTCTTTAAGATGCTCTTTAATTTCTCTTTGCTTTCTCTCATTAGGGTGGTAATAGCAGCAGCAGCATCTGCATATCTGAGGTTATTGATATTTCTCCTGGCATTCTTAATTCCAGCCTGTGCTTCAACCAGCCCAGCATTTCACATGATGTGTACTCTGCATGTAAGTTAAATAAGAAGGGTGAAAATATACAGCCTTGACATACCTCTTTCCCAATTTTGAGTCAATCTGTTGTTCCATGCCCAGTTCTGACTGTTGCTTCTTGTACTGCATACAGGTTTCTCAGGAGGTAGGTAAGGTGATCTGTTATTCCCATCTCTAGAATTTTCCACAGTTTGCTGTGATCTACACAAAGGCTTTAACACAGTCAATGAAGCAGAAGTATATGTTTCTTTTGGAATTCCCTTGCTTTTTCTATGATCCAATGAATGTTGACAATTTGATCTCTGGTTCCTCTGCCTTCTCTAAATTCAGTTTGAACATCTGGAAGTTCTCGGTTCACGTACTGTTGAAGCCTAGCTTGAAGGATTTTGAGAATTACCTTGCTAGCATGTGAAATGAGTACAATCGTGTGGTAGTTTAAACCTTCTTTGGCATTGCCCTTCTTTGGGATAATAATGAAAACTGACCATTTCCAATCCTGTGACCACTGCTGAGTTTTCCAAATTTGCTGCCATATTGAGTGCAGCACTTTAACAGCATCATGTTTTACAATTTGAAATAGCTCAACTGTGCATGCATGCATTGTTTTTTTAGTCCCTTTTAGTTTCTTTGTATTCTGATGCTTGAGGAGACATTTTAAGTGCAAGCATGGTGGTGAAGAGTCCCAAGTCCCAGCCTATCTGTTCCCACTCTGGTCCAAGATACCATAACCTTTCTCAAGTTGTTACAACAGCCGCCTAAGTGGTCTCCGTGCTTTTTCTTTTGCCCTCTTCAGTCTGTTCTCAGCACAGCTGCCGTAGTGATGGTCAACACTGATAATTCCTTCAGAATCTATTTCTCCCAAGTCAAAGTCAAAATTATAATAATCACCTACACGGTTCAACACAAGCTACTCCTTTATAACTTTTTTCTCCTGTTATTCTACCTCTTAACTGATATTGATCCAACTACTCTGGTCTCTTTGTCCTCGAGGAACATGCCTGACATGGTTCTTTTAGCGGGTCTACGCATTTACTGTTCACTTAATCTGGGATGTGTTTCTCAGATAGCCACATGCCTTGCTTCCTTACCGTGTTCTGGTTTTCATTCAGGTGTTACCTTTTCTGTGGTACCTCCCTTCCCTAACCTCCTTCCCTGTATTATTTTTTTCTATAGAGCTCTTTACCATCTAATTATTTGTTTACCCTTTCTCCCAAAAAGGAAACTCTAGGAAGGCTCAATTTTTGTTGCCACTCAGGTTTTGTGCCAGAGAGCTGTCTGAAAGGTAGAGATGTTATTTTTATTACCAATCTCTCTCCACTATTGCCATGGGATTTAAAAGCTAAGTCCACTCCCCCTGGTCCATCTTAATATAGAAATTT
The DNA here is from genome assembly GCF_910594005.1 of Cervus elaphus. Classification (NCBI taxonomy): domain Eukaryota; kingdom Metazoa; phylum Chordata; class Mammalia; order Artiodactyla; family Cervidae; genus Cervus; species Cervus elaphus. The sequence goes on along the minus strand of NC_057823.1, from coordinate 53,419,055 downwards.
CTGTTTTTCAAGCCTTTGGGAATATACTCTCCAGTCTTCAGTTGGAGACTTCTGTGTTGACAGAGTAATTGTTAATAAATTTCTACTGAATAGTTGTGTGGTTAATAAAGTAGATGAATGATTTTTCATGTATTGTGAAATGAATTCCAGCATGCTTAGAAAGGAAAAATTGGTTAATCAGAGATTATTGGTGTCAAGTACTATTCAGAGAACTAGAATAATATACCAATACAACTATACAAACTGTGACTGAACTTCTCTGAAGTGATTTTGAAGGTAATGTAACACATATTCACAGATATTCAGGTTCATCTATATGCAAATAATTATCATTTTGTAGCTGTCCAGGGAATGTGGCTAAAGATAGAGCTATAAGTATGAATGTCAGACATAGCTTCATTGATTATTTATTTGAAAATTATGACAATTTAAACTAAAGGAAAAATTATGTAATGATGTGACAGGGTTTCTAATTTACATACACTATGTTCCTGTGTGTAAGGAAACGCTTCTTTATTTCCTCTTACTGATTTGCTCCATGATACCTCATTTCTGCCGAGTAGATGGGAGAAAACTCTCTCTTCTAGTATATTGTTGTGATCTGATTTAAACACCTTTAAATAATTCAGTTTTTTATTTATCCTACAATATGAGTCTACCGGAAGCATTTAGTTAATTTATATTTCTTAGAAATACATATTTGTATTTAAGTACTTATTTGTATCTAATCTCTGTATCATAACTTATGCTATTTTTTCCATCTGTTTTTAACTTCTTGCTTTTTTTGAGGAAGGAAGGTGGTTTTTACTTCTCATTTAAATTTTCCTACTTTTGAGTAGGTATTAAGTATCTATTTCTATTATTTAAATGGTTACTCTAGTAATTACAACATGTATATCTAATTCACTTGTAGCTGTCCTGTTTTCCAAACACCACTTCCTGAAGGTACTGTCCTTTCTCCACTGTATATATTCCCATTCCCATTTTTCCACCAAGATTAACTGACTGCTGGCATATGGATTTATTTCTGGGCTCCTATTTTGTTGCATTGATCTAAAAGACTGTTTTTTAACTAAAATAACACTTTTTTAAAACAATGCAGTTTATTGTAGTATACTTGTGTTCAGCTCTGCTGTATAGCACAATGATTTGGTTATACAGAAATAAATACTCTTTTTCAAGTTCTTTTCTTTTACTGTATATCATAGGGCATTGTATAGAGTTCCTTGTGCTATACAGTTAGGAACTTGTGGTTTATCCATTCTGTATATGATAGTATGCATCTGCTAATCCCTAACTCCCAATCCATTCCCTATGCCACCCCCAGGTCCCCCTCTGTCTCGGCAACTGCCGGTGTGTTTACTGTGTCTGTGTGCCTCTGTTGTGTACATAAATTCATTTGTGTCATGTTTGAGATTCCACATAAAAGTGACATCATACGGTATTTGTCTCGGTTTCTGACTTCCTTCACTTATTCTGGTAAAGTCAAGGTCCTTCCATATTGCTGCAAATGGCATTATTATATTTGTTGTGATTGAGTAGTACTTCACTGTATATGTGTACTATATCTTCTTGGTCTGTCAAAGGGCACACAACTTGTTTCCCTGTCTTGACTACCATTAGGAGTGCTCCTATGAACATCAGGGTGCATGCATGTCTTTGAAGGATACTTTTGTCTGGATGTATGCCCAGGAGCGAGACTGCTGGATTATATGGTAGCGCTATCTGTATTTTTTTATGGAATAGTCATACTGTTCTTCACTGAGGCTTCACCAACATACTTCCACTAACCATGTAGGAATGTTCCCTCTTCTCCACAACCATTGCAGCATTTGTTATTTCTAGATTTTTAGTGATGGTCATTTTGACCTGTTTGACATCATACCACTTTGTCGTATTGATTAGCATTCCTCTAATGATCAGTAATGTTGAGCAGATTATTTCATGTGTCAGTAGGCCATCTGGATGTCTTCTTTGGAGAAATGTCTATTTAGGTCTCCTGGGCATTTTTTAAGTGGGTTTTTTTATTGAGTTGTTTATCCCTTTCTATATTTTAGAAACTAAGTCCTTGTCGGTAGCATCATTTGCAAACATTTTCTTTCATTCTGTAAGTTGTTCTATTGTTCGTTGTAAGTTTCCTATGGTATTCAAAACTTATTAGGTTAATTAGATCCCTTTTGTTTATTTCTGCTCTCAATTCTTTTGCTTTGGGAGACTGATCTAAGAAAATATTGCTACAGTTTATGTCAGAGCACATTTTGCCCTTGTTTTCTTTCTTGATTTCATTTATTTATTTATTTTAGCTGTGCTGGGTCTTTGTTGCTATGAGGCTTTTACTCTAGTTGCCATGAGCAGGTGACTACTCTTCACTGCAGTGGACCGGTGTCTTGGGTTCCCATTGCAGTGGCTTCTCTTGTTGCAGAACACGGGCTGTGGGTGTGCAGCCTTCATATTTGGGGCTCCCAGGCTCGAGAGCACAGGCTCAATAGTTGTGGTGCACAGGACTGGTTGCTCCTTGGCATGTGGGATCTTGCTGGACCGGTGATCAACCTGTGTCTCCTGCATCAGCAGGTGAATTCTTTGCCACCGGGTAAGCCCTGGCTTTGTGTTCTTCTACAAGTTTTATGGTTTCACAGCTTATATTTAAGTCTTTAAACCATTCTGAGTTTTCTTTGTATATGGTGAGAGGGAGACTTCTACGCTCACTGATTTACATGTATCTGTCTTTTCACCATTGTATGTACTTACATTCTTCATCAAAGATTGTTGTTGTGTTGATTTATTTCTGGGCCCTTATTCTGTTGCAGTTACCTATATGATTGTTATCTAGCCAGTGCCACACTGTTTTTTTTTTCAATGTTGTTTATTATAGTATCAGTCTGTTTAGTCACTCAGTCATGTCTGAGCCACGAGGTAAGCCCAAGAATACTGGGGTAGGTAGCCTGTCTCTTTCTCCAGCAGATCTTCCTGACTCAGGAATCAAACTGGGGTCTCCTGCATTGCAGGTGGATTCTCTACCAACTGAGCTATCAGGGGATGTAGATTCAATCCCTGGTTGAATGGCTAAGGTCCCACATGCCTGGCAGCCAAAACCAAAACATAAAACAGAAGCAGTATTGTAACAAAATCAACAAAGACTTAAAAAATGGTCCACATCAAAGACAGAGAGCCCAGGTTTTAATTGGTTACATCCTTGCATCTAGTTTTGACCATGTGTTTGATTTGCCAGTGAGACATAAAGAGAAATGTTAGGAGGGACTTCTGGGAAACTTTCTTAAAAGACTTTGCTACCTCCTTCTTGTTCGTGAAATGGCTGGATATCTAGCAGCCGTTATTTGGGAGACCTTGATGAGGAGGAAGAATGCTGAGCAGAATATTGTGGCAGAGCAGAAGATATGATCCTAGGTCCCTAGTGACATAGCAAAGCTACCCTATTAGCTTTGACTCTCTGTATTCAGACTTCTTTTTATGAAAGGGATATACTTCCCATCACTTTTGAGTCTTTTATAAATATATCAACATATTTTATCTTTTATGTTTTTGTCCTACCTTCTTTCGAAGACAATGGGCTGCTTTTCTGGGTGTTTGATGTCCTCTGCTAGCAATCAGAAGTTGTTTTGGGAGTTTGCTCAGCATTCAAATGATCTTTCGATGAATTTGTGGGGGAGAAAGTGGTCTCCCCATCCTATTCCTCCACCATCTTTGCTCCTCCTCCTAGAAATATATCAACATATTTTAGAAATATTTCAACCTGAATGACACATTATGTTTGCTGTTAATGGTATTATTTCTCTCTCTCCATCTTGAATTTATTTTGGTGTATACACTTTTATGGGCTTCCCTGGTGGCTCAAATGGTAAAGAATTGCCTTCAATGCAGGAGACATGGGTTCAATTCCTGGGTCAGGAAGATCCCCTGGAGAAGGAAATGGAAACCCACCCCAGTACTGACTGGGAAACCCCACAGACAGAGGACCCTGGCGGGTTACAGTCCACGGGGCTGCAAAGAATCAGACATAACTTAGCAGCTAAACAACAAGGACATATATTTTTATAAAATCAGAAAGTTAGCACGTGTCAATTTAAAAAGAAACATGTAATCGGGAAGAAGCTATCAGTCTTCATCTTACTTCTTAACAATAAACATTGTTGGGACTTCCCTGGTGGTTCAGTGGTTAAGACTTCACCTTCCAAAGCAGTGCATGTAGGTTTGATCCCTGGCTGGAAAGCTAGGCTCCCACTTGCCTCAGGGCCAGAAAATCAAAACATAAAACAGAAACAATGCTATAACAAAGACTTTAAAAAATGGTCCACATTAAAAAAAATAATAAAAACAAAACTCACAAAAACAAAATATTGTTAAGATTTTTTTGTGTACTTCTGCGTAGACTTTTTTTTTTTTAATCTTTCCTTGTACCTTATTTTTTTTTCCAATTTCTCCTTTATTTATTTATTTTTTCAGTGGGTTTTGTCATACATTGATATGAATCAGCCATAGATTTACACGTATTCCCCATCCCGATCCCCCTCCCACCTCCCTCTCCACCCGATTCCTCTGGGTCTTCCCAGTGCACCAGGCCCGAGCACTTGTCTCATGCATCTCACCTGGGCTGGTGATCTGTTTCACCATAGATAATATACATGCTGTTCTTTTGCAACATCCCACCCTCACCTTCTCCCACAGAGTTCAAAAGTCTGTTCTGTACTTCTGTGTGCGTAGACTTTTTCTTTGTGATTTACATAGCAAAGTTCTCAACTCATTGTACAAGCTAAAAAAATTGGTTGAATGAATGAAGTGTGTACATTCTTTTGCATCTTGATTTTTGCCTTTTAGTGAAATGTTAGTGGATACAACACTGGTTCACTAGCCATTAGTGAAGTGAAGTCGCTCAGTCATGTCCGACTCTTTGCGACCCCATGGACTGTAGCCTGCTAGGCTCATCCGTCCATGGGATTTTCCAGGCAAGAATACTGGAGTGGATTTTCATTTCCTTCTCCAGAGGATCTTCCCGACCCAGGGATCAAACCTGGGTCTCCCGCATTGCAGGCAGACGCTTTACCCTGTGAGCCACCAGGGAAGTGGCTCACTAGCCATTATTTTATCATTAATAATGAAAACATAATGAAGATCTTAGTGCATACAGCTTAGTGTCTAAATGTAATTTCCAGAACTGGATAAAAGGCTTTGAACACCTTTAAAGCTTTGGATACACAGTGATAAAATGTTCAATTTTGACAGGCCCCGATAAGTAGTACCCCTCTTTGTGTCCAATATGTAAAGCAATGGGAATATAAAACAAGGAAGAAGCTATATGGAGATGAAAATATCCCCTTTATCACTGTTAAATCTGATATTAGGAAATTTGCTTCTTAGTCTGATCTCTAGAATTAAACATAGGGACTTCCTTGGTGGTCCAGTGGTTAATACTTTGAGCTTCCAGTGCAAGAGGCAAGGGTTTGATCCCTGGTCAGGGAAGTAAGACTCTACATGCTGTGAGGTACAGCCAAAATTAAAAAAAATTTTTAATTAAAAAAAAGAATTAAACACAGGTGGTAGCATTTCTCAAACCAGTAGGGCTGGAGTTAGAACATAGGCTCCAATGGAAAGAGCCGAATCCACCAGGAAAGGAAAAAAAGAACAGGAATGGTGTCTGTAGGCCTTTCAAACTCTATCAGATGTCTTTTCCCTTACGGAGTGAGGGATTGGGAAGAGACTGGAAGGACTGAGTCATTTTAGAGCTCCCCCAGAACGAAGGAGTAGAGAAAAAGTGTCATCTCACATCTTTGTAAGGACTGGAAATTTTGGATTTGTGAAAAAATTGAATAGGCCACAAATGATATCTAATTAATTTTTACCTTTGGTTATTAATGAGGTTGAACAGTTGAACACTTTCCAAAATATTTTAAAATTCTCTGGTTGTTCGTATCTCTTAGAGCCTGAGCATCTTTCTTATCAAATTGTATAATGTCTTTATACAATAAAAGTTATCCTTTATTATGTGCTAAAGGGTGTTCAAGTGCTCAGCTGTGTCCAGCTGTTTGCAACCCCATGGACTGTAGCCCACCAGGCTGCTCTGTCCATGGAATTTTCCAGGCAAGAATACTGGAGTGGGTTGCCATTTCCTACTCCAGGGGATCTTCCTGATCCAGAGATCAAACTCATGTCTTTTGCATTTCCTGCATTGGTAGGAGGACTCTACCACTAGTGCCAGCTGGGAAGCCTCATTCTTTATTATTTATTTTCTGTTAATATATTTGGTAGCTCATTTGTCTTAACTTAGGGATATAAAAGAAATGTATATAGTCAATCTATTTCTTAAGCTTTAACTTATTGCCTTTATTAGACATGTGCTTTTGTCTTACTCTAATTCTTCTATAGTTTATGTTATATTTAACTCTTTAATGCAAATTGCATTTATGTTTCATTCTGATGTGTCGATGAAAACCCTTCTGTCTGCCTTCAGCCCATCTCCCAAATTTCCTCCTCTTAGCCCTCTGCCTCGGCACTCCACAGGCAGGCAAAGAGGGAAAGAAGTGAAGAAAAAGTACAAATTTATGTGATTTTTGATTTATTAATTAGAAGGGGATAATCGTCTCTGCAAGTGGTCAACCCTTTCTGGACACTTTGCCCTTCTGACCAGTAGCCTAAAATGCGCAGTTTTCTTTAAAAGTGACTTTGAAAGAATCCAGTTAGAAACCCTTGAAATATAAGGAGGATGATATCAACTTAACTTATAAAGCATGCAAATATGAGGAAAGACTATGTCCCATATAAAATTGGAAAAACTGAATTGAAAAAAACTACTTTTTAATCCAATTAAACATTAAGCAGATTCACTTTCTGTAAATTGATTTTTTGTAGTTTGTTGACTCTGAGTTGCTATTGAGAATTTCAATCATAACCTCTCATTGACAAGAAAAGGGTTTAATTAAACTAGTAAGGGAGGGAGAAGAAGAGAGGAAGTTATGGAGGAGAGATAAAATGATGAGGAAAGGCAGAAAAGAAGAGGGAAGGGCCAGAGAGTGAAAAAGAAATGGGAGGAGGGAGAAAGAAAAAAAAATTGATTCTCACTCATTCAAAATGGGCTCATAAACCATACTTATAAAACATGTCAACTTATTAAAAATGTGTCACATTTATTAAATGCTTCCTCTGTGCTTAACCTTTTTCTAAGATCCTTACTCAGTTATCTCTCTGGATGTGTGATTAGACCTACGTGTCTAAATTTGCTTTTGTTTGTACTATTAAATCTAATGTGGCCACAGCATAAGATGCTCCATTTTCAGCAGCACAGATTTTAAAACTTACATTTTTCTCTCCTCCTGACTCTGGCATGTCTTAAGAGTTACAGATAATGTCTGGCTAACTAGGAGAGAATTGATCTTGCTTGCTTAAAAATTCTAGAGTCTGGCCTTGAGGAGGTGGGAGCAGACCTACCTTGGAATAGAAGATGAATTGGGCATAAAACCATCAAGCTGACACTGACCAGAGTGCTCCATGACCAGTTTTGAGATGATTATTAGCACCTGGCCTCCTGCCTGGACACCACTGAAACTTCCATTTTTTAATTTTTAAAAAAATTTATTTAATTGGCAGCTAATTACTTTACAATATTGTAGTGGTTTTTGCCATACATTGACATGAATCAGCCATGGGTGTACATGTTTTCCCCATCCTGAACCCCACTCCCACCTCCCTCCCTATCCCATCCCTCTGGGTCATCCCAGTGCACCAGCCCTGAGTACCCTGTCTCATGCATCAAACCTGGACTGGCAATCTGTTTCACATATGATAATATACATGTTTCAATGCTATTCTCTCAGATCATCCCACCCTTGCCTTCTCCCACAAAGTCCAAAAGACTGTTCTATACATCTGTGTCTCTTTTGCTGTCTTGCATATAGGGTTATCATCACCATCTTTCTAAATTCCATATATATGCATTAGTATACTGTACTGGTGTTTTTCTTTCTGGTTTACTTCACTCTGTATAATAGGCTCCAGTTTCATCCACCTCATTAGAGCTGGTTCAAATGTATTCTTTTTAATGGCTGAGTACTATTCCATTGTGTATATGTACTACAGCTTTCTTATCCATCGTCTGCTGATGGACATCTAGGTTGCTTCCATGTCCTGGCTATTATAAACAGTACTGCAATGAACATTGGGGTACACGTGTCTCTTTCAATTCTGGTTTCCTCAGTGTGTATGCTCAGGAGGGGGATTGCTGGGTCAAATGGCAGTTCTATTTCCAGTTTTTTAAGGAATCTTCACACTGTTCTCCATAGTGGCTGTACTAGTTTGCATTCCCACCAACAGTGTAAGAGGGTTCCTTTTTTTCCACACTCTCTCCAGCATTTATTGTTTGTAGACTTTTGGATAGCAGCCATTCTGACCTTCGTGAGATGGTACCTCATTGTGGTTTTGATTTGCGTTTCTCTGATAATGAGTGATGTTGAGCATCTTTTCATGTGTTTGTTAGCCATTTGTATGTCTTCTTTGGAGAACTGTCTGTTTAGATCTTTGGCCCATTTTTTGATTGGGTCATTTATTTTTCTGGAATTGAGCCGCAGGAGTTGCTTGTATATTTTTGAAATTAATATTTGTCAGTTGCTTCGTTTGCTATTATTTTCTCCCATTCTGAAGGCTGTCTTTTCACTTTGATTATAGTTTCCTTCATTGTGCAAAAACTTTTAAGTTTAATTAGCCAGACTCATCAAGAAATAAAGGGAGAAGAATCAAATCAACAAAATTAGAAATGAAAATGGAGAAATCACAACAGACAACACAGAAATGCAAAGGATCATAAGAGACTACTACCAGCAGCTATATGCCAATAAAATGTACAACTTGGAAGAAATGGACAAATTCTTAGAAAAGTATAACTTTCCAAAACTGAACCAGGAAGAAATAGAAAATCTTAACAGACCCATCACAAGCACAGGAATTGAAACTGTAATCAGAAATCTTTCAGCAAACAAAAGCCCAGGACCAGATGGCTTCACAGCTGAATTCTACCAAAAATTTAGAGAAGAGCTAACACCTATCAAACTCTTCCAGAAAATTGCAGAGGAAGGTAAACTTCCAAACTCATTCTATGAGGTCACCATCACCCTAATAAAACCAGACAAAGATGCCACAAAAAAGAAAACTACAGGCCAATATCACTGATGAACATAGATGCAAAAATCCTTAACAAAATTCCAGCAAACAGAATCCCACAAAGCCTTTGACAAAATTCCACATCCATTTATGATAAAAACTCTCCAGAAAGCAGGAATAGAAGGAACATACCTCAACATAATATAAAGCTATATATGACAAACCCATAGCAAACATTATCCTCAATGGTGAAAAATTGAAAGCCTTTCCCCTAAAGTCAGGAACAAGGCAAGGGTGCCCACTCTCACCACTACTACTCAACATAGTTTTGAAAGTTTTGGCCACAGCAATCAGAACAGAAAAAGAAATAAAAGAAATCCAGATTGGCAAAGAAGTAGAACTCTCACTGTTTGCAGATCACGTGATCCTCTACATAGAAAACCCTAAAGACTCCACCAGAAAATTACTAGAGCTAATCAATGAATATAGTAAAGTTGCAGGATATAAAAGTAACACATTGAAACTTCCCTCTAAAGCCTTGTCCTCTAACCAGCAACTTGGAGATGATCTTAGGACATTAGTCTACCATCATCCCAGATTGCTGGCTTTCCAAATAAAACAACTTCACCATTTCCACTACCACTTATCTCTCAAATATTGACATTTCAAGATGAACAGTGAGCAGCTGAACTTGGGTTTGGTTACCAACCTCTTGCAGTTACACTAAAACCCATACAGAAAAGGCTCCAAGTCTGCTACTTGAGAGTTAGTCACACTTCTATCAATGTGCCCAGAGAACCAGGATCAATAACATGTGGGCTCCTTTTCAGAAAAATGGAAGACAAAATCTTGTGTGCTCTGGTTTGGCCTCCAGTCACTATGAGGACTGAAGGGTGGAGTTCTGAAAGCAAGGCATTCAGCCCACTGTTCTGGATGATTTCAAAGCTCCTGATCCAGCAAGCCCTCTGGGACACAGGCCTAATGCACTCTGTTCCTTCTATTGAATTGTCAAGTCTGTGTTTATTACAGTAATAGTCCTTCGCACAAATATATGGACTGAACATCGATTCTGAGATCACACACTGTAATCTACCTAATACATCTGCTGGGCCAAATAACACCATCAATTTTTCACTCTGTTTTGAAGCCAGATTTGCTGCTCAGATTCTTAAAGGCATCTCATATTCTGGTAAATAACTGACTCCTGTTTCGTGCCAGTCTCACCCTATCAATAACCACTGTTGTGGCCGGACCGGCCCTTGTACTTATTATGACTACAAGACACCCTCAGCAATAGTCACCAGGAAACCTTGAGAGGGAAAGGTTTAATACTTACAGATCCTGGAAATCACATAACTAGGGCCATAGTGAGGACAAGGGAGAGAGAGAGAAAGCAAAAAACATGTGTGTACCTTAGCATTCTGATTTTATTGGAGTCAAGGGTGGGGGCCTAGCATTTCTGAGCTTACTCTTTATTGGTAAATTTAAAACATAAGGAGGAAATTGAAAGCACAGAGGTGGAGGGGAAAACCAGGCCCAAAGGGTCAGTTATCAAAATTGACCAAGATCTCAAAATCAAAAGAGGTAGGGGGCAGCCTGTCTCTTTATCTAGTCAAGTGGCTGCTGCTGTGTTTACTCAGGACAGGCATCTTTGAAATGGAGGCCCCTTTAAAGTGGATGCCTCTGCAATCAAAGCTGAAGTCAAGCATCTGTCACGGTTTACACCACAACACAGTAAATCAGACCGGTCAAATCATCTTCTGATAGGAGAGATGGGGGAAAGCTGCAACTTTATACGGTAATCAAAGAAATACAGATTAAACAACGTTTCGCTTATATTTAAAAAAAACAAAAACAAAAAAAGAGGATGACTGATAACATTCAATGTTTAGCCAGGTGTAGAAATTCTTTTTATGTTAATTTTTTTGACTTTTATTATTATTTTTTTATATATGTTGTTTAGTCACTAAACAGTGTCTGACTCTTTACGACCCCATGGACTGTTGCCCGCCAGGCTCCTCTGTCTATGGGATTTCTCAGGCAAGAATACTGGAGTGGGTTGCCGTTTGCTTCTCCAGGGAATCTTCCTGACCCAGAGGCTGAACCTCCATCTCTTGTGTCTCCTGCACTGGCAGGCAGATTCTTTACCACTGAGCCACCAGGGAAGCCCCAGAAATTCTTATAAACTGTTGGTGGGAGTATACTGCAATTCTAAGAGCCAATTTTGTAAAATATATAAGAAGTTTCATGTGTATATTTTTTACTTAGTAATTCCACTTTTTGGAACTTGTCCTGAAGGAAAATTGGACAACATGCCAAATGTGGTAAAAGAATATTCGTATGTCTGGGCATACACACTGAGGAAACCAGATCTGAAAGAGACACGTGCACCCCAATGTTCATCGCAGCACTGTTTATAATAGCCAGGACATGGAAGCAACCTAGATGCCCAACAGCAAATGAATGGATAAAGAAGCTGTGGTACATATACACCATGGAATATTACTCAGCCGTTAAAAAGAATTCATTTGAACCAGTTCTAATGAGATGGATGAAACTGGAGCCCATTATACAGAGTGAAGTAAGCCAGAAAGATAAAGAACATTACAGCATACTAACACATATATATGGAATTTAGAAAGATGGTAACGACAACCCTATATGCAAAACAGAAAAAGAGACACAGAAGTACAGAACAGACTTTTGAACTCTGTGGGAGAAGGTGAGGGTGGGATGTTGCGAAAGAACAGCATGTATATTATCTATGGTGAAACAGGTCACGAGCCCAGGTGGGATGCATGAGACAAGTGCTCGAACCTGGTGCACTGGGAAGACCCAGAGGAATCGGGTGGAGAGGGAGGGGGGAGGGGGGATCGGGATGGGGAATACGTGTAAATCTATTGCTGATTCATGTCAATGTATGACAAAACCCACTGAAAAAAATAAATTAATTAATTAAAAAAAAAGAATATTCATTAGAGCTCTGTTTACAGTAGTAAAACTGAAAAACCTTTAATATCTATTAACAGAGACTGGTTAAATAAATTAGTTATATCATAGAATACATGCAAATAACTTAGAAGATTTATATTTATGTGAGAAAAAGTTACAGAAAGACTAGTATGACCCTCTAAAATATACATACATATTCACGGGAAAAAATGCATCTCTCCCTCTGAGTGTTCCCTTCTGTGCAAAGGGAACCTAGTTGCAGTCTTACCTGTCTATACTCCTATATGCACGCTTTCTTGTCGAATTGCAGTGATTCATTTGATTGGCAATGTGGAGAAGTTAAAACTGACAGGAATCAAACTTTGGTCCGCTGATCAGTGAGCAGGAACGCCAGCCTACAGGCACCAGGTTGTAGTGAAGGAAATAACTACGCTCAGCAAAGACACCGAGCAGTTAATGCTCCAAAGATGTTTCTGGAAAGAGTTTTTAAAGGCAAGGTGAGGGAGGGGCGCTGCAGGGTGCATGATCAGCTCGTGCACAGTTCTCTGATTGGTGGATGGTGAAGTTACAGGACACTGTCACAGGTGTTTAACATTATCAATCTTTGGTTCCAGCCAGCCTAGGGGCCAGTGGTCATCAGGCAGTTAACCTCTCCCATCTGGTGAGGGTTTCAGTAGCTGTACAATAACTCAGGAATGTGCATTCAACTGTTTTCTGTGTCCTTCTGGGGCAACAAAAAGATTCTGTGACTGCTGTTTGGCTGATTTAGTGTTTAAATGGTTACCAGTACTCCTGACCCCACTGCTATTTTTTATTGTTACTATCTGTTCACATTCTTTCAATCATTAACTCTTGAGCCAGCCTCTTGTGACTCAGGGGAGGCCTGGGAAAGGAAAACTTTTTTACAAACAGGAGGCCGGCGGAGGACACGGTGGATCTGTCCTGAGCAGGCCCTGTAATGTCCAACTCAGATACAATACTTGACTCAACTGTGCCCCTTTTCTGCTTGGAATTGTGCTGCCTGCTGGGAATACCACCTCATTTCTGCTCATCCAGGTTGTCTCTCCTGCCTGATACTAGGAGGGAAACCCTGAATAATTCCGGAGTTCATTTAGCAGTCCCTACTCTGGCACCCACACTAATCAACATCCTCTAATTCATCTTTACATGAATCAGAGTAACATTTTTGCCTTCTATTCATCTTATTTATAAGTTTATTCATTACTCTGGACAAGGAAGAAAGCCGCTATTTATCAGGCACTTTCAAGCACCAATATGCATCGAAAAAAACATGGAAGAACAGACTTCAAATTCCTTAATGGTGCTCTCTGTAGATACTTTACTTTCTAAATTCTCGGCTTCTGCATATTTTACTTAAAAAAACATATGTATACATAATTGTGTTCTATTTTCAGAACCAATAAAATCAGTATTAATGTTTCTACTTTGATTAAAAAGAGGAATAAAACATATATAAGGATGATATACTACACTCTGTGAAATAAGCGTTCTATGAGCTTCCCAGGTGACTCAGTGGTAAAGAATCCACCTGCAACGCAGGAGACACAGGTAGAGTCAGGTTCGACCCCTGCCCTGGAGAAGGGAATCGGCAACCTACTCCAGTATTCTTGCCTGGGAAATCCTGTGGACAGAGGAGCATGGCGGGTACAGTTCATGGGGTTGCAAAAGAGATGGACATGATTTAGCGACTAAACACCAACAAAAGTGAAATAAACATGGCCTCCCTAAACCATACTACTTATGACTGTCAAGAATATAATGAAATAGACAATGTTATTCATTCCTGGTGGCCTCTGGTCTTGCAGTCCATGGTAATAGAATAATGACTTTGCTTTGTCATTGACTAGCTGTGTGACTTTTTGAAAGAGTCATTTCCCTTCTTCAATTTTCTTATTTATTAAATAAGTTCCCTTTAGGCTCTAAGATGCTATACACTGATGTTTAGTATACATTTGGGTAATTAATGTCAGCTGTTAGCGAGCTATTAAAATTGTGTCTAAGTGTCTGACTCTTCTTTATGGGGAACTATCTTTCCTATCCATAACCCACTGGCCCATGACTGATGGGTCCAAAAGTGGCTACCTGACTGAAGGTGATCCAATCAACTTTTCTCACCATGAAGAATTTAGAAAGGGGATTTAGAAAGAGAAGGTAGGTTTCTGTGGGCCACTAGAATCAAGGGCAAATAAATTTAGAAGCTGTGGAAAAGAAAAGAAGAAAAAACTGGTCTGTAGAGATAAAGAAGAATAAAACAGACTATGAAAAATAATTAAAGAAAAAGTTAAAAAAAATTTTTTTTAATATTTCTTCTGGCTTTCTAGTCTCTGGTCCCTTCTGGAAGCCCAGCTGCCTTCCTATTCTTAGTTTCAGTGAGGCAAACTTGTAGCCTTATACTAGATAGTCCTTTTAGCTTAAGTTATTAATAGAGCTAGTCTCTTTAACCTGCAATCAAACAATCTTTTCTTCAATGTACATCTAGCCAGCAGAAACAGACCTCATCTTTAGTAGCCTCTTGGCCCTAGCATCCCAAATTTACACAAAGAAACTAAAATTACTATCAGATTTAAATTCAGTCTATAAAAACCTACCTCCCTGTCCTACAAGCAACCCTAGGCTTGATCCAGGACTGCTCATTCCAGCTGTACTGTGTGCTCAGTTGCTCAGTCCTGTCCCACTCTTTGAAACCCTCTGGACTGTAGCCCGCCAGGCTCCTCTGTCCATGGGGATTCTCCAGGCAAGAATACTGGAGTGGATTGCCATGCTCTCCTCCAGGGGATCTTCTCGACCCAGGGAATGAACCCACATCTCTTAATGTCTTCTGCATTGGCAGGTGGGTTCTTTACCACCAGCTTCATCTGGGTAGCCCCCATCCCAGCTACAGCTCCCTAACAAGCCCAACATCAATGTCTCACAACTGGTGCAGGGGACAAAATTTTCCACCCAGAATGCATCTCTTTGGCATGAGGATTAATTTAAGCTGATTATTTTTAAGGAACTGAAGACTCAGGAAGTCTCTCTTTTTACTTCCCACTTAGCTGCCTAAAGAATTTAGATATAACAAAACATTGTAAACCAACTACACTTCAATTAAAAAAAAAAAAAAGAATTTAGGTAAAGGGCCTGTTTGCAGAATAGTGCTGTCATCAGACATATGCAAAGAAAAACTAGGGGGAAATTGGGCAGGGCCTAGATAGAGATTAGAGTCCATTCTGTGTCCCATTGTCTCTGCAGGCCCGGCAAACATTTGTTTACCAAACATTTGCTTTTCTATCTCCATGTGAATTGCCTCCCTCTCCTTTAAAGTCTCAAACCTCTACCCCCAACATCCTCTTCTGTCTTTAGCTGAAGATGGTGTTTAAGGCGAGGGTTCTGGACATTTTAGTGAGTTACTCAGTTTGCCTGGGTCTCTCCCACATAGACCTGTTATTAAACTTCCGTTTGACTTTCTCATGTTAATTTGTCTCATGTCGATTTCGTTCTTTGATCAGCCAGAAGAATGTAGAAGGATAAAGGAAAATTTATTCCTCCTGGACACATGCATCTCAATCTACAATTGGAAGAAGAAAAGTCTTGGGGTGAAATGGAGCTCCTAGGAAATAATTTTGGAAAAGTAAATGAAAACAAATCTTTCTGACTTTTGTCTTTCTTGTGAACGTCTATTCTGTTTTTCATCATTCATCTATATAAATAGAGCCATAATCGACTGCTCAGTGCTAAAAATAAGTGTATGTTCAGATAGAGGACTGCAGTTATTGCAGAAGGAGTCACGTAATGTTCATAAAAGCCTTCCACATTTCCTCTTCGGGATACACCTAGACCAGGTTTTATAAAGTTCGGCAACTGAATTCATCATTGCATATTAAGTGCTATTTGTTGTTTCTAGTAGCAAAAATCTGGATATAACCCAACTGTCCATTAATAGAGAAAAAAATGAGTACATTATGACATTATAATCTGGCTATCATATGGGATTTGTACTGGAATTAAAAAGAATGACTTAAGAGTTGACCTGGAGGAATCTCCATGTTATTGTCAGTTATTTTATTTTTATTTTTTAAAAAGCACATGCTCATAAAATTTTAACTACAGAAGGAAAATATCATCTATTTGTTACAGAACATGTACTATGAGCCTACCTATTACACGGGCTGGCATACACTTGTACTCAATAAAAGTTAATTTCTTGGGGGTATCATTTGATTTCCCAATTGTGGAGAGATGCAAGGGCTAAACAAAATACGAACTAGATGACTGGAGGGCTCTAGTGATTAAAATTGGTTTGTTGGAATTCTTATTAGAGAAGACTGAAATGGTATACTGGGATGTGACCCAGAAATCTCCTGGCTGCCTGTTCTGGTGATATTGTGGAATTTGATTCTTGGGTGTCATGCCTTAGTAATGAACATAATAGCCAGGGAGACAGCCAGAGAGTGACACAGTAAGTTTCACACTGCAACCTTCTTCAATAATAATAGCTAATGATAATCAATGTTCTATTTGCTCCTACTTTTATACTTAGAAATGACCACCATTTCTTTCATACCACCATTTTCCATTTATTAGCAATACAGAGGAAATACCAATAGCACCAATCAAAAATGAATCCACATGATGTGTTTTATCCTTACAGCTGTAATAACTAGTAACTAACATGGATTGGAAAGCACTTTGCAAATGTAAAAAGTGCTGTACACATACATTATAATTATCATCATTAATAAATTAGCCCAATTCTCCTAGTATTCAAAAGGCACGTAAGGTCAGATACATGGGTTTCAGTGGGGCAAAATGATCACAACCTACAATGTAGCAATGATTCACATGTGTTAGCAAGAAGTTTTACCCCATGCAATCCTGCAGAGCTGAAGTTACACACCCTTCAAAAAATGGGAGAATGAAGCTAAAAGTAGACAAAACAGGTTGGTTTTTTTTTTTTTTAGATTTAATGCTTTTGCTTTAATAACAGACTCCTACCTCTTTTATGTTAACTTTTAAAATATAATATAGTTAATCAAACTTCTAAACCGTACATTTAACCAAAATTAAAATTTCTTATTTAAGGTTGGCAGTAAATTTTATTATTTTCTATGAGCTGATATTCCAGGTATTGTTAGAATTTCAACGCATTCTGCAGCTTCAAAGAGGTCAAATTGGTAAATTTTGTGCTTGCACACACCCTCAGGGAATATCTTCAGTATGTATTCCAGAATTGTTACTAGAAAAAAACAGCTTTATCCATTCCCTTGCCAGCCAGAGTCTTGGCAAGAGATGGCTCTTGGCTGACCATAAATAAAATTCCTTGAATCACCAGTATCTTGATTTAAGAAAGAAATTTTACTGTGTCTTTCATACACAAAAGTTGATTAACAATGGTTAAAAAAACACTACTCCACTTTTTCACAGGTGTACAAAAGGAAATATAATGGAATTACATTCAACAATAAAGCTTAAAGTTCACTCTAGGTAATAGTTGCAATAACATTCACATACACAAGCACAGAGTAAATATATTTCAGGAGTCTTATAATAGCATACAGCATACATATGGGAGATTGAGTTCAGGTAATATCATAGGTGTTAGCAAGATTAGCAATTCAGAGTGTTATAGAAAAGGAAAACTAAACCAAAGAGAAGGTGTTGGCTAGCACTCCAAGACAAATCACAGAATTCGAGGATTGAAAAGTCTGCTCACTGTTATGTACGAGAAAACAATATTTTTCTTCAATTTCTGGGTCTTGATAGAGTTGGCTAGAGAAGGTTGTGTATTCAAAGTGCACATAATTGTTTTTTAGAAAAGAGAGAGAGAGAAAGATCCTTTTATTTAGTAATTAATACATGCAAGAGGCAGCCCCAGAGTGACCTGAAAGAGTAAAGCTGTGATTGGCAGGTGGCCGGTATAATACAGATGTTTCAGGCAGTTCTCTTAAAGCACTTCTGTAGCAGCAATGATCATTTAAATGGCTGTAGACGGAATTCTCTTTCGAGGATAGTTTAGGGGAGTTGTATTAATCATATTTCTCTTTAAAGATTTATAGTTATAGATTTGCTCTTTTTTAAATAAATCTATCAAACAACAAACAGCATAAAGTGAGGTGTTGGGGTTTTCTTTTGCTTTTGCATATGTGTTGTTGGAAAAGGATCTGACCTTTTCATAACATCGTGTGCAAAAGAATTTTTAATAAAGTGAGCACAAGGACATATACAGGAAACACATCAGATCTGCTTCTGCTGCCCTGGTTGGCCCCCCATGGAACACTGAACTACAGGCTTGTAGGTAAAAATGCAGGTTTTAGGTATAATGACACCACAGCCAAGAGACTTAGGGATTCCTAAAGCCTTGTCAGTGGAGGGAATTTTGTCTGCTAGAGGGTGGCCACCACTTCTTGAGTTGTAAAGATTTAGAAAGTCTGGTCCTTTTTCATTTCATACTTCCCACTGTTGATTTGCCTTTGTTTCCCAACCCTCCTAGTCTAACCTGGCCCATCCCAGCCAACATCTGACACTCACCTATCCCCGGTGGCCACACATACCCAGTAGCCACAGACACTCAAGCTGCTCAATCTCAAAACCTTTCAGCCTGCCCTTTAAGTGTCATCAAGACAGGATCCCCGGAGCACAGGGCAGAGAGTCCAACCTCTCACTGGCGGGGCTGGGAAGCCTCTCCTTTGCGGCGGAGGAGAAAGGAAACTTGGGTCTGCTTTTTAGGTTCTGCAAACAAGCCAGAGTGGAGAGAAAGAGTTAACACCAGACTTAGCAAAGCTTTTAAGACAAAAACCTGTTAAATGTGATCTAGACAGACACAGGGAACTTTCTGCAGATTTCTGAGGTCTATAAGAGAGGGTCTGTGTGGACAGGAGAAGGGAGTAGGGAGTTGCTACATGGGAGAGATCTGCCATTATTACAAAATTGGCTAAGTGGCTTGTTTCCATTAGATGACCTCACTGGTCACTGTTGTCGGTCGTGCTGTTCCCTTTCTCTTTTTTCTCCTGGGTCTTGTTACCCTTCTTCTTTTTCTTCTTTTTCTTGGTCTCCTCCTTTTTGCCGAAGGTTATGAAGTCACTTTTGTCAATTTGGCTGTTAGTAGGCTCCTGCCGGATGGAGATGATTGCAGGAGATCCTGGGATAATGAATTTGTCTGGCAACTCACCGGGACCAGATTGTTTGGGGTTGCCTGGTCCATATTTAAAGGTCCAGCTGTTGCTGTTGACACCAGCCCCGACTGGAGGGGACACCTCTCCTGCCTCTGGTTCTGCAAGACAAAGCACTGCAAGTCAGTCACAGAGTCAACACATGTCTTCCATGTGCCACAATGAACACAAGAGAGGCTGCACAGACAGGCACAGCACCCATGAAATCAGGGGTATTTCTTTAAGCCTAGGGCAAGGCCAGTGTTTGGAAACAAGCAGGAAGGCAGATTTTTTTTTACCACGGGGTCCATAAATCTAAGTTTCTAATAATATATTTTTGGTTCTTTGTGAAGAATTCCCTAAAGAATATCTGGTTGTGATTACCCTGCCTGGGAGTGGGGCAGGAAATGTACTGGATTAAAGTAGAATATGCAATAAAATACCTAGGAATAAATTTAACCAAGAAGATGAAAGACTGGTACACCAGAAACTTTACAACATTTATAAAATAAGTTGAAGTAGAAACAAGTGCAAAGATATTCCACGCTCATGGATTAGAAAGATTAATATTGCTAAAATGCCCATGCTACTCAAAGCAATCTATAGATTCAAAGCAATTCTTATCAAAATTCCAATGGCATTTTTCACAGAAATAGAACAAACAATCCTAAGATTTGTATGGAACTACAGAAGAACCCAGTAGCCAAATTCTTTGTCTTTGTTTGTTTGTATTGTTTTTTGCATTGCATGGCATGCAGAATCTTAGTTCCCTGACCACAGATCAAATTCGTACCCCCCTGCAGTAGAAGTGCACAGTCTTAACCACTGGACTGCCAGGGAAGTCCCAGCCAAAGCATTCTTGAGAAAAAAGAACAAAGCTGGAGGCATGAAGCTTCTAAACTATATTATGAAGCTAATTAATCAAAACAGTATGGCATAAAAAGACACATAGATAAATGGAAGAGAATATAGAGCCCAAAAATAAACTCAAGCAAAAATGGTCAATTAATGACAAACAAGCCAAGAATATACGATGGGAAAAGAACAGCACCTTCAATAAATGATGCTGGAAAAAATGGACAGCCACATACAAAAGAATGAAACTGGGCCTGTATTTTACACCATATACAAAAATTAACTCAAAATGGACTACAAATTTGAACATAAGACCTGAAACCATAAAACTCCTAGAAGAAAACATAAACAGTAAGCTTTTTACCATCAGTCTTAACAATGATTTTTTTGAATCTGATAACAAAAGTAAAAGTAACAAAAGTAAAAACAAATAAATTATATTACATGAAACTAAAAAACTTCTGCATAAAGAAGGAAGCCAACAAAATGAAACAGGCAACCTATGGAATGGGAGAAAAAAATTGCAAATTCTACATCTAATAAGGAGTTAGTATCCAAAATATATATAGAAGTCATAGACTTCAATATTAAAAAAATCCCAAACAATCTGATTAAAAAGTGGAAAGAATAGACATTTTTCCAAAGAAAACATACAGATGGCCAGCAGGTACATGAAAAGGTGCTCAATGTCACTACTCATCAGAGAATTACAAATCAAATCCACAATAAGCTATTACCTCACACCTGTTAGAATGGCTGTTATCAAAAAAAACCCAGAAATAGCAAGTGTCAGTGAGGGTATGGAGAAAAGGGATCCCTTGTGCACTGTTGGTGGGAATGTAAATTGGTATGGTCACTATGGAAAAGAATATGGAGGTTCCTCAAAAAATTAAAAATAGAGCCAGCATATGATCCAGCAATTCTACTTCTGGGTATGTATCTGAATAAAGCAAAAACACTATCTTGAAAAGATATATGTACCCCATGTTCACTGCAGCATTATTTACAATAGGCAAGATATGGAAGCAATTTAAGTGTCTACTGGTTCATGAATAAAGAAAATGTGGGGCTGGTTGCGCGTGTCCGCCGCTGGCTCCGCTCTATCCGGCTTTGCTAGGGGAGGTGAGTCCGGCCGCGGCGGCACCGGCGGCTGAGGAGGCGGCGGCTGAGGAGAAAGCGGCCACAGCGGCTGAGGAGAAAGCGGCCGCGGGGACGGAAGCCGGGTGGGGGGGAGGGGGGGAGACGGAGAAGCCTTGAGCCCTGCGGGGGCCGTCGCGCGGGGGGACCCACCCGCTCTCCCCCCCAACCCTCCTCAGCAGAAGCAGCCGGCGGCGGGGGCTGGAGTCAGTCCGCTTCCGACTGCACCCCGCCCGCCTCCCGGGGCTCCCATTCTTTGGCCCCGGGACCCTAACCTCCTCCCGGGGCGGTTCCCTCTGTCTCGGCGTCCGAGTGCTGCCCACCTCTTTCATTCCTCCCCGCACCTCCTTACCTTCACTTTGCCCCGGTTCTCTTTCTCCTCTCTGTCCTGCCCTGTCGCCTCCTCTGCTTACTCTGTCCCTCCTGCCTCCTTCCCTGGCTCTTTTCTGTTCGGGAAAGTTTAGTCCCCCCCCCACCCCCCTCCAATCAGGTCAACCTGACGAGGAGTAGGGGGAGATGTAGGAAGGCCTGAGAGTTCGAGGGGGGGGAAAAGCTGGTTTCCCTGAACATTTCCCCCCATCTTTTCACTTTGGGGTGGTGGAATTTTTTTCAGTTGCATTTTTGAGGAGGTGGTAGGTGTTTAGAAAAGGATGTGGGAATGGAAGGGGTAGATGAGTCAAGCCTCTTACAAGATTCCAAGGGTGGTGTGTTACCTGATCCTTTTCGCGTGTGGAGTTCAGGGGGTCGGGAGGTTTGGCCTTCATTCCCACATTCAAAGTTGGAACCTCCCCCGAATTAAGGATGGAGTTTTAGTATCTACTTGTGGCAGGAAACCTGGGGGGAAGGGGTCCCTTTTTTCTTTTTCTTTTCTTTTTCTTTTTTTTTTTTTTTTGGGAGGGGGCAACCCACACCCTTCCACACACGCTCACCCCCAACTTAAACACCAAGAAAAAAACAAAAAAAAAAAAATAAAGAAAATGTGATGGATATATATAAAGTTCAACCATAAAAAAGAATGACATCCTACCCTTTGTGACAACATGAATGGACCTCAAGGGCATTATGCTAAGTGAAATAAATCAATATTTAAATATTTGACAAAATAACACAGAGAAAGACAAATACATGTGCTCTCACATACATGGCATATAAAAAAAAATAAAACAACTAGCTTATAGATACAGAGGACAGACTGGTGGTTGCTAGAGGTGGGGTGTAGTGATGGTGGTGATGGTGAGGGTGCCAAAAGGTACAAACTTACAGTTATAGTATAAGTTAGTTGTGGGGATGTAATGTACAGTAACTATAGTTACTAATACTGTATTGCATATTTGAAAGCTGCTAAAAGATGAGATCCTAAAAGTTATCATCATAATAAAAATGTTTTTGTAACTATGTGTACTGACAGAGGTTAACTAGTCTTATTGTGATCATTTTCCTACATATACAAGTAGTAATCCATATTGTACACCTGAAACTGATATAATATTATGTGTCTATTATATCTCAATTAAAAATAAAAGATATATATGGGTGCTGTGCTTAGTCACTCAGTCGTGTCCGACTTCTTGTGACCCCATGGACTGTAGCCCACCAGGCTCCTCTGTCCATGGGGATGCTCCAGGCAAGAATACTGAAGTGGGTTGCCATGCTCTCCTCCAGGGGATCTTCCCAACCCAGGGATCAAACCCAGGTCTCCTACATTGCAGGTGGATTCTTTACCAACTGAGCCATCAGGTAAGCCCCAAAGTATTATAGGACTGAGAGGCAAAAATCAATAATCACACTTGAGAAATTCAAACAAGTTTCCAGAAGAGAAGTGAAATTTGCGCTGAGATTTGAAGAAAATGATTATGCATCCACAGGGGTTCCCAATGCAAGAATTTCCCAGGAGTCTTCTAATGGAAGACACACCTAAAGTATACCAAAGACACCTAGAAGAGTGGAAGTCAGAGCTGGAGAAGAAGAGTAATGGTCTGTCTGGGCAAAGTGATCCCAAGGGCCATGACACTGGAACTCATTGGCATCACAGAAGGTTCATGTATCTGACACTGCTCCTTTGGAGGAGCCATGAAAATTTCCGCCAGACAAATAGTCAATGTTTGACTGTAGTTTGGGATTCTCTACATGCGCTATCTCCATCTCTCTACCTCCCATCACTTGTCAATGTCCTCTAATTTGGCATCTTTGAGCACTGCTTTGCTAACACTGCTCACAGCAAGCTCACTAATTGTATCATTTCCAAAGCCAGTGATCATATTTTAGTCACATCTTACTAAACATCTCAGCAGCATTCGTTTCAAACCTTCTTGAAACATTTATTTATTGGCTATGCTGCATGGCATCCAGAATTTCTGTTCCTTGACCAGGGTTTGAACCTGTCTCCCCTGCATTGGGAACACAGAGACCTAACCACTTTCCCACCAGGAACGTCCTGAAACACTTATGTTTAATGAGTTGCAAGTAAAACTATCCTCCTGACCTTTCTCTCTGGCTGTTAGTTTCCTCACAAGATACTGTTCATCTAACGTGTTGAAGATTCCTTGGGTTTGGCCCTAGACTTTTTCTTCTTCTTTCTCTTCACTCTCTCCTTTTGGGATCTCAGCCTGTATGGGTATACACACCATCTAAACATGCTGATGAGATACAAATTTAAAGCCCACAGGTCTCTCCAATCTCATGTATCCAACTGCCTGTCTGGTATCTCCTCTTGGCAGTCTCATGGGCATCTCAAACAGAAGCAATCTGAAATCAAACTCATGATTCCTTTCCTCTGTTCCCTTCTAAATCTCTCATCTCAGTCGATGATACTCCATCCACTCCAATGCTCAAGGCAGAAACTCCAGAGTCATTATTCATTTGTCTCTGTTCTTCATTGTTCATTTATAATACACCAACACTTGTCATTTCAGCCTCCTGAATGTAACCAGTGTCCTCTTCTCCCCTTCTTCATTGCTGCTACCTTTTTTCAAGATACCACTACTATATCTTGTTTGTGAATTACAACGATTACAGCCTCTTCCTTGCTCAAACTGCTTCTACTTCTGCCTCTCTCTAACCTTCCACACAGCTGGAGTTACCTTTATTCCTTTAAGTCTTTCTCCCTTTTAAAACTACTAAAGTATAATATATACACAGTAAAATCCTTTAAAAATAGAAATTATTTTATATCACTCCCCTTGCTTAAAATTATTTGAATGTTTTCTATTGCCTTGAGAAAAAAAAAAATGAAACTCCTTAACATGGTATATAAGGCCCTTCAATAACCTGTTATTTTTTTATTCTCCAATTTCATCTACAAGTCTCCCTCTTACCACTATCTTCTGGCCACACAAGTTTTCTTTCAATTCCTCAGTACCCCTTGGGGTTGTCTTTGCCTCAAGGTCTGTACATATACGGTCTCCTTTTGCCTGAATGATCTCCCCTTCATGCTTAGACTCTCATTCTTCAAGCCTGCGCTTAACTGGAACCTCTTCAGACAGGCAGTCTACAGTCATCCTAGCCAAGCGGCACCTCCCTTCACCTCTGTCTCTATCACTGTAAAGTCCAGAGAAGCAGAAAATATATCTGTTTTATTCACCAATGTGTAGCCAGTGTCTAGCACAACTCCTGGCCCACAACAGGTATTTGATAAATACTTGCTAGATGGATGAATGAAAGGACTGATGTGAGAAATGGAAGCGGTGCCAGCTCCTCAGGAGCTCAAACAACTTCCCTCTGCCGCACTTGGGAGTCCCTAAAGACAATCAGGAAACGCATGCGAAGTGCCCAGGCTGTCTCCAGCCCCGTGTAAGAGCCCAACAAATAGAATCACACACTGGCGATATACAAGGCACAGCTCTCAGGGCTAGAAGGGCAGGGTAAGGATACTGCAGATTTAGTCCAAGTACCAGCAGACAGTAGGGAAAGGGGATAGAAGAGTTTCTTCTCTCCCATAAACTCCTGTGCTTCACCATGCTTCCCGGACAGAGCTGACAATATAGCTCTTTGTAAGAGGGCATGTGTGTGTGTGTGTGTGTGCAAAGTCACTTCAGTCGTCCGACTCTTTGCCACCCCGTGGACTGCAGCCCACCAGACTCCTCTGTCCATGGCACTCTCCAGGCAAGAATACTGGAGTGGGATGCCATTTCCTCCTCCAGGGGATCGTTCTGACCTAAGGATCAAACTTGTGTCTCTCATACTGGCAGGCAGGTTCTTACAGGTTCATTACTGCCACCTGGGAAGCCTGTTGGACAGAGGGCAATAGATATTTTGTCCCCAAGACTGATTTCTTTGTTTCACCTAAGATAATCAGATCTGCAATTGCGCTCAGCCAGAATCTGCCTGTTGACCTTTCAATTACAGGCCCTACCTCTGAGAGACTGAGACAAAAGTGGGAAATGTATTTAAAAGCCGCTGACTTGGCGTCTAGGAGAACTGGGTTTCAACACCACTCTATAGTCCTTCAGTTGCTCTCAAAGCCTAGGATGGCAATTTTTTCTGACCACAGCCAGGACCCTGCATAAGGCCTTCAGGATGGTCATCTGGAGAAGCCAAGCTCAGAGATGTTTTTATCTTGTAGAGTTAAGGGACCTGAATAACCATGTCTATTGACAGAGACAGCCCCTCACAGCCGGACTTCTAAGAGTTAATGAGCTTCTTTTATACGTCACTGAGCTTCTGTGCCTTTGCTGGGAGTCTTGGTTGGGTCTGACTCAGCCTCCACTCTAAGATGCAATCAGAGAACCATTCAGGTACATCCTCCCCATATTCAACTTCTGCAGAGCAGAACAGGATCTGGTTTCTCCAGCGTCTCCTGGATCCTTGTACTCAACCTGTTCAGGCCAGCGTATGCACAAACATCTCTGAGGGTTCATTTGGATGAAATAACAGCTGAAAGGATCTGACAAACAACATTTACTGACCTCTTCATTTGAGCCCCTTTTGACCAAGAGCACTGAAACCCTTGGCTGACTTTGTTTATAAAATACTGTGACTTTGAGGGCAGAATCAAGGAGATACTTGAGGAGAGTATCTCATGAGACAGATGAGAAAGGAAGATGAGTAAAAGATGAGAAAGGAAAGCATGCCTTTTCTGCCCCTAACCCCAGCCCAGGGCCAGTCCCAGGTCAGTTGAAGGAATGCTTCCTCTGTACTGTCTCCCTTCCTCTTGCTGGGACCTCCCACAGGCCACCTCCCCTCCGCCGCCAGGGACCCAGCACACTGGCTGACGAAGACTGAGACAAGCCACAACCCAAATTAATGGATCTACTAGTGTCTTAAAATTCTTAAAGAGATGAGAATACCAGACCACCTTACTTTCCTCCTGAGAAATCTGTATGCAGGTACAGAAGCAACAGTTAGAACTGTACATGGAACAGACTGGTTCCAAATCGGGAAAGGAGTACGTCAAGGCTGTATATTGTCACCCTGCTTATTTAACTTATAATGCAGAGTACATCATGCAAAATGCTGGGCTGGCTGAAGCACAAGCTGGAATAAAGACTGCTGGGAGAAATATCAATGACCTCAGATATGCAGATGATACCACCCTTATGGCAGAGAGCGAAGAGGAACTAAAGAGCCTCTTAATGAAAGTGAAACAGCAGAGTGAAAAAGCTGGCTTAAAGTTCAACATTCAAAAAACTAAGATCATGGCATCCAGTCCCATCACTTCATAGCAAATAGATGGAGAAACAGTGGAAACAGTGGCAGATTTTATTTTTTTGGGCTCCAAAATCACTTCAGATGGTGACTGCAGCCATGAAATTAAAATTAAAAGCTATGACCAACCTAAACAGCAGGAGACAGGAGGAGAAGGGGACAACAGAGGATGAGATGGTTGGATGGCAACACCGATGTGACAGACATGAGTTTGAGCAAGTTCTGGGAGCTGGTGATGGACAGGGAAGCCTGGCATGCTGCAGTCCACGGGGTCACAAAGAGTCGGACATGACTGAGTGACTGAACTGAACTGAGTCCTCTAAAAAGGGCTTCTGACAGACATCAGCCCTTCCCTGACATTCAGATTACAACCTAATGGAATTTAAAAGTTTAGTAGTGAAAGTGAAAGTGTTAGTCTGCTCAGTCATGTCCAACTCTTTGCAACCCCCATGGACTATAGCCCACTAGGCTCCTCTGTCCATGGAACTCTCCAGGCAAGAATACTGGAGTGGGTAGCCATTCCCTTCTCCAGGGGATCTGCTCAACCCAGGGACCGAACCCAGGTTCCTGCATAGCAGGCAGATTTCTTTACCATCTAAGCCACCAGGGAAGCCCTTAAGGGTACCTAGTCCTAGGCAATTTATAGAAATAACTCTGAGCCTCAGTTGCCTCAGGCATAAAAATGGAGGTGATCACCTTTCTGTCTCCATCAGAGTCATGAATTAATTAACATTTCCTCTGCCTTCCTCTGTGTGTGGCACCCAGTTAAGCAGATTTGCATGCAACATAATTTCTACTCTTCACAAGAACCACAGGAAGTAGATACGACCAATATCTATGTCTGCTTTATAAATATGTCAGTTTTATAAATGAAGATACTGAAGACCAATCAAGGGTTACTAACCGTGGAGCCTGGGACTCAAATCTAGGGAGTCTCACTCCTGTCATGAGACCCACCAACATCCTGAGCTGTATAGGAAGGCTCTGTGAAAACCCTGAGGCATTATACAAGTGTAGCAATTTCTACGGCTGTATCTGTTTAGTCACCCGCTTGGGAGATGGCGATGCAGGCAGGAGCTTCTCTCTAAGCGAGCATCAGTGTAAAGACTTGTGCAGTTGCGGGGAGGGGTGCCTGCGGGAGTGAGTGCTCGGCTCAGGAAAATCACCGCCCAGCCTGCAGGTTTCAGCCCCTCCCCTCCGCGCCCCATTCATCCTTTTGTTACCTTCTCTGGGATTCTGGTGCTGAGGTTAATAAAGAGCTTCCAGGAAACCCATCATTTTGATTAAAGCCAGGGACTATCTTGCCAGACAGCACTCTGGAGCCTGCCTACCGCCCACTCCGTTCTGTCGGGGCAGCCAGCAAAGGCTATTAAATGATTACAGGCGTTTCCGGCTCCGCTAGACAGCTCCCCTGGATTGCTTGTTCTCCCGCGGGCTCGGGCTGCTGCTGCTGCCTCTGGCTGCCCAGGGAAGGGTCGGGCCCAGAAGGCTGCGCAGATTCTGGGTTTGCAAGTGAACATCCAGGCTTTCTGCACAGCGACATCTTGCTTCTCCTGGACTTCTTTCCCACCCCGCCAGCCACTGAGGCCTTTCAAGCAGTTACAATTTCATTGGAGCCTTTTGCAGCTTTGAGCAACCATTCCATCTCCTTCCCCGTGTGTCTGTCTTTCTGTGTTTGTGTGTGTTTGTGTGTGTGTGAGAGAGAGAGTGTGTGTGTCGGTTTGTCTGTCTTTCTCTCTGTCTCTCTCTCTACCAGAACTTGGTAGACTGCAGAATTATACACGCCTGGCCTGAATACATGCTCAGACCAAAAGGCAAAAAGTATCTGCCAGCAAACCCACTGAAAGATTAGGATGTAAAACATCTCCAGCTCCCTCCCCACCCCCTACTCCACCGTCAGTGGGGACTATGAATTGCTTAGACAAGCTCCACCTCCTCTCCCTTGCTGGATCCTATATGAATTGGACAAAGTAAATCTGAGTAATTACAGCCCAGAAAACACAGGAGAATGACGGTTGGAAACTCAAATCCTGTCCAGGATCACAGAGAGGGGAAGAAAGCTGAAACCACCTGGGCTAGCACTTACAGCATTTCCCCACAGCTTCTTCGTCCTTCAGTTGACAGTGGAGAGAATTTTCCATGGAAACTGGAGAATGGAAAAATATTCTTCCCTCTTCTCTTTAAGACTTTAGGCTCTATAATCAGAGTACTAGGTCTAAATCTGGCTACTTCATGTAAATTATGTGATGTTTAGCAAATTATTTAACTACCTCTGGGCTTCAGTTTTCATGTGTAAAGGGGTAATAGCATCTACCTCATAGGGCTGTTACAGGATTAAACGTAATTATCCTTGTATGTGTGTTTAGTTGCTCAGTCATGTCTGACTCTTTGTGACTCCATGGATTATACCCTACCAGGCTCCTCTGTTCATGGGATTTTTCCGGCAAGAATACTGGAGTAGGTTGCCATTTCCTTCTCCAGGGGATCTTCCTGACCCCGGGATCAAACCCTCATCTCCTGTGTCTCCTATGCAGGCAGATTCTTTATCTGCAGAGTCATCAGGTATCCTTAGCACATAACACAGTGCCTGGCACAAAGTAAAAGTTCATCACCATTTTACCTATAATTCCACAGTGACAGAAGATTGATGTGTTTAAGGAATATCAATTGATTGCTTACTATGGGCCAAGCACTTTATTAAGTACTTTGCATATATATATATACACACACACAAGATTTCCAATTTATAGATAAGGAAACTGAAGGCTTAAATTATAGCAAGATTATCTGCCTTAACTCAAACAGCAATTGGGTAACAAAGCTGAAAATTTATTCTTGTACTGATTCCCCAGCTCAATAATAGAATTATTAATGTTTTTACTTCTATTAAAGCCTTGGGGATGGGGGAGAAGGCAGAGCTGAGCTGATTCACAGACCTCGCATCCTGATCCCTGCAGTAGCTGGCAAAGGATGGTGTGCTTGTGTGATCAGAGATTAGGCTTGGTGATGGAGAACTAATCTGATAGCCACTCCCCAGAGGCTGCCACTTCTGGCCGTTTCAGCCACCTTGGGTGGGTTGAGTGATCTGGAAGAAGACTGTGTGGCTGTTTGGCGCCTGAGGCCACAGCTGGGCTAATTTTCAGTAATCTTGAAGCGGAAGAGATAAATACAGTGGCATATTTTTAAAGCCACAGCTCTTGCTCTGTGCCCAAAATAACTCTGCCATTTCTAGGTTAAGCCTATAAAGACATCACGTGCTGAGAACCCAGATTCAAAAATTGGAATGGCTGGTCTCAAATCTCCCTAGCTCTCCATAGTCAGCTAAAAAATAAATAAATAACGTTTCTTCTGTGACCCGCCCCCCTCACCTAAGAGGGCTCAGACTACATGGTTTTCTCTACCTTATTTTCTCATCACTAATGTCCTCCAGGGTCTTGGGAGGGCAATTTCTTCTTACAATGCCCCCTGCTTCAGCTTCTCTTATAACCAACGGTAGCAGAATGCTTGAAATGAATGTTTAGGGGTCACACATTTTGAGTTGAATCCTACTTTTAGCACTTATTTGTAGTGTAACCTTCAGCAAGCCACTTGGCCTCTCAGTGTTCTTTCACATGTAAAACAAAGATAACAATATCCATCTAATGGGACTGTGATCATTAAAAAGAGACACTGCTCATAAATCACACAGAATAATATTTAGCATGCAGAAACTGAAATAAAGGATACATATTATTACTACATGGTAGTCCTCTAAGGAACCTGACCCTTCTAACAACTGATTCCCGGATGCAGGGCTTCCAGAAACTCTTTTCCAAGGGCCTTCCTCTCATCAGGCTCTGCCCCTCCCAGGGATCATTAAAACCAGCTAGCTGTGAAGTCTTCCAGCTTAGAAACGGTTGCTAAGTAGGGAACCATTCTCCAGAGCCCTCTGAAACAGGCAGAATGGAAGCAGCTTAGACAAGGTGGATGGCACCTTGGATTAGGTATCAAAAGCCTTGGGTTCACATTGCAGCTCTGCTATTCTGCTTCCTACTATTTTCTACTATACTATGTGGGTGACACTGACTTGTAATTTCATCTATAAAATGGAAATAGTAGCGACCTCCTGGGGCACTGTTATCCATTCAACTAAATTTATTTATTACATACAATAAAGCAGATGTGGTGCTAGACATTAGGGTATAGGGTTATGAAAAATACTTGGACAGGCACCCTCCCCTCAGAGAGTTACGGTGTAGAACAAGACAAGTAAATGAATAAATACAATATTGTTTTAAGGAATAAACAATGTAGAGAAACTCTGACATTGTTACGGCATTAAACTCTCTAGAGAGAGTGTGTGTAGAGGTTAAGAGCACAGGCTGAGAAGTCGAAGAGCCTTGCTTTAGATCTTGGCATTTACTAGACAGATGTGTGACCTTACTTAACGCTAGGTGTCTCAGTTTCCTAAGTATTAAAATAGGTGTAATCTGCTATATTTAAAATCGATAACCAACAATGTCCTACTCTACAGCACAGAACTCTGCTCAGTGCTACCTGGAAGCCTGGATAGGAGGGGTGTTTGGGGAGAACGGATTCTTGTATATGTATGACTGAGTCCCTCTGCTGTGTACCTGAAACTAACATAACATTGGTAATCGGCTGTACTCCGATATAAAATAAAGGCTTTTAAAAAATAAAATAAAATGGGTAACATAACAGACTTATCTCTGAGGTGGTTATACAGATCAACAGATTTAATACAAATAAAGTGTTTCCTGGTAGCTCAGCTGGTAAAGGATCACCTGCAGTGCAGGAGACCCCAGTTTGATTCCTGGGCTGGGAAGATCCTCTGCAAAAGGGATAGGCTACCCATTCCAGTATTCTCAGGCTTGCCTGGTGGCTCAGACGTTAAAGAATCCACCTACAATGCAGGAGACCTGGGTTCAATCCCTGAGTTGGGAAGATTCCCTGGAGGGGGGGCATGGCAATCCACTCAAATATTCTTGCCTGGAGAATCTCCATGGACAGAGGAGCCTGGCAGTCCATGGGGTAGCAAAAAGTCGGACACAACTGAGTGACTAAGCACAGCACAAAATATTTAGAACAACATGCGGCTTGAGTGCATAAAACATGGTTTAAGTGCTCAACACAGGTGAGCTGTTACTATTATTAGTCACAAATAAATTCTCTCCTTTCTTCTGCTCCAGGATTCTCAACCCTGAGGGCTAAGTCCCTGGAAGATGGTACCAGTGAGTTAAGTGACATAGAGGTGGGGGTTAGAGGGAGTGTATAACAAGTGCAGTCAACCCCAGATATGAGAGTGCCAATTTGATATGTTCATACCCTATCCTATATATACTAGGAGCACAAAAAATATGCATAAGAACATGTACTCTCAAGAGGGAGAGGACATATGTATACATATGTGTGTGTGTGTGTGTGTGTGTATGTGTGTGTGTGTATAGCTGATTCACAATGCTGTACAGCAGAAACTAACACACCATTGTAAAGCAATTATCCTACAATTAAAAAAAATTTTTTAAACTTAAAAAATAGAAAGTGTACTGCATTGTTCGAAAAACATATATACCAAAGGGAAATTTGATAAATAACTGGTAATACAGACATACAACACAGTATGCTCTTATTAAAGAAGAAGGAGAAAGGTCTATATGTAGTGACTTGGAAAGGCATTTGTTAAAAAATAAAAACAAGCTACATACTCATATGCATAAAATTATCCCATTTTGCTTTCTGAAAGCCTACTTATTTTTAATAAACATAGAAAACACATTCATGCATCAGTTATGTAACTAAAAATTAATTTGAAAAATATTTGGAAGACTGAACTCTAGTATTAATATAAACTAGGGACTCTGGGTGGTGACAATGATGTGTCAGTATGGGTGAGACAATGTACGGCTCTGGGTCTGGTTATAAATAGTGGGGGAGGCTGTGCAGTGTGGGGATGGAGGCATTTGGAAACTTTCTGTACTTTCCACTCAATTTTTCTAGGAACCTAAAATTGCTCTAAAGAAATAAAGTTTATTCAAAAAATATATTTGGAGCATACAGACAAAACTGTTAATGGTGGTTGCCTCACTGAAGGGGAGTGAGTCTGAGGGAAACTTGAATATTTTCACATAAATGATGCTGTGTTGTTTAACATTTACATCAACAATGTAAATGCATATTGTTTTATAATATAGCACTTTATACTTTATAGTTAACAAAAAACTATAAAACCTGGGGGATACACACTAAAGCATTTTTAGTGGTTATTTCTGGGGAGAAAAGGAGGTGCTACTCATTTTATTTCAGTTTTTAGAGGTTTAATTTGTTATCATGTTTGTCCTTTTATAATTAGAGAGAGAGAGATTAAAAAGAATACTAGGGCTTCCCTGGTGGCCCAGTGGTAAAGAATCTGCCTGTGAATGCGGGAGACACGGGTTCGATCCCTGACCTAGGAAAAGCCCACATGCTGCAGAACAACTAAACCTCTGCGCCACAGCTACTGAAGCCTGAGGTCCCTACAGCCCGTAATCTGCAACAAGAGAAACCACCGTAATAAGAAGCCTGTGCACTGCAACTAGAGAGTAGCCCCCACTAGCTGCAACTAGAGAAAAGCCCATTCAACAACAAAGACCTAGCATGGCCAAAAATAAGTAAATAAATAAAATTTTTTAAAAACAGACTACTAACCTAGTCTACTTGATCAGTTGTAAGTTAAAAAACTAGCTCAAAAAAACTAGCTGAGATAAAATGTCCCTGGCCCAGGTAGCCTAGACCCAGGACCAGCTACATAACTTGCAGGGTTCACTGCAAAATGGAAATGGGGGGCCCTTGTTAAAAAAAGATTAAGAACTTCAAGATGGCAAAAGCAGAGTATTAAACCCAACAGGGCCTTTTCCAAGTGCAGGGTCCCATGCAGCAGCCTTGCCTGGACCCTGGAGTCCCTTACTGGGTTCCTCCTGCAGCACCCCCGCCTGCCAGTGACCCCTCACACTGCCTGTCCCACCCGAAACTGTGTGAGCCGTCATCGTGCCACTGAGCAAGAACACTGCTTCCGGTTTTCAGATTTTTCTTCTCTGCCTCCCTCCCTCACTTTGTCACAATCTGCGCTTCTTAAAACTTGGCAGCGATCCCAGGCTCTATGTTGCTGTGTCACTTTGCGGCCTTGAGCAACCATTTCTAGACAAGCCGTGGTATCTCTGCACTGAGGGTGTAAAATGGAGGTGCTGTCAGAACACTGCAGGGAGGAGGGCAGGGGAATGACTGTCATCGGAGAGGACCCTCTCCTCTACCACCATCTCCAAGACCATTCCATTTCCTCTAGCAAAGACACTGGGAATCCTATTTACTGTGCTAAGTGCCAGGAGTATTAAAACTGAGAAAATGGTAACACTTTTGAGTGCTTACCATGAACTAAGCACTGTGCTAAGCATTTCACAGGCATCATCTCATTTAATCCTTACAGCAGCCTACAGTCTTTCCTTTTTTACACATTAATAAATCTGAAGCACAATGATGAAGTGGTCCCACAGGGAGCAGAGGGACTATGCAGTGCCACACTGCCTCCCCTAAAAAGCTAACACAAGGCAAAATTTAAACAAGCCTTCCCTTCATTTCACATTTTCTTAGACATGATTAAACCAAGTCCAGGAGAATTACCTAAGAACATTTCCAAGGCCAGTCCCTTTTACAAAAATGCTGCATTCATTACCCTCTTGGTCCCACATTTCTAGACACTCAAGAGTTTCTAACTTCTGGTTTAGGTGGAGAAAAACATTAGGTTGATAGCTCATGAGTTTGTCTTGACATATTACAGGACAGTTTTTGCAGATTCAGCAGAGCTAAGAGGCTCAATAGAGGCTCTGTTCTTAAAAAGGAAAAAAAAACAGACCTTGAGGCGGCTCTCCACTTCTAGCAAGTGAATGAAAGTTCTCCTTCTTTAGCAGGATTGTGGAAGGCCAAGAAAATCTGACTCTAGTCTTTCTGATCTCATTTCCCGACAGTCTTCCACGCCACCCTTCCCATCAAATGTATTCATTCTGTTCACCGATATTATGTATTCTGGTTTGGGGGCACATGTATTATTTCCTTTGGCCAGAACTTTCTTCCCACAATCTATGTACCATCCTTCAATACAGTATTGAATGTCACATACTCTCTGACCTGGTCCCCTAAATTCCCAATTCCATCTTCTGGGCTCCCACAACATATCTGCTATTCATGGTTGCTGAGGGAGGGTTTGGGCCCTGTTAAACAATTAGGAGGTCCCTCTCAGGAAACATGAACCAGCTGACCATGTTTACACAGGGTTTGTATGGATTACAACACAGACAGACTCTGGGTCCCATCCATCCTGGACTGACAGGCCCTAGTGGTTTGTCCCGTCCTTCCCCTCATTGGACCTGCCTATACATGGCACTATTACGGTCCTGACACTGTAATATTTCCATCTTATTTCTTTACATTTCTGTCTCCCCCACTAGATCATGAGAACGGGGCTGTTACATTTAGTATTGTATCTGTATCACCTAGAACAGAGACTGGCCTTAAGAAGGTTCTTCACAAATGCTTGTTTAATGACAATATAGGAGGTTCCAACCAAATTCTACATTAAAGCCAAGCCAAGGAAAGTTCTGTTGGACAGGATAGTCTGATACCTCTTTAGTGTGTGTATGTGTGTGTGTGTGTGTGCGCAAGAGAGAGAGAGAGGAAGAGAAAATATGAATGAATGGATGGATGAAAGAATGGGCATTTTAAAAGAGAATGCCGACAGTGGTGGAGGTTAACGGTAAAGTTCTCAGGACCTGTCTGTCAGGTGGGTTTTGTGAGGACCTTCCTAGTGCCCTTCAAATCACAACCATTTAGAACATTAGTACCCTGGAGGAAAGGTTGTGACCTTGAGTGAGAAAAGACCAAGGAAGCTAATTTATACTCTAAGTGCCTAGAATTAGAGCGAGCACACTGAAACGCTCATCTTCCCTACAGAGATTTCCCCCGGGCAGATATTTAGAATCAATTTACACTTGGTCCAAGAGAGG
Source organism: Cervus elaphus (assembly GCF_910594005.1). Lineage (NCBI taxonomy): Eukaryota > Metazoa > Chordata > Mammalia > Artiodactyla > Cervidae > Cervus > Cervus elaphus. The sequence goes on along the minus strand of NC_057823.1, from coordinate 53,383,186 downwards.
GAAACGGACACGACACTGATCGTTGACGAAACACAACCCCACTGGCTGCAGACTGAGGGACAGCAGTCAGATCAACATCTTAGTGACACAAGGAGCCTCCAGGGGATGCTGGCCTCTCAGGAGGCTCCTCCACGGGTATCCTGGCTAATCACTGTCAGAAGCAAGAGGCTGATTTAGTCTCCAGTCAGAGCTGCTGAGGGTGCTGGGACGCTCTAGGCTTTGGGAATGCTTAGCCTGTTAGGATCTCAAGGAGGTAGCTAGTGTGAGAATAGATTTGTTATGCAAAATGCTCCTAAAAAACAAACAAACAAATCCTGAGTGCATATGTATCCACAGAATTGGCCTACAATCACCCTGACCCCTGCTCCTGACTCAGGAGGCATCCCTGAGGAATGGTGACATTTAGAAATAGTGACTAAAGTACCCCTTCCCGCCCACAACCGCCAACTCATGCATATACACGGATCAGGCTCTACACTTTCTTCTTCAAGAAAGTACTAGATATATATTTTAATCTGCTTTCACCTAGACACAGATGCTAGACACATACAGGACACGTGATGGGCAGTGCCCTGCCTCCTGGCATCACCCTGGGGGCAGTGACTTTTCTGCCAGGCCTTTAACTGACTCTTTCCTGAGAATGGACCCAAAGAGGCCTGTCTTCTCCTGACTGCTCCGTGACTCTTGGGAAAATACTCTTAAGCCTGGGACAAAACAGTACGTCAAATCCCTTAACATAACAATGGAGTGGGGACTTTCCTCCTCTCTCCACATTTCCAGCTCTTCCCACAGAGGAGGCAACACCCACCAACCATCCTCCCAACCTCATAGCAATGTGCTAGGAAGGGACTTTTCACGTTTAGCTCCACTTTCTTACTTACTCTTCTCAGAAAAGTTGTCTCATTGGGGAGATTATCATAAGCTAAAGTTTAAATGCGTTATATTTCCCTTTTTTTTTTTTTTGGTTGTGCCGCAGGCTGCAATGCCGGATCTTAGTTCCCCAAACAGGGATCAAATCAGGCAGTGAAAGTAGCAAGTCCTAACCACAGGACTGCTGGGGAATTCCTCAGATTGTGTTTCTTGACTGGGCCAAGTTAACATCAACAGTTATTGTTCTTTCATGACATAGTGAACTGAAGTGAAGAGAAAGTCGCTCAGTCGTGTCCAACTCTTTGGGACTCCATGGATAGTCCATGGAATTCTCCAGACCAGAATACTGGAATGGGGAGCCATTCCCTTCTCCAGGGGATCTTCCCAACCCAGGGATCGAACCCAGGTCTCCTGCATTGCAGGTGGATTCTTTATCAACTGAGCTATCAGAGAAGCCCTCTTTCATGATATAGCTCTTACCTAATTCTTTGTCTGCTCCAGGTCAGCCTCTGTTTGGTAATCAAACCAGGACAAGTGACCCTCCTCACCAAGGGAGAGTTCTTCCATTCTTGACTTTCTTCCCTTGCACTCAGGAACTTGAAAGCCCTGTCACAGTCTCCAGAACTTCTTTACCAATAACACGCCTGATTCTGAACTTTGATTTTCTCAGTTGGTCCTATGCATCTACTCCTAATTAGCTAAGATTTGGAGAGGGAGGGGGTGATGAATTCATCTCCAGCACACTGTTGACAATTTATAGCTTTCAAAAGGCCTTTAAAGTCTAGTTCACACTGACTACACCCTCTTCAGGGTCCTAATTTGCACCTAACTTTACCTTCACCTACACTGAAACTTACACACACAGAGACACACAGAGCCACCTCTGCCTCATGGAAGATCCTGAGACAGGCAGGATGATGGTGCCCCAAAGATGTCCACGGGCTTCCTCAGTGGCTCAGTGGTAAAGAATCTGCCTGCACACTGTTTATAATAGCCAGGACATGGAAGCAACCTAGATGCCCATCAGCAGACGAATAGATAAGAAAGCTGTGGTACATATACACAATGGACTATTACTCAGCCATTAAAAAGAATACATTTGAATCAGTTCTAATGAGATGGATGAAACTGGAGCCCATTATACAGAGTAAAGTAAGCCAGAAAGATAAACACCAATATAGTATACTAACGCATATATATGGAATTTAGAAAGATGGTAACGATAACCCTATATGCAAGACAGAAAAAGAGACACAGATGTACAGAACAGACTTTTGGACTCTATGGGAGAAGGCGAGGGTGGGATGATCTGAGAGAATGGCATCGAAACATGTATACTATCAAGTGTGAAACAGATCGCCAGTCCAGGTTGGATGCATGAGACAAGTGCTCGGGGCTGGTGCACTGGGAAGACCCAGAGGGATGGGATGGGGAGGGAGGTGGGGAACACATGTAAATCCATGGCTGATTCATGTCAATGTATGGCAAAAACCACTACAATATTGTAAAGTAATTAGCCTCCAACTAATAAAAATAAATGGAAAAAAAAAAAAAAAGAATCTGCCTGCAATGTAGGAGACGTGGGCAGGAGATGAGGGTTCGATCCCTGAGTTGGGGAGATTTCCCTGGAGGAGGAAGTGGCAACACACTCCAGTATTCTTGCCTGGGAAATCCCAATCCATGGAGTCAAAAAAGAGTTGGACACGCCTGGACAACTAAACAATGACAAAGATGCCCTCATCCTAATTCCTGGAACCTATGACTATGTTATGTTACATGGTTAAAAAAGAAAGAAAGAAAGAAAAGCACTTTGCAGATGTGATTAAATTAAGGATCTTGAGCTAGAGTGGTTATCCTGGATTATCTAGGGGAGCCCAATGTAGTCACAAGGGTCCTCACGAAGGAAAGAGCGAGGTAGGAGAGTCAGAGAGTGGGGTTTGCAGATGCTCTGTGTGGCTGTGAAGATGCAGGAAGGGGCCACTGAGCCTGGAAATGCAGGCAGCCTCTGAGAGCTGGAACAGAAAAGGAAACATATCCTCCTGGATGCCTCCGGAAGGAATGCAGCCTTGCAAATCCATTGGTTTTAACCCAGGGAAACCCATTGTGGACTTCTGGTTTCCAGAACTATAAGGTGATAAATTTGTACTGTTTTAAGTCACCTAGTTTTGCCATTCGCTATGGCAGCCATAGAAACTCATACAGATTTTGGGATCTGAAAGTGGGCTGTTGCTGTGAAAATTGCTAACAATGTAAAAGTGGCTTTGGAACTGGGCAACAGACAGAGATTTGAGGATTTTGAGGAGCATGGAGAAACTGTCTTGATTACCTTGAAAAGGCTGTTAGTAGAAATATGGACATTAATGACTCTGCTAGAGAGGACTCAGAAGTGAGGATGATGGTAGGGAAAACCTACATTGTCTTGGGGAATACCTAAGTGTCACTAACAGACTGTTGTGGAAATAAGGTCTTGAAAGATGGTGCCAGTGAGGGCTCAGATGGAAATGAGGAACATGTTATTGGAAACTAAAGAAAGTAGATCCTTGTTACATAGTGCAGGAACCCACCTATATTGTGGCACAGTAAAACCCATTTTGTATGTTTGACATCCGGAACTATAACACAATAAATTTGTATTGTTTTAAGTCACAAAGTTTGTGGGAACTTATTACAGCAGAAATGGGAAAGTAATTAGACCCCGACAGTTTGCCTTGGAGCTCAGACAGTGAACAGTTTTCTCCAAATTACCAAACTATTTCCTTTACTTGGCAAGTGGGACAAAGTAACTGTAGTGTGTCATTTAGTGCATAGAGTTCAGAAGCAGGCAGACATGGGTTCGAATATTGCCTTAGCCATTGTTATTCACTGATGAATTCAACAAATATTTATTAAGCACCATCATGTACTAGACAGCTAGCTCAACACTGGGAATATAATAGTGAGCAAAAAACACTAGATGTAAAAAAGGATGAATATAAGGAAGTCATTTAATTCCTACGAGCCTCAATTTTCCTAATATAGAACAAGGGAATAATAATTTCTGTTTTGTTCAAGTAGGCAAGGCATATAAAGTGCTTATCACAGTTCTCAACAAATAACAGCTATCATATCAAGTCTTCCTTTCTCTTGTTCTAAAATACATTTCCCACAGCCCAAGGGGGCAACAGGATGGGATTTAAAGACTTTGAAACTTCAACGACAAAGACCCACCAAATGACCCTCCACATCTCCTTACAAATAGGCATTAGCTGAGGGAAGGGGACTTCTCCTTGGCTCATCAAACATGGTGCCAAGCTCCCAGGCTCAAGGGCATCCACCTCAGTCTGTTTACACATCCAGTGATGCTCTTCTCCCCAGAAAACTCTGACATGGAGTTTGGTGTACATCTAATGTAAGTCATTTACACTGGCTGAAGCTTCTAGCCTTGTCACAGACCTTTAGGTAACAGCAGGTGATCAAGGGAACACATATAACATATGTGTACTTAGGTAGGACAGTATCTATGATGCAGAGTTGAAGAAAATAAGAGCGAGACTGTCACCTGACTGCTCAGTGTGGCCCATGATGTTGCCCTAGAGCAATAGCTCTGGACAGGGGACTGGCCTGATGTTGGAAGTAAACCCAAGTTGGCGGGCTTTCTTGGACCATCAACAACAAACTTGTTTGTTCAGACCTTCTGTACAGGACAAGCTGTACTTACTTTTGAAGTTTGTTTGGTTGTTTTTCACATGCAATTGCAGCTATAATCTGGAGGCTTAGGGTACTCTGTTTGGTATTCAGTGCTTAAAGGACATAACTCTAGTAACAACAGACTTCTCATTATTTCTGTTATGTTATGGATTCAAATTTGGTTTCATGAAAGTTACCTTTTCCTATCCTAACCTTCTATAGTTAACCTCTTGAATCTGACTTCTACAAAGCTCTCCATTTCCTTTTTTAATACTAAGCACAAGCACCTTTTCCCCCTTTATCTCCTTTAGTACTGCCATCACGACTGCCTTCTCCAATCCTTCACCTAGCCCACTGCCTTAGAGTCAGACCCTTCTAGGCAGGGAGCTGCCAAGGAAGCTCTTGGTCTCACTGAGCTGGGAGCGACACACATCCATCTCTGCTCCTTGTCCTTTCTCTGACTCTGGGTAACAAGCTCTGAGGGCTGAGGCAGAGAGGGGCTCCTCTCCAACCCACAGGCTCACTTCCAGGCCTCCTGGCACTGAACTCTATTATGACCTTCCCCTAGAGGCCCCTGGTCTCCAGCCAGTGCTTGACCTGAATGTGTTTCTCCAGATTAGGCAGTGACCTTCTCAACTGCAAAGTTGACTGCCTCTGAGAAAGTGAACTTTTCAAGTTCTTTTGGAATCTGGGGTGAGTTGCTCTGAAAATATTTGTCATAAAGATCCATGCTGTTGCTGGGGACTAGATTTCATTTCTAGTTCACTAGAATCAGTGAGGCTGAGGGCAATGCCTGCTAGAGCTGCAAAGCTGAAAGGCATTACAAGTTACTGCTACCCATCTGCTCTCAACCCTGGCCGTAAATAGGTCTTTCTCATCCAAGCACCTCCCAGGGAGGAGCTCCAAGCCCACCAGTTCCATGCAACCCAAGAAATCTGTCCCACAGAATGAAGTGTGGACTCTCACCCAACACTTCTGCTTCCCCACAAAGCTCTCAAACACACAGGTGGCCTGTCATCTTTGAGCCAAGTCAGGTAGCAGAGTTGGTGACGCCCCCTTCCTTGTGGTCTTTGGACATCTCCCGAGCAGAAACTTGAATTTCCCTTTCAAAAAGGGACTTAAAAGTTCAGCCACCAAGGACAGTGTGTAGAGAAAGCTAGAAAGGAAGGTTACTCAGAAACTCTCCTGTTCCATGCAACACTCAAATAAAAGAAGAATGAAGTGTATTATTTTCTAAAGACATATGCAAAAATTGTTTCTTATGATGAAGTTTGCAGGAACCAGACTGCACTCCTCCTGAGGCTCGTTAGATGGATCGATAATAACCAAGGGAACTGTAATGAGCCTCCATTTCCTGGCCCTGCATTAGCTGCTTCTCTGCATCTGTGGGGCTGAAGGAAACTGTGGCCTAAGGCAACAGTTTCTGCTGCTTCTCTCTCCTCACCACACTCTCCCTCTCCAAAATATATGCTCAGGAGCACACATCTCAGTGCACAAGGGATTCCATTTTCAGGAGGCACAGGATCTGTTGTGGGCCTCTGACAAGGAAGAAATTCTTTTACTATGTATCACGGCCCCAACCCTGACTGTATTCTGCCTACTGAGCCTGGAAGAATGGATGTAGGAAAAATGAGAGCGGTGTGGGGAATACAGGGTGGAGAGAAAGAGCTGTCTCAGAATCTATTTATTCAACAGAAACTTTTCAGAAAAAGCAGGAAGGCTTCCTTCTAGTTTTTTATTTACATGACCATTAAAAATAGAAGGTGCCAAGTGCGGTACCAAGTGCTCTTTAAGAAGGAGTTGAAGAAAGTACCAGACAGATGGAGCTAGCAAAGACAAACTTTCTGGCTTCTCCTGGGTAGAGGATTCTAATTCCCCTTCTCACAACACCTTGCTCCGGCCCTTCAGGCCAGGTCAGAACACACAAGATAAGCTACACAGAGAACTCCAACGGACCTGATGAGATCTACACCACCAAGAGAGTAAAAGTGTATCTTACACAAGGACTCATTTTTCTCGGCTACTAGCAACCCTAAGGCAATATGGCACTCCTGGACTGTGAGATGCAAGGTGAGAGTGGAGGATACTGGTGGGAGGGAGCTGCCCCACCCACATAGATCGCTGATCTTATTTTTTCCCTCCCTGATAAAGATATGCACACATCTCCCAGGACTATCGTTGCCATGACAACAGCAGAAGTTGAGGGTGAGCAGGTTAGTGGAACAGCATGCTTTTTAAATTCTCGGACAAGGCCTGAGGCTGCAGTCACTCATGAAGTGGAAAAATTCATGTTGGCAGTGCTCCTAAATGGATTCCCCCAAATTTAAGGATCATGTCTTCTTTCTGGGGAAGAATCAAAGATAAAGCCTCTGTGGAGACCTTCCATGGGGAGTTGATTTTGTCAGGGAGGTGGGAATCCCTAAGACAAATAAGAGCATGAATCTCCCTATAAAACTAGGGCACGTTAACTGTCCATTTTCCACAGAGTAAAGAGATGCAGCAAACCAGGGCAAAAACAATCCCCCAAGGGCACAAAATGGTGCTTTTTAAAAAGTCTGCTCTATAATAAAGCCTTCCCACAGAGACTACTCAGAACAACTCAGACCTAAATTCTGACGTTGAAAGGTAGGCTCATACCTTGAAAAATCCTAAAAATAACCATCGTTTACTAAACATTGCTCTCCAGGCTCTGCAGATGTGTGTACTGTCTCATTTAATTCATGCATCAACCCTATAAGGTAGACACTATTATCTCCATTTCAAAAAGAAAGAAACTGGGACTCAGAAAAATAACAGTCCTAGGAACATACAACCTTTGAGTGGAAGAGCGAGATTTCAAATAGGGTTATTCTGACCTTTGATATGCGGAAGGCTTACTGTTTCTAGTAAGAATCATAAACAGACGCATAAACAGAGGCCTTCATTGCATGGTTTCTAAGCCTCCAAAGGTATGAGGCAACCTCAGGAATATTTACCCATAACTCTCGACCAGTCCTCAACCTTAGGGTTCATCAGGGTCACTTAGAGGGCCCCTTAAAACACAGACGGCTGGGCCTCCGCCCAAGATTTTCGGCTTTGACGGGTGTTTGTCAGTGTGGCTCTGGGAACCATCCTTGGAGAAGCCCTGTGCAGTCACTCGAAACTAAGCTTGTCTAAAGAAGCCTCAGGGCCTGAGCTGCCTCACCTACCGAATTAACCTTTCACAGTTCAGCCCCAGGTCCCGGGGGGGGGGGGGGGGGGGGGAGGTGCTTGAAAAGCCATAATGTTATCTTTGGCGGTGCTGTGCCTTTTAGAATTCCCTGAGCTCTTTTGGAAAACAGTGAATATCTCCCACTCCAAAAACAATGTACTGTTGCCTTGGGTCAGTCCTGAGATCCCACGAAATGTGGAAAGAGGAGCCTGGAAGAACCAGCGTGAGAGCAAAGCCGCCAGGGACCCTGAAGCCAGACTGGCTCTCTGGAAGGTACAGACAGTCTTTTCATAATCTCTTGGGATTCCCTCTAGGAACTGTCACAAGAGGGCACTCATTAAAACCTCTTCAGAGACTGCACACTAAGAAGGTTAAAACAGTTGTAAGTGTGAATGGCTGGCCCTTTAATGCCCCTCCCCCACACGTCCCCCATCCGAAGAGGAACTGGGCGCCGGGGCGGGAGCTCAGTCTCACCGAGCTGCTCAGGAAATAAGAAGCCTGCGGTCTAGGCCTGCTCACACAGAAGCGAGGCTGGAGAAAGACGCCAGGAATTGGGATTAGCGGATTTAATGCCTGACTTGTTTATCCTGCGGGAAACATCACCTGGTGATGTCCCCACTGACCCCTTTAGAGTGTGGCATTTTAGCCTCAGCTTCTGTGGACTGTGACAATAAATGAACAGTTTGATGACAAAGCCAAAGGATTCATCAGTGGAGGAAAAACAACTACAAAGAACACATGCAAAGGAGGACTGGGTCACAGCAGGCCTCTCTCTATTCCCACGGCTGGTTGTGTGTATTGCCGGGGTTGGTGTGAAGAAGGTGCTATTTCCAGAGAAGTTCTCAGACACAAGTGTGAGGGGATTTGGGCACCAGGAGGAAGCCTTTTGAAAGGAACTACACCTTCATCATGAAGCGCTAAGGGCAGCAGAATCCGTGAAAGGCAAGCTCTACTCAGGAATGAAAACAACCAAATGTTTTGGAGCATGTTGATGAATTCTTCAGGAGAGTGGCTGGGGTTGGGGGGCGAGGTGTAACGGGACTGTACAGATGTCAGGATGATCCAGACTACTTTAGAGGGTCTGTATCTGGGCTCAGAAGTGAGAACTACTGAATGTTGACCACCATGCTACCATCTAAGGCCACAACAAAGACTACAGGAAACAAAAGTATGCCAGAAAAAAAAAGAGTGAAAAGATTAGACATTTACTAATACTATATGTCAAGCGCTATATTCAGTTCTTTCTTCTTCAGTTATCATGGCAACTGGATAAAAATCAGTGTTATTATTATACCCAATTTACAGATAAGGTAACAAAGAAAACATGAATTTAACCAATTTGTTTACGCTCACCCAGCAAGTAAGTTTGGAATTGGAATTCAATTCAGATCTGACTTTAAACCATAATCTTAAATCTTTATCCCGTATTCCCTTCAAACAGTGCAGAACATATTTTGAGTCCTAAAACTCTAAAATACCAAAAGAACAGAGCAGAACACAGAGGAGCATCTCTCTGATGTCCCATCACTGGTGCAGAGGTATGCTGAAAAGTATGGGGAGGTCACCCATGGAAGATAGAAGCTCTGTCCAGCTCAGTCCATGAAAACTGTGACTCATGAGTCAACAGCCAGGGATAGCCCTGAAGAGAAGGGATTATACAAGAGGAGTCAGGAGAGCAGGGAAGGGCAGCCATGGCGACTCCTTCTCTATCTTCTGTCAAGAAGATGGGTTCCTTCCTCCTACACTGCTGGTAGGAATGTAAATTGGTGCAGTAAGGCAGTTCCTCAAAAAGCTTAAAATAGAGGTGCCATATGATCCAGCAATCCCACTCCTCGGCAAACACCCAGATAAAACTATAATTCAAAAAGATACATGCACCCTTGTGTCACAGCAGCATGGTTTACAACAGACAAGACATGGAAGCAACCTAAATGTCCATCAACAGATGAATGGATCAAGATGTGGTATATATATATATACAATAGAGTACTACTCAGCCATAAAAATGAATGAAATGATGCCATTTGCAGCAGCGTGGTTGGACCTCGAGATTATAATACTAAGTGAAGGAAGTCAGAAAGACAAATGCCATATGATCTCAGTTATATGTGAAATCTAAAATATGACACAAGTGAACTTATCTACAAAACAGGAACAGATTCACACACAAAAAGAACAGACCTGTGGTTGCCAAGGGGGAACAGGGCTAGGGGAGGAATGGATTGGGAGTGTGGGGTTAGCAGATGCATACTATTACATAGAGAATGGATAAACAACAAGGTCCTACTGTATAGCACGGGGAACTATATTCAACATCCTATGATAAACCATAATGGAAAAGAATATAAAAAAGAACGTATGTATATGTATAACTGAATCACTTGGCTGTACAGCTGTAAATCAACTATACTTCAGTCATTTTTTTTTTAAAAGATGGGTTCTTAACATCGTTTTGAATTTGAAGGAGAGTCCTGGGCCAGATGCAGATAAAATAATCTATAAACAGTTCCTATTTCCCACTTGCCTAGGAATATACACCAACTAGCACCATCAATGAAAGGGAGAATGTATTCAAAGTTAGTTCTGGACTCACCAGCCTGACCTGCAAAGTCTCTATGAGAACAAGAAAAACCCTGAAATGGAGGCAGGATGGTAGGGCATGATTTCATGGCACTGCTTTGATTGAGCAGTTCTCACCTCTCAGATGCCTCCCATCCTGCAACGGTTGGCAGTCTAAAACCACTTCCTTCTCCACCACATTATGCCATCACTGGCAACTGGGGTTGCAAATTTGTCAATGAACTATTTTATGTTCTCCCCCTTGCCATCTGGAATATTAGCTCTCTAATGAATTGCTTTAACTTAGGCGTTTGTTTTTTTTGACAAATGTGACTTTTAGTTGAATTATACAACATTCATAAATAGCAAATGCTGGCTGATTAGAATCAACGAAAACTCTTAAGAGCTGCCAGCAAAAATGGGCCCTTAGCTGCACATGTTACTTGCACAGCCTAATCATTTGAAAGGCACCAGATTATTTTTGGAAAGAACTTTTTACACATACACTTATATAATCTGTTATGCATGTGAATATACATATATATATATATATATATATGTGTGTGTGTTCGAATTTGGGTGGATTCTTGCAAGCCAGCCATGCTATGAATAGAAGAATTAGAGACACTTGGATTAGAAGTTAGGCACACTTAGGTTTGAATCCTACCTCTACCACAAACTGTGAACTTGGGTATGTTTCTTAACCTTTCTGTGTCTCTAGCTCCTCTTATGTAAAAGAGAGATAATAAATCCCATGCAAGACTGTCTCAGGGAGTAAATAAGATCATCCACGGCACAGTGTCTGGATACAGTGTGTCTCAAAAATTAGTAACTATTATCACCACAATGATGTTCTATTTATAGAGGATTATGCTAGACAACATTTGGAATCTCTATATTTGTTCCTTTCTGAAAATTGCCACCAGGATGGGTCTCCAAAGCCATATTTACATTATATGACACTGCTTTAGTGACTGGGCAAGCTAAGGAAAATAAAGAAATGTGAACTGGGGAAATTTTTTAATGCTCACCCAGCCACTGGGTTCTTGATGTCATCTGGCAGATCCTCTTTCCTGAAAGTTTAGATTAGGAATCAGTTCCCACTGGTCCTCTGCACTAAGAAACTGCAAGACTGGTCATGTTTGGCAACGTGCACGTCAGGGCAATAAAAGTCAGTCTACTGAAAGATGTGGATGTCGGGAAAGGAGGACTGACTGAGACTTGAAGTCAGAGTGGTGCCTTGGTTCTGACAAGTTTTCCACTTCCACGAGAAACTCCATTTCATCAGTCTATCTATTTATCAATCTATAGTCTCCCTTTTGTTTACTACTTGGAGTGGATTTCCAACATCTTTAACCAAAAGATCTTTGCTAACAGTGTCATCTCTGTGCATGAGGCCACCAGATCTTGTCTGTGTAGCTCAGATAGACTAAGTATTTGACATGTACCTGGTTATTACAGAAAAGAAATTTATGCACACACACACCCTTATGTTACCTGTTTCCAACCATTGAGGTACATTAAGAAGAAAATCAAAATACTTGTGTATAATGATGTACATAAGGAAGTCACGCAGGTAAGGAAAAGAAGAAAGAATTAAAAGAGAGTCACTGATATTCCTGGTCTTACAATAACAGGTCATCTGATGACTTTCCAGAACTCAAACAAAAAGGGCGAGACCCTGGGTCTTTACCTGGTGTCGCACTGGATACTGTTGGCCACTGCTGATCGGGTCCCCCTGGACCAGCCCGGAGAATGCCAGCCTCCTCCAGATGCACAGAGCTGAGTAAACACACAGACCCAAATAAAAGTTAGACCATAATTGTCTTTCTAGCTCTCCTTCCACCCTCAGAAAGTGCTTACATCTCTGGAGGCAGGACTGCAGCTCACAATTTCTACTCGTGCTTAAACTGAAGCAATTACTATTGAGCAGCCACCTTGCATAAAATGCAAAAGCATTGCTGACTTACTGCCTGCTACACCATGCAGAAGATAAACGTGTTTTATCTTTATAGCAATTTTGGTTTTCATTAAAGCCGTGTGGTGTTCATTAAATCTAACAGGAAGCCCATCAGAGGGCTAAAAAAATGCCACTTTATCATCTTAATGCTGAAGCAGATGAAGAGAGCTTATTTTCAAAAGCCCCATGTTTCTTTTGCTGGTTCTCTGATTTCTGGGTTTTCTGTAGGACAGAGGAAAGCACAAACATTATTTGCTGGTAACTATAGTATTATTCCAGTTTTGCCCAATTATTTCCTAACTTTATTTTCTGTTTCATCATTCTTTATTTTTTCCTCAAGGAAAACCCACCCTACATATCCTGGGACTAGAGAAAGTTTATCATCACCATTCATGGACCCCAATTCAGAAGAGATTAACTCCACATGAAATACTGCAAAGGAGTGAGACATGAACTGGGAGATCCTTAGAGGTAAGCAGAGATAGAACGTAAACTGTTCATGGGCAGAGAGAACATCATATTCATTTATGTATGTGTAATGTAAGCACATATGAAACTCTCAAATATTTTTTGGATGAAGCAAGGAATGAATGGGACCCTAAGAATAAATATCACCCAAGAAAACCGTCAGCAAAATAAGAGAACTCTCTGAAACTAGACATTGATTCACCTTGGAAATTAAGTTACTGAAGTAAAACTTAGAGGACAACTGCCTGAAGAGGTCATGTGACTCAAAAGAGCAGGCAAACTTGAAATATTATGGGGGAAGTTCTCTCAATTCAACATTCTTTTCCTTTTTTTTGGCCACATCATGCGTCCTGTGGGATCTTAGTTCCCTGACCAGGGACTCATGCACCCTTAGCAGTAAAAGATCAGAGTCCTAACCACAGGACCACCAGGGAATTCCCAATATCCTCTTACTCTTTGACTTCAAACAACATATCTGGTGGAAATTCACTCAATAAGCTCTGCTCTATTGCTGTTCTTCCCTTCATCTATATACTAGAATTTTCTCTTTTTTCCAAATATTAATATCATTCAGGTACTGCTGAAGGTGTTGCTGGAGCCTACCAACAAATTATGTGGATTCAATTAGATTCTCTCTGAAGATATAACTACCCTGGGAACCAGCTCAGCTCAAGCAGAATTTTCAAAGGACAGGTACACAATATCTGAGGCTAGAAAGGTCAGGAAGCCAAGCATATGCATGAAAAAGATGAGTATTACTTAAGTTCACAACTTAACATACGTTCCATGTGCTACACTGTGAGGAATAAATAACTTTTAGTTTTAATTTTTATTTCCTTTCTTATCCTACTTGAATCTTATGACATCTTAGTTGAAACCTGAATAGAAGCACATATGGCTTTTTTTCACTTGAAAATGGAATAAGGAAGTGATATGTTTTAGCATTTTATTTTAATATAGTTTTAAAGGTGAATCTTATAGCTTTGGTACTTTTCAAATAAAGTACTAATTCAACTGGGAGATAAAGAGTTGGTAACATAAACCATATATTTTCCTATCATATAGTCTACCACAATAGCTCAGATGCAGGAAAAAGCATAAGATAGCTTCCAACAAATAGAAAGAATATTTCTTAAACCTAGTATAATGGCATCTGCCCAAGTGTTTCTGGCCTAAAATTATGACCAGATTCTAGTGCAGTGTCTCACCAAACTATCTGCTGATCTTCAGTCTTCAACTGATCACTTCTTGTTCAGAAAGAGCACCTAATATAATGATTTCTGCTCAATGTGAAATAAAATGATTGGGAATATACTGACTTATTTGAATTTAATACATTTTTAATGGGTTAAAGCCAATTTTTCATTAACTCAACACATACTCTGTAAACTCTCTCTTTAGAAATTGATCAAGGTTTGGTTAAAGATCTACTCAAAAGTTGCGCAGATATTTTGAGGGGCTTAGCTCTGGAGTTTATTTCTTCTTTAAAACTAAATTATTCTGGTGGTAGTGAACATTAGTTGCTTGGTGCTCTCCATTTGGTTTCCCAAAGACACTCACAAATGATGAATCTTTTATTTGGCCCTGTAGCATGAATACTAGATCAGGTCTGGGAATAATGGTAGTTAATCAATTACTGTCAAAGAGACAAAGTAGAGAAGGCAAAATTATATTTAATCTGAGTCTTAGAGTAATGCTATTACTCTAGATTAATTTAAAAGTAAGCTTGATTTGGTCTCCAGATATTCAATAAAGGCCCTTCACGTGGCTCATCCTCTGAGGAGTCCATGCCACTGAGGGCAGGCAATAAGACAGCAACAAGATGGAAAAGATAAGGAGATGCTAATAAGAGTGAACATGGACGAGAATAACAATTATGTGGCTAATAGGATATAATAGTCAATGTATGATGGAAAACCAAGGTGGACAACATAAGCATGTATTATACAATATACTCAAGTCCCAAAGCATCAGTGTTAGTTATCATTTTACGGGAGGGTCAGAAAGTATAGATAGAAAAAGGATAAAAGAAGTTCAAACTACGTCCTTATAGAAATTTTCATGAGAAAAAGGTACACAGCTGCCTGTCTGTGACTTTACAGGGCACTCTTATTTGACAGCACTTAATAAGCATTTGGCACTGACCACTTCCAGATACGGAGACAAAAATAAGTGTATTCCCCTGGCAAAGTATTTAGGCTTCTCAGTTTTGACAGCTGCTTCCGGCCTATGAAGACAAGAGTTTATCTGATTCACACAGTTACAGTAACTTCTGACAACAGAAGGAGGGAAAGACATACCTGTGCATTCCTGCCCTCAGGGAGGCAGAGTAACGCCAGTCAGGGTTGGGCTGTCGTGGCTGCAAAATCACAAAGGGAGTTTCTGTTAATATGGCAAAACAATGATCTCCTAGTGATGATGTTCACTGGTAAGCTGGTTCTTAAATATCTCCATGCATCTATTGAAAATATTGAAGTTGCCATTTCATATGCAACTCTAAGATGATATCCACACATACAGCACTTCAGAAGAAAATTAGTTCATCAGGGTCAATGCACAGATTAAATATCATGGAAAACTGAATTTAATGATGCTGTGAGGACCAGCTTTGGCTTTGCCTTGCTCCAAACAGGTCTATGTATTAACAAATACACACTACTGTGTATATATAAAATAGATAAACCACAAGGACTTACTATATACCACAGGGAACTCTATTTAATATCTTGTAATAACCTAAAGTGGAAAAGAATCTGAAAGAGAATACATATGTATAACTGAATCACACAGTACACCTGAAACTAACACAATATTGTAAATAAACTATATTTCCATTAAAAAACAAAACACAGGTCTATGTTCCTAATGCAGCACTTATGGAAGGACAGTTTGTTCTGAAACAGGAAAAGTTTTCATTGCTTTTGCGCTCAAATGCCCCATTAAGGCAACATCCCAGTTTGGTATTCTAGTTTATAACAGGCACAGGACTACACAAGCTCTGCTGGTCTGGCTGGACTGCAGAGCACTGCAATCTGCTGCTGGCTTTGCAGACTGCAGCATGTTTGACCCTGGACGGATGTGCCCAGTCATAATGCCAACAACTGATAACAGCCTCTTCTGCTGATCGAAGAGGAATACAAGGGAGAGGAAAGCAAACCGTGGCAGGGTTTGACCTTGTTGTGCTGCATAATCCTTTTGATAAAACTGTACTTGTTTCCTGCTCCTCTGAGTGCTTTGCCTTCTTATTCAATTACTGTTCGCTAAGCTCTGCTTAACCGGAGCAGCTGAGACCTAAGAAGAACCTGACTCACTCTGCACCACCTATGTGTTGGAAAGATGGATTGCCCTGTGTCTACAAACTGTCAATTCAGAGTGAAGGGGACACAGAGGAAAATGTGGGTATCAGAAGACTGTTCTGGGAGTTATGTGCTGAGTAGGAGCTACTCAGGAGTCACCAGGGACAAAATCAATCACCACCACTATTCTGGTAACAATTAGCAAAATTTTTATTAAGTAAAACCTGTGACAGATGTTCCTCTCGATGTGTTTTCATGAACAGAGATTAAAGTACTTCTGTCAATCTATAAAAATGGTACTGATGAACCTATTTGCAGGGCAGGAATAGAGATGCAGATGTAGAGAAAGGACTTATGGACACGGCAGGGGAAGAAGACGGTGGGACAAACTGAGAAAGTAGCACTGACATGTATACACGAGCATGTGTGAAACAGACAGCTAGTGGGAAGCTGCCTCACAGCACAGGAAGCCCAGCCTGGTGCTCTGTGATGGCCTAGAGGGGCGGGATGCGAGAGGGGAGGGAGGCTAAACAGGGAGGAGATGTACATATATATACACATGTAACTATGGCTAATTCACGTTGTTTTACAGTAGAAACCAACACAGCATTGTAAAGCAATTATCCTTCAATTAAAAGTAAATTTTTTAAAAAGTATCTGGGAAAAAAAATAATAAAGAGGTCCTGTCACTGAATACTGACGTCTATTTGAGTGGAAAGATGAAGAGATAGAGGTTGTATTTTGTATTTTCCTCTGGAGTATAATTATCATATTTGGTAGATAAAAGGCCACATTAATGCCAATAAACTATTTCAAAATGTCAGTAAGTCTTGATCCTGTCATTCTTATAGTTCATTCAAGGGATACACAGTATTTCATAAACATTATTTCTTCACAACATCCAGCAAAGAAGTGATCAGAATCTCAACTTCCAGGCAGACTTTGGGATGGTTAGATGATAATCTGAGATTTAGCCAAGTCAAGGCCCAGAAAAAGCAACAACTCTAGGATACTTTTGCCTCAAATGTCCCCATACACTAACTGCCCTCTCTAGTCCCTTCCATTCTGTTGGCAAGATACAAACATACAAGCTGCTTCACCCTTGGTTCTTGAGTTCACAAACTGTTATTGATATTCCTCATAAAGTAGCATAAAACTATCTACAGATGAAATGAAGGGTTCCCATTTTCTATCAGTGGTAGTAGAGGGAGCAACAGAGAAAATAATTGCAACCATCTGGTAAACCCAAAAAGTGATCAAAATACTTTTTATTAATCCTGTCATCACCGGCTTTGCCCTGACAATCAGTAGCGCTGGTGTCAGCTTGTCAGCTATGAGACCGTTCCTTCAAGAAAGACTCTGACATCTGTTGAGTCAATGCTGCCAATTTTTCTATGACCGGGTAACATCCATGATGAAAACTGCTGATCTTGGGAACAAAATCACCAACTTCATTTTGCTGAAAGGCACAGTTCTAGCAAGATTGACCAGGAAACTCAGTCCATTACATAATCTCACTTCCTCAGCAACGTGTAATTTGTCATGCTGCTATTTTCAATACTAATTCTTCAGCGACACGATGCTTCTGAGATTTATTTGCCAGAATCATAGTTATGATACATCTTACAGCAATGAGATCAGGCAGGGAAAAGGTAAAGAAGAAAGTACTTAATATGTTTTATGTATCCACACAATACTAGGCAATGGGATAAGCACTTTATACATATTACTGTATTTATCCTAACACCTTTGTTAGACCATAATCTCTATGAAAGGGACTATATATTTGTTTATAAAGCATATAGATAGTCTCAAATATTCATAATAATAGTTATATCCTCAGAAGCTAGCAAGGTTCAGGTATTGGATAGGCTTTTAAAATCCTTTCAAATAAATTAACTACAAGCAATGGTAACATTATCATGCTTAAATTACAAAAATTAGAAATCTGGAATTTTAGAGAGATTAATTGCCTGTCTCATAAGTAGGTCTGGCTGATAGTCATGTTTAGGTACCCCTAATGTGAAAAGGGAACTTCCCTGGTCGCTCAGATGGTAAAGCGTCTACCCGCAATGCGGGAGACCTGGGTTCAATCCCTGGGTCAGGAAGATCCCCTGGAGAAGGAAATGGCAACCCACTCCAGTACTCTTGCCTGGAAAATCCCATGGATGGAGGAGCCTGGTAGACTACATCCATGGGGTCGCAAAGAGTCAGACACAACTGAGCGACTTCACTTCACTTAATGTGAAAGTCATTATATATTATACAGTGGAAGTGACAAATAGATTTCAAGGGATTAGATCTAATAGACAGAGTGCCTGAAGAACTATGGACAGAAGTTTGTGACATTGTACAGGAGGCAGTGATCAAGACCATCCCCAAGAAAAAGAAATGCAAAAAGGCAAAATGGTTGTCTGAGGAGGCCTTACAAATAGCTGTGAAAAGAAGAGAAGCAAAAGCAAAGGAGAAAAGGAAAGATACACCCATTTGAATGCAGAGTTCCAAAGAATAGCAAGGAGAGATAAGAAAGCCTTCCTCAGTGATCAATGCAAAGAAATAGAGGAAAACAACAGAATGGGAAAGACTAGAGAACTCTTCAAGAAAATTAGAGATACCAAGGGAACATTTCATGCAAAGATGGGCACAATAAAGGACAGAAATGGTATGGACATAACAGAAGCAGAAGATATTAAGAAGTGGCAAGAATATACAGAAGAACTATACAAAAAAGATCTTCACGACCCAGATGATCACGATGGTGTGATCACTCACCTAGAGCCAGACATCCAGGAAAGTGAAATCAAGTGGGCCTTAGGAAGCACTGTTACAAACAAAGCTAGTGGAGGTGATGGAATTCCAGTTGAGCTATTTCAAATCCTAAAAGATGATGCTGTGAAAGTGATGCACCCAATATGTCAGCAAATTTGCAAAACTCAGCAGTGGCCACAGGACTGGAAAAGCTCAGTTTTCATTCCAATCACAAAGAAAGACAATGCCAAAGAATGCTCAAACTACCATACAATTGCACTCATCTCACACACTAGCAAAGTATTGCTCAAAATTCTCCAAGTCAGGCTTCAACAGTACGTGAACCATGAACTTCCAGATGTTCAAGTTGGATTTAGCAAAGGCAGAGGAACCAGAGATCAAATTGCTAACATCCACTGGATCATTGAAAAAGCAAGAGAGTTCCAGAAAAACATCTACTACTGCTTTATTGACTTGCCAAAATCTGTGACTGTGTGGATCACAATAAACTGTGGAAAATTCTTCAAGAGATGGGAATACAAGACCACCTGACCTGCCTCCTCAGAAAGCTGTATGCATGTCAAGAAGCAACAGTTAGAAGTGGACATGGACCAACAGACTAGTTCCAAATAGGAAAAGGAGTATGTCAAGGCTGTATATTGTCACCATGCTTATTTAACTTATATGCAGAGTACATCATGAGAAATGCTGGGTTGGATGAAGCACAAGCTGGAATCAAGATTGCTGGGAGAAATATCAACAACCTCAGATATGCAGATGACACCATCCTTATGGCAGAAAGTGAAGAACGACTAAAGAGCCTCTTGATGAAAATGAAAGAGGAGAGTGAAAAAGTTGGTTTAAAACTCAACATTCAGGAAACTAAGATCATGGCATCTGGTCCCATCACTTCATGGCAAATAGACGGGGAAACAATGGAAACAGTGAGACTTTATTTTGGGGGGCTCCAAAGTCACTTCAGATGGTGACTGCAGCCATGAAATTAAAAGACGCTTGCTCCTTGGAAGGAAAGTTATGACCAACCTAGACAGCATATTAAAAAGCAGAGACATTACTTTGCCAGGTAATGTCTAGACGGACTAGACATGACAGTCTAGACATGACGGACTAGACGGACTAGACCAAAAAAGCTATGGTTTTTCCAGTAGCCACGTATGGATGTGAGATTTGGACTATGAAGAAAACCGAGCACTGAAGAATTGATGCTTTTGAACTGTGGTGTTGGAGAAGACTCTTGAGAGTCCCTTGGACTGCAAGGAGATCCAACCAGTCCATCCTAAAGGAAATCAGTTCTGAATATTCATTGGAAGGACTGATGCTGAAGCTGAAACTCCAATACTTTGGCCACCTGACACGAAGAACTGACTTATTTGAAAAGACCCTGATGCTGGGAAAGATTGAAGGCGGGAGGAAAAGGAGACAACAGAGGATGAGATGGTTGGATGGCATCACCGACTTGACGGACATGAGTCTGAGCAAGCTCCAGGAGTTGGTGACGGACAGGGAAGCCTGGTGTGCTGCAGTCTGTGGCGTCACAAAGAGTCGGACATGACTGAGCAACTGAACTGAATGTGAAAGTCTGTGTTTTAAATAACTTTGCATGTAACGACAGATATACTTTTTTCTCTTTTTTATGATTGACTTCCCCCAATATTGATTGATTTTAAAATGATATGAAATTAAAAGTAAAAAAATGTACATGGGTTTCATCTGAACTTGGAAAAATTGAAGCTGAGAGGTTGACTACTGATATACCTGATACAATGAGACATATGTTTAGTTCTCTAATACTTGGATGGTACATCCCTGGGCTTTGCTTAATTTCTATAGGTAAAAAGCCCCAGTATGTTGTTTCAAAGAGCAGTCCTTCAGTAGAATAAGTCACAAAATTCCAGAAGTGGAAAAGCTGAATTAAGTAGTTCATGCAGGTGATGTAGTATTCAAGAACAAGAATCCATTTACATTTCTATCAAAGTTATAGCTGAGATTTGATTTATCCTGTAGTGGTATTATTTATTATTTATACTGTGGAATATTTCAGCTACAAAAGGGTGAATCACCTTTTCCAGGACAGATCCTCTATGCCATTCATAAAATCATAGGACTACTCAGTTAAGTAAATGCTATCTTCTTATCATGGAAGTCCACGAAGCTGTCAATAAATGGTCGTCTGAGAAAACAAGACTATATGTAGCATCTTCTTTTCCTTCCTAGTAGGAATCTATTAAAGATGTATCCACTGGAAATTTTTCAGTGATATTTTATGAACACTGAATAATATATATTATGGTACGCAATAATATAAATTATGGTACGCAAGACCCAAAAATGACCTCCAGGATCCCTACACCCCATGTGAATGCCCTGTATAATCTCCAAGACTGAATATGATGGGCCTTACTCCATGATCAAGTCATACTATATGGCACAGTTGGCCTTGAAAAAGGGAAATATAGGTGGGGATGATCTAATCATTCCAGTCTTTTAAATCTGGGTGTAGAGATCAGAGACAGAAATCAGAGAGATGTGAAGCATGAGAGAGAGTCCACAAGAGAAAATATTTTCCACTGTCAAAATATTCTCCAGCTCTGAAGATGGAGGAGGCCGTGGGGCAGGGACCTAAAGAAACCTGTAGGAACTCCAGCCAACAGCAAGTAAGAAAACAGGGAGCTCAGTCCTCAGGGAACTGCATTCTGCCCAACAACTTGAATGAACTTGGAAGCAGAGTCTTTCTCGGAGTCTCCAAGAGAGAACTCAGTCTGGCAGACATGTTGCTTTCAGCCTTGTGAAAACCTGAGCAGAGAAGCCAGCCACAATGGGCAGGTAATAATTGAGTATTAGTTTTAACCACTAATCTGTGGTGACTTGTTACAAAGCAATAGGAAATGAATACATAAAACTGTTGGTCATCAAGGCAAAAAGGAATCTAACATTTAAAATAATAATTGTTATGTCACATATTAGTCTTCTCGTAAATCAAAATGAAAAGTGATAAGTATGAGATTTCTAGGTGAACTGTAATCACACTCAGTGGCTCAGTCATGTCTGATTCTTTGCGACTCCATGGACTGTAGCCCGCCAGGCTTCTGTGACCATGGGATTCTCCAAGCAAGAATACTGGAGTGGGTTGCCATTCCCTCCTCCAGGGGATCTTCCTGACCCAGGGATTGAACCCTCCACTAGTGCCTCCTGGGAAGCCCCTCTAGGTGAATACTTACTTCTAAAAACAGTCATTTATAACCTTAATCCACAGAGCAGGAAAATAAAGTACACATAACTTTAAAACATACATAATGGTTCCAGTACAACAGAAAATGCTAGGTCTGCTTAACTCTGGATGCACAGCCTGCTAGCACAGCAGTTACTTTCTCACTCACAGTTTTACTTCCCTGGAGCCCAGAGTTTTGACCCTGCAAGGCCAGAAAGGAACCGGTGTTGCTTATGTGCCAAGGAACTAACATTCTTCTTCAATTTTTGCAATTTTGGAGATTTTTTTGCATTTGTCAAGTTCAAATCCTTGAAAGCCAAAAAGTTGCATAATTTTTAGGCTAGCATATTTAAAACACTTCAGAGGAATTCTCTTGACCTTTGATTTTTGAAATCATGCTTTTAGATTAAAATACTCAAAATATTATCATATGAATAAGCCAAATTTATATTCGTACTATAATATGCACAAGAACATGGAGCCAGGTGAAATTTACAAAAGTCACATTTGAAGACATCTGTAAATCCCCATAGTTCAGCTAAACCTCTGGCTTGCTGGTGGTAATTTTTCCTCAAACATTTGCAAACTGACATCAACGTGACCTCTCACTGAGAGCAAAACTTGGTGGCCAACCAAGGCAAGTAGCGAGAACCGACTCTGCTATTCTGTCAAACAGACAGCATGCCAATAGACAATTTATAACATGCCAGCCTGTGTCCCTGCCGAGTGTTCTGAGTTAGACCAGATGCCCGTGTGCAGGCTCACTCCTGGGTCAGTACAAAGGGTAGGCCAATGACATTCAAGCTACAGTAAACAGATTTCTTCAACAATCAGAATATGTGCAAGATAGAGACAGAGAGGAGCTCAGCCATAATTCCATCTGGCTTAGCTGATCTGTAGAAAAGGGGAGGAAGGGGGTAATGTGAATAAATTATTGTATTCTTAGACCAAAGAAACCTTTGCTCAGAACAGCCCTATAAGCAAAACAGAAATGGCAAAACAAAACAGCCCCACCCATTCAAAAGTGACCATATGAGGATGAGACATTGAAATGGAAGCTCAGACACAATTTCTTTGCCTATTTTGACCACTGTGCAGTTTTTAATGAATTCACTACAATGGCACTTTACACAAAGTGTACATTCTGATCCAGGGCACAGTCAGTCACCAGCTAGAAGAGTCAGTCCTGTGGGTAATAAATTAGGTGCCACTGAAAGGAGGGTTACTTTCCAGGTTACTACATCTGGAATTAGAGTGAATATGTACACATAGCAGCAAAAATAACTGAAGATTTGGTGACTCCAAATGGCTTTAAAATAAGTGAAAGTGAATGTAAATATACCTCGTTTCTGCTACTCTCTTGTGATTTCTACATCTTGGGCCAACTAGTCCCAGTGAGGCCCAGTTGGACAATTCTGCCCAGAGCACTCAATGTGACTCATCCGCATTCACAGGACCACAGGTGCACAGAATCCACCATAAGCTTTGTGTTTTTTTTCTTGGTGATTCTGAAGAGGGTGCCAACCACATTCAATATGAGGTTTTCAGATCTCCCCAAAGAAAACTTCTGCCCCATTGTTAAACAGTTACTCCAAAAACCTCACTGCACAAGTGGCTCATGAAATAAACTCATTGGGGGATAAAATCTACTGAAAGATTAGTCTGGTGTTAAATACTGATATTTAATAAGCAACAAGAGAAACCAGAGAAAGAATGAAGATAAAAGATCTGTTGAACAGGTTTTGTCAATGGTAAAACAAATAAAAATATGCTAGTTTGGTAGTAACATTTTTTACTCACTGATCCTCCCATTGGTGACCTACTTTTATGCAAAGAATTCCTCTTTTTCCAGAGCAGTTTATTGACACTACTAGGTGAATCAGCAGTGCCTAAATGCCTGAGTATCCCATATCAACAGGAATATAAGCAATGAGATTTCTATCTATAACATTTCAAAAGGCACAGTCTTTGGAGTTAGACAGATATGACTTAAAATACCACTAGTAGAGTAACTGTGTATGTTACTTAACCTCTCTGATCTTGTTTCCTCACATGCTAGATGTTGATAAGTATTTGTTTAATGTATGACTTACAGGTAATGAAACCATACATATATTGCAGTGCAGAATATTTTTATATATAGCTGGGTGGTCAGTGAGCACAAATGCCTTATTCATCTTTTCCAGTCTCCAACTAATTTTAGGCACATGGAATTAATTGCACCCCAGGACTCTCCTGCCATCTGAAAGGACTGGGTAGAGAAGACAGAAAGCCTAATGTGAGAATTTAACAGGATGATCTAGCGGTGATGACTTTCAGAGTTGAATGGTTTCTGTCCCCATTTTGCCATGCTATGACAACATGACTCACTCTCTCTGTGTAACCGCAAGTATTCCAGGAGCTGCAGATAGGCACTGAATTTCCAAAAGCGTCTGGCAAAAATTTGCCATTATTAAAATCAAGCACTCTCCTGGCAAAATCCCACAGAAGTAAGCACTTTTCTGACACAATTTTCTCCCTAGATTAAAGGTTTGTGAAGCAAAGCACATATTAACACACAGGTCAGTGTGAGACAGAAATAGTTCACATATCAAATTGTCCCAAGCTTTGAGTCAGGAGAGGGAGGGTAAGAGTTCACTCCCCTCGCTTCTGGCTCACAGCTGGTAGCAAAGCTCGCCTGCCCTGCTCTCTATAGAGAGGCTCATGAGGACTTCTCAGGAATTTGTTCAGCAAATGTCTACAGCATCCTTATTTAAAATTAAGCCCTTCTGCTGCTGCTGCTAATTCTCTTCAATCGAGTCCGACTCTGTGCAACCCCAAAGACAGCAGCCCACCAGGCTCCCCTACATGCTGCCAAAAGCTATGAATTCCAAAAGAATTCTGGAAACTCCTTGATTCCCCAGCCCCTGTTCTTAATCTGCAATCTGCCTCTGGTGACTGCTCAGCATTGACTAACACCAGGCTCTTCAGATAAATCTACCTTCAATGTACATGGAAATTCTCTCAATCCATCTCTGTTCTACTCTATGCTTATGCATTAATTTCCTGAAGATGAGCATGAATTTAGAATGTGAAACTATGGACAATAATAAAAAGACAGCAATATGTCAACGAAAACACATCACAAAAATATGGGAGGGACAAATACTATTAATTCATTTTGCAGTACCTCTGAAAGTAGTTGTTTGGGAAGAAACAATTTATCACTATTTATGAGATAAAATTTTAACTTCTGAAATTCCATTTAAAGTATCACAGAAAATGCATGTGGAGACAAACACACGACACAAAACACATGCGCTATCCAACATACACATCCTGCATGTAATGAGCAAACAAGTCTTACGCCTACTTAAAACCTAAAACCAGTGTGTCTACTAACACCTGTCCTTCGTGTATGATAAGTCCCACTTTCCAAGGCTTTTGTAGCTAGATTCAGAAAATGAACATGTGCTATGGAACATACTGAAGTATTATTTAAAGTATTATCATTTAAGTTAAAGACAGGAGGGCCTTGAAGAGGCTGCTTCACATCTCATCAAAACATTAGAAACTGTTAAGAGGGAATCAGACCACACTTACTCTAAATGCAGGGAAATCCTCCTACAATGAGTTCACACAATGCCAAGAAAGGTGACTAAGGGCAGAATTCTTCCCCCCTTTCTTTCTCCCCAACCCCAGCTTGTTCCAGGCTTCACCATACCCTCACATCCCTAGTCCACTCATTCTAACATCTTCATGGTCCAACCAGACAAATTGGTTCCCGGCCTTACTATCATTCATATCCTCTGACAGCCCCTACAGAAGAGTTACCACAGCAAAGAGCCAAAACAAACTTTGTCTTCAGGGGAGAGGGTCCACATTCTATGGTCTTATCAACTCTGATAAGAGTTTCTAGCAGATCTTATCACATTAGTACAATGCAAAACTAATATTAGAAATATTAATTGGATTAACTAATATGAACTAATATCCAGAAATATTAACTAGATACTTTACACTGTAGATAGTCCAAGGTATAAACAGTATGGAAAGCATACAGAGGTGACCACCATAACCCTGAAGTCTAAGAACTTCAAAAAAACAACACTCCTCAAGGGTTTCAAAAGAGAACTTGCCCTGTAGATGACATGGCACAAGCCCTTCCTCCTTGAGTCTCATAACATCACCCCCTATAGCACCATCTTATTCTCAGGCCTATCCTATTTCTCTACAAAGCTGTGCTTGAACACCACACACTTAAGACAAACCCTCATTTCTCAGACAATTTTATAGTCAAGTCTTCACATATCTGAAAAGAAATGGGAAACTAAAAGAATTCTCTAGTGCTATTTTTCTAGAGAGGAAAACACATTAGATTATAACCCAGTCACAGGTACTACACATATTCAGTTTACCAGATAACCCTCGTCATTGTTAATAACTCAATAAAGCCAACCACATGATAGTGGTGGAGGGGGGTGAAAAATGCAAGACTTTGTGGAAGACCCCTTGACTACCATCTCACCTCATTTTGAGAAACAGCTTCATTTTTGAGAATAACCAGGTTCCCAGCACTCTGCCCACTTTGGCCCGTGAGGTGCCTGCTGTCACCTGCCGCTGCCTGGGCTCCCCCAGGTCCCCGTCCTGTCTGTGCCCCTGTGTTGTAAAACATGAAGGTGTCGCTCCCTGAGCCTGCTGTCAGACAGGCCTTGTAGCAGTAGGTCTTGGTGAGGGAGCCGTTCCCTCGCACTTCGATGAAGTGAGGCTGCACTTTGAGGCCGGGAGGTATCCTGGCATCAATGTTGTTATTGGCCTGCTTGTAGAGTTCTGCAGGGCACCGCTCCCTCACTCCACAGAAGCCTCCACAGCACGTGGTGCCGTAAGCTGTGTAGCGGTAGCACTTGATGATGCTCAAAACAATGATTGTCAAAAGAAATATAAAAGACACTGTGCTTAGTGCTATTATGAGATAAAGTGTAATTTCAGAGTATGTCCGAGGACTTTTCACATGTCTCTGAGTGTCAGGGAGGATTCTGGAAACCCTATCCACCACGGCTACTGTAATGGCCACAGAGGCTGACAGCGATGGCTCTCCATTATCTCGGACCACCACGGTCAGGTTGAAAGTGGTTCCAGTCTCATCTCCCATCTTCCTGGTAGTCCTAATTTCTCCTGTGTGGAGCTCTACTTTAAAGAGGTCCAGGTCAGAAATCTGGGACAGATGGTAAAAGAGCCAAGCATTTTGCCCAGAATCTGAGTCCATGGCTATGACTTTAGTGACCAGGTAGCCAGCAGGGGCAGTTCGAGGCACCATTTCAATGGCTACTGATGAATTGGTTGAGGTAGGGTACAGGATGTGAGGGGCGTGGTCGTTCACGTCCACTACATACACATTGACGGTCACAGTGCTGCTCAGTGGTGGGCTCCCATTGTCCCGGGCCTCCACAATCACAAAAAACTCCCGAAACTTCTCATAATCAAAGGAGTTGACAGCATAAAGGCTACCACTGGCACTGTTAATGGAGACATAGGAGGTGACTGGCAGCCCTTGAACCTCCCTCTCCAGGAGGGAGTAGGCCACCTCCGCATTCTCCTTTTCATCTGGGTCCGTCGCTTGCACAGTGCAGAGCAACACCCCTGGCAAATTGTTCTCCTCGATGTAGATGGAGTAGGAGTCCTTTGGGAAGCTGGGGGGGTTGTCATTGATGTCAGATATCTCCACCTGCAGTGTCCGCTGGGACGTGAGCTGTGGCACTCCCCCATCAGTGGCAGTCACTGTGATGTTGTAGGCAGCCACCCGCTCCCGGTCCAGGGGTCCACTCACCACCAGTGTGTAGGAGTTTCCAAAACCATTCAGTCGGAAAGGCAGTGCGGCCTCCAGGCCCAGGCTCACCTTCCGGTTGGGACCCGAGTCTTGGTCATTGACACTGAGAAGGGCCACAACAGTGTTGGGGGCAGCGTCCTCGGGCACCGGGCTGTACAGGTCCGTGAGCACCACCTCTGGTGCGTTATCATTCACGTCCACGATATCCACCAGCACCTTGCAGTGACCCACCATGGGCACCGGACCCCGGTCAGTTGCCTGCACGTAGATCTGGTAGGAGGAGGCCTCCTCGTAATCCAGCGCTCCGCTGACCCGCACTTCCCCCGTGCTGGCGTCGATGCTGAAGAGCTGTCTCTCCCGGTCCGACGTGTAGCTGCTCAAGGAGTACGTGAGCTCGCCATTGGAGCCCTCATCCGGGTCGGAGGCATTCAGCTTCACTACCAGCGTGCCTGGGGGCGAATCCTCTCGAAGGTGGACGCGGTAAGTGGACTGGTCGAAGGCGGGAGAATTGTCGTTAGTGTCCAGGACTCGCACCGAGATCTGCGCCGTGCCGGAGCGGGCTGGGCTGCCCCCGTCCACAGCTGTGAGAACCAGGTGGTGCAAGACTGCTTGCTCGCGGTCTAGGCCCTTCCGCAGCAGCAGCTCCAGCACCTTACTGTTCTCTTGCAGGGGTTTCAGGTCCAGCTCGAAGTGCTCGTTGGGGCTGAGCTCGTAGGTCTGCACCGAGTTGGTGCCCACGTCGGGGTCCTGCGCGCTCTCTATGTGAAAGCGCGCTCCAGGGGCCACCGATTCGCTTACCTGCAGCTGGTAGTCGGGCCGCGGGAAGCGAGGCGAGTTGTCGTTGATGTCCAATACCTCCACCTCTACGGCGCTCACCGCCACCGGGCTGTGCGCCAGCACTTCCAGGCTGAGCAGGCAGCGAGGCCGCTGCTCGCACAGCGCCTCCCGGTCAATGCGCTCGTTGACGAAGAGCGCTCCATTGGTCAGGTCCAGCTCCAGGTAGCGCGGGCTGGGCGCACCCAGGTGGTGGATGCGCAGGCAGCCCGGCCCCAAGCGCCGCAGCTCCAACCCCAGCGCACGAGCCACGTTACCCACAGGCGCGCCGGGTGCCTGCTCCTCCGGCACCGAGTATCGCAGCTGGGAGGCCGCTGGGCTCGGCAGCAGCAGGAGAAGCTGCAGCAGCGGCAGCCAGGACATGGGCGGCTGGAGTCGCGGACGCACTGTCGCCCCGGGTCTGGTGCCCGCCAGCTCCATAGCCACCGGCCACGGCGGAGGCAGCCGGGCAGGGCCGGAGGCAGCAGCTTCCCCAGCCTTGCTCCACGCCCCGGCCGCGCCTCCGCCTCCGCTCGTGCCGCCCAGCGCCCGCTCCCCCACACCTCACGTGCCAGCAAACGCTAGCAAATGCCGGGGGCCGCTCCCCTCGTGGGCCCTTCGGAGGGCTCCTGGCCCCGCCGCCAGCCCTGGCTCCCCATATCCCAGCTCATCCGCTCGCCGCCGAGTCGCTCTGCCCGGCTTCGCTTCCTTGCCGCCGCCGCCGCCGCTGGTCCAGGGGGAGGGAAGAGGAAGCAGAAGGGGAGGGGGAGGAGTGCTCCGCAAGTCCGGCTCCGATTCCGCACCGAGGTGGCGGGCGACGACCGACCCGGTCAGCCCAGTCGCTCCAACCACTCCAGCCCCAGCTCCTCTACCCCGGACCCGCCGGATCCCGGCGGACCGCGGGAACACGGCCACTCCCTTTCTCCCTGCCCCCACTGTTCTGTTCAGCCCGTCTCCACGGTCCCTCGGCTGCTGCACGGGTCTTGTAAGCAGATTCTAGGAAAAGCTGCTAAGTCTCTAGGACTCGAGCTATCAGCTCCCAAGAAAAGATTTCCAAGCGCAATTCAAGAAAATACACCGAGGGCCTCAGCTAAGTACGGGTATCTGGGCGGCGGCTTCACGTTCAAAGAAACAAACGCGAGAGACGCACTCTGGAGGATGACGGGGATTATTTCTCTGACCCCAGCATTTTCCCTGAATACTAAATACTGCAGAAAGTGTTCAACTTCTAGAGCAGAGGGAAGGGGTGGCAAGTGCTGTCCTCTTTCGCGGAGCAGACCTAAAACTAGCATCCTGGGATCCAACACTCGATTCTGCTCCTAGCCGAATGGCCTTTGCTTTCAGTGTGTGCCTTGGCAAGTA
Source organism: Cervus elaphus (assembly GCF_910594005.1). Taxonomy (NCBI): domain Eukaryota; kingdom Metazoa; phylum Chordata; class Mammalia; order Artiodactyla; family Cervidae; genus Cervus; species Cervus elaphus. The sequence continues at coordinate 53,353,219 of NC_057823.1, read as the reverse complement.
ACCAATATTTCAGGTTTTGAAATTATTTTTAAAAATTGGTTCCATGAAGCTGCAGGCTAAGCTCTTACTTTAACACTTTTGATCATAGTGGGGAGAATCTGGTAAAATTTTAAAGAGATTCTTCCTTCAAGCTTTTCCTCATTGTACTTCAAATCTTTTTCATTTATCACCTAAAACATTTTCTTTGTTCTTTCAAGTGATTTAATTTTTTTTCTTTAATGGATGACAATGTCAAGAGCCTGCAAAACCATTACATCAAGATTGTTACTCTTGATTTCCCAAGCCTGTCCAGAAGTTGGGATCCATTAATGCTTTGCAGTGAAAAGTCTGCTGTTATTAAGCAAAATGTGGGAGGCTAGGATTTATCTTACACTACCAGGCAGCAATTTCAATGGCTGCAGCTCATATTCCATAAATATGAGGCTCCTCTACACCTGCTGGTCTCTGCAGGTGTAATACACCCCTTGTATTGCTGCACAGGCAACAAAAGGATAACCAGTTGCCTTCAGTGAACAGGAAGGCAGAAGGGTCAGAGGAAGCCTTTCTGTGCTGTGTCATTGCCTCTGCTTCTCTGTTCTGAGCATCCACGTTCCCCAGTTCTTCTCATCTATTCTACAAGAGTTTAAAAACAATGCCCCACTTAAAAAAAAAAAAAAAAAAAAAGGACTCACTCCATCTCTTCTTTTAGCATCCTCTCACCCCTTGATCTTCTGCTGTGGGTCATTTCCTAGCTATGAACTGCAACAAAACTAGAACAAGACCTGACATTGGACATGCTTCGCTCCTTCAGGGGGTGAAGGGGCCAAGGCACCCAGGTTTCAAAGGCCTGGACTAGGGCATCTCTTCCTCCCACACACCAAGTGCACCCTCTGACAACTCTACAACCTAACTCATTTTATTCCAGAGAAGCTCCCAGCTTCCTTCTATCTCTTCCTTCTGTGTCTTCTATGTGCTGCTGCTTCTTTGCCCTCTTCGTTCCCTCAAGGGTGCAGAGAGGGAAGCAATTTCCATCACATTCTATTTCTATCTCCTTTCCTAGGCCTCTGGCTTCTCCCTCTGTCAGCTTCCTTCCAAAATGTCCCTATAGTAACTCTGTCTCTGTTTGCTGTGGTAATTTGATCTCAGAAAGCCTTAAACTCTCAAGTGCATGAATTGTAGGTCTGGCCTATGTCTTCACTCATTACTTATTTCTGAAAATAAATGGCTTATAAGTGGAATCAAGTTATAAGTTGTCAGGAAGAATGACCTTTTCTTCCCTCATCTCCTCCCAGGCTTTCATAGTCACTGCCACCTCTGCCCACAACTCGGAAACCTGGTCACTAGGCATTGACCATGCATGAACCTGTGCCCCTGACAAGATCGCAGGCTCTTAAGGAAGAGATGAAAATGACAGAGGCTTGGTAATGTTTTTAATGGAAGCCCCCAAGTGTCAACTCAGGAGAAAAATCAGGGCTCTTCTCTTAGTAATCTTGTCATCTTCCAGCAAGGACATTTGCCAGGTTGTCCATCTTGATGTGTCAGGATCATAAGCTTCAACTAGTGCTTACTCCCTCAATGGCTGAGAAGGCAAACAGCACCAGTGCAAATCAGCCACCTTTTCAAAGATGTACTAAAGAGACGGTGTACTCTGTATTTGGCACTCCAATGATTTAGTTCCTCATATATTGTACATGTCTCATGCCAACCTTACTAGTTGGTGGAATGGGATTGTTTAGACTGCTGGTAGGTGCCCTGTCCATGAATATTAGTACTAATGCCTCGGCCACACCACTATGCACTCCTTCCTTTCCTCAGACCTTCCAGAAGCTCTACAGAAAAGCAGAGTAGCACAGTGATTAGTAAGACAGATTTTGAAGTCAGTCACACCCCTGCCAATGACTAACCATGTGGCCTTGGTCATGTTATATAACTTGAAACTTTAGCTTACTCATTATAATTGGGGAAGACAATTTTAAGTAAACTCATAGAATCATTATAATTACATGAAATGATGTATATAAAACAATCTTAGGGAGATTAAAGAGGTACAAACTTCCTCTTATAAAATAAGTCACAGGTATGAAACGTACAGGATGGGAATATAGTCAGTAATAATGTGATATCTCTGTATAGTGACAAATGCTAACTAGACTTATTGTGGTGATCATTTTGTAACACACAGAAATATTGAATCACTATGTTGTACACCAGAAATTAACATAGTGCTGTAGGTCAATTATACTTCACAAACACACAAACTCATAGAAGAAGAAATCAGATTTATGGTTACCAGAGGTGACGGGGTAGGAGAGGGGGAGTTAGATGAAACCAGTTAGAAGATGGGCTTCATACAAACTGCCAGTTATAAGTACTAGGGATATAATGTACAAGATGATAAATAATATAATTGATACTGCTATATATTATATATGAAAGCTGTTAAGAGAATAAATCCTAAGAGTTCTCATCACGAGGAAAGAAATTTTCTTTTTCTTTCATTTTCTATCTATATGAGAAAATGGATGTTCATTAAACATTGTAGTAATTATTTCATGATGTATGTAACTTAAATCATCATGCTGTATACCTTAAAGTTATACAATGCTGTATTCAGTTATATCTCAATAAAACTGGAAAGAGAAAAACAACCTACATAGTAATTGACAAATATTATTACTATCAAAATGCAACAACTTCTTATCATCAGATAACCTCCTTAGTTGCAATCTGTATATAGCATGGCCCTTTAAAGTATCAAACAAAGATTAGCACCTGTAACTATGCCAGACAGGAAGTCAGTGATTATGGGGAAGATGAATGTGTACCAAAGTTAAACTTATCCTATATTTTGAAAACAAAAACCAGTCCTTTTCTATATCACCAAAGAAAAGGGACTTGCATCATGAGAATTCCTTTAAGGGATTTGTTCCCTCACAAGAGATTCACCTTTTTTAAGAAATGTGAAAATACGTTAGCAACACAGTGCAGAACTATTGCCAAACATGCTGTAATCTCTAACGCCCAGTGTAGTGATTGGCACAGAGGTACTTAATAATGTTTCTTGAACAGAACTAAATTTACAACTTCACTGTATAATTATCTCAAATAAAAATAGCTTCATCTTTTCTCTCCCCCTTTCCAAATCTTATCTATATTTTAAGATCCATCTTAAAACCTACCTAATCCACGAAACATTGTCTATTCTAAACATAAGGTCTTTTTATCTCTTTCACAGTATACATCTCTCTAAATGCTGACATTCAGAATTCTAAATGTATCATGTTTTAATTCATCCAAATGCTTCAATATTATTTCTTTATCTTAATTATAACCAACCTACAAGCAGAAGCCATGTTGTATGTGTCTGTATATTCTTTACAGTGTAGTAAACCTCTCAATAAATAAGTGATGGGTGTTTCTGCTTCTTCAGATCCTTTTTTAGCAGATATAATAAGAGCTACTATTTCCCTCTTTTTTTCCCAGATCTCATGGTGAGAGGGTTCAACAGTCCACAATGATCTAACTTCCTTTAAAATCTGAAATTCAAGATATTTCAAACCTGGAACTAATTCTAAAGTTGCTGAACTCTTTAAGAAAGGATTTGCTCAGAATTATTATATTATCACTCTTTGTACTTTATAATTATAAATTATAAAATAAAGATATTCCCTGCTCATAACTAACAAAGAAAGTAACATGATATGAGAAGCACCACACACACAAAAAAAACATGAGTTTACCCCCATGTTAGCCAAAAACTCTGAAATAGTCTCCCTTAACTATATCCCTTAATTGTATCTGTAAAATGCATCTATCATGAGGTCATTGGACCTCAGAACACAACCCAATCAGAACACAACCCAGTTAAGGAGCAAACCAATCAGAACACAACCCAGTTAAGCCTCTGAGAAAATACTGGTGCTCAGTGAACTCTCCTAATTCACATAAATTTTCCTTTCTTTATTATTAGTGTCATTACAAATCATTTTACTTTGGGGAACCAAACAATGTAGAGTCTTTTGACCACAGGGTGTCCTCATTAGTTGGATCAGGCTTTGGGCTAACCATTATGGGAATATCTGTCAAATAGGGAAGGTTATAATTTTCAGTTTTAAGGTGTGCATTTACGTTGTTCCACCAACTGAGCACATGACATGTAATTTAAAAACAGAGACAAATGAACATCCCAATGTTTAGTGTAGCCCAAAATAGTTTAAAAGTTCCATCTTGTTATAAAAGAACTGCACTTCTGATCTTTATACATCTTGAAAAGGAAAATGTTTACAAATATCATTATAGCATTCTTTACAGGTACAGCATCCAGTTGTTGGAAAGATAAAAAAAGATTTTTCATTTAACATGATGGTTGAATTTTTTCCACAGTCCCTTTCCTCCAGAAGGAATGCATTAGCTTTTAGGGAAAGATCCTTTAAGTCTTTAGTTCTAAGAAATTAATACAATGTTGATTCGAGACTGAGGCATCTGAAAATTGCTTAGAATAAACAAAGGAACCCAAACTATCTTTGGGTAAATAATAGAAAGGGAGAAATACACTAAGGGCTTGGGGGCAAATAGTGTAATATAACAGATAAAATAAAACTATTCAATTATTAGAGAGCTTTGCTTCTCTATCACTATTTTCAATTGAGATGGCCTACCAAAAATCACGGAATGTTAAAGGTTGAGAGAAATGTAGAAAGTATCTCACCCAAATTCTTTATTTTTCATTGAGCAAAATGTTTAAGTGGAACTTGAACCTCAAGATCAGTGAGGAGATAGGAAACATAAAAGTGCTATAAGTAAGACAAGTAATAAATGATCTTCCAGAGTACTAGAGGAACTTACAGATATGCCTAGAGTACCAAATTTCCTATTTTTAAAAAGTACCATTGAGTCTGATATAAATTCCTTCAAAACTATTGTTACCTAAGTAACTGCTTTTGAGCACTTAGAGACAAAGGCATTCATACTAGGGACCACTTTGGCTTAACTGAAAACTAGTAACATCAAACCAACCACATAAACTTTAAAAAAAATTCCACATGGGCATTTTAGATTATCAAGTTGCTAGAATAATTGACAAGAAAAATGCTACAGGCACGGTCTATTTGGAATTCATGAAGACATTAAATAAACTCCCCCAGTATATCCTTACAGACAAAAGGAAGGAAGGAAGGCTATGGACAGTATAATTAGATGATTTCATAATTATTTGGATAACAGTGACAAAAAGTGTTTATTAATGGAATGTTTCAGCCTGAAAGGAGAATTCTTGTAGGTGACTGCAAAGATTCACCATTGGTCTTAGCAGTTAGTTATTCAACATTTTATCAATGACTCAAAGCAAGGAAGCATCAGTTGTCCAGTCCAATCCAGCAACAAGTTGAGCTTTCTGGAATGAGAATACCAACTTCCTGGAGTAAGCCATGTTTCTAATCACTAAAATTAGAACCAATATTCTATTTGAGACTCAATGCATGCCAGAAATTGGTAAGTTTGTATTTAAGTTAATTCCTGGCTTCCGGTATTGCCATTAAAACCTGTTCCAAGTTTCCATTCATCACTCGAAGCCTTTTACTTTAATAGAAAAACTTGTTTGGCCCTGTTTCTCCTCTTCAATTCTTGGGATTTTAGCCATAGAATAAAATAAGATGGTAATTTGGCACTAAAAAAATACCCTTGTTTCCAAGTGGGTTTTAGCCAAAGCAGTCATCGATTTGTACACATTTTTTTTATAATTTCAAAAAATGTAGATATTGGTGAGGTACCTGGAATTAGAACTGTCTTCCAGGATTGACCTAAGCTTGGTCTAAATGAAGGTCACAGTGTCTTCTTTCTATACCCATTGTGTTTGAGGCTTGGAGGAAACAAACATACACCTCCACCTAAAAAGGATGAATTCTCAAAAGTATCTGTTCATATATACAGAGCGTCAAGTAATTATTGGCTTTTTGGTTCCTCCTTGCCATGTTGATGCCTTAGCACTACGTTTACATATTGTTTCTATACATATTATTTAATTTAATGCTCACAAGAGCACATTTCCCAGTCAGGTTGATACTGATGAAAAAACTAGATACCCAAAAGGTGAAGGAATTTAACAGAATCTTCAGGAAGCTCTTTTCCATGCTCTTTTTTCTTGAACTAGAAATACCACCTCTGGCCACTACACGTGCACTCTTAATTAAGAATTATGTTACTGCCTCCAGCAAAAATTTCCAAGTATTTTCTATGAGCTCCTATCCAATTCCTATTACAACTATAATTTTTTTATCTTTTAGAGACTTCAGTTGGAATATATACGTATATTTATATACACACACACATGTGTGTGCACGCTAAGTTGCTTTAGTCGTCTCCGACTCTGTGCAACCCCATGGACTGTAGCCCGCCAGGCTCCTCTGTCCATGGGATTCTCCAGGCAAGAACACTGGAGTGGGTTGTCATGCCCTCCTCCAGGGGATCTTCCCCACCCAGGGATCAAACCTGTGTCTCTTATGTCTCCTGCATTGGCAGACAGGTTATTTACCACTCGTGCCACCCGGGAGGCACACACACACACACACACACACACACACACACACACACACACACACACACACACAGTGGCTGACCTTAGCAAAACTGCAATACAAAACAGATTCGTGTTTCATTTCTTCTTCCAGTACCATCTTCCCACCTACAATATTGTGCCTAAGTAATTGGGTTTTACAAATGAGCCTCTTTTTTGGCCATACTACATGGTTTGCAGGATCTCATCTACAATATTCTGCCTAAGTATGGGGTTTTACAAATAAATTGGCTTAGGGATCTTAGTTCCCTGACCAGGGGATGAACCTGGGCCCCCTGAAATGGAAGCACAGCATCCTAACCACTGGACCCCCAGGGAATTCCCACACTTTTCTAATATCTCATTCATGTATGTGTTGTGATGGATATTGTTACATAAATTCTTCAACAGTTATGTGTACATTATAAGGTGGGTAAAATATAAATTCTCTAAATTAGCCAAGTTAAGATGTACCATGTATCCTGTGATTATGAAAAGATCTTTAAGGTATTTTGATGAGCAATTACTGTTATCTAAAACTTTTATCAAAGTTAGAAACCTCTTAGAGTTACAAGAGACTTATAGATTCTTCATTTTTGTGGTATCCTCAGAACTTTTTACAATGCATCTTTTAGGTAGTAAGATTCTAGGATTAAAGTCTACTAGCAAATATAGACCCAACTCCACTTGAAGGTTTTTAATCATATCATATGCTTAGGTCATGTACCCAGGGAGGGTCCTCTTGTAATAATCCTGCTTAATGTAAAACCAGACTCTTAAGATTCAAGATCTGGCTCTACTGTTTATTATGTGTCCTTGGGAAAGGCTTTTGCATGCTCTCTCTCTTTCTCTCTGTAGATCTCAGCTTAGTGAAATAGGGGAAAACAGTACTTACTACTAACAGTTTCTGCTAGGCATTTATTGAGATAAAGCATGTAAAATTTCCATTGTATGCATTTTCAATGATTATTAGCCAGAAAAAAGAGAGCACAGCATAGGGATAGAAGACTCATAAAATTATCAAAATAACTTGAGGAGAAAGGAGGGATGAGTGAAAAGAGCAAAACCCCAAGTTTCTGCATTCATTTTTTGCATTCTTGACTGATGGAATTGAGAAGAAAAATCTAGTACTAAGAAGAAAAATCTAGTACTGGTTCTATTTATATAGCATCTCTGATCTAATGGTCTCAAAGATCTTAAAATCACAGGATCCCCACCAGCTTGCCTACCCTCCATGGCCGACAAGGAAGCAGCCTTTGATGACGCAGTAGAAGAATGTGTGATCAACAAAGACTACAATAGCTTGTATTTGTTTTTAAAATTAAATTAATCCTGGATAAGAGTTGCCTTTTTTTTTTTAAGGAGTTAGTCTTTGACCACTAGTTTGATACCATCTCAATTTTGGGTGACCTGTTTCACCAGCAGGCCTGTTACTCTCCACGACTAACTGTGTAAGTGCTTATAATGGAATAAATTGCTTTTCTACATAAAAAAAGATCTTAATATCATTTAATTTATACATCTACAACCTGAAGTGGGTTGATGCCTACTTCAGCCTTCCAGCCGTGAATAGAAAAATTTGAATACACACCTACATACCAAACTTTCCAATTAGTTAACACTTTAACTTGAGACTTTTTCTTTATCTAATAATCATTGGGGGATTTTTCAATAAACTCAGTAAACCAAAGACAATAAAGTGGTAACTTTAATGAAGATATACAACTGAAGCACAGAATGGTTTGATAATTTACTAGAAATAAGAGTTGGTTTCAAGCAGATCTAGAGGGGGAAAAAATCTCCCTTTCTCCCTTTCCAATTCAACGTTACATCTATTATAACAGAACTGTCACCCTAAGATATTCAATATCCTTTATAATTAAAATTTCATCATAGCCTGCCATGATTGGTTTTCTGCTATACTCTCAAGCTAGACTAGTATTCCTCTGATCCAATTATCATAAGCTCATTTGAAATCTCAACTGTATATGAAACATTTATTGGTTCATAAATCAATGTATACATAGGATATACTAGACAGATATGCCTCCTAGGATATGTAGATTTAGTGCTCCTTAAGCTAGCAGGAGTTGAAGAATAAAGAGGATTTTCAAATTACAAAAAAGTCCTTCTTTCTAAGTGTCAACAATGATGTGTTAAGAAAGTAGCTGCGACCCTGAAAAAATCAGACCATGAGTTTCCTGAGTATACATCCCTGGATGAGAAAGTAGCTATAATTCTGAGAACTTGGCAATTTTAGGTTGGGGGTAGGGACAGAAAATTAAATTATGATGGATTATTCCTTATGCTTATTCTCCCCCCAATATATTTTTTAAAAAATCATGGAGAAATTCAATAATGTTACAATACATAGCCAAAATAAATTATCAAATTTAATTCTCATTAAAGAATTTGTATATGCATCAAGGTTACTAGGTTAACATTAAAAAGCAAATGGAATAAACCCTATAGGCAAGCAGGAGCACTTTATAATCCTCCATCAATCCTCATTCATCATTTATCTTAATGGCAGAAAAGTCTGAATATCCAGATAAAAAAATTTATTTTGTTCCCTGATTTAGATGAGGTTAGTAATTCTTAAACTTTAGCATACATAAGAATTTCTCTTTAAAGTGGTACCAATACAACTAGGGAAAATGTACTTGGAAAGATTTAGGTGATTTGCTAGTTTTTACTAATTAAACATGCTATTCACCACACACATACACTTTGGACCCTAACCCTAGAGTAATATGTGATTGCACTGTATTTCCATTTATTTTTTCTCTATGCTATTTTACTATTAAGGCTCAGAATTTGTAAACAAGAAAATTGCCTACTTTAGGGTGTCAGAATCTTATTTGCAGAAATACTTCAGAGCTGAACAATCTCACTCATTCTTATTAAAAGAAAAATTCTTTTTTCTGATATAGGGAAGCTTTTCATTCATTCAACATTAACTGAAAATTTACTTTGTGACAAGAACACAACACTAAACCTCTGACGCCCTTTCCTGGTATCGCATATACAATTTTAATTTATTTATTATATTAAAGCTATATTATAATCAACTAAAGAAAACAACATCTGGGGATCACTAGCAAGTACAAGTGTATTTGTTTATCCTGCTGTAAAAAGCTTTATTGTGTATGTATGTGCTTTTTCAATAAGTGAATACAGTATGTCCATATATTTTAGGTCTTAAAAAGATATAAATTTTGGTTATATTTCCTGCATGAAATATTTTTATTTTTTTCTTGGTCTTCTATTTATTTTATTTAGGTTCAATAACATTAAAAAATACATGCTGCTCGTATAAAACTCAATTCATCCAGAAAAGGCAAAAAAAGTGAAAGTCCTTTCAAATCCCATTCTCCTGTACACTACATCATTAATAGATAATGGTATATGCCTCCAGACTTTTACATATACATAAATATGTACATTATATATACTACCCAAATGTAACCACATTCTACATACTACTGTGTTTTTTTATTTTTACTTAACATTTATGATGTCACTGCAAATAACTCTGGGGGGTTTTGTTTGTTTGTTTTGTTTTTTGGCCCTGTGGTGCTACCTGCGAAATCCCAGTTCTCTGACCCGGATTGAACCTGGGTCCTTGGCAGTGAAAGCAGAGTCCCAACCACTGGACAGCCAGGGAATTTCCCAGGTAACTCTGTCTTACTCCTGATAATGGCTGTATAATATTCAGCCATAATGAATATTTCATAATTTATGTTTACTATATGATTGAATATTTAGGTGTATTTCTGAAAGTGTGTGCATGTATGTATGTGCTTATGTGTTTATTCTGAGAGGTGCTTAGTTAAAAGTATGCACATTTAAATTTTAATCAGACATGGCAAAATACTTTCCTAAATTTCTGTGCCAATTTACAACTCACAATCAATGGTACAAGTGCCAATTCACTTACTTCTAATTTGTCTTTAAAATTCTTAGTTCATAATACAGTAAAGAAACACAGAATCATGTTCACAGCAATATTTTGTTTTCCTTAATAAAAGGTCTCATAATTATTTCATATTGCTCCTATAAATTACACCTAAATTCTCATTGAGAAAGTCAGTTTACTTCTTTGAATTTATTTCACTTAAGCTGACTTGTTTCATCATACTGTTTTTACTTATTTATTTTTATTTTTTGGTCACACTGCATGTGGAATCTTAGTTCCCCAACCAGAACCTGTGCCTTCTGCATTGGCAGTGTGAAGTCTTAACCACTAGACCACAAGGGAAGTCCCCACATCACAGTGTTTTTATGTCATTTTTACCCTATATCCAGTAGGGTTAAAAGCTGTTCCTTTAAGAATATACCTTCCTTAACCGTATAAATCCTAATTATATTGAGCTGGTTAATAGTGCTTTCAGGTCTACCATACCCTTCTACTTTTCTGTCTGTTCATTCTATTAATTTTTGAGAGCTTGATATTGAAACCCCAACTAAAAATCTTAATTTACCTACTTTAAAAATAATTATAATATATAGTGGAACTATATGTAACTTTGTTCTGTATTTTCCAAGTCTCTTGTAAATGTGTTATCATACTTTCATAATTTAAAAAATAAAGAATTTTTAAGAAAAGAAAATACATTTCTTGATATCTAACTCTCTCAAACATTCAACCTTTTATCCAGAGATAAATAAATTATTAAATTTAGTTCCTGAATTAATGTGATATTTAAGCAAAAGCTTTAAAGAAAAGGTCTGAAGCTGAATCCAGTATACCTAAACTCATAATAGGCCTTCTGAACAAACACATATAGTAACTTTCTGAGGGCTCCTGAGAGTAAAGAAGAGCAAGGAGATCTGGTGGGGAGCCAAAATTTGGAGAAAGGGTTTAGCATGGTGTAAGCTTCCTGTTTTTATTGCTTTGCTCTGAGGACAGGCCATGGTTGTGGCACAACATGAAGAAGCTAAAGCTCTGACAGATAGACCTCATTTTCTCAGGCATGAGGAATAATGAGGAGTCAGTAGCAACTACAACAATCAGAGGAGAGAAAGATCCTTAAGTGGAGAGAGCCAGATAAAGTGAATTCTTCACACATCTCTGTAGACCCCTGAACCACATATAGAAAAACAAGGCTAGAGCTAAAAGAACTAAACTTAAAATTGAACTACTGCCCATCACAAGCCAGAGAAGTTTTGTATTTTCAGTCTAATCATTTACTCTCTCCTAAAACAAAAACATGAACACCCTTCAGAAAAATGTAACACAGTACAGAATCTCCACAACACTTACAATATCCAGGATACAATTCAAAACCACTTAGCATACAAACAACTAGTAAAATGTGATGTGTTTTCAAGGGTAAAGACCACCAGGAAACCAAACCTGAGATGATGCAGGATTTGGAATTAGCAGACCATGACTTTAAGGTAGCCACTCTAACTATATTTAATAACATGAAGAACACCATGCTGGTAATGAATGAAAATAAAGAAAATCTGAGCATAGAAAATATAAAAGAGAACCAAGTGGAAATACTAGTACTAAAATATCATGTCTGAAATAAAAATTCATTGAGTAGGCTTAATAGAAGAGTGGAGATAATAGAAGCAAAAGTCAGTGAACCTGAAATTAGAGTAAGAGAAATGATCAAAACTGAAGGAGAGAGAGAAAGAATTGAAATCAAATAAACAGAGCCTCACAGACCTACAGGACAATGTAAGAATATTCTAGAATAGAATATAGGATATATAGAGGATATAGGACATATATTCCTATATGTGAGGTTATAGAAATATGACTATTAAGGACAAAAGTTAAACCCTACAATGATAAAACCAGAAAATATTCAAAGGTTTCATATGTAGGTAAAAGAAATCAGAAAGAGAGAAAACAGAGAATAGAGCCAAATATTTTTTGGCTCTATTAGGAATTAAGGACAAAAATTTTTCCAGATTTGGTGAAAGACAAAAATTTACAGGTTTAGTAAACTCAGGTAATCCCAAACAGGATAAATATGAAGAAAACTACAAGCAAGCACATCATAGTCAAATTTCTGAACCAAAGATAAGTAGAAAACCTTGAAATCAGTACACCTCACCCAAAAAAAGAGTAACAAAAACAACCATATTATAGAAAGGTAACAATGACTTAAATGATTGTAGACTTCTCATCAGAAAACACAGAGGTTAAGGACTTCCCTGGTGGCACAGTGGGTAAGAATCCACCTGCCAATGCAGGAGACACAGGTTCAATCCCTGATCTAGGAGGATTCCACATGCTGCAGAACAACTAAGCCCGTGGGCCGCAACTACAGTCAGCACTCTAGAGCGTGTGCTCTGCAAGAGTTGCTACCACAATACAAAGCCCTCGCACCGCAATGAAGAGTAGCCCCTGCTCTCCACAACTAGAGAAAGCCCATGCAAAGCAAAGACCCAGCACAGCCAAAAGTAAATATAAGGAAACAGAGGTTAAAAGACAGTGGAATAAAATCTTTAAAATGCTGAAAGAAAGAAAAAACTATCAATTCAGAACTCTTTATCAGTCAAAAATGCAATAGAAATAAATACATTTTCCAATAAAGAAAACTAAGAAAAATCATTGCAATAGATATGCATTAAAAGATGCTAAATAAACTTTTTCAGGCTGAAGTGAAAAGATACTACAGGGAAATTAGACTCTTTGGAGACAAATAACTACACTAAAAATGGTAAATGTCTGGATGAATAAAAATGACTTTTTATCTTAACATCTCTAGAGCACACAATGACTAAACAAAAATTATAACTGTATCTTGTGTCTTGGCTTAATATTGTACTAGTTTAATACAAATGAAAACTATAGTATAAGCAATGACATGAGAGAGTCATTGCTTGACATGTCATTGCAATGACATGAGCTGAACAGTTTTATATGGTTACGGGTTACTACGTTACTATGTTTTATGAAAGTGGAACACAAGTAACTCTAAGTAGACTGATAGAAGTTAAGATACATACTATAATCCTTAAAGCAACAACTAAAATATGCAAATAGATTTAACTAAAAATAGGTATATCCAAAAATTAAACAGAATTCTAAAGAATATTCAAATAATTCAAAAGAAACAAGGAAGACCAGAAGAACAAACTCAGAGTGGAAAATGAAATACAGTATATTAGAGAACACAAATTCAAACATATCAATAATCACATAAATTAACTTCAATCAAAAGATAACAGTTAAAAAAAAAAAAAAGATAACAGTTACCAAGATGGATAAAAGAACAACACCAAAACATATTCTTTGTACAAGGGCATATTTTAAATGTAAAGAAACAGAGAGTAAATGGATGAAAAGAGATATGCCAAGCACACAGTAAATATGAAACTGGAATGGCCACTTTAATATCAGATAAAATATACTTAAAAAAAAGAGTATTCAGTTCAGTTCAGTCACTCAGTCGTGTCCGACTCTTTGCGACCCCATGAACTGCAGCACGTCAGGCCTCCCTGTCCATCACCAATTCCCAGAGTTCACCCAAACTCATGTCCATTGAGTTGGTGATGCCATCCAACCATCTCATCCTCTGTCATCCCCTTCTCCTCCTGCCCTCAATCTTTCCCAGCATCAGGGTCTTTTCAAATGAGTCACTCTTCACATCAAGTGGCCAAAGTATCGGAGCCTCAGCTTCAACATCAGTCCTTCCAGTGAACACACAGGACTGATCTCCTTTAGGATGGACTGGTTGGATCTCCTTGCAGTCCAAGGGACTCTCAAGAGTCTTCTCCAACACCACAGTTCAAAAGCATCAATTCTTCTGCACTCAGCCCTCTTTATAGTCCAACTCTCACATCCATACTTGACTACTGGAAAAACCATAGCCTTGACTAGACAGACCTTTGTTGACAAAGTAATGTCTCTGCTTTTTAAATATGCTATCTAGGTTGGTCATAACTTTTCTTCCAAGGAGTAAGCGTCTTTTAATTTCATGGCTGCAGTCACCATCTGCAGTGATTTTGGAGCCCAGAAATATAGTCAGCCACTGTTTCTACTGTTTCCCCATCTATTTCCCATGAAGTGATGGGACTGGATGCCATGATCTTCGTTTTCTGAATGTTGAGCTTTAAGCCAACTTTTCAGTCTCCTCTTTCACTTTCATCAAGAGGCTTTTTAGTTCTTCTTCACTTTCTGCCATGAGGGTGGTGTCATCTGTATATCTGAGGTTATTGATATTTTTCCCGGCAATCTTGATTCCAGCTTGTGCTTCATCCAGGCCAGTGTTTCTCATGATGTACTCTGCATGTAAGTTAAATAAGCAGGGTGACAATATATTGCCTTGATGTACTCCTTTTCCTATTTGGAACCAGTCTGTTGGTTCCATGTCCAGTTCTAACTGTTGCTTCCTACCTGCATACAGGTTTTTCAAGAGGCAGGTCAGATGGTCTGGTATTCCCATCTCTTGAAGAATTTTCCACAGTTTATTGTGATCCACACAGTCAAAGGCTTTGGTGTAGTCAACAAAGCAGAAATAGATGTTTTTCCGGAGCTCTCTTGCTTTTTGAATGATCCAGCAGATGTTGGCAATTTGATCTCTGGTCCCTCTGCCATTTCTAAACACAGCTTGAACATCTGGAAGTTCATCGTTCATGTATTGCTGAAGCCTGGTTTGGAGAATTTTGAGCATTACTTTATCAGTGTGTGAGATGAGTGCAATTGTGCAGTAGTTTGAGCATTTTGGGGGATTGCCTTTCTTTGGGATTGGAATGAAAACTGACCTTTTCCAGTCCTGTGGCCACTGCTGAGTTTTACAAATTTGCTGGCAGTGCAGCACTTTCACAGCATCATCTTTTAGGATTTGAAATAGCTCAACTGGAATTCCATCACCTCCACTAGCTTTGTTTGTAACGATGCTTCCTAAGGCCCACTTGATTTCACTTTCCCGGATGTCTGGCTCTAGGTGAGTGATCACACCATCGTGATCATCTAGGTCATGAAGATCTTTTTTGTACAGTTCTTCTGTGTATTCTTGCCACCTCTTCTTAATATCTTCTGCTTCTGTTAGGTCCATACCATTTCTGTCCTTTATTGTGCCCATCTTTGCATGAAATGTTCCTTTGGTATCTCTAATTTTCCTGAAGAGATCTCTAGTCTTTCCCTTTCTATTGTTTTCTTCTATTTCTTTGCATTGATCACTGAGGAAGGCTTTCTTATCTCTCCTTGCTATTCGTTGGAAGTCTGCATTCAAATGGGTATATCGTTCCTTTTCTCCTTTGCTTTTTGCTTCTCTTCCTTTCACAGCTATTTGTAAGGCCTCCTCAGACAACCATTTTGCCTTTTTGCATTTCTTTTTCTTGGAGATGGTCTTGATCCCTGTCTCCTGTACAATGTCATGAACCTCCGTCCATAGTTCAGGCACTCTGTCTATCAGATCTAGTCCCTTAAATCTATTTCTCACTTCCACTGTATAATCATAAGGGATTTGATTTAGGTCATACCTGAATGGTCTAATGGTTTTCCCCACTTTCTTCAATTTAAGTCTGAATTTGGCAATGAGGAGTTCATAATCTGAGCAACAAAGAGATATTTCATAAAAATAGAAGGGTCAGTAAATCAGGAAGATTGTAATAATCATAAATGTGTACATATGCCTAATAGTAGAGCCTCACAATGCATGAAGCAAAAATGGACACAATTAAAGGGAGAACTATAATAATAATAAACACTTTAACACTGCTCTCACAGCAACTGATAGAACTATGCAAAAGTATCAGTGAAGACCTAAATAATTACTTATACTTATAAATCACTACACCTGACAACTGCAGAATACACATTCTTTTAAAGTACATTGGTACATTCACCAAGATAGACTGTATACTGAGACATAAAAAGAAAGTGAAATCACTCAGTCATGTCCAACTCTTTGTGACCCCATGGACTGTAGCCCATCAGGCTCCTCCATCCAGGGAATTTTCCAGGGAAGAGTACTGGAAATGGGTTGCCATTTCCTTCTCCACGGGATCTTTCCCACCCAGGGATTGAACCCGGGTCTCCCACATTGTGGTCAAATGCTTTACCATCTGAGCCACCAGGGAATAAAAATAAACCTCAAAAGACTGAAATTGGGCAGAGTATCTTCTTTGAACAAAACAATTAAATAGAAATCAAAAGTAATAAGATAGTTAGGAAAACCACAAATATTTGTAAACTTGAAGACACTCCTAAGTAATCAATGGGCAAAAGAATAAATCAGAGGGAAATTGAACATACTTTAAAAAGAGCAAAAATAAAAATATAATATATCGAAATTTGTTGAATGCAAATAAACAGTTTTTAGAGGGGACTTTGTAGCCTTAATTTTTTTCTATTAGAAGTTTAAAATTAGATATAGAATATACCTAAAGGATATAGAAAAATGCACCCAAAAATGTAAAAAGGAGCAAAGTAAACCCAAAGTCAGAGAAGAATGCAAATAATCAAGATGAGGAAATTAATAAAACAGAAAGCAGAAAAATAATAGAAAATGTATGAAAAAAGTCAAAAGCTGGCTCTTTGAAAAGATCAACAAAATTGATAAACTTCAAGCTAGACTGATCAAGAAAAAAATAGAACACAAATCATCAATATCAGGAATAAAAGGAATGCTATCACTATAGACTACACAGACATTAAAAGATGAGAGAACACTATTAATAATTTTGTGCTAACAAACATAACAAATTGGAAGAAACAGACAAATTCTTTGAAAAAGACATCTTAAGACTAACTCAAGATGAAACAAATACATGAATAGTGTTTCCATTTTTAATTTAAAAATCTATCAAAGAAATTGAGTCTTTTTATTGGGTCAGATAATAGCACAGCCTGACAAAGATATCACAACAGAAAGAATAGAAAAGAAAGAAATGAGAAAATCACATAAAGATATCTTGTACAAACACAGGTGTAAAAATAACAAAATATTAGCAAATCTAATCCAACAATATGCTTAAAGACAATAATCATGTCTAAGGTTTATCCCAGGAATGAAAGGTTGTTTCAACATTCAAAAACAATCAGTATAATTTACCATATTCGTAGGTTAAAGACGAAAACTTTATTTTCACTTCAATTGATGTGGAAAGAATATTTGACAAAATTCATAACTACTCATGATAAAATTCTGAACAATCCGAGAAAGGAATTTCCTCAATTTGATAAAGCATTTATAAAAAATCTATGACTTCCATAATACTTAATGGTGAAATATTGAATACTTATCCCCTAAAGTTGGAAATAAAGCAAGGATGCCTGCTCTTATCACTTCTATTCACTATTGTACTATAGGTCCTAGCCCTTGCTATTAAGTAATAAATAAAAATATTAAATGTAATCCTGGAAGAAAGAAGTAAGAGTCTATTTCCAGATGATACAATTAGAAAATCCTAAGGAATCTTATACAGCTCATTTCCAAACTTATAAAATTACAATATCAAAACAATTTACTACTGGTGAAAGAAAAAACATACAGATCAAAGGGAGGAAATAGAGTCCAGAATAAGGCCAACATAATATGGTCCATTGATTTTTGATAAACATGCCATGATAAGTGAAAAGAGTAGGTCTTTTCAATAAACAGTCTTTGAATGGAGAAAAATAAATCTACATTACCTCATACCATCCACAGAAATTAGCTTGAATGGCTCACAGAACTAAATCTAAAAGCTTCTAGAAGAAAACACAGAGAAAATTCTTTATCAACTTGGAATAAGCAAAAGTTTTCTAAGGAGAACATAAAAGACATAAATCATAAAACAAAAACTAATTTACCCTCATCAAAATTTAAAACTTTCATCTTTAAAGGACACTATTAAGAAAATGAATGGGTAAGACACAGAAGGGAGAGAGTATCTGCAATACATGTATCTGATATAGGACTTGTATATAAATTTTTACAATTCAGTAATAATGAGGCACACAAACCAATAAAAAATGGGAAAATAATTTTAATATACTCCTTAGGAGAAGACATACAAGTGGATGCACATTTTAAAAAAAGCACAAAATCATTAGGGAAATGCTAATTAAAACCACAATTGAATAACAGTTCACACTCATTAGAATGGTTGTGATAAAGGACCTTTTTTAAAAAGACTGACCAAATGTTTGTGAAGATGTGGAGCAACTGGAGCCCCATATGGTTGCTAGTGAACATGTGAAATGGTGCACACTTTGACAAACAGTGTGTTGGTTTCTTAAAACATACACCTATCAGAGGATGTAACCAGTCTACACAGAAGTCTTTTTCTTAACAGCTAAAAATTAGAAAAAACATTCCATTGACAGGTGGCTAGGCAATAAAAATGTGATATATCCATACAATGGAATACTACTCAATGATGAAAAGGAATGAACTACTCAAAATACCCAGCAATATGAATGAATCTGAAAATCATTATGCTGAGCTAAAGAAGGTAGATACAAAAACTTCTTATTGAACAATTCCATTTATATATTATTCTAGAAAATGCAATCAATTTATAGTAACTGAAAGCAGATCAGCAGTTCTTTGAGGCCTGAGTTGAAGGGAGAAATAACTGCAAAAGAACCACAGAAAACTTTGGGGAGTGGTGAAAATATTCTATACCTTTAGGTTAGTGGTAATTTCAAGAATGTACACTAAAATGCATTGAATCATGGAATCTAAAAAATAAACTCGTGACTATAATTTAAAAAAACAGGCTCACAGATGTAGAGAACAAATTAGTGGTTAGCACTGGGGAGAGGGGAGGAGGGAAGGGCAAAGTAGGGACAGGTGATTAACAGGGAGAAATTCCTGTGTGTAAAACAAATAAGCTACAAGGATATACAGTACAACACAGGAAATAGAGCCAATATTTTATAATAATTATAAATGGAACAAATCCTTTAAAAATTGTAAATCAGTATGCTGTACACCTGAAAATTATATAATATTGCATATAATAAACCTCAGTTTTTAAAAACAAAACTCACTGGATCAAATACTTTAAATGGATATAGTCTATTAAGATATAGCTTTATCTATACTATACATTATAACTATACATTATAGTTATTAAGATAATTATAATAAGTTGATAAAAAATAAAGCCATGAATATCACTATAAAATTTTAAGGTTCTTAAACAAGTGTGGAAACTGGCCTTGTTTTCATCCTGACCAAATTATCTGGAATACAGGAGTGGGCACTATTCCTTCTCCAGGAGATCTTCCCAACCCAGGGATCGAGCCCAGGTCTCCCGCATTGCAGGCAGATTCTTTACCAACTGAGCTACTAGGGAAGCCTGAAGTACTTGATAACAACCTTTAAAGAAAAAAAGGAAATTATTCCCTTTCCTTACGGGTTTCCCAGGTGGCACTAGTGGTAAAGAACCCACATATAATTAACTGCTTGTCTAAATTTAGATTAATATCTTGGGGGATCCTGGTGATTTTAGAGTTTTCATGTAATATTTTTAATATTATTTTAGCTGTAAAACAAAATCTATTGATGTTATAAGGAGAAAACAAAATTTTCAAACACAAAAATGTGATTTAAGTTTCTTCTGGTCTTGTATTTCCAAAAACCCTCAAATAAGCTGTTAAACAGGAGAACATTCAGCCATCACATAGACCAAAAAAAAAGCTCTTAGTGTAAATTCCATCAAACCACCCTAGGGCACAACCTTCAATAGGGCATTTCAAGAGAACTATAGATAAAATATTAACTTACAAATGAATCACAGAAGGAATAAACAGTGGGTTTCAGAGGAGAGGCAAATTTAAGTGAGGCAGATGGCAGCTCATATGTATGTAAACTATAGATTAAATTTTCACAATTTATTCCTCTGTTCATCTAAATAGGTAGAATAATATCATAGCTATAAATACTAACGTGAACTACTATCAACTCCTCAGTTACTATACAGACTTATGTAAATCTTCTTGCTTGGTGATAAAATCTCATTTATGAACAAAATGTTTGCGAGCCCAAGGGTCATAGCTTATGAAAGACACCATAAAAGAGGCAAACGCTAGTGCTATGTCTTCAAAATTATAAGGTTCTTTGCTCTCCACAGAAGTAAAAAGAGTGCCATGACAATTCAGACCTATTTGATTTTCAGTTGAATGAAAGTTGAAAGGCATTACAACAATCATTCTATGATTCAGAATGAATCCAAATGCATGGCTATAATCTTCTGAGATTATAATCATAATCCTTGATGGTAGGGGACAGGTGCTTGGGAGGAACATTTAATCTTACACACATTAATAATTAACAATCTTGCTCAGACTACTATCATTAATCTGAAGAAGATATCCTTTAAAGGTTTTGATGGAGATATAGAATGTGCCCTCCTTTCTAAGAGAAGAAGACAAATGTAAAACCTTTTATCTATTACATGCCATTTTTCAAGTCAAAAGAGCAGGAATGGGAAACTATTAACAGTTATGTTATTTACATCCTGGGTGTCTGTGTTATTTCTAATTACTGATCTGGGAACTAGACAAAATCTGGCTCAACTAATTAATTAACTTGCAATTATTATTGGACATGACTGAACAGTATTTTCCAAAATAGTCCCAAATGTGGCTAGAAATAGGGACAAAAAAATAATATGTCTGAGCAAGAATAAATCATGACCCACAACTATTACAGAAATAGATCCAGCAAAAAGAGCTAAAAGTACTAATTAGTAATTAGACTTTGAGAAGTCAAGGATTATGTTGTAATACCTAAGATAACCACCAAAGTGATAAAAAAAAGAATTTTTAAAGTTTAAAAAACACAAAAAACGTCAACTTTCAAGCTAATAGCAGGATGTCTTCTATGCATTTTCCTAAGGAATTTATCTGAAAATCAAGCAAAGATCAATGTACAAACTTGTTCACGGCAGTGACATTTATAATAAACACTAGAATCAAATGTTCAGCATAGGAAAATTATCTGTGATGAACTATCATACAGTCACCTAAAATGTTGACCTCTATAACAAAAAAGAAACAGATTCATAGAGAACAAACTAGTGGTTACCGGCGGGAAGAGAGAAGAGGAGGGAGCAAGATGGGCTACAGACTATATAAAACAGATAAGCTACAAGGATACGTTGTACAGCACAGAGAATATAGCAAATATTTTATAATAACTATAAATGGAATAAAACATTTAAAAACTGTGAATTACTACGTTATTCATCTGAAACATACATTATTGTATATCAACTATATCTCAATAAAAACTTAATCATTTAAAAATGCCTATACTTCCCTAAATTTTACTATATTCTATAATATATAAATTATTTATATATTATTTCAACTATTTTTAAAAATACACATGGAACATGTTTTTTTAAAAAGAGCTACAATATTGTAAAGTAATTAGCCTCCAACTAATAAAAATAAGTGAAAAAAAAGCTGTAAACATATAATTGTGACTGTACTTAGGTTTTGGAACTACAGGTAATTTCTTTTTATAAAACATCTACAATGATCATGTGGTACTATTTAATGGGAAAGTTATTTTTCAACCTTTTTCTCAACCTTATCAGCTACCTATTTCTTCATGATAAAATCTGATATTCTAAACACTGAAGAATCTTACCTGATTCTTATTTATTTTTCTAGCCTCAACTTCTTCTCTGCTTACACATATACAGTATATTCTGAACAAATCAAAGTATTTTCAGTTTCTCTTACGCTTTCTCATTTCTCCAGGGCTTTATGGATTTTGCTCTGCCTGAAATACTCATTCACCAATCTACCTCCTTGCTTCCCAAATCATCCATTAATCCTCTACTATAGAGAGAGATATCTTACATGGGATCCCTCTGCATGTCCCCACCCCCAACCGAACAACATACTAAGTTAGTTGCTTTCCCTCTGCATTCCAGGGTAGCATGTATTTGTTTCATTGTAGCTCTAATCTGTTTCTATTATAATTGATGGCTTACCTGTTTATTGTTGAGCTATCTTTCACTGTTATGGATTATATCTTATCTGTCTCTACATTTTGAGTGTCTCACGCTTTAAAAAGTATGTCAGATGGAGTGACTAGAATAAAGAAATATGGAAACTGTATGTCAAGCAAAGTCACAAATACCACCTTTAATAAAATTTGATTATCTGAATGTTTTTGTTTGCTTTTTATTGAAATATAGTTGATTTACAATGTCACATTAGTGTCGGTATACAGCACAGTGATTCAGTTACATAGATGTAACGTGTGTGTGTGTGTGTGTGTGTGTGTATTCTTTTTCAGACAATAGGTTATTGTCTGAATGTTTTAAGTGAAAGCATGTGCTCTCTTGGTTCATAGTAGATCTAATGTATGAATTACTTTTTTTCCCCAAATCAGTAATTGCTGGTTCTTTACCACTAGTGCCACCTGGGAAGCCCAAAATAATAATAAAAGATTTAAATTCCCCTATAAAGCATTTCAATACTATTTAGATGCTAATATGCTGGTGATAACATTGTATACTATGGAATCTTGGGTAATGGAAGCTTAAATTATTCAGAGTAGCCATCTTACTGAAAGCAAGTAAATATTCTAGATAAAATATTAAAACAATTATCTTAAAAGCACTGAAAATCTGATAAGATTGTGAGAACTGCTAAGACAAAGTCTGGAGGAAACTTAAACCCAGAGAGGTGAGCAGAATTTTGAACTTGCTTTTTGTTTTGAAAGCATCTGCCAACATAAACTTGGTTGTAAATCCAGATAATTTGTAGGATAAGGAAGACAGAAATTAAGGACCAGAAAGTACATAAGAAGAGAAATCTTATAGGATCTCCAAACTACAGTCATCTGGAACCCAAGGACCATACCCTCCAGGAGATGGTGTAACAAAACTAAACCTATCCACTGCTGGGAAATTTCATTTGAAGCCAACAAAAACAGAAGGAAAACAGGAAAGGAAAAAAAGTCTTATAAAGTTGTGGTTGGATACTGGATATCCTGTAGATCTTCAGCTGGGTATACATAGAGCCTAAGCCTCCAAAGATCTTCAAATCTTGAAATTAAGGTAGCATGCAACTAGTAGTATTCAGACATTGGCATGTGTGTGTTCAGTCACTTCAGTAGTGTCCGACTCTCTCTGACCCCATGGACTGTATAGCCTGCCAGGCTCCTCTGTCCATAGGATTCTCCAGGCAAGAATACTGGAGTGGGTTGACATATCTTCCCCGGAAGATCTTCCTGACCCAGGGATTGAACCAGTATCTCCTGCATTTCCTGCATTGCAGACAGGTTCTTAACTCCTGAGCCACCTGGGAAGCCCCTCAGACACTGGCAGATGTAAATAAAAATCTATCCTGAAGGTACTTTCAAACAAGATCTCAGGATATCCTGAGAAATATTATTTTCAGGGTAATGACCATCAGAAGTCGGGGGAAATCTGGAACACATGGAAATACGGAGCTGTGATAAAAAACTAATTGATGCAGCACTCAGCAGAAACATACTTTCAGACTGCAGACTGTATAAATATCAGAGATTTAATATATTTAAAGAAATAAAAAGCAAGTTTGAAAATATTTTCAGAGAAGTAAAATAAATTTAAAATAACCCAGAAGATATGAACAATAATATTAGAATTTTTAAATGAAAAACAGAATAACTAAAAAGAAAATTCAAGGGACACTTTCAGTAGAATATTAGGCACAAAGGAAGACAAAATAAGCAAAACTGAAAGAAAAATAATAAGAAATTTCTCAAAAAAGAGCACAACAAGACAACAGTGAAACCCAAAAAGTAGGTGATAAATTTAATGTGCAAAAGTGAAGGAAATGCTTACCTAGAATTCTATACCCAAGGAAAAATATCTACCAAGAATGACATCATAGGCAAACAGAAACTAAAACAGTTCATCACCAATAGAAGTAGAGATAGAGAGTTATTCCATAATGTTAGAAGTTTTCCATTTAACAGGAAAATATTACAAATCTAAATTAGGTTAAGTATCTAAATAAAATAAAAAGCCTCAAAATATATGAAGTAAAAATGTGACAAAAATCCAAGAAGAAATAAAAAATTCATTTACAGTGAGACATTTTAACATAACTTTTTCAGTCACACAAAATAAGCAAATAAAAAGAGTAAAAAAGAATGCAGAATATTTGAACAACACAACTGGCAAAAGACTTAACAGACATATACAGAGTACTTTTACAGGCAATTTCATAATATTACCCCTTTCATAAACACAGACACTCATGAACATTTACAAAAATCAACCATTCACAGCCTGACATACTGTCAGACACGACTGAGCAACTAAGCATGCATACATGAAAACTTGTCATGGATTCATTGATATTTCTTTAATGGTCCAGATTACACTTGATTTTCTTACATGCACCACATGCTCATGTGTATTTTAAAGATTTTTCCTTCTGCAGTTACTGGGTGGTTTTATATGCACACACATACATGCTCATTAACCCCCTTATTCAAATTCTCTGTATCCTCATTGTTGGTTTTTTTTCTGTCTCCTTATTCTGTTTCTGAACAAAGTATGTTAAAATTTCCTATTCTGGTTATAGATTTCTCTACTTCTCCTTAAAGTTTAACTGTTTTTGCTTAAGGTACTTAAACATGATGTTATTAACACATTAAATTTTATGATTGTTTTATCTTCCTAATGGACTAACCATTTTATTATTACATAATGCCCCTATTTCTATCTATTAGGCTTCTTGTCTTCAGGTCCACTATAAGTGATACCTGTAGAGTTAGCTCTACAGTCTCCTTTTGATAAGTGTTTACATGGTATGTCTCTTTCCATTCTTTTACTTCCCACTTTTTTTTTTTTTTTTTTTTTATTTATTTATTTTTTTTTTACTTCCCACTTTTTTTTTATCCTTTTTGTAAAAGTGTGTCTCTGATAACTGACATATGGGAGTATAATTTCTAACCAGTATGACCATTTTTGTAATTCGAGTGTTTAGTCTATCTACATTTAATGTAACTAGTGATATACCTGGATTTTAATCTCTACTTGTATTTATCTTGTCTAATTTGCCTTTCCCCTATTTCTAGCCTTCATTTGGACTAATTAAGTATATTTTTATTCAATTTTCTCTCTGCTATTAACTTATTGGCTACTTTTCTTTACTATCTTAAATGGATTTTCTTAGAAAATACAACATTCATCCTGGACTTATTAAAGTCTAATATAATTTTTACTTTCACTACTTTCAGGACAATGTAATGGCCTTAAACCCTTTTAATTCCATTTACCTCTTTCCATATTTTTGTTGTTGTCCTCATATATTTCAGTTCTTCTTACATTTTAAACTCTACTGTGCATTATTATTGTTTTAGTCAGTAAATATTTACTTCCTCTTCTTCCCTCTTTTCCCCCTCCCTTCCTTTCTATATTTCTGTGCTTCTAATTGGGAAAATTTTCCATTAAGAAATCACTTACTGTTTCCCTCAGTGCAGATCTGATTGGGATGCATTTCCTCAACTTTGTTTTGTTTGAAAATATTTTTATTTACTTCTTTTTTTTTAAGGATATTTTTGCTGGGTACAAAATTCTAGGTTTTTCAGGTTTTCTTAAATCCCTTGAAGATGTCATTTCGTTGTTTTCTGGCTTCTATTTTTCCCTTGAGACCTCAGTTGTCCATCTTCCTATTGCTCATTTGAAGGTAGTGTGTTCTTTTTATTTTCTGGCAGTCAAAGATGACTCACTGAAAAGCCTAATAAAACCCAACACATCTACAGCAAAGCTTATCCAAAAAGAGAAATAAAAAATATCACACTAGCAATACAGAAAGAAACATATGGTTCCTACATTTCAAAATAAGAAAAAGAAATATTATGAAACAACTTTAAGCCCACACTCTATAAATATGTATTTTCACATTTATTTGAATGCACAAAATTATTGAAAAACACAATGAAGCAACTGTTATAACTAGAAACAGAAGATCTATATAGTTTCATATCTATAACAGATTTTTATTTATAATTAAAGACTTCAATGCAGAGAATGCTAGTCCAAAAAGGCTTCATTCTGAATTCTTCCAAATGTTTACAGGAGGGAAAGAAACCAATGATTTACATATACAAACTTTCCAAAGAACTGGAAAAAAGGTAATACTTCTCAATGTACTATATGAGACCAGCATAGTTTTGATACCAAAACCTGTCAAAAACATTATAAAATGAAAGATTACAAGTCAATTTCTTTTATATACAGATTTTTAAAATTCTAAGCAAAACGTTAAGAAACTAAATCTAGTGATATAAAAAGAATAATACATCACAACAAACCTACATTTATGCTAAGAATGCAAGATTGGTTTGTTACTATTAAATCCATCAATATCTGGAGACAAATAAAAACAGAAACAGTGATCTAAAAATCTATGGGACACAGCAAAAGCAGTTCTAAAAGGGAACTTTACAGAGATACAAGCCTACCTCAGAAAACAAGAAAAATTTCAAATAAACAACCTAACCTTACACTGAAAGGAACTATAAAAGAATAACAAACAAGACCCAAAGTTAGCAGAAGGAAAGAAATCATAGAGATCAGAGAAGAAATAAATAGAATAAAGTCTAAAAAAACAGGAAAGATCAATGAAACTAAGAGCTAGTTCTTTGAAAAGATAAATAAAATTGATAAACCTTTAGCCAGACTCATCAAGAAAAAGAGAGGAGCCAAATAAATAAAATCAGAAATGAAAAAAAGTGACAACTGATATCACAGAAATACAAAGACTCACAAGAGACTACTATGAATAATTATATGCAAATAAAATAGACAATCTAGATGAAATGAATAAATCAAAAATAAACAAATGGGACAACACCAAACTAAAAACATTTTGCACAGCAAAGGAATCTACTGACAAAATGAAAAAGTCACCTACTGAATGGGAAAAGATATTAATATTTGCAAATGATATATTCAATAAGTGACTAATATCCAAAATACACAAAGAATACATATAACTCAATATAAAAAAAATGACCTGACTAAAAAATGGGCACAGGATCTGAATAGGTATTTTTCCAAAGAAGACAAGCAGACGGCCAACAGATACAAGAAAAGATGCTCAAAATCACTAATCACCAGGGAAATGCAAATCAAAACCACACTGAGATATCACTCTGCACTTGTCAGAATGACTATTATCAAAAAGACAGCAAATAAGAAAGAAGTATTCATGAGCATGTGAAGAAAATGGAACCCTCATGCACTGTTCATAGGAATGTAAATTGATGTAGCCACTATGGAAAACAGTATGATGTTTCCTCAAAAGAGTAAAAACAGAACTACCATATAACCCAGCAATTCCCCTTCTGGATACTTTTCTAAAGAAAATGAAAACACTAATTTGAAAAGATATACAGATCCCCTATGTTCACTGTGGCATTAATCACTATTAATATCCAAGATATGGAAGCAACCTAAGTGTCCACCAATAGATGAATGAGTAAAGAAGATGTGATGTGTGTGTGTGCATGCACACACACACACACATACATATAATGGAATATTAGTCATATAAAAGAATAAAATTTTGCCATTCATGACAATCTGGATGGATTGTGAGGTTGTTATGCTAAGTGAAATATGTCACACAACAACAAAAATGGCATGATTCCACTTACATTTGAAAAACAAATATAAAAAAAGCAATGAATAAACAAAATAGAATCAAAGTCATAGATATAGAGAAGAAACAAGTGGTTGCCAGAAGGGAGGAGGGTGGGAGATGAGTAAACTAGGTAAGGGAAATTAAGACGTACAAACTTTCAGCTACAGAATAAATAAGTCAAAGGTAAGAAATGTACACTGTGGGAAATACAGTCAATAATGATATAATACCTTTTGTATGGGGACAAATGGTAACTAGACTTATTACGGCAACCATTTCATAACACATAGAAATACCAAGTCACTATGTTGTGCATCAGGAACTAACACAGTGCTGTAGGTTAATTATACTTCAAAAACAAACTCACAGAAAAAGAGATCAGATCTGTGATTACCAGAGGTGGGGGTAGGGAAGAGGGGGAATTGGACAAAGGTGGTTCAAAAATACTTAAACTTAAAAAGCCCTAATTTTGAAAGCAATTTGAAACAAGTGAATCTAACTCTATGTAGTTTGTGGCTTAACTACACAGAGATGAACTATTCCAAGATACTTTATTTTTTTTTTTCCAAGATACTTTAAAACATGGTAATTTATACAACGGGCTTCCTTGATGGCTCAGTGGTAAAGAACCTGCTTGCCAATGCAGGAGACATGGGTCCAATCCCTAGGTAAGGAGGATCCCCTGGAGAATCCACTCCAGTATTCTTGCCTGGGAAATCTCATGGACGGAGGAGCCTGGCAGGCTACAGTTCATGGGGTCACAAAAGAGTTGGACACAACTTAGCAACTAAACAACGTTTTGTACAAGCCTAATAAAATGCAGCCTACAAATGAAAAGAATGGCAAAAACATTAAACTGTTACTGTAACCACATTGTTAGTGTAGTGCTGGTACTGTTTTCTGAATCTGTTCTTTGAGTAGTGTGTGGTAATAAATTAGTAATTATATTGATATTAATGAACACTGGGATTTTTATGGTGGGAGAAAGGAGATACAAATGTAAGAGTAATGAAATTAACTAAAAACTTTGTAGTTCTGAATTGAATTGGAAAGATTAGTATGAACTTGTGATTTTACTTTTTTTAAAATGCATATCCCTTAGTTCCGTGACTGAAAATACCTAGAAACACTGACTCAATCCTGTAGGAATAAACACACCTACCACCCAGATTATATTTCTAAATGACATCTCCCACAAAAAAGAATTGAAGGATCCTTGGGGAATGGCTGATTCCAGGTCCAAGACAGGAAATTTACAAAATGAATCTGGGTATTTATAATACCACAAAGCAGACAGTCTCTTAAAAATGAATGAAATGAATCCCTCACTGTAAGGAAAATAAATGATAGTATTCATTGCAAATACTAAAATTTAAGATTTTGAGTGACAGTTATAATTTTGGAAAACTTTTGTCTACCATGGTGAGCCTGTAGCTTCCAATACTAAAAAACCGTCTGATGAGAGCAATGGCGGTATTGATAAATATTATTTTTTATTGCATAATAAAATGTGTCCACATCTGGAAGATCTGTATAACTCAGAGAGCAACATTTCCCAAACAACCAATTGTTGTTGTTGTCGTTGTTTAGTCATTAAGTCATGTCTGACTCTTTACGACCCCATGGATTGTAGTCTTCCAGGCTCCTCTGTCCATGGGATTTCCCAGGCAAGAATATAGAAGTGGGTTACCACTGCCTTCCCCAAACAACCAATAAACCTGACTTAAAAAGTATATAGTGGAAGGAAGGGACAAATGGTCTAAGCATTTTAATATTCACCTTGTAGACTGTTCCATATTCGCTTACTACATGAAAAAAAAACTAGCTCAAATCTAGAGTTTAAATTTTAAAAATGAGATATGAGTACATACCACTATAATGATGAAAATGTAAAAGGCTGGTAAATACTAGTAATACTAATTATTCAAGAATGTGGAGTAACTAAAACTCTCAAGCTGGTGGGAGAATAACTTGGAACAACTAATTTGGGAAACCGTTGGCAGTACCTATGAAAGTTGAGAATACTCATACTACATAAACAAGCAATTTCTACTACTAGATACACTGTTAACGGAAATGCTAATGTGTGCACCAAAAGACATAGGGAAAATGTCCATAGCATAATTGTCTATAATAGCAAAAATAAACTTGAAAAAATGTCCCATCAATAGAAAAACGGATAAATAAATTGTGATATACAACACAATAAACAGCAGTTTAATGGATGGATTACTGCTACACACAGCAGGCCAGATGAACGTCACATGTATAATATTGAATTAAATTAGCCAGACACAAAACCATAAGCATACTATATGATCCTATTTTTATGACATTGAAACTCATTATAATAGTGATATTTTCAGATGAGAGTAATGAGGTATTAGTGGTTCAGCCATGTCCAACTCTTTGCAACCCCCATGGACTGTAACCCACCAGGCTCCTCAGTTCATGGAATTCTCCAGGCAAGAATATTGGAGGAGGTAGCCATTCCGTTCTCCCGGGATCTTCCCAACCCAGGGATCAAACCCAGGTCTGCTGCATTGCAGGCAGATTCTTTACTGTCTGAGCCACCAGCGAAGCCCAATGATAGAGGAGGCTGAGGGGGGCTTGGGGTGCTGGTAATGCTCTTCTACTTCCTTATCCCTGTGGTGATCACATGACTGTGTTGGCTTTGATTATTCAGCAAGCTGTACATGTATGATATATGAACCTGTATGTATGATAATGTATGATATATGAACTTTTATATATGTTATATTTTAAATAAAATTTTAAAGATAAGATTTACATAAATCAGCTAATACTAAGTGGAAATTTTTTGGTTTTAAATCCATGAATCCATACATTGGAAACAACAAAACCTGAAAAACAAAAAGCTAGAAATCAAATAGCAAACTGAATATAAAGAAATATGAGAAGGTAAATAATGTTAAGAGCAGAAGTCAATGAAATAGAAAGCAAATATACAAGAAAGAGAATCCCAAAAACTTAGTTAGTCCTTCAAAAGGCTAATATAATAAGTGACTGCCAAGTCTAACCAGGAAAACTGAGAGCTGACAATAACATTAGGATTGGAAAGAAGAATATCACTACAGATCCTGTAAATGTTAAAAGATTACAAAGAAGACATTATAAAAAAAATTTATGCCATATTTAGTGTATATTTTAGCTTAAATATTTGAAAATTTAGCTAAAATTAATGTATTTCTGGAAAAGAGAATTTATAGAAATGAAACAAGAATAAAAATATGAATATTTCTTCTATAGTAAAGAAATGTGATTTCATGATTTAAAACTTTTCCACAAAGAAAACTTAAGGCACAGAGAATATCCTTAGTGAATTCTATTAAGTATTTGAGAAAATATCACCAATCTTAACATGACCAGAGACTAGAAAAAAAGGAGAGGAAAAAAGAAAAACACTTCTAACTTGCTTAATAAGGCCAGCATAACCTTGATAGCAAATCCTTAAAAGAAAGGAAAATGACATGCCAATCTCAAGTGATGAATACATTATTAAGATGTCTTTATTGGTTGTTTTTATTTTGTAAGAACATCATTTTGATTCTAAACAAAACAGCTGTAATCTTTGCTTAAAGATTCCAAAGAATAAGCATAATGTACCTGAAATTCAGAGAGTACATTTTTGAGGTATGTCAGTAGAGCTCAGTTATGAAACTAGTGTATGTGTACATGGCAATCACATGACTCTAAGAACAGCCAACAATTTGAGCTGGGACAGAAAGGCTTTTCTCTTTCTCTGCAGCACAGAAGACTATATGATCGCATATTCATCCCTAGATTCTAAGACAAGTTCCAGATGAATATATAATGACCTTCTGTGTTCAAAGATTGAGGAGGAAATTCTTTTCCTAATTATTTTTCATATGGGGCTTCCCTGGTGGCTCAGATGGTAAAGCGTCTGCCTACAACGCGGGAGACCCAGGTTCAATCCCTGGGTCGGGAAGATCTCCTGGAGAAGGAAATGACAACCCACTACAGTATTCTTGCCTTATTCTTGCCAATTATTTTTCATAAATGCAGTATAAAAGAGACATGTAACTTATTTATATCTTGACCCATTCTCCTCTCATCAATTAAAACTGGGAACAAAGTGAGTAACCACCTTTATCATTAAGTTTTGGTTTTAAAGAATAATCCTTACCAATAAATTCTTTACTTCCCATACTTTAGTCAGAATCCTAGATTGTGATCTATATTCATTTGACATTCTGCCAAATGCTATTTCTGATATTCACATTACATGCATTTGAGCAATATAAAAACCTCTTAGTAATTCAGTCTACTTTCATCCCAACCCAGCTAAAGAGTATTTAGTCTCTGAAATATTACTGCAAATATTGAAGGCAACGAAAATCAATAGGTCATTAACATTATCATACATGCTGTCAAAACTTTTCCACTCATACACCTCCCCAAAGCATTGCTTTTCTCTTTTCTACTCAAGTTATGATGCTCTTCTCTCCTTTTCATTAGTTTGAGGTTTCCATATTATACAAAGAATACTATTGTGCTGTCTCCATATATTTGAATCTGAATATATTTCATATAGCCTGCATGCTTCCTTAGATTCTGCACTCTAAAGTTTTTCAAAGTGTGGTTATCAGTTTCAAAGTCAAAATAGATATAAGGAAATATCCAGTTAACCTATGGGCAAGTCTACTTGGGGAATATACGTTAGCAAATAAAAACACCCAGAATGCCAAAAACATTCTACCACCCTGTTAACATGTGACACTGCAAAGGGGAAATATTTTATGCCCCATAGATCCTGGCAAAAGAGAAGTTGCTTTAATTTGGTTTAGTTTAATTTAAACTGGTATGTTAAAAATATAATTTTCATGTGAAATTTTTAACAAAGTCAGTTTATGCTGTTGTGCATTTTGGGGACACTAATATTTACTATCTTTAAAAAACTGCCAATGCAGTTTTTAAAAGGAAGTAGATATATCACAGATATCATCTAAAAAATTAAATTATCAAGAATCTTAACAGAAAAAAATTGACATGAGACTCATATTGCTTACTTGTTGCACAGTAGGTCAATTTTGCTTATATCTATCAAATATTATCAAGGGAGAGATACAGATAAAATGTTTTCCTGAGTTTCTTTTTTTCCCTGATTTTCATAAGCTGTTTTTTTAGTATTGTAAACTATACTAACATACTCTAAAATAAGAGAGAGCTTAGAGTAGAACAAAATAAAAGTACATATGCATCAACATGATTCTGTGTGACTCGGACACAGTTAAAATTATGAAATTGCAGGCTTTTCAAAAGATAGATGGTTTCTAAAACTGAAGCAACAAATACCTTATTTCTAGAATTCTGTAGTTGTTCTTAAGGCATTCAATGAACACCATGACAAGCATTCTTTTCTAAAGCATCAAAAGACTGGATCGATATGCACTTGGAGGAAAAAGTAAGTGATAAATGCCTGTGTTTAATTACAAATACTCCAGCTTCATAGAAGTTATTTTTGTCCATGTTTTTGTACAACAAACTTTCTTTATATGTAAGGAAATATCCAGCCCATAAAAATGAACAGTGAACCACCTATAAAGCAAAATATCAACAATGATGGGAAGACTGCTCAACTGGATGGATGAGATGACACAATAGTCCTCCATGTCTAAACAGTATATATCTCTGTTACTTTATCACTCACATAAGTTTAAACATTCTGTGGCAGGGGACATATTCCTCTGTCATTAGCAATATTCTTTCCTTCTAAGTGGATACGTTTCCTTCTAACTCCCAGATCCATTGGCCTTCCTAACGCTAACTTATGCTTCCTTTGCAGGCTAGTCAGAATGTTTCTCTCAAACAATTCCTAATTCTCAAACTTCAGAGACACTACTGGTATTCTTATCTCTCCTTGTTACAGAAAGCAATGAAAAAAAGAAAGAAATGGTGAATTCTCTTAATAGAAGGAGAGTTTACACATTGTGTTTTGATACCTGAAATACTTCTTGTGCACCAATTTTCTCCCTTAAAATTAGCTGCACTTTAATTTTCATTCATGCAAATTTCACAATGTAATTATGTGCATTCCTGTTAATCACTTTGTCATCTACAGAAACTGGACTGGTATTAAGCCCCAGAACACAACATTGATGTTGTTCATGCTAGCTCTAGACCAGAAAATCCCTGTTGTGTTGTTTCATGATTATATATCATAAGGAAGAAAATAATCATTGAAATAATGCATTTGAAAAGGACCTTTAAACTACTAGCTATATATAAAGTAAAAAAGTAAATTTTTCACTATATATTATACAGTGTTACCACTCAATTTCATAGATTCACAAATTGAATCATTTATTCATCAACAAGTATTGACTAATCATATAGTATATAATGGATTCCACTGTATCATGCTATAAATATTAAATATGCAAAATTATAATAAAAGATGCAAATCTATTTTATTTGCAGTTAACATCATTATTTGAAGTAGAGTAACTTATAACCCAATTTCCCCCTTATTATCTGAAATGGTAAAACATTCCCTTCCCTAACTTCTGCATACCTCCTTCCCTTGTATCCATGATCTCTAGGAGAAGTTAGAAAGTAATACTGGAAAATTGCTAATCCAATTGCTCCCACTTCACTCAGAAAGTTTTGAAATACCAAGGGCCACTATAGATGAACTGAAGTATTTGAATAATTTAATCTTTCTTAGGTGCCACTGCTGCTGCTGTGTGTGTTTAGTCATGTCCGATTGTTGCAAACCCATAGACTGTCAAGTCCCACAGACTACCTGCCAGGCTCCTCTGTCTATGGGACTCTCCAGGAAAGAATACTGGAGTGGGTTGCCATTCCTTCTCCAGGGGATCTTCCTGATCCAGGAATCGAACCTGGGTCTCCTGCACTGCAGGCAGACTCCTTACTGACTGAGCTAGGAGGAAAGCCTTCTTAGGGACAT
Source organism: Cervus elaphus (assembly GCF_910594005.1). Classification (NCBI taxonomy): domain Eukaryota; kingdom Metazoa; phylum Chordata; class Mammalia; order Artiodactyla; family Cervidae; genus Cervus; species Cervus elaphus. Next base: position 53,318,167 of record NC_057823.1, on the reverse strand, counting down.
TATACCTTAACATGGTATTTACTTATTTCAAAGTTTACTGGCTTCTAAAATAATAAGAAAATTAAATCCAAGTTGAATGGACTTCAAATGGGAAGTGCACCTTGAACACACAAATGTTTCTGACATGGCAATTATGCATCTGTCTTCCTTGTGAAATGCATCAATAAGAACACATAATAAAAGATTGTCAAGTCCTATACCCAACTGTATCATCTTTCTGTCAGTACAAGTAAGTGTTCTGAGACATGCTTATTATTTCTATATATTTACAAATACTGTGTGGAACTATTAGCTGTGTTTTGGAATATCATTCTCAAAAAAGACTACTTTGTCAAAACAGTATTCACTGTAAAATATAGCCTAGGGAATATGCTGCATTTTATTAAATGGTATAGCATTCACAATCCAATTCACTGCCATCTCTACCACAAAACCTTCTCTGATTCCCTCTTCCCTGTCTAGATGCTCTCTCTCTCCCTTCTTTGAACATCTGTTACAATTTATTTTTACATGTTTTAGGTTATCATCATGTTTAAATCATGTATTGTTATGGTTTGAGTAAATGTCTCATCATTCATATTGAGTTTGTATTACACAAAGACTCTTACATAATTTTCATTCTCACTTTAGGTATCAGAATGCCTTAAACATATCTGTTGCTCAAAAATATGTTTTCTAATGAAAGGATATTTGTTTAAAGTAATTCCTTAAAAAAAAAAATAAAGTAATTCCTTAAAGAAATTCCTAAAAGGAATTATTCAAAGACATCCCAGGTTGTTTATTACCTGTTCCAGAAACTTTGTGGTTTATTCTTTTCAATTTTAGAACTTTATACTGTATTACTTTAATTGTTCTTTAATAGGTTTGAATGTCTTACCTTGGTTTTTCAAAAATAAACTGCAACCTCTTTGAGGCCAAAAACGATCTCTTTTAACACTTGGATCTTCCCAGAATCCTTAGCACAGGGGATGCTGAGCAGGAGTGTTCAATTCAATGGATTACACGCTGCCAAAGACTCATATAACAGTTTAGAAATAGCTAGTGACCATCTCCTGTTCAAGGGAATCAAATTCCATAAAATATGCTTACCATGGCATTGACATTTGCATGATCCCCCTTCCTATTCCGAATCTGGATACAGGATATTGGCACATTCAGTCTTACTCCAGAGGCCAGATTTCTCAGGTCAGCAGCACTGTATTCCCCATGAAACAGCAAACTGTTATTATCATAACCAAGTCCCAGGGAGGCCCGATAGAGATAAGTATGAGAAAGTCTTTCGACTGCAGTAACATCTATTGTGGCTGATGACATGCAAGGATTTGAAGCCACCTTGCTTCCATACCTCAGCTCCTCTGGAGAGTGACAGCAGTTCTGAGTGCAACAACCTGCACTCTGGCTCAACTTGCTACACACAAAGAAAAGTAAGCACCCCAGAAATAAAAAGGAAATACAGGCCAGGGCAACTGTTAAATACAGGTTCTGGGCAGAAAGGTGCCCTCCTGTTTCCCAGCCATCTTCAAAGTCTGGAAGGACCTGAGGGGCAGAGCTGCTCAACAGCACGCTCAGTGAGACAGAGGCGGAGAGGGATGGGTCTCCACGGTCCTGGACCACCACCACCACCTTCTGTTTAACTGCATCAGAGGGAAGAACTAAACGAGCAGTACGGAGCTCTCCCATGTTGGCTGAAATTCTGAAAAGGCTTGAGTCAGAAGCCTGAAAGATATAGTAGGAAAGCCAAGCATTGGAGCCACTGTCTGCATCCTCTGCTACCACTTTTGTGATCAAGTGTCCTGTTCTGGCAGAGCGGGGCACAATTTCCACTGGGACAGAGCCATTTTTGGACAAGGGAAACAAGATGACCGGAGCATTGTCGTTCCTATCTACCACAAACAAGTTCACAGTCACTGTTGAACTTCTGGGAGGAAAGCCACCATCCCGGGCTTCCACTTGAAAGTGAAACCCCCTGAGCTGCTCAAAGTCAAAGGAAATTTTGGCAGTGATAGCCCCACTGGGTGAATCTACTGCCACCAAGCTAGAGGCTGCCTGCCCTTCAGAGATAATATCCAACAGCTCATAGAAGACAAGGCCATTCTTCCCCAGATCTGGGTCCTGGGCAAACACATGTCCTAGGGAGGCCCCAGGGGCATTGTTTTCAGCCACAAAAAGTTCCTGTTTCGATTTAAGAAAGCTTGGTGTGTTGTCATTCACATCAGCAACTGACACAGTCAGTGTCCTGCGAGTGCTAAGTGGAGGTGAGCCACCATCCGAGGCAGTGATCAGAACCTGGTATTCACTGACTTGCTCCCGGTCCAGCGGCCCATCAGTCAGCAAGCTGTAGTAGTTGCCAAAGGAAGCCGTCAACTTAAAGGGGCCTGCACTGTACATGCTACAAGCGACTTTACCATTGGGACCAAGGTCTTCATCCCTTACACTAAGGAGAGCAATCACTGTGCCAGTGGCGGCGTCCTCGGAAACGGGACTGGAGAGAGTGAGAAGGTTCACCTCAGGGGCGTGATCGTTCACGTCAGTCACCTCCACCAGCAGTTTAGCGGTGCTGGCTAGACTGAAGGCACCCTCATCCCTTGCCTCAATGTACGCCTCCAACAGCGTTTCGGGAGGACCCAGTGAAGCAGCGGCCCGCACTTCCCCATTTCTAGGGTGCACGTGGAAGTGATGTCGCAGCTTGGCTTGCGTGCTGTTGCTTAAGCAATACCGGATTTCCCCATTGGAGCCTTCATCCGGGTCCGAGGCTTTCACTCGGAATAACACAGTCCCACGGGGTGCAGTCTTTGGCACCTTGGTGCGGTATACTGAGCGCTCAAATACAGGTGCATTGTCGTTTGTGTCCACCACGACGATGGTGATTTGTACCTCACCGGAGCGCGCTGGCAGCCCGCCGTCCCGAGCGGTGAGTACTAGCCGATGCGTGGCACGCTGCTCCCGATCCAACGCTTTCTCCAACACCAGCTCTGGGAATTCGCTGCCGTCGACCCGCGAACCCATGTCCAGGCTAAAGTGTCGGCTGGGGCTCAGGCTGTAGCTTAGCAACCCGTTGCTTCCCTCGTCGGCATCTTCTGCATTAGGCAGAGTAAAGCGGGCTCCGGGCATAAGGAACTCGGGAATGTGGAACTGCACGTCGCCGGCAGGGAAGTGAGGCGAGTTGTCGTTGATGTCCAGGACGTGAACATGGACCTTGTGCAGCTCTAGCGGGTCCTCGAGCACAAGCTCATAGATCAGGACGCAGGCAGCTTTGGCCCCGCACAGCCGTTCGCGGTCCGCCGGCTCTCTGACCACCAAGCTTCCGCTGGCCAGATCAACCCCGAAGTAAGTCTCGCCGCGGCTGGAAAGGAAGCGAAAGTTCCGCAAGGACAGAGAGGCCGCTGACAGCCTCAAGTCCTGGGCAACATTGCCTACGGCTACGCCCCGTTCGGTCTCCTCCGACACTGAGTATTCCAGCTGTCCCGCTACAGAGCCGCAGGAAACCCACAAACATAGAACCGCCACCCTCCAGCCCCCCATCCCCCTCCCTCTCGGCGTCCCCGCTCCACCAGCGGTGACCCGGGACCATGCTCCGGACTCCCGGAGAGTGCGAGCCGTGGTAAAAGGAAAAAAAACCGAGGGCCGGTCGGCCGCCGCTGCCCGCTAAAGGTGCAGAGACAGCCGACGTTCGCCTTCCGAATGCCGTAATTGCCCGGGACCGGCCGGCTGAGAGCAAGGCTTGCTAGACTGGAGGTTCGGCAGCCGTCTGGGAAAGCCGAGCCGGCGGGAGCGGAGGAGCGCAGCGCCGCCTAGGGGTGCAGAGGCGAGGAAAACCTCCGGGCTCCGCGAAGAGCCGTCTCCGTTCCCGGCCCACCGGGAACTCGCCCCACGCCCCGGCAGCGAGCGCAGGGCGCGGCAAAGAGATGCTCGGAGAAACTAACACACCTTCCCTTAAACCGCGTTTCCTAGGACAACGCCCTGACCGCCGCAGTCTTAACGTCTACAAACTCTACCTGAAGACGGCTTAAAACTGGGGCTGAGCTCGGCTGGGCGTCTCTCAGGGACTATTTTGAGAGTCGAGCATCGGGTCCCGGGCGGTTGGGCCCACTGACTCCCTACAGTGCCGGCAGAGACGGCGGAATTCCGAGAGGAACCGCCGGGCCGACACGCTGGGAGGCGGGGCCACGATCGTGAACCACTCTGCCTTCTAGGCTTAAGGAAACAGGAACCCCCAAACCAAGTGCTATGGTGCGTTCCGTGTTGGATGCTCAGCCTCTCCCCTGCGACTTTAAGTCTCTCCTGCACTTTCTTAATTCCCCGGAGACGCCAAGATTTCTATAGCGAGAACCAGCGAGGGGCATATGCGGACCATTCCCCGGTACTCTAGCTTTTCAAGGCACAAAACTAGGCAAGCGCAATTCCGGTTCAACGTTCCCTCTTTTTTGCGAATCAGCAGTTTTTCTCTTTTTCCCAAGAGGCCCTAAGGGGAGTGCTCTGCAAGCTCTGGGCGAGGAAAGTGGTTAGAAGCCAGTCAATATCAAGCACCAGAAACTCAGAAAGATTGACAGCTCATCCCCAAACAACCTGAACGTAGAAAATGAAGGGGAAAATACTGAGATACTCTCCATGAGCGTGACCAGGAAACTGTTCTGTAACTTTGCTCTTATTCAGAAAACTACTGAAGTGGTGTAAGAGCAGACTTGATGCCCGTCGGTTCCCCAGCTTTGTTTTTCTGGTCTTCGGCAGGGAAATCGGGACAGTCCTCTGTTCTATGAAAAACAGCTCTTGGCCGCAATACTTCCAAATTCCACCTAGCACCCTACAACTAGTGGCTTCTCCTGAGAGGGTGGAGAGCTGAAAAAGAGACTGACCCCTTGAACACTAAATTCATCACTCAAATCCTTCTTTTAATACAATAGCAGTGTCCAAAGCCTCAAGAACCAAAATTTGAAAGACAAAAGCTGAATACAGATAAAGAATTGAAGCTCTCAGGGCATTATATTTACTGGTCAGAAAACTGCCTAAACATACGGCTAATTACTGAAGCTGAGAGTACTGGATACATGGAATTAATTACACAATTCTCTCAACTTTACTGTATGCCTTAATATTTCTCTAATAATTTTTTTAACTGTCACTTAAAATGTAGGTGGGGCAGGCAGGGATAAACAGGCACCTCCAGCTTTCTGGTTTTAAGACTAAGTGGGATTGGTAACTTCACTGTGCCACTAAACACCAATCACCTCCTCTGTCTATCACAAACCCACCCCTTATTTCTTCCAAGGAAGTAGGGCAGGCTGCCTCTTGTTGCTGTTTTAGTCACTAAGTGGTGCCGGACTCGTTGGGACCCCATGGACTATAGCCCACCAGGCTCTTCTGTCCATAGGATTTCCCAGGCAAGAATATTGAATGGATTACCATTTCCTTCTCCAGGGATATCTTCCCAGCGCAGGAATCGAAACTGACTCCCCTGCAGTGGCAGGCAGATTCTTTGACCACTGAACTACCTACTTGTTTTATTTACAAGCTGCCTGTTTTTTTTAATATATATGATAATTGTAACAAAGCACAAATACTTCTATTATACTTCAGTTTTTAAAATAATTCTGCTTCAAAGCCTATCATAAAGTAATCTTTGAAATGTGGCATGTCAAAAGTTACTCCTCTGCTATCAAGGACTATAAAATGAAAAATAATATATATCACCCCGACCTTGGGTTTCGTTGGTGGCTCAGTGGTAAAGAATCCACCTGCAATGCAGGAGCTGCAGGAGACACAGGTTCAATCCCTGGGGTCAGGAAGATCCCCTGGAGGAGGGCATAGCAACCCACTCCAGTAATCTTGCCTGGAGAATCTTGGACAGAGAAGCCTAACGGGCTACAGTCCATGGGGTCACGAAGAATCGGACACGACTGAAGCAACAGCATACACTCAATATTTACTGATATAAACTAGAGTTTGTGGGAAAGTAATATTTAGATATCTAAATATTTGGATATCCCGAAGATGAGAAAGTCTAAAAACTTTTTTTCTTGTGTATACTATTACTAGTTAAGGTTAAAATCATGAATTAACATAACTTCTCTATAGCAGAACCCTTCCTTTCTAATATTTCATTTTGCCAGTTCGTGGCATTTTCTATAGTGTCTCCTAATTCAAGTATTTTCAAGCTTTTAATTAGGTGCAAGTACAACTTTAAGAGGACTCTGTGCAAAAACACTGTTCTGATTTCTGCTTGGGTTCTAGTGCAAAAACTGTTATTATAATGCTCTCCCACCAAACTTGGCTGTAATCTGTAAATTCAAGAGATTGCTAGCCATAATGCATAAGTTCATGTTAGAGATCCTGAAGCCAAACAGGAGAATGATCTGAATATCCACCAGATTTTGTCAACAAAATGTTATTGTACTTAAGATTTTCTTAGTAATTAAGGTTATTCTTTTGGGAGTATATTCTGTACTTATGGGAAGTAAATTAAAAAATTGGACATCACAATCACATTAAGCAAATTTTCATCCCATAATATTGCTTCATGAAGGTTTCAAATCAAGCCTAACAGAGTGTGAATTGTTTGAGGGTAGAGATCTGTATCACTCAATTTTGTCTCTGAAATATCTAGCTAAGCTCCAGGCACATAAATTAAGTGGCTCAACTACTCTCAGTACACAACAGCCTATGTCAGTCATTGTTGTTTCTTTTTTAACCTGAACACTTTACCAATAGCACATTACTATAGAACTTCTTTCTCAAGTTTGTACAAAGTTTTTCTCCATAACATAATATTATACAAAGTATCTCAGACATTTTTTTCATGAATCTTCACTCTAATTAACTCTATGCTGTGTTTTCTTACTCCTTTTTATAACTATGCTAATTTTTCTAGAATTACCTCTTTATAAAGTCTTACTCTATTTCATCTTCAAAGTATAGTCCTCAGAACTTAAAGTCATGCTCCAGATTGGTCATAATATCCAAGAACAGGAGAGCTTGCTTTTTCATTCTAAATACTCCATATCAAGGAAGGGTCTAATCTTGCATCTGGTTCTTTAACAGCCACATCACATAACTTTTTTTATGATGGATTTAAAGCTAAAATTCGTATGTGGTTTTTTTTCTAGATGCTATTAAGCCACAGATCAAAAAATCCTAGACTTTTACACTTAATTTTTTAAAGTCAAATTGGCTGAATGTCACATTGTGTTAAGAGCTAGCCAGTCTGGTTCAATCACATATTTTACCTATATCAAATTTCATATTCCTACATATTTGGTAAGCAGTCACACCAGATCTTCCTCTGAGCTGCTGAAAAAAATTTCATCACATGCGGCTGAAAAGGAAGGCTTGCAACCACTACCAATCACCCTATCTGACATCAGTTTTATAGGAGTGCCTAACCTAAAATAAAGATCTGACAAAGGCACTATCAACATTCTCCAAAAAAGAATCTACATAAATCTCACATTATATTATAGTTTCAAAACAAAGTATTTCCAGATCATAATTATTTATATATTTTTTTAATTTTGATAAAAATTTCACATCTATCACCCCCCCAAATGGCCATCTTTATTTTAAACAATAAAAATATCAGAATTATTGCCATGAAAAATCATAAGCATAACAGCACACTTCATGTAATACCTATCATTTAATACTGACTTGGAAATTCTAGACAACACAAGATAAGGAAGTGTGTGTGCATATGTGTGTGTGTATTAGGAGGGTAAAATATACTGTTACTAATAGATGATAAATTTATAGGTAATAAAATTTTCTATTCATAAAGTCCAAGAGAATTAAAGAAAAATAAATAGAACTAAAAGAGCTTGATGAGATGACTAAGTTAAAAAACACAGTTTTCCTACATAACTGCAATAACTAGACAAAAAGAGGGATTTTAATCAATTATGGATAAATGAAAATGGATTTCTTCTCCATAAAACCTACCAAAAACAACAGAAGAATAGCCAACAAAAAATAAAATAATAAATTGATGAAACTCCTTAAAGCGCTTGAACTTCAACCATAGTATATATGAAGAGAAGTTACCAAGTGCTAAGAAAACTGGACCAAGATGCCAGAAAATGCTGAGAGAATATACTTGCCACTGGAGACCCTGGGAAGAGCTGGTAGATTAGAGTTTTCCAAAGTAGTACTTCACACTGAGATATAAAACAAAAGATCTCTTATTTGAAACAAAAATATCCAGGTGCCTAGGCTAAATCAGGTAGGGCTTTTCCATAATCCTATTTGTCAGCACAAAATAGGAGAAAAAGCAGGAGTGAATGCACTAGTGAGCAGATGCACACTTATTTCAAGAGTGAACCTAAGTATGTGGTAAAATTAAGAGAAAACTGTGGAGGACAAATTGCTCTGCAGCTGCCAGTTCTCATTATTGGAAGATATGTAAAAGCTAAGGTATACACAAACCCCTCCGCTGCTGCTGCTGCTGCTGCTAAGTCACATCAGTCGTGTCCGACTCTGTGTGACCGCGTAGACAGCAGCCCACCAGGCTCCCCCGTCCCTGGGATTCTCCAGGCAAGAACACTGGAGCAGGTTGCCATTTCCTTCTCCAATGCATGAAAGTGAGAAGTGAAAGTGAAGTCACTCAGTCGTGTCCGACTCTTAGCGACCCCATGGACTGCAGCCCACCAGGCTCCTCTGTCCATGGGATTTTCTAGGCAAGAGTACTGGAGTTGGGTGTCATTGCCTTCTCCAACAAACCCCTCTAACAAATGGTAAACAGGAAATGCTCACCTTAGTCCAGAGCACTACAGGCCCATCCATCTACATTTCTACCTGCAGATAGCTGGTCCTAAAGGAACTCCTCTCAAAGATAAATACTAATCAAAAAAGAGCCAATGCAGGATCTATATGAATATTAAAAGAAGGAATAAGAAAATAAATATGAAAAATAACAGATAATAACACACAGATCTCTAAAGGTCTCTAGTCAAAAGATTCATGAAATAGTTTTAAAGAGTCTCAGAGAATTAAGAACTCAGGGATACAGAATTTCAAAAAGAAAATGAAAATGCCACAGAAGACCATGAAAACTGAGCTGATGCAACTCATGAAATAAGTGGAAGAGAAATATAAATCAGAAATAATAGAATATAATAACAGAAATTAGGGCCACATTGGAAATAGTAAAAAAGTGAACAGGTTCTGCTTGGTATTAATACATAGTCAAGAACAAGAAGAAACACTTGAGAAGGCTGAGAAAAGAAAGTAGAAAGAACACACTTCCAGTTTCACCTCCAATACGTAAAGAGCTTAGAATTTATCACTTTTTTTTCTTGTAATAACAACAAGAAAAGCTGGATACATGACTTTTCCTGAACCCATCAGAGAACTGAGTTTACAGGAAAAACCTCTACTCTAAAATCTGGAAAGAAAAAAGTGAAAATGAAGTCACTCAGTCATGTCCAACTCTTTGTGACCCCATGGACTGTAGCCTACCAGGCTCCTCTGTCCATGGGATTTTCCAGGCCATTGTACTGGAGTGGGTTGCCATTTCCTTCTCCAGAGGATCTTCCCAACCCAGGGATCAAACCTGGGTCTCCCGCATTGTAGGCAGATGCTTTACTATCTGAGCCACCAGGGAAGTCACCAAAATCTGGATAAATAAGCAAATGCAGAGAGTCAGCCAAGATCTGTTTCCATGGAACAGAAGCCTCTAGAGGCACAGCCTGTTAGGAACACCTAAATGGAAATTTTGACAAATTGCTGGAGGCTGAGTTGTGGACTATCTTAAGAGTGAGAAACTCATGGAGGTCACAGTTGGGGTGAAGGGGGAGCATGCCTACTTTTATGGGCTTTACTTTCAGGAATCCCACTAGGTTCTCAAAGTGAACATCCAAGAAAGATCTCCTTGGCTCTGGCAGGGAGAGAGGAAGAGTACTCCTTCTGAGGTAGGCCCAGAAGCTTCTCCTTTCTTCTTTTAAAAAACCAATTGCATGTAACAATATGTATAAACATATTTCTGGGCTTATAATATATAGAAATGAAACAAAATTGCCAATTATAGTACAAAGGAAGTGGATGGAAGAACAGCTGTATTGGATAAGGAAATTCCAATGCAGGGCAATAAATTAACAGAACCAAAAATGGGAAATGAGAAACACTATAAATATATAATTGCTTTCCTTTTGCCCTCAACATCTTTAAGAGACAATAAATTATATAATGTAATAACTGTAACAATGTACTGTTGGGTTTGTAATATATAGAGATGTATACTGCTTTCCTGTAGCTGCTGCAAAAACGTCACCACACACTGTGTGGCTTAAAACAGTTTTTCTCATAGTTCTGGAGGGGAGAAATTCAAACTTAAGGTATTGGAGAGGCTGCACCCCTTCTGGAAGCTCTAGCAGAGATTTCATTTCTTGCCGCATACAGCTTTTGATGGCTGTGTTCATGACTCCACTCTGCTTCTATCTTCACATGACCTTCCCTCTGTGTCTCTGTCCTCCCTTATTCTCTCTCTTATAAAAAACACTTCTCGTTGGAATTAGTGCCCACCTGGGAAATTCAGGATAAACTCCTCATCTCAAGAGCCTTAACTTAATTACATCTTCAAAGTCCTTTTTTTCTCCAAATAGGTCACATTCACAGGTTCCCAGGGTTAGGAAGTGGACATACCTTTTTGGAGGCCACAATTCAACCCACTACAAGATGTAATACATATAATAATAGAACAAAAAGGAAGAAAGAAAAAGAGTTATATAGGAGTAATATCTTTATACCTTAATAGAATTAAGTTAATATAAATCTGAAGGAGATATTGGTATTATAATGTATATAATAAACTCTAGAGAAACCACTGAGAAAATAACTCAAAAATACAGTTTAAAACCCTTTGAAGGAATTAAAATGCTACATTTGAAAATACTCACTTAGTAAAAATATTGGTAAAGGAGGAATATAAAAACAAGGAGAATTAAGACATAAAGAAACCAAAAGTAAAATAGCAGACAAGAGGCAATTGCAGAGCAGTTTGCCTATATGCACCCCTCTTGTGCCATGATAGAAAGACTTTTTCCCTTCCCCATTAAAAACAGATACCACAGGACTTCCCTGGTGGCACAGTGTCAATGCAGGGGACAAGGGTTTGATTCCTGGTCTGGGAAAATTCCACATGCCCCTGCACCACAACTACTGCGCCTTGACTCTAAAGCCCATGAGTGGCAACTACTGAGCCTGTGAGCTGTAACTACCGAGCCTGTGAGCTGTAACTACCGAGCCTGTGAGCTGTAACTACTGAGCCTGTGAGCTGTAACTACTGAAGCCTGCAGTGCCCTGGAGCCTGCACACTGCAACTACTCAGCCCTCATGCTGCAAGTAATGAAGCCCGCGTGCCTAGAGCCTATGTTCTGCAACAAGAGGAGCCACCACAATGAGAAGCCCAGCCACCACGATGAAGAGGAGCCCCCACTCACCGCAACTAGAGAAAGCCCACCCACAGCAATGAAGACCCAGTACCACCAGAAAAACAAAACAGATACAACACACCCCGATGTTCAAAGCAGCACTATTTACAATAGCCAACACATGGAAGCAGCCTAAGTGACCATCAACAGATTACTAGGTAAAGAAGATGTGGTGTGTGTGATATACACACACAATATGGAATACTACTTAGCCATGAAAAGAATGAACTGTTGCCATTTGCAGCAACATGGATGGATCTAGAGAATATCACACTGAGTGAAGTAAGTCAGAGAAAGGCAGATATTACCTGATATCACTTAAAAGTGGAATCTAAAAATACAAATGAGTATATTTACAAAACAGAAATAGACTCACAAAGATAACAAATTCAAGGATACCAAAGAGGAAAGGGAAGGGGGAGGGATAAATTAGGAGTATGGAATAACATATCGTTGTTTGTTGTTAACAGATTCATACTGTGAGTGAGTGAATGGAAGTTATTCAGTCGTGTCTGACTCTTCGCAACCCCATGGACTATAGCCCGCCAGGCTCCTCTGTCCATGGAATTCTCCGGGCAGGGATACTGAAATGGATTGCAATTCTCTTCTCCAGGGGATCTTCCCAACCCAGGGATTGAACTCAGGTCTCCTACATTGCAGGGGGATTCTTTACTCTCTGAGCCATCAGGGCAGCCCTACTATATATAAAATAGGGAATTTCCTGGTAGTCCTATGGTTGGGACTCTGCGCTTTCACTGCCGAGGACCTGAGTTTGATCCCTGGTTGGGGAACTACGATTCCACAAGCTGCACAGTGTGGGAAAAAAAAGTAATAAATAAAATAAAATAGATAAACAACAAGGATTTACTGTAACAATTTTTACATAGGAAACAATTTTCTGTAATGAAAACTAATCTGAAAAATTATATACATATATACACACACACACACACATACACACACACACGTGGGCTTCCCAGATGGTGCTAGTGGTAAAGAACACACCTGTCAATGAAAAAGACAAAAGCCATGAGGTTTCGATCTCTGCGTCAGGAAGATCCTCTGGAGGAGGGCATGGCAACTGACTCCAGTATTCTTGCCTAGAGAATCTCCATGGACAGGGGAGCCTAGCAGGCTACATTCCAGTTCAGTTCAGTTGCTCAGTCGAGTCTGACTCTCTGCGACCCCATGGACTGCAGCCACCAGGCTTCCCCTATTCATCACTAACTCACAGAGCTTGCTCAAACTCATGTCTATTGAGTCGGTGATGCCATCCAACCATCTAATACTCTGTTGTCCCCTTTTCCTCCTGCATTCAATCTTTCCCAGCATCAGGGTCTTTTTGAATGAGTCAGCTCTTCACATCAGGTGGCCAAAGTATTGGAGTTTCAGCCTCAGCATCAGTCCTTCCAAGGAATATTCAGGACTGATTTCCTTTAAGATGGACTGGTTGGATCTCCTTGCAGTCCAAGGGACTCTCAAGAGTCTTCTCCAACACCACTGTTCAAAAGCATCAATTCTTCAGCGCTCAGCTTTCTTTAAAGTCCAACACTCACATCTATACATGACTACTGGAAAAACCATAGCTTAAACTAGACAGACCTTGATTGGCAAGGAAACGTCTCTACTTTTTAATATGCTAAGATGGTCATAGCTTTTCTTCCAAGGAGCAAGCGTCTTTTACTTTCATGGCTGCAATCACCATCTGCAGCGATTTTGGAGCCCCCCAAAACAAAGTCTGTCACTGTTTCCACTGTTTCCCCATCTATTTGCCAAGAAGTAATGGGACCCAATGCCATGATCTTAGTTTTCTGAATGCTGAGTTTTAAGCCAACTTTTTCACTCTCCTCTTTCACTTTCACCAAGAGGCTCTTTAGTTCTTCTTCACTTTCTGCCATAAGTGTAGTGTCATCTGCATATCTGAGGTTATTGATATTTCTCCCTGCAATCTTGATTCCAGCTTGTGCTTCATCCAGCCCAGCATTTCAAATTATATACTCTGCATATAAGTTAAATAAGCAGGGTGATAATATACAGCCCTGACGTACTCCTTTCCCAATTTGGAACTAGTCTGTTTTTCCATGTCCACTTCTAACTGTTGCTTCTTGACCTGCATACAGATTTCTCAGGAGGCAGGTAAGGTGGTCAGCTGTTCCCATTTCTTTAAGAATTTTCCACAGTTTGTGGTGATCCACACAGTTTAAGGCTTTGGTGTAGTCAATAAAGCAGAAGTAGATGTTTTTCTGGAACTCTCTTCCTTTTTTGATGATCCAATGGATGTTGGCAATTTGATCTCTGGTTCCTCTGCCTTTTCTAAATCCAGCTTGAACATTTGGAAGTTCACAGTTCACAAACTGTTGAAGCCTGGCTTGGAGAATTTTGAGCAGTACTTTGCTAGCATGTGAGATGAGTGCAATTGTGCAGTAGTTTGAGCTTTCTTTGGCATTGCCTTTCTTTGGGATTGGAAGGAAAACTGACCTTTTCCAGTCCTGTGGCCACTGCTGAGTTTTCCAAATTTGCTGGCATATTGAGTGCAGCACTTTCACAGCATCATCTTTCAGGATTTGAAAAAGCTCAACTGGAATTCCATCACCTCCACTAACTTGGTTCGTAGTGATACTTCCTAAGGCCCACTTGACTTCACATTCCAGGATGTCTGGCTCTAGGTGAGTGATCACACCATTGTGGTTATCTGGGTCATGGAGATCTTTTTTGTATAGTTCTTCTGTGTATTCTTGCCACCTCTTCTTAATATCTTCTACTTCTGTTAGGTCTATACCATTTCTGTCCTTTATTGTGTCCATCTTTGCATGAAATGTTCCCTTGGTATCTCTAATTTTCCTGAAGAGATCTCTAGTCTTTCCCATTCTATTGTTTTCTTCTATTTTTTGCATTGATCACTGAGGAAGGCTTTCTTATCTCTCCTGGCTATTCTTTGGAACTCTGCATTCAAATGAGAATATCTTTCCTTTTCTCATTTGCTTTTTGCTTCTCTCCTTTTCACAGCTATTTGTAAGGCCTCCTCAAACAACCATTTTGCCTTTTTGCATTTCTTTTTCTTCAGGATGGTCTTGATCACTGCCTCCTGTACAATGTCATGAACCTCCATCCATAGTTCTTCAGGCACGCTGTCTATCACATCTAATCCCTGGAATCTATTTGTCATTTCCACTATATAATCCTAAGGGATTTGATTTAGGTCATACCTGAATGGTCTAGTGGTTTTCCCTACTTTCTCCAATTTAAGTCTGAATTACTTAAATAAGGAGTTCATGATCTATGCCACAGTCAGCTCCTGGCCTTGTTTTTGCTGACTGTATAGAGCTTCTCCATCTTCAGCTGCAAAGAATATAATCAACCTGATTTCAGTATTGACCATCTGGTGATGTCCATGTGTAGAGCCTTCTCTTGTGTTGTTGGAAGAGGGTGTTTGCCATGACCAGTGCATTCTCTTGGCAAAACTCTGTTAGCCTTTGCCCTGCTTCATTTTGTACACCAAGGCCAAACTTGCTTGTTACTTCAGGTATCTCTTGACTTCCTATTTTTGCATTTCAGTCCCTTCATTTCAGATGAAGAGGACATCTTTTTTGGGTGTTAGTTCTAGAACATCTTGTAGGTCTTTATAGAACCTTCAACTTCAGCTTCTTCAGCATTACTGGTTGGGGCATGGACTTGGATTACTGTGATATTGAATGGTTTGCCTCAGAAATGAACAGGGATCATTCTGTCATTTTTGAGACTGCACCCAAGTAATACATTTCTGACTCTTTTGTTGACTATGAGGGTTATTCCATTTCTTCCAAGGGATTCTTGCCCACAGTAGTAGATATAATGGTCATCTGAGTTAAATTTGCCCATTCCAGTCCATTTTAGTTCAGTTCAGTTCAGTTCAGTCGTTCAGTCATGTCTGACTCTTTGGGACCCCATGAACTGCAGCATGCCAGGCCACCCTGTCCATCACCAACTCCCAGAGTTTAGCCAAACTCATGTCCATTGAGTTGGTGATGCCATCCAACCATCTCATCCTCTGTCTTCCCCTTCTCCCCCTGTCCTCAATCCTTCCCAACATCAGGGTCTTTTCAAATGAATCAGCTCTTCGCATCAGGTGGCCAAAGTATTGGAGTTTCAGCTTCAACATCAGTCCTTCCAATGAACACACAGGACTGATCTCCTTTAGGATGGACTGGTTGGATCTCCTTGCAGTCCAAGGGACTCTCGAGAGTCTTCTCCAACACCACAGTTCAAAAGCATCAATTCTTCGGCACTCAGCTTTCTTTATAGTCCAACTATCACATCCATACATGACTACTAGAAAAACCATAGCCTTGACTAGGTGGACCTTTGTTGACAAAGTAATGTCTCTGCTTTTTAATATGCTGTCTAGGTTGGTCATAACTTTCCTTCCAAGGAGTAAGCATCTTTTAATTTCATTGCTGCAATCACCATGTTTTTCCATGTCCACTTCTAACTGTTGCTTCTTGACCTGCATACAGGCTTCTCAAGAGGCAGGTCAGGTGGTCTGGTATTCCCATCTCTTGAAGAATTTTCCACAGTTTATTGTGATCCACACAGTCAAAGGCTTTGTCAGAGTCAATAAAGCAGAAGTAGATGTTTTTCTGGAACTCTCTTCCTTTTTCAATGATCCAATGGATGTTGGCAATTTGATCTCTGGTTCCTCTGCCTTTTCTAAATCCAGCTTGAACATTTGGAAGTTCACAATTCACGTATTGCTGAAGCCTGGCTTGGAGAATTTTAAGCAGTACTCTGCTAGCATGTGAGATGAGTGCAATTGTGCAGTAGTTTGAGCTTTCTTTGGCATTGCCTTTCTTTGGGATTGGAAGGAAAACTGACCTTTTCCAGTCCTGTGGCCACTGCTGAGTTTTCCAAATTTGCTGGCATATTGAGTGCAGCACTTTCACAGCATCATCATTTAGGATTTGAAATAGCTCAACTGGAATTCCATCACCTCCACTAACTTGGTTCGTAGTGATACTTCCTAAGGCCCACTTGACTTCACATTCCAGGATGTCTGGCTCTAGGTGAGTGATCACACCATTGTGGTTATCTGGGTCATGGAGATTTTTTTGGTATAGTTCTTCTGTGTATTCTTGCCACCTCTTCTTAATATCTTCTACTTCTGTTAGGTCTATACCATTTCTGTCCTTTATTGTGCCCATCTTTGCATGAAATGTTCCCTTGGTAACTCTAATCTTCTTGAAGAGATCTCTAGTCTTTCCCATTCTATTGTTTTCTTCTATTTTTTGCATTGATCACTGAGGAAGGCTTTCTTATCTCTCCTGGCTATTCTTTGGAACTCTGCATTCAAATGGGTATATCTTTCCTTTTCTCCTTTCCTAAAATGTCAGCGTTCACTCTTGCTATCTCCTGTTTGATCACTTCCAATTTACCTTGATTCATGACCTAACATTCCAAGTTCCTATGCAATATTGTACTTTACAGGATCAGACTTTACTTCCATCACCAGTCACATCCACAACTGGGTGTTGTTTTTGCTTTGCTCCGTCTCTTCATTCTTTCTGGAGTAATTTCTCCACTCTTCCCCAGTAGCATATTGGGCACCTACCAACCTGGTGGGTTCATCTTTCAGTGTCATATCCTTTTGCCTTTTCATACTCTTCATGGGGTTCCCAAGGCAAGAATACTGAGTGGTTTGCCATTCCCTTCTCTAGTGGGCCACATTTTGTCAGAGCTTTCCACCATGACCCGTCTGTCTTGAGTGGCCCTACATGGCATGGCTAATAGTTTCATTGAGTTAGACAAAGCTGTGGTCCATGTGATCAGTTTGATTAGTTTTCTGTGATTGTGGTTTTCATTCTGTCTGCCCTCTGATGGATAAGGATAAGAGGCTTATGGAAGCTACCATTCCTAGGATCTCACACATGCATGCAGATACATGTATATCTGAATCACTTTGCTATACACCTGAAAAATGTTACAATATTATAAATCAACTATACTTCAATAAAAAGAACTTTTTAAGTGGAGTTGGAAAGGTGCCACATGATGTGCATGCTCCAATCAGAGCATCCGCTGAGCCTGAAACAGGGAAATGTAGCCCCACGTTGTATATACACCTAGCAAAGGCTGTATGGACTCTTCATCTCTTGATAAGTAATGTTCCATTCCTTATCAAGACACATTCTATTTTTTAGGTATAATTTTTTGTTGTAAGTTCACTTATTTAAATAAACAACTCATTTTTGAAAATGTACAAACTGTGTAGCCATAACAATTCTACTTTAAAACAATTTTATTACTTTACAGCACAAATATTTCTCAAACTTTATTGACTACATTTGACAATACCTTCTTTTTAAAAATAAGTTACATATGTACACCATACTGGTTCACCGTTATTATAAAACATTGGCTATATTCCTTGTGATGTGCAATATATCCTTGTAGCTTTTTTAATTTTATATATAATAGTTTATACCTCTACAAACTACTATGTTTGTATTCCCTCCCCTGTTCTTATCCGTCCCCATTTCCCTCTCCCGACTGGTAACTACTAGTTTGTTTTCTATCTATAGGTATATTTCTTTTTTGTTACGTTCATTAGTTGGTTTTATTTTTTAGATTCCATAAATAAGTAATATCATACAGTATTTGTCTTTCCCTATCTGATTTGTTTCACTTAGTATAATACACTCGAGGTCCATCCATGTTGTTACAAATGGCAAAATTTCATTCTTTTTTATGGCTTCATCTTCTTTATCCATTTATCTGTTGATGGACACTTAGGTTGCTTCTATTGGCAATTGTAAATAACACGCTGCCACGAGGGCTTCCCTGGTGACTCAGACAATAAAGAATCTGCCTATGATGCAGGAGACCCAGGTTCTATCCCTGGGTCAGAAAAATTCCCTGTAGAAGGGAGTGGCTACCTACTCCAGTATTCTTGCCTGGAGAATCCCATGAACTGAGGAGCCTGGCAGGGTACAGTTCATTGGATCACAGAGTCGGACATGACAGAGCAACTGAGCACACACACATGCTGCTATGAACATTGGGGTATGTGTATCTTTTTGAATTTGTGTTTTCATTTTTTTCAAATATATATCCAGAACTGAAATTGCTGGGTTGCATGGTAGTTGTATTTTTAGTTTTTTGAGAATATATCATACTGTTTTCCATAGTAGCCACCAATTTACGTTTCCACAAACAGTGTACATAGGTTCCCTTTCCAAGACCCATTCTTTTTTTTTTTCCCGACAGGAAATAGCATTTATTGGTGAGTGTGATTAAGGAGGGGACAGCACTGATGCTCATGGAGTGCAGGGCCCGCCATTTGTCCAGGGGACCACAATTAGGGATGTATTTGACCCCACAGCCGTCTGGAATGAGTTGCTTTTCTGACACCATGTTCTCAAATTCATCCGCATTGAACTTGCCAAGACCCATTCTTATGTAGCTGAATGAAGGTTGAAAGACTGTGCACATGAGACTGCCCTTCTCAACACTAAGTCATAACACAAGCTCCAACAGATTTTTAAAAATTAATGCCACACAAAGAATATTCTCTGACCACAATGAAATGAAACAAGAAATCATAACAAAAGGAAGTTTGAGGAATTCACAAATACGTGAAAATTAGATGACATATGCTAAAATAACCAATGGGTCAAAGAAGAAAGAACAAGGAAAATCAGAAAATACTCTCAAATGACCAAAAATGGAAACACAACATATGAAAACTTATGGGATGCAACTAAAACAATGGTTATAGAGAAACATACAGCTATAAATGTTGACATTTAAAAAGATTTAAAAAGAAGAAATCAATAACCTAATCTTCTACTTTAAGACACTGCAAAAAGAAAAGCAAATCAAATCTAAAGCAAGCAGAAGAAGCAAAATAATTAGGATTAGAGCAGAAATAAATGAAACTAAGAATGGTAAAACAATAAAGCCAAAAGTTGGTTCTTTGAAAATATCAACAAAACTGGCAAAACTTTAGCTAGGTTGACTGAGAGAAAAAAAATCAGAAGACTAAAATTACTATAAACCAGAAATGAAATAAGGGGTATTATTATTGATCTCACAGAAATAAAAAGGATTATAAGAGAATACCATGAACAATTGTATGCCAATATATAAATAGCTTATATAAAACAGACAAATTTATATAAAATGCAAATACAAAACCTGAGTCAAAAAGAAATAGAAAATCTGAATGGATCTATAAAAAGTAAAGACATTGAATAAATAATGATAGGAATACACACAAAACAAAAACAAATAGGACCAAAAATTACTATGAATGAATTCTACCAAACACTTAAATAAGAATTAATACCTGTTCTTTACAAACTCTTTCAAAAATAGAAGAGAAGTAAACACTTCATTCTGAGGGCAGTATTACCCTGATACCAAAACCAAAGACATCACACAAAAAAACTAGAGACCAATATCTCTCATGAATATAAAAACATACATTCTCACCAACATACTAGAGAACCATACTCAGTAAAGAAATTATTCACTATCACCAAGCAGGAGTTATTCCAGGAATGCAAGGTTGATTTAACATCTGAAAATCAATAAATATAATACACCACAGCCAACATAATATTCAAAGGTGAAAATTTGGAAGCCTTCCTGCTAAAATCTGGAGCAAAACAAGAATGCCCACTCTGACCACTTCTATTCAACATAGTATTGGAAGTCCCAGCTACAGCAATCAGACAAGAAAAAGAGAAAAATATCCAAATTGGAAGGTAAAATTGTCAGTATATGCAGATGACATGATACTCTATAAAGAAAACCCTAAAGACTCCACATGAAAACTATTAGAACTGATAAACAAATTCAGCAAGGTATGGGATACAAGATCAACATACAGAAATCCACTGCATTTTTTTACACTAACCATGAAATATCAGAAGGAGAAAATTTTTAAAAACTTGGCTTAAAATCAAATTTAAAAAAACAAAATACCTAGAAATAAACCTGACAAAGGAGATGAAAGACTTACACACTCAATGGGAGCTATAAAACATTGATAAAGAAAACTGAAGATGATTCAAATAAATGGAAAGATATTCCATGTTCTTCAATTGGAAAAATTAATATTGTCCAAACAATCTACAGATTTAATACTCTCCTTATTAAATTACCCATGATGTTTTTCACAGAACTAGAACAAATAATACTAAAATTTATATGGAACCACTAAAGATCTGGAATTGCTAAAGCAATCCCAGGAAAAAGAACAAAACTGGAAGCATAACCCTTCTAGACTTCAGACAATACTATAAAGCTACAGTAATCAAAATAGCATGGTATTGGCACAATATACGGATTAATGGAACAGAATAGAGAGCCCAGAAATAAGCCCACACATGTATGGGCAAAAAATCTTTAACAAAGGAGGCAAGAATAAAGACAGCCTTTTTGGGAAGTGGTGTTGGGAAAGTTGGACAGTCACATGTAATCAATCAAGTTAAAACACTTGCTCACACCATACACAAAAATAAATTCAAAATGGTTTAATGACTTAAATATGACACACCACCATAAAACCTCTAGAAGAGAACATAAGCAAAACACTCTTGAACATAAATCATAGCAATACTTTCTTAGATCAGTCTTCCAAGGCAAAAGAAATAAAAACAAAAATAAATAAATGAGACCTAATCAAACTTACAAGCTATTGCAAGGAAAGGAACCCATCAACAAAGCAAAAAGACAAGCTATGGAAAGGGATAAAATATTTGCAAACAATGTGACTGACAAGGGCTTAATTTCTAAAATATAAGAACAGCTTATACAGCTCAATATCAAAAAATGACAAACAACTCAATTAACAAATGGACAGAAGACCTAAATAGATCTTTCTCCAAAGAAGGCATACAGATGGCCAAAGTCACACAAAAAGATGTTCAATATTGCTAATTTTTAGGGAAATGCAAATCAAAATTACAAAGAAGCATCACCTCACACCAGGCAGAATAACCATCATCAAAAAGTATACAAATACTAAACGCTGGGGAGAGTGTGGATAAAAGGGAACCTTCCTACAAGGTTAGTGGATACGTATATTGGTGTAGCCATTAAGGTAAACAATATGGAGGTTTGGTTTATCTAAACACAGAGTTACCTTTGTCATTGTTGTTGTGTTATACAGCAACTATTGTTGTTGTTGTTCAGTCTCTAAGTCGTGTCCAACTTTTTGCAATCGCCTGGATTGCAGCACATCAGGCTCCTCTGCCCTCCACTATCTCCTGGAGTTTGCTCAAACTCATGTCCATTGGGTCAGTGATGCCATCCAACCAACTCATCCTTTGCCGCCCCCTTCTCCTATCGCCTTCAATCTTTCCCAGCATCAGGGTCTTTTCCAATGAGTCAGCTCTTCACATTAGGTGGCCAAAGTATCGGAGCTTCAGCTTCAGCATCAGTCCTTCCAATGAACATTCAGGGTTGATTTCCTTTAGGCTTGACTGGTTGAATCTCCTTGCAGTCCAAGGGACTCTCAAGAGTCTTCTTCAGTTCAGTTCAGTCGCTCAGTCGTGTCCAACTCTTTGCGACCCCAAGAGCTGCAGCATGCCAGGCCTCCCTGTCCAACACCAACTCCCGGAGCCTACCCAAACTCATGTCCATTGAGTCGATGATGCCATCCAATCATCTCATCTTCTGTCGTCCCCTTCTCCTCCTGCCCTCAATCTTTCCCAGCATCAGGATATTTTCAAATGAGTCAGCTCTTCACATCAGGTGGCCAAAGTATTGGAGTTTCAGCTTCAGCATCAGTCCTTCCAATGAATATTCAGGACTGATTTCCTTTAAGATGGACTGGTTGGATCTCCTTGCAGTCCAAGGAACTCTCAAGAGTCTTCTCCAACACGACAGTTCAAAAGCATCAATTCTTCGGCGCTCAGCCTTCTTTATAGTCCAACTCTCACATCCATACATGACTACTAAAAAAACCATAGCCATGACTAGATGGATGGACCTCTGTTGACAAAGTAATGTCTCTGCTTTTTAATATGCTGTCTAGGTTGGTCATAACTTTCCTTCCAAGGAGTAAGTGTCTTTAATTTCATGGCTGCAGTCACCATCTGCAGTGATTTTGGAGCCCCCCAAAATAAAGTCTCTCACAGTTTCCACTGTTTCCCCATCTATATGCCAAGAAGTGATGGGACCCAATGCCATGATCTTAGTTTTCTGAATGCTGAACTTTAAGCCAACTTTTTCACTCTCCTCTTTAACTTTCATCAAGAGACTCTTTAGTTCTTCACTCTCTGCCATAAGGGTGGTGTCATCTGCATATCTGAGGTTATTGATATTTCTTCCAGCAGTCTTGAGTCCAGCTTGTGCTTCATCCAGCCCAGCATTTCTCTTGATATACTGTGCATATAATGCATGCTGTTCCACATAATGCATGCTGTTCCATATAATGCATGCTGACTCATAGCTCAGTCAGTAAGAATCTGCCTGCAATGCAGGAGACCCAGGTTCAATTCCTGGGTCAAGAAGATCCCCTGGAGAAGGAAATGACAACCCACTCCAGTATTCCTGCCTGGAGAATCCCACAGACAGAGGAGTCTGACAGGCTACAGTCCATGGGGTCACAAGAGTTGGACATGACTTAGCGACTAAACCACCCACCACCACTACCACCACTCTGCATATAAGTTAAAAAATCAGGGTGACAGTATACAGCCTTGACGTACTCCTTTTCCAATTTGGAACCAGTCTGTTGTTCCATGTCCACTTCTAACTGTTGCTTCTTGACCTGCATACAGATTTCTCAGAAGGCAGGTCAGGTGGTCAGGTATTCCCATCTCTTCGAGAATTTTCCACAGTTGGTTGTGATCCACACAGTCAAAGGCTTTGGCATGGTCAATAAAGCAATAGTAGATGTTTTTTTGGAACTCTCTTGCTTTTTCAATGATCCAATTGATGTTGACAATTTGATCTCTGGTTCCTCTGTCTTTTTTAAATCCAGCTTGAACATCTGGAGGTTCACAGTTCACGTACTGCTGAAGCCTGGCTTGGAGAATTTTGAGCATTACTCTACTAGTGTGTGAGATGAGTGCAATTGTGCAGCAGTTTGAGTGTTCATCAACAACTTAAGTATTCATCAACAGATTAATGGATAAAGAAAAGGTGGTGTAAATATATACAGTGAAATGTTACTTACTCAGCCAAGAAAAATAATAAAATTATGCCATTTGCAGCAACATGAATGGACCCAGAAATTGTTATACTTAGTAAAGTAAGTCAGATAGAAAAAGACAAACATCATATGATATCACTTATATGTGGAATCTAGAAAAATGATACAAATGAACTTATTAACAAAACAAAAACATTCTCACACAGAATATAAACTTACGGTTACCAAAGGGGAAAGGCAGGGATAAATTAGGAATTTGGAGTTAACAGATATACACTACCATATATAAAACAGATAAACAACAAGTACCTACTGTATAGCACAGGGAACCATATTTAATATCTTGTAATGTTGCTATTAGTCATATCTGACTCTTTACAATCCCATGGACTATAGCCCACCAAGCTCCTCTGTCCACATAATTCTCCAGGGAGGAAAAATTGGAGGAGATAGCCATTCCCTTCTCCAAAGGCTCTTTCTTACCCAGGGATCGAACTCAGGTCTCCTGCATTGCAGGCAGATTCTTTACTGTCTGAGCCACCAGAGAAGCCCATTTTATTTTCTTGGGCTCCAAAATCACTGTGGATAGTGACTGCAGCCATGAAATTAAAAGACACTTGCTCCTTGCTGTCAGAATAGAAAGTCCCAGCCCTAAATCTCCCACAAAAATACTAATTAGTAATGATATGTGTAATGAAATACCCTTACAAGAATTCCATAATTAAGTTAAGAAGTTGGAGTACCCAAATGAGTTTAAAACTTAAACAGCTGTATTGGAACAAATAAGAGTAATTTTACTTTACTCACAGCAGCCCCTCCCAGAAGTTGGCATAGCTCAGCACCAGGAAAAAACACCCTGGTTCACTCTCCCACCCTCAAGGGGAAAGAGAAGAGTAGAGCATGTGTCCAATGCTTCAGCTTCTTGGAGAACTTCATGAGGGACTAGTTTCTATATATTGCCCTACTCAGAGGACTGATAGAACTGGCATAGTTTGGATGCCTGGAAGCCATGAAGAATAAGCAACTTAGCTGCTAGCAAAAAGGCAGCTAGCTCCTTTAGGAAGGAGGGAGAACGTGCATGAATCCAGCCCTTCTGGATTTTGGAGGGTTGCTCAAGGAACTAGTATCTGTCTCACTTGACTTGAAACTGTCAGGGAACCACCATAGTTTAGATGCCTAATGGTCACTGAGAACAAACATGCATAGCTTGCTGCTGTAGAACCAGAAAAGCTGAAATGCTACAGAAAGACAGTAGAAGGAGCAAGACAGATCATTTTAAAATATCTGATAAAGAGATGTAAAAAGAAAAAAATAGTGAAAAAGAATGAAGAAGGATGATGGGACTTAAGGGACACCATTAAAAGAAATAATCATTGGAGTCTCAGAAAAGAGAAAGAGGAAAGGGCACAAAGCATATATAAAGAAATAACAGGTTCTTTCCTGGTGTTGCAGTGGATAAGAATCCTCCTGCCAATGTAGGTGACACAGGTTTGATCCCTGGTCTGGGAAGATTCCACATGCCTCAGAGCAACTAAGCCTGTGTGCCACAACTATCAAGCCCACACTCTAGAGCCCACAAGCCGTAATTATTCATCCCATGTGCTGCAACTACTGAAGCCCATGCACCTGGAGCCTGAGCTCCACAACTAGAGAAGCCACTGCAATGAGAAGCCCACATACTGCAACTAGAGAGTAGCCTCCACTTGTCACAACTAGAGAAAAGCCCACACAGCAACTAAGACCTAGCACAGCCAAAGATAAATAAATAAATACTTTTTAAAAAAAAATTAAGAAAGAATGGTGAGAATTTCCCAAACCTGGAGAGGGGTTTGGACATCCAAGTTCATGAAGCCAATAGGTTACCTCAAATTTTCAATGCAAGACAATCTTCTTCAAGACAAATTATAATAAAACTGTATAAAATCAAAGAAGAAATGAGAATTTTTAAAGCAACAGGGAAAAAAAATTTATCTTATACAAGACAACTCTTATAAGGCTATCAGCAGATATTGCAGCAGAAGCATTGTATGCCAGGAAAGGATGGGAGGATACATTCAAAGAGCCAAAAGAAAAAATGTCAACCATGAAAACTTTACCCTACAAAGCTGACCTTCAGAAATGAAGATGAGATAAAGACTTTTCCAAACAAACGAAAGCTGAGGGAGTTCATCATCTACTATTGGATGTGCCTTATAAGAAATGCTGAAAGGAGTTCTTCAAGCTGAAATGAAAGGCAGCTAACTAATAACATGAAACCATATGAAAATACACGATACACTGGTAAAGGTAAGTATGTAGTCAGAATAATCTAATATTGTAATATGATGTGTGATAACCATTTAATTCTAGTATAAGGGTTATAAAACAAAGGTGTTAAAAATAAATATAGCTACAATAATTTGTTTATGGTACAGGATATAAAAAAGATGTCAATTATGGCAACAAAAACATAAAGTAAGGGGAGAGGAAAAAGAGTAGAGTTTTTTTTTATATGATCAAAGTTATCAGCTTAAAATAAACTGTTTTATCTGTAAGATATTTCAAGTAAGCCACAGGGTAACTACAAAACAAACAAAAAACTACAGTAGACACATACACACAAGATAAAGAAAAGGGAATCAAAGTATACCCCAATGGAAAATCATCAGTTCACAAAAGAAGATATCAAGAGAGGAAGAAAAGAACAAAGGAAGAATGAAACAACCAGAAAACCAGAAAACAATGAACAAGATGGCAATAGTAAGTTTTTACTTATCAATAATTGCTTTAAATGTAAGTGGATTAAATTATCCAATCAAAGGACACAGAATGGCCAAAAATGTTAAAAAAAAAAAAAAAAAAGACACAAATACAAGCTGCCTTCAAACATTCACTTCAGCTAATACACAGGCTCAAAATGAAGATATGGAAAAAGACATTCCATGAAAATGGAAACCAAAAGAGAGGGCAGAGTTAACTATCCTTATATCAGACAAAATCAACTTTAAGTAGAAAACTGTAACAAAAGACAAAAAAGGTCACTAAAACTGATAAAATGGTCATGTCATCGAGAAGATAAATCAATCATAAATACATATCTACCTAACATCAGAGCACATAAATATAAAAACAAATACTAGCAGATCTGAAGGAGTGAAGGGAACAATAGACAACATTACAATATCCACTTTCATCAATGGATAGATTATCCAGAAAGAAATCAATAAGAAACCATTGAACTTGAACTATACATCCAATGTACCTAACAGATATACATGTAGAACATTCCATCCAAGGGCAGCAGAATATACATTCTTCTCAAGCACACATGACACATTCTCCAGGATAGATCAGGTATTAGATCCAAATCAAGGGTAAGCAAATTTTAAAAGACTGAAATTATATGAAGTATCTTCTCCAACCACAATGGTTAAATATGTGGAAATTAAACAACACATTCCTGGAAACCAATGGATCAAAGATGAAATCAAGGGAAAATTCAAAAATATCTTGAAACAAGTGAGCATGAAAACACAACATATCAAAACTTATGAGGTGGGCTTCCCTGGTAGCTCAGTAGTAAAGAATCAATGTGCCAATATAGGAGATTAGGGTTCAATCCTCAATCTGGAAAGATCCCACATGCTGCAGAGCAACTAAAGCCCCTGCACCAAGACTACTGAAGCTACTGAAGCCGCCATGCCTAGAGCCCATGCTCCACAAGAGAAGAAGCCATCACAATCAGAAGCCAACATGCTGTGACTAGACAGTATCACCCACTCACTCACGCAGCAACAAAGACCCAACACAGCCAAAAATCAATCAATCAATAAATAAACTCATATTTTTAAAAAACTTATGAAATACAGCAAAAGCAATGCTAAGAGGGAGGTTTATTATGATAAATGCCTACATTAAGAAAAATGATCTCACTTATGTGGAATCTAACAAACTTATAGATACAGAGAACAAATCAGTGGTTGCCAGATGCAAGGGGTGGGTGCAATGGGTGAAGGTGATCAAAATGGACAAACTGACAGTTATAAAATAAATACGTCCTAGTGATATAATGCACAGTATGGTGACTATAGTTAATAATGCTGTATCACATATTTGAAAGATGCTAAAGAAAGGATCTTAAAGGTTCTCATCGAAAAAAATTTTGTTTAACTATGTACAGTGATGAATGTTAACTAGATTTACTGTGGTGATCATTTCACAATATACACAAATACTGAATCATTACATTCTACACCTGAAACTAATATCAATTATACTTCAATTTTTAATTAAATTAAATTTAAATGTTTTTAAATGAATTTAATTAATGAATGTTCAGTATAAAACTTGGGAAGATATCCCTAAGTAAACCTAAGAGTCTTTAAAATCCATAACAGGAAACAGAGAAATTTTAAAAATACTTTCATATGGCAAAATATACCCTAAACAAATCAATATATAGGAGGAAAAATATCTGTGATAAAAATGGGAGATAAAAGTTAATTATTGACAGAGAACTCTCCCAAATTGAAAAACAACCAAAAAATTTAACTGACAAATCAACGAAAACCAAATGCTGATGACATGCTCAAAGCTATACAGGAATTAAAATTAAAGTAACAAAGATACCATTTTATACATATCACATTGGGAGAATGTAAGACCGCTATTGCTTTTAGGGAGAGTGCTCAAACTTGTTGGTGGAGATAAAAAGAAATTCAAAATTTTGGGAAAGTAATCTAGAAACATATATTTAAATTGAAATTATTCTAATGATAACCCTATATGCAAAACAGAAAAAGAGACGCAGAAATACAGAACAGACTTTTGAACTCTGTGGGAGAAGGTGAGGGTGGGATATTTCAAAAGAACAGCATGTATACTATCTATGGTGAAACAGATCACCAGCCCAGGTGGGATGCATGAGACAAGTGCTTGGGCCTGGTGCACTGGGAAGACCCAGAGGAATCGGGTGGAGAGGGAGGTGGGAGGGGGGATCGGGATGGGGAATACGTGTAACTCTATGGCTGATTCATATCAATGTATGACAAAACCCACTGAAATGTTGTGAAGTAATTAGCCTCCAACTAATTAAAAAAAAAAAATAAAGTCAAGGAAACAGAAAAAAAATAAATAAATAAATTGAAATTATTCATACCCTTAGGTTCATCAATACCTGAAAATGAATTTTATACAAAGGCACAAATATTTTAGGAATATGTAAAATGATATAACAGCTTGGTTTGCTGCTGCTGCTAAGTTGCTTCAGTCGTGTCCCACTCTGTGCAACCCCATAGACAGCAGCCCACCAGGCTCCCCCGTCCCTGGGATTCTCCAGGCAAGAACACTGGAGTGGGCTGCCATTTCCTTCTCCAATGCATGAAAGTGAAAAGTGAAAGTGAAGTCGCTCAGTCTTGTCCGACTCTTAGCGACTGCAGCCTACCAAGCTCCTCTGTCCAGGCAAGAGTACTGGAGTGGGTTGCCATTGCCTTCTCCACAGCATGGTTTATGAGGGCAAAAAACCCACAAAGTACTCATCAGCTGGTGAATAACTGATAAATGATATAAATGATATCATAGAAATGGTACATCCACACTATAGAGTACTATACAGCTATTAAATGAATCAGGGATTTCCACAAAGTAATGGTGACTGTGAAATGTAAAATGCAATATCTATGCTAACAAAATTTCCAAAAGAAACAATAACAAAAACCCACCACGTGTATGCATGTATGTGAATAATTATGTAACTGCAAATAAAAATATTAAAGGAAAATCATAAGGTTTTTCAGATTGTATACAGACAGGGGAATGGTGATGTGCCAGAGGAAAATAAGGAAGAAGCAAACAAAAGATTCTTTAAGAAGTAAGAAAAATGCACCTTAAAAAAAAAAACTTTATTGGCCCCATTCAAAACAAAATCTGTATGTGGGTATATCCATAAATTTTAAAGACACAGATTTTAAAATGTTTAATTACGGTTTTCTAGATGCTTAAGCACTCACAATGTGGAGTTTCTTGAAAAATGCTTATGTAGGCAATAAATATTTTAAAACTATCAAGAATTCAACAAAAGCAAATAATTAGCATTATGACCAATACTATGGTTTTTTACTAATATTTAATTTGAAGATCAATGGAACTCATGATGTCAGTAACACTCATTAAACACCATAATGACCAAATTAAAGAATGACCTAAAAACTGAAGAATCTTAAACAGAAAACTGTGAGGATGGCTAAAACAGAAAGAAAATTTAAAATATGACCTCACCTTTTTCAACTGCTCTAATTCTGCTTCTATTTCACCTGGTCCCTCCGCAGCACTCAGACAAGGAGGAAGGCTGGGGCTGAAGGCCATGAGGTCCGTCTTGGGCGGCCCCTCCCCAGAGCACACCCTCTGCCGCCTCTCCTGCGAGTAAGACCAGCTCCCCACCGCGCTGGAGCACACCAGCCTGGGCTTCACCGGCCCGCACGCGCCCTCGCTGGGCGGCGCCGAGCACCGCAGCGCCGTGTACAGCAGCAGCGTGAGCACCAACAGGCTGGACACCGCGCAGATGGCGACGATCAGGTACACGTTCACATCCACTAACGCCGTCTCTGCGCCAGCTGCACCAGACAACGCCCGCGAAGAGGCCTTGGGCGCCTGGCCGCTGTCCTCCAGCGACAGCAGCACGGTGGCCGTGGCCGTCAGCGCCGGCTCGCCGTGGTCCTTCACCAGCACCAGCAGGCGCTGGCGCGGCGCGTCCGCCTCGTCCAGGGCGCGCGTCGTGCTGATCTCGCCGCTGTACAGCCCCACGCGGAACGGGCTGCGCGCGCCACCCGCCGCCGGCTGCAGCTCGTACGACAGCCACGCGTTGTAGCCCGAGTCCGCGTCCACCGCGCGCACCTTCGCCACCACGTGGCCCGCGTCCACCGACCTCGACACCACCTGGCTCACCGCGCTGGGTCCTCCGCCTGGCCCGGGCGGCAGCAGCGCAGGCGCGTTGTCGTTCTCGTCCAGCACGAACACCTGCAGCGTCACGTTGCTGCCCAGGGGCGGCACGCCCGCGTCGCGCGCGCTCACCTGGAACTGCAGCAGCTCCAGCTCCTCGTGGT
Organism: Cervus elaphus; assembly: GCF_910594005.1. Lineage (NCBI taxonomy): Eukaryota > Metazoa > Chordata > Mammalia > Artiodactyla > Cervidae > Cervus > Cervus elaphus. Next base: position 53,287,535 of record NC_057823.1, on the reverse strand, counting down.
CCAGCGGCTGCAGCGCGTACACCTTGCCGCTCTCCGCGTGCACCGACACGTAGCTCGACAGCGCGCGCTCGCCCACCCGCCGCTCCACCAGCGAGTAGGACACCAGCGCGTTCTCCTGCGCGTCCGCGTCCCGCGCCGACACGGTGAAGATGTGGCAGCCGGGCGGGTTGTTCTCCTTGACGAACACTGTGTACTCGGGCTGCGGGAACGCGGGCGCGTTGTCGTTCACGTCGGCCACCTCCACGGACACGCTGGTGGTGGCCGAGAGAGAAGGCAAGCCACCGTCCCTCGCAGTCACCACCACCTCATAATTCGCCACGCTCTCGCGGTTCAAGGTGTTGTCCAACACTAGGGAATAGTAATTCTTGAAGGTGGACACCAACTTGAACGGGTTTGGGGGCATCAGGGAGCAGGTCACCTGCCCGTTGGCGCCGGAGTCACGGTCGGACACGCTGATCAAGGCGATGACAGTGCCCACCTGAGCGTCCTCTCTCACCGGAAGAGCCAAAGAAGTGATGGTAACTTCTGGAGCATTGTCATTTATATCTACTATTTCCACCAAAATGGTACAATGACCCGCCATTGGAATATTCCCCTTGTCAATCGCTTCCACGGATATTTCATACAATTTATTTTCTTCGAAATCCAGTTTACCTTTTGTCCTAATTTCTCCACTGTCGGGATTTATGTAAAACGCATATAATATTGCAGGTGATACAGGCCTTCTAAATGAGTAGGTTATGTCTGCATTTGTACCATCATCAGGGTCTGTGGCATTTAGTTTGATCACTAATGAGCCATTAAATGAGTTTTCTAACATTCTCACTTTATAAATTAATTGGTCAAATTCTGGTGCGTTGTCATTCACATCCAGGATTGTAATCAGCAACTGAACTGTGCTGGTCAACTCGGGTTTACCTCCATCACTAGCTGTCAATAATAAACTATGTTCCTGAATTTCTTCTCTGTCCAATGATTTCCTTAACACAAGTGATAACGAAGACGTTTGTTCACGACTGTTTTGTGTGTCCAAAGTGAAATAATCGTTGGGATCGACTCGGTACGTCAAAGCCGAGTTTACTCCAATATCTGCATCAGATGCGCCATCTAGCGGGAACCGAGTTTCCGGAGGTCTAGATTCAGCAATGACTATTCTTTTTTCACTTTCTGGGAACACAGGCGGGTTGTCGTTAATATCTGTAACTTCCACCTCCACATGGAACACCTGCAGCGGCCGGTCCACGATCACCTCCAGGTGGATGCTGCACTCCACGCTCCGCCCGCACAGCTCCTCCCGGTCGATCCGAGAATTCACAAACAAAATGCCATTCTGCAGATTTACCTCCAGAAGGTCCCCGCGGCCTTTGGACGCCACCCGGAACAGGCGCGGCACCAGCTCCGCCAGCTCCAGTCCCAGGTCCTGGGCGATGCGGCCAACGAAGGTGCCGTGTTTTGCCTCCTCAGGAACAGAGTAGTGGACCTGGCCGCTCCCCGACTCCCAGGCTGCGAGGAGCAGAAGCGAGAGCAGCAAAAGCCGAGCTCCTGGGCCTTCTCTCCAGGAAAACAGCATGGTACACTCAAAAGCCTTCAGAGATATCTTAAGTCTATAGGCTACCTTACTTCAAATGCCCCTCAAGGTGTAATTTTACAGCCTTCTATTGCGGGAGGATTCGCGGAGGTTTTCCACTATCTGCCCAATTCTCTCCAAGAAGGAAGGAGCGGCGGCGCTTTCTTCGCGGAATTGTTTTCAGTGAAGAGCGACACCATGCGCATGAATGTGTAAGTGTAATAACGACTCAGTTCATAATTTCCGTTGCCGTAGGGGTGTTTTTTTTTTTTCTTCTTGCATTTCATGACATTTTTCACTGCAAATACGTAATGGAATATTAAATGTTTTTCTCTCCAGCAACAGTTACTCACTGTATTCTGTTCAGCACTGGCTTCTAGTTGAAATCAGTTTATGAGTTCCATCTTTCCACAAAAATATTTTTGCATGTGTAAAACGTGGTGCAGAATTTGTAAAAAGAGGTAGTAGTCCACATTTGCTTTTGGAAATCAGACTCTAGTTCTTCATAGCTTTGTAGGTTTTGGTGGGAATGTCCTTTTCCTGTAATATTTTTGAGACCTACTCACACAACTCCCTTGACTCCAAACAGAAACAACGAATCACATAAGAATGAAATAAATGAACATGGAAAATTCTGTAACTGATATACCAGATTTTAAATAAATGCAATATTTTTAAGTTCCCCCAAACATGATTGTGAATTTGGATAAAATATTTGTATTGGAAGAAAATGTCCATCGATGTAAATATGAGTTTGTATGTGAGTGTGTATGTACATAAACACACAATATTGACCATTAAGATATAACAATACTTTGAAGCCCTGGATTTTATTTATATAAACCATGCCAAGAACTAGTATCTCATGTATTTGCTAAAAATGAAATTACTACCAGTAAGTTAAACTTCCCTTTTCTTTCTCCCTATCTTATACCATTACTGGGGAATTTCCTACTATCATGTAAGTTGACTCTGATTTTCCAAGTAACAACAAGTAGATACAGATGTTAACACACCTCTAGCAAGGAAGAAAGGGAGGGAATCTTACTTTTATCTTTACCAAGTCACCAAGTTCCATGCCAATAGAGCTAGGAAAGAGAGAGTATAGCTCCGTAACTTTCTTGCCTGTTTTTTGCCCAACTCTGCAGGAAATAAGAGTTGGGTTCATTTCTGAACCTTTGCTCCCCTCTGAAAATGTGAGTATTTGATATTCTCTCACCATCATTCTCCTCATTGCTCCATTACTTTTATTAACACACCTTTACTTTTATAATGGGAATAGCTTCTTGATTCTAATTGTTCTTGTCTATCAGGCCCTACCTTGTCTTTTTTACCTCTCCACCTAACCTAGACCACACAGTCAACCATTTAAAACATGCCTTTCCAATAGTTTGGGAGTTTGCTATTGACATGTACACACTGCAATATTTAAAATGGATAGCCAACAAGAACCTACTGCATAGCACATGGAACTCTACTCAATATTATGTGGCAGTCAGGATGGGAGGGGAGTTTGGGGGAGAATGGATACATGTGTATGTATAACTGAATCCCTTTGCTGTCTACCTGAAACTATCACAACATTGTTTATTGGCTATACTCCAACACAAATTAAAATTTTTAAAAATAAAATAAATCATGCCCTTTCAGATACCCTATAGGTACATATCTTCTTATATCACCCCTCTTTAACATTTTCTTTAGCTTTCAATACACAGCCTAACCATTTTGTCCATGCTTTCTATTGAACTCCTCAGTTCATTAGCCACTTAACATTATTCTCTACAAGTTTATACTCACCTTTACTTCAATTGACCCCTCAAGTGAATTCATAATTCCTGCCCATAGAGATTCTTCCGTACTTTCTTCTTTTTTCTCAAATTCCCAACCTCATTCCAACCATGTGATTCTCAGATGACTTACCCAGAAAGATAAGTCATCAAATACAAACTCAATGGCTCTCTTCTTATGTCGACATTTCTCTTTATATTCTCTATTATTCATTCACTACTAAGGAAAAATCATGCCACTTTTAAGGCCAACCCTACTGTCTTAAATTTTTTCTCTATTCTCATTCATATTTTTCATCTTCATCTTCATTCCTTCTCTGCCTGTCTAATTTTCAGTATCTCCCTCTTTACTCACTTCTTTCCCTCATGTTAAAAAACACTCTAGAAAGGCTTTGTGTAGAAGAAAATTACAAGATGTAAAATACACTTTTAAAAGATTCACCTGATAATTGTATCAGAGCAGTAGCATGCCACAATGGGGTGGTGATCCTCCAAAACTGGGTTTGAGTCACTTTGCATGATCTATGTGGCTTAAGTTTCAGACTTATCAGTAGAATGCTAATAACAAATATTGTACCTGCACTGTAGGGGTGATTTCATAAGTAAATGAGATAATACAATTAAAGATCTTAGAACAGGTCCTGGACAAAATAGGGGGCAATAAATATTCTTTGGTTGTGCTGGGTCCCAGACCAGGGATCAAACCCAGTCTTCCTGCTTTGGGAATGCAGAGTCTTAGGCACTGGACCACCAGACAAGTCCTGAATAACTATTCTTATATTTTATGGAATCAAAGAAATGTTACTAATTGTAAGATGTGCCATTACTTGTGTGCTACCAAGAAAAAGAATCAGTTAAATTGTTATAAAACATTAATTATAAGGTGCATCCTGCTTTAGATAGATATTACAACATTTTAAATGGCATATTTTATGTAAATAACGACAGTACTGTAGCCAATCACAATGGAAAGAAAGAAGGTACTCTATGGGAGCAATAACATAAATTACTCATTTTAGAATTGATAATTTTTATTATACTACTTGAAAGGGGATTGTACTGCAACTAGATGAGTGATCAAGAAGATTACTTTACAAGTCTATGCATGTAAAGAGCAGTAAAGGAATCTAGTTTATGATATCTGGGAACTCTCTACACTAGCCTTGCAAATTTCATTTAATTATGAAATTGAGTACCAATTAAAAATAAATTTATCAGAACTTAGACAGTGTTTACTCAAATGTACTTATTTCTTTCAAGGCTAGAAATTCATAGATAATATGAAAAATTATAGAGCCAGGAAACTTTAAATCTGGTTATCCATGGCCTCCATTTTATCTTCTCCAATTATTTAATGCTGAAAATAATTGGAAAAGATAAAATGGAATGCTGGGAAAGATTGAAGGCAGAAGGAGAAAGGGACCGCAGAGGATGAGATGGTTGGATGGCATCACCGACTCAACGGACATCAGTTTGAGCAAGCTCTGGGAGCTGGTGATGGAAAGGAAAGCCTGGCATCCATGGGGTCGAGAAGAGTCAGACGCGACTGAACTGAACCGAATGCTTGAAAATTTGGACTAATACATATGAAAACTACAAAATGACTAACATACTTAAATTATATCAAGGACTTACTTCACTGGAAGGATTTAAACAATCTTCTCCAGGCGCTGGAAGACAGGGACTGAAGGCGATGAGGTCGGTCTTGGGCGGCCCCTCCCCAGAGCACACCCTCTGCCGCCTCTCCTGCGAGTAAGACCAGCTCCCCACCGCGCTGGAGCACACCAGCCTGGGCTTCACCGGCCCGCACGCGCCCTCGCTGGGCGGCGCCGAGCACCGCAGCGCCGTGTACAGCAGCAGCGTGAGCACCAACAGGCTGGACACCGCGCAGATGGCGACGATCAGGTACACGTTCACATCCACTAACGCCGTCTCTGCGCCAGCTGCACCAGACAACGCCCGCGAAGAGGCCTTGGGCGCCTGGCCGCTGTCCTCCAGCGACAGCAGCACGGTGGCCGTGGCCGTCAGCGCCGGCTCGCCGTGGTCCTTCACCAGCACCAGCAGGCGCTGGCGTGGCGCGTCCGCCTCGTCCAGAGCGCGCGTCGTGCTGATCTCGCCGGTGTACAGTCCCACGCGGAACGGGCTGCGCGCGCCACCCGCCGCCGGCTGCAGCTCGTACGACAGCCACGCGTTGTAGCCCGAGTCCGCGTCCACAGCGCGCACCTTCGCCACCACGTGGCCCGCGCCCACCGACCTCGACACCACCTGGCTCACCGCGCTGGGTCCTCCGCCTGGCCCGGGCGGCAGCAGCGCAGGCGCGTTGTCGTTCTCGTCCAGCACGAACACCTGCAGCGTCACGTTGCTGCCCAGGGGCGGCACGCCCGCGTCGCGCGCGCTCACCTGGAACTGCAGCAGCTCCAGCTCCTCGTGGTCCAGCGGCTGCAGCGCGTACACCTTGCCGCTCTCCGCGTGCACCGACACGTAGCTCGACAGCGCGCGCTCGCCCACCCGCCGCTCCACCAGCGAGTAGGACACCAGCGCGTTCTCCTGCGCGTCCGCGTCTCGCGCCGACACGGTGAAGATGTGGCAGCCGGGCGGGTTGTTCTCCTTCACGAACACCGTGTACTCGGGCTGCAGGAACGCGGGCGCGTTGTCGTTCACGTCGGCCACCTCCACGGACACGCTGGTGGTGGCCGAGAGAGAAGGCAAGCCACCGTCCCTCGCTGTCACCACCACCTCATAGTTCGACGCACTCTCGCGGTCCAGGGCGCTGTCCAGCACTAGTGAATAGTAATTCTTGAAGGTGGACACCAGCTTGAAGGGGAAATGGGGTGGTGTGAGTGAGCAGGTCACCTGCCCATTGGCGCCGGAGTCACAGTCGGACACGCTGATCAAGGCAATGACAGTGCCCACCAGAGCGTCCTCCCGCACTGGGAGCGAGAGTGAAGTGATCATTACCTCAGGGGTATTATCATTCAGGTCTAGAACTTCCACAAGGACCGTGCAATGACCAGCCATGGGAGGAATCCCTTTATCAATGGCGTTAACCTGGATTTCATACTCATTATTCTCTTCAAAATCCAGTTTCCCATAAATTCTAATTTCACCTGTTTCTGGATTTATTAAAAACATACATTTCTCACTCCGTGGCAGAATCATTCTGATTCCATAGGAAATTTCTCTGTTTGGTCCTTCATCTAGATCAGAAGCGTTTAGTTGAATGATTCTGGTGCCGTTTGGGACATTTTCAAACAGCACCACTTTATAGCCAGGCTTATCAAACTCAGGAGCATTGTCATTAACATCCAGGATGGTTATTTGAATCTGAACAGATCCTGTTAACTGGGGTTTACCGCCATCCAGAGCGGTCAGCAACATATTAAGTTCTGGTATTTCTTCTCTATCCAATGACTTCCGAAGAATGAGTTCAGGCAATATACTTTTGTCGGTTTTCGTTATTAGTTTAAGAGTAAAATACTCATTTAGACTTAACCTATAGGTCAGAAGAGAGTTTAGGCCGATATCCGCATCAGACGCGCCCTCTAGAGGAAAAAGAGACTCCAAAGGAGCAGATTCAGAAATGAGTACCTTTTGTTCTCCTCTGAATACTGGCGGGTTGTCGTTAATGTCCTTCACCTCCACCTCCACATGGAACACCTGCAGCGGCCGGTCCACGATCACCTCCAGGTGGATGCTGCACTCCGCGCTCCGCCCGCACAGCTCCTCCCGGTCGATCCGAGAATTCACAAACAAAATGCCATTCTGCAGATTTACCTCCAGAAGGTCCCCGTGGCCTTTGGACGCCACCCGGAACAGGCGCGGCACCAGCTCCGCCAGCTCCAGCCCTAGGTCCTGAGCGATGCGGCCCACGAAGGTGCCGTGTTTTGCCTCCTCGAGAACCGAGTAATGGACCTGGCCGCTCCCCGACTCCCAGGCTGCGAGGAGCAAAACCGAGAGTAGCAGGCACCGAGCTTCGAAGCCTCCTCGCCAAGAAAACACCATTGCAGATAAAGGGATCTCTGAGGTGAGACTGTCAGTTTTAAGGGATAGCTCGCCTGCCAACATTTATGACCAGTCTCCCCTTCCGTAAGTATATCTTCAGTAAATTTTACCCAGCTTTCCGGTCAATATGGAGTCTATCCTATTCTGTGGATTGTTGGAATCTGGACTTGGAGAGTTTTCCCTTTTCACCTTTTGAGTATACAGCGACATCATGTGACTGATTATGTAAGTACAAGAAAGATCCTGAGGTTCTTTTTGGTTTAGCCACTTCTTGGTTCACTTTAAATATGTTTCAACTTTTTGGATAGTTTCATGGATCATTTGCAAATACCTATCTAATATATATAATATTCTTAACAAAGCACAAATACTTCTATTATACTTCAGTTTTTAAAATAATTCTGCTTCAAAGTCTATCATAAAATAATCATTGAAATGTGGCATGGCAGAAGTTACTCATTAGCTAGCTATTGTGGAAAATAAAATGAAGAATAATATCTATCACCCCTGCCACTGGGCTTCCCAGATGACAAAGTGGTAAAGAATCCACCTGCCACTGCAGGAGATGCAAGAGAAGGGTTTGATTCCTGGGTGGGGAAGATGCCCTGAAGTAGGAAATGGCAACCCACTCCAGTATTCTTGCCTGGAAATTTTCATGGACAGAGGAATCTGGCAGGCTACAGCGCATAGGATTGCAAAGAGTCGGACATGCCTGAGAACACCGCCCCAGCCCTTGTATTGCTTACAATTCACATTCATAATGGAATTTCATGCCTCACAAGCACTTCATTCTAAGTCTTTATGAGAAAGCCAAGAATTTCCTTGTCTAGTAAAGGAGAATGGAGAAGGCAATGGCACCCCACTCCAGTACTCTTGCCTGGAAAATCCCATGGATGGAGGAGCCTGGTAGGCTGCAGTTCATGGGGTTGCGAAGAGTCGGACATGACTGAGCGACTTCACTTTCACTTTTCACTTTTATGCATTGGAGAAGGAAATGGCAACCCACTCCAGTGTTCTTGCCTGGAGAATCCCAGGGATCAGGTCGCACAGAGTTGGACATGACTGAAGTGACTTAGCAGCAGCAGTAGCAGTAAAGGAGAAAATATTTCATTCATATAAATTATTTTATTCATAAATATGACCAATATTAGAACTCATCATTAATATGGAAGATGTTATTTTTGGTTCCTTGATGCTCACATGTGATGACTTTTCATACAGCTGCTCTCATTCTTATAATATGTTGAAAAATGAATTGTGGGTGCAGATTCTAGAATACTCTAGCAAGAGTAAAGCATTTTCATGTAAAATGTTGAGTCAAAACCTCCAAATTTCATGGTATTCTGAAGTGGTAGTAGAGCACTAATCTGAAAAAGATATCATGAAATGTTTTGGAGCCCAATCTCATTGACTAAAGTCAAAAGAATATGAACTTCATAATGACCATTTTGTGTCCCTCTATGTCCTTCCTTCCAGGCCAGTTAGTAGTTATATAAAATAAGCTTCTCTTCAGAAGACAACGATGCTGACTATGATTCAAGGGAGAATCAAAATATTTCTTCATAATTTTATTCAGTAATTCAAGACTAGCTTTAAGGGAAAACAGAACACAGATAAGATCCTACAGAAGTTGTAAAAAAAAAAAAGTAAGCATATTATTTAGAAGCTCGTTTAAATTTAAATCAAAATCTTTAAACCAATAATTTCTCATTACTATTTTAACACATAATAAAGGAAACTGAGAAGTGAAATTTTTAAAGAGCCAGAAAATAATAACCAATAATGATTCTACAAGTGTAAAATAACTTAAATCAACTACCACACTCACCCTGAATTAATGAAATACATATTTGAATTTTGATGCTATGGGACTATTCAAACTATCTATCACCGTCAAGCTTATTCATTTTATATCTTCCATTTTCAAAAATGTCAATGTACCATACTTCACAAGGAACCTTATTGTAATGTATTCAGGAGACCCAACACATCCTCACTCACTGTTAGACATAATTAAATGATTAAACTGATAGAAAAATCCAAAGTTAGCTCAATAATTAAACAATCAAACTACAAAATAGAATGAAATAACAATTTTGCATTCTAGAATGTAATCTTGAAATTTAAATTAAGTATAAAAGACACTAAATTTGTAGAAATTAATCCACATAACTTGGAATTATCTAAAATGTGTATTGATTACTTATATATTATGCAATAGTAACAATCTGCAAAATTTTAACCTGGACCTAAAACATTACATTTTATATTAAATTAAAATGATGTTGAGTCATTCCAAGAAGTTAGTTTGGAAATGGGTAATATTATGTGCCCTACCTAACATTCACATTTATTTATATTTACAAACTTTCATAAGTTATATGATTAATTACTTTTGAGCCTGAAATATTTTACATTTTTATCTTATTGACTAATTTTGAATAAAGAATTTTTTAGACAATTAATATTGAGATACAAAGTTTCACAAAAAGAGGTCCAAGGATGAGCTTCAGCATGGAGTCTTTGACTATTATGCCAAGTGGTTTGCTGTGTAATTTTAAAGGGAGAATGACTTTCATTAGCTTCTCAAAAGAGGTCAGCAATTCCACCATCCTACATGTGGCTAAGAACCACTGAATTAGAAGGATGACCTAGAGGCAAATGATTTTTGCTAGAATTTTCAGATGTGGTACATGGGCATGTATATACATGGGTATATTACATGGAAAGAAACTTTTACAAATGCCAGCAATAAAGCACTTAAGGATAGGAAATTTAAAATGAAAGAAACTGATAAATGTCAATAGGCTTCACTTTGATAGAATTAATTTTTTCTATATAGATAAAACCAGAAACTTAAGAAGTAATGCCAACTAGCACATATTGCAGATGTTATAAGCCTATATGCATGCCTTTAGCAAGTTTGAATGACTTAATTGAGGAATATTAATAACCTTATTTGCCTAGTGACTCTGGCAGCTTTGTTTGCTTTGTTTCAGTACATAGTAGATAAATCTCTCCCCATTTCAAAGAACAAAATTAAAAAATTAAAAATGGACAGAAATTTTAGTTATATTATTTCAATGAAATAAGCACACTAAGACAAAAGTCTGTACTCTTTTACCACAAATAATATGAAAACAGGTTTTATCTTATTGGTAGAGGAAAAACTGAGGATTATTTAATGGACAATAGATGTATGATGAATGTTCAAAACCAAAAAAAAGAAAAGAAAGTCCTTTCAGAACTAATTAACAGTGTTAAAATTTTGATACAAGCCTGAAGTGACAAAAGTCATTGATCTAATAATGTGAAAATATCAAAGCTAAAGCTTGTTTAAAAAAGCAAAGAGGATGAGTAAAATTTTAAAAATCCATAGTTATTATCTATATTAATTAGATTAGGGATGACGGAGTGATTTGAGTAGATGAGTTGAAAATAAATTATTTCTAATAAAGTGATGACAAAAACGTCATTCTTTCATCTTCCTTTTTTTTTAACATGTTCTAACAAAACATTAGGAGAAATAGGATATTTACTGGCTAAGTAGCCTAATACTTTATATGATTAAAATTGGATATGTGTATCATTTGGCATTTCGCTAACAAATGTTTTTAAAAACGATACTCGAAGTATAAGACATCCATGAAATAAACTGGATTTTTTTAACAATTAACATAAACTTCAAGAAGAAGGGAAGGATCTATAGAACTCACCAGACCGGATTGATTTGATCCTGCCTCCTGCCTCTCTTCTCCGACTTCTCTATCCAGACCCGGAGGTAGGCTGGGGCTGAAGGCCATGAGGTCGGTCTTGGGCGGCCCCTCCCCAGAGCACACCCTCTGCCGCCTCTCCTGCGAGTAAGACCAGCTCCCCACCGCGCTGGAGCACACCAGCCTGGGCTTCACCGGCCCGCACGCGCCCTCGCTGGGCGGCGCCGAGCACCGCAGCGCCGTGTACAGCAGCAGCGTGAGCACCAACAGGCTGGACACCGCGCAGATGGCGACGATCAGGTACACGTTCACATCCACTAACGCCGTCTCTGCGCCAGCTGCACCAGACAACGCCCGCGAAGAGGCCTTGGGCGCCTGGCCGCTGTCCTCCAGCGACAGCAGCACGGTGGCCGTGGCCGTCAGCGCCGGCTCGCCGTGGTCCTTCACCAGCACCAGCAGGCGCTGGCGCGGCGCGTCCGCCTCGTCCAGGGCGCGCGTCGTGCTGATCTCGCCGCTGTACAGCCCCACGCGGAACGGGCTGCGCGTGCCACCCGCCGCCGGCTGCAGCTCGTACGACAGCCACGCGTTGTAGCCCGAGTCCGCGTCCACCGCGCGCACCTTCGCCACCACGTGGCCCGCGTCCACGGACCTCGACAGCACCTGGCTCACCGCGCCGGGTCCTCCGCCTGGCCCGGGCGGCAGCAGCGCAGGCGCGTTGTCGTTCTCGTCCAGCACGAACACCTGCAGCGTCACGTTGCTGCCCAGGGGCGGCACGCCCGCGTCGCGCGCGCTCACCTGGAACTGCAGCAGCTCCAGCTCCTCGTGGTCCAGCGGCTGCAGCGCGTACACCTTGCCGCTCTCCGCGTGCACCGACACGTAGCTCGACAGCGCGCGCTCGCCCACCCGCCGCTCCACCAGCGAGTAGGACACCAGCGCGTTCTCCTGCGCGTCCGCATCTCGCGCCGACACCGTGAAGATGTGGCAGCCGGGCGGGTTGTTCTCCTTGACGAACACCGTGTACTCGGGCTGCGCGAACGCGGGCGCATTGTCGTTCATGTCGGCCACTTCCACGGACACGCTGGCTGTGGCCGACAGCGAAGGCGAGCCCCCGTCCCGCGCTGTCACCATCAACTTATAGACAGACACGCTCTCACGGTCCAGGCTGCCATCCAGCACTAGTGAATAATAGTTCTTGAATGTGGACACAATCTTGAAGGGGACGTTGGGCGTTAGAAAGCAGATTACCTGTCCATTGTCACCAGAGTCTCGATCAGATACACTGATCAGCGCAATGACAGTGCTTGGCTGAGTGTCCTCTCGTACTGGTAGAGACAGGGAAGTGACAGTGATTTCAGGGGCGTTATCATTGGCATCTAAGATTTCAACCCAGACTGTGCAGTGACCTGCCATTGGGGGATTCCCCTTATCTGTGGCCTGTACTTCAATTTCATAAAACTTGTTTTCTTCATAGTCTAAAGTTCCATTGACCTTCACTTCTCCGTTATTTTCATCTAGTGTAAATAAAGGTTTTCCATTGGGCTTAATTGACATTAAGGAGTATGTTACCTCCCCATTGACTCCTTCATCTTGATCTGTGGCATTTAACTGTATCACAAGAGTTCCTTTAGCTGCGTTTTCCATCAATCTCACCTTGTATTCTGATTGTTCAAATTCCGGATCATTGTCGTTAATATCCAAGATGCGGATGAAGAGTTGAACAGTGCCAGTGAGCTCCGGTTTCCCTCCATCTGCAGCCGTCAGTAGTAAATTAAATTCCGGAGTTTTCTCTCTGTCTAGAGACTTCTTTAACGTAAGTGACAGTTTTTTAGTCGGCTTACTATTTATTGGTAATTCTAAAGAAAAGTACTCATTTTTACTTAGTCTGTAGGTCAATTGAGCATTCTCTCCTATATCCGCATCAGAAGCTCCCTCTAGAGGAAAACGAGAGTCAGGTTGTTTAGATTCAGAAATCAGCAGCTTTTGTTCTCTGAGAGAGAACACAGGAGGATTGTCGTTAATGTCCTTCACCTCCACCTCCACGTGGAACACCTGCAGCGGCCGGTCCACGATCACCTCCAGGTGGATGCTGCACTCCGCGCTCCGTCCGCACAGCTCCTCCCGGTCGATCCGAGAATTCACAAACAAAATGCCATTCTGTAGATTTACCTCCAGAAGGTCCCCGCGGCCTTTGGACGCCACCCGGAACAGGCGGGGCACCAGCTCCGCCAGCTCCAGTCCCAGGTCCTGGGCGATGCGACCCACGAAGGTGCCGTGTTTTGCCTCCTCAGGGACGGAGTAGTGGACCTGGCCGCTCCCTGACTCCCAAGCTGCGAGGAGCAGAAGCGACAGCAGCAGTCGCCCATTGCCCAATCCACTTCTTTGAGTCGCGGACATCTCATATACTGACTTCCAAAATACGATACTTTACACTTACAGTACCATAGACTCCAGTTCCCGGTTAAATATCTTGCTGAATCTTGGAGAAGTTTCAAAGGATCCTTTAACGATAGCATCCGGCATGACGGAGTCTTTAAATGGGGAGTTCCTGGCAGCGCAGACTAACCCCTGAATGAACTACTTCCTCCAAGTAAAGAGCGACACCTTGTGCCTGAAATTGTGAGTATTGTACCCTACATCCAACACCACAGAATTGTACTTGAAGAGAAATAAGTGCACGTGTTTCAAGCTATTTTATACCCTAAATATTTCCAAAGTGTTTATTTGTGGAACATTCAGATTTTAAGTCATATTGAAATTGATGGTATATGGAAAATGGTGTTTTTTTATTGATTAACGTCAAACTGAAATGTTTGTTCCTATGTTTGATGTAGAGCTCTTTTCCTTATCTACACGTATACACACACCGAGAGAGACAGAGAGAGATCAATTCCATAGGTAGCCTTATGAAAAAAAGAGTCAAACATTTCCTCATATAAAAATTGTTTTACTTCTAGTTTCTCTTGATACTTCAACTGCTAGGAAACTCAAAGACAAATTTGAAACTTTAATAACAATTCTTTAGTTTTTAAGCCTACATATTGTATTTTTATCTATGTGCACTATGTACTTGCTTTTGATTTATATTTTTCTTTAGTTCTAATTCTTCATTGGTATTTACATTTAATTGTGTTCCTGTTACAAGAAACTTTATATCCACTAAAGAACAACAAGGAAAACAAAAATATATTTCAAATTTGGTGATTTAAGACAGGAAATTCACAAGAGAAAAGTCTATTGATGTAAATGAAATTTATATTTGGCATATATGATTTCTCATGTAAGCTGCATTGCTAACAATAACAGGTATCAAAATGATTACTTTGTTACTTTATGTAATGGTGTCAGTATATGAAAGACTACTTCTTTCATGGTGAACTTTTTTACCATTCAATGAAATAAAAATCACCATGAAAACTTCTGTGCCATATTGGTATTTCCTCTCAACAACATTGGCTTTTATATATTTATCAAGATATAGTCATGAGAATAGTTGACCTATTTCTTCTTTTAAAAAATTCTGGGTTTGAGGTTGTAAATTTATCCAAAATAAGGGAAATTATTTTTAAACACTTTGCCTCTAAGTGCCTAATATTGTGCTAAAGAAAACAGAAAATAATCGATTTAACCAAAAACTAAATGACCTCAGTGTTAATGGAAATTCAATTTCATAAGATATCAACTAGAAATTTAGAACTGATGTGAATTTTCATTGCCTGAAGTTGCACTTTAGTTACATGTCCTTTATTGTTTCATATTACTTTGGGATTTGAGTAAGGAAAAAAGGGTACAATGAAAACTGAGAGAAGAAAGTGGTTCAGGATAAATATCATTCTAGCTTGAGTATTTTGTTGTACAGTTTTGATGGTTCATATCCAATCTAAAAATATTACAGTAAAAAATTGCTAGTATATTTATTTTTATGTTAATATTTTCTTTTATCATGAATACACACATATGTTCTATTGCTAATTTCAAATCTTGTTTCATTTATTTCAAGTCTGTTCTTTTCCCAACATTATTATTCTGCTAGAACTGTCTTTAAAGTAAATTTAAAATTCCTTTTTAAAAAACTAACAAAACAGACTGATAACCATTTGTGACACTGAATTCTGTTATGCATCTATTAATAAAAAACAACCAGTCAAATAGGCCTATTTTCAAAGTATACCATTAGGCTAGAGAACAGTAGATCTAACATGATATTTGAAGCTGGTCAGATTTGGCAGAAGAAAGAAGCAACAAACTTCCAACCACTTCCCCAAGGAAACTTGGGATTGAGATGTTACATGCAACATGATGTTTTTTAAAGGTAGAGAAATAAATATGAGAAAGTTTATCTGAGAGATTATATTACATGTCTAAATTGAAACCACATGTTACACAAGTATATTAAGTGACACTGGAAGAATGCCCAAGTCATAAAAGAGTTGGATATACTGTATGAACCAATGTCACATCCGTTGCATTTTGGCTGTGATACTTCAGATTTCATCATCTCAACTAGCTCCTATAGAATAGATTATATCTTTGAACTTATCTTTGGGGATGGGCCTGAGATCTGGTAATAGGCTGGTGCCAAGAAATCACATCTATATAATATGTTAACATTGATTTTGTAAGATTGACTGAAAAGATTAAGGAACTTTGACCCTGACCTTCTCAAAATCAATCTGCTTAGTCTTAAATTCCAGCTGTAGGTCCTGCTAGTCAAGTGTTAGAGTGCATGGTTTAATGTTCTGCCAGTCCTCATCATCCACTAATATTCCATAATAGATCTAGTACTACTATTTATTGAAAACATAGAACCAAAAATAAATCTTGAAGCCACTCTTGGAAACCAGTAGGTTTTTCAAAATTAATGGATTAGAAGTACCATTCAGCATTGTATCTACAAAACTACAGAATATAAGCAGTGATGTTCACTCTGTGCTATCATGACTCATTGAAATATACAGTTATTTGATCACAGATTATTTGTTCAGTTGGCACAATCTCTCAGGCAACAGTAAGACTGAAGAAGACTGAATTCTGAAAGACCTACACACATTCAAAGATTTTTATGGGAAATATACACCTTTAAAGCTATTCCTGAAGTATACAATTTTGGAAACACTTACTGATCCTTCACTGGTATTCAATTCAGTTCAGTTCAGTCGCTCAGTCATGTACAACTCTTTGCGACCCCATGAATTGCAGCACGCCAGGCCTCCCTGTCCATCACCAACTCCAGAAGTTTATTCAAACTCATGTCCATCGAGTCACTGGTGCTATCCAGACATCTCATCCTCTGTTATCCCCTTCTCCTCCTGCTCCCAATCCCTCCCAGCATCAGGGTCCTTTCCAATGAGTCAACTCTTCACATGAGGTGCCCAAAGTATTGGAGTTTCAGCTTCAGCATCAGTCCTTCCAATGAACACCCAGGACTGATCTTCTTTAGGATGGACTGGCTGGATCTCCTTACAGTCCAAGGGACTCTCAAGAGTCTTCTCCAACACCACAGTTCAAAAGCATCAATTTTTCGGCACTCAGCTTTCTTCACGGTCCAACTCTCATATCCATACATGACTACTGGAAAAACCACAGCCTTGACTAGACAGACCTTTGTTGGCAAAGTAATGTCTCTGCTTTTTAATATGCTGTCTAGGTTGGTCATAACTTTCCTTCCAAGGAGTAAGTGTCTTTTAATTTCATGGCTGCAATCACCATCTGCAGTGATTTTGGAGCCCAAAAATATAAAGTCTGACACTGTTTCCACTGTTTCCCCATCTATTTCACATGAAGTGATGGGACCAGATGCCATGATCTTAGTTTTCTGAATGTTGAGTTTTAAACCAACTTTTTCACTCTCCTCTTTCACTTTCATCAAGAGGCTTTTTAGCTCCTCTTCACTTTCTGCCATAAGGGTGGTATCATCTGCATGTCTGAGGTTATTGATATTTCTCCCAGCAATCTTGATTCCAGCTTGTGCTTCTTCCAGCCCAGTGTTTCTCATGATGTACCCTGCATATAAGTTAAATAAACAGGGTGACAATATACAGCCTTGATGTACGCCTTTTCCTATTTGGAACCAGTCTGTTGTTCCATGTCCAGTTCTAACTGTTGCTTCCTGACCTGCATATAGGTTTCTCAAGAGGCAGGTCAGGTGGTTTGGTATTCCCATCTCTTTCAGAACTTTCCACAGTTTATTGTGATCCACACAGTCAAAGGCTTTGGCAGAGTCAATAAGGCAGAAATAGATGTTTTTCTGGAACTCTCTTGCTTTTTCGGTGATCCAGCAGGTGCAATTTGATCTCTGGTTCCTCTGCCTTTTCTAAAACCAGCTTGAACATCTGGAAGTTCATGGTTCACGTATTGCTGAAGCCTGACTTGGAGAATTTTGAGCATTACTTTACTAGCATGTGAGATGAATGCAATTGTGCAGTAGTTTGAGCATTCTTTGGGACTGGAATGAAAACACCTTTTCCAGTCCTGTGGCCACTGCTGAGTTTTCCAAATTTGCTGGCATATTGAGTGCAGCACTTTCACAGCATAATCTTCCAGGATTTGAAATAGCTCAACTGGAATTCCATCACCTCCACTAGCTTTGTTCATAGTGATGCTTTCTAAGGCCCACTTGACTTCACATTCCAGGATGTCTGGCTCTAGGTGAGTAATCACACCATCATGATTATCTGGGTCATGAAGATCTTTTTTGTACAGTTCTTCTGTGTATTCTTGCCACCTCTTCTTAATATCTTCTGCTTCTGTTAGGTCCATACCATTTCTGTCCTTTATCAAACCCATCTTTGCATGAAATGTCCCCTTGGTATCTCTAATTTTCTTGAAGAGATCTCCAGTCTTTCCCATTTTGTTGTTTTCCCCTATTTCTTTGCATTGATCGCTGAGGAAGGCTTTCTTATCTCTACTTGCTATGCTTTGGAACTCTGCATTCAAATGAGAATATCTTTCCTTTTCTCCTTTGCTTTTCACTGGTATTCAGGATCCAAGAAATAATTATATTACCACTTATATGTGTCAAAACATAATTATTATTGTATTAGTGTAAAAAGGATAAGTACATGTATGTGTGTGTGTATATATATATATATAAAATTTGGGTTTGGTGTTCTGCAAGAATGTAGCAGAGCACAGTCTTCTGCTTTTCCATATATATTAAATGATTTTGCTTATTTATATCACTTCCAAACAAGTGATCAACAGTGCTTATTGGACAATGCTTAATTATTAATAATGTAAATCTCCTATCTCAGTATGGCATTGACTAAGACAAATGATAATGATGACCATGAACATTCTGAGAAAAGAATCACTTAGCAACATTAAAAAAACTTTAATTCCTATCTCAGTTATGGTATTGTACAAAGTTAATCATGAAGATACTCATGGAGGTTTTTTTCCTAAGTAAAACAGAAAGGAGAATTAACTTGTATATAGCTTGTGCTTGATTTTTCTAGCCAGAACTATGGTTGGATGGCATCACCAATTCAATGGACATGAGTTTAAGCAGACTGGGAGACTGTGAAGGACAGGGAAGCCTGATGTGCTGCTGTCCATGGGGTTGCAAAGAGTCAGACACAACTGAGCAATTGAACATTAAATGAAAGATTTACTCTAAAAAGTTATACAGTTAATAAAAGAATGGCTCTTAAATCTAAGAGATGTACATTTGAATATCATCTCCATCATATATTAACTGGATGGCAGTGGACAAGACAGATAAGTATCTCACCATCTCTTATCTAATCTTTAGAACTTGGATAGTTGAATGTACTTTACAGGTTGCTATAAGATTTAAACAAAATTATTATTTAAGCCCTTTATACCATATCTTACAAATAGAAATATCTCAAATAGTGGTGGTTGATTATAGTTAGTGACCAATGTTGTATCCTTAACTCTTGTAGTCTGTAGCTGTGGATGAAGAAGATTCCAGTGCCATAAATCAAGATATGACTTTTCCTTTTCTGAAGATTTCCTAATGTTCATCTTTATGGAAATCATCCTACTTTCTGGGTAGAAAATAGCTATCTCAGAATTTCCATTAACTTTACCCTATCTATAGTGTGGTTCTCCACCTACATGTAAATATATCATATATAATTTATTTCTCCATACTATACAATTAAAGAATCACTAGTTTGCACAACTGAGCCAAAAAGAACAAAATCAACTTCCACATTATTTGATTCATACCCTTACGGCTCTAATTTCAAGTTCTCTGTGACCTCTTTAGGGAAAACCATTCACATGAATATAGCATTGGAGCAAAAAGAAATTTGCATCAAATGTATCTAAAGTACACAATGTTTAAAAATATTTTAAGTACACAATGTTAATTTTGAAATGTTTTCAACAGCACCAGTCAAGTGGAAGTGCCTTTATAGATATTCCATGGTTATCAGGCTTAAGTTATTTAAGGCAATGTTATTTTGAAGTCCAAGCAGCTTGGTGAACATGGACAGAAGTATCACAGTTCTGCATATATGAGAAGACATTTTTGAAACTCAAAGCACAAAGGAGTATGAATTTTCCCACAACCTCATTATAGGTACCATGAATGCAAGAAATAGAATTATAATCAATGCTCAAATAAATCTTCCAAATAAAAATCAGCAAATTAATGTGGAGGAGAGTAGCAAGCCACCAGGCAATTAGCAAACCCATCATTATATTAGAAAAAAAATTTTTGTTTGTATATCTCAAGCATCTGAAGACTATGAAGAAAAGGAGTTTAAATAATGAAGGGATTAAAGGCAAAAAAGTAAAATCATACCCAAAAGAAAGGCTAAAATTCTACCTACTTTATGAAAGAAGCGTGCTATTGATTATAAAGAAATGATTTATAAAATTAAGCCACCTTAACAGCCCATGCCTGACAGTAATACACAAACTTATAGGGAGGTAAGAATTCCAACATGTTTAAACTCAAATTAACCAAATTATGGAACTATGAATTATTATGGAAATTTTGAAGGCACAAACATGAGTGGAGGGCACCAAATAGAATAGAATTTTTAAAAATGAATAGGAAGAATGAACTTGCAGCAAAATTGAGAAGTAGAATATTTGAGCCTCACCCACATGCTCCATTTCCATCAGTGATACTTTCCTTCTTGGCTGACTTAGCCTTGCTCATTTACAGGAAGCTGTGACAGTCTACTTCATTATTACTATTATTAGTATTTCCAACAATTAAATAATATTCTCAAGTGTATTTAAGAAGATTGTGGAGAAAAGAAGTAAAAATGACTGGACTTCCATTGTGCTTTAGAATAAACGATCACAAGAAAAAGACAACAAATATTTCAAGCAATGGACTTAGAGTAATTTGTTGGTGAACTACTATGTGATTGACATTAATAGGCATGATACATCCCAGAATTACTGTACTTACATTCTCGCAAAACTCCTGTTGGTCTCCAATATCTCCAGAATTCAAACCTGGGGGAACACTAGGACTGAAGGCGATGAGGTCGGTCTTGGGCGGCCCCTCCCCAGAGCACACCCTCTGCCGCCTCTCCTGCGAGTAAGACCAGCTCCCCGCCGCGCTGGAGCACACCAGCCTGGGCTTCACCGGCCCGCACGCGCCCTCGCTGGGCGGCGCCGAGCACCGCAGCGCCGTGTACAGCAGCAGCGTGAGCACCAACAGGCTGGACACCGCGCAGATGGCGACGATCAGGTACACGTTCACATCCACTAACGCCGTCTCTGCGCCAGCTGCACCAGACAACGCCCGCGAAGAGGCCTTGGGCGCCTGGCCGCTGTCCTCCAGCGACAGCAGCACGGTGGCCGTGGCCGTCAGCGCCGGCTCGCCGTGGTCCTTCACCAGCACCAGCAGGCGCTGGCGCGGCGCGTCCGCCTCGTCCAGGGCGCGCGTCGTGCTGATCTCGCCGCTGTACAGCCCCACGCGGAACGGGATGCGCGCGCCACCCGCCGCCGGCTGCAGCTCGTACGACAGCCACGCGTTGTAGCCCGAGTCCGCGTCCACCGCGCGCACCTTCGCCACCACGTGGCCCGCGTCCACCGACCTCGACACCACCTGGCTCACCGCGCCGGGTCCTCCGCCTGGCCCGGGCGGCAGCAGCGCAGGCGCGTTGTCGTTCTCGTCCAGCACGAACACCTGCAGCGTCACGTTGCTGCCCAGGGGCGGCACGCCCGCGTCGCGCGCGCTCACCTGGAACTGCAGCAGCTCCAGCTCCTCGTGGTCCAGCGGCTGCAGCGCGTACACCTTGCCGCTCTCCGCGTGCACCGACACGTAGCTCGACAGCGCGCGCTCGCCCACCCGCCGCTCCACCAGCGAGTAGGACACCAGCGCGTTCTCCTGCGCGTCCGCGTCCCGCGCCGACACGGTGAAGATATGGCAGCCGGGCGGGTTGTTCTCCTTGACGAACACCGTGTACTCGGGCTGCGGGAACGCGGGCGCGTTGTCGTTCACGTCGGCCACCTCCACGGACACGCTGGCAGTGGTGGACAAGGCAGGCGAGCCCCCGTCCTTCGCGATCAGTGCTAGAGCATATTCTGACACTTTCTCTCTGTCCAGGGAACTGTCCAGCACTAGCGAATAGTAATTCTTGAAGGTGGACACCAGTTTGAAGGGGACGTGGGGTGTTAGTGAGCAGGTCACCTGGGCATTGCTACCGATGTCAAGGTCAGTTACACTGATTAGAGTGATGACGGTCCCTAGTGGAGCATCCTCTGGAATAGAAAGCAACAGTGATGTCACTAGTAACTTGGGAGCATTATCATTGATGTCCAAGACTTCTATCAAGACTGTGCAGTGGCCAAACATTGGAGGATTTCCCTTGTCAACTGCTTCTATTTGAAGTTTCCATAATTTAGTTTCTTCGAAATCTATTTTTCCATTTACTCTTATTTCTCCGCTGTTTGAATCTATGCGAAAAGAGGCTTCTGTCTTAGTGGAAACATCAGTTGCAAAGGAATAAAGAATGTGGCCGTTTGAACCCTCGTCCAAATCTGAGGCGTTAAGTCTAATAACCAGTGTGCCATTTCTTGCATTTTCCAGTAATTTTATACGGTGAACTGCTTTGTCAAAAACTGGGGCGTTGTCATTTGCATCCAGCACTGTGATGTTTATCTTTACAGTGCCTGTCAGTTCAGGTTTGCCCCCATCCGTTGCTTTGAGCACCAAGAGAAGCTCTGAAGCGACTTCTCTGTCTAAACGTTTTTTAAGTACTAGTTCGAGCGGTTTTACCTGCTCATCGTTGCTCGGTACTTCCAGAGAGAAATACTCGTTGGGGGTCAGTCTGTAAGTCAACAGAGCGTTCTCCCCGATATCTGCATCGGAGGCGCCCTCTAGTGAAAAATGAGACTCAAGAGCCCTAGCTTCGGAAATAAAGAGATTTCTGTGTGTCGCTGGGAACACAGGCGGGTTGTCGTTAATGTCCTTCACCTCCACCTCCACATGGAACACCTGCAGCGGCCGGTCCACGATCACCTCCAGGTGGATGCTGCACTCCGCGCTCCGCCCGCACAACTCCTCCCGGTCGATCCGAGAATTCACAAACAAAATGCCATTCTGCAGATTTACCTCCAGAAGGTCCCCGCGGTCTTTGGACGCCACCCGGAACAGGCGGGGCACCAGCTCCGCCAGCTCCAGCCCGAGGTCCTGAGCGATGCGGCCCACGAAGGTGCCGTGTTTGGCCTCCTCGGAGACCGAGTAGTGGACATGATTGCTCCCAGTTTCCCAGGCCGCGAGAAGCAGAAGTGAGAGCAGGAGGCGCCGGGCTCCCGGGCCACCAGATCCTGAAGCTAACATCGCTCCTGGTTAGTAAATCACATTTCCTGAGTAGAAATACGTAGTCCTTTCGAGATCTTTGAGTCTTAGTCCTGATATCCCAACTAATCTTAACAATATGGGTGTGTGTATAGTCTTTAAAGCACCGGAACAGTGATGGGTCTTTCTGTTCCGGGAATAATCTTTACTTTTTTCCGTTCAAACAATCCTCTCCTTGGAGAACAACGACATCCTGTGGGTCAAAGTGGAAGTGCGTTTGGCGTTCATATTATTTCTTTCACTTATTTGACTTCTTTCGTGATTCCTTCATATTAGTCTGTTTTTGTCAGCCTTTAGTTCTTTCATTCCTTGTGTGTGACCACTAACTCTTTAAAGGTGGTTTGGTTTTAGAAGTTAGAATTCCAAGAAGAGTTCTATTTTTTATATAGACATCTAAGAGAACATACTACTGCACTATTATGTATATGAACATGAAAAAAATCCATGTTTGTAAGTTACTAGTGATACAGTTTTTAAAAGACTTTCAGAACTTGATAATTTTGAATGGCCTCTTACTAAGTTTATTTAATTGCTAACGCTATAATTTTCTATTGCTTAAACCTTATACTGTGTTAAATTACTCTAAACATTTAGTCCAGTTGTGTACAAGATAATTCAAAATGCCAATTCTCTGTTACCTTCTCAACATGATGATGTTCCGAATCAGTGCTAATATGCAAGCTACTTCTAAGCTGTCCAAAAACTTATTTGCTCTGATGCTAATGAATTTACCAAATACTGACTCCTGGAAATATGAAACATATTTATCTTTGTCTCATTTAAACGTTTTTTTTCCCAATTACTAGATCTGCCCAGGGTGAATGTTGTCATTTCCATCCTGAATGACAACTTAAATTTGTGTTATATCCACTGTTGTTTGTAAAAATAATCTTCCTAACCCCCCCCTAAAACCATACTGATCAGAAATCCAAATTGTATTTGTCACTTTGTTCATACCCATTTTATTCCAAAATTGGCTTAAGGAGACTAGGGTATAAGGAGCATTCTAAATATCATGTAATCACTCAATTTTGTTTTCCTCTTTTATCTCATTTTTTTAAACAATGAAATTTGCCTAACAATTATTCATCGATTGCAATAAAGCTTATCAGTGTTGTCTTAGAAAAAAAATTTTAATCATTCTCAAGATTGTTAAGGAGCCAACTATCCAATATTTGAAATCTTTCCAGGAAGAGGACAGTCATTTGGAAAATCCCATTTCTCTCCTTAAAAAAATTATAAGTGGTTATCCAAAGAAATCTCACATTTCATGTAAAAGTGAGCTACAATATTTATTCTGAACACTTTGTAAAATAGTGAGTCAATAATTATAAATCTATGCCAAAGATTTTTCATTCTAATTACTTCTCTTTTATTAATTGTGGAAACCATAAATTCAAGACCAATATATTTACCTAAAAGACAGCAGGAAAATTTCAGCATATAGGTGTGACTAAATTCAGAAAGAGATATGACAAGGAAACAAACTTCTTCATGTTTGCTGATAGAAATACTCCAGTTCCTATGAGAATGACTCCATGCTGAACATCTGTTCCACTTTTGCCTTAAAGAGTTGCTTCATTGATTAAGAACATATGAAAGATAGCTTTTAAAGCTCCCACATTCCAAGGTTATCATATAGCTAACTTACTACAGTATATTAATAAACCTGTGGGTTCTTCACTCATCTTGAAACAGGCTATCACAAATGCTAAGCCATTGAAAGTTGGGGATACTAATAATTTGCCTCATTTTAATGCCATCTAATACAGAGCATGTTAAACAGAGTTATAAAAATAAGGTGTTATAGTTTCAAAACAAATGGACTAACTCCTTTTTTGGCAAGAATGTTAAAAGCAATCCTTGGGGATTTCCCTAGTGGTCCAAAGGTTACGATTCGGTGCTTCCCCTGCAGCAAGCTCTGGTTCCATCCCTCGTGGAGAAATTAAGATCCCTCCCTCAAGCTGGGTGGCTCCCAGGGAGAAGGGGTGAGAGTAATGCTTGACTCAGGAAACTTATATGACTTGATTCTAAAATGTCAGTCCTTCTGAATTGAATGAAAGAAACTGTCCACAAAGTTGTTTAAAAGATATATGTTGGGCTTCCCTGGTGGTTCAGTGGTAAAGAATTTGCCTGCTAATATAGAAGATATGGGTTCCATCCCTGGTCTGGGAAGATTCCACAGGCTGCCAAGCAACTAAGCCCATGCACCACAACTGCTGAGCCTGTGCTCCAGAGCCCTGAAGTGGCAATTACTGAGCGCACGTGCTTCAACTACGGAAGCCCATGAGCCCAAAAGCCTTGCTTTGCACAGGGAAGTCACTGCAATGAGAAACCCGTGCACAGCAATTACAGGGAAAGCCCTACTCACCCCAACTAGAGAAAAGTCTACACAACAACGACGACTCAGTACAACCAAATATTTTTAAAAATAAAAATATATTTATCTTAATAACAGAGCCACTGGAAGATATTGTCGCATTAAAATTTAAAATCAGTAAAATAAAATAAATAAAAATGAAAAATATTTTGAGTCCAAACACTTAACTCCATTGATTAGGACATATTTTATGAACTATCTCCCAGTATACATACTCCAATGTGTAAACACTGAAGTTCAAGTATGCATTAAAAGTTATGTTGCACTACACATATTCTTTACTTAAGGAGCAAAACCCACATTTTTACCACAGACGGAATTGATCATAGCAGTTTTTTTTAATGCAATAGGGTCATTTCAAATTTTAGATTTAATAATAAAAGTACTTTCCTTACAAATATTTCTAACATAAAAAGATACTGGTTTTGGGGGAAAACATCAAAACCTTCAACCTACACAAAATATTTGTACTGGAAAATATAAATGAATTTAGTATACAAGGCATTTACTAAAAATTGAAGTATCAATCAAAAGGTGATGCAGAGGGTACTGTAAACAAAATATAAAGTGAATCTTTAGAAAAAAACAATATTACAAAACTTATTACAAGAAATGTTTCAGATATTTTATAAAAATGTATGTTCTTTAGACAAAAGATAAAGATACTCCAAGAAATATATTTGAGGCGGGAAAACGGGGTAAAATAAAATATTCACGCAGCAAAGCATGAAAATAAAAAAGTAATAACCCACCTTGATAGAGCGGTCGCCTTCAATAGACTGTTCTTCCACTTCCACTTCTGGCTGAAGACACGGCGGAAGACTGGGGCTGAAGGCCATGAGGTCGGTCTTGGGCGGCCCCTCCCCAGAGCACACCCTCTGCCGCCTCTCCTGCGAGTAAGACCAGCTCCCCACCGCGCTGGAGCACACCAGCCTGGGCTTCACCGGCCCGCACGCGCCCTCGCTGGGCGGCGCCGAGCACCGCAGCGCCGTGTACAGCAGCAGCGTGAGCACCAACAGGCTGGACACCGCGCAGATGGCGACGATCAGGTACACGTTCACATCCACTAACGCCGTCTCTGCGCCAGCTGCACCAGACAACGCCCGCGAAGAGGCCTTGGGCGCCTGGCCGCTGTCCTCCAGCGACAGCAGCACGGTGGCCGTGGCCGTCAGCGCCGGCTCGCCGTGGTCCTTCACCAGCACCAGCAGGCGCTGGCGCGGCGCGTCCGCCTCGTCCAGGGCGCGCGTCGTGCTGATCTCGCCGCTGTACAGCCCCACGCGGAACGGGCTGCGCGCGCCACCCGCCGCCGGCTGCAGCTCGTACGACAGCCACGCGTTGTAGCCCGAGTCCGCGTCCACCGCGCGCACCTTCGCCACCACGTGGCCCGCGTCCACCGACCTCGACACCACCTGGCTCACCGCGCTGGGTCCTCCGCCTGGCCCGGGCGGCAGCAGCGCAGGCGCGTTGTCGTTCTCGTCCAGCACGAACACCTGCAGCGTCACGTTGCTGCCCAGGGGCGGCACGCCCGCGTCGCGCGCGCTCACCTGGAACTGCAGCAGCTCCAGCTCCTCGTGGTCCAGCGGCTGCAGCGCGTACACCTTGCCGCTCTCCGCGTGCACCGACACGTAGCTCGACAGCGCGCGCTCGCCCACCCGCCGCTCCACCAGCGAGTAGGACACCAGCGCGTTCTCCTGCGCGTCCGCGTCCCGCGCCGACACGGTGAAGATGTGGCAGCCGGGCGGGTTGTTCTCCTTGACGAACACTGTGTACTCGGGCTGCGGGAACGCGGGCGCGTTGTCGTTCACGTCGGCCACCTCCACGGACACGCTGGCCGTGGCCGACAGCGAAGGCGAGCCCCCGTCCCTCGCAGTCAGCACCACCTCATAGTTCGCCACGCTCTCGCGATCCAAGACGCTGTCCAACACGAGTGAATAGTAATTCTTAAAGGTGGACACTAGTTTGAAGGGGCTTTCAGGTGTTAGTGAGCAGGTCACCTGCCCGTTGGCACCAGAGTCACGGTCGGACACGCTGATCAGGGATATGACGGTACCTACCTGAGCATCCTCTCGCACCGGGAGAGCCAAAGAAGTGACAACCAGCTCAGGTGAATTATCATTTTCATCCAGAATTTCCACTAGGACGGTGCAGTGACCAACCATGGGTAGGTTTCCTTTATCTGTAACATCTACATGAATTTCGTAAGTGTTACTATCTTCGAAGTCAATGGCATCATTGATTCTTACTTCTCCCGTTCTTTCATTAATTAAAAATTTCCTTCTTACGGTGGGTGGAACCAAAGAGCTAAATGAATATATTACCTCCTTGTTTATCCCTTCATCCGCATCAGAAGCATTTAACCAAATAACCAATGTTTGGTTCGCTGAATTTTCATACATCTTAACTTCATACACGGTTTGGTCAAATACAGGTGCATTGTCATTGGCATCTAACACCAGGATCAGCAGAGTAACAGATCCGGTAAGTTCAGGTTTGCCTCCATCAGTTGTCGTTAATAACAACCGAAGCTGAGGATTTTCTTCACGATCCAGCAGTTTGCTTAGAACAAGCACTGGTAATTTGCCTTTGTCCTTTTTGTTTATAATATCAAGAGTGAAAAACTCATTTGAACTGAGTCCGTAAGTAAGCACTGCGTTCTCTCCAATATCCGCATCAGATGCGCCTTCTAGAGGAAATCGAGAGTCAAGCGGCTGAGATTCCAGAATTGAGAGCTTTTGTTCTGAGGTGGAGAAAACCGGCCGGTTGTCGTTAATGTCCTTCACTTCCACCTCCACATGGAACACCTGCAGCGGCCGGTCCACGATCACCTCCAGGTGGATGCTGCACTCCGCGCTCCGCCCGCACAGCTCCTCCCGGTCGATCCGAGAATTCACGAACAAAATGCCATTCTGCAGATTTACCTCCAGCAAGTCCCCGCGGCCTTTGGATGCAATCCGGAACAGGCGGGGCACGAGCTCCGCCAGCTCCAGCCCCAGGTCCTGAGCGATGCGACCCACGAAAGTGCCGTGTTTAGCCTCCTCCGGGACCGAGTAGTGGACCTGGCCGCTCCCAGCGTCCCAGGCTGCAACAAACAGAAAGGAGAGAAGCAGGCGCCGGGTGCTCAGACCGCTGGGTCTGTAGACCAACATCATACCCATCTTCTGTTTTACAAATCAATAACTGGGTCGTCTAGAACACACCCACACGCTCCGAATTTTCCTATTCCATATCTTACATTCAATTTTATCGAAATGGCTGAGATCTCCGAATGTAGCTCTTTCCTAGTCCTTGAGAAACAGGATTATGAGTCTGTTCTGAAAAGCCATTTTTGTGGAAGACAGCGACATCCGGTGGCTTAATGTGTAAGTACAATTCGATGAGTTTAACAACTCATTGGTATCTTTTCATTGTATTTTCACAAATTTATATCTTTATGAACTTTCAAAGACACATTATGTTTTTTCTGTATACAATAATAATCATTGTCCATATGCAGTGCAGCATTTTCTTGAATGGAAAAGCACCCAGAAGTAATTCCTTCCAACCATGACTGTCATTAGCTAAATTTGAAAACAACTTTAATATTTGTATAATACTGAGTGTACTAGTGTTTTGTTGGATAACGAATTTAACTCTCTTCAACTTCTAACACAATTCACTCTCTTCATCATTATTTTGATATTAAGTAAACCTTATTCAGACACTAATTTCAATCATCAATTCTCTGTGAGGTATTTGCAACTTCTAAGCGCCAATCATCACTAGAATGCAGAGAAGGTCACAGGCTTCAACATCAGAAATTCCTCTCTTCTTATTCCTAGTCTTCAACTTACTAGCTGTGTGACTTGGGGAAAATAATCTAACCTCTCCATCTCAGTTTCCACTTTGATAACACTCATAGAAGATTAATAATAATATGGTGGTTGCATGAATTATGATATATTAAGTGCCTAGAATAGTACTTTGAGAGTGAGTGTTTCATAAATGGCAGTTATTCTCAGAACTCACTTTAGCCACTTTGTTTTCATAATGCTCAAGACCAGAATTGGCTCTTTGGGGAAAATTATTACCTATAAAATGGTGTCACCCTATAAAGCCTTTACTATTGCTACTGCACAGGCTGAGCAGTTTTCCTATCTTTAAGGGAACAGAAAAGTGCTTTTATTGAGTAGTTATAGAGGGGGAAGTTTCAGTTTTTATACACATCTTACATGAGCAAAAAATCTTAATTATGATTTAAAATAATATAATTTGATTTCTACTTTCAGAGACAACTAATTTCATCTTTGTCATATTTTTGTTTTTTCAAATACCCCAAATATAGAGTTTTGGCTTTATCTAATAATTTTCTGTTTCAATAGTTTTTCATCACCTGTGGCAAAAATATTTTATCTCAAAATTCTTGGAATCAAATATTCAGTAACTGAAATTCTCAATTAATACATCTACACTAATGATAAAACCTGAAGTTTCTCCTTTTTCAAAAAGGAAAACTTAAGAGTTTTGTCTGATCCAAAGGATAATTTCTTTAATATGTTTTTATTTTTAAAAGAAATCAATAATTTTGAACTCTTACAGTTATTAAGAGCTGGAAAATAGAATATTTATGAATAGGAAAATTTATAGGAATGAGGGTCAGTTAATTCACTGATGTATGTATGCTGCTAAATTCTGATATTATGGTCCTATACTCCTCTAGAATGATTCTAGTGTCAAAGTCTATTCAAATTCTGATTTTAAGAGTTACTTTTCTTACAAAACATAATCAAAATTTAAATGAGTTCATCTATCCATCCATAATAGCAATGTTCAGTGTGAGCTGTCAATACTATCTGGAGTCTAAAAATAAGTTTATCATTGATTAATCATCTCAACACAAGATAATGATATAAGGTAAATTCTATTGCTGTTAATGAGCATTTTTGAACCAATTAATAGCATAAATGTCCCAATATAAATCTCCAATAATGAATAAAAAGTAGTGTAGTTAAGTTACATCTTGTCTTGATAAGAACTTACTTTCCCAAGCAACTCATTAGAGCTATTGCATCTAAAACTTCAGTTGAATAAGAGTTACCTGGAATGCTTGTTAAAATACAAATTTTACTGATAATTTCAGAAATTTGAGGTGATGTCTGGGAACCAGAATGTTCAGTTTTGAGGACAGGCTGACCACAGACCCCAGTCAGCCTGGATACCCTCTGTGTTTGTCTACAATCTTGTATAAATCTGTATAGTGCCCCCTTCACTCTCAAAAGTGTCTAAATGTCATAACTGTAGTTAGCCCTATCTTGACACTACAATTCAGGGACTGGCATAGGGGGGCTTCATTGCTGGTCTCATGATTCTGGCTTAAAGTGAAGAATGATATCTACAGATAAACAGAGGGGTAGTTAGTTACTAGGCAGGCAAAACACTGAAGTGTCTTCTAAGCTCTCACCTCTCTGTTCTGGCCTCTGCCCTCTTTTGGAACTTCCCAGTTCCCCGAGTTATACTGTGCTCATGCTTCCTGATGGCCTGAAAAATAAATGACTAAGATGTTTACTGATCTGAAAATTTGCACACAATGATAACCCACGTTCTGGGAGGGAATAAAGATTAGTATAAGGGACCAAATTACTAATTATATTGATACAATTAAAAATGATAAAGAATAAAATGTATAATTATAGAAGATGTAATAAGTACTTAATGAATAATACTAGATCTAAGATACTAGAAGAGTGGTGGGAATTTGGGGGAGAAGCAAATGACATTTCTAGTATCCCTCAATCCATATAACATAATCAAATACCTTGACCCACATACATGTGGCATATGAAAACTGAAAAAGTGCACAGACAGAAATAACTGGAAGTATAAGTCTGTATTTAAAGTGAGTTATGCCAATAGACATAGGTTTTATTACAGGAGTTCAGAAAATACTCAAGTTTTGAAATAAATAGAATGGAAAATAGTAGATTGCTTTGTAGCATATACCAAATATGTTCTTTGGACACAAGAAAAGCACTGAAGTGTTTTATTTTAAGAGATTTTTACTAGCACATTTATGGTTATATGGTGACTCTACTCTCAAAGCCATTCTGATTTTGCTCTGCTGAGTCTTTAATTAAGAAATACCTTGTAAAACACCTGACACAATAAAGAATAAAATCCCCGAGTAGAAATACAAGGTGCATTAGAAAAATACAATGCAAAAATAAAGGAAGTTTT
Organism: Cervus elaphus; assembly: GCF_910594005.1. Taxonomy (NCBI): domain Eukaryota; kingdom Metazoa; phylum Chordata; class Mammalia; order Artiodactyla; family Cervidae; genus Cervus; species Cervus elaphus. Next base: position 53,256,079 of record NC_057823.1, on the reverse strand, counting down.
TAAAATATAAATTAGAAAAGAAAACGAATGTTCAGACTAAAGATAGAGTGTGGAGAACCACCAATTTGAAACTCATAAGCCACAATCCAGGAAATGTAGTTTAACATGTAATAAATTTAAAGGTGCACAACCTCATCTACAGATTTCTGTCTTTTGAACTATTGAAAGAAAAAAAATCCTCTTGTAAACTGCTTAAGTTCCATACAGTTAATTTCAAGAGAATTCGAAGTGCAGAATGTAGATATATTTTTAATGCTTGAGCATTATTATATCACTAACAAAAAAATTTAAAAGGAGAAAGTCTTCTCGAGGAAAGAGAGTACCTTTCAGGAAGTATTTTCAATATCAGATAAAACATGAATTTCAGGAAATTTTCTAAGTGGTAGAAAAGATTCTTAAACAACATTTTCTTGTGAACTACACTGTCAGACAATGTAAAAAAAATTTTTTTAACAAGAGGGAATGAGTTATATTTGAAACACTTATATTCAAAATGAGATTCCTAAAGTAAAGCATCTTTTTTCTAGGTATAGAGAAAGTTACTCATTGAAGTTACAGACACTAATTAGTGCTGACCACCATGTCTCCAAAAAGGTAGACAACTACCAAGTTAACAAGGTCACAGTTACTCATATACCTGCTATAGTAAAGTAAAGTAAAAGCAAAGTTCCTCAGTTGCATACGACTCTTTGCAACCCCATGGACTATAGTCTACCAGGCTCTTCTGTCCATGGGATTTTCCAGGCAAGAGTCCTGGAGTGGGTTGCCATTTCCTTCTCCAGAGTATCTTCCTGACCCAGGGATCGAACCCAGGTCTCCAGCATTTCAGACAGACGCTTTACCCTCTGAGTCATCAGGGAAGCCCACTCACTATACCTGCTATGGGGTTGCTTAAAAACAAAAGAATTAAGACTACAGTCCCATGCTTAGTTTAGAATGGTGTTGCCATTTACTTAAAGAGTAACGACTAAATTTGTTTACACCTAATAGTTTTCAGTTAAGGTGGCAACAATGGATCAGGAATTCAATATGACTCCCAGAACAGGTTCTAAGTAAAATGAATTCAGTCTCAAAAAATATCTGTTTAATGCATGGTTTATAATAATTCTCTATTGGAAGTACATATAAAAAACTCAAAATTAAAATAAATAAATAAAGGTATTCACGTTCTGCAAATAAATTTAAACATCCTGGCAGAACTAGGATAAATGGATGAAAGCATTCTAATATACCTTAAAAGATAATTAAGATATTTTTCAAGACGGAACACAACAATGAACAAATAAAATATTAGAATAACCCACCTTACCAGAAGAGTCCAAAGAAGCCTGTGGATCATTGGCTACAGATCCAGGACACGGAGGTAGGCTGGGGCTGAAGGCCATGAGGTCGGTCTTGGGCGGCCCCTCCCCAGAGCACACCCTCTGCCGCCTCTCCTGCGAGTAAGACCAGCTCCCCACCGCGCTGGAGCACACCAGCCTGGGCTTCACCGGCCCGCACGCGCCCTCGCTGGGCGGCGCCGAGCACCGCAGCGCCGTGTACAGCAGCAGCGTGAGCACCAACAGGCTGGACACCGCGCAGATGGCGACGATCAGGTACACGTTCACATCCACTAACGCCGTCTCTGCGCCAGCTGCACCAGACAACGCCCGCGAAGAGGCCTTGGGCGCCTGGCCGCTGTCCTCCAGCGACAGCAGCACGGTGGCCGTGGCCGTCAGCGCCGGCTCGCCGTGGTCCTTCACCAGCACCAGCAGGCGCTGGCGCGGCGCGTCCGCCTCGTCCAGGGCGCGCGTCGTGCTGATCTCGCCGCTGTACAGCCCCACGCGGAACGGGATGCGCGCGCCACCCGCCGCCGGCTGCAGCTCGTACGACAGCCACGCGTTGTAGCCCGAGTCCGCGTCCACCGCGCGCACCTTCGCCACCACGTGGCCCGCGTCCACCGACCTCGACACCACCTGGCTCACCGCGCTGGGTCCTCCGCCTGGCCCGGGCGGCAGCAGCGCAGGCGCGTTGTCGTTCTCGTCCAGCACGAACACCTGCAGCGTCACGTTGCTGCCCAGGGGCGGCACGCCCGCGTCGCGCGCGCTCACCTGGAACTGCAGCAGCTCCAGCTCCTCGTGGTCCAGCGGCTGCAGCGCGTACACCTTGCCGCTCTCCGCGTGCACCGACACGTAGCTCGACAGCGCGCGCTCGCCCACCCGCCGCTCCACCAGCGAGTAGGACACCAGCGCGTTCTCCTGCGCGTCCGCGTCCCGCGCCGACACGGTGAAGATGTGGCAGCCGGGCGGGTTGTTCTCCTTGACGAACACCGTGTACTCGGGCTGCGGGAACGCGGGCGCGTTGTCGTTCACGTCGGCCACCTCCACGGACACGCTGGCGGTGGCCGATAGCGAAGGCGAGCCCCCATCCCTCGCGGTGACCACTACTTCATAGTTCGCTACGCTCTCACGATCCAAGGCACTATCCAGGACCAGCGAATAGTAATTCTTGAAGGTGGACACTAGCTTGAAGGGGACATGAGGTGTCAGAGAACAGGTCACCTGTCCATTTTCACCTTCATCTCCGTCAATCACACTGATCAGGGCGATGATTGTCCCCAGCTGAGCGTCCTCTTTGACGGGGAGCCAGAGAGTTTTGATAGTCAACTTAGGAGCATTATCATTAGCGTCCAAAACTTCCACAAGAACTGTACAGTGACCATTCAGGGGTAGGGAGCCTTTATCAGTCGCCTCTACTCGGATTTTGTAGGTTTTTCTTTCTTCAAAATCGATGTGTCCTGTAACTGTAATTTCCCCACTTACAGGGTCTATGTAGAATTTACATTTTATATCAGGAGAAGCGTCACTAGAGAATGAGTAAATAATATCCGCATTCAAGCCTTCGTCTAAATCTGAGGCGTTAAGTTTAATTACCAGCGTCCCATTAGGGACGTTTTCTGCTAATTTCACAGCATAGAGTGTTCTATCAAAAACTGGAGCGTTGTCATTGGCGTCTAGCACGTTGATGAGTAACTGAACGGTGCCAGTCAGCTCAGGTTTGCCTCTGTCAGTGGCCGTGAGCACTAAATGAAGTTCCGGAGATTCTTCCCTGTCTAAAGGTTTGCGTAATACAAGACTGAGAGGTTTTACCTGTTGGTCGGTGGTTGGTACGTCCAGAGAGAAATACTCACTGGAGCTCAGCCTGTAAGTCAACAGAGCGTTCTCCCCGATATCTGCGTCGGAGGCGCCCTCTAGTGGAAACCGAGAGTCAAGCGGCCTGGATTCAGCGATAAACAGATTCTTTTGTGTCCCCTGGAACACAGGCGGGTTGTCGTTAATGTCCTTCACCTCCACCTCCACATGGAACACCTGCAGCGGCCGGTCCACGATCACCTCCAGGTGGATACTGCACTCTGCCCTCCGCCCGCAGAGCTCCTCCCGGTCGATCCGAGAATTCACAAACAAAATGCCATTCTGCAGATTTACCTCCAGAAGGTCCCCAAGACCTTTGGAATCCAACTGGAACAAGCGGGGCACTAGCTCTTGCAGCTCCAGCCTTAGGTCCTGGGCGATGTGGCCCACGAAGGTGCCGTGTTTGGCCTCCTCCATAACTGAATAACGAACCTGGCCACTCCCTGTCTCCCAGGCTAGGAGGGTGACAAACAGTAGTAGTAGATTCCGCTTCCCTTGGTTGCCTTGACTTGCGCACAGCATTTCAAATAGTCGAGCTTATTTCTTCTTAGTGAAAAATGTCTCAATATTAAGGTAAATCTTCTGATTCCGTCAGTTCCATCCTGCTGTGTTCGTCATTGTTCTGCACTAGGAAACTATAAAAGACTCGAGTATCTTTCCTAAGCCTCAAAGATGGCTGGCGCCTTGAATCAGAGAATTTCTCGGCGGAGAGTGACATCACGTGGCCCAAAAAGTAAGTACATACTCCATGGCTAAACATTTTACCTTATCCTGAGAAATTTTACTTCCTTCTCTGAATTTTTTCTTAATCCTTAATGAAATAGAGAACACTATTTGTGTCTTGTTGGAGGCATTCTAGCAAACTAAGTACCTCTAAAAGTTTAGTATAAACCAAAATTGTGAACTTTTGTCACCTGGGAAAACATTCCACACAATTTTAAAATAATCACAGAAATGAAGTAACAATAAAAATGATCAAACAACCAGGAATTTTAAAGTGGAAGATTCTTTCATCCTGTAATTCAGGATCTTCCACATTTATAGATTTAGGGTTTTGGCTATAAGATTTTGGTGATTATTTCCAGGGTCTCTAGGAAACCCTACCGATGAGAAAGCCACTCTCTCATGTCTGAAAAAATAATTTAGGAAATTGAGCAGTTAATACTGGGTATTTTCTTAAGTAATTTTATGAATTGAATGTATGTAAAATAAGACCAGAATTTGCTTTACTATATTGTGTACCAAGATACTATTCTATATTTTTATTAGAGATTATATAACTTGTTTCCAGAAATGTGTTGCGTGCCTATATCTATATAGTTCAATTTTTCCAAGCCTTAGTATTTATGAATATCTTATTTAAAAATCCCCACTATAGTTTATATTATGTCTTTTCATAATATATATTTAATTTCATTATTGTTCATCTTTAGTACTTAGGCCAGTTTCCAGTTTTGAAGATATGCTTGGGATTCTTCCTTCTTAGTATCTACTTAACAAGGAAAGTTCACTTGTGAATTCTACTCTCATTTCAAACAGCAAATAGATTACTCACATCTAGATTTTAGTGCTTCTCAAGAGTAAAGGCATAAGTCAAATATACTCCAATATAAAATTTTTTAAAAATTTAATTGGTAGAAGCAAAATTATATAGTTTATGGTGCCACTGATGCTTCTATATATCTTTCTTTTCTTTCATATTCCTACAGCAACCTAAGAAACATTTTTACCTAATGCTGTTATCCTTGATTATTGAAGTAGCTTCCTAGATTTTCTTTCCATCCAAACTTTTGAAATACAATGTTGACTTCTTTGTTTAAAATCTTTTGCTAGCTCCCAACTAACTTCTGAAGAATCCAAATTTCTTAATCTACTACTCAAAGTGACTTAGTCTAGTACTCAAAATCAAGAGATATTTTCATATCACTTTTTGGCCTTTATTTTATGTGAACCACATGTTTTCATCAAAATGGATTATTCCATGTTTCCAGTCAATTGAAACTTGTGGGTGTCTTCAAGTTTGCCTAATTTTCTCCTTCACAGAAGTGTTCAGGGGAAATTTACTCATTTGAAAACACCATGACCCTTCCAAGTGTTCCTTTAAAAATGCAAACAAGGAATGATTTTCTTTCAACTGTAGCCCCACTTTTATAGCTTTTTTAATATCTTCTTTTAAGTTGTATGACTCATGTGTTTTTTATCTCAAGCTTTTCAAAGTTAGAGGCTGGGTTTTCATAATTCAGTTGTTTTTAGCATGCTGACATGGTCTTGGAATCCTCTAAAGATCTATTAATATTTAATGAAGATAAATAGCTATATTTTAAAAGTTATTCTATAACACTCTATATATGTGGCTTACTTCCTTAGCAGGAAGTAAGTACTACTAATTTTTAAATCATCAATAAGACATATTGTGTATTTCTTTTTAAGGAAAAGGAAACACTACTAATGGAAAAGAACAAAGATTTCAAACATGTTCTCAGACTTCTGATTTGATGCAACTTATAAACATGGAAAAATACATCACTGTCCACACAAGATAGTCTAGACTTTCCCTAAGGAGGTTTTATCTAAATAACTTTCTAGATCCAAAAAGATTTTCTATACCCAGAGTGCTAATTAGAGTTTCCAAAACCCATAACAACTGACTTTTCGATGAATTTTTTTTTAATATATTTATTTGTTTTATTTGACTTTGCTGGATCTTAGTTGTGGCATATGGCATGTAGTTCCCTAGCCAGGGATTGAACTCCAGAACCCCTGCACTGAGAGTGCAGAGTCTCAGCCACTGGACCACCAGGGAAGTCCCTCGATGAATTTTTTATTCTAACCCCAAAGAATTCAAAGCATTGAGACATTCTAGGTTAATCTGAAAATAACTTCACAAAAGATGATTTTTACATAAGAGTAATATGGAAGGTCATAATGACTTTCAAAGATTTTAGTTTCTCCATTTCCAAATATGAACTCCTTGTACTCTTTTGAATAATAGTAATTAAATTTTCTTATGCACACAGTACTTGCCATAGTTTTATAAGCAAATTTATAAATATTTACTTATTTGATACAAAAATTCTATGCAATAGAACTCATTCATCTTTCATAGGATGTGAAGCCAAGGAATTGAAATAACAGATGTTTTAACAAACATTATATGAAGAAAAATTTATAGAGATGAAATTTTGATACAGGATGCTTCAGGGTTCACAGTATTTAATAACTGAGCTCTGGTGCCTTTCAGTTTAAGAAATATTTAATAGCTAAAAGCTTTGCATTGATAAAATAGTGAAAAGTATTAAAATACAGATGTAGATTTTGACTCCCTCTTTGTGATAGGCATACTTCCAAATTGAAATTCAAATACCAGTTAGAGAGTTGGAGGAACACAGAACTAAAGTGATTGAAATTATAAGAGTTGTCACGTAAATGGTAGGTGGTGGAAACAGTCTTTGTTTCTAATTAAGGAATTTTTTAAAAATAAACAGGAGGAGAATTGAGGGATTAAAGTTATACCTGAGAATCAGATAAGCATGGAATAGGAAATCTAAGAGTACTATCACGTTCACAAAGTTAAAACTCCATATTTGATTCAAGCAGTACAATAAAAATAAGCATATATAACAATACACAGCCATTTACATTGAAGACTAAAATTAAAGTTATTCTTTTTATGTCATGTACTTTTAATAATCAACTATAGGCAGTGATGGCATTTTAAGAAATATAAAATAAACTGCAAAATAACACTGATTTCAGATTACTTACAATTGATCAAAGGAAATAAGATGAGATCACAAATTATATTGCTGACTGTAACTGATAATAAGATGAAGAAATATGTTAATAACAAATTATAAGAATTGAGAATACCAGAAACCTTTCGTTCTATTCCATTAAATGACACTATTTTCTCCAAAAGAAAATGCTCAAAATCTATGACTGTCTGATTAACATCAAGGCAGGTCAAAGAGTTATAAGAAAAAATATTTTAAAAAGACAAGAACAAGCAAAAAAATGAAAACATGAAATGGCAAACTAATAAACTTCCTTGGACTTTCAAAATTTTACTCTATAACACTAAAAATCTTTACTTGAATTAATGGGTCCTAACATCTGCATATTCTATGTAATGAAAATTTATAAATTTACCAGTGGGTCACCAAGAATGGCATTCATACATACTTCTTCTATTCACAATATTTTTCTAAGTCACATATAAAATAAAAATCAATGAGAAATATTTTCCCGCACTACTCCAACTCATCTACTAAGGGCTGATAGTACTTTATTCAATATTAATAATTAGAATTAAGTAGATTTTTATCAGTCTAAAAGCAATTATTCACTATACTTACATCCTCAAAACATATTAAATGATTGACATGACAAAAATTATCTGATAATAAAGTATATATCTTGAAATAGTAAAATGATCTATTTGATATTGTATTGAGAGGATATTGTATTGTGAGTTTTTTGTGTATTTTCTGTTTGGGGTTTTTTTCTTTGTTTGGCTGAGTAGTTTGCAGAATCTTATTCCCCCTATTAGGGATTTACAAACTTGGGTCTCCAGTAGTGAAATCACTGAGTTCTAAACATTGGACCTCCAAGGAATAACCTGATAGTTCCTATTTTTATTATTCCTTTTTTATTACCTATTTTTATAATTTCTGGTCTATAATAAATATAGGATGAAAACATTTAAATTTTGAGAAGAAATTATTACTCTTTAAACTCAGATTTAGATGACACTAATGACAGAAAGTGAAGAGGAACTAAAGAGCCTCTTGATGAGGGTGAAAGTGGAGAGTGAAAAGGCTGGCTTAAAACTCAACATTCAAAAAACTTAGGTCATGGCGTCCTGTTCCATCACCTCATGGCAAATAGTCATGTGGAAATAGTGACAGATTTTATTTTCTTGGGCTCCAAAATCACTGTGAATGGTGACTGCAGCCATTAAACTAAAAGACGCTTGCTCCTTGGAAGGAAAGCTATTACAAACCTAGACAGTGTATTAAAAAGCAAAGATGTCACTTTGCCAACAAAGGCCCAGGTACTCAAAGCTATGGTTTTCTCAGTAGTCATGTATGCATGTGAGAGTTGGACCATGAAAAAGGTTGAATGTGGAAGAATTGATGCTTTTGAATTGTGGTGCTAGAGAAGACTCTTGAGAATCCCTTAGACAGCAAGGAGATCAAACCAGTCAATCCTAAAGGAAATAAACCCTGAATATTCATTGGAAGGACTGATATGTTGAAGCTCCAATATTTGGGCACCTGATGCAAAGAGCCAAAGAGCTGACTCATTAGAAAAGACCCTGATGCTGGGAAAGATTGAGGGCAAGAGGAGAAAGGGACAAGAAAGTATGAGATAGTTGGATAGCATCACTGACTCAATGGACATGAGTTAGAATAAACTCCCAGAGATAATGAAGGACACGGAAGCCTGGTATGCTGCAATTCATGAGGTTGCAGAGTTGCACATAACTTAGCAACTGAAAAACAGCATAACTAAACTGCTTAATATACCAACAGAGAAACTCTATATAAATACGGGCTCCCCTGGTGGCTCAGACAGTAAAGAATAACCCCAAATATGGGAGACCCGGGTTGAAAATAGTACAGTTAAAGTTGTAGATATATCTGTATATCTATATAACAACAGTAAGAAAGAGAAGAAAATGAAATGAAATGTATCGACTCTGATCTTAAGTGAGTAAATTAAAACTAATCACCAAACAATACTTCAATATTATCAAAACATACAATGTGAAGGTTAAATAGTATACACAATACGTAATCATGAAAATAAATGCTACGTGGAGGAATACATATACACTGGAAGTTCTTAGTGTTCATAAAGTGAGGTATTACAAAGGATAAAATCATATCCAATAAGAAATTCATCGAAGGATAATTTTAATTTGACCAGAAATCCAACTTGGGGAAATAGTTAATAATGTCGGATAGCACTGAGAAATTGCAACTAAATACACTATATACACGTATATAAAATTATCATCTTTTACACCTTATGGGGAATGTTATACAACAACTATTTCTATAAATCTGGGGAAACTAACAATTAATTGTAGATATTTATAAACCAAAATAATGTTTGTATATAGAACTGTGAAATTTGCAATATATTTTAAAAAGAAAATATATGAAATACTTTTAAAGTAATTATGATATTTCACTGTAAATAATTATAATGTAAACATAAATAGACTTACTTCCGTGCAATGATCAACATTTAAGTCTTGCTGTTTGCCTATGGCTTCAGCACCTGGGAATGGAGGCAGACTGGGGCTGAAGGCCATGAGGTCGGTCTTGGGCGGCCCCTCCCCAGAGCACACCCTCTGCCGCCTCTCCTGCGAGTAAGACCAGCTCCCCACCGCGCTGGAGCACACCAGCCTGGGCTTCACCGGCCCGCACGCGCCCTCGCTGGGCGGCGCCGAGCACCGCAGCGCCGTGTACAGCAGCAGCGTGAGCACCAACAGGCTGGACACCGCGCAGATGGCGACGATCAGGTACACGTTCACATCCACTAACGCCGTCTCTGCGCCAGCTGCACCAGACAACGCCCGCGAAGAGGCCTTGGGCGCCTGGCCGCTGTCCTCCAGCGACAGCAGCACGGTGGCCGTGGCCGTCAGCGCCGGCTCGCCGTGGTCCTTCACCAGCACCAGCAGGCGCTGGCGCGGCGCGTCCGCCTCGTCCAGGGCGCGCGTCGTGCTGATCTCGCCGCTGTACAGCCCCACGCGGAACGGGATGCGCGCGCCACCCGCCGCCGGCTGCAGCTCGTACGACAGCCACGCGTTGTAGCCCGAGTCCGCGTCCACCGCGCGCACCTTCGCCACCACGTGGCCCGCGTCCACCGACCTCGACACCACCTGGCTCACCGCGCCGGGTCCTCCGCCTGGCCCGGGCGGCAGCAGCGCAGGCGCATTGTCGTTCTCGTCCAGCACGAACACCTGCAGCGTCACGTTGCTGCCCAGGGGCGGCACGCCCGCGTCGCGCGCGCTCACCTGGAACTGCAGCAGCTCCAGCTCCTCGTGGTCCAGCGGCTGCAGCGCGTACACCTTGCCGCTCTCCGCGTGCACCGACACGTAGCTCGACAGCGCGCGCTCGCCCACCCGCCGCTCCACCAGCGAGTAGGACACCAGCGCGTTCTCCTGCGCGTCCGCGTCCCGCGCCGACACGGTGAAGATGTGGCAGCCGGGCGGGTTGTTCTCCTTGACGAACACCGTGTACTCGGGCTGCGGGAACGCGGGCGCGTTGTCGTTCACGTCGGCCACCTCCACGGACACGCTGGCCATGGCCGACAGCGAAGGCGAGCCCCCGTCCCTCGCTGTCACCACTACTTCATAGTTCGCTACGTTCTCACGATCCAAGGCACTGTCTAGGACCAGCGAATAGTAATTCTTGAAGGTGGACACTAGCTTGAAGGGGACATGTGGCGTCAGAGAACAGGTCACCTGTCCATTTGCTCCAGAATCTCGGTCAGACACGTTAATCAAGGTGATGACTGTGCCTGGCTGAGCATTCTCTGAGATAGGAAGGGACAGGGAAGTGACAGTCAACACTGGAGGATTGTCATTAGCGTCCAAAACTTCCACAAGAACTGTACAGTGACCATTCAGGGGTAGGGAGCCTTTATCAGTCGCCTCTACTCGGATTTTGTAGGTTTTTCTTTCTTCAAAATCGATGTGTCCTGTAACTGTAATTTCCCCACTTACAGGGTCTATGTAGAATTTACATTTTATATCAGGAGAAGCGTCACTAGAGAATGAGTAAATAATATCCGCATTCAAGCCTTCGTCTAAATCTGAGGCGTTAAGTTTAATTACCAGCGTCCCATTAGGGACGTTTTCTGCTAATTTCACAGCATAGAGTGTTCTATCAAAAACTGGAGCGTTGTCATTGGCGTCTAGCACGTTGATGAGTAACTGAACGGTGCCAGTCAGCTCAGGTTTGCCTCTGTCAGTGGCCGTGAGCACTAAATGAAGTTCCGGAGATTCTTCCCTGTCTAAAGGTTTGCGTAATACAAGACTGAGAGGTTTTACCTGTTGGTCGGTGGTTGGTACGTCCAGAGAGAAATACTCACTGGAGCTCAGCCTGTAAGTCAACAGAGCGTTCTCCCCGATATCTGCGTCGGAGGCGCCCTCTAGTGGAAACCGAGAGTCAAGCGGCCTGGATTCAGCGATAAACAGATTCTTTTGTGTCCCCTGGAACACAGGCGGGTTGTCGTTAATGTCCTTCACCTCCACCTCCACATGGAACACCTGCAGCGGCCGGTCCACGATCACCTCCAGGTGGATGCTGCATTCCGCGTTCCGCCCGCACAGCTCCTCCCGGTCGATCCGAGAATTCACGAACAAAATGCCATTCTGCAGATTTACCTCCAGAAGGTCCCCGAGGTCCTTGGACGCCACCCGGAACAGGCGCGGCACCAGCTCCTCCAGCTCCAGTCCCAGGTCCTGGGCGATGCGGCCCACGAAGGTGCCGTGTTTGGCCTCCTCCAGGACAGAGTAGTGGACCTGGCCGCTTGCTGTCTTCCAGATCGAGAGAATTATAAAAAATAGCAATAGATGCCGGTTCCCCAAGTCACCTAGAATTGAGTACATCTCAAATTATTGGGATTTTCTTCCAGTGTATCTTGTTCCAAAATTTAGAGGAATCTTCTTATCCCTTCTTTATTTTCATGATGTGTTCGCCATTGTTCAACCTCCGAACAGAGTGGAGACTCTTTCCAATGTGACTTAATTCTCACTTGAGAGAATTTCACAGTAAAGAGCGACATCATGTGGCCCAAATAGTAAGTACGAATTTTAAAAAAATCAGCTTTGTATTATTAGGACACGAGGTTTTATTTCAACTTCTGAATTTTTCTTTATTTTTCTTCAAGTGTAGGACCATATTTCTCATGCTTGTTTAAGGCTTTATTAGGAGATTTATGTGCCTAATATTTAATATGACCATAATTGTGGTTCCTTATGCCTTGAAAATATGTTCTTTACAAAACATTTAAAATTAGGATAAAAAAATTAGTTACAAATTGAATTATGTTAGCAATAGTAAATTTTAAAATCCTTAGTTCACAGTTCAGAAAATTCATTTTTCTTCTGTTTCTTTTAAGAAAATTCCTGGTCTCTCTAGGGACCCAGGATCTCAAGAATCTAATGGAATAAAAACTTAGAAAGGTTATTTGTTTGGGGGAGCAAGGAATATGAGGAAATAATTCACATTCTTTACTTAAGAAAGCAGACTTTAATCAAGCTTGGGGTGTTTTATCCTTTTTACTTCTACTTAACAGAGTGAGGGTTTTTTTAAAAATATTTCACTCCTATGTTCCCAATGCAAATAAAATAATTAACATCTGTATTCTAATGCTCTCCAAGTTTTACATGTACCTAAATGGGTTTTAAATATTGTTGCTGTCCTGAATTATTGCAATAGCTTCTTATTGTGTCATCTTGTCACAACTCCTTTATCCTTCTCTTAATCCTGGCAGTCATCTTAGTGAAAAACACCTTTTATTCCTATTGATTCACATTTTTTATACCTTTCAAATAATGAGAGGTGAGTCAAAATTTCTTAGTGAAGTGCTCAAATTACCCAAGAACTTTTTCTCACATTACTTTTCCTGCTTTATCACATACTCTTTCCTATGGGAACCATGTTTTAACCAAAACAAACTATTCTCTGTGTCCAGGTACATTTGGGATTTTGTATGTACTCATTTCTTTAAGTTCCTCTGTTCCCAAGAATACCTATTATACTCAGTATTCTCTCAAAGGAAACTTTTCCATTTACAAACCGCTAAAAGTATCATACCTCTTGAAGGGTTTCTTCAAATAGAAAAATAGGCAGTTATTTCTGTTCAATCCACTCACAGTAATTTACATTTCTTGTACCTGTTATAATATTCAGCCTTCTATGATGATAATATTTATGTATGACAGATATCTTTATTTTTCTACCAACTTCTTGAAGCCAGGGGCTGGGTCTTGCTAACTCAATGATTCTTGGCACAGCATCATTTTCAAAACTTACAAAAATTAACACTACTATCTATTTCTTGCATGTAGAGAAATGAATACTTTAAATCATAATACAGAATAAATAATGAAAGCATTAAATTAGAAGAAATAAACTCCCTATGAAAAGGAGCCCACCAAATAAAAGTCAAACATAAATATGGGGTTTTCAGTGTCTGAGAACTCAATGCACATGTTACATGAATTTACTTGGTCAAAGTCCACATTCTATTGAATTATTGTCAAATATTTGGATCCCTGATAAGCCGAGCAATAACATGGGTGCTACATGGTAGTTGAAAGAGTGTGAAATTTCCCCATTTACTTTTTCATCCCAATCAGAAGTATTCTGGGCCTCACTGGAGGCTCAAAGGTAAAGAATCTGCCTGCTAATGCAGGAGACATGGGTTCAATCCCTGATCCAGGAAGATCCCACATGCCCAGAGCAACTAAGCCCATGAACCACAACTATTGAGCCTGTGCACTAGAGTTCAGGAGCTGCAAATACTGAGCCCACCAGCTCTAGAACCTGTGATCTGCAACAAGAGAAGCCTTTACAATGAGAAGCCCATGCTCCACAGCTAGAGAGTAGCCCTTGCTCCCCAAAACTAGAGAAAACCCCACACAGTAATGAATATCCAGCAAAGCAATAAATAAATAATTTTTAAAAAGAAGAATATTAGTTATTGGAATAACTATCATTATGTACTTTGTCTCTAAATCATTTAAAAGGACAACAGTAAATAAGCACTACAGATTCTTGGACTCTTGGAATCACCAAGCCCAAAAAGGAATATAGATTTAAGATATGATGAAGACAGTCATTAAACAAAGTGGATAATCGACAGTGTTGGCTAAGCAGAAGCATCAAAGAAAAGAGAGAAAGAAGAAGGAAAGGAAGGAAGAAGGAAGCTGAAGGATAAAACTATAATAAAGTGATGTTGAAATAATATATCAATTAAAATGAGTGTGAAATAACTCTCCTGAAGTTCAAATGCAAAATTATCAAAGTCTACAAAATTAATAAGGAAAAATACTACCAATGCATTTTTTAAATGTATCACAATTGGTTATCTAAGGAAATTTTGAGTTTTGAGACAAAAATCTTGACGTGTAGAATGATGTTTTAATAATGTCTGATTCCACTCTACTCAAGTTTAAAAAACCAAAGAGATTATAATAATTAACGAAGAAAAAAAACATGTATATAATGCAAAATTACTCACTTTGTTGAAATAGGAAAGTTTAAACATAAACCCAAGGAAAATAATGAAAACATTTTAAAAAATCAACTGGTAATTATGAAAATTCAGGCTTACTTTGGAAAGACCATCATCCTTTAAATCCTGATGCTCGCCCATATCCGCCACTACTGGACAGGCTGGTAGGCTGGGGCTGAAGGCCATGAGGTCGGTCTTGGGCGGCCCCTCCCCAGAGCACACCCTCTGTCGCCTCTCCTGCGAGTAAGACCAGCTCCCCACCGCGCTGGAGCACACCAGCCTGGGCTTCACCGGCCCGCACGCGCCCTCGCTGGGCGGCGCCGAGCACCGCAGCGCCGTGTACAGCAGCAGCGTGAGCACCAACAGGCTGGACACCGCGCAGATGGCGACGATCAGGTACACGTTCACATCCACTAACGCCGTCTCTGCGCCAGCTGCACCAGACAACGCCCGCGAAGAGGCCTTGGGCGCCTGGCCGCTGTCCTCCAGCGACAGCAGCACGGTGGCCGTGGCCGTCAGCGCCGGCTCGCCGTGGTCCTTCACCAGCACCAGCAGGCGCTGGCGCGGCGCGTCCGCCTCGTCCAGGGCGCGCGTCGTGCTGATCTCGCCGCTGTACAGCCCCACGCGGAACGGGATGCGCGCGCCACCCGCCGCCGGCTGCAGCTCGTACGACAGCCACGCGTTGTAGCCCGAGTCCGCGTCCACCGCGCGCACCTTCGCCACCACGTGGCCCGCGTCCACCGACCTCGACACCACCTGGCTCACCGCGCTGGGTCCTCCGCCTGGCCCGGGCGGCAGCAGCGCAGGCGCGTTGTCGTTCTCGTCCAGCACGAACACCTGCAGCGTCACGTTGCTGCCCAGGGGCGGCACGCCCGCGTCGCGCGCGCTCACCTGGAACTGCAGCAGCTCCAGCTCCTCGTGGTCCAGCGGCTGCAGCGCGTACACCTTGCCGCTCTCCGCGTGCACCGACACGTAGCTCGACAGCGCGCGCTCGCCCACCCGCCGCTCCACCAGCGAGTAGGACACCAGCGCGTTCTCCTGCGCGTCTGAGTCTCGCGCCGACACGGTGAAGATGTGGCAGCCGGGCGGGTTGTTCTCCTTGACGAACACCGTGTACCCGGGCTGCGGGAACGCGGGCGCGTTGTCGTTCACGTCGGCCACCTCCACGGACACGCTGGCCATGGCCGACAGCGAAGGCGAGCCCCCGTCCCTCGCTGTCACCACTACCTCATAGTTCGCCACGTTTTCTCGGTCCAAGGTGCTGTCCAGCACTAGTGAATAGTAATTCTTGAAGGTGGACACCAGTTTGAAAGGAACATAGGGCGTCAGAGAGCAGGTCACCTGCCCATTGGGACCTGAGTCGAGATCGGACACTCTAATTAGGGCTATGACAGTACCGAATTGAGCATCCTCTCTGACGGGCAAGGATAAGGAAGTCAATGCAATCTGAGGGACATTATCATTTTTATCCAAGACTTTCACTAAAACAGTGCAATGACCAGCCATGGGAGGGTGGCCTTTGTCAGTCGCTTCAATACGGATTTTGTATAAATTCATATTTTCAAAATCTAAGTTCCCTTGAATAACTATTTCTCCAGTATTCGCATCTATTCTAAACTGGTTACGAATAGTGGCTGGAACAAGACTATTAAAAGAATATGCTATCTCCCCGTTCGCTCCTTCATCCCTATCAGAAGCATTCACTCGGATAACTATTGTTCCGTTATCTGAGTTTTCAAATATTTTTACTTCATATTCAGATTGTCCAAAACTGGGAGCATTGTCATTCACATCCAGTACGGTGATCAGCAGCTGAACAGTGCCAGTGAGCTCAGGTTTGCCTTGGTCAGTGGCCATGAGGAGTAAGTTATGTTCGGGCACTTCCTCTCTGTCCAAGGATTTCCTTAACACGAGCCCAATTTGTGTACTGTCATCGCTGTTTGTTTTCACATCCAGCGCGAAATTCTCGTTGGAAGTGAGTCTGTAGGTTAAGATAGAATTTGACCCCACATCTGCATCCGATGCGCCCTCTAGTGGAAACAAAGAATCTGGCAGCCTAGATTCGTAAATCAACACTCTTTGTTCCTTTACCGGGAACACAGGCGGGTTGTCGTTAATGTCCTTCACCTCCACCTCCACATGGAACACCTGCAGCGGCCGGTCCACGATCACCTCCAGGTGGATGCTGCACTCCGCGCTCCGCCCGCACAGCTCCTCTCGGTCGATCCGAGAATTCACAAACAAAATGCCATTCTGCAGATTTACTTCCAGAAGGTCCCCGCGGCCTTTGGACGCCACCCGGAACAGGCGGGGCACCAGCTCCGCCAACTCCAGTCCCAGGTCCTGGGCGATGCGGCCCACGAAGGTGCCGTGTTTGGCCTCCTCCGGTACCGAGTAGTGGACCTGGCCGCTCCCTGCTTCCCAGGCTGCAAGAAGCAGAAGCGAGAGCAGCAAACACCAGGATCTCAGTCGACCTTCAAGCGTAATAACCATTTCAAATACTTGCTGGTTTATTTCCATCAGGAAATCTTGTCTAGGCATTAAGATGAAATATTGTATGATCCCGAGTCTGTTAATTCAGTTCTTCTGCGACTGCCATCATTCAGCACTCTTGGAAGGATGCAATAAAGGGAGGAAATGGACTTGAATAGCAGCTTGTGTATTCATGGTAGACAGCGACATCATGCGGCTCCAAAGGGTAAGAAATGAATTCATGCTATATATATTATACATATATATATGTCTTTTACCTTACTTTTATAGTATATCTCCTCATGTTTGTAAATATCTCATCTGTCTTATTAGTTTAGAGTAAGGGTTCAGAATATTCACAGTGAAACAACTTTTCTTCTAGTAATGTAAAAACTGTATCAACCAGTTTAGAAAGTTTAAGTGGGAATTAGAAGTGCAAATTATCCTCCATATTTTGTGTAGAGAATAAACATGTGCATATATTTCTGTCACAAGATATGCTATTATATTTTGCTCTGATAAAAGAGTGTGATTTTAAATTAACAAATTTTACCCAAATTTTAAAGACCTTATAGATGATCAAAGTTCATTCTTCCTTTGTTCAATGAACATCAACTGCTCCTAATAATGTTTCCTTTATTTAATAATGGAGGATGAAAATTTGGGAACATAATCTTTACAGCATTTCTTAATTTCTCTACAGCTTCTATTAGGTCTCCCCCTCAAAACGTTTTCCTTTGCATACATCTCCATCACTGCAAAATCTTGTGGAATTTCTACCTATTGTGCTTTAATGACGTTATCCTTTTCTTTCTACTTCAAGCTCTTACATGCCTTCATTAAAGTGCTCTTATCCACTTCCAACATTTCAAACAAGACTTTTGTTGAAGGTATTCCCCAATTCACATCTTCCTTCCTCTTTTCAATGGTTGTGATAATCATTTTTACCTATACATGCTGATAACTCCCAGAAAATAATTTTATTACAATTTGAAGGTTATAAAGATAAATTATTAATACTCACCAAATTCAAACCCTTCAATTCACCTTTTATTTAATGGCATTAACATTTTACATGTCACCTCTATGGAATTTTTTTTATTACTCCATGTCCCCTACTTGTCCTATTCAAAGTTGGCCTATAGCCCATCTGTCTTATCACATACCACCATATTTATCTTCATGGGTACAGTTTTTATTGGATTGCACTAAACGAATAAATTCCAAGATGTTAGAATCACTTCTCTGTGACCTGAGATGTGATCACAAGCCACATTTCTGGTGTTATTTTTAACTAGTTTCCAATATTATCTCTATTTTGCAGACAACATAGATCACTTACTTGCCTTCTTCCTCAATAGAATCTTTGTTCAATTTTTTAAAATTATCTCCACCTTTACCTGTAAAAAATGCTCCACTCATATGAAAGTCATGTCAAAATGTCAATTTTACCATGAATTCATCCTTACTGTCATCAACTGTAGATAATTAAACTCTCTCTAAATGATACAATGAAAGTCATAAAAAAGATTTTTCAAATAAACACACACCAACACTCACCCTTCTCCAGAATCCTGATATACTTGTATAATCCTCACAGACAACTGTAATACAAAGTATCCCCAACATGAGAACACCTTACATAAATTACATAACATATCCTATATCTAACATTTATCCAATAAGTAGTAGTCCTTATCACTGACTTTCTATTACAATTATTTTTAGTAACTATTGAGTTCATTTGCTAACCAAAACTAAGCCCCCCAAGCAAAAGATTCCTTTGCTTACAGGAAGATAAGCCTTGACAAAATCTATATTGCCGTATAGTCTTGTTAGTTGAAAGTTTTCTATAGTGGTTAAGGTATTTCATAAATTGCTGCCCTAAATGAAGAGTCTCTTTGAATATCAACTTCTAACATAGTTAAAGTATCAAGTTTCTCTTTCTATTGGAGTTCCTAGCAATTTCCAGAAGGTTGCTAATATAATCTGATTAATTGGAAGAGTTGCAATAATTCTATTTATTGGCTCCAGGTAGAAAATTATACGATATTACTGAAATCATATATGCAAAATAAATTAATTTGGAAAAGGGAAATACTGGTCTCTTCATAAGAAACATCTTATATTTTTGTTCAGTTATTAACTCAAATAGTTCATCTAGTCAAGGAAAAATATTATGTACAGAAAAAAGTTTATTAACAGCTTCCTCCTCAGCAAAGAAAAATTTTAGTTATAAATCAAAGAGTTTATATTTCAAAACTGAATTAACTTGATTTTTAAAAAGCTGACAACTGGTAACTACAAATTCACACAATGGTGAGAATGCCTTCTCTGTTTATAGGACTTCCCCAAAGTAATGAGATATTAGAAATGTTTAAATAATATGTTATAAATATATTTAAGAATTAAATATATGTGAGAATATATAGAAATAGAAAAAGCAATAAAAAGGGAAATTGGCATTTTGTCATATGAAATGTGAAATATTTATTACTGCCTAAGCCCATACTGTTTTTTCAAAAAGTGTAGAAAAATAGTTCTCTGTATTTGATATGAAGAGCATTATCACCTATAGCAGACAAAATGTATGGCTTTGTTGTAAAAAAAATTGTATTAGTAAACAATAAACTCATATCATACAGTATTTTTCATTATATCATATAGTATTTTTAATCTAAAAACAAAAGGCAACAAAAAAAACAAATGTCTTCTAATTAAAAAAAGTTAAGATTTTCCCAGGGGTGAGAATTCACAATTACTTCCCACCAATATAATAATTTGTGAATTGAAAAAGAAAAAATAAGAGAAGAATTAATCATTGCTCCACTTAACATTGGTGTTGGGAATTATGATACAGCTGCAAAATGGGACAACATGGACTAGAGAAAAGAATGAAAAAATCTCCTTAAATAATAGACAAATTATATCAAATGAAGGAGGAAAGGAAAATCAATATAAACATTGTGTTTTAAAGTAGGAGAAGACAGTTCACTTGTATATAAAAAATTCTCTAGGAGAATAACCAATAAATTAGAACATTTGAAATATTTCAGCAGGTATATGATGGAGAGTTCTGATAAAACGTGGTCCACTGGAGAAGGGAATGGCAAATCACTTCAGTATTCTTGCCTTGAGAACCCCATGAACAGTATGAAAAGGCAAAAAGATATGACACTCAAAGATGAACTTCCCAGGTTGGTAGGTGCCCAAAATGCTACTGGAGAAGAGTAGAGAAATAACTCCAGAAAGAATGAAGACATGGAGCCAAAGCAAAAACAATGCCCAGTGGTGGCTATGACTGGTGATGGAAGTCAAGTCCGATCCTGTAAAGTACAATATTGCATAGGAACTTGGAATGTTAGGTCCATGAATCAAGGTAAATTGGAAGTGAGCAAACAGGAGATGGCAAGAGTGAACACTGACATTTTAGGAATCAGTGAACTAAAATGGACTGGAATGGTTGAATTTAACTCAGATGACCATTATATCTACTACTGTGGGCAAGAATCCCTTAGAAGAAATGGAGTAGCCCTCATAGTCAACAAAAGAATCAGAAATACAATACTTGGGTGCAACTTCAAAAACGACCAAATGATCTCTGTTCATTTCCAAGACAAGCTATTCAGTATCACAGTAATCCAAGTCTATGTCCCAATCAGTAATGCTGAAGAAGCTGAAGTTGATCGATTGTATGAAGACCTACAAGACCTTCTAGAATTAACACCCAAAAAAGATGCCCTTTTCATCGTAGGGGACTGGAATGCAAAAGTAGAAGGTCAAGAGATACCTAGAGTAACAGGCAAATCTGGCCTTGGAGTACAAAATGAAGAATGGCAAAGGCTAACAAAAGAGTTTTTCCAAGAGAACGCACTGGTCATAGCAAACACCCTGTTCCAACAACACAAGAGAAGACTCTACTCATGGACATCACCAGATGGTCAATACTGAAATCAGATTGATTATATGCTTTGCAGCCAAAGATGGAGAAGCTCTACGCAGTCAGCAAAAACAAGGCCAGGGGCTGACTGTGGCTCAGATCATGAACTCCTTATTGCAAAATTCAGACTTAAATTGAAGACAGTAAGGAAAACCACTAGACCATTCAGGTATGACCTAAATCAAATCCCTTATGATTATACAGTAGAAGTGACATATAGATTCAAGGGATTAGATCTGATAGAGTGCCTGAAGAACTATGGATGGAGGTTCATGATATTGTACAGGAGGCAGTGATCA
This sequence comes from Cervus elaphus, assembly GCF_910594005.1. Classification (NCBI taxonomy): domain Eukaryota; kingdom Metazoa; phylum Chordata; class Mammalia; order Artiodactyla; family Cervidae; genus Cervus; species Cervus elaphus. The sequence goes on along the minus strand of NC_057823.1, from coordinate 53,234,939 downwards.
AGACCATCCTGAAGAAAAAGAAATGCAAAAAGGAAAAATGATTGTCTGAGGAGGCCTTAAAAATAGCTGAGAAAAGAAGAGAAGCTAAAGGCAAACGAGAAAAGGAATGATATAAGCAGCTGAATGCAGAGTTCCAAAGAACAGCATGGAGAGATAGGAAAGCCTTCCTCAATGATCAATGCAAAGAAATAGAGGAAAACAATAGAAAGGGAAAGACTAGAGATCTCTTCAAGAAAAAGAGATACTAAGGGAACATTTCATGCAAAGATGGACACAATAAAGGACAGAAATGGTATGGACCTAACAAAGAAAAAAATATTAAAAAGAGGTGGCAAGAATATGCAGAACTATACAAAAAAGATCTTCATGACCCAGATAACCACGCTGGTGCGATCACTAGACTAGAGCCAGACATCTGGGAATGCGAAGTCAAGTGGGTCTTGGGAAGCAGCACTATGAACAAAGCTAATGGAGGTGATGAAATTTCATCTGAGCTATTTCATATCCTAAAAGATGATGCTATGAAAGTGCTGCACTCAATATACCAGCAAATTTGGAAAACTCAGCAGTGGCCAAAGGATTGGAAAAGTCGGTTTTCATTCCAATCCCAAAGAAAGGCAATGCCAAAAAATGTTCAAACTACTGCACAATTGCACTCATCTCACACACTAGCAAAGTAATACGCAAAATTCTCCAAGCCAGGCTTCAACAGTATGTGATCCGTAAACAATGGAAACAATAAGAGACTTTATTTTGGGGGGCTCCAAAATCACTGCAGATGGTAAATACAGCCATGAAATGAAAAGAGACTTGCTCCTTGGAAGAAAAACTATGACCAACCAAGACAGCATATTAAAAAGCAGAAACATTACTTTGCCAACAAAGGTCAATCTAGCCAAAGCTATGGTTTTTCCAGTAGTCATGTATGGATGTGAGAGTTGGACTATAAAGCTGAGTGCTGAAGAATTGATGCTTTTGAACTGTGGTGTTGGAGAAGACTCTTGAGAGTCCCTTGGACTGCAAGGAAATCCAACCAGTCCATCCTAAAGGAGATCAGTCCTGGGTGTTGTTTGGAAGGACTAATGTTGAAGCTGAAACTCCAATACTTTGACCACTTGATGTGAAGAACTGACTCATTGGAAAAGACCCTGATGCTGGGAAAGACTGAAGATAGGTGGAGAAGGGGAAGACAGAGGATGAGATGGTTGGATGGCATCACTGATTCAATGGACATGAGTTTGAGTGGACTCCGGGAGCTGGTGATAGACAGGGAGGCCTGGCATGCTCTAGTCCATGGGGTCGCAGAGTCAGACATGACTGAGAGACTGAACTGAACTGAACTGATTAAGTGGCTTGATGTTGGAGGTGGAATGGACACATTTTAAAACATTTTAAATCATGAAATATATTTTATAATAAAAAATGAATAAAATTAAGCCACTAGAGCTAAAATTTTCAAATTATAAGTATCAAACTCACCATGAGCATGCCAAGGCTAACATTTAAACAAGACTTGAAAGAGTCATTCAATGCACAAATATTACTGGAAAAATTAATTCAATATGTATAACAAAAATACTCAAATAGGGGCTTCCCTGGTGGTCTAGTGGTTAAGAACCCACCTGCCGATGGAGAGGACACAGGTTCAATCCCTGGATGGGGAAGATCCCACATGCCCTGGAGCAAGCCTGTGGGCCATGATTACTGAACCCAGGCTAAACAGCTCTCTAGTAGCAACTACTAAGGCCCGTGCACCCTAAAGCCCATGCTCCACAACAAAAGAAGCCATAGCAATGAGAAGCCTGCGCACCACAACTAGAGGGTAGCACTCTCAGAAACTAGAGAGAGCCCAAGGGCAGCAAAGAAGACCCACTGCAAACAAACAAAAACAAACAAATAAAATCAAATAATGGATAGTCAGTGGAGGGGAAAAAAAGCAAGTTGACATGATGTGTTACAATATTTCTGTATAGTTACAATACTGGACTTTAACAATAAATGATAACACCAAGAATGTACCTTACAAGTATCTTCCTATAACAGTTATTAAAATTTGAAAATTGAAATGTTCACTGAAAATTTACTTCTGGAAACATTTTCTATGGTGAACTGAAAACCAGTTCATTAACTCAAGCCTTTAAAGCTCATAAAAAGGGCATTGTTACTGAAATAACACTATAGTGCAAAGCAGTTGTCTTCAACAAAGTAAATTTTAAGCATAACTGTTAAGTATAGAGAAATTAATTAGTACCATGAGAATTTATATCTAAAAGGATACAATAACTACTTACAAAGCCATACTTTAAAAATTTAAAGAGAAGATAAAGAATATTAAATACATAATGAAAATCTGGAGAAGGCAATGGCAACCCACTCCAGTACTCTTGCCTGGAGAATCCCAGGGACGGGGGAGCCTGGTGGGCTGCCGTCTATGGGGTCGCACAGAGTCGGACACGACGGAAGCGATTTAGCAGCAGTAGCACATAACGAAAAAATTCTACAAAGTTTTTGAGACTCACTGTGTCCACAGAGATGGGACCCTGAGGCAGGGAAGGACTGAAGGCCATGAGGTCGGTCTTGGGCGGCCCCTCCCCAGAGCACACCCTCTGCCGCCTCTCCTGCGAGTAAGACCAGCTCCCCACCGCGCTGGAGCACACCAGCCTGGGCTTCACCGGCCCGCACGCGCCCTCGCTGGGCGGCGCCGAGCACCGCAGCGCCGTGTACAGCAGCAGCGTGAGCACCAACAGGCTGGACACCGCGCAGATGGCGACGATCAGGTACACGTTCACATCCACTAACGCCGTCTCTGCGCCAGCTGCACCAGACAACGCCCGCGAAGAGGCCTTGGGCGCCTGGCCGCTGTCCTCCAGCGACAGCAGCACGGTGGCCGTGGCCGTCAGCGCCGGCTCGCCGTGGTCCTTCACCAGCACCAGCAGGCGCTGGCGCGGCGCGTCCGCCTCGTCCAGGGCGCGCGTCGTGCTGATCTCGCCGCTGTACAGCCCCACGCGGAACGGGATGCGCGCGCCACCCGCCGCCGGCTGCAGCTCGTACGACAGCCACGCGTTGTAGCCCGAGTCCGCGTCCACCGCGCGCACCTTCGCCACCACGTGGCCCGCGTCCACCGACCTCGACACCACCTGGCTCACCGCGCTGGGTCCTCCGCCTGGCCCGGGCGGCAGCAGCGCAGGCGCGTTGTCGTTCTCGTCCAGCACGAACACCTGCAGCGTCACGTTGCTGCCCAGGGGCGGCACGCCCGCGTCGCGCGCGCTCACCTGGAACTGCAGCAGCTCCAGCTCCTCGTGGTCCAGCGGCTGCAGCGCGTACACCTTGCCGCTCTCCGCGTGCACCGACACGTAGCTCGACAGCGCGCGCTCGCCCACCCGCCGCTCCACCAGCGAGTAGGACACCAGCGCGTTCTCCTGCGCGTCCGCGTCTCGCGCCGACACGGTGAAGATGTGGCAGCCGGGCGGGTTGTTTTCCTTCACGAACACGGTGTACTCGGGCTGCGCGAACGCGGGCGCGTTGTCGTTCACGTCGGCCACCTCCACGGACACGCTGGTCGTGGTGGACAAGGCAGGAGAGCCCCCATCCCTCGCAGTCAGCACCACATCATAGTTCGCCAAGCGCTCACGATCCAAGTCGCTGTCCAGCACCAATGAATAGTAATTTTTGAAGGTGGACACCAGCTTAAAAGGAACATCAGGCGTCACAGAGCAGGTCACCTGTCCATTGGCACCAGAGTCGAGATCTGATAGACTGATCAGGGCAATGACGGTGCCCAGTGGAGCGTCCTCTTGCACAGGCAGAGATAGTGAGGTTATGACCATCTCTGGGATATTATCATTTTCATCCAACAGTTTCACTATTACTTTGCAGTGTCCAGTTAATGGGAATGAACTTTTATCAACAGCATCAATATTAATTTCATATAAATTACAGTCTTCGTAATCCAGTTTTCCTTTAACTGTTATTTCCCCACTATTAGAATTGATCGCAAATTTAGATTTTACATTGTCAAGAACAAGATTGTTAAAGAGATATACTATTTCCTTATTAATGCCCTCATCTGCATCTGAGGCGTTCAGTTTAATAACTAGTGTCCCATTCGGTGCATTTTCCAATAATCTGACATTATAAATTGATTTATCAAATTCTGGAGCATTATCATTCGCATCCAAAACACTGACCAATAACTGAACTGTACCTGTTAATTCAGGTTTTCCTCCATCAATTGCAATCAGCAATAAACGATGTTCTTGCGTTTCTTCCCTATCTACTGGTTTCTTCAAAACTAGCTCTAAAAAGTTTGTTTCCTCTTCGTTTGTTTTAACATCCAAGTCAAAATACTCATTTGCTTGTAACTTGTACCTCAATTCTGCGTTTCTTCCGATATCCATATCAGACGCGCCCTCTAGCGGAAACCGGGAATCCGCTCTTCTTGACTCGAGTATAAACAGTGCTTGTTCTTGTCGCAAGAACCTTGGAGGGTTGTCATTAATGTCCTTCACCTCCACCTCCACATGGAACACCTGCAACGGCCGGTCCACGATCACCTCCAGGTGGATGCTGCATTCCGCTCTCCGCCCGCACAGATCCTCCCGGTCGATCCGAGAATTCACAAACAAAATGCCATTCTGCAAATTTACCTCCAGAAGGTCTCTGCGACCTTTGGATGCAATCCGGAACAGGCGAGGCACCAGCTCTGCCAGCTCCAGTCCCAGGTCCTGGGCGATGCGGCCCACGAAGGTGCCGTGTTTGGCCTCCTCGGAGACCGAGTAGTGGACCTGGCCGATCCCCGACTCCCAGGCTACGAGGAGCAGAAGCGATAGCAGCAGGCGCTGAGATCCTCGACTTTTTCTCTGAGAATATACCATCGCAAATTTGTATCAACTTTCAAATACCTATTGCACTACCATGTAGCTCTTGGAAATTTAATTCCCAATTTTATACAATTTCGTATTTGCTCACCATTTATGCTTCAGCAGCAGAGTGAAAAAATGGAGTGGCTTTTTCCTCCTTTCTCAGGAAAATAAACTCGCTGTGTTCCTTTGTTGTTAAAAAAAAAGAAACTGAACTTGCGGTTTCCAGCGCCATCATGTGGACGAAAAGGGAGTTATTTTACTTTGTTATGTTTTATTTACCTTACATTCTTTAAATATTTCCCAATTTCAACGACTCATTATATTCCTTATCTCTAATCAAACACATAATTAAATTTTTAATAAAATGTATCAAGTTTCATTAAAATACTGCAGAATCAATACTACTCAAGTTATGACACCCAATCTTTACTAGCATGATTTGTATTGGCCTATTCTGTATATTTAGGGTTTGTATAGTTCCTAATGGACTTTAAAAGTTTTAGATTTTTTATATCTTTCCGTATTTACATATTACTTACTAAAATTACCGATTTTCTTCTCTACTATTTTAATGGGATGTTTGTACACTAGTCTTTATATCACTCACAAAACAAGTTTATATTCCTATTTGCAATATTTAATATTGGCTTTTGTTGATGTTATTTTCAAAGTAACAAGCTATTTGAATAGAATTTGTGCCTGAGTTCATTTGGAAGTCTGATTTTCAAATTGCTGAAAATTTATTGATTTCCTTTTTCTCTATATTACCTACCTACTTTTAGTGTTAACTCAAAAACTGTAATGTGGACATGACACTATTTGCAACTTAATACATCTAGCACAGCACAGCATACAGACAAGCATTTCAAGTTGCTATAACTGATAAATCACAATTGATATAAATTGTGAAAGCATATATATTTTCTTTTATGTAGCAAATCAAAATCCTAATGTTGTTTGTGAGATATATTATTATATAAAATATTTGAGTTCCAGTAAAAACTAAAACATGGAAAGAAATCACATTATTAACAGGTTAACTCTGTTAATTTCATCTCATTCCACTGCTCCATTTTATTTGCTATACGGACTTGGACTTCACTTAATAAATATGGCCAATATAAAATAAACCAACATTTCCTCTTAAAAAAATTTAACATTCTACTTAAGTATATACCTTCCTAGAATTCCTTAAATATTACAAAATTATCTTTTCTTGTGAATATAAGAGGGGCCAGGAAATCAATAATTCTATTACTTAATGCTTCACATGTAAAGCATAAGCTCCAAACACATTTTTTAATGTTGGTATAAGTCATATGTGGAATTAGATGTATTTTGTGTCCATGTATAAAGCAAACATGGAAAAGTGGTACTATAAAAACTAGCTTGGAAAGAAATAAGATTACTAGAAAATACAAAGTCAATTGAAATTAACTTGCTTCTCAGTATTCAAAACAGTAATGTAAGGACATCAGATAATGTTATGGAATTTGTTTCTGATACAATCTTTAAGAGTATATTTATCATTTCCTTTAGTTTTTGAAAGATTTATTAGCATTCAGAACATCCAAACACTAAAAAAGCTAAACAGCAATCAAATTTCAGAGCTATTTATCTAATAGTCACTTATAAGGATAATTTAAAGTATTTTAATATATTATAAGAAAAAATTATAATATCTGAGTTGAAAATATCATCAGTTAATGTTGATTCACCTTCTATTATGGAACCATGATTGATGTGGATCTACAAAACTACAATAAAAAAATTTACTCTTAAGAAAGGTAAATATTAAGTATTTAAAAGCCAACTGATAGTGTGATATTAACAATGCATGCAGAGTATTTTACAGAATATTTTCAGTAAGTATTTAAAACTTTAAAAAATACACTCAATGGAGAAAATGCCATCAATAGTATCATATGCTTCTTTCAGCTTGTAATTTTTTCACATAAATATATACAGGAGAAAATAAGACTCTTGGCTTTTGAACTGTCTTCATATCTTTTAGATTACAGAGTTTTAAAATTATCCCTTGCATTTGTCTTTCATTGCTCAACTCTTGTTTTGGAGGTTATTTTTTCAACAAATATAGACTCTTTAGTTGTAATTCCATAAAATCTATAAGTAGAGAAAATTCTTTAAATCTTTTTCCAATCCATTCTTTCAATTAAATATTATAGATTATTATTACATAGTTTCTAGAAAATTTTCAGTTATACTTATGTATGCCCCATGGCAGAACTAAGACTCCTTTCCTGACAATGAATTTAGATTAAGGAAACCAAATAGTATTTTGAGGTATCTCTACTTAATTTACTGCGGAACATTCAGGAAGACAGTACACTAGAAAATTTAATTTTGTATTGGAGTCTAGATGACTTTCATTTCCTGCAAAACTCCAGAATAAAATTTTAATAAGCTATTTTCCCACCTATGTGTAGAAAATTATCTAAGTCTACCACACTGCTGAGATGTAACAGGTGAAATTGAAGCAATCTTTTAAAGGTTTGTAAACAGTTCATCCTCCTGCATCAAATATGAACAAAAAGTTTAATTATATGTAAAAAATAACTTATCCTATTACCTCACATAATATGCATATGGTACACATTTTTACATTACTTTTGTAATGGTTCAGCCTCCCAACAAAATATTGTGCTAAAATATTTATGTTATATACACATTCTGAGGAAACCTGACAGTAATTTTAAAGTACCTCTGAGGGAATAAGGAAGCTAAATTAAGCATAGTTTTTACTCACAATCCTCTTGCCTTCATTATTCCCAATGAGCTCATTTAAAAGTGGAAAGAGACAATGAGCTAAATTCAAGCACTTTTGGTTCTATTCTATGCATTCATAATAATATTCATATGGCCTCAATTTTTTGTGTGTGTCTCCAGGCCACAATTCAGTCATTAAATTGAAAGAAATTACAACCTCTGAGGTCATCTCTTTTAAAATTCTAGGCCAAGTGAGTGGAAACATGATGAGATGCAAGATTCTTAAAGCATTAGTAAATATCCAGGGTGAAAAAGAAGGAGGGAAACTAAACAGCAAAAAATAAATAAATAAATTCAGTAAGCTTGGTTCTTATGAACAAAGGAAAGAGGAAAGGAGGACAGAAAAAGGGTTAAAATAAAGTACAAAATCCTTATTCTATTAACTTTGTATGAGACTACAAAATAGACCTTGGATAAGGTAGAAGAGATAAAAATAAAATGTTCAGTGCTCGCTTCGGCAGCACATATACTGAAATTGGATCGATACAGAGAAGATTAGCATGGCCCCTGCGCAAGGATGACACGCAAATTCGTGAAGCGTTCCATATTTTTAGAAAAAAAAAAAAAACAGAAAAAAATAAAATAAAATAAAATGTTCAGAAGATTTGTAATGACAGACATCACTGTAGAAGATAAAAAAGGAAAAGATATATTTACCTTAATTCAAACTTTTCCATAAATTTCTAAATGCCTATCTATCAGGTATTTGTAAATTATGTATCCATCTCTAGAGTAATATAACTACATCTAGAATAGTTACAGCTTCTCATGTACAATACCCAGAATTCAATACAAAATTATCAGGCTTACCAAGAAAGAGAATCACGAGAAAAAATGAACAATTGGGAGAAAATAATAGCAAATGAAGAAACAGACAAAGGATTAATCTCAAAAATATACAAGCAACTCTTGAAGCTCAATTCCAGAAAAATAAATGACCCAATCAAAAAATGGGCCAAAGAACTAAACAGACATTTCTCCAAAGAAGACATACAGATGGCTAACAAACACATGAAAAGATGCTCAACATCACTCATTATCAGAGAAATGCAAATCAAAACCACAATGAGGTACCATTACACACCAGTCAGGATGGCTGCTATCCAAAAGTCTACAAGCAATAAATGCTGGAGAGGGTGTGGAGAAAAGGGAACCCTCTTCCACTGTTGGTGGGAATGCAAACTAGTACAGCCGCTATGGAGAACAGTGTGGAGATTTCTTTAAAAACTGGAAATAGAACTGCCATATGACTCAGCAATCCCACTTCTGGGCATACACACTGAGGAAACCAGATCTGAAAGAGACACATGCACCCCAATGTTCATCGCAGCACTGTTTATAATAGCCAGGACATGGAAGCAACCTAGATGCCCATCAGCAGATGAATGGATAAAGAAGCTGTGGTACATATACACCATGGAATATTACTCAGCCGTTAAAAAGAATTCATTTGAACCAGTTCTAATGAGATGGATGAAACTGGAGCCCATTATACAGAGTGAAGTAAGCCAGAAAGATAAAGAACATTACAGCATACTAACACATATATATGGAATTTAGAAAGATGGTAACGACAACCCTATATGCAAAACAGAAAAAGAGACACAAGTACAGAACAGACTTTTGAACTCTGTGGGAGAAGGTGAGGGTGGGATGTTGTGAAAGAACAGCATGTATATTATCTATGGTGAAACAGGTCACCAGCCCAGGTGGGATGCATGAGACAAGTGCTCGAACCTGGTGCACTGGGAAGACCCAGAGGAATCGGGTGGAGAGGGGGGGGGGAGGGGGGATCGGGATGGGGAATACGTGTAAATCTATTGCTGATTCATGTCAATGTATGACAAAACCCACTGAAAAAATAAAAAAATAAATTAAAAAAAAAAAAAACCACAAACAGATGATCCGATTATTACACTGATGTGACAGACCATAAATAAACTGTAATTAAGGTACCAAAACAAATACATAATAAATTATTTCACCAGAAAAATATAATCTATATTTTAAAGGAAAATTATAATTCTAAAGCTAAAAAAGATAATAATCAAAGTTTAGATTCAACTGATGACTTAAGAAGAGAAATTTGCTGAAGTAGAAGATTGTCAGAATAAAATATCCATCAGGTAATAGCAAAAATGATGCTGAAAAAAATAGAGGGGGGCATAAAAGATATAAGAGATATGGTGAAAAGATTTAACACACCTATTCCTTGACTTAAAGTAGAGAAAGAGAGAAAAACATGAGGCAGAAGCAATCATCAAAGGCAGACTGCTGGAATTTTCCCTATACAGATGAAAGACATCAAACCACATATTCAAGAAGCTTTAAAAACTGCAAACAAGATAAAAACCAAAGAAAACTAAAACCGAGCATAAAGCCCTTGAAAATAAAAAACAAAGAAAAATTTTACAAACCAGCTAGACAGGGAAAAAAAGGTTTTACTACCTGAACAATAAACTTGACAGCCATCTTCTCAAAAGACTATGGAATGTAATCTTAAAAGCAATAGGGTGGGGGGAAACAAGTTACAACCCAGAACTTGATACTCAACAAAACTATTTTTCAGAAGTGCTGGCAAAATAAGCATATTTCTCATATACTAAATATTAGAGAATTCTTTACCACCACTAAAAGAAATATAAAATAATTTCTTCTTTAGTTCCCCAACCAGGGATTTAACCTGGGCCCTCAGGAGGGAAAGTACAGAGTCCTAACCACTAGACCACCAGGGAATTTCCTCATATGTACCATTATTAAAGAAAATAATTTAAACTTAGAGCTGATATGTATTATGATCACAAATGGAAATTATCTAAGAATAAATCTTATAAAAGATGAATAGGACCTCTACACAGGAAATTATAAAATATTAAGAACCATTGTAGGTTATTTAGATAAATAGAGCATGCTCATGAAGTGAATGTCTCATTATTGTAAAGATGTCAACTGGTTTCATGTACAATACCCAGAACTCAGTACAGAATTATCAGGCTAATATAGCTAATTATCCTGACAAAATTATCAGGATAATTATATATTATCACAATAGATACAATGCAATCCAAATCAATAGCTCACCAAGTTGTTTTTATGGAATTAATATACAAATCTAGGTTGAAATTAAAGAGACAGCATGACATTAATGGAAAAAACAATCAAATTGATTAGAAAAACAAAAGCAAGAAGACTATGATTATTTAAGGAACAACTATGGAACTAAATTTTTTTTTAATGGTCTTGCCTCAGATGAACATGTTTGGCAAAAGTTAAGCTTGATCCTTGGGTCTCAGCAAAGACAAAAAATTAAAATTGATTGCATATGTAATGCAAACAAGAAAACAAAAGACACAAGAAATTATCTTCAGAGAATAGAATCAAGAATAAAAAAAATGATAAATTGAACTAAATGATAAAAAAAATGATAAATTAACTAAAATGAAAATTACTATTCACCAAATGACAAAAGAATGAAAAGACAAGTCACAGTGTGCAACAATGCAGAAAATCAAGAAAGGGGTCATATCCAGAACATAAAACTTTTCAAAAAGAAGTAGAAGGAACTTCCTTGGTAGTCCAGAGTTGAGAGTCTGCCTGCCAATGCAGGGGTTGTGAGTTGGATCCCTGGTCCGGGAAGATTCTACATGCCACAGAGCAAATAAGCCCATGCACCTCAACTACTGAAGCCCTAGTGCTCTAGGGTTTGTACTCTCCAACAAGAGAAGCCAGTACAATGAGAAGCCCATGCACTGCAACTAGAGAGTAGCCCCCCTCACCAAACCTAGAGAAACCCTAGGTACACCAATGAAGACCCAGTACAGCCAAAAATTAATTTTAAAAACAGTAGATTCTTCTACTGAATAACAGAATAGGAAAATAGGCAGAAGATTTGAACAGTTATTGCACAGAATGGGATATTAAAATGGCCAATAATAATACAAAAATGTGCTCAACCTCAATTATAAATTGGGAAACATAAGCACATCAAGCAAACTGGCAACAATGTAAATTAACAATGCCAAGCTTTCCAGATGATGAAGAGCAACTGAAACATACAGAACTAGCAAAAGTGTGAACAGGTAAAAGCATTTGGGGAAATTGACATCAATTAAAGATACCAATTGATTGACATTATCAATTAGTGATACCAAGGGAACATCTCATACAAAGGTGGGGACACTAAAGGACAGAAATGGTATGGACCTAACAGAAGCAGAAGATATTAAGAAGAGGTGGCAAGAATACACAGAAGAACTGTACAAAAAAGATCTTCATGACCCAGATAACCACAATGCTGTGATCACTCACCTAGACCCAGACATCCTGGAGTGCAAAGTCAAGTGGGCCTTAGGAAGCATCACTACGAACAAAGCTACTGGAGCTGATGGAATTCCAGTTGAGCTATTTCAAATCCTAAAAGATGATGCTGTGAAAGTGCTGCACCCAATATGCCAGCAAATTTGGAAAACTCAGCAGCAGCCACAGGACTGGAAGAGGTCAGTTTCCATTCCAATCCCAAAGAAAGGCAATGCCAAAGAATGCTCAAACTACCATACAATTGCACTCATCTCCCACACTAGCAAAGTAATGCTCAAAATTCTTCAAGCCAGGCTTCAACAGTATGTGAACCATGAACTTCCAGATGTTCAAGCTGGATATAGAAAAGGCAGAGGAACCAGAGATCAGATTGCCAACATCCATTGGATCATCAAAAAAGGAAGAGAGTTCCAGAAAAACATCTATTTCTGCTTTATTGGCTATGCCAAAGCCTTTGATTGTGTGGGTCACAACAAAATGTGAAAAGTTCTTAAAGAGAGGAGAATACCAGACCACCTGACCTGCCTCCTGAGAAATCTGTATGCAGGTCAAGAAGCAAAAGTTAGAAATGGACATGGAACAACAGACTCGTTCCAAATTGGGAAAGGAGTATGTCAATGTTGTATATTGTCACCCTGCTCATTTAACTCATATGCAGAGTACATCATGCGAAATGCCAGGCTGGATGAAGTACAAGCTGGAATCAAGATTGCCAGGAGAAATACCAATAAACTCAGACACGCAGATGACGCCACCCTTATGGCAGAAAGCAAAGAAGAACTCAAGAGCCTCCTGATCAAAGTGAAAGAGGAGAGTGAAAAAGCTGGCTTAAAACTCAACATTCAGAAAACTAAGAAAGATCATGGCATCTGGTCCCATCACTTCATGGCAAATAGATGGGGAAACAATAGAAACAGTGACAGACTTTACTTTGGGGTGCTCCAAAATCACCGCAGATGGTGACTGCAGCCATGAAATTAAAAGATGCTTGCTCCTTGGAAGAAAAGCTATGACCACCCTGGAGAGCATATTAAAAAGCAAAGACATTACCCTGCCAACAAAGGTCCATCTAGTCAAAGCTATGATTTTTTCCAGTAGTCATGTATGGATGTGATAGTTGGACTATAAAGAAAGCTGAGCACCAAAGAATTGATGCTTTTGAACTGTGGTGTTGGAGAAGACTCTTGAGAGTCCCCTGGACTGCAAGGATATCAAACCAATCAAACCAATTATCTAAAGGAAATCAGTCCTGAATATTCATTGGAGGGACTGATGCTGAAGCTGAAACTCCAATAGTTTGGCCTGATGCAAATGGCTGACTCATTTGAAAAGACCCTGATGCTGGGAAAGATTGAGGGCAGGAGGAGAAGGGGAAGACAGAGGATGAGATGGTTGGATGGCATCACCAACTCAATGGACATCAGTATGAGCAAGCTCTGGGAGCTAGTAAAGGACAGGGAAGTCTGGCTTGCTGTAGTCCATGGGGTGGCAAAGAGTCATGATTGAGCCACTAAACTGATCAATTAAAGGAGAAGATAAGTACAGAGCCTATGTTCCACTAATCTCCATCCTAGCTAAATAATACAGAAAAGTTTGTAAATAGGCACTGAAAACTTTACAAACTATTGATGGCAGCATTAGGTAAAACACATACAAAGAGAAATAATGTGAAATTCTCAACAGAATAACGCATACCCTGTCCATAAAACATACTAGAGAAAGAAAAAACTATTAGAGATAATAAATTAAATTAACTCCAAGTACTTAGGGCAATATGGATGATTCCACAGAATAGTGAATGATAAATATGAAGAACACAGAAACAAGCACACATACAACACATTTTGTGCAATTCCATTTAGAAAAATTCAAGAAGCAGGTAAAAATTAATCAGCTATAAAATTAAAACTATGGCTACATATGAGGGGAAGAGGGGAAAGACATTTGGGAGGTACATTTGAGTGTCCTCTGGAGTGAAGGTAACAGTTTTCACTTTCAAATAGTTGATTAAGCTGTAGTATTCTGTGTACTTTTCAATGATTTATAGGCAAATAACAAGAAAATGCTTTCTAAAAGTTAATTACAACAGAAAATAAAGATGAAGATAGAAATCACAAAATTTATAACACTAGTTATATAAATATGCATTGAATAATAAATATTAAAAACAATAAAACAAGTATTACCTTGTTGTCCTATTACTCTAAAAGATTTTAGTTTAAAAGGGGATGAAAGAAAAAGTAAACAAATTTAGTTCAGAGAAATTTAGTTTTGAGAAATTTTTAATTAAGAAGAAATTGAAAGAATTAAAGAATACCGAGACTTCAGAGTAAATAAGGATATTTATAAACTAACCTTTGAAAGAGAATCCACAGTTGCTGGCTGCTGATCCTCTCTGTCCCCAGAGTCCGGAACGCTGGGACTGAAGGCCATGAGGTCGGTCTTGGGCGGCCCCTCCCCAGAGCACACTCTCTGCCGCCTCTCCTGCGAGTAAGACCAGCTCCCCACCGCGCTGGAGCACACCAGCCTGGGCTTCACCGGCCCGCACGCGCCCTCGCTGGGCGGCGCCGAGCACCGCAGCGCCGTGTACAGCAGCAGCGTGAGCACCAACAGGCTGGACACCGCGCAGATGGCGACGATCAGGTACACGTTCACATCCACTAACGCCGTCTCTGCGCCAGCTGCACCAGACAACGCCCGCGAAGAGGCCTTGGGCGCCTGGCCGCTGTCCTCCAGCGACAGCAGCACGGTGGCCGTGGCCGTCAGCGCCGGCTCGCCGTGGTCCTTCACCAGCACCAGCAGGCGCTGGCGCGGCGCGTCCGCCTCGTCCAGGGCGCGCGTCGTGCTGATCTCGCCGCTGTACAGCCCCACGCGGAACGGGATGCGCGCGCCACCCGCCGCCGGCTGCAGCTCGTACGACAGCCACGCGTTGTAGCCCGAGTCCGCGTCCACCGCGCGCACCTTCGCCACCACGTGGCCCGCGTCCACCGACCTCGACACCACCTGGCTCACCGCGCTGGGTCCTCCGCCTGGCCCGGGCGGCAGCAGCGCAGGCGCGTTGTCGTTCTCGTCCAGCACGAACACCTGCAGCGTCACGTTGCTGCCCAGGGGCGGCACGCCCGCGTCGCGCGCGCTCACCTGGAACTGCAGCAGCTCCAGCTCCTCGTGGTCCAGCGGCTGCAGCGCGTACACCTTGCCGCTCTCCGCGTGCACCGACACGTAGCTCGACAGCGCGCGCTCGCCCACCCGCCGCTCCACCAGTGAGTAGGACACCAGCGCGTTCTCCTGCGCGTCCGCGTCTCGCGCCGACACGGTGAAGATGTGGCAGCCGGGCGGGTTGTTCTCCTTCACGAACACGGTGTACTCGGGCTGCGGGAACGCGGGCGCGTTGTCGTTCACGTCGGCCACCTCCACGGACACGCTGGCTGTGGTGAACAAGGAAGGCGACCCCCCGTCTTGAGCGGTCACCACCAATTTATAGACCGACACTTTCTCGCGATCCAAGGTGCTGTCCAAAACGAGTGAATAGTAGTTCCTGAAGGTGGACACCAGCCTGAAAGGGACGTGGGGCGATAGGGTACAAGTCACCTGCCCATTGACACTGGAGTCGAGGTCAGACACACTTATCAAGGCGATGACGGTGCCCAGTGGAGCGTCTTCCCTAATTGGGAGTGACAAGAATTTGAATTCCATTACTGGGGCATTATCATTGGTGTCTTCAACTTCCACCATAACTGTACAATGGCCAGAAAGTGGCGGCTGCCCCTTATCAATGGCCTCTACAAGAATTTCATAGGATTTGGTTTCTTCAAAATCAATATATCCCTTTACCATAATTTCCCCAGTAATTGGATCCATGTAGAATTTGGATTTCACAGTGGGTAAAATATCAGCTGAGAATGAATAAATAATATTCCCATTCAAGCCTTCGTCTAAATCTGAGGCGTTAAGTTTAATTACCAACGTTCCGTCAGGAACGTTTTCTAGTAATTTCACTTCATAGATTGTTCTGTCGAAAGTTGGGGCGTTGTCGTTGGCGTCCAGCACTCTGACGAGTAATTGAACAGTGCCAGTCAGCTCAGGTTTGCCGCCATCAGAGGCGGTAAGCACTACAAAAATCTCCGGAGCTTCTTCTCTGTCTAAAGGTTTCCTTAATACTAGCCCAAGACGTTTTACCCGCTCCTCATCGGATGGTTTTTCCAACGAGAAATATTCATTGGGACCCAGCCTGTAAGTCAGCAGAGCGTTGGCGCCAATGTCTGCATCAGAGGCGCCCTCTAGTGGAAATCGAGAGTCAAGCGGCCTGGATTCAGCCATAAACAGAATCTTTTGTGTTCCTGGGAACACGGGAGGATTGTCGTTAATGTCCTTCACCTCCACCTCCACATGGAACACCTGCAGCGGCCGGTCCACGATCACCTCCAGGTGGATGCTGCACTCTGCTCTCCGCCCGCACAGCTCCTCCCGGTCGATCCGAGAATTCACAAACAAAATGCCACTCTGCAGATTAACCTCCAGAAGGTCCCCGCGGCCTTTGGATGACACACGGAACAGGCGCGGCACCAGTTCCGCCAGCTCCAACCCCAGGTCCTGAGCGATTCGGCCCACAAAGGTACCGTGTTTGGCCTCTTCCAGGACAGAATAGCGGACCTGGCCGCTCCCGGCCTTCCAGGCTGCGAGGAACAGAATTGAGAGCAGCAGACGCCGGTATTCCTGGCCAGTTCCCCAGGAAAACTCCATCTCATGTCCTCAGTGTTTTGTTCTCATGAAGAGGGTCTTGTTTCCAAACGAAGCACTACCTCCTGACCGTTCAGTCCAGTGCCATTGCAGCCTCCATTTTTTCAGTGGTGGATGCAGCTTCTTTAGAATAAGAACAGGAGGGATTTCTTTCTTTCTTTCTTTCTTTGCTTTATGGTATCTATTTTATGGTACAGAGCGACATCATGTGGCTCAAAACCGTAAGTAACAGATTCTGGAACTCCATACTAAGAACTGTTAAGTCTTCATTTTTCTTTCTGCCTTTCCGTGGATTTTAATGCCCTTGGAGAATAGAATCACATTTTATACTACTGCAGTACACATTTTGCGCTACTGACTGACTGTGATCCTTAGTTTCACCACAGGAGCAGATTTCACTTCAGTGGCAATACTTTTTCCATACAAGTTTTAAGTATTTACAGAGACCCAGCTATAGTTAACATAACACTTTATACAGTTGGCAAAGTGTTGACTAGGAAAATCTGTGACATTTTTGTGTTCCTGAGAGTGAAGGAAGGTAATTATTAATGATGACACTATTCATCATTGGATTTTACATTCTGGTTATTGAAGACTTCAGAGAATACATCTCTAGGAAAACTCTGATCTCAGAAATAGGTAATTGAAAGGGAATTTCAAAAAATACTCAAAAAAGGAAGCAAAGACCATCATCAAATAATTGAGAGTCTTCCTTAAATAATCTAAGGGTGGAGGGCAATGAAGCTTTAACAGGAAAGTAAGATATTGCAGTATACAATTTGTGTTGGAAAGTATTCCAAATAATTTCATTCACTGGAACCCATTCACCTCCCATGAACAACATTGGTATTCTCATTTTGGCTCTCATGGTTTATAAACACTTGCTTGTTCTTCAGGACCTAATATGCCTCAACTTCTGTTTCTCCTAGAGTACTCATATAGTCTAGTCAAGGTGGACAATTTGCTGCTTCCAATAACATTTTTTGCTAAACAAATATACTCATTTCATTCTCTGCCTAAGTAATATCCAGCATTTCCAAACTCTTCTAAAAGCCTCTTCCCCCATTATATAACAACTTAAAACTTCCTTGACCAAGGAAGACTTTCATGATTAAGTCAACTGGGCAGGCATCTTTACTTGCTTTTATATTATAGCATCTAGATCAATCACATTGGCCATTTATTACATTAATTTCTCTTTTTTAGGTATTTGGGTATACATTTTTAAATGTAAACTTTTAAAGAGAATATTTTATCATAATATTTTAATATTCAGAATACTTATTGAGTAGTTAGTGAATATTTACTGAATAGAATAGTTTGGTTTTCTTCTATTGCTTAATAAAATGCTTTAAATTAAGGTGATCATGTAGCTAGTTAGGAAAATATGACGTCTCAGCAACCTCTATAAACTTCCAGAGATAAAGGAAATATTTTCCTTAGGCACTGCTCTATGTAAGATAGATTTCAATTGCCATATTGAAAACATAGATTTCAGGTTAGTTTTCTTTCCGGTTCTTGGCAAGCATGATCCTTGAGACATTAATAGTTCTGATGGTCAATTAAGCATTCCCAAATAACACAGCACAACATACCCTCCTCTCTCTCTCTCTCTCTCTCTCTCTCTCTCTCTCACACACACACACACACACACACACCAATATAGAAGGACATAATGGTAGTTATTTTCAAACTTTGACTCTTCTGTTCATAAACCACATACTCCATAGTTGTCGAGGACAAAAAACATCAATCTGGGACTTCCCTGGCAGTCCAGTCATTAGGACTCTGCATTTCCACTGAAAGGGGCAAGGGTTGGATCCCTGGTTGGAGAACTAAGATCCCCAGCATGTGCATGGTGAAGCCAAAAAAAGAAAAAAATCAAATCAATCTAGTGAAAATAGCCCTAGGCTCCCATTCTAGGAAAAGCCACACTCCTCACCGCCATCATTTTTTTTCTGAATTAAAACATAAATCAAAGTAGTTTCAGTTACAGGACTCAACCTGTAGATTTGTGCAAAATAATTGGTATTAAACACTGGAACAAAGTAAAAAAGAATCATTGACCATTTACTCTATTTTGCTAATAATTAAATAAATAGATAAGGAATGCAGAAGAACAGAAAGGATATTTGGGAACTATTCAGTATTTACCTGGTATAGTAGCAACACATCTCTAAAGGGAAAAATTCAAAAGTTTTTAAAATGTCTTATTAGCTGAGACTCATGTTAGTCAAGAATTTGAAGAGGAGAACTGAATTTGCAGACTGAAGTCCCATATCCTGGAAGACAAGAACTCTGGATGGCTCTATTATTTACAACAGGATGAAAATGATACCTAATAAAATAAATAGTGAGCTGAGGTTGGACATGCTGTGGGTCATACTTTCCTTCTCCAGGGAATCTTCCCAACTCAGGGATTGAACCCAGGTCTCCTGCATTGTAGACAGATGCTTTACCATCTGAGCCACCAGGGAAGTCCCAATTGATGGCCAGGGGGTCACAAAGGACAGAGCCAGAAAGTGGAAATGGAAGTGGGAAAATGCAGGATTATCTATTTTATATGTTAGCCTCCCCTACAATGTCATTGAGTATTAACCAGCTTTTACCAAGGAAACTTGAACAAGGAAGTAGGAAGTTGTAGAGTGCATACCTTGTGTAGAAAAGCATTGCATACAATCAGAATGGAATACATGGGAACACGTTCCCCTCCCATGAGAAAGGTTGGTGTCTTCATTTTTGTCTCTAATGGTTTAGAAATACTTGCCCATTCTCCAGTCACTAACATGCCTAAGCTTTGGTTTCCAGTGGCAAAGAAACATCAATGGGAGTTCAGCAATTTACTAGGAGAACTGAACAAATATCAATGAATGGTATGAATGGAAAATAATTTTACTTCCAATTATTTGGAACTTTGTACTTACTATATGACATACATTAATGGGTTGGTATTCAGAGGAAGGTCACCAGTAATGACATTGAAATTTTTGGATATTAGCATCCTTAATACTGTATGTAAAAGAGATTAATGACAATAAGTTTTGCTAGTGGAATGGCTTTTAAATGAGATGTACAGTATTTTTGCAACACTGTGCAGGTAGAAAATAATAGTTCTTAACAAGACTAATAATACTCTTCCAAAAGCAACATTTTCTAAATGATGATATACTAAAGGGAGTATTAAAATTTCACTTCCTGTTGATTTCTTAATGCTTATTAATGAAAAGTAGTAAGAAACTGAAGATGAAAAAGATACAATTCTAAAAGCAATAAATTTACTATTCTAGCTTTTTTACCCAATTGGAAAACTAGAAACAATACCCAGTATTGCAAAATGTGAACACAAAATCAAAACATCATATTCAAGTAGAAAGAAGAAATGAGAATCCAAATAAATAAATAAATGAGTAAAGGGGATCTATAGGAGACAACAGGTTAAAAAAAAAAAACTATATGGGTCAGTGACATTTGGACTAACGTCTACTCCAAATTTCAAATGAAAAGTATCCTTAGCTATTGAAGCATTTTGCAGGTATTAGTACACCACATTTAAGTCAAATATTGTAAACAATGCAAAGTACCATGGAAAATATATATATTTTTCTATCCAGACTTTTACCAATATAATAATCCTCCAACGATTTTTAAACACTGGCAAGTATGGTACTCACAGCTTATTGCTGATTTGGTTCAAAATCATTCATTAGTCACAAGAAATTCAAATATTTTAACCACAAAACCAATACATGGAAAAGTCTACTGCCAGAAACAAGACTAATTACTGGTAAAAAATGCTTCCGAAGAAGCAGAAATAGTGAATTAAGAACAAAGACATTTTTGAAAGGGTTTTTAAAAATTACTCACTTTGGCAGGAAGATCAGTCTCCACATCCAACTGCTCTTCTCTGTCTCCACTTATGGGACCAGATGAAAGACTAGGACTGAAGGCCATGAGGTCAGTCTTGGGCGGCCCCTCCCCAGAGCACACTCTCTGCCGCCTCTCCTGCGAGTAAGACCAGCTCCCCACCGCGCTGGAGCACACCAGCCTGGGCTTCACCGGCCCGCACGCGCCCTCGCTGGGCGGCGCCGAGCACCGCAGCGCCGTGTACAGCAGCAGCGTGAGCACCAACAGGCTGGACACCGCGCAGATGGCGACGATCAGGTACACGTTCACATCCACTAACGCCGTCTCTGCGCCAGCTGCACCAGACAACGCCCGCGAAGAGGCCTTGGGCGCCTGGCCGCTGTCCTCCAGCGACAGCAGCACGGTGGCCGTGGCCGTCAGCGCCGGCTCGCCGTGGTCCTTCACCAGCACCAGCAGGCGCTGGCGCGGCGCGTCCGCCTCGTCCAGGGCGCGCGTCGTGCTGATCTCGCCGCTGTACAGCCCCACGCGGAACGGGATGCGCGCGCCACCCGCCGCCGGCTGCAGCTCGTACGACAGCCACGCGTTGTAGCCCGAGTCCGCGTCCACCGCGCGCACCTTCGCCACCACGTGGCCCGCGTCCACCGACCTCGACACCACCTGGCTCACCGCGCTGAGTCCTCCGCCTGGCCCGGGCGGCAGCAGCACAGGCGCGTTGTCGTTCTCGTCCAGCACGAACACCTGCAGCGTCACGTTGCTGCCCAGGGGCGGCACGCCCGCGTCGCGCGCGCTCACCTGGAACTGCAGCAGCTCCAGCTCCTCGTGGTCTAGCGGCTGCAGCGCGTACACCTTGCCGCTCTCCGCGTGCACCGACACGTAGCTCGACAGCGCGCGCTCGCCCACCCGCCGCTCCACCAGCGAGTAGGACACTAGCGCGTTCTCCTGCGCGTCCGCGTCTCGCGCAGAGACGGTGAAGATGTGGCAGCCGGGCGGGTTGTTCTCCTTCACGAACACGGTGTACTCGGGCTGCGGGAACGCGGGCGCGTTGTCGTTCACGTCGGCCACCTCCACGGACACGCTAGCCATGGTCGACAGCGAAGGCGAGCCCCCGTCCCTCGCAGTCACCACCACCTCATAGTTCGCCACGCTCTCGCGATCCAAGACGCTGTCCAACACAAGTGAATAGTAATTCTTAAAGGTGGACACCAGCTTGAAGGGCACATGATTAGTCAAGGTGCAGGTCACCTGCCCATTGGCACCGGAATCGAGGTCGGACACGCTGATCAAGGCGATGACTGTGCCTACTGGAGCATCTTCTAATATAGGTAAAGAGAGTGATTTGACAACCAACTCAGGAACATTATCATTGGTGTCCAAAATTTCCACTAGAACCGTGCAGTGATCTGCCATTGGGGGATTTCCTTTATCTGTTGCCTCTACCTGTATTTCATATAACTTAGTTAACTCAAAATCTATGTCACCCTTTACAATGATGTATCCATTAACAGGGTCTAAGTGGAATTTCGACAGAGTATCTGCTGATGTGTCTGTATTGAAAGAATACACAATGTCCTTATTTATTCCTTCATCCAAATCAGAGGCATTAACAGTCACTACTAGGGTACCATTTGGTGCATTTTCAAATAATTTGACTTTGTAGATCGTGCTCTCAAACTCTGGAGCATTGTCGTTTACATCTAGAACGGTGATCTTCAGTTGAGTAGTACCAGTGAGTTCTGGTTTCCCACCATCAACTGCAGTTATAAGTAAGTGATGCTCAGGAGTGTCCTCTCGATTTAAAAGTTTTTTCAGCACAAGTCCAAGGGATTTAATTTCCTCATCATTTCTTTTTACATCCAAGGTAAAATATTCATTGGAGTTAAGCCTGTAAGTCAATAAAGAATTAGCTCCGATATCTGCATCTGATGCGCCCTCTAGCGGAATCCGAGAACCAGGCGGCCGGGATTCATAAATAAACAAATTTTTTACTGCTACTGGAAAAATCGGCGGGTTGTCGTTAATGTCCTTCACCTCCACCTCCACATGGAACACCTGCAGCGGCCGGTCCACGATCACCTCCAGGTGGATGCTGCACTCTGCTCTCCGCCCGCACAGCTCCTCCCGGTCGATCCGAGAATTCACAAACAAAATGCCATTCTGCAGATTTACCTCCAGAAGATCCCCGCGGTCTTTGGACGACACCCGGAACAAGCGCGGCACGAGCTCCGCCAGCTCCAGTCCCAGGTCCTGCGTGATGCGGCCCACGAAGGTGCCGTGTTTGGCCTCCTCGGAGACCGAGTAGTGGACCTGGCCTCTCCCGGCCTCCCAGAATAGGAGAAGCATTACCGAAAGCAGTAGTCGGCAGTCTCCCTGACCTTCTCTCCAGGAAAGTACCATTGCAAGCGTTTTCCAAGTATTGGGTCGCTTTTGCAACGATCAAAAAATTTAAAATACTTTTAGTTCCTTATTCCTCATTTCATAAATAATCATTCCATGCCCGCATTTCACAGATGGTGAGGAAAAGCAGCATCTTACTACGTAATGAATGCTGTATTTCTCCTCTGGTGAGGAAATACCTTGCGGTGGACAGCGACATCATGTGGCTAAAGGTGTAGGTATTAAATAAATCTATCTTCCATTGAACTTCCCTCAATTTTTTCCTTGTTAATTTCCTTCCCATTCCTCAAAGTCTTCATTTTTTTTAAAATATATGCTTAGAACGTTTATACTAACTCATGACTTTCAATTAGGCCAGTCCATTCCATATAGTTAAATATAGTAAAATAGGGATTATTGTTGTAACAGTAGTGGACATCTATTGGAAATATTTCCTGTGTGACAAGTACTATTTCATTTGTTTTAACAGGGTTATGAGTTATCTCATTAAATTCTCACAACAACCTTCTGAGGTAGGTATTAATATGATTCAGTTTTTACAAATATTGAAGTGGAAACATGTACAGGTTAGTAACTGAAAAAATAATATTGACTTGGTGGTGTTGAGTGGGATCTCAATCTAATTCAAGATTCATGACTTTAACCACTTGATCACAAAGTCTACATTTTACAGAAAAATCAGGCCTTTGATATTTGTAACCATTAAAACAACAAGACTGATAAAAATGTGTATATATATATACACAATTTACTTCTATATTATTATGGCAATTTGTTAATTTATAAAATACGTTCACTTGTATTTCTTCCTTTGTAGAATGTCTACAAACCATCCTTGTGTCCTTTATCCAACAACTGCATCTTTGTTAGCTGTCTCAACTATTATTTATATGAAGATTTCACAAGTCAGTCTTTTTGTTGTTGTTAAGTCATTAAGTCGTGTCTGACTCTTTTGCAACCCTATGGACTGTAGTCCATCAGGCTCCTCTGTCCATGGGACTGCTCAGGCAAGAACACTGGAGTGGATTACCATTTCCTTCTCTAGAGAATCTTTCTGACACATGGATCAAACCCACATCTCCTGCATTGGCAGGCGGATTCTTTACTACTGGGCCACCAGGGAAGCCAAAGTCAGTATTTTACAGTACAGTTATTTTGTAAATTTGGTTTTTGCTGCATAAAAACACTGTTTGATTTGGATATTTGTTATATTCACATCATACCAGGGAAATTATATTAATTTTTTAAAATTTCTACACCATTTATACATTTCTATTTACTGGTATATCCTAAAATGTTCCCAATATGACATGATTGTGTTTTCAATAATCTTCACTCTGGATGAATTTTGGATTCCAATTTGTTAAAAAGTTGTTACTTGAAAGAACTGGTGTTTAATCATTAAAGAGTGAAAAGTAGTTTTAGAATATGACTCACTTAGTCAACATATTGTAAAACTAGGCCATGAATTATACTAAATGTATTTGTGAAGTTAGTAAAATGTGTGCATTCTCTGAGCGTTTGGAAGTTGAACAGAGAAAATTCATGAGAAGAGGTTGAATTTAGAGAGGTAAGAGTATGCCCAAATTTTGCTTATAATCAGACTCTTTTTAAATGAAATCAAACACGTGATTTAAGGGAATTCCCTGCTGGTCCAGTGGTTAGGACTCCTTGCTTCCAGTGCTGGGAGTGTGGCTAAAAACAAACTGTGATTTAAGTATTATGAGACTAGTTCCCATAGCAGGTTTTTCCATGTACACATTGAATGCAAGCCAGTGTTGCCATTTACTCATATTTTATCATTCATATTTAGAATAGAATAAATTATCAATTAAATTTTAATAAATAAGTGAATAGTTTAAATTAACTTTCTTTAAAATATGAGGTAAATTAATGATGTTTATATCAAACACATAATTTCTAATTGATTCTGCTATACTAGTTCATGAAAAAGAAGTCAACATTTAAGACTTATTTTGGAAAAGAATGGATATAGGAAATAATTATAATTATCAGTATGCCAGTAGGTGCTTTGGTGGATCTTTAAAGGTAGTAGTAGTTAGTTTTAAAATGAGAGACAAAATTAAAATTTTTAAATATCATGGACTTCATATCAGTAAGATATCTTTCACAGGTTACTGTAATACTATACATTTCATGACACTTAAGAGTATACTTTCTGCAAAATGGAATGCCATGGGGAATTTATAACAGAGTAGACTCCATAATGATTATTAAGAGATGAAGGTAATAATAAAGAAACTATATGAGTTTACAAAACTGAGCTAATATGTGGATAAAGTATTAGTGAGTAATACCTACTCTCACTTAGACATCTCTTGGCAACTGAGTCAAGAAAATGTAAATATGAAGTAAAAATCAGTAAGAGCTTATACAATGATCTGTTGTGATTTCTGGAGATATGGACACACCTGGATATAATATTAAAAGCTTACAATTTACCTAGGATAGAATATAGTTACCAGACTTATGGTAGGAGAGAGTCCATCTGACCATTCATACTTTCTGCACACAAGTCTCAAGAAAGTGATGAGTAGTGATGACTCATCTAAGAAAGAGCTTTTTCCTCATCTGTTCAAGACATTTGTTTTTCTCTGTAAAGACTCAGATGAACTTTTCTGATTCCCAGGAAATATATACTCCCTGCATTTTGAGGTATATCAACTCTGAGGTGCTAATAAGTTTCCTGAAGGAACAGATTATACTTAAATGGAGGTCACTATTTCCCCACCAAACTCCATTCCTGTAATAACAGATCCCAGATAGAAGTTTATATTCTGGCCTATCTGTAAAATGGCTAAAGCTAAGATCACTTAGTGG
The DNA here is from genome assembly GCF_910594005.1 of Cervus elaphus. NCBI lineage: Eukaryota > Metazoa > Chordata > Mammalia > Artiodactyla > Cervidae > Cervus > Cervus elaphus. The sequence continues at coordinate 53,209,137 of NC_057823.1, read as the reverse complement.
AAGTTATTTCATTAATCATCAATATCCACATATATTTGAGGGGAAAAAAGCAAATAACTATGGACCAAAGAATAGTAGGAGACAGTAATTTCACCCCAAGACATCTCCTTTTGGTTGGAAAAAAGTGTTTTTAACATCCTTTCCAAATGTAACATTTACTCACCAAGTTTAGTGTTTAATCCAGCATAGTAGTTTCCATTGAATAACTACATTTTCCTTACCTTGTGTGCGGTGCTAAGTCGCTTCAGTTGTGTCTGGCTCTGTGAGAGCCTATGGACTGTAGCCTGCCAGGCTCCTCTGTCCGTGGGATTCTTCAGGCAAGAATACTGGAGTGGGTTGCCATGCCCTCCTCCAGGCCCAGGGATCAACCTGAGTCTCTTACTATTTCTGCATTGACAGGCAGGTTCTTTACCACTAGTGCCACCTGGGAAGCCCTTCCTTATGTTACCTTTTGGGAAAACTCCAACTTCATAGGAATATGATTGCTGCCACTCTTGGAAAATGTTATCATAGACATTGTGTGTGATGCCAGAGGAAGGTGGTCAATCTGCACAGTGGGAGGTCTGCGCACATTAACCCAGTGATACACTTTAAGCCTGACTAAACATCCCACTAACATAAGGACTGGTTATATAGTATTCTCCACTTGTATGAAGAAAAAGTCCCACTACCTGGCCACCCCACAATGTGACTTTTTAAAGTGTTTTTTAAATTAAACAACATTGAAAGGGAGCTCTTTTCTTGGTGAACTCTCTGTTGTGCCTTAAAACTAAGAATTTTGCAAATGTGAAATCTTTATCCCAAATAAGGGGTTGTTTTTACTATTGAAAGTCATATGTAAGATTAGCAATTATTTCTAAATGATGTCATCTGTTGTGATGATCTATGATATGTACTTTGGAGGTCCAGGCATTATAAATTTATTCAGGCTGCTTTTAAATACATGGAGAGAAAAACTAGCATATTAACTGTTACATAAACAGAGGCAAATTCTTGAGCAAAGGAATAACTTGGGAAATTTCCAACATATTTTGACAGAATGGATGCATGATGTAAATTGAAAATATATATTCCATAATCATGGTCTAAATTTTTCCCAATTGTAATTTTTTAATATGAGAAAAATAATTTACAGGTAATAGTAAGTTTTCAGATTTTCCTGAAGTATTTTTTTCATTCCTTTAATCCTATTATTTGTGGTGAAAGGAATAATTTGGAAAATTATTTTGGAATAATTTTGGAATTTATGGAATTTTCAAAATGTAAAAAGATCATCTAAGTAATTTATTCTCAATGAAAGAAATTGATTTCTATTCATACCACATATTGCACAATAGGACAATGATATAAAATAAAAACAGAGCTATGAATAAAAATAACTAATAGAATTATAGAGAACAAAAGAAATAAAACAATTTTAGAGATGATGGGGAAAAAATTAAGACTCACCTTTCCGAATTGTTCCGATTCGGAGAGTTGTTGTCTTTCGTCCGCTGAGCCTGGACCTTGAGGCAGACTAGGACTGAAGGCCATGAGGTCGGTCTTGGGCGGCCCCTCCCCAGAGCACACCCTCTGCCGCCTCTCCTGCGAGTAAGACCAGCTCCCCACCGCGCTGGAGCACACCAGCCTGGGCTTCACCGGCCCGCACGCGCCCTCGCTGGGCGGCGCCGAGCACCGCAGCGCCGTGTACAGCAGCAGCGTGAGCACCAACAGGCTGGACACCGCGCAGATGGCGACGATCAGGTACACGTTCACATCCACTAACGCCGTCTCTGCGCCAGCTGCACCAGACAACGCCCGCGAAGAGGCCTTGGGCGCCTGGCCGCTGTCCTCCAGCGACAGCAGCACGGTGGCCGTGGCCGTCAGCGCCGGCTCGCCGTGGTCCTTCACCAGCACCAGCAGGCGCTGGCGCGGCGCGTCCGCCTCGTCCAGGGCGCGCGTCGTGCTGATCTCGCCGCTGTACAGCCCCACGCGGAACGGGCTGCGCGCGCCACCCGCCGCCGGCTGCAGCTCGTACGACAGCCACGCGTTGTAGCCCGAGTCCGCGTCCACCGCGCGCACCTTCGCCACCACGTGGCCCGCGTCCACGGACTTCGACACCACCTGGCTCACCGCGCTGGGTCCTCCGCCTGGCCCGGGCGGCAGCAGCGCAGGCGCGTTGTCGTTCTCGTCCAGCACGAACACCTGCAGCGTCACGTTGCTGCCCAGGGGCGGCACGCCCGCGTCGCGCGCGCTCACTTGGAACTGCAGCAGCTCCAGCTCCTCGTGGTCCAGCGGCTGCAGCGCGTACACCTTGCCGCTCTCCGCGTGCACCGACACGTAGCTCGACAGAGCTCGCTCGCCCACCCTCCTCTCCACCAGCGAGTAGGACACTAGCGCGTTCTCCTGCGCGTCCGCGTCCCACGCAGACACGGTGAAGATGTGGCAACCGGGTGGGTTGTTCTCCTTGACGAACACCGTGTACTCGGGCTGTGGGAACGCGGGCGCGTTGTCGTTCACGTCGGCCACCTCCACGGACACGCTAGCCATGGTCGACAGCGAAGGCGAACCCCCATCCGTCGCAGTCAGCACCACCTCATAGTTCGCCATGCTCTCGCGATCCAAGACACTGTCCAACACGAGTGAATAGTAATTCTTAAAGGTGGACACCAGTTTGAAGAGGTCTTGGGGGATCAGGGTGCAGGTCACCTGTCCATTGGCACCATAGTCACGGTCGGCCACCGTAATGAGAGCAATGACAGTGCCCAGTGGAGCATCCTCTCGAATGGGAAGTGAAAGAGACGTGATTGAGACTTCTGGTGAGTTATCATTGATGTCCACAAGTTTTACTGAAATTTTACAGTGCCCAGACATTGACGGAGTCCCGTTGTCATACGCAATAACTTGAATCTCATAGAATTTCACGTCTTCATAATCTAATTGTCCCTTAGTTCTGATTTCCCCTGAGCTGGGATCTATATTGAACTTGGTCTTTATATTGGGAGACATATCACTACTAAATGAATACACAATCTCACTGTTTGATCCTTCATCTGCATCAGAAGAATTTAATTTAATCACCAAGGTTCCGTTTGCCACGTTCTCTAACAGCTGTATTTTGTAAACTGATTGGTCAAAAGTAGGCTCGTTGTCATTCACATCTAATACCTTAATAAGCAACTGAACGGTGCCCGTGAGCTCAGGTTTGCCCCCATCAGTAGCCACTAGTAACAAATTAATTTCAGCAGTTTCCTCTCTGTCCAGAGATTTCCTCAGCACAAGAGACAAAGACTGACTTAGTTCATCATTTGTCTGTATATCTAGAAAGAAAAACTCACTGGAGCTGAGCTTGTAGGTGAGAAGAGCATTTACTCCGATATCTGCATCAAATGCCCCCTCTAGAGGAAACCGTGAGTCAAGCAGTCTCGATTCATGAAAACGGATAGTCTTTACCGCCACTGGAAATGCTGGCGGGTTGTCGTTAATGTCCTTCACCTCCACCTCCACATGGAACACCTGCAACGGCCGGTCCACGATCACCTCCAGGTGGATGCTGCACTCCGCCCTCCGCCCGCACAGCTCCTCCCTGTCGATCCGAGAATTCACGAACAAAATGCCATTCTGCAGATTTACTTCCAGAAGATCCCTGCGGCCTTTGGATGCCACCCGGAACAGGCGCGGCACCAGCTCCGCCAGCTCCAGTCCCAGGTCCTGCGTGATGCGGCCCACGAAGGTGCCGTGTTTGGCCTCCTCAGGGACTGAGTAGCGGACCTGGCCGCTCCCAGCCTCACCTACAGCTAAGAGCAGAAGCAGCAGAAACAGATGCCGGACCTCCACGCCCCTTCTCTTAGAAGACACCATCACCAGTTCTCAGTGAGTTGATCAAATTAGAATATCGTGTTGTGCAAAATTTTAAATGTTGTCCTCTAATCTCTGTTCAAGTCCTGCTGCTTCTCTTACTGTTCTCCTCCTCGCTGGAGTTACAATAGGGTTCTGGGTATTTTTCTTCTTAGAACTATACTGTGGTAAGACAGCGACATCATGTGGCCAAAATCTAGGCTCTACTGTTGATTCTGTAGATTTAAATTTTAGCAATTGTCCAGGCTAAGTTTACTGATAGCTTTCATTTAGGAAAAATACCTATCTTAAACTGCAATATATCATTTCCCCCTTTTACTGTGTTAAAAATATATAACTAAATTTACCATTTCATCCACTTTTAAGTATACAGTTTAGTTTGTTATAGTCACATTGTTGTGAAATATCTTGAGAACTTTGATCTTGCAAACATGAATCTCTATACCCATTAGAAAACAACTCCCCTTTTCCACCACACTGCACCTCTCTCACCACCATCCTACTTTCTGTTTCTACAAATTTGACTACTCTAGGTACCTACATAAGTGAAATCTCACAGTTTGTCTGTGACTGGATTATTTGACTTTAGCATATCCTCAAGGTTCATCCATGTTGTAGCATGTGATAAATTTCCTTACTTATAAGGCTGAATAATATTCTGATGTTTTTTGTATACCACATTTTGCTTATTCATTCATCCATCTGTCCATGGATATCTGGGTTGCTTCCACCTCTTAGCTATTGAGAATAGTGCTGTTATAAGCATGGGTATGAAAATATGGGCTTCCCTTGTAGCTCAGTTGGTAAAGAAGTTGCCTACAATGCAGGAGACCCAGGGTTCGATTCCTGGTTTGGAAAGATCCCCTGAAGAAGGAAATGGCAACCCACTCCAGTTTTCTTGCCTGGAGAATCCCGTGGACTGTAGCCTGCCAGGCTCCTCTGTCCATGGGATCACAAGAGTCGGACACAACTTAGCGACTAAACCACCACCACCATGAAAATACCTCTGAGACCCTGCTTTCAGTTCTTTTAGATATAACAGAAATTTTTTTCTGTTTCTTCAAGTAAAGCACATAGAAATCAAAGGATATTTTAGTTTATATTTTATAAATTGAAAATATATTTATAGATTTCATTTTTGCTTTTGTGATTTAATTTTGCTTTCTGGACTGTTCACAGATGTTTGTAAATTAATAATTCATTTTCCTCATCTGGATAATGTATTCTTAATTAAGAATATCTCTTTTTCTACTACATTTGGATTTTTATTCAAGAACAGTACAATTGATCTCTTTTTAGTGTTGAGAATATCTTACTTTAATCATTCTTTGCTGTCCCCTTCATACACAAATGATATGAAAATATGACAAAGATAACATAGGGATAAAACAAAATGAATTGAGGGTAAGTCAGTGTTCAAAACGCATAAAAGTTATCTTCAGTTACTCTAAGGAGGTCACAACCACAAAGAAGGCTGAATGCTGAAGAACTGATGCTTTCAAACTGTGGTGCTGAAGAAGACTCTTAAGAGTCCCTTGGACAGTAAGGAGATTAAATCAGTCAGTTCTAAAGGAAATCAACCCTGAATATTCACTGGAAGGACTGATGCTGAGCTGAAGCGCCAATACTTGGTCAAGCTCAGCCAATAAACTTGACATTTCTTTGTATCTGTAGTGTTTGGAATAGTAGCTCCCAAAAGATATATCCACTCAGAACCTTAAAATGTGTCTTTATTTGGAATAGAGATCTTTACAGACATAATTAAGATAACCCTAATCTTAGCATTATCCTAGGTTTGGGTGGGTCACAAATCCAATGACAAATATCCTTATAAGAGACAGAAAAAAGTGCATAGAGGCATGTGAAAGAAGGGACTGTGAACACTGAGACAGAAACTGGAGTTACACTGCCACGAGCCACGGAATGGCTGGAGCCACCACAACCTGGAAGAGGCCGGGAAGAGTTCTCCCCCTACAGTCTGCAGAAGGATCATGGCCCTGTCAACACCTTGTTGGACTTCTGGCCTCTAGAACTGTGAGAGTATACATTTCTGTTGTGTTGTTTCAAGCCCCCAAGGTTGTGGTAATTTGTTACATACAGAAGCACTACAAAACCAATATAGTATCCATTGCTAAAAGAATACCCTTTGCACTTACCAAAGCAAACTGTCAACTCCCTGTGATTTTATGTCTCTGAGCATTCATTCTTCAAAAATGCTCATTCAAGTATTTCACAAAACTACAACAAAGCCCCAACAAAGAAGGAAGAAAACAAGAGAGGGAAGTGGATGATAGGCAAGAAAAAAAAAGAGGTTCCTAAGACATTTTAAATTCAGTTTATTATTTTTCTTCTCCTGATTTTTATATAAAAAGAAATCACTACACAGTAATTTTTCCATGGAATCCAAGTTATCTAATCTACTTAATGGTCAGATACTTTAGTGAAAGGGTCAGTAATAATGTTCTCCTATCAGTTGTATAGACTACCTGTTGTAATGCTCTTCTTGTAAAATGTGTTCTGTTCACATTAGCTTAATGGCAGTGGAACCCCAATGATCATGTTGCTGTATATTGACTATCTCCATTTTAAATAAACACAATTTTATCTCTGACAAAGTCCTCTGTGGTTTAGGGAGACTGTCTAGGACAGCTTTTCTCCACATGTTGGCTTAGCATCCCAGAATATTTTGATCAATGGCATCTCAGCATCAACCTTTACTTCCATAAATGCTACAACAGGAAAAGACAGCAGAAGGCAATCTTTCACTGGCAATTATCTGTTTCTGATTGGAAGTGATATATATCATTCACATGTATTTGATCAAAGAAAATCAAAGCTCATGATAGCAAGGAAATGAAATCCTCCAGTGTTCCCAGAAGGAGAAGAACAGGAATATTGACAGTGGCTACCAAAATAAACAACTGTTTCTCATTCTCATCTATTTGTATCCTTGCCTAACCATAGGTCTCAAAGGTACTTGAAGTGACACCTAACTTCTCTAATTATTTATTGTTATACTAGAAAATGGGCTTCCCTGGTAGGTAAAGAATCCTCCTGCAATGCAGGAGACCCTGGTTTGATTCTTGGGTTGGGAAGATCCCCTGGAAACGGATAGGTGACCCACTCCAGTATTCATGGACTTCCCTGATGGTTCAGATGGTAAAGAATTTGTCTACAATGAGGGAGACCTGGGCTTGATCCCTGGGTTGGGAACATCTCCTGGAAGAGGGCATGGCAACTCACTCCAGTATTCTTGCCTGGAGAATCTCCATGGACAGAGGAGCCTGGCAGGCTACAACCCATGGGGTCGCAAAGAGTCGGACATGACTAAGCACAGCACAGCACATACTAGAAAATAACAGTAAGCTGAATGAATCACAAACTGAAATCAAGATTGCCAGAAGAAATATCAACAACCTCAGATATGCAGATGATATCACTTAAATGGCAGGAAGTGAAGAGGAACAAAAGAACCTCTGACGAAGGTGAAAGAAGAGAGTGAAAATGCTGGCTTAAAACTCAACATTCAAAAAACTAAGATTATGGCATCCAGTCCCATCACTTCATGGCAAATAGATGAGGAAAATGTGGAAACAGTGTCGGATTTCATTTTCCTGGGCTCCAAAATCAATGTGGATGATGACTGCAGCCATGAAATTAAAAGACACTTGCTCCTTGGAAGAATAGCTATGACAAACCTAGACAGCTTATTAAAAAGCAGAGACATCACTTTGCTGACAAAGGTCCATATAGTAAAAGCTATGGTTTTTCCAGTAGTCATGTATGGATTTGAGAGTTGGACCATAAAGAAGGCTGAGCACAAAAGAATTGGTGCTTTTGAACTGTGGTGCTGGAGAAGACTCTTGAGAGTCTCTTGGACTGCAAGGATATCCAACCAGTCAATCCTAAAGGGAATCAGTTCTGAATATTCACTGGAAAGACTGATGCTGTAGCTCCAGTACTTTGGCCACCTGATTCAAAGAGCTGACTCATTGGAAAAGACCCTGATGCTGGGGGAAATTGAGGGCAAGAGGAGAAGGGGCAACAGAGGATGAGATGTATGGCATCACCGACTCAATAGTCATGAGTTTGGACATGTCAGGTGAATGGTATGTCAATGGACATGAGTTTGAGCAAACTCAGATAGTGAAGGACAGAGAAACCTGGCATGCTGCAGTTCATGGGATCGCAAAGAGTCAGACACGACTTAGCAACTGAACAACAAATACTAGAAAATAGAATCACAGTTCTAATCTTAGAAAAGAAGTTTTCTGAAAAAGAAGGAACATATCAAGAAATAGTCTTCTTGGGTATTATTCCTTATATTTTAGACAAAGCTAATTTGTAGTATTCCCTTACAAATTAAATTACATTGTTATAATCATACCAAGATAACATGAAAGTAAAATTACAGTTCCTAAAATCATAGTTATAAAATTGAAATTCATTACTGAAATTGAATAATCAAATGATAATAAGGTATGTTTTACCAATATTTTACTGAAAGCAATGATAGGTTTTGTTTCCACTGGGATGATTTTTGGAGCCTTCATAGGAAAATGAGAATAAAAAGTATTAACAGCACAATGATCTCTGTCTAGTTTTTTCAGATGTATGACAAAGGTGTGAAGCTGCCAGCTTTAATGGATAATTAATATTAACCAAAACTAATTAAATTGCATGTGTGCTAAGTTGCTTCAGCTGTGTCCAACTCTTTGCAACTCTATGAACTATAGCCCACTATATCTGATAAGATCTCAGCATATCTAATTTTACCTTTTGAAGATATGGCCATTTTAAGTTAATAAATTTCCCAAATGAATGACTAATTTGAATTGTAAACATACCATGAAATATGTGCCAAAAAATAAAATTTCCCATAAATCTATATAACACGTTAATGATAGCAAAGAATGGTGGAAAAGTAGACAAATAAGGCAACTGGGTCATCTTAATGAAGAAGAAAGGAAGGAATACATTTCATGGAAGAAATCTTATAAAGGAATACAAAACTATTGAAAGCTGGCACAAAGATTCCGAACAGCACAAGAATATTAACTACAGCTAATAGCAGTCAGCATTATATTGCCTATTTTTAAAAAGTTATTAATAGAATGAGATTCTCCTTTATAAGACAATTTGTTTAGACAAAGAAAACTGAAAAGGCAATATTACCCCTAATCCAAGTCTTTTCATAACACGATTGTGATTTTAAATAGGTTACAGTGTGATCACCTTGAAGCCAGGGACCTTACTTATCTTGTTTCACTCTTGCTAGGTCCCTAGTTTCTACAGCAGGACTTAGTATGCAGTAGGCTTTCTGTCTGTGCTTGTGGAATGGATCCATCAGTAAATATATTGAGTGTCCCTAGAGAAATTCCTAAGCCTCGACATGGGCACATAGGTAGTATGAATTAGGGAAGAGAAATTCTTTTGTGACTCAATTTATCTTTCTCAGCTTTATAATCTTGCAAAGTTTACCTCATATTTAAAGGAGCTGGAAACTTGGCAATATGACTTTAAAATTATTATTATTATTATTTTGCTGATTTTTGCCAGAAGCCTGGGGGGGTGATAATTAATATTTGAAAAGTTGCGGAAACATGCTCACCACCTGTTTTTTGAAACACTCTAAGCAACAGCTCTATATCAGTTCAAATCTCTAGAAATTTAACTACTAAATTTTACTAACTTCTACAGGGACGGGGGAGGGTGTGGGGGGAAGTGGGAGGTTGGGATTGACCTAAAAAAAAAAAAAAATTTTACTAACTTCTTATAGAATGCTTCTATAAAGGGACTTTCATAGGATTTTTCTGCATGTTTATTTGAATGTTTGCAGACAAAAATATGTTCATTTAATGCTTGTGTAACTTCAGAATTAAACATAGGAAATAAAATTTAACATTATGCTCTTGACTTAGTGACTAGCAAGTATAATATTTTTAACAAATATGTTTCAGCTGGTTTTGCAAAACTAATCACACATACTCTTCAGTATATGGCTAAACCCTCACATAATGATCAGGAATCAACTGTTTGAGTTTACAGCAGAAAGAAGTATGCACTTCACAAAGTTATTGGAAAGGTTGAGAGAAGTAAAAATAAAGTGTCTTAGAACATTTGTGAGTAAATGGAAGGTGCTCAGTAAGTGTTTCCTAGTCAATGATCCTATAATAACAAATTCATTCCACATCAAGCTTTCTAGAACCAGAACTCAAAGTCATTGGCATCAGGATAGTGACCATAATGGCAACCAAAAAATAACTGTATATTTTAATATAAAAATTAAAATATCACCCTAAAAATATATTTTAAATTACTTTTGCTTAAAATGATTTTTAAATTGCCCACTTTGAAACTTAAAATGTTAAGGAAAGGCAGATGGTTTCTAAAAATTTGCCTATAATTTTTTTCCAGACCTTGACGTTTCATTGTGAGATATAAACTTGAAAATGTCACTGTATTTTACTACATTAAGATCCTATGTTAAATATGCTCAAACCTACTTAATATTTCAGTATTTCTTTCAAAAGTATCCTGCTATTTAAACCAAGGAATATGATTTGTCCCTATATGTGCTTGTTGTTTGATTCCAAGTTCCATTCAAGATGCAGCCATATGTAATAGAATAAAGATCTACAATAAATGGTAAGATTTGTTCTGACTTTAGTCAGAACACTTGGAATACAGTTTTTAAAGTGACATTTGAAAAGATGGTTAGATAAGTTAAAAATTTTAAAAACTAAACCTAAAGCTTGGGAGTTGAATTTACATTACCAGAAAGATCCGAATTTGTTTCTGGATGTTCCTTTCCTCCCAACATGTTCAGACCTGAACAAAGACGGAGCTGAAAGCCATGAGGTCAGTGTTGGGCGGCCCTCCTCAGAGCACCCACCCCCTGCTGCGTCTGCTGAGAGTAAGACCAGCTCCCCACCGTGACGGAGCACATCAGCTTGGGCTTCGTGGATCACATGCACCCTCGCTGGGCAGCACGGAGCAGCACAGCGCCGTGTACAGCAGCAGCATGACATCAACAGGCTGGACACCGCCCAGACGGCGATGATCAGGTAAACGTTCACATCCACCAACACCATTTCCGCTCCAGCGATGCCCGTCGAAACCCACACAGAGGCTGTGGGCGCCCAGCTGCTGTCCTCTAGCATGGTAGCGGTGGCCATCAGCCCGGCTTACCCTCATCTTTCACCAGCAGCAGCAGGCGCAGTGCGTCCACCTTGTCCAGGGCGTGCGTCGTGCGGATCTCACCAGTGTACAGCTGTGCTCGCCACCCACCATTAGCTACAGCTCGTGTGACAGCCACGCGTGGTAGCCCCAAGTCCTTAAGACAGCCATGTGTTGTAGCCCAGTCCGCTTCCACTATGTGCACCTTCGCCACCATGTGGCCGGCACCCACCTACCCTGCCACCAGCTGGCTCACCGCATGGCCCAGTCATCCAGCTTGGGAGGCAGCAGCACAGGCATGTTGCAGTTCACATTGGCCACCTCCACGAACACGCTGGTCGTGGTCGACAGGGAAGGTGAGCACCTTACAGTCACCACCACCACATATTTTGACACGCTTTCACAGTCCAGGGTGCTGTCCAGCACCAATGAATTCTCATAGCTGGACACCAGCTTGAAGGGGATATGAGGCCTCAGGGTGCAGGTCACCTACCCATTGACACCGCAGTCACAGTTGGACAAGGAGATGAAGGCAATGACAGTGCAGAGTGGAGGGTCCCCTCTGACTGGTAAAGAGTATTATCATTTACATCCAGCACTCACTAAAACCTTGCAGTCATTTGATATTGGAGGACCTCCTTTATCAACTGCTTTTACCTGAATTTTGTAGGGTTTCATTTCTTCATATTCAGTCTACCAATTAGCCGAATTTCCCCTGAGCTGGAATCAATTTTGAAGCTTTTTGTTTCTTTTTATGTCAAGAGGGATATCATTGCCAAAGGAAAAGGCAGTTTCACCATTTATACCTTCATCAGCGTCACAAGTGTTTAATGTGATCACTAATGTTCCATTTGCTATAGTCTCTAATAAGTACACTGTGTACACGTCCTGGGCAAACAATGGAGCGTCGAGCACTGTGATCAGCAGCTGAACTGTACCTTCTAGTTCTGGTTTGCTCCCGTCCCAGTGGCTGTCAATAATAAACGAAGTTCTGGTGTTTCTTCTTATTCAAAGACTTCAATTCAGGTTAAAGTGACTTAGTTCACCACGTGCCTGTACACCCAAAGAGAAATAAACCCTGGAGCTGAGGGTTAGAATAGCATTGGTACCAATGTCTGTGATAGCAGCGCCCTCTATCGGGAAACGCGAATCCAGCAGTCTAGATTCAGAAATAAATTAACCTGTTTCTCTTGCTCCAAAGACCAGAGGATTTTTATTAAAACATGCATCTCCACATCCACATGGAAAACCTGAGGCAGCTTATCCACGATTACCTCCAGGTGGATATTAAATTTCGCCCTCTGTCCACACAGCTTCTCCCAATGGATCCGAGGATTCACAAACAAAATGCCATTCTACAGATTCATCTTCAGAAGTTCCCTGTGGCCTTTGGATGCAACCCAGAATAGGCAAGGCACCAGCTCCGCCAGCTCCAGCTCCAGGTCCTGGGCGATGCGACCCACAAAGGTGCTGTGTTTGGCTTCCTCAGGAACGGAGAACGAATCTGGCCACTGCCTGTCCCTCAGGCTGTAAGGAGTAGAAGTGAGAGCAGCAGGCACTGGCGTCCCTGGTCACCTCTCCTTGAAAATAGCATTGAAAAAGCACTACGCCTTTCCTGTCGCTCTCACTTTACTTTAAGATCTTGCTTTTTTAAAGCTTCATGTTTGAGATAAATTATCTCTTTACAGTTTTTGTCTTCTCTCTGGTGGTGACAAAATGGAGTTTCCTTCTTTAGTTTTTGGTAATTAGTATATGGAAACATGAGCTTCCTTGGTGACTCAGTGGTAAAGAATCTGCCTGCAATACAGAAGACTCGGGTTCGATTCCTGGGTCGGGAAGATCCCCTGGAAGAGGGCACAGCAACCCACTCCAGTCTTCTTGCCTGGAGAATCCCCATGGACAGAGGAGCCTGGTGAACTATAGTCCACAGGGTCACAAAGAGTCAGACATGACTGAAGCAACTTAGCAGCAGCAGCAGCGTATGGGAACATAGGCTTCCCACGTGGCACTAGTAGTAAAGAACCTGCCTGCCAATGCAGGAGATGTAGGAGACACAGGTTCCATCCCTGGGTCAGGAAGATTCCCCTGAGGAGGGCATAGCAACACACTCCAGTCTTCTTGCCTGGAGAATCCCATGGACAGAGGAGCCTGGTGGGCTGCAGTACATAGCTTGTAAAGAGTTGGACACAACTGAAGTGACTTAGCAGGCATGCATATGGAAACATACAGAATCTCAAGGGACCATAAATAGCCAAAACAATCCTGAAAAAGAACAAAGCCAGAAGACTCACACATCTTGATTTCAAAACTTAATACAAAGCTACAGTAATCAAAACTGTGTTACTGTCATAAATACAGATGCATAGACCAATGGGATAGAAAAAAAGAACCCAGAAAGAAATTCTTACATATATGATCAAACAATTTTCAACAAAAGTGCTAAGACCATTCAAGGGGAGGAAAAATAGTCTTTTTAACAAATGGTGCTGGGAAAACAGGATATGCTAAGTTGCTTCAGTTATGTCTGATTCTTTGTGATCCTATGGACTGTAGCCCAGCAGGCTCCTCTGTCCATGGGATTCTCCAGGCAAGACGACTGGAGTGGGTTGCCATGCCCTCCTCCAGGGGATCTTCCTGACCCAGGGATCAAACCCACATCTCTTATGTCTCCTGCATTGGCAGGTGGGTTCTTTAGCACTAGCACCACCTGGGAAAACAGGATACCCTCATGAGTTATACCCTTACTGAACACCACATACAAAAATTAACTCAAATAGATCCATGACCTAAATGTAAGACTTAAAACTGTAAAATACTTAGCTGAATACATGGCAAAAGCTTCATGACTTTCAGTTTGGTGATGATTCCCTGTATGTGCTACAGGCAACAAAATAAGAAATAGACAAATTAGACTCCAAAAAAGTTGAAAAATAATTTTTCCATCAAAAGACACTATCAAGGACTTCCAGTTTCTAGTTCTGAATGTAAGAGGCTTTGAAATCACCACTGCATTCTAACAACAAAAATTGAGCAGACTGAAAAAAAGTCAACACTCTCTTTCGGATATGTAAGAGAAGGAAGGACACAGGGCAAACCACTGCCCCCAAAATAAAAGAAATAGGGAAATACAGAAAGTCAGAAATTACTGACACAGAGACCCAAGAGCAATAGCCACTATGGGAATCAGAGCTGGAGCAGGAGTATTTGAATTGTAATGCATAAATTGCTGGAGGCTCAATGTGTTAGAGTCTCAGAGTTGAAAAATCTAGGGGGAAGCAGTTTGAGGTGAAGGAGGGCAAAAATGTTTTGAAATTTATCTCCCAGGACATGACCAGATTCCTACAGTAAATATCAGGAAAAAATCCCCTCATGTTTCTGGCAGTGGGAGGGGAAAAGGAACCATTGTGAAATACCCAGAGTACTCTTTGCTTCTTAATGAGGTTTTCCCTCAGGGGAAACTAATTAATGGAAGTTTAACTATTTATTGTTTATTATCAGAGCCTAACTGACCTGAAGGAACGGAAATACCCAATTCCAGCAGACTCTAACTCTTTGGCAGCACATATACTAAAAATCTAACCTTCCATAAGAGAGAAGAAAAACACCCAGTTCCAGGGCATTCTAGCTATCCTGTCTGACCTGTGGTGGAGGGAATGAGAAACACTTGTGAAGTTCATAGTGCAGAAGCATAAGGTCACTAAAAGACTGAGACCTAATCATAGGACTATAGAATGTTTCCCTTCTCCCCACACCTCACCACCTCATTATGATTAGACTAGTTATAAAAGTTCTTTTTACGGTTATATTATGTCCAACTATCAACAAAAAATTATGAGGTATACCGAAAAGGGGGGAAAAACTCCATAATTTGAAGAGCAGAGCAAACATCAGAACCAGACATGACAGGAATGTTGAGATTATCAGATTGGGAATTCAAATCAACTATGATTAATGTACTAATGACTCCAATGGATAAAATAGACAATATGTAAGAACAGAAGAGACGGGCAATGTAAACAGAGAGATGGAAGTCCTAAGGAAGAACCAAAAAGAAATGTTAGAGATTTTTTAAAAAATGTAACGGAAATGAAAGATGACTTTGATGACTAATGATGACTTTGATCTTCATTAGTCAATTGGACACGGATGAGGAAAGAATCTCTGAGCTAGAAGATGTATCAATAGATTCCTCAGAAAACAATAAGCAAAGAGTAAAAAGGTTTTAAAAAACAGAACATAAAATCAAAGGACAGTGGGCCAAATTTTAAAAAGTATAACATGCACATAATGAGAGTACTAGGAGAAGAGAGAAAAGAAAAAGAAATATTTGAAATAATAATGACTGAGAATTTCCTCCAAATTAATTTCAGACATCAAATCACAGATCCAGGAAGCTCAGATAATACTAAGCAGAATAAATGCCAAAATATCTACATCTAGGCATATCAGTTTCACATTATAGAAAATCAAAGATTAAATTAAAATTCTATTATTGTACTACAATTTTACTCTATGTTATCATCAGGGGAAACTGGGTGAAAGGTACACAAGATCTCTCTGTATTATAACTTACAACTAAATCTGAATGTACAATTATCTCAAAATAAAAAGTTTACTTTAAAAAATCCTGAAAGAGGCCAGAGGGAAAATACACTTTACCTATACATGAACAAATATAAAAATTATATCTGACTTTTCCTCAAAAACCATAGAACTTTCTCAACTTGATAAAGTGCATCCATGACAAGCCTATAGAAAGTTCAGTCCCTCAGTCATATCCGACTCTTTGCAACCCTGTGAACTGCAGCACACCAGGCTTCCCTGTCCATCACCATCTCCCGGAGCTTGCTCAAACTCATGTCCATCAAGTCGGTGATGCCATCCAACTATCTCATCCTCCGTCGTCCCCTTCTCCTCCTGTCTTCAATCTTTTCCAACATCAGGGTCTTTATCAATGAGTCAGCTCTTTGTATCAGGGGACCAAAGTATTGGAGCTTCAGCTTCAGCATCAGTCCTTCCAATGAATATTCAGGACTGATTTCCTTTAGGATTGATTGGTTTGATCTCCTTGCATCCAAGGGACCCTCAGGAGTCTTCTCCAGCACCACAGTTGAAAAGCATCAATTCTTTGGCCCTCAGCTTTCTTTATGGTCCAACTCTCACATCCATACATGACTACTGCAAAAACCATAGCTTTGACTAGATGGACCTTTGTCGGCAAAGTTATGTCTCTGCTTTTTAATATGCTGTCTAGATTTGTTACGGCTTTTCTTCCAAGGAACAAGTGTCTTTTAATTTCATGGCTACAGTTATCATCCAAAGTGATTTTGGAGCCCAAGAAAAGAAAGTCTGTCACAGTTTCCATTGCTTCCCCTTCTATTTGCCATGAAGTAATGGGACTGGATGCCATGATCTTCATTTTTTTAAATGTTGAATTTTAAGTCAGCTTTTCACTCTCCTCTTTCACTTTCATGAAGAGGCTCTTTAGTTCCTCTTTACTTTCTGCCATAAAGGTGGTATCATCTGCATATATGAGGTTACTGATATTTCTCCTGGCAATATTGATTCTAGAAAACACTTAATTGTGAAGAACTGAATGCCTCAATCTCTGACTGGAAACAAAGCCAAATGTCTGGTCTCGCTACTCTTTTTAGCATAGTGCAGGAAGTTCTACTCTGTGCAATAAAGCAAGAAAAGGAAATAACAGGCATATGGATGAGAAAAACAAAGCTTCCCCTAATTACAGATAACACAACTGTATACATTAAAACCTCAAGGAATTTTTAAAAACCTCCTAGAGAAGTCAGTTCAGCAATGTCACAGAAAACAAACATACAAAAATGAATATATTTCCATATACTAACAATGAAAATATACATACCAAAATTAAATTTAAAATACAATACTACCTATGTTAGCTCAAAAAAGATACTTAGGTGTAAGTGTATATCATATTCTGAAAACAACAAAACACTGATAAAAGAAATGGAAGAATATCTAAATAAGCGGGGATTTCTACTGTGTTCATGAATTGGATGACTCAATATGCTATGGGGAGATGTCACTTTTTCCTGAATTAACATATGGATTTAGCACAATTTCTACCAAAACCTCAACAAGATTTTCTATAGACATAGACAAGATTATATGGAATGGTAAAGGAACTATAACACCTCAAGCAATTTTTTAAAACAGTAAAAATTAGAAGGAACCAGTGTATCCTATTTTAGGAGTTATTATACAGCTGTGGAAATCAAGTCTGTATTATTGGTACATAAACAGACAGGTAGATCAATCTATGGAACAAAAATAATCCAAAAATAGACCCACTCAAATGTCCTGAACTAACTGAATTTGTCAAAGGTGCAAAAGCAATTAAATGCAAAAAAGACAGCTTTTCTAGAAAATACTGTTACAGCAATTGGACTTTGTTAGAAAAAACAAAAAATAAACAAAAAGACACACCTAAGTATCACATCTTATATTAAAATCAATTCAAAATGGATCATTACCATAAAAATAAAACATAAAACTCTAAAATTTTTACCAAAAATAGGAGAAAATGTTTAAGATCTAAGCATAGGGAAAGAGTTCTTAGACTTGATAGCAAAAACATAGTCTGTAAAAGGAAAAAATTGATAAATTGGACTTCATCAAAATTTAAGAAAGTTCACCCTGTAAAATATCATATTTAGGGTTTGGGAATAAAAGCTAAAATTTTGGAGAAATTGTCTGCAAGTGCATAAAACTGGCAAAGAACTCATATCTAGAATGTATAATGAAAAAACAAAATTCAACAGTAAAAAAGTGAATAGCCCAATTAGAACCTTGACAAAAGACATGAAGAAACATTTCACCAAAAAAGATATACAGATGTCAAAGAAACACATGAAAATATTTTCAATATCAGTAGCATTTGGGTAAATGCGAATTAAAACTATAATGAGATATCATTATATACCTGCCAGAATGGCTAAAATAAAAAGTTAAAATATCAAGTGTTAGCAAGGATGAAGAAAACTAGATCATTCATAAGTGGCTTCTGAGAATATAAAATACAACAGTCATTCTGGAAAATAGATTGGCCTATTCTTTTGGAATAGATAGACTTAAAATTGCACTCCTGGGCACTTATCCCAAAGAAGTAATAACTTACATTCACACAAAAAACCTCTAGATAAATGTTAATAGCATTATAAACATTGTTTACAGTATCCAAAACACTGGGGGAAAAAATAAGATACTCTTCAATAGGAAAATGGTATAAAAAACAAACCTGAAAAAAAAAAAAAAAAAAAAAACCTGAGGACTTCTCTGGTGGCTCACCAGTAAAGAATCTTCCTGCCAATATAGGAAACACATACTGGATCTCTGATTTGGGAAGATCTCACATGCTGTGGAGTGGCTTAACCCATGTGCCACAACTCTTGAGCCTGTGCTCTAGAGCCTGGGAGCCATGACTACTGAAGTCTGAACATCCTAGAGCAGGTGCTCCACAACTAGAGAAGCCAACACACTGAGAAACCCACACACTACAGCTAGAGAGGAGCCCCGACTTGTCGCAACTGGAGAAAAGCCCATGCAGCAATGAAGACCCAACACAACCAAAGATACTTTTTTAAAAAAGCTGAAAAATACAATAACTGAAGTGAAAAATTCGCCAGAGTAGTTCAACAGCCAAAACTAGTAGACAGGATAAAGAATCAGCAAACTTGGAAGGTAGGACAATGGAAATGTTTGAGGAACTGAAAGAAAAAAGATTGAAGAAAAGTAATTGGAGCCCTAAGGGACTCATGGGACACCAATAATTAGAATATATACATTATTGGAGCCCAAGAGTGAGAGGAGAAGGAGAAATGAGTAGAAAGATTATTTTAAAAATATACTGGCCTTCCCAGGTGGCTGCCAATGCAAGAGATGCAAGAGATATGGTTTCGATCCCCGGACCAGGAAGATCCTGTGGAGTAGGAAATGGCAGCCCGTTCCAGTATTCTTGCCTGAAAAATTCCATGGACAGAGGAGCCTGACTGGCTACAGTTCATGGGGTCGCAAGGAGTCGGACATGACTGAGCAAAGTGCACACATGTATCTACAAATCCAATAAACTCAAGGAACTCCAAGTAGAATAAATCTAAAGAAACCAACAGGAGAAGGAAATGGCAACCCACTCCAGTATTCTTGCCTGGAGAATCCCAGGGACAGGGGAGCCTGGTGGGCTGTTGTCTATGGGGTCGCACAGGGTCGGACACGACTGAAGCGACTTAGCAGCAGTTAGCAGTAGCAGTAAGTCTTTAGCTGTGGAAGCTATCAGTACCCCAAATCTAATGTAGGGAAAAGATAAGAGCAAGTCACTTTCAGCAAGAATGCCAAATGATTAGAGAACAGTATACAGTTGCCAAATACAGGTTTCACTTTCCCATGAAAATGCCTTTTGTCCTCATGTGCTAAGAGAGCTAATATATATATATATATATATGTATATATTTAAATTCTCTAGTATTCTGGCTCTCTTTGTTATGGAACAGATCTTAATAAGTGGTTTAATTTTAAAGAAAAATATTTTATTGAGACTTAATAGAGAATGGATTGTAATTATGGCTCACTCATTGGCATAGTTCAGTGTTTAAACGTGGCATTTTTTCCCCTCAGCTACAAGTTGCTAAGATTTGGTGCCTATGAACTATGATCATATGAATGCATGTGATAGTCCCATTCTTAGAATAATTACTTGTGAGGAACATAGATTAACTTCCTTATAAGAAAAAAAGTTTCTTAGGGGTTAGGAATCTCATGAACCTCACTATGAAATTACTACTGTGAACGTTGCTACGAAACTAGATTTCTGATTTAATTTGTCCTTCCTATCTCCCTTTATCTCTTTCTGTGGCGGAAACAGTGCTGTGTTTTTTATTTCATACAAGATAAAGACATAGAGAGAACGTCTCTTTTTCCCAACTTGCTCACTTCTCCACCTGAAGAAAAGTTTTGACATATATGCCTTACTGAGTATTTACACCCTTTAATATGACTTGGAATAATTTTTGAGGTTTACTGACAAACATAAAAATCTCTTTTGACTTTCATATGATTGTTTTATGATCACAGCTTTTCATGAATGTGGATATTCTATTTCTTTCTGATTTTGTCTCCTTAATTTAATTTGGTGGTGGTGAAATTTACTGGCTGATTTTCTTTTATTTTCCATTGAATGAAATTTGTGCTTGAATGAAGAGTGTATCTTAAACCCTTTTTTTGGACAGATTGCACTTGGATAAAATAGGCACCACTGTGTTGATAATGTAATTAAAACCATAATCATTATTTATCTATAAATGTGCCCATCATTAAATTTAATTATAGTGTATTCTTTTGTTGGATTTTAGTCTGCCACTTTGTAAAAATAACCATGTAATTATTATTTCAATTTTTAAAAAATTTGTGAATTGTAATCATTGTTAACAAGTTTTTAGAAATGAAGCATCACGGAGCTAACTGTACTCAGTTTTTAAAAAATTGTAAAGTTTGAGGTATATTCTGTGAATTTCTCTGAGACAAAAATGAACACTGAAAATAGTTGGGAAATTAACACAGGAAAATATGGATAGTGATTCCATGTTTATTTAAATTGCCATCATGGAGGTCAGAGAATGAGCTAATTAAGTAAAAGTAACTCTTATCTTTTGTTAAAAAAAAAGAAAAAGAAACCAACACTAAGACACATTATAATTCCACAACAGAGATTTCAATACTCCACTATCAATCCTGTATGAAATAACCATGCGTAAGATCAACAAGGAAACAGAAGACTTGAACAACTGTCTGTAGAAACTAGATACTAGAAACTAGATACAACAGACTTCTACAGAAAACTCCATCAGTAAAATATACACTCAATGTACTCAATGAAACAGTCTCCAGGATAGACCTTAACCAAGACATAAACCAAGTCTCAATAAATTTAAAAAGATAACTCACTAAAGGATGTTCCCCTTTAATGGAAATTAGAAATTAATAACAGAAAAAAATTGGGGAAATAAAAAATATGTAAAAATTAAATAATATATTACTAAATGACCAATCATCAAAGGAAGAAACATCAAAAAAAATAATAGTTTGAGGTAAATAAAAATACAGCACAACATACCAAACAATAATGGAGACAAGTGCTTAGAGGGAAATTTACAACTGTAAGTTCAAAAAGAAGAATGATCTTAAATTAATAAATTAAACTTCTACCTTAAGACACTGAAGGGAAAAAAGAAGAGCAAACTAAACCTAAATCAACCAGAAGGACATAAATAGTAAGACATAATAGATATTGATGAACTAAAGTAAAGAAAAAATAAAATATCAATAAAACTAAAAGATAGTTCTTTAAAAAGATCAGTAAGATTGACAAACTTTAGCTACACTGACAAAAAGAAAAGGAATAAAATTACTAGAATTGGAAATGAGAGAAAGAACATGACTACTGACCTTGTAGAAATAAGAACCATATATGATAAGGTTATATTGTGAACAGGTGTGGAACAACAAATTAGATAATGTAGATGAAATGGAAAAATTCCTAGAAAGACACAAACTACCAAAATTGATTATAGAAAAAATATAAAAATCTGAATAGACCTATAACAAGTGAAGAGATTGAGTTGCTGCTGCTGCTAAGTCGCTTCATTTGTGTCTGACTCTGTGAGACCCCATAGACAGAAGCCCACCAGGCTCCTCCATCCCTGGGATTCTCCAGGCAAGAACACTGGAGTGGGTTGCCATTTCCTTCTCCAAAGCATGAATGTGAAAAGTGAAAGGGAAGTCACTCAGTCGTGTCTGACTCTTAGCAACCCTATGGACTACAGCCTACCAGGCTCCTCCATCCATGGGATTTCCCAGGCAAGAGTACTGGAGTGGGGTGCCACTGCCTTCTCTGAGAGATTGAGTTAGTCATTAAAAAAAAAAAAAAAAAAAAAAAACTTCCCACAAGGAAAATCCCAGGACCAAATAGTCATTTAATAGAGGTTTTGCATCACACCTGCCAAAGAATAGGAAAAGAAGGAATATTTCTCAACTCATTCTATGAGGCCACTGATAGTAAAAGCAGACAAGATATTATAAGAAAAAAAAGAACACATAGAGACTTCCCTGCTGGTCCAGTGACTAATAAGGCTCTGCGCTCCCAATGCAGGGGGCCTGGGTTTGACCTGTGGTCATGGAACTAGATGCCACATGCCACAACTAAGAGTTTGCATGTAGCAACCAAAGATTTCACCTGCCACAACAAAGATCAAAGATCCCACAAGCTGCAACTAAGATCCAGTGCAGCCAAATAAACAAATAAAAAAATTTTAAAAACCTACCCATATCTCTTATGAATATAGACAAAAATACTCAACAAAATGCTAGTACATTGAATCCAGCAAAATTTTGAAAAGATAAAGCATCATGACTAATGGTGATTTATCCCAGTAATGCAAGGATGTTTCATCATCTGAAAATCTATTAGTGCAATACTCTAAATCAATAAAAGACAAAAACACATGATCATATTAATAAACGTTATTCTTTTTTATTTTGAGCCATGGGAAGTCCAAACAATGGCACAGAAATCCAAACATGGCTACATGTTGAAGTCTTTCCCAAGTGAGAACATAAAATTTAAGAGGCATTAATGAGGGTTTTGTCAGTTGAGGAAAAGGAGGAGGAGTAAAAGTAAGGAATCAGTGAAAACTGAACAAGGTTCTGGAAGTGGAAGATGGGTAAGGGAAAAGTAGAAAAGATATGGAGGGGAACGTAATGGGCTTTTGTGGATCTACAAATAAGGCATTTCTAACTTTCTCATGATTTTAATTTGCTTTAAGCAATTATTTTGTCAGGCAATTTTAAAGTCCAGTTTCAAGGTGGAAGAGTCCTCACAGAAATTAAATAAAGCATTCCACTGGGAAGTAGAAATATTATTTCCTTTGTGCCTCAAAATGAACATTCTAGTCCATATCAAAATTTCTCCAAAGTAACTATTATAATTCCAAATTATACCTGGTAAAACTGCACCAGTAAAAGATATATGAACGTAAATTAGCATACAGAGTTTCTACACTACCCATTTTGTTTTTGGGATAGATATTCTGATTATCTACAAACAGAAGTATAAAAAGTGAAGGCTTTCTTTGTTAATTAAATTTTATTATGAATTCTCCCAAACTGAGAAAGATGTAAATGTTGCCTAAAGTTCTTCCTAAGTTCCTAAAATTTATTTTTACCAGAATGAATTACTTGATGAAAACTAAGATTTCTAACATGAATAAAGGTCTTCCCACATACCATGCATCCATAGAGTCTCTCCCTGGTATGAATTCACTGAAATTGAGTAATCTGATAGCCACTATTTTGGGCTTTGCCACGTATTTTATATTTATAGAATTTTCATCATTATAAATTCTCTTTTGCATATCAGGATGTCTTCTTTGATTAAAAACTTTCTCACATTCCATATATTCATAATAATTCATACCAGTATAAATTCACCAACATGTATTAAGGATTGAATTATATCTAAAAGCTTTCACACATTCCTTACACTCAAAGAGCTTCTTGCCAATATGAATATTATCAAAGAACCTGTTGATACATGCTAATAGTTTTCCCATTTTGATTACATGCAGAGAATTTTTCGGCCAATATTAATAAACTGGTATTAAGTAAGTTGTTCATGCACAGTAAAGACTCTATTAAGTATTTATAGTCATAAAGCTTCTCAGCAGTATGAGTTCTCTAACATATAGTAAGGACTGAGTTAAGTCTAAATATCTTTCCACGTTTTTTAAAATTTGTATGCTATATTGGAGTATAGTTGACTTCCAATGTTGTGTGTATATACTTATATTCTTTTTCAAATTATTTTCCCATTTAGGTTATTACAGAATATTGAGTAGAGTTCCTGCGCTATACAGTAGATCCTTATTGCTTACCTATTTTTATTTTTTAGCATACCTATTTTAAATGTAGTAGAGTGTATATGTCAATTCCAAACTCCCAATTTATCCCTCCCCTCCCCACACCTTTCCCTTTTGGTAACCATAAATTTGTTTTCTAAGTCTATGAGTCTTTGTTTTGCAAATAAGTTCATTCGTATCATTTTTTTTAGATTCAGCATATAAACAATGTCATATTACATTTGTCTTTCTGTGTCTGACTAACTTAGTATGAAAATCTGCAGGTCCATCCATATTGCTGTAAATGGAATTATTTTACTCTTTTTATGGCTGAGTAATATTCCATTGGGGGCTTCCCCGATAGTTCAGCTGGTAAAGAATCTGCCTGCAATGCAGGAGACCCTGGTTCAATTCCTGGATCAGGAAGATCCACTGGAGAAGGGATAGGCTACCCACTCCACTATTCTGGGACTTCTCTTGTGGCTCAGCTGGTAAAGGATCTGCCTGCAATGCGGGTGACTTGGGTTTGATCCTGGGTGGGGAAGATCCCCTGGAGAAGGGAAAGGCTACCCACTCCAGTTTTCTGGCCTAGAGAATTTCATGAAATTGCAAAGAGTTGGACATTACTGAGCAACTTTCATTTTAACTATTCCATTGTATATACCATATCTTCTTTATCCACCAATCTGTCGATGAATGTTTAGGTTGTTTCTATGTCTTGGTTATTGTAAACAGTGCTAAAATGAATGTTTGGATGTATGTATGCTTTTGAAACACGTTTTTCTCCAGGTATATGCCCAGGAATGGGATTGCTGGATCATATGCTAGGTCTATTTTTAGTTTTTTGAGGAACCTCCATACTGTTCTCCATAGTAGCTCTACCAATTTACATTCCCACCAACAGTGAAGGAGAGTCCCTTTTTCTCCACACCTTCTCTAGAATTTATTGTTTGTAGACTTTTTAATAATGGCCATTCTGACTTTTGTGAGGTGATATCTGATTATAATTTTGGTTTGCCTCTCTCTAATAATTACTGATGCTGAGCATCTTTTCATATCTTGGTCATCTGTATGTCTTCTCTGGAGAAATGTCTATTTAGATTTTCTGCCCATTTTTTTATTGGGTTGTTTGGTTTTTTGGTATTGAGCTGCATGAGCTGTTTGTAAATTTTGGAGATTAATCACCTGCCAGTCAGCTGTTTGCAAATATTTTTTCCCATTCTGTGGGTTGTCTTGGCACACTTTAAAAACAATTTATTTTTAATTGAGGGATAATTGCTTTACAATATTGTGTTGGTTTCTGCCATACATCGGCATGTATCAGCTATAGGTATACACATATCCCCTCCCTCCTGAGCCTTCCTCCCACCTCCCACCCCATTCCACACCTCTAGTTTGTCACAGAGCCTCGTTTTGAGTTCCCTGAGTCATACAGCAAATTCCCACTGGCTGTCTATTTTACAAACAGTAGGGTATATGTTTCCATGATACTGTCTCAATTTGTCCCACCCTCTCCTCCCCTCCCCATGTCCATAAGTTTGTTCTGTATGTCTGCGTCTCCACTGCTGCCCTGCAAATAAGTTCATCAGTACCATCTTTCTAGATTCTGTATATATGCATTAATATATGATATTTGTTTTTCTATCTCTGACTTACTTCACTCTGTATAATAGGCTCTAGGTTCATCCACCTCATTAGCACTGACTCAAAATGCATTCTGTTTTATGGCTGAGTAATATTGCATTGTATGGACATTTAGGTTGATTCTGTGTCTTAGCTATTGTAATTAGTGCTGCAATGAACATTGGGGTACATGTATCTTTTTCATTATGGTTTTCTCAGGGTATATGCCCAATAATGGGATTTTGGGGTTATATGGTAGTTTTATTCCTAGTTTTTTAAGGAATCTCCATACTGTCTTCCATAGTGGCTGTATCAGTTTATATTCCCAGCAACAGTTTTACACATTTCTTATATTAATCAGGTATCTCACCAGTATGAATTCTCTCATATTAAGTCACTTGTACAGACACAATAATGACGTTTCTTACATTCATACAGATTATCATCAGTATGAATTCTCTGACTTAAAGAGTGAACTCAATTCAGTCTAAAGTCCTTCTTTTATATTCCTGTGATTTCTCACCTGTATGAATTCTCTGATGTTGAGTAACTTGTCCACACATAAAGGCTTTCCTTCACTCCTTACATTCATAAAATTTATCACCAGTATGAATTCTCCACCTTGAGGAAAGAATGCAATCAAGTCTGTAGACCTTCCCACATTCTTTATATTCCTATTGTTTTTCACCTGTATGAATATTCTAATGTGGACAAATTGTCCACACACAATGAAGGCCTTATCACATTTCTAATATTCATAAAGCATCTCACCAGTATGAATTCTCTAATACATGGTAAAGACTGCAATAAATCTAAATATTCTTCCATATTTCTTACATTCATTGGTTTCTCATCAGTATAAACTACCAATGTTAAGTAATTTGTATGCACATAAGAAAGGCTTCCCCACATTACTAATAGTCATAAAGTTTATCACCAGTATGAATTCTCTGGTTTACAAAAAGAACTCAATTAGTTCTAAACAACTACCTACATTCCTTATATTCACAAGATTTTCCATCAGTATAGATTCTCTGGTATTGACTATATTATCCACACAAATAACAACTTTCTCATATTCTTCTTTTTATAATTTTATTTATTTTGGCTGTGCTGGGTCTTCATCGCTGTGCAGGCTTTTCTCTAGGTGTGTGGGGGCTACTCTCTAGTTTTGGTGCATGGGGTGCTCATTGTGGTGACTTCTCTTGTTGTGGAACACAGGCTCTAGGGCATGTGGGCTTCAGTAGTTGTGGTGAGTTGGCTAAGTAGTTGCAGATCCCAGACTCTAGAGCACAGTCTTGATAGTTGTGGCACATGGGCTTCGTTGCTCTGTGGCATGTGGGATCCTTCCAGACCAGGGATCAAACCCATATCTCCTGAATTGGCAAGTGGACATTCTGCCACTGAACCACCAGGGAAGCCTTCATATTCTTAACATTAGTAAATTTCTAACCAATATGAATTCTCTATGGTATGGTAAGGACTGAGTGACTTAAATTTAAACATCTTCTCACAGTCATTGTGTTTTCACCAGTATGAGTTCTCTGATGTCTTTTTGTTTTGTTTTGCTTTGAGTTCCCTGATGTTGAGTAAACTGATATTCACTACTAAAGGTCATTCCACATTCTTTCTGATTACATTATTTCTAATTACAGCATGTTTTCTCTCAATTTTGATAAAGGTTGGATTTATGTTATTTATTAAACAGAATTTCTGTCTGAGTTATATGTTAGAAAATGAGATAACATGATCATTTTTGTAGATATTTTGTTGGTTCAGAAGTAACAGCAGTTTTCCATTGTTGAACTCTGCCATTTGATATTGGAATACATTCGTAAATGAATGTGGTTATGTTATACATCATTTTAACGTGTGTTTCTCACTTTGTGGTTTTTTTTTTTTTTTTTGCTAATGATGTATTGTTGTTGTTGAGCACTAAGTCGTGCCTGACTTTGCAACCCCATGGACTGCAGCACACCAGGCTTCCCTGTCCTTCACTATCTCCTGGAGTTTGCTCAAGTTCATGTCATTGAGTCAGCGATGCTCTCTAACCACTTCATCCTCTGGCACCCACTTCTCATTTTACCTTCAGTCTTTCCAAGTATCAGGGTCTTTTCCAATGAGCTGGCTCCTCACATCTCGCGGCCAAAGAAAGTACTGGAGCTTCAAAATCAGCATGAGCCCTTCCAATGAATATTCAAGTTTTATTTCCTTTAGGATAGACTGGTTTGATCGCCTTGCTGTCCAAGGGACTCTTAAGCATTTTCTCCAGCACCACAATTCGAAAGCATCAATTCTTCTGTGCTCAGCCTTCTTTACAGTCTAACACTCATATCTGTACATGTCTACTGAACAGATTTGCTGACATACTGAGTGTAGCATTTTAACAGCATCATCTTTTAGGATTTGAGATAGCTCAACTGGAATTCCATCATCTCCAATAGTTTTGTTGGTAATAATGCTTCCTAAGGCCCACTTGACTTCACACTCCAGGATGCCTGGCTCTAGGTGAGTGACCACACCACTCTGATTATCCTAGTCATTAAGACCTTTCTTGTATAGTTCTGTGTACTCTTGCCACCTCTTCTTAATATCTTCTGCCTCTGTTAGGTCCTTACCATTTCTGTCCTTTATCATGCCCATCCTTGCACAAATGTTCCCTTGATATCTCCAATTTTCTTGAGGAGATCTCTAGTCTTTCCCATTCTATTGTTTTCCTCTATTTCTTTGCAGTGTTCATTGAAGAAGGCCTTCTTATCTCTCCTTGTTATTCTCTGGAACTCTGCATTCAGTTGGGAATATCTTTCCTTTCTCCCTTACTCTTCTCTTCTTTCCCCAGCTGTTTATAAAGCCTCCTCAGACAACCACTTTGCCTTCTTGCATTTCTTTTCCTTTGGGATGGTTTTGGTCACTGCCTCTTGTACAATGTTATGAACTTCCATCCATAGTTCTTCAGGTACTCTGTCTACCAGATCTAATCCCTTGAATTTACTTGTCACTTCCACTGTATAATCATAAAGGATTTTCTTTAGGCATATCTGAATGACCTAGTGGTTTTTCTCCACTTTCTTCAGTTTAAGCCTAAATTTTGCTATAAGAAGTTGTTGATCTGAGCCATAGTCAGCTCCAGGTCTTGTTTTTACTGATTGTATAGAGCATCTCCATCTTTGGCTGCAAAGAATATAATCAATCTGATTTCAGTATTGACCATTTAGTGATGTCCACGTATACAGTCATCTCTTCTGTTGTTGGAAAAGGGTGTTTGCTATGACCAGTGCATTGTCTTGGCAAAACTCTGTTAGCTTTTGCTCTGCTTCACTTTGTACTCCAAGGCAAAATTTGGCTGTTACTCCAAGTATCTCCTGACTTCTTACTTTTGCATTCCAAAATAGATATAGCTACAATAATTTCCTAATGGACAAACAATATAAAAATATGTAAATCATGACATCAAAAATATAAAATACATGGAGCAGAGTAAAAAACTTTTGCATGTGATCAAATTTAAGTTGTTATCAGCTTAAAATAAGTTGTATCTATGTTTCAAGTAAGCCACAGGATAACTACAAAAAACAAAAATCTATAGTAGATACAGAAAATATAAAGAAAATGTAATGAGAGTACAATTGACACTTGAACAACACAGATTTGAACTGTGCAGGTCCATTTATTCACAGATTTTTTTTTTCTGAAGTAAATATTACAGTACTACACAATCTGCAATTGACAAAATCCTAGGATATGGAACTGAAGATACAGAGGAACCATAGATATGGTGGAACTGCATATAAGAAGGCCAATCATAAGTTACATGTGGATTTTTGACTGCATGGGGTGTTGTCACCACTAACCACTGTGTTGTTCAACTGTATACCACTAATACGGAAAACCATCAATTCACAAACAATGATAGACAAACAATTCACAACAAAGGAAGAAAAGAACAAAGAACTACAATATGGCTGGGAAACAATTAACAATATGGCAATAATAACTCCTTACCTACCAAAAATTATTTTAAATAAAAATGGGTTAAAATCTCCAACCAAAAGGCAGAGTAGCTAACTGGATTTTTTTTAAAAAGACCTTGAATATATGCGACCTACAAGGCACTCACTCTAGCTTCAAAAATACACATAGGCTCAAAGAAGATATTCATGATAATGGAAACCAGAAGAGAGCAGGGGTAGCTATACTCATATTGAACAAAATACCTTAAGTCAAATACTGTAACAAGAGACAAAGAAGGTTATTGTATAATGATAAAGGAATGAATTCAAGAGGACATACAAGTTGTAAATATATACATACCCAACATCAGACTACCTAATTATATTAGGCAAATAATAACAGATATGAAAGGAGTAATCAACAATAATAATTTCCAATTTTTTCCAATTTTATGTGTGCTCAGTTGTTAGTCGACTCTGCAACTGCATGGACTATAGCCCACCAGGATACTCTGTCCATGAAAATTTCCAGACAAGAATACTGAAGTGGGTTGCCATTTCCTCCTCCAGGGGATCTTCCCGACCCAGGAATTGAATCCACATCTCCCCTGTCTCCTGCATTGGCAGGTGGATTCTTTACCACTATACCACCTGGGAAGCACCTAATCAACAATAGAAGACTTTAATACACAAGTTTCTACAGTTAATAGATCATCCAGACAGAAACATTGAGCTATGCTTTAGATCAAATGGACCTAACAGAAATATATAGACTATTTCATTCAACGGCAGTAGAATATACATTCTTCAAAGCATACCTGGAACATTCTCCAGGATAGATCAGGTGTTAAGTCACAAAACAAGTCTTAGCAAATTTTAAGATTGAAATTATACCAAGTATCTTTTCTGATCACAATGGCATGAAATTAGAATTCAATAACAGGAGAAAAGCTAGAAAAATCACAAATATGTAGAAATTAAACAATATACTCCAGAGCAATGAATGGGTCAAAGACGAAATAAAAATAAGTGAAATAGTGAAAATAGAAATAAGTGAAATAAGTGAAAATAGAAACACAACATATAAAAATTACCGGATGGGATAAGGAAGCTGTGGTACATATACACCATGGAATATTACTCAGCCGTTAAAAAGAATTCATTTGAATCAGTCCTAATGAGATGGATGAAACTGGAGCCCCTTATACAGAGTGAAGTAAGCCAGAAAGATAAAGAACATTACAGCATACTAACACATATATATGGAATTTAGAAAGATGGTAACGATAACCCTATATGCAAAACAGAAAAAGAGACACAGAAATACAGAACAGACTTTTGAACTCTGTGGGAGAATGTGAGGGTGGGATATTTCAAAAGAACAGCGTGTATACTATCTATGGTGAAACAGATCACCAGCCCAGGTGGGATGCATGAGACAAGTGCTCGGGCCTGGTGCACTGGGAAGACCCAGAGGAATCGGGTGGAGAGGGAGGTGGGAGGGGGGATCGGGATGGGGAATACGTGTAAATCTATGGCTGATTCATATCAATGTATGACAAAAAAAAAAAATTACCGGATGCAGCAGGAATTCTAAGAGTAAAGTTTACTATACATTAATTTAAAAATGAATGCTCTCACATAACAACTAAAATTTACACCTCAAAAAAAAAACTAGAAAAATAAGAACAAACTAGGCTCAGTGTTAGTAGAAGGAAGGAGATAACAAAGATCAGAGCAGAAATAAATGAAATAGAGAAGAGAAAAACAAAGAGAAGATCAAGAAAACTTAAAAGATTTTTAAGATTAAATGAAATTGATAAAACTTTAGCTAGACTTACAAAGAAAAAAGAGTTAAAATAAATAAAATTATACATGAAAGAGGAGACATTACAACAGATACCCACAAATATAAAAAGGATTATAAGAGATTACTATATCCAATTATATGCAACAAATTGGAAAACCTAGAGGAAATAAATATATTCTCTATCAACTGTGAATCATGAAGAAATAAAAATCTGAACAGAGCAACAAAAAATAAGGACACTGAATTCAGTAAAATCCTTCCCAACAAGCAAAACCCCAGGACCAGACGGCTTCATGGGTGAATTCTACAAAACAGTTACAGAAGAATTAATACAAATTCTTCTCAAAGTCTTCCTAAATTTGGAGAGAAGGAAACAATCTCAAATTCATTTTACAAGGCCAACATTACCCTAATATCAAAGCCAGATAAGGATACTTCAAGAAAGCTACAGACTAAAAAAAAAGAAAGAAAGAAAACTACAGACAAATATCCCTGATGAATACAGATGCAAAATCTCCCAACAAAATACTAACAAATAAAATTCAACAGTACATTAAAAGGACCAAGTAACAAGAAAAAAAAAAAAGAAGGACCAAGTAGGGAAATTTCCTGGCCATTCAGTGATTAGAACTCTGTGCTTTCACTGCTCAGGGCGCATGTTCAGTCCCTGGTCAGGAAACTAAGTAAGATTCCCATTGGCCATGTAGCACAGCCAAAAAAAAAAAAAAAAAAAATCAAATGAGATTTACTCTTGGGATGCAAAGATGGTTCATCTTATGCAAATTGATAAATGTGATATTCCATACAAAATGAATGAAAGACAATAATAATATGATCATCTCAATAGAAGCAGGAAAAGTTTTTGAAAAAAATTCATTATCTTTTCATGATAAAAACTCTCAACAAATTAAGTATAGAAGGAACATACTTCAAAATAATTAAGGTCACATATAACAAGCCAATAAGTAACATCATATTCAGTGGTTAAAGGGTGAAAACTTTCCTTCTAATATGAGGAACAAGACAAGGGCGCCCACCCTTGCCACTGCTATTCAACATAGTACTAGAGTCCAGCTAGACAAATTAGGCAAGAAAAAGAAACAAAAGGCATCCAACTTCGAAAAAAAGTAAAATTGTAGATGACATAGTCTTATATATTTAAAAAATCCTAAAGACTCCACTCAAAAATTGTTAGAACTAATCAATGAATTCAGTAGTTTCAGCATTCAAAAACAATATTAAAAAATGGGTTGCATTTCTTTACACTAACAAACTATATGAAAAAAATCCCATTTAAAATAGGATCAAAAACAACAAAATACTTAAAAATAAATTTAACCAAGAAGTACATGAGTTATACAATAAAAGTTATATGACACTGATGAAAGAAACTGAAAAAGGGAAGTGAAGAGAAGTCACTCAGTTGTGTCCAATTCTTTGCGACCTCATGGACTGTAGCCCACCAGGCTCCTCGGTCCATTGGATTTTCCAGGCATGAATCCTGGAGTGGGTTGCTATTTCCTTCTCCAGGGGATCTTCACAACCCAGGGATCGAACCCGGGTCTCTCACATTGTAGACAGACGCTTTACCATCCAAGCTACCAGGGAAGGCTGGAAGAAAGAAAAAAAAAAAGCGGGGGTGGGGGGGGGGAGACACAAATAAACAGAAATACATCACATATTCATGAATTGGAAGAGTTGATACTGCTTTAAAATGTCCATACTATCCAGAGCCACCTATAAATTTAATGCAATCCCTAATAAAATTCCAATGACATTTTTTCACAGAAATAGATACAATTTCCAAATTCATATGGAACCAAAAATGACCCCTAGTACTGAAAGGAATCCAGAGAAACAACAACACGAGGCATCATGTTTTCTGATTTCAAACACTATTACAAAGATATGGTAATCAAAACACTATGGTACTATCATTAAAACTAAAATACAGACCAATGGAACAGAATTAAGAACCAAGAAATAAACCCATAGTTATGTGGTCAGCTGATTTTTGACAAGGAGCAAAGAATACTAAATAGGGAAAGTATAGTCTCTTCAATAAATGGTGCTGAGAAAACTGGATATTCACATAAAAAAGAATGAAATTAGACCAAGCTCCTTTCTTACACTATTCACATATATTAACTCAAAGTAAACCAAGAGATTAAATGTAAGCTATGAAATCATTAAACCTCTAGAAAAAAAATAGGGCAACATCTCCTTGACATAGATCTTGGCAATGATTTTCTGGATATGACACCAAAAACACAAACAAGAGCAAATATCAATGAGTGATATTTGTTGATATTTATCAAACTAAAAAGCTGCTACATAGCAAGAAAAATAATCAACAAAATCAAAAGGCAAACTACAGAGTGGAAGAAAATATTTGCAAACAGTATATCTGATAAGGAGTTAATATCCAAAATAGATAAGTGGTGAGTACAACTAATTAAAAAAATTTTTTAGTGGGCAGATATCTTGACTAGATATTTTTCCACAGAAGATATACAAATGGCCAACATGTACATGAAAATGTGCTTAACGTCATTAATCATCAGGGAAATGCAAATAAAAAACATAATTAAATATCACATATGCTACAATAGCTATTATGCAAAAAAATACAAGAAATAAATACTGGTGAGGATGTGGAGAAAAGGGGACTTTGGGGCACTATTAGTTGAAATGTAAACTGGTGCAGCCACTACAGAAAATATTTAGTATGGAGGCTTTGTAAAAAATTAAAAATAGAACTACTATATAATCTATCAATCCCACTTCTAGATATATTTTGAAAGGAGATGAAATCAGTTTCTCCAAGAGCCATCTGCATTCCCATATTTATTACAATATTATTGACAGTAGCCAAGACATGGAAACAACCTAGCTGCTGCCTCTCTCTCTCCTCTCACCTTTTATTTATTTATTTTCAGCCTAAAAAATTAAAACCTGCCATTTGTGACAATGTGGATAAACTTGATATTATACTAAGTGAAATATTAATAAGTGAAATGAAATATTATACTAAGTGAAATACATCAAACAGAGAAAGACAAATGCTGTATAATCTCTCTTATAGGTGGAATCTAAAATCATTGAACTCATAGAAACAGTAGAATACAGTAGTTGCCAAGTGCTGAGGAGTAAGGGAAAAGGGGAGGTGTTGGTTAAAAATCATCAACTTTCAGGCCATCCAGTGGTTAAACACCATGCTTCTAGTACATGGGGCACAGGTTCAATCCCTGGTCAGGAAACTAATATCCCACAGGCTGCCTCAGAACAGCTAAACAAAATTTTTTTTAAATTTATTTACTTTAATTGGAGGCTAATTACTTTACAATATTGTGGTTGTTTTTCCCATACACTGACATGAATCATCCATGGGTGTACATGTGTTCCCCAGAGAGGGGAGGGGTATGAACTTTCAAGTGTAAGATGAACAGGTTCTAGGAAACTAATGTACAACATGGTGTCTAGAGTTAACAATAGTGTATTGTATACTTGAAAGTTTCTGAGAATATTCTGTAATGTTCTCACCATAAAAACAACAAACTGGTAATTATGTAATACTAAAATGTGTTAAATAACTGTGATAAACATTTTGTAATATATACATGCATCAATATCACACACAACAAAGATCGAAGATCCCATGTGACCCAGCACAGTCAAATAAATAACTAATTTTTTTAAAAGACTCAGATGTATTCTTAGGATTAAAGAACACTTCCCTCCTTCCCATACACCTTACCACCACATCTTTAGGGATCCTGTAAAACAAAAGATTGCGACTGAAAAAAACACATATCAGATCTTACTTAACAAGTCTCTACATAGAACAAAAGACAACAAGGAAGACAAAAACAAGAACACTAGAGGAAATTTTAACCTCTCACACCTACAGCTATGGGTAAAAAGAGACTAACCCCCAGCCAGATGAACAAAACTTCACACAAACAAATCTATTTACCTCATTTTCTTTTAATTGGTACATCATGTTCAGCTTTCAACAAAAAACTACAAGCAATATTTAAAGGGATAAAGATACAGACTGAAGAGACAGAACAAGAATCAGAATCAGATATAACAGAGATGTTAGAATAATAAAGACTCAAAATTTAAAATAATTATCGTTAATATGTTAAGGGCTCTAGTGGAAAACATGCAAAAACAGATGGGTAATATAAGCAGAGATATAGAAACTCAAAGAAAGAATCAAAAAGAAATACAAGAGATGAAACTCAAATCAATTGTATATAACTTTTTCTAAAGGAAAATCCAAACAAAACAAAATTTCTCTCCAATTCTCCCAGAAAATTTTGTTTGCCACAAAGTGGCTATTGAAACTGTTGCAATACTATCAATTAAAATTAGAATCTTTCATGAATTTGAAGATGCTATGAAAGAAAGCACAACTATCTTGAACAGAAACTTAAAATGAGACCCAGTATCACTTTTTTTCCTCTTTCCTCATGGATAAGTTTTTCCCAAGTTATCCATGTAAAATGTCTTAGACCTACAATAACCTATTTTAAGTATATATTAATAACATAATTTGATACTTCAACTTCCTCTATTATCAATATGGTAATTATTTCAGGTGATAGATTGAACTTTCAATGAAGATTTCATGAAGTAAGTCTGACAATTCACTCTGCCACTTGAAGAAAAAATATCAGGTACATAAGGATGAGAGCAAGATGACTGGAGTCTGTTTTCAGGCTTGGTATTTCCAAAGCCAAACAGAATCCAAGTGATCATTATATAATGTTGGCTGGAATTGTGTTTCAGCTCTTGCTTGAGTCTGGAATATAAACAACCTTGAAATTGTATTCAGAGGGAAAGAAATTCTAAGAAGTGTTTATTTTTCAAATATGGATTTTAGAAGGGAAATAAATGTTCTAATTTACAAAAAAAGTAAATGCTAGAAATCACCAACACTACAACAGAAATGATGAATGCTCATCCGTAAAGTGGGCACAGCTAAGGAAAGAATCATTGAGCTTGAAGATATTTCAAAATAGAAACTCCCAAACTGAAAAACAAAGAAAAGAAAACAGTCGGGGTGGGGGGGAATGAAAAAAATATCTTAGAATTTGGGGACAATTACAGAGAAATGGAATCAATGGAATAAGTATAAAATAGAAAAGTATTGGGAGGGGGGGATCGGGATGGGGAATACGTGTAAATCTATTGCTGATTCATGTCAATGTATGACAAAACCCACTGAAAAAATAAAAAAAAAAACTGAGAAGGACAACAGCCATACATTTTTCTAAAAAAAAAAAAATAGAAAAGTATTTATTTTAAGAAATTGGTTCATTCTATTATAGAGATTGGCAAGTCCAAAATTTTCAGAGTGAGCTGTCAGGCTGCAGACAACAGAAGAGATGATGCTTCAGTTTGGTTCAGGTCTGGAAACCATCTCCTGCAGAGTTTACTCTTCCTAAGGGAAGATCAGTCTTTTCAAAGGATTGGTGAGGTTCAGACACATTGTGGAATACAATCTGCTTTACTCAAAGTCATTGACTTAAATGTTAATATCATCCAAAATATACCCTCACAGAAATATCCATAAGAGTATTTGACCACATATTTAGAGATTGTTACACAGCCAAGTTGAATTATAAAATTAGCCATCAAATCATGCAAACAAGAATAGAGCAGAATGGAATATTTTAGATGTTGAAAGAAAAAACTCAAAAAAAAAAAAGAAAAAGAAAAAACTCCATCAACCTAGAATTCTGTATCCAGTAAAGTTACTGTTCAAAAGTGAAGGAGAAAATAAAGACTTTATTACAAACCAATCACTGAAGAAATTTATCACCTGTAGATCTGCCTTGCAGGAAATATTTAAAAAGTACTTCAGAAAGAAATAAAATAATATAGATCTATCTAATGAAAGGAACAGCATTTGACAAGGAATAATGTAGCCACACATCGACCAACACCCAGTGGCCAGTGAAGTTTAAATGCTCAACAAGGACCAGCAGTGGGACAGCCATGGCACCAGGCATGTTATTCAGCTATGTCGAGTGGCTAAAGGGTATGTCCCTGCTCTTTAGGGCCTGACAAAATGTGGTCCACTGGAGAAGGGAATGGCAAACCACTTCAGTATTCTTGCCTTGAGAACCCCATGAACAGTATGAAAAGGCAAAAAGATATAACACTGAAAGATGAACCCACCAGGCTGGTAGGTGCCCAATATTCTACCAGGGCAGAGCAAAGAAATAGCTACAGAAAGAATGAAGAGGCTGAGCCAAAGCAGTGAAAGTAAAGTCTAATGCTGTGAAGAACAATATTGCATCAGAACCTGCAATGTTAGGTCCATGAATCAAGGTAAATTTGATGCAGTCAAACAGGAGATGGCAAGAGTGAACATCAATATTTTAGGAATCAGTGAACTAAAATGAACAGGAATGGGAGAATTTAATTCAGATGACCATTATATCTACTACCGTGGGTGAGAATCCCTTTGAAGGAGTGGAGTAGCCCTCATAGTCAACGAAAGAATCCAAAATGCAGTCCTTGGTTGCAATGTCAAAAATGACAGAATGAAAAAAAAAAAAAATGACAGAATGATCTCAGTTCATTTCCAAGGCAAACCATTCAACATCATAGTAATCCAAGTCAATGCCCCAACCTCTAATGCTGAAGAAGCTGAAGTTGAATGATTCTATAAAGATCTACAAGACCTCCTAGAACTAACACCAAAAAAAGATGTCCTTTTCATCATAGGGGATTGGAATGCAAAAGTAGGAAGTCAAGAGATACCTAGAGTAACAGGCAAGTTTAGCCTTGGAGTGCAAAATGAAGCAGGGCATAGCCTAATGGAGTTTTGACAAGAGACTGCACTGGTCACAGCAAACACTCTCTTCCAACAACACAAAAGATGACTCTACACATGGGCATCACCAGATGGTCAGTACCAAAATCAGATTGATTATATTCTTTGCAGCTGAAGATGGAGAAGCTCTATACAGTTAGCAAGAACAAGACCTGGAGCTGGCTGTGGCTCAGTTCTTCAGATCCTTATTGAAAAATTCAGGCTCAAATAGAAGAAAGTAGGGAAAACCACTAGGCCATTCAGGTATAACCTAAATCAAATCCCTTATGATTATACAGTGGAAGTGATGAATAGATACAAGGGACTAGATCTGGTAGACAGAGTGCCTGGAAAACTATGGATGGAGGTATGGAACACTGTACAGGAGGTGGTGACCAAAACCATTCCCAAGAAAAAGAAATGCAAGAAGGCAAAGTGGTTGTCTGATGAGGCCTTACAAATAGCTGAGAAAGGAAGAGAAGCAAAAGGCAAAAGAGATAGGGAAAGATATTCCCAACTGAATGCAGAGTTCCAGAGAATAGCAAAGAGAGATAAGAAAGCCTTAAGTGACCAATGCAAAGAAATAGAGGAAAACAATAGAATGGGAAAGACTAGAGATCTCTTTAATAAAACTGGAGATACCAAGGGAAATTTTCATACAAATATAGGCACAATAAAGGATAGGAATGGCAAAGACCTCACAGAAGCAGAAGAGATTAAGAAGAGGTGGCAAGAATAGACAAAAGAACTGTACAAAAAAGCTCTTAATGACCCAGTTAACCATGATGATGTGGTTGCTCATCTAGAGCCAGACATCCTGGAGTGTGAAGTCAAGTGGGCCTTAGGAAGCATCACTATGAACAAAGCTAGTGGAGGTGATGGAATTCCAGCTGAGTTATTTCAAATCTTAAAAGATGTTGCTGTTAAAGTGCTCCACTCATTATGCCTGCAAATTTGGAAAACTCAGAAGTGGCCGCAGGACTGGAAAAGGTCAGTTTTCATTTCAATCCCCCAAAAAGGCAAAGACAAAGAATGTTCAAATTACGGTACAACTGCACTCATTTCACATGCCAGCAAGATTATGTTCAAAATCCTTCAAGCTAGGCTTCAGCAGTATGTGAACTGAAAACTTCCAGATGTACAAGCTGGATTTAGAAAAAGCAGGGAAACCAGAGATCAAATTTCCCATATGCTATATCATAGAAAAAGCAAGGAAATTCCAGAAAAACATCTACTTCTGCTTCATTGACTATGCTAAAGCCTTTGACTATGTGGATCACAACAAACTGTGGAGTATTCTTAAAGAGATGGGAGTACTAGACCACCTTATCTGCCTCCTGAGAAACCTGTATACAGGACAAGAAGCAACAGTGAGAACCGGACATGGAACAATGAACTAGTTCAAAATTGGGAAAGGAGTATATCAAGGCTGTATATTGTCACCCTGCTTATTTAACTTATGTGCAGAGTACATCATGTGAAATGCTGAGCTGGGTGAATCACAAGCTAGAATCTAGATTGCCAGGAGAAATATCAACAACCTCAGACATGCAGATGATACCACTTTAACAGCAGAAAGTGAAGAGAGGAACTAAAGAGCCTCTTGATGAATGTGAAAGAAGAGAGTGAAAAAGCTGGCTTAAAACTCAACATTCAAAAAACTAAGATCATGGCATCTGGTCCCATCACTTCAAGGCAAATAGATGGGAAAATGTGGAAAGTGTCAGACTCCTTCTTCTTGGGCTCCAAAAATCACTTTGGACAGTGACTGCAGCCATGAAATTAAAAGATTCTTGCTCCTTGGAAGAAAAACTATGACAGACCTAGACAGTGTATTAAAAAGCAGAGCCATCACTTTGCTGACAAAGGTCCATATAGTCAAAGCTATGTTTTTTTCCAGCAGTCATGTGTGGATGTGAGAGTTGGACCATAAAGAAGGTTGAATGCCAAGAATTGATGCTTTTGAACTGTGGTGCTGGAGAAGACTCTTAAGAGTTCCTTGGACAGTGAGGAGAGTTCCTTTGACAGTGAGGAGATCAAACCAATCTCTCCTAAAGGAAATCAACCCTGAATGTTCATTGGAAGGACTGATGCTGAAGCCAAAGCTCCAATGCTTTGGCCATCTGATGCAAAGAGCTGACTCACTGGAAAAGAACCTGATGCTGGGGAAAATTGAAGGCAAGAGGAGAAGGGGGCGACAGAGAATCAGATGGTTGGATGGCATCACTGACTCAATGGAAATGAGCTTGAGCAAACTCAGGGAGATAGTGATGGACAGAGAAGCCTGAAGTGCTAGAGTTCATGGGGTTGCAAAGAGTAGGACACGACTTAGCAACTGAGCAATAACAATATAAAATATTTTTTCTTATTCTTAATTGATTGCAGGTCACAATTTGTTCAAAATAAAACAGAAACAACATACCAGATGGTTATAGCTGATGGATAAGCGATGATAGCAATGTTAGAAAGGGACAAGAAGAAATGGGGAAGACTTTGATATAAGGTATGTAATTACCCATAAAGTGATATAGTGTTATTTGAAAATGAATGTAAGACTAGTTTTAAATGTAACGACTAATAAATTTTAGAAGAAGAATAATCAATATACTAAGAGAGGTCAGGAACTGAAATCACATAAAATGCTCAATTAAAACCAGAATAGGCAGAAAAAGAGTGAAAGACAAAAAGGTGAACAAAAAACAAGGGCAGCAAATACAGATACAAATAAGGTAAATGTTAATCCAGCTATATCAATCATCACTTTAATGTGAATGATCTAAATATATCAATTAAAAGATGATATAGAGTAGATAAAAAAAAAAGACCAAACTAGATCTTGTCTACAAGAAACCCACTTTAGATATAAAGACATATATAGGTTAAAAATAAACAGATAGAGAAAGATATGCCATACTAACACTAATCAGAAGAAAGCCAGAAAGGCAGGGAACCCAGAGCTGTGCTCTGGGACAACCTAGAAGGGTAGGATGGGGAGGGAGATGGGAGGGAGGTTAAGAGGGAGAGGACATATGTATATCTATGGCTGATCATATTGATGTATGGCAGAAACCATCACAATATTGTAAAGTAATTATCCTCCAATTAAAATAAAATAAAAAATTTAAAAAGAAAGCTGGAATAGTTGTTTTAATTTCAGATAAAGCAGATTTCAGAGCAAAGAAAATGATCAGTGATAAATGTGGACATTAAGGTGGGGGAGGGTTCAGGATGGGAGACACATGTACACTCATGGGTGATTCATGTCAATGTATGGCAAAAACCACTAAAATATTGTAAAGTAATTAGCCTCCAATTAAAAATAATTAATTAATTTTTTTAA
This sequence comes from Cervus elaphus, assembly GCF_910594005.1. NCBI lineage: Eukaryota > Metazoa > Chordata > Mammalia > Artiodactyla > Cervidae > Cervus > Cervus elaphus. The sequence continues at coordinate 53,167,643 of NC_057823.1, read as the reverse complement.
AAGGTGAACATTACATAATTTTAAAAGGGACCAATTCTCTAGGAAGACATAACAATTCTGAATGCACATGTCCTAACCACAAGCATTAAAATACATGAAACAGGGGCTTCCCTGATAGCTCAATGGTAAAGAATCCTGCCAGTGCAGGAGATACAGGTTCAATCCCTTGTCCGGGAGGATACCATGTGCTATGGAGCAACCAAGCCCGTTTGCCACAACTATTGAACATGTGCTCTAGGGCCCAGGAGCCACAACTACTGAGCCCACATGCTACAGTAACTACTGAAACCCCTGCACCCTAGAGCCCGTGCTCTGAAAAAAGAGAAGCCACTACAATGAGAAGCCTGTGCAATGCAATTAGAGAGTAGCCCCCACTGGCCACAACTAGAGAAAAGCCCATACAGCAACAAAGACCCAGCATAGCAAAAAACAAAACAAAAAACAGACCTCTCACTAACACATGGGTCAAAGAAGGAGTCACCAAAGATATTTTAAAATAACTTGAACTAAATGAAAATTTAAGTATCATATATCAAAATTTGTGGGATACAGGGAATTCCCTGGCAGTCCAATAGTTAGGACTCCATGCTTTCACTGCTAGGGGCCCAGGTTCAATCCCTGGTCAGGGGATTAAAATTCCACACTTGTGGCATAGCCAAAAAAAAAAAAAAAGTTATGGGATACAGCAAAAGCAGTACATAGAGGGAAATTTATAGCAATGAAACATATACTATTAAAGAAAGATCTAGAATCAATAATCTAAGCTTCCATCTTATGAAATAGAAAAAGAGCAAATTAAATCCAAAGTAAGCGGAAGAAATCTTTAAATATAATTAGAGGGGAGATACTTAAAATTTGAGTAGAAGTCAATGAAATTGAAAACAGGAAAACAATAGGCAAATTCAATGAAACTAAAATCTGGTTGTTTGAAAATATGAACGGATGAACCTCTTGCCAAGCTAACCAAGAAAAAAAAGACATAAGATACAAATCACAAATTCCACTGGAAATGAAAGAAGCATTATAATTATTGACCCCCAGACATTAAAAGAATAATAAAAGAATGGTAAGAACAATGCTGTCAAGGCTGTATATTGTCACCCTGCTTATTTAACTTATATGCAGACTATGTCATGTGAAATGCTGGGCTGGATGAAGCTCAAGCTGGAATCAAGATTTCCAGAAGAAATATCAATAACCTCAGATATGCAGATGACACCACCCTTATTGCAAAAAACAAAGAGGAACTAAAGAGCCTCTTGATGAAGGTGAAAGAGGAGAGTGAAAAAGCTGGCTTAAAATTCAACATTCAGAAAACGAAGATCATGGCATCCGGTCCCATCACTTCATGGCAAATAGATAGGGCAACAATGGTAACAGTCAGAGACCTTATTTTCTTGGGCTCCAAAATCACTTTGGATGGTGACTGCAGCCATGAAATTAAGAGACGCTTGCTCCTTGGAAGAAAAGCTATGACAAATTTAGATAGCATAATAAAAAGCAGAGACATCACTTTGCTAACAAAGGTCCATATAGTCAAAGCTGTTTTTCCAGTAGTCATGTGTAGATGTGAGTGTTGGACCATAAAGGCGGGAGGAGAAGGGGATGACAGAGGATGAGATGATGGTTGGATGGCATCACTGACTCAATGGACATGAATTTGAGTAAACTCCGGGAGTTGGTGATGGACAGGGAGACCTGGCGTGCTGCAGTCAATGGAGTCGCAAAGAGTCAGACATGACTGAGTGACTGAACTGAACTGAATAAAAATACTAACACTATATGGATGCAGACCTACTAGAAAAATAACATAGGAGAATAGAGAGGCATTATCTCACACCCATTAAGATGACTACTATAAAAAAAATGAAAACAAAATAACAAATGTCAATGATATGGAGAGATTGAAATCCTTGTGCACTGTTGATAGGAATGTAAAATTGTGCAGCTGCCATGGAAAACAGTATGGAGACTCCTCAGAAACTAAAAATAAAATTACCATGAAAGTGAAGTCGTTCAGTCCTGTCCAACTCTTTGTTACCCCATGGACTATATATAGCCTACCAGGCTCCTCCATCCATGGGATTTTCCAGGCAAGAATACTGGAGTGGGTTGCCATTTTCTTCTCCAGGGGATCTTCCTGACCCACGGATCAAACCCTGGTCTCCCACATCGTAGGCAGATGCTTTACCGTCTGGGCCACCAGGGAAGTCCAAAATTACCATATGATCCAACAATTCCACTTCTGGGTATATATCCAGGAAATCCTATCACATGCCACAACACATTATACTAAATGAAATAAGCTGGTCACAGAAAGACAAATACTGACAATTTCATTTATATGAGTTTCCTAAAGTAGTCAAATTCATAGTGACAGGAAGTAGAATGGTGGTTGCCAGAAGCTAGGGGCAAGGTGGGGGTGGAGAGTTAATAGATATGGTTTCAGTTTTGCAAGATGAAAAAAGTTCTGGAGATGGGTAGTGGTGATGGTTGCATAAGAATATGAACATAGTTAATTCCATTGAGTTAAATCCATTGTACTCTTAAAAATGGTTAAGATGGTAAATTTTTTCTGTGTATTTTACCACAATATTAAAAAACAAAGAAAACTGACCTGGCTTCCAGGTTGCATAGAATAATGCTCAATATCACTAATCATCAGGGAAATGTAAAACAAAATCACAAAGAAATACCACCTCACACCTGTCAGAATGGCCATCATCAAAAAGACAATAAACAAAAACTGTTGGCAAGAACGTGGAAAAAAGAGAATCCTCATACACTGTTGGTGGGAATATAAGTTGGTGCAGCCACTATAGAAACAGTATGGAATTTTATCAAATAAATTAAAAATAGAACTGAGGTATCTTGGAAAAATCAATTAGATTTGAAAGAAAAAAAAATCCTCTGGGCTTCAAGCAAAATGACCAAATTATTTAGGAAGGAAAAAAATCAGGTTGGCAAAAGGTTTCACAACAGCACACAAGAAAGGCAGCAAACAAGTTTTTAAACACCCTTCAGGAAAGAAGTGAGACCCAAGATTTATAACCAGCCAATATGTCCTTTACATACTAAGGCTATAGAAAATCAGCATTAAATATGCAAGAACTCAGAATACTGTACTCAGGAGTCTCTTTTGAGGAATTTACTAGAAAATTAGTTTCATCCAACCAAGAACTAACAGGAAAATTCAGAAAGCATCAGGATGGTTAGTATTAAATATACTAATAAGTTGTAGATCTGCAAGTAAAATAAAGGGGGTAACAAGGATGGGGAAAGAGTATGCAAATTGTTTTCTGAAAACAGCATGTCTCAATTTGGGAGGAGAGAAAGGGAAAAAAAGAATAAAAGAATTGATCTTTATGTAAGTAATGGGTTGGTTCAGCGGTAAAGAATTCGCCTGCAATGCAGGAGCCACAGGAGAAGAAGGTTCCATTCCTCGGTCGGGCAGATCCCCTGGAGGAGGAAACGGCAATCCACTCCAGTATTATTGCCTGGAGAATTCCATGGACAGAGGAGCCTGACGGGCTACAGTCCATGGGGTCGCAGAGTCAGAAGCAACTGAAGCGACTTAACACAGCACATGTACTAATATAAGAGGGAGTCAAGATATAGCTGACAAAGTAAACAATAGAGCCACCTATGGAAAAGTTATTTGAGGACTTAGAAAAGACAGAAGTATAACGGATAACTACTGGAACAAAAACGCAAACATTACTTAACATCAAAAGTAATTTTCAAAGGTTTTTTTTTGGGGGGGTGCGTGGGGGGAGGTTAGCACTTCCTTACTTCCGGGAACTACTGGATGAATCCAAGATGCGCTGGGTTCACCTCTGTTATTTTCTGCCCCAGTTGTAGAACCAGGCATTTCTCAAGGATCCCCAGTTCCTAGTCGAATGGGAGCTAAACAACCACCGGGAAAGGTGGTTACTTTCGCGCTTCCGGCGGGGTAGGAATCTCAAAACGCTCTCTCCGAGCGGGATCACTGGGAAAATGAAGGTGGGACAGCGGCAAAAGGACTGGAGAGCGCCCGCGGGTCTCGAACCACCCTCAAGAGAGAGTAATTTGACATGATGAAGTCGAAGGAACCGCTGAGCTACGGCCAGCCCGAGGACGATGTCTGTATTTTGTCCTCTTGACTGCCGAGAAAGAGTTGCGTCACAATAAACTAATCGGGGTATATGTGATCGGGCTAACTTGGCGACCTTAGAAAATCCATCTGCTCCCCCACCCCCAGTCCAGATACTTGGAGAGTGCGCACCTGTGAACACACAGCAGTAAGGGCCAAGTCTCCCCTCTCCTATCTCCTAGTGAGCTCTTCCGCAGTTGCTTCCGAGCCCTTTCACATCTATTACTCGGCAATCACCTAGTCTCTGACGTCTCCTCCAGCCTCTTGCTCCCCCGACAACACCCCCCGCCCCCCTCCACACAGGGCCGATAAGTGAACTTAACAATTTTCAGAGTGCCCTGAGTCAGGAGATTTGAATCTTTACAAGCTACAAATTCGGGCCTTATCTTGGAAATTTGCAGCTAACCAGGTAAACCCTAGGGTGCCTATCCCAGGTGTTACACAGTTCCCAGGTGTTATGTAGTATTATTTGTTACTATTTCAGAAAATTATTAGAAACTGCATATGAATACCCTATTCCTTTTGTGTACACTGTAAACAGCCAATTCCTACTTTTCTTCAGTTAACCATGTTTACGATTTCAGTGTGCATCCCTCCAGTTCTATACACACTATAAATATACACACAATAGTCTTGACTGGTGGGAGTGAGGGGTGCAGGTAGGCTTATTGGGGATTAGTTTGTTGGGTATTGTTTTGTGTTTGTTAACGTGTATTGGAGAGCTTTTAGTATGTATATAGATCTAATTCATACATACTGTAATGGCTGAATTCTGCTTGAGTATAAATGTACTAGTTTTACTTTAAATGTTTCACAGTTATAAACATAGCTGCACTAAATATCCTTGTATGTGTATGTATACATAAGCAAGTCTGTTTTTAGAACATATTTATACAAGTAGAATTGCTGGATTAAAGACTCTTTGTAAAAAAAAAATAAAATAAAAAAAATAAAGACTCTTTGTATTTAAATTTTTGGAGGTTATGGGAGAGATTTGAGAGGCCCTGGGGGTGCCTGAAGCCAAAGAATCATCAGAAGCCATACAGATCTTTTGTTCCCTAAATACTTTAATTGGCAATTCCACCAGAATGTACATTCCATGATAGTTGGGGCCTTGATACCTTGTGCCGTAAGATACTACCAGGACCTAGACAAGTTCAGCATCTCGGAACTCACTGAATGCATGAACTCACGTAGGCCAGTCACAGGCAAACTCTTCAATCAGAATGCAAAATTTCCTTGGATTTTTAGGAAGACCACAAACATCAAGAAAGTTTCTCTTCTGAGAAATTCTTCTAGGATTGCTCTAGGTTCCTAAATTTTCATCCCATCTCCTGCCTCCACCACTTTTAATTCACCAGCTTGAACCCCTCTAAACACCCATGAGCTAGACAGATCCCTTGGAAACTCAAACCACTTGCCAGTCCCAAGGGAACATAGAGAAAATGGACTTCAGAATTGCTTTTCAGTAGAGATAACCTGAACTCAGATTCCACCAGTACCAAAACGGGAGGGAAATCACTTGAAGTCAAGCTGAATTAGCTGCCTGAAGAATACTGAAGCACTGAAGGAACTCAGCACATTGACAAATTCTCCAGTCTGTCTTGAAAGGGGGAACAAAAGGACCCAGGGGACAAAGGCAGATTCTTACCAGAGGACCTGTAGAACAGAGAATCCTGCCAAGGAAAGCACCAACTAATATGTCTGCAACAAATACTGTAGGAGAAATTTTGAACTGGTAAAGACACTCTCAGTGTTTCCAGTGGCAAGATTCAGCATCAGAAATACAATTAGGTAAAAGATATGTCTGACAGTAAGGAAATTCTGCACAAAAGTCCAAACGGAAGAGTATATAGTACTCTGGGGGGTCCACAAGTGGTTCAGATGCTACATAAAGGTGTCAGAAGAGCTAGTTGAGGCAGAAAATGTCAACAATCCATATGGTAGCAGCCTTGTTAACCAAAATAGAGCCCACTTTTCAAGATACAGAACCAACTAACATTGTTATATTATTCACTTGCTTAAAACTTGTGTAATTACCATTCGTGTTTTTTTACTTTAAGGAACCGATTTCCACCCCCACTCCCCCCTACATCCCTGGGACCTGGCAAAGTACCTGATCCAGGGAATACCAAAGTTGTTTTTACTTTAGTTAACCAGTCTGTGCCATCTAATGCTCAAGTTAGACCAAACTAGGCAAGGCAGCTTCTCAATGGTTCTCAGTGGGGCTAGGGGAAGGAATTCTGCCCAGCCATCCCAACCTCCCAGGGACACAGACATCTTTAACTGTCACAACTTGGAGAAGGTGCTATTGGCAACTAGTGAGTAGATGCTAAATATACTCTAAATATCCTACAATGCACAAGGGTGCCCCCATAACAAAAGACTTATCCAGGCCAAAATGTCAACAGTGCAAAACTGAGAACCCTGTGCCTAGCCTAACTGCAGATAGTTAAGAAAACACTAAGTTTTCAACCCTGAGCTCTGCTGTTCCAAAACCAGCAGATCAAAGGAGGCTAAAAAATAGGAGAAGTTTTTTTAGACTCCTCCAGGCACAGATCCCATCAGAGGGAAGTATAACTCACGTCAAAGGACATCTAGAAAAAAAGTGACAGGGCTCAAATACAAGGAGAAGAAAAAGTGTGGGGAAGAAAAAAAAACAATACACTGGGAAGAATATGGAATGTTCCCACCAAATGTGAAATAGGCCCAGTCAATGCCATTTATTATACATGTTGAACAGCCTCTGAGACCCAAGGGCTCCCATATGAGGTTTTTTCCTTTTTCTTTTTTGCATCAAACAGGTTCTTCCAAGAGCCTGCTTACAAGGAAGACAAAAACAGAGTAATCCTCAATAAAATGAAACAAATAGGAAAAGCTGAACAGATTTTACATATGAAGAACAAAAGTTAAAAAACTCACCAGACAAAAACCACACCACTCATCCCATTTAATTTCCTGTTACATGCTCTGAAGAAGCTGAGAACACCAGGCCCCAAGGCAGCAATGCTCTTGAGGCTCTAGCTCAGGCTCCCTCTATGTGACAGATTCATGCACACGCACCCGCACATACCACAGATCCAGGCAGAAGTACACATGCATGCACAGGTGGCCAAAGAACCACAAGGGAGATGGGGGGGGGGGGGGGGGGGGGGCAGTCAAGGATATACTGTCAACTGGAAACTGGGGACCCAGAGAACCCTTCTGCTGTAGGCTGAGTCAAAATTAAAACAAAGGCAGAACACAGGATAAATGTAGGATGCTCAGATAAGAGTTGGACAGATGAAGAGGGAAAGATGCAAGGGGAGTTTCGGGAAAGCAGCCTCAGAAGAGGGGTTTTTCTTTATTGGGAAATCAGATGGTCAGAGGTCCTGTGTCTCCAGTGATATACTGAGGCTGAAGGAATATGCCATAGCATGTTCCTTTGCATTCTGTGCTCTCTCCCAAGGCAGAGGAAAACCAGAAACACCCACCCTCTAGCCCTCCCCATTGCCACTCTTACCAACTTTCCCCAGTACCTCCCCCAAAATGACATCCACACACACACAGTTAGGCCCAGCAAAAAGCCAAGCATAGAAAGCCTCAGTAACTCTTCTTGGTGGAACCAAAGCCAGAGAAGCCCATCACAGCTGCCATTTCATCATCCTCCTCAAATGTCAAGTCCTCCTCAGCCCTCCTTTTCTTCTCCTTCTGCTTCTCTTTCTTGTAGGCTTTGGCCTTTTCCTCCTAGAGGGGAAATCACTCAGAATCAGTTCAGACTCCTGAGCAAACCTTGCTGAAAGAGATAGGTGAGTGTCTTTTCCATCTTTAGAAGAAAAACATAGACAAAATTTCAAGAGCAAAGGAAAAGCCACAGTAAAGATTGTAAGGGACAGGAAAAAGAAGTCTCAGCCTGTGGAAAGCATTTCTCAATCCTACATCCCAGTTCATCTCTAGCTCACAACAAGGTGATGGGAGAAAAGCCATAGGGCATACAGTATATGCCAGGAGATGGTCTAAATGCTTCATGTAAATTACATACTAAGATCTCTATGAGGAAACAGAGGTACAGAGAGGTTATATAGCTTGTCCAAGATTCACAGCCAGTAAATGGAGGAAACAGAATTCTGACCCAGTCAGCCTGGTTCCACAGGCCTAATGGGGACTAGGTGCACTTAGTTAATAACTTAGTAGTAAAAAGAAAAAGAAAAGTATGGCCCAGAAAGTTTAGAAAAAAAGGACGGGTTTAGAGCCATTTCCTTCAAATTATGAGAGTCCCAAACAAGGGCAATAAATGTTTCCCTTAATGTATAGGAGTTCAGGAGACAAAATTCTCCTCTGGGAGTGGAAGTGGAATGAGGAAAAGAGCCTCCCCATGATGCATAACATAAAATTTAAAGCTGAAGAAGAAGGGACAGAAGGATAGTAGAGCCCACCTCTTCTCTGAGTTCCTTCATCCTTTCCTCAAAATCATAATCCTTCTGCTTCTCTTCCATCTTCTTCTTGTTGACTTCAAAACGTTTCTTCACCTGATCCAAGGTGGAACGTTCCACACGCATAGACATGCCCAGGTTTCGCTGATCTGGGTAGGGTCAATAGAAAAAAAGGTAAGGTTCTTAAAACTTCCTAAGTCCCTCAAAAAGTCTTTTCCTGACATTAAAAACAAAACCAAAAACTCATAAAACATGCAGTAAAAAATATTAGGACTAAAAAAAAACTTCTTGGCAGCAGCCCCCAATAACAAGATAAAGCAGCTTTCAACTACTCTTACTGAGCAAATGCACACCAATAGGAACAGTCAGGCCCAGGAGAAAACCATGGTTTGGACTTGTTGAGAGCCTAGAACAGATTCTCACCTCATGGACTCCAGGAACATTAAATAATGAAGTAAAGAATGGCCTGTGCTGAAGGAACTAGAGAATGCCCCAGACATAAAAAAGCTCAATAGAAACTACCCTCTCCCTTACCCCATCACAAAAATTCAATCTCAGCCTCAATCACAAACTACCTCCAAGCCTTACGTTTCTTTCCATTAATGTGATCCAGGAAGTTAATAGAGTCTTTCACCACACAGTCACAGACATTGCAGTAGTATCTAGAAAACAGAAAGAAACAGCACTAGTTTCAAATCTGGTTATAAAGATTTTATTGTTTTCAGCCAAGAAACTCATAATGTTTAGGTAAAAATTCTTTTTAGAGGAGACACTTCTCATTTCCACAAAGACTTTGCTCTTAGAAGAGTGTGGCTTGCAACCTCCAAGATGGCCCCCACAATGATACCATCTATATTTCTACCCTATATAGGCCGTTCCCAATTTGTACCAGGGTTACTCCGTGTGATCAATAGACTATATCAAAAGTGATGTTATGTCACTTCCAAGACTAGGTTTTCTAAAAAAACATGCATTCTGCTTAGTCTGTTCATGTAGATCACCTGCCCTGGGGAAGCCACTTGCTTTGTTGTGAGTAGCACTATGGAGTGGCCCATAGAGCATAGAACTGAGGCCTCCAAATCACAGTCAAGTGACAAGAGTTTGGACAAAGATCCTCCAGCCCTACTTACACCTCGGATGAATGCAGACCCAGCAGACACCCTGATGGCAGCTTTGTGAGAGACCCTGAGCTAGAACCACCTAGATAAGCCTTTCCCATATTACTTACCCATGTGAGATATTGTGAGCTATTCTTTATTTTATGCTGCTAAATACTGGGTTAATATATTAACACAAATAGCAACAGATAACTAACACAAAGAGGAAAGGTAACAGTGAGTTTACTCAGAGAAGCAGCTCAGAGAAGTGTCACTTGTTATCTGTGTTATGCTCCTGCTGGAAAACGCACGTAGACAGAGTAGTAGTGTTAGGCAAAAAGATGAAGAGTTCTTGTGAGACCTTTCTTCCTAAAGGTAAGGGTCTAGGAGGAAGGTGCACAACCAGGAAAACCATAACAACTACAACTTCTGTAGCCAGTCTTGAACCTCAACTCCCTTTATTCACCGCCGACAGTTTCTGGGCTCTATTCTAGCTGCACCTAATTTCTCCCCTAGAAATCTCCTCAGTAGTCCTTTCCTTCATTTCTTCCTTTAGCAGGAGAACAAATAATCCCTTTTAAGATATTAAGAAGTAGTTACAGTGCTAATATGAAGAAGCCTACAGAGTAACCCCCTCTTACAGACATGTTAACTAGAGACCCTGGAGGAAAATGGATGAAATTACAGGAAACAAGGTTGTTATTCTGGGGGCAGGTATCCTGCATAACACTTCCTGGCTGTTTAACACTTCCTGGCTGCAGAGAAAGAAGAAAAGCCACTCACCCTCCCATCTCAGACTGTGGGGTGGTCTTGGTAATGACAATTGTCTTCCCGAGTTTGGATTCCAGGTCCACCTTGTAGTCCCTATGCCGGAGAAGCTCTCGCTTAACTGGCTGCACTGGTTTTCCTGAAATATAATGGGGAAGGAAGTCCCTTCATTATTAGAGTTCCTTAACCAGAAAGGAAAAGAAATGCATAAAGTCCAAATTCAGAGGTCTACTTTCATTTCTTTTTTGAAACATGAAGCAAAGGACACAACAGTCACTTGTAGCAGCAGCTAAGAAGCTCAACACAAAAAATGACAAGCAGTTCTTAACTCTCTACATCTTTTCTCCACTTTAAAGCCAACGAATCTAAAAGCAATTTTTTTATTCATTAATTAACTGAACTGAAGGCAAAAGTTCTGAATTTTCCCAAAAAGCAAACTTTTAAAAGAACAGCAAGACCACTCTTAAAAGGGAGACCAATATTTAGGAAATAATCTGTTGCAGGCCAAGTACTATTATACAAGTAACATAAAAACTAAAAGATTTAGAGTATGTAATCTGGTGTGGAAGAAAGCAGAAGAATGTACTGTTTGAAAACAGACGAGAAAGTAAGATATTTCTTTCTACATAGTGGAATCTCTAGAAGAGGAGCACCAACTCCCTGACACTGTCTATCGCACAGAGAACAGTGCTAGACGCTAGGTTAAATACCATGTTTCCTGCTGGGAGAAAAAGAGGCTCTTCAATAGTAGTAACACACAGCAGCGAAATACTCCGCCTCCTGTCACTACTAAGGATTCCACTCTCTTCTCTGTACCTAAGGAAAGTACTAAATGAGCCAAGCAAAGGCAGAGCAAGAAAGCCGAGAATCACAGAGCTGGAAAGCACCTCAAAAGCACTTCAGTCCATCTCCTCGCTTTCACCTTATACCTGAAGAAACTGAGAACCAGGGAGGCAATACTCTGCCAGATATTACAGAAGTACGGAGGACAGCGCATTTCAACTCCCCACCCACTCTACAACCACTGCATCGCCTCTACAATACAGTTAGCACTTGATGGAGCAAGTACCCACCATCCTTCTTTTCTCTCTCTTCCGTGAGCCTCTTCTCGGCGAGCTTCTCATATTCATCTTTGTCCCACTTTCGGCGAAAGTCCAAGTTTTTTGTCTGGGGGAAGAAAAATGCGCTTAAGACTCGCCGCTCATCGTGTCCAACTCCTGGAAAAACTGAAGAAACCGCGTCCACGCTGCCAAGGCGGCCCGGGACTTGAAGAGAGCGAAGCCTCTCCGGACACCACTAGGAGGCTAAGGTTACCTCAGGACCCCATCCGAGCCCTCCCCTCCTCAGACCCTGCACGAAAGCCTCACTGGGGAGCTCTTGAACCGGAGCCATTATGTTGCGAAGAGGTGTCGGAAAGCCAATTGGGTGTGGAATATCCAGCGCCGAGAAACCACCCCCTAACCCCGACTCCAAGCCTCCTCACACAACACCTACCCCACTGCCTGACGCCATCTTCACTGCGAAGTGAATGGGAAGCCGGAAAATGCCGTAAAAAGCGGCCTTGAGCCGTAAAGCAAGCTTGCCTCCAATCAGGTTAAACGCTCCTGTTCTAAACGCGCTAAGAACTGGAGGGCTTCGAAAATAGGCTTGTCAGCCCCGCCTCCGCGCCGAGGAAGTAGCGCATGCGCAAGGAAAGTATGAAGCAACACGGAAGTAAGGGCGCCTGCAAACGTTTTTGCCCTGGCTTTCAAAACAGGCAGATTCAACTCGTCTTAACAAGAGGAAAATAAGATTCAGATCAGTGCTCTCTCATCTAGTCTAATAAACTTGCGTGCATTCCAGGAGTTTCCAAACCTTTAAGGCTGAAGCGCTGTTACAGGGTCTCAAATTAATTAGGCTTCACGTTAGTGCTTCACCGCAAGCACTAAAGATACAGCCTTAGAGCACTGAACTGTTTGTAAAGGTTGCAGCCTTCCCAACGCACATATACAAAGCGCTTTTTGCAGTTTGTCTCTTTATCTTGAAGCAATGCTAGCACCCTTTGAAAAGTGAAAGTTAAAGTGAAGTCGCTCAGTCATGTCCGACTCTTTGTGACCCCATGAACTGGGGCCTACCAGGATCCTCCGTCCATGGGATTTCCCAGGCAAGAGTGCTGGAGTAGGGTGCTATTTCCTTCTCCAGGGGATCTTCCCGACCCAGGGATCGACCCTTTGATTCACTCATTTTTCCTCCAGCTGAGAACATTAGGGTCATTTAATCCATAGGGCACAGTTTATACAACATGATCGCACTTGGAAAGGTGGGTACCAGCAACACTCCCGTGAAGAACTCTAGCAGATGTCTCACTATACACTGATTCAGTGGTGTGATTCTATCTCTAAATTGGGGGGAGGGGGAACTGTGGCCGCTCCCTTCTCTCAATACAGAAGCATCACCCCAGGGAGATTACTCCTAGCTCACAGAATCCTCCAGTGTACACTCAAGCATTTTCTATGGCCTATGCAAACCAACCCCTTGATAACAAATTACTCAAACTACTCCATTTAAATTTTATTTAATATATTATACAACCACTTCAAGAACAGCCACCTCCATGGCAGGACATGGAAATCAGAGAAGTGATTCCGGCACAGGTAATGGGCTCCAAAATCATATCTCCATTTTGTCAGGTCACCTATTAAGTTCAATGTTCAAGATTATTAAACAAACAGGCTCACCCTGTTATTATTAACGTGAATGGGCTAAAGAGATGCCACATCAATATGGGCAGTGCAATGCCCTTAGGATAGCACCTCTGTTTTAAACAGAACAGAAAGCAGTCACTTCCCCTCCTTGCTGTCTCCCCAAAACTCCCTGGACAGCCCATGACTAGGTTTTGGACAAACTTTCCAGAAGCCATAGTAGAAGGCTAAATATATCACTTTTGATCTCAATGGTTCAGAATCCTCTCAACCTGAGGTGACTTTCCCAGAGACTTGCTGACAGCAACCATCTCAGCACATTGTTGGTAGCATTCAATGGCATTTCAAACCTGCCATCTGCCTTGGCAGTTACAGCATATCTCTTTCACATACCAGCCATCATGTGTGCCCATGCAGCATAGCTGCTCACACTAGCCTAGGAGTCCTCAGGGCATTCTATAGTTCTGTACACAGAAAAGATAAGGATCCAGAAACACTTGTCACCCATTCTGGCCAGCAGGTGTGAAGTCCTTTAGGAAGTCAGTCCTAGGTGAAACCTTTTCTACAAAGAGTAGCAGATGGCATTCGGGTAATGATCAAGACTCAGACAGTCGTTTCTGAATTTCAGCCACTAGATTTTCCCGTTTAATGGCCACCTGAAACATAAGAGAAGCCTCATGTGACAAACTAGAGAGTGACACTAGTTTCTTAGCCTCTAATTTTCTGGATTCATTTACCTCTGCAACTGCTCCCACTACTTGGGCAACCAGTAGGGAGGAGTATGTGCTTCAACCTGACCTGGAGAATGTATCCCCTCAAAACTAAAGTGATTCAAACACCTAATCTATGTCTGTTTTGTTGATTAATCTTGAAATACCCATGGAGATTTCACTTGTCCTTTTGCCCATCCATCCAATCATCAGCTATAATGGTTGCCCAGGATGGAGCCTCATTCACCTCTATCACTATTAACCCTGGAGATACTTCCACAGCTAAAATATACGTATTTCTCAAAGAATCTAAGAAAGGTATGAACACTTGGTCCCTCCTATTTCTGGCTGGCCTGACTCACCTCCTCCCTGCTGGCCACTGAACGGAGCTTGATTATCCCTTCTTTCAGTTCTTGCTCACCAATAATGACCACCAGTGGAATGCCCATGTTCTCACAGTAGTGCAGCTGGGGTAGTAGTTTAGGGTTGTTCTTATACATCAGCTCTGCCTGAAAAGGGTGAAGTAAGAATAGGGGATTTAGAAGTTAAGCATACCACTGAAATCCCAGGAGCAAACATATCTAAAAAATAAGTACCTAGCCTACTTGTACTTAAGAAGATACTCCAGTGAAGACTAGAAAGGTCTTGAGTTCCACCCTAGGTATAAGCTAGAAGTGGGCCTGGTGCATGAATTCTACATATACCTAGATGGTGTGGATTTTAGCTCCTTTATACCTTGATCCCAGCATCCCAAAGCTCTGCAATTAGCTTCAACCGTTCTTGAAGAAAGTTCTTCTGTGGTGTGGCCACAAACACTTGGGTCTCTGTGGTCCGTATCTTCTCACCAAAAATCTAGTAAAAGAGAGAGAGAAAGTAAACTAATAATAACTTCTTTTGCACCAATATTTCAAAAAAACAAAAACAATCATCAAAAAAACAGTCCAACTGCACCTCCAGAAACATGAGTTTTTAATGCGTGCAGCCCCACTCTAACCCTACCAAGGACCTACCTTCATCCTCTGCTCCACAATGGAGAAGATTCGCTCTACTCCAATGCTGAGCCCCACACATGGCACCCTGTGGCCTCTGGGGTCAAACATGCCCACCAGCCCATCATAGCGACCACCAGCAGCCACACTGCCCACATTCAGTGGCTCCTCCTCAGCATGCACTGGGGTCTGTAGCAGCACTGCTTCATAGATCACTCCTGTATAGTAGTCCAGGCCTCGAGCCAAGCTCAGGTCAAAGGAGACCTGTGGAGACAAAGTTATAGTCAGTGTCACACAAGACTCAGGACCCTGAGAAACCTAGACACAGCAGGAGGTCAACTCCCTATTCAGCTAACCTTCTCAGCAACTCCAAATAAAGTCAGGTATTCAAACAGCAGCTTCAGGTCTCCCAAGCCCTCTAGGGCCTGCTTGTTCTGGGATAGTCTGGGATCCTGGAACATTTGCTCCACCAAGGATATCCCACCTGGGGAGACATGTGGGGAGAAAGAAGGTCTGTGTTATACACCCAGATGTGTTTCATTCAAATTTAACCCTAATGTGCTTCAACTAGTCCTCCTCATTTTCTTTAAAAAAAAAAAAAAAATCCTGATCATATCCAACCAGATTTCCCTCTTCTACCTCCATCTTTGATATCTGAAGACATAACTGGTTACAGTAAGTAAAAAGGTTATTAAATTCAAACCAGGCTCTGGAACTTAGCACATTTATGGAAAAGAGCTGTTTCAGAGGTAGAAGTTATACACAGATCACCCTTACTCTGGTTCTATCACCTACCTCTAAAATAAAAACACTGGTTCTTACCATGACATTGGACATAATCCCCAATTCGATCAGCCACTTCAGGAGCCAGGCCTTTCTTTACCACCATCTCATGTCTCACATCTTTCCAAGACATCTGCACAAACATCCAAACATTAGGCTAGCCCCAAGATCCCTCTTTTTCTAAATGGAAAAGGATATCTTGTTTCATTCATTAGGTATGTCATGAGTAGCTAACACTATATTCAGCACAATTAGAGGCAGTTTAGGAAATCTAGCCATAATCTCCACTGCACAGCAAAATTCAGGTCTTGTTTCAGAATGTCTCCTTACATTCCTCCCAGAAATAACTCACTTCTGGCCACCATCTCCTCTAAGGGTATAGGTTTGAAGGCAGGGTCTACTGAAGCGTGTCTTTTTCATTACCTTGTCTAGTTTGTCTACTGAGGAGCAGATGGCATGGAACTTGCTTTCAGGAACACCACAGACAGCAAATATTCCATCCAAAATCCGCCGGTCATTGATCTGTGAACTCAATGGAAGCAACCCAAATGCCTTGTCAATGACCTCCCCATCAAAACAATGGCAGTCCCAACACTCCTGACTCATAAAAGGGACAGAAGTTTCACAGAATGATTATATAGATATAGATATGAAATGCAACACTTGTACAAAGAAAATCCTAGAGCTATAGGCTCAATGGCTGGTGTCACCTATGTCTTGAGACAGTTTTGAGACAGCATTGAGCCAAATCCAGACTTCGCCCCTCAGTCCTCAGCTCTGGCCTCACCTTAATGAGAAAATCCCCCAGCTGCAATCCGCTAAGGATTTCACACATGATCTTCAAACATTCTGCATCAGGGATCATAGGGTCAAATTGACCAGCAATGTCAAAATCCTGCAGCAAAGAAAAAGATGGGGAAAAAATTACTGAGCAGCCAGGTCGTGGCCCCCAGAACTCTCAAACTCCATCAGGTTTCTTACACACTGGTAGAACTCCCGGTAGCGGCCTTGGACTATGGTTGGGCTCTCCCGCCGCCACACTTTTCCAACATGATAGCGTTTCATCTTCTTCACTTTATTCATTGCCAGATAACGAGCAAAAGGGACCTCACATAAATAGGTTAAGGAAGAAGGATACTGCATCCAAAGTTTAGGCCCAGTGGAAAGACATTAGGGAGGACTGGAGCTCTATCAATCAAATCTCATCCACTAGAATTAGAACAAGGACCTTCTTTGTCTCCTTTCTCTATACCCATGGCTTAGCAATCAATGTATGTTAAATAGTGTCAACGAAGGAATCCCAGCTAGCAAGACTGCAAGTTCTGTAAAAAGCAGTGGAAACAGAGATAGAAACGACTCAAGAACTTCAAGTCTGGGCATTCCCTCGCACTCAGATCAATTCTTAACTGTCTTAGAAGAGTCAAGCTTCAGAACCTGGATTTGTCTAAAATTTCTAAGTCAATTTTTCTTCAAATGCTCAAGGACCACCTACATCCTAATTCCCAAGTACCTGTTTAAAATACAGATTGCTAACTCCCACTCCAGCTACAGAAATAAGAACATCAGGGGCTAGAGGTCAAGAATTTGTATTTCGGCAAGCTTCCCCCAGGGATGCTGACATACTATTTTCCGGGGTGGGGGGGGGGGGGGCAACGCTGCATGGCATGGCATGGGGGAATCTCAGTTCCCCAACCAGGGATCGAACGTGCACCCTCTGCATGAGTCTTACCACTGAACCAGCAGGGAAGGTCACCTAACACACTATAGACTTAAACGACAATGCACTAAGACAGGCTGTGCTGGCAGAACTGCCTTCTGGAAGAAACCAGAAGTAAAGACTGCCGCCAACAAGACTATAGGGTCCCAGAGCCACTCTTTTCTGGTTAGTCAAAGATGCCCTCTGGGTTTGGAGAAAGGGAAGTCCTCCAGAACTCAGGATACAGTAAGGTCATAGCGCAATGACAGCAGCTCTCCGCCCTGATCCTGCAGGTCATAGATGAGCCCAGAGTCCTCTCCATACTTCTCAGTGAGCATCTCCTACAGAGGCCAAACACAAGTGCCATGTTAAAAGGAAAAGTCCAGAACATAGGCTAGAAGCCCCTTGTGAAATAAGGCATGTGAAGAAATGGGGTTCCTGCACTTTTTTCTCCTCTTACCTTTAGTTCAAATGCCGGGGTATCCAACCCCTTTGCTCCATGACGTTTAAAGCAGCTAACAACCACATCAAGAATTTTCTCCCTCACCACCATCTGCTGGGGACTAAGATCTCTGGTACCCTAGAAATCAAAAGGAGCCAGAGTGAAAACAAAACCAAGTCCATTTAAGACAAAGAGTTAAACTATATCTACAATCTAAGGTCTGGAGTTGAAATCACTTTGGGTTCAGATGACTATGAGCCCCACCCAGTACCTCCAGAATAGTAAAGACTTTTTTAAAATTAGTTAAAAAAAAAAACGTTAAAAGTAGGGAATTCCCTGGGGGTCCAGTGGTTAGGACTCTGTGTTTAGGATATGAGTTCAATCCCTGGTCAGGGAACTAAGATCCTGCACTGTAAGACACAGAGTATGGCCAAAACAAATGAAAACATTAAAAGCGGTTGGGAAGGGAAGCATAGGGCAGAACTCCAAGGCACTCTAATGGACAGGGTGAGATACAGGGTATTACCTTTGGGGTCTTGATAATAAAATTTGACTTCTCTTGATGAGGTTTCAGTTGGGATGTAAACAGTGCCTCTGCAACCTGGCAGAAAAAATGTGAGATACAGATCCTCTCATTCTGGCCAGAGGAACTTCCTTGGTGATCCAGCAGCTAAGGCGCCACACTCCCAATGCAAGGGGGGCTGGGTTTGATCCCTGGTCCCCTGGATCCCACATACTGCAACTGGGAGTTCCCATGCCACAACTAAAAGATCTTGCATGCTGCAACTAAGACCTAGCAGAGCCACATACTGGCAAGGACTGTGGTATCTCTGGCCCTGTGCACCACCAACCTGCAAATATTTTTGGCCCTGAGCAATAGGAACTCTGAACACTATGCTATCTATCCTAATCTCAGCGCACTTCCAAAAACCCAGCTGTATATGCAACACATATAAGATCAGGTGTTTACCATACAAGCTTCCTCACCAAATTTGGAGTTTCCAAATATATGGAAAAGTTTAACCACCCAAAAACAATGAAGGCACAAAGAAACCCAAGACTACCACCACTGACCATCTAGGAGTAGGGACTAATATGATCCCTAGTTCTGTTTCCACTCAAAGAGCAAAAAATAAAAATTGTTAATAAGACAGCAATGGTCATTAGGCTTAGAGATAGGGAAAAAATTAACTTGAAGACAGAAGAGAACCAGCCCAAGTACAGCGCATTCTCTTTCCTCCAAGAACAGAGAACAATGCCTGTGGAACAAACAGGAATGGATTAAAAAAAAAAAGATTAGTAGGATGCTGTGACTGCAAATAACAAAAGATATGCACCCTGTTGGTCATGATAACACAAAGCATCTACGAGGAAGTCAACAGTGTCTTTCCCAAGGTAAAACAGAATCTGTGATTTTACTACCAGCAGACTGTACACCCTTCCAGAAATATAGAGGGTGTAGTTCATACTTTGGCGGATTCAGTTCTCCAAGCCCACAGCCCCTCCTAAGGATCCATAATCTCTGAAAACTACAAACTGGGATGAGGGGGATTCATTTTGAGGTAAATTCTAACGTGAACTCACTCTACTTATGGTCGTTAGTGGGAATGTTCACATTCTTTGCTTAAATTTTTTTTTAATGTGTTTGACCCCAAAAGGTTCAGATAAGGATAGTGGACCTGTACTAAAATGCTCCCTTACTACGTAGCCATACGTAAGTCATTTAACCTTGCAGCCTCCGCTTCCTCAACTATAAAATGGAAATATAACCCCAACCTCTCAAGATTGCTTTGATGATTAAATCATAAAGCATCCTAAAAGGCCTTAGCTCTGTGTCGGTACATCTAGGGCACTAGATGTAATACGGCGGGAGTACAGGCTGAGAGTCCATGCTTTCAGACCTGGAGATCCTGCCCCGACAGACCACAGCTATCTCAGTCTGGCTCACCTGACTGTGAGAACGGACTGCCCTGATGCACACAGCACCGGGCGGCCGCCGGAGCTGACCAAGCAACACAGTCCAGGGTCTCCAATGTAGGAGTCCGAGCTGGGGCATCTTGCGGCAGGAAGCAGGATTTCCAGAACAAGAGGCAAAGGACCTAAGAATGAGGCAGACAGGACCCCAGGAAAGGTTACAGGACGCTGTGGAGGCGAAGCCGAGCACCAAAGATGAGATGAGTGCTTCTACACCTCTCACACCTAACAGCCGCTCCACTGCTCTCCGGCTCCCGCCCGGCCTCCACACATCCGATAGGAGCCGGAAGTGACTTTTTTATTGGGCGGTGGCTCTCTAGGCGTATGGGCCAACTACTCGATATCCGGAAGTCCTCCGAGTCGAGGCTGTGGCCACCGCAGCCTATCTAGCCAGCAGTCACATCCAGTCGGCAGCCAGTATGGCCGATCGTGCGGCTCTGGAGGATCTGGTGCGAGTTCAGGGAGAGCGTGTGCGGGGCCTTAAGCAGCAGAAGGCCAGCGCCGAGCAGGTGCGACCCAGGCGGCGGGAGAGAGGACAAAACAAGGCCAGCGAGGACAGAGCGGGGGTGGTCTGCTCAGAGGATAGGGATCTGGAAGAAGGGACTGGGCTGGTAAATAGCAGAACGGGCTGAGTGGGGAGGTAGTTGGGGTAGGATTTGGGGGAAGCAAAGCTAGGAGAGAGATATGGCCCACGTCCTGATGAGGGGGGGGATACTGAATGAATGGCTGGAGCGGGAGGGAGTGGCAGATGCGGTAGTCCAGCGCCGACTTTCCCTCCACAGATCGAAGAGGAGGTGGCAAAACTACTGAAACTGAAGGCACAGCTGGGCCCTGATGAAGGAAAACCGAAGTTTGTGCTCAAAACCCCCAAGGTAAATATCATTCCTTTAGGGAGCCTCCTAGAGGGTCCCTAATTCCACTCACAAGGACGCATATGCCTGCCTACCTGAACCAGATCACTGAGGAGGATCTGAAATACTGCATAGGATACAGCAGTTGCTCTTGGCGCCAGGCTGGACTGGACTCTATCTGAGTCATTCTGGGATGGCAAAGTGATGGAAGAAACTAGGCCAGCTGAGTGCTCGGGGGAGTCTACTCCTCCTTTCACTCAGTAAATATTACTGAGTGCTTACTGTGTTCCTAGCAGTGTACAAAGCAGTGAGTGTACCATGGTGAACAACATAGCCTGCCCTCAGAGAGCTTGGGCTTCCCTGGTGCATCGGTGATAAAAGAATTCATCTGCAATGCAGGAGACACAGGTTCGATCCCTGGGTGGGGAAGATATCCTGGAGAAGGAAAATGGCAACCCACTCCAGTATTTTTGCCTTGGAAATCCCATGGACAGAGGAACCTGGTGGGCTACAGTCCATGGGTTCGCAAGAGTTGCACACGACTTAGCGACAACACACACACACACACACACAGCTTACATCCTACAATGGAAACAGACTTGGGAAGAAAAATAATCCCACACATGGATATGTAATACAAGTTGTGTTAAGTTATGTAAAGAAATAGAAAGGATGCTCTGAGAAAAATAAGGGAGAACTGCAGAGTCTGAGGAAATAATAGACTAGTTGATCTGTAGATGAGTGGGAGACAGCCAGGTGAAGAATGTGAGGAAGATAGGTCCAGGTAGGGAAATCCTGAAGCAACAAAGAATCTTGGTACTATCTAAGAACTAGAAAAAGACTTTATGTCTGGAATCAAATAGAGAGGGACAGTAGAGTGGAATGAAGTTGCTAGCTCAGCCTCCATGATTTCAGTTCAGGTGACACTTTCTGTGAGTTCTATAAACTGGACTACTTAACCATCATCTAGGTACCCTTGGCACTTCATAAATACTCTGTTATTGCATTTATTGCTGACTTTTCATTATTCACATGGTTGATTTAACCTGAGAGGCTGAGACTAGGTGCGTGGGACTAAATAGGTATTCAATGAATATATGTGAAATTTACTTCCAGAGTAGGAGATGATTTGTCTTCCTTATGTTGAGATGTCACCTTTTAAGAGTAATTCTTTGGGCTCCTAAAATCATTGAGCTATTCTTTTCTACATGTAACTCATTTCAAACATTAAAAAGGCAGTGTAAAATCACAAGGCAGTAACCATCAATAGCTATTCAAACTATTGAGTGAAAAGATTAATGGGGATTTATTGATAGATCAGGCTGGCCTCACCTAAACCCAATGATCAATCTTAGCATCGCTAAAAGTAGGACTACCAGATATTATATTCCACCAGATGTGATGCAATAAGAAGTACACAGCACCACCTATGAAGTGTTCTTGCCAAGAACAGCTGAACCTGAATCTAATCAGTCTTCAGATCTAACTACCAGTTTACTGGAAATATGGGAAATGGAGGAACACAGGTTAAATGACCACATTGAGTATACTGTTAACCAAATCTAGAATGAGAAAAATTCTTTCAGAAAAATGACTCAATTTCCTCAATAAGAAAGGACAATTTAAAAAAAAAAAAAAAGGAATTTGTTGCAGATTAAATAGACGTGAGACACATCATCCCAGTACAAGACATGAAGTTATTTAGAATCTGATTCAGACAAGCCAAGCATAAAAAGATATGACTGCAACAATTGGGAGTAATAAACATGGTTTGGGCACCATCTAAAGGGTTGCTGTTAAGCGGGCTGATCTTAAGTTGTGTTGGTTGTAAGAAAGGTATTACAGTATTTTTCTTTTTAATCTTTGTATGTTAGAGAATCATACTGAAATATTTGTGGACGAAAGTATATGATATCTAGGATTTAATTTAAAATACTGCAGGAAAAAAATGCTGGGGCTTAGTTAAAAAATAGCAGATGTTGATAGTTGTTTAAGCGGGATAGTAGATACCTGGTGGTTCCGTGTACTATTCTCTATAATGTGTGTTTGAAAATTTCCATAATATAATGTTAAAAGAAAATGTGAATATAGTGAAGAGTTAATATCCACTCCAGTTTGTTGAAATACATTTCTTGACGTGTGATTCATAGTTAACAAAAAACTCAATATTACAGGGAAAGGACTCTTTCAAGGGACCTTCCTGGTCAAAATTACTTTCATAATGTTACATGCCCTTTTCATTTCATTTGCAATGAAGGTGCAAAAGCACTGGTGTGTAGAACTGCTGATGTCTTAGCACAAATCAACATGCTGGCATGGAGCTGTACTAATAGTCAGTTTATGTTCTTTACTTTCAAAAACTCACAGGGGAAAAAAAACATCAGTTTTACTTAAGAATGTCCGTGATAAAACAGTAAAAATTATTAATTTTACTAATCATTGACCCTTGAGTACACTTTTTTAATACTCCACATGATATAATGGGAAGCACGCATAAAGCACTTCTGCTGCATCCCAAAATAGAAAAAATACTTGGTGCCATGTATGAATTATAAGCTGAACTAGCTGCTTTTCTCATGGAAAACGTTTTGTATTTGAAAGAAAAACTAAAAGATAAAACTATTGTGTTAAAGATTTGGATATCTGGCAGATCTTTTAACAAAAATGAATAAAGTGCACCTTGACACCTCAAGGGAAACATTCAACAGTATGTGTTGCCAGTAAAATAAAATTCAAGTGTTCAAGAAAAAGTTAGAACTTGTTATTTTCCACCATGAGCCTGACAGCTTCCCAACACTTAAAACTTTTTTGATGAAATCTGTGGTGACATGACGGAGAAGGCAATGGCACCCCACTCCAGTACTCTTGCCTAGAAAATCCCATGGACAGAGGAGCCTGGTAGGCTGCAGTCCATGGGGTCGCTAAGAGTTGGACACGACTGAGCGACTTCACTTTCATTTTTCACTTTCATGCATTGGAGAAGGAAATGGCAACCCACTCCAGTATTCTTGTCTGGAGAATCCCAGGGAGCCTGGTGGGCTGCTGTCTATGGGGTCGCACAGAGTCGGACACGACTGAAGTGACTTAGCAGTAGCAGCAATGGTGACATGAACAAGTATGGTTTTCTGATATTGTATAATGAAGCATATCAACATTTGGAAGATCTGTATAACTGTTATCAAAGAACCAATATTTTCTAAATGACCAATGCATGATGTTATAAAATCATGCCTGGGTAAAATAGCCATTCCAAGTACAAGATAGAGTAACAGATCCTTTTAAATTGTAGTAAAATATAGATAACATCAAATTTGCCATTTCAGCCATTTTTAGGTGTACAGTTCAGTAGCATTTAGTACATTCATACTGTTGTATGACAATCACCACTGTTCATCCTCCAGAACTTTTTTGCCATACCAAACTAAAATTCTGTACCCATTAAATGGGGTAGTGATACCCCATTCTACCCTCCCTCCAGTTCCTGGTAAGCAGTGTTCTACTTTCTGTCTCTATGAATTCTGTGTTCCTTATAATGGATTTTAATGTGACAGTGTAAAAAGTTCATTGATGTAGTTTTAGATTCCACATTGTAACCAATCCTTAAGAAGCTTTCCCTCATCAGATTTTGGTGTAGTTTAGGAATATCTAAAGTTAGCTGAAAAGTTTATTAAAATATTCCTCCTTTTACAATTATACATCTCTGTAAGGCTAGATTTTCTTTATATACTCAACCAGAACAACATATCACCACAGAATTGAATGCAAAAAGCATATATGAGAATAGAGCTGGCTTCTGTTAATCCAGACATTAAAGATTTGCAAAAATGTAAATCAATGCCACTCTTCTCACCAAATCTCTTTGTTTTGGAAAGTAGTTACATTTTCCTAAACTGTTATTTTTGTTAACATGTAATGGATTTTCTTTTTTGTTAAGTGAATTAATATTTTTAAATGTTTGCAGTTTTCATTTCAAACATGATAAATATTGATAGGAATAATCCACTTTGGAGTCCTTAGTAAATAGTAAGAATATAAAGAGGTCCTACTTGTGAGTAGCATATAACAACCCAAACTAGAAGTTCTGACCTGAAAGAACAGAGTTCTGGTACTGACTGCCATGAACCTGCTGAGTGGCCTTAAATAATGATTTAACTTCTCAACATGTTCTAATTCATTTACTCAGTCCATGTCATAGGGCTATCAGAAACAAATTAAAGATAAGTAGTATTCACTAGGATTTTTTTTTAAGGTATGCTGGGAGAGAATATTACTTGTAAAATTTGGAATTCAATGAGTTAAGCCAGTTTGAGTTGCTTATATGCCTGGCATCAGGTAGATGTTTTCCGTTAGGCAAGGAAATGTTTTGTTATCCCAGAAAATTAGTTTAGGAAAATTTCTCAAGAGAACAGAGTTCCAAGAATTCGGAAAGATAGAACCAAAGTAAAAGATGCGTTAAAAAAAAAAAAAAAAAAAGATGCATCAAAATTTAGAAAGGTGAGAGCTAATAGGTGTGGTAGTTAATAGGGAATTGTTTGCACCTGTTTTACCGCTCAGTGACCTGTAGGGAAATCTAAGTTTGGGACAGAGTTTTCATTCATCATCATTGAAGTCACACTTGTATATTTCTAGACTGTATTGTTCTTTGTTTTTAAACCGCATCCTTGGTTCTCTGGCTGATTTTGACTCCAAGGGCACAAGAGATTATAGTCCCCGGCAGATGGCAGTTCGGGAGAAGGTGTTTGATGTAATCATCAGCTGCTTCAAGCGCCATGGTGCAGAAGTGATTGATACACCTGTATTTGAACTCAAGGTGAGAGATGGATGAGCAGAAATTATGTGGTGGAAGAATGGGAATACCAACAACAAAGAGGGTGGCAAGGGAGTGAGGCCCAAAGGCCTCTCTCTTATTGCAGACAAAGCTTGGTATTTTCTCCATGAGAAGGGGGGCAGGACTGGCATAGAGGGAGAGGGCCTGCTTTTTATTTACCTTGGTTGCAGCCAGCAGCTTCCAAAAAAGAGCCCTTTTCAGGAGTGGAAGCTGTTATGGCTCCAGACTACCCTGAATTCTGTGTCACCTGTACCCAAGATGTTTCCTAAATACAAGCAGATCAAACGTATAAAGGATAAATATGCAACCAAGTCGCCTATTGATGGACCCTGAGGTGTTTTCTAGTTCTATTAAAAAGCAGTTCTTGCATCACTCCCTGCTTAAAACCCACTGGCTCCCAGTGCATTTATAATAAAATCTAAGCTCTTTACTCAGGCTTACAAGGCCCTACATGATGTGGCAACTGCCTACCTTTCGCTTCTCATCTCATGCTATTCTTCCCCTTGCCCACTTTGCTACCATGGTTTTTTTTCTGTTCCTGGAACATACTAAATGTGTCTATCGTAGGGCCTTTGTTCTTGCTCTTCCCTCTTCCTGAGCTCCCTTTTTCCCTAGCTCTTTGCATGACTTTAATTTCAGAGTAAATTAGACATGATAGATTTTCATTTCATATCTTAATTAAAATGCCATTCCTCAAATAATCCTCTCCAATGTCTTTTCTAAAGCAACCCTTATCTAGCATATCAACCTATTTTATTTCCATTAAAGCAGCTATCACTATCAGAAATTATCTGTTAATTTGTTTCCTTGCATTAATGTACCGCCTGTCTCTTGTCAATACTTTAGAAGATCCAAGAGGGCATGGACTGCCTTTGTTCATAGATGGAGACACAGGGCTTAGAACAATGTCTGGTACTAGTGGGCGTTTATCTACAGGATAAATTCCCAGAGATAGAATTTCTGCATCAAATGGTTGTACTCATTTCTATTTCTACCAACTAGATTAGTTTTGCAAGTGCTGCCATAACAAAATACCATAGACTAGGTGGCTTAAACAACAGAAATGTATTGCCAGGAAGCTGGAAGTCCAAGATAAGCTGTTGGTTCCTTCTAAGGGTCACGAGGGAAGGATCTGTTCCTGGTCTCTCTCCTTGGCTTTTAGATGGTGTCTTTTCCCTGTGTCTTCATATTGTCTTCCCTCCTCTGTGTCCAATTTCCTTTTTATAAGGACATGAGTTTTATTGGATTAGGATTCACCCTAATGACCTCATTTTAGCTTAGCTACTTCTTTAAAGACCCTGTCCCCCAATAGAGCCCTAATCTGAGGTGACTGCGGGTTCAATATATGAATTTTAGAGGAAATGTAAGTTGAAATCAGTCATCATTAGAATGGGGGGTTTTGTTTTTAAAACTTCCTTTTAAATTTTTATATTTATCTTTGTGATCACATTTCTTTTTATCCAGGAAACACTGACTGGAAAGTATGGAGAAGACTCTAAGCTTATCTATGACCTGAAGGACCAGGGTGGGGAGCTGCTGTCTCTTCGATATGACCTCACTGTATCTTTTTAAACTTTGGATGGATTGGCCCTCACTGGGCTGGGGCTTTTTCTAGCCTCAGGTTTGAGGGCAGCTAGACATAGGTGGAATCAAATATAATGCATCTTGCAATCAGGAAATTCTTTCTCTAAAGCAGGAACTGAACTTTGGCTAAACAGAGCATAGCTAGCCGTAGAAGCCTTCTGAAATCCTGAGTGAGACCTCAGCTTTATGTCAGGGTCCAGTTCTGACTCTGGCAGCAATCCTCGGGCTTCAGAATACGTCTCCCTTGTCCTTTCTAATGGATGGCATTCTCCTTAATTGACCAAAAGTCTGTTTCCTTTATCTCCAAGCTATGTCAGAGAATCATCTGCTTAGACATCGCTGAATAGGGCCCCCTGTCTTCTCCCCGGCCAATCTGCCCACCCCTCTGCCGTGCTCACCACAGCCCCATAAGAAAAGAGCCTTAATATTTTTTGAGACTTCAGCAGCCCCTGTGGTAACAGAGTTGATTCTTGCTGATGTTCAGAAATGCTGTTAATCTTACAGGTGGTGATTTTAACCCACACAGGGTGGGGTTAGACCCCAGCTTCTGTTGGTGAGGATCATCAACTTCCAGACTGTGATAAGTAGGCCATTCTCCTTAACTTTGTCATCAGGTTCCTTTTGCTCGATACTTGGCAATGAATAAACTGACCAACATTAAACGCTACCACATAGCAAAAGTATATCGGCGGGATAACCCAGCCATGACCCGAGGCCGATATCGGGAATTCTACCAATGTGTGAGTATGGGGGCAGGCTGGGTGAGGCAGCACTCCCTCGAGCTAGTAGAACCTCCTGAGTACTCATGGTGTCCTGAACAAACTAGATGCCCCAGATAATGCTAACCCTAAGATTTCTTTAGTATTTTCACATACAGGACAGGGATTATTCTCCTCATTTTACATATGAGTAAACTTGAGGCTCAGGAAGATGAAGAGACTATAGGAATAAGAAGGGCAAAGTTAGGACTAGAAGTCTTGGTCCAGTGCTCTTTATATTAAACCACAGTGATAGGATGACAGCAAAGGATGAGGAAACTGGATTTGAGGTACTGTCATCCAGACTGGTGGCAGAGCTTCTAAATGAAGAGAGAAAATAATGGAGGCCAGGTAACTCCCCCCACAACAGTGGAAGGAAATAAGGAAAAATATTGAAAGTAATAGCCCAATAGATGGGAAGAAAACCAGGCCTGGTAAGAGACCCAGGAAGGCTGGGGTTTTCCTCTGGGCTGACAGTCAGACAGAAAATGAAGAACATGGCCCGCACATGAGTGCAATGAGGCCTCCTTCATGGAAAGCAGAGCTCCCAGGATCCTCCCTCAAGGTTAAACCCCTGAGGACCTCTAACTACCCCTCTCCCTACAGGATTTTGACATTGCTGGGCAATTTGACCCCATGATTCCTGATGCAGAGTGCCTGAAGATCATGTGTGAGATCCTGAGTTCACTCCAGATCGGCGACTTCCTGGTCAAGGTCAGAACTGAGTGGAGCTGTGGGGGGCAAAGCTGGGCCTGGCCTCTCACAGGAGAAGGTTCTGGTACAGAGGGAACAGTAGCCTAAGCATCCAGCATTATCAAGGGTCATGTAAAGAGATTCCTTATCACTATGCCTTGGGTCACTGTAGGTGAATGATCGGCGCATCTTAGATGGAATGTTTGCCATCTGTGGTGTTCCAGACAGCAAGTTCCGCACCATCTGCTCCTCAGTGGACAAGCTGGACAAGGTAACCACCAAACACTTGACTGTTCTTTTCCCAGGTGCAACCTTGCCCTGAGATATGGAAAAGATTAGGAGAGAGAGGGCCCTGCCTCTATGCCCACAGAGGAAGATTAGCTCCAGGATATACGTTGACAGGCAGCTTCTGCTCAAGACACCCCCTGAAGAGGGGTCATACTTGCTCTGCCCTGGGGAAGCTGTCCAGGGTTCCCTGACCCATATCTGTCTGCCCAGGTGTCCTGGGAGGAAGTAAAGAATGAGATGGTAGTAGAGAAGGGCCTGGCACCTGAGGTGGCTGACCGCATTGGGGACTACGTCCAGCAGCATGGTGAGAAACAAAGCCTGCCTCCCAAGCAGCCATCCCACTGCCCTCACGCTAAAGCCGAAATTCCCTTTTTGTGTGTGTATGCATACATGTATCTTTTTCTTCTTGTCAGTCAGTCTGGCTCACAGATCTGTCTCCCCAGGTGGAGTATCCCTGGTGGAACAGCTGCTTCAGGATCCTAAACTGTCCCAGAACAAGCAGGCCTTGGAGGGCCTGGGAGACCTGAAGCTGCTATTTGAGTATCTGACTTTGTTTGGCATTGCTGACAAGGTGAGTCAGGTTGGGATGGGAGTCTCAGCTGAGCTCCGGGGCTGGAGGCCAGCCCTTGATCCTTATCTGATACTGACCATGTTCTTGTCCCCCCAGATCTCCTTTGACCTGAGCCTTGCTCGAGGACTGGACTACTATACCGGCGTGATCTATGAGGCGGTGCTGCTACAGCCCCCAGCCCGAGCAGGGGAAGAACCCCTGGGTGTGGGCAGCGTGGCTGCTGGAGGGCGCTATGATGGGCTGGTGGGCATGTTTGACCCCAAAGGGCGCAAGGTGCCCTGTGTGGGGCTCAGCATTGGAGTAGAGCGGATCTTTTCCATCGTGGAGCAGAGGCTGGAGGTAGGGCTTGGGGCTGGGTGGAAGACATTCTGGGCAGCTGGTGGCACCTGAGCTATCTTCTTTGATCTCTAAGGAGGAAGTAGTACTGCACTGGTCAAGGAGCATCTTTGCAAAGAAAGAGAGGACAGTTGCTGTCCTTCAGACTCTTACCCTAATACAGGCCAGCTTGATGGATCTTTAATCATTCTTTCTTCACAAAGTCCTTTGCTCTGGGTCCCTACTTTGCTCAGAGCTGTCAGAAATCCAGGCCAATATATCTAAAGACCTGGATCTTTCTCATAATACAGAATACTTAATATTTTACTACTCTGTGCTTGGGCACTGTGCCTAGTGCTTTTCATGCACTGTCTAAAAAACTTCTTAGACAGCCTTCTGAGGGTGGTAGTGGTAGTAGTTTAGTCATGAAGTCATGTCTGACTCTTGGGACCCTATGGACTGTGGCCTCCCAGGCTCCTCTGTCCATGGGATTCTCCAGGCAAGAATACTGGAGTGGGTTGCCATTTCCTTCTCCAGGAGATCTTCCCAACCCAGGAATTGAACCCAGGTCTCCTGCATTGCAGGCAGATTCTTTACCAACAGCTATGAGGGAAGCCCAAGAGGGCAGCTACTTTTATTATTTACATTTTTCAGACAAGGAAACTGAAGATTATAGATAAAATAATTTGCCAAAGTTTAAGTGGCACAGTCAGAATTTGAATGCAGGCAGTCTAACTCCAGTCTTGCTCCCAATGACTCTGATACTGTCTCTAAGTGAGAAGCATGTATCTGAGGCTCTGGGATCCTTCAGATGGCTATCTTGACTCCCCAGCACCTACAGTAAAGTGAGGGAAGCCCTTCGTGGCCTCAGGCCCACTTCTGTTGCTACTGTTCTTAAGTAACCTTCCCATTGCTCCCATCCTTTTCTTGAGGTCACTGTTTTCCAACTGAAGTTCCAACAGGCAGCTTATATTGTAAGAACAATAGAAATAGTTTTCCATAAAAAGAAACAGGCAGCAGCAGCATTCTTTCTCCCCTCCATCCACACCCCTCCAATGGCTTTAGTGTAAGAGATAGTCTCTTGATTGTCAATACTAGAATTGCTAGGGGTGATTGGATTGCCTTCGTGAGTGCAGAATATCACTTCCTTATGATGGATCCGCAAGATAGTACATGGAGATAAGCTTGTTTATAAACTGTACATAAGCTACCTTTGTGTGTGCTCAGTCACTCAGTTGTGTCCAACTCTTTTCGACCCCATGGACTGTAGCCCACCATGCTCCACAGTCCATGGAATTCTCCAGGCAAGAATACTGGAGTGGGTTGCCATTTCCTTTAAAAGCTACCTTTACCCTCCATTATTTATTCTGGCAAGTCATATGCACAAGCCACTCAGTTCATTTCTTATTCTTCTAAGAGCTACTTCTTGCCTAATTGCTAGATGAGAAAAGACTAGCCTGCCCTGATGGAGTTGGGGCCTGTTCTCAGAATACTGACAAGAGCCTGCTCTGTTTGCTCACTGAAGGTGTTATAAAGGGTAGCTCAGCTCTTTCTTAACTCTTTTCTAGGCCTTGGAGGAGAAGGTACGGACCACAGAGACACAGGTGCTTGTGGCATCTGCACAGAAGAAGCTGCTGGAAGAGAGACTGAAGCTCGTCTCAGAGTTATGGGATGCTGGGATCAAGGTAGAGGAGGCAAGCCCCCGGGTGGCAGCACATTTGGGAATGCTGGACACACACGAAATAAAAGCTTGTCCACAGTGGCCCTGCCATTGCTGTGATTTCTTGGGGTGAAGATGAGAGTGAGGGGCCCCAAGAAGGTTGTCCCTGAGGACTGCAGAAGCCAGCCTTTTTTCTTCCCTGGTCCCCTGCAGGCAGAACTGCTCTACAAAAAGAACCCCAAGTTACTGAATCAGCTGCAGTACTGTGAGGAGGCAGGTATCCCACTGGTGGCCATCATTGGTGAACAAGAGCTCAAGGACGGGGTCATCAAGCTGCGCTCAGTGGCCAGCAGGGAAGAGGTAAGTAGGTGGGCAGGAAGGGGGAGGGACATGGAATGAATGCCATTTCTGGACGCTGCAGCCCACTCAAGACCTGAGCAAAAGTCTGGCATTCGTATTAGCCCCCTAAAGGACTAAGGGGGTAGGTAGCATGATACTATGCTTATGGTCTCCATCCCGACATACCCTGTGTCTCTCTGGCTTCCCCAGGAAGCACCGTCTCCCCTGACGTGTTGATTGGGTTCCTGCTCCCAGCGGAGCCAGGCCTGATGACTAGAGGAAGACATGGGCACTCAGCAGTGGAACACAAGATGCTCATACTACCTTGTCCTTCCTTCCTGGCCAGGTGGACGTCCGAAGAGAAGACCTCGTGGAGGAAATCAAAAGGAGAACAAGCCAGCCCCTTTGCATCTGCTGAGTTGAGCAAACTATCAGAAGAAAGTGGGACTGACACTATTTAAGGCTAAGATAAGACTCTGCATACCTACTTCAGCTTTGCACATTTCTGTCCCAACAGGAAGACCTGAAAAGTGGTCAGAACAGAGACTTTTTTATTTTTATTATGATTATTTTATTTGTAATCACAGACAAAAATGGTCAGGTACTATACCATTTTCCATATGGCTCTGGGGGCTTAGTCCTGCCAGTGTCCCTGGGCTACAGGGACCTGGCGCAAGATGGTCTCTTCTGCAGAGCCCTACAACCGGGTGGAGGGAACGTTCCCCACAACCAGCCTTGGAAGGTCCAATAAAATGCCTCAACCACTGGAGCCTGCCTGTGTCACTACCGCCTAGCCCTGCCTTCCTGGTCAGAGTCTGGGTCTCCCACTGCGACCACTTCAGCGATAGAAAATGGGGAGAGACACTTAACAGTAGCCCCCATGGGCTCTTCTGCAGGGTGGAGGGTGTCCCGGACGTTCTCATCTGTATGTAGCCTCCATCCAGCCAGTCTGCAAGCCATTTTTGAAGAGGTGGAGCAGTCTGCAGACGCACTTGCTAGGGTCTCTAGCTTTCACCTGCGGGTGCGAGGTTCGAACTGCGCAAGTTCGGCGAATACCCCACCCCCTTGGTGGGCGGGGTCGTGCTCAGAGCCAATGAGAGCTTGGGGGGTGGTGGGGTAGGGAAGCTTCCAGATAGGCAGATAGGGAGAAGGTTATAAAGGCGGTACGAGTGCGCAAGCTGGGAAGCCATGCAGTCCAAACGCGAATGTGAGGTAAGTGGTTGGATACTAGAGGGTTGATGAACCCTGGGCATCACTGGCGAGACGGGGGACGGACGCGGCAGTCCGCCATTCCAACCCACCCTTTTCCCCTCAGCTGTGGTGTGAGAGGGTGAATCCCGAGAACAAGGCGGCGTTGGAGGCGTGGGTCAGGGAGACGGGCATCCGGCTGGTGCAGGTGAACGGGCAGAGGAAGTATGGCGGGCCACCCCCAGGTAAGGTCGTCCCAGCCGTACGCCTGCTAGGGGGCTAAGCCAGCCTCTACGGCCCCGACTCGCCGCGTTCGGGGGAGGGAGGGGCCTGCCCCGAGGCTCCACTCGGAGTTTAGTCAGAAACCCCAAGCTACCCGTTACACGCCCCCCGCCCCCAGCAGATGAAATATGTAATCTGTGTCTTCCCACCCACCCGCCCCCTCGAGGAAGGGAGCAAGTCTAGTGTTAAGGTGCCAGCCCCATTGGTAATTCAGTCACTCGATTATGCCGACGACCCGGAGGAATACGGGTGTTTTACCCATTTTCACAGACGTGTGCACCCATACTCCCTTAGGACCCCGACCCAAGAACTTTCCGGTTGGATGACGGTGCCCTTCCCCACCCTCTTCTCCCAGGATGGGTGGGCAGCCCGCCGCCAGCGGGGTCGGAGGTGTTTATCGGGCGGCTGCCCCAGGACGTGTACGAGCACCAGCTGATCCCACTGTTCCAGCGCGTGGGCCGCCTCTACGAGTTTCGTCTGATGATGACCTTCAGTGGCCTGAACCGCGGCTTCGCTTACGCCCGCTACAGCTCGCGGCGCGGCGCCCAGGCCGCCATCGCCACGCTGCATAACCATCTGCTGAGGCCGTCCTGCCCGCTGCTCGTGTGCCGCAGCACCGAGAAGTGCGAGCTAAGCGTGGACGGGCTGCCGCAGGGCCTGAGCCACTGCGCCCTGCTCCGCGCGCTGCAGCCGCTGGGACCCGGCCTGCAGGAGGCGCTGCTGCTGCCCAGCCCCGGGCCGACGCCTGCACAGATCGCACTGCTCAAGTTCAGCTCGCACCGGGCCGCAGCCATGGCCAAAAAGGCCCTGGTGGAAGGTAGGACTGGAGACTGCGGGGGACCGCTGGTTGGGAGCACACACTTTATGCCGGGCACTTTACCTTTACAGGTCAGCATAGTTCAGCAAAGCGGGTTAAAGCTGCGAGAGCTTAGGGTCAGGTTTGAGACAGACTATTTGACCTCACGTTTTTATATTTCCACTGGTCCTACCAGCTATCAAAGACCTAAATGTAACACTTTCCACGCATTATCTCCTGACTTAACCCTACACACTAGTGAAACAGAACGTTGTCTCTCTTGAGATTGGAGACTGGTTTAAGGAAAATCGACTTGCCGGAGGCAATCAACTGAGCTTACCTTTTACACAATGTAGAACCTGCTTCCTGAGCCTAATTAAACAGCTTTTAGCACATTCTCTTGTTCTTGGCAAGTTCTTGGCAAGTATTCATGGTAAAGTTTAGCTATTGTGATGGTTATGAGGTAGACAAAGCCTGCCATCAACTAGTACCCCAAGGGAACTTAGAAGGTAGCAGTTATTAGGTCCCTTTGTAAATAAAGACAGTGAAGCCTAGAGAAGTTATTTAACTTAGGTTGCCTGGGGTCACAGGCTTCCATGGTGGCTCAGTGGTAAAAGAATCCAACTGCCAAAGCGAGAGACACACAAAAGACAGGCGTTTGATCCCCTGGAGGGGGAAATGACCACCACTCCAGTATTGCCTGGGAAATCCCTTGGACAGAAGAGCCTGCTGGACTACAGTCGATGGGGTTGCAAAGAACCAGAAACACATGCACACTTGGGTACCACCACCAGGAAATGGGGAGGTTAGAAATTAGATAGGCTTATGTGACTCCAGGGGCTTCCCTGGTGGCTCAGACAGTCAAGAATCTGTCTGAAGTGCTGGAGACCCAGGTTCAATTCAAGTGTCGGGAAGATTCCCTGGAGAAGGAAATGGCAATCCACTCCAGTATCTCTGCCTGGAGAATTCTGTGGACAGAGGAGCCTGGTGGGCTACAGTCCATGGGGTCACAAATTTGGACATGACTGACCAACTAACAGATTAAAAAGATGTGACTCCAAAGGACTCGAGAGTCTGGGAGTTTGGGCCTGGGGCTTAGACCTACCCTGTTTCTGCCTTTTTCCTGCAGGGCAGTCCCACCTCTGTGGAGAACAGGTGGCTGTGGAGTGGCTTAAGCCAGACCTGAAGCAGCGACTCCGCCAGCAGCTCATGGGTCCCTCGCTACAGTGCCTACAGCCAGAGGGCAGCCGATTAGCCCTGGCCAGGGACCAGGGGCTCGAGTTCCAAGGGTCTCAGGTTGCCTTGCAGCTGCTGTGCCAACGGATGAAGCTGGGCAGCCCAGTGTTCCTCACCAAGTGTTTGGGCACAGGCCCTGCTGGCTGGCACCGCTTCTGGTACCAGGTGGTGATCCCCGGGCACCCAGTGCCCTTCAGTGGCCTCATCTGGGTTGTGCTGACCCCAGATGGGCAGGATGGGCATGAGGTGGCTAAGGATGCAGTATCTGCACGGCTGCTAGAGGCAATAAATGAGTCTAGGGCCAGCCTCCTTTGGTCTACTGGGGCTGAGGCAGGAGGTACCATGGTTCAGCAGTGACCTTATCCTCTCCACAGGCAGCCTGTGTCAGCACCCAGCCCAGCAGGCCTGGGCAGCCGCTATGTGATCCCAAGAAGGGGAGGAGCCTGGGTCCTGCCCTAGACCTGAAACAGCCTCCCAACTGGGGCAGGGCCCCAGAACACCTGGGGGCAGCTCAGGTTTGGCCAAAGTTGTGGTGAAGGAACTTCTCTTCTCCCATTTTGGGGTTTCATCTGACCCCAAGGTGTTCTGTGTCACACACACACAGACACACACACCCTCTCTCCTCCTCCCACAGTTTAGTATGAATCTTTGCTTCTTATTTTCTTGTTTTGTCTTCTTTGTTGAAGTTTTTATTTGAGGGCTGGTGGAGCCAAAGAGTCAAACATCTGCCTTTGCCCCCACCACTTGGTGTTGTGGTTTTGGTGTATGTGTAGTTTTGAATTCTTCTATGCTGGTTGTATTTATATTAAACCCCTGGTTGGTGTATACCTGTGTCCGTGCTATCTTGCCCCAACTGTGGGCTTTGTTTTACACTGGCAGAGTGAGCAGCTGCCACAAAACCAGTACTTCCTCACACAATGTGCTGATCCTGAGCATCTTCTCATGCTGCACAATAGGATATTTTCAGTTCCCAGCCTCTCTAGTGATCCAACCCAGAAAACAAGACTTTTGTCCACTGAGAACCCATCCTGAGTTTCAGCTCATCCCTTCAGTCACTGTCATCCTCACTCTCCTCCTCCTCCAGAGTTGTGGCATCCTCTCCCTCTTCCCTCAGTCCTGCAAAGAAGTCATCAGTGCTCCAGGCCTTGCTGCTCAGTGCCTGCAGTGGTCCTCCCTTTTTCTTGCGTCGGCGGTAGTCATCCACCACCACAGCCCGCAGCTGGGCCATGTCCCAAAACTTGAGTCGCTGGTCATGGCCACTGCTGGCCAGGAAACGGCCACAGTGGGAGAGAGCTAGCTTCTCTATAGGCTCCTCAGCATGCTGGCCCACACTGCCCACCACTCGGTTCGGCAGGATGTTGACAGCCCTGGGCAGAAAGAAAAGTGTTGGGTTTGGGTTGGTTAGGTCTGCCCTTCCTATGACTTGAGGGCCATCTGGTTTCTCTCACCTGATGACTCCATCAGTAGAGCCAGTACACAGCAGACTCTCTGTCACTGGAACCATGCAGTCGATGGACTCAGCTCTCAAGGCAAAGCGGTCACTTGTGGCCCCAAAGCCATCCCAGTTGAAAAGGTAGATGGTACCTTCACTGGAGCCACACACCACCTTCTTCCCATACTGCAGGGAAACAGGGCAAAACATGTTTGTGGAGCCACATCAGATCAAGTCCCTATCACACCCTCATCTCACCCAACCCAATTGTACTTTCATAAGTGTGACAGAGGTGAGGTCTCCAGATTGGGCCTCAGAGAGCAACTCAAACCGGCGTCGCTTGATGTTGAAGACACCGAGGCAGCCATCTCCACTGTAGAGAGAGCAAAACAGCAGGCTTGGCTGGAGGTACTCATTGAGGGAGACATGTAATATAGGAAAAGGAGTGGGACACAGCTTTGAAGCTGTACCTGGCTGTCAGCAGCAGCTTCTTGGCGGGATCCAGAGCCATGTCAGCAATGTATTCCTCATGCTGCCGCATATCCATTAAGGGGCCCTCCTTCCTTTGGTCCCAGAGGCGGATGCCACCTGTATCATCCCCAGTGGCCAGAACATTCTCGTCCACCAGCAGCAGACTGTTGATGGGGGCACTAGAGACATAGATACAGAACTTCCTGGAGCACCTTGGTCCCAGTAGGGATGTACCGGTCAATCCTCATCTTTTATCTCAACACACCGTCGGCTTCCCCTTACCCGTGAGCCTTGGAAATGCGTCTTTCCAGTCGGCCCAGCTCCACATCTAGAAAATGGATGGCTTTGTCCTTGGAGACAGTAACAAGTTCTGGGGAGGAAACGCCCAGGTCATGGTACTGTTCATTGATCCCTTCCCACCACCACATTGCTGGCAGCCTTCCCTAACACTCACTCTGCCCATCTTCAGAGAAGACAACGGCTCGGCAGGACTTGAGGTGGTGACCTGAGGACCACAGCTCCTTGGTTTCTCCCTCTTGGCAGGAGTAGGAAAAGCTGGGGAGAATTGAAGAACAATGAATGACCCCAGACCTCACCTGGCAGTGTAGGACCAACTAGCCAACTTTCCATCTACCTAGGAGTTACTGATTGTACACCTCCAAGCCCAAGGAGCTTACCATCCCATTTTCCCATTTTCAGTGACTTTCAAATGTTACATCTTTTTTTCACTCAATGTATGTTTTGGGACCTCATCCCACCCCCATCCCTCTTCATCTTTGGAAACCCTAGCCTGGGGAAAGATTAAGTCTGAATCACTCTGGAAGTCCAAAACTAACACCAGAAGAACAGGCCAGAAGTTGAAAATGTAAAGATTAATAAAGACAGGGATCTTACACTCCAGGTCTATGGGAGCTAAGTGTGAAAGTGTTAGTCACTCAGTCGTCTACAACTCCGCAATCCCATGGACTGTAGCCCACCAGGTTCCTCTGTCCATGGAATTCTCAGGCAAGAATACTGGAGTGGGTACCCATTCCCTTTTCCAGGATCTTTCTCACCCAGGGATCAAACCCAAGTCTTCTGCACTGCAGGCATATTCTTCACCATCTGAGCCACCATGGAAGCCCAGGGGAGCTAAGGGAAGCCACAATTAATTATAGCACATTATGACAACATGCTGAAATAGTGGTAGGATGAAAAGGGAGAGAGAACAGAGAGATACCAGCCTGTAAGCTCAGCTTTAAGGCAAGTACCTGTCCAGAGATTATCCACAGTGCCTGCCTCAGCAGATCTTCAAAAAGGGTTCAATAAATGCTCTGTCCCAGTGTCTAACATGAAAAAGCTGCTTAATAAATATTCACAGACTGAATGAATACCTTGGAAGGGAAGAGAGTCCTGGAAAGCTAACCACATTGATGACACCTGAGTTGGATCATGAAGAGTAAGTAGTTCACCTGGCAGAGAACAAGGGGCAGATACTGGAGACAGATGCTAATATTCTTCCCACGGCAGAAAAAAGGGATGAGGAGAGTTCAAGTGGCAAGAGAGGTATGGCTAAATCTTGAAAGATGAGCTGAACTGGGCTTAAGACAATCATGCAGGCCAAACAGAAGTCTGAATTGAATTCTTTGGGCAAAAGGAACCTCTCTGGAATGGTCATGAGTTAACTTCAAGGCCTCCAGAAGGCAGTGGCTGAGGGCAGGAAGAGGAGACAAACAGAAGCCATGAGGGGTATGAAGAAAGGTGACTCCCAAGTACCTGACACTGTAAACGTGGACAGAAATAATAAACCTCTCTACAAAATAAGTATTATTGTTCTCATTTTGCTTTTTTCTGGCTGCGCCACTCAGCTTGCGAGATCTTAGTTCCCCAATCAAGGATCGAAACTGGGACCCTGGCAGTGAAAGCACCAAGTCCTAACCACTGAACCACAAGGGAATCACCCATTGTTCCCATTTCCAAAGATTAAAAAAAAAAAAAAATTTAACTTGCCCAAGGACACTGTAGCTAATGAAGGGTTTGGGATTTAAATCCATTAAGTAAATCTGATAGAACAACTCTCCTGGTTAGGGCCTTCCATGGCTTTTCACTGCTTCCAGCTTTTATTCTTTTATTTTTTATTCAAAAAGCAAACATGTATTGAGCACTCACCCTGGGCTAGAAGCAGCAGACATAATGAGAACTAAACAGACTACAGATTATACACTCCAGAACACCGTATTTCAAATTCTAGTCATGACCCATTAGTGAGTTGCAGTCAGCATTTTCTGTATGCCCACAATTACAATAGGATAAAATAAACCAGAAAATATCAAAGTGCACCACACAAAACATAAAAGGTATTTTTACTGTGGGGCGAGGTAAAAAGTTAAATTTTTTTTTTTTTTAGTGGAGGAGACAACATTCAAATTATTAACACAGATTACACATCATTATGCATTTTAGAAGGAAAAGGTAGATCTGGTGCCAAGGCAGATTCTAACAGGTAATCTAATTTAGTCTGCATCACCTTGGAAGAGTGAGGAGATGCTGAGAACTCTGGGACAATAGGTGCAAGAGAGGGAAATTCCAGGCAGAAGGATAACATGTGCAAAGGAGCTGAGCCTTCAAGGTGCATTTTTTAAAAGGTAACAATGAATAAGCACAGAAACAAAAAAAATCTGAACAAGGGCCAGAAGGTCAAGGCCTTTAACCAGATTAAGGAATCTAAATCCTAAAAACAAAGGTAAACTATTGAAGGGTAAACTATTCAAGGAAGTGAAGGGGTCGGATTTGTGTTTTTAAAACATCAGTTAAAGTGGGCAAGGAGGGAAAGCAGGGGGCCCAGTTGTTCCTGTTTCAGAATCAATACATATTTCGGTGGGAATTAAGTGTCTTGAAGACTACTTGTTCGCCTGCTTGTCCGGGCTCCGTCACGGCATTCCAGCCACTCTTTCAGTTCTTTCAAGAGATTTGTGTGGTAACCTGCTTAAAGCCGAACGTTATTAAACGAACTGGATAAGATTTGAGTCTTGTAAACTTAATCTCCCGGTAACTTTCTTTCCTCATCCCAGCTCCATTCCTGAGGAGCTTCCAGACTGAGCAGCCCTAGGCCCACCACACTCTTCACGCCCCCATCTCTGCCCCGCACTTACACGAACACGTCCCCGTCCACGTCCCCCGCTGCCAAGAGATCGCGGGCCGGATGGAACGCCAGCCCACTAGCCGGAGCCTCCAGGACGATATCTTCCGGAGTGTCCCGGATCCGGGCTGGGGCTTCTGTGGAGTCGGGATCCTCCTCGTCGCTCCCATCCTCCGCGGGCCTCTCCTCACACATGCGGTCCATGCACCAGATGACCTGAGCCGCGAAGGAACCGGGAGCTGAACCCAAGAACCAGCTACACAGCGGTAGGAATGGCCCAGGGAACCGCTTCAGGGTTGAGGGGCTGGACAGGAAGTGGCGTTTAGGCGTTCTCCGTAACCCGGAAGAGGCGGGGCCGGACTCGGCTCGTAGGTGGAAACGAACTGAGGATCTAGGCCGCTTATGCCGGGTACTTCCATGCGTTGCAATGGAGAGTTGCTGGGCTGGCTATACAGCACAACCGTCAACCCCCTCCTTGGCCACTTCACCTGGAGATGGGAACTGCGTTTTCCTGATCCAGGCTGACAGTTTGGTACTGCCTCCAGCAGTCAGCCATAAAGGCTAAGCCGGGAAGAACTTATGCTTTTGAATTGTGCTGAAGAAGACTTGAGAGTGCCTTGGACAGCAAGGATATCAAACCAGTCTATCTTAAAGGAAATCAACACTGAATATTCATTGGAAGAACTGTTGCTGAAGCTCCAATACTTTGGCCATCTGATGCAAAGAGTCGACTCTCAGGAAAAGACCCTGATACTGGGAAAGATTGAAGGCAAAAGAAGAGGGCGGCAGAGAATGAGATGGTTAGGTAACATCACAGATTCAATAGACATGAATTTGAGCAAACTTTAGGAGATAGTGAAGGAAAGGGAAGCCTGGTGTGCAAAAGGTAATGATGACTGCCTGCCCTCAGGGGAGGAGAGGAGGACGCCAGTCATTCATGGCTTGGTGAAAGACCAAGATGAGCCACAACCAGTTTGATCAGTAAGCGACAAAAGCCCACACCGCAAGAATTTGACTTGCCGGGGTCCCTGACAGCAGGCAGCCCACTCACACTTAAGCTGCAGCCGCGGATGGATACTGAACATCCTCGTGGCCAAACCAACAGTGCCCCACCAGTTCCTACTGTTTGGCTGCAGACCCTCAGCAGGACTGGGCTAGCAGTGCTGAGCTGGCAAGGAGTTGCTGAAAAGGAAAAATTGGCACAACAGTTCATATTCTGGTTACCAAAGATTCCACAAAGATGAGAGCACTCTGTATTGTGGGACACATGAGGAGGAGCCTGGGCTCCTGTCTGAAGAGAACGTTCTCACATTGTAGTATAAGGTAGTATAAGCCTTGTAAGACATCTTACATGCTGATACCCAGCTCCCTTAAGAAGAGGTGAAAGAAGTGAGGTTAGAGACCTCAGCGAGGCTCCAAGTCCCTGTATGGACTTGTGAGTCCTTGTTCCTCACTATGCAGCCACCTGGTTACTTCCACAAGGCTTGGTGGTACTTGCAGAAACTTATTTTAAACTGGTAGTCAACGGTCTGGATTTTATGTGACCCTCTAGGTATCTTCATTTGAGCCAGGTTGGTTTCTGTGACCTTTTCCCTAATTGTGACTGCTGACAACCACCATGAAATCAGGGTATCATTTACTGTCTGAAATTAACCCTTCTAGGTGTTATTTCAGACAGAGCCCAATTTCAGCCTCCTAGATGCCATGCACAAAGCTGGCTTCTTCAAAAAGCCCTTACTAGGGGGTATAGCTCAGTGGTAGAGCATTTGACTGCAAAAAGCCCTTACTCTCTCAAGGTGAAAGTAACCAAAGGCAATGGCTAAGGTAACCATCTAGCTTTTCTTGGATCCTGTAAGCCTTCAGGTTGTACCTCTGGGCAGGCAGTGGCAGCTATGGACCAGCCAGAAATAAATTGTGACCTTTGTTGACAAGTACCAAAGTGCTGGCAGTAAGCTGAGAAGAAAGGGATGGTGAAGGAGTGAGCTGAAAGCCAGAGAGCCCACACTTAGGCCCTGACAAACTGTTCAGTGTGTTGAAGGGCACCAAACCCCTCTTATCTAGGATAGGGATTCCTCAAGTGAGGGATTCCTCACTTCCCTTCCAACCCAGTAAGCAGTGATTTCTGCTTGGAATTACTGAAGATCCCAGGAGGGAATAAATCTGTGAAAAGTTTTTTTTGTTCCCAGAAGTGTTTCTCATCAGGTGCCTTCACCTAGAGTCCAGTCGTGCACAACCTTGGGATCAGACTGGCAGCCCATTGGGCTAACCTGAAGTCCCAGAGAACCTCTACCCTAAGACTAGGTCCCCAGATGAGTCTGATATTTAAGACCAATCATCCTTGTTTTTCTGTGCTATCAGTAAGGGTCATTCGTCCCTTCTCCACTGGGTATCCTGGCTACTATATATATTGCTTCAGTTCAGTTCAGTTCAGTCACTCAGTCGTGTCTGACTCTTTGCAACCCCATGAATCACAGCACGCCAGGCCCCCCTGTCCATCACCAATTCCCGGAGTTTATTCAAACTCATGTCCATCGAGTCAGTGATGCCATCCAACCATCTCATCCTCTGTCATCCCCTCTCCTCCTGCCCCCAATCCTTTCTAGCATCAGGGTCTTTTCCAATGAGTCAACTCTTCGCATGTTGTGGCCAAAGTATTAGAGTTTCAGCTTCAGTCCTTCCAATGAACACCCAGGACTGAGCTCCTTTACGATGGACTGGCTGGATCTCCTTGCAGTCTAAGGGACTCTCAAGAGTCTTCTCCAACACCACAGTTCAAAAGCATCAATTCTTCGGCGCTCAGCTTTCTTCACAGTCCAACTCTCACATCCATACATGACCACTGGAAAAACCACAGCCTTGACTAGACAGACCTTTGTTGGCAAAGTAATGTCTCTGCTTTTTAATATGCTGTCTAGGTTGGTCATAACTTTCCTTCCAAGGAGTAAGCGTCTTTTAATTTCATGGCTGCAATCACCATCTGCAGTGATTTTGGAGCCCCCAAAAATAAAGTCTGACACTTTCCACTGTTTCCCCATCTATCTGCCATGAAGTGATGGGACCAGATGCCATGATCTTAGTTTTCTTTTTCACTCTCCTCTTTCACTTTCATCAAGAGATTTTTTAGATCCTCTTCACTTTCTGCCATAAGAGTGGTGTCATCTGCATATCTGAGGTTATTGATATTTCTCCTGGCAATCTTGATTCCAGCTTGTGCTTCTTCCAGCCGAGAAATCTATTAACAGAAGCACAGCTCAGTAAAGGACTGAGCTGACTTTTTCCATGTGATTTTTATACAATCAGTGGGATTAGTCGACTTCTTGGTGTACCTGGGCCCTCAATATACATAAGATAAGACAGCAGGTTAACCAACTTTAATGGGATCAAAACATTATACAATAAAATTTATATACATTCACACACACACAAAAATCTTTCAACTTTTTTTTGGAATTGTATAAAGCAAGCAGTGGGGAGTAAATCCTTATGAAGATTATTCTTGGAGTTGGAACCAGAGATTTTAGTATTTTGGTCTTTTCACTTCAACTCTGCAATAGAAGGAGAAATGAACGTAAGATCAATATACTAAGCAATTCTCACCAGTCCCACAGAGGAAGAATGTTGCTGCTCACCCATCGGCTTCCATCTTCTTCCTCTTCTCAATGATCTGCAAGAAGAACAGTTATAGTTGACAAACTGCCAGTCTAAGCTCACCTGAAATCCAAGGCTGACCTCTCTCCTACTTCCATGGCTCTCCAACCCCTTGCCTGGTTCCTGAATCTGTGGGCCAGTATGTCTTCCCAGCTAAGGCTCTCCCACCCAGAATCAGTCCCACTTACCGCACTTATCTTTTTCCACTGGCGATCAAGCTCTGCTTTGTCATTGGTTTCCTTGAAGCGCCTGGTTTTCCGCCCTTCA
Organism: Cervus elaphus; assembly: GCF_910594005.1. Lineage (NCBI taxonomy): Eukaryota > Metazoa > Chordata > Mammalia > Artiodactyla > Cervidae > Cervus > Cervus elaphus. Next base: position 53,123,634 of record NC_057823.1, on the reverse strand, counting down.
GACATCTTGATGCCATACTGGAATGCAGCTCTGAAGGGAAAAAAAGGGGAATTGAGTGAAGAAAGCATCAGAGGTTGCAGAGCAGTAGCAAGATATTCCCAGAGGACCTATGAGCAGAGATCTGATTTCATAATGTTTCAGCCACACTACACCCTCTAACCACCCCCATCCCTCTCTTCACTCTTGGCTGTATTTAGTACCAAGACTCACTTGGGCAAAGCCTCCTTGTTGTTCATATACTCGCTATATTCCTCCTGGGTGTCAAAGTCCCAGCGGCCTAAAGGACCTTTCTTGTTACCCTGTTTCAGGACAGAATGGGGGGGGGGGGGGGGGCAGGGAAGGAAGAGTTGTCAGTGGAAATGAAATTTTAGCCCTTGATTAAAGCCAGGCTCTCCCATAATCCCAGGTTTTATCATCAATAAATCCTACCTTAATAAACAATAATAAGTGCTTACTATGTACTTACTATGGGTTAGGAAGATCCTCTGCAGAAGGGAAAGGTTACCTACTCTAGTATTCTGGCCTGGAGAATTCCATGGACTGTATAGTCCATGGGGCCGCAAAGAGTTGCACAAGTGAGGGACTTTCACTTCACTCACTCCTATGGGCCAGGCAATATTCTGCACACTTAACATGTACTTTATTTAATTCTCTCAGAAACTCTTCTGAGAGAACTTAAGAGTTCTCTCCATTTTCCTAATGAGGAAACTGAAGAATATGCAGTAACATAATTTGACATGGTCACAACACTAATACTTGGCAGAGCCAGGGTTAAGCAAGGCTCCAAAACAGAATTAAACCATGCTATTAAGCATAAAAGTACAGAGAGAACAAGGAAAAAGTTACATGACACTTCTTCACCTTTATGGGTGTTTGGTGCTTTTGTTTGTTTAAAAGTTAGAGGAAAATATCAATCCTGGCTATAATAAAACTCAAGTTATTTCCCTTCTTCTCCTGACAGTTATTTTCTAAAAACTGAAATTCTTTCTGCCCTTTTCTACGTGTGCACTAAAGACCTGCTTACTGCCTAAGATGGAAGTCAAAGCCTGGCACTTTATAGGAAATAAAAAGAAACACATTTTTGGCCCTATCTCATTTGACACTTTAAAACAGTTAAGCTGCCCAAGACCCCACAATGCCACTGCTCCTACTCCTCTAGCTGACTGGAAGATGAGCCTCAGGAAATGACAGCTGTTTTGGAGGAGGAAACAGGATATATGCTAAACAGTAACTGTTCCCACCCATTCTTCCAGCTCCACACCTGGTCCATTTTGCTATAATCCACCTCCTCATCACTGTCCACAGCCATGTCATCCATCCTAAAAAAAAAGCAACAGTTTAACAGATGGTGGAATTCTAGACACCTATGCTTCATTCAGAAACCTACCTACTAAGAGACTATATGCCTAGGAATAGCCATCCCTCCTAGGCCTCCCACACAGAGCCTAATAGAATACTTTGTCCAGTAAGAAGTACCTCTGGGTTCCAGCAAGTCAAATTTCCACCTCACTTCTACTACCCCTAACCTTGTTCTCCAGTCATCCCAGTCCACCTTCTTCAACAGAGTCTCGGGACTGCCCTGGTAGTCCAGTGCTTAGGAATCCACCCACTAAAGCAGGGGAACAGGTTCAATCCCTGATCTAGAAAGATTCCACATGCTGGGGGGCAACTAAGTCTGTGTGTCCCAACTATTGAGCCTGACCTCCGCAACAAGAAAAGCCACTGCAACTAGAGAGTAGCCTCCGCTCGTCGCAACTAGAAAAGACCCGCACACAGCAATAAAGACCCACCATAGCCAAAAATAAAATTAATCAAAAATAAATAAAAAGCTATGTGACGATTATTATTAAAAGAAAAAGTCTCACGTACGTGGCTGGATAGCACTCAGCATAGCTATTGGACATGCCAAAGAAATCTCCCAGCTGCTTCTTGTCCTCTGGCTTCTTCAGCATATGCTACATTAAAGAATATAATCCTACCAACAGCAGAAAAACTTCAAGCAGGAAGGGCCAAGGGCTAGAAGCCCCAACATGAAAACTCTTAAAAAAAGGGCTAGAATGTGAATGGGTCTTTTGAAAAAGTGGAAAATCATAACTTCATCCTTTTCAAAATCCAGCACAAAAAGATAAGAGCAAGACATGTGAGGGTGGGGGATAAGGGGTGGTGGTTATGGGGAAGCAGGTGGAGTTGGAATGAAAAGAGAACAGTTTGCTAGAACCCGTGAACACACTGAAATAAAGGATATGATTCAGTGCCTTCCCAGCCAGCAGATCCAGCAAACTTTTCATTGATGGACTTGATCAACTCCTTGGCAGATCCGGGTCCTGCGCAAGAGAGAACTCTGTTCAGACTCTGAAATAAGGAATTTACAACCTCTTCCCTACAACACCCTTCCCACCTGTGCTTTTTGTAAGAACATTTTTTTAAGCAACAGAATTCTTTTTTAACTAATGAAGTTTTAATCACATTTCAACTCAAAATGAGCTACTCTTCTTGAGATGCAGTTGTGTGCCCAGCATATCCTTTGCTCAACCCGCCTCACATCCTCAGAACCCCACAGCTGGGAGAATTACATCAAACAAAGCAAATATGGCCTACCATTGTGCAGGAAGAGTGAATTCCACACTTATCTTCTATCTACCCCATAAAGCAAGACATGGATCTTTCGAGAACCCAGAATCAGAAGTTCCCCAGTCCTGCCCTTGGCAGCTCTGAACTGAGTCAGACTCTCAGTCCAGAACAAAGCAGCACTGCCAAAGCCAATGCAAGATGCCACAGGTACAACTCACCTTTGTCAACATCCATGGGCTGGAAAGAAAACAGAAACTGAAGTGAGTGTCACCAAAAAGGATGCCCACTCATCTTTCCCTCAAGTTTGAAACAATTTGCTACCCCACCCCTTGCCCACATTTCCAGGACAGATTACTTGACCCAGTTGCTGCTATGGAGCCATGAGGCACCTATATAACTCATGGGGGTTCTACACCTGGTTGGGCAGCCGCAAAGATGGGCAGCCCCTCCATCTGGTGCCCGGGACTCCCACTCACCTCATCGTCCACTTTTGGCTTCTCAAAGTAGCTATGCCTCTTCTTCTCTTCTTCTCGTTCTCGGTCCCGCTCCCGCTCTCGGTCTCGTTCTCGCTCCCGCTCTCTGTCACGGTCTCTCTCTCTCTCCCGATCACGCTCCCGTTCCCGGTATCTCTCCCGCTCCTTGTCTCGAGGAGTCTTGGTTGTGGAGGGCACATAATCCCCAATATCTTCAAATATACTAGGAAAACAAATCCCAAGCGGACAAAGTCACACATATTTCCATCTCCCCCAACCATTTCTCCAGATTCTCACACCAAGGCTTCCCCCAAATGCCAAAGACAGGAAACCCAGAAGACCTTCTTCCCTCAGACTAGGAGTCAGGGGCTAGGACACATACTTCATGTCAGCTTCCGGGGGTTTCTTCTCTTCCATTTTCCCTGTAACATAAAGAGAGTAAGGAAAACACTCCTGAGTTAATTTCCACCCAGCCTCACCATGCTCCCCAGCTCTCAATACCCTTTTATACATCTTCTTTTTAAAAGATGGGACAACAAAAGCTATCCCTACTTCCCCTCCCCATGCCTCAAAACTGACCACTGCTTCCTGGGTGGGTCAAGCAGACAGAAACCAGATGTAACTATCCCCTTCCTAATGCTTCATCGCTCCCATTTTTCTCTGGTCCCCAGGAGCCTCCCGAAGTTCTGGAAACAGAAGGCTCCAGGAGACCTTGGTTCCATCCTCAAATGCCCCTCAAAGGGTAAGGTTCCTCTCCCTATCCCTCCAGGTTACCTTTATCTTTCTTTTTGAGCTTCTTGTTGCGGGTACCCTGCCTCAGATAGGAAAGGATCTGGGTGAGCTTACTGATGACAATGTCATTTGTAGTCAGTGTGGTCTGGGCCTGAAAAATCCAAGAAGAATGTTATCCCACTGAGCAGGACTCTCTTCATTTATTCATTCATTTACTTTAACAAACTGAAGGATGGGTGAAAATTAACTAGGTGAAGACAGGTAGAGTAAGCATTGTAAGAGGACATTCCAGACAGATGAAACAGCATACAAAGGCCTGGGTCAAAAGTGAATCTAGTACATTCAAGAAAGCCAGGATGATTGGAGAACAAACAGGGAAGCGTGGTAAAAACAGGTTGCAGAGGCTAGGGCCTTTGGCCATGATAAAGGCTAGGGCCTCACAGGCCATGATAAAGATTTTGCTTTTTATTCTAACAGTAAGAAATCATCAAAAGCTTCTAAACCATGATGAAACAAAATTCATGTTGTGGAATGATCACTCTAGCCATGTATAAAAATAGTGGAAAAGAGGATGGAAAGACAAGGGGAATGGTAGTGGCCATATAGTACAGGGTTTCTATTTGAGGGTGATGAAAATGCTTCTTTTTTTTATGAAAATGTTTTACAATTGACTTTGATGCCAGTTATACATTCACAGTATATTCTATGAACATACTAAAAGCCACTGAATTGTAAAATTTAAAGGGGTGAATTGCACGGTATGCAAATTACATCTCAATAATAATAAAAGTAAATACAATACTGAAAGGGAAACAGTGGAAGTGTGGAAACTAATTAGGAGCCTCTTTTAATAGTTTCAGCAAGAGATGATGGCTAAGACTGGAATGTTACTGCGTTACTGGCAGAGACAGAAAAGTCAATGGATTCAACTGAGATTTGGGAGGTTAAAATGTGGACAGGACTTGGTTAAATGCGGTAGATGAGGCTCAGGGCAACATCAAGGCTGATTACCAGGTTTAAGGCTCGTGTGGCAGGCTCCTGGGACTTGGGTCACTCACCTCCATGGTGGGGCAATCAGCTTTGCTGCGGATAAGAGTAGTGGGGATGTCTGTGTCGGCGTACTCATCATCCAGGTCTACCACATAGGCCATGCGGCCTGGAAGAAACAGCTCATTCCGCTCATATGCTTTGCTCTTGAAGAGCATGCGGTAAACATTTCGGCCTACAAAAAGAGAAACAGCAGCAAGTAGCCAGTAAGAACCTTCTACAACAACAGCTGCAGTTTACTTTTAGCTGATAAGTATACCAACGCTGAGAGTTAGGTGATTTACTACCACTTAATCTGACTGCTACACTCCTAGAGCTACTAAGAGACAGAACAAAGAATGGGACCCTGGCCATTTAATTCCAAAGTCTGAGCTCTTATCCACCCTTCTTACATTGCCTTCTAAATACTGTGAGCCTAGCATTGTATTAGGCCCTGTGAGGAAGAAGGATGAAGTTTAAGGTAATACTGATGAAGATTTGAAGATGGGGAAAAATAGCACTACAACATGCCCAATGTGATAGGCATGTTATACATTATCATTTCTCTTTGTCCCAATAATCCCAAGAGGTGAATATTAACCCCCTTTTGCAAGTGGACAAGCAGGAGCTGAGAAATTGTGTTGGTTGCACCCCAAATCACATGCCTTGCATGATTTCACCACAGGAGTCAAATGCAGGTTTCCGAATTTGGAGTTTTTAATCACCAACCATGCTACCTCCCTTAATGGATAAGCCCAAATCTGAGAGAGCTTCCAGTCTAACTGAGGGGACATTAGTGCGTGCGAGTGTGCTAAGTCGCTTCAGTTGTATCCGACTCTTTGCGACCCATACTATGGACAGTAGCCTGCCAGGCTCCTCTGTCCATGGGATTTTCCAGGCAAGAATACTGGAGTGGGTTGCCATGCCCTCCTCCAGGGGATCTTCCCAGCCCAGGGATGGAAACTGCATCTCCTGGATCTCCTGCATTGGCAGGCAGTTTCTTTATCACTAGCGCCACCTAGGAAGCCCAGAGACATTAGTAATATATGTGAAGTAACTACCGGGGACATTAGTAATATATATTAAATGAATAACTCTACATCTGAGTTCTATTAAGAGTAGTAGTATGTGGGAGCTACCCGCTTTAGGGACAAAAAAAAGAGATAAAAGTAGGTTGAGGGAGAAGGGAAGCCTATCCTGCCCAAAGCACTAAATTCCCCACAAGTCATCTGGAATGCAGAGGCACTAGGACAGAAATTCTATACTCACCCAAACGTGTTTTAAATTCAATTTTATTTTCAGGATCCTCATCTTTCCTGAAAAGACAGAACATTCTTGCTAAATGTGTTTCTATGTTTGGCCCCACCTTTCTAAACTCTCAAGCTCTCCCTAATGTTTACTTACTTAGTTTCCTTCTGGGGCTTTTCCATCATTTCTTCCTCCTCTTTCTCTTTGCTGGCAATTTCAGCTCGTACCTAACAGGAAAGCACTTAAGGTTTACCCATTTATTCACTTTACATATCTTTACTGAACACCATTATGCCACACTATGCCAGGAACTAAGAATTTAATACTAAAGAAAACAATATAGTCCTTGCTTTAATGGGGCTTATGAAAAGAAATGCAGACAAATTAAACAATTAAACAACAAAGTGTGATAACTGCTATAAATAAAACAGAAGAGCTACACAAGTGTGCAGGTAGTAGGAGGTGAGGAGTGGGGAGACAACCATACCTAGGTGATGAGGGAAGGTTTGCTTCCCCAAGAAGATAAAACTGAGGCTGAGACTTGAAGGACAAATAGCAACTAGTCCTACAGAAGGGTCACCGTTAGACCTTTTAGATGGTTTGAATTAAGAGCAGTCTCCCTCGTCACCCTTTAGGCCCTTACAAGAGCATTCAGCATGGCTGTATTACTCTCCACCTACCAACCAAGGCTCACCTTTTGAAGCAGAGCAAAATCCAAGCCTTTCACCAAATGGGTATGTTCCATGTCACCACCCAAGAATTTAGACTCCTGGATCAACTGTCTTCTTTTCTCTGCAGCTGATTTGTCCCTGGAGAATGAAACAGACCACGTAAGAACCATCATTTGAATAAATAAATTGAAAAATGAAGCCTAGAAAAAAAAATAACCATCCTTTGTGAGCTGGAAGTGCCTCTTGAAATGGCTTGGTATGGGGAAAAGACTTTCCAGAGCAAGGAAAATGAGAAGAATTCATACTGCCGCTGTATGACTCTGCAATGCTGAGAATCATGCCCTGGCCCGCTCAGTACTCACGCCTCAGCAGTGGGGCCCACAGCCCTGTAGTTAGCTGTGGTGCTAATCAGTTCCGTTTCCTCATAATCTTTGTTCACGCCATCCCGCCGTTCCTTGGCACGGTCCCGGTACTTCTCTGCTAGTTCTCTCTCTCTTTCAATTTCTTGTTGGCGAAGCTTGGCATAATAACTGTGACCAGGGAAAGGCAAATGTGTGAGGCTCAACCTGTTCCTGCCTGTTTCTTTATACCTTCATCCAACTCTCTATGCTGAAAGCTCATATATGTCCTGACAGAACTGCTGGTCACCTCTTTTTTTGTTTTTAGTATTTATTTGTCTGCACCAGGTCCTAGTTGCGACACAAGGGATCTTCAATCTTCACTTGGGCATGTGGGATCTAGTTCCCTGACCAGGGATTGAACCCAGGTGCCCTGCATTGGAAGCACGAAGTCTTAGCCACTGGACCACCAGGGAAGTCCCTGGCCACCTCCTGACAGTCCTCAAAATCAGAACTACAGCATCTTCCAGCTCACAGATATGCTGTTCTAAAGTCACCTCAGTATATTCCATCTGTTGCTTCAGAATCCTTCACTATCACCCAGTACTATATCACTGAGTCTCTACAGGTATGAGACTTTTCCATATGGCAACCAGAAAGTCACCTGAATGTTTATCACCTTCCAAATTTCACCTGAAAATAAGCCATTTCTTACCAGTCCTCCTCAAGAAGAAAGGAAAAAGTAAAGTTCGAGATCCAGGAAGCTTGGTGTCATATAAATAATGGCAATGACAATGATGGTGGCAACCAAGATTGACTGGATGGTTACTATATGCCAGGAACTGATACTAAGTGTTTACATGGACTGTCACAGTTGATCCTCATGACAACCTAATAAAAATTATTATCACTATCTTGATTCTACCCATGAGAATATTGAAGATTAGAGACATTGAGCAAAATGCCCAAGAATATCCAGGCTAGAAACTGGTAAAGGCGAGATTAAAACACCACAAGGTGGCTCCAAAGCCCTAAACTGCCCAATAAACTACATTCTAAATATCATTCCTCTCCACTACGAAAGCAGAGAACCTCAAGGCAAGAAAGGAAAACCTCAATCTCTTGGCTCCTAACTAGCCCCTATTCCTTACCCCCAAACACCATCCACCAAAAAACCCAATACTCCTCCACCTTCCTTTACCTTTTCTTTTTTCTCCTTCGTGCAGCTGGATCTTCATCCTCATTGTACTCCCTTGGCATTCTAGCAAAAAAAGAAATTCACTGATAGCAAAATATTGCCACAGCCCCAGAAATCCCAAGAAGTGGCCTTAAGGATTAAAGAAAAGCCTAGAATACTGACCAAAGCAAAAACTGTCCAGTTTTAATCAGGCAGAGATCCATGTCAATATTTGTAGGTGAGTCCTTCTCAAATTTTAGAAAGTATCACAACCATGTGAAAGATTACTAAAATTATATATACCCAAATATCTGCCCTAGAATCTGAGTCTGTGGGGCTGGAATGGATCCAGAAACCTACTTATTTAAGCACCAGCAGCAACTCTAGTTGGTCCAACAAATGGTCCGTGGAACATACTCCGAGAAAAACTGAGATCCCTAGAGCATCCCAGTCTTTCCTGGAGCTTCAATTTCAAGAGGGAGAGAATCACAACCATGGACTTCAAAAAAAAAAAAGGCTTCCAAGTTCATAAGACACCTAGTTCAATAAATTTTCCATAGGAAATAGTCAGAACACAGACTGGATTACCCCAGAACTTACTCATGGTGACGTGACTTAGAGGGTGGTGCAGAGGTAGGTGCAGCCCTTGGGGTCATGAGAAGTTTCCTGAAGTCTTCATTAGTGAGTTTTGATCTAAAGGGCAAAAATTTTTAAAAATTAGTACCCGAAGAGAATTGGAAAAGGAATATGTAAAAAATATGGTTTCACTTTACTAGAAATCAGGGAAATACAAGCTAAAACAAAGACATGCCCTTTTTAATGCATCAGTGCTAATGATTAAAAAGTTTGATAAATCAAGAATGAGTGAGAATTTGGGAAGTGGATATTCTCTTATCGCTAACAGGAATATAAATCAGCACAGATAACTAGGAGGACAATTTGGCAGGATCTTTCTTAAAATCTAAATGTGTAATATCCTATGATGCAGCAACTCCATTCATGTCTATTTAACCTGGTCAATTACTGGCATTATATGCATAAGGCCTGTAAAAGAGATCGAAGAGTTTTGAAAATAATAAAAACTTGGGAACAACCTAAACTCTCACTGGAGACTATTAATAAATAGACTGTGACAGTATTTCCCAAGTGTGGAGAACATACCACTGATGGTATAAAATGTAATTTTAACTGGTACAATGACCAAACTCAAGTAAGTTTCCTTTGAACTCTCTTCAGAGTAGGCCTCTTCCTTGGCCTGCTGAGCCCACTATAGCAAAGAATCCTGCTAGGTCTCCCCAAAAATGACTCTTCAATACTATGAAAATAGGAATTAAGACTATTGCAAAAGGGGGTAGGGATGAAAATTCAACTCTGAATACAACAGAGACAAAAGGGAATTTATGGAAAATTACTCAGACATCAAAGGTAGGGTGGAAGAGGAATTTGATTAGATATCGAGAGGCGTGACTGGATCTCACTGATTGATTGATTGATGGTATTTTCCATACCCTAACAGAATTCTTTGCTACAACTGGGTTCGGGAGACCTGGTAAAAAACATAAGCCCTGCAGAAGCCTGACTAGAGTTAGGTCAAGAAGGGAGTCCTTCAGCAGAGGTGTGCATTCCTACTTCGGGGCTGACTACATTTCCACTTGGGGTCACTAGGACACAGCTATCCCATACTATAGAGTTCTGAGGGTGGGATTTTAGGGTCTGAGCCCTGGCCCTGATCCACCAGCATTTTTGAAACCTATGTGGGGGATGTGCAGCCATCACAGTTGGTGGCACCAGTATGGAATCACTTCTGTGTGTACTGTGTGGCAGAGTCCAGCTCCAGCCATCTGGACACTTACTACATGAACCTCACATGCCTCTCCCTGCCAGGTAGTCTGAGGACCCATGCTCTCGTTGGAGGGCCATTGATGAGAAAAGGCATGAGCTAAGAGAAAGCCAAAGGACAAGATGTGAGGGAAAATGAAGGCAGGGTATCTTGCCTGGGAGGAAGATGAAGTTGAATATCACAGTAAGGGTGAGGGTTGGTCTCTGTTGCTGCTGAGGCAGAACAAGAATCAAGTAGGACTGGCTATTAGTATACTTGATGCCAACAAGTATGTAGGTAACAAGCAGGGTAGGAAAAACTTTCCCTGTACCCTCTTATATTCTGTACCAGAGATCTACAAATTAAACTGACAAAAGACAAACTTAAAAAAAAAAAGGAGTCCTTGTCACTGCCATGAAAAAAGGTAAAGTGGTTACCTCTAAAATAGGGACTGAAATTGGGTATGTTATCAAAGATAACATTGCCTTCATTCTGATGTTTTAATTTTATACAAAAATTAATTCCTAAATAATGAAAAATTAAACATAAATTTTTAAAAATTAGCACTCACCCTGCCATTATTTCCCCTCTAACACTTTGATGCAGTTGGCCTGACCCAGTTAAAGTTCACAGAGATAAAGGGGCAAGTGGTATGATTCTCTGACCATTCTTCCTGACAAGACATTGAGAATTCTTTCACCATCACCACCACCACTTCGCTCATTCCCCAGCTCATTTTCACGGTTCTACATCAAAACACTCACTGGTGGAAGGAGTGAGGATCGTCCACATCGTGGCCATCTGGAGCCAAGGGGTTAGAGAACGGCTCGCCTAAGAAAAAGAATTGATATTAATTTAATCAATCTCTTTAGAGTCAGATCCTGTGCAAAATTTGGGGATTCAGTAGTGAACAATACAGATGTCTTTTCCTGTCAACTTGCTCACAATCTGGTGAGGAAAAAAGTCAACAACCGCGACATTGACAATACAATGTAAAAAATGCTGAAGCAGAAAAATACAAGCAGCTACGGGAGAGCAGAGGACGGGACCCCTAAACCAGGCTGGAGGATCAGCCAAGAAATTCTAAACATGGCATCTAAGATACTACGCGAAAGATAAATTGACGTAACTGAAAATTAAGTGACAGAGGTTGGGGGAGGTTCACAGATAAATCTTATCTGTCGTGGGCTGGGGCAAGAACAAGATTCAGGGACAATCTGGAGCTTCCCGGCCTCATTCGGGGCCCAACTGCTTCGCCAGGCTCTAAGCGTCACACTCGGCCCGCCTCCACTCCGCCCCACCCCCCCACATATACGGCTTAAATTCTGAAGGCCAAAATAACACGCCAAATGTCCCGAGTCCCGCGGGGAAAAAAGAAGAGATGACCCGAGCCTTACTATCTCGCTCCGGCATTTCGTCCGCGGTGTTTCAACCCCAACAACGACCGAGGATCCGGTAACAACACAGACGCTACAGGAACTTCCCCACAATGCACCTCAGGAGACCACCCACAATTCCTTTCGGGCCCCAGGTTTTCCGTCTCGGCAGCGGGCGGAGAAATCAGAGCAGGAGTTGATTGGCAATGCTTTTATTGCATTGGCTAAACGTAGCCCCGCCCCTTGCGTCCGCCAACCTATCACAGGGCTGGAGCGTCCGAGGCTGATCTGATAGGATTACTTGGCCGGAAGGTCTAGGGCGGATGATTGAGTACTAGCCGAGATGGCGGCGGCTGCAGCGATTCGTGGGGTCCGAGGGCAATTGGGCCTTCGTGAAATTCGTATCCATTTGTGCCAGCGCTCGCCCGGCAGCCAGGGTGTCAGGTGAGGCGCGGCCCAGTGAGGCGGGTGGGCTTCGGGACGCCAGGGTCATGACCTCGACCTCCCGGGTGTTTGGAGAGGCCCGTGCCCACACCGCACGCGCGGTGCTCTCTCCTGCCCCGCAGGGACTTCATTGAGAAACGCTATGTGGAGCTGAAGAAAGCGAATCCCGACCTGCCCATCCTAATCCGCGAGTGCTCGGATGTGCAGCCCAAGCTCTGGGCCCGCTACGGTGAGCGCGGGACGCAGGGAACCAGAGACCCCGGTGAGGGGAACAGGGTTCGAAGAGAGAAAGGGCCGCCCAAGGTCACAGAAACCTATACAGGGACTGGGACTCAGACTTCAGCTTTGCTATGATCTTGTTGCAAATAAGGAAATATACATTTGCAGAGTTAGAGTGTTTGTATCCAAGTAACATGTGGAGGCGGGCCCTGCCCTGCATAGGAATCGTTTTTGTAGTTCAGGTTTCAGTTAAGGGAGAAGAGATGCTGGTCCAGTCCACCAAATGTAGGTCCTTTCAAGTTACCAGTGGTCAGTGCGGGTCCAGGTGGCATATGGGAATCGCAGTAGTAAAACCCTAAAATAATGCTATGTTGAGCATTTACTGCTAGGCCGTGTTGAGTGCTTTCCTGTCCAAATCTCTTGAACCTTAAGTATATGAGGAGTGGATTCCTTTTTCTCATCTTTTAGAGATGAGAGCGCTGAATGAACAATTGTGTGGAACATGCCTAACGTTATTCAGCTAAGATGCATAACACGGTTGAGCTTTTACATTTGTTCCCCAATCCTAGACTGCACTTCTGCCAGACTTAAGTAGCTGGCTCTTCCAGTTACAATTCAGGTTATTTTGTAGGTCTGAACTTCTGTATCACCTCCTCAAAAAGGCACTCCCTGACCAGTTATGTAACATTGCCTCTTTACCCTATTTCATTTTACCAAGTGTTTATTAACATACTACCTGTGTCATTTTACCACAATTTGAAAACTACTCTTATGTTGCCTGAATATAGACACACAATAAATATTCATACTTACTGAACAATTGGGCTTCCCTGGTGGCTCAGACAGTAAAGAGTCTGCCTGCAATGTGAGAGACCCAAGTTCGATCCTTGGGTCAGGCAGATCCTCTGGAGAAGGAAATGGCAACCCACCCCAGTATTCTTGCCTGGAAAATTTCATGAATGGCACAGCCTGGCAGGCTACAGTCCATAGGGTCACAAAGGTCGGACAGGACTGAGCGACTTCACTTTCACTCACTGAATAATGGTATTTTTAATCACAGCTTTTAATTACACTTTGCCCTAGGAATGTCTGGGGGAAGGCAGGGAGTCACACCCAGGGCAGATTGGTTTTAACAGTGCAGCTAACTGCAGTATGCCATGCACTAAAAGTTGTTTGCAGGAAAAAAATTTTCCTTCTGAAAGCTAGTAGACTAGAGGAGATGGACACACAAATAACTTTAGTTTATGAACTACAGGAGCCATTAAATGGGCACAATTAAGAGGCAGGCCCATGTAATACTCTGCTCACAATGGTTAATAATCAGTGCTACCATGCCCCTTAAAACTTCCCTGAACCACTTTCCTTCCCATTATGACCACCCAGAATGAGCCAAAATTCTATTTAGACCTGGGCTTCCAAGATATGTTAGAGACCCACTGGATAAATTCTAGGCATGTCAGATACCTTTTGGTCTTATCTCTTTACTACCCTTCCTATCCTACCAAGAGTGTAAGTAGAAGACTATTTTGGTAGCCTGTACAGTGCAGAGTGAATAATTAATAATCTTCCTGTCTCCTCAGCATTTGGCCAAGAGAAGAATGTCTCTCTGAACAACTTCAGTGCTGATCAGGTAACTAGAGCCCTGGAGAATGTGCTAAGTAGCAAAGCCTGAAGTCTCCACTGAGGATTAGGAACAACAGCCCCAGAGTCTGGGCTCTGCTGGACTGAGTACAATGTGGAGAAATGTATTCTGTTCTGTATAAAGATTGTGCTGAAAATGCTGTCTCAAGATGATCTGATTCTCATCCCACCGACTACCCCTTATTGTGCAACCATCTGAGGAAAAGCAGTTGAATATAAAAATAAGACTTTATTTTATTCTGTCCCATCAAAAGCCATGAGCCACTGAATCAAAAAAAAAAAAACGGAAAGAAAAAGAAAAAAGGAGATTCCAGGGACCGGTATTAAGTACACCACACTGAGTTCCATCTGGTCCTCTTGCCTGGACAGTGCTGGGTGAAAGGGGAAGAGCTGGGATCCAGAGGTCTTGGCTTAGGCTTAGGTGTGGGAGCTGAGGGCATGATACCATTATGGTTCTAAACCCCCAAAGGGGATTTATGGGCGAGGACACAGGAGTATGGGAGATAAGGAGTGGAGTACATGACTTTCAGAAGTCAGGTTACCCATGAAGAGCTGTCTGCTGGAGAGCATGCACGCGATCCTGAAGCTGTGCCACCTCCTCATGCCTTTGTAAGGCCTGCAGCCCTGACTGCTGCAAGAAGGCCTGGGCAGCCTGAGAGCAGGGAAGAAAGAGATTCAACACTGGGTCCCTGAGCTGCAGCACACAAACACCACAGCCTTGAGTTATCCCACCTCTTCTTGGAAGAGTGCATTCCCAAAAAGAGTACAGAAGTTTGAACCTGGAGCCCACATAGGCTAGCCAGGCCCAGAGAACTAACTAAAGACTGTAAGGAAGGGGGCCACGGTGGAACAGGGGAACTGGGGACTAAGGCCAGAAACCCACCCCTGGCTGATAGAGGAAGAGCAGCTGCAGCAGCTCCAAACTCTGGCCTACTACTTCAGTGTCAGAGAGGGCCAACGTGTCCAGCAAGGTGGGGAGCAGGAGCCCTGGCCATAGATGCTGACAGTAAGCGGGACCTTTCTCTGCAACGTTGCACAGAACTGTGAGCACCTGCAGACAGAAACATGTACACAGTCCCCACAAACAATGAAACCCAAAGATTTTAAAGATAGCTGGAATGGAGTGCTGACCACATGCCCAGTCACCATGCCAAGCACTCTTTTTTTTTTTTGCCAAGCACTCTTAATATGCATATTCTGTAATCCTCTCAGGCACCCTCTGGTAGGATTATATTCCCAATTATAAATGAGGAAACTGAAGTTTAAGGTGGTTAGCTGACATGCCCAAGGTTAATAACTAGTAAACTACAGTTTAGGAACTCACACCTAGACTGCTCTGTGATTGTATGGCTCTGAAGGAATCCATACCACACCACCTGCCAGCTCTCAGCTCAGGGTACTTCTGAGGGCTCAGGTCTGCTCCCACTGTTTTACACTTAGGCCACCATATCTTGGACCCAAGGGAACCAAATACCTACCAATACGCTCACAACATTAGACACTGACAACAAGTGCAAGAGGGGCTCAATCAGATCCAGGGAGATCAAGGAGGTACAGAAACTAGGGCTGTTTGCTGAAAGGGAAAATGTCAGAGTGAAGTTCCTCCAACTCAGGCATGAAACCAACCCACTCCCAATCCTACCCACCTCAGCCCAGACCAAGAAGAAATATTCCCAGGAGCTAAAGGTCCAGGCCAAGGCAGATTGTGGTGCTTACCAGTGAGGTTGTTAAGGAGCCAGAGGCCCTCAGGAAGCAGGCTGGGCTGTTCCTGGAGGAAGAACTGCAGAAGGATAAATAAGGCTGCCACAACACGCTCATCTCGGAGATGCACTGGCCCTCCCACAGTCTCTGCTGCTGCCTCTGTCAGCAAGTTGCTTAGACACCGAACAACAGGGCATACCAGCTGTAAAGACGAGCAGGGGTTCAGGTTTAAGGAGGAAGGGGCAACCTGCATACGAGCAGGAACTGAATCAGAAGGTCAGCCAGATATTGGCCTGTCCACGTACCAGCTCCAGTCCTGCATTCTTAGTTCTCTGGACAGCCACAGCCAAGTCCAACAGCAGCAGCCCCAGGGTGGTTAGAGCCCCCTGGGTGATGAGCAGAGCATTGTTGACCTGGCTGGGCAACAGGAAGCAAGCAGTCAACTACTCAGTCAGTCCTACATTAAGCCGGCCAACAGCCTAGGTCTGTGGGTTCCCTGGGCTCCAAGAAGAGAGGACCAGAGAAGAAAGAAGACTTATCCCAACAATTTCAGAAACTAAAGCCTGAATGTCATGGAAGGAAGCCCCAGGGGAAGTCTGGCACTTTCCCAATTGCCCTATTACCTGCAGATGATGTAGTGAAGGCACCAGGCAAACTCCACAGCTACCCCAAGGTTCAGCTTTGGGCCGGGTTGTAACAGTTGCAGTATGTGCTGGGGGAGAGTAGAGCCCAGGACGGAGCTGTCAGTAGAAGCAGAGCTCTGAGTAGGAACCATGGAAGGCAAGATGTCAATCACTCTTCCCAAACCCGAAGAGCAGGTGGCAAAGTGCCCAAAACCCAAAGCTCTTCCCAGTCAGGCACATGGGGTTAAAATGTCCAACGCGTTGGAAACAAGACTCAGTCAGGCATCCAGGGGCTACACTACTGAGTAGGTCACACCTGCCTACACATGAGTTTGACTTACGGGATGATCTTCTCTGGAGCCTCCTTAGCCTGCAGAAGCTGGGACAAGGCATATCCAAGGGCTTCCAGCACAGTCAGATGGGGAGACTAGGAGCAGAGCAGGGGTCTGACTCTGGAAGCTAGGCCGTAAGGTTTCCTACGACTTTCAACCTCTTAGCGCAGAGAAGAGGCTGCAGCTGCCTAACCAGAGCAGGTGGGCCGTGTGAGGAGATGGGTACTCCAGGAGGAAGAAAGGAGGTGGACACTCACCTGGATGCAGGCAGCCAAAGCCGGAACAATGCCCTGAGGCAGAAGCTGCCTTCTCACAGCCTCACTCTCCACAATCAGGTTACCCAGGGTATACAGACAGAGCTCCTGAGAGCAGAACAACAAAAGCACTGGGCTTGGCCTACCTCAGGATCTCAGGCCGGGGGTGGATGGGGTTGGGGGTGGGGGGGGCGTGGGCAGGGGCTAGGGTGGGAATGGGAAAGATGAAGCATCCCAGTCCTTGAGAATCTGGGCACAGGGGAGTGGCAGGTGATGGTGCATGTATGGCTGTGGCTGTCAGGGAACCAGGTTTTCCTCTTTAACCTACCTGCCAGCTCAAACTGGACCCAAAAGCATAATTTTTAAATCCAAACCAAAAACAAGGTAGGACAGGGCTTACTATAAAGTCTGAGCTGTGACCGGAGAGGTAGGTGAGAAGGTAGGAAGTGGCTGGCAGGCAGGCCTCAGCCACCGCAGACTGCTCAGAGTGAGAGAGCTCATGAAGGCACCGAGCCGCCTCAAGCTGCAGCAGGGCCTGGTTGCTGGTCAGGAGCCCGACCAGGGTCCGAATGCTGCCCTCCAGCCTACATGAGTGAGCACCAGAGTCCTTCTCAGCTGGCGGCCCATCCCCTCCACACCCCTGTCCATCCCCCAGTGCCCCAGCCACCCACTCACATCATCCACACTGACCTGATGAAGATCTGTTGTGTCTCAGGGTGTTGCAAGCCTCGACGAAGGCTGACCAGAGCCCTCTCCCTCTCCTTTTCCTCTATCCCCCGCTGGGCCAACCGCAGGAACTCCTGGATCTGCAGCACAGCACAGGGAAATGAGACATGGCAACACATCGATGCCAGATAGCAAGGCATGAGTTCTGCTCTGCCTACTTCACTTGTGAGCCCTCCAATATGGCATAATCCCGAGAACTTGTCATTCACACTATTATGGCTAATAAATGCTAACCCTGTAGTAGAGTGGACAGAAGAGGGAATCAAAACTGCATTTAATACCAGTCCTGCCACTTATTCTACAGGGGACTAAACCCAGCTTCTCACCTGAAAAATGGGAGTAACATCTACTCTGGTGTCTTACTGGGTTATTTCAAGAATAACATTTAAATCTCTCAGCCTGGCATAACCTATCCCTCCAGCCATTGTCCCCATACAACTGACACTGCAACAACATTTAGCATAACATGACTTGTTTTTTCAATGTTTCCAAGCTTTTGCAATATCCATCCCTTCTGCATGGGATACCATCCACAGGTCCTTCACTTCAGCTTTCTCTTCTAACTGCCTCTGGGAAATTAGTTCTTTCTGGTATCCTTTGGAAGACAGTGGTTTCTACTGTGCCTCATGTTTTCTTCACCACAGGTAGGAGCACATCTGTCTCCTTCAGTGGGTTGGGAACATGTCAAAGAAAGGGACTCTTCTTTTTTGTGTACCTGAGTACCCAGCATAGGTGTCTTGGTACAAAATAGACACACAATGAATAAATGACGTAACCTATGTATAAGTTCTTCATAAACTATACACATAAACATAGTATAAACATAGAGTAGGCCTGATGTTTGCTAAATGAATAAATGAGCTGAAATAAGTTCTTTTGTTCACTTATTCCATAAATGCTGAGCATCTACTATACACCAGATACTGTATAAGCATCTGAATTTTCAATGACGACAAATAACATAAAGTCTAGGTTCCTGTGGATAAAGTCTAGTTAGAAAAAAGGTAACAAACAAGCAAACAATTAGTATAATTAACATTCTGCAGACCTACTTTAGATGCAGCAAATGCAAAGGCCATAGAGAAGAATGGGGCTGGTATATTGTTCCAAGAACTGAAAAGAGGACAATGTGGCTGAAATGAGTAAACCGATAAGACTGCAAATGGCAGAAGTTATACTATGCTAGAGTGTGTAGATCAGAGGAAGGATTTTGGACGCATCTGCCTGATGTGTAAAGAATGAATTTTTTAAAATTAATTTAATAGGAGGCTAATTACTTTACAATATTGTGGTGGTTTTCGCCATACATCAACATGAGTCAGTCACGGGTGTACAGGTGTCTCCCCATCCTGAACCCCCCTCCCAAAGAATGAATTTGAGAGAGGCAAAATTTCGGTAGATGACCTGTTAAGAGGCTTCTGTTAAGTATGCAGAGAAAAGGGTACTGTCAGTATTGACGGCAACGCCATGTAAAGAGGTAGGAGGCAAAAAAGGGAGGGGAGGGGAAAACAGGGCAGGGGAGGGGAGGACTCGATGATGTACTGGTGTGGGGGTAAGGAAGAGAGTTGTCAAGAATGATTTCCTGGTTTCTGGCTTGGCCCACTAGACGGATGGAGAAGCAAATGGCAACCCACTCTAGTATTCTTGCCGGGAGAAGGCCATGGACAGAGGAGCCTGGCGGGTTACAGTACATGGGAGTCGTACAGGACTGAAGCGACTGAGCACTAGACGGAGAGAGGTGTTGAAGGGTCCGCGTTCAGGTTTGGAGACAGCCCTCCAGTACAAGAGAAGGAATCTGCCGCCTAGTGGGTGTGACTCTCAACACGCACCCTGACCGCTCACCTCGGCTTCTCCAAGGATCACGACCACACATCCCTCTTCGGCTTCCTCCGTAGCTTCGTCTCTCAGCAGCCTCTTGCTGACCAGCTGCTGCTCCCTCCGCGCCTTCCGCAGTGCTGAGGGGAAAGGAGACGGCTGAGCATGGGAGGGGAACCCACAACCCAGGGCTCGTCCCGTTGCCCCATCTCCGACCTCCATAACCCCATCCTCCAGTGTTCCCTCGCCCACCGCACCTGCCTCCCGCTCCCGCCGGCGGCACCGTAGCTCCTCCACTCCGCAGCCTAACGGCCTGAGGAGGCCTCGCCGTCCGCTCCACATGACAGAAGTGGAAAAATTCTGCACGAACTGGAGAGCCAACAACTTTACCCAGAGATCCAAAACAGGACACAGCCGGCGCAGGCGCAGCGCAGGGCGGAAAGGGAGGTGTCAGTGGGCGGGGCACGCAGCGAAGTGAAGGCGGGGCGGAACGAGGGGGCGCGACCACAGGCCGGCCTGGGCGAAGCGGCGAGAGGGTGGGGCAGACCGGGGGGAGGGAAGATGAAAAGACAGGATTGGGTGGGGCGAGGGCGGGGAGGGGCCACTGACTGAGGGATGGGACCTTTAGCCAAGCGAATTCCAAGTAGCAGCTGTGGCTTTGAGCTTCTTTGGTGGCTCAGTGGTAAAGAATCCGCCTGCCAATGCAGGAGACAGAGGTTCGATCCCTGGATAAGGGGATGGCAACCCACTCCAGTATTGTATGGGAAATCGCATGGACAGACAACCCTGGCGCAAAAGAATCCCACATGACTTTGCGACTAAACAAGCTGTCCCTCTGCCTTCGGTTTCTCGGCTGCCGACATCGGAAACCCCCGGCTACTAGTGTCAGCAAACACAACCTTCCCGCCCCTAACACAGTCTAAAAGAACATTCAAAACTATCCTGAGTTCTAAAGGGACTTCCCTGGAGTCCAGTGGTTAAGACTCCGCGCTTCCGTTGGGGTCGGCGAGGTTGGATCCCTAATCGGGGAACTAAAATCCTGAGTGCCGGTTTAAAAGCCCCCAAAGCAAAAAATAAAATAAAATTAAAAAACTACCCTGAAGATAACGAATGCCCTTTCACCAATAACAATGACTCTCAGTGATGAGTGCTAGCTAAATCCTGGACGCTGCCATGACAGTTATCCCCATTTTCAGTTCAGTTCACTTCAGTCGCTCAGTCGTGTCTGACTCTTTGCGACCCCATGAACCGCAGCACGCCAGGCCTCCCTGTCCATCACCAACTCCCGGAGTCCACGCAGACCCATGTCCATTGAGTCGGTGATGTTCATCCTCTGTCATCCCCTTCTCCTCCTGCCCTCAATCTTTCCCAGCATCAGGGTCTTTTCAAATGAGTCAGCTCTTTGCATCAGGTGCCCAAAATATTGGAGTTTCAGCTTCAACATCAGTCCTTCCAATGAACACCCAGGACTGATCTCCTTTAGGATGGACTGGTTGGATCTCCTTGCAGTCCAAGGGACTCTCAAGAGTCTTCTCCAACACCACAGTTCAAAAGCATCAATTCTTCGGCGCTCAGCTTTCTTTATAGTCCAACTCTCACATCCATACATGACCACTGGAAAAACCATAGCCTTGACTAGATGGACCTTTGTTGACAAAGTAATGTCTCTGCTTTTTAATATGCTGTCTAGATTGGTCATAACTTTCCTTCCAAGGAGTAAGTGTCTTTTAATTTCATGGCTGCAATCACCATCTGAAGTGATTTTGGGGCCCAGAAAAATAGTCAGCCACTGTTTCGACTGTTTCCCCATCTATTTGCCATGAAGTGATGGGACCGGAATGTTTCTGAATGTTGAGCTTTAAGCCAACTTTTTCACTCTCCTCTTTCACTTTCATCAAAAGGCTCTTTAGTTCTTCTTCACTTTCTGCCATAAGGGTGGTGTCATCTGCATATCTGAGGTTATTGATACTTCTCCCGGCGATCTTGATCCCAGCTTGTGCTTCCTCCAGCCCAGCGTTTCTCATGATGTACTCTGCATATAAGTTAAATAAGCAGGGTGACAATATACAGCCTTGACGTACTCCTTTTCCTATTTGGAACCAGTCTGTTGTTCCATGTCCAATTCAAACTGTTGCTTCCTGACCTGCATACAGGTTTCTCAAGAAGCAGGTCAGGTGGTCTGGTATTCCCATCTCTTTCAGAATTTTCCAGTTTATTCTGATCCACACAGTCAAAGGCTTTGGCATAGTCAATAAAGCAGAAATAGATGTTTTTCTGGAACTCTCTTGCTTTTTCTATGATCCAGCGGATGTTGGCAATTTGATCGCTGGTTCCTCTGCCTTTTCTAAAACCAGGTTGAACATCTGAAAGTTCACGGTTCACGTATTGCTGAAGCCTGGCTTGGAGAGTAAAAATCCTTATTTTACGGGTGAGAAAAATGAGACAAATACAATTATGGATCACTATTCTGCATAAAAGTGAATGGCAAAAAAAAGTGAATGGCATTATTTTTACAATAAAGTAATTGTTTCATCAACTTTGAGCACCACTAATCTACTAGGTAATGGGGAAACACTGGTGAATTAAACACCGAGTTCCAGGGAATTCCCTGGCAGTTCATTAGTTAGGAATAGGCACTTTCACTGCCATAGCCCCAGGTTCAATCCGCCCTCTGGAACTAAGATCCCAAAAGCTGGGCAGCGCGGCCAAAACAAACAAAAACTGTTCCATACCCTCAAAAATCTGAATTGTGCCCAACTAAGCCCTATTTCCTATTTCCTGCATACCTCTCCAGCCGTGCCTTACTCATCTCTCCTAGGATTTTTGTTCCCTAAACAAGCCTTGCACTTTTTTCTCTTCTGGGCTTTTGCACAGGCTGTTCCATTGTCTGGAGCCCAGTCTCTGCCACCCCACCTCTACTACAACCAGCCCCCTTCCTTTAACTAACACCATTCTCAAAATATCCACTGCCCTACTCAGAACAACTGGACCAGTGCCCCTGTTTGAGAGCATGTGGCATCATACACTTCTTCATAACCCTTTTCACAGCTGTCATTGTTACAGTGTAATTGTTTGATGTTTTCTCCTCCCAAACACCCTTCACAATTCCAAGAGAGTAGAGTCCTGGTAGCACTTAAGAATTTTTATTGAGGCAATTCCCTGGTGGCCCAGTGGTTAGGACTCCATGCTTTCACTGCTGAGGACAGAAAGTTCAGTCCCTGGTGGGCATCTAAGATCCTGGGCAAGGTGTGTGCCAAGAAAAAAAAAAGTTAAGGAATTCTTATAGAATCTGCTGATCATTTGAAATTAAAAGACACTTGCTCCTTGGAAGAAAAGCTGTGACAAATCTGGACAGCATATTAAAAAGCAGAGACATCACTTTGCCAAAAAAGGTTCAGTAGTCATGAGAGTTGGACCAAAAAGAAGGCTGAGCACCAAAGAATTGATGCATTTAAATTGTGTTGCTGGAGAAAACTCTTGAAAGTCCCTTGGACAGCAAACAGATCAAACCAGTCAATTCTAAAGGAAATCAATCCTGAATATTCAGGAAGGACTGACGCTGAAGCTGAAGCTCCAATACTTTGGCCACCTGATGCAAAGAGCTGCCTCATTGAAAAAGATTCTGATGCTGGGAAAAACTGAAGGCAAAAGGAGATGAGGGCAGCAGAGGATGAGATGGTTAGATAGCATCACTGACTCAATGGACATGAATCTGAGCAAACTCTGGGAGTTAGTGAAGGACAGGGGAGCCTAGTGTGCTGCAGTCCATGGGGTTGCAAAGAGATGGACACAACAACAATTTTTTGAAAGCTACTACTTAGGCAAAAGTGCAAGTAAGAACAAATCCAAGAAAGGAAAGTGTTCTTCAAACCAACTTCCTTCCCTTGGATTTAATTCCACTTCTTGGAGTTAGTCAAGGAAGTCTTTGATTTCTTCCATGAAACATCTAGTTAAATATCTGCAGAACATCATCTTATCCTCCACATCTTCCCTTCAGCTCCAGCATCCATCCAGCCTCTGGACAATCATTTATTGAGCATTATTTACTTATTTAGTGGAAGCACAGAGCCCTAGCCCTCGGACCAGCAGGGAATTCCCTGAGTATCATTATTGATGCACCATGATCTAGCTGGGGAATAGGATCTGGGTCTTGTCCCTTTCCTTATGGGACAGGCTGGCTTCTGACCCTACATCTTTCTCATAATATGAAAGATAAGGCAAGTCCCCAGGAAAAATCTATACTCTGCCCAGAGTGTCTGCTCAGTCACAGCTGCCCAAACTATTTTTGTTTTTGTTTTTTCTTTTTTGGTGGGGGAGGAGAGCTTGTTTTTTGTTTGTTTGTTTTATTGCACTTATCTGCCTGGCAACACTGTTAACCCTGTAAGAAATAGCCCCATGTCCTACTACAGGCCTAACTGTTTCTTTCTCTTTTTTTTTTTCCTTTTATAACTGAGATTTTATTGGTTGTTTTGAGGATCACTACACAGACATTTCAATTTGTACACAATTCTTCACATACGTACCAGAAATCTAAAATATCATGTAGTTGTGATTCTTAACAGTTATTCCAGTGACTTTCCAGCTTAAAATTTGGAGCAAACTTTCCTTAACAGGATATCAAGTACCAATATCTTCAAATATTGATATGTTGTTACATCATAAGTCCCACTGATTCACAATTTAATATCATATACACTACATACCCAAACTGTCGATCGTTCACAGCACATTAACCAAGTTACTAGGAAAACTGGACTACCACGACCAAAGATGTTATAGTATAGTGCACAAAATTCTGACCAGGAGAGCCAAGACCAAAAAGTGGTTTGCTGTAGGAAATAATTCTACCAAAACAATATGGGAAGAGAAGTGATTTAAAGTGTTCAAGACATTAAATGCACAACTGACTCCAAACTGCCATTTAGTATGCTTTTGTATTATAGGATATAAAAGCTACCCCCCATCTATGGAATGTTAAGCTGACACCCAAGACAATCAAAGCCTCCCATATCCAATATCCCACTATTTTCTGGTTGTACCAAAAAATAAACAACCAGCAAATGATTTCACCTCTTAAAAAAAAGCATTTACACTTAAAAAATGGGATGAGGTGGGATTCCCTCCTTTTTAAAAATGTTTCTAGAGCTACTAAAAAAACTTGCATTTACAAAATAGTTGATAAAAATATTCCTCTGGATTGTACAAGAAGGGAAACAGGGACCACTGACAGGACTGAGTGTGTGGTTATTTTTTTTTTTTTTTTTTACATCCCGAGTGTGTGGTTATTAATCAGACTTGGCTTCTTTCTCTTCTGCTTCATCAGAGGCTGGGCTCTCCTCGTTTTTAGTCTCTCCATTTTCTGCAGGCAAGTCTTCTTAAGTCTCTTGGTTGGCCACTTCCGCCTGTTTTCCCTTTGCTCCTCTTTTCCCTTTTGTTTGCACTTTTTTGTCTGAAGATTTATCCTTTCCCGCCGCCTTTTTTGGCTTCGTTTCCACTTTTGCAGGAGCCGGTTTTGCTGACAACCTCGCCGATCTCCTCTTGGGCTCCTCCTTCGCCGCCCCCTCGGCGGAGCTGACCTTCCTCTTGGGCATCGTGGCGGCGGGACGGGCGAGAGCCGGGTGCCTGAGGGCCGCGGCGCGCCGAGAGCCTTCGCGAAGCTGAGTAGCCTGACCGCTGCCGCTCCTCCCGCCGCCCAAGCTGGGACCCGCCTGTTTCTTTCTCTAGAGCTCCCACAAGTCCTTATTTTCTCCTGCGTAAGAATCCTGTTCACCATGGACTGTAGTTCTGTGTCTGCATTTGCCTCCCTCACCTTCTAGAATTCTTGAGGAACTGTGTGATGATCAGATCAGCATCCCAAGACTTGGCATCAGCTCTGGCACTTGGTAGACAAATGGTGGATATTTTTTGAATGAAGCTGTGACTTGGGGACATTTGCAAAACCATTATTGCCCCTCTTAACTTGGAGTGTCTCCCCTAAGATGATGGAATCTTTTAAACCATTTTTAAAAATTGAAGTATAGTTAATTTATGTTACATTAGTTTCAGGTGTACAGCAAAGTGATTCAGTCATTTATGTATATTCTTTTTCAGATCCTTTTTCATTACAGGTTACTATAAGATATTGAATAGAGTTTCTGCCCTACACAGTAGATCTTTGTTGTTAAGGTGATGGAATTTGCTGAGGAGTCAGGCTTCAGTAGCCTGGGTGCTCTGAATGCAGAGACTCTGATGAAGACGACAATGAAGGGCTACTGCTACAACCTTAGTGGTAGTGTTGGGATTCCAAGCCTGTTTGTCTGACTGCAGTCAGTCGGCGTATTTCACCCTGAACTATACTCATATCTTGGTCCTCAGGGATGTCCCAGTGACACGGTCTGGACTTTAGGCATGACTTTGGGTATTATTAGGACATGCCCAACAGGACATACAGGAGGCAGTGTGGTCCAGTGTGGGCTCCTTGTTTGCACTGGGGACAGATATGTAGTTACTTCTGGGGAAAAGGGAAGTGAGAATTCAAATGTTTTTATGTAGCTCTTTGCCCAGAAATCTAGAAGTTCAGACTTACAAGGGCTCTTTTAAAAGTACAGCCCTTCTGAAACTGAGGGCTGTCATCAACTAGATCTCGGGAACTATAACTTATAAATAATATCATGTAAATTGCCTTCATCAATCAAGCTCGCCTTAGCCTTAATCGTTGCTGCAAATTACATACCTTCATGTAGCTTACACAGTATGTCACAAGACTCCATTAATACCTCTTCGTGGGCAATACCTCTGATGTACGGATTGCTATAGTAATGGTTCCTTAAGCCGATTTTTCAGGAACTTAGAGTCAGCTCTTGTCCAGTTCACATTCCAGCTTATTAAGACTGCTTGAAACCACAACCCTCCAACCAGGTCTGTGTGAGTGCTGGATGGATGGCCTTTTGATGTCAGAGGGCTAAAACTTCACCCTCAGACCATGCTAATACTACCATTTTATGAATGTCCCTCCCATGAAGAAGCATGTAACTCAGACACACCAGCAGAGTACCGATTACCTCACCTTTTTTCCTATCCCCAATCACCTTCTTCTGCACCTCCAACCAATCTATACCCTTCACCCATAAGTATCCTAAGCCCCTTTCTGTTGAGGAGGTAAATGTGAGATTTGTTCTTCCTGCTTCTCAGATTCCTCATGAATAAATCCTTTCTACAAACTTCAGGGTTTCAGAGTTTGGCTTAATGCCTGTTGGCCAAACGAACCTGGTTTGGTAACACTTCCACACCCTCTGGGACACTTGCTTTTCTTTTCTTGAAAGAGTAGGTGAGTTACTAATTAATCCTCATTCAACACAGGTCCAGCTTTTCCTTCCTAGGACATAGGAATTGTGCTGGGGAGAGGGCAGGAGAGAGCTAGGTGCAAGTGAGAAAATTATATTAGGAATATCTTGTTTCTCAAATTTCAGGATAGAGAAGTGGAAACTAAGAGAGTGAGGCACTTGGCCGATGTGTCTCTGTTCAACACATAGACTTCTCTACTTTTAAGAAAGCTGTTACTTTAAAACTCATGAATCACCACATGGCACACCTGTTACACGTAACATTGTACATCAATTATACTTCGATTAAAAAAAAGAATCTATCAGGATTACCTTCTCCTAAGACACACCTGGAGAAGGCAATGGCAACCCATTCCAGTACTCTCGCCTGGAAAATCCCAAGGACTGAGGAGCCTGGTAGGCTGCAGTCCATGGGGTCGTTGAGAGTCGGACAAGACTCAGCGACGTCACTTTCACTTCTCACTTTCATGCACTGGAGAAGGAAATGGCAACCCACTCCAGTGTTCTTGCCTGGAGAATCCCAGGGACAGGCGAGCCCAGTGGGCTGCCTTCTATGGGGTCGCACAGAGTCGGACACGACTGAAGCGACTTAGCAGCAGCAGCAGCAAGACACACCAGAGCTGGTCGATGAAGATTTCTGCTGTGTCTGCAACTTCCCTGGTGGTCCAGTGGTTAAGACTGCCATTCCCAATGCAGGGGTGTGGACTTTCAATTCCTGGTCAGGGAACTAAGATCACACAAGCAGCAGGCCTGCCCCCCCTCAAAAAAAAATTAAAAACCTGTTACTTTCTTAATAAACACATTTAAAGAACAAGTCAGCAAAAAACAAAAAAAGAACATTGGGGGGAAGCTGTTCTTTAGACCAACTTCCCTCTCTCGAACTAGCCCTTGGAGTCAATAAATGAAGTTTGCAGTCTCTTCCACAATATATCCAGTTAGATATCTGAGGATATTCAGGGAGTTGAACTTGGTTGACACGAAGTTAATCACAACCACCAAGACTAGGGAAAAGTTATGGAAAGTACCCAGCCTGAATCACTGGGATAGGGGCAGGGGACATTGAGAATCCTGTCCTGAGGAACTGGGGATCTCTCTGTCTCCAACCCAGACAAGCCTGGAGGCATCTGAGTCATCTGGGCACTGCCTGGGTCAGAGGAATAGATGCCTTGCAAGATCCTTCCTGTTATAGCCCCTCTCCTGGCAACATCCTTCATTGCGAAATTTCCAGGAAGAGTAGCGAATGGGGTGGCTGGGAGGAAGAAAGGTGGAAAGTGACAGGGTTCAAAGAAGGGGGAGCAGAGCGACATCACAGGGTTACATAAACTCTCAGAGGCTGCCAAAGAGTAAGGACAGATCGGTTTGTGGAGCCTGGAAGCCGGCGTGAGCCACTGAAAAGGAAAGAAGCCACAGTCCAGCCGATAACCAGAGAGAGAGGCAGAGGCTCTGAGGATCTACCGACTATGGTGAGAGTATGCTCTTGGGGCCGAAGCGGGGGCTATTCGGGGAACCTTAGGAACCGGCTTGGGCCGCCCTGACCTCCGCTGTCTTTCCAGGTGTGCGTGCCCTGCCTGCTGCTGCTGCTGCTGCCGCCGCTGCTGCGTGTGTCTGCGGACACCACAGAGCCCTGCGAGCTGGACGACGACGATTTCCGCTGTGTCTGCAACTTCACGGATCCCAAGCCTGACTGGTCTAGCGCTATTCAGTGTATGGTTGCTGTCGAGGTGGAGATCCGTGGCGGCGGCCGCAGCCTGGAACAATTTCTCAAGGGAACTGACACCGATCCGAAGCAGTATGCTGACACAATCAAGGCTCTGCGCGTTCGGCGACTCAAGCTGGGCGCTGCACAGGTTCCCGCTCAGCTTCTGGTCGCCGTTCTGCGCGCGCTCGGGTACTCTCGTCTCAAGGAACTGACGCTTGAGGACCTGGAGGTAACCGGCCCGACGCCCCCGACGCCTCTGGAAGCCGCTGGGCCTGCGCTCACCAGCCTCAGTCTCCGTAACGTATCGTGGGCAACAGGAGGCGCCTGGCTCGGCGAACTGCAGCAGTGGTTCAAGCCCGGGCTCAAGGAGCTGAACGTTGCCCGAGCACACTCGCTTGCCTTTCCCTGCGCGGGGCTCTCCGCCTTCGAGGCTCTCACCACCCTAGACCTGTCTAACAATCCCGGTCTCGGCGACAGCGGGCTGATGGCGGCTCTCTGTCCGCACAAGTTCCCGGCCCTCCAATATCTAGCGCTACGCAACGCCGGGATGGAGACGCTGAGCGGCGTGTGCGCGGCGCTGGAGGCAGCGAGGGTGCAGCCCCGAAGCCTGGACCTCAGCCACAACTCGCTGCGCGCCACCGCCCCGGGCGCTACCCGGTGTGTCTGGCCCAGGGCGCTAAGCTCTCTCAATTTGTCGTTCGCTGGGCTGGAGCAAGTGCCTAAAGGACTGCCGCCCAAGCTCAGCGCGCTTGATCTCAGCTGCAACAAGCTAAGCAGGAAACCGCGGCGAGACGAGCTGCCCGAGGTAAATGACCTGACTCTGGACGGAAATCCCTTTCTGGACCCTGGAGCCCTCCAGCACCAAGACGCCCCGATGATCTCCGGCGTGGTCCCAGCCTGTGCGCGTTCGGCCTTGACCATGGGGGTGTCAGGAACCCTGGCGCTGCTTCAAGGAGCCCGAGGCTTCGCGTAAGGCCGTGGGGAAGAGAGGGGAGAGGAATGAATTGGCTCAGATTGCCCTGGCTCCGGGAGACCCTCGTCAGGACATCTCAACCAACCAGCCTTCCGCCCCATCCTTATTAAAATCTTAAACAGCAGATCCGTGTCATTCACTCAGCAGATGTTTACTGGGCACACTGCTGAGCAGGGAATCCATTATACTTAAACATTCTTCTTCCTAACTTGCTAGAAACCATACCCGCCCCACCATAGAAAAGAACTACGGGGGCAGAAGGGGCAGGGAAAAGTTCCGTGTCTAGGGCTGCGTGGGAGAACCAAGGGTTTCCCTGCGATTGGGGGTTTTCTGAACAGATTACTAGAACCTGTGTTAAAAGATGTTTGAATGGTAAACATGCCTGGAAGGATCCTCTCTGGTGCATTTTCCAAGACGCAGCTGCTCCCTTCCAAGGTTATAAAACCCAGAGCCATTTGCTTATTCTTACTCTTCTTTTTCCTCCAACCCCCAGTGAGGAAAGACAGCTATGCCACTCATTCTACCTAAGCTCTGAGGTTGATAATTTCAGGGTTGCTCTCCTGTAGTGTATGGCCTCTCTGCCTACAGAGGTACACTGATTTTCACTATCAGGTAATAATGGGGGAGCTTGAGAATGGGGAACTGATGCAAGATGCTGTAATTTAACCTTCTCTGAACCAGAGATTTTGCAATTATGCTAATATACAAATGTATGATTTTTCTTTGATTTGCAAACAGGATAACATCTTAGACCCTTCACAGCTTCTTTGGACCCCTTCACACAGCAATTACCAGTGTATGTCCCCTGAACCACATTATCTCAGTGACCTAGGACATCAACCAAGAGGGACTGTTCCTTCTAAGGGTTCCTTCTTCATCACATCAAGGAGGCAGTCACATCCATAAGGGATCTAGATATGTCTCAACGGGGACCTAAAGAGGAGTGGGGAGAGGCGTGTAAACAGAGCCCTTCTCCTGCCTGCGTCCCTCCAGTGTCCAGAACCACACAGATAGGAACAGAGAATGCACATTATTACATTGATGGGAGAGTTACACAGGTCATCAGACTACAGACTCAAAGAATCACAGGGACAGCTAAATAAACTGCCAATCTGTGTGGCCAGACCTCGCTGGCTCCATTTTTTCAGTTTCATCTTAGGCCCACAGTCCTGCCCCCTCCTCGCTCTGCATAACTGAGCTTTACTCTACTCACAAGAAGTGTACCCAAGCCAGATAACTTACCTAACAGCTTTTACTCTTACCTTCGTCTGATATGAAAACTAGAAGGAAAAAAAAAAAAGAAAACTGGAAGGATGCCTTTTGCTGACACAGGTGGTTAACGGTCATGAGACCCTCAGGGAGGAAAAAGCCCAGGTTCCCTTGGATGCAGATATGCAGCTTACTTGGTAGTCAAATTCTGTTTTTAGCCTTGGCCCCTTTAAATCTCAGGTATCCCCTTCGCAGAGTGCAGCTCTGAGTGCCTCTGGATCTTGGCTGTATGTAAATTCACAACACCTGCATTATGTAAGTAACATGGCTGTATGTCAGTACCCACAATAAACTTCAAACTGTACTTTATGGAGTTGCCTGCTTCGTTTTTTCATCTCAAAGTTCTTCCTCAGCTCGATGGATATTATTCAATATATCTGCCTCCCAACACTTTTGCATGTCAATAGTTTTCCCAATACCATTGTTTGAAAAGATATTGAATGGTCTTGGCACCCTTGTTGAAAATCATTTGACCATGTAGTTCAGGTTTTATATCTGGGCTCTCTATTCAATGGTGGTGGTAGTGGTTTAGTCATTAACTTGTGTCTTTTGCAACTCCATGGACTGTAACCTGCCAGGCTCCTCTGTCCATGGGATTTCTCAGGCAAGAATATTGGAGTGGGTTGCCATTCCCTTCTCCAGGGCTCTTTTCAATGCTACTGGTCAATATATCTGTCTTCATGCCAGTACCATGCTGTTTGGTTACCTCTGTAATAAGGTATGAAATCAGGACGTGTGAGGTCTCTAATTATATTCTTCTTTTCAAGATTTCTTTGACTTCTTGGGGTTCCTTGGGAGCCCATATGAATCTTAGGATGGATTTTTCTATTTCTGCAAAAAAAAAAAAAGCCATTAGATTTTGATAAGAATTTAATTAAATCTATAGATTGCTTTGGAGAGTGTTGATATCCTAATAATATTGTCTTCCAATCCATGAACATGGGATGATTTTCCATTCATTTCTATCTTTTTTCATTCTTTCAGCAATTTTTGTAGTTTTCACTGTACATGTCTTTCTTTAATTTCCAAGTATTTTATTTTTTGATGCTATTTTATTTTTTTCATTCTTTTTTGTATTTTTTTTCTTTTTTTTGATGCTATTTTAAATGGAGTTGTTTTTCTTAATTTCCTTTTCAGACTGTTCATTGTTAGTGTGTAGAAACTGCTGAATTGAAACAGACTGCCGGGACTTTTGTCAGGTACTCTTGTACTTATTTTGGCTGTGCTGGGTCATCATTACTGCATGCAGGTTTTCTCTAGCTGTAGTGAGCCATGTCTACTCTCCAGTTACAGGGCACGGGTTCAGTAGTTGCAGCACATGGACTCAGTAGTTGTGGTAGACAGACTTGCTTTGCAACATGTGCGATCTTCCCAAACCAGA
The DNA here is from genome assembly GCF_910594005.1 of Cervus elaphus. Taxonomy (NCBI): domain Eukaryota; kingdom Metazoa; phylum Chordata; class Mammalia; order Artiodactyla; family Cervidae; genus Cervus; species Cervus elaphus. Next base: position 53,091,804 of record NC_057823.1, on the reverse strand, counting down.
GATCAAATGTGTGTTCCCTGCATTGCAAGGCAGATTCCTAACCACTGAACCACCAAGGATGCCCCAGGTACTCTTAACTATTAAATAAGCAGATGTGTGTCAATCAGTGCAAAATACAATAAAGATTTGTTAAAACAGAACAGTAGACTTTGTTTCAATGGCTATAGAAAGGAGGTGATTTTGTTTTTCTACGCATCTGGTCTGGCAGCAAGTTGTATTATACATTTTAAGCAATACATGCCCTGAAAGATTATATTTTCAGTTGTGTACTAAAATCAGAGACCATCTTTTTTTTTTCTTTTTACTAGAGTCATGCAAAGGAAATGGCAACCCACTCCAGTGTTCTTGCCTGGAGAATCCCAGGGACGGGGGAGCCTGGTGGGCTGACGTCTATGGGGTCGCACAAAGTCGGACATGACTGAAGTGACTTAGCAGCAGCAGCAGTGAGTATGAAGTAGTACCTCATTATGTTTTTGATTGATTTGCATTTTAATGACCAAGGATTTTGAGCATCCTTTCACATGCTTGTTGAGCTTCTTTGAGTAAATATCTATTCAAATTCTTTGCCTAGTTTTAATTTTGTTTATCTTTTTGCATTTCACTGATGTATAATGATGTTGAGCATCTTTTACTGCATTTATCTTCTTTGGAGAGATAGCTATCCAAATCTCTTCCTCATTTTTTTCTTGAGTGGTTTGTCTTTTTGTTGCTGAGTTGTAGGAACTCTCTATATATCTTGGATACTAGATCACTGTCAGACATATAATTTACAAATATTTTCTCCCATTTTGTTGGTTGTTTTTCATATTTTGATGCACAAACATTTTTAACTTTGATGAAGTTCAGTTTATCATGTTTTCTTTTGTTGTGCTTGCTTTTGGTACCATATTTGAGAATTCACTGCCAGATTATGTCATGAGGATTAATTTCTCTATTTTCTTCTATGAGTTTTATAGTTTTAACTCTTAAACTTAGGAAATTGATCAATTTGAGTTAATTTTTGTGTATGGTCTGAAGTAAGGGTCCCGTTTCATTCATCTGTATCTGGATATCCAGGTGTACCAGTGTCATTTATTAAAAAGATTAATCCTTCTAAAGTAGGAGATAGATGACCCCAGGCTGAACAGTTTCTCTCCTGTGGACAGAAACTCCATAAAGCAGGATGATGGAAGAGGCTGGGCTCTGCCCAGATAAGTGATAAAAGACCACATATTCTTGAAGTTAAGGAAACTCCCTGCCTACACATGTGCAGAAAGGCTCCTTGGAGGTCAAAAAAGATGGGGTGTCACTTCATAGTAAGTGAGGCAATCAGCCACAGGCCTCTTCACTAGAATCCAACTTGGCTAAGAGATGCACATGCACACAGAGGAGGACCCTGACATATACCAAATATGGGCTCAGAACCAGGCACATCAAAGTGATTGGCCAAAGAAAACTTGGAAGAAATGCCCCATAAAAGTGATTCAAACTACGATGAGGGTGCGACTCTCTCTGAGCCTACCCATGGGTCTATCCACATGTGTTATACTCTTTTTTGTCCTAATAAACTCTTGTTTCACTACTTTCCATTTTTGTGGGAATTCTTTTCTGCAAAGTCAAAAAGTCAGGGCTTTGTCACTGATCACCAGTCTAGTGGCTAGGATCTAGTACCCTGACTGCCTAGACCTGACCTCGATCTCTGGTCAGAGAGCGGAAGCCCCATCTCAGGCCGCTGCAAGCAGAGGTCAGCCAAGATCATTTCCTCACTGAATGTTCTTGACGTCTTTGTCAAATCAGTTGTTCGTAGAAACATGGGTTTATTTCTGGACCCTTACTGCTCTTTGACTAATCTCTGCTTTTACGCCAGCACCACAGCGTACTGTTCCACTACTCTTGCTTCACAATAAGTTTTGAAATCAGGAAGTATGAGTCCTCCAACTTTGTTCTTGTTTTATAAGATTGTTCTGACTATTCAGCATCTGTTGACATCCGTACGACTTTAGAAGGAGGAACAGTGGCTGAGAGTGAAGGAGTGAAGGAACTCCAATATTACACTAACACTAACTCCAATATTACACTAACACTAACACTCCAATATTACACTAACACAGAGAAAACGATGACCTGTCCTTTAGTTCAGTTATACCAGATGTCAGAGGGTGAAGCCATCTAATCCTGAGACCACTTCTGCTTTTGGAACCTGCCAAGATTGAGGAGAAGACAGTAAATCTGGTTGGCCCTGCTGTGGGTGATATTTTGGTAGTAAAATATAATGACAGGCTGAACTAACTACTCCTTATTTTCACATAACAGCTGGTGGTGGTTTAGTCTCTAAGTCGTGTCCGACTTTTGCGACCCCATAGACTGTAGCCCACAAGACTCCTCTGTCCATGGGATTTCCCAGCCAAGCATACTGGAGTGGGTTGCCATTTTCTTCTCAACGGGACCTTCCAGACACAGGGATTGAATCTGGGTCTCCAGTGCTGCACACGGTCTCCTGCATTGCAGGCGGATTCTTCACTGACTGAGCTACCAGGGAAGCCCACATAACAGCTACACAATGAGATATAATAACAGGCATTTTGGTAAGCATACAGTATCAATGATGATAGGCAAATGTATGGGAAAATACAAGCCTTCTATGCCTACCCCAAAATGATTCCTCCAAAGGTTAGGCATATTCATCTTGATACTATTGCTCCACCTGTTACACAGATGTACACCGAATACTCCAATATTTTGGCCACCTGATGTGAAGAACTGGCTCACTGCAAAAGACTCTGATGCTGGGAAAGATTGAAGGCGGGAGAAGAAGGGGAAGACAGAGGATGAGATGGTTGGATGGCATCACCGACTCAATGGACATGAGTTTGAGTAAACTCTGGGAGTTGGTGATGGACAGGGAGGCCTGGCATGCTGCAGTCCATGGGGTCACAAAGAGTTGGACACAACTGAGCAACTGAACTGAACTGAACAAACTGAACACGGAATATAGATGGTCAGACAGGTATGATTCTTTTGGCTGTAAGAGATCCTTGGTGAAAAACCAGGGTGATTTGTGATATAATGAAGAATATATCTGGTCTTCGTCTCCAGTTACTAGCACAAAGCTTCAAAAACCTTTGTAATTCCTAAGCAATAGGAATCTCTCTGTTATACTAATGAGATAACTTCTGGCAGGGTCCCTAGATAGCTTCAGGATGGAGGAGGTTGCTCACCAGAAAAAAGAAAAAACAGACTATTCAGGGACTTTCCCTGGCATTTCAGTGATTAAAACTCTGAGCTTCCACTGCAGGGTGCACAGGTTAGATCCCTAGTAAAGGAATTAAGATCTCGCAGGCCACAAGTGCAACCAAAAAAAAATTGCAGATGAAAGGGCTGGAGTTGGATTCAGTCATATAATTTATGATTTAATTAATCATGACTCATTGAAAAATGCTGGACAATGAGGCTCAGGGAGCTTCCTGGTTGGTGAACATACTGATGTACTGGGAAGGCACACCCTCACGCCATAGAAACAGGAGATCCTTCACTCAGAACCCTTCCAGGCCTTGTCTGATGTTGACTTAAAAAGTGACTGAGCACAGCAGAGCTGAGTTCTGTAAGTCATTCTATCAAAGTATGGAAGCTGCAGAAGCGTCTGAAGTTAGGGCAGTCTTACTGCAACTGTGTCCTCACCTGTGAAGTTTGGCCAGACTCTGGGGATCTTGTAACAGAAGCAATGTAATCCTACATGGAACATGATTCAATCACAGAAAGGAAAGAAGCACTGATAGAAGTGTTAGGTAGTTAGAATAGGAAACGGGAGTCCAGAATGGCGGTGGCTAAAAGACAAGGAAGGGAAAACCCGCGAAAATGGAACAAAGGAAGGTCCGAGGACCGGAGTGAGGACCTCAGGTAGAACAAACAGCACTCCTGGCTAGCCCAATTTACATAGGGCAGGCCCAGGGGGGAGGAAAAAACTTGTAAAAAGAGGTGCCAAAGGGCCGGGGGTCTCTGTCTCCTGCGCACTGGCGCGCTCCCCCACTCTCTTCTCTTTGAGTCTTTGGATTGGCATTCCCTGATGCCTTGAGGATGTATTTTCCTGCTATTTTCTAAATAAAATAGAGCTGTAACACAGAGCTGTAACACTGATCTGTCTAAGAGCTATAACACGGTCTGTTCGAGACCTGAGAGCTATAACACGGTCCGTCCGAGAGCTATGACACACCGAGGTCTCTAACATCCATCACTGCAAATTTTTGCTGACAGGAGACAGAAGAACTGAGGAGCAAACACTCGCCTGACAGATGCTACAAGCCAGTCACAAAAAGAACACATGTGAGTCCACTTATGTGAAATGTCCAAAATAGGCAAACCTAGAGAGACAGAAAGTAGATGAGTGATTGTTTAAGGGTCAGCATAGGGTGGGGGGTAATGAGGTTACAGTAAAGGAAATCGACTTTCTTTATAAAGGGATGGAAATGTTTTAAAATTAACTGTGGTGATAGTTATACATGTCTGCAAACTTACCAAAAACCATTGAAACACACACTTTAAATGGGTGAATTATATGCTATATGAATTATCTCTCAATAAAGCTATCTTTTTTTTTAAAAAGAGCAGTTATCTTTTATAAATACATACTGAAATAGCTATGTGTGAAATATAAAGTGTCTGGGATATGCTTCAGAAGAATCCACTAGGGGTGGAAAGGGGAACAGAAGAAATAAGACTGGCCATTAAGTTGATAATGGCTGAAGCTGAGTACTTGGAGTTTCATTAAACTATTCTCTTCACAGTTAATGTCTGAAAATTTCATAAGAGGAAAAAAAGAAAAATTCCATGCAACAGTCTGACTCACTCAGAAAATAGAGGACCGTCTCTCCTTAGTTATTGTTTAGAGGCCCCGCCCAGAGCCCTCAGGTCGGGGAGATGAATTATTGAGGGGAATCTGAGAGGCACAGAAGCCATGGAGTGTGGAGAGGCGATGGGCACAGGGGCTGCTTTGGGCCAGGGCCCCTCAGCCTCCGCAGCCCTCACTGACAACCCACAGGCCCGGTTGACCGTGGTGGTGGAAGTAGAGCGGACAAGATCTGGTAAGAAGCCCCCACACATTCATCTCAGAAGTAACACAGCCTGGGAGAGCCTCCTGGGAGAGGGGGAGGGCAAGGCCATCTCACTAGGAAACTGAGGCAAAGGTTGAGGGCAGGACTCGGGGGTCCTGGGAGCTCAGTTTCCCCCAGGAGTGTTGACATGAAGTCTACCTGTCTCAGGCCCCAAGGAGACCTGCTGCCCTACGCTCCTTCTGGAGGGGGCCAAGAGCATCTGCCTACTTCGGCCTGGGCCTCTGGACAGTCAGGTAGATATGGGCTGTGCTGGGGTGTGTGTGAAGATGGGAGTGACACTGTTGACTCCTGTCCTGCTCACAGGAACAATGCATCACCTTTGATAGAGTCCTGGGTTCTGATGCGGCTCAGGTACGGGGTTCTGATAGGGTGATGGGAGGTGGTTGGGAGCACTCAGAACCCTTGACCCTGGGGTGCTGAGTGCTTCCGAAGCTCTTTGCTCAGGGCGGGCTGGGTCAGGGTGCCTGAGTTGGGGGTGCGCCTGTGTCTCCGGCAGGAGGCAGAGCAGGAGCTGCTAGCACGAGTCCGGCCCACACTGGGCTCCGTGGGCCGAGGGTACAGTGTGGCCCTGCTGCTTCGGGGTCGGGAAACAGAGGCGCCCCGGCTCGTGCCTCAGGTGAGTCCCAGAGAAGGCATCAGGCATAGCTGTTTCGAGACTCACATGTTGCCTCCTCCAGGAGACCTCCAAGAACTTTCCCCTCCCCACCCTAGCTGGACTAGATGTCCCTCCTCAGGGCTCCTATAGCGCCCCAGAGTCCATACAGGTTGTTTTGCCTGCATCAGTCATGAAGCTGTTGAGAGGTCAGGGAAGGTGGGTGGCTGGCGTACATAGGGTGAGGGTCAGGGAGGGGTGATGTGCAAACATCAAATACTCAGGCAAATCTACTTTTCACTGTTCTTAGTAATACTGATAATAAAGTTGAAAGTTTTGTTTTTAGGCTTCATCAGAATGCCCCCAAACTAAAATAATTGCCTCAAAACCTTGTCATGAGCCCCTGCCCTTGCAAACATCAGGTCCCACTGAAAATATCTGTTCACTTGTCTGGCTTCCTGTGAACCATGAGCCCTGGGGCTATTTTTGTCTTGGCCACCCTGTCCACAGCACCTAGCACAGGGTCAGGCATAGACTTCGCCCTCAGGAAATGTTGAAAAAGAAATTAATTCTTTCTCAATCTGCACTGGACCCCTTTCTCCACTTCAGCTGCTACAGATGCTGTTTGAAGAAGCTCGGCCCCTCAAGGGCTCTGACGCTATGCTTAGCACTCTTAGCCTGGTACAGGTGAGGCCCTGGGGAAGGGGAAACCTGGGGAGCCAAGGCCATGGTGATGCTGCCATAGAGCCTGAGACTCGAGGGCAACCTGAAGTGCTTGAGTCTCTGCTGCTCACCAGTGTTGGCTTGCCTTGCTGGGCGCTCCTTTTTTCTGCCTGAAATGGCTGAATTCTGGTGTCCTGCTTGGCTCATGGGGCCCCAGTGGGACAGTCATGTGAGCCAAAGTGTGAGCAAACATTTGGTTTGTAACAGCTGTCGTGCTTGTGATCTCAGCTCAGCGCCAGTGGGAGGAGCCGGGACCTGCTGACTCCAGGGGCAGGGAACCTATCCGTGCTGGAGGTGGCTCCTCTGGGCTTGTGAGTGTCCAGGGCCCAGTGAGGTCTGAGAGCACTTATCTTAAGGCAGGGCTGACACCCCAAACCAAGTTGTTGGAGGCTTCTCCCTACTACCACTCCAAGGAAGAGAGGCTCTGAACTAGGGGTCATGCTTACAGGGCCTGGGTTTGCCCCCAGGACTCCCTCTCACAGTCCTCCCTTCATCCCTCTCACTCTTCTCTCCACCCCATCCATTTACACCTCCTCAACTCTGTCATCTCCATTCTAGGTGATCTGAGTATCTCACTGAGCAGAACTCCAGTTTATCCATCTATAAAACGAGAGCAGTCCCAACTACCTTGTTTCCCACACTGGGCAGATAATAGGAGAAAAAAAAAAGATCATAAGGATGAGAGGCTTCTAGGGGAAATACTGAGCTTGGAGCCTTGGGGATGATTCTTACAGGCTTTAGGGATGCCCATGGGCTCCCCATCCAGAGATTCTGGGGGCTGGACAGAACCCTTGTGCTTAGGAGCCTTCCCTTCCTCCAGGGTGGTGGAAAATGCCAGTGAAGTGGAGGTATCTGACTCAAGAGCTGCTTCAGAGCTGTACTTGCGGGCTGCATGTGGAGAAGGCAGGTGAGGACAGGAGGACACCTGTCACCCACCCTCACCCCCTGGTCATTTGGCCTGATCCTATGATCTCCATCACAGGAGCTGCTCTCTGCTCACTGTCACCATGTCCTGCCTGGGGCCTGACCCTCCTGAGGGGCCTGGGACCCAGGGCATGTGGCAAGGAGCCTTGCGGATCCTGCAGCTTCCAGGAGAAGTGTAAGTCTCATGGAGGTTTTTAATAGCTTTAGGGAAGGGTTGGGGAGGGGGTGGCTGAAATATGGATGTAGAGGCCCAGGGCAGCATCAGAGTCTCCTCTTTCCCTCACCTCTGACATGCTCAAGGATTTGCTCCCTTTAGTATTTCTTGTAAAGCAGGTCTACTAGCAATGAACTTCCTCAAATTTTTTGTTTATCTGGGCATATCTTATTTCTTGCCAGATGTAGAAAATTTAGCTGACAGGTTTTTTTTCCTTTCAACATTTTAACTATGTTATCCCACTGCCTTCTGGGATCCATGGTTTCTAATGAGAAATTGGTTTTAAATCTTATTGAAGATCCTTTGTGCATAGTAAGTCTTTCATAAGTTTGGGGTAATTTTGGAGCATTATTTCTTCAAATATTCTTTCTACCCTTTCCTCTTTTTCTTCTCCCTCTGGGACTCCCATTATGTATATGTGTCTACACTTGATGGCAGCCAACAGGTCTCTCAGACTCATTTTCCTTTTTTTTTTTTCTTTCTGCTCCTCAGACTGGATAATTTTATTTGACCTATCTTGGAGAAGGAAATGGCAACCCACTCCAGTATTTGTGCCTGGGAAATCCCATGGACAGAAATGTTTGGCAGGCTACAGTCCATGGGGTCACAAAGAGTCAGATATGACTTAACAACTAAACCACCACAACCACACCCAGATTTACTTGCTCAAATCTGCCCTCTAGTGAATTTTAAATTTCAGTTATTGTACTTTTCAGCTCCAGAATTTCTACTTGGTTCCTTTTTATAATTTCTATCCTATTGATAATCACTGAGACATCATTTTCTTGATTTAGTTTTCTGAAAATATCTAAGACAGTTGATTTAAATTCTTTGTCTACTGAATCCAGTGTCTGCTTCCTCAGGAGCAGTTTTTATTTGTTTCTTTCTTTTTTTCTTTTGAGTGAGCCATATTTTCTTATTTACATTCCTAATAATTTTTTTCTGGAAACTGGCCAATTTGAGTATTTTTGTGAAGACTATATTATTTACTGTGCTGGTCCCTTAAGTCTCCATTCTTTTTCCTCAGTGCTCTGGCATTTTATATATGATAACCTGGTAACTGTGAACGTCGGATTCTCCCTCCTTTCCAGGGTTTGACTTGTTGCTTATTGTGGCCATCAGCCATCCATTTATTTAGTTACTTTTCCAAACAATTTTTGCAAAGACTGTATTCCTTGCAGTCACTGAAATCTTCATTCTGCTATCTCAGTGCTTAGCCAATGACACAGAATTCCCTAGCCTCCAAGAATGCACCCCGACCTCAAAAAGAAGATAGGAAAGGGAGGAAAAAGGAGAAGGAGGAGAGGAAGGGGAAAGGGAATGAGGAGAGAGGAATGAAAGGAAGCAGGAGGTGGGGAGGAGGATAGGAGAAAAAAGGAAGAAAGACAAAGAAAAAAAATCTCTAGGTTTCTACACACTGACTTTGTGTTGGGTCACTCCTTCAATGCTTAGCCAGGCCATTTACAGCTCTGCCTTAGCTTCACATCCTGCTTGCACTCAGCCCTAAATCAGCCAGAGGTGAAAGCCTATGGTCTTCTCAGGTCTTTTCTCACCATGCACACTGCCTTGGACACGTGTGTGACTTTCTAGGTCCCCAGTACACACGGAAACTTTTCAAAAACTCTTATTCCCCCCAAATTTCACTACCCAACTTTTTTGTCCAGTCTTTTCATGTGTCTACTACTTGCCCTGTTATTTTTTTTCTTGTTCTTTCATCTCTCAAAGTCTAGAGGGACTACCTTCTGGCATAGCTCCTCTGCCCCAAGAAAATTCTAAGACAAGTGAAACAAAGGGAAACTCCTTTTGTCAGTCCTTTGTGTGAAACCCAGATAGTCAAAACAAACACAATTCCTTGGGAACGAGATCTACTCTGCTCCTTTCAGGACCAGGTACCGCCATCAGAAATGTGGGCTGTACTGGGGAGAAGGTTGGGGCTAGAGTAACTTAAAAACACCACAAAGATCTCTTACCATAGTTAAGTTGCCTTTCTCCTGGTTAAACTTCACTTGATTGCTGTAAACCTTTGACTAACTCCTAGAGTTCCACTAAGGTTGATTCTGACCATTTTTTTTGCCAGATGCTTCTGAGGAGGGACAAAGCCCTAGATTCCCTATTCTGCCATTTTTGTTAATGTCACCTTGCTTTGCCATTTTAAAATTGGGTTGCATTTTTATGTATGTGTGTATTTCCCCCCTGCAATGGAAGCACACAGTTCTAACCACTGAACCACCAGGGAATTCCCCAAGTTGTACTTTTTTTACTGAAGTGTAAGAGTTCTTTATATATTCTGGATACAAGTCCCTTGTCAAATATGCAATTAAATTCTTTTTTTACTATGAGGATGTATTATTTGCATAATTTAAAAATAATCAAATAAAGGTCTATACAAGGTCACAAATCTGTCTGGTGGTACACAAAAGTGACTGGAAATAGTCAACCTTTCATCAGAGTGTGATCTGGGCCAGTTCTCTCTCCATCTACCAGGGGCCATCTCCTTTCTTCCTCCCTCCCTCCCTCCCTCTGGCAGAGACTGTCCCCTGCTGCAGGTACTGGCTGGCAATGTGGCTGGTGAGGAGGTGGAGGGCTCTCTGACCTGGATTGTCTCATGGCTTCTGGAAGGAAACAACTACAGTAGCCTCCTTCTTCGCCTGGATCCTCAAGGTGACTTGGGGTAGGGTGTTGTTTCTTCGGGAAGTTCTAAGATCTGGCATTACCTGTCACCCAACCAGTTGCAGCCCCAACCCTAGCAAGCCCAGAAAGGGATGGGAGGGTTAGGATTCAGAAAAGTTCCAGAAGGGTTTAGCTGCCAAAGTCTGGAAAGGCAGGGCCAACAGTAAAAGCCTCACCCTTTCAGTGGCCTTCAATGGTGTATCAAGCATTTTTATGCTGACTAAAACCTCTGATTATTACCACAACTTCATGAGGCAGATAAAATCTATGGGTGAGGAAAGGAAGACAGGTTTAATTAATAAATGAGGAAAGGGAGGATCAGAGAAGGGGAGGTGCTTGCCTATTTTCACACACTCTTTATTATTATTATTATTTTTTTTAGTGGAGTGCAGTTTATTACACCAGCGGGCCCAAGGCAGAGTCTCCTCTTAGCCAAGGGCATTTGTGAAAATCTTTTATACCCCGTGTGTACGTGTCCAAACCCACCACCCCAATCCCTTGATGCTTACTAAGGAAGGGTAAATACAATCACAATAACTCACACACTCTTTAAAAGATCAGGACTCTGTGAAATATGATGTCAGAGATATGGAAGAGGTCAAGTGGAGGGTATAGAACAAACAAGAACTTAAGTTGATAATTGTTGAACCTGGATGATAAGAGAATGGACCTCCCAGACTCTGCATATGTCTGAAATTTTCTACTAATAAGAGTAAACAAAACAAACAAGAAAGTCTGGTGCTCTGTCTCCAAAATCAACAGACATACATTCATTTGGCCAACATATTCCCAGACCTCACCCTATGTCAGGCCCTGTGGAATGAGGAAAATAAGTTGGGGTAGTTCACATTCTCAAGGACAAATCAGGAAGTAAAAGAAGTGTGTTTATGTACAGACCAGTTTGGGATCATGGTTAAGGGCACAGGCTTTAGTGTCAGACAGAACCTGGCTTGAGTTTCAGCTTTGCCACTCACCAGGAAGTTGTTTGACTTCTGAGCTCCAGCTGCCTCATCTGGAAAATGTGGAGGGAGGCAGAGTAAATCAGAGTTGCTGTCTCATTGGAGCATTGTGTGGATAAAAGGAGACAATCCACAGAAAGCCTTAGCACAGTACCATCAAACACATGTAAAAGCCTGATAGGTGTTAGCTATTTTTATGAACAATACTCTCAATAAAAATTAAAAGTATTACAAGCAGTGTGCTTTGGATCTCAGAGGAAGGAGAGATTCATTCTGTATCTCCCCTTACTAGGCAGCCCCCTGAGCTTGTTCCAGTCTGCTTTGTTGGGGGCCGCAGGAAGGAGGAGGAAGGTGAAACACGTGAGGCCCATCCTGTGGGATGCAGTAGAAGAGGCCCGGGCCCGCCGAGCTGGTCTGAAGAGCCTGCGATCAGGCCTCCTTGGGGATGCCCTGACAGACAGTGGGCTCAGCCAACTGGGCAGGGCACTGCGGGAGCTGCATGTGAGCAAGGTGAGGCCTGGGGGTGCCTGAGCCAGCAATGGCCAGAGCCTGCCCAGAATCCTTTCTCTGTAGGTGGTAAAAGCCTGGAGCCAGCGTTGGGGAAGCTGGATGCTCAAAGCAGTCAAAATTGAGGCTGTGGGGCTCCCAGAACCACAGGTACAGCTTCTCATCCAAACTCTTGGGAGCCCTATTGATGTCTGCTGCCTTATTCTGTCTATAGAGCACTGTGAGGCAGCCCTTCCTTCATTCATTAATGTTCTCATTCTCAAACATTTACACTGATCACTCACTATGTACTGGGCATAACATCATGCAGGCCCTGGAAAACCCCTGTCCTCATGGAGTTTACAATCCTCTGGAGAGAAACTATTACTCCGTGATCAGTGCTCTGAAGGGCTGATCCGAAGGGTCCTATGCAGGCATGTGAGTTAGTCTTGGCAAGAGAGGGAAGTGATCTCATGGAAACTTGAAACCTGAAGGAAGTGACTAGCAAAGATGAATGAAGGACATTCCAGGCAGAGAAAATAAGAGGAAAATTCTCAGAGGTAAGTCCTTGGTCTCTTTGGGGAACAGCAAGCAGCTCAATCTGGTGGAGGATACAGTTTGAGGAAGAAAGTCCAGGGAGAAGGATTGGTGAGTGAAGCAGGGGCCTGGTCATGCAGGTCTTTGTAAATATATTGAGATGTTTGGACTTTGCCTTTAAGGTCAAGGGGAAGCCACAATTTATTTTAAACAGGGATGACAATACTGCTCCCACTTTTCAGCAAACGGAAACTCAGAGAAGTGATGTGAGTAATCCAGGGTCTCTAGGGTCATCAAAGGCAGCAGAGGTGCAGACATCCAAGTCTTAAGATCCAGAATAGTGCTTCCATTCTCTTAGGATGCATGGCCTCCCTTGGGCAGAAGGTGGCACTGTCTTCCATGATTTGTCACAGGGTGACAAGAAAGTAGCCTCTGTCCAACTTCTCCTGGTCCTTCCCTTTTCATAATTACTTAGTACTCATTTTTTTTACAGCCCTGGGCCTTGGGGCCTATAAACTCCAGGTTATTGAACAGAGCTGGCCACTGCTTAGTGCTTTGGGTGCCTTTTCTCATTTAATGCTCTCTACAACTTTTATCAGCTCCACTTCATGGACAAGAAAACGGAGGCTCAAAAGACTAGCCACCTGCCTGAGGTCATATAGCTAAGAAAAGGGGGTGGGGTAGGGCTGGGACCCTGATCCTGGGAGGAAAGGTACAGACTTCTCACTCATAATATATTCTCAGCAGGTGACACATTCAACAGCAAGCCCCAACCCAGGTCTCCAGAAGGAGCCTCAAGGTGAAGCTGGTGCTTGGGGTGGAGCTGGAGGTCTTCTCTATCTTTGGTTACTTAACTGCATTCTCCTCCAGTGGCAGGAAGAACAGCATCTATAGGACCTGATCTCCACCAAATGCACCCATTCAGGGACTCTGAGGAACAGGTAGTAACACCTTATGTACCCCAGAACAACTGGAAGTAAAGAGTCACAGAGAGCCAATAATATGCCTCCTCCTTACCTTGCCCTAACATCAGGGAGAAATGCAGAGTTTCTGGCAAATAAAGGGCCTGTAGAGCTATTGGATTCCTAAGGATGGGCATGGGAAGCAGCTGTTTCCCTACTGGGGCTTCCATGGCACCTCTTGGCAGAAATCAGTATCTCTCCTCCTCCCTCACAGCCTGAGTCTCTGTCCAGGGCACAGGTTGACAGCCAGCCTCCTGATGTCACTCTAGGGGCTGCCCTGGTAATGGGGCTCTGCTGGACAGGTTGGGCCCTTTGTCCCAAGGCTGTGTGCACACATGGGCTTCTGGCTGAGCCTAGATCGATGTCACGTAGGCCCAGCAGACCCCGGATGTGGCCCTGCACTTCTTCCTGGCTCAGGCCCAGAGGCACAGACTGCGAGGGCAGCACCAAGCGTGGATCCAAGAGGCGCTGAAGCACATCGAACAGGACAACGAGGTGGTGGCGGGTGACCAGGTCAAAGGTCTGGTGGCTGAGGAGGTGAGGAGGGCCCAGTAGGGGACTTAAGGCTCCTTCTAACCCGGCCAGGCAGGGGGCTGGGGGCTGGGATCCAGCATCAAAGACTGGGTGACACCCTCTCTCATGGCCCTCACAGCTTTGTGGGGGACACATGAGGCAATTCTCAGTGCTAAGTGCTGTGAAAGAGGGAGCTAGTGACTCACTGGAACAAAGAGGTGTACCTGGACCAGGCTGGAATGGAGCAGAGATTGCATCTAAGCTGAGGCTTAAACAACAAACAAATCAGCCAGAGAAATGTACTAGATTCAGATCCACAGGGCAGTTTGTGCTCATCCCGTAAATGTAACTTGTTTAAACAAGAAACAAAACATGTGTGCACAGAGGTGGGGTCAGGGGAGGTGGGAGACCTGTTTTGAGAAGAGAATTCCCTACCAGCGAAAGTCCAAAGGGAAGCAAAATAGGTTCTGGGTGTTGCGTATTTTCCATCTGGCTGGAGCCTGGCAGGTGTGTGGTCAGAGGCAAAGCTAGAGACCAGCTGGTGTCAACACTCTGCATTTGGACTTTACACCAAGGATGATGGTGAACTGTAGAAAGCCATGTCATCTCAGTCCTGTCCCTCACTAGACACGTGAATTTGAGCAAGTTAGGTCACTTCTCTGATCCACTGTTTTCAAATCTATAAGATGGCAACTACCTCAAAGGTTATCATTAGCTCAACTAAATCATAATATAATGTAGAGCCGAGCCTGGCACACACACTGCACTCCACAGAGAGCATGTGTTATCACTGAAGGACTCCAAGGAGAGGCAGAGATGGCACCGGGAGCAGACAGTGCTGAGATGTCAGCTGGAGGCCCTTCAGGCAGAACGGGATGCCGCGGAGCAGGACCTGACAGCACTCTATGACCTACACGTGCAGGCTGCCCGGGCTCAGACATGCCATGTGCTGCAGGTCAGTTGGGAGAGACAGAGGGCAGGCCTTGAGCTGGTCCCAAGGCTACCTGACTGATGGGAATCTTGGAATCTGGGCACAGGTATTTCGAGCCTGGCGGGGGCTGTGCGAGGAGCAGGTCATGACTACAGAGCATCACTACCGCAGCCTGCTGGCCGGCATCTTGCAAGACTCCATCAGCTTGGCCACACAGAACCAGGAGCTCCAAGCCCAGAATAAGCAACTTCGGCAGACTGGGTTGGCAGCGGTCGTGCTGGATACCTGCCCTGAGGAGAAATCTGGTGATCAGGAATCTGACAGGGGCACTTTCTTCTCTCCTCATTTGTAAAGGTCCGAGAAGGGAGAGGAAGGTGGGACACAACAGCCAAGCTTACCTCTACTATAGATAAATAATCACATCACTAACCAGCGTGCATTGTGCCAGTCCCTGTTAAATGCCTAATATCCCTTATTTGATTTAGAGATTTCCACTACCCTATATGGAGATGTAGGAGATATGGGCTCCATCCCTGGGGGTCAGGAAGATCCCCTGGAGTAGGAAATGACACAGAAGAGCCAGGCGGGTTACAGTCCATGGGGTCACAGTCAGACACAACTGAGTGCATGCACACATACACACACACTACCCTACATTGTAGTAGGTATCATCTGAGCCCCATTTCAGAGATAAGCCTACTAAGGCTAGGAGAGGTAAGTGACTGTTCAAGGACAGTCTGCTAGTAAGTGCTGGAGCCAGAATTAACACTCACACCTGGTTGGCTATAGTTCTACACTGCAGGCAGTAGCGGTTCACAAGTTATAGTGTGTATCAGAATCACCTAGGGAACTTACTGAAGAGAAAAAAAAAAAAGAAATAAAGATTCCCAAACCCCAATCCCTGAGATTCTGCTTCAGCAGGACTGGTTCCCCCGCCACAAGCTTACCAGGTATTTTACCACAGGAGTGGGGCCTGACATTCCTCTGGTCATGAGAAGAGACAACAGGCAGGCATATTGGTGAGGGATTCAGAGCATGAGAACCAAAACTACCTTGAGTCCTAAGAGTTCTCTAGCCTACAGCTTGCAGTCTCCCTTACTGAGTCCCAAGACTCCTCACAAATTCTCTATGGCTCAAGTTTTGGCTTCCCTGGTAGCTCAGTGGTAAAGAATCCACTTACCAATGCAGGAGACACAGATTTGATATTTGGGTTAAGAAGATCCCCTGGAGAAGGAAAGAGCAACCTACTCCAATATTTTTGCCTGGGATATCCCATGAACAGAGGAGCCTGGCAGGCTACAGTCCCTGGGCTCGCAAAAGAACTGGATATGACTTAGCAACTAAACAACAAGTTTTGTACTTCAGAGAAATTTCCAAAGCTCTGTGCCAGAGAAAATTTGGCTCCACAGAGTTCTCAAAGGAAATTACCATGCTGGCAAGAGCTGAGAAAGCAGCCTTTTCTCTTAATCTGTAAGTCACCCCATGATTAAGACACTCAGGGCACCAAAGGAATGAATTATGTTTGAGAGGAGCTATGCAACACAGAAGACACAGGACAATCATGACCAACTGTAGGAACCACCTACACCCCAGAGCACTTTATTAAGACCTTATTGCTTATGCAGTTAGACACTGATTGAGTTAAGCAAGTTTCCCTGTGCCTGGTCCCAGGTCACTCCATGTAGAGTTTCCCCAGGCAGATGGGAGCTGGGTCACTGCTAAGAAAAGGCAGGACCCAGAGAGGAAAGGACAACACCTCCGAGGAGCTCCACAGGGGACACTGAGCCTTGAGAGAGCCCTTAGGGTGAACAGAGAGATCAGGAGTGTAGACTCAAGCCAGGGCCCAGGGGCGACATTCCCTGAGATGAGTCAAGTCCCAGTCCTCTCTGAGGGTTCCAGAACAAAGGCTAGGTGTGGAGAGAGCAGGGGGTGTTACCTCCAGGTGCTGCTGGAGCTACAGAAGATGGCAGAGGCCTGGGTGATGGACATACACATAACTTCCGGCAACTGGGCTTTCCTACATGACACTGGGGGATGAGTTATGTTATGGGGGAGCCATGTACCATGGTTGGGCTGGAGCAGCCAGCACCAGGCCTGGAGGGCTACGGGTCTGCTGGGATGACCACAGTAGGCAAAGAAAGCCAACTGCTGCCCACACTTCACTTTAAGCAACTGCATTCACGCAGGATGAAGCAGCATGCCTCCTCCATTAGCACAGGATAACTTCTCAGGCCTCTGAACGGATGCTCCCCTAATTTCTTAGTCTGGAAGAACTTGTGGGGGCAGAAGAGTTTCCTTAATCAAACCCAGCCTTCAAGTCTCCCAGGGATAACCTACCTCCAGAGAGTAATGTGGCTGCTCTCACTTCCCCTGCTTTTCTCACAAGGCACTTGTTACAGGGCTGCTGAGGGGAGAGGTCAGCACTGGGAGGTGGCTCTGATGGTGGTGCCCAACCTACAGGTCAGGAGTCAGGGTGGAGGTGGTGAGGGGCTAGCGACTGCCATAGTACAGGCGTACTGCCAGGCCGATGAGCAGTGTGGCCAGGAAGAAGGCAGCGGTGAGCTGAAGCCGCAGCAGGGCGGCTGACAGCACGGCATTGACCACTAGAGAGCAGGACACAACAAAGAGGCGTGTGATGCTGCTGCCGTGTTTCATGACGGCCGACATGAGCAGTCCATTCAGTGCCTGGCTCAGCACCACGAGTGCCGCCCATCCTGAGAAACCCTCCAGGAGGCCTGGGCCCGGGCCACCACCTGCATGCAGACCTAGGTTCAGAAGCACACCAAAAGTGTACAGGAAGAGGTTTTGAAGGGCCAGTGGTAGCCGCTGCCGCTTCAGGAGCAGCTCTGTGTACACGGAGGACAAGCCGGAGATGAGGCAGTACAGGATGAGAAGCAGCAGTCCCAGTGGAGTGATGTGCAGGGGCATGGGGCTCGTGGCAGCTGCTGAAGGGGGCCCAGGAAGGGTGGTCCCTGGGTCTTGGAGGCCCCCAGCTGCATAGCAGGCTCCTGCGGCCATCAGCAGCAGCAGCGCTAAGCCCTGGCGTGCAGAGAGGCGGTGTCGGAGGCAAAGGCAGTAGAACAGGGCTGTGCTTCCAATCTTGAGATTGCTCAGCACTTGGTAGGTGCTGGGGTCCATGTAACGTTGCAGGTAGATCACCAGGTTGTTGTTGGCGCCGTACAACAGGGCTGACAGTGCAAATGGGGCAGCCTGGCGCCAGGGTGGGGTCCCTTGGGGCCATGCTTGCCAGCCCACCAAGAGGGAGAGGGCACAGAGCAGCAGCTTGGTCAGTTCAGTCAGCAGTACAGCCGAGGAGGGTCGGAAGGGGACACGGCCATCCACGTGGCACAGTGCCAGCAATGGGGCATGGGCACCGTACATAGCAGTGGACAGGAGCAGCATCAGGGTCCAGCGGGCCTGCCTGGGACGGCCCAGGCCTGGCACACCCCCGTCCTCTACACTCATGCCCAAACTAGACCCTGGGTGGCCTGTGTAGCTAGCAAGGGGGGGTAAGGTGGGGTGGGGGTTGTGATAGTTCAGGGAAAATCAAGTTATGGAGCTGGCTCCCAGGAGCGAGGAGCCTTGAGAGAAAATACTGAGAGTCAGAGTTAGCTGCAGACTCCACAGTAAGGGCTAGAAGAGGAAGGGTGGGTGGCTCTAGAAGCCATAGTCTTGGGGCCAGTCCCATGGGGTTATGGAGGCAAGGGCTTCAGGGTGTTGGCTGATGAGTCACTGTCCAGTCTCTGCAGGAAAGGAAGCAAGGCTGAAGGTGGTGGGAAAGCTGGAGACAGCAAATGGGTGAAAGCCAGGGTGGCCAGATATGGCATCTGTGGCTGAAGGCCTCCACCAGCTGCCCCCAGCTGCTCATCCTGCCTCCCTCATGGAATCCAGAGCTAGTCGGGCCCTTTGCGCAGTGATTGAAGATAGTCCCTCAATGTCTTCTCCACATTGGGCACAGCATATGCCTGAGCTACATATATGCCAGTGCAGGTGCCCACGGCAAAGCCCAATACTGCTGATGCCCTCAGTTTGGCCACCACATAGCCAGCCAGGAAGCCCTTGAGGAATGGGGAGGACAAGAATGAGGCATCCTGTGGAGGAAAATGTAGGAGAAAAGTCAGCCGGGCTTTCCTCTTCTCTACCTAGGAGCTACTCAAGCCGAGCTTAGCATATCCCACTACCTACTCCTCCTTACTCTGGAAAGCTGTAGTATGCTCACCAAAGTTTTTCAAGATTCTGGGGCAGAAAAAGAACCTAGGGGTCATGACCACACAATGTCAGAACCCTGAGGTCCGAAAGCTCTAACCAGAGAAGCCCACTGAGAGAGATGTCCCTGATGAATCTGAGCCCTGCCTGCTTCTCCAGTCTTATTTCCTAGCATGCTGCCCCTACTGCAGCCAGACCAAACTGCTTTCACCTCTCATGTTCATCATGCTACCTCCCACTACAAGGGTTTTGTCTGTGCTGTTCCACCTGCCTGGAATGTTCTCTCCTCCCCTCTTTACCCTGTTAACCCCTATTTAAGATTCTAGTTCAACTGCCATTTATAGGGAAACGTTCCTTGGGGTCACAGAGAACAGGAACTCAATAAACAACAACTTGCTGAATAAATCTCTATCACCCATTCAAAAGCATATTGGATAATAAAGCCTAAGGTGGGTGGGGTGGTGGTGGTAGGGAACAGGCACATCTTTCTTTACCTGGCCTACACCACTGTTGACTTCGTCTTCCACACGCTGCTGCAGGCGTTCCAGCTGGTTCTTGAGAAAAGCCAGGTCCTTAAGCTTGGGAAGAGAATCCTAGGACAAAGAAGAGGCTGGCTTCAGAAGGCTGACACAGCTCTCTACCCTGCTCAAGTCTGATGTGATAGTAGTAAAAGAAGAAAGGCATTGAAAAATAAAGAATTCATATGAGGGCCTGGAAAGGGATGACAGATGGGATCCGCACCGGTAACTTACAAACACTCTTACAAGAACTTTATACAGCAAGCAGCATATAGGGGAGAAGGGACAGCTAGGGGACCTTTAGTTAGGTTTATCAGGCAAGCACCAGTCAATGAGTGAGTGTGTGTGTGCACTCTTAGTCTCTCAGTCGTGTCTGACTCTTTAAACCCTATGAACTGTAGCCCTCCACGCTCCTCTGTCCACAGAGTTTTCCAGGCAAGAATTCTGCAGTGGGTTGCCATTTCCTCCTCCAGGGATCTTCTCCATCCAGGGATCGAACCCTAATCTCTGGCGTCTCTTGCACTGGAATCTTTACCACTGGGCCTCCTGGGAAGCCCACTAGTGAGTATAAGCTACCTGAAGGTCTGTCTTGTCCAATGTGTTTGGAGGCCTAACACAGGAACTGCAGGTACTTAGTAAATGTGTGTGTGGTGCTGAACTTCCAGATTAATGGTGAGTAATGGCCTGAGGCAGTTCCTTGGACAATTTGGGGGCAAACCTGATTTCTGCCTAGGCTTCTCCCCCTTCCTCCCTAAAGCCACCCCAAACGGAATGTGTGGATGTATGAGCTGGAGTTTGGTGAGGAGATAGGGAAGGTGGCTGTCTGCAGGAGCGTGAGCAAATGAATTCAGTGATTCTGGTCGCATGTAAGTATGAAATTAATAAGTGCCCAAAGAATGTGATCGAAACGGATGTGTCTCTGTGGTCTAGAAACTTCCCGTCTCTAGAAGGAAAATTTCGGGGGCTAAGGAATGGAGTAGAGTTAGGAGTGTCTGCAAGTAACTTAAGAAGCGCTATGGTCCAAGAGCGGAAGGTAGGGGGACACCTGGGAAAATCCCTGGCTTTGCTTGCCTGGCGTAATGCTCTGCCACCCCACTTCCCATTACTGAGGCAGCTGACAGGAGTAACTTCCCTTGTGGGCTTCTCTTGTGGCTCAGCTGGTAAAGAATCCTCCTGCAGTGCGGGAGACCTGGGTTCGATCCCTGGGTTGGGAAGATCCCTTGGAGACGGGGATACCCAGAACGGCTAACCACTCCAGTATTCTGGCCTGGAGAATTCCATTAACTCTACAGTCCATGGGGTTGCGAAGAGTCGGACACGACTGAGCAACTTTCACAGGAGTAAAAGTTTGCCCCCAGGAGAAACAAGGGGCACCCTCATGCAGGAGCCGTTTCAACTGCCGCCTCTCCCCAGAACTAAAAAGGTGTGAAGCCCACCCCAGACCAGACAATCCTCATGTCCACTCACCTTGTCATCCGCCATCTTCCCTGCAGAACTTGTTGCGCAGGCGCAGCACCGCCTCCCTCCTGGCAAACGCTACTGCCATCTTTACTGAGGGCACAGGTACTTCCGGGGCATTTCAGGAAAAGGTGAAAGCGCTTTCCTGACGGCCCCCTTTTCTCAGATACTCCCACGTGACCTCTCTCATTGAGCAGCGCCCCCAGCCGCGCCAGGCTACGTGTGCGCGTGCGCAGACGACCTGAACGCGATGATCTCACTTGTTCGCGTGTGCGTTCTGCGCCCATTCTCCTGGAGGATCTTCCGCCGCTTGATGAGCTCACAGTTGAGCGGTGATGTCAGCGTGTGCGCCGCGGTCCTTGAGCCTCCCCTAGACTCGCGGACGCGAACGCGTAGGCACTGGGAGATACGAACGTCTTGTTTACACGCGCCACCTCTAGACTGGAGGCGCTACCTTGGCGGGTCCTTTCCCCTAGGATCCGGCCTCTGCTCCTCCCCGTGTTTGTGCGGCTCCCGTTGGCCTGGCGGATTCCAGCGCAAAGAGGCTGGACTTGTAGGCACAGCAGCTCCGGAGGCGTGCTGGGCTGAGTGAGGGCGACCAGGGCTATGCTGGGCAAGGATTACATGCTGGCCATCATTCTGGTCAACTGCGATGGTGTGCACAGAGGGTCCAGATGGGAGGATCGGGAGCTGAGGGAGGGCGAGGGAGCGCGAAAGGCTACCTTAGGCTCAAAGACAGGGAGCCTGTCTTTAAGTTACTTGCGTACGTTATGTCTTGGGATGAGGACCAGGGGACAAATGAACCCAGATCTTTGCAATGCTGTATCCAAGGTTGGAAGCCGACCTTTAGACTGGACCTTCAGTGCAAATACGGGTTGGAGGAATAATGACAGTGTTATTCTGAGTCCACAAATAAGCCCTCCCTCTCCTATCCTACGTTCCTGTAGATGACTTGTGGGGGGACCAGAGTCTGGAGGGGGAGCCAGGCCTGCCCCCTGGCTGGAGGAAGATCCGCGATGCTGCAGGTACTTATTATTGGCATGTACCCAGCGGTAGCACTCAGTGGCAGCGCCCAACCTGGGAGTCAGGAGATGCAGAGGACCGAGGCAAGGTAGGTGGAGTGTGAGGACAGGGCCAGAGCTCATGTGTGGACCTATGCCTGCCACACTGACCTATCCCCCTCTCTACAGAAGACAGAGGGAATTTGGGGACTTCGGCCCCCCAAGGGGAGATCCTTCTCCAGCCTGGAGAGCTCACTGGACCAGAGGTAAGGGGGATAGGCCAGGCAGAAATGAAAAACTTGGGGTTCCATAGCACTCAAAGATGCAGCTGGACCTATTACAGTCTGCTTTCTGGCCCAAGTTCTGGGGTGGCACAGTGGTAAAGAATCCACTTGCCAGTGTAGGAGATGCAAGAGCCGTGGGTTTGATCCCTGGTTCGGGAAGATCCCCTGGAGGAGGAAATAGCAACCTGCTCCAATATTCTTGCCTGGGAAATTCCATGGACAGAGGAGCCTGGTGGGCCACAGTCCATGGGGTTGCAGAGTCAGAAACTACTGAACCACTGAGCACACACACATACACACTATGTTCTTGGTTCTGTCCCATATTCTTGATTGTCCCAGTGTTTTGTTCCTTGATCCAAGCTCTGTTTTTTGCTGTATGGTTGTTTTATGTATTCTGGGTCCTGACCTGTCATGTTCTACATCTTGCTGACTACCCTACCTTCTGTCCATGGAGGTTCCTATCCTGTGTTCAAGGGTCTTCTTGTCCTGATTTGGGGCACTGGTCCACATTTTGGACCCTATTGCATGCTTGTAAGTTTTATTCTATGTCCTGTGTGTTGAATTTTTCCTCCATTTCTAAGCCATGCTCTATATTACATTTATTTAATATGTCCTGGGCTCTGTCTCCCTCTGAGTTTACATTTGGGACTCTATATTCTGCTTCTTATCCCACATCTTGTACCCATCAAGTAGTCTGGTTCTCACCATTGTGCCTTCTGTAGGAATTGTGGTCCTCTTACGAGCTCTGCTCTATTCCAGTAACCCTCTGTCCTGGTATGGTGAAGAATCCTACATCCAGAGAATGGAGCCAGGGGCTAAGGTAGTGACTTAAGCCTGAAGGCCAGCCCAGGACTTTGGGGAGGGAAAGGTCAGGGGTGAGACTGGGCTGGGCAGAGGTGATAAAGGGTGAAGGGAGGTCTCCAGAGGGTTTATATATGTGGAGCCTGTGACACCACCCATCCTACTTCATCCTACTTCCCTTACTCAGGGTCCTTCTGTCCTTTCCTTCAACCTGTCAGTGCTTTGCAGTCCGCTCTCTGGGCTGGGTGGAAGTACCTGAAGAGGACCTGGTACCAGGGAAGAGCAGTATCGCTGTCAATAACTGCATCCAGCAGCTGGCCCAGACCCGTAGCCGGAGCCAGCCCCCAGATGGTGCCTGGGGTGAGGTGAGCTGGCTGATCCTTCGAGGTATTCAACCTAGCATCCAGCAGAGGTGGCTGTCCCTGAACTGCCTGTTCCCCATGGTAACCACCTTCATCTGAGCTCTGGCCTGATCTCTCCTTGGCAGGGCCAGAACATGCTGATGATTCTGAAGAAGGATGCCATGAGCCTGGTGAATCCCCTGGACCACAGTCTGATCCACTGCCAGCCCCTGGTGCACATCCGTGTATGGGGTGTGGGCAGCTCCAAGGGCCGGTGAGGACCCCCTGCATCCTTGGAAGTGAGAGTTGCTTCTCCTTCCCCCTTGCAGGCTGTGATCCCCACTGATGCTCATTCCCTGTATTGAACTCCTGGACACAGGTCCTCTGACATGGACCCAAGCTCTGCCTCCCCTGCCTGATCCAGCCCTGGTTGGGGAGGGTGGGCTCCAGCCCAGCAGGGACAGAAGGGGGAGAGTCTGAGAGGCTGAGCTAATTCTCTCCTGTGCTCCCACATGCTTCTGGAACAGTGACAGGTGAGTGACAGCCAAGTGCCTTGAGCTCCAGCCCTGATCTCCCTGTTCCATCCCTCCGTTAACTCTGACTTCCAGCCTCCTGCAGGCACTGCAGGGCCCCCACCCCTCCCCCAGCCCCATCTCCACTCCTGCCCTACCCCCATCTCTGACCCTGCCAGGGACTTCGCTTTTGTGGCGGGTGACAAAGACAGCTGTATGCTCAAGTGCCATGTGTTTCGCTGTGACGTCCCTGCAAAGGCCATTGCCAGTGCCCTACATGGGCTTTGTGCCCAGGTAAGGGCCAGGAGTGGGGCAGGAAATGTGGGTATGGAGCTGGGTCTGAAGCTGCTAAGGTTGTTGGGTTAGGGTGGTATTGGCTTCCTTACCTCACTTCCCCCTCCCTTCACCGCATGCTGTCTGCACTGTGTTTCAGATCTTGTCGGAGCGAGTGGAGGTCAGTGGTGATTCCCCTTGCTGCTCACTAGACCCCATCACCCCTGAAGACCTGCCTCGACAAGGTATGGGGGGGCAGGGCTGCAATGCAAAAATAGGCTACTTTGGTGAAAGTTGGGGAGGGGGGATATTTAGTACTTCTCTGCAGATAGAGGACTTCTGAGGTATCCTTTTCCCAGGGATCCCAAACCCTAAATTGGAAGAACATCCTTGGCCTTTTTCCTACTTGCTCCAGTTCCCTTAGAAGGGTGGAGAAAGGGGTCATTGAGAGAGTACCGAGACCAACTTGCTGTATATATTTCAGTGGAGCTACTGGATGCTGTGAGCCAGGCTGCTCAGAAGTATGAGGCACTGTACATGGGGACCCTGCCAGTCACCAAAGCCATGGGTGAGAACTGAGTGGGCTGGAGGGCTTGGGCTGTGTAAGGAAAGTGGAAGGTGGAAAAGGAAGGATCTACCACCATTTTTCAGAGTGCTCCCATGGCCTTCTGTAGCCTGGGATGTACTGCCCTTCTCCACTCAGGATTTGAAGCCTGGCCCCAGCTATTCTGTTCCCATCTCCCTGAATCCTAAGTCAGTGAGAGGGGCTTAGACACTCTTTGCAGAGCCTTCTTTACGTTTGGGAGACACTGAGGTGGGCATGTCCCCCCAGGCATGGATGTGCTGAACGAGGCCATTGGTACGCTCACCACCCGTGGGGATCGGGACACCTGGGTCCCTGCCATGCTCAGTGTGTCTGACTCTGTTATGACAGCACATCCCATTCAGGTACCAGCCAGAAAAGGGTGAAGTTGGGGGCTGTGGAGGGCTGGGCGGGGATGCTAAGGGGTTATTGCTTGCTGTTGGAAGTGCTCAAGGGGTCCAGCTAGTATCTGACCCTTCAGTGACTAGGCCTGATTTGGGCAGGCAGAGGCTGGTGCAGAGGAGGAGCCACTGTGGCAGTGTCCTGTGCGCCTCGTGACCTTTATTGGTGTTGGCCGTGACCCACACACCTTTGGTCTCATTGTCGACCTGGGCCATCAGAGCTTCCAGTGTGCAGCCTTCTGGTGCCAGCCCCATGCAGGGGGACTTTCTGAAGCTGTGCAGGCGGCTTGCATGGTGAGTTAGGGGTGGGAATGGGTGGGTGGTATTGCCCTGCAGCTGCTCTATTCTGTTCACTGGGGTTCAGGATTAGCAGCCTCTCCAGAGATCACAGACCAGCCATGCCAGGGCTGACTGTGGTTCAGGAGTATTTTATTTGACCCTCATGCTGTTTTTAGTAGGTTTTAATTGTCAATATTTAAAGACCAGGACATTTCACATAATAATAGCTATTCCTGTTTTTCTTTAAATATCAGAAGCCCTGACACTTGAGTCCATATGTGTACATTTCAGCATTGAGCTGAAATTGTGTAAGGGCTGTGCCGTATAGGGTGAACATTCTCTTTCCTGTTTTCTCTCATTTGGGTTGTTTTCTGGTTTCTGGGCATATGAATGTGGGACATTTGCACTCGGTTCAATTCACTTACTCACTGAAATATGAGTAGTTGCCAGAACTCAACCATACTTGACCCTGGGAATTCAGTGGTATGTAAGGCATGGCCTTTTCCCTCACAGAACAGTTAGGTTAGAGCACAGGTAGGTGAGAAGAAAGTTGTACATCACAGGATGCTGGAAGCTTTGGCCCCTTCAGAGGTTCAAGGAAACTCTCTGAAAGAAGTGATAGAAAACTAAGAGTTGCCGGTCCAAAGAGAGAAGTTATCCAGGTGAAGGGGAGTGGTTTCAAAGATGCACTGTCAAGTACAGGGAACCCCAGTGGTCAAGGTGAGAGGGATGTCAAGTGTCTGAAAGAATGTAGTTTATATGGAGTGCACGGGGCGGGGGGCAGGGCTCGGCAGGGGAAGGATGGATAGAATGAGAGACGGGCAGAAAGAAAGGCAGAATCCAGGTCACAGAAGAACTCGCAGGGTAGGGTGATGAGTTTGTTTCATCCTGAGGCACGCTGAGCTGTTGAAAGGTTTTGAGCAAGACAGTGAAGTCAAGTTTGTGGATTTGGAAGATGACTTAAACTACAGTTTGGATTTAAGATTTGGAAGACACCAGAGAAGTAAGAAGACCTTGTAAAACCCTGTTGAATTCAGGAGAGAGAAGAGCAGGGCAGTTTTGCACTGGGACTGGATTGTAGAATGTCCCCTTGATGAGGAACTCCACTTTGCCAGGGGCCAGTCCACTGTAAGGAGAGAGAGAGGAGCCAGCATAGTGGTAGGTATGGCTAAGAACACAGGCCCTACAGTCAGAATTAGTTTTGAATTCCATTAATTTCTGACTCTGTTTCCTTGGGTAAATCATGTATTCTCGTTGAATCTCACTTTCTCATTTACAAAATGGTGATTATAACACCTGATAAATAACTGGATCAAGTATACAAAGAACGTAACACAGTGTCAAGCATTCCTTAAATGCTCAGTAAATGCCAGGTTTTAGACTTTTTGTTATTGAGCTACCTGTGAATGTTGTAGGGGCTCCAGACATGGTTACCTGTTTCTTTCCTCCTGATGCCTTGTCCTGTGGAAGCTTTCAGGGAGTCCAGGGGCCGGAAGGAGCTGGATCCTCACATTCCTCTTCTCCCTAGGTTCAGTACCAGAAGTGTCTTGTGGCCTCTGCAGCTCGAGGCAAGGCCTGGGGTGCCCAGGCCCGTGCCCGCCTGCGGCTCAAGCGGACCAGCTCTGTGGACTCCCCAGGAGGTCCCCTGCCACTTCCCCTGCTCAAAGGAGGGGTTGGGGGTGCAGGGGCAGCCCCTCGAAAGCGGGGTGTCTTCTCTTTTCTTGATGCCTTCCGGCTGAAACCCTCTCTGCTCCACATGCCCTAAGTTAATTGGGGAGGACTGGGGAAGGAGGCTCTGGGTCCACGCCCAATTCTGTACCCCTTCTTTTCCCAGGGGCCTGTAGCCGCTCACCTTTTGGAGCCTTCTCTGCGTGCCCCACTGACACTTGCCCACCCTCTATTGCCCAATTCATTGTTTGTATGGGTGATTGAGAGGCCCTGTACCACAGCCTAGGCTGCAGACTCTCCTTTCCCTGGGTCCCTGTGTTCCTTGCCCCTGTCCAACCCTGGACAGTTGGCTCTACCTCAGCAACACTTTATAGCAAAATCAGTACAAATAAAAATCCCTCAGTGACCTCACTGGATGTAAGTATATTGGGCCTGGGACAGGGTTGGGGGTATACTCAGCCTGTATGAGATGAGTGTCTGTATCCGTCCTTGGTGTTGGCAGCTGCTAGTCACATAAGGGGATGAGAGAGTTGGAAATCTGACTTCATTTAACAAGTATATTTCTAAAGGACTTCTCTGTGCTAGGCATTAAGGTCAGCATTGGAGGTGTAATCAAATAGGGGCTCCACCTTCTGAGACTGTCAAATAAACGAAAGTCAAGGACTGAAGATAACATGCAGTACAACTGGGAAATCTCCGAGGGTTGTGGGAGCTCAGGTGAGACTCCTCAGAAGTACCTGGTCTGAGACACTGAAGTGTACTAGGCTTCCAGATAAATATATTCCAACCAAAAGAGTGTAAACGTTCAGGGAAGTGGACACAAGTTCTGGAAGTCCACTTGGCTAGACCACAGTGGGGCGTATGTGGGGCAGGAGCTTCTGGTGGGGTAAACTTGCTCCGGAGAGCAACTGTGATTTGGAGAGGGAACCCAAAGGGGTCTTAAGCTCCTAGAGCAGCACCTCCTGGAAAACAGCCTCATTTCCTACCATATAGTCAGCACTCCCGAGGGTTAACTAGCTGGAATAGACGGAGTTGGAGCAGGGCGATTTTCAGCGTTCCTGAATTGTCCAACCTGGAGGGCTCCAGGAAACGCCCTTTCGGGGGGGCGTCCCAGTCGGCTGGGTGCGGCCGCCCCGGAAATGACGTGATGCCCCGCTGGCCGTGCGGAAGTGGAGATGGCGGAGCTGTATGTGAAGCCGGGTGAGCGCGGCGGGTGGGCTGGGGAGCTTGGTCCTTCCCCGGCCCAGGCTGGCGGCGGTTACCGTGTGGGGTGCGGACCCTCTGTCGCCTCGCCGGGATCGCCTCACACGTCTTCTCACTTTCGCAGGCAACACGGAGCGCGGCTGGAACGATCCGCCGCAATTCTCCTATGGGCTACAGACCCAGGCTGGCGGACCCAAGCGCTCGCCGCTCACCAAGAGGGTCGCCGCTCCCCAGGATGGATCCCCCAGAGGTGCGTGACGGCCCTGTGCGCCGAGACCCCCCGAGAATGGGCTGTGTCGAGATAAGCTTGCCCCGTGAGCCTATTTTTCTCTTCTGAGGACTTACTGAGGGAGAGAGGTTGAAGTCCCAGAAAGGGGCTCGGTTCAGGCCTTTTTCTGAGCTCATCTGTTGCCCAGGTTTGTCTCCAAAGAATCTGTGCTTTCGTCCTAGGTGACCTCATCCAGACTAACGGTTTTTAACATAGTTTTTGTTCCCAAATTATTTTCAGATTCTATTTCAAACTTGGATCTTTTCTCGGAACCCCATGGTGGTGGTACACCCATTTGTATGTTCTACCTCGTCACTGGACTATATGATAAGCAACTCAGACTTAACATGTCATTCATTTAATCAGTATCATCTACTGAGCCCCTGCTGTGTTTGAAGGCAAACTAGACAGCAGTGAACAAGACAAAAAGTTTTGCTTTCTTGGCGTCCACAGTATAACTTTGGAGAAAGATGAAATGGTGGTAAGAACTCTGCAGAGAAATAAAACAGGGTGATGTGAGAGTGATTGGGTAACTAAGGTATCTGAGGGGCTGACATTTAAGCTGAAACCTGAAGGATTAAAAAGGCAAGGATCAGGTGCAAGAGCATTCCAGGCATTAGGAACAGCTAGTGCAGAAGCCCTGAGATAAGTTTGGCAAATTTAGACTAAAGGAATATCTGATGGCTAGAGCATAGTGGGCTAGGGATAGAGTTGAAGATGATCTGTGGCTGAAAGGGCTTCCCAGGTAAAGAATCTGCCTGCCAGTGCAGGAAATTGAGGAAACACAAGTTCAATTTCTGGGTCAGGAAGAGCCCCTGGAGTAGGAAATAGCAATCCACTCCAGTAGTCTTGCCTGGAAAATTCCTTGGACCGAGGATCCTGGTGGGCTACAGTTCATGGAGTTGCAAACAGTGGGACATGATTAGTGACGACTGATGTGACCCTGAATAGGGGGCTCAGATTCAGCTCTTTTCACCCCTCTCTTAGCCACATCTATAACACTGCAGAGTTATGATATAAATCAGTTTCTTAACCTTATCACTACTGGCTTTTGGGGCCAAATCATTCTTTTTTGTGAGGAATTATCTTGTGCATGTCAGTACATTGTAAGATGTCTGCAGCTCCCTGGCTTCTACTCGCTGGATGCCAGTGGCACCCACACAGTTGTGACAATCAAAAGTCTCCAGACGCTTGAAGGCAAAATCTCCCCAGACTGACAAACACTGATTGACTTACATCTTTAAAAGGATGTAAAAGGATGCTCTCTGGAAAACAGATTTTAAGGAAGAAGTGAAAGGAAAAACTATAACACAGGTAAAATATAATGATAATTTGGCCAGGGGTGGGAGTACTAGAGGTAGTAGTAATTGGGTGGATATGGGTATGTTATGGAGAAAGTCAGTAGGAATGAGTAGATACAGTAGGTGAGGTGAAAGAGGAGGCTGTGTAACTTAACTTCCACTTGAGGAATTGGACGGTGTTGTTCATTGATATGGGATAACTGGGTTTTGGCAGGGGAGGAGAAAAGCAAGCTTTCTGTCTTGGCCATGTTGAATTTGGGCTGCTACTTTGGGGAGATCTCTGGGCCTGAATTATAGAAATATGTCACTATCATATGAATAGTATTTGATGTCATGAACTTGAGTACAAAAAGTAAAGACAGGATTCAAGACAGAACCCTAGGTTTCTCTAGCATTTCAAGGTTGTGGCCAATGAAGTAAGACAAGTAGAGTTACTCTGGGAGAGAGTAATATCTTGATTCAACCCTGATGAATGCTGCTGAGAGGTAAGTAAGATGGAGAAAAGGGACTAGTTGATTGGACAAATGTAGCAATCACCAGTGATGCTAACAGAAGCATTCAGGAGTGATGAGAAATAGGGCAGTACCTGAGGATGGAATGTGAGGTAAGGGAGAGTTCTGTATGCTGATGGGATGGTTTAGTAGAGGAAGAGCTGATGGCACAGGGGAAAGGGGATGACTGCAGGAGGAAAGCCCAGAGAAGACAAGAGAGGTGGGTAGAGTCCGGCTGGAGAGAGAGCCTCTGGGAGGAGCAGGAGCCTTTCCTCTATTAGAGGAGAAAGGAAAGCAGCTCCAGGTGCAGGTGGGTAGGCAGAACTGGTGGTGGGAAGATGAGTGTTCTGTTTAATGACCTTTATTTTCTTGGTGAAATAGGCAGGGTCAGAAGTAGACATCAAGGAAAGGAAAATAAAGGGAGCAGGTAGAAAAGCTTATAGGCGATAAGATGTGAAAATAATTGTTCTGAAGAGGAGAAAAACAAGGCAAAGTATAGGATTTCCAGGCAGTGTTAGATGTTTTTTTAAAGTCTGTAGCTATGAATTTAAACCCATGTTCCCTGCAATTGAAGGTGGATTCTCAACCAGGGAGACCACCAGGGAAGTCCCTGTAGCTGTATGAATTTAAAGGGAGTGATTTTAATGCACCTTGAAAATCTGAGTAACTGTGCTAGAGGGTTAGGAGGGGTGGGCACTGTTGTTGAGAACAAGGCAGATGATGAGAGGCTGAAGGAGAGTGGTCACTGGAGGTGAGGTCAGATTGACAGACCAATTAGATGAATTATCATCCATGTGCATGTTAATACCTGAAAATAATTTTTGACTTTTCTTCTCCAGTATTCTTATTTTTCATAGTGATTCTGCCATCATGTCATTAAAGTCACCAAGAGTCACTGCTGGCTCCCATCTTTCACCCCCATTCCCATCAAGATTTGTTCTGTCTTCTCCTAAATAAATCAGACCTCCCCATTTCCCCTTGTCTACTCTCACTCTAGTCCATGCCAGCATTCTCTTTCCTGGACTGTTGTTAACCTCCCAACTGGTGTCCCTGCCCTTCTTTACCTATTCTCATCAACTTTTCACAGACCATACAGAGTGAATGCCATAAAAAACAAGTTTGGTGATGTCACCCCCTGCTTTTATAAACTTGGCGATGGTTTCCTGTTACCATTAATGGAGTAATAGCTCAAAACCAGGCTTCCTTGGTAGCTCAGCTGGTAAAGAATCTGCCTGCAATGCAGGAGACTCCAGTTCGATTCCTGGGTCAGGAAGATTCCCTGGAGAAGGGATAGGCTACCCACTCCAGTATTCTTGGCTTCCCTGTGGCTCAGTCAGTAAAGAATCCACCTGCAGTGCAGGAGACCTCGGTTCGATCCCTGGGTTGGGAAGATATCCTGGAGAAGGGCATGGCAACCCACTCCAATATTCTTGCCTGGAGAATCCCCATGGACAAAGGAGCCTGGTGGGCTACAGTCCATGGGCTCACAAAGAGTCGGACACAACTGAGTGACTAAGCACAGACAGCTCAAGACCAAACTTCTTCAAAGTCCTGCAGGGTCTGGACCACTACTTACCTTTCCAGTGAAAGCTCCTAATTTCTCAGTGTTAAGCATTTCTAGCCACACAGGCCTTGTTTCTGTTCCTTGAACAAGTCAGGACTTTTCCCTTCTCTTGGGTACTGCCCTTACCTCTACCCTAGTGTCTGGTTCCTTCAACTCTTTATGACTGCATCTATCTCATCCAAGTTCTTAACTTTGTGAGCACTTTTTGCTACCCACTTTAGCAGCTGTACCTATATTCTTACACTTAATCATAGTTATAGCCTTGTGAAATAAGTGCTGCTACTGTAATATCCCCATTTTATAGAAGAGGAGCCCAAACTCAGAGGTTAAAGGTAACTTCCCAAATGTCACGTAGTGTAAACATAGTGTAACACAGAGTAAACTTTGACGTCAACTTAGAAGGCCTTCCTTGAATACTCAGTCTAGGTAGGGTCCTCTACTACTATTCTGCTTTACCACAGCATCCATTTTTGTTTGTTTGTATTTAAGCCATGTTTGCTTGGTCCTGCTTTAT
The DNA here is from genome assembly GCF_910594005.1 of Cervus elaphus. Classification (NCBI taxonomy): domain Eukaryota; kingdom Metazoa; phylum Chordata; class Mammalia; order Artiodactyla; family Cervidae; genus Cervus; species Cervus elaphus. The sequence continues at coordinate 53,059,540 of NC_057823.1, read as the reverse complement.
CTTTTCAGTCCCCACTTCAGAGACATCTCCTGGGCTCCCCCCAGTGGGGCCTCCGCCTGCATCAAGTAAGGTTTCCAGACCCCCCCCATTTGTGGGGAGCTGTCCTCCCTCCAGAACGGTGCCCATGGATTCCCCAGTCGTTGAGTCTGAGACTCTGCTGGAAGATGTACTGAGACCTTTGGAACGGGCGTTGGAGGACTGCCGTGGCCACATAAAGGTAAGTTGGGAAAGCTCCCATCAACAGTCAGATGCAGGTGTGGCTCTCAAAGGTAGACCCTCTGATCCTATGAGCAGTCTTAAAGGAAAGTAGAGTGGTCTTCACCTCTTTGGCCCTTAGAATCCATGGACAGAGGAGCCTGGTGGGCTACAGTCCATGGGGTTGCAAAGAGTGACACGCAACTGAGTGACACTTTCACTTTCCTTATTGTAAAGCAGCACTATAGAATTAATTTTTAACCATCTGAAAAACTCCAGAAATTAAAAAATTCTAAGCATACACACATTTTCCTTGAAAAGAGATCCATAGATTTCATCAGATTCTTAGTGGGGCCTCTAATCTTTGCGTAAAGAACCATAACTCAGACTGAGTGTAAAGTTCCTGGATCGGACAGAGCATGTGCTGCCTACCCTGCCCCTGCAGGGCAGGCAGCACTGACTTGGAGGGCGCTTCTGTCTCTCAGAAGCAGGTATGTGATGACATCAGTCGACGCCTGGCTCTGCTGCAGGAACAGTGGGCTGGAGGGAAGCTGTCAACGCCTGTAAAGAAGAGGATGGCTCTGCTGGTGCAAGGTGTGGCGGGGTCCCTTGGTATAGCCTAACCCCTCATCCTGCCATGGTTGTCCTAGTTGGACTAGGTGCTGAGATTTTGACTGACTTGGGGAGGGAGGAGGAGTGGCAGCTATATCTTTGGCTCCAGGTTGCTTGCTCAGCCCCTCTCTCTCCTTAGAGCTTTCAAGCCACCAGTGGGATGCAGCAGATGACATCCACCGCTCACTCATGGTTGACCATGTGACTGAGGTCAGTCAGTGGATGGTGGGAGTTAAAAGATTAATTGCGGTAAAGAGGAGTCTGTTTTCAGAGGAGGAGGCCAATGAAGAGAAATCCATAGCCACAGCTGAGCAGAACCAAACTGTACCAGGTGTCCAGCATGACCTGTGATCCTGTGGGTTCCCCAGACTCATCTCACACCACCTCCTGTGCCTTGGCATGGAAGGCTTCTCTAACTTGACTTCTTTGTACCACTGGGGAGATGGTCTGCCCATGGGGAACTCTGGTCTGACCCATCTCTGGGGGAAGAGGTCCCACCTGGACCACAACGAAGTTGCTTGTTACCATACCATATGCATTTCAATAAAAACATCTCAATATAGTGGGCCCTGGGTAGGAGAGATGAGCCCTTCCTATGTTCCCTCTGGTGTCCTTGACTACTCTGCTCCTTGTTTTCCTCTATTCATCATGAATGGCCTTGCTAAGCATGAGTAGATTATCACCTGCCACTTTCCCCCAAATTACATGGAAACATCCCTTTCTGGGCTGAGTCATCTATGTTTGGATGACTTTGTTTCAACATGGAAACAGAGACTCAAATAGCATGGGGAGATTTTTTTCTCTCAAAAGGAGGAGACTGCTTATTTGCATTGCATCACCCTTGACATATGCAAGTGCTACAGAGATTATAACATAGCTATATAAATTGAAGGTGAAAAAGACCAGATTGCTGCAATATGGGAACATGATTTTTCCCATGGGGGCAGGGGAGGGGGAGCAGGATTATGACTCTTTATCTGACTCACCAAATAAGCTGCTGCCTCGGTTTGGGCCCTAAGGTCTTCTAACACTTTGAGGACAACAGAACCAGGTGGAAGGGGCCAGGAGGTTCACATCATGCTGTGAGAAGGGAGAGTACAGGTTTTCAGTGTTGGAATAAGGCTGGTACTTACAGGTGGGAGGCAGAAAGGGCATGGGGAAAGACCAAAGAAGGCTGTAGGCTGGGGCAGTGCCTCTTGTTTCCTGCTTTGAAACAACCAGGGAGGGACTGCTAGAGAGGCTGATTGCGGCAATGGTGCTTCCTGGAAAGGCTGGAACTGCCCTTGGCAGGGGTCAGGCTATTGCTGTTTATCGTTTGGCAGCTCCTATGGCCTGTCCCCAAAGCCTGCCTCAAGGTCTAATTGCTGCTGAAAGTGGGCCCAGAGGGGGCTAGGAAGGGACTTGGGACCTCTGATCCTAACCAGGTTTGCTGGGGCCCTTACATTATGGCTGAGCTGGGGAGATCAACATTGAGGAGAACACTGGAGCCAAGGCATTTCTTTGAATGTTTACTAAGCAGTCAGAAAGTGACATTCTCCATTCCCCTGGCCCAGCCTCAGCTGGAGCCCAGTGCCAGGGGTTGGGAGGAGTGCCTACAGACCAAAGAGAAAGTAGAGCTAAGGGCTTGGCAAGTTGCCCACTCCTATCCCTGGTCTAGCTGCCTCAGACCCAACATGGAGGCCCAGAACCAACAGATCACCCCCTTCCGGATTAGATGAGCCCAGCAGGCCTTTGGATACCCCAGAGAAAGGAGGTAGCGGCAGCAGCGTGACGGATTCCTCTCATTCCACACGTGGTCATCTGCACGGGATTAGATGTCCATTTCAAACTGTGCATCATCTGGGGAGAGAAAGGGCGGGAGAAATGGTTGCTGGGCTGGGAGCCTACAGCCTCAGTTGTTAGTTCAGACAGCCCCCTCAGAACTGACCCCCGCCCCCAATCTACATAATTGGGGCTTTTGGCTTCAAAGCCATATTAAAATTTTAGGTCCTGCTTTCCTTACCGGGTATCTCTTCCTCTGTCTCCTTCTGCTCCGTCAGCTCCTCTAGCTTGGGGGGTGGGGCTGTTGGAGGAGCTGTGACGCCGGGAATCTGAGGGAGGCAGCAGGGAGGCGTCCGGGCAGTGGGTGAGTTCTTGCACTCCAGCAGGAACTTTCGGTCGTAGATGATCCTGGTGCCTGTCAAGGGGTAGGGGCTAGGTAAGAGGCAGGAGCTTGGGTACAAAGCTATTTGGGACCCCAGACACAGGTCTTTTAAGGGCCAAGGGGTCATATCTTTCCTTTTCTTAAGGGCTACTGCTCTGCAGCCCAGTCAGGATCTCAGCTGACTAGCCCTCACAGCACTTGAAGGCTTCTGGGCCTAACCAAGATGTGTCTGAGCACCATAGAGCAAGTGGTGCATCCCAGCTGGTCTAGGCAGGGGCTTTTGGTTTAGGGGAGCTCAAGAACTTCTGGAGGTTCCTGTCCTCTGCTGGCTCTGAACTCTACCTATTTGGTTCAAAAGGTAGGGCCTAGCCCTTCAGCCTCAGTTGGATGAGGAAGCCAAAGAACAGATGTGAAGGCTAGTGCTGCCACCTGGGCTCGCTAATGGAGGGGCAGTGCTCCTCCTGTGAAACCCAGGAACAGGCTCTTCTCATCCTGACCCCTCCCAAGTCCTGTCAGGCTCACCTCAGCCCAGAGGGCTTGGCCCCTGCCATGTCCTCACAAGGCCCTATCCTCTTCTCACTCCTCCCCTTTGCCTGCATGGCAAGAATCCCAGAGTGGGTATGATTCCAGGCTGCTTCACCAATCATCCACTAGGCAAGCCAGCCAGCGCAGCGGCCTAAAGCCCCTGCCCCTGACTGCCCCCACCTCTAGCCCCCGATCCCCACCACTTGCAGCTCTGCAAAACCCAGTTGCTTCCTGCTGAGGCCACACAGCCGAGGGGCCAAAGCTCCTGCTCTAGCTCCCAGGTGGCAATACTGGCAGGGGTAGGTGAACAAGGAGCCCAGAACCCAGGCCACAGTGATGATATCTGCCCAGAGTCACCTGGAAAACAGGCACAAGGCCGTGTTGCATCACTTTGAGGTTTTAGAGAACCGAGCTTAGGTTCCAAGAACCCACCCCGCCAAAAGCTAAAACCTGCAAGGGGGCCTGCAGACAACTCCAAGCCCGTACCTCCCCGCCCATGTCCCGCGACAAGCACACGCAGGCCTGCCTTCTGCCTGTCGACCCTGGCCCGGCCCTCTGACCTCCGGGGGTAGTGGCGTATAGCGTGCCCCCCGGCGTGCTGCTGTAGCAGTCGGGCAGTCCTTCCCTGCCCCCAGGAATCGGGCAGCTGGTGGATGAGGACATAGAGAACGGAGAGAGCAGGAGGGCAGCGGCTGGTGCTGAGAACGCACAGCGGAGTCTGTGGCGGACTCTACCACGTGCGGCCGCAGCCACAACACCGGGACGACGTCACGCCGGGGGCGGGCCGGCTGTCACTCAACCCGAAGATCCCGCCCTACCCTCGCGGGAGCAAGCCCCAAACTCAGCGAAAGTTGGAGCATGTCCCGGGACCCGCAGTGGCCTCCAGTTCCTCCTGGCCCCAAATAGGCCGGCCTGCTTTTGCCTATGAGCTCTGCAAAAACTCAGTCATTTACTATTTACTGTTTCCAGCGGGTGCTGGGAACGCGTGAGGTATGGCACACGTTTTTTTTGCTTGTATTCATCCATTCCTCTTAACAGTTGGATAGTAAGACACTATTATTAGTTACAGTTACAAGTGAGGACACCAAAGCCCAGAGAGTTTAGGTCATGGTTGGAAGTCACGGATCTTGTATTAGGGGCAGGAGCTGGGATTCATACTTGAGTGTGTCTGATTCAAGTGTGTGCCCCTAAGCACAGCTATTATGCTCCCCCCCATTAATCAGTTTCAGTACAGGGTTAAAGTGTCTTGATGGCCTGGTGCACAGACATTAATTGAGGAATAAGTGGGCTGATTAAAGGATGAATAAAGGTTGCAAGATACTATAAGCCTGTTCTTTGATCTCTGCCGCAGCTAACCTTAGTTCAGTTCTATCTCTCAGTTGTATCCGACTCTGCGATCCCATGGACTGCAGCACACCAGGCCTCCCTGTCCATCACCAATTCTCGGGGTCTACTTAAACTTATGTCCATGGAGTGGGTGATGCCATCCAACCATCTCATTCTCTGTCATCCCCTTCTCCTGCCTTTAATCTTTCCTAGCTAACTTCACAACCTCAGAAAACTAAAGAAGGGCTGGGGGCTGGAGAGGAGGGCTTGGTTTTTTAGCCCTCTGGCAAGATAGTGTGGCTTTTTTTTTTTTTTGCCAAGTCTCCGAGCATGTAGGATCTTAGTTCCTCAATCAGGGATGGTATCCAAGCTCTCTGTGCTTCAGGAAGCACTGAAGTGTGGAGTCTTAACCACTGACCCAAGAGTGGCCTTTAAAGAGATTTTTTGATGTAGGCACAGTGATATGAAAGGAGGCAAGAGAGAGATGGTGAGAGAGTAAATACTAAATCGAGTACATTAAAAATCTCAACTTGATCTAGTTGTTTGCTGTTTGGCTTCCTCAAAATCAGTATACCCTTCACCAGTGTCTCCCTTCTCCAGCCACCTGATTTCATGCATTTATCAGTATTACTTCAGCTCTGGCTTCACCAAATTTTCCTTCAGCTCTGATTTCTTTACTTATTAAAAAAAAAACAAACGGTATTTTACAAGTCATTGCTTCTCAAATTTTACTGTACACATAAATCACCCGGAGATCTTATTAAAATGAAGATTCTGATACAGTAATTAGAACTTGAAATTCTAGGCTTTTAATAAAATCCCAGGTGATACAGACCCTTAGGTTTGCATGTCCTTAGAATCACACTTCAGGTAGCAAGGATATGTATGTTTTATTGTTCCAAAAAGGCTTTTGAGCCTCTTATAAAGTGGTATATGCCTGAAAGAAGTGTTTTAACAATAAGTGCTGGAGCATAAGGCTTGGGATCAGATTGTGAGGAACCGTCTATGACAACTCAACTTTTAAGCAAGGTAAGCAGTCTAATGAGGGGAGTGAGAGATGGGATGGAGGATAGTGAGACTGAAGATGAAGACTCCAGCCTAGTGAAATGGGGTGGGCAAGAAGACAGTGGCTGCGAGGATGGCGAGAAGTGAAGGGGATCCAGATATACAGAGGAGTAAGGATAACATGATTGACTTAAGGGTAGGGTGGGAAGGAGATAAGCTAGGGTAATTCCCAGTCTTTTGACTTGAGAGTCTTGGTAGTTTATAGTACCAACTAATATAATAAGGAAAACAAGGGGAGGGGCATATGTTATATTGGGGAGTATATAATGTGTGTGGAATGTTCAGATGGAAAACACTGGAGAAGGTTAAATAAGGAGCCAGATGTACAGATCTGAAGCTACAGAGGGAGAACTCTGGGCTAGTGATTCAGATTTGGGTGGAGTAAAATCTAAGGCTGTGGGATGAGATTCCTTGGGGAGAAGATACACCAAAAGAAGAGACCTGGGCACATCAACATTTCTTTAAGGGGTAGTAGAGGAAGAGGATTTCACCAAAGGAGACTGGGAAAGGTGAGTGAGAGCAGGAGAACTAGGAGACAAGTGTCAAAGTTTGTTAAGAAGGATCAGTATGGAAGTGAGGTCTCCCATCTATTAATCTCTTCTATAGAACAACAGCAGCAGTTACTACTACTATAAGACTACCACCAGAAGCTTACTTTTCTTGAGACACTGTGTGCTACAAGGGTTGGGGAACTAGAGAATAGGTAGTTGGGTTTTAGAGAGAAATCCAGATCTGTCATGCATTCAACCTGCATGAAGGACCAAGAAAGAGTTTAAATCAGAGGGTTTTGTCAACACTTATTGACCATTAAGAGTACAGGAGCTTTAAAAAAAAAAAACAACTTAAACTCAAGAGATCTGATTACACCTGTAGGGAAATACCAGGTCTCTGCCACCAGGCAAATTACTTTGAACTAACATCAGTATCATTAAAATAAGACAGGAAGAGATGAAGAGCAATCACAAAATAGGTTTGCAGTCTCATCATTAGATTTACAATCTTGTTTTCCAAATTAGGTCTTCAAGCTCAGGCTCCTGCCTTTGTTGGATGTGGTCTTAACATACTTAAGTTTTGGATACTCAACCACTTCCTACAGGAGAGAGTGAAGGCAAAGTAACCTGTCAATAACATTGACACATGGTGACAAATCTTTGAGCATGAATAGAAAATGCAGCATTATTAGAGTCCCTCACCCCAGGACAGGGTCCACTGGGAAGATGTCACAACCAGTCACATTTCTTGGTAGAATAGTTCCAGGACTAGTTAAAGAACAAGATGTTCAGAAGCTGTTTTCATACAGTTTGTTTGCCTCTTCCTAGGTTTACAATGTGGTACAAAGGTCTTAAAACAGTGGGACAGAACCACGTATACTAAGTACTCCTCCCTGTCTGGCTTGAAACTCTAATATGATCAGCCCTTCCCCTTCTAAAAGCCACCTCAAACTAAGGATGGTACCTCCTATACTAATTTTGAGGTTGGGAAGACTTGGTCAGAATTTACAAGATGGAAACTATAGTTCCAGGTCCTGAGATCTCTTACCTCTGGTTAGGAGAGGCCACCATTGGCTGTCCAACTCTCTTCTTCGGTCTGGTTAGCTGAGGTGATGAAATTTCCCCTTTGAGAGCAGGGACTGAAGGAAGCAGACTGGCCTATAAAAGGGCAAGTCAGCACACTGTAGCCATAATAGGTTTAAAGGGTCTTAAAAACATCAATACTGTTATTGGTGGTGGTATTTTATCGAACACTACTTGAAATAAGTAGGTTCAGAAACCTTGATGATAGTCTTATTTCTTGAATGAGCTCTTATTCATAGGGTTTGATCTATGCCTCAGCAGGATGTTCCTTTTATTTTTTCTTTTGTTTCAGCAGGATGTTTCTTAATGACTTGAAGGCTCACTATGGGTGTGCAAGGTTTTCTTCTGCCTCCAGTAAATCCCCCAAATCAATAATGGCTCTCACAACAGCAGGCTTTTGATTCCAAATGGTAGGGGCTCTCAAACCTCAGCCATGTATCAGCTTCTAGCAGTCCTATACCACATATTCTCATTCATGAGACAAGTAAATCTGTTAGAACTAGGAGACCCTTTTGAGTTCAGTTATACTAAATTTCATTTTCAGATGAGGAAAGTGAAGCCCAGAGATGAGAAATGACTTGCCTAAGGTCACACAGTATTGAGTAGCAGAAATGAAAAAAGAACTTAGTCTTCTGACACTTGTTCCACTCTACCCGCTCTGCCTCCCCGCAAATCCCTTGTATATTTGAAAGTAATTAAGTTCTTACCTGAGCTAGATTTAATCCAAGGTTCAGGTTGGTAAAATAGCAGTAAAGTAATGCCAGGAAGAGGCAAGACAGAGGAAGAAGAGATTATAGCAGGCAAAATGTAGTGGGGAGTAGGCTACTGGGATTCAAATAGAAAAGAAGGCGGTACAGATAAGAGGGCAGGAAGAAGGGTATCCTAAGTAACTGCTACAAACTGCACAGCTGCTATTTGTTCCTAATCCTCCTAGGGGTTTCTCATAATTGTATCCTCTTCTTATGGGTTCTAGTTCCTGACCTGTGATCAAGTTTCTCATTCTGTTGTCCTCAGGGTGTAGAAGATATTGGAAGAGCTCTTCCAAAAATTCAAGTGTACTTTAATTAGTTAAGATAGACCACCACTTAATTTTTGTCCCACTGAATAATTTACTTAATATTATCTCTCACTATACATTTCATCAAGAATAGTTCCATTCATTTCACTAATATTAGGTGATGTTTTCTTTTGGTTTGTTTGTTATTAGTGATAACTGGAAACAGTAAGATATGTAGGTGATCCTAGGGGTCCTTTGTTCCCCTCAAGGTGAGGTCTCTTGAGACTACCTCATGTGGTTATTAAGCACTACAAAGGCAATAGTGATTATCAACACCAGTGATAATTTCTAAATCCAATCAAAATAGAAAATAAGAAATCTTTCATATGTAATATGATACAGAAGACAAAAGAACCAGGTATGTATGTCTAAGATAGAACAAACATGGTGTGTCTCATCTAGTGGTGGCTCTAGGAGAAGGGCAGAGAAAATTAAGAACTCCTGTTGGTATGAGAGTAGAAAAATGTTTCTGGTATGGCTGTGCTCCTAGTTACTATTTTTCTGTGCAACCTTCTTTGCCTTAAAGTGTGTTCTGGCTTCTCTATCAGTCTCCAACATTTTGTTTTATTTTTTAGATTGCTTTTATCTAAGACCAAGTAATTCAACCACATTACAACATGAACAAGTTGATGACTGTTCTTTTCATTGGGATAGTTTTTTTTTCTCTATTGCATCAAATTCTTGGCATAGCCTATAGTTTGGCCAAAGCAATCCATTCCAGGGTTCCTGAGTTTAGCTTGTTCACCATATTGGCTCTTTAAGAAACTAAGCTCAGAATTAGTCACATATTTATAAACATTCAGCTGATCTGACAATATAACAGAATTATATGAGTCACCCCACCCCCTCCTATGTCCCAACTCAAAACTTAAAACACCTATAACCAAAATAAATCTTTAGATTAAAAAATCAGGAAGCACAAAAGAAATCTGAAAGGTGATCTGGGTATCTTAAGTTTGTTCAGTGTCATCTGACTGAAATCCTATTGTTCTTATTTACATACTCATGATCCACAAAGAGCTAAACCTTTTAATGGCCTATCTGCTAAAATCAGATAGGATACAGGGGCTCGAAACATAAACAAGGAATGTTTAACAGAGTTAAGTATACAACTCATTCTAGAAGTGCTTTTGCAAGGCAATCTAAGAATGGACTCTAAAGTGTAAAATGTGAGAAGCCTATTACAAATATAGTATTAACAACCTGGTTCAATATGATTGTGGATTGGGCAGTACCTGCATGACCACTGAAAGGATCACACCCCACTTCTAAACACTGTTCATCTTTTTATTGAATATTCTGGTAAATATTTCACATTAATACAGGCTACATTAAGTAGAGCCACTATATGACAAGAAATTTACTCAACTTTTTCCTTTTAAGTATGTAAACAATTGTACATGTATTTACCACCCTAAAAGGTTGAAATATGTAATCATCTAATTCTTTTCTGCATACAAGTAGCATTCAGTATGTTTAGCCCAAAGCACTAATTTCAAAATGGCTAAACTAACCAGAGAACATAATCAGGTGGTTAGGAAATCAATTTGTTCTTATACAATGGGCAATCAAATTTCCATTGCTAAAGCCTCAGATAAAATTTCTTAGGCACATTAAAAAAAAATCCCCAGGGTTCTTCCAAGGTCAAAATTTCTCAAACAAGGCTAAAGAGTAAGACCTTCTAACTTAGTTGACATATTTGAGATGCATGTTTCCAATATGAGGTGCCCACGTGCCAGGCCAAATCTGAAAAGGGGGAGGAAAAATTGGAATTTCTAATTAGGAATCTTTAGACATTTACAAAACGAATATATAAATGCAATGGCAATTCACTGTTTCTGCCTAGAAAGAATACAGTACATGAAACAAAATGTTAAGTAGCATCATTTTGATATTGAAAAACTTAATTCAGATCAAAGTGGTACGATGTCTTGACTTTTGATATTCAGAACTTGTTATTACCCAAAGAATTAAAAGGATGACATGATAAATCTGAAAAATAAAAGAGCATTAAGTTCATTTTACCTGCTGGGCATCAGTGCATTCAGTTGAATTTTGAATAACTTTTATCATAGGGTTCCAAGAAGGATCTGGGTTGTGAAGTCCATTAAACAGAGGGCCTCCTGGAACATCAGCAAGCTGAGGATGGGAGGGTATTATGGTGCCTCCATACATGGAAATTGGTAGACCCTAAAACAGCAGAAAGGTGTAATCATGAAATGACTATAAATGATGATTCCATAATACCAGCATAGATCTCTCTCATTTCCCTTCATTCAAAGAACTCCAGAGTATGTAGTATGTATAGCACCACTGTACAGAGTTGAGAAACTGAAAGTAGTTATCTACATCAGCAACACTTTTTCAATGACAATAGAGAAAACAAATAAATCCGATATTCAATGATTGGGAAATTTCCAACATTTTATGAACATATAATACCCCAACTTTCCCACATTTTAGATTTACTAATAAGCTTGTGCTAAGAAAAGTGAATTCTACACAATAGCATGCAGCCACAATCTGGCTTTATGGCAGCCTGGAAGCTCTCAGAGCAGACAAGAAAGCAATGGTGAGCTCAGAGCCAGCTTTCCAGAGGGAGAGGCCTCTCTTCTCAGCTGTGGCAGCCAGATGCAAAGCAGCAAAAGTCAAATCTTCCAAGTTTGGAAAGAAGATGGCAGCATCTTCAGGACAGTTTGAGGACAAGCTAATGTAAACAACATAACCCACTTTTGAAAACAGATAAAAGATCTGACAAATTCATAGAAACAAACTAGTTATACCAAAAAGGAGAATTATTTCAGTACAATTTACTCCTTAACATGTGACTACATTGGCTGGCAGAGTGTTAAAACAAGTTACAATGATGTCTGTCAACTCACTTTAGAAAAATCCACAAAACTGCTTGCCATAGGCTGATGAAAAATGTTAGAGGGGGCTACCATTCCAGAATCATCCCTCTCCATTGGCTGATGCTGAGAGAATGTGCTTGGGTCTGACAATTGTTGATGCATTGGATGGTTCCCTATCACAGACTGTGACCAACCTGATAAGCCTTCTAGAAAAAAGAATTGAATTCAAGAGTTAGGTATTTATCTGGATAAAATTGCAAAACATTACCACTGGAGTTTTTCATACTAAATTTAATTAAAAGCATTCCTTTGATAGCTCAGGACACATAAAAATCTTTGCAATCCAAAATAAAACCAAGTTCCTGTAACTGGATGTAGTCTTCGGAATATCCCAAACACTCTACCTTGTCCTTCAAAAGATTAAATGCTCTCTGAAAGAAATCAAGTAATTGTCCCACTCTCCAATGAAAAGCTTAAGAGGGAAAGGAAGTATGCTTTGAATTTTTAATTTCTAATCCACTCTGTATTTATTTTATATTTATTACTATCATACACATTACATCTATTATTAATATATAACCCCAACAAACATTCCAGACTTTGAGACTGGACTGGGCTCCTCAAAGGTTTAAACAATCCTATAGGTTAAGTGTAGGAATTAAGCTTATTTATTTAGATAAGGAACTAAGTTTAAAAGGCAAAATCTCACACTTTACTCAAGATATCCCTCTAGACAGAGGGCACTGTAACTGTACCTGACATGGCATTGACCCCAAATGACCAGATTCCACTGTGTCCAACAGGAGCGACAAAACCGGTTCCCACAGGGGCTTGTGCAACAGACCCTCCTTGTCGAATCCGGGCTAGTCTCTCTGTTCCAATGGGGGGAGGGATTTTTCGATCCTGACTGGCACTGCCTCCTTTTGGTTGGCCCAATGTTGGTGGGGCAGAAGTGGCTGAAAGAGGTGAAGATGATCCCGAAGAAACAGATGGAATAGGAGAGTCACCTGGTGGCAAAATATTTCTCTATTGTTTTATTACATATAAAAATTCAAATTATAAAAATACGAGAAACCTTGTTGGAAAGATCTATTCCACAACACAGGTTCTGGAAAGAAATTTTTCATTTTGCAAGATCATTCAAATGAAAATATATGAGTTCTATAAACATTATCCTATATTACTAATGCCTGAAGCAAGTACAAATAGTCTAAAAAAACCTTTTTTTAATTGAACTGAACAAGGCTAGAAAAGAAGAAGGCCCTATTTATTCTTGCTGTAGTTCTTTTGTCAAAGGACCAATATTCACTGACTACCTCATGATGCTCATTAAAAAAAAAATCAAATCCTGTTCACGTCATTTTAGAACTTCATCTATTCAAAATATTGAAATAAATAAGTCAGAACAGGGGAATATTTTTACTTATAAATGGCAATACAGTTTCCTCAAATGTAAAAATAAATGAGGAATCATACCAAACTGATTAGATATTTAAATAAAACCATTTCACAATACTGTCCTCAAAGCATCTTATAAAACTACTTCCCTTTTTCTTTTCTGTCTCTTTTTTTTAACTCAAGGCAGATATACTGAATGAGTTAATAACAAATAATGCTTAGATTGCTATAAAGTAACTAAATCCTTAGGTGGTGGTTTGGATACTAAAAGAGGTGACTCTTGATAAAAATGCCATGGTTCATCAGAAAATAGAGGATACAAAAAAGCTGAACTCAAACCAAGAGGGTAAGCAGCTTCTTCCTCAGTTTCTCCCTTTTCTTTCTACCTCTTTTCTTGATCCAAGTCTCAGTGTAACCTCAAATCTGGCTTGAAAGAATAGCCTGACCCTTCTCAAGTTTTCTATCCTATAAATGACTGATAATTTTGGACATGACTGCAATACAAACCTTGGGTATTTGCATATAACTTAGATTACTTAAAATTACAATATGGTGTTCCCTATAACAAATGACTTAATAACTTATTAGAGGCTCTTTGGGACGATTTCCTCCAGGATTCCTACATGAGTTTGAGGCGCTCGTCCAAGGGTGGGGAGAAAAATGTTGTCTGTTGAAACTAGGGGTCCCAACAGGAGCTGGCCCTTGCAGGAAAACCCGAGTTCCTGGTATGCTGGAAAAACTTGTCAGAGGAGCAGAAGAGGAAGATGGGGAGCTGCCTGATGGGTCAATGGACGGTAATCCTGAAATAAAACAGGTCCAAGACATCAAATTAGCTAAGGCTTTAAAAAATCAAAGTCCAAAGTTTACTTAATTCCTCTTTAAAAAAGAAGAAAGCACACAGTTTATTCTGTGGATCACAGCAACAAGAATCCATTTATACCACACTATATGTCCCAAGCCCATTTTTTTTTTCTTGCAGTCGAGAAGAATACCCCAGGCAACACTAGATATAGAAAGTCCAGTGTTTAGGAATGGCAGTCACCTGGAGTATGTTTCAGTTAAATCTCAAAGCCTTCATTGGAGGGGATATGAAATGACAGCATGTTGTGACTAAGTGTTACCTATTACTTGGAAGAATAGCTGTTCATCTCTATAACTATAGTCATTTCCTATGCAAGATGAATAACAAAATCTACCAATTTTTTTCTTCCTAACAAGGAGGAAAAGCATACTATTAAACTAAAGATAATTTCAGAACTCCATCTTATAAAAAAAAAATCAAAAGTTGCAAACTACATCAAAATTTCTATCAATATCTAGTTTACATAAGTCTGAATTTGATAGTCTTCTCAAATTCCATTGCTTTCTCTTGAGAGTGTAGTAGGGCAAGAGGGCAAGGATCTGGAAAAGGAATATAGGTGCTCATTTCAGGAAAAAGTTGTTAACATCAACATAAAAAATTCAAAACTTCTCAGGCAGGTCTTTAATTCAAAGGCTTTAGTATATTCACTGGGTTGTGCAACCATCACCATAGTCAATTTTAAAACATTTTTGTTCACACTAAAAGAAAATGTATGCATTACCTGTCACTCTCCACCCTCCTTTACCTGATCCATATCTGAACCTTTAAGCAACTACTAATATATTTTTTTCTCTCTAGATTTGCCTATTCTAGAAATTTCATATAAAAAGAATTATACAATATGTGGTCGTTTGTGACTGGCTTCTTTCACTTAGCAAAATGGTTTCAAAGTTTATCTAAGTTGTAGCACAAATAACTACTCCATTTCTTTTACTTTATCTCATAATACCAAATATACATTATACTGAGAATAATATCTTATTATATAGATACACCACATTTTGTTTTCCATTCATCAATTGATGGACATTGGATTATTTCCACTTTCTGGCTATTATGAATGGTGTTGCTGTGAGCATCTGTATACCAGTTTTTGTGTAGGCATATGTTTTCTCTTGGGTATACCTAGGAGAAGAATTACTGGATCATATGGTAACCCTTTTTAATTTCTTGAGGAACTATTTTTCCAAAGTCGCTGTAACATTTTAAATTTCTGCCAGCAGAGTTCGAAAGTTCCAATTTCTCTACATGCTTTTGTGTCTTTTGAAAGAAGAATGTCAACAAAAGAAACCACCCAGGCAGTTATGAAATGAAGCCAAACTTAATCAATCCTGGACCCTGGAAGGAAGGTCAAGGATTAATGCTTGCTTTAAAAAAAAAAATTTTTTTTTTCATTAGTAATAAGTAATTTTGATGTTACAGACCTGAACATCCCAAACCTGGTTTACTACCAAATTAGATGGATGATTTCCTTGACTTTCTTTTTTCCAGCCATTCATAATCTGCACATCTTCTGGGATACAGTATTAAGAGTGCCAAGAACTCAAACACTGGAATATGAAAGATCTCAAGCTCAACTCTAGCTAAAGCATCTAAATTCACGTATTAGTTAGTGCCAGTCATGTAAAGGATTAATTTAAAAATTAATTAAATTTTACCACAATCTGAGCACTGGCAATGAGCTCTTCTTTCATCCTAAGGCCTCTGAAAACTTTATTAGTTTGACCAAACTGAAAAGTTAAAGTAGTACCTATTTATAGAAAAGAAGAAAAAAAAAATCTTGGAGATTAATATTTTGGGCCACGGATGGTCTTATGTAACATTTATTTCTATTTGAGAGACGATATAACAGCTATGTTTTCCTGAAAAGGTAAGTAAATGGAAATGTATCTGATAGAAATGCTAAGGCTATGCCATATTAGTAAACTCACAAATTTTAAACAACTTAGTTTATAATTAATAAAAAGGAAATGGGCTCTGGGAAGTTTTCCAACTGGAAAAAAAATGCTCAATAAGTGGCACTATTACTTCTTACCCCCCGCATTCTAGGTCAGCCACAATTTCTAATTTGTCTTTTAGCATTTATTAGAGCAGACTGGACTAAATCAGAGCATAATAGAGCAGACTGGAACACAATTTTGGCCCTTAGACTCTGGAAAATGGATTCTGGCTTTCCAAATATCTCTGAGCCACCACTAGCTTCTTATCTTTCCAAATCTTTCTTATACTGCCTCAGCAGCTAATTTCTAATTTCAAGGAACAAAGAGCTGATTTGAAATTGTTTTTTAAAAATAAGAGCACATACACGACTGGATCTCTTCAAGCAGCTCCATCTATTATAAACAAGATGGGTTAAGACATCATTTAATATTCATTCTGAGTGCCCATGACTGAAAACAAAGAATGTAGATTCTGAATTGTAACCCAACCTTTTTAAATCTAAGAAATGCAAACACTCACTTTGATTTAAAAAATGTCTGTGAATTTGGAATCCTTGAAGCATCCTATGGGTCCCTTTTATGAATATATTATATCAATTCTAGAAAATGAACTGACACAAGGTGTAACTTCCTTGATAACAGATACAGAGAGATCATAAAAAAGAATATAAAGCAGTTCATATTTGAATGACTTACCTACAACCAGTTTTTTGTCCACTCAATCAGCAGTCATTAAGGGGTCTTTACTGTTTATGATATACTCTTATTTCTTCATGATATGCAATAAACATTATGTATAAAATAAATGCTTTATCATCTTTGGAAGGTTAAGATTATGCTGTTAAAGCCCAAAATTGCGCAGTCATGACAGTTACAATAACTTACCAACTGGACTAGTAGAAACTCGCTGGGAAGGTGATCTGAAGCCAGGGGCCTTGGAATTGTCAGGGTGCACGTTCTCCAAGTGTCCAAGTACAGAGCTACCCAGAAACGCTGACTGAACAGTGAAAGAGGCATCTGCAGCAACTCGTGAGGACAGAGGACCATCTCCCCAACCCTGGTTAGCTGGTACCTGACTGCTATCAAAAAGACTACTGAAGTGATTGAAAAGCGTGGCTGGGCCAAATGTAGGTGGCAAAGATTTATTTGCTGGGTTAATGTGCATCTGAGAACCATTCATAATGTTCATGGCTGAAGAAAGCTGCACTGTAGCTGGTGGGCCTTGAGGTGGTGTTAAAGGAACTGGATTTGTAACAAAAATGGACTGGGGATCCTGGTGTATAGTTGCATTTGGTACCACTGAGTAGAAAGAACCTCTGGGTTGCAATCGATGAGAAACTCGAGGTGCTGGTACAGCTAACTGAGGTAAATTACTGGTATCCTGATTATCAGCAGCAACCAATCTAGGTGATGCCAAAGTCAATGGAGCAGGTTCTGAATTAGATGCAAAAGGCATTGACATAGGACTTAAATCAGACACACTGGATGGCTGTGCTTCCTCCTGTGTGTTATTGGACGGAGGAGTGGGACTACCAGATGGGTGAGTTTCTGGAGCTCCTGGGGTGTTGCTGGCAGAGCTACTGCAGCTGTTGGCAGTTGAAGAGGGGGGACACAGGTTTGCCGTGGACTGGTCCTGTATGGACACTTTTTCTTTGGGGGCGGGCATGGCCGAGAAAGACTCCATCTTTTGTGAAGAAAGCTGTGCTTGAGAAGTACTTGCAGGCAGAAATGTGGTGGGAACTTGCCCACTAGTGATAGGTGCAGAGGAGACTGAAGGCAGGGAACTACAAGTGCTTGTCATAGAAGAAATCACTGTTGCTGGAGGGCTTGTCTTAGGCACACAGGCAAACAGCTGCTTTCTGACTGATGAAGGAGTCCGGGTATTAGTCACACATAGTTGCTGACTGGCAGCAACTACAGAAGAGACAGTGATAGGGCAACTGGCAGTAGCTAGTCCAGTAGACTCTGAGGGCAGAACAGTTCCGTTCTGATTAGGTAGACGGCCTGTATTATTATGCTTTGGAGAGCTGTTTGTGTTGCCAGGATTCACAGGTCTCACCGGGAATGGTCCCCAAGTGTTAGGAGAGGGTGAAAAGGTTCCTCCAAACTGGGCCATGGGTAAGCGAGGATGCCGAATCTGTTGCATAGTTTGAGCAGCCAACAGGGCAAAATGCGGGTGGGGATAAGCTAAGGGGAGAGAAACTGGGAAAGAAGAACGTACATTTGCTGGAACGTTCTTATTAAGTTTATTAGCAGGCTGGAACGTGGATAATGTTGTTGCCTGTGATGTTACAAGACTTGGAGCACCCAAGGGAAATGCATTTTTACTGGAAGCTGCTGTGGTGCCTACTCCAGATGAGAAGTTTGCATGAATGGCTTTGGTGCTGGCAGGTGTTCTGATATGGTTTTTAGGAATCAAGTCTTCCAGTTCCTTAGCAGGATCTTGAATAAGTGCATTAATAAGTTGAACTGCATATCTTGTTGATTCTGTACCACCCCTGGGGAGAAAACAAACAAAAAACAAAACAAGATCAAAATCATAAAAAACTAGGTAATCTTTACCACAAAATAAAATTCTGATTGTACCATGGCTAACAAAAATGTGCTTCTAATACAGTTTAACTTCCTCACAGAACTAACTATATATATATACACACACATATATATTTCACAATTACCTAATTGTGATCATTCTCTCGCCATTCTTATCTTTTTGTTTATCCACATCAATGTGGGCACCAGTAACATCTTGAATTGCAGTGATGTTGCATCCTCCTCTTCCCATTATTCTGGAAACCACTGAGGCTGGAACAGATAATTTCTTTGACCTATAAAAGGAAGACCACACACATGAGCATATGAAATCAAAATGTTTATTAAAAAAACATGTCTCAGTAAGTATGTTCGTGAACATCTGGAGAATACTATTTATCAAACCTTAAAGAGGAAGTTATTAGAAGCTTTTATTTAGAAACTGACCTCTTATTATATTGAATTTAATTTAGTAAAGATGAAAAACACATTGCCATTTGAAAAAATTATACTTAAGTCACTCATGATCTCAGCATTCAAACTATCACATGTTAACTGAATGACAATGATCATATATATTGATACTTTCAAAATTAAAATAATGCATACCACATTGTTAAACTCTATATGAAAATGAATACAGGCAGGTTATCAGTTTCAACGACTTTACTAAGCAATAAGCCTTGGAGTTGAATTACATAAAAAGCAATTCACAAGTGTGTGAATTCCACTTGTGTGAGGCAAGTGGAATTAGAACACCAGAGGCTGACACTGGGATCTGACAAGATGGCCTGGCTCTCTTGCAGGATTACTGTGGAAACCCAGTGTTTGCTGGCAGAACCAAATGAAAGCAACATCCATTATTTTCATGTGGTCACTGCTGGCTGTCAAGATTCCCCCCTTGAAGATTCCACCCTCAAGCTTTGAACTATACCTTCTAGAAGAATAACCAATTGCAGACTCTAAAATACATTTCATCATCAAAATTTAATATGCTAATGTAGACAAATTGGGATGACTATATTTAGACATTTTGAAAGCTAGAGCATAGACTAGGCCATAAATAATATAATACTTAAATCAATCTAATTATTAAGTGCACATCATTTCTCCTGTTCTGCCAAGACTTCTTCCTTTTCTGTTTGCTTCTAATGGACAAAAAGTCTTAGAAAAATTATACAATAAAACCTCAGACATCTTAGTCCTTTGGTGATTAAGTGCACACAAGTAAATCTGTGTCTTGTCCTAATTTCCTGTTTTAAAGCATGAGCAGAGGCTTGAGATACCTTCTGGATTGTGTGAAACATTTTAAAGCACTGGTCCCTCTCTGTTTTTATTCATCACGGTTTATGTATAAAACAGTGTGAATAAAAGGAGTTGTCAAATTAGCTGTAGGGTGTTGCTATTTGTCTTTATTTTTTTGAGGGAGAAGGAAGTTTAAATTTCATGAGCTCTTTCCCCACCTTTTATGGTGATCTAACTGCATTAGTTAAAAGCAGACAACGGTTCTTTAGCGAACTCTAACATTATTTAAATACCGTAGATGAACAAACTTGTCTGACTCAAAATGGGACCATTAAACAAATATCATAGCCCTCACTAATAACATCGTGACTTTGCTGTCAAGTGAATCTCTCTCTTAGGAAGTTTGTGACCTTTTTCTATGATTTGTCTGTAAACTGTTATATCTTATGCTTTAATAAAGTATTTTTTGTTTTTCTAAAGCCAACATTTCTTGTATCATAAAATATACATGCACAATTTACATACTGTTTCTAATTTCTAATTTTAGTCTACTCTGGATATAGTATGGCATTGTAGTTGAAATCACATTCAAATTAGTCATTAATTAACTGGGTAACCATCTCACAAGAGGAGAAAACGAGGAGATAAGTTAAAAAGATGAGACTAATTGTACTTACCTTCGGACAACTTCTTTCCATCCTTCCTCTCTTTTTTGCCCCCTTTTAGGGCTAGTCAGATTCAGCTTTATGTTTGGAGAACTTAATGGCAATGACACTGACTTGTAGGTTGTTGATAAGGAATTAGGATTCACTTCGCCTTCAAGTCTAAGAGAAATATCAAAATCCAATAAAAGATAAATTTTAAGATAGAAACTCAAGAGATTTGCTGAAATATTTGAATTAAAATTTGGTACATCAAATTATTAACAATTCAGAAAAACAGAAATAGGGCAAAGAGTTCATCATTTATTTTAGTATTAAAATGGATTCAGAAGCCAAAAGGACTATATATAATCAATGAAAATGACATAATTAAAGTAAAACCAAGGTATGCTAATATTTTCAACTTCAAAATTAAACCTTAAAAGTTCTAATAATTCCTTTCATAACTAGCACATGATTAGGAGGACACCAGTTTTAAATGTTTCAGTTTTAAATGTTGAAGACAGATAATGTGGTAGACTTAAATTGTTTAACACAACTTGTGTTACTTCAAGTTCTTGTGCCAGGTATGCAAAAGGAAAGGTAGGTGCAGAGTTAACAAGTCAGAAAATTTTACCGTGTCTGAGTTTTGGAAGCAGCGGTACTTGTCTTTTCCTCTTGGGAATGGAGTAGCAGTGAGGGATATCTCCTATCACTAGAGGAATTCACATCCATAGTGAAATTTAACTCTTGGCTTTTACCACCACTGCTACTCTCACTGTTGCAATCTGTGCTGTCCAAGTTATCTGAATCACTATTCCCACCTGTACCACCACCTTTGCTTTCTCCGTTTACTTTATTCTTATCTGCCTTTTGCTGTGCTAAGGATATATGTTGTTCTGGTAATATTAAATGTGCAGTGGGAGGAGTCTCTTTGGTTTTGTTCTTCTTATTTTTCCGGTTGGTGCTAGGAGTTGTCACAACATTGGCCCTTTTTTTCCCAAACACATTTGTGAATGTTGCAGATGTTGCAGAGATTCCAATTGTGGTGGTGGTAGTCGCACTAGGAGGTTCTATGGGAATTTCTTGCTCCACTGAAATTATGAAAAAGGATATAAATCACACTGAGAGCCACGGATCTCAAAACAGATTGTGATAGAATATACCTAATAATTCATAATTCACTCTTAGTCATACTTTCCTTTTATCAGTATTCACTAGTAAATAAACAAATCTTTACAGTTGTGAGAATGAAAATATCATATTTTGATGTCTAACTCAGTACAAAACATTAACATTCTTAAGCTTTGAAATGCTAGTCTCATGAACTAACCAAAAATCACAATACAGATTGGATTTAAGAAGTTTTTATTTATTTTTTTTAAGAAGTTTTTAAAATAGCATTTTAGAATTAGAATTCAAATAGAGCAAAATCATTTGCCTATTACTGTAATTGCCAGATTGTACAATAAACAATTCTTTGAGAGTAATGGGCCCCAGTGCTATACAGCTTCAACACTAAACCTTATTTAAAAGTTTACTGAGGAACTAGACCTCTCCCCAGTTTCTAACTGGGGAATGAGAGAGTAAGGAAGAACCTGAAGAAAAGCTGGCAAACCTCTTATGGTATCACTTTAGGACATACATAATTTTTACAGGGAACTTAAATTACACCTGAATGTCTTCCCCTTCTGTTTGTCTATGTCACTTTACAATGTAAAATACTTAGAAATATTGAATATAGAAGTCATCTGCCAATTTCAGATTAAAGTAATTGAATATTTAACTAGAATTAGTTTTGAGAGCAAAAAAACATTCAAAATGAAGCTGATAAACACAAAAGAATTTTTATCACTAATTCAGATGGTCCATTTCTCACCATCTTCCTCATTCTCCTCTTCATCTTCATCTTCCGGTAGTTCTGAATTCTCCTTAGGTTTGTTTTCCTCGTCTTCTTCCTGCTTTCTTTTCTGCTCCTCTTTTTTCTTTTTTCTCTTTTCTTTTCTTTTCTCTCTTTTAGCTGCAAGAGCCTGCTTTCTGCTCTCCTCTCTTGACTGTAATAAAATTGTTGTTTTAGTCACAAAGTCCGGCCGACTCTTTATCTCATCTTAACAATAATGCAATGATTCAAAATAAATAATGAAATGATGCTTTTGTTTATGATACATGGGGTTTCCCATGGGTGTCACTCTTAACACACATTTATAAAAGCAACAAAAGAAGAAACAGATATGCTGGACATCATCAAAATTAAAAGTTGTTGTGCTTCACAGGGATCATCAATAAAGTGAAAAAACATAAAATAGGAAAAAATTTTTGCAAATCTTACATCTGGTAAGGGTTTTGTATCAGGAATTGATAAAGAACTCTTATAACTCAACAATGAAAAGACAAATCAGTCAATTAAAAATGGGCAAAGGATGTGGAGACATTACTACAAACAATATACAAATGGCCAGTAAACACAGATGCTCAATATCACAAACCATCAGGGAAAAGCATATCAAATCACAATGAGATACCCATTTCACTGTCACTAGGATGGCTAATCAAAAAGACAGATAAATCATGGTTAGAATGAGAAGAAACTGAAGACTTCATACACTGCTGGTAGGATTATAAAATGGTGCAGCTACCTTGGAAAACAATCTGGCAGTTTCCCAAGTGGTTAAGCACAGAATTGCCATATGAGCTAGCAATTCCATTCCTAGATATATACCCAAGAGAAATGAAAACACATTCATACAAAAACTTGTATGCCATGCTTGCTTCAGCAGCAAACATACTAAAAAAAATTGAAGTAATACAGAAGGTTAGCATTGCTCCTGCATAAGAATGACATACAAATTCATGAAACATTCCAAGTTAAAACAAAACAGACAACTTGTATACCTATGAAGTGGAAACAAACTATATGTTCAACAACTAATAAATGCATAAACAAAATGTTGTATATCTATATAATGGGATATTATTCAGCAATAAAAAATGAAGTAATGATATATGCTACCATATGGATAAACCTTGAAAACATGAAGCAAAAGAAGCCAGTCACAGAGGACCAAATACTGTATGATGATTCCAAATTTCAAATGTCTGGAATAAGCAAATCCATAAAGACAGAAAGTAGATTACTGACTACCTAGATTTATGTGGCAGTGTTTAATTAAAATGCAACTGTTACAATCTTTATAAGATATTAACAAATTTCACTATGAAAATATCCATAGGAGGCCATTGTAGAAATTACTTATTTTCAGAAAGGGGAACATGACAATGGTTGACTCACATCATAAAGAAAGCTTGAAACAAACAGAAAACACATCAAATTACTCACATTTCTATGGAAATTATCTAAAAAATCCTCACCATATGAAACTGTCAATGAAGTCCAGTTGTCCTGGTAATTAAGTAAAGCACTTTCCTCAAAACTATAATTTACCATTCTAAGTCACAAATAAGCTATTTTTAACATTTTTATTTATCCAAAACCAGGTATCAGCAAATTATGGCTTGAATGCTAAGAATAACTTTTACATTTTAAATGGTTGAAAAAAATGAAAAGGCAAACATTTCGTGACATGCAAAAATAATCAAAAAATTAAAATTTTGATGTCTATAAATAAAGTTCTACTGGAACACATTCATTTAACTACTGTCTGTGGGTGCTCTCATACTACCAGAGTCAGAGAGTCATGACAGTGTGTGTATGGCCTACAAAGCACAAAATTTTACTCTTCTGCACTTTATAGTATGGCCAAACAAAGAAAAAAAAAAAAAAAAAAGATAAATGAAGTCTCTCAACTCCCTATGTAAATAAGAAAGGGTCTGAGGACTGAAAGAAGAAATTGCATATTCAGTTAACAATTATTTTATCATTTTCATAGCATAAGAGCAAAATGGCTGTTCAGGGAATTGCTGACCATACCCCTGGGGTAGTTACACAAAAATAAAATTACAGACATGGAAGGAACCATAGAAGTCATCAAACTTTAACTTCCCTTTATTTTAAAATGGTATTATTTTTTCCACTTGTGATTTTAACTATAATCAAGTTTATCATGGCAGTATTAAAATTTACTTAATTTCCTAATGATAAAACTTTAAGGTTTTTTACCTTTCCCCATATTATAAGCAATTTAACAGTGAATGTCCTTTAATACACTTGCATCTTTAAGCATTCGTCAAAGTATTTACCTTGGCTATATTTCTAAAAGAGGAATGACTGGAGTAAAGGTATGCACTTTTTAAAATTTAATTCATCAAATCATCTCCATTAATAATTACACTAATTTATACTGTGTATCAAAAGTCATACCGGAGTGCTAATTTCTCCACATCCTAGCCATCAACAGCTATTATCAAACCTTTAAATTTTTTCCCCCAAACATTTAAATTTTGAGTTTCCCTAGTCTGGCAAAGGTGGAGAAGGCAATGGCACCCCACTCCACTACTCTTGCCTGGAGAATCCCAGGGACAGGGGAGCCTGGTGGCTGCCATCTATGGGGTCGCACAGAGTTGGACACGGCTGAAGACTTAGCAGTAGCAGCTGCAGCAGTCTGGCAAAGGAAATTTAAATCACTCTTTCACTGTGCATTTCTTTGTTTATTCATGAAGCTGCGCCTTCTCCATCTATTTACTGAAAATTTATATTTCTTTTTCTGTGAATTGCCCATGAAATTATTTTTCATTCTGGGCAAGTTATCTTTTGTCTTATTGATTTTAAGCAACTTTTTATTCTGTTTTTTAACAAGTTTGTTTCTTTTAACAAACTAAGAATTGGTATCAAAATTTTAGCATCTCTAAAATGGATTTTTCCCCTTTCTTTTATCATCAATAAAATATCTTAATGTTAAGCTATCTCCCACATTCTAACTCTACTTGATTATAGTATTTATTCTTTTAATATAACTTCTGGGTTCATAAGAACACCCTCATTTTCTGAGGCACACTGAACCTCAGAAAAGTAATCTTTTAAAAAAAAATTTCCATTATACTAGCACATCCAAGGAAATTTAGACACTTACTCTTTAAGAATTCAATAAACCACTGATACCCCAGATCTTATAATAAATGAAAGATTTCCAATGTTTTAATAAATTTCTGCATACACTAATGGTAAAACAACTTAGGCAATAATATCATGTAGAAAACTGTGACATGTTTAAAAACTAATTCTTCACTTATATGATTAAAAATATTTTTTTGTATAACAGGTTAGAATAAAAAAAATTGATGGTAGTTTGATAATTTATCATTTTATAAAAAGAGATTTTGTTAAGATTATAGTCAAATAAGTAGCAAATGTATTCTACTAGATTTTCAACCAGTTCTAAAAAGGAAAATTATATTTCTCACTCACCTTTTCCAGATCAAGTTCCTTTAAAAGAATACTTGCATTCTTATTTGCTTCTGCAGCCTGTTGGTCTTTAGCCTTCACAATTGTCTCAACACATTGGTGACATTTTTTCAACAGTTCCTATACCAGAAATGGAATTATATAAATACAGAAACACATAAAGAGGCCAATAAAACTTCAGCTGGTAAGTATACCAAAGTTCAGGGCTTAAAGTCCAAATTACTGGATATTTACTAAACCAAATCAAGTTATCCTCTGAATCTAGAGTTTGACTAAAAAATCAAAATAAGCTACCATTTCCTTAAAAAGCTTATGTGTTCTTAGAAAACTGTCTTATCTGGCTAATAATCTAATAATAAAGTTTAGATGCAGTCGCTGTAATTACAGTCCATATTAGGAAGAAAAATCTCAAAATAATTTATAAATTATACTCATTCTTCATTTGCAAATGGAGAAACTAATCATTGAAAAATCAGGTTATCTGTCTTATAAAGGATGAAAAGAATAGGCTGTTAACATATACTTTGGTATATAATTCCATAAAGAATAAAAATATGCTTCAACAGCATATTAAACCTACCTTATCAGTGATTGTTGCTATGTATCTCATGCATTCTATATCCGAAGGGAACTGATTGACTTCCTTAACCAAATACTGAACAACTTTTACATGACCCTGTAAAAAGTACAACAAAAAGTACACAAAAGAAACCAATGAAAGCTGGCCCATATCCTCAAAAACTTAAAAGAGTAAAAGATATAGTAACACTTCAGAATTTACTAAACTTAACAATTGAAACTATGAAAATATGAACAGAAAGAGGTAAGTACAACATGCTGGGAAATACATCGAAGACCAAATGATATTTCTCCTGAATTTAATTTGCTCTCATCCCACTGAAAATAGAAATACTTTTGAATAGAAATAGAAATAAATCTATTAATAAAATAAAAACTGGTGATGCGAAATCTCTCTCAATATAAAAGGGAAATTAAATCTAAAAGAAGATGTTCTAAATTCCAAAGCATTATTTTGCCCCTTTTTGCCTTTTCTTACTGTTCATGGGGTTCTCACCACAAGGATAGTGGAGTGGTTTGCCATTCCCTCCTCCAGTTAGAACAACAGTTAGAACCTTACATGGAACTGGTCATTTTGACTGGTTCAAGATTGGAAAGGAGTACATCCAGGCTGTATACTGTCACCCTGTTTATTTAACTTATATGCAGAGCACATCATGCGAAATGCCAGGCTGGATGAATCACAAGCTGGAATCAAGATTGCCAGGAGAAACATCAACAATGTCAGATATGCAGATGATACCACTCTAATGGCAGAAAGTGAAGAGGAACTAAAGAGCTTCTTGATGAGGGTGAAAGAGGAGAGTGAAAAAGCTGGCTTAAAACTTAACATTCAAAAAACCAAGATCATGGCATCTGGTATCACTGTGGACGGTGACTGCAGCCATGAAATTAAAAGAAGCATGCTCCTTGGAAGGAAAGCTATGACACACCTACACAGTGTATTAAAAAGCAAAGACTTCACTTTGCTGACAAAGGTCCATCTAGTCAAAGCTATGGTTTTTCCAGTAGTCATGTACGGATGTGAGAGTTAAACTATAAAGAAGGCTGAGTGCAGAAGAACTCATGCTTTCGAGTTGTGGTGCTGGAGAAGTCTCTTGAGAGTCCCTTGGATTGCAAGGAGACCAAACCAGTAAATCCTAAAGGAAATTAACCCTGAAAAGTCATTGGAAAAGACCCTGATTCTGGGAAAGACTGAATGCAAAAGGAGATGGGGGTGGCATAGGCTGAGATGGTTAGATAGCATCACAGATTCAATGGACATGAATTTGAGCAAACTCCAGGAGATAGTGAACAACAGAGAAGCCTGGTGTGCTGCAGTCCATGGGGTTGCAGAGAGTCAGACATGACTTAGTGACTGAACTACAACAACAACTTTGGCTCTCTCTTACTAAACTAAACAAGGTGGACTGTCATATTTATCTGAGTCCTATGACTTGAATCTAGGTGAAACATTTTCTAGATGGTATTATCAGAGGCTTGATGATCTGTAATCATTAAAAGTACATCTATTTTAACAATGAAACTTGCATAGTTTCCCCTAATACTAAGGTTCTAAAACATCTTCAAGAAGTAATCTGATGGGAAAAATTCCCTGGTGGTCCAGTAGTTAAGGTTCTGTGCTTCCAGTGCACGTGGCACGGGTTTGATCCTTGGTGGGATAACTATAAATAAAATCTTGCACATGCCATGGTGTAGCCAAAAAATAAACAAACAAAAAAAAAGAATTAGTGTGATGGTGGCAAAAGCCAGAAAAGTGGTTGCCTCTGGGGCAGGGAATTAACTGAGAATGGGCATGATTAAAGTTTCTAGGATTATGGAAGTAGTTTCTATCTTTATGGGATGTGGGTTATATAGGTATATACATTTATTAAAACTCATTAAACTATGCATCTTAGATTTGTGCACTTTTAATATATATAAATTATATCTCAATTTAAAGAAAAGAAAAAATTGGAAAAAATATTTAAGATTTTTTAAAAGATAGGTAACTTACACTGCTCTCATTCAATAGCTATTTATTGACCATCTAGTGTGTGTGAGACACTGTGCTGAACAACTAGGTATAAATAGTGGTGAAAAAGACAATCATGAATCTTCACCTTCATAGATCTTCCACTCTAATTAGGGAGTGAAAGTGAAAGTCACTAAATCACGTCCAACTCTTTGTGACTCCATGGACTGTAGCCTGCCAGGTCCCTCTGTCCATGGAATTCTCCAGGCAAGAATACTGGAGGGGGTTGCCATTTCCTCCTCCAGGGGATCTTCCTGACCCAGGGATCGAACCCGGTTCTGGGGAAGATTCTTTACTGTCCAAGCCACCAGGGAAGCCCCTAATTGGGGAAAGGAGAATTAAAAAACTAACACATGTTTGCATGTACAATTACAAAATGAGATAAGGAAAATAATGGTGAACTATAAAAGAGAAGAAGAGAAACTTTTCAGATTGCAAGTTAGGAAAGGACTTTCTGAGAAATGATATTAAAGGAGTAGACATTAAAGAATGAGGAGAAGTGAGCCAGGTGAAAAGCAAGTGAAAGAATATTTCAGGAAAAGAAAACCAGTGAGCAAAGGGCCTCAGAAAGTTAAAAATTTAGTGAATTCTAGGCCAGTGGCTGAAGTGTAGTAAGCAAAGGGGCAAAGGGGAAGGGCAGTAGAAATGATTGGTCTGAGGCTGGCATGAGCCATATCATACAGGGCTTTGTAAGCCATGTTAAGTAGTTTATAGTCTATCACAATTTTAATGGGAAAGCTTTGTAATATAGAGCAGAGAAGTAAACTTTAATATATATATACGAGGTATAATAAATTTTTATGAGTCTACTTGTTTTTGTTCCTCTTAAACATCTATCTACTTGTAATATCTGCCCTGAAATCTCATGTTTTATGTACAAAAATATAACAAAACTCTTCAAGATACGAAGTTATTTAACAGCAAAGTTGCTTATAGGGAACTTCTATACAGCTCTTAGATTTGGCCACAAAGAGAGTACAAGATAGCAGAGGTGTGTATATAGAAACAGTGTCAATTCCTCAAGACCAATCTTTCTCCTATGACTTCAACTTAAAATTCAGCAGTTTTAAACAAATTCTGTCATTTTTGTCCACATAGAGTTACCTTGCGAAATGCTGACATAAGAGGTGTGATTTTCCGGTTATCAGCTCCATCCACGTCAGCACCTGATCGCACTAGCAACTGCACCACTTCAAAATGACCACCATTGGATGCCAACCAAAGTGGTGTGTTTCCCTTCTTGTTGCGAACATCAATATGGGCTCCCCTGTACAAATCAAAGAATGTTAGTATAGCTTGCTTCCTATGAGAAGGGGCTAACTTTTCCTTTTTTTCTCTAATTTATCTTTTTTCTTTTACAAAGTTCAAACAAATACTCTGTTCTTTTAAATGTCAAATAAAGTAAAACAATTTTATCACTCTGAAAAGTGAAAGGGATCATAGGAAATTTTTACAAATATAAAATTTACCTACCTATTAATCAGGAGCTCACAGAATTTGTAGTGACCTTTGTCCGCTGCTATTGTTAAAGCAGTGTCTCTTGAGGAAGGCACAGGAGGGGCATTGACATCTGCTCCTTTATCCAGGAGAACTCTTCCAACCTCTGCATATCCTCCAGAAGCAGCTTCCATTAAGGGGGTAAGACCAGTCTGTTTAAACCAAAAAATTATGTGGGTAAATTATATTGATTTATTTAAAGGACTGAAAAATGACTTGTAAGTGGATTCTATTTCTGATTTTCTCTCCCAAGAGAGCTAAGCAAAATTCACTCTTAAGCTTTACTAAAATAGCAAGTGAAAATTGTTAGATTCAGTTAAGACATGCTAGACTAAATTAACTTATACTACCTTATGGTAATAAAAAACACTTCATAACATCTCTGTTGTTATAAATCTACATGAGACAGTAACTGTCTCTTTTAAGAAATAAAAAAGTGATAATCAGGGAAAAAAATAAGAGACTTTCATTCAGACATTTTCAATTTGAAATGACTACTAGATTGACCATTGTCTGGTTATAAAGAATTATACATGAGCTACATGTTTCAGGGGCTCTAAGTACCTAATGGTTCTAAGAAGAGAAATTATAAACACTGACATACTAACTCCTACTTTCTAAATGCTACAATGTCATGAAATTGTCATAATCTGTTACAATCAGATTATAGATGCCTCAATTTCAGTTCCCTCAGTTTTATAATTTATAAAGTAATTTTTGATTAAGATTTTTACCAATGGTTAAAGCACATGTCTCATTAAAGGAGATCTTAGCTGTCTTTAATAAAGTTATGAACGGTGACAGTGTGTCACTGACCACTGGATAGCACTATTCTACAATCCTGAATAGGATTTTAGGGGCAGGAATTTCCTAATTTTAGCTTAGGAAAATTTAAAATAGCACATTTGAGTGTGCTATGCCATGTTATATTATGCTCTTTCTATTAGAAATATGTCTGAAGTAGTTGATAAGTTATAAAATGCTTACCTTTGCCCTATGTTCAACATTGGCTTTTCGATCCAGAAGCAAGCTCACTACTTCTGCCCGGCCTTGGAAACAGGCCAAGGTGAGCGCTGTGTTCCGATTGGTCTCTATTTGGGCATTAATATCTGAACCCATATCCAGCAGCAGTTTCACTGCAGGAACATGTCCATTCATTGCAGCCAACATCAGGGGAGAAATACCTAGTTTACTCCCAGTCCTAAGGGGGGAAATGTGCTCAGAAAATTAAAATAATATGTTGCCTGTTGTTTTTTTTAAAAGCAGAGAGAACATAAAAAATGAAAAAGTTTCAGTGAAAAGAAAGCTTTCTACCACCAAAGAATAGATTTTATTTGTTTAGTCTTATAATTAGAAAATCTCAAATTAAGAAAATCTCACAATTAAAAACACAACCCCTATTCAGAGGCTATAAATTTATAACTATATATATAACAAAGAGTTTTCTGAAATGAAACCTCTTTGAAAACAGCCACGTTAGCTGAAATAAGCTCTGATTACTACAGGAATAATTGTTGGCCTTGCAACTTTAGTATTATCTTGCTTAAAACTGGTATCTGTCTAAATATTTAGGGGAAAACACTTAACTTCAAGGTCATAATTTATTAATAATGAATAATAAAATGAACAGGTGATAGATACCTTGAATTAATTTCTGCCCCAGCATTAAGCAGAATCTTAATGATATTAACATATCCTCCAGATGCAGCTAGACTCAGTGGTGTATAATCAGATACATTCCTATGTTCTTTATTTGCACCCCGAGCCAGCAGCAAGTCTACCACCTGCAAAGTAAAATAGGAACAGAGAAATCCAGTTTACACCAAGGGTTCATCTTATAATGAAAGAAGCACAAAGAAATGGGATCTTTAAGTTCTCTAAATATCTAACATTTTAATCAGATACTAAATATTCAAATATTAGTACTAGATAAATGAATTCAATTTTTATCAAGGAATTCAGACCTATGAAATCCTAATTATACTGAAATAACAAGTTGTTACTCTTTCGCTTCCTCAATTATTAAGTGACAAATTTACATTTCATGTGTTAGGATTTTGCTCCATTCAGACTCAGTAAATGTAAGGATACAGAGAATTTCTATTTTGCCTAAAAAGGCATGAAATAGATTCTTTAAAAGGACATTTACTATTCTCATTAAATTTAATATAAAGAACATCTCAAAACACATGCAAGTTTTATTCATTGTAGCTAAACTACTAAGCACATGCATATTTAAAATACAAATAAAATGTTTACAAAATGAAAATAAACATCAGCATACTTCCTGACGTCCACCAGAACATGCTAATGAAAGAGGAGTATCCTTAGTTCGTTCCGATTGGGCTTCTATGTCTCCACCTTTATCCAAAAGGATTTCAACAACTCCAACATGTCCTGCTGTTGCTGCCAGGATCAGTGGTGTGAAACCTAAATCAGAAAAAAAAATTTCTCAGTCAAATTTGTGTTTTTTACTTGTTAAGCCACTGTTTTTTAATTCTTTATTGTTTTAGGAGGAAGAAGTCTTTAGGACAGATACTTAAAATCATAAAACTCCTTTAAAACTCCTTTAAACCCCAATTTGTTACTGACAAAACCGCATAAATACTTGATAAAAAGAAAATGCTAAGTCAAAGAAAACTATTCAAGTTTATACTCATAATAAACTTTGATACCTCTGTATGCTCTACTTTTGGACCAAGGAAAAAGCAAACACAACTTGCTGTACTTCCCTGGATGATCTATAATTTTTGAATTTCTGAATAATAATTTGGCTCTGTAGATGAAAAAATCTGGTATACTTAATTGAAATATGCTAACCCATCTTTTCACTGAATAGTCCAGGAACTACTTACCCATAGTGAAAAAAAATTGTTTTCTGACACTCAAGACTTTATTTCTAACACTTCTTACCTTTTTTGTCTCTGTGTTCAATTTTAGCATCTCGTGCTATGAGTACAGATACAAGCTCTTCATGGCCACCCGCACAAGCTAGGGTTAATGCGGTGTCATGATTGCTCTCAGTCTAGGAAAAGGAAACAAAAAAGAGGCAAACTTTTTTTCTGTTTACAGTGGTGTTATTGATTGAAGAGCCAATAATGTTAATTTCCACAATTAATGTACAATGAATCTTTTCCTTTCCAAAGATAAATGGAATGTCCATAAAATAAATATAAATAAAGCAGTCTACTTACATGTGCATCAATGTCAACTGAAGGATACACAGGGGGTATAGACTGGGAAGCCACATTGCTTGGAGACTGAGAACAGGGTTCAGGTGTAAGACATTCTGTGTTTTGAGAAGAGCTGTTCGAGCCAGTGGGCACTCTGCTACTCACAGCTGAAAAACAATATTCATATTGCTGAATTCTACTTAAAAGAATAAAGTCATTTTTATACAGAAAAACACAGAAAACAGAAAATTCTATAGCAGTAATACAATGTAGTAGTTAAATCACAAGCTTTGGAGTCAGATGGACATATGTTTGAATCCCAGTTCTACCAATGACTTTCTGATTTTGGGCAAGTAATTTAAACTCTCAGAACCTCAATTTCCTTATGTGTAAAATGGGATGATAAGTATAGTACCTCCATTGTAAGGTTGTTGGGAATAGAATACTGAGCATGGTACCTGGCATTTAGTGAATACAGAAGAAATAGCAGCTTTTTACAGTGTCAATAGGAAGAAAATAGTTTCCAATTTAAAAAAAGGAATTGTAAATCTTAGTTTGTAAAAGGCAATTAGATAAAAATATCCTGAAAATAATGCAAATTTTAAAACAAGAAGAAGAAAAATAGAAAGAAGATGTAGAAGAAGGGAAAGAACAAGTTAGAGTATCTCTCTCATAAATAGCAGAGAGTATGTATTTTTAAAATTCAATATTTACTGTGACAATTTGCTAAAATGAATCAGTGTCTGAAAACCAAACTGCTTTAAAAATGAACACTGGAACTTTTATTTGGGACCTTAAAATCTAGTGTCTGAAACTGAATTAAATGAAATTATATCTTTGTGGCTCTGCATATTTCTTTTCTTTCATAAAAGACAAGAGTTTGCCCCATGGAGGGGGAAACAGGACCCATCTCAGAGGGATGCTGTGAATTGTCTGTGAGATAATATATAAAAAGCATTTAACACAGTGTTTGGTATGGTAAGTGCCCAATATATGTAATTATCAGATATTTTATAGGACTTCAGTACTATCAATCACTGCACTGAAAAATAAAACATTACAATTCACTCAAGAAAGAAAAAACTCAGAAAAAATATATAATCAATAATATAGAAAAAGACAACAAAGTTTCAGTGATGGCAATTAACTTCCTCTTACCCATGCTAAAAGTCAATCAAAAACACATAAGTCATAAAGGAAAATGTTAAGCATTTCAATGGTTGGAGAATGTTTTCTCTCTAGAATTTTAATATGGCTAAATCCCAATCAAGGATACTTATGACCACAACAAGTATGAAAGATTAAGCGTAGTACTCTACTTCTTTATAAATAATAGCAAATTTTAAGGATGTTTCTACATCAGCTGTCCCTCCCTCCTCCCAACCAATATATATAAAATCATCTTGATCATATGACTTTCTGCAGCTTCCGTTACCACATAAATATACACATAAATATTTAGCCATATGGTTATAAATAAAAATGATTATAAACATTTGTTTTGCCTTACAAGAATGTGCATGATGAAAACAAAGTTTTAAAAATCTGTCACTGAATGAATTAAAAGCACATAGTATTTTGCTGCCCCCCTCAAAACAGCTGATAAGATTGGAAAAAAGTTCCAGAAACAAGACACTAAACTTTGATAAATAGCACCTTTTTAACAGTAAGATTTTAACAACAGTCTCATACTCATTGACATATATTTACTAAAGAATTACTTTTCTATCGTTAAATTTGTTTATTCATGCTATCTCTTTTTGTGATTATGAAAGACAGATATTAAAAAAAATTTAAATAGTTGACTAGAGTGCTATGTCAGAATGTGATGGTATAAAAGACTTTTTTTTACAGAGTTGGTTTTTAAAAAATACTTTAGTGCATTTAACAGCTCTATTAGCAAAAAAGTGTTGCTACGTTGATTGTACATTTTGGTACAACAGTATCCTAGAAACATTTTTTCCTCCTTGTAATAATGACAATCAGAAACATTCCACAGAAGTGACTTTAAAAGGATTAATTACATATGAAAAGTTCTAAAGATAAAACTAGAAAATAGCAAAGATTTTAAAAGTATATGTGGAATAAAGGATTTATTAAGATAAAATTATACCAGGACTATGACAATTTCAAAAATCCTAAAATGCTTCCTACGTCTGAACAAAATGTCTCTGAAAATGACCAAAACAGATCATTATCATGAAAGTCACTACATAATTCAAATTAAATTTATGTACTATCCTAAAATGGGGTGATATTTTACTTAATTCTTTATAAAATTTAAGACAGTTTTGTAGGCAATATGGAAGATAGTAATGCTGCAAGTTGTGAAAACATTAAATCACTGTAATCCAATTTAGGTAACAGTAACTGTATTAAATATTTCCATATAAATAACAATCTATAAATACAATATTAACATCTACTAAAAGAAATTATTAAAGATATTTTATTGTAAATTCCCTCAAAGATAATTTTAAATTACTTTATTCTAAAACCTAAATTGACTATCACCAGATTGCTTAAAGCAAGATACTTTTGAATTGTAATGTGTTGAGAGCCTATTAAGATGCCAACAACATTAACAATGTTCTAAAGTCACAAAACTGTATTAAACCATATACACAAATCATATCTTAATATAAAAATAATAAGGGAAATTGTTATTTGATACAACTTAGAATTCTAAGAAAATAATATCTTAAATATAAACTCAGAACTTCCAGTTGAATCAAATGGATGCATATTATATCTACGGTTCTTAAACCTGGCTGAATTTTTGAATCTTAACATTTAACTAGCAACTTAATTTCCATTAGCCTCAGTTTTCAACAGAAAAATAGATGGGAGATGGACTTATTTTCTATTACTAAATAGCTCGTGAAATTACATATATAAAAGCATTTAGCACTGAGCTTGGTAAATGGCAAGCACTCAATAAATGTAAATAAAGTGGTATTAGTTAATTTTTTTTAACTAAGGAACTTTATATATTAAGAATGAAAATTTTGCTAGATGTTTCTAGGACTGTTCAATGGTCAAAGCTATTTTGAATTTCTTTAAATTGCTGTTTATTTTCAGACCTTTATTCTAGACATTTGAACTGAGAATCACTTGCTATTATGATAACTTCAAAAGCCCAGCACTTACTTTCAGAAGAAATGGACCTGAAGTTTCCAATCCGAGTTTCCAATCCGAAAGTATACATATATTCTGGTTGGGACTATATCAAGTATGATACATCTAAGACTATATACTAAACTGCTGTCAGTCAACTACTGAAGTTATAACATTAATAAATTATGTATCTAACTAACTCGCTTTCATGACAAATATTTTGAGATAGAACAGCAGTAAAAAAAAAAAAAAATCCTGGGACTTCCCCAGTGGTCCAGTGGTTAATTAAGACTCTGCCTTCCAATGCTGGGGGTGAGGGTTCAATCCCTGATCAGGGAACTAAGGTCCCACATGCCTGGCGTGCTGGGAAAAATTTAAAAAAAAAACAACAAAAAAACAAAACCGTCCTAAGAGTAAAACTTACTGCTATTATCTAAAGTAAAACTGTAAGATGTATTCTCTTTTATTAATAAAGCATGATATCATATAAAGGCATGATAACTAGATTTGATATAGGTAAAATTAATTACATCTTTGGCCTAACCTATAATTTTACTGACATATTAACATATCGTATAATCATGGAACTAGGTATTTACCTAATTCATCCTTATCTAATTTTTTTCACCTTCAATTAAGAAATTAAGAGAAATTCAGACTTAATAAAATAACATTTTAAATTTTGAGGCAAGTCATCCTTTTTGCTATATATTTTAAAATATAAGCTTCAACAAAATGAAAAGTTTTTAAATAAAGATAATTTTTAGGGAATTCCCTGGCAATCCTGGAGAATTCCCTGGACAGAAGAGCCTGCAGGCTACAGTCCATGGGGTTGCAACAAGTTGGACATGACTGAGCAACGAACACTTCACTTCACTGGCAATCCAGTGGTTAGGACTCGGCACTTTCACTGCTGGGTACCAGGGTTTGTTTGATCCCTGTTCAGGGAACAAAGATCCCACAAGCTATGCCACACATAATTTTTAATGTATTGACAGATTTATACTTTAAAGCTTACTAACAAAAGAATATTGTACAATATGGTGGGCCAACAGTGTCACGAGACATTAATGTCTAAAAGAAAGTAAATTTTATTCATTTAGATTAATGTTAA
Source organism: Cervus elaphus (assembly GCF_910594005.1). Taxonomy (NCBI): domain Eukaryota; kingdom Metazoa; phylum Chordata; class Mammalia; order Artiodactyla; family Cervidae; genus Cervus; species Cervus elaphus. Next base: position 53,022,720 of record NC_057823.1, on the reverse strand, counting down.
ATATAATTAAAAGATGTTTTCTAAACTGAGTTTTTGAAGTTTCATGTGAACTTTATAAAAGGTCACTTCAATTTAACAAATACTTCAGTGGAATAAATAGTATTTGACCTCCTCTACAAAAAATAGCCTTAAATACTACCATAAAGTTAACACCTACAAGTACCCTTTAGAGATGTTTCCTCCATTCTTTAAAAATAAAAAGGACAGGTCCTAAGTTCCAACAAACTAAACTGATCAATAATGCGGATTTCATAACAGCAAATGGAGTACTTAATTAGGAACATTATAATGATATTTATAGAACCCTAAGTCTTAAAAATGTTCCTTCCAGGTCATGAGTTTCATTATTATTAATCCTAATCATACTTTACACTCCAATATCTGCTTTAAACAAATTAGAAATCAGAACCATAAGTGAACTATAAAGTTATTCAATATTTATAACAACTTGCAATGCTAATAACACAAAGTTGATCTGAGTGAAGTGGTTGTGGGCTGAAGACATAAAAAATAAAATTAAAGAATAAAGAATCTAACTCCTTAAAACATTTCCTAGCATTTTAATTTTCTTTATGAAAACTAAGACATTCCTCCTCTGCACAGCAATATCTATTACATATCAGAGGAGCCTCAAAGGCACTCTTACAATAAACACTGGAAGTCATACACATGCCCAATAAAATTCCTGAATTAAGTAATTTTATTCCACATTTAAAAGATTCAGTAAAGATTAGGAAGACTAAAGGCTCACAGAAGAAGAAAGGAAACTGGGAAAGCATAACTGGGATGAGAGGAGGGGAGGAGAATATGACAAGAAGAAACAGACAACAGTAAAGAAAAAAAAATGTTGCAATCAAGAGACAGAGGACTGGCCTGCCTTTGAATATCACTCCAGCTACATCTTAGTTCTTGGTCTTCATCCACTGTCAACAGCCATTCTGGCTGCATTTCTGAACTGCGCTCTCATGGAGGTGATACATTCACCAGCCATCTTTAGGAAGGTAAATGATTAATTGCACTGTTTTCCCACTGCTGCAAGGACAATGAAAGGGAAAGTAAACTTGTGCACCTCATTTCATATCTAGTTGTAATTTTCCACACAACAATAAACAGAAACATATACTTTAAATTTATAAGGCTGGTCTCTTTTTTGCTTTGGTGATTACCTCTGTCTGTGTGTGTTTGAGTGTGTGTTGGATGTCTGTGTGCTTTCATCAAGACAGTTACTACAAAAAGCCCAATCTCCAAATCATTATCAAATGGACAATACTTTCAATGTACATTAGATCTTCTAATCACACATATTTTAACAATATGGAATGCTTACAGTTTTTTTCTGAATATCCCTTTTAATTAGAACGTTTAAATTGATCTAATAAAATCATGAAGAAAAAGCAGTGTGATTTAGAGTTCTGATTTTCCAAATATAAAAATCACCAATAGGAAAATTAAATGTCTAATCTTATATGATTATCTCTAAAGCCTGCAAAGAAATTCTACTTTGAGATCTCCTACCCAAGATATGAGACAAGGTGATTTTGATACCAAAGGTCTAAAATAAAGGATCATGACAACTTTATTTCTTTGCTTTTGCAAATAACGAAAAAGAAGAGGGAAAGCACACTTTTGTGTTTTAATGCTGTTGAGTTTAGTTAAAGTCACTTCCAAAACACCTCAAGAAATGATTTTAAAAACATAGTTCTAAAAAAGGAAAAATACCAAGTTGGTGTTTTTGGAAAGTTGTGTAAAGAAGTTGAGCACAAAAATTAAAGAGAAATTATTATAGGTATATTTCTTAACCCACCTGCTATCAGGTCATCAAGAGTGTCGGTAAGCGTCTGGGCTGGAGTTGCAACCATTAGTCCATCTGGTTCTTGCACTAACAGCCCCTGATCATGTCCAGTAATAGCAATCTGAGGCTGTCCTATAATCTGATGATTACCTGATACTTTCTGAAGTTCAAGAGAATTTGTCCCATTAGAACCTAATTCACTGGAAAAGTTACACTGTGGAGATGATAAAGGCTGGACTGGGACAAAATCAATTTGTTCTGCCGATGGTGGAGACTGTTGCTCATCATCAACATCATTATCTTTAAATAAGATTGTGTCAACCTGATGTAACTCTGAAAAATGATCCTCTGGGAGACTACCATCTCCTTCCCCTTCTGGGAAGACTCCTCTATGAGAACACTGCTGGTGTAGAGATACTGTGTCTTTCTGACCTTTGGTTTCCAGATAGTCTTTGGTAAATTGCTGCTGTGTTTTCATCTGCAACTGCCTTTCCACTTTCTGCAGTTCTTTCAGTATTTTCTTCTTCTTCTGGACTTGCTCTTCTCTGTTCTTTTTAAGTTCTTCTATCTTATCTTTGTTCAGAGGTTCACCTTGAATTAACTCCAATGATTTAAGCTGTGCTTTTTCAATAGCACTAATTCTTTGTCCCAGTTCATTCAGTTTTCCTTCAGTCTCCTCTACTATGCACTCCAAAGGCTGGTATGGGTGAAAAGGTGGCAGTACGTCCTGATCTGCTACCTGCAGGGAACTGGACTTCTGCTTGGATGTACCTAAGCACATGAAAAATGTTTGAAAATGTGCCATGCTAAAAAAAAAAAAAAAAGAAGAAGAAGAAGAAAGAAAGAAAGAAAGAAAAAAAAAAAACCCCAGCCCTCCCCCCACCCTCACCCCCCAGCATCCTCCCTCCCAAAACCCATATAACTAATGCTGTAGAATGAATGCTCAAAGATTCATACCAGTTGTAGCTAATGACCAAACTCTTCGATTTTACATAGCACAAACAGGGATGTTGCCAATCAAAAAAATGTGACTTTTTTAAACTTAAAAAATGCAATATTTAGGATTGGATGATTTTGAAAAACAAGTCAGGGGTAGGCAGAAAAGGAAAATCAAAGAGGAAAGAATCTCAAAATTCTGCTTATTAAATTGGACTTTCTAGAGAACATAAAATCTAAAGCAGAACCAAAATAATGTTGAGGGTATCATAAATGTTAGCGTAACTGCCCAATTTTTCTTTATACAATATTAACTGTGTAAGTACAGATTACTGTAAGAAATTATAATTTGTAGATCAAAGTGGGGAAAAGTGTTTTTCAAATTACCAAAATGTTTCTTTTATTAATTTAAAATATAGGTTGAAATTAATTCTTAAGCTATAACTTTCTAAATTGTTCATTAATTAAGTCAAACACTTCCATAAGTGTTTAAGTTCACTACCTGAACACCATATTAAACTTATATTACAAAGGACAATTATTCTGAGTTTAAGTAAACACTTCATGTAAAAATCTATGAGAGAAACAATGAACATTACCTAGGAGAAAATCAGACTTCCCATACAGGAATACTCATATTGGCAGTGTACATTAAAAATGAAATAATTATACATTTAAGTCAAGGTTTTCAGTTACACTTAAATTTACTCCCCAAAGGCAAAATAATTATCAATATCAATAATCCTAACATCTGGACATAAAATGGAAGAAATATTTAATAATCACTTTGAGGCCAGTTTAAGGTTTAATCTTGTTTAGGAAGAACTGGGGTTATTCTACAGTAAAAAGGAACAAACTACTGATATATCCTACAACATGGATGAACCTTGAAAACATTATGCTAAGTGAAGAGTCCAGGCACAAAAGACCATATGTTGTACAATCTCATTTATATCAGATCTATAGAGAAAAGGCAAATATAGAGAGACAGGTAAGGAAAATAGTGGTTGCCTGGATTATAGTGGTGAGAATGCAGGCTGATCACAAAGAAGCATGAGAGATTTTTGGAGTGATGGATCCAAAACCAGATGGAGGTGATGATCACACAATTCTGTAAATTTACTAAAAGTTATTGGATTGTACATTTAAATGAGTGAATTTTATGGTATGAAAATTAGGCAATATTAAAGTTGTTTAAAAAAAACTAGGTGAAAAATAGTTGTCTATTCTCAAGGATTGTGGTCAATATATATGAATAATATATGTAACTTCAGAGTTTTAAAAACTAGCTCATCCAATGCATTCAAAATGATTCCTAGGTCCAAAGGAAAAAAAAATAATCCTTTAGATGTTTAATTGTTCTGAACTGCCAGAGACTGACAAAACTACTGGACAAAAAAAATCAAAGATTTAACTGCTTCTTTGTTAGAAGAGGAGGACTCAAGACTGCAGGTAGCTCAAATAACAGCAACATGTTATTATCATAAAAAGCCTAACAGATTTTCCCCTAGATACTGTCTTTAACAAGGTCATACAACCAGTTCCAAAATCACTAACGATAATTACCCACATTCAATTTTATATTTCTATCTGAGCAAAGTGGTGGGAAGAGACTTTATCCTTAAAGAGGAAAAGCTGTTAGCCTGTGAGATAATTTTATACCTATTTCCATAAGATTATATAGGAAACCATGGTTTGCTTTACTTGTTCAAAGTACCTCATGACGACAATTAATGGTAGGAAAAAGGAGTTTAACTGCCACAGAATCTGCAAGCTCAGCAAGGAAATTTTCAGTTGTGTAACAAATTCAATGACATCAGCAGAGTAAATTCTTAAGTTCCGCAAGCTCCTCCAACATTATTTTAAAACACCCTTGTATAGTTCCTATGTAATTTGTATTTAAGATTAAGAAAACTAGGTTAAGAGGTCAACACTAAGACTGGTAATTAATTATGACCACACTGGACATTCTCAGATTTAAAATCTTATATAAATAGTAAGATCCAAAATAAGACAAGAATTTTGAGAATAGTAACAGAAAGAAATGGCTCTAACTTGTTAAATAAAATACAAAGAGCAAAAGATTAAAAAGAGTAACTTATTTAACTGAAATTGAGACAAAAAGCCCAAAATTTAGGCAGCAGAAAAAGCAGAGAATGGTGAAATTAATGCACAAAAGGCAGTTCTTCCCCAAATATCCAATGACTGAATATCAGTAACCATAGAAGTGTGTGATTGCCTAGATACACATCAAAGCACTAATAAAAGCTATAATATCATGAATAAGTCAAGTTGGTGAAAAATATTCCTAGAAGCTGAAGCAACTCCTTCAATTTAGGGGGAAAGGAGAGAATGTTAAACAAGTGTCCTTTTAGCAACAAAATTTTCAGTATGTAGGAAAGTAGCAGATGTCATTATATAAAAGATGTCATAAAAGAGCTCCTTCTTCCTCAAACATCTTGCACTGTCAGAGAAATAAATAAATCTATTCATTTGGTAGCACTGAGTGACATCATAAATTAATATTTAGGAACATAGGTGAAGTTACCATCTTATCTCTTTGGCGTGGTTTCTATCCTACTTCCTCAACTTTCACTTTTCCTCCATTAATTAAAAATGTTTCCAATAGGGTACTATGATACAGAGAGAGCTTAGAATGTGGCCTTTATTTTTTACTGGAAGTGAGAAAATGAGGTGGATATATACTTGTCAAATATTTAGTTTACTATAGAAATGAGTTTAATTCTATTAATCATTTTTGGGTCTAAACAATTAGTCCACTGGGAAACAGAAAAATAATGGCCAAAGGAAAATAATGAATGACATACAACTGGACCAAGGTTAAGTCAGTGTCCAAAAATAGAGTATCTGTGTTATACACCAACAGATTAAATCAACTGCTTTTACTATAAGCAGTTATATGTGAAAAGATATTAAATTTGGGCAAATGTAAATCCATACTGCCATGATTACTAATGGAAATCTACTAGAGAATATTATTAGTAAAACTTTCAGAGGAATATTCAACCTCATTTACTGTACATATAATTTTTCTATATAATTTTAATGCTTTGCTATTAAACTGAGAACTTTTCATGTTACCTACTCCAATAAACAACTCAGGGATATAAAGCAGTATGTTAACCTAATGCTTACTTTTCATGTATATTTTTGTTTTCAATCTTTTCCCTACAATTTAGAATACTACTTCTTAAGTTCTTAAACATCCTCTTTAAATACAATGTTACTCTGCTTAAAAATTCTTAACAAATTTCTCTTGCCTTCAGAATAATCTATATTCTTATCCTGGCATTTATTAATTTATTCAACAAATATTTAACGGCTAGTACAAGCAAGCCACAGTGGACCATACAAAGATGAGCAACATAAACCCTGCCCTCAAAGAGCTTACAGTCTAAAAAGGGAGATAAAAATGTATAAACTGAAGCACTGGCAGGTATGGAAATGCAATGGGGTGTAAAATACAGTAACCTAACAAATTGCTGGTGGGAGTGTAAACTGCTGTAGCATTCTAGAGAGTGAATTCATAGTACTTTGTCAGATAAACATTATGCATTTCTATGACAGGCAATTCTGCTCCTGAGTTTATCCCAAAGAAATTCTCACACAGATCCATAAGGGGACTGTACCAGAATTTTCACCATAGCATTGTCTGTGTTGGTGGGGAAAGAGAGACAATCTGGGTGCCCATTACTGAGAGAAAGGACAAGTGAAAAACAGGATATACAGGATAAACACTATGCTACAGGTAGAAACAATCTAGAGGTAGACATATGGATGGATCTTAAAAACAGTGTTGGGCTTCCCTGGTAGTCCACTGTTTAAGAATCTGCCTTAAAGCAGGGGACACTAGTTCGATCCCTGGTCCAGGAAGATTTCACAGGCTGTGGGGCAACCAAGTCCATGCACCACAACTACCAAGCCTACGTGTTACAACTACTGAAGTCTGCACACCTTGAGCCTGTGCTCCTCGATAAGAGAAGCCACCTCAATGAAAGCCTGCACACTCTAAAGAAGGTCCACTGCAGCAAAATATAGATAAATAGAAGATATTGAAAAAAATATTAAATGAAAAAAGTAAAAACCAAACAGGACATACAGCATATCACTTGTGTAAATTAAAATATAAAGAAGTGAACATCTTATAAGAACTTGTAAGAACAAAAAAATCTACAAATTAAACACATTAGAATGACTGACTGAGGGGAAATATGTATGGGTATGGAGAGAGTGATAAAAAGGAATAAAGTAAAACAAGACAGGAACCATGATGACAAAGTCCAGGAATTAAGTATGATTAACCCAACCTTCCATACTTGAAGTTCAAAGGGGAAGTGAAGGTGTAGGAGTGACCACAGACAGAAGGAAGATCCAATAAATACCACAGGAATTCAGGGAAAAGAAATGACTCCTCAAGAGGGGTTGAGGTGCACACAAAAGAAGTGTATTTTTTATCTTGATATCATTTTAATGTTTTGCAATAGATTAGTTAGTTCTAAGCTATACAACTGCATAGAATAATCAGACTCATAATTTAGGATCTCAGTAGAGTCAGTTACTATAATAAATTACATGCAAGAAGTGGCTTCAGTCAACAAATTTCTTTACAAAATTAAATTTGGGTGGTGGTGGTCCCTGGGAACCAATGTTCCCTGATGGTCCAGTGGTTAAGAATTTGCCTGTCAATGCAGGGAACATGGGTTGATTCCTATTTGGGGAACTAAGATCCCAATGCCACAGGGCAGCTAAGCCTTGTGTATCACAAGAGAAGCCACTGCAATGAGAAGCCTGCACTCTGCAACCAGAGAGTAGCCCCCATTCACCACAACTAAAGAAACCCATGTGCAGCAACGAAGACCCAGTGCTGCCAAAAATAAATAAACAAATAAATTTATTTAAAAATTAAATATGGAAAGACAAAGGTTTGATATTACTTATGTATCCTTTCCCAAGTGTACTCATAACTATAGATGATAAAGCAAAGCAATGCTAGGAAACTGAGTATATCACTCTTACCCAGCTTCATTTTTTTTTTTTTAATAAAGGTGTTTCTGAGGCCTTTATCAACGTCAGCTAGGATCTCAAATCTTTGAGAACTAACAATGGACAAGTGAAATTAGTTGCCTAAACCAGGAGACTATAGTCAAGATGGATGAAGCCTGGACGAATGGTGCACATGAAAGAAGAATGTTTGAGTAGAATATATAAAAAAACACCTGGGTAAGACTTACGGGCATGAATATATTTTAAAAGGATGCAAATATGCATAAAGACTTCAGACAGGAGTAAAATATTATAAACTTGAAAAGATAATTGCTAAGAGGAAAAGACTCCTAGAGAATAAGAATCCTCTCTCCAACCCTAGTTACATATGCAATGCAGATATCTATGGACTTAGAAAAAACAAAAAGGATCAAACAGCAAATTCATCACTCAAAGGAACTTCTCCAGAGACATAAGTGAGAAATTTTAGGCAGGAAAATTAAGAAGAAAATAATATATCTTTAATAATTTAAGATAGCTTTTTCTATCCACACAGGTATATTTTTACACCATCAATTTATTTTTCCTAATTTATAGTCATATAATATTCTATGATGCACTCAAACACAATGCATTATTACACCTTCATCCTGCAAAAAAAATGTTGGGGTTGGCAATACCGCTTGGTATCTGGCAACAGCAAGTGCCAACTGTCTAGATACAAGTGTTAATTTTTTCCTTCCCTAATAATTTAGTAAAATGAAAGATTCCGTAAAAGGTATGTTCAGTTTAATACTATTCAGTAAATAATAAAACATCAAAGTGAAGAAAATAAGTAGATACTAAGTATAAGAAGATATTTCAGTAAGCAAAAATACGATTACTCACTTGAGTATCAACTTAAAAATCATGTCCCAAACATTTCGGTTGACTTACATGGTAGATCTAAATTAAAAATGTCTTACTTCCTTTCTGTACATACTGTGTCCTTCCTAGCTCATTTCTTGGTTATTCTGTGGCTCTGTGTCAATAAATATTTTTTCAATTATTTCTTACTTAGTACTGAATTTCTCTAGTTAAAGTTACTACAGTCCTCTATAGGATATAGTCAAACAAAAAAACAACAAAACCTGAGGCTTTTAGGTTCAAATACTTTACTAAAGCCTATTAGCTGGTTAGGATCCTCAGATTCTTAACAAGTACATGCTTAATTTGCTTTTTATTTCTTAAGACTAAAAATAGCAGTCTTCATTTTCTGAAGTTAGAATAGCTTGGAAGCCAAAGGAAAACTGCTAGAATTAGCTTAAGTCAGAGAGACTACAGAAAAAAAAAGTTGTATTAAAGATACTAAAACATACTTACACACTTGATTATGATTTCAAACATCTACAACTTGTCATATAATGAATGAAATATGCTTATAAGTTGGTTTTATCTGTAATAGTTTTTAATACTTTACATATTACCTATTTATTTCAGAGAGCTCAGATATGACAACCATAAATGATTATCAAGTGTAGGTACTTTATATCTACAAATGAAAATGTAGCAGAAAAACAACAGAGCTCATAAACTTGAGTCCTTTAAACAGTGTATCGTCCTCCTTAATATTCCACTTGACTGTTATTCATATACTTTTTAATAGTTGTTTGTCTATGTTCACATACTGACAGATGTTAATCCATTCAGTGAAATGGATTTCATGAAAGAACCTAAATATAATTCTTAAATTGACACTCAATGAATTGCATCAATGATAATAGGACTTGACTGATAGCAAACACATATTTTCATTCTTCATATTATTCATATTATTGTTACTTTAATATAATGAAGTACTTGGTATATGCTTATTTTTGGCAGTGCCAGATGAAAACTACACCTAGAAGTATGTTACCATTTTAATAAATCATTTTCCTAGTACTTCTGTCTTTTCTATTTTAAATGGTATATAAGATGATTAGCATTTGTCAGAATTACCTACCTCAATTCTAGATATACAGTAACTGTGTACCATGAAAGTATCTTTATGAATTCACACATTAGGTGATAAAAATGCCCATTTTAAGGAAAATAATTCAAGAACTAACCTTTTTGTACTCCTAAAATGGCAGGAGAACTCTCCTGTAAAGTTCTGTCAGGTTCCTGAGGAGGTACAACCATAGCGAGAGTATGCATTGGCACACGTGGAACCTAAAAAATCAACTCAGAAAAAAATGATCTCAGACCAAAGAATAAAACAAACGTCCATAAATGAAACAGAGATCTTGATTTAGATTTTCTTCATATACCACCAAATGAAACAGAGATTTTGTTTTAGATTTTCTTCATATACCACCTAATTAACTTTCTTTAAAAGAAGAAGAGTGAAAGGAAGATGAGAAAGAAGGAGCAGCAGCATTGTTTACCAAGCAATAATTTCTGACAATACTGACAGGGCAAATTCAGGCAATTTACACATAGTCCATGCTTTAAGCTAAATGGAATTAATATCACTCTCTTGTTAAGGAGCAAGCCTTGCTGGTTTCAATTATAGCTAGGAGTAAAAGTAACATATTCAACTGATCAATTTACCCTTGTTCAAATTCTATAGGTCAAAAGAAAAAAATCCAACATATTTCCCAAATTAGTGTATTTCAGCAGTTCTCAGGATACCGTTGTAGAAAAGAACTTAAGATGTCACTGAACTTTGTATACTTATTATACTCTCTACATTCTCTCTGTATTTTTAGGTAGGTTTAAAAATTAAAGAATTTTTGGTGCAAATATCACTCACACTTTCCTCATTGACAAGAGTAGCTATCTCTAGGATATCTCTAGAAAAGGTATTTCCAGGATATCTCTTAAAGAGTCCTTTGGACTACAAAGAGATCAAACCAGTCAATCTTAAAGGAAATCAACCTTGAATATTCACTGGAAGGACTGCTGCTGAAGCTGAAAAAGACTTTGGCCACCTGATGTGAAGAGCCGACTCATTGGAAAAGATCCTGATGCTAGGAAAGAGTGAAGGCAAAAGGAGAAGCGGGCGGTACAGGAAAAGATGGTTAGATAGTGTCACCAACTCAATGGACATAAGTTTGAGCAAACTCCAGGAGACAGTGGAGGACAGAGGAGTCTGGCATGCTACAGCTCATGGGGTCGCAAAGAGTTGGACATGACTTAATAACTGAATAAAAACAAGTAGGATAATTAACACTCTTGGGAGGTACTAAGGGAAGAGCTTTCTCTTGTTTAACAACCCTAAAGACCTAGCTGAATAAAAGGACAACTTGGAATACTTATATGGTATCAAGTGTGTTTTTTTTTTTAAGAACTAAACACTATTTTCAGTAAATAAAGACAATTAAAAAATTTCCATGTACTTTTCAAGAAAAGCTCAAAAGAATTTAGGACAAGATTTATTCAAATTTTAAAAGAGAAATAAGCCCATTTTATCTAAGGCTAATTTTAAACAAAAATTTCCAATTTGAAGAATATTTATAAGTTTAAGTTCTATTTTATATTACCTGAGATTGATCTTGAGAAGGTGGGGTAAGCTGAGACACATCTGTGGTAGGAACTGACAGAACATTGTTTGGATAATCCAAAAGATAAGAAACAACATTAGTATGACCACCTTTTGCAGCTTCAATGAGCATTGTTGAGCCATCCTGAGAAAAATTGATATTGTAATTAATTATTTGTCAATTTCTTTTAATAATATGATTACTAAATATGTTTAGTTTCTTAGCTCATATAAAATCAAAACTTAAACAGTAATGAATATTAATAATATTAAGCACTAAAATATCTGAAATATATTTTAATAATGATATATAATTTCCTTCTTTTGAAGTAGAATACCTTGAGACGATGAGTAGGGTCAGCCCCATGAGCCAAGAGTAGCTCCACCACTGCCAGGTGACCCCCTGCACATGCCAGTGACACTACTGTATGATCATTATTGGCTGTAGCTCTATTCACATTAGCACCTTCAAAGAAAAATAAAAAGCAATCTTAGCAAAGCCAGCTCAGACAATATGATTTTTGAAACATTTCTTTAGTACAACATAGACATAAAAAAGTACAAAAATCATAGGTGTATAGTATGAAATATTTCTCAAAGTGAACACACTTGTGTAACCAGCACCCAAATCAAGAAACAGATTATCCACATTCAAGAAGCCCCACTTTGTGTACTCTTTCAGTCACTACCCACCCCTCCAATGATAAATACTATCCTGACTTCCAAACTGATTTTAGGTTTTGAACTTTGTATGAATGAAATCATATAGTGAACTCTTTTTGTGCCTGGCTTCTTTCACTCAATATAATATTTGTGAGAGTCATCTACATTGTTGCAGTCCATTCATTCAATACCACTTCTAAGATGAAAAATCTAGATTAATAAATATATATAGTTTAATATATACACAAGCACCAAATAATACTATTGTATGTAACTCTAAAGACATTTTTGATCTACTTCTAAAATGTGGCAGTATAGCCAGGTCTCAAGGTAGAGAACTTTTGAAACAATATTTAAGAGAAATATAATTTTTCATATTGTGTATTTTAAGAGTTAGAGACCTGGACATGAAGAGAAGACATAAGATCATCTGAATATATTGAAAAGCAATTTAGTAAGTTGTTCAATAGCTCTGTAATATAACCTAAAAAAAGTCTAAATGCAAAATCTTTTCTTAGCCTCTTTTTTTGGTAAATTAATTTTGATCCCCAGGAAAAAAAGACATTATTTTTAGTTCAACTACCTTTTAAAATCCCAAATGGATTCAATTAGATAGTTAAGACTACAGCAATGTTTGGTCTTCCTTTTTCCTTAATACCAGATTTATTTTATGAAAGAAAAATAAACCTATGGAAAACTATATTTAATTTTCAAAACTACCCAGCTGAACCTAATCCTAACTTACATTAAAGTACATTGGGGGGGGGGTACATTTGGGAAAGGCAAGGTACACCAATAAACATCCTCACATTAGCAACATGAGATTATTTTTAAGTTGTTAATACGGCTGACTTAACTGTACCATAAACAACGGTAGTAGACTTTGCCCCCTCTATCCTTCCCTATTTCCAGCAGAACTGCCCTAAGTGTTGAACAATACTGTATCTACTATATATATAGCTGGACATTTCACATTTGACTTTTCCAACTTTTGGGAGTAAGTATATACTGTTTGGTTGATGAAAACTCAAACTTGAAACTAATAAAGATTCCAGCAAAGTACCTTATGAACTCTGCTTCCTAAGAATATAAAGCAATAAAAGACTAGAATACAATACTCAGACTACAGGTAAAGTAGTTTTAACATGAATTGCAACAGTTCAGGAACTTTTTACAGAAGTTGCAGCTTGAAAATTCTCATTTGTACTTTCTTTACCTTTGCTAATAAGAAACTGCACGGTACACAAATGACCAGCTCTTGCAGCTTTCATTAAAGGTGTTCTTCCACCTTCAGATTCATGTTCCTAAAGAAACATAAAATAATCCGTTAGTGCCAATTCATTAACCATCTGTCTTAAACACTTAGTAGCAACGACCTAAGAAATAATGAAGATTTAATACTTACTCAATGCAATCACTTAGGCCACCTACCTCAATTCCTTGAAAATACAGGATTAATTTCAATCCACACTAGTTGGTGTAACTTTCTAAGAGCAAGTTCAGTTTTGCACACCAAACAGTAACCATTAAAAATTAGACTTATGTTTAGTTGGTCCCCAAAGAGAAATAACTGCATTTTTTTCTAATACTGTTTCCCTAATTATTCATCTGAACTCTGAAAAAGCCGCCTTAATTTTACAAGGTGATTATGAGGATCACAACATATCAGAAGCCAGTAAGAGTTCTATCAAAGGTGAGAAACCAGTCTGAAGAAAAACACTGTGGTATTTCAGGAGTAAAGGGAAAAGGAAAAAGAAAAACACAAATGAGCAGAATTTTTAAGAGTAAAATTAAATGCTTGAACAGTCAAGGCAAAAGAAGCAGTCTTACAATAGCAGAAAGATAGTGTTCTTCCTAGGAAGTTTACCAGCAAGAAGAATGAATGATAAAACAGCTTCCAACCATTCTTTATTAACTCTAAGGGCCCATGGACAGAGGAGCCTGGAGAGTTGGACATGACTGAGTGACTAACACACACACACACACACACACACACACACACACACACACACACACGAAGAATGAATAACTATAGACAATGCCAAAATAATGTGGTTTTAGAATGGATTTTGAACTTAAATTCAAATATAGATAAATGTAATATTCTGGCCATTAACTTCAAACAAAACAGAATACACATGAAGAGCATACTCAGAAAGACACAGAAAGTCATGTCAATACACTATATACTGGAATTCTATCAGCTAAACATTGGAAAAGAAATTCCTCCTTTAGCAACTGCAATTTACCCTCTGTCTCAGGGCCCTTTTCCTTAAGCTGCTATCTCTTCCCTGTAACACTTCTTTGTTAGCTCCTTTTCATCCTTGTTTCAAGCGTCAGTTCCTCAAAGAAGATTATCCTGAACCTTCTTGACTAGATCAATTTTCCTACTATCAACTTATAAAGAGTTCTATGAATTGCTCCTTCATAAGTTCCAAACACATATTAGTTTGGGTAACTATTTGGGTAACATGTCCACCACTAAAATGCAAGCTTCATAAGAACAGCAATCATGTCCATTTCTGCTTACCATTATATACCTAATATCTAAAACAATTAAGTACTTGAATACTGTTTACCAAGAAGGTACCTAAGCATAACTGACCTCTCAAATCTTCCCTCTCATAGAAATGAAGGTTGAAGTTTAAATTTTCTACTAGGTAAATAAGAGAAAGAGAAGTTAACAATAAATTAAAAGTAGTAGCTAAAATTAGATTAAGAAATTGATTATCTACATCAGATGATACATTATTACTAGATCATGGGTGGGCAACACTAATGTCATTTTTCCTTTTTTTTTTTTTGGCTTTCTTATCTCTTAAGCCTGGCAGTGACACCCATCAATGCAACTAGATCCCATGAATAGTGGCAAAGACAAAAGATTCTGAAAGCCTTATTTAGAACAAACTTTTAATTAAATGTTAATTCTGTATATTTAAAATATTCCCATAGCTGTTAAAAAGAAGAAATCAAAGAGTATAATCCCAAGAGCCTCACCTCAATTTTGAAATTTCAAAATTCAACATACTAATAAAATTTTGGAAATAAAAGGTGTTAAAAGCTTCCTATTTTCCTCCCTATAAATATACATTCATTCCTTTGGTTTTGAACAATTATGTTTGAGGAAACAGCTGATAAGACAATGCTGCAATTTTATAATGGATTTACATTTCTTGTCCTAAAATTAAAAATGTATATCCCACAACATGTATCACTTGACCCAAAATATCTGATCACTAAGTCCTTCTTTTAGGATAGGAATCAAATTTATTTGTAAAGTTGACCCTTGAATAACATGGGGCTTGAACTGTGTGGGTCCATTTATATGTTGATAACTAAGTACTACACTACATGATCTGTGGTTGGTTGAACACACACTACATGATCTGTGGTTGGTTGATCAAAGGGATGCAGAACCCAGAACAACATGGGTAAAGTTACATGCAAATTTTCCACTACACAGGTGGGCATCCCTAACCCCCATGTTGTTAGAAGGTCTGCTGGCTACTTAATGAATAGTACTACTATTCACTTATGAATGTTGGGTTTATTATTTCAGCCAATATTTGTTCAGTATCAATAAAATTTTAGAAAAAAAATCATGATTTTTCCCTGCATAAATATACAAAATTACTTTTCAAGGCTACAAAATTACTTTTCAAGGCTACAAAGTTAGGTATTGTGCAGTTTAACTTTTCTCTTTTTTGAAGAGTAACTAGAAAAATTAAGGGATTATCTATTCTTTGAACATTTGGTAAAGCTCACCGATAAATCCTTCTGGGATGCTCTTACCCTTTTAGGAGATGAGTGGTTTTGAACTATTGACTCAATTTGTAAAATAGTTATTGTTTTATTGAGGTATGTGATTGTAGAACTTCCTTTTTTTGCGCTGCACAATGCAGCTTGCGCGATCCTAGTTCATCAACCAAGGACTGAACCTGGGAACTCAGCAGTGAAAGTGCAGAGTCCTAACCACTGGATCACCAGGGAATTTCCTGGAATCATTTTTGACAATTTATAGAAAAAATCAATGTTCATTTACTTCATCTAAGTATTCAAACTGATTGTTCATACTGCCCTATAAATGGAGTTCTCTACTATATCAAAGTTAAAACTCTATTTAAGTTTATACCATGGATCTGTGCCTTTTGCCCCTTTGAAAAAAGCTGGTCTTATTTAATCTATTTAAGAATTTTTAAAAAATCATCTTTTATTTTGCTGTTTACCCCTATTTTTTAAACTTTTTTTGTGTACTACTCAATATTAACTTTTTTTTTTAACCTTATGTCCTTCCTTCTTTGTGCTGTTGTTCTTTGAGTAGTTTCACTTCCTTTCATTACAGACATACACACACACACACAATTTTCCTTCTAGGGTCCACTTTAGCTGTATCCTCTCTCCCAAGTTTTAATGTGTAGTTTTGGTGATAACAACTAGTTTGTAGTTTTTACTGTGATTGCCTTTTAAACTCATGAATCATGTAAAAGTATTTTTCCTCATTTTCTAAGTGTACGGGATTTTTTAAAAAAAGTTTTATTGTCAATTTGTAATTTTAAAACTACAAAAGATCAGAGAATGTAGTTCATAGGATGAAAAAGTTTGTTTTAAAAACTTTTTTGGTGGCCTATCATGTATCATTTTTATGTATATTCAATGTATTGGAAAATAATATATTCCATATTTATTGGAAACAAAATTATAGCTCTCTTTAAGAACAAACTTGATTTTTCTATTCTTAGCAATTGTTTTATCTGTCAGTTTCATGGAGAAGTGTGGGAAAAAAATCCTATGAGTAGAAATGTAGAACTAATTTTCTTGTAACTGTACTTTTCTATTTTAATTGGAGGGTAGATGTTAGATACTGATAAGTGACTGATTATTATACCAATGGGAGAAGCATTTATTTATCTCTAAGAATAATTTTGGCTTAAAATTCCATTTTGATATTAATATTGTCTTACATAACATTTTCCATTATCTTGTCAATCTTTCCCTGTTATTTTGCTTTAGTTCTTTCCCCTGAAGACAGAACTTGCTAGATTTTGATTTTGAATCTAATTCAAAATTCTTTGCCCTTTTAACAAATGAGTTGAACAGGTTTGTATTTGTTCTGATTAATAATATATTTTTCTTAGAAAAAAAAAAGATTCTTTATTCAGTACCTGATTATTCTCTCCTGAACAACACAAGAATTCTAACATGGTTTTTGAACTTTCTAACATATCCTGCTGAATTACATACTATTTCTGTCTAGATTTTAGCACTACTTTGTTTTTAAGCATAAAAATTTAGGTTTTATACTCACAAATTTGTATTTATAGTTTACCAGCTTCTGTGCTTACCAAGGCTTCTTGCATCCCACACCTTCCTCTGGGGTTCTTTTTTCTTCTTACTGATGTGCATGTATTTTAGTAGTTCTTTTGGCAAGGGTCTGAGGTGGAAAACTTTTATTCTTTATAGATCTGAAAATATCTACATCTGAAAATTTAAGTATGTCTTCTTCTTTGGAATGCTAGCAGAGTACAGAATTCTGTATCATGTTATTATCTTCTGATATTTTGAGGATATTATCCTCTGCTGTTTTCTGTAATTACTATTGTTGATGAGGATCTATTGCCAAAAATGGAACTGTTCTTTGAGAATAATTCATTTTTCCTATAATAGCTTTTAAGATTTTTTTTCTTTATCCTTAAAATTGTACAGTTTCATTTGTCCTTCTTAGTGATTTTTTTCAACCAAGGATTCCTGTCAGCCTTCAGTTCTAGAAAATTCTCCATCACTATCTCTTCAAGCAGTTCTTAGTAATTTTTTTCAAAGACTCATGTCAGGTTTCAATTCTAGAAAATTCTCCATCATTATCTCTTCAAGCATTGCCTTTGCTTGCTATTTCTATTTTCTCCTTCAGCAACTTCAAATATATATATGGTAGAGTCTATTTCCTTTCTCTCAATTTCTCTTTTATATTTTCCATCTCTTTATTTTTGTGCTGTATTGTATTTATTTATCATTTGATTCATTAATTCCTTATTCAACTGTCCAACATACTGTTTGTCCTATACATTTTTATTTCCACAATTTTTTTTACTTGAAAGTTTAAGTATTTCATATCTACTTGACCTTAATTCATAATTATCAGCTCCTGTTTCACTGCCTCTCATTATTTTATGGCTATTGTTCTAGTTTAAGCATGTTTAAAATCTCTGATTAAAGTCTTTTATTCAATTTTATTGGGCCTATATTCTCCCAGTTTGCTGTCTGTCTGCTTGCATTTTGACTATCTCTCTTGATGTAGATTTGCTCCTGAGCTTTATAATTTTTCTTATTTGAAAAAGTTCATTTTGCATGGGAGTTGGTTTTTTTTCTTTTATTTCCATTTATAAACTTACCCCTTCTCATCAGATGGTCTGAAAGTTACCTTAGTCTGGTCCGTTTCAGAAGTAGACCTTTACCTGGCTTCTTTTCCCATGAAGTTATTTCTGTTCTTCTTTCTTCTTACTATATCAAATAATTATGTCCTCCAAGTTCTCAGCTACACTGCTGTCTTTGCCTCTTCCCTCTATGAAGAACAATCTGCTAATTTTTAATGGTAATCCTGGGCAGTTGCTTTGAGTTTTTTTCCACCCTGCTTCATAGGCTGGGTAATAATAAGGTACCAGTTTCATGCTTCAATCAAGTAGACTAAATCTATTGGCCTGCTCTATGTGAGATACATTTAGTTCTTATTCCCTTAAAGAAGGTGAAATTCAAGCCCCCAGTTCCCAACTTTTTAGGTTAGTTCTCCTTGAGCCTATAGCTTCAACTGTAGATCCAGAGTCCATTTTTAGGCCATAAAGTTCTTTAACCTTGTTTCTGAGTATAGCTACATATTTTTGGTTTAGTTTGTTTCTCTCCCATATTTTATTTACTGTATCTATGTACTTGACAGAACAGAGAGGTTTCAAAGTATATGAAGAGACTTTACCCTCTCAAAGGGAAGTTATTTGTTACTTGTATTTAAACAAATTTGAGACAGGATTCATTCACTATACAATGAACTAGAAGGAAAGAACTTGGCCTTTAAAAAAAAATTATAAGGAGTTTTGTGTATTGCACAGATAGTTTAGAGATCAAGAAAAAATTGATAAAAGCTTTCCAGCTTTAAGTAGTAAAATCTTAAAATATGTATATGTTATTCCTTAATGAAAAGTTATTTAAAAACTGGGAGGTCCTATTTAGTTTATTAAGGTAAACTAATCACTAATAGTTAAAATATATTGATAATTAGAACTTACAAGCCTGCTACACTTTTGTTCATAAAAAAGGTACTGCAAAGTTTTGGTTCTGATGCATAAATACTATGAGAAAAAAGGTATAAGTTTTTTCTACTTGGCTTTAGATAACAAAAAATTTAGATTAAGGTTTTTTTTCTTTAAAATAAGTCAATTTCCTTTAAAACCACAGTCCGGGGCACCCAAGGTATTTGTTGAAGATTGTCACTATATCACAGAGGCAGTGCTTCTTGCAGTTGAAGGAGGACAATGTCTTGGGGTAAGGACCAGAATCAGAGGGGAGGAGAAGGAAACTTGTTTTATACTATGTACGTACTAACGGCTTCTTACATCTCCCTTAGTGAATATGCTCTTCCAACCTACTACTCTGTATATTAATCATTACCTTAGCAATTTGTTACTGATCAGATTCACATCCCTCAATAGAACTGAGATGGAGAAAGATTAAGAGGCACCATATTGGGGGTTTGTATTTAGCTCAGTTTCTAAAAACAAGTAACAAAGACCAAAACCAAGTTCATTCAGTTTGGATGGGGGAAGGATGATGATAAAGCAAAGATGAGAACAAAACTCAACAATGATGCAGAATAATCTACAGACTCTACAGTATAGACAGCAGAGTCTCTACAATACAGACAGCAGTGTCTCAAAGTATGGAATATAAAGGACTTATGAGAATCTCCTGGTATACCATCTAAAGTGCAGACTCCCCATTTCAGATCTGCTGAATCTGAACCTCTAAAAGGAGGACTGCAAACCTAATTTTAAAAATTATCCTCCAATAAATAATAATGAAAATCCCAAGTCTTAAGACTTATAGCTAGAGATATATTTATAATCACATCTCCTTTAACAAATACAGGGAGAAAGAAATAACTTTATGTGAACTAACACTCAGTTTTACATTCTTGACAGGAGCCAGAGTTACTACATAAACTGAGCAAAAGTTTACATTTTCACGTAATATTTTGTGAAAGAAATTTATTTACTTTATTCCAAATACAATGACTGTATAACAACTTCTTGTTCCAAAGCCAATAAAGGTGATCCTTAATAAGCATTATGATTAAAAGTGGCTTGATACTGAAAATTTTATTTTAGATGGCCTAAATTGTGATGCAATCACAACTTATTCTTAATTTAAAAATTAAGCACTGCTGCTGAGTATAAACAAATCTCCCTGAATTATAATGGTTATTAAATTTGCTTGACTTTTAAAACCATTAGGGCAAAAATTCCACATGTTTTTTTTTTTTCAAAAGAAAAGAAATGTTTGTTTATAAACAACAATTTTAGAATGAGGCTACATGAGAGGCTATTAAGAAGAAAATTTTAATTTTACAGAAATTAGGGCATCAGCTAGTAAATGTGTCACTATTTTTTCTTGTTGTTGTTTGAAGATTATATAACAAATAATCCACTGTATCACTCTAAATCTGAGTTTCAGACTTTTGTTGAACAAAGTTGAATACAAAGGGCTTTATGACTGAGGGGTATCTTAACTCTCTCCATAAAGGAGAATGCAAAAGAACTATCTGAATAGGAAAAACTATTTTCACCTAAGAGGTTTTTTAGGAATACCACATAAAGGAATACTAAGGAAGCAAACTACTAGTAATATAAATCTCTTTTTATTGGAACTTCATAATCTTTTTCAATCGAAGAGTATTTCCTTTGTCACCCAGCAGGGTCCTGGAACTTCTTGGCTGGAATTCAGATATCCAGAGTTCTGGTTACCTACATCATCTATTCTTTATGTAGTAGCTTACAAGCATCAAAGGCCACCCTCACCTGATGCTTGGCCGGATCTATGCCCTCCAAAATAGTCTTCATGTCCTCCTGCTTGTCCTGTGAAAGGAAAAAGAAGAACTCACGGATCTTATTCCAAAAATGAAAATCACATTTGGCCATGAAGACCTTGTGACTGGTACTTCAGGTGCTGGGCTTTGTTAACTCAGGATCTTCAACTAAAAAGATTCCCATCTGTAGAGACCATAATCTCATGAACAGAGTATGATTTCTTTAAGAGCATGATAATATGGTCTCTACCAATATAATTTCAACATAAACCTTAACATATGCAGACATAATTCTGCTAAATGTTTAGAACTCATGCCTTTGTCTCCAAATACAACTGAAACCACAGGAAAAAAAGAGCAGTATCTTAATATCTAACCAAGGAAAATAATTAAATTGAAAGATCTGTGAATATCAGAAACTGAGAGAAAGAGTAGGGAAAATATTGTAAGATGATTAAATAGTTCTGTAGTACCTCCTCTTCCCATTATAAATGCAGTTAGTGCTCACACTTCAACTAAAACAGGAGACTTGAAAGAACCTGAGAGATGGAATATCTGTATTTTCTCTAGATCTAGACTCCAGACAGGGAGAAAGTTCTTGCAGATGAGACAGGAAGATAGCTGAAGAAACAGCAAGGAGCACTGCCATCACCGACCAGGGTCAACTATATCTCCAAATAAAAGAAATGTGGCCTAGAGAAATCTTCACTCTAAGTTACTCCTACCTGCTACCCGGGAAGACATGCTTACCTAAGAAGGTGCAAGCTCCTATGGCAAAGATTTAGTGAGAAAATATTCTGAGACAACTATATGATATGAAGAAGTTGACTATTAAAGCTCACTTGTTCTTCCTTTCTCATCCCCATATGAGTTTCAACAAAAACAAGTCCCATTCAAATATGAATAGATAAGCACAAAGTATCCAACACAAAACATATTAAGAAGTTCCTATAAAAACAGAAAGAAAATTTAAGCCAAATATTCCCTTATACTTTCAAAAAATTAAAGGGAATACAAATGCTTTAAATAGTGGAACAAAGTGATATAACAGCAAGAGGAAATTTAAAAGTGAGTTGGAAGAGCAGAAGATACAAAGTAGTGAGGAAACCATGAAAATCACATTAGAAGCAGCAACAACTTTACAGAAAAAATAGGGCCCTGATGGATGGTCCCTATTAAGAAAGAATACAAAGGGAAAAAAAAAGAAGTGAAAAGAATCAGACATAAAGATAATACAAATAAGGGAGATTCAACATATGGATAATAAATGTCCCAGGAGAAAAAAGAACAGAAAAAGAAGTGTTCAAGGTTGTACTAGAAGAAAACTGGAGAAGGATGATAAGGAAGAGAAAAAAAGAAAAGGAGAAAGGAAAGAGGATGAACTAAAATCTTCAAATAGAAAGCATTCACGGTTTTCCAGGAAAAACTATTAAAAAATAATATACACTAGGATACATCCTGGGGAAATCATAAAGGTTTAATATAATGAAAGAATCTTATGATAATCCAGGCAGAAAAGAAGTCGCTTACACACACTTACATACACTGGGGAATATTCTAGCAGGCTTTTGCAATATTTAGTACCAGAAGATAATAGAACAGAGGGCTTAGAATTTTGAGAGGAAAAAAACCAGTGATTCAATAATTCTATATATAGCTACCTGGTGGCTCAGTGGTAAAGAATCCGCTGCCAATGCAGGAGACACACAAGACGCGAGTTTGAACCCTGGATTGGGAAGAGATTCCCTGGAGGAGGAAATGGCAACCCACTCTAGTATTCTTGCCTGGGAAATTCCATGGACAGAGAAGCCTGGTGGGCAATAATCCATGGGGTCACAAAGAGTCAGACACAACTTAGTGACTGAGCATGCACACACACACACGTTCATTTATAAATACAACAAACAGTAGTCTTAAAAATGCAAGCACCTGTAAACTCCTTTTTTTGGTGGAGGAGAGTAAATTCAAAACAAAATACCAATATCAGCCAGCCAAAACTTGAGTCAAGTTCAGGAAATCAGGATTTTAGAATCTATATAACATGAAAGACTAGTAAGGTAAACACTGAATCCACCTAAATATACAATTAAACAAATTTGAGAAATAGGGTCATAAAATAGAACATAAATGTTGTAAAATCGTAACAATGTAAAAATAAAATAACTCATGAGAATTCTGTGATGTAAGACGCAATCTCTTCTTCAGAACGGAGTTAATAAATATTATCTAAATATTAGATTTTTTAAAAACCAGTTTTTTAAAAAGAAAGTAACAAAACATTTCAAAATTTGCATTTGTACATGATGTCTGAATACTTCTCCAAGAAGTAACTTTATATCTGTGTTTTATATAGCTCACCAAAACTTTGGGAGCAATTAATGAGCAGCTAATAGGGCTACTTGGAATACTGTGATTCTTTAAGATAAAAGAAATATGGGGGCTATGATCAGACATTAGAAAATTAAATTATAAAAAAAGGAAGGAAGGATGACAGAAGATATGTAACTCATTTTAATGAGAATTAAGAATCAGGAGACCTCGATTGCTAATTGAAGTGCAGATTGGTTCAGCATTTTTGAACAATTTAGCAGCAGCTATCACATTTCTAGATGTGGACCCTCTGATAACCAGCAATTCTACTTCTAGGAATTTATCCCTATAGATGAACAGTGTATGTGATAACAAATCTATTCATATAAAAAAGAGATACAGCCCACAAACACAGGATATATACATGCTTGGGTGTACAGAAATATCTAGAAAGACACACAACATACTGCTTAAGTTAAAAAAAAAATTTTTATGAAGATTTCTATTTTGTAAGATTTAATATAGATAACAAACTGATCTTTCAAAATTTTTGTCTTTTAGGATAGGTCCATATCAAATCTTAATTTCCAGAAGTAAGAACCAGAGGGTGCCAATATATCCACATTCAAAATACCCAGTTTCCATTAGTTCAACTATTCTAGGAAAACCTCCCTCACAGTTCATTTGGCTGGTAGAATACAGTCCAAGAAAAGCCAACAGAGGTCAGAGAGCTTACTTTCTATGGTGAGGGAGGAAAATCAGTGACAGATCACCACAATATATTCAAGGGGCCCAATTTACTCAGTGCAAAAGTGCTTCAATTTTTATTCCAATGTTAAAAATAATAAATCTTAAAAGCTATGATCAACTCTACAGAGAAAATCAGTATAGTAAAAACCAAAATTCTATTCAAGTAAGGAATTATACAAAGCACTAAGCATTAGAGTATGTATTTCTTTCAATATGTGACTTTTCATCATATCTATATAAAATATCTCCAGAAGAATAGAAGGAAAGAACAACACTGATTGCCAATAGAGAGGAAAACTGGGTGCCCATGGGACACTTTAAAACTTTACAAATTTTGAACCATGTAAAGGCATTACCTATTTAAAAAATAAGAAAAACTACAACTAATTTGCATAGGACAACTATTATTCAATATGGCAAAGATGCAGAATTAGCAACACTGTGTACCTACTACACTTCTTTAGGTTGGTTCTACTTATTTTCTTTGATACTGCACCTACAGCAGATTATGAACATAAAGAAAGAAACCATGTCCTATTTTGTCCCTGGAAAAACTTGTCTTCCACCCTTACTTTCAAGATGGTGAACATCTTGAAGCAAAACAGTATTTCTAAATTCCTAGCCACTGAATATTACCTGTGTATACTTGAAAGCCAAAGCTGAAAAAACCATCTTAAAGAAATTTTGAAAAGTTTGAAGCCATATAAAGATGAGAAGAGGAAATAACAAAAGTTTATTCTGCTACTTGAAATAAAATTTAACTGAAGGAAAAGAAGAATAAATTCTTAATTGAACAATTCCAAAGATAACTGGAGAGATTTTATTCTTAAGGAAACAATTCACTTAAAAATTCATGTCAAGGAAACTCTTCCTACTTCTTTGACAGTATTTAAATAGGAAAAAATACTGATAGTAAAAAGATACAGTGGAAGACATAATGATTTAGCATTGTATTGCCAAATAATCTTTACTGGGGTGGCCTTGCTGAGTTACTGTATTTTCTGGGGATTGGTAACTTTTATCTATTAAAATATTTTATAATAAGCTAAACTGCTAACTATTAATTATAAATACCATCCAAAATTAATTTAATACATTTAATATACACACAGATTTCAAGAGAGAGAATCATTTGTGTAACACATCACTGCTATTAATGATGAGTCACAACTAAAATTTCATTTTCTTCAAGAATCCCATAGCACTTCACACATTCTTGGGCTAAGCACTCCTCTAGTCCATTCAATACCTCCATACAAGTAGCTGCTTAACTTGTTCTTTAAAAAACATAAAATTAAATTTCTTAACACACACCACTAAAGATCTTCTGGTCCAAACCCCTCATAAAAAAAAGGAAAAGGGGGAGAAGAGGAGAAAAAAAGAAAAAAAGCCTAGGGAGTCTCAGTGATTTGCTAGCACATTCAGCAGAACCAAAGAAAGAATATTTACATGACTTGGGTAAAATAGTCCAGAAAATAATACTACATTTCATTTTACAGATTAAATTACTGAGGCAACTATTTACTTAAAGATCAGAGGTTTGATGGCTATAATGAAAATTTAGGTCTTGTCTAATGTTCAGTAGCATCTCTAATGTAGAGTTCTTTCTAAATAACCTAAGTGTAGTCTTTGTCACTCATTAGCTCTCCATTCAGATGTAGGATTACCGGGTGCTTTCTGCAGGTACTTCTACCTTTTAGTTGATTTACTTTCAAATAGCAATGAAGGCCTGTAACATGCTAAAATAGATCATAAAAAATCTTTATATGAATACAACTAGAATGTATTTACCTTCTCTGATATCTATGTCAGTTGTTTATTGTGGGAAATACTACTTGAGTTCCTCTTTTAAAATGAAAGGCCAAGGAGCTGGAGACACAGAAGAAATACTAATTTATATATCACTCTCCCTTTCCAAATTTAGCTTTGTTGCATGAAGGAAATTCTGTAGATGACAGGTATTTCTTTTATGTTAACAAATGTATCAAAGTTTTAGTGTTGAAATTAACATGCCATGATGAAAACAGAAAGATTCCACTATCTTCACAAATGATTTGAAAAACACCACCAAGATCAATGGAACTCTGTACTGACTTTAACTTATAAGTAAGTACTGGGAATGTATTATACAATATAGTAAATATAATTCACACTGTGTGTTATATATTAAAGCTGTTAAGAGAGCAAATCCTAATAGATCTCATAACAAGAAATAATTTTTTTTCTATTTCTTTAACTTTGTGTCTACATGAGATGGAGAAGGGCATGGCAACCCACTCTAGTATTCTAGCCTGAGAATCCCATGGACAGAGAAACCTGGTGTGCTATGGTCCATAGGGTCGCAAAGAGTTGGACACAAGTGAAGTGACTTAGCACACACAGTATATGAGATGATAAATGCTCAGTAATTTATTATGATAATCCCAACTTAAATTTGTATAATGCTGTATGTCAAATATATCTTAATAAACCTGGAATTAAAAAATTTTTTAAATAAAACACAACAAAAACTATATATTTAAATCTCTCTCTCACTTAAAAACAGGAAAACAAAACAATGCTGACATGTTAACCAACACAGTGCTGCCACCTAAACATACTATCATTAGGGCCTTTGTAAACTCTGACCTGATGCAGTCATCTTTCATAGACATGGAGCAACTCTATAACAATAAAATCATTGGACATGGAAGCCAGGAAAACAAAGATAACAAAGTAAGTCAAGATTAAAAGCAAGCAAGCCAAAAAAAGAGAAAGAAGCAGAGTAGTGCTTTACAATCCAAATTATACTGTTGAATAGTTCATGCAAATTCTCCATCTTGAACATAAAATAGTGGGAAAAAAAAAAAGTAATAGTGAACAGGGAGCTAAAGGACTGTGGTAAAAGAAATCAAGCCATGTAAGTGCTTTAGCTGAAGTAAGCTATCAAGATACAAACAAGAATGAAACATTAAAACCATGTCTTCTGGTCTAAAAACCAGTAAATAGGGAGAAAGGCCTAGAGTAATAATTATACAGGACACCAGGATAGCGAATCAAAGACTATGGAACTGAATCAACTTCAGTTTTTGTTTTTCTAATACTGTAGATGTTGATTTTATTTTCTTTTTAATTTTTGGCAGCACAGCTGTGGGATCTTAGTTCCCCAATCAGGAATGAAACCTGTCCGTGTATGCTCCCTGCAGTGGAAGCATGGTCTTAACCACAGGACCTCCAGGGAAGTCCCTCAACTTCAGTTTTGAAATGGTATTTATTGGTTATTTTTGGCCAAGTAATTGAGTAGCAAATTTGTAAGGACACTGATAGTATATTTCTTTTCCGAGAAACAAGATTAGTTTTCAAAGGCAGGTATCTTCTCTTTTTTTAAAAAATTCCTTTTAGATTTTAAATATATTACAGAATGCTAATGCTTTTTAATAAAAACTTTCTTACAATGGATTTACCTCATATTATACCTGTCATTATATCAAATACTAAAAACAAATTTGGGCCCAATAAAAGATGCTGTGCTGAGAAAGTAAGCACATAAAGGAATACTATCTTTCAATATACAATGATTCCCATTACAGTGGTAACAAGAGGTGCAAATAGCAGGAAGATATGGATTAGGTGATTTGTTAAAGGCTCTCTGCTTATTGAGTAGTTAAAATGATTCTGCATGTTAATAGGGAGAATTTTCAAAAAACTCTGCAATTAATGGACAGTTTTTATTTCATTTAATTTTTGATTTCTAAAAGGAACATTTTAAATGGCTTACTTAAGACTACTAATCTCATTCAAAGGTTTTTAATAATGGGACTATCGACATCTATGTAATTATTACAAAGTTAGATAAGTTACATATCAATTCATAATCTTCTAAATATGATGGACATTCAGTGGTTTTTCTTTTACTAAAAATATCTATAAATACTTTTTCATTTTAAATATTTTTAAAACAAGAAAAAACGAAATCTCAAATAACTAAGATTCAAATGAGAACATGCACGTATTTTGAGGATCTACCTGAAAATACTCAAGTATACCATCAGTTCTGGCTGAAGATTTTTTAAAAAGCATTAAGTAAGAAACTGTCTAGATTTCCTTTAAAACTAAGTTCCAAAGTATACCTCCTACACAAGTAGAATGAAAAGCCTTAAAAACTCTCAGTTTCATCTCAGAAAACAATAAAAGGAATTCAAATTGTTGCATTACATTTTTATAACACTATAATTACCATCCTGATTCTGGTACAGAATATTTTAAAGAATGAGAGACAACGGCTTTTAAGCTCCTTTAAAAAACACAGAATAACAAAGCTTTGAATTGTGGCAAAAGTTAAGCTCTAAAAATCTGAGAAAACATGAGGTTAGTCCAGATTGTGTTTCAAAGACTGAACTGTGAGTTCTTATTTAAAACTGAAGGTAAAAATAGTTACCCGCAAAATGAAGATTCTAAAAAAAATACTATTTAACTTAAAGAACTACCAAACCTAGACATCGAGAACACATCTATGGGATCCAGAAATGTTAAACATCTCTACTCCATGCAATGGGAGTATAGAGTTTTTCCAATTCCAATCCACAGTTCTAAACAGATACTAGGAGATGACAGAAAAGAATGAAGGACAAGAAAGATGCTGCCTTTTTAGGTCCAGTTAGCAAGAATTATCAGTCATTTTTTCCTCAGGATTCAAGGACTGATCTGCCTGCTTTATTCACTTCTTGTTTTTCAGTAGGTCGTTCGTTGCCCACCTCTGGCTTACAGTAAATCCTGAAATTATTTAAAGGTTTTAAATATCAAACTTACTATACTTTTCCATACTTTCCACACTTTCTATAAAGAACAAGAATTGCTTTTTACAATCAGGAAAATAATATTAAAATTGAAATATCTCTCCCCAGACAGCAAAAGCAGGAAACAGGAATACATTTTTTTAAATGGAAAATTATATATGAAATAATTCAAAAGTAGAAAAAAGGAAAAAGTTATGCATATGAAATTATTAGATATAATAATTTACAACAGTGAAATATAAAAAGTAAAAGTTCAATAATAAGTGAATGATGATGGCTCATCAACTTGATGGAATATTATGCATAAGTTATAAACAGAGAATATGTAGCAATAAGGAAAAGATTATGATGGAACACACAGCTGGAAATTATAATGTAATTATACTTACATATAAATATGAATACAAGATGGTTTACAAAATAGAAAACAATTATGTTAGAATAACAGCATTACAATCTCTGTACTTAAGATAAATATTTATCTAAGCCATTTTTTAATCTTATATTTTGAATGTAAAACAATATGACAAATGAAAATCTATCTGCTTGTTGAATGAAATTCTTCTAAGGAACTTTAATCACAAGCAACTGAATGAATTACAGAAGACTGTAAGACATTTAAAAATATTTCATAACAAATTTTTAACTGTCAAAATCAGTAAGTTTTGCTTTACTTTATACTGCATTTAACAGGTAATTTTTCTTTTTCCTATTTAACATTTTTTGAAGAACTCCTAGCAAACAAGTTAAGGAAGTGACTTTGCTATGGAAAAATGAAAGAATAATGAATTTTATAAGAATTCAGAGGATAAGAATCTTAAATTTGCTTATAATATCTAAGTTTTTATGCTCTATCCTATTTATTTCAAGTGATTAAATACTTCAATTCTTAATTTTTATAGATGACCCAGAGCAACTCTTAAGGAAGGCAGAAGATTAAGATCTATTTAATATACCTGTCATAATTTTCAAACACAAAAATTACACCTCTTAGCAATTCTATCTGGCAGAACCTCATGAATGAGAATGAATGCTAGTGTTCATTCCCATATTTAATAGTAGTAGAAATCATGATAAACAAATAGCATAATTACATTATATACTTATTTTAGTTAGTAATTATTTTCCAACAATGTGCTGAGGGATTTTGGGAGGAACTGCTGTTACAAGAAATGGATTAAAAGACAATACTTAGAAAGTTTTCTCTATATAAGGGAAATTAGTAAATTTGATTGCCTACAACATTTTTAACTATGTATGCCTCACATAGATTTTTTAAAAATACATAAAGGAATTGTGAAAGAAACTCTAGAAAGCAGTTTAAAATACTCTCTCAAAAAGCAAACATTTCAGCAAGAAGTATAAACCTTCAAGTGGATATTATTTTACAATTTCCCATAGTTGTAAGGATTATTACACTCACGAACCTGCCATCTAATTTGAAACTTTAAAAAGCCAAAATAGAAGATATTAAAAGAATAGAAAAAGAATGAAATGGTGTAATAATGTTGTTAGGAAGATGACAGTAGCTGTATTTTAAATGTCTAACTAATTAGAAAAACAAAAGAAAAGTACTTAGTGATTTGAAAGGTTATTCTATTCTATAAACATATCATTGCATTTATATATCTCATACAGGGCAGTTAAAAAGGTTCAGGAATGTTAAATAGGACTGGAGTGAGAGGAAGAAAGAAATAAATGGTTTTACCTAGAAAAAAACAGTATGCCCTTTTAAAAATTATTTTCAAATACATTTAATAAATGCAACAGCTAAGAACAAGTAGCCAGATTTTCAAGTTATTTTATATAAAGCATGCAAACTATTAATCTGCTTTACTAGTGTTTTCTAAATGTTAAAAATAAAGGAATTAACATTCATACAAAAATATGTGAAATTAAAAATCTCTTACTAAATCGGCCCCTGCTTGAAGTAAAACATCTGCAACATCCGTGTGTCCATTTTCACAAGCGTAGGTTAAAGCCGTGTCTCCTGTTGCTGTTGTAGCATGAACATTAGCACCTGGCAAGCAAAAAAAATTACTTAATTTTATAATTTGGTGAAACTCATAAACTCTAAATATGAAAACATCAGAATATATTTTAAGAATCCTAATTTTCCTTTAAATATGCTTTGAAAAAATGCTTTTAGCCATAAAGAAACTAAACAACTAAAAACTATAATAGTCTGTCTATATACCCCCAGTAAGATATACTCTAAGAAATAAAAGAGCTACTAAAACAAAAAATATCAGTTTTCAGAAATCATATTGGCAGTTTTAGTTTCTTCTGAGACAATTTTATGAATCCTTTTTATGATTACATAAAATGTGATTCTCAAGCCACAAGACAGTTTCAGAAACAACCCACTTCAAATTAGCAAAAGTAGCTAAATGTGAGAATTAATGGTGACATGATAGAAAAGACAGTGTCGTGAGCTCTAAGTTTGAATATTGGCCCTGTCACTTATTAGCTTGATTTGCTTAGAGAAGCTATCCAGACAATGACTGTACATTGTTTCTATATCTATAAGACGTGTGTGTGCAGTGGTCAATGGTAATTAATAGAGATAACACATGAGCTGAGCAGAATGTCTAGTATCCAGTGATTTCTTAGTTAACATTATTTATTCCTTTTTTTAAAACTCCCTTAACAGTACCATGACTACTTAGAGGGATATGGGAAGAATGAAGACTGGTGAAGAAAGACTCTTGAATAGGACACAGACCATTACAGAAAATAATGAGAGAACAGTAACTGAAAA
Source organism: Cervus elaphus (assembly GCF_910594005.1). Classification (NCBI taxonomy): domain Eukaryota; kingdom Metazoa; phylum Chordata; class Mammalia; order Artiodactyla; family Cervidae; genus Cervus; species Cervus elaphus. The sequence continues at coordinate 52,991,157 of NC_057823.1, read as the reverse complement.
ATATACATACATATACTATCTATAGCAAATAATAATTTTTGAGCCAAGGAAGAGGTCAGCTTGTATGGTTGGTTTGTGCAATGGTTCAAAATCTAAACAATCATTCAAACCATTAATGATCTGGATTAATAAATTATCTTAATAATAATTCAAAAGAAAAATTGATGCTGGTTATAATCAAATTAACAGTGAAAGCCCAAAAAGGATCAATAAAGTTTTGCTAATATTTCATTTCCCTTTATACATTAATTTCCTTATACATCAAATTTTAAACAATTTATTAGACATGGATTAAAAAAATCTGTATTACTTTCAAAGGAAATATAAAGGCTTATATCTGCCTGGATCGATTTTTTCATAAATTCTTAACTTGCTCTATATAAAACTATATGTAAAAACACTGATTTCTTACTACTGCTTCATAATATATAAAGCACAAATATTTCTGCCAAAAAAAATTTCCACTTTTTCATTCATTTTTTTTTTGAGAAGTAGGAAATGTTAAGAAATGACATTATCAAATGTTATAGAGGTTATCAAATTAAAACCTCTATGTCATCCCTATATTCTCTTACTGAAAGACTGTAGAAGGAGCTAATTTCTCCCCTTCAGAAACTACAAATCATTCAATGGAAAGAGAAGGCCAACGGGAAGTCTTACCATCACTAAGCAAACATTAACTACTTTATAAAACTTGTTTTTTTAATTTTTTTTTATTTTTTATTTTTTTAAAAAAGACATTTTTGGAGACTTAAAAGCCTAAGATGAGAGTTAAATTGTGGAGCTATTTTTCAGCCTTTGTAGAAATGAAAAAAATAAGAGTTAATTGTTAAAGTTATGAAAAGCAATATAAAATTCTTTCTCTAAAAGGCGTCTTTATTTTTATTTTTTTTTAGTTCTACCAGTTTATTGTTACCAACCCATCTCCCTCCACCCTCGTGCACACATGCTCAGTCATGGACTGCAGCCCGCCAGGTTCCTCTTTCCATGGACTTTCCCAGGCAAGAATACTGGAGTGGGTTGCCATTTCCTTCTCCATAAAAGGCATTTTTAAAGCCACATACCAGCAGCCAGTAAGTATTTAACCAACTCCAGGTGTCCCTCCTGAGAAGCCTCCATCAGAGGTGTGGAGCAGCCAAGTTCTATGTCAGCCCCTGCCTTAATCAGGAAGTCTGCAACTTCAGAAAAACCTCCACAGCAAGCCAACGTCAGAGCTGTTTCTTGGGTTTCTTCTGTCTGAGCATTTATATTTGCTCCTGGGGAAAGCATAAAAATAGATAAAACTATAGTTACAAAAGACTTACAATAAAGTGTTCTGATTTCTGATAATTATCTCTTATTTTTTCTGTTTCTGGTGTTCCACCCAGGGTGTTGAAAACTTATTTTATCATCAATGCAAACAATATCTTAGTTGTAATAAACTTCAGGGATACTGACACAAAAATTCAAAGGAAATTGATTTTTTTAATTAAAGAAGTAGAACTATTTTACCTTGTGCTAAGAGTAGTGCCACCATCTCTTCATGTCCCTCCCGAGCAGCTTCCATCAAAGGAGTATATCCTTCATCATTAACTTCTTCCAGATTTGCTCCCCTTTCAATAAGTAGAGCTGCCAATTCAACATGTCCTCCACAGGCAGCCAGCGTTAACGGCGACTCGAATGAATCTGCAGGCATATTCACTTGAGCACCACTATCCAAAAGCAAACGTGCTACCTCTACATGTCCATCCTGCAGATTTTCAGAAGTAAAACAAGAAGAAAGGAATTTTTGTTTTGATATTTTTTAAGTGGGAGAAGAAAAGCTACAGATTGTGGAAAGACAGGAGGGAAGAAAAGGAGAGGCAGCTTAGATGCATATATATTATCATACCCATCTGAGAAGTTTTTAAATCTGTCTTATCAAAAGTCCATTAAAATTATTTTACCTTACTTCAGAGTAAGCCCCAAAATTTCCACAAGAATCAGACTTGGTACATACAGTTACAATTTCAAGTAATTTTTAATTTCTACATTCTCTGAAGTTCAAAAAACTATTAAATCCATAGTCAACAGTAACTCAAAATAAAATAATTACTATTTATACTACAGCCAGGGTCAAATATAGCTATAGCCTCAAACTTAAGGGTCATGTTTAAGTGTAGAAATTGTGTTAGATCTATTTAAGAAACAAAGACCGAGGGAAAAATAACAACAAATTCTGTGAAGTCATTACCACTTGGGATTATATCACCAAGGTAAATCCCTGTGGACTGATACTATCCTATATTTTTTCTCATCACTAGCTTGTTGTAATAAGGCAAAGAATTTTACAAAGATGCAAAATATTTACTCACTTGTAAATAATTTTACCATGAGCCCATCTGCATAGACAGGCAATTAACAAAATATTCTCATGGAGGTATTCATTCTACCCCTTTATCATCATAAATACATTTCTTTAGTTTCAAATTCTTTGCTTCAAAATTTTATGGGTCTTAACTCCTGTGGCAAATGAAGACAGAGCTGGTATGTTGTTCTTTATTTTAAAAAATGACCCAAATATCTCTAATGGTAAGTAAAGAGAGTAGAAAAATAAGGTTTTATAAGGTTGCGAAACTCTTTTACTGAAGAACTAATGAAAAAAACCTTAAATATTAGGTTTCAGTATCTACCTAGAGTTTTATTATACTTAACTGAATAAGTTAGTTATAATCACTTTAGCTTTAATGTGAACAAATACTTCACGTTAAAATAAAACACATTTTTACCAAATTACTATATTGAGTTATTCCGTGTCTGAAATATACACCTAATTTAAAAGAAAATAAGGGTTTATGAGTGTCCACAAATCTGGGAACTACTATTGCACCCAGCTTCTTTAGGTTCCCAAGAAACTGTTTTGTATGAATTTAATTTTTGAAGATTCTTTATATATTCTGCTAACACATCTAGAGCACAGACCTTAACAGAGAAATTGTGCTAAGAACTTTTAAAATATTAATGAACAGTATTATTTCTAACAAAGGAAAAAAGAATACGAAAATAAAATTAAAAAAGAATAATCCACGCTTAAAAAAAAAAAATTGACCATATTTTACTGTACCGTTCAGCAGCACTAAATACATTCACATTGTTATGCAACTCTCATCATCATCTATCTCCCAAATTTTTCAATTTCCTAACATAAAACTCTGTCCCCATTAAATACTAAGTCCCCATTCCTCCACCCACCTCCCCCAGGCCCCAGGACATCTAACAACGTACTAAAAATAATCAATTCTTGGGCTTCCTTGATGGCTCAGTGGTAAAGAATCCACCTGCCAATGCAGGAGACATGAGTTCAATGCCTAGTCTGGGACGATCCCACATGCCAGAGCAACTAAGTCCATGTGCCACAACTACTGAGCTTGTGCTCTAGAGCTGAGGAGCCACAAGTACTGAAGCCAGCGTGCCTGAGAGCCCATGTTCTGCAACAAGAGAAGCCACAACAATGAGAAGCCCACGCACTGCAACTACAGAGTAGCTCCTGCTCGCCTCAACTAGAGAAAAAGCCCGTGCAGCACTGAAGACCCAGAGCAACCAAAAATAAATAAATAAATAAAATAATAATAAATCCACTCTTAAAGGCCCAATATCATTATCAGATTTTTTTTTTTTATTCTAAGAATTCAGTCTTAGCCATGAGCAGTAGCTGGGATTGGACTTACCCTCCTATCACAAACAACTATAAAAACTGGGATAAAACTACTAGAGGCACTGGACAGCAACCAAGCTAGGGTTAAGAGTTATAATCACTGAAAGAAGGAAGCATATGAGATAAGTGCTACATTCACTGTAACTTCTTCTCTTTAGGCATCTTCCAAACCATGGCCCAAAGAAATAAAGCGTAAACAAAGAGTGAACATCTTTAGGACCAAAGAGCTAAGGATCTAGGAGTAAAAGTGATGCTGCAATAAATTAAGCCTCAATAGGATCAGGGTGATTCACTGGTAATTTAAGTACCTGATAGAACAGAATGTAACAGCCTTAAAAGAGGGACAGGATAATCCAGAGCCTTGAAAAGGGATCATCTACAGCATATGGTTTACAGTAAAAAACAATTAGACATATCAAGAAACAAGAAAAGGTGATAGACCTCAAGAAATAAAATAATAAAAATTGACCCAGAATTGAATCAGATATACGAGATAGAAGAAAAGAACTTCAAAACAACTACTACACTGCCTGTGTGCAGCAATGCTAACTCAGTGCAGCCAAAAATAAATAAATAAAATTTAAAAAGAATAGAAAAACAGAGAAAAATCAGTGAAACCAAAAACAAGACTCATCATTAAGTTCATACGTAATCTAAAGGAACCCTGAATAGCCAAAACCAACTTGAAAAAGAAAAACAAAGCTGGAAGACTCATACTTCCTGATGTCAAAACTTAAACAAAGCTACAATAATTACAGCTTTGTGGTTCTGACTTAAAGACAAACATACAGGCCAGTGAAACAGAATAGAGAGACTAGAAATAAACCTTGCATGTATAATCAAATAATTTTTGATAAGAGTGTCAAGATGATTCAAATGGGAAAAGTCATTCTTTCTAACTTCGATGCTGGGAAAACCAGATAGTCACATGCATAAGCATGAAATTTAACACTTAACCTAATACCATATACAAAAATTCACTCAAAATGGATTAAAAACCTAAATAAAAGAGCTAAAACTATAAAACTTTTAGAAGAAAACACAGGACTAATGGCTCATGAAACTGGATTTGGCAATGACTTCTTGGATATGGTATCAAAGGCACAGGAAACAACAACAAAAATAGATGAAATGGACTTTTGAAAAACAAACCATGAAAAAATAAATAATGTAAAGTAATTAGCCTTCAACTAATAAAAATAAATGAAAAAAAAAAACCAACAAAAGCACAACTTTTGTGTACAAAAGGACACTATGAACAGAGTAAAAGGGCAGTCCATGAAATGAGAGAAAATATTTATCATATATCTGATAAGGAATTAAGATCCAGACAATATAAAGAACTTCTAATACTCATCAACCAAAAACAAGCTAATTCAAGAATGACAAAGGATTTGAATAGACATTTCTCTAGAAGATATACTGCCATGGAAAACAGTATGGTGGTGGTAATCCTCTTAATTATATTTATGATATGTGTATTTTACCATGATGAAACAGTTGGGAAGAAAATAAAAGTACATGAGTGTGCTGGAAATAACACAGCTAAGCTTGCCTTTTGTATGATTTCCTACATCAGTAGATTTACTATGAAAAGCTAAACACTGCACACATCCCTTTCAGTTCCTAAAAATGTACAAAATTTTCAGATTCTTCACCATCTCATAATAATTTTTCCAAAAAATAGTAATAATTCTCAAAGGCTTAAATACATATATGACCCTTTCGTCCCATATAATCTCAAGTGCAATTTAAAATTACCATGCAAGCCTCCATTAAGGCAGTGTGCATCTCATCTGTTTTGTGCTCTTGATCTGCACCAGCATCAAGCAGAAAGCGAACCATGTCCAAATGGCCTTAAAAAAAGAAGAAAACAAATTTTAAAACTATATTTCTCAAGAACTATCAATTTAATATATAAGTATTAAAATTGGAAATATTTTTCTTTCAGATGTCTATACAAAAATTTATAAGAGAACTTATTTTGCATTCAATAAATCAACAACAATTTTACAAAGCCAATCCAAAATAGTAAGCAGGCTCTCATCAAGGTCTTATCTAGGTTTTAAAGATCAAATTAGTCCAAAGCACATTAATTCAAGCTAGGTAAAGCAATAAAATGGTAATACTTATACTTTAATCTATATAAACTATAAATCAAAACACTGAAATAAAACAGAATGCCAAGTAAAGTATGTTTGGATCATATTTTTCAGAAAAAAAGCTTTAAAATAATAACCATAAACTCACTGTGGCAATGAGCAGGCACAGAAAACTCCATTTAAAATAATTTCAACCTTCTTGACACATTTAGTATATAAAAAGCCTTAATAGTCAATAAGAAAAAGACAAACACTCCAGTAGAAAAATGGATGAAGGACATGAAATGGCAATTCAAAAAAAAGAAATGAAAATGAATATTAAACTGATGAAAAATATATTAAACCTTCCTACTAAACAAATGCAAATTAAAATGAGACACCATTTTTTTACTATCAAAATGGCAAATATTAAAAAGAATGATAATACCCAGTGTTGGTGAGGGTGTAGGGTGGGGTAAAGGGCACTCTCAAACACTGCTGGTGGGAGTGTAAATTGGTTCAACCTTTCTAGAAGGCAATTTGGCAATATGTATCAAAAGCCTTAAAAATGTCCATACCCTTTGACCCAGCAATTCCACTTCCAGGAATTTATCCTAAGGAAATAATCAGAGATTAGGCAAAGATGTCTGCACAAGGATGTTATCACAGTGTTTTTAATAATAGTGAAAAACTGGGAACAATTCAAGTGTCCAACAATAGGCAATTATGGTGCATCCATTTGATGTATTTGGCAGAGATTGCTAATTCCCTACCCAATATCCATTCTTTCATTTTCATCCTGATTTCAACTCAGTGGCAACATGCCTGACTAAAAGACTACATTTTCCAGCCTCCCTTGCTGCTGTGTAGCCAATGAGATGCAGGAGGGACTTACAAGGCAGAACTTCCAGGAAGACTCCTTAAGGGTAGCTTACTAAGTTGGAAGGCATTCCTCATTTTGCCCTTACCCTCTGCATCCTTCCTACAATATGGATTGCTGGAGCCCTAGCTACCATCTTTGAGCATAGATAATAGGTAACCTTGAAAATAGAAACCACATACTAGGATGGTGGAGCAGAAAACCAGAATGCTGATATCTTAATAAAAATGGAACTGCCTTTTTAGTTCTAGATAGCCTATTTTTGTAACTTTTTAAATTTTTTTTAATCCACGCTGCTTGCAGGATCCTAGCTCTCCCACCAGGGATCGAACTTGGCATTCGGCAGTGAAAGCATGGAGTCCTAACCACTGGACTGTCAGAGAATTCCCAGAATTGTTTTATATAAATGAGAATAAGCTTCTCTTTTGTTCAAATCACTATTAATTTAGGTTTTGTAATGAAAGCAGCCAAATCTACCCCTAATTAAAAGAGTGAAATACCATGTGAATATCAAAAGTTGTACTACAAAAATACTTATTAAGATGGGGAAGTGTTCGTGATGTATTGCTAAATAAAATAAGCAGACTATAAAATAGTGTTAGAGTATGGCCATTTAGTTTTTAAAATGTATATATACATTTTGACCTGTGGACAATGTGGAGGGTTAGGGTACAGTCAAAAATCCACATCACAGTTGGCCCTCTGTATCCATGGTTCCATATCTGAGGATTCAACCAGCTTTGAACTGTTTAGTACTACAGTACATACTTATTGAAAAAAATCCATATGTAAGTGAACCTGTGCAGTTCAAACCCATGTTTTAAGAGTCAAGTGTGTATACATTTGTTTATAAATATACCTAAAAAACACACTGGAAGTAACTATACTAAAATATTGTTTATATGCTTTTTAAATATTTAGATGGTAACATTATATGTTATTGTAAAATTTCTTTACACTATTCTGTTTTTTAGGATTTATATATCATGTGACTATTATTATTTGAGTGTGTATTATTTTTGAAATAAAGATTGGAAAAATCATATAAAACAAAAGTTATTAAAGAATGAAACCCTCTAAGTCTGTGCTAAGAATTCTTGTTGACTTTACAGCTAGTTGAGTAAATTTTGAATTAAAATAATAAGAAAACATATACTATGAAACTATACTATAGGAAATACAGGCTAAAATGGACTTTCTATATAATGTCTTAGAAGCTAGATAATTTTATAGCACAGGGAAAGCATAAGCAATACAAAATTAACTCATACTCAGTATCCAAATATTTAAATATTCAAAGTTACTATGAAAAAACTCTATAAAACATATATACATTTATAGAATACCTTTGTAGCATGCAAGTGTAAGAGCACTTTCTTTGAATTCATTAGAGTGAGTGTTGATGCCTGCCCCATGATCTAGAAGAACTCTTGCAACTTCCACATGACCTGCACTGGCTGCTTCCATTAAGGGGGTATGTCCATTTTCATTATGATCTTCTATATTTGCGCCTTCATTAAGTAGCACTTTCACAATATCAACAAATCCTCCAGCACAGGCATAAGTTAATGCAGTGTTGCCTAACAAAAAGAAATTAAAAATATGATAAAACTGATACAATTCCTACTATACTATTGCTCTAGTTCTATCACTTCAATGACCTTACATAAACCACTAGATTTATTATCTCAAGTTTTTCATTGTATTGGTTAGAAGCATCATCTGAATTTTAATACTAATTAAAAGGTTTATTATAAATGGGCCAATTTACCTCTCCTTCATATTTCCTTAGCTTGTAAAATAAGACCGTCATCTTGAAAAATTACTTCAATATATTTTAAAATAAAATATTCTAATACATCACTCAAAGTATTGCTTTTTCTTACAACACTATACAACTCAGAAACACTTAACATTTTCTATGTGTATTCATTTCTTAATTTTCTTTTACCTCTTCTTTATCTTTATACATTTATTCATAAGACAATTCATTGTTCTAGATACATTTTCTTTCTGAAATATATGTTTAGCCTACATTTATGAGAACCCAAAGAGACAGAAGTAAATCTCCCTCAGCTTAAGTTAACTCCTTCAAAATAAAAATTTATTTTAAAGGTCATTATTCTTTGATCTGCCACTTATTTCTTTCCTGATTTGTTTTGAGGACTTTTATTATTAAAGGGAGTAGGGAAATGGTTTAACTACCCAATAGTATGAGACTGAAGAAGACTGTTTTAAAAGTTCAGCAAGAAAACTATCATTTTAAAACCAAAGTTGTTCAGAATTCAACTGTTTAACAGTCTCAGACATTAAGGATATTAATTTAGGTTGCATTTAACATTTATTTAAGTATGCTAACATATACTCAAATGTCACTTAATGGAACACTGATATGCTTTCATTATTGAAACTGTTTTTTAAACCATGTGCTTGCTTGAGATTAAAGAATCTCATTACTAAACGTATATTTACTGCAACTCAAGACATATGACCAAGAGTTATAAAGAACCTTACTAGAGTAGTTTTTATGTTGTCAGGAAAATACCTGATTAGTAAATGCATTCTGTACACTTGACATAAAAAACTATAAGGTTTTGACTCTCAGGTTAATATATACAAGGTAGTTGGTATTTAAATGAGACAAAGAATTGTGAAAGATACAGTTCATAAATCTGCCTCTTTAAACATTATATATCATTGTGGCAAAGAAATTGTCCCCAGCAGAAAAACTGTCAATACTGATCAAACAGAATGTAAGAGCATTCCAAAGACTTCTGAAGATAACAAATTAATCTGTATTTTGCTCAGAGATTCTAAACAATGGCTACGATTTTTCTGTATATTTACAACCAACTGTCCCTAGGAATCAAATTTTTATCTCTCAGGTTATAGTTATTCATATCAATTTATTATCCTCAAATGAACACATCATTTTCGACATACCTGTTGCAGACTGTGAGTTGACATCTGCATCATGAAGAAGTAACAATTTCACAATATCTAAATAACCTCCACTGGATGCCGCCATTAGGGGAGTTATATCTCCTTTATTCCCTCTGTCTTCAACATTAGCATGCATAGCAAGCAATACCTTTAAAACACATAGGCACACAGAGAGAAACTGTCAATTCTTCCAATTAATAGTACTCTAGGTACTATTATACTGAATCTGGGAAGATACTCTTTTAGAATGGAGACAAGTAAAAATAAAAATAATAACCTTTGGGGAAAATATGCTAGTGTTCACTGCTCAAAACACTGGTTAGACATTATATTTTACATTACCATTACATATTAATCTTTAAGTAAAACAGGTAATCACATAACCATCCAATTATAAAATTTAACTGCTACGGTCAAAAAAATTGTATTATGCTTAGGATTATCTAGCAAGAGAATAGCAAACCTATTCACAAGACAGAAGCTAACTGGTAAACACATGGCTATTTCCCAATATTGATCTAACAGAAAAAAATCAAACTAAAAAGAATTGGGATAATCCAGATGGAATGAAAGTAAATCAACATTTTCCATTATAGTTGTATATTATTTCTAATGGCAAGTTTAAAATTTACTATTATTAATATTATCTCATGTGGTTTTTTTTCCTTTTTTTCCCTATGTGTCTCTCATTCACTAGGACTATTTTTGAGTAAGTGGCAGAAAAAATGGACCATGCCAAGTACATGCACAGAAAACAAAAATTAATTATGTATCAGTTTCTATTTAACCTACTGCCAAAAAGGAAAGACCTTGGTCTCTAATGATGATTTTTCATTAATGATAAAAAATATATAAAACATCAAAACCTTCCACAATTCTGATCACTAGAGATTACTTCTGCTTACTTGTGCTAATTCATAATACCCAGCTGAACAAGCCAAACACAGCAGGCTTTCTCCTTCTTCAGTATGTTCATTTACACTTCTGCCTTCATCTAGCAGTTTACGAACAGCATTCACATCCCCATCGGAACAAGCTTCTGCCAGACTGCGACTGAAAACAAACCAACACAGAAAAACTCAAGGTCCTATGATAATGAATTGTATTAAATATATACAGTTAGTCATACAAAGAAAAATGCTGATATTGTAAGAAAAAAATTATCTGAACATTTATTTGCATACTAATTTTTCATGTATGTGCACCAAGCCAGAAAGCAGTAAGTAAATGTGAAAACAGCTGTCATTTTTATCTTTCAAAATGTCCTAACATATTGTCATGTCATATTAAGTTTTAAGTAAACTGTATAAAGCATTAGATGCCCAAGTTTTTAAACTAATGTAATGATTCCCAAAGACGTATTTATTTTAAATTTAAAATTTTACTCGGTAATAGTGAGGTGAGTAGAGGTAATAGAAGATGAAAATCTAAATAAAATTTTTACTGCAGAATGAATAACAAAATCAGTGAATCTCTAACCTTAATGTGCATACAAACAGCCCATGTTTCTTGTTAAAATGTAGATTCTGATTCAGTAGATCCAAGTCTGAAATTCTACATTTCTAATAAGTTCTCAGGTGATGCTGATGCTGCTAGTTCCAAGCACCATGTTTGAGTAGCAAGGACCTAGATTACTGCATTAGCAACCCATTTCATTTATTATTACTCAGGTGGTCAGTTTAGAGTTTCAACTATAACCTTTGGAGTAAGTAATTTCATTAGAAATGAAAATCAGATATAGAATTGAATACTCAGCAGAAGTCATTAAACACATACGTGTCTACTTGTCCTGCATTGTGACTGTTTTCCGCCCTCATCCGTGTCAGTGCAGCGGCAGCTTCATCCAGTGCACAACTTACTGAGGATGTCAGTCTTCGGAGTACCTCAGGATCTGCAAAGGCTTTACCATCAGCAGTTGACAATTTGCCAATTCCTTCAGTATGCATCAATTAGATGGTGCAGGGGAAGAAGAAGCATAAATGTATAAATTGTAATTACATTTCTAAACACTATTATCTAGGGCAAAATGCATGTGTAAGGCTGACAATTTCAATTTTGCCACTAATGTCAAAAGGCCATTCATAACTACCTATGTTTTAGTCTTTTCATCTTTACAATTCACATAATACTAATTTGTCCTCTACCTAACTCCAAATATAACTTAATGCTTACTGTAAAAAAATGGATGAGATTTCTATCAAAGTATAATTACAGCATCAGATCTAGAGTATAAGACCCTATCTATCTATTGATATTCTTAGCGGTAGTGAAGGAGATATTCTTTAATATTACAACAAACAATGCAACCCAAAGTTTCTTCCTTTGATTGAACACCCACCTAGAACCATTTTCTGGGTAAACATGGTAAATTAAAATAAATTATCATATTTTACATTTATTATGTGCTTTTAAACGTGCCAGACAGAAAGGAATAAAACCTAGCTCCTGTCCTTACAGAGCTCACAATCTGGTTGGTCTAGGCTGCCAATAAATCTTTCTCTCTAGATTCAGTGAAGAATCAGTAACAGAAAACTTTGTGGATATCACCACCTGTTACTGCTGAAAATGAGAGGAAAATAGCCAATAAAAATTTATAGAACAAAAAAAAAGGGAAAAATTGCACTGTAAGAGAAAAAATAGACATTGTGATGCTATCCAGTTACAACAGTATGGTAGTATGACACCTGCACAGAAAAATAATTCTATCAAGGATATATAATAGAGCCCCCAAGATCCTGGATTATTTGTGAGCTCAATATATGACAAAGGTGACACTTCAAATCAATGGAGATAAGAGAGCTTATTTCCTAAACACTATTCAGAAGTTGGCTATTTGAAAATTAGGTAAGATCTCAAATTCATACCATTTACAAAAATAAAAACCAGGTAGACTTAAATGAAATCTGAAAAGTACTATTATACTATGTAGTATTCTTCTATTGCTGATGTTAAGGAGGATTTTCTAGCCATGAGACCAAATCACGAAAGCTATAAAGTAAAAAATTAGTAAATGTGATATTAAACATGTTTATTTTCAATAAAAATTTCTATATAATTAAAGGCACCATAAATAAAATTAAGGCAAAATAAAAACTGGAAAAATTAACACACAATTAATTTATATCATTTATAAAGAACTACCACACAACTTGTTGATAATATTGACTGAACACAAACTATGAAATTGACCAAAAGAACAAAGGTGTGAGGCCCTTTCAAACAGTTGATAGGAAGGTACAGTAACATAAACTTGAGATTTCTATTGATAAGTTATCAAAATTTTGAATGCAAAAATATCCTGACCTAGCAGTATCACTTTCTAAAACTCTGTCCTATGAAGATACTTGTACAAGCAAGAAAAGTTATAGATATATATGGATATATAGATATATGGATATATATAAACTATAGCAGTATTTGTGATATAAAAAAATTGGAAATAACCTAAAAATATCAATCTGGATAGAAGGATGAACACAATAAATTAAGTGAAAAAAAGTGAAGTCGCTCAGTCGTGTCCGACTATTTGTGACCCCATGGACTATAGCCTACCAAGCTCCTCCATCCATGGGATTTTCCAGGCAAGAATACTGGAGTGGATTACCATTTCCTTCTCCAGGGGATCTTCCTGACCCAGGGATCGAACACGGGTCTCCTGCATTGCAGGCAGACGCTTTACCATCTGAGCCACCAGGGAAGTCCAAAAAAGGAAAGTGAAAAAAGGAAAATTATGATTTGTTAATATGAACCTATTTAACTTAAAAAAAATCATGTATATTCAAATATACATGTGTATTTATATAACTACAAGTGAAAGTCTGAAAGTATATGTAAATCTTGACAAGTATATGTAAACCTTTACAATCAAATTAATACATCTCATTGTGTTTTCAGTCAGTTCAGTTCAGTCGCTCAGTCGTGTCCTACTCTTTGCAACCCATGGACTGCAGCAAACCCGGCCTCCCCGTCCATCACCAACTCCCAGAGTTTACTCAAACTCATGTCCATTGAGTCGGTGATGCCATCCAACCACCTCATCCTCTGTCATCCCCTTCTCCTCCTGCCTTCAATCTTTCCTAGCACCAGGGTCTTTTCAAATGAGTCAGCTCTTCGCGTCAGGTGGCCAAAATACTGGAGTTTCAGCTTCAGCATCAGTCCTTCCAATGAATATTCAGGACTGATTTCCTTTAGGATGAACTGGTTGTATCTCCCTGCAGTCCAAGGGATTCTCAAGAATCTTCTCCAACACAACAGTTCAAAAGCATCAATTCTTCGGCACTCAACTTTCTTTACAGTCCAATTCTCACATCCATACATGACTTCTGGAAAAACCATAGCCTTGATGAGACAGACCTTTGTTGGCAAGATAATATCTCTGCTTTTTAATATGCTGTCTAGGTTGGTCATAACTTTCCTTCCAAGGAGTAAGCGTCTTTTAATTTTATGGCTATAGTCACCATCTGTAGTGATTTTGGAGCCCCAAAAAATAAAGTCTGCCACTGTTGCCACTGTTTCCCCATCTATTTGCCATGAATGGATGGGACTGGATACCATGATCTTTGTTTTCTGAATGTTGAGCTTTAAGCCAACTTTTTCACTCTCCTCTTTCACTTTCATCAAGATTCTCTTTAGTTCTTCACTTTCTGCCATAAGGATGGTGTCATCTGCATATCTGAAGTTATTGACATTTCTCCCAACAATCTTGATTCCAGCTTGTGCTACCTCCAGCCCAGGTTTCTCATCATGTACTCTGCATCATGTTAAATAAGCAAGGTGACAATATACAGCCTTGACGTACTCCTTTTCCTGTTTGGAACCAGTCTGTTATTCCATGCCCAGCTCTAACTGCTGCTTCCTGACCTACATACAGATTTTTCAAGAGGCAGGTCAGGTTGTCTGGTATTCCCATCTCTTTCAGAATCTTCCACAGTTTATTGTGATCCACACAGTCAAAGGCTTTGGCATAGTCAATAAAGCAGAAGTAGATGTTTTTCTGGAACTCTCTTGCTTTTTCGATGATCCAGCGGACGTTGGCAACTTGATCTCTGGTTCCTCTGCCTTTTCTAAATCAAGCTTAAACATCTGGAAATTCACAGTTCTCATATTGTTGGCGCCTGGCTTGGAGAATTTTGAGCATTACTTTACTAGCGTGTGAGACGAGGGCAATTGTGCAGTAGTTTGAACATTCTTTGGCATGGCCTTTCTTTGGGATTGGAATGAAAACTGAACTTTTCCAGTCCTGTGGCCACTGCTGAGTTTTCCAAATTTGCTGGCATATTGAGTGCAGAACTTTCACAGCATCATCTTTTTGGATTTGAAATAGCTCAACTGGAATTCCATCACCTCCACTAGCTTTGTTTGTAGTGATGCTTCCTAAGGCCCACTTGACTTCACATTCCAGGATGTCTGGCTCTAGGTGAGTGATCACACCATCGTGATTATCTGGGTTGTGAACATCTTTTTTGTACAGTTCTTTTTTGTATTCCTGCCACCTCTTCTTAATATCTTCTGCTTCCGTTAGGTCCATACCATTTCTGTCCTTTATTGAGCCCATATTTGCATGAAATGTTCCCTTGGTAGCTCTAATTTTCTTGACGAGATCTCTAGTCTTTCCCATTCTATTGTTTTCCTCTATTTCTTTGCACTGATCACTGAGGAAGGCTTTCTTATCTCTCCTTGCTATTCTTTGGAACTCTGCATTCAAATAGCTATATTTTTCCTTTTCTCCTTTGCATTTCACTTCTCTTCTTTTCATGGCTACTGGTAAGGCCTCCTCAGACAGACATCTTGCTTTTCTGCATTTCTTTTTCTTGGGGATGGTCTTGATCCCTGTCTCCTGTACAGTGTCACAAACCTCCGTCCATAGTTCATCAGGCACTCTGTCTATCAGATATAGTCCCTTAAATCTATTTCTCACTTCCACTGTATAATCATTAGGGATTTGATTTAGGTCATACCTGAATGGTCTAGTGGTTTTCCCTAGTTTCTTCACTTTAAGTCTGAATTGGGCAATAAGTAATTCATGATCTGAGCCACAGTCAGTTCCTGGTCTTGTTTTTGCTGACTGTATACAGCTTCTCCATCTTTGGCTGCAAAGAATATAATCAATCTGATTTCAGTATTGACCATCTGATGATGTCCATGTGTAGAGTCTTCTCTTGTGTTGTTGGAAGAGGGTGTTTGCTATGACCAGTGCATTCTCTTGGCAAAACTCTATTAGCTTTTGTCCTACTTCATTCTGTACTCCAAAGCCAAATGTGCCTGTTACTCCAATTGTTTCTTGACTTCCTACTTTTACATTCCAGTCCCCTATAATGAAAAGGACACCTTTTTGGGGTGTTAGTTCTAGAATGTCTTGTAGGTCTTCATAGTACCATTCAACTTCAGCTTCGTCAGCATTACTGGTTGGGGCATAGACTTGGATTACCGTGATACTGAATGGTTTGCCTTGGAAATGAACAGAGATCATTGTGTCGTTTTTGAGATTGGGTCCAAGTACTACATTTCGGACTCTTTTTTTGACTATGATGGCTACTCCATTTCTTCTAAGGGATTCTTGTCCACAGTAGTAGATATAATGGTCATCTGAGTTAAATTCACCCATTCCAGTCCATTTCAGTTCGCTGATTTCCTAAAATGTCGATGTTCACTCTTGTCATCTGTTTGACCATTTCCAATTTGCCTTGATTTCATGGACCTAACATTCCAGGTTCCTATGGAATATTGCTCTTTATAGCATCAGACCCTGCTTCCATCACCAGTCACACCCACAACTGGGTGTTGTTTTTGCTTTGGTTCCGTCTCTTCATTCTTTCTGCAGTTATTTCTACACTGATCTCCAGTGGCATATTGGGCACCTACCGACCTGCAGAGTTTATCTTTCAGTGTTCTATCTTTTTGCCTTTTCATACTGTTCATGGGGTTCTCAAGGCAAGACTACTGAAGTGGTCTGCCATTCCCTTCTCCAGTGGACCACATTTTGTCAGAACTCTCCACCATGACCCATCTGTCTTGGGTGGCCCCACACGGCATGGCTCATAGTTTCATTGAGTTATACAAGGCTCTGATCCATGTGATTTTGTATTATCTATTACATTTGTAATTTAGAAAAGAATTTTTAAAAATTCTTCTTGAAATGGCCTTAATTCTATTGTTTTTTTAAATCTCAAAGAACCTTAAAGTAAAAAATATTTTCAACTTTTTTTTTTTCAGTTAAAATAGTGTCAAGAATTCTGTCTTTAGGGCTCACTTCAGCAGCACATATACTAAAATTGGAACAAAACAGAAAAGATTAGCATGGCCCTTGTGCAGGGATGACGTGCAAATTCATGAAGCGTTTCATAATTTTAAACCTACATGTAAGACCAGAAACTATAAAACTCTTAGAGGAAAACATAGGCAGAACACTGGATGACATAAATCAAAGCAAGAGTCTCTGTGACCCACATCCTAGAGCAATGGAAATAAAAACAAAAGTCAACAAGTGGGACCTAATTAAACTTAAAAGCTTTTGCATAGCAAAGGAAACTATAAACAAGGTGAAAAGACATCCCTTAGCATGAGAGACAATAATAGCAAATGAAAACTGATAAAGGATTGATTTCCAAAATATACGAGCAGCTCATACAGCTGAATACCAGAAAAACAAACAACCCAATTAACGAGTAGGAAAAAGACCTAAACAGACATTTCTCCAAAGAAGATATACAGGTAGATGGCTAACAAACACATGAAAAGAGGCTCAACATTGCTCATTATTAGAGAAATGCAAATCAAAATTACAATGAGATATCACCCCACACTGGTCAGGATGGCCATCATCAAAAAGTCTACATACAATAAATGCTGGAGAGAGTGTGGAGAAAAGGGAACCCTCTTGCACTGTTGGTGGGAATGTAAATTGATTCAGCCACTATGGAAGATGGTATGGCAATTCCTTAAAAACTAGTAATAAAACCACCATATGACTGAGCATTCCCACTCCTAGGCATGCCCTGAGGAAACCAAAATTGAAAAGAAAGTTGTACCCCAATGTTCACTGAAGCACTATTTACAATAGTGAGAACATGGAAGCAACCTAGATGTCCAGATAACAGATAAATGGATAAAGAAGTTGTGGTACATATACACAATGGAATATTACTTAACCATGAAAAGGAAGGCATCTGAGTCAGTTCTAATGAGGTGGATGAACCTAGAGCCTATTATACAGAGTGAAGTAAGTCAGAAAAAGAAAAATAAATATCTTATATTAATACATATATATGGAATCTAGAAAGATGGTACAGATGAATTTATTTGGAGGGCAGCAATGAAGAAACAGACATAGAGAACAGACTTATTGACATAGGGTGAGGAGAGGAAGGAGAGGGTGGGATGCATGGAGAGAATAACATGAAAACTTAAATTACCATATTTAAAACACATAGCCAATGGTAATTTGCTGTATGTCTCAGGGAACTCAAACAGGGGCTCTATATCAAACTAGAGGGGTGGGATGGGGAGGGAAATGATAGGGAGGTCCAAGAAGGAGGGGACATATGTATACCTATGACTGATTCATGTTGATGTTTACAAAATCTGTGAAGCAATTATTCTTCATTAAAAAATTTTAAAAAAAATTATACTTATAAGGAAAAAAATCTTATCTTTACAAGTCTAGTAAAATTTAATACATTCTCATAATTAAATAAACATAAGTCTAAAAATTCCTCTTAAATGTTATAGGCTCATGAAATGTCCAAAAAAACAAATGAAAATACTAATGCACAAAAAGAAAGTATTCATTAAGCATATGACTTGGACAGGGCTTCAAAAGTACATTTTAAAAAACATTTGATAGGACTTCCCTGATGATCCAGCAGTTAAGAATCTGCCTTACAACACATGGAATGAGAGTTTGATCCCTGGTGGGGGGACTAAGATCCCACATGCAGGGTACCACAACTATCAAGCCCAAGTACTCTAGAGCCCTTGTTTCACAACAAGACAGAAGCCCGAATGCAGCAATGAAGAGCCTAGGAGCCACAACAAAGAGTGGAGCCAAAAGAAAAGAAAAAAAAAACTGTAAATTTTTCTAGATTAAATTCTTATGTATTTGTAATGTACACACATCTTTACACTAAATAAATAAACATAGGGATGAGGTTGGATGGCATCATTGACTCAATGGACATGAGTCTGAGCAAACTCCAAGAGATAGTGAAGGACATGGAAGCCTGGCGTATTGCAGTCCATGGAGTCGCAAAGAGTCAGACACAACTGAGCGACTGAACAACAACAGTAGAAGAAGGAAACATCATACAAAGTAAACATATCTCAAAAGCAATATACAAAGATTAGAAAAAGATAAACTCCCTCTTAAAACAATTTTAGGAAATGAAAGGCTTTCATTACAATGTGATGGAAATTTTGTTAGGCAAATTGTGAGAAGGCTTTAGAATATAAAAGTTATTTATTAAAGAAGTATATATTACTTTGAGAAAGCATGCTTATCACAGAGTTTTCTGTTGCTTCAAAATTGACACCATTTGGTAAATTCTGGTTCAATTTTGTGTTCAATTTTTATTTAAATGTCTTCTAAGTAAAAAAAAGCAATCTACAATTAAGTTACAGACTAAAGTCAGTAATCAAGTGCACAGTTCCCTAAAATCAGCTAAAAGACTCATAATTTGATGGATTCAATTTACCTTATACATTTTAATTTTACAGTGTAACTGGTAACAAGTTTTCCTTAATAACTAGCTACTTATCTAATACTTTAAAAATGCTGGTGTTATTGTATAGCAGGGAACTATATTCAGTGTCATGCAGTAAACCATAATGGAAAAGAATACATATATATGTATGACTGAATCAGTTTGCTGTATACCTGAAGCTAACACAACACTATAAATCAACTATATTTCAATTTTAAAAAAAGTTAGAGCTGAGCCTAGAAATCACTCACTGAGAACTTTCAAGCAAGAATTTTTTAAACATAAAATGTGAACATTTTCTTTAGGAAATTTTTTAAAAACCCTAAGTTTTACAGACTTCAAACTTTATATAGTATATAATTTGGTGATAATCTTGTATAACTTTGAATAGATATGGAATCTTGTTGTTGTTTTTTTTTTTTGCTGCTCACAGGATCTTAGCTCCCCCACCAGGAATGGAATCTGGGCCCTTGGCCGTGGAAGTGTGGAGTCCCAACCATGACCACCAGGGAGTTCTCTGGAGTCTTTTAAAGAAATGAGAAAGAGAAAAGAAAAAATAAAGTACCTGCTGCTTCCAGCAAGGCTTCTAGTCGTGCCTGTGTCTCTGGATCCACAGTGCGTAAGTCTGCTCCTTCTGCAGTGCTTGATAAGAATATCTCTGATGTTGTTTTAAGCACTGGGTTATCCAAATCTTCTTGGTCCAAAATAAATGATTCAACCTGTTGATGAATTAAAGATGCAATATTCATAAAGCTGATCTTAATATAGTTAGAATACTACAATTGAAGGTCATAGGACTTCTGATTTGGAATTTAAACATAACCAAATAAATTACTGCAAAAACAGGAGATTATGGGGACAGACTTTGAGGGAGCCTCCTGACTATCTGCTTATCTTCAGACACACCAGATTCAAGTTTCCTGGAGAGCAATGAATCCTCTGTGCCCACTACAGAGCCTGAAAAGCAGCATTTTTAAAATGAAACAAGTACATCAACACAGCCCCTAGGAAGACATATACAGGAATAGATAGTAAAACGACTAGATAGCATAAACAGGTCATTGAGGTATAGTTTCTCCTCTCTTCCAATCAATATAGTCAATTCTGACTCTTACACTAAAGAAAAGAATATTTAATCCACTGTCAAATATCTTAAGTGCTCTAGACAGGAAAACTTTATTAGGTTAGGAATCATAGCCATTTGTTCACTGCTCTATCCTCTGAGCCTATGAATATCTTGTATATGGTAGTTATTCAATACAACTTTGTTGAATGAATAGCATAAGTAAAATTAACTTATAAAAATAAACATGCAACCCTATAATTTTAAATTAATTGTAAATTTTCTTACCAAATAAAATATGTACAACCTTTTTGGGAAGCAATTTGGAAAAATAAATCAAAATGCTTTCAAAAGCACTTCTCTGATCCAGTAATTTCATTTAAAGAAATCTCTAAGAATTCACCTGGGCTTCCCTGGTGGCTCAGTGATAAAGAATCCGCCTGCCAGTGCTGGAAACATGGGTTTAATCCCTGGTCTGGGAAGATCCCACATGCTGTAGAGCAACTAAACCCTTTCGCCACAACTAACTAGAGCCTGTGCTCTAGAGCATGCAAGCCACAACAAAGGAAGCTGCGTGCTCTAGAGTCCATGTTCTACAACAAAAGAAGCCACCACAATGGGAAGTCCAAGCCCGCGCCAGCTAGCGAGTAGCCCCCACTCGCCCACAACTAGATAAAAGCCTGTACAGCATCAAAGACCCAGCACAGTCAAAAAAAGAAAAAGAATCCGCCCACAATGCGGGAGACCTGAGTTCAATCCCTGGGTCGGGAAGATAGTCCGAAGGAGCAAACAGCAACCCCCTCCGGTATTCTTGCCTGGGAAATCCCATGGACAGAGGAGCCTGGGGGCCTGCAGTCCATGGGATCGCAAAGAATCGGACACGACTGAGCGAATAACACTTCCACTTCCATCTTTAAAAACTTATCTGAATGCAAGAAAAAAAATGCACAGGGATGTTCATTGCAGCATTAACTAAAATTCCAAAAATTAAGTTAAAAAAACTACAATAGGGGATTTGGTAAGTACATTTTGTACATTCACAGGATGGACCACTATGCATTCATTAAGAATAATATTTTTGAAGCATGTTTAATAGTACAAGTAATAAAATTAGGCGAAAACCACAAGATTTAAGACTACAATCTTTATTTTGCAAAAAGTATGTACGTATATGTATGCAAAGATGATCATATGAGTACTCATGCATATATAATCATGAATACATATTTATATACCTCTATATGTCTATAATATGTAAATATGTCTAACCAGGCAGGTTAACATACTTGTAGACAGAAAAACAGGAACAGAAGGGTTAAGTACTTCTTCAAGGCTTCATAGCTAATAAATGGCAAAGTCACATTTCAAACACAGGCCATGTGACTCTTAGACATTAAGCAATAGATACTACCTGCCAAATTCATAAACAAAGTACCATAGTATTTGGATTACATTATTTGGAATATTTGACTAGTTGGTGATCAGTTTTCACAATGGATACCAAATAAAGATATCCTAATAAAGATAGTAAAGTTAAAATGATGTTGATATATTTTATTATCCAATGATGTGCTTTAAATAAAGTAAATCTTTAACATCATATCCAATAACACTGAGCCATGTACTGTGGTTTTTTTTTTTAATACAGCTTCTTTAATACGTAATTACAGACAAAGATGTCATTCTAGATCAAAGCCAACAGATCAATGTATACTATCAGTTTTCAAATGATTTGAAAGGTAACTGCTCATACAAGAAAGAGCTTGTTGCAAGCACAAGAAATTATTACATATTTTTAGATACATACACCTGCAGTTGTAAGGATAGTTAAAACCATTACAAATTCTGAAATTTATTAAAATCAGTATTTAGATGCTAATATGTCTATTTTATAAAAGCAACGGTCTCATACACCATTACACATATTACAAAGATAAATACAGATTACATCATGTAACATTTTAAAAATCCAAGATAAGGATTTCCAATTTTCTCCCATTCATTCTCCAATATTTACTGAAGTCTTGTTTTATACAAACTACTATGAGAATACAAAAATATGGTAGAAGAAATGTCAAAGACACCAACAACTGTCACAAAAGGCCTCCAAGAGAAATAAATGGTCAAACTATATGCATTAAAGAGAGCGAAATCACTTCCAGCCCCAGTACTCTAAGAAGACTTTGCAGAATCTGAGCTAGGCTTTGAAGGCTGCACAGAATTGCACAGGTGGTCAGACAAGTAGCTGGGGAGTAAGGGAATGAAATTAAAAAATGGACTTGAAGATGCATTTAAAAAGTGACAAATGATCCACTCTCAAAAATAAAAGGTCCTTTGTACATTGTTAGTAGAAGCAAAAATGATGAAGTGCCTGTGGGACACTGTTTGGCAGTTCTTCAAAAATTAAACACAGAATTACCAAATGACCTAGCAATTCCACTTCTATGTATACACCTAAGAAGACTGAAATATACATGTTCATACAAAAGTTTGTACACAGACATTCATAGTTGCATTAAGCATAGTAAACAAAAAGTGGAAACAACCCATATGTTAACCAGTAAACTGATAAACAAAATAATAATATCCATACAATGGAATTTTATTCAGCCAAGTTCATGTGCTTAGCATGGACAAAGTCAGATGCAAAAAGTTACATATTGTACAAATTTGCTTATATGAAATGTCCAGCACAGGCAAACCCCCAGAGACAGAAAGATTTTTAGTGGTTTCCTGAAGAGCTGGCAAAAGAGGAATGGGAATGACCGCTAACAGTATATACTATGAAATTATTACCACAATAAGTTAACATCTATCACCTCACATAATTACATTTTTTTTTCCTAGTTAGAATTCACTTAAATTTTTAAACATAGTTTTAGACATTTTATATTTAGCTTCTGACCCAAAAGATCAAATTTTAAATATCTGTAACACTTGTGGGGAAAATCTTAAGTTCCCAGAATGAGTTATACATAACTAGACATATAAATGACTTGAATACATTTGTGCCAAAAGGTACTCAATTCTCATACTTTTCTGTCCTACCCTCTGTAAAATCTTAATTGTCTCAGGATTTCCATGGTGGTCCAGGGGTTAGAAATCCACCGGCCAAGGCAGAGGACACGGGTTCAATCCCAGGTCGGGGAACTAGGATACCACATGCTGAGGGGCAACTGAGCCCATGCGCTGCAACTACTGAGCCAGAGTGCTCCCACTACTAAAGCCCTCACACCCTGGAGCCTGTGCCCCATAGCAAGGGAAGCCGCCAGTGCACCACACCTGGAGGGCAGCCCCTACTTGCCACAACTAGAGAAAGACCAGGTGAAGCAACAAGAGTCTGTGTGCTGCATCAAAGACCCAGCACAGCCAATTTTTTTTAATATAAATAAAAAAAACAAAAGCCTGTCTTAACATGGGATCAGTAAAAGGATAAAATATCCAGTTATGCCCATTACTTTGGGACTATTTGGAGGACTGCTTTTGGCAGTTCATAAATATCTTACTTGACAAACCTGCTGAAGCACATACTGTTGCAATGCAAACTGCAACAGCATTACCTCAAAATGTATCTGGCCAGTCAAGATGGAAACCATTTTCAGAAACATGGAAATGTTAATCAAGACCAATACCATAAATGAAAAAAAGAAAGACCAATACCATATGTTTAACATAAAGGCTCAATGATGTAACACCAAAAACTGTCTAAATAATAGATAAGTTCAAAGTAATGATATATCTAATGAAATTAGTCTTCATTATGCAAATGATGAAGAAGAAACACACAGCGTATGGATCACATACAGCTAAAGGATCACAGAAATTTCTTTATTGCCTAAAGATAGTTAGAAAGCTCACCCCTATCCAGCAGCTACACTAAGCAGCAAACATAATACATCAACCTACAGTGGTATTGTTTTTAGTAATGGCAAAAAAGTTTATTTCAAGTCTTAAACATGGCAGATTTCTTTTGTGTGTGTGTTTTATTTTTTTATTTATTTTTATTAGTTGGAGGCTAATTACTTTACAATATTGTAGTGGTTTTTGCCATACATTGACATGAATCAGCCATGGATTTACATGTGTTCCCCATCCCGATCCCCCCTCCCGCGTCCCTCCCCACATGGCAGATTTCTTTTCCAACTTCTGATTAGGTACAAAAATAAAAGGTGGAAGAAAAAGGATGTGAGAAAATCTGGCCCACAAAAAACTACATGTTTTTTCCTTACATATAGGTTTTTCCCCTTATGGGCATCTCTGGTGGTTCAGACAGTAAAGAATCTGCCTGCAATGCAGGAGACCTGGGTTCAATCCCTGGGTCAGGAAGATCCCCTGGAAAAGGAAATGACAACCCACTCCAGTAGTCTTGCCTGGAGAAATCTATGGACAGAGGAGCCTGGCAGGCTACAGTCCATGGGGTCACAAAGAATCGGACACAACTCATTGACTAACACTGTGACAACACTATCTCATCTAAAATGCTAAAGACAAACTCTTGAGGTTTTCCTCATCAAAAGTCTTTTTTATCCTTCCCTTTTTCTAAAAAATATGTCCAGTTTTTAGCTTCATCTAGAATTTAAACAACTCTAGTATTCTTGCCTGGGAAATCTCAGGAGAGCCTGGCAGGCTACATACAGTCCATGGGTTGCAAACAGTTGGACACAACTGAGCAACTAAACAGCAAGAAGAGAAAAGAGTGGAATAAACATTTTGTCCCATATAACATTTCAAAAATAAGCCACTGGATGGCAATCGTTACTAGGGAGAATAACCACAGACTCAGCTATTATCACCTAAAATAAAACCCAGCAACCCTGGCCAAAATCTAATTAGAAAAAAACCATTAATTAGCCTAAGCTACGATTTGGCCAAAACTCGCTTCCACCAAAAAAACAAACAACAAAAAAATACAATTTCTATCAAGTAAAGTAAGTAGTACTAAAATTAACACCTTCAATAATATTAATATGATTTAAGTCATATGACAGCAAAATAAAATCTCACCTGTACATTTGTTACCTTCTCTAAGGCTACATTTATGGAAATAGTGAGGGCTAGTTACTAGAGAAAATAGGTTAGTAAAAAACATTCTATCATAAAACATGTACATAACATTTCTGTTTCTATATTCTCTAGCTATATGGTCATACCATGCAAAAAGCAAACAAAGAATACCAACAAATGCCTTTTCACTTATAAACTAATTATTAAATTTTTATTTTTAACATGTTAAATACATTTGTTTTTTGAGTTACATACTGAAATATTAGTAGTCACAAATATTGCTTCTGGCAATCCCAGAACAATCATCAATCCCATGAATTCCCACCAGAGCTATGAGAAAGCTCAAGGGAAGGGGCTAAATCTTTATTTTTCACTAACTCTTCTTACAAATCTTTAAAAATAAAGCTTCCTTAAGATATTCAGATTTGATCATTAAAAATGAAAAGCTAAATAAAACATTTAAACATCCAAAATATTATATATATGTTTAAATGTATTTGCTATTACTTCTCTCTTGTTTAGTTTGTATCTGGAGAGATAAACATGTCTTACCTTTTCCCACCCAAAGTAAGCCCTCAACTAAGTCAGAATCACACCAATTTTAGAATGCAGGTGGCTTAATTCTTGTTTCTACTTGGAGCAGCAAAAAGGACGGGTCAGCATTCCCAGAGATAATTATTGAAGGACACAGTAATTCTTTTTTTGCAAAAAAGGTGGTACTCCAAACAGTCACATTCACCACAAACATGCTCCAAGATCCATTCAAAAGGAAAAGGTAATACAGTTGCAATTTGAGACCAAATAATGACAAATTTAGCAAAGAGTTTTGCTAATACTGTAAGGCCCAATATAATCAGCAACACTGGAAATAATGGAATGAAAAGGCCATCCTCCCTGCCACAAAAACTTTAGATCCACAGTCCTCTTCTCAAAAAAACATGAATGTTATCTTGGGATTTCTGAAGTTAATTAACTTCAATAAGCACAAGAGAGAACCATCAGGTTTTTCCTAATTCTCAGTTAAAGCTGAAGAAAATTAACTCCACTTTTGTGGTGATTGTTGTTATTTAGCTGCTCAGTCGTGTCCAACTCTCTGCAACCCCATGGACCTGCTAGGCAAGAATATTGGAATGAATTGCCACTTCCTTCTCTGGGGATCTTTCCCACCCAGAGATCGAACCAGAGGCTCCTGCTGCATCTCCTGCATTGTAGGCAGATAGTACTCCACTCCAGTCAACCACAAAAACTTCATTTCTAAACCATAGCTTTAATACTGAATCTATTATTTTTTAAAGTTTCTAAACATGGGAGAAAGGAAAGGAAATAATAGCTGCCATTAAGTGCATTTTCCATATATTATTCCACTCAATCATCTTTACTACTCAATGAAGTAGATTAACATCTTCATTTTAACTGAAATTCAGAAAAGGTAAAGAGACTTACCCAAGATGACATAACCATGTGCAGATCTGAAGCCATGTACTTCAGACTCCAAAGCTCATACCCTTTTCACTAGACTAAACTGTATTAAGCGACTGTTCTAAACAATGCAGTACGACTAAAACAATTACATACTAACCTAATACGTACTAAACAGAGAATCTACAAGCATCATAATGTCGAAGTTTAACAATAAGAGCAATGCCAGGAAAAAAATCTTTAAATGTAATAGATTATCAAGCCACAACTCCTCTCTGCTAGAGTTCTTAGGCAGACAAAGTATGCTTTTATTTAATTATTTCTGGTAGCTACAACTACATTATTTCTAACAAACAAATATATAACAAAATTTGTGCCACAATAGGTTTTTTAAAAAAGAGAAGATTGCTCACATACTCATTAGGAAAGTCACAAGGAATGAAGAACCTGGCAATTAAGTCCAAGAAAATCTTAATGTTGAAAGTAGAAACATTGTATCTGCCCTATCATAATAAATGGGTAAGACTGAGGTTAGGGAAAAGTCCTGGCTTCTGCTCATTACCCTAAATAAAAAATAAGCATCAAACACTCCAAATACTTGATTTGAGTAAGTTAAAAAGAGCCTCAAACACCCATAAACTTCCAATTCATACCAATAATGGGAGGAGAACATAATGACTAAGAGCAAGGAGTCTTAAAACACTAGCCAACTGTTGACAGTGCCATCTTAGGTTAGCTAACTCGTTTTACCGCTCTTAGCCTCATTTTCCTCAGCTTATAAAATAAGGATAATAGTAGTAACCACATCACAGGGTTATTGATGATTAAGCAAGACACTATATCTAAAACTGCACAGCAGTACTTACTTAACACATGGTAATCACTCAACAAGTATTAGCTGTTATTATTACTATTAATATTACCATTTTTATTATTAAGGTCAGTTTATCTCTTACTCTCCACAAAAATATAAAATCCATTACATTGTCTTAGGCTAACAAGTAATCTGAGCATATTAAACACTACACATATATTATTCAAGATACATTGGCTTATTAAATTCAACATTTAATAAGTACCTACTATGTGCCAGACATTCTACTACATACAGGGAACATAAAAATAAATGACATGATTCCTGCTCCTAAGACAGATAATCAAATAAATACAGTAACGTACTAAAGATGCTATTTAACAGGGAGTTATATATGGACAACATGGGAACCCAGAAGGAGGAAGAAATGGTCAGTTCCAGCTGGGGCAGTAATAAGGGAAATCAGAGCTGATGATCTGGAACAACGAAGTATCCAATAGGATGGGGAAGAGGGCCACTGTAACAGCTGCAGAGTAATAGTTATAAGCATGGGTTTTATATTCCAAGAAACCTGACTCAAACCCTGGCTTCATTATTACTAGATGTACAACTCTGTGCATGTTATATAAGGTCTCTAAGCTTCAGTTTCCTCATTTATAAACTGGGAATATCACTTTCTTCATATGATAGTTGCAAAGTTTATTTTGGAATATAAAGGTAAGCATTTAGTTCAGTGGACAATAAAAACTCAGCATGTAGTAACTATCATCCTGATACTAGAAGCCAAAGCAGTGAAGTAATTTACTCGGGACGTTTAATAGCTTGAAATGTTCAGAGAACTACAGCAATTTGGTATGGCTTAAATATAAAAAGCAAATAAAGGAGGATACGGCAAGGAAAGAAACAGAAACCAAATCCTAAATAACCTGGTATGCCATACTAAGGAATTTGATTTATCCTTTATCTAAGGAACGGGAAGGCTTTTTGCCAAAGGAGTGACATGACTGAACTGGCATTAGACAATTTACTGTGATAGCAAGGTAGAGAAGAATTAGAGGTTTAATCATAGAGGTACTGAACAGATAGAGCCAGGTATTACTACAGTAAGTACAAGTGAAAAATGATGGTTTGATTTACAGCAAAGCAATGAGAATACAGAGAAAGAAACAAATAAACAAGATGTTAAGAAATAAACTACAGGATTCAGTGCCTGTTTGGATACGTGTAGTAAGAAACAGCAGATGCAGTCCAAAGTTTCTAACTACACTGACTAGTTTCAGGGCAATGCAATTTACAGGGTGGGGGGGCAGGGTAGAGGGGAAAGCGATGAGTTCAGTTTTAGGACTTGAATCTGAGATGTTTATGGAACATACATACAGTAGGCAGTAGGAAATGCTCTTAGACTACTAAAATAGGTAAAAGAGGGAAGCCACACAGGTATCTAAGAGAAAAAAGCTCCTATGAGAGTGAAGTACAAATGCCAAAAGCTCTGGAGCAGAACATGCTTGGAGAGTTTATAGAACATAATGCAGTAGTTGTGGTTTTGCAGTCTTATGCTAATGAAATTTGTATCCTTTCATTTTAAATCACTTCCCCTTTAAACTTGTCACTTAAAGCCCATCAAACTCCTGAAAACACCCAAACATCAACCTTTATAGTGATCATCCAACTAACACAGGGCAATGATCCCTACACTGAGGTAAGGATTTTAGGCTGTCACAAGACTAGGAAAATATTAAATGAGGTTATGTAATTAAGGTACACATGCCTTGAACAAACACTCAAATATAATCTGTTACTATGCAAAAGTAGTTTAGAAGGGGAAATATACTTTGTATAAATAATTTACCTTGTTTTCACATTTCTCTGAAATGTTCATGTTCCTGAAAAGCCTGATGTCTTCAAGGGTAGGCACCACATTTTTTCATCTTTGTAATCTAATCCTAAACCCCAGAACAAAGCTTAACAAATAGCAGGTTCTAGTTAAATTATTGTGGAATCTGCAATACCAATCAGAATTCTTAAACAGAGTGCCAAGGGTTCTAATAGATAAAATTTTATTATGTAAGATATGAGTTCATGAAAGAGGCCCTACCCCAAACTAAACATTGCTTTTCCTCAGTAGAGACTGAGAATATGCTTTTAACAGATTAACAAGGAGATAATACACAGTAGTAAATACTTTTGATGATATATTTTTATATTATTCAAAATTTTGTTGGGGAAGGGGTGGTAATAGGTCAAATCCATGCTCCTGATTTAAGTATAGCCTTAAATAATAATATCTTCAAACCAAAAGAAAATAAACTTTTCTTTGTTAACTTGTCAGTCAAGTCCCAAGCACATCAGGTACTAAAACAGTATACATTCTCACTATTCAGAGCCAAACTAACTAGTAAATTAGCCTAATTGGGACCATTTGGGCAGTAATATCTAAGATTTGTTTGTGTAATAACACAGGTGATAACACTGGCTTGGGTGTCAAGCTAATAGTATGTTACTCAAATACTGAATTCATACCTCTTAAACAACTGTCAGAAGATGCCAGATGCAAACACTCTAATCGCCATGTTTTATATTTTATTCCATTTACCTGTTTATTATTCTGGAAAAAGAAATTCTGTCCATATTCCTCTTGCAGGCTATATACAGTCCACATCAGATGCACTTAGATTACAACTATTCAAACTAACCACCTCCTTCCTCTTCAAGTTTGTCTCCTCTCAAATATATACCCAGTGTCTTTCTGGGAAGGGATGCATAAAAAGACATTGCAACAACTTGTTCTTCTGATAGCTTGCAAACACAGGTTTAATTATAAGAGTTCCCAACATCCACCTTCAGTGTATACAAGAGGAGTAGAAATTTCAAGAGATGAACATTATTAATGGAGAAGGGGTGGGTTTTGTGTGTGACCACAAATTCTGTAGCATACAAAACACCCTCTATTAAGCCTCTTCTGAAGACTAGATAAAGAACAAGAACATATCTAGTAACCCAGAAAGGCCAAAAGAATCTCGAAAAAAGAATAAAGTGGAATACATACAGAATAGTGGAATAAAACAGAAATAACATTCCAAAAATAAAGCATCATATTTAAAGTCAAACAAATTTTGAAAAGGGGGCTAAGACACTTCAATGGAGAAAGAAATGTCTTCTCAACAAATGGTGCTGGGACAATTAGATATCTACATTCAAAAGAATGAGGTTAGACCTCTATCTCACATCTTCTGTAAGATCTCAAAATGGGACTCCTCTGGTGGTCCAGTGGTTTAAGCATCTACCTGCCAATGCAGGGGACACAGGTTCCATCTCTGCTGTGGGAAGATTCCAGATGCCATGGGGCAACTAAGCCTGTGCACCACAACTACTAAGCCCGCACTCTAGAGCCCCCGTACCACAACTACCAAAGCCCATGAGCCCTAGAGCCTATGCTCTCTGCAAGAAAAGCAGCCACTGCAATGAAAAGCTGTGCACCACAAGTACAGAGGAGCCCGCGCTCCTCAAAACTAGAGAAAGTCCACACATAGCAACAAAGACCCAGCAGAGCCAAAAATAAATAATTCCTTCAAATCTCAAAATGGATCAAAGACCTAAGTGTAAGAGCTTAAAGTATAAAACTCTTAGAAGAAAAGAAGAAAACAAGAGTAAATCTTCATAACTCAGAATTATGCAATGGTCTCTTAGACATGACACCAAATACGCAAGCAACAAAAGAAAAAATAGGTCAATATAAAAACTGGGTCCAACCAAAGATTTTAAATTTAATGGCAAAATCAAGAAAGTGAAAAGACAGCTGACAAAATGGGAGAAAATATTTCAAAATCACGTATCTGATAAGGGACAGTATCCAGAATACATGGGGTTTTTTCCCCTAAAAACAAACAAACATAATTCAACAATAAAAAGATAATCCAACCAAGAAATGGGGAAAAGATCTGAAAAAACACTTCTCCAAAGACATACAAATAGACAACAAGCACATGAAAAGATGCAACTTCACTAGTCACTGGGGAAATGCAAATCAAAGTCACAATAATCTCCATACCCTCTAGGATGGCTATTAAAAAAATGTTAACAAAGATGTGGAGAAATTGGAACCTTTATATACTGTTGGTGGGAATGTAAAGTCATGAAGTTGCTATAGAAAACAGCCTGGTAGCTTCTCAGAAAATAAAACAGTTATGATATGATTAAGCTTCAACTCCAAGGTATACACTCAAGGAAAATGAAAAGATATCATCATAAAAAACTTGCATACCAATGTTCATAGTATCATAATTTATAATAGTCAAAAGATGGAAATAATCCAAACATCATCAACCAATGAACAAAATGTTGTACATCCACAACATTTCAATTTAGTACTGGCACATGATAAAGTGAAAGTGAAAGTCACTCAGTCCTGTCCAACTCTTTGCAACTCCATGGACTGTAGTCCATGGAATTCTCCAGGCGATCTTTCCAACCCAGGGATCAAACCCAGATCTCTAACATTGCAGGCGGATTCTTCCGAGATCAGACGAGATCAGGTGCATTCAGGGTGGTATAGCCGTAGACTGCAGGTGGATTCTTTACCAGCTGAGCCACCAGGAAAACCCGATACGTGATACAACATGTAGAAATCTTGAAAACAATATAATAAGTGAAAGACGTGAACACAAAAAAATCACATATTGTTTGATTCCATTTATATGAAATTCCCAGACCAGACAAATCCAGACAGACAGAAAATAGATCAGTGAGTACCAAAAGCTGCAGGGACAGCAGAACGGGAAATGCCTGCTAATGGGTACAAGGTTTTGTTTGGGGTGATGAAAATGTTTTAAAATAGATAATGGTGAAGGTTGTACAATTCTGTGAATATATTTAAAAACAATTGAAATTGTACAATTTAAAGAATGAATTCTATATTATGTGAATTCTATTTCAATTTTTTCAACTTTAGGAATGTGAATTTGAAAAATACTTTTGAAATTTGTTAAATTTCCTATCTTGATAAATACACTGTGGTTATGTAAGAGAATGCCTTTCTTGTTAGGAAAGGTATATTAAAGAATTTAAGGGTAAAAAAGGCATGATGTATGCAACCCACTTTCAAGTTATGCAGAAAATAAATCTGAGAGAAAGACAGAGGATACAGGAATGGGATAAAATGAACACAATTGATCTATTTGGACAAAGGTTATATGGGAGGAGTTCTTTATACTATTCTTGCAACTTTCCAGTAAGTTTGAAATTATAAAAAGTAGCAAAAAAGAGAGGGAGAATATATCCTTGGAATCTGCTCTTTGATAATGATAGTTTGTGTCACATGTCACTGAATTTAGCAACTGTATATTTTTTAAAAGGCAAAATTAGAAATTTAGCAGAATAGGTAAACATGAGAAAAAAAAATCAATTAGAAGCTGATTAAGTGCTGCAAGTACAGTGTACCACTCAAGGTATCAACTGACACGGCCTTTACTGTCTGACTCGGATTTCATAAAATGCCTGTATGAAAACTTTAAAATTCTACATTATTAAAGAAAATACTACAGGTTTATTTATCTAGATTTAATACCAGATCGAGATAATTTTTTCAAAACTGAACTCACCTCCAGTGATAAAAAGAATAAAAATTGTTCTTTCTAGCATTTAATCTGTATGTGAAGCATTGTGATCAATCACAAATTAGTTAATATGAGGACAAACTAGGGGAAAAAACCACCATATTAGATAAACATCTACTTAGAGCACAGTATTCCACGTGAACTGGATTCAATGGCTTTGGGAAGACATTAGTGAAAGCTCAGTCTTCGAATGTTTCAAATGTTTTCAAATGTTTTGTCAATCTCAAGCTTTTTGATTTGCTAATATCAACTGTGGTGAATCAATTAAGTAAGATCTGTACTCAAACTTGTTCTCATAAAGCAATCTATAGATTCAGTGCAATCCCTATCAAAATCCTATAGCATTTTTCACAGAAATACAAAGACCGATCCTAAAATTCACATGTAATCTTAAGGAAACGTGACTAGTCAAAACAATCTTGCTGCTGCTGCTGCTGCTAAGTCACTTCAGTCGTGTCCGACTCTGTGTGACCCCATAGACAGCAGCCCACCAGGCTCCTCTGTCCCTGGGGTTCTCCAGACAAGAATACCGGAGTGGGTTGCCATTTCCTTCTCCAATGCATGCATGCATGCTAAGTCACTTCAGTCATGTCCAACTCTGTGTGACCCTATAGACAGCAGCCCACCAGGCTCCTCTGTCCCTGGGGTTCTCCAGACAAGAATACCGGAGTGGGTTGTCATTTCCTTCTCCAAAAACAATCTTGATAAAGAACAAAGTTGGAGGACTAATGCTGCCTGATTTCAAAACTTAACTACAAAAACTACAGCAATCAATACAGTGCAATAATGGCATAAAGTCAGTCATAAAAACCAAAGAAATAGAACAGAACGTCCAGAAAAAACCCTCCCCCATATGACCAATTAATTTCAACAAGGATGTCAGGGCCATTCAAAGGAGAAATTATAGTCATTTAAACAAATGGTGCAGGAAAAACTGGATATCCACAAGCTAAGGAATATAGTTAAGACTCTGATCTTACACCATATACAAAAATCAAGTCAAAATGGCTCAAAGATCTAAATGTAAGAGCTAAAAGTTTAAAATTCTTAGAAGAAAACATGGGGGAAAAAAATCTTCAAGACATTGGATTTGGCAACAACTTTATGGATATAAAAGGGCTTCCCCAGTGGCTCAGGCGTAAAGAATCTGCCTGTAATGCAGGAGTTGCAGGTTCAATCCATGGGTCGGGAAGATGCCCTGGAGGAGCATGGCAACCCACTCCAGTATTTTTGCCTGGAGAATTCCATGGGCAGTGGAGCCTGGCAGGCTACAGTCCATAGGGTCTCAAAGAGTAGCTTTCACTTTCACTTCCCAGTTAGACTGGAAGATCTATGAAGGCCAAGATTCATAATTGTCTTTTTCACCATTGTTTATATCCAGTTGTTCTGCACAGTGCCTGACATACACTAGATGGTCAATAAATAGCTACTGAATGGAGAACAGTGTGAGACTAAAGCAACTTAGCACACAAGCACGTTTTGTGTGCTTAGCACACAAAAGCACAGACAATAAGGGAAAAAATTAGATAAACTGAACTTCATCTAAATTAAAACCTTTCTAAAAATACTTTTATTTATTAATTTGGCTGTGCGGGATCCTAGTTGGGATGTGGGACCTATGATCTTTGCTGCAGCACGCAGGATCTTTTAGGTGCAGCACATGAGCTTTTTAGTTGCAATATGTGGGATCCAGTTCCCCAATGGGAAATGAACTCAGGTCCCCTGCATTGGGAGCTCAGAATCTTAGCCACTGGACTACCAGGGAAGTCCCTAAAATAAAACCTTCAATCCTTGGTTGCGGAACTAAGGATCCCACGTGCCGCTGGGCAACCAAGCTCCTGCACAGCAATTACGGAGCCCGAGTGCTCTGGAGATCGTATGCCAACTATAGCAGGCTTGCCCCAACATAAGATCTTGCATGATGCAACAAATACCCCACGTGCCAAAACTAAGACTCAGTGCAGTCAAATAAATAATATTACAACTGTTTAAGCACAAAAGGACAACAGAGTAAAAAGACAACCAATGGAATGTGAGAAATATGTGTAAATTATATATATATATATATATATATATGATATGATAAGGGATTAACGTCCAAAGAACTTCTACAGTTAATGAAGAAACAACTCAACTAAACATGAGCAAAGGAGGAATTTCCCTGGCAATCCAGTGGTTAGGACTCAGCACTTTCACTGTGGGGATGGGTGGGGCCAGTTCCATCCCAGGTCAGGGAACTAAGATCCTACAAACAGCAAGATGTGGCCAAAAAAAAGGGCAAAGGATTTGAATAGACATCTCACCAAAGAAGAGACACAAATGGCCAAGAAGCACATGAAAAGATGTTCAATATCACTAATTATTAGGGAAATACAAATTGAAACCACACCCATTAAGATGACTAGTCTCAAAATCAAAAACAAAACAGAAAACAAGAAGATTGGCTAGAATATGGAGAAATTGGAAACCTTGTGCTTTGCGAGTGGGAATGTAAAATGGTACAGCTGCTATGGAAAGCAGTATTGTGGTTCCTCAAAAACTTAAAAATAGAATTAACAGATGATCCAGCAATCCCACTTCTAGGTAGATACCAGAAAAGAATCAAAAGCAGGGACTTGAAAAGGTATTTATACACCCATGTTCACAGCAGCATATTCACAAAAGCCAAAAGGTAGAGAAGCAGTCCAAGTGTCCATCAACAGATGAATGAATAAACAAAAATGTTACATACCTAACAACAGAATAGTATTCAGTTAAGTTTCACACAAGCTTCCCTCCTCACTCAGAGTGTAAAGAATTCGCCTGCAATGCAGGAGACCTGGGTTTGATCCCTGGGTTGGGAAGATCCCTTGGAGGAGGGCATGGCAACTCACTCTAGTATTCTTGCCTGAAGAATCCCCATGGACAGAGGAGCCTGGTGGGCTACAGTCCATGGGGTCTCAATGAGTCAGACACGATTGAGCAACTAAGCACAGCTCACATTTCACACATGATGCAAACATGAACCTGAAGACACTATGCTAGGTAAAATAAGCCAATCACCAAAAGTAGAAAAACTGAATAATTTCACTTATTTGAGATATCTAGAGTAGACAGAGAAGGCAATGGCAACCCACTCCAGTACTCTTGCCTGGAAAATCCCATGGGCAGAGGAGCCTGGTAGGC
The DNA here is from genome assembly GCF_910594005.1 of Cervus elaphus. Lineage (NCBI taxonomy): Eukaryota > Metazoa > Chordata > Mammalia > Artiodactyla > Cervidae > Cervus > Cervus elaphus. The sequence continues at coordinate 52,954,805 of NC_057823.1, read as the reverse complement.
TGCAGTCCATGGGGTTGTGAATAGTCAGACACGACTGAGCGACTTCACTTTCACTTTTCACTTTCATGCATTGGAGAAGGAAATGGCGGCCCACTCCACTGTTCTTGCCTGGAGAATCCCAGGGACGGGGGAGCCTGGTGGGCCACCGCCTATGGGGTCGCACAGAGTCGGACACAACTGAAGTGACTTAGCAGCAGCAGCAGAGCAGACAAAATCACAGAAAAGGAAGTTAATTGTGATTATTAAGGGGCTGGAGAAGGGAGGACAGGGCATTACTGCTTAATGGGTACAGAGTTTCAGTTCTGGAAGATGAAAAGGTTTTGGAGATGGCTAGTGGTAATGGTTTGGAGAAGTCAATGGCACCCCACTCCAGTACTCTTGCCTGGAAAATCCCATAGACAGAGAAGCCTGGTGGGCTGCAGTCCATGGGGTGGCACAGAGTCGGACACGACTGAAGCGACTTAGCAGCAGCAGCAGCAGTGGTAATGGTTACACAACAATGTGAAGGTACTTATAACCACTTTAAAATGGTTAAAATGGTAAATTTTTTATTTTTCTGGTAGTTGGGTGGTTAAGACTTCCTGCTTCCACCACAGGGGATGTGAGTTCCATCCCTGGTCTGGGAACTAAGATCCCACATGCTGCTCAGTGTGACAAAAAAAAAAAAAATAGGTAAATTTTCTGTTGCACATATTTTAACACAATTTTTTTTAGCTCTTTTCCTTCTTTGTCAAGTGTGTAAAAAGGAGTCCTCATTTTACAAACTCAAATCAGACAAGTATATGAGGGTATATAATTGGCATATTTATAAGCTGGATCCAACAAAAAACTCACTGCACACACAATCCAAAATACATTTGTCTGCATATTTACATAATAACTCCTACAAAGTAAATACAAAGTTAATTCTCATCACTTTATTCAGTACATATGTGATACATGTACTGAAACATACACAAACATATTTAAAACAAAGGAAGTTTTTTTAACCAGAACATCAAAGGCAACTTTTTTCAACTCAAGTACCAATTCATTATTTTCTGCAAATATATAGCAAGATTAATTTTAATGGTTCTGTTCAGTTTTAGTAAGTTATGTGTATGCTACTGAAATATAGCCAAAGTTTTAGATTTTAATTTCCAAGGTAACAGTACTTGTGACTTTGTTGTTTAGTCACTAAGTTGTGCCCAACTCTTTTGCCACCCCAGGGACTGACTGTACACAGCCCACTGGGCTCCTCTCTCCATGGATTTCCCAGGCAAGAATACTAGAATGGGTTGCCATTTCCCACTTCCTTCTCCACAACTGGGGGAAAAAAATGTTAAAATGGTGAATTTGGTTATGCATGTTTTACCACAATTTAAAAAACTGTTCATAACCTAACTGTCCTCATCACATAGCATCGTAACAACTTAGTAAACTGTTCTCCTGTTCAGCTCTTTGGTTCCTGGGGCTAATCCCTGGGAGTTTACTTGCTTTTTTTTCAAAACTGCAAACTAATGCAGGTGAATCAAAATATTAGGATACAGTGGGATATCTACATAAAAACAAACAAACAAAAAAACCCATTTTTACTAACAAAAGCAGCATCCATTAAGGGGAAAACTTTGTGAGAACAGAAGGATATATAGTGGAGGAAGAGCATAATGTACTCTTTGATAAACTGTTGCTAAATTTCAGCTTATCAAATAAAAAAGCTTTATATACAACTTTACTTTCCTCCCGGTTTAGGTAAAGTTGACCAGAAAAAAAGGTAAACCTGTCGACCATCATAAGGCAAATGATCTTCATTCACAAGAACTGTACACTGTAAGTAACTATAAGACAGCACACAGATTTTAATTTTTACAAATTAAAACCAATGTTTCCCATAGTGGCAAAGGTGCAAAGTTGGGTATCTGCCTTTCTATATTGGTACTTTTAATATTTAATTCTCTTAAAATGAATAATGAGAAGGCCTGAACTTTTCAAGTTTAAGAGCAATGACAAAATTACCTTAAAGTTGTGCTCCTCTGACTCCCACTGGTACACCTTTGACTGCCTTCTTAAAATATATTGATTCACATGGCAGTCATCAATTTCATTATATAATATAAAAGCTTTTCAACAAGGTCAACTACAGATTATATGCTAGTTTGAGACATGTGTTTCTTAAGTAAGTGTTAGTTGTTCAGTGGTGTCAGACTCTTTGTAACCCCATGGACTGCAGCCTGCCAGGCTCCTCTGTCTGTGGAATTCTCCAAGCAGAATACTGGAGTGGGTTGCTATTTCCTTCTCCAAGGGATCTTCCCAAAAGGGACAAAACCTGGGTTTCCAGCATTGCAGGCAGATTCTTTATCATCCAAGCCACCAGGGAAGCTCATAGGCATTTCTTAAACAATTAATTATTAATAAATTCATGTGTCAGAAGAGAAACAGTCAGCAGGACAATACAGCAGTTAACTACAATAGGAGTCACGTGACCTATTTTCTACTATAAATTAGCTGTGTGATCCTGAGCAAGTTATTCAGATTAATGGTTCCCAGACTTTTGAGGCTTTAACCAGAGTCCTAACATGAACTTTCCAATTTGATATTTTGTCAAACACAGATATTTTAAAAATTAATTTTCATAACAGTAAAAAGGGTACTAAGTCAAAATAGAAAAAAGTGGGAAAAGAATGCTTTATGAGAATTTCACTAAATTGTCCTTACTTTTCTGATTTCATTATAGATCTATAAAACTTCAATAGAGATTAAGCAAGTAATTATTGGAGGCAGAGCACTGGTAACCAAAAACTTTGCCTACTTCTTAATGTGAAATAGCATGAGTTCTGGATTCACATCCTAGCTTTATCGATTTCTAGCTGTATAAATAACACTAACCATTTTTGTTGTTTTCTGAATTGATCATTTCTCTGAACCTACACTTATTCATCTATGAAACTGTAGATAATACTCACCTCAAAGGGATGTTGAATGATTAAATAAAATAACCAAAGTATTTTATGTGTGTGTTAGTCACTCAAGTCGTATCTGATTCTTTGGGACCCCATGGACTGTAGCCCACCAGGCTCCTCTGTCCATTGAATTCCCCAGGCAAGAATACTGGAGTGAGTTGCATTCCCTTCTCCAGGGTATCTTCCTAACTCAGGGATCAAACCTGGGGTCTCCCGCATTACAAGCAGATTCTTTACTGTCTGAGCCACCTGCGAAGCCCTTATATAATATGGTATTGGAATATAACAAGCATTCAATAAATGGTAGCAGTTACCTAAAAATGAGATGAGATAGGACTATCACCAAGATTCGGTGACTATATAGACAAGCAACAGGAGAGGAAAATTGTAAATCATAATGTCTAAGAAGATATATTGAAAGAGTTCATTTAAAGTGCATTGAAAAAAAGATAAAGAATTTATTTATTAAAACTTTGGTTCTGTAGGAAGGTAAATTTTGCCAAAAAAAAAAGGAGTAGACTCCTCATTTCTTTTCTTTTTACTTGCCAACTCAAGACTAATACTAAAGCAACAGATTTTATTTATCTTATCTCATTGAATCAGAAGGCCAGAACTGATTTTCAGTCTACGGCCATACCATCCTGAACGCGCCCGATCTTGTCAGAACTGATTTTCAGAGGTCATCATTCTACCATCTGATAGGCTCAGAAAAGAATGTGCCTAAACTCATCTCCAAAGCTTCATTCTTAACATGTTTTATCACTTTGATTAGATAGAAAGTCTAAATTTTTATCAAATTCACCATTTAAAAATCTCACGTGAATAGTATGTTATCTTTTGTATCACAATCAGTTCAATTCAGTTCAGTCACTCAGTGTGTCTGACTCTTTGCAACCCCATGAACCGCAGCACGCCAGGCCTCCCTGTCCATCACCAACTCCCGGAGGACATCATTGTATAACAATGGGAAAAATAAAACTACACATTTGTATTTCCTTAAATTATTCTGAAAGGACATCAAGACATTAAAAGTATAAAGGGCAGGTCAGGATCTTTTTACTCTGTTCGCCTTATTAGTCTTATGAACTATGCAAATATAAATCACCTATCAAAATATACTAAATAATAACCAAAAGAAAACCTCTACATACTTAAAGTTTCACAATAAGGTTTTCCTCTACCCATACCTAATCAACTTTGTTTTGACCCGCCATTCATACAACCATACTCATCAACGAATCATTTTATGTAAAGTCTGAAGGCTTTATAGAATGAAACTTGTGCAAGGTTGGTACTCATGTAATATAAAAAATTTGCTATCGTCATAATATGTAATTCTTCTTTCAATTGACATTCTGATGTCTCCAAAATTTGCTCACTAGAATACAAAGGTACATTTCCTATTTTATCACTGTGTGTGTGTGTATGAGCTCAATCGTGTCCGACTCTTTGCAACCCCATGGACTGTAGCCCACCAGGCTCCTCTGTCCATTTGATTTTCCAAGCAAGAATACAGGAGTGGGTTGCCATTTCCTGTTCCAGGGGATCTTCCCAACCCACGGATTGAACCTGAATCTCTTGCATGTTCTGCATTCATAGGTGGGTTCTTTACCACTGTGCCACCTGGAAAACCCTGTTTTATCACTATTGCTGATAATTTATGGAATATAGCCTTTCTACCTTTAACAAAGTCCCCATAAAGGTTTTTTAGAAATTCATTTTCATGGGCAATAAATGAATTTTTCAAAAACAACATAGTATTTTAAAGTTTCCTAAAATTATAAATTTATCATGGAAAATTTATAACATTAAACCTGTCAGTACCTACCCTCTTTCCATTTCTCTCTTGTTCAGTTATGAACATAAGCCCTGAGATGTTATTAAAAGCAGTGACTCACCTTGTTTACCTGAACTTTGAATATAGAGTACTGATGACAAAATTGCCATCCCAGATAAGAGTGGGCCTCTAGACCAGTGGTTCTCAACCAGGGGTGATTTTGCCCCCAAAGACATCTGGCTTTGTCTAAGGTCATTTTGGGACTTCCCTGGTGGCTCAGTAGTAAGTAAAGAATCCAACTGCCAAGCAGGAGATGCAGATTCGATCCCTGGATGGGGAAGATCCCTTGGAGAAGGAAATGGCAACCCACTCAAGTGTTCTTGCCTGGAAAATCCCATGGACAGAGGAGTCTGGCAGGCTATAGTCCCATGGAGTTGCAAAAAGAGATGAATACAACTTAGTGACTAAACAACAACAAAGGACATTTTTAGCTGTCACAATTAGTTGTGTTTTACCAGCATCCAGTGGGTAAAGGATAGGGATGCTGCTGAAGTCAGGAGCACCCCTCACAACAAAGAATTAATATAGCTCCAAATTTTGATATGTTGTAGTTGAGAAACTTTGCTCCACACAGTAGACTGTAAATAACCCTAAAGGAAATGATCCATCTCCTATTAGAGAAAATCAGAAGGAACCTCTGTATGGCTTTTGCGTTTGACTCTTAACATAATTTTCAGGGAAAAAAAAAAAATTCCCTACAAAGCTTTTGCTATAATTTGCTATAAAATGTTAAACCCCTGCAAAAAAAAAAAAAAAAAGTTAAACCCAATTTCCTTTTGCTTTTACCTAATTGTAAATACAGCATTTGCCTCATATAAAAAAGCTTCAGCAATGCTTTCTAATTAAAATAATTTCTAATTTCTAATGTTTTAAGTGTGTATGGGAACAGGTAAACATATACGCATTGGCTTATATAGGCCTAGAAATTTTACTGAAAGGAAAACTGTAATACTCATTACCTCTGAGTGGGATCTGAAGGGTCAGTAAGGGTGAGGAGAACTTTTTACTTTTCATATTATATCTATTATCTACACTGCTGAACTTTTAGCCATAAGATTATATTACTTTATTATTTTTTTAATTTTTAAAGGAAGATGTCACACACGTATACATACAGTATATGCATACGTTCTTAACACAGAAAAATTAAAGGTCATAAACCTCACCAAAACCCTCTCTTTAGAATTTTATTTTCCTTTTACCTTACTTAAAAAAAAAAAGATTACAAATCTAAAATTAACATTTAAAAATTAGTTTTTAAATAATTTTCAACCTGACTTCTATTCTGAAAAATGGGTACATTTCAAAAGAATCCAGGGCAAGTTCTGACTTTTCTGTTCAAGGACCTTGACAGCTAATGAACATGCTCAACATGCCTGAAGAAACAGAAAACAAGTATCCACCCCAATGTTTAAAACAACAAGGATCAATTCTAATGTAAGAAATGTACAAAAAGATCCAAGCCACTTCTTCAAATTAAAAGGTCTTTTGACTTAGCCAGCAAGAGAAAGTACTTTGTTTTTTTTTCTCAGATGTAGGCTCTAAAAAAGAATAGAAAAGAGATCCTTAAAGTATTTATATCTTTGTATACCAAATATATACTGCCTACTCAAAATCCTTCAGCTAATTCTAGAGCAAATGCTCTAAGCCTCCATATTTCTTATTCATTTCTCACCTAGGCCTGCCCCACTTGGGGAACAAGACAAACTTCACTCACAAACTCTTCTCTCTGAATGTCTCCATTCTAAATATTTGGTTCTAAAACAACTAGGTATGATGAAAATAAAAATTCTACTATTATTCATCAAATGTCAGTTGGGTGAGTATTTTTTGAAGAATATTACTTATGATCTTTCTACACTAAATAAAACTCAAAGGTAATAATAAGGGAGAAGACTATCATCTTGTCAGAGAGAAATGAGAAAATCCAAGAAATCTGCTTGAGAAAAAAAGGTCATTTCACTCACAAAGGCACAGACTATACCCTACCACACATTCAACATACACTAGATATTCCAGGAATTTCTTTTTTATATGATATGGATGAATAGGACATAAAAATAAAATTTCTTGTCTCCTCAGGTTAAGAAAGAATCTATATGCATATTAAGCATTATCTTAGGCTAGGCTCAAGTTTGTGGGTACTCCAGAAATCTCTATCCAAAAGTGACGTCTACCTATATATACTTAATATCTAAATCCCTTAAGCATAGAAAATTTAGGAGAATAAGAGGTTCTCCTACCATTAGCCTAAGTGGCTGAAGGAATCGTGAATAATTTCTATGATAACACCAAAGAAAATCACACAAAAGGTGTGAATTCTGCTCACAGCTTTAACAGCCTGGTGTGGAGACTCCAAATGAAATAATCTGTGTGTCTGAACAAGTCTTGCAAAATTGGTTACTTCAAAAGCTCATTTCTCCAGCTATAACACACAAGCCCATAGAGTTAGAGTATGATAACTATGGAGTCTCACTAGCATTCTACCTCTGAAGAAATTTAAGACTACTACTGAAGTAAAAACAAATGTGTGATCTCTCACTTCATCAATGACAACTGTGCAAAAATGGTCCAGAAAATCAAGAACATCATCCTTCTATCACATTCAGACCAAAGCAAACTTTTTCAGTTTCTCTAACAAGTTTCAAAGAAAAACAGACTCTAATCTTTACTTCCTAGGTACAGAGTAACTATATTCTAGGTTCATTTCTCATCAGTTTTCATTCAAAGTCTAAATGAAAGCCTTCCACAAGCCCAGGAGTGGAAGTGCTCCAGAGACACTTTACGTTAACTGCCTACTCAAAATCCTGTACCACCTTGGCTTAGAAGTTATTTCTCTTATAGTGAAATTCATAGAGACATTCAAGGAACTGTCTCCTTTACAACACACAAAGTTTATTTCAAGCAAAATACTGGGGTTAGAAAAAACTAAAAGAATTCCTGTTCCGATCAAGAATGGGAAGACCGCACTAACAGTATTTTACAACCCACAAATACAGTTTCTCCTTATGCCTCTCAATACAACAGCCAGGACAGTTGTACATACAGAGAAGCCCCTGTACTTTAAGACCAAGATCAGAGGTTAAAATAATTGGTCATAGGGGATGAACCAGGCATCTTAGAATCAAAATAGAATATTCTAAGCTCTTAGAACAACAGTCACCACAGGACAGAACTATAACAAAGCCATAGTCAGGGGGAGAAAGTACAAACGTAAAATATCTCCTTTAGCCCTAGAGCCCAAAAGTTGATGCCTCCCATTCTAGGCTGCCTAAACCTAAAAATGTCCAGTATGCGCCTAACAGCTGAAAGGAACGAAGATCCTGATAACAAATTTCCCTCACTGCAAAAGGTATCCAAAGGGGACCTCATCTTCTCCAAGCCTAAAAATCTCCAGAGTTCAGCTATCCAGCTGATGCGAAGCCCAAACAAGCACTGGAACCTTCTCTTCCTGTCTAACTTCACACAAAGTCCCAGGTGCAAGGACCCACGTGATTTCTCAGCGCAAAAGCAGAGCTCCTTAGTACTCACCTGTCTCAGACCAAACGGGAATTAAGAACCCTCCTTAAGCACACAAGTAAGGCATAAAGCAAATAATGCCCAATCCTTCAACTCAGAGGAGACACACAGTACAGTGGCAATGCTCTTTACGCAAGCCAGCCCTCTCTGTCCGTCTCTCACCCTCACCCTCTCTCTGTCCCGCTCTCTCAGTACCAAGGGCAGGGACTCTGGCAAGACCCCGCCCCCACCCCCGTCGCCAAAGCGGGGTGGGCGGGAGGTGCCTGAGGAGTCCCGCTTCCCGCGCGAAGCTCAGAGACCAAAGGACTCCCTATTGTGGGTCTGTGGATGGTGACGGGAACCGGTCCGACTCGAGCCGAAGAGTAAGCCGAGGGCGCACTAGGCCCGCACAGCCGCCACTGCAGCCAGGGAGCCGATCGCTGACAGTGAACGACTCCATCTGGGCAGCGGGAGGGTGGCCCGAGCCTTGCGCCGGCCCAGAGAGAATTCGTGCCTCAAGCTGTGTGGAAAGCAGGGGTCCTAGAGCCGTACCTCGGACACCTCGTCCTCGTCGCTACCAGAGGCACCGCCTCCACCCCCGGTCCTCAGGACAGCAGCCGCCAACTTGAAATCCAGCGCCGCGTCCCCTCCGCCTGCACCACTGCTGCCGCCACCGACTCCCGGAGCCGGCCCGGCCTCCCCGAAGAGTCTCACAGTGCGGATTCCCAGCCCGACCCCTCCCGGCGGAGGCGGCTCCGAGGCCCCGGCTGGGGCGGATCGCGGAGCCACCGAGTCCAAGTCCTCCTCAAAGGAGGTGCCGCCGCCTCCGCCGTCGGTCAGCATGGTTCGCACGCGGAGCCGGAGACGCTGCCGAGTCACTCGCGGCCGCGGCCACCGCCGCCGCCGATCCCGGGAACGAGAGAAGCAGCAGGAGGAAGAAGCGTCTCCTTCCCCCCCGTCCCAGCAGCGCCACTAACTTCTCACTGCCTAACCTGCTGCCTCCCGCCCCCTACACTCGCCACTGGCTGCAGCTCCCCAGCGGCTGCAGATTATTGGTCAAGGCGACCCGTCGCTCAGACTCTTCGTCACGCGCTGCTCGCTGGCTCACGGCCCTCAAGCTGCGTTGACCAGCGCAGGCCTAGGCGGTTGCGAACACCCGCCTCCTATTCCCCACGCGCCGACTTCCGGTCTTTTTCTATGTCTATTGGCCAGTTTCTCTGACTATCGCCTCACGACCTTAAAGTGGATTAGTTGGCCTTGTGGTCAGTCACAGTGACCCCAGACAATGGGAAACTTCATTGGCGACATAAAGTGTCGGTCACTTTGTCACAGGACGTCGCGTGGTACAATTGGTCAGTAAGGATACCATTCATCCCGCCCCCATCTGAGGTGACGGGAAAGGGTTGGGGAATTTCCACTCTTGATTAAAATGACGGCTGAAGTGACGACCTGCAAGAATTGGTGAGATTTGGAGCGAATTCACCCAGGGTTTAGTAAGGCTCTTACGTCAAGTGTGCAAGAGGCACGGAGGTAACGCAGCTCCCACCTGTCGCTCTCCGCCAAGGCGCCGAGAGTTGCTGCACGGGGATTGGAGGGAAGAAGCTATCAGTCTCAGATAGGCTCCACCTTCCTGCCAGTCCCTGGTTGGAGAAGCGGTGCGTCAGTCACTAGAGAGGTCGCCTCCTCTGGGACAGGTGAGGCTGTATAAACTCAGCTTCAGGCTGTTTGGGTGGGAGTAGGGGATTAGGACGGGCGAGTGAGCGGGGACGTTCTGGCTGCGTGCCACTAGCCTTTCCGAGCGGAGCCTAGACCGCCGAGCTGAGGGAACCAAAGAGGCTGCTGAGGATGACCGCCGGGAGGCGATTCGGCCAGCCGGCCAGCCTGGACGTGGCTGGGCGCGGCTGTTCTACAACCTGCGGGCGGGGTCTCCCCGCGGGGCTACGTTCCCTTGCCTGTTGAAGGCGGCGGGCCTGAGGGCTGGACAGCGCCATGCCTCAGTACTGGGAACTGTCCCACGAAGGAGGGTGGGAAGGCCGTGACAGCGTGCGGAATCACATCGCGGGGCAGAACGCAATGGTTCAGAGTGCGTGCTCTGGCGCAGTTTCGAGTTTTAGGGCCGCCACTTATTTGCTGTGTGACCTCCCGGCGTTAGTTGTTTAATCTCTGTGACTTTCATTTCGCTCGTCTGCAAAATGCGGATAATTTTAGTACCTCCCTGATTCACTTGTTATGAATAAATTGGTAACAACTTAAGGTGCTTAGCAAAGTGCCAAACTTATAGCAAAGACTCATTTTTTTAGTCACTTTTCCGGAGTCCTCTACCTACCCCTGGCAGCCAAACTAATTTTTGTCAGGTCTCTGTGATGCGAAACAAGGCTAGCTAAGGGGGTCTTCTCCCCTTAGCTCTAAGGAGCTCTCTCTTTACCTCTATTATCTCTCTCTATCGCCTTTGTCAATAATGAGAGCTTTAAAAGTTTGAATGGCGAATATTCTTTGACCCAGAGAATGTCCATATGAGTTTAACCACGAGAGACTGGCTAAAAACAAAAGTTTTGGTATTGGCTACCCTCTTGCAGCTTTAACAAAGGGCTTTGTATATCTTGATTGTGTAATTTTTAATATTTCACCTTCCTTGAACTGAAATCAAAAATTATTTTGAAAATGACTTTTAAAATAAATTCTGTCAAACATTTATTTAAAGAGCATTTTGAAGATGGTGAACATTTGGTAAATGCTTGCTTGGCATTTGGTAAATGCTTGGCATTCCACATGCCAAAAAGAGAATATTTTACAAGAACAGAACATTTAAGGTAAATATTCCTTCTAGATAGTACATCGTAGAAAGTGGGGGGAAAGTACCTTTTCTAGAAAACTGTTTTGATGTAAAATGCCATGTACACTGGCTTTAGTTAGAATTTATGGAGCTTAATTACCTTATATCTTCAGTAGACATGTGTGACTAGGTCACAACTCAAATTAATAGCACCAACAAATGAAACCCAGCACTGCCCAACCCACTTCAAAGCTGGATTATCCAGAATTGGTATGGCTACATCCTTAGGCAAAAACAGGTATTGACTAGTGCAACACTACAAAGGAACTGTTTGTCATTCTTACCACTAATACAAATATAATTCCTGATAAAGCTCCCTGAACAAACTCTTTAAATTCATTTAAACAAATGTAATGAATCTCAAGGACAGACAGAAAGAAAATCTGGATATATACATTTTCCCCAGTATATTTAAAAAAGAAAAATATACTCTCTACTTAGTTCCTAGCAACCTACCCTGAATATAACTGGGAAAATACGATTGAGCAATGACCTTTGTTTCACCAGGAACTGTACCTGAGACACATGTTGTCAGTAGTTTGACAGTATTGGAGTTAGGACCTCTCAGTCTCCTAGATTTTGGTGACTGCTATAAAGATTCTATATTAAGTATAATTTAATATTTCTATATATGCAAAATTCTTGTGGTTTTACAAATGTGAAAACTAATTGAAAAATCATCATATCAAGTAACACATTTGATGAATATATAAAGTCATACTCAGGACTTCCCTGGTGGTCCAGTGGTTAAGACTTTGCTTTCCAATGTAGGGGGCACAGGTTAGATCCCTAGGAGGACTAAGATCCCACAGGCTGTGCTGTGCAGCAAAAAAAAAAGTCTTATTCAGGGTAAAATATCAGTAAGTATTAATGTGATTTAATGGGTAACCTTGGTTTTGATATATATTAAGATGGTATTTACTACTGGGAAAAAAAATACACTGATTTTTCAAATTCTGAATAAGTAGTGGAGTACAATATCCCTCTTAAAAGTATATTTGTTGGAAATTAACATTGGAATAAAATATTTTGCACAGAAAACCAATGGGAATACTTATTAAGGTATAGTTGTAATGTGTTGCAAAGCACTGTCTTCCTTCTGATCATCTTTCAGACAGAGAAGGAAAAGGGAAGACTGTATAGCCCAAAGATTTTTTAAAGAAGTTGTGGCTCTTGGTCTTAGTTGTTCCTCAGCATGTGCAATCTTCCGAAATCAGGGATTGAACCCATGTCTCCTGTGTTAGCAGGCAGATTCTTTACCACTGAGCCTCCAGGGAAGCTTTTTTTTTTTAACCAAACAATGCTACAGATGCCTAACTTTCTAACCTACTGTCCATCCTCCAGAAAGTTCTGGGCACAACTTTGTACAATTGAAAAATCATACAATTGCAACTAAATCGAAAGCTACCACTTATTTAAGCTGTAACTGAATATACCTGCAAGATGTATGAATCAAGCATATTTTAAAAAATAATGAGCTATGCCTGCAGCTGGACTACCCACCACACAGGCTAAGAAAATTATACCAAATTATTCAGGAAATTTACTGAGCCTACCCCAAAATGGGAGAAGTATATGTATGTATATACTTATATACACTTGAGTGTGTGTGTGTGTGTGTGTGTGTGTGTGTGTGTGTGTGTGTATTTCAAGCCTGTAAAACTGTCAAGTATATAAATACCTCTTGTGGTAGAATCACTCAAGTTCTCAATGATGGAGAGAGGAGAAAGCAATTAATATCCGTTTTCTTTCTTGGGATTCTGTCATGATTCCATAATCCTTAAATTGTTGGATAAAGGACAGCATGTCAAGGAAAATATGCAATAGGGTTGAGAGGAAGTAGGAGTTGATGGGACGATCTCTAAACTGGAAATCAAAAATACCAAGTCTACTTCAAGTGACTAGTATACTTCTATGTGTGATGCTATGCACCTTGACCAAGAAATTTTGTATGTCAAGTTAACCTTTTGAGGTACACTTTATTTTTTCTAGCTAATTTTTTTCTCTTTTTTCTTAAATACTTTAAAAAAATATTTATTTATTTTTAGCTGTGCTGGGTCTTTGTTGTTTCATGGGCTTTTCTCTAGTTGTGATTGGCAGGGGCTACTCTAGTTGCAGTGCATCAGCTTCTCATTGTGATAGCTTCTCTTGTTGCAGAACATGGGCTTTAGGGTGTGTAGGCTTCAGTAATTGTGGCATGTGGACTCAAGAGTTTTGGTTCCTGGGCTCTAGGGCACTGACTCAATAGTTGTGGGCTATAGGCTTACTTTGGAGAAGGCAATGACAACCCACTCCAGTGCTCTTACCTGGAAACTCCCATGGATGGAGGAGCCTGGTAGGCTGCAGTCATGGTGTCACTAAGAGTCAGACATGACTGAGCGACTTCACTTTCACTTTTCACTTTCATGCACTGGAGAAGGAAATGGCAACCCACTCCAGTGTTCTTGCCTGGAGAATCCCAGGGACGGGAGAGCCTGGTGGGCTGCCGTCTGTGGGGTCGCACAGAGTTGGACACGACTGAAGTGACTTAGCAGCAGCATAGGCTTACTTGCAGCATGTGGAATTTTCCCAGACCAGGGATGGAACCATGTCTCCTGCATTGGCAGGCAGATTCTTTACTAATAAGCTTGACTCAGGAAGCCCCTTGAGGTACATTTTAAAGGTACATAACTTAAGAGACATTCCATATTACAAAGCATAGTCATCACTTCAAATCAAATATCATACATGTATGGAGAAAGTATTGTATATTACATGTAAAACCAAGATGTTAATAGTAATTATCTTTGGATATTGGAATTGTATGGAGATTTATTTAAATTTTTTCTTTTTTGAATATTTATATTTTCTAGACTTTTTTCCCCCCACAATGAAGATATATTTTTTGTGTAATAAAAATTTAAATAAAATATTTCAAATTACATTTGCAGTTTTTTCACATGTTCATTCAACTCACATTTATTTAATTCCTGTTGTACATGGTACTTTGCCAAGTCTTTAGAGAAAACATAAAAGAAGCAAATGATTTAAAGTACCTCTTTTCAGTTACACTGATGAATATACTTATTAACTAAGATTTGGTAGTAAAATGCAAGTGGGAATAATAAAGAATACTATTAAACAACCAAAAAGCAAATTTGACTACTGGATAAAGCACAAGCTGGAATCAAGATTGCCAGGAGAAATATCAATAACCTCAGATATGCAGATGACACCACCCTTATGGCAGGAAGCAAAGAAGGACTAAAGAGCCTTCTGATGAAAGTGAAAGAGGAGGGTGAAAAATCTGGCTTAAAACTCAGCATTCAAAAAACTAAGATAATGGCATCCGGTCCCATCACTTCATGGCAAATAGATGGGGAAACAATGGAAACAGTGAGAGACTTTATTTGGGGGGGCTCCAAAATCACTGCAGATGGTGACTGCAGCCATGAAATTAAAAGATGCTTGCTCCTTGGAAGAAAAGCTATGACCAACCTAGACAGCATATTAAAAAGCAGAGACATTACTTTGCCGACAAAGGCCCATCTAGTCAAAGCTATGGTTTTTCCAGTAGTCATGTGTGGATGTGAGAGTTGGACTGTAAAGAAAGCTGAGCGCCAAAGAATTGATGCTTTTGAGCTATGGTGTTGGAGAAGACTCTTGAGAGTCCCTTGGACTACAAGGAGATCCAACCAGTCCATCCTAAAGGAAATTAGTCCTGAATATTCATTGGAAGGACTGATGCTAAAGCTCCAATACTCTGGCCACCTGATGTAAAGAACTGACCCCTTGGAATAGACCCTGATGCTGGGAAAGATTGAAGGCAGAAGGAGAAGGGGATGACAGAGGATGAGATGGCTGGATGGCATCACCGACTCAACGAACATGAGTCTGAGCAAGCACCAAGAGATGGTGATAGACAGGGAAGCCTGCTGTGCTACGGTCCATGGGGTCGCAAAGAGTTGGATATGACTGAGCGACTGAACTGAACTGAATAAACTACTCTGCAGTATTGAGTTTAGGCAGAAGCTTTGATTATTATCATTTTGGACTCGGAACTAACTGAGGAAAATAAAAGAAGTAAAGCCTTCCAAATGGGAAGGAATGGCTAAAAGACTAATTTGGTCAGTGCAGGGAAATCAAAGAAGATTAAAGAGAAATTTGGTTAAAGAAATGTTGAATACTGGATGGAGGGCTTTAAATTTTACTTCATAGTTATTGAAAAGAAAAAGTTACCAAGATAAAAATTGTCAAAGGGAGATTACATCTTTTTGTTTGGTTTTGTTTTGTTTGGACTGCATTGTATGGTTGGGATATGTAACAATGAGGTACTGGAGTCTAGGAAACAAGCAGTCTTGCTGTTGTGTTTAGTCATGGTGTGAGGTAATGAAAGCCTGAATCAGGGGAGTGGCTTTCAGAATGGAGAGAATGGAACTGTCAACAAGCATAAAAATCAGCATGACTTGGTGCCTGATGAAATGTGGGGAACAATAGAGTTAGGAACAAGTTACTCCAGAGAAATAAGTACAAACTTCTGAAGAGAAATGTGGCACTGTGTATCAAGATCTTTCTTTAAATTTTTATTTCCTCCTATTGTTGTTGTTCAATTGCCAAGTCATGTCTAGCCCCTTGCAACTCTATGGACTGCAGCACGCCAGGCTCCCCTGTCCTTCACTGTGTCCCAGAATTTGTTCCAATTTATGTCCATTGAGTCAATGATGCTATCTAACCATCACATCCTGTGCTGCCCCCTCTCCTTTTGCCTTCAATTTTTCCCAGCATCAGTGCCTTTTCCAGTGAGTTGGCTCTTTGCATCAGGTGTCCAAAGAATTGGAGCTTCAGCATCAGTCCTTCCAATATATATTCAAGGTTGATTTCCTTTAGGATCAACTGGTTTGATCTCCTTGCAGTTCAAGGGACTCTCAAGAATCTTTTCTAGCACAACAATTCAAAAGCATTGATTATTTGGCACTCAGCCTTCTTTATGGTCCAACTCTCACATCCATACACAACTACTGGAAAAAAGAACTGACCGTACCAATTGCTGGTGAGGATGCAAAACAACAGGAACTCTCATTCATTACTGATGAGAATGAAGAATGGTACAGCCATTCTGGAAAAGAGTTTGGAAAGTTCTTACAATGCTAAACATGCTCTTTCATACAATCTACAAGTGTAGTATTAAGTATTTACACTCGTTTGAAAACATATCCATGTAAAATCCTTCACGGAGATGTTTATAGAAGCTTTCTTCATAATCATTGCTTCTGGAAGCAACCATGGTGTCCTTCAATAAATGCACGGGTAAGCAAACTGTGATACAGCCATACAGTGGAATACTATAAAAAGGATTGAGCTGTCAAACTATGCACAGACCAAGATGAATTTTAAATGCATATTGCTAAGTGAAAGAAGCCAGTTTGAAAAGGCCACATACTGTATGATTCTATTTATATGATATTCTGGAAAAGGCAAAAGTATGGAGATAGTAAACAGATCAGTATGCCAGGGATTGAAGTAGGGGAAGAGTTGAATAAGTGAAGCAGAAGATTTTTTACAGTGGTGAAATTCTGTTATGATATTGTATTCTATATGATGCTATTCATTTAACAAACCTATAGAACATTACAGTACAAAGAGTGATGTTTAATATATGAAAAAAATTTTTTTTAATCATTTAGTAGGCCAGGGTATCCCAGAATGGAATGCAGACTATGATGAAAGAATCTAATTATATCACAGATGTGTGAAACAACCTCACTGAAGGGAGTGGAGGAAAATATACTGACCTATGTAACTTTGGAAATAAGTGGTGGCTCTAAGGCTGAGCTTCCCTGGTAGCTCAGTTGATAAAGAATCTCTCTGCAGTGCAGGAGGCCCCGGGTTCGATCCATGGGTGGGAAAGATCCCTTGGAGAAAGAAATGGCCACCTACTCCAGTATTCTTGCCTGGAAAATCCCATGGACAAAGAAGACTGGTGGGTGGCTCTAAGACTAAAGACAAAAGAAACAGCACATAAGCACTGTACTATTGTTGATCAAGTTGTTTCCCATGGAGATACACATTAGCAGTTTTGAAACAACTATGTATATGTATGGGAATTGAACAATTATGTAAATAGATGACAGATGGTAGGAGCCTACTTTCTCACAGTTGGAGTGGAACATTGCAGATAAACAAGGGGAATAGGCTACAATGATTTGTGAGGTGATGGCTGTCAGAGTTGGAAACATCAGTATGAACTCATATTTAGTTTAATATAGTTACAAGTGGATATATGTAGAAATATATGTAGGTATTTATATATACACAAATTAGATACATTTTTTTTCTTGCTCTGTCAGCTAGAAATGACATTCCAGTAGCAACATGCATACTTTATACCCAGATCTTGGTTTTTAATATCATGCTTCAATAAAAGGAACCATGGATGCCTAGAGAAGTGACTGATTCTAGGACTGGGGCAGGAAATATACAAGATGAGCCTAGATCACCTCATAGTGCCAGAAAGGAAGAAAGTACTAATCATATACAAAATAATGAGGGTATCTCAGAGAGATACAGGAGCTAACTGAAAGAATTCCCAGTGGCCAAAGCTGAGACAATTTGAGCAAATCAATAGTAGTGGATTATAACCCAAAGTATAAAATAAATATGAGTTCACATGGATATAAGTAAATGACTGAATAAATGAATGGAGAGAATAAATAAATCTTCCATGTAGAAAAATTCCAACTTTATGTAGTTACTTTGCTCTCAAGGAGGTGAAGCGTAACTCCCTTTTAAGTGTAGGCTGTGCTTAGTGACATCCTTCTAAAGAGTACAGTATGGAAAAGGGAGGGGGAACAGTAATTTTATAGTGGACAAAACTGACAAACACTACTTCAGCCAGGTATCAAGACTAACATCAACAGTTGTGAACCATGTTGATAGTATATATCCTTGACATTATGTGCAAGTAGTCTAAGAAATGCCATAGTCAAAATGAAACCAAGGAGACATGATGACTAAAAGTAATGTGGTATACTGAATGGGATCCTGGAACAGAGAAAGGATATGAGGTAAACAAGAAAGAAATCTGAACAAAGTATGGACCTTAGTTGATAATAATGTGTCAACCAGCTAATAATAATATATCAATGTTGGCTCAATAATTGTGACAAATGCACCATACTAATGTAAGATGTCAGTTGCAGAGGAAACAGGATGGGCTATTTGGGAACTCTGTATTATCTTTGCAACTTTTCTTTAAAACTATTCCAAAATTTAAAGTTTTTATTTTAAATTAAATTTTAATTACTTACATTCATTTATTTTGTTTTTATTGAGTTTTTCCAGTTTTTTTTGAGATATAATTGACATATAATTTTTGACACTAATTGTATTAGTTTAAGGTATACAACATAATGATTTGATATATGTGCATGCGTGCATGCTTAGTCGCTTCAGTCATGTCCGACATTTTGTGACCCTGTGGAATGTAGAGGGCCAGGCTCCTCTGTCCATGGTATTCTCCAGGCAAGAATATTGGAGTGGGTTGCCATGTCCTCCTCCAGGGAATCTTCCCTACCCAGGGACTGAACCTGCATCTCCTTTGTCTCCTGCATTGCAGGTGGATTCTTTACTGCTGAGCCACCAGGGAAGCCCAATATGATATATGTATATATTTGCAAAATTATTATCACAGTAAGTTTAGTTAACATATGTCACCTTACATAGTTATAGTTTTTTTCTGTGATGAGAACTTTTAAGATCTACTCTCATAAAATTTTCTTTTAGAAAATGCTTATTCCTTGGGCTTCTAGGAATTTAAGAGTTAATCAGACATGGCACAAAATATATAGCAAAAAAATTAATAAAACCCAAATATCTAACAGGAATTGATTGATGTTAGCTGAATTTTGCTATACAATTTGATCATAGTCACTAAAAATGAAGTTCACATTATATTAAATAAAATATAAAATTATAAAACAAAGGGTGTGTAGTAATCCCAATATACTAAAATGAATAGAATATGCCTATACATCAAAATGGCATATACCAGGAGAGAGATTATCTGTGGATGGTGGGATAATGGATGATTTTTATTTATTTTATTTATGTTTTCAATTTTTCTATGAATAATGTATTACTCTAGTGATCAGGAAAAATTTAATAAAGTTTGTTAAAAAAAATCACTTTTGGTATAAAGCCAAGTAACTGATCAAATAGGATATTTATTGGCAGTGTTAGAAAAATTAAGCAGGAATGATTCTTTTTCGGATTAAGAAGTCTGTTTCAGAAAACAATGTGAGGAACTTAGCTGATATAGAACATTGCATGGTAAGTCAGCAAGAAACCCTCAAGAGAAATATATTGAACAGAAGCAGATGTATGTCTTTACCATAACTGGAAACAAATTTTTAAAAGATGTCAAGTTGTAGCTTTTCACAAAAGAAACATCTCTTTGCAAAAAGTCATGTGGTTTGCGATGAAAGTTAAGTCGCTTACCCCTGAGGTGGGTCCTTGGTAAACATGTTTTAGGTATTGCCTGCACTGAAAGATGCATGCTGAAAATGTTACTAGTAGCAATTCTGTGAGCTTCCCACCATCCCTCAGTACTAATTCAAAGGGAAAGTGAAGAATAACTCTGAGAAATAAGAACCAGCGAGTATATAGGGGTTCCAGTTCAGCCCAGATCACTAGTCCACAGTTGTATAAATACATTGACAAGAACAGGGTTCAAAGAGAATGCAATCAATAGATGCCTTGGAGAAAGCCAAAACCATACCATGTGCATCACAATGAAGCTCCTACCCCTCCTGTTCCACAGTTGGAGAACCTGAGGCTAACCACTCCAAATTTCCACTTGTGTCCTACAGCTTGGGCAGCCACATCCATCTTCTCTAGAAGCTCTTCTTGGCTGGTACCACAGCCTTCTTCCATAGACTTTAGAAAGTCCCAGGACTGGCAAAGGTTTAGAATCTCATGGTTTGAGCATTGTTAAGTAGTAACTGATGAGAGAACAGTTAAATAGTAACCCTCACAGCAAGAATCAACTTATTTTTCAAGTCATAGTGGTCTGGCATGTAGTAAATCAGCAATTTTGAATCAGAAGAGCTCTTAAGGAGTCCTTTAGTCTTTTAAATAAGTACTCCACCTTTTAATAAAGGAGAGGAGGAATGGGAATTAGTGTCTGTATCTTCCAGGAAAATCTCTGGTTCCTATATGACCCCATCTATCTAACCCTCTGTTTTCTATAAAAATATGAGGTACATTATTGCTTACCAAAGTGAGAAGACAGCAAGCCCAGGATTCCAGCTCAGGGAGGAATTTTGACTTACATGTGAGAACTGAGTCATTCCGAAGGCTGATCTTAGAGACTCTTGTGGAGTGTTTGAACTGAACTCAGTTTACCACACCCCTTGTTCATCAAGGCAGGCTCATAAATCAGGAGACGCAGCATGGCGTTCACCTGCAGGGCAGCTACAAATGCCACCTCCTAGATGTTCTGCCCTAAAGAAGTGGCATGGTGTCTGCTATGGCCCCAAAAAGATACCTATGGACAGTCTAGTTGAGACATGAGTCTGATACAAGTTCACAGAAGCTATAAGAAAAACTGTGTTCAGGACTCTGCCTTGAAACTTCTCACCTAAAGGGCCCTCTTAAGTCCTGGCATTGGCACACCGGTGACAAGAAGAAAACAGCCAGAGTTGGGACTTTTCCAGCAGACATAAGTAGATGCAAAAGGTTTGTCAGTTGAAGATTGCTTCACCAGTACAAGAGTTATGTAGGACAAATGTCTGAGAAGTGGGCAAGCCTGTCAGTGGCCTCTGGGGTTTGGCTAAAGCCCTTGACTGTCCCAATACCTCTGCCCATAATCTGGCAGGGTTTTTATACAAAATTGAGCCATAATAGAGAATCCTAAGAAAGCAGCAATGTTGGTCTATCTAGTTGGGATTTTCAATGAGTACTAGGATCCCTGAAGAGTGACCAAAGGATTCAGAAATATTAAAAACAAGCAAACAAACCCTGGAGAACAATAGTGAGACCACTGTTCAGACCCTGATCATCTCATGTGAAGTGAAAGTCGCTCAGTCATGTCCAACTCTCTGTGACCCCATGGACTATAGCCCGCCAGTCACCTCTGTCCATGAGATTCTCCAGGCAAGAATACTGATGCAGGTTGCCATTTCCTACTTCAGGGGATCTTCCTGATACAGAGGTCGAACCCAGGTCTCCTGCATTGCAGGCAGATTCTTTACCATCTGAGCTACCAGGGAAGTCCAATCATCTCATACGCAACAGTTACACTCAGAAGTCCCATGTTCCTTTCTCATATACCTTTATCAGTGTGAGGCTGTCATGGCTAACACCATGACAGGCAGCCTAGATTAGGAGTAGGCCTGGTTTCCCGGGGTAACATAATTATCAGGCCTCCTGGAGCCAGCCAATCAACATATGCCTAGCAAGAAAAAAGGGAACCTATCAGGGGAAAGCTGAAAGCCCCACGTTGGGCCAACAAAAATTACCTTGCAACTGTGTAACCAATCCGCTTGCACCAACTACCTACTGTGTAACCAATCCGCTTGCACCAACTACCTGCTGCTTTTTTTGACCTAATAAATACCTGAGAGAACTGGTGCTCGGGGCCTTTTCGTCCTCACACACTTGGTGAGGGCGGGAGGCCCTGGCTCGAGTCAGTAATAAATTCCCCTATTGCAAGTTGCATTGTTTCGAGGAGTCTTCTTTCCCGACCGGGGACTCAGACTATGGGCAGAACATTTGGGGGCTCATCCGGGATCCCTTGACCGGGGAAGAACGCTCTTTGGAACAAAGGGGAAAAAGGACAGGTAATAGCACCGGTGCTCAGGTAGGTCTGGAAAAGCCCAGTGTAAATCCGAGGCCCTGCTGTGAAGCAGGAAGATATCTGGCGCAGGAAGCCCAGTGTAAATCCGAGGCCCTGCTAAAAGGCAGGAAGGTGTCTGGTGTGAGGGAAAGTTTTCCATGAGGGAACGGATTGGCCGTTCCGGCTGGCATGAGGCCGAGGCCAGCGAGCTTGCTGGAAGGCAGCCAGCTCTGCGGGAAGGAGACCTCCTCTCCTAAGCCCGGATCTGGGGAACAGTGGACGCCATTCGGTAAGGTGACCCTTGTTCCAGAAGATAGGGAAACTCAAGGGGTCCTGCCCCCCATTTCTATGTTGTCGGCCGATGTGTGTCTGTCTATGTGTTACGCCCTTTCGCGTCTGTATAACTGCCGGCATTGTCTCCTGTCTCGTTGTTCTCTGGTGTGTCGTTGTCTACTTCCTCCTATAAAGCCTTGGAGCCTCATTTCTGTTTCTGAGAGTTTCAGTGAACAGGCAGACAGTTGTCGGGGCAACTGACGAGTCCCGGCCAGGGCTACTCCCTGGCAGATTCTGAAGGCCTCCCAACAAGTCAGCCCCAGTAACGGGAGCCCAAGAGGGTGAAACTCTTTTTTTTCTCGTATTCTAAACCGAGAATCTGGCCAAATAAGAACCCATCTGTGTGGGCACGGGACAGGCACTTAAGAGCCAATAGGGCGCCTGCCACTGGAAGACTCCTGTGAAAAGATAAGGGGGTCACAGAACGGGCTAAAAACACAAGAAAACTTCCGTGCAACGACTAAGGCACTCAAATAGTTCCACGAAGCATACCACAAGCCCAACCTCCTGGCCGCCGCCACTCCTGATAGGATTTTTTGGTGGTAATTCTTGGTGACTTTCTTCTGACTCTTGCTATGGGGTAAGGAGAATCTACCCCACTCTCTCTCATGACTGATCATTTCTCGGATGTCAGGGCTAGAGCGTATGATCTGTCGCTACTGGTTACAAAGAGTAAATTAATAACCTTTTGCTCTGCAGAGTGGCCCGCCTTCCAAGTTAGATGGCCTCCAGAGGGAACTTTTCAACCTTCTATTATTTGGGTAGTAAAAGAGAAAGTTATGGCTCCTGATCCCTGGGGCCACCTGAGCCAAGTCCCATATGTTATAGTCTGGCAAGATCTAGTAAAAGATCCACCCGAATGGTTAAAACCTTTTGTTCACAAACTCCCTGATTCTCCTAATGTACAGGCCCTGGTTATGAAAACTCCAATCCCCTTGGAACACCCCCTTACTACAGGTGAAGAAGCCAGGGAGTACGGATTACAGACCTGTCCAGGACCTATGAGAAGTCAACAAGCGGGTGAGTGACATACACCCTACTGTCCCCAACCCGTATACCCTCCTGAGCAGTCTGCTGCCTGAGTACACTTGGTACACTGTGTTGGACTTAAAAGATGCTTTTTTTCAGCCTACCCCTGGCCCAGAGCCAGGAAATATTTGCCTTTGAGTGGACTGAGGGGGAAGGCCAACCGGTAGTACAACTAACTTAGACCCGCCTCCCACAAGGGTTCAAAAACTCCCCTACCTTGTTTAATGAGGCTTTGAGTGAGGACCTCTATAAATAACGAACTCGCCACCCAGAGGTCATCCTGCTGCAATATGTGGATGACCTTATGTTGGCTAGAACCACAGAGGAGGCATGCTGCCGTGCCACCGGTGACCTCTTACAGACTCTAGGCACCTTGGGATATCGTGCTAGTGCAAAGAAGGCGCAAATATCCCGGCAAGAGGTCACCTATTTGGGGTATAAGATCAGACAGGGGCAAAGGTGGCTAACTCAGGCCATGAAGAAAACAATATTGCAGATACCAGAGCCCAAGACCCCCCGCCAGGTGAGAGAGTTTTTGGAGACTGTTAGATATTGTAGACTGTAGATCATGGGGTTTGCTGAGAAGGCCCGGCCCTTGTATGAGGGAAGTAAAGAGACCCCAAACTGGACTTGGACTGAGCCAATGAAACAGGCTTTCCAGACACTCAGACGGGCCCTACTAGAAGCCCCAGCCCTTGCCCTGCCTAACCCAAATAAACACCAGAAAGGAAAAGACCCTCGGACACGGGACAATTGGGCTGCTGATGTGGCCGCTCGAGAAGCGGCCAGCCGGGACTACGCCGCCCCCATATTAGCCGTGGGACTTCCACCTCCTGGTATGGGGACTCTGCCGCCAGTCCCCGACTATTCCCTCCCTGACCTCGTTTAGATCAATGAAGATACCACCCTCCAGAAGGATGACAAAGATAGATGGTACTGAGATCAAAACAACAACCTGATACTGCCTGCCATCCTGGGTTGTCACCTATGTGAACACCTGCACACAACTACACACTTGGGGGAGAAAAAGACCTTGACACTTCTCCAGACGGCCTGCCTGAGGTTCCCTCGACAAAATGCAACTGTATGAGAGATAATCCAGGCTTGCAAAGCATGCCAGCTGATGAGGACAGGGAAAAGACGACACACTGAAACGAGGTACCGAGGGGAAGAGCCAGGGCAACACTGGGAGATAGATTTCACTGAGGTAAGACCAGGCAAGTACGGGTATCGCTATCTGTTGGTTCTGGTAGATACCTTCTCAGGGTGGGTAAAAGCCTTCCCCACTAAGGGAGAGACAGCAAAAGTGGTTGCTAAAAAGATCTTAGAAGAGATAGTGCCTAGGTACAGGCTGCCAGTGACTATGGGCTCTGATAATGGACCTGACTTTGTGAGCCAGATTGTACAAGGGCTGGCCCAAGCTCTGGGGACAAAATGGAAGTTACATTGTAAATATAATCCCCAGAGCTCAAGACAGGTTGAGAAAATAAATCAGACCCTAAAAGAAACTTTGACAAAGTTGACAATAGAGACTGGCAGAGACTGGGTGACCCTCCTTCCCTTTGCACTCTTTCGAGCACGTAACACCCCTTATAAGCTGAATCTTACCCCTTTTGAGATTCTGTATAGAAGACCCCCTCCTGTGTGTCCTATATTCGAGGGAAAATGCCTACCACCCCCTACCTTGGGACAATTCCAACAAACACTGATGGCATTAAGTAAGGTGCATAGCCATGTTTGAAAATTAATTCAAGAGATACACGAGGGTCCAAGCAAGGGGACCATCCCCTCACATAATATTGGCCCGGGTGATTGGGTTTGGGTAAAATGACACCAATCTAAAGCATTAGAACCTAGATGAGAAGGCCCTTATGTTGTTCTCCTTACTACTCCTACTGCTGTTAAGGCCGACGGGATCGGGCCCTGGGTTCACTGCAATCACGTGCGGCAAGCCACCCCAGAAGAACAGAAAAAGGCGCAAGCAGAATGAGAGGCAAGACCTCACCCGTCAAATCCTTTGAAACTAAAACTCATACGATGGGAGCCCTCTTAACTCTCCTGCTGATAACAGTTTTCATCGGCCAAGAACAACCAGCCACAACCCCCATCAGCCAGCTAACCTGACTTGGGTGATCTACAATCCTGAGACTGGAGAAGTGCTTAATTCGAGCTCCAACGTGGCCCCCAAAGGGACATGGTGGCCAGTATTGACCTTTGATTTGTGCGTGCTGGCAGCTGACGGTAATGGGTTTGGTCCCCACCAACTGACCAAGTTCTTTGCCCACGGCTCTTTCAGTCTGTTCACCCGTAACTGTGAGCGAAAAGGCCCACAGTGCTAAGAACAGGTGCCTGTCTATGTCTGCCCGGGGGGAAAAAGGGATCAAAACCAAATTGAAAAATGTGGGGGAGTGACTCTTTTTATTGTGCCGCTTGGGGTTGCGAAAAGAGCTGCAACCAAGGTTAGACCCATCGGGTCAATATAGGGTAAAACAAGAACCAGTCACTGCCCTGACTTTAGCAGTCCTATTGGGTGCTATAGGAACGGAAAGTGGGATCACAGCCTTAACGTTGCAAGATAAACAGTATAATCAATTAAGGGCTGCAATAGATGAAAATATTAAACAACTCGAAAAGTCCATTTCACACCTCCAAGAATCCTTGAGCTCCTTGGCTAAAGTAGTGTTACAAAATAAGAGAGGTTTAGATTTGTTGTTTCTACAACAAAAAAAATTATGTACAACACTGAGAAAAGAATGCTGTTTCTATATCGACCATTCAGGGGTGGTACAAAAAATCTCTCCAGAAAATAAGAAAAAGACTAGCCCAACAAAAGAGAGAACAAAAAGCCCAACAAGGCTGGTTTAAATCTTGGTTTCAGCGCTCCCCCTGGTTGACCACTTTGATTTCCACCCTCCTGGGTCCACTCATAATATTAATATTGTTACTGACCTTTGGTCCATGCATTTTAAACCGTCTAGTCTCATTTATTAGAGAGCGCCTAAATACCATCCAAATTATGGTATTGAGACAACAATATCAGTCAATATCACAGGGTGAAGAGAAAGATTCCTCTACAAAAGTACAAAGACAGGGGGGAAATGTGAGGCTGTCACGGCTAACGCCATGACAGGCAGCCTAGATTAGGAGTAGGCCTGGTTTCCCCGGGTAACATAATTATCAGGCCTCCTGGAGCCAGCCAATCAACATATGCCTAGCAAGAAAAAAGGGAACCTATCAGGGGAAAGCTGAAAGCCCCACGTTGGGCCAACAAAAATTACCTTGCAATTGTGTAACCAATCCGCTTGCACCAACTACCTACTGTGTAACCAATCCGCTTGCGCCAACTACCTGCTGCGTTATTTGACCTAATAAATACCCGAGAGAACTGGGGCGTGAGGGCGGGAGGCCCTGGCTCGAGTCAGTAATAAATTCCCCTATTGCAAGTTACATTGTTTCGAGGAGTCTTCTTTCCTGATTGGGGTCTCGGACTAAGGGCAGAACAATCAGGTGTGTAAATTGATACGTCTTTAGGGAAATCAGTTTGGAAATGCCTTAAAATTTTTAAATGTACATACTGCTTGATTAGCAAGTCCACTTCCAATTCTGGGGGGTATAGTGCACAGAGACACTCAAATATGAGCTCAGAAATATTTGTACAAAGATATTCATTGAAACCCTGCTTGTCTGTCAATAAGAAAATGGCTAAAAAAAAAAGTGGCTAAATAAATTGCAGTATGGCTATAAAATAACTTAGTATATATTTGTTAAGAAGAATGAGTGAAATCTGTAAAAATTTTAAAAATACATTTATTTATTTGGCTATGTCAGATCTTAGTTATGGCATATAGGATCAAGTTCCCTGGCCAGGGATTTAACTCAGCCCGCCTGCATTAGGAGTGTGGAGTCTTAGCCACTGGACCACCAAATTAGTCCCTGTAAGTAAAATGTTCATGGTAAACTGCTGAGTGAAAAAGTATATGCAGTTATTTCTGCTTTT
Source organism: Cervus elaphus (assembly GCF_910594005.1). Taxonomy (NCBI): domain Eukaryota; kingdom Metazoa; phylum Chordata; class Mammalia; order Artiodactyla; family Cervidae; genus Cervus; species Cervus elaphus. Next base: position 52,927,526 of record NC_057823.1, on the reverse strand, counting down.
GAATAAAAATATTTTATTTGTACATTTATTGTTTGAATTTGTTTATGATGAGCATACAATACTTTTGTAATAAAAGATTTCCAAAAGCACTCCCATTACTACCTTAAAATTAAACTGTAGAAATTGGTAGATGATTTTTTTAATTTAAAATATCTTTATTGTTCTGTTACTTATCTAATAAATTAAACTTGGGGGGGAAGCAAATTAATTAAAATTTAGAATGCGCCTTTTTTAGGCCAAATGTAGGGAATTATATTTAACTCAGAGAAATGTCAACTTAGCAGATAACTATTTTACATATATTTCCATGCATACACACATGCATATATTGCCAGTTCTCATAGTATAGTTTATAGACTCCTGGAGGCCCCAGAGCCTTTTCAGGGCTGTGAGTCAAACTGTTTCCATTATCATTCTATACTACATTTCACCGTGTTGACTTTCTGATAGTACAGAAGCAATGGTGGGTTCAAATTGCTGGTGCCTTAGCACTAGTCAAGGCAATGGTATCAAACTGTACTAGTAGTTAGTGTAGTCTCCCCTAATCAGCACTCAAAGGGAAAAAAAGCCAAGTTTACTATGAATATCCTTAACAGAGTGGTAAAACTAATTTTATTAAAACTCAGCCCTTGAGTATATATATTTTAAACATTCTGCATGAGGAAATGGGAAGTATACATAAAGTACTCCTATACATTGCTTGTCTCAAATACATTGCTTGTCTCAAATGCATTGATTGTCTCAAGGAAAATCACTTAGGCAACTATTCCAGTTGCAAAGCTGAACTAACCACTTTTTCATGCAATATCATTTTTACTTGAAAGTGTGACTGACAGATAAATTTTGGTAATTCAGACTTGTGTGTTTGGCAGACATTTTCTGGAGCCTGCCACTTGAAAGGAAACAGCTGACAGTATCTGTTTCCAGTTATAAAATTCAGGCTTTGGGGCAAAAATGAGGATTTTTGTATCCACAACCATTGGTTTACTGTTTCCCTAAACATAAAGATTTTTCTGAAGAGATAATTATATTAACAAATGTGGTTTTTTACAATTATATTGTTAAATGTGTCAGTATTTGCAAGTCCTTCATAACTCAATGGACCAATATTGCCCAAATGATCAATATTTGATGTTGCAAACCCATAAATGAATAAAAGAACCATCCAAAGATAGACCAATGGATTTTAATGTAACAGAGCATGAAAACTTTACAGTTATGTTTTAAACCTTTACAAAACTAACAATCATTTAATTTTGGTGTGGTATTAAAGAAAATAACTGAGCTTATCTGGAAAAGCCATTAAAATATTTTTCCCTTTTCCAACTCATATCTGTGCAAGTCCAAATTTGCTTCCTATTATTCAACCAAAATGCTATATTGCAACTGACTGAATGTGGAAGCAGATAAGAGAATCCATCTGTCTTTTATTAAGCCAGACATTAAAAATTCTACTCTTCTCATTAAATTCTTTCTATTTTGAAAGATACATTTTTTCATAAAAATATGTAACTTGTGCTTCACATTTATGAAATCAAATTACAGATTTTAAAAAATGTCTCAGTTTAGGGACTTCTCTGGTGGCCCAGTGGTTAAGACTCACACTTTAAGTACAGGGGGCACTGGTTTGATTTCTGGTCAGGGAATGAAGATCCCACATGCCTCACAGTATGGCTAAGAAAAAAAAAATTTCCTCAGCTTAAATTTCTGATACAGTAAACACTGATAGACAAAAATATCAATAGACAAAGCCTACATATATAAACAAGAGTTCTTTGAGTCTGTAATAATTTTTCAGAGTGTAAAGGGATTCTGAGACCAAAAAGTTTCAGAGCTGCTGCAGCACTGTAGTATAGCAGTTCCAGTGGAGGCAGAAGAGTGGAACAGATGACCTGTGGAGACTCTGCTGGGTTTTCAGCCTTTTCCCACTCAGCCATCACTCATCATTAGCCAAGCATGGGAATGAGAGGTCTGAACTATGCTCTGCATATCTCTGATATCAGTCTGTGAAAGGGAAGATGTACTTCTTTCCCTTCTTCTCCTCGTCTAAGTCTCCAGATAAGACTTGTGGGTTGTGGTGGGTAAAAAGACTAGGAAAGGGCAGATGAGAGTGATGCAACTTCACAGCCGTTAAGGAGTTTATTTAGAAACCCCAGAGTTAGCCAGTAAAGATAAACTGTCAGGGGCCACATCTGGTCCACCTGGGCTCAATAGCATGGACAGGAAGGAGCCTGGGACATCCCTAAAGCAGTAATACTTGGACTCCCTTCCTTCTGCTTTGGCCTATTTCTTAAAATGGCCTAAGCCCTTCAGTGAGCCTCCCTGGTAGCTCAGCTGGTAAAGAATCTGCTTGCAATGTGGGAGACCTGGGTTCAATCCCTGGGTTGGGAAGATCCCCTGGAGGAGGGCATGGCAACCCACTCCAGTATTCTTGCCTGGAGAATCCCCATGGACAGAGGAGACTGGTGGGCTATTGTTCACAGAGTTGCAAAGAGTCAGACACAGCTGAGCAAGTAAGCACAGACCCTTCAATGGCCTTTAAGAATGAACAATTCTTCTAGGCCATAGGACCACATAGTTAATTAAATCAAAATGGAAAGAAATCAAACTTAAAGAGAAAAAAAATGTAAACCAACATAATAGTAACTGCCTTTTCCTTTTTCTCCCCTTCTATCTCCACATTCACCTAAGCTTCTCCTTTCCCTCCTACCATCCACCCCTCTCCTGGTCTGAGCCCTTCTTTCCTTAGGCCATTACTGATTCATTAGGGATATAGTCACTAGGATGGGGAATTTAGGCATAAGGCATTTCACCATGATTTGAGTCTCCTCTGTGCCATTAAGATAAGAGAAAGCCTTCTTAAGTGAACAGTGCAAAGAAATAGAGGAAAACAATCGAATGGGAAAGACTAGAGATCTCTTCAAGAAAAAGAGATACCAAGGGAACATTTCATGCAAAGATGGGCACAAAAAGGACAGAAATGGTATGGACCTAACAGAAGCAGAAGATGTTAAGAAGAGGTGGCAAGAATATACAGAAGAATTATACAAAAAAGATCTTAAAGACCCAGATAACCACGATGGTGTGATCACTCACCTAGAGCCAGACATCCTGGAATGTGAAGTCAAGAGGGCCTTAGGAAGCACTACTACAAAAAAGCTAGTGGAGGTGATGGAATTCCAGCTGAGCTATTTAAAAATCCTAAAAGATGATGCTGTTAAAGTGCTACACTCAATATGTCAGCAAATTTGGAAAACCCAGCAGTGGCCACAAGACTGGAAAAGGTCAGTTTTCATTCCAATCCAAAGGAATGAAAGGCAATGCCAAAGAATGTTCAAACTACCATACAATTGTACTCATTTCAGATGCTAGCAAGGTAATGCTCAAAAATCCTTCAAAAAAAAAAAAAAAAAACCTAAAAAAAAAAAATCCTTCAAGCTAGGCTTCAATAGTACATGAACCAAGAACTTCCAGATGTATAAACTGGATTTAGGAAAGGCCAGAGGAAGCAGAGATCAAATTGCCAACATCCCTTGGATCAGGGAAAAAGCAGGGGAGATGCAGAAAAACATCTACTTCTGCTTCATTGACTACACTAAAGCCTTTGACTCTGGATTACAACTGTGGAAAATTTTTAAAGAGATAGGATTACCATACAACCTTACCTGCCTCCTGAGAAACCTGTATGCAGGTCAAGAAGCAACAGTTATAACCAACGTGGAACAACAGACTGGTTCAATATTGGGAAAGGACTATGTCAAGGCTGTATATTGTCTATAAGACTGTATATTGCTTATTTATGTCAATATAGAGTACATCATGCGAAATGCTGGGCTGGATGAATCACAAGCTGGAATCAAGATTACCGGGAGAAATATCAACAACCTTAGATATGCAGATGATACCACTCTAAGGGCAGAAAATGAAGAACTAAAGAGCCTCTTTTTTTTTTTTATAACAAGACTGTTAACTTTAATTAAATATTCAAGATAAATTTTGATTAAATAAGTTTGTAATTAACAGTTAAATACAGAGGGGCATCTAATGTACTAAACTAATAAGATTTACTTCATTAGTTGTACAAACAATGTAAATATTAAAGAGTGTTGGCTGATGGTAGGAGAATATTAATTGCCCAACAAACATAAAAGAGGAAGAACAGGACCTTAAACAGGAGGCAGTCAGTTATGGATACTCCTGTCCACACACAGCATGGGCAGAATTTGGACATCCTGTACATCAAGGAGTTAATCTGCTGACTGGGAGGCGGGCTATACTTCCTGACCCCCTGGAGAGCCACCCTTAATGGGTCAGCTTTCCACCACACCAGCCAAGACCCTCAGAACACACGGTTCACACTCGCAGCTGGGAATACACCCTGGGCAGTAAAGCACACAGACGCTGACGCAGCTGGGCCATCCTGGCCTCAGTCCCGCCATCGGTGTCCACACTGAGCGTTGCAGCACTTGTAGAAGGTGGTCATGGGCTCATCTGCAGAGCGGGTCTGAAGCTGCATGAAATAGGCTCGAGGATGTTCACACTTGGGACACGGCTCTGCAGTAGAGTCAACATTCTCCCAGGCAGCTGCTCCACCAAGCACATCATCCACTTCTTTCAGCTTGGATACTTCCGATTTGTTACCTTGCGCGTGACGTTGTGCACGTAGGGGCAGGTGTTGCAGGCGAAGCGGTGGCAGCGCCTCTCCTCCTCGACGATCAGCCCGTTCCCACAGCCCCGGCAGAAGAGCCACATGGCCGCCACCGGCCCGGCGCTCCCGGCAGAGCCCGCGGCAGCACCGAGCCGGCGTTCCGAGCGCCCATTGGTTCTAAAGAGCCTCTTGATGAGGGTGAAAGAGGAGAGTGAAAAAGCTGTCTTGAAACTCAACATTTAAAACACTAAGATCATGGTATCCAGTCTCATCACTTCATGGCAAATAGATGGGGAAAAAATGGAAACAGTGACAGATTTTAACATCTTGGGCTCCAGAATCACTGTGGATGGTGACTGCAGCCACAAAATTAAAATACGCTTGCTTCTTGGAAGAAAAACTATGACAAACCTCGACAGCATATTAAAAAGCAGAGACATCACTTTGCTGACAAAGATCCATATAGTCAAAGCTATGGTTTTTCCAGTAGTCATGTACGGATGTGAAAACTGTGGGGTTAGAGAAGACTCTTGAGTCCCTTGGGAAAAGACCCTGATGCTGGGAAAGATTGAGGGCAGGAGGAGAAGGGGGCAACAGAGGATGAAAATAGTTGGATAGCATCACCGACTCAATGGACATGAGTTTGGAGCAAACTCCTTTACTATCCAGGAGATAGTAAAGGACAGGGAAGCCTAGCATGCTGCAGTTCATGGGGTGGCAAAGAGTCAGACATGACTTAGTGACTGAACAAAAACAACTGTGCCATTTACTGGCTGTGTGATCATGCGGGTCAATCTCCTCTGGACCCTCAGTTTCTGTATCTTTCAAATGAGATGATCTTCCAGCTCTGTGATCCTATAGTTTTAATGAACAGGAGATATATCCAGGCTGGAGTTAAGGATTCTGAAATAAATATGTTGTCATTGAAAAGAGCAAAGGATCGAGAGAAGGAACATAGCTCTAGTTTGCATCACTACACATTATCCCCTTTGGACATGGATATATTCATGGGAGATAAACAAACACAGGTTTCTGAAAACAACCTGCAGAAACCTCCTAAGGCTTATGGTTCTTCCCTTGGGCTCACTTAACTAGTATGTTCCTAGAGTTGGTATTGGAGAATTCCCCAGTTCTTGCCCAGCAGTGGTAATTCCTTTGGTCTTGGAGACCCTAGAGGTTTTCAGCCTTCTTGTTGTGACTCTGCTAATTAGATACCAGGTTCTGGCCCCTACCATTCTTTTTATTTTTTAACACCTTTATTGAAATATAATTCGCGTACTACATGATTCATCCAAAGTGTATAATTCAGTGACTTTTTATTATATTCACAGAGTTGCACAACCATCATATCTATTTCAGAACATTTTCATCACCCTTAAAAAGGAATCCTAAATCCATTAGCCATTATCGCTCAACATCCTAGGTTCCCAGTCCTAGGCAACCACTTGTATCCCTTTTGTCTTTATATATTTGCCTATTCTGGATAGTTCATATAAATGGAATCATACAACGTGGTCCTTTGTGATTAACTTCTTTCAGTTAGAATGATACTTTCAACGTTCATCAGTGTTGTAGTATGTGTCAGTGCTTTGTTCCATTTTATTGCTGAATAATAGTTCACTGTATGGATATAACACATTTTGCTTATCTATTCATCAGTTTGGGTTGCTGGGTCATTTTCATTGTTTCCACCTTTTGGCTACTGGGAATAACACTGCTGTGAACACTGATTTACAAATGTCTACTTGAGTGCTTGGTTTCAATTCTTCTGGGTATATACCTAGGAGTAGAATTACTGGGTCATATGTTAATCCTGTATTTAACTTTCTGAGGAACACAAACTGTTTTCCAGAGCGGCTATACCATTTTACATTCCCACCAACAATGTGTGAGGATTCTAGTTTCTCCACATCCTTACCAATACTTGTTATTTATAACCATCTTAATGGATATGAATGGTATTTCATTGTGGTTTTGATTTGCATTTCTCTGATCGCTAAGGATGTTAAGCATCTTTTCATGTGCTTATAGGCCATTTATATGTCTAAATGTTTACTTATATTCCTTGTCCACTTTAAAAAATATTTAATTTTTTTGGCCATGCTGCACTGCATGAGGAATCTTAGTTCCCTGACTAGGGATCGAGTCCATGCCCCCTGCAGTAGAGTGTGGATTCTTAACCTCTGGACCACCAGGGAAGTTACCCCCGTGTCCATTTTTAAATCAGGTTATTTGTCTCTTTTATTATTATTTTGTAAGAGTTCTTAATAAGTTATAAATAAAAGTCCCTTAAAAGATATATGATTGCAAATATTTCTCCCATTCTATGGGTTGTCTTTTCACTTTCTAGATAGTGTCATTTGGAGGACAGAAGTTTTAAATTTTGGTTATGCCTAATAAATTTTTTTATTTTGTTATTTGTGCTTTTGGCATCATATCTAAGAAACCATTTCCAAATCCAAGGTCATGAAAATTTTTACCTGTATTTTCTTCTAAGAGGTGATTTAGCTCTTACATTTAGGTTTTTGATCCATTTTGAATTAAATTTTGCATATGGTGTGAGGGAGGGACCAACTTTCTTTTGGATGTAGATATCCAGCTTTCCCAGTATCACTTGTTGAAAAGACCATTCTTTCACTTTTAAATTGTCTTGGCACCCTTATCAAAAATTAATTAACCGTGAGTGTGAGGGTTTGTTATGTCTTTCCTTATGCCAGTATTGCATTGTCTTGATTACTGTAGCTTTGAATTAAGTTTTTTTTTTAATTAAGTTTTAAAATTGGAAAGTGTGAGTCCCCCAGTACAGTTCTTCATTTTCAAGATTGTTTTGGCAATTCTGAATTGGCCTCTCCTATTCTTACCCCAAGGGACAAGGTCTCACCAGCACTACTTCTTCCAAGGTATACATTATACCTACAATCCTAATCCTCAGACACTCCAGCCTCATCTTGAAATTTTCTCTCTCTCACTCCACTCTAGATATATGGGCCTTTTCTTTGTCTCTCAAACATTCTGAAGTTCTTCCTGCCTGAAGGCCTTTGCAGTGATATTCCCTTTGCCAAAAATGCTTCCCCTCTGTTCCCTCCTCCCTATTTTCAAGACTTCCTTTTTGTCATTTAGGTATCTGCCCAAATGTTAATCTAAGGTAGTCACTCACCCTGTTTATCACATTAGCTTGTATTATTGTATTTATCAGTGTCTGAAACAATCTTATGTATGTATCTTTATATGTTTATTTTCTGTCTCACCCTACTAGAATGGATACTCCACGAAAAAAAGAGATCTTGTCTTATTTAACAGTGAATTCCAGCACATAAACACTACCTGACATATGATAGATATTTAACACATACATATTTGTTGAATGAATGAATTGATCACTCAAGACCTGCACAGCCCCTATACTGGGATACAGCACCAAAAGAAAAAAAAAAAAGTAAGAAGCAGTGAACTTGTCCTCAAACCAGGATTAAGTACCTTCTATGTATTTACCTCCCATTTAGTACCAGTCAACAATTCCTCCCTCCTTTTTTTTTTTTTTTCCTCCCTCCTTTTATTTGAAAGTTTCTGGGACTTCCCTCGTGATCCAATGGTAAAGAATCCATACCTGCCAATGTGGACAATGCACATTTGATCCCTAGTCTGGAAAGACCCCACATGCTGAGAAGCATCACAACTTGCATCACAACTGCTGAAGCTCATGTACCTAGAGCCTGTGTCAGCAACTAGAGAGACGCTCCCACTCGCTACATCCAAAGAAAACTTGCTCGAAGCAACGAAGGCCCAGTGCAAGCAGCCAAAAATAAATAAATATATTTTTAAAGTTTCCCCCAAATCCTCCTTCTAACTCATGACTACATTTGAGAAGTAGATACAGACATATTCCTGCCTCTCCCAATAGCTGCTCTGAATGAGTCTGAGAAAAAATGACCAAAGATGTCTCTGATCATAGTATCTATGGACAAATGCACACTCAGGTCCATTTGCAAAGACAGAAACCTGGAGTGATGGGAAGCATGAAGCACAGGAGAAGAGGACAGAAGAATACAGAACCAAGAAGATGAGAACCAGAACCTTAGGGAGAATCAGAACTTCAAGTAGACAAACAAGGAACTTGAAGTAGAGAACCCAGAAATTCACATTATAACAGCCTTTGATTTTAATTCCCATGGAAGTTTGAGAACCACTGTTCCATAGCTACAGACTGGAGAGAAGAGAACCTAGGTTACTGATTTGGAGACATTTTCCCTGGGGCTTGGGAGGCTCTAATAACCCTCTATGCAGCACTAGGTCTTTCATCTAAAGAACTTAAAGAATGCTATAGGCATTAATTAACTCTTATAGCACCCTAGAATCCAGGCTCTGGGCCCCATTTTACTGACAGAAAACTAGTCTGTGGGTTAGAGTCTGGAAAGGAATATCTCAGGCTCATATGGTCTGGACTGAGCAAGGTCAGGGCTAAGTTTGAAGCCAGAGTTGACTGCAAAATCTTTGCTCTGTGACAGTGGTTCCCAATCTAAAGACTGTAGAGCTCTTGGGAATTCCTTGCTGGTCCAGTGGGTAGGACCCCATGCTTCCACTTCAGGGAGCACAGATTCAATCTCTGGTTGAGGAACTAAAATTTTGCCCTGGCACAACCAAAAAAAAAGACTATAGAGCTCCTAAATTCATGTGTATATATGTTTACCACTCCTTGACTGCAGGCAGATGGTAATTTGACTGATTCTTTGTCACTCAGGTCTTACCTTAAGATCACCTCCTCAGAGAAGCCTTCCCTGAACATCCACCTTAAATAATGTCTTCTCCCCATCCTTATCATACTACCCGATTTGATTTTCTTCAGAGTATTTGCCATTATCTGAGATGATCTTATTCATTGCTTTTTACTTCTCTCCTTCACTATAATGTAAATTCCATGAACTCAGAAACCTTATCTGATAGGACACCATGGATGTTCAGTAAGTGTTTGTTGAATATTTAAATAAGTCTTAGTGAAGATGTTTTCTGGGAATCCCTTGGTGGTCCAGTGGCTAAGACTCCACACTCCCAATGCAAGAGGCCTGGGTTCAATCAGATCCTGCATGTCACAACTAAGACCCGGTGCAGCCAAATAAATAAATAAAGATAAATATTAGGGGTCTTACATGGTGGTCCAGTGATTAGGATTTTGCTTTCCAGTGCAGGGGGTACAGGTTTGATCCCTGGTCAGGGAGCTAAGATCTACATGCCTCACAGCCAAAAAACCAAAACATAAAATTAAAGCAGTATTGTGACAAATTCAATAATGACTTAAAAAGAAATGTTTTTTAAAATTTTTAAAGCATTTAAATGAAGATGTTTTCAACAATATATAGATGCTGTTAAAATGAACAAAATATACAATTATCTAAAGTTTAAATGATACTTTTGGTACATATTCTTTCAATCAATAGACACTTGGACTATTCTTTATAACACTAAAATAAGGCACCAGAATTTCCATTTCAGGCATTGTGTGGATTAAAATTTCCAAACAACCTAAACACTAAATGCTAGGCTAAACAAATATAATGCTAGGTTAAATATACTTTTTAACTTTAAAATTCATAGACGAACTGGTACAAAAGAAAAGAGAATGATCCCAAAACAAACACGTCTCTGTGAAACATTTTCTTGTTACAAGAATGATCCCATGTTCTTCTGGCTTTGCTTCCATGTCACCAGCCTCTCAGTCTTCTTCTTTCCCAGTTGCTCCTCAACCTCCTAATACTGGAATGTTCCAAAATTTGGATCTCTAAGTCCATTCCCTTGGCAATCTTACCTAGTCCATTTTAAATATGTTTTATATACTAATAAACTTATAAATTTTTATCTGACTCAGACCTCCCCTACTGAACTTCAGATTTCCATGACCAGCTGCATATTTGATATCTCTGCCTTTTTATCTAAAACGCATCATACTTAAAATGCCCAAATATGAACTCAGTCAATGGCAATTCCATTCTTCCCATTACTTGGGCGAGAAACATAGCAGTCATCCTTGACTTCCTTTTTTTTTCATATCCTAAATGAGCAGAGGGAGGAAAATGGAAAACAGAAATAAAAGATAAGAAAGCACAATCAATCCAAAATAAGACAAGAAAAGGGAAAAGAAACAGAAAAACAGAATAGAAAACCATCTATGTTAGTAATTACTCTAAATGTAAATGTACTGAGTTCTCTAACTAAAAAACGGATTGTCAAATTGAATTTTAAAAAAAACAACTATCTGGCTATGTGCTAGTTATAATAGATACACCTAAAATATCAAAACATAGAAAGACTAAAATTCAAAGACTGTAAATGTACAATATAGGTAACTTCTCACCAAAAGAAAGCTGAATTAACTGTAGTTCTAGAAGACAAAATAACTTTTAAGCAGAAAGCATTCCTAGTCATTACAAAATAGTAAGCTAATTAACAAGGAAGATATAACAATTAACCAGGAAAATAGAACAATTCTAAACTGGAAAGTGCCCAATACCACAGCTTTTAAAAAGATATAAAAGCAAAACTTGACATGTCTACAAGGAGATATTAGTCAATTTATTATCAGAGTAAGTATATTAAAATACCTCCCCTAGTATTTCATAGTTCAAACAGACCCAAAAAGAAGTTATGAAATACACAGAACATTTTAAACAGCATCATTAATAGGCTGTCTTAATAGAAATAGATAGCAATTGCTCCCAAAAATTGGAGTGTAAGCATTCTTTTTCAAGCACCTATGGAACATTTCCAAAAATCAACCACACACATAAAGTTAGCCTAACAAATGTCTAAACACAGTTAAGTTAGAAATCAGTTATAAAAAGATAAGGGGAAAAAAGTCATACGTTTGGAAACAATTTTTTTTTTTTTGGCTGAGCTGGGCTCCAGAGCGTATGGGCTCAGTAGTTGTGGCTTGTGGGCCTTGTGACTCGTGGGATCTTAGTTCTCCAACCAGGATTGAATCCACATCCCCTGCACTGAAAGGTAGATTTTTAACCACTGGACCACCAGGGAAGTCCCTGGAAATTTTCTTTTTTGTATTTTCCATCTTTTATTTTCACCTCTATCATCCATTTTTGAAAGAATGACAAGAAAAGATTTCCACCCATTCAGCAGATTGGCCTGCTGTCCAAGCTTTATGAAAATGCTTTCTGAAAAAGCTGAAGCACTTCAGCCAGTCCCTCAGTGGCCACCATGTGACCCATTTGCCCTCAATCGTGGAGCTTCCAACAGGGCAGGAAGAGTCTTGGGAACACACCTGACACTTGTCTCTTTCAGCACAGGCTGTTGCCAGCTGTGTCCTGGTGCTGGAGAGGGTCTTCATTTAATAACATGTTTATGGAGGAAGGCAGGGTAAACTGAGAACGGTTACTAGAGCCATTAACAGGCTAACTACATGCTTAGAAAGAGTCGTCTGTATTATATACAAACCCCCCACGAAGACATGGAAAAAATATATCTTAATCTCTGAGAGGTATCTTAGCCAGCAATGGATTTACTATGATAGCACTGCGTCTAAGAATGCTTACTAAAAGTAAGTTGCTTTGACTGGCATTTAAGACTTTCCTGTTTAATGAAAGATTTTATATTTGTAAAGAAGAATTCTGAATACATATACATTCTGAATTTCTACCTGGAATTTCAAATGCCTACTCTACTAAGTGTTATTTGGAAATTTTTTAAAATATATTTTTCAACAACTTGTGGGTCAAAGAGGAATTCATAGTAGAAATTAGAAAATACTTAGAAATAAATGGTAATGAGGATACTATATCAAAACTGGGGTGCAGCTAAAGTGGTACTGTGAAGAAAATCGATGGCAGAAATAAAGCTCAAAATAATGAACTAAGAAGTTAGAAAATTAACAGAATAAACCACAGAAAATAGAAGGAAATAATAAAGAGTAGAAATTAATGAAGTAAAAGGATTAATAGGGAAGATCAACAAAATCAGAAGTTAATTTGAAAGACTAATAAAATAGACTAACTAGGTAACTTCTGGCAAGAGTGACCAAGAACAAAAATAGAAAATGAAAATAATGAAAATGATATTAAAAATTCAGAAATGTATAAATATTTACAACAAAAACAACAAAATGATAAGGGACTATAGCTAAGTGTGCTACATAGATTAAACAGACAAGGTTTTGATAACTTTATGCCAACATATGTGAAAACTTAGATAAAATGAATAGATTCCTAGAAAAATACAATTCCACAAAACTGACTAAAGAAGAAATAAAGAGCCTGAAAATCCTATAATCTGTAACATGAACCTAAAACTGTGCTAAAAAAGTATAATTTTTCCCCGAGATGAGGCCATGGAGCTTCTGATGCAGCTAACCATCAGAAGCTGGGTTGGGGCATACTGTGATCTGCATTCCAAAAAACTAATCAAGTTAGGGATTTGTTTACTTCAAAAGTGCTGCTTATGTGATGAAGGGGAAAATTAGCACTCTTCAATTTTAAAAACTACATTTAAGAACTTAATACTTCATATTTCCTTTCTCTTATGGATACAGATGTCTCTGTTTTAGTGCCTTTCATCACCATGAAAAAATTACACCACTGATTCAGGCTTCCATTTTTCTTTCTTTCTTTCCTTGGCTGCACTGGGCCTTAGTTTGGACACTTGGGATCTTCAGTCTTTGTTGACAGCCTTCTAACTCTTAGCTGCAGTATGTGGGATAGAGTTCCCTGACAGAGTATTGAATCTAAGTCCCCTGCACTGGGAGCCTGGAGCAGCCACTGGAACAACAGGGAAGTCCCCTCCAATTATTTAAATCCTTATTTGAGGTCATAAATTTATATTAATAGACTATGTACTGTCTTTTTCATTGTGTACCTTCCCCCAAAAGTTACTCTCAACCAGTGTTGCAAACAGTGAAGCAGATTTCTTAAATCATTCGGGGTAAGCATAGCAAAAGAGACAGTAGTTTTCATTTTTGAGGGTTAAAAAATGAAGCAACAGGAAGCCCAAATTACCAAAATTATGCCGCTAAAACCCACCTTGGACCAATGGAAATAAGATAAAGATAATATTTTCAGTAATGAAAAAGGCTGTGTGCTTTGGGTCCACAGTTTATTGTTTACAGGACATTTGGATTGTCATGTTACAGGACATTTGGGGAAAAATTTTTAGGCTGTCAAATAATCCAATAAAAACCTTTATTTTGGGAATTCCCTGGTGATCCAATAGTTAGGACTTGGTACTTCCACTGCTGGGGGGCCCAGGTTCAATCCCTGGTCAGGGAACAAAGGTCCCACAAGCTGCAAGGCCAAAAAAGAAAAAAAAAAAAAAACAAAAAATCAAGCTTCATTTTACCCTTGTTAATTATAAATTAAAATTAGATTTTTTTCCCATCCTAAAAATATATAGTCTTTAAATTAAAACAAAAAATCTTATAGCCATTAAAGAATTTGAATGAACTTAACTTTCCTCAAAGCAAGCACCAGGTCCAGGTGGCTTCAGGAATGAATTCTTGGAGTCCAAAGAAAAATGGATAATTGATTGTGGTAGAGTCATACAATGGAGTGCTGCACAGCAATGAAATGAGCAAACGACAGCCACATACATCACATCAGTGATTCTCAAAACAATGTTGAGTTAAAGCAGCAGCCAGAGAATTCATACTCTGTGATTCCATTTATATAATATTCCAAAATGGGCAAAACAGGGTGGTACAGTGAATAGGAATCTACCTGCCAATGCAGGGGACTCGGGTTTGATTCCTGGTCCTGAAAGCTTCCACACGCCAAAAAGCAACTAAAGCCCATAACTATTGAGCCCAAGAGCCACAACTATTGGAGCCTGTATGCTCTGGGGCCTGTGAGCCACAACTACTGAGCCTGAATGGTGCAACTACTGAAGCCCATGTACCAGAGCCTTGCTCCCCAACAAGAAAAGCCGCTGCAATGAGAAGCACATGCACTTGCAAAAAGTAGCCCCTGCCCACTGCAACTAGAGAAAGACCAAGTATAGCAGTGAAGACCCAGCACAGTCAAAATAAAATAAATTATAAATAAATAATTTTTAAATAAGCAAAATAATAAATACATAAGTATGCATAAATAAATGTTAAAACTATAAGGAAAAGCAAGAAAATAATTACCATAAGATTAAGATGTGTTTAATGGAATTGGGGGTGCAATATGCGAGGAACATACAGAGGGATTTCTGAGGTACTAGGATGCAGGTCACAGAAAGGCAATGGCAACCCACTCCAGTACTCTTGCCTAGAAAATCCCATGGATGGAGGAGCCTGGTAGGCTGCAGTCCATGGGGTCACAAAGAGTTGGACACAACTGAGCGACTTCACTTTCACTTTTCACTTTCATGCATTGGAGAAGGAAATGACAACCCACTCCAGTGTTCTTGCCTGGAGAATCCCAGGGACAGTGGAGCCTGATGGGCTGCCGTCTATGGAGTCTTGGCACAGAGTTGGACGTGACTGAAGTGACTTAGCAGCAGCAGCAGGATGCAAGTCAAGAAGCAACCATTATAACTGGACATGGAACAACAGACTGGTTAAAAATTGGGAAAGGAGTATGACAAGGCTGTATATTGTCAGTTCAGTTCAGTTCAGTTCAGTCACTCAGTTGTGTCCAACTCTTTGTGACCCTATGGACTGCAGCACACCAGGCTTCCCTGTCCATCACCAAGTCCCAGAGCTAGATCAAACTCATGTCCATCAGATTGGTGATGCCATCCAACAATGTCATCCTCTGTCATCCCCTTGTCCTCCTGCGTTCAATCTTTCCCAGCATCAAGGTCTTTTCCCATGAGTCACTTTTCTGCATCAGGTGGCCAAAAAACTGGAGTTTGAGCATCAGTCCTTCCAATGAATATTCAGGACTGATTTTCTTTAGGATGGACTGGTTGGATCTCCTTGCTGTCCAAGGAACTCTCAAGAGTCTTCTCCAACACCACAGCTCAGAAGCATCAATTCTTCAGCACTCAGCTTCCTTTATAGTACAACTCTCACATCTATACATGACTACTGGAAAAACCATAGCTTTGACCAGACAGCCCTTGTCGACAAAGTAATGTCTCTGCTTTTTAATATGCTGTCTAGGTTGGTCATAGCTTGTCTTCCAAGGAACAAGCATCTTTGAATTTCATGGCTGCAGTCACCATCTGCAGTGATTTTGGAGACCCCCAAAATTAAGTCTGTCACTGTTTCCATTGTTTCCCCATCTATTTGCCATGAAGTGATGGGACCAGATGTCATCATCTTAGTTTTCTGAATGTTGAGTTTTAAGCCAACTTTTTCACTCTCCTCTTTCACTTTCATCAGGAGGTTCTTTAGTTCTTCTTCTCTTTCTGCCGTAAGGGTGGTGTCATCTGCATATCTGAGGTTACTGATATTTCTCCTGGCAATCTTGATTCCAGCTTGTGCTTCATCCAGCTCAGCACTTGGCATGATGTACTCTACATTGATGTTAAATAAGTAGGGTGACAATATACAGACTTGAAATACTCCTTTCCCAATTTGGAACCAGTCTGTTGTTCCATGTCCAGTTCTAACTGTGGCTTCTTGACCAGCATACAGATTTCTCAGGAGGCAGGTCAGGTGGTCTGGTATTCTCATCTCTTGAAGAATTTTCCAGTTTGTTGTGATCCACACAAAGGCTTTGGCATAGTCAATAAAACAGAGGTAGATGTTTTTCTAGAACTCTCTTGCTTTTTTGATGATCCAACATATGTTGGCAGTTTGGTTCCTCTGCCTTTTCTAAATCCAGCTTGAATATCTCAAAGTTCACGGTTCATCTACTGTTAAAGCCTGGCTTGGAAAATTTTGAGCATTACTTTGCTAGCATGTGAGATGAGGGCTATTGTGCGGTAGTTTGAGCATTCTTTGGCATTGCCTTTCTTTGAGATTGGAATGAAAGCTGACCTTTTCCAGTCCCATGGCCACTGCTGAGTTTTCCAAATTTGTTGGCATATTGAGTGCAGTACTTTCACAGCAGCATCTTTTAGGATTTGAAATAGCTCAACTGGAATTCCATCACTTCTACTAGCTTTGTTCATAGTGATGCTTCCTAAGGCCCACTTGCCTTCTCATTCCAGGATGTCTGGCTCTAGGTGAGTGATCACACCATCGTGGTTACCTGGGTCACGAGGATCTTTTTTGTATAGTTCTTCTGTGTATTCTTACCACCCCTTCTTAACATCTTCTGCTTCTGTTAGGTCCATACCATTTCTGTCCTTTATTGAGCCCATCTTTGCATGAAATGTTCCCTTGGTAGCTCTTATTTTCTTGAAGAGATCTCTAGTCTTTCCCATTCTGTCGTTTTCCTCTATTTCTTTGCACTGATCACTTTAAAAGGCTTTCTTATCTCTTCCTGCTATTCTTTGGAACTCTGCATTCAAATGGGTATGTCTTTCCTTTTCTTCTTTGCTTTTTGCTTCCCTTCTTTTCTCAGCTATTTATCAGGCCTCCTCAGACAACCATTTTGCCTTCTTGCATTTCTTTTTCTTGGGGATGGTCTTGATCACTGCCTCTTCTACAATGTCACGAACCTCTGTCCATAGTTGTTCAGGCACTCTGTCTATCAGATCTAATCCCTTGAATCTATTTCTCACTTCCACTGTATAATCATAAGGGATTTGATTTAGGTCATACCTGAATGGTATAGTGGTTTTCCCTACTTTCTTCAATTTAAATCTGAATTGGGCAACAAGGAGTTCATGATCTGAGCCACAGTCAGCTCCCAGTCTTGTTTTTGGCCGACTGTATAGAGCTTCTCCATCTTTGGATGCAAAGAATATAATCAATCTGATTTCGGTATTGACCATCTGGTGATGTCTGTGTATAGAGTCTTCTCTTGTGCTGTTGGAAGAGGGTGTTTGCTATGACCAGTGCGTTCTCTTGGCAAAACTCTGTTAGCCTTTGACCTGTTTCATTTTGTACTCCAAGGCCAAATTTGCCTGTTACTCCAGGTGTTTCTTGACTTCCTACTTTTGCATTCCAGTCCCCTATAATGAAAAGGACATCTTTTTTGGGTGTTAGTTCTAGAAGGTCTTGTAGGTTTTCATAGAACCGTTCAACTTCAGCTTCTTCAGCATTCCTGGCCGGGGGTGACTGGTGTATTGTCACCCTGCTTATTTAACTTATATGCAGAGTACATCATGAGAAATGCTGGGCTGGATGAAGCACAAGCTGGAAGCAAGACTGCGGAAGAAATATCAACAACCTCAGATATACAGATGATACCACTCTAATTGCAGAAAGTGAAGAGGAACTCAAAGAGCCTCTTGATAAGGGTGAAAGAACAGAATGAAAAAGCTGGCCTAAAACTCAATATTAAAAAAGCTAAGATCATGACATCCAGTCCCATCACTTCATGGCAAATAGATGGGGAAACAGTTGAAACAGTGACAGACTTTCTTTTTCTTGGGCTCCAAAATCACTGCAGATGATGACTGCACCCATGGAATTAGAAGACACTTGCTTCTTGGAAGGAAAGTTATGACAAATCTAGACAGCATATTAAAAAGCAGAGACATCACTTTGCTGACAAAGTTCCATATAGTCTAAGCTATGTTTTTCCAATGGTCATGTACAGGTGTGAGAGTTGGACCATGAAGAAGACTGAGCACCGAAGAATTTATGGTTTTGAACTGTGGTGCTGGAGAAGACTCTTGAGAGTCCCTTGGAATGCAAGGAGATCAAACCAGTCAATCCTAAACGAAATCAACCCTGAATATTCATTGGAAGGACTAATGCTGAAGCTGAAGCTCCAGTACTTTGGCCATCTGATGCAAAGAGCCAACTCTGGAAAAGATCCTGATGCTGGGAAAGATTGAAGGCAAAAGGAAAAGGGGACGACAGGGTGAGACGGTTAGATAGCATCCCTGACTCAATGGACATGAATCTGAGCAAACTTCAGGCATTAACGAAGGACAGGGGAGCCTTGAATGCTGCAGTCCGAGGGTTGCAAAGAATCCATACATGACTTAGCGACTAAATAACACCACCACCAATGACAGGATACCTCTTACCTGAGCATTGGATACATGTGTTCTTTTTAAATTTTTATGTATTTACTTGTCTGTTACTTATTTTTTTATTGGAGCATAACTGCTTTACAATATTGCGTTACACTCTGCTGTACAACAATATGAATCAGCTATATGTATACATATATCCCCTCTCTCCCCCACCCCATCCCATTCCTCTAAGTCATCACAGAGCACCAGACTGGGCTCCCTGTGTTTAACAGCAGCTTCCCACTAGCTATCTGTTTTACCCATGATAGCGTATATATGTCAATGCTACTTTCTCTATTCGTCCCACCCTCTTCTTCCCCTTCTGTGTCCATAGTCTATTCTCTATGTCTGCATCTTTATTCCTGCCCTGCAAATAGGTTCATTAGTACCACTTTCTAAATGTTATATATATGTGTTAATATACAATTTTTTTCTCTTTCTTACTTCACTCTGTATGACAGACTGGAGATTCATCCACATAAGTACAATGACCCAGTTTCGTTCCTTTTTATGGCTCAGTAATATTCCATTGTATATACGTACCACATCTTCTTTATCTAGTCATCTGTTGATAGCAACATTTAGGTTGCTTTCATGTCTTGGCTATTGTAAATAGTGCTGCAATGAATACTGGGGTACATGTGTCTTTTTGTTTGTTTGCTTTTTGTTTTTATTTTCTTGTTTTCTTTATTATTTTTTACATGTGTCTTTTTGAATTATAGTTTCCTGAAGGTATATGCCCAATAGTGGGATTGCTGGATCATATGGTAGTTTCATTTTTAAAGGAACTTCTTTACTCTTCTCCACAGTGGTTTTATCAACTTACATTTTCACTAACAGTGCAAGAGGGTTCCCTTTTCTCCATACCCTCTCCAGCATTTATTGTTTATAGATATTTTTATGATGGCCATTCTGACTGGTGTGAGGTGGTATCTCATTGTAGTTTTGGTTTATATTTCTCTAGTAACAAGCAATGTTGAGCCTCTTTTCATGTGTTTGTTGGCCATCTCTATGTCTTCTTTGGCAGGTGTTCTTTTTATTGTTACTACTTAATTTCACTCCTAGGTATATACTCTTGAGAAATTCTTGCCCTTGCAGAAGACATTTTATATACTCTTTTATATATATATGATACCTTTTCCAGTTTATAAAGTTATTTATTCTATGCAAAAAGAATAAGTTGGATATGTATGCAGTACTAACATGGGGAAAACATCCAATGCATCTTAAGTATCAAGCATGTTATAGAACTCAATAAATCTGAACAATATATACTAAAATGTGAGCCCTAGTTATCTCTGGGATGGTTTCCATTTCAAAATTATACATTTCTAGAGTGTTCCAGTATTTTACAGTCATCTCATTGACTTCTATGGTTAAAAAAAATTAAGTTTATTTTCATACACGCAGAAACACTTTAAAATAGAGGAATATTTACTCTAAAAAGAGGGACATTTTTCCCTTTTGCAAACTGAGAAGAGTTCCCTGACAACCCCCTGATTGTATAAAAGAGAATCCGTGAGGATAGAAGTTTCAAAATGAGAAGGGCTCCTAGACTTAAGTTCCTTTAATGGAGTAAAAAGTGAATGGGGCCTGGTCAGTCCCTCTGACTTACCAGACTTTCCTAACCACAAAGCAAGCCTGCTTGTTCCCTGCCACTCTCCACCCCCAGCTCCGGAGGGTGACTGAGGTCTTGGCCAGCTGCCTTCCAGTCCTGCCCCAGTGTTCCAGGTTCCCAGCTGACTGAGCATCTGGCAGTTAATCCAAAGGCCAGTAATTTCCTGACTTCCTGAGTAAATACCTGTGAACAGAGAGAAGACATAGTGGGGTGCAAGTGCTCAGGGACACAAGTAAGACAACGAATAGAGCCAAGCAGTAGTGACAGGGAGTAAGGGGAGCTCAGGAGATCTTGTTCTGGGCTAGCCCGTGATTTGCCCTGTCTCCCTCTAGCCCCCAGAATTTTCCACTGCAGCCGGTGGGGACTCAGGCTCTTGGACTTGGGGAACCATGGAGAGGACAAACCCCAAAGAGTTCATTTTATCACAGGGGAAGAATTCCAGGCTTTTGCACATTCTGCACCCTTTGCCTAGAACATTTTCCCTCCATCTTATCCTGACTAACTTCTGTTTGTTCTTCAGATTTCAAATTATGGACCACTTCCTCTTGGAAGCCCTACCCGACTCCCACCACTTCACCACCCTCCTTGGAGGCCTCTCTGCTGCCGCAGCCCCTCCTTCCCTGAGCCAGCACTAGCCCACTCTAACAGTTGCCAGCGTGTCTTTCCCACAGGAATTTTAACTTCCTGAGGTCAGGAACCATGACTATTATACCACTAGTACCTGGACACTCCAGAAGTGCTAAGAAAATATTTTGAGAAATGGATGAATAAAATAAAAGAATGGCAGAGAGGGCAAGTGACAAAGAACCCCCCCACCCCCACTTCTCTGTAGTGTGGTTCTTGGCAGCCTCTGGAAGGAGCCTCCAAGGCTCAGCACGCAAGCAAGCTGCAGGGAGCTTTATCCTCTCTTTCTCTCCTCCCATTCCTTTCCATTGTTTTATCTTTGCACCCTTCCCTTCCCCAGTTCCCATCCCTGCCAGGTTGATGTGAGCTTGAGCTCCCTCTACTGGCTAGACTTCAGTGCCACAGGGAGCCATGCCCAGGTACCCTCACTTGTTTCCAACTTTCCTCTGGAGAGATTCTTCTACCCACTCCCCGACTCTGGGGTTCATGAAGGACTGGAGCATGTAGAGAAAACAGCTGTTCAGCATACAGATGAGCTTTCCACCACCGGAGCCCCCACCACCCTACCCTCGACACTGGGGGTATTTCCCTCACACCCTTACCTCAGTTTCCGGGGTCTCAACTCCATACTCCTACTCCAGCTAATTCACAGAGATGTTGATTTCCGGAGCCTTTGGCTGATACATCAGCTCTGACTGTGGAACAGAGATCTCAAGATGAGTTGGGAGTAAAAAGACAAAAGACTGAGAGAGAGAGCAGAGAGAAAAGGACCCAGAGAGTGAAAGGATATAAACCCACCTTACGACAAAGATCCTGGGTAAGACAATCCACTTAAGAGTTTTGTCCCTGACCATTTCCAGCCCTCATACAGCCCTGGACTCATATGAAGAAAAATTTCCCTCACTCTTTCAGTGTGCCTATGTTAATACAGAACTAGGGGGAGTCACTGTGTTGATCAGATCTTCAGACTTAATTGAGATATTATACTTCAGTTACAACTCCTGGAGATGACGTCTCTTCCCCACCCTTGCCCTGTTCTCCTGGAGCTCACATCTTCACTGTCACTTCCACTGAACGAGTACTCTGGCTCCATGCCCTTCTCAGGGATGCTCCTCTCCTTCTCCGGCATCGGCTCATCCAGCCAGAGGAGTTCCTGTGGTGAGAAGACCCACTCGAGTGCCTTTCGGACCCCCACCAGGCCCAGCAACTGCAGGGATAGAGACAAAGCCAAGAGACGTCAGCAATAGCAGCAGGAACGTTAACAACAGCCACATTTATCGAGCACTTCCCATGTGCAAAGCATTGTGTATAGTTTCAGTCAATGCTAACACATTCATATGAGGTAGACATGACAATTATTTCCATTGTACAGAGGAGGAAACTGAGACCCTGGGAGCTTGCTAACTTCTCAGAGGTCACAGAATTGAGATGTAGTAACCAGATTGGTTCCAAAGCAAAGCCCATGACTCTTAACTTCCTCAATGGGTAAGAACAAAGCCAGAAGCTTACAGTATCACCTAACTGGGTAAAAGAGTGCCAGCCTTGCCTCTCCCAGGTCCTCAGTTTCCTTCTGGGCCTTCTATCCCTACCTGTGGTTGATCAGCCCGAAGAGGTTGGAAAAGAACCAGATAGCCCAGGTCCAGAGCCTCACAGTCATCCCTTGGTCATCTTTCCTTGTCCTAAGATTCCCAACCAGGTAGAGCCAGGACAAGTGACAGAGGAGTGATTCTTCCTCTTGTGAGGCCTTGACCACCCTCCCAGGCTCAGAGAGCCACCAGGACACCACCCAACCCTGCCGCAAGTCACCATGATGGGGAAGATGATAGCTGCAGGGGTAGACTTGATTATCCAAAGCAGACCCAGGCAGGCAAGCTGGATGGCTGTGAACAGGTGGACCCTGCTCAGGGGCACATGCCGTAAGAACAGAAGGTCTGGCTGGTGCTTCGCTGGTATCAATAATAGCTGCACCCTCTTTGTGAACTGGGGGAACAAGGGGAGGAAGAAAACAGGGTACTCAGGTAGTCTGGAGGGCGTCACTGTTAGCTATCCAAGCCTAGCTTGGAGGTCAGAAGGCTCCCTTGGTCCCCTCTCCACCCAGAGTGTGCCAGCAGAAGCTCTGTGCCCAGGAGAGGCAGGAAAAGAGGAGGAGAACTAGCAAATGCAGGTAGGAAGTAATGGGCTCACCTGGATGCTGCTAATCGCTGTCACCCCCATGTACAGGAAGATGCCATAGAGCAGAGGCATTGGGATGAACTGGTAGAGAGAATTGGAGAGCTGGCAAAGCAGTTCGCCTCTGCCAGCTGCCCAGATAACCCCATTTAGGCCCCAAGCCCAGCCTCCAGCCTCCAAGATCTAAACATACCCTCTGTGCATGGCTGATTTCACTGAATCTTCACATCAGTCAGATGAGGTAAATTCTATAATTGTCTCCATTTTGCAGATGGAGAAGTTGGATTTCAGAGAGGCTAAGTAACTTGTCCATTGCCTCTCCACTCTTCTCTCTCACATTCCTCTCTGTTCTCTCTGTTCTTGTTGTACTGGCCCCCTTTCCTTTCCTCAAGATGCCCAAGTTTACTTCTACCCCTTGCAAGGCCTTTTGTTTTGTTATTCCCTCAACCTAAATGCTCTTCCCTGACCTCCCTCTCATTACTCCTGTCGTGACACATCAGAAAGGCCTTCCCTGCCCAGCACCATTAAAGTGCTCCTGATCACCCCACCCTCTTTTATTTTTCATAGAAGTTATCACTATCTGAAATTATCCTATTTTATTGTTTTCATTGTTTTTATCTGTCTCCTCTCACCAGAATGCAAGATGTGGATGATCTCCTTTGATCACCACTATATCCGCAGTCCCTGGAACAGTGCTTGGCATATGGTTTACGCTCGGTAAATATCTGCTGAACGGGAGTCACCTAGTTTAGTCAGCGGCCGATCCAGCCCATCGGGCTCTTTCAAGTACTCTACTCTTACCGAGCTTCCATGACCTTTCCCTCCCCTAACCTCCTGTCGTCCTGCCAGTGGCTCTGTGTGCAATTCTCCACACCCTCCTTGACTGCTCTGCTGTACTGGCTTGTTGAACCTTTCTGCTGTTACTTGTTACATAATTTTTATTCATGTGTATGTGTTGCTGACAGGGACTTGGTTCCATATTTTTTTTCAGTATCCTTCCCCTTCCCATCTCCTTCTCCCAAGTGCCTCTCAGAGCCTGGCACTCAGCAGGTATTCTGTAAACATCTGGTGAGGGAGATGTAAAGGGGTTTTGCCTCAGAAGTTTTACTGGGTTGTGATGATCATGTTCTTAGTCTAAGACTCATTGAGTGTGGAGTAAGAGTAGCTAGTGCTTGGCCCCTGGGGATGATGGCATGTCTCTGCTCCACTGGGTAGAAAGCCAGTTGGGTCAGAGTACAGGTTCTCAGATAGATCTGAGAAACCAGCTCTCTTGGTGGTCTCTTGTAAGTTCCTTAACCTCTTTAACTTTCAGTTTCCTCACTTTATTTTATTTATTTTTTTATTTTTTTGTGGGTTTTTTTGTGTATGTGTTTTTTTGTTTGTTTGTTTGTTTTTTAGTTTCCTCACTTTAAAATGCATATGCTTCTTATGGGTAATATCAGGATTAAATGAGACTATGGGTGAAGAAAACTTAACACAGTGCCCAGTATGTAGTAAATGTTCAGCCAATGTCAATTCTTGCTGTATTTATTATTTTTACTGCCCTGCCCCTGATGCTGGCTTGTCTAAGGTACCTTGAGTATAGGTGCCAGGAAGATGGAGATTCCTGTGAGGATGAATACTGCCAGGCCTGACAGCCTCTGCTCTCTGTGGGGAAAGGAGGAGTTAGCTCTGGGGGAGCCCCTGGGGTGCCAGGTTGGGGGCCCTGGCAGGAGGGAAGTGGAGGGATCCCCTGATAGTTCCCTGGAAGGGAGGGGACCTGAGCTTGGTGTGAAAAATTGGTGGAGAAGAAGGGACAGGGCATCTCCATACGAGGGTCCCAGTCCTCTTCAGCAGCTCAAGTTCAAAGTTGCTCTTTGTTTTTATTTTGATGGAAAATTAAGCAATCTTAAACTACCATAAAAACTTTTACTTCATAATGTACAAAGTTGATTTCCCATACTTTCAACAATTAGATTGCATTTCCAATAAAATTGTTTTTGTGATGTTACTCTATAAATCATGAGGTGCTTCTACACTGAGTGGGATTCTTAGGTGGCACCTCATTCTTGCTCAGCCTTCACGCTCACTTCCATGATGCTCCCCTGGAGGCCCCTCCCAGTCCCACGGCTGAAGGAGCCCAGCACCCACCCACTCACCCCACCGCAGTGCTCGTGGGGCAGTGAGAGAGCCCTCGGGAGTCACCAGCTTAGAATTCAAGTTGCCCAAATAACTCTGCCCTGTACCCAGTACCCGACCTTGCTGCCCACGTCTCATTCCAGTCTCCTGAATACAGGCCTTACCTGATGCCCAGGAAACTGGGAGCCTCCCCTGGGGCACAGGCTCTGCTCTCTCTCCGAAGACTGTCCATGTGGGCTAGGGAGATGACAGTGGCCGAGACATACCAGGGCAGCCCAAGCGCTGATGTGAGGAGCATGAGCACAGCCACACAGAAGAGGTCCAGGTGGAAGCCAGCTCCCTTCTGCAGGTAGTGTGGGGCAGTAAGGATGAAGCTAGCCCAGATCTGGGCCCTCTGTCCTCTGGGGTGGGAGAGGGGGAACCCAGACCCCACCCTGGAGCTCCTGTCCCTTGGGCCAGGGACCTAGGTTCTGACCCCGCAGGCCTTACCCGCAATCTGTATTCAGCACGGTTGAGGATGACCCCTGTGATCTGCTGGTCCATGAAAATGAGGATAGACAATAGCAGAGCAGGCAGGGCAGCTGCCACACTCAACCACCAGGGGTTGGCTCCAAAAGGTGACACCAGCCAGCCACGTCCAGGGAGTGTGGGCTGGGGAAGAGGAGTCCATGGACAGGTTGGAGAGGCTATCTTAAGAACACCTCATCTACACACTCCAGCCATGGCATTCTTCCACAATGTCCCCCTCCCCACCCGCTCTAAGACACTGGATGCTAGGTGGGAGCAGTCTGTGTGCACAGCTGGTTCGGCGCATCCCAGGGCTAGGATGGCAAACAGCAGAAGGACGGGGACCAGCCTGGGGGTTGGGCTGGAACCAGGGACTCTGGACTTTGATTCTCAGGGTCCTTCCCTCCCTGCAAGAGGAGGAGGTAGTGGATAAGGCCCGCCCACACTTCTTGAAGTACAGAGCACTTCTCCCTAAGCAACCCCCCTGCCCAGACCAAGGGCTGGGCAGCTCAGGTTCAGACCTGCCTTGGTCTGGGGCAGGGGCAGGGCTGGGTGTGCCTGCGTCTGCTCTGATTACAAGGCGTCTGTGTCGGGAGGGGCCCCAGCTGCTCTCTTGAGTTCTGAGCCCCTAAGGCTGCCTTGGAGCCTTGGAGCCCCCCTCCTTTCTTGTCCTGAGGGAAGCTGGAGGGGAGGTCTCCAAATGCACCGACAAAGTTTAGTTACTAAGTGAGTGCTGAGCCTTGTCCGGTGCACTGTCATGCCCTGGGCAAGGAGCTCTAGCTTTATTGTATCAGAGCAGGCAATTGGGGGTGCAAAGTAGAGAGTGTGGAGTAGTGAGTAGGGCCATGCCGAGTAGTGAGTAGGGCCATGCCAAGGGTAGGGAGAACACAGAACAACAATAACTAGCATTAATTGAGGTGTTGGTATGAGCCAGTCCCAGTAATGTGACAGTGCTTTGGATTATGATCTTCTGTGAACTTCAAAACAACCTATGAGGCAGAAACTGTTGTTATTTATTATTTCCATTTTATAGATGAAGAAATTGAGGCTCAGAATGTGGGTTAACTTCCCTAAGACACACAGCTAGGAAGTGACAGAAATGGGACTCAGACCCAGGGCTGGCTGACCAGAATCACTCTTTTAACCTCTTACCTACAACAGTAGCTACCTATCCTAGGCTTACTATGTGTCTGGCACACAATGTGCGCTCACAACAATTCTGTGAGACCATTATTATACTATTTCTACCTTATGAATGAGAAAATGGAAGGCTAGAGAAGTGTGGTATCGATTCATCTTCCTCCTCTAGGGTCCTGTCTGCTGACCCTGCTATGCCCTCTCCCCTCCACGCCCAGCTCTCACCTTGAACTCTCTGGGCACCATGAGCTTCGGTGTGGCTAGGCCAAGAAAGGCATCGAGGCCACAGCCTAGCAGGATGGCCAGGACCGAGGAGAAGTCACCCAGCATCTTGCGTACCTGGCCACCCAGTGGGCACTCAGTCAAGTTCAGGCCACCACCCCCTCCTTCTGCCCCCTTTCCCATTTGCAGATAGGGCCCAAGGCCAAGAGCCAGTTCTCTCCCACAGAAGTACAGGTGACACTCACCACAGAGGGGAAGAAGCGACTGGTCTTTACGTGCTTGAGGGCCATGGCAAAGAGGAAGGAAGTAAGGAAGAGGAGGATGGAGAAGAAGGCAATGTCTGGGACTGTATGACAGCCGGGCCCACGAGGATGGCCTCCCCGCTGGGCACACTCAGGTGGAGGCAGCAAGGACGCATTGATCAGGCCTAGGTCCTGTGTGGAGAGGTCATCCAAGATGGGATTATGGGCAGTGGGATAAAGGTCCTCTGATGCCCACAGAGACTGAGGACACCAGATAAGAGATCTCCAGCCATAGCAAATGGTTGGCCCTCAGTGACCTATGAAGGGTCAGAAGAGCCTGGAACCACTAACTTCTTTGACCTCCACCCTCTCTTTCTCAGGCCCTCCCAGGAACAGCCCCTCACCATGCTCAAGATGTCATCTCTGTCTTTAGGGTTTGTGCTTGTCCACTGAGACTCATTTCCTGGGAAGCAGAGAATTCAAGTGAGTTTTCTCCCCCTGGGAACCTTCTCCAGCCCTAATCAGAAGCCTAATTTCACAGGTCCAGCTGAACCAGACAGTTCTTTGTTCTGACTCATCTGTCTGCTGTCTCCAATCATTACCCAGTCTGTTCTCAGGACACTGCCTCTTGCCCTTATCCCTTCAAATTCCCTCCCTATCTGTATCCCTGGTGGCTGGCACAGGACCGGCCAAAGCAAATGCCCAGTAAATAACTGAGCACACACATCCGTGTGTTTCCACCAGTGTCAGAATTATTCTTGTTCGTGCCTGGTACAGAGTCTGGCACTCTTGAGAGGACACCTATTCCCCAGTCCTGGTGTTCCTGGCCATGTGGAGGGAAATGTGCTGGTGTAATACTCCGAGCTCCTCTCCATCTAGTCACTCACATGGCCTAGGGGAAGAGCAGTGATTTATTTGGTTGGTGACTTTGGGAGAAGCAGCTGGGCATGCCTGGTCTTGCCCCTTCCTCTCCCTCCCTAGGGAGTAAGCACCCTGCATGCATTGAGCTCTGCGCCTCTAGGGTGAGACAGTCTCTGTCCAGCATGGCCGTGACTGGATGGGGAAGTTGATCCAATTTTGGTTTGATCATGCTCAAAGATATAACCGTGGTCTTCTCTTAGCACTGGCAGAATAAAAGATGAAATTGGGCCTGCTCTGTTGACTTATTTTTCATCTGACTCAGAACCAGAGAAAGGAAGTTTGCTGCTGGCAAATGGGTAGGTACTCAGCATTTTGCTGAACTTAACTAAGGGGACAACCCTCCCTGCATCCTCCCTTATTTTGCCAAGCTCCCTATTTCCCTCGGGCTTCCCAGGTGGCTCAGTGGTAAAGAATCTGTCTGCCAATGTGGGAGATGTGGGTTTGATCCCTGGGTGGGGAAGATACCCTGGTGAAGGGAATGACAGCCGCTTCAATATTCTTTCCTGGGAAATCCCATGGACAGAGGAGCCTGGCAGGCTACAGTCCATGGGGTTGCAAAAAGAGTTGAAGATAACTTAGTGACCAAACAACAATTTCCCTCACCCACCTCCTGGATCTGGGTACTGGCAGAGACAGCCATAGGCGGGAGAGCCAGGTCTCTGGATGGGATAGGCATGGGTCAAGGTCAGCATTTTTCCAACAGCATCATAGATGAAGATGAGACTGATGAGAGCACAGAATCCTTCCTCGGTGAAGCGGGTAAAGTAGCGCACCAGCACACTGGCCTCCGTGGCCACCAGCACCAGGCAAAAGATGGCCACCCAGATGCCCACCCACAGGCGGAAGGGCAGGTAATCCAGGCTGTGATCTCTGGGGGCGGTGACAGACAGGCAGGGTTTGCCTGGGCCCACTCTTACTCCCAACCTAACCCAGGTCAGGTGCCCCTGGAGCCAGTTTCTACCCTCCCCTACTGACCCAGCTGAGACCAGGCTGAGGGTGTGCTACTGAGGTCAGGTGAGGTGGGGGAGTTCTCCTACCTGCTGAAGGAGAAGAGCAGACGTTCAAAGACCAGCACTGGCCCGGTGCTGCTAAGGATGGTGAGGGGCTGGCCAGCCATCAGGCAGAAGGCAGCTCCAGTCACTGCCGTGCCCAGGAAGCTTTCCAGCACCCCCTAGAAGACAACAATGGTCCCTGTCAGCACAGGGACCCAAGTTCCCTGGGAGCCTCCTCAGGCCACCCATAGACACTAGAGGAGGGGTAGGGCATGGCTGGTGGAACACAGAAGATAGGCCTGCTTCCCACCCACCCACCTGCGCACCGTCTGTGGCTTCTCCCAGCAGACCCCCGAAAGTGATGGCATTAGTGACGGTGGCCAGGTAAATGTAGAGCACGGCGGAGACGCACTGGGGGTGCAGGGCATCCAAGAAGTCGCTGAGGTACCACGAGGCTTTCCGCCGCACGTCCTGCACAAGGCCCCCGAAAAGCCTCCCGCCCGTGGGTTGTCAGTGATCCAGGCTTCAGCATCCCAAGTCCCTGGGGCCAGGTGAGCCTCTCCCTCGCCCCCCACAGTGAGTACACACCTCGGGCCCATGGCACCCCACTGCCCCCACCAACCCAAGGTACCCTGGCTCCCACCCCAGCACGCCTCACCTGCCTGTCCGCCGCAACTCCGGGTTGGCCGCGTGCTGCCTGCGGCTGTGCCTGTCCTCAGCTGGGGTCCTTCGCCGGACAAAAGGCCCCTTGGCTACCCGTAATTGCGAGGGGAGCCTGAGGACCAGGGGAACCCGAGTTGGCTAAGGCTCTGCGACCTGACCGCGTCTCGGCGCAGGCGTTCTCGGCGGGCCGCCCCCTGGCGGTGGCTTCTGTGTCAGCGGGCTGGGGGCGCCGCCAACTCCACAAGGTCCAGGTCACATTGTGACCTTCTAATAGGAGTGAAAGCCAGGCTCCAGCAGGGAAAGGTACTCACGGTCTCACAGCCACAGAGGGGTCCAGCAGAAGGCAGGTCTGCCGCTTTCCTCCCACCCCCCCCCCCCGCCCCCACTGCCCTTCCTGAACACTAGAAGGATCTCTATGGCATGATGACCGCCCCCCCCCCCCCCCCCAGATACCTTTTGTGCTCAGAGGGCAGGCATTTAGCTGGGGGAATCCGAGCTGTCGGGTCCCATCGACCTGGAGGGAGCACTGTCACTTCCTCTAGGAAAGCATCCAGGGCTGCCAGAAGGTCATGAAGGCTGCTGGCCCGCCGAACTCTCCACTGAAATTGCTAGGGATAGAGGCACAGAGAGGCAGTAAATACAGTCTAAATACAGATCTGTTCTTACATGCATTTTCAAAACTAGACACAGGTCACATAGGCAGATGAGTCATTCACACATTCATTCAGGCATGCATGCATTCCGTGAGTATCTTTGGGTGCCTACTGTGTACCAGCTCTGTGCTAGGTAAGGGGGCTGTGGTGGTAGCCAAGGCAACTTCAGTCCTCCTGCTCACAGACGGGAAGCCACACTGCTTCACTGTCATACTCAGTCACATCTACAGAGTGTACACACACACACACACACACACACACACACACACACTCACTTGACACAAGCCTATGTGCATGCACACAGACACACATGCCTGTCCAGCTCACCAGGTCACTGAGGAGGATGGCCACTGCTCGGCCCATCTCATGGTAGCCCCTTCCCAGTGTAGGGGGACCAAGCAGGAGGCAGAAAAACCTGAGGAAAGAACCAGGTCCTGGAGAGAATCAGAGGCTGCTATCTCACAGGGCAGCCCTGGCCTCTGACCTCATTATTACTTCCCATATACATGCTCACACCTTCTTTGCAGCTCTAACCACTACCCCTCCCTAAGCACCCACACACACCCTAGAGAACTGGGCCCAAAGACCTCCTAAATACCCTCCTGGGTGAAGGCCTTTTCTGGATTCCAGGATCCCTGACCCCCCACTCAGCCACCTCACCTGCTGGGGAGGGGCACCTCAATAAGGGGCCCCAGCACCACTGGATCCCGCAGTCGCACAAAGACCCCCAGTGGCTGTTCCAGGAAGCCCAGCTGTCCTGCCAACACAGCTCCTGCTTCAGCCCCTGGAGGGAACTTCTGTCTTAGAGGGTTCTGATGCTGGATGGGGGTTCAAGGAGACACAGAGGATGAAAGGTTATTCGAGGGAGAGGAGGTAGGCAGGATCTTGACTGATGAGGAGCCCAGTGGAGGGCGGCTCCCCTGACCCCTCTCCCAGCCCTGCCCTTGGAAGGGCCACAAACCTGTTCCTTCAGGGGGGCTTCCTCCTCCTGAGAAGCCTCTCTCAGATGGGCAGATCCTACAAAACAGGACTATGTGGTGATTAAGAGCACAGGCTTTGGGGACTTCCCTAATGGTCCACTGGTTAAGAATCCACCTGCCAGTGCAGGGAATATGGGTTCAGGCCATGGTCTGGGAAGATCGCACATGTCACAGATCAACAATGCCCAGCTAGAGAGCAGCCCCTACCTGCTGCGACTAGAGAAAGCCCTTGCTCAGCAAGGAAGACCCAGCACAGCCAAATAATAATAATAAATAAAATCTATATCATAATCACTGCAGATGGTGACTGCAGCCATGAAATTAAAAGATGTTTACTCCTTGGAAGAAAAGTTATGACCAACCTAGACAGCATGTGAAAAAGCAGAGACATTACTTTGCCAACAAAGGTCTGTCTCATCAAGGCTATGGTTTTTTCAGTAGTCATGTATGGATGTGAGAGTTGGACTATAAAGAAAGCTGAGTGCCAAAGAGTTGATGGTTTTGAACTGTGGTGTGGAGAATATTCTTGAGAGTCCTTTGGACTGCAAGGATCCAACCAGTCCATCCTAAAGGAGATCAGTCCTGAGTGTTCATTGGAAGGACTGATGCTGAAGCTGAAACTCCAATACTTTGGCCACCTGATGCGAAGAGCTGACTCATTTGAAAGAACCCTGATGCTGGGAAAGATTGAAGGCAGGAGGAGAAGGGGACAACAGAGGATGAGATGGTTGGATGGCATCACTGACTCAATGGACATGAATTTAGGTAAACTCCGGAGTTGGTGATGGACAGGGAGGCCTGGTGTGCTGCAGTCCATGGGGTTCCAAAGAGTTGGACATGACTGAGTGACTGAACTGAGCTGAATATCTGTATATTATACTATAAAAAACCACAGGCCTTGGGGGTGGATCCACCAGGGTTCCCTGACCAGCTTTGCATTGTTATGGAAACTGGAGCACACCTTCCCCCCTCTACTCCTCAGTTTTCTCATCACTAAAATGAGGATAATTATGGTATTACCTCCCAGTGTTGTTGTGAAGATTAAATGAGCTGCTGTGTGTAAAGCTCACCATGATGCCCACCAAAAACATCTCTTCACAGAGCTCTGGCTCTTGTGCTTCTAGCCCTTCCATTCCTCTCCCCTCACTACCGCCCCTGCTTCTTCTCACTCATGAGTCCTGAGTTGAGGTCTGAGCCAATGCTAGGCCACTGCTGGTCCAGGAAGGTGAGGGGAGACCTGGGGTCCTCCCACCCCAGGGATTTTGGTCTTGGGCCCAGGGAGGGGCCTCTTACCCCAGCAGGAGCTGGTGCATGGGGTCTGGATGAGGTGCTGGGGTCTCTGCAGCAGCAAGGCCTTCAGCTTCCCTCTTAGCTCTGGGCTCAGTGACTCCACTCTGGTCACCTGCTCTGGAGAACAGAGGTGGGGCTCCCACCCTTTCCTGAGAACTCCCTGCCCCTGCATTCTTCCCCTTTCCCCTCTGCCCAAGTTCCTTTCCCTTCCAAGAGTCTCAGGGAACATAGGGGCCAATGGACTTGCTCTTCCCCTCTGCATTTCCATCTCTCCCTTGTGATACAGGGGTGGATAATTCTCAAGGGTGGGGTGGGGTAGGCTCTGGAAAATTCTAAGACTTCATGGGGGAAATCTTAGAGAAATCATGAGGATGCCCAGACCCTCCCAGCAAAGGGTCCCAGGGTACCTGCAAGCTCCTGGAGGCTCAGAGCTGGACAGTCCAGCAGGACAAGGCCCTTAGCCAACAAGTTGCGGAGCTTCTGGAGGCTGGGCAGTGCCACGGTGGGCACGTGGGGGGCGCTCCACCGGCCTGCACCCACTTCCAACTTCTCCTCAAACAGCACCCACCTATGGTGAGAGGGGCAGACAGTGTTACCTGGGGCATCTCTCCCAGGTCCAAGAGTGAGGACGCAGGAGAGCCAGGGAAGGTGAGACAAGGGGGAAGTTGTGGGCCCAGTGGTACAGAGCCCCTCCCCGGGGAAGTCACCCCCTCATCTTGGATCTTGGGGAACTCAAAACCAGACTGCAGAAAAGGTTGAGCACCATAGAGCGTGAGGGTCTGAAACTGGGAACAAAGAAATAAACTCATGATTGGGGGTGATAATACTAACCCCACACACATAGGAAGAGCTGGGGGTCATGGAGGAGATCACAGTGGGGGAAGGAGAAGGACCCCGTAAAACTGTCCTGGATCCCACTTACCTGCCTGTCTCTTTCCATTCGGGTGCGTGGGGCCAGCCCAGCAGCTCATTCAGCTGTATGAAGAGCGGAGGGTCCTTGGGAACCTCCAGTTCCCTGCTGTCTGTGTCTAAGGGGCCATCAGGGCTGACGCCAGAGCCAGGGCCACTGTCCAGCTCTCCTGTGGGCACATTTTTACTAGCACTGGAGACGTCAGACTCCTCTTGGCCTGGCAACTTCATCTCAGTGAGGCTTCTACAAACTCTCAGGGACTGGTATGGCCCTAGGTTCTGAGTCCAGGGGCCCTCTGGCTGGCTGCATTTATAATGCACCCCCCACCCCACCCCCAACCTCCCCCCACCCCTGCCACACAACACAAACCGAGCCAGGCCTGCTGACTCCAGAGCCAACTGGTCACCTCCCCTGTGGTTGTTTTCCCCTCTCGACTGGCCTGAGTGTGAGGCCAACGTGACCTTTCCCAGGCTCTCCAGAAATGCCCAACCTGGGGCAAAATTGTTATGCGTGTTTCCTGTGGGATCACGTCTGACCCCATTGTATTTTGTGTAAATTAATGGGAGTATATCACTGGCTTGGGTCTGAGGACTGACCCCCAGATTATACCACCCCATACTCTGTATCAAATACAAACACCAAATACAGTGGACTGTTTTGGGTGTCACCAACATACCCTGAGGGTACCCATTTGGAGAAACAGAGGCCTACTGAATAACTGGGTCTGTAGAAGTTAGGCAGACTAATGAAGAAAGGAGACAGCAAGCAGAGGGCGTGTCATTAAACGGGCTAATGATGGAAAGTGGAGGCAGTTCATGGAGAACATGGGCCCGAGTCTTAACTTCATTTGTCCAGCAATACCTGGAAACTTCCTAATTTAGCTGTGTGCCTGGGGTTGGCCTCTCTAACTCAGCCCCCCAGTGAAGATGGAGGAACCACCTAGGGTATATATGTGGAGGAGTTCCTGGAGCTAGATGAGCAAGGGAGAACATGGTCTGTTAGCAAGTCCTATTGACTCAACCTTCAAAATAGACCCAGAATTCAACCACACCTCCCCACTTCCAACATGACCTCCTTGTTCCAAGCTATAGTCATGTCTCACCTGAATTATTTCAGCAGCTTTCTAATTTCTTGTGGAGATCTCTCTGCTTCCACTCTTTCATTCTCCACAAAGCAGCCAAGAGGTCCTTATTATATTATTAGTAAGTGTAAGTGAAAGTCGCTCAGTCGTGTCCAACTCTTTGCGGCCCCATGGACTATACAGTCCATGGAATTCTCCAGGCCAGAATACTGGAGTGGGTAGCCTTTCCCTTCTCCAGGCAATCTTCCCAACCCAGGGATCGAACCCAGGTCTCGTGCATTGCAGGCAGATTCTTTACCAGCTGAGCCACAAGAGAAGACCTATTATATTATTATTTTAATAATCTTATTATTTATTTTTGGCGGTTCTGGGTCTTCGTTGCTTCGAGGGCTTTTTTCTAGTTGCATGAAGTGGGGCTACTCTTCATTGCAAGGTGTGGATTTCTCACTGCAGTGGTTTCTCTGGTTGCAGAACTTGGGCTCTAGAGCTTGAGCTCAATAGTTGGGTGCACAGGCTTAGTTGTTCCATGGCATGAGATATCTTCCCAGGGTAGGGATTGAAACTGTGTCTCCTGCATTGGTAGGCAGATTCTTTACCATTGAGCTACCACGGAAGCCCTATAATTTTTATTTTTAATGTTTAAACTACATTTCCATTTCATTCAAACATAATGGTCCTTTTATTCTGCTGAAAATCCACACAATACATTCTCATTACTCTTAGTAGAATAATCAAACTCTATCATGGCCTAAAGATCTGATCTATAGTCCGGCCCCAGCCCACCTCCCTGATGGGCTCTTACTGTTCTGTCCTTGTTCGCTCCTTTCCAGCCACACTGGCCTCCCTCTGTTATGTGAAGCCTGTTTCTGAGGGAGGGTCTTTGCAACACCTCTTCTTTCTGCAAGAAGGATTTTTACCCCAGATCGTCACAGGACTGCATCCCTGTCACCTAAATCTCATTTCGGACATTACCTACTCATGGAATTCTAAGTTTCTTCATCACTTTTCTCTGTTTTATTTTCTCCCTGGCAATTGTCACTACTAGTAACTGCCTTGTTTATTTATTTATTTTTAATCGGCTATTGCCTACCCCTCCACACACACACACTGGAATGTACAGTCCACAAAGCAGGTATTTTATCTATCTTCTTCACCGCTGCCCCTAGAGCACCTAGTGGCACTCAATAAATACCTGTTCAATGAGCTCATAGAAAGGGAGGGGCTGGGGAAAGTGCTGCGCTTCTCCTGGAGACCACACGAGGGCGCTGCTCCCCGCGGACTGGATCGCTAGAGCCTCTGCCTTAGGCCAAGCGGCGGAGTTTGCTTCTTGTGCAGGCCCGTAGGGTGCAGAGATGGCCGGACGGCAAGAAGGAGGTCCCTGAATCCTCTGCCTTGCCTTGGGGTGTAGCAGGGCGCAACAGGCCTGGGACGAGAGACCCATCAGGCTCATCTGATGTGGGTCAATCAAACCCCCCACTAGATACCTGGGACCCATTTCCTCTCTGAGAAATGGGACTCAGGCCGGCCCTCCCCACCAACTCCAGGTCTGGACTTGTGGCAAATATCTCCAAGTTTCACGGAGGTCCCAGGGCAGGAATTAGAGGAGCGAGTCACCAAATTACCAGTTGGGAATGGGTGCTGAGTCTGAGGGGGAAAACTGGTTTCAATTCAGGATGAATAGAAACTAGCCTAGGAACTGAAAGTTCAGGGAATCCCTGTGACCACTCCTTCAAGAATGTGTCCTAACCCCCGGGGCCAGTGACTCAAGGCAGCCTGAGGGGGACAGGAGCTGGATTTAGCATGAATACCCCCTCACAAGCATGTCCTCCCTTCCCACTCCAGCTAAAGTTCAGAGGGTCTGCCCTGCCCTCTCTGGCCCCAACTACTCTGGCTCCCCAGGCTGCCTATAGTAGAAGGCCACCATGCCTCCATCCTCTCCAGACCCTTTTTCCTCTTAGGTCTCAAATGCTCTGGGCTGCACAGGTTGATGAGGTAGGGAGTGAGAATCTGTCTGTGGGCATCCGTGGTCTCCCAGACAGGGCCAGTGAACGTGTGCTGTCTGAGAGATCAGTACAGGGGATAAGCCCTGGAAAATACCCTGGCCCAGGATTCAAAGACTTGGTTCTCCTCCTGGCTCAGTCACAGACTTGTCAGGTGTCCTTGAGCAAAGTTCTTCCCACCTCTGAGCCCGTTTTCTTCTACCAAAACTGCGACAGTGTTTAAAGCAGACCTTTAGCAGTCCATGAGGAAGCCATGTCACCAGCTGGCTGCCTGGGTGTAAATTCCAGCTTGGTCACTGTCTAGCAAGTGGAGAAGAGATTTATCCTTGCAGAACCTGAGTTTTCCTATAAGCAGGAGGGGAATAATAAACGTGCCCACTTCATAGGCTTTATTAAAGAAAGAATGCATGTAAAATAGGCCTGGTAAATAGTAAGCACAATAAAGGGAGGCTGTTATTATTTTAAAAAACTATTAATATAGTCACTTCTAGAGTGGAGAGAAGGTTGGAGTCAAGATGGCAGAGGAATAGGA
Organism: Cervus elaphus; assembly: GCF_910594005.1. NCBI lineage: Eukaryota > Metazoa > Chordata > Mammalia > Artiodactyla > Cervidae > Cervus > Cervus elaphus. Next base: position 52,890,218 of record NC_057823.1, on the reverse strand, counting down.
CGGGGAGACCACTTTCTTCCCTACAAATTCATCGAAAGAACAATTGAACGCAGAACAAACTTCACAAAACAACTTCTGATAGCTAGCTGAGGACATCAGGCACCCAGAAAAGCAACCCATTGTCTTCGAAGGGAGGTAGGACAAAATATAAAAGGTAAAAAGAGAGACAAAAGATTTAGGGATGGAGACCCGTCCTGGGAAGGGAGTCTTAATAGAGGAAGTTTCCAAACACCAGGAAACCCTCGCACTGGCGGGTCTGGGGGAATTTTTGAATCTCGGAGGGCAACCTAACTGGGAGGAAAAATAAATAAAACCCACAGATTAGGTGCCTAAAAGCAACTCCCAGCAGAAAAGTACCCCAGACGCCCGCATCCGCCACCAGCAAGTGGGATCCAAACGGAGAAGAGCGTGAGGCATTGCTTAGGGTAAGGACCGGGCCTGAGTGCCCTGAGGGCAATCGGAGGGAGCTTTTGTGAGATTCCAACTTAAACTGTGGGATAGCAAAAGAGAGAGAGAGAAAATTAACCAGCCCGAACACACTGCTGGCCGTCTGCAGAACAAAGGGTCTGAGCAAGTCCAGAGAAGAGCTCGCCGGCTGCGGACTGGCCCAGCCCGGACGAGGCAGGAGGCAGGGGGGAGGGGAAAGGGGCAGGCTCAGCCCCAAGGACCGCATCCCCTACCACACTGCAAACAGGCCTCCAGTTTCTAACCAAAGACCTCCTGAGATTCTGGATGGTCGACATCCGTCGGGAGGGTCGCGACTAGACACAGGGCACACGCACCCGACCCGCACGGGCGGGGACTGGGTCTGGGGCTGCGGAGGGGAGAAGCCGCACGCACCCGGACTGGTGCGGGCGGAAACTGAGGCTGGGACCGCGGAGGGGAGAAGGCGCGCCGCACCGGGGGAGAGTGCGCCCGTCAAGCTCCTGGCTGCCTGAGCGGCTCGGGCCAGGGAAGGCACAAAACGCAGGCGCAGCCGCGTCCGCGCTTTTGTGTAATACCTGAGGGCTGGAACCGCGCGCAGCGCAGGGCACGCTCCACATAGAGCAGCCGGGAGCCTGAGCAGCGTAGATGGGGAAAGCAGCGCCCCTCCCTCCCCGCAGCGCGAGGGAACTAGCGAACCTGAACAAGAGACCACCTCTGCCCACCTGTGTCAGGGCGGAAATTAGGCACTGAAGAGACCGGCAATCAGAAGCCAAATAAACAAAGGGAACCGCTTCAGAAGGGACCGGTGCAACAGATTAAAATCCCTGTAGCTAACACCGACTACACCGGAAGGGGCCTGTAGATATCGAGAAGTGTAAGCTGGAACGAGGGGCTATCTGAAACTGAACTGAACCCAGACTGACCACAACAGCTCCAGAGAAATTCCTAGATATATTTTTACTTTTTTTTTTAATTAAAAGAAAAATTTTTTCCTTGTCTTTTTTATTTTTTCTTTTATTTTCTTTTAAAATTCCCTATTACTCCCCCATTACTCCTTAACTTTCATTTTCATAGATTTTTATGATTTTTTTAATTAGGAAAAAAATGTTTTTTCTTTTTTCTTTTCCTTTTTTCTTTTTCTCTTATTTTCTTTTAAAGTCCTCTATTACTCCTCTACTACTCCTTAATTTTCATTTTCATTTCACTATAACCTTGCAAAAAAAAAAAAGAGAAGCCCTATTTTTAAACCTAACTTCATATATATTTCTAAAATTTTTTGTGTTCTTGTTTTTGTTTTTAATATTGTATTTTTAAGAGTCTAACTTCTACTTTAGATTTTTAATCTTTGTTTTTCAGTATGTGATATAAATTTTGGACATTTAAGAATCCAATATTCAGTTCCCATTTTTATTCAGGAGTGTGTTGATTACTCTCTCCCACTTTTGACTCTCTGTTTTCTACCTCAGAACACCTCTATTTCCTCCTTTCCCCTTCTCATCCCAATCCAATTCTGTGACTCTTTGTGGCTGTCTGGGCTACGGAGAACCCTTTGGGAACAGACAACTGCGTAGATCTGTCTCTCTCCTCTCGAGTCCCCCTTTTTCTCCTCCTGCTCATCTCTATCTCCCTCCTCCCTCTCCTCTTTTTCATGTAACTCTGTGAACCTCTCTGGGTGTCCCTCACAGTGGAGAATCTTTTCACCATTAACCTAGAAGTTTTATTATCAGTGCTGTATAGTTGGAAAAGTCTTGAGACTACTGGAAGAATAAAACTGAAATCCAGAGGCAGGAGACTTAAGCCCAACACCTGAGAACACCAGAAAACTCCTGACTACACGGAACATTAAGTAATAAGAGACTGTCCAAAAGCCTCCATACCTACACTGAAACCAACCACCACCCAAGAGCCAGTAAGTTTTAGAGCAAGACGTACCACGCAAATTCTCCAGCAACACAGGAACATAGCCCTGAGCGTCAACGTACAGGCTGCCCAAAGTCACACCTAACACATAGACCCATCTCAAAACTCATTACTGGGCACTCCATTGCACTCCAGAGAGAAGAAATCTAGTTCCACGCACCAGAACACCAACGCAAGCTTCCCTAACCAGGAAAGCTTGACAAGTCAATCGTCCAACTCCACCCACTGGGTGAAACCTCCACAATAAAAAGGAACCACAGACCTCCAGAATATAGAGTGGAGAGAAAAGAAAATGTAGGCTGAAATGTCAATTGCATCCAACCACTGTGCGTGGCACATTTTCTCATATTATCCTTAGGACAAGCTTTTAAAAAACTTTATTTTTAAAAACTTTTATTTTTTAAAAACCATTTATGTGAGTCTAATTATAGAAAACTTTGGAAAATAAAAAAGTAAGTCTCTGGCTGGTACCTATCATCCAGCTTCCCCCGTGGTAACATCTCACATAACAACAGTACAACATCAAAACCAGGATGATGACATAAGTACAACACTGTTAACCAAACTGCAGGCCTTATTCAGGTTTCACTGGCTTCTATAGGCACTCATGTGTCTGTGTGTGTTTGTGTGTATAGTTTTATGTAATTTTATCATATGTATAGATTCACTTACACCCAACTGGACAAATTGCTCCTCAAGACTTGGTTTTCTCATCTATAAAATGGGAGTGAAATGAAATGAAATAATGTATGTAAAGTGCTTAGAACAACACCTAAAACTGAATAGCAAGTATTTGATAAATTTAAGTTTTTTTTCTTTTTTTCCAGAAAAAAGCATGTTTTTTTAAAAGTGACTTATATGAATAACTTATATTTGTTATAGAAAAAAAACAGAAAATATTCATAAGATTAAAGCTAAAATAAATTTTCAAATGCTCATACCCCCGAATTTTACTCACACCACAAATTTGAGGTGTATTTCATTATCCTTATTTTATTGTAAAGACACTGAGCCTCAGAAAGGAAAGCAGTTTGCCACAGTCACTAGCTTATGAATGAGGAGCCACGATTGAATGCATACTCTTGCCTCCAGGAGCTCACAGCTGTGGGACAGCAGACAGGCCTATGAGTCATACCAACCCAGAGCAGACTGGAATGAACAGCCACTGGTGGTTTCTGAACACTTGCTATGTTCCAGTCACTGCCTGAACACCTTGCAGGTTTCTCAGTGAGTCTTTGCAGTAGCCCTTTGAGGTAGCTAACATTCTCATTTCTTGTGAGGAAGCAGATGAGGCTCAGAGAGGTACCTTGCTCAAGATCAGAGCTAGGGTCTGGTGGGCCCAGGGTTTAAAAAGGGGTCAGTTGCATGCTTCAACCTGAGCTTCAAAGCCTCCTCCCTGAGGGATTCAGACAAGATGCGGAGTGTGTGTGAGGGAGGGTCTCTCCAGCTGGAGCTTTGGGCTTCTCTCATCCTGGAGCTGGGGTGCCCTTCTCTGACCCCATCCTGACCCCAGACCACCAACATCCAGCTAAGACTTGGAGTGTACCCTAACAGCTGGAGCCTGCTTCCACTTCTCACAATACCCAGACTCCATCTGAAGTGGAAGAGTGAGAGCCTATGAAAGGAAATCATGTTAGTCGCTTCAGTCATGTCCGATTCTTTGCAACCCCATGGACTATAGCCTGCCAGGCTCCTCTGTCCGTGGGATTTTCCAGGCAAGAATAGTGGAGTGGGTTGACATTTCCTTCTCCAGGGGATCCTCCCCACCCAGAGATTGAACTCGGGTCTCCTGCATTGTAGGAAGATTCTTTACCTCTGAACCACTTGAAAGAAAGCAGAGGAAAAAGAGCAAAACTGCCCGAGCCTAAATTGCTCTACTGGGCACCTCTGACCCAGATTGCCAGGCTCAGGAAGTGTTGGAAAGGCAACTGCAGGTATGTGATTGTTGAGTTTCAGAGTAATTACTTATGCTCCCCTTACTTCCAGAAAAGGTTTAGACAGCAAGAGACATAGAAACAAGTATTTAAAGAATGATTAAAGAACCCTGTAATGAAATGAAATTGGAGAAGAAAGAAATAATTGTCCTCAAAATGCTAAATAGGGGATAATTGTTGTAATTGAGCATCAAAGCTTAACTGTGAGCTTCCTGGTGGTGGATGCAAAAAGGGAGCATATAAATTCCACACTTGCATTGTCTCATAAAAGGAAGTACCTTTACCAGATACCAGATGAGCCAAACTTCCTAACATTGGTTGGGCTACAGGAGGAATTTATTTTACTTATTCAGGCACTGGCAAGGGGTCTTATATGTAGTAATATCTAGAACAGTGCTTTTACAAAGGATACAGATATTCATATTCCATGTGAATATGTCTTATATTAGTGGTTTTCAACCCTTTCTGAATCAATATTTCCTTTTTATTACAAATATATTAACAACCCTTTAATATTCTGAAATGAAGTTAACAATAACATCCTGTCTGTACACTTTTCTCTTTTAAGAAAGTCAATACCCAGGACATCTCTGGAGATCCAGCAGCTGTAACTTCACACTTTCAATGTGGGTTGTATGGGTTCCATCCCTTGTTGAGGAACTAAGATCCCTGCATGTCACGTGGTATGCTCTAAAGCATTAAAATATATGTGTGCGTATGTATATGTGTGTGTGTATATATATATATATATATAGTCAATACCCTAATTAATATAAAAGTGGTGAGTAAAAATATGATATTTGAATATCAAATGTTTGGCCACAACTACTCTAGAAATTTCAATGAAGTAGCCCATTACTTCCACTTACACAGACTTGTCTTGAATGTGACAACTACAAATATAAATATAGGGTTGTTGTTCGGCAACTCAAATACCACCAAAATTAATAATTCATGCTTAATTTCATTCCTGGAAAACAGTGCAAAAACCATTTTTGTGTTTTCAAAAATATTTACTTATTTATTTGGCTGTACCAGGTCCTAGCTGCAGCAAGTTGGATCTTCAGTTGCGGCGTGTAACCTCTTAGCTGCAGAAGTTCTCCAACCAGGGATCAGACCCAAGCCTCTTCCATTGGGAGCACAGAGTTCCAGCCACAACACCACCAGGGGAGTCCCTCTTTTTGTGTTTCTGTGTGAATTAGGGATGAATCTAGGTTCAAGTAATTGTAACCAAGAGTTTTACCTATATGAGTGTCTGGTGGGACACTTAACAACAGTGTGGAATGTGCAGCAATTTTTTCCCCCATAAACTGTTTATTGACATATCCGGCCAAGTCACCTTTACAAACAACCCATCAAGAATCTTAAATGTCACTGAAGCATCCTCCAATTCCCAGGGGTAATTCTTTTTTTTCCCATCTCCCAAACTCCTTTTATTAGAAAACTACTGGAGAATGTCCTCTACCAAAAAACAAGGGTTTGAATCAAATAAATACAGACATGGGGGTCCAGGATCCAGAAGATCCAACACAAGGCAGAATCAGAAGCAATCCTGAGGGTGACAGTAACAGGGAATCAGGCTAAGAGACCACTGAACCCACATTGTTAGAGAACTTTAGGAGTGATTTCTTCAAGAAGATAAACTTAACACAACCCTCAATGAACTTGAAGATTTTGAAAAGAGATTTACATAATTGAGGAAGTGTTTGGATTTGAATTACTACTAAGTACATAGAAAATTAAACCAATATAAAAACGCCAGAAAATCATTTCACTCCAGGGAAAACAAAATACACCGGAAAAGACAAAGTAATCATAGTACACTATATGGTTTACCTATGAATAGATACCACATTGTTGTTGTTTACTCCCTAAGTTGTGTCCAGCTCTTTGCAACCCCTAGAACTGTAGGGAGTCACCAGGCTCCCTGGTCTGTGGGATTTCCCAGGCAAGAATACTAGAGTGGGTTGCCATTTCCTTCTCCACCCAAGGGCAATTCTTAATAGTGTGAACCCAACAACTTTCCCTCACAAATTAATGCCTGAGGATTCCTCAGTTGGTGACAATGAAAACTTACCCACAGACTTCTAAAATGCCCCCAGGAGTTAGCACCTCTTCCTTTGTGAATCAGTGTCTTAGATCAATCCTAAGTTATAAAAAAGAATAAATGGGACTTCCTTGGTGGTCCAGCGGTTAGGACTCTGTGCTTCCACTTCAGGGGGCATGGGCCCCATTCTTGGTTGGGGAACTAAGATCCTGCAAGCCACTAGGCACAGCCCCCAAAATAAAATAAAAAGGCAAATGGATGATGTTAAATTGCAGCTCTGTGACCAAATTTCTCTCTCTCTTTTTTTTTAAAAAATAATTTATTTATTTATTTTTGACTGTGCTGGGTCTTCACTGCCACACGGGCTTTTCTCTAGTTGTAGTGAGCGAGGGCTACTCTCTAGTTTCAGTGCTCAGCTTTCTCCCTGCTGTGGTTTCCCTTGTTGAGGAGCATGGGCTTTAGGGCACACGGGCTTCAGTAGTTGTGGCTCACGGGCTCTAGAGCACGGGCTCAATAGCTGTGGCGCACGAACTTAGTTGCTCTGAGGCATGTGGGAATTTCCTGGATCAGAGATCAGAACCCATGTCCCCTGCATTGACAGGCAGATTCTTTACTACTGAGCCACTAGGGAAGCCCCGACCACATTTCTAAAGGGAATGAAACTTACACATTCCTGGTACAGGATGTGATGTGACCTCATTCCAAGACTGAGCTCTGGAGATGAGACTTATTCTGAGGAGATGGAGACTTATTCTGACCTATTCATTTAGTGCTTTCCCTTTTGCCAAGCACTTTCAGAAATGCTATCTCCTTCAACTGTCAAGAGCCCCCTAAGAAGATTGTTATTCTCTCCCCATCAGAAGACAAAGTTGAGGCACAGAGAGAAAGGTTATCACATAGAAAGTTTATCACACCTTGTAGATCAGGCACTGTAGATCGTCATAGAACTGTCTCAGCAAGCCTTTTCACAGCAGCATGACTGCGAACAGTTTGTGATGGACATCTTTGGCCAGTGCCTGAATACAGAACAATTGAAACAAAAAGTTTCATTTTACACAGAGTAACCTGAGGCTTGAGGAGGGAGGCAGGTTGTGTGATGCACAAGAATTACTTGCCTCTCCCTCGGAACAGAGAGCCGTCTATGCTAGGGGATAACAGAAGGGGTAAAGTCCTGGGACTGGAAATTTAAATCTCTTGAAGTCACAGAAATGTGCCCAGAAATGGAGGAGGTTGGCTTGGAATCCAGGCCTTCGCCAAGCACATCATAAATCCCTTTCCTCAACATCTTCTGTGGATGACAGGGGTTCCAGACATCCTCCAACCTCCCCCTCCATCCATCTCTACTTTCATCCTATTCAAAGGATCTTGATCCCAGGCAATCAGACAACAGAGCCTCTCCACCCTCTGGGTATGCATGAAGCATTATCTGGCACTTCCTCCAGGGGCCCCCAGTCAGCCTAGGAGGTGCAAGGGGACTCCAAAGGGTAGGCCTGAGTTCAAATCCAGCTGCACCCCCAAAACTGCTGGATCAACCAGCTCTGATGGGGAAAGGAATATGTATTTTTTTTTATTTTTTATCTTTTTCGATTTTTTTTTTTTTTTTTTTTTTTTTTTGGGGAAAGGAATATGGATGAGAGAAATCAGACTGGGATAGGAGCAGTGACCCCTTACCCTGAGCTTCCAAATTTGGGTAACTGGACTCATGGCCACCTCGTGATAGATGTATCCTCCATGGAGGAACCCCTCCCTTATCAGTCTCCCCGGCCAGCTGAACTCTGGGTCCACTTAGCACTCACTTCTCCGGGTCAGGATGGAAAGAGAAGGCACCCTCCCCCACGGGACACATGTTGTGAATCAAGACTGCTTTCTTAGGTGGAGGTTTCTGAAACTCTGAGTGGCCTTGCAGAGCCACTGTCTCATTGGTAATTATGGTCATCTTCCAGCAGAGAGGGACCGCTTCGACTGAGGATGGCTGGTCCAGGTTAAAGCAGCACCTTACTAAACTCCCACTGGAAGGAAGGGAGGGAGGAATGAAGAAAGAAAGAAAGGAAGCGGGGAAGGAAGAGAGAGGAAGAAAGTATCTGCTCTTAACTGCAGCTGTCACCAAGTCAGCACCTACAATGGGCCAGGCATCATATTCTTCTATTATTATTGCCCCCATTTTGCAGATGAGCAAACTATAGATCAGAGAAATTGACTAACATGTCTGAAGTTAGAAAGCGAGAAAAATAGCAAAACCCAAGTTTGAACCCATGGCAGTCTGGCTCCTGAGAACCTGGCTCCCATTTTGTTAGCTGTCCTGCTGCTCTTACCTAGGCCTCCCTCCAGTCTGTGAGACAGAGATTCTTACCACCTCCCGCAGGACAGATGGAGCATTGAGCCTCAGCAAAGCTGAGGACGTTATTGTCCATAGAGGCAGAAGGAGGGCGGCCATTGTCTCATGTGTTTCTCCAGAGTAGCGCTGAACTTTAAAAGCACAGGCCCAGGAGAAAAAGAGGAATTCTAATTGAGTGTGAGATTCTTAATAACTGGGTGGCCTTGGGCTGTTACTCACTTGTTTTTAGCCTTGCCCCTTTAAAATAGGGAGGAGTAGCTAGTCTTAGGGCAGTTGTGAAGATCATGCAAGATTATGAGCACATGGGAGGTGTCATTACTTAAAGCTTGACTGTCTCTGCCTCAGAGGTTCAGATTTTGCTCAGATGCTTAATTCATTACCCTAGTTAATTATGTAGACCAGTGCTTCAAACCCTGGTTGATGTCAGAATTACCCGCTCAAAATGTAAATGTTTGGGCCCCACCCCAGGAAGTTTTGAATTAGGAGGACTGAGGTGAGGCTTGGACCTCTTTATCTTAAATAAATTCTCAGGTAATTCTGATGCACAGTCAGGATTGGGAGCACCAATTGACCTGCATAGACATGTCAGCCACATTTGGGGAAGGGACTCAGGTGGGTCCCTTCTCCACATTCCCTTCTCCCCTTTCTTGTCACCACCAGCACCTCCTCCCCACTGGCTCGCAAGTGCTCTTCCCAAATGTAGGTCTGTGTGGCCCAGCAGAGAGTCAGTGACACTCAGGGTCACTGAGTGACCACAGAGCCTCCCTTTCCAGAGGCCTGGGAACCCAGCACAGAGCTGGGAAGCAGGATGCCAGGGTTTCTGCTGTGGATTTGCCCCCTTGGGACTCACTGGTGACCCAGGGTCAGCAGGTTTCCAAGCCTCAGTTGACCATCATCCATCACTAGATAGTCAGGAAAAGCAGACTGGCTTGTCTGCTTCCTCAGGAGTGTGTCCTTGGTGCTTAAACACCAGAGAGCATGAGGAGGCCTGGGTAGAGAAAGGGGAGGAGGTGAAAGAATCCTTTATAACTGTGCTTCCCCACTGATATCGCCTTTGATGCTCGCAGAGATAGGGAATAAAATCCAGCATCTACCTGGGGCTTGGGGGCTTCCCTGGTGGCTCAGTGGTAAGGAATTTGCCTGCCAATGCAGGAGAGGACCCCTGGAGAAGGAAATGGAAACCTACTCCAGTTTTCTTGCCTGGACAGAGGAGCCTGGTGGGCTGCAGTTCAAAGGCTTTCAAAGAGTCAGACATGACTTAGCAAATAGACAATAACAACAATCTGGGAGCTATAACATTCTCTGTTATCTGTCCTTGGTCTTTGCTTTAATGTTATCTCCTAACCCTCCCTCCTTTCTGGCTTTCTTGCTGTTCCCTGACTGCTCCAGGCTTGTTTCCACCTCAAAGTCTTTGCCCGAGTTGCTCTGCTTAGAATACTTCAGCAGTGGATCATCACAAGTCTGGTTCCTTCTGTTATTCAAGCATCAGCTTCCAGGTCACAGGCTCAGAAAGACCTTTGCTAATCAGTCACCAAATCTGAAGTGTTGTTCCAAGCACTGGGACATAGCTTCCAAGAGTATATCATTAAAATTAACTTTCATCTTAGTATTTGTCATCATAGGATCTATTTTCCTTTTTAATTTATTTAATGTGTTGCCTGGCTGTCTTGTTTATTGTTGTCTCTTAGTGCCTGAAAAGTGTTCAGTGATTGTTTGTGGAATAAATGAGTTAATGATATTGCCCCAGAATGAATCATGATTCCTTTTTCTATATTTTTAAATATAATTTAAAATTTATTTTTGGCTCTGCTAGGTCCGTTGTTGTGCAGGCATCTCGCTGTGGGCTTCTCTTGTTGAGGAGCATGGGCTCTAGGCTCGTGGACTTCAGTAGTTACAACTTCCAGGCTCTAGAGCATAGGCTCAAGAGTTGTGGCTCTTGGACTTAGTTGCTTTGTGGCACGTGGGATCTTCCCGAACCAGGGATTGAACCCACATCTCCTGTGTTGGCAGGCAGATTCTTTACCACTGAGTCACCAGGGAAGCCCCTCCTTTTTCTATTTTTGAAAATTAATTTATTTATTGGCTGAGCTGGGTCTTTGCTGTGCGTGGGCTTTCTCTGATTGTGATGAATGGAGGCTACTCTCTTGTTGCATAGCATAGACGCTAACCTGCAAGCGTCAGTAGTTGGGGCTCGTGGGCTCAATAGTTGTGGCACACAGGCTTAGTTGCTCCGCAGCAGGTGGGATCTTCTGGGGCCAGGGACCGAATCTGTGTCCCTTGCATTGGCAGGTGGATTCTTTTTCTTTTTTTTTTTGGCAGGTGGATTCTTAACCACTGGACCACCAGATAAGTCCATGATTTCTTTTTCAGATTAGAGGACATGCAAAGTTCTGAGAGGAGAAGTGACTGTCCCCAAACCATTCCAGGCCTTTTGAATTCTTTCTCCAGGTCCTTCCTGTAAAAACTGGCTGACACATAAACGTAGCTGGGGTGAGGCTCACAGGTATGATGAAAACTTGGAGTTGCCCCATGAATGGGCTACGACTGATGTGAGGGTGAGAAGGCGGAAGGACAGAGCGTGTGAATCGAGAGGCAGGCTGAGACAGGAGAGCAGGGTGTGAACCTGGCAGAGGTAGGGGGAAGGGGGTGACTTGGCTGTGTGTCAGGAAGTGTTTCCCTCCACCCTCCCCTGGGGAGAGCCCTGACCCTGAGGTGGTTTTGCTGTGGGAAGCAGGTTGTCAGGCAGCTGTTGAGGGAGAACAAAGGTGTGGCCTGGGTGGTGACTGTCTACTGAGGTCCTGGGCCCGATACTGATCACCCAAAGGAACAATCCCACAGTGGCACTTGGCCAAATAGGTGATAGGTAAGCTTCCTCCTAAAACCAGCCCAACCACACATGAAGCCTCAGACCTGTGGGGAAGGGAGAGAAAAGAAGTCTCTAAAGAAATGAAATGGTCAATGTAGAATGCTTAGTAATAATAATGATAATAATATGGCACACTTACTAGAACATGTCTGGCATGGTACTGACTGCTCTATATGTGTTCCCTTGATCAATCTTCAAGAAGCTCTCTATAAAGTAGGCATTATTATTTTTGTTATTCCCATTTGAGAAACGTGGAAACTGAGACTCAGTGAGATTAAACATCTTGTCCAAGGTCACACAGTAAGAAGCCAAGTCAGGATTCCAGCTTAGGTCTATCGTGATTCCAGGGCCCTGTGGAAACCTAAACCTGGGGAGAGTTGCTAGGGGCAAGTTAAGAAGGCAGAGCCCCATGGACTCCTGCAGAATTATGGATGGGGAGGGAGAGTGGAACAGGCTGTGTATAAATAGCAGGCCTGTTTTTATCCCTACACATGGGCTGAAGCAGGCAAGCAGCTCTATCTGGCACAATTTGAGGGCTCTGAATGCCAACCCAGCCTGTGTCATACAACTCCCGCCCCAGCATGTCCCTGGGAGCTGAAATGCCTACTGAGAGAGTCATTTCTTTGGGTCAGGGCATTGACTCCAGAGGATTTCTGTAAAAATACATAGATTGGAAGACAAACACATCAATCTCCTGGCACCTGTTGAAGGTGGCAACCTAGGCCAGCCAGCTGGGTCCTGTGGGAGGGGGCTCAGCTTTTCTGTTGAAGAAGATGGCGTTCAAAAACAAAGAAAAGTATGAGGTTGGTTTCACAGCCTGTGTTTCTTCAATCCCAGAAGCCTGGGAATTATAATCCACAGTTCAAAAATCCTAATGGAGACTATGTCATCTGGGACAAAGATGGAGAGAAGCCACTCCAGTGGATGGAAGAAAACTAACTTCCTTTGCTTTTGCGGGATTGATACCAGATGCCTGCAGCTGCAGCTCTGGAAACCTTAGGCTTACGAGACTTGCTGGCATTCATGTGTTTAATTTTTAAATGATAAACGAATTAATTATTTTTTACTCCTTGATTTGTGGGTAGGCAAAGAAGCAGGTTTCTGAAACTCAGAAGACATGGGCGGAGATCTCTGGTTTACAGCACGGATAACCGGAGGGACCAGGCCTGGAAGAGAAGAAAGAACGAGGGGTGTCCAAGGGCGAAGCGCAGCTCAGCGGTCACAAGGCTGCAGCGGCGGACCAGCATTTGGGGAAAGGTAGGAACTGGCCCCCGCCACCTGCCGGTCAGCAGCCCTACCCACAGTCAGGCCGCGGCTGCCCTGGCCTAGTCCCAAAATATGTGAGCGCCGCCCCTTTCTCCCGCCCCCTTTCCCCGCCGCGCCCGCGGGGTCGGGGGCTGCGCGGTTGGCGCCTGGAGCCCGGCCGGCATCCCAGAGCGGGAGGGGGGAGAGGGCCGCGGGGGGCGGGGCGGAGCCTCGGCGCCTCCCGGAGCCTTATTCCAGGCTGCACGCCGAGGAGCGCTCAGTCGACCCAGGGAGCTGCGCGCGGCAAGCAGCTGGCTCTCTCTTGCTTGAGGCACTAGGGCTCGGGCGGTCGGACAGACGGAGTGAATAGAGAGACGCCCAGCGGCCGCGAGCTCCGCGCAAATCCCAGGCAAGCTTGCATCCAGAGGCCGGCAGCCGACCGTGCCCGCCGGGATCTCCAGCGCTTCTCCAGCCCGGCTCCCGTGCCAGCGTCCGGTGGCCGCCGCCCCCCAGAGTGACTGCTGCCTCGCCGCCTCCGCCGAGTCCGGGACCATGAAGCTGCTGCCGTCGGTAGTGCTGAAGCTCTTTCTTGCTGCAGGTAAGCGGGCTGCCGCCGCTCCCGGAGGTCTCGGGGGATGGGGACTCTCTGCTGGGGGTACGGGGGAAGATCGCTACAGCGTCCCCGGCGCGGGCCACTTGGTGGGGCCCGTGCTCCCTGGCTGGCGGGCGCCGGCCGCGGTGCATGGCGACGGGGGTCTGGGCTGGGCGTCTGAGGCGGCCTCGCCCCTTACCCGCAGTGCTTTCGGCGTTGGTGACTGGCGAGAGCCTGGAGCGGCTTCGGAGAGGCCTGGCTGCTGGAACCAGCAATCTGGATTCCCCTACTCAATCTACGGACCAGCTGCTGCCCGCGGGAGGCGGCCAAGGCCGGGAAGTCCTGGACTTAGAAGAGGCAAACCTGGACCTTTTCAGAGGTGGGTGTGGGGGCAGCCCATCCTCGGACCCTGGTGGTCAGTTGAAGTATCATAGGATCTGGTGTTTATGCCGATTGGGCACACCTGTGGTTTGGGGCTTTTCAAGAGAGGACTTCAAGGAAAAGCCTCTTGGCCGGACAAGCTCCCTCGGGGATCCTAGAACGTAGGTCTTGTTGTCTTTCTTGCCCTCGGGTCTCACATGCCACTTTGCTGCCCTTCTGCATACTTGGGGGCAAATTGAGACAGGCAAGGTGCTTGGGTTTTGTGTGTTCTTCTCTGAGGTAACCTGGGTGACAGGAACAAGGACTGGTTGAGATGCTTTCCCTAGAGTTTCTATGTAAAAATGTGCACAAGACCTAATTTCCACATTAATTGACTATTATGTGTAAAATCACAGATGTGGAGATGCTAGGCACATACCAGGTGTTGCAGGATTGGTCTCCTGCATCCACCTGTCTCCAGGCTGGGGAAACAGTGGGGCATGAGGAACACTTGGTCCTGCCAGATGAGGCCAGCACCTCTTGGGGAGGCTGTGAATGGCAAGCACTGAGACCCTAGAGAGCTGTTTTGATACGCTGGGTGTCCACAAATCCTTCACAAGCCTGGATACTTCCTGACCACTTTGAGACCCCCCTGAGAGGGGCTCCAGGGGAGGAAGGGCCAGGTGGGATCCTTCTACCTGCAAAGGTGCTGTGGCCAAGTACATACAAGCACAGGGCAGAGTCCAGAGCCTCCAGTATCGCCTGCTTCCCTGCCCCCAGTCACCTGCAGAGATTCTTGAGGGTGGAGCAGGGACTGAGCCCTGGAGCCCCGGAATGACTATATTTGGTTGGAAAGATACCCACCTGTTCTAGCTCCGCCTGCTTCTCTGCCACTCTTCTTCCTTACCCAGGGATTCCCTTAGATGCTGTCCACTCCAAAGCTGAGGCTGGGCTTTCACCTTCCATCCTCTCACAGTAGCCCTCCGGGGCGGTGCGGGGTGGGGGTGGGGGGTCACCCCTGGCCTGAACAACCTGGATTCTCCTGGTCCTCTCCTAGGCAGGGCAGAGCTGGGCTGTGACTCACTCCCCACCCACACAGCTCCTCATACCTCGCAGACCTGACTCACTGCTCCCTTTCCTCGGCAGGAGCCCGGCTGTCACCCTGTCACTCTCTCCCTCCCTTTTCTGATTGGCTTGGTTCTCCTGCCTCAGTTTCACCACAACTGTAGTCACTAATTTCCTCTGAGCAACTGCCTCTTCTGAGTTCTGAAGGGTCCTGGGTCTGCACTGTAGGAACGGGGGACTGTGGGACTATTGTCTCTTCTCTTTTCTTGGGTTTGCTGGGCAAAGACTATTTTTCAAGTCTAGGGATCCTGTCACCTGAAATAAGTAACTGTTACCATTTAGTAAGTGTCTCCTGTGTTCTAGTCACTTAACATGTTATTATGAATTAATTAGTCCTGTTGCAACCCTCTGAAATAGGAACGCCTGTTCACTTTTTACCGAGAACCCTAGGGTTCAGAGAGATTAAGGGACTTGCCCAGGATCACATGAAATTCGAGCACCATTCTGCTGACTTCAGAGCCCATTCATTGTCTCTTCCTGGCTCAGCATCCCAGGTGCTCTGGGCTTGTCTGGTGGAGGACACTGCTGGGGTGTATGAGGCACTTTAGTATGTTGGGGAAGCGCACTGGATATGGAGTCCAGAGACCACACTTCAGATCCCAAACCTGCATGACCTTGGTCAAGTCACTGCCTTTTGGGACCTCAGGTTTTTCCTCTGAAAATGGAAAGCCATATTTTGAAGTCAATTCTACTTTCAGAATCCTAGGCCTCCAGTCTAATAATGTATGATGCTCACCCTTCTGCCAGACATGTGGCCATAGCCATAGACAGGAGGCACCTTTTCTTCTGCTGGGACAGGGGAGGGAAGACTGGCGTCAGACCCCTGGGCTGATGGGCATAGCCCAAGGTCAGTCCCCGCTGGATGTCTGTGTGAGATTGTTTTTCCCCTTTGAAGCATGGAAAGAATGGAGAGAGCCATCATTGTTCTAGTTCCTTTTGATAGTTCTTTGCTCTCCGTTTTTCTACCTCTTGGGCACCCCATCCTAGAAAGCAATAAACGGGACATCTGGGAATAAATGTAAATGGGCCTTCGAGAAGTAGTGAGCTGCAAAGAGCACTGAGCAGGGTAGATATTTTGCTTGATGTCAAAAAAGCAAGGCTCTTTGAAATTAGCACAATATTATAAATCAATTATAGATCAATAAAAATATTTTTAAAAATTAAAATCTAAAAAAATTTTAAAAAGTTAAGAAGCAAGTGTCTGACCAGGGATGGGCTGCTTGCTGTCCCTGAGCCGGGTTCTGGTCTGGGCTTATGGTACCCTGGTGCTAAAGGGTACCCCAGAGGGTACTGCCTGGGCATAGGCATTATTATTATTTTAGGAACCTCTTTCCTCTAAAATACCCTCCAAGTGCCTTCTCCAGAAGCAGTTTTTATCTCTGACACTGTCTTCCTGCAAGTGGGTCACTGAGTGCAACATCAGGAAATGAGGCTGATTTAAGGCCAAAATAGAACCGAGTGGGTGTGGGGGAGTAGGAGATGAGGATAGACAGTGGGGTGGGGGTGAGGTCGGTAGAATTGCCCAATCAGCTACAGTTACTCAACAGAAGCTAGCATTCTTAGAATGAAGTTCTTAAAATGAGGTTGTGAAATGCCTTTGTTGGGACCCCCCCACCAGCCTCTACTTCCTCTACCACCTTTGGGTGGTCTGCCCAGATTCTGGTCTGCCCAGATTAGGTAGAATCAAAGTGTCCTTCCAAACACTGTGCTGTTCTGATTTTTTTTTTCCCTTGAGGGAGTCAAAGACTTAACAGGGTACTTTTCTACTGCAGCTGCTTTCTCCTCCAAGCCACAAGCTCTGGCCACACCAAGCAAGGAGGAGCGTGGGAAAAGAAAGAAGAAAGGCAAGGGGTTAGGGAAAAAGAGGAACCCATGTCTTCGGAGATACAAGGACTTCTGCATCCATGGAGAGTGCAAATATGTGAAGGAGCTCCGGGTTCCAACCTGCATGTAAGTGTCCCTTCCCTGGGGCTGTTATCAGCTCACTCTGTCAGCCTAGTGGTTGTTCTTCCGTTATCACTGTTCCTTGAATTCATAAATCCACTCAGTTTCTTCTCACTCTCTGGGAGGAAGTTGGGAGGAGGGGAAATATTTTTAGTCAGCGGAAGGGGCTCCCCCCAACATAGGATGCAATTTCCTGTGGCGTGGGTTTGTGACGCTCTTTCATCTTTGGGGGCATTTCCTGCTTGCTCAGAAATGAGCATGTGACTAGGAGAGCTGACACCTGAAGGCAGGTTCTTCATCTCTGCCGCATGCCCTGCTCCAGATGGGAGAAACGAGTAGGAAACATGGCAGAGTGGGGCTCCTGGGTGCAGTGCAGCTCCCGTGGCCTTCTTTGCCAAGTCTTGCAGGCAGGTACGAGGTGCCTTTGGACGTGTGCTGTGCAGGTGTGCGCAGACAAATGTGCATGTGAGTGAGCAGATGTGGGTTAATTGTAAGGCATGGCAAGATTGTACAGAAAGCAATCATTGTGGGAGCAGGGAGAAACCCTTCTTTCTCACCCCAGCGAGGGCCAGGATGTGGGGGACGTGGTGGGTATTGACCTTTGGCCGTGGGGGTGGGAGAACACTTCCTTTGTGCAGGATTAACGGAAAATAGAACCCGTCTCAGTAGGCATCAGCCCCCGGTTAGACGGCACCACCCCTTCCCTGGGCAGGGGTGTGGGTGGAGGGGCCATGGGTTCCCCAGCTACCCTGCTAGGCTGAGCCCAGCGAACGGCTGCCTTGGCAGTCCCTCAGGGATGACGACACTGCCATGCTCTGTGGCAGGCATAATGTCGCCACTGTGCCCGAGACCCACACCCACATCAGGCTGCAGTCATGCCCTCTCTTCTGTTGGGCTTGAGTTTCTGTGGGGAGGCAGCCTCTGTGACCTGGGAGACTCTGGACAGATCAGGAAACTACTGTGTGCACACTGCCTCCCAACGTGGCAGGAAGGCTTGGCTGCCTGGCACTTCTGCTGTGATTGGTACAGATCCTTTGATTTTTTTTAAAGCTTCCTTTTGCCATCTGATCTCATATAGCAGAGTTGCCCTGTGTTTGGCAGTAGGATCCATCACCCTCTTCCATGTCCACAGTCACTTGTGGGTCCTCTCCTTTAATATCTGTATCGGGAACTTGGTATTGGATGGGGGTGCTTAAGAGTAACCTAAACAGTCCCCATATTATTCTTCCAGAGGTCTGGGGACAGGGCAGGGAATGTTTGTCTTAAATTTGTAAAATGGCCTCATTAACACAGGGTGGAGGCAGTGACTCTGAGGGTTGTCAAGATGGATTGAGGCCAGGAATCTGTCTGGGCTGAACTGGCCAGGGCACTGGTGGATGGACTTCCATTGCTCAGCTGAGAACCCTTGTAAGGATGCTCTCCTGGAGAGCTGGGCTCGACCCACCACCTAAGCCCAAAGGACCTAGGTAATGGTGTCCAGAGCCAAGGTGCCCCTAGGGATGGTGATGAAGACTGTGATGATGCCTTCTCTCCTTTTTCCTGGAGCTTAACAGTTTACACTTAATATGAATTGAGCCCAACAGGTATATGTTGAGCACTCACTTGGTGCCAGTTATTCTAGGGGATGGGAAAATATAGCCTTGTATTCTCAAAAACACTCTGCTGGGTAGGCAGGGCTTGCTGTCTCTACTTGAAAGATAAGGAAACTGGAGCCCGGAAGTAGGAAATGATTTGGTTTGAGATCAGCAGCTAAATAAAGTGGGTGGAAATAGGACAGGCACTCAGGTGCCTGACTTCCAGTCCAACATGCTTTTCATGCCCCCAGGCTGCACTAGGTGTTGGCTTGCTTCCTTCTTCCCCGTCTGTTCTTACAGAGTTGGAGCACAGTTTTATAGAGTGCAGTTATTATACTAGAGGTCTCTTAAGGCTTTTACTAGTTGAAGAGCATGTTGAAATCTGACATGACGACTTTATGTCTGCTTCCGAGGCAGATTTTCAAGGGGCTGGATTCTGGGTCTCGTTTTTCTGCCTCCTGTCTCCAGCCCTTGGTACTCAGGGCAGCAGGCAGCAAGAAGACACAGAGCTCCTGGTTTGGGAGAATGTGACATCTGGGCACCTAAATCTGGGGCCCTTTGTGGCTCCTTCTAGCCTCCAGACCCAGCAACCGCCAGCCAGGGTGTGTCCAGGCTGCCGTGGTGAGCTTGAGGCTGGCCGGCTTCCTAAACCAGCCCTCCGCAGCCATCATCCACAGGAAAATCCTTTTGTGTCACCAGCCAAAAGTTACCCTCAAAGAGCAGTTTCCTGGGGCTCCTGACGAGCTGCTGACCCAGAAATTGACTGCAAATTTCCTGTGGCTGGAGGAAGCGTAGGGGCAGTTAGCCTGAGGAGGACTCAGGGCTGAAAGAGGGCTCTACTTGGCCTCACTGCCAAGATGCCAAGAAGCAATAGTGAGCCCCCTTCCCCTTGACTCTGTCTGACTCTGGTACCCCTTTCCTAAGGATATGGGCAGTATCCTCTGGAATCTGATTAACTCCCACACAAGTGGGATTTGGCCTTTTATTCAGTGCTTTTATCCATATTATCTCATTTGATCTTCACAAAGCTCTAGTGAGGTAGGCACTTATTATTCCTGTCTTTCACATGAGAAAATCAAAGCTTGGAAACGTGACCTTCCCTTGCTCCAGATCACCTGGCTAGAAATAGTAGCAGAGCCAGTCTGGAACTCATATATGCGGAGTCGCCTCTGCCAAATGGTGCCCCTCCACCTCCTGGGATAGGCATGGAGAAATCCAACTTGGAAGATGTCTGTGGACTCTAGAGGGTTCTGTTACAATACACGTTCTGAAATGGGCCACAGACATGGGTAGGAGGAGCACGTCCCGATTTGATGGGTCGCCGCTCTGGGCAAGAGACATGATCTTGTCACCACCCTGGGATGCTTGGAATGCCCCTTCCCTGGGGGAGCCAGGAGTTGTCTACAAAGGGAGGGGGAGGTGGGTAATATTAGGATGTTTACATTATTATCCTTTTGACTCAGGGTGGCAGAGGGGGTGGAGGGATTATGTAACTGAATTGCGGGACTCTGAGGCCAAGCTTTATTTCTATCATCTGAGTAAGTACCTGTGGGGTTTGAATGATGGGCTTGAAGTGAAAAACAGACTCAACTTCAGCTCCCCTCCCCCCAGGAAAGCACAGTCTCTGAAGTCAGCCAGATTGCTGAGTTGAATCCTGACCCTACTCTACCACTCACACGCTGTGTAGTCTTGAGCAGGCTGTCTAACAGAAATTCAACCTCAGTCCCTTCATCTTTAAAATGGAGATAGTAACTCCTACTTCAGAGGGATATTTTTAAGAAGAAATGATTCTTGTAAAGCCATTAGCACAGTATTTGGCTCCTAGTAAACCTGTAATGTGTGCTATTACTTATTATTTATTTATCATTCAAGATACTAATAATTGAGAAATCAGAGTCAGGCAACCCCCAGAATCCTTCAAGCCCATCAGATGTGTGTTTCCTTGGGGTAACCAACACTGTTCAGAATGGAAAGAATTACCAATTTGTAATTTGGCCCTTCTGCTCTCTAGTTTTGAAACATTTGGCAAATTGTTTACTCTCTTCTGACCTTAATCTTAGTCTTTCAATATGTAAAAGAGGCTATCCCTGCCTACCAGGGTGTTGTCTTAGTTAAGCTAGTTGATAAGAATAGTGTCTTGTAAACTGTAAAGTGTGGTGCACAGGTGATGTTCCAGGGATGCTCCTGAGAGCATCCTGTATGTCCTGGCAGGAATAGGGGTCATTGTCTTGCCCACCTGGGTTGATGGGACAGTTGTGTGGAGAGGCTGGGCAAGGAACTGTGTGTTGTGCTGTGGGCCTGACCTGCCTTTATCTTGCAATGAGATGGTTCTCCGGAACGTGCAGGAGGTGGGAGAGGAAGAGGTGCTGGGCAGGATGGCAGGGGCAGCCCAGCCCCTGGGTCTGCATAGGTCTGTTCCTTGGAACTTGCCTGCTACCTCTCCACAGGAAAAAGGGATGCTTTGCTGTGAGGAACCAGGTGCCTCACCTTCTCCCGAGAGGATGAGCAGTTCAGAACAAAGGGCTCCCAACTTCTTGGTGCTTCCTTTTGCAGCAAATGGCCTAAAGGCCATGGGCAGACAGTGCCACCACATCCCTGACTAGGCATTCGTGGACGCGAGTGAGCAGCACACTGAACTCACCATCAGACAGTCTGCATCTGTGTTTCTGCCCTGCTGTGTGACCATGGGGAAAATTGCTCTGCCTTTCTGTGACATGGGCTTCTACCTACACCAAAGGATCCGTGGGATGCTCAGATAAAGAAAGGGACGTGAATGTGCCTGATCAACTGTGGGCATTTCTCAGTCTTCCCAAGAGCCTCTTAGAAGAGGCTGTTGCCTATGATTTCTTTCTTTTTCTTTTTGGCCATGCCCTGTGGCAAGGATCCTAGTTCCCTGACCAGGGATCAAATCTGCGTCCCCTGCCTTGGAAGCACAGAGCCTTAACCACTGGACTGCCAGGGAAGCCCCTGATTTATTTCTTGAGTGAAAAAAGCTGAGGGGGTTGTTTCTGATGTTCTAAAATGCACTGGCAGGACAGCTGGGCAAGAAGATGTTTTTCTTGCTTTGTTTGCTTTGTCTTGGGATGATAGCTGGATGTTCAGAGGCCAAAGGCCAGAATTCAGCTTTCAAGCTGGGCCTTGCACCCAGGGCGAGCTGCGAGTTAAATGAAGGAAACTTGAGAAAAACGACTCCTGGCAAAGGAACAAGGCCTATTAATAGGCTGGGCAGTGGCAGAGAGGGACTGGCTGCTGGGAGCCTCGGTGGGGAAGGCTGGGTTTATTTCTGGGTCAGAGTGATGAGGGGCCTCACTAGAGGCAGTGATACTGAATCCCCTCAGTTCAACCCACCAGCTCTTGTGCCTAAGTCCTCTGAACTGACTGAAACAACATCTTTACACACACGTAGTTAATCATCCACACGTGGAATATATCTAGCGAAAACCTGCAGTCCTTTCTTTTTCCCTGCCTGGAGCAGGAATCTGGGGCCAGAAAACCAAAGGGGATAAAGAAGGGGAGGGCTTGGAGTGAAGGAGGAAGGCCACAGAGCCTTTAGAGGGGCTTCCAAAGAGCCTTGTACTAGAGAAGAATAGAGGAGCAACAGGGATCACAGAAACAGAGAGGCCGAAGCTGTGAGGAGTGGGATTTGGCTTATGTAGGTAGCCCATCACCAGGATTGAAGCCAGACCACTAACTTCATCTCTGCTTTGTTCTGTTTTGGACCAGCTGCCACCCGGGTTATCACGGAGAGAGGTGCCATGGGCTGAGCCTCCCGGTGAAAAATCGCTTATACACGTACGATCACACAACCATCCTGGTTGTGGTGGCTGTGGTGCTGTCGTCCGTCTGTCTGCTGGTCATCATGGGGCTTCTCATGTTTTGGTGAGTGTTACAGGCTGTTTCTGCCAATCACTTCTGTTTCTTCCTCTTTAGGGTCTTTTATCTGATGGTCACATGAGCCCTCCAAACCTCCAACCCCACCCCCTACTCCCCCTACCCTCAGCCAAATCCTGGGCTAAGAGCCTGACTGACGTTTCTGGGTACGGGCTCTCCAAGAGCCTGGCTTCTTTGGTATGACATATGTCCAGTGTCTGGAGCCCAGGGCCAAAATCGCCAGGTCATAGGAGGTCCTGTTCTGCTAGCAGGCTCTGCAACCCTCCCATGAAGCCACATCTTCACACAGTTCTTTTTCCTGACTCTATTTTCTGTTGGCATCAGTATGTGATTTGGTCATCAGAGCATGGGTGGTGCTATTGGTATATTTTTCTAAATCTGAGGCTTCTGGACCTCAGGCCACACTTCTGATCCTGCTTCTGTTCTAGATCAGAGGGACCTACTAAGTGCTCTGTGCCAATTTATAAGCAGTGCAGCTCATCTGTTGTGAGACCTGGATCTAGTTACCTGTCTTTCTAAAAGTTGTAATCTTGCAGGGATTGTAATCTCTGTTCCCCTACCTCATAAAGTTGTTGTGAGGATTATATAAATGAGATGAAAACTCTTAGCAAATTGTGGCCTGCTATTAGAGACAGGCATCCTTTGGATATGGGCATTTGGACCTTTGGCCAGAGATCTGTTGACCCACCATGTCCTCTGGGTTTTTCCAAGTGCGAAGAGAATCACTGGGCCAGAATCTTTTAGGAGGCCAGCTCTGGGACCCGCACCTGTTACAGCAGGCAGAGCTTGCTCACAAAACTTACCTTCCTCAGGTACCACAGGAGAGGAGGTTATGATGTGGAAAATGAAGAGAAAGTGAAGTTGGGCATGACTACATCCCACTGAGAGGAACCTGCGCTCAAGGTAATGGTCCATCCTTTGCCCCATGGTACCATCACCACCTTTCCTGGACCTAGGAAGAGATCCAGGCGTGCTGGATTCTTCTTTCTAGGCATTCTTCTCTTGACCTAGGAGTTAGGAGGCAGGCTACCATAGAGTCAGGGACCCATTGCAGAATTGTTTTCAAGAAGGTTGTCAGTGCTGTATCTCTACTTAGGGTGAAAGTTGCCAGAGAGATACCCAAGAGAGATGCCTGAGAAGACAGCTTCTCCCATCCTCTACTCCTCTCCTTCCCATCCCTTCCCAGAAGATCTTTCCACTTCTTTTTGTTGTTGTTGTCATTTGTTTTTAGATTTTCCACTTCTTTTTTTTTTTTTGATTTTCCACTTCTTAAAGCTGGACCTAGGAGACTCTTAAGACCTCTTAAGCTGTGTTCAGCTTTAAATACCTTCTTCTTGTACTTTAGGCATCAGCTGGGGACTGCTACCTCTGAGAAGATACAAGCTGATCACAGATTCTACAGAGGGGAAGGACTTCACAACTAGCCATGAAGATTCCTTCATCCCCAGTTGCCATCTAGATTGGGCCTCCCATAATTGCTTTGCCAAAATACCAGAGCTTTCAAGTGCCAAACAGAATATGTCCAGTGGGATCTGGGTCAGAAGAAAGCAAAAGTGAGGGACCTTTGTGTCCTCCTGATTCTCCTGCACCAAGCCCTACTTACCCCCATATGTTTGTTTGAACACTTCTCTTCTGGATTAAAAATGCCAGTTAAATTCCATATGCTCCAGGATCTCTGACTGAGAAAACAGAAGGAGAGGAAGAAAGAAAGATTTGGGGACTGGAAGAAAGTAACAAAGATCAAGAAGCCATGTACTCAAGTCGCCACCAAGGGATCTGCCATTTGGACCCTCCAGCGCTGGATTTGATGGGTTAACTGTGAAATACCATAGACCTGAGAACTCTGAATTTTGGGACTTCTACCCAGATGGAAAAATAACAACTATTTTTGTTTGTTTGTTTGTTTGTAAAATGCCTCTTAAATTATATATTTATTTTATTCTATGTATGTTAATTTATTTAGTTTTTAACAATCTAACAATAATTTTTCAAGTGCCTAGACTGTTACTTTGGCAATTTCCTGACCTTCCACCCCACATCCCCCACCATCTGGCTCAATATTAGACTCTTCTGCTGCAAACATGAGATGGCTCTGTGACCCATCTGTAGTCATCCATTGTCTGCCCACATTTCTGAAGATCTTCCATGATCAGAGTGCCACAGGGGGAGTTTTGTATGGTCAGGATGTAGGAATTAACTTTGTCAGATCCACTCTATGAGTTGGACTGCAGTCTTGCCTAGGCGATTGTGTCTACCGTTTGTGTTTGAAAGCCCGCGGTGCTGATGTCAAGATGTAACAGATATCAGTGTTATCCTGTGTCCTCTCCCTGCCCGATCCCAGAAGAGGTTGGGCTTCCATGCCTCCAGCTTTCCTGGCCCCTCACTCTCTGTGGGCCCAGGTCCGCAGAGTGGGAACTCACTGTCCCTTGTGTCAAGACATTTCTCTTACTCCTGCCATTCTTCTGGTGCTACTCCATGCAGGGGTCAATGCAGCAGAGGATAACCTAGAGAAGGTATTCGCAAAGAAAAAGGCTGAGGAGGAACAGGAAACATTGGAGCTGACTGTTCTTAGTAATTGATAACCTACCAATTGCTATAGAGAAGGATGGAGGTGAGGAGGGCTTTTGTGTAAACACACCCACCTCACCCAAACTACAAAGGTGTGCTGTCATGGTCCCTTCTGGAAGTTTCTGGTGCCATTACTGAACTGTTACAAACCTGTATTTCCAAACCTGTATTTCTGAAACTGTATTTCCAAACTTGGTTCATATTTATACTTTGCAATTCAAATAAAGATAACCCTTACTCTGTAGCCTTCTGTCTGCTTGTTTTAACTGGGAAGTGGTTTAATGTAGGTCTTTTCTAAGCCCTGACTCTCTGCTGGGCTCTGCACCAGGTCTGTTTATGTATACTATCTCAGTATCCCCAACAACCCTGTGTAGGAGCTACTGTTGTCCCATTTTTCCAAAATCAGAAACTGAGGCTTGGAAAGTCTATGTAACTTGCCTGAGGATACCTAGTTGGTAAGTGACAGAGCTGCAACTCTTAATCTGACTTTTATTATTTGTCTTAAAACTTATATGATAGCATATCTGAGGCAAGAGAGAACAGACCTTTCACAAAGGAAAGGTTGTAACCAAGAAAGACATCTACCCATTCAGTCAGCAGACCTTGGCCTCAGGGCCTGACTCTACTATGCTGTTTGTGCAAGCAGGCATTGCTTCTGGTGGAAACAGGCATATTTGACTCCCCTCTCATGCTCTACATTCCATCTATCATCTATCAGTCAATCTTGTCAGACCTACCTTTTGGATATATGCTGAGTACAGCCACTTCTTATCACTGCCGCCATCATTTCTCACCCAGCCTTTCTTTTTTTTTAACTTTTGACTTTGTCTCACCACTTGTGGGGATCTTAGTTCCCTGACCAGGAGTTGAACCTGTGCCCTCAGCAGTGAAAGTGTGGAATCCTAACTATTGAACCACCAGGGAATTCTCTCACCCAGACTCTTGTGATGTCTCCTTTCTTCCTCCTTACTCCCATACAGCCCATTTCCAACATAAAACTCAGTGATCATTTAAAACATAATCCAGATCTTGTTTGCCTTGCAGGCCTTTCCCGACCACCCTGTTACACAATAGCACATTCCAGCCCACTCTTGCTCTCCTTGTTATTCTGCCTTATTTTTCTCCACTGCCCTCATCACCACTAACATATTCTTATTTGTTTTTGTCTATCTCTTCCTACTAGAATGCTAGCTCCATGAAGATTGGAGTGTGGACCTTGCTCCAATCCCAAATTGTAAAACAGTGTAACTGAGTTGTAGACGCACAATATTTGTTATGTGGATAAGTGAATACAAGAGATGACTAAAATCCAGTCCAAGGCCAGCAAGTGGACAGATATGGGATGCAGTACTACCCTGGAAGTGTGACTGGGTTTAAAGAAAGGTCTTTGTTGGGGAGGATAGATGGGGATGACAGGGTGAATGGAATTTGGGGCAGGTCATGGTGACCTGGATAGACTGGAGGCAGAGATCCATTGGGAGGCCATGGAACAAGAGCTAATGCATGCCCCCTCCTCATCCTCTTCTTCTTAGAGAGTTGTGACACTGTGATGTTTCTCCAGGAGCCCACACAGAGACCTTATATCTCTTTGAATATCCAGAACTGAACACATGCACACCTGTAACCAAGCACTTCAAGGGATATACACAAGACAAATGAGCATGTATGCTCATCAAAAGGTATGTACAAGAGTGATCTTAGCATTATTTACAATAACTGAAAACTGGAAACTGCCCCATTACTCATCAGTATTTGATGATGAATAAATACATTGTGGTATAGCTATACAATGAAATATTAAATAGCAATATGAATGAATCTCATAACATACTGTATTTTTGCCTGGAAAATCCCAAGGACAGAGGAGCCTGGTGGGCCACGATCCATGGGGTCGCAGAGAGTCAGAGATAACTGAGCACACAGCACAACATACTGCTGAATCAAAGAAACCAGACACAAAAGGATATATACATTCTGTGTGATCCCATTTATTTAAAAATTTAAAACTAATATATAGGTAAAGGAATCAGGAAAAGAATTGCTATTAGGATCTGTAATGACTGGAAGGGGACAGATAGTGATACTTCTGGTGTTCTGATAATGTTATATTCCAAGATTTAGGTACTGACTACCTAGGTGCCCCTCACTTTGAGAAAATTTATTGAGTGTGATTTGTGCAATTTTTTATAGGTACTAAACTTCAAAGATTCTTCTTTCTTTATTTTTTCCTTTTCTTTTTTTCGTTTAAACTTCAAAGATTCTTAAAACTTGGGTAGGGGACTCTTTTGCTGTTTGCATTATGCAAAGCTCTGTAAAATACCAATGTATTACTGTAGTAGTCAGGAAAATGGTACAGATGCCAGAAGTAACTGGAGTATGAGTTACTTTGAACTCTTCATGGGGGGCTCCTTTTCCTGCTTCCAAGCTTCAAGCCTCTAGTCCTCACACTGGGCTGGGCTCTTCTGAGCACAGCTAATGTTTCCTGTGGGCTCTGGGCTTCCTGCCTTTCAGCTGCTCTCTCCTCCTGCCCCTGCTACTGATGAAAAGCTCTCCTCCGCATCCTCAGAGGAGGTTCCCTGGGCATCTACTTGGCTGATACAGTGACTCTGGAGCCTCTGAACCATCAGCCACTTTTCAAGATTGGCCAGCAGAAGAGATTGGGCCCTCATGAGTACTGAGAAGCATCTACCTCTTGTCTATGAATTTCCCTTTCAGCAGCCTTGGAGAGACTTTATTTTATGATGTTCATAGTCATTGTTATCAGGTTAACAAAGATTTAACAGTCATAGAGCGCTCACTGAACAGGGTCCGCTGGGTCAGGAGAGAAGTGCTCTGACTCTCCTGTGGTGTAGTTGCTTAAGTTGAGGGGTAAAGTTAGACTGTTAACCTAATCCTTTAACCACTAACTACCTTCCCAAATGAGTTCTTGCAGTCGTATTTATCTTCTCTTCCTCCCAAATCCAAAATCAATATAGTGAAGAAATCCCATCAGAGGAATCTGAGAGAGCAATTCCTCAGAGTTTCTTCTCCTGTCCCAAGGTGCCTTATTAGGGTGCCAGGGGATGAGCAGAGTACAGCTTAATACACACTTGAACCTGAGCCTAGGCTTCACTGTTTCATGCATGATACCTGGCCTCTCTGAACCTTCCTCCCTACCTATAAACTAGACATACTGAAAATACCCACCTGGAAGAGTTTCAGAAATGATACATGTGAGTAAAGTGCCTCACTCAGGGCCAGCCAAATGTTAGATGCTCAGTAAATGTTGATTATCGTCAGCAACCTGTCTAAGAAGCTAATTAGTGACACATGCAGGATTGAAACCCAGGCTTCTGATTTGCAGACCACAGTTCTTTTTCTTAGAAACAAGCAATACTTTTCAATTGTCTTACATTTTGCCATCAGTTTTGGTTTTTAACAAATATATGTGGATTTAAGAAGCCATGGAACAGCAACTCAATCCAAACATATCACTTCAGCTTGGCTGGCCTGAAATTTTTCCCTTTGTCAGCGGTGCCTGAAATTCAAGCTTCCTGTTTGAGAATGCTGATACTCCTGGGAATAGCCATGTGTTAAGAGGCTAACATTCTTAGTTGACATAATTCATTTTAGCTTCATTCATTCAAAGAATATTTGTAGAGGCCTCTCTATCAACTTTCAATGAAATCCATGCTCTGAAGAAGAGGGGGGGCATTTTGATGGAGTTGTGGGAAGCAGGGGAGGGAGAAGAAGTTGTCTTGCAGCAAGTACATTCATTTACTCATTCAAAAAAATTGACCGGGCACTTATAATGTGCCAAGTACTATGCTTGTTTCTGGAGAACAGTGAACAGAGTGACACATGGATCAACAATACATGTGTAAATAAAGAAATAGAATAATTTCAGAAATACACACACAAGTGTGATCTGCTAGAGAGTCAGTGGGGTAGAATTAATTTATATAGGTGGCTCAAAAATGGTCTCTCTGAGGAGATAACATCTGAACTGGGACAAGACAAGATCAGGCATGCAAAGAATAAGCTTAGTATGTGTGTGTGTGACAAAAAAGAACACCTGAGCTGCAGCATAGGCATCAGAGACTTAAGAAGGAGGTAAGGACCAGGTCATGCTGGGGTCTTGTAGGCTGTGGTGAACAATCTGGAAGCCAGTGGAGTATTTTGAGCAGAGGAGTGATATGATTTGACGTACGTTTAACACATATGACTTTGATATACAGAGAAGGAGTCTTAGGGGACAAAAGTTAGGAGAACTTTGGAGTCATTCAGGCAAGACATGATGGTGGCTAGGATTAGGGTGGGAGCAGAGAAGGTGGTCAGATACAGATACAGGTACAGATACAGGTCAGATACAGGATACATATTGGAGGAACCACCTGTAAGATAGGCTGATGGATCAGAGGTGGGCACTATGGGGAGAGAAGAATCAAGGTTGATTTCTTGGATTTTAGCCTGAGAAACTGGCCACATAATGGTTCTGTTCATCAGGATGGGAAGGAATGGGGGAGCATGTTCACAGGGGCCACAGAAATCAAGAATTCTTTCATGGACATATTAAGTCCAAATGGGGTAAAGAAAGGCACTACAAGTGAGAGTGATGGGCAGGAAAAGGATGCAAGGAGGAGAAAAATGGAACCAAAAGGATAAATAAGAAGGACTTGAAGATAGAAAAAGGAAAAAGAAAAAGACACCTGACATATGGTATTTCACAACTCTCTGTTAGAGGATCTTATTTAATCGTTATAGGGCCCGGGGGAGATGGGTAGTATTATTATCTCCAGTTTAATGGAAGAAGGCCCTGAAACTCAGAGGAATGAAGGCTACTACTACCTCATGCAATTTGGTGTGTGCTGCCTAGTCCAGCAGGGCCCAGGCTCCTCATTGACCTCGAGCTTCTAACTTGACCCTTGTTCTCCAAACAGAGAAGAAGGCTCTGTGTTTTCCTCCTTGCTGTGGTGAGGTGCCCAAGCTGAGACAGGCCTCTGGGAACAGGACACCAGGCAGTGTCATTCCTGGAAAAAAGGAAAAGGCTAAACTTGTCTGAGAGCAGGAGAGGGAAGTTAGAATTGCCCCTTCCATGGTTGGTTTCCGGAGTGTCAGGCCACCACCATGTTAATGTAACTTGGAGGTTGTTGTGGTTTGGATTTTCTTTTTGAATTTTTAAAACTGCACATTTTTTCTTGATTGCCCGTTGACTGATGGAGAAGAAAACGGGACCTCTTAGCTCACTGCCACCCACACAGCTGTAAAGGAAACCAGCCCTCTTGCTCTTCAGAGAACATCCCCCCTCCCTTTTTTCTTCCCTCCCAGCATCTTGGCCATTACTAAACAACAGGGCATCTAAGGAAAAGGGCTCCTTTCAGGGCTGGAGTGCTGTAGTTAGTGGCTCATAGTCTGTGTGGGAGGCTTCCCCAAAGATGTATGATGTGGGTGTAGCAACCAGACAGACGGGAGGAATTAAGTCACCCTTTTCCCCAACCTTCATTTCCTTGTAACCTAGAAGTCATTAAGTTGGTTTCCCTATGGTGAGACTAATTTAATTTTTGTTGTCCTCTAGATTTCGATAGCAGGCATGCTTCACTGAGAGTGTGAAAAAAGGAAGAAGCTACCAGCTTGTTCTTCCTTATGCCATTTGTGCCTGGGTTAAGCCTGGTTATGTATACCACACTCTCACCCAAGACTCTCTAGGAAGGCTTGATTTCTTTCTATTTCTTCCGTGGTACTGAGTGGATCAGTGGCCCTGTGCTTGGTAAGAAGGGTCTGATCAGGTCCATTTGCAGGGAAGTGTGCTCTTCTGGCTGCAACTCCAGACCCCAAGATTCAAGGTGTGAGAAGCCTGATCCAAGTTCCACCCTGGAGGTACAAACACCCTTTCCTAGTCTGGACACCTAGAGAAAGTCCACCAGTCCCAGTTGTGTTTGTGACTCCTCCTCTGTGCTTTCACAGCACCTGGGTCTGGACAATGCAAGGAGAATTGGTCCTCTTCTCATAGAAGCTTTGGTTTTCCTCTCCCATGGCTTCCATTGCACTGTGGATGGTCATGGTTTGCTCATCTGTTCTTCCCACTGTGAGCTCGTGGAGCTCATGGAGAGTGTTCTTTTGCAGCTCTCTCTGCCTGTGCCTGACAAGTTCCTAGCTCATCAGAGGCTCTCACTAAATGTTTGATGCATGCATGAATGGACAATTGAATAAATGAATGAATGCAAGAATAAAGAAATGAGTGAAAAGAGGGTAGAGGTTAAGAATTCAGGCTCTGCATTAGACAAAGCTGGGTCCATGGGATTTTCCAGGCAAGAACACTGGAGTGGGTTGCCATTTCTTCCTTCAGGGGATCTTCCCAACCTAGGGATTGCGGCTCCTGCATTGCAGGTGGATTCTTTACCGCTGAGCCATCCGGGAAGTCCTCAAATCCTGACCAGGCCAATTTCTGGCTGTATAATAATCTTAGACAAGTTATTTGACCTCTCAAAGCTTTACTTTTTAAAAATTCTTTTCTGTTATGGTTTATCATAGGAAATTGAATATAGTTCTCTGTGCTATCCAGTAGGACCTTGTTGTTTATCAATTCTATATAAAAGCTTAGCTTTATTAACCCCAATTTCCCACTCCATCCCTCCCCCAACCCGCGCCCCTTTGGCAACCACCAGTCTTTTCTCTATGTCTGTGATTCTGTTTCCGTTTCATAGATAGGTTCGTTTGTGTTATATTTTAGGTTCAAGTTATGAGTGATATCATATGTTATCTTTCTCTTTCTGACTAATTTCATTTGGTATGATAATCTCTAGTTGTATACAGCTTCACTTTTCCTATTAGGATTTTTGTGAGGATTATGGTGCATGTAAAGCATTTATCATAATACCCAGTGTGAAGGACATACTCAATCCAGGATAGCTATTGACAAGCTCTGACTTCTAGCCCTCTGCTGCTTTTTACCATTGTGGATCTTGTTGGCAGTCTCCTTGCCAGACTCAAGGCTGTGCCTGCAGGGCTGACCCAGCGGGTACAAGTCGAAGTCAGGCTATGGATGTGCATACAGCACTGGGCTTTCCTGAGAGGGGGAAACTCTGATAGGGGCCTGCCTGGCGCCGGGCACAACAGGTCAGCGGCTATCCCCATTATCTCAGGCCTTCTCTATGGGCAGGCGTCCTCAGAAAAAGCAGGAACAGGGCTTCTTTTAAGGTGTCTGGATGACAGCCACAT
The DNA here is from genome assembly GCF_910594005.1 of Cervus elaphus. Classification (NCBI taxonomy): domain Eukaryota; kingdom Metazoa; phylum Chordata; class Mammalia; order Artiodactyla; family Cervidae; genus Cervus; species Cervus elaphus. Next base: position 52,858,194 of record NC_057823.1, on the reverse strand, counting down.
CAACTATGTGACCTTTTCCTAGGAAGCCTGGTTTCCATGGTGAGCAAGGCCTTGTGTTCTTTCTCAAGCTACGGTCTGTGACTTGTGGCCCTTTCTGGAATGTGGTGGCAGTGGCCCCATCAACTGGGTGGGGACATCTGTCCAGGGGCTTCCCCTTCAATATCTCCAGGGTGTGCAAGGGCAGAGATAGCCCCCCCAGCCTCTCCAGTGTCCACGCCCCCCCTCTAACCTGGAAGGATTTGCCTTGAAGCCCTGACATTACTTCCCTACCCCATGCGTGCACACTTACTGGCTCCTGGCCAACTGGCTGCCAGACTAGGCAGAAAGAAGGGGACTCTTTCTATGATCCCCCATCTTAGGCAGAGGCCCTGACCTCCTCTACCTCATTCTGGCAGCCTGGGCCGGGAGAGGGCCGGCCTCCCTGGCCTTGGCAGAGTATGTGTTTGGGCCCAGGCTCTGCAGCTGCCAGAACAGGAGCTGAATGCCCAGTGCATCTGCCAAAGCTTGCTAACTTCTTTCTTCTCTCTCAGAGCTATGCAAACGGAGGCCGCTGAGGAATGTGGTGGCAGCGAACCTCCCCGCCACCGCCTCCCTCCCGCTGTGGCCTGTGCTCCCCCAACCCCCCAGGCTGGAGTCACATCAGAAAAATGCTGTGGAAGAAAGAAATCCCCCAGTGTGTCATGACATTACATTTCCGCCTGGTGCTCAGAAACAAGAAAAGTGGGGTGAGGGGAGGTGGAGGTGGTGAGGTCATAGTTGGATCCCTGTGACTGCCTCACCTCTCTGTTCCCTGGGGCAGATCACCTGCTCCCTTGGAGCTCTGTTTCCTCGTTAAGAAATCAGAGCACATCACCGCTGACTCAGATCACAGAGAAGCTCTGAGAATTAACTGCCGTCATGAAAGAGCACTGATATTCCTAAGAGGCTGCTGAGAGAGGCCATACTGCAACTTTTAGGTGATAGTTACTGATCTAGTTTACTGAGAGCATGTGTTCATTTACCATCACACAGTGATTCCTATTGTGTTCTAGAAGTTAAAAACACAAGAGTAAACAGGACTCAGGCTCTGCCGTCTAGGAATTTGCACTCTAACAGGAAAGATAGACAATTAAACAAGTCACACTAATCAAGTGTCAAGAGACTTGTGATGGGCAGTAGGAAGTGCCAGGTGGGTGAGCCTGCTCCGGGGGTCAAGGAGGCCACCTCTTGAGGAAGTGAAATTCAAGCTGAGTCCTAAAAGATGACCAGATGTGGCCCAGGGGAAGAGAGGGGTTAAACTTATTCTAAGCAGAGGAACAGTCAGTGGGGGGAGGGAGGATGATGTGAATGAAGAACTGAGTTTGCTGTGACGGGAGTGTAGACAGCTGGGCTGGGGTCAGCAGAGGGGCAAGGAGGTGGAGGGAGGCTGGCTCAGATCATGAAGGACCTTCAAGACACTGCCAAGGAGTTTGTACTGGATCCTCAGGGTGATGTGGAGAAGGCAATGGCAACCCACTCCAGTACTCTTGCCTGGAAAATCCCATGGACAGAGGAGCCTGTGGGCTACAGTCCATGGGGTCGCAAAGAGTTGGACACGACTGAGCGACTTCACCTTCACCTCAGGGTTGTGGGGAGCCAGCACAGGGTATAAAGTAAGTGTGGTACCCCAATGTTCAGAGCAGCACTCTTCACAGTAGCCAAGACATAGTAACAACCTAAATGTCCATCAACAGATGAATGGACGAAGAAGATTCACAGACATAAAAAACTTATGGTTACCAAAGGGGAATAGGGGTGTGGGAGGGATAAATTAGAAGTTTGGGATTAACATATACATACTACTATATATAAAATATAAATAGATAAACAACAAGGACCTGTTGTGTAGCTCAGGGAACTACATTCAATATCTTATAACCTCCTATAATGGAAAAGAATCTGAAAAAGGTTTTCTATAACCACTTTGCTATATACCTGAAACAATGTAAATCAACTATACTTCAATTAAAATTTGATTAATTAAAAATAGCAAATGTGGGCAGGGGATGCTGTGATTGGATCTGTTTTTGAGTAGATGACTCAGGCTATAGTATGGAGAGCGGACTAGAAGGGTAGTGATGGTAGAATAGTGAGACTGTCTAATGGTGGCTATTGTAGTAACCAGATGTATCTGATGGTGGTAGCAGTGGAGAAGAAGAGAAGTACATGAATGCAAGAGATGTTTATGAGGCATGTGGAGGATGAGAGAAAGGGAAAGAGTCAAGGAAAACTCTGAGTTTTAGGCTTATATGCCTGGATGGACTGTGGTGCCATCCACTGAGATGGACCATACTGGAGAAGGAGAAGCTGGTTGGGGATAAAGAGAGCAAGCCCAGTTTTGACCACATTTGATATTCCACCCTATTAGTAGGGTGTCTGGTGCTTAGTTGTTAGAGCTGAGTTTGGAGCCCAGGAGAGGCTCTGGGCTGGAGAGTTATCATCATCCTGGACAGAATAAGGGACTATATAATTAAGATAATGCTAGCAGCTCTTAACAGGTAAATGCCCAGCTCAGTGGTCCATCACAGTGGTTTATTTCTCAGATCAAGCCTCAAATGGGTGTTATTAGGGCTTCCCTGGTGGTCCAGTGGTTAAGACACCATACTTCCACTGCAAGGGGCACAGGTTTGATCTGTGGTTGGGTAACTAAGATTCTGAATGCCACACAGCACAGCCAAAAAAAGAGAAAAGAAAAAAAAATAGGGTGTTCTTAATAAATGGGAAGCTCTTCTCCAAATATTAGTTCAGGGACCTAAGTCCTTTCATCTTGTATCTCTGCCATCTTTTTTTTTTTTAATTTTTATTTTTTTTCTGTTTTTTTTTTCTTCTGCCATCTTTAATACATGACTCGACTTCCGAAGTCACTGTGATGTAGAAAGAGCATGAAGGATCGTGCATGGGAGTTTCTATCACTTCTGTCCACATCCCACTGACAAAAGCTCATCATGTGGTCACATTTAACTATAAGAGAAGTGGGAAAGCATAGTCTAGGTGGGTGTCTATGAGAAAGAGGAAATGGGTTTGGCAACCAGCTAGCCAGTGCCTGGCACAGGAAAGCACAGGAACAGATAAGATCATTTGGCAAGTCTGGGGCCTGTGCCCATTCATTTATCCCTATTTTTTACATGCCTACACTGGCCCAGGGCAGACAGAAGTGAAGGTAAGCCACTTCTTCCCCTTCCCAGGCTCATGTTCTTGGAGACCAGCTGGAGAGGGTAGACTCCACGCCATTTTGATCCCTCTTGTAAGTTCAACAGATCTTCAGGGTGAAATGATCCTGCAGTAGTGAGGCACATTGATTCTGACACTGGCCACCCTTGCCTCTTCCCAGAGGCTGGCTGCCACTCACCCTCACTTCACGTTCCTTCACCTCAACAAGCATTTATTGAGTATCCATTGTATGGGGGTATACAATGTCCAGTTCTGCAAATGTAGCAATGAGCAGAGCAGGCTTTTTTGTTCTCTCTCAGTAGAATGTTAGTGTCATGAGTAGGGTCTGCGGCTTATCTTGCCTCCCACTGTATCCTCAGGCTCCCAAACAAGACCTAGCACATAGTAGGAATTCTAGAAATGATTGTCAAATACATAGATGGTTGAATAAGGCCCTTTGGGAATTTACATATGTAATGAGTCCTAGGAAAGGAGTAGGACAGGTTTCTATGGGGTGGCCCACAACAGTGACCTATTCTGGTTCAGGAGGTCAAGAGAGCTCTTCCTGGAAAATAAATTTTTAAGCTTAAAATAAGTGGGTGACAGGCAGATGGAAGAATGTGCAAAAGCCTGGCGTCAAAAGGCTGTGTGGAAGAACGAAGGAAGTTCAGTGTGGCTGGACCTTGGAGGGGAGGATGGAGGAAGTGCTGCAAGATGAGACAGTGGGCAGGCGAGGACCAGACTGTATTTGGCCTTGTGTGCGTGCTCAGTCACGTCCAACTCTTTGCAACCCCGTGGACTGTAGCCTGTCAGGCTCCTCTGTCCATGGAAATTTCCCAGGCAAGAATACTGGAGTGGGTTGCCATTCCTACTCCAGGGGATCTTCCTGACCCAGGATCAAATCCGCATCTCTTATGTCTCCTGCATTGGCTGGCAGATTCTTTACCGCTGAGTCACCTAGAAAGCCCCACATATAGCCTTGAGGAACCTCTTAAGTCTCTGTATTCCGTCCTGAGCATGCATCACTCAGCAGCATCTCTGACATGCAACCGTTATATTTCAAGTCATTGTCCAAAGTGGGCAGTTTTTACCTCACTAGTGATTTGCACAGTCACTGTCTCAGTCATGTTTGAACGGGGGTCTGAATGAAAGTTCCTATCTGCTTGCCCTACTTCCTACACAGAGAGAGCTTCTCTTCTTTTCAGCAAAACAGACACCTAGACTCTTCTTCTTGCTGAAAGGATGTTGAGAATTGAACAATCGCCTTGATGTGCTCAGAGCTTTTACGGAAGACCTCATTTAATTATCACAACAACCCTGGAAGGTTGGCATGACCATCCCCATTTTATAGATGAGGAAACTGAGTCCCAAAAGGAATGAGAATCTCCAGGAAGGCTTAAGTAAAGTGCATCTCCCTAAACTAGAGATGTTGAAGTAAAAGCTGGTCTTTATCAGCAAAATAATAACTCTGAGCTGCTCTGACAGGCTGAGAACAGAATTGCAAAGGAACCAACAGTCCAATGAGTCAGGTTAGTTCAAGCAGCCAGTCAGAAACTGTTCATTAATGTCTGAGATGCTTAACATGACATTTCAAAAGAGTTAAACAAGGTTCCAGCCCTGAAGGAGCTCACTGACAACTGAGAAACAGACAGACGAGGGAACTATAGTTTCAGCATCATGTAAGCAGCTACTCTCAAGAAGGTGTTAATGGAGAGCACAGGAACTTTGGTCAAGTTTACTGTGTGCTCAGAGCTGAGGGGGCAGGGAAGATGTGCAAAAAGCTGGCAGTTCTGACACTGACCCAGTCTCTCTCTTCTTTTGAGATCCTTTCTTTACCCCGCAAACATCGATGAAGTTCTAATTATGTGCCAAACACTAGGGATAAGGCAGTGAAAAAATACACCCAGTAAATACTCTCAGTCAAGTATAGGAGATAGTCATTTAACAAATAATTACATGGACCCACAAAGCTATATAGAATTTTTATAGACTATAATGGCATTTGGCTGTGGGAAGAAGAGCTGAGAATCAGGGGGTCAGGAGCATGAAGCTAATTTCCTTTTCCTGCTATATATAATTTATACAGTTTTCATTTAATATGTGGTTATTGCATGAGTTACCTTTTTTTTTAAGTGGAGTTTAAAAATAATCATTTTGGACTTCCCTGGTGGTCTAGTGGCTAAGACGCCACATTCGCAATGCAGAGGATGCAGGTTTGATTCCTGGTAGGGGAAACTAGATCTTACATTCTGCAACTAAGACTCCACATTTGGCAGTGAAGAGCCAGTGCAGCAAATAAATAAATATTTTTTTTAAAAATCATGCAAATAAATATATTAAAAACCGTGATAAATGCCATAAAAAAAAGTGTAAGTTTCTCTGAGAAGATAACAGAGGCATCTACTTTACATTTTGGAGTCAGCACAAACTGAAAGAGCAGACTTGAGGTTGCCAAGGGAGAGGGGTGTAGGGGGGTGGGCTGAGAGTTAGAATCGAACGGGGTTAGCAGATGCACAAAACCCATGTGTGAGTAGTTTTTGTTCAGAAACTATAAAAATACCAAGAAGGGATTGATTTGCACTAATGCTCTACTGCCCTGAGGACTGGGAATTCACAGAATCACACAGTCACTGGTGGGTAGAGTCTGGGAAACAAAGTGTGGGCTAGGAGCTGATCTGCCGGGTATGAGCTGTGGCCACAATGCAGTAACAGAAACTCGGCACCGGCTTAATTCCACTGTTCTCTCTACGGCTTCTTGGGTTTCAACTTCCTTCCCTTTCCAGGAATTCTCATTTTCTTTTTGTCATACACACCTGAAGCATTTATATCAGAATGGCTTTGAAGTTCTGAGCTAATTTTTCTTTCTCTCTTCCAGAAAAGCATTTCATTATTATTTCCTTCTAGAGCTGTAACTTCTAAAGCTTACCAGCTTTAGCTGGTAAGTTTCTAAAACATGCAGTTTCTCTGGGCTCCAGCACGCAGATCCACTGAATCTATCTCCCCAGGAGGAGGGGCCCAGATGTCAGTGCTTTTGAAGATCTCCTGGGGAGCTCCTTGACGGTCCAGTGGTTAGGACTCTGCGCTTTCACTGCTGAGGGCCCGGATGTGATCACTAGTTGGGGAACTAAGATCCCACAAGTCATGAGGCACAGCTGTGCTTATGGTGTACCCAGAATTCCCAATGTGTAGCCCAAATCTGAAATAACATCAGGTTCATGTTTCTTCTAGGGAGCAGAGGCCTAGAGCTTTTTCTATCTCAACTTCTTTTCGTGCCCTGGGATTGAGGCCCTTTTCCAAGATCTGCATGTTTAAGTGCAGTCAAGGGTAAGTGGGTACAAAAAGGAGTCCCATATTCCCAAGACAAATGGAACCTTTTGATTCTAAATTCTGTTGGAGATTCAGCATAGTCTTGCCAGGAGCCACTCAAAAGAGGCCATAGGGTGGCATGGAAGGAACTCTGGAAGGAAATCCAAGACTCCTGGGCTCTAGTCTCAGCTTGGATACCAATTTGCTATGTTCTAGACAAACTACTTCTCTTTTGTGAGCTTCATTTTCTATATTTCTATATTATACTGTCCTATATATTTCTGTGTATTTTCTATATTTTCAACTATAAAATGAGAGGGTATTTGACAAATGGATGGATTAATTAAGATCCGTTGCAGTTTGCCCCCTGATTCTATGTGGCTTTCTGTCCTCAGAAGCTGATGTTTCAGGATAAGTATTCCTGCTAGGGACTTCTTACGTATTCTTATAATCCCTGTGGTTAGAAAGACCAAGACCTATGAGGTCACTCACCCACAGCCAGCTACCCTTTGCCATCTTCCCAAGCCCAAGCTGACCTTAGCATTTGACCTTAGCTGAGGGGACAAAAGGAAGTGGTAACTTCCACATCCCCTCAACAATGCCTGCTAAAATTTGTCATTAATGAAACAAAGAGATGGTCCTTAGTGTCCCTGAGCTAGAAAAGCCAAACGATACTAAAACTTAGATTCAGTGCCCTTGGGTGGGACCCTCCATATCCAATGATTCAAGGACTCCATTGCAAAACAAGACTGTTTCTTTGAAGTCCCTGACCTCCACCATCTCAGGAACAATAGAGGTTCACTATCATGAAGTTCGTGTATTGATTGAAATGGAATTGACCTAGTCATTAGGAGAGAGGATTGAGAAAATTGAAATTTTGGACACTAAGGTGTAGTGGACACATTTTTTTTCCTATTTGTGACATCCATCGCCTCTTTCTTTGATAGTTACACTTTATCCTTTGGTAAAGAAGACACTTTTCCTCATTCTCAGTCCATGTGCTTTTTGGGTGGGGCTGTACTCCTAACCTTCCAGAAATGGCTATGTGACCTGCTCCTGGCCAATCAAAAGCCATGCCACTGGCTATTATGACTGTTTCAAAGATGGGCATAGGATCCAACCTAGGCCTGGAAAATCCAATTCTGGCACTCTTTCTTGAAACATAAAGGAAAGAGGTCTCTCTCTGCTTGGAGGCGAAACTGGTCAAATGGAAGCCTGGAGTTGCTTGTGACTACAGATGAAAGTTAATAACAAGGTGGGCAATGTGTGGCTTCTTGTTTCAACTAAATTTCCTGCTTATTAGGTGTTACACTTACTCATGTTCTAATTTCTGAAAGGAAAAACAGTAAGTTTTAAAGCTTCTTACAATTTAGAAACCCTTGTTTAAAAAATCTGGAGTTGCTATATGTGACTGCTCTGGGGAAAAGCTTTAGTCACCATGTCCTAGGAACAGCTCTGAGGATAGAAAAACATTCTTCCATGTTGATGCTTTTTTGGAACCTATTTAAAAATTGCATGTGGAGTTTTGTCCAGATCTCAACCCAACTCCATTGTATTCTTCTTCCTGTTTTAAAGGACAATAAACATTTTCCATTTAGGGTGAGCTGGGCGATAGAGACATGGATTCTCCACTAAGCTTTTGATTTTCCTGATTTTATTGCTTCCCTATTCTTGAGTCTCCTATTCTTGGCTCTCACCTCTGCCAGGCCCCACACCCTCACTTTCTCCGGTGAGCAATGGGATAAATATCCCAGTCTTTGTTATGCTCTGTTACCCAGTTTCATCTCTGAAACAAGGTTAAATCATCAGATTGATTGAAAGTACCCACTTTCTTTGGACTTTTTATAAACAGTTTGAATCAAATGTGGCAAGGTGCCTGGGGAAAGCTGCTGACTGTTCCTCCTTAGGACAGCTCACTTCCTCTCTTTGCAGTTCACAATGACTGTTTCATTTGCTAGACACAGCTAAGGCTCCCTCCTAGGAATGTCCCAGCCCCAAATCTTACTTTGGCAGCCAGAAGAACTACTTCAATTTCTTTGTAAATGTGTCACTTGGGAAGGACTACTCCCTATTTTTGTCCCTAAAGCCCTCACAGAACCATATAAGCTGTACAAATGCCCCACCCCATCCTACCCTACTCCTAGGCAGACCCCTGCATAATTCATTTTCAGAGGAAACAGGTGTAAATTCCCTATTCCTGAGGATATCAGGAAGTAGCCCACTTGGAAGAAAATCTTAAAGGCCTTCAACACTATTAAATTCAATTTAATGCTCCCAGAGGCTACCCACAGATAACAGAGTCCCCAGGATCACAGAACTACTTTTTCTCACCATCCTTGGGTGAGGTGACTGGGAGCTTGAAGTGAAAGATCTGGAGACATCCAAGAAATCATGACAGAAGTGGGACAGAAGTGTGGGACTTTTTGTGTGGGACAGAAGTGAAATAAACCAGAAGGCAGTAGGTTTATGTGTGTTCAGTCACTCAGTCGTGTCTGACTCTCTGAGACCCAATGGACTGTAGTCCATCAGACTCCTCTATCCATGGACTTTTCCAGGCCAGAATACTGCAGTGGGTTGCCATTTCCTCCTCCATGGCATCTTCCCAACCCAGTGACTGAACCTGTGACTCCTATATTTCATGCATTGGCAGGCAGTTTCTTTACCACTAGTGCCAGCTGGGAAGCCCAGGTAGGTTTATAACAGCTTTAATTTCAGAATGGTCATGGCAAATACAATTTTCTGAGTATCAGTCTAAATTTTAAATAGTATAGTTGTCCCTCAGTATTCACCAGGGATTGGTTCTTCTGATCCCGTGGATATCAAAATCTCAGGATGTCCAAGTCCTTTAGAATCAACCCTTATCTTGAAATTGCATCCACAGATACAAAGGACCAGCTCTATATTATTCACTCAGTTAATCTTCACAATAACCCTGTGAGGTAGTTACTACATTGCATCATCTCCATTTTTCATGTAGGGAAATTGAACACAGAGAGGTAAAGTAACTTGCTCAAGGTTCCTATACTTGATACATGATTGGGCTAGGATTCGAATCCAGGCAATCTGGGTCCAGAAATTTTCTTTTATCCAGTACACTGCCTCTCTGTAAGCTGACTGGCTGTCCTGGCCTGCCCAGGATTAAGGGGTTTCCTAGATCACAGGGCTTTCAGTGCAAAAACTGGTATAGTCTTGGGTAAACCATGATGGTTGATCACCTGAATATAGAAATATCAAAGAAGATGTTTCTGTAGTAAATTAAGTGATGCAAAAGCAGCTGAGATAAGGCAGAGTTAAGAGAGAACTTGCTCAAAACAGGAAAGGAATTTTGAAAAGCAGATGAACTCTAGGGCTCTCCTCTCTCCCACTGCCTTAGTTTTGGGCCCTTGCTATCTGGATGGCTGCTCTTTTCTGATCTGGTTTCTCATCTTCTGCCTTCTAGGAATCATCCCCCCTAAAGCAGCCACTACAATTTTCTGGAGTGTAAATAAATGTGACCAGTCACTCCCTTGCTTACAACACTCCATTGCATTCGGTGACAATTGCACTCAATGAGCTTGACTTGGAAGGCCCTCCACTGTTGGCCCTCATCTCTCTGTCCCTTTCTCTCTCAGTGTTTAACATGCTTGTGCTTCAGCCATTCCAAACAATCTGTAATCCCCCAAAGACACTAGGCTCTTGCCTTGGTGTCTTAGTCTCTTCTAGGAGTATCATTTCTCCTTTCTTTGCTGCAAGCTCTTACTTTTCCTACAAGACTCCTGGATTAGGAGTCCCTCTTCTCTGTTTTTCCAACTCCTGGTGTCACTTTCTCTGAAGCTGAATTTTCAGATTCTTTCATAACTCTGTTTATCTGTGACCCCTGCTGTACTGTGAACTGCTCTTTTATTTATCTGTAGGTTTGTAATACTTGACACACAATAGTAGCTAGTGTAGATTAGGTATAACTGTATATCAAGAATTTTGTATGAATTATCTCACTTAATCCTTATAACAACCTATGGGATGGGTACTATTATTATCTCTGTTTTACAGTTGAAGAGACAGAGACTTGAGAAATTAAGTCCTTTTCCTTGGATCTCAGAACTAGTAAATAGTAGAAACAGAATTTGAAATTATAAGGTCATATTTCAAAGTCTATACTCTTAACTACTCTGCTAAACTTTCAAATGGAATGAACCCTTCAGAGTCTATCCATCTTACAAAGTTGTTAAGATCAAATAACTTGATAAATAAGAAATGGCTTTGTAAGCTGAAAAACTCTGATGTCAGAAACTGCTAATTTTAACCCAGTATCTCTCTTTGATTTCTCTTTCATAATAATATAATTCCTGGTGTTTAGCTGGTCACATAATTGCCCACAATAATAACTACATTTCCCAGTTTTTCTGGTCTCCAGGAATGGTCATGTGATTCTATCTGGGCTAATGTGATATGAACAGAGCCACATTTTTATTTCTGGGATATGCCTTTAAAGGGACAGAGTGAGTGTCCCCCTCCCCACCCCCCCATCCCTGGGTCCTTTCCCCTTCCTTGTAGCTAGGCTATGAACATGGTGGTAATGAGTCATCTTGGATCACAGGGATAAGATAGAAGGAGCCTGGGAACTGTGGCATTGCAGAACTCACATACTTACCCTGCATTGCTTTTGCCTGGATGATTGAGATGGAGAGAAATAAACTTCTATCTTGTTCTAGCCATTGTTGTTTTGGATCTCTATTCTAGCAGCTAAATGTATCTCTAACTAATATAGTCTGTTCACAGGGAGAAAGATTATTCTTACTATTCCTATAGAGCATCTTTGAGACTGTTTGTAGGCTATATCATAAGAACTTTCTTGTCTCTGTAAAAGACACTATCATTCAACTATTAATAGTTTGCTTGGGTCAAAAACCTAGGAGTCTTTGCTTTTCTTTTAAAACAACTTGATTGAGGTATAATTGACATATGATAAACTAAAAATATTTAAGTGTACACTTTGATAAGTTTCCACCTAGGAAACCATCTTCAGAATTAGGATAATAAGTATATCCATCATCACAAAAGTTATCTAATGCTCCTTTGTAATCCCTTCTTCCTCTTCCTTAGGTTTCACCACCCCCAACCTATCTGGCAACCACTGCTCTTCTTTCTGTCACTTTAGATTTGTTTGCATATTCTAGAACTTTAGACATGGAATCATATGGCATGTTACTTTTTCTCATCTGGTTTCTCTCACTCAGCATATTTATTTTGAGATTACAAATCATCTTTGATTCCTCTCTTTGTTTCATTGCCACCCCGTCTGCCCCCAATCCATTCCTTCATTAAGTTTAATAACCTCTACCTGAATCCATCTACTTCTATCTGTCTCCATCGTCATCATCCTCAGACCATTAGCGTCTGTCTCATGTACCACTGCAGTAGTCTCCTGACTGGTCTCTTTGCTTCCAAGCTTGCTCCTTCCAATCCATTCTCCACCTTGAACCCACAATGGTCTGCTTAAAATAGAATCTTATCAATCTCTTCAGATCATATCAGTCCTCTGCTTGAAATTATTCACTGGCTTATAATCACACTCAGAATAATATTCTGATCCCTGACTGTAGCTTAAAGGTCTCTCATGGTCCGGCCCCCTGTGCAACTCTCTGATGTCACTGTCTTCTACCATCCTCCGCACCCAGCCATGCTGGCATCTTCCTTTTGTTCTTCAAATGTGCCAAGACTGCTCCCATCCTAAACTCTTTGTTCTTGCTGTTTCTTCTGTCTGGAAGGCTGTTTCCCCAGCTGTTTGCACAGCTATCTAATTCTCATTTTCCAGGTCTGATTTCAAATGTTATGGCCTTCCAGAGAGCTTCCCACACCTAAGTGGCCTCCACCCAGCAGCCTCTAACCACATTGCTGTTTTCTTCTTAATAACACTTATTAGCTTACGAAATTATTTGTTAGCATGTTTATTGTTTGTCTTTCCCCACTGGAATGTGTGCTCCATGGGGACAGGGAATTTGTCTCTTGTTATTGTTATATCCCAAGGGCCTAACAGATATTCAATAAATACTTGTTGAATGAATAAATAAGGTTATTGTGCATGGGTTGGCAGAGCTGAAGGGTAATAAGGGATCACTTTTTTAAGTTCCACAACTGTGGTCTGTTTGAACCTCAGGAGTATATCCTGTACTAGTGAAGTTTTCAGTGTGAAGGCTGTTGTTGTTGTTTTTTTTTAATAAAAATAATAGAAGCAAGCTCAGCATGGTTATTCTCTAGACAAGTGTCCAAGGACTGCAAACTCTTTAGGGCTTTCATAGACAGTGTCTTCCTGTCATTTTAGAAACTCTAAAGAGGGAAAGGCAGTAACATTTATTTTGAAGTCCAAAATAAAAGGGTGATATTACAGTGGCTGCCCGTCCATAAATGTATATCACATTCTGCCAAGTTTATGCTCTGGGCAAAGTTTATTTTTCCCTAAGTTTGCTTCATTCATGTAGTGTCAAGAATTAGCATAAAAATTGGTCTGGAACCCATGCCTCTCTCAGGGCTCTGGTAGAAGTGAATGTGGAGGAATTTCCTGCCAGCCCAGTGGTTAGGACTCAGTATTTTCATGCCAAGGGTCTGGGTTCAGTCTCTGGCTAGGGAACTAAAATCCCAAAAGCCACAAGAAGCAGCAAAAAAACAAGTGAATGTGAGACGTTTCTATAGTCCGTGGACATGCTGGACACTGAAGACAGGTTCTAATCAAAAAATTATGAGTCAAATGAGAAAATTAACTCTCATAAGAAAGACCAGCAGATGCCCAACAGTGGAAGAATTCATTCCTCAAAGATTTCAACTGACAAGACATAAAGAAATTAAAAAATAGTTATGGTAATTATGTTTTAATTATTTTCATCATTAGGCAAGAATATATCACTGCATATCATTATGAAAAAGAAAAGAACATGTAGATTTGAAAAAAGAACAAATACATTTTTCATTGTTTAAAATGTGGTAAAATATACATAACATTTACTATTGTAATCATTTTTAAGTGTACAGTTCAGTGGTATTAAATACATTGACAATGTTGTGTTACTATCACTACCATCCATCTCCAGAACTCTTTTCATCTTGTAAAACTGAAACTCTACATCTATTAAACAAGAATTCCCGGGCTTACCTGGTAGCTCAGTGGTAAAGAACCCACCTGCCAATGCAGGAGACACTGGTTCGCTCCCTGATCTGGGAAGATTCCACATGCCCATGGAGTGACTAAGCCCAAGCACCACACTATTGAGCCTGTGCTCTAGAGCCTGGGAGCCACAACTACTGAGCCATGTGGCTGAACTGCTAAAGCCCTTGCACCCTAGAGCCTGTGCTCCACAATAAGAGAAGCCACCACAATGAGAAGTTCATGCACCACAACTAGAGAGTGGCCCCCGCAGCAATGAAGACCCAGCATAGCCAAAAATAAATAAATACATTAAATTTTTTTCCCCTTTCTATCCCTTCCTCCTGGCCCCTGGCAACACCATTCTACTTTCTGTCTTTATGATTTTGTTTACTCGAAGTCCCTCATATTGGAAAAGGACATGGCAACGACTTCAGGATTCTTGCCTGGGAAATCCCATGGATAGAGATGCCTGGCTGGCTAGAGTCCGTGGGGTTATAAGAGGCAGACACAACCTAGTGACTAAACCACCACCACCACCAAGTCCCTCGTACAATAGAATCATACAGTATTTGTCTTTTCGTGACTGGTTTATTTCACTTAGCATAATGTCCTCACATTTTGTTTATCCATTTATCCAATGATGGACATTTGAATAGCTAGTAAGTCTAATAAAATTTTTTTTTTAGGATAGAAAGTATCATGTGTCTTGAAAAAGGAACAGAAATAGTCTTGAAATTCCGAGGAGAGATTATTTATGGTCTGTGTGATGAGTGATGTAAAAAAAAACAATACATAAAGGATACATATTATGTGTCTGCTTACTGGACCTTGAAAGACAAATATAACAATGCTAACCACAGGAACTTAATTACAGCTTCTTATTGTGTGCCTACTGTATGCATTGTGCTATGCTTGGAGCTTTCCATCCTGATCTTATTTACTCCTCAGAATAACTGTTAGGTCAATACTGTTATTCTCATATTAAATGAGGAGACAAATTCTACACAACTAGGAAATGGAAGCAGACATACCTACGCTCAGTGTAGACCAAACCTTGAATACAGATTTGCTTAGTTCTAAACTCTCTGCCCTTTCCTCTGCCTCACAGGTTTTTAGAGTAAGGAAGATATCCATTTCTTTCATGCCCATCCTTCTAGTCATTCTTCTGGTTCAAATGCCAGCTATTTTACAGCAGATTCTCAAAATGTGGTTTGCAGACCACTTGGACCAGATCATAAAAGGAGTTTGCAAAAGTACATATTTCTGTGCCCCATATCAAAGATTCTAAGTAAGTTTGGGATGAGGATCAGAGAATCTGCATTTTTTTTTTTCTTTTAAAAAGAAATTTGGTCTCTCGTGAGAACTCCTGTGTCTACAAGGTCTTCTGGGAACATTCAGTAGAAATAAGTTCTTTGGGAAAACGCTTCAACTAAGCCTCCTGGTCTTCTCCATGCTGCCTTGCCTGAAACTCAGGCTGATTCTTTCTCATACAGCACAGGACTCGTTGAAGGCATGAATTACTTTAGAGGTTTTAGCCTGATTTACATACATCTTAATTCAGCAACACAAACTAAACTATTTGTCGAAGTGCTTAAAACCACACACGAAATCTGCGCATTGTGCTGTGTTTGGAAGGATGTGGAGAATCACTGCAAGCCTATAGGTCACTTGGGGAAGACGTACTCTGCATCGGAATCCCGGTTATTACAGGCGTTTATAACAACGGGGAAGGTAGGAAAACCAAGCACACCGACTCTTGCGCAGGCGCAGAAGGAAGAGGCCCTATCACACCTTCAGGACGCGCCCTTCCCCCACGCTCTTTCCGGGCTTCTCCCACTGCGCAGGCGCAGCAGAGAAGCAAGATGGCGGCCCCCGTGGATCTGGAGTTGAAGAAGGTAAAAGAGGGTCTTGAGCAGGCAGAAGCTTTTCTTTGGAAGCTAAGGGGACTGTGGACAAGAATATCGAGTGAGTCTCGAGTGCTGCGGGAGGAAAGAGGCCCCAGGGAAATGGGGAGTGGTTTCTCAGAGTTCAAAGGCGGGACCGGGCCTCCTTAGGTTGGAGTCGAGGGCTAGCGGCTCTTTGCCGGGTAAGAGTCGATTGGGCTGGGCCTGGTTAAGTTTGGCGGGCCTGTAGCTGTTTTATTCCCTTGTTCCGAGTTCCAGAGACCTTTCGTTGCTCTTGGAGCCTTCATTTCCATAGTGAGGCCTGAAGTGAGCGCTTCCAGTTGGAGCCTCTTGCCCGAGCATCTGTAATTCTGTATCCTAATTTGCTTTGAAAAACTCCAAGTCCAGTCTGTTTTTAGGTCAGTTCTTTAATCCCATACCTTGTAAGGTCGCTTCATACAGTTCAGTCAGGTATCCTCATAGCAATGTTCATCTTAGGGCTTTGCCAACAACCGCCCCCCCCCCCACCCCGCCCGTTTTTAAAGACTTGTCAAAAAAGAAACAAGTCAAAGTTTTCCAGATGAAATTGGTATCAGAAGGAATTGAGTTTCTCTCTTCAAACAATTGCCTAGAAATGTGTTCTTACACGGAAACGTTTTCACCGCCTAAGAGTTGCCAGGAATCTAACACCACTACCGACTCAAAAGCATATCCCCCCCCCCCCCCCTTTTTTTTTGCGAAGGGAGGGAGAATGGGGATTGGAAAGGAGCCTAGACTTCATCTACTTTAAACCAGTACTTTTCTAGAAAAGGAAACAGTTTAACAGAAGATTCAGCCCAAGCTTGGTTCTAGAGTCCTGCATTCTCTGCCTCACTTTCCACCTTTTGACCACTACTTGAGGTTAGAAGAGCAAATTTTACTTAAGACTGTCTTGTGATCAACCTTTGCATGAGAAATAAGACAGCTGAAGTCGCTCTCCCACGTAATAGATGAAGAAGTGTATTATTGCTCCGAGGATTTACGTGTGTGTGTATTGCTTTTTGTTTGGAGCTTGTACCTTTACTCCTTACGGTGCTCTCTAGTGCTGTATTATCACAGCTTCAACAGTATACTAGCTTAGCAAACTGTGTCTTAAAGTGTTTTAAAAGTTAACCTTTTTTTTTTTTCTGTTAAAAGTTCAAATTTAAGTTAGGGTTTAGTGAGAGCTAACAATAGAATACAGCTGTGAATGGACTTACCCCTCAGTATTATTTGAATCTGTTGCTGGGAAACCTGTGGACAGTGGATGAAAACTAAGAAAATAATTACAGACTTAAATTGGGTAGTTTTGGCAACCAATAAAATTACAGAAGAAACTTGTTTAAAGGTCTTTTAATATGTTTATAATTTTGGGGAGAGGGAGAAGGGTGGAGACTAATAGGAAACTTTAGGTACCTCCTCTCCCCTCTAGATAAATCTTTTGAAACCTTGCTAGTAGGTGAGACGGAGAAGGCAATGGCACCCCACTCCAGTACTCTTGCCTGGAAAATCCCATGGACGGAAGAGCCTGGTAGGCTGTGGTCCATGGGGTCGCTAGGAGTCGGACTCGACTGAGCGACTTCACTTTCACTTTTCACTTTTATACATTGGAGAAGGAAATGGCAACCCACTCCAGTGTTCTTGCCTGGAGAATCCAAGGGATGGGGAGCCTGGTGGGCTGCCATCTATGGGGTCGCACAGAGTCCGACACGACTGAAGTGACTTAGTAGCAGCAGTAGGTGAGAACAAAGTCAGAATAAAAGTTTAGTAGCTTTTTGCCCTGTATTGCAGCCACAGATGTTATTATTAAGTCAAAATTTGACAGCATGTGAAAGTCATTCTAGGCACTTCAGAAGTATCAAAAACCTTTTAAGAGTACTCAGAGGTCAAGTTTGGCTTATCATGTGCATATGAAGATCATGATGCAGTTGTTTTATCAATGCTTTGAGTTTTTTGTGTGTCTTTCTCTTAAAATATTCATTTTCTGAATATTACTGTGGATAGTAGAGTAAAAAGATTCAGTAACTAGAGATCAGAAGAAATTAATTAAGTACTTGATTTTTGACCTAGTAGTTGTTCAGCCCTGTGAAAGTCATTTATATCTCTTCAAAACATTTAGTTAATTTGTAAACTGTGCTGATGAATCTGCCATCCTTAACTCAGGATTATTGAAAAGAGAAAATGAGACATTTATTGTATGTCAGTATTCTCATATTAATATTCACTTGTTAATATTTCAAACAAGTGTGGGAAAGTGCTTTAAATAGTCTTGAGTAGTACAGATGTGGTGAATTGTTACATTTATGGCTCTTGTTTTGGGTCTCTGGGTTTCTGATTGTTGCATTTAGAGCTTTTATTACTCCTTGGGTACCTGCTACTTGATATGGTTATTATTTACCATGCCTTTTTCAGCTTCTTCAGATAGGTTGCATCTTCTGAGGACTGGGTAAGTTCAGTACAGTTGACTCTTGAACAGCATTGGTTTAAACTGCAGGGATCCAGTTGTACACAGATTTTTAAAATAGTAAATACTAGAGTACTACATGATATGTAGTTGGTTGAATCAACAAGTGTAGAACCAGGGATACAGAGGAACTGCCATATGGAGGGTCAACTATAAATTATACTTGGATTTTCAACTTCACGGAGGGTCAGTGCTTTTAATCACTGAATTGTTCAGGGCTCAAGTTTTTAGCAGACTGGCTTTGAGATGTTTGCTGTGGTAAATCTCACAGCTTTGTCTGTTTAGCAGGCCTCATTTTAATATATTAGATTTGATGTAAACATTTACTGTAAAATGTTGCACCTACTAAATCAAGGACTTATTTCTTTTTAGGCCTTCACAGAGCTTCAAGCCAAAGTTATTGACACTCAGCAGAAGGTGAAACTTGCAGACGTACAGATTGAACAGCTGAACAGAACGAAAAAGCATGCACATCTTACAGATACAGAGATTATGACTTTGGTAGATGAGACTAACATGTATGAAGGTGTAGGAAGAATGTAAGTAAAGTATATCCTTAAGGGGGTTATCCTGAAAGAAGTTTATCTGAATTAAGTCATAGAATTTGTTCACTTTACAGCTTGGGTTGAAGTATCATAGTAGCTTTAAAGAACCCTAGGTCAAAAATCTTTTTTCTTTTAAATGAGAAACTGAGAAACTGAATTCCAGGTAGATGTGTTTAATCTTAAACTTTGAAGCACAGTTTAAAAATATTTATTCCATCTTCTTCTCTCCATGCTTAGGTACTTAACGTGTGTAACTTCAATGGTAAAAATATGATTTGTTGTGAGAAGATGTTTATAGTAGTTTTGTGTGTGAAGATTTTTTAAGTAGTTGTAGTTTTAACCTCGTCTTTCCAACCTAATTATTAGTAGTCACACAAATCATGAATCTTAGATGTCTGATCAGGTTGTAAAACAAACATAAAGATTCAGTTGTCTATTTAAATATACTCATTCTGTCAAACATGAGAAATCTAGTAAGTCAACTTACCTTGTTTGTTCTAATTCTTATATGATTAACCACCTGCACTTCACTTTTTTTTTTCTTTTAAAATCTATATTGCCATTCTGAGAGAGAATACATCTGCTTCATGTTCTCTAAGCAGTAAATAGGAATGGAAAAGCCCTTAACTGCAGGTCACATTCCATTACACTGAGCTAAAAGGAGACTGATTTTTTTAAGTGGAGGAGGTACAAGAGAAGGGTTTTTCTGGAATTTGGTCTTTGAATATTACTTAGTAAGTGGACCATTACTTAAGTTTGGAGCTCCTTTAGTTGGAAAGGAATTTGACCTCAGTCTAGGACGATTTGTTTTATGATTGATTTGAAAGAAGCATGGCATGTGTAACATTTAGTGATGGCTTTAGAATGACATCATGAGAAATAGACCCTGCTCGTGATAGCTGATCCATATTGGTTTGAAAAAGAGGTAGATTATGATAAACTGTTCATCTGATTTGCTTTCTGAGAATAAACAGCATGAATAAATAAATAAAATCTTATTGTTGGAGTCCATTTTTTCATTTTAGCTTGTTTTAAAAGGAAGAAAATTCCAATTTGAGAGTTTGTTAACTGGGACACAAAAGAATTGGGATGAAAACAAAGTAGAACCCTTGAATATATGTCTGTGTAGCATGAAGTGCATTGTTGGCATTCACTGCAGGATAATTTTATCTTTGTTATGAATATCCTTAGATCTTAAAACAGTAATGGTAGCTTTTATAGCATGCTTGTTAACATGTTGTGCTTTGGTTTCACATCATTACATTAGCCTTTGCTTGCTGCAGTTAAAGAATTTCTCCTGAAAGGAAAAACTCTTTGGTCTTTTGATCTATAGTGAATTAAAAAAAAAAATTTTTTTTGTTTGTTTATTTGTTTTGGCTTTGCTGGGTCTTTGTTGCTACATGCTGGTGCTGTCTAGTTTTGGGGAGCAGGGGCTACTCTGGTTGCCGTGCTCTGGCTTCTTGTTTTGGTGGCTTCTCTTGTTGCAGAGCACGGGCTCTAGGGTACACCGACTTCAGTAGTTGTGGTTCCCGGGCTCTGGAGTACAAGCTCAATAGTGCTGGCTCACAGGCTCAGCTGCTCCACGGCATATGGGATCTTCTGCTACCAGGGATTGAACCTGTGTTTCTGCACTGGCAGGGGGATTCTATCTCTGAGCCAGTAGAGAAGCCCAATCTATAGTGAAGTTTTACTTTTTAATAGAATAATTTCATTTACTAAACATTCTGCAGTCATGATAGGCAAGTTGCTTTTTTTGCTTATTGCCCAAAGTGCTACTTTTAGAGTTTAAAGGCTGGGATATGAATTAGTTAATGGTAGAGCAGTAGTATTTCCAGAAGATTTATTTCATGTGAATTATGTTTCTTAAAAGAAATAAGTAGCTTTAAGTGTTTAGATAATGTGGAATATCTACATGGTTTTAAACTTTGGTTTTAAATTTGTTTTTTGTACTTTGTGCATCTGGAGTTTGTAGGGGCATGTAAGGTAAGTTGTGTTTGTTGTTTGGCTAGAGTGTTAGTGCCCTCAGGAGGAAAAGATTTGCTGAGTGTTAGTCTGGTCATGAGGATGTTCTCTTTCTTGATGCTAAGCCTGAAATAGCTATTTCTGAATTTATAGTCTTGAGTAATCTTGAGTATCATTGTGATTCACTTCTTTAATTCTAGTCTTTACCTTAATTTGTCTTTTCTTTTGCTTTTTGAAAATTGTTAGGGAATTCTAATTAGAGCTAATTTTTCTCAAACTGTTGTTTTAAAACCAAGAATTATAAAATCTAAAACATTACATTTTTGTTTTATAACCTGCAATTTTACCATTGCTGAAATTCAGGCCTCTTGCCTGGACTAAGAAGCAATAGCTTCTGAACTGTTCTTTCTGCCCTTACTGTGTTGGTTTAAATGCTTTCTTCACCCATCTGCCAGATATGATTATGTCATTATTTTTCATAAAATCTTTTGTTCATCCTTGGTTGCCCATGGGATAAAATCTAAACTTGTTAGCCTAGCATTCATGGTCATTCATAATCTGTCCTTAATTTACCCTTCTAGCCTCAAATCCCACCTATTGCCCGGCTGAGGATAGCACATAAATTTCATCTCATGGACTTACTTCTTTCCATTGGTTTTGAGTTACCTGTTGAGTTTGAGTCTCACGTGGGCTTAAACATGCTCTAATTGATCAGTGAGGTCTGTCGTGGGCTGAAGGTAGAAGGGGAGTAGCTCATGTACCCAAAATTGTTATCCCTACCCTCGTCACATGGGCTTCCTCGCACATGCCATGTCTTTGTGTTTTCTTGGTTTTGCTCCTTCTGTCCTTCCTGGCCTTTGGTGTCCCACTTTTCCTCCTGAAATTCACATCCTTTAAGACGGAGCTTATCTTCTCTGAAGAGTTTTCCATCTTCCCTGGCAGATTTACTAACACGTTCCTGAATGATACCAGAGCTTTTGTTCCTACAGCTAGTAGAGCATGTGGGTGGTGGGATGAGGGTAGTGGGCAGAACTTGATTGAGTTTGAAATGGTCTGGTCTCCCCAACTAGATTGTTAAAGACCATATACATATTTATCTTTGTTTCCTCAATCCTCAGTACGAAATGCGTGTAAACGTGTGTTGGTTTGAATTGAATATGATTCTCTTGCCTAAAATAACTGCATTTTCTTTTGGTCCTTTAGAAAAAATGTTTAGTAAGTGTCAGAGACTTAAGAATTGAAGTTTATTATGCTTTTTAAATATATGATTCAATAAAGATGAAATTTTAAAAGTAACATATTTTAAGTAAGGTCAAGGGATTGTTTCTGACCAAAACTATGTCCTCTAATCTGACAGAATTAATTCTTTATTAAATCTGTTGAGAAGGTTGACTAATTCTAAATGCCAACCAGTTGCAGAGATAGTCAGCATTGACAATATAGAAAAACCCCAAGCTTTTAGGATTACACTGAGGGCAGTATAGTCCTTGGAAAATAAAGGCTATTCTGTGCAGAGTAATACTGGTATAATTGTATATTTTACCTTGCTTATGCTTACATAGGATGGAAGTCATATTTTTCATTTTAGGGTTTGCATTTAGTTTACAAAGTCATTTCAAGCCCAGATGCCTTTCCCAGTCATGAGTATGGAGAAAACGAGTAGTGTTAAATATGGCTTTTATATATGGCTATTTTTATATATGGCTATTTTATATATTATATATATTTTTATATATGGCTATTTTTGGTTTAAAACAAGGAAAATCAAGCTACAGGGTAAGAGATGATGAATTGCTGTATACTGTAAACTCTGCATATTCGTTACTGAAAGCTATAGTCCATCTAGTCTCTTGGCATGTTGCCAGCACATTTTAGTTCTCTTACTTCATATTCTTTGGAGGGGCTGTTATGTAGCCTGATACTACTACCACCAATTTCTAGTTTTGCTACTTAAGCTGTTTGTGAGCTGACCTCACCATACCGCTTTGAGAACTATGATGAAAGTTACAACTGTGGAATGATGTGTCTGAATAGTTGGACGTGTTTGTCTTTTCATCTTTCTAGCATGCAAGGAAGGAATAGACACAGATCTCAAATAAATATTACATGAATGTTTCTTGTAGTTTTTTTTTTTTTCGTGAATAAAAACCAGCTTGTAATTATTTATGGTAGTTTTCTTCCATTTTCCTTTGCATAGTAGAAATAAGAATATTTTTCAAAGTTAGTATTACATTTGAAAGTGCACATAAATGACATTTAGTCATACTAATGTTTGAAAGGACTATCATTAGAATAAAGGTCAAATTTATTTTTATTAACAATAGGTATGATCCAGACCCTGATTTGATATTAGGTCCATTATTCTAATATCCTTGTGCTTGAGCATTACATTAATAACATTTCTTCTTTCCAAAGGAGATAAATTAAGCTTTATGTTTCTTTAATGAGAGGAACTTGAGTAGATTAGCCTTTGAGAAGAATGATTAGTGCCTTTCTAAAACTTGAACCTAACTAAAAATAACTTTGTACCGTATTTAAACTAATTTAGAGGTATGCCACCATTCTGTGGATATTTTTTACATTTAAGGAACTAAGAATGAACAATGGTATAAATCTACCAACTAGATAAGTGTCTAGCAATGCAGAAATTGCTGTTTGGGAGCGGTGTTGCTATTTCTACTTGTTGAAGTAATTTGATGGTTGATCCCTGGTGGTTGAAAAATCCAGAAGTATAAAACTTAAGATAAATGTGGCACAGGTAGAAAATGAAAACAGTAGGTATATTTCTGATGGGTAACAAAATTTAAAAAAAAAATTAAATAATTGAACAGATTTTCAACTAATTATGATGTAGAAATCTGAACTCTGACAGTTTGGTTGAACTGCCCTTTGTTTAGAATGTTATGTTGGTTTTGTTTTGATTTTAATTGTTAGCTTGAATGTTGACTTGTAATTTGGATTGTAACATTTAGAGAGGTCAAGATGAAACATTTGCAGTTGCTCTCGGTTTAGGTATATTAAATATTAGTCAAAAGGGATATAATCAGGCTGTCTTAAGTTTTGCAGCCATTTTACTTCATGTTCATGTAGAGTTGATATTCCAATCAATTTGAGGTAATTTTAAAGCTGAAGATATAGTTGCATTATATTTTATTCCTAATACATTAGGAGACAAACCACAAATATTGGTGTAATAGACATTGTTAAGTATTATTGATATTATAGTAATAATAGTTTATGTTATTGTTCTCACTAGAACCAAGTTTGGATATTTTATGCTTACTGTTGGAGAGAAAAAATACAGTCTACTTTTGGTGTGAGGGTCACTTTACAAATTCAAATTTATAAGCTCCTTTATACTGTCTTTAAAGGTGTTAGTCTGTATTTTAGAGCAGAGAAAATGAAGCAAAGATAAAATAATTTTCAGAGATAAGAAGAAATTTAGTCATTTTTTAGGTTTTACTTTAAAAGAAGAGGAGTTTTAAGCTGCTTTTCCTAATAGAATATGAACCACCCTTCTTGTGTTTTTATATAGAGCCGTATAAAGTCATGGCTTTCGTTGCTCAGAGTTCTAACGGGGAAAAAACAACTCTTCCTGTTGTGCAGGGGAAAATGACTTCAGTTTTGTTGATGTTGAGTATGTATATAACCCCAGCTGGGCATAGTCTCCTCTTCCACAGATGTGATACTCTAGGGAGAAGAGATTTCTGAGTCATAGTCTTAATTTCCTTAAGCTGTCAGTGATTTAAAAACTTGGTGTTCATTATAACTCTTTTGACTGCTGTATAGAATGACATCACTGTTTTTATGCCAGGAGAAGTTAACAAACATTTGCGTAGGAATGACATAGCTATGTTTCTTCTGCAGAAAGAGTAGTTTTAATAATTCTTTCCCTTCTTCCCCTCCCATGTCCTCCAAGATCCAAACAATCTCACTGAACACTGGAAATTAATTTCCAAAATGTTGTGTTAATTAGGAGTTTATTGTAAAAGAAGAGAGTTTGTACACTTACCTTGGGATGTACAAACATACTGAAATAAAAATTTTATTTAATGTGTCTTAATGTAGGGTTGGTCATTTATGCTGGAATTTGTTGAGAAAAGGAAAATGTAATTGATTCATTTTGTTACTGTTACTTGGAGGAGTTTGCTTCTGCCATCTCCTGACATCAAAAGGCCTGCCTTTTTTTTTTCCCCCATCTGCTTTTGTTGCATGAAGGTAATTAATCAGCAACACAAGAGGATAGTGGTACAGTATATTCCAGTTGGTGATAAGCAAGAAATTAATGTAGTTAACTGAGAGAAGAGTGAAAAAAATTGCCTTGTTGTTCCTATGTAAATAAAAATAAAGCTAGCAGTAATTTTGAACTTTGTTACTTTGTCCTTGGGGATTTGGGTGCTGTAACTGACTTAAATCAGGTTGAATTTCTCTGAAGTGAACAATCAATTTTAAGCTGTACCAAGGATTTTCTGATTTTAGCTGTCACTTATCTCATAGTGGCAAATTTAGGAACAACTTGCTATCTGTTTGAGAGAGGACTGATATGGTCATGTCAAGGAATATAATCTGCTTAATAAAACATCCAAAAAGGAACTAGAAAAAAAAATACTGGCTTAAAAGGTAAGAGCCAGTCCATATATATGAATACACAAGTAATGATTTATTGGTGTTTTTTAAATTTATTAGTTTTATCAGGAATTGCTGTGAATTGCAAATGTCTTCTGCCCAGATAGAATAATTAGGATTGCATTGTGTTGCATGCACCATTAGTGCCTGTGGTTTTGTGAAGAATGTATGCCCACTTTATTTTTAGAATTTAGGTTTGAATGGACATTCTGGGAGAATGTTATCTCGTTCTGACCAGAAACTCTCATTACCAACTCTTGTTCTAAGATCAGTTACCTTGAAATGAACCAGGTTACTTGGAAAATACTACCCTTTGGCTTTGAAGAGGACTTGAAATATTCTTACATCAAAATATCACAGCAGCAGGAGCCCAGTATTGAAAATGTATCTTTAAAATAGGTAAGAGCATAACTGCCCTAAGCAAAGCCTTTTACATTGTTTGGCTCAGGGTAAAAAGATTTGGACCACAGTGTGCATCCTATATGTGTGTAACTCTTTTGCGCTTGTACCAAATTGTATTTATGTTTCTCTGTGACTTTTCTGCTTTTGTATCAATAGTCTTCTGTTTGTGTTCTTCAGTACTCATTTTTTATCTGGTGATTCTAGTTTATCCAGTGTTATATTTTAACCTATGAGAGAAATAAAGATCACATCTTGTAAAAATTTATAGCATAGCTCTATGCTTATGTGTGGAAATGTTTGGGTTTTGATGAGGCCAGAGTAAAAGTAGTAAACATCAGAGGTGATTATTTACCAGAATGCTTAGAATACCAAGTAGTGACCAAAAATAAGTGTCATGTTTAAAATAGATTAACATACTACTGTTTCTAATTCTGGAGTAATACTTTGATTTAAAAATACACAGTGATTTTTAACTAGTACAGGTTGAACCTATCAGTATGTGAGTTACTCATCTAGAACAAGGAATGTTTACATGAAATTGGGTTACTGAAGGAACCATGATTTTTTAAAAATAATTCCAATGATTCCCAATCCTCATCTTATTTAACTTATCAGTAGCATTTAGTCCAGTTTATATTTCTTTCCTTTATGTACTTTTTCCCCATGGTTTCTAGGATACTGCCTCTTAGTTTTCCTTCAATTTCACTGGCCATTCCTTCTCAGTCTCCTTCCCTGTTTCCTTTTCTTTCTCATTTCCAGATATTAGATTGACTTTGGGCTCATGTCAGCCTTTGGATTTTTTTTCTCTTTTCTTATATATAGTCAGTTTCTTAGTGATCTCATCAGGCTTATCTCTTTAAATGCTTTTTTGTGTTCTGACAACTCCCAGAATTTTATCTTCCCTTCCCTGAACTCCAGACTTGAATATATCCACCCGCTTCCTTTACATCTCTGTTTGATGGGCTAATAGGCATCTCAAAACTAACTTGGCCAAAATAAAAATATTATTATTAATATTTTTTAAAATTTTGTGTATTTTTGGCTGTGCTGGGTCTTCACTGCTTTTCACGGGCTTTCACTAGTTGGGGTGAGCGGGGGCCACCCTTTGTTTCAGTTGCAGGCTTCTGATTGCGGTGGCTTCTCTTGTAGGGCACAGATACTAGAGCACAGGCTCAGTGGTTGTGGCACATAGGCTCAGCTGCTCCATGGCGTGTGGCGTCTTCCTGCACCAGGGATTGAACCCTGTCACCCGCCCTTGCAGGTGGATTCCTTTCCAGTGTGCCACCAGGGAAGTCCAAAATGTTGCGGCAGTCTGAATAGGGTTGATGAGTTGGAAAAGAATTCCCAGATCCAGAGTGTTTGAGAAAGGAGTGAATTTATTGAGAACAAAGAGCAGAGATAGTGAGGGGCATTGCAAATGCTGACTTTCTGACAGACCAGGGAGAGCCGGCTGTGAGAGCAACAGGCTGGCTCAAGGGAGAGCTGTCTCTTTTCATGGTTTAAATACCCAATTTTTTTTTTTTTTTTAAGTACCCAATTTTTATAGCCTCAGGACAAAGAAGAATCCTACTGGAAGGATGGCATTAGGTAATTGGTTAGGGTGCTATAGGGTGAGTCCTGGAGTGGGCATTTTAGTTCTTCTAAATCTTGGATCACCCTTGACTCCTCTCTTTTAGTCTTAAGTTCAGTCCATTAGCAAAGACTGTCTAAATTTTGTCTAGAATCTGCACATTATTTATTACCAAGTTGGTCTAAACTGTCATTGGATTGCAGTTTTCTCTTAAATGGGCTTCCTGCTTCCATCCTTACCACATTATAGCTGTCCTCAACTGTGTAGCCAGAGTGATTCTTTTTTTTTTTTAATTAATTTTTAGGCTGTGCCTGGGTCTTCATTGCTGCTTGCAGGCTTTCTGTAGTTGAGGCAAGCAGGGGCTACTCTCTAGTTGCAGTCTGCGAGCTTCTCATTGTGGTGGCTTCTCTTGTTGCAGAGCACGGGCTCCAGGGCATGGGGCTTCAGTAATTGTGGCACACAGGCTCAGTAGTTGTGATGCACTGGGCTAAATTGCCCTCTGGCATGTGAAATCTTCACCAACCAGGGATCGAACCCACGTCCCTTGCATTGGCAGGTGGATTCTTAAGCACTGCACCATCAGGAAAGTCCGAGAGTGATTCTTTTCAAACATAGATCTTTCTTCCAGATGTCTGTATGACTTATAACTTCCCTTCCTTCAATCTGTACTAAGTAGGCATTGAGACCTTTTGTGACTACCCTATTTGGTTATTTATCAATATATTAAACATTTTTTTAATTGATAGTTAATTACAATGTTGTGTTACTTTATGCGGTATAGCAAAGTGAACCAGTTATACATATATGTATATATGGATATATGTATATACATTCTTTGATGACCACCCAGTTTAAAATTGGTATATGCATACTTCGCCTCCCACCTACTTGCCTTGTGTACTCTTTTTTTTCCCCTTGGCTTTATTTTTCTCCTGCCACTGTAAACCATCTGGCATACCATAGTACTAACTGTCTCTCTTTCTTAAATCAACTTTATTGAGCTATAACCTACATATAGTAAAATGCATTCATTTTAAGAGTAGAGTTGGGTGAATTTTGACAAAGTGGTGGTTACACTCCAGTCATGATATAGAACATTTTCATCTCTCTAAAATGTTCTTCTTGCTTTAGACAAGTCACTCCCCTAAATCCTGCCCTGGGCAACTGATAGTCTGATTTCTATCGCTGTAGATTAATTTTGCCCATTTTAGAACTTGATATAGAATATATAAGTAGAATCATTATAGTATATACTCCTTCTGTGGCTTCTTTGATTAAGCTTAATACTTCTGTGATCTGTCCATATTGTGCCTATTAGTCTTCCTCAGGGACTGTATTTTGGGCTTTAGTTCCACTTTTAAAAGTATTCTTGCCTCTGCCCTCTCCCCTGTGTTTGCCAGTTTCATCTTGAGATTGGTTGCAGGAATTCCAAGGATTTCATTCAGATGGCACAACATCCAGAGTTAGAAAGTTATCATGTTTTTTGTGTCACTTTTTGTGAGCAAAGAAATCTTTCCTTGAAGTCGTCAAAAGGACCGTCTCTCACATTTCACAAGAAGAGCTGAGCTACATGCTTGGCTTAAATCTTGGAGGTTGGAACTGCCATAATTAGGTAAGACCAAGATTTACCGCAGGATTCGCCTCCCAGAGTCACTCAACAGTGCAGGCTACCCAGACAAAACTGGGGCTCTGTCAACAAAGAAGAACTGATATTGGATAGCCAACCAGTAGCATCTGCTAAAACCTTCAATAGTAATCATTGCAGTGTCCAACAGTTCAGAGCTAGCTACATGAGAATTATGGAAAATATTTTAGAAGAATTAGGGAGTTTAATTAGGGAATATAGGTAGGAAATTCTTGAAGTAATTCAGGAGTATAGTAATAAGGGCGTAATTAAGGTGGCAGAAGTGGGATGGAGAGGAAGAGGGTGAAAGAAAGTGATGAGCCTTGGAGATAAATTGGGAATATGGGGACACAGAGAATAGCTGTAGGTTTGGGACTTAGGTGAGTGGGCAAGTGGTGACATTATTGATAGAGACTGCATTTGAAACGGGGAAACCTGATTGTAGGCAGTGTTGGCTTGGGTAGATAAAATGAGTTTAATTTGGGACGTGTTGAATTTGAGGAAATGTGGAAAATATAAGTGGGAGTGACCATTAGATGATAGTGCAGGTGATAGGCATTTGTACTATTTTGAGATTCATTAGCCAAGTTTGTGGTGGTGGTGGTGGTTTAGTCGTTAAAGCCATGACCGACTCTTGTGACCCATGGACTGTAGCCTCCCAGGCTCTTCTGTCCATGGGATTTCTCAGGCAAAAGTATTGATGTGGATTGCCATTTCCTTCTCCAGGGAATCTTCCTGACCCAGGGATTCTTGCATTGCAGGTGGATTCTTTACTGATGAGACAGCCAAGTTTAAGCCTTGAAAGTAAGAGTTCTCAGAGGGACTTTGGGTACAAATAGCTTAGCCCAGGGCTTGCATAATACTTTTAATATGGGCACTGGAAGAGAAAAGGAAAGAAGGACTTATGAATATAGTAGTTGGTAAGAGGAGCATGAATAGTATAGTACTAAGATGCAGCAGTGTCACTCAGTTTATATTAATTTTTGGTAATATTCTATAGGTTTTTATCAGGGGATCTCCTGTATGCTTTTAACCTGTCCTCAACCTGCTTTAATTAATAGACTTTTATTTTTTAGAGCATAACTTTTAGTTTAAAGGAAAATTGAGCAGAAAGTACCAAGAGCTCTCACATTCTTCCTCCCCAGTCACCTCCTTTTATATCTTAAATTAGTGTAGTATATTTGTTTCAGTTGAAGGAATATTGATACATTATGATTAATAAGATCCAAGGGACTTCCCTGGTGGCTTAGTCCGGAGATGTGTGTAGTATTTTAGTTCCCCAGCCAGGGATTGAACCTGTATCCTCTGCATTGAAAGTGGTGAGTAACCACTGGACTGCGAGGGAAATTTCCAGCTCACTTCTTTAAAAAAAAAAAAAAAAAAAAATTATTTATTTTTGGCTGTGCTGAGTCTTTGTTGCTGTGTAGATTTTTTCTCTAGTTGCAGTTAGCAGAGACTACTCTTCAATTGCAGTTGCTGGCTTCTCATTGTGGTGGCTTTTCTTGTTGTGGAGCATGGGCTTTAGAGTCCAAGGGCTTCAGTAGTTGAGGCTCTCGGGCTCTAGAGCACAGACTCAGTAGTTGTGGTGCCCAGGCTTAGTTGTTCTGTGGTATATGGGATCTTCCGGGATCAGGGATCCAACCCATGTCTGCTGCATTGGCAGGCAGATTCTTTATCACTGAGCCAGCAGGGAAGCCTTCATTTCTTTTTTTATTTCCTTTTTTTCTCACAATGTTTCCATCTGTCAGTTCTGTTGTTATATCTTTGAGTGTACTTATTTATTTGTTTATTTAAAACATTTTATTGGAGTAGAGTTGATTTATAAGGTGGTGTTAGTTTCGGGTGTACAGTAAAGTCGTTCAGTTATACTTATATTTGTTATTTTTCAGATTCTTTTCTCATATTGGTTGTCACAGAATATTGAGTAGTTCGTAAGGTATACAGTAGGTTCTTGTTGATTATCTGTGTTATGTATAATACTGCGTGTATGTTAATCTCAAGCTCCTAATTATCCCTCCCCACCACATTTCCCTTTTGGTAACCAGATTCGTAAAATGTTTGTATATCTGGATATCTGTTTAATTAGATATCTGTAAGTCTGTTTCTGTTTTGTAATTAAGTTCATTTCTATCATTTTTTAAAAATCACATTCCACATATGAATGATATCATTTGATATTTGTCTTTGACTTACTTCCATTAGTATGATAATCTCTAGTTCCATTCATGTTGCTGCAGATGGCATTATTTCATTCCTTTTTAGGTCTGAGTAATATTCCATTGTGTATATATATATATATATATACACCACATTTCTTTATCCATTCTTCTGTTGATGAACATTTAGGTTGCTTCCATATCTTATAATTGCAAATAGTACTGCAGGGAACTTTGGAGTGCATGTATGTTTTCACACCATGGGTTCCTCCATACATATTCTGAGCATATTTTCATGTGCTTCTTGTTTATGCTGTGTGTTTCCTTTGTAGAATTGTCTGTTTTAGATCTTGTGTCCAGTTTTTGATTGATTCTTGATATTGAGCTCCTGGAGCTTTTTGTATATTTTGGAGATTAATCCATCAGTGGTTGCATCATTGGAAATATTTTCTCACATTCTGTGGATTGTCTTTTCATTTTGCTTATGGTTTCCTTTGCTGTGCAAAGCTTTTGAGTTTATTAGGTCCCATTTGTTTGTTTTTATTTTCATCACTCTAGGAGGTGAATCAAAGAAGATATAGCTGTAATTTATGTCATAGAGTATTCTGCCTATGTTTTACTCTTAAGAGTCTTATAGCGTCTGGCCTTACAGTTTTGAGTTTATTTTTGTGTGGGGTGTTAAAAATAGTTCTATTTCATTCTTTTACATGTAGCTGTCCAGTTTTCCTAGCATCACTTATTGAAGAGACACTCTTTCCTCCATTGTATATTTTTATCTCCTTTGTCATAGATTAATTGACCATAGGTGCTTGGATTTATTTCTGGGCTTTTTGTCTTTTTCAGTTGATCTGTATTTCTGTTTTTGTGCCTGTACCATACTGTTTTTTTAAATTTATTTTTAATTGGAAGATAATTGCTTTACAGTGTTACGTTGGTTTCTGCCATACATCAGCATGAATCAGCCATAGGTACACATATGTTCCCTCCCTCTTGAACCTCCCTCCCATCTCCCACCCCATCCCACCCTCTAGCTTATCACGAGTACCCAGTTGAGCTCCCTGTGTCATACAGCAAATTCCCACTGGCTATTTTACCTATGGTAATGCATATGTACCACTGTTTTGATGACTATAGCTTTGTGGTATAGTCTGCAGCTAGTGGGCCTGATGCCTCTGGCTGTTTTTCTTTCTCAAGGTTGCTTTGGCTATTCAGGGTCTTTTGTGTTTCAATAGAAATTAAATTTTTTGGTCTAGTTCTGTGAAAAATGCCATTGGTAATTTGATAGGGATTGCATTGAATCTATAGATTGCTTTGGGTAGTATATTCATTTTAATAATATTCATTATTCCAATCCAAGAACATGGTATATCTTTCCATCTGTTCTGTCACCTTCAGTTTCTTTCACCAGTGTCATAGTTTTTACAGTACAGGCCTTTTGCCTTAGGTAGGTTTATTCCTAGGTATTTTACTTTTTTTTTCTTTAAAAAATTATTTTTTAATTGAAGGATAATTGCTTTACAGAATTTTGTTGTTTTCTGCCAAATATCAGCATGAATCAGCCATAGGTATACATATGCCCCTCCCTCTTGAATTTACCTCCCATTTCCCTCCCAATCCCACCCCTCTAGGTTGTTACAGAGCGCCTGTTTGAGTTCCCTGAATCATACAGCAAATTCCCATTGGCTGGCTGGTTTGCGTGTGGTAATACAGGTTTCCATGTTACTCTCTCCATACATCTCACCTTCTTTCTCTTCCCCGTGTCGGTAAGTCTGGTCTCTGTGTCTCTTTCTCCATTTTGTGTGTGCTTATCTTTCAGTCGTGTCCGACTCTGTGAGGTACCATGGACTGTAGCCCACCAGGCTCTTCTGTCCGTGGGGATTCTCCAGAATACTAGAGTGGGTTGCCATGCCCTCCTCCAGGGGATCTTCCCAACAAAGGGATCAAACCCAGGTATCCTGCATCGCAGATGAATTCTTTACTGTCTGAGCCACAAGGGAAGTGCAAGAATGCTGGAGTGGGTAGCCTATCCCTTCTCCAGGGGAACTTCCCAACCCAGGAATCGAACCAGGGTCTCCTGCTTTTGCAGGTGGATTCTTTACCAGCTATGCTACCAGGGAAGCTTGTTTCACCATTCCTGCCCTGCAAATAATTTCATCAGTACCATCTGTCTAGATTCCATACATACATGTTAGTATATGATATTTCTGTCTCTGACTTCACTCTGTATAATAGGCTCTAGGTTCATCTACCTCATTAGAATTGACTCAAATGCATTCTTTTTTATGACTGATTACTATTCCCTTGTGTATATGTACCACAGCTGCTTTATCCACTCACCTGTCAATGGACATCTAGGTTGCTTCCATGTTCTGGCTACTGTAAATAGCGCTGCCGTGAACATTAGGGTACTGTGTCTTTTTCAGTTTTGGTCTTCTCAGGGTATATGCATAGTAGTGGGATTGCTGGGTTGTGTGGTAGTTTTATTCCTAGTTTTTTAAGGAATCTCCATAGTGGCTGTTTACATTCCCACCAGTAGTGCAAGAGGGTTCCCTTTTCCATACCCTCTCCAGCATTTATTGTGTGTAGACTTTGTGATGATGACCATTCTGACTGGTGTGAGGTGATACCTCATTGTAGTTTTGATTTGTATTTCTCTAATAATGAGTGATGTTGAGCATCTTTTCATGTTTGTTAGCTGTCTGTATGTCTTCTTTGGGGAAATGTCTGTTTAGGTCTTTTTCTCACCTTTTGATTGGGTTGTTTATTTTTCTGGTATTGAGTTGTATGAGCTGCTTGTATATTTTGGAACTTAACCCTTTGTCACTTGTTTCATTTGCTATTATTTTCTCCAATTCTGAGGGTTGTCTTTTCACCTTGTTTATAATTTCCTTTGCTGTGCAAAAGCTTTTAAGTTTAATTTGGTCCCACTTGTTTGTTTTTATTTCCATTACTCTAGAAGGTGATCATAGAGGATCTTGCTTTATGTCAAATGTTCTGCCTATGTTTACCTCTAAGAGTTTTATAGTTTTGGTCTTACATTTATGTTTTAATCCATTTTGAGTTTATCTTTGTCAATGGTGTTAGGAATTGTTCTAATTTCATTCTTTTACACATAGCTATCCAGTTTTCCCAGCAGTAGTAACTGGGATTGGCTCCTTAAGATCTCTTTCTTTCATTGTTAGTGTTTAAAAATGCAGCAGCTTTCTGTATATTTTGTATCATGTAACTTTACCTAATTCATGATGAGCTCTAGTAGCTTTTGGTAGCATCCTTAGGCTTTTCAAATATAGTATCATGTCATCTGCAAACAGTGACAGTTTTACTTCTTTTCCAATTTGGATTCTTTTTATTTTTGATTGCCATGGCTAGGACTTCCAACACTGTTTTGAACATCAGTGGTGGGAGTGGACATCCTTGCCTTGTTGTTCCTGATCTTAGAGAAAAATGCTTTCAGTGTTTCACCATTGAGTATGATGTTAGCTGTGTGTTTGTCAGATATGGCCTTTATTATATTGAGCCATGTTCCCTTAATACCCACTTTCTGGAGATTTTTTTTTTTATCATAAATGGGTGTTGAATTTTGTGAGAAGGTTGTTCTACATCTATTGAGGTGGTCATATGATGTTTATTCTTCAGTTTGTTGATGTGATATATCCCATGATATGCATATGTTGAAGAATCCTTGCACCTCTGGGATAAATCCCACTTGATCATGGTATATGATCCTTTTAATGTATTGTTGTATACAGTTTGCTAGTTTTTGTTGATTTTTTTTTTTTGCATCTATGTTAATCAGTAATATTGGCCTGTAATTTTTCATTTTTTGTGGTATCTTTGCCTGGCTTTGGTATCAGGGTGATGGTGGTATCATAGAATGAGATTGGAAATGTTCTTTCCTGTGCAATTTTTTGAAAGAGTTTCAGAAGGATAGATGTTAATTCTTCTCTGAATGTTTTATAGAATTCCACTGTGAAGCTATCTGGTCCTGGACTTTTATTTATTCAGTTCAGTCGCTCAGTCATGTCCAACTCTTCACGACCCCATGGACTGCACGCAGCACGCCAGGCCTCCCTGTCCATCACTAATTCCTGGAGTTTACTCAGACTCATCTCCATTGAGTCAGTGATGCCATCCAACCATCTCATCCTCTATCGTCCCCTTCTCCTCTTGCCTTCAATCTTTCCCAGCATAAGGGTCTTTTCAAATGGGTCAGCTCTTTGCATCAGGTGGCCAAAGTATTGGAGTTTCAGCTTCAGCATCAGTCCTTCCAATGAACACTCAGGACTGATCTCCTCTTGAATGGACTGGTTGGATCTCCTTGCAGTCCAAGGGATTCTCAAGAGTCTTCTCCAACATCACAGTTCAAAAATATCAATTCTTCGGCGCTCAGCTTTCTTTATAGTCCAAGTCTCACATCCATACATGACTACTGGAAAAATCATAGCCTTGACGAGACGAATCTTTGTTGGCAAAGTAATGTCTCTGCTTTTTTTTTTCCTCTGCTTTTTAATATGCTGTCTAGGTTGGTCATAACTTTCCTTCCAAGAAGTAAGCATCTTTTAATTTCACATCTGCAGTGATTTTGGAACCCCAAAAATAAAGTCAGCTACTGTTTCCACTGTTTCTCCATCTATTTGCTAGGAAGTGATGGGACCAGATGCCATGATCTTCGTTTTCTGAATGTTGAGCTTTAAGCCAACTTTTTCACTCTCCTCTTTCACTTTCATCAAGAGGCTCTTTAGTTCTTCTTCACTTTTTGCCATAAGGATGGTGTCATCTGCGCATCTGAGGTTATTGATATTTCTCCTGGCAATCTTGTTTCCAGCTTGTGCTTCATCCAACCTGGCATTTCACATGATGTACTCTGCATATAAGTTAAATAAGCAGGGTGACAATATACAGTCTTGACGTACCCTTTTTCCTATTTGGAACCAGTCTGTTGTTCCATGTCCAGTTCTAACTGTTGTTTCCTGACCTGCATACAGATTTCTCAATAGGCAGGTCAGGTGGTCTGGTATTCCCATCTCTTTCAGAGTTTTCCACAGTTTATTGTGATCCACACAGTCAAAGGCTTTGGCATAGTCAGTAAAGCAGAAATAGATGTTTTTCTGGAACTGTCTTGCTTTTTTGATGATCCGGTGGATGTTGGCAATTTGATCTCTGGTTCCTCTGCCTTTTCTAAAACCAGCTTGAACATCTGGAAGTTCATGGTTCATGCGTTGCTGAAGCCTGGCTTGGAGAATTTTGAGCATTACTTTACTAGTGTGTGAGATGAGTGCAATTGTGTGGCAGTTTGAGCATTCTTTGGCATTGCCTTTCTTTGGGATTGGAATGAAAACTGACCTTTTCCAGTCCTGTGGCCACTGCTGAGTTTTCCAAATTTGCTGGCATATTGAGTGCAGTACTTTCACAGCATCATCTTTTAGGATTTGAAATAGCTCAACTGGAATTCCATCACCTCCACTAGCTTTGTTCATAGTGATGCTTCCTAAGGCCCACTTGACTTCACATTCCAGGATGTCAGGCTCTAGGTGAGTAATCACACCATCATGATTATCATTTTTGTGTAGTTCTGTGTATTCTTGCCACCTCTTCTTAATGTCTTCTGCTTCTGTTAGGTCTATACCATTTCTGTCCTTTATTGAGCCCATCTTTGCCTGAAATGTTACTTTGGTATCTCTAATTTTCTTGAAGAGATCTCTAGTCTTTCCCATTCTATTGTTTTTCTCTATTTCTTTGCACTGATGACTGAGGAAGGCTTTACTATCTCTCCTTGCTATTCTTTGGAACTGCATTCAAACGTGTTATCTTTTCTTTTCTTCTTTGCTTTTTGCTTCTTTTCTTTTCACGGCTATTTGTAAGGCCTCCTCAGACAGCCATTTTGGTTTTTTGCATTTCTTTTTCTTGGGGATGGTCTTGATCCCTGTCTCCTCTACAATGTCACGGTTGAACCTCCATTCATAGTTCTTCAGGCAGTCTATTAGATCTAGTCCCATAAATCTATTTCTCACTTCCACTATATAATCATAAGGGATTTGATTTAGGTCATACCTGAATGGTCTAGTGGTTTTCCCTACTTTCTTCAATTTAAGTCTGAATTGGGCAATAAGGAGTTCATGATCTGAGCCACAGTCAGCTCCCGGTCTTGTTTTTGCTGTATAGAGCTTCTCCATCTTGGCTGCAAAGAATATAATCAATCTGGTTTCGGTGTTGACCATCTGATGATGTCCATGTGTATAGTCTTCTCTTGTGTTGTTGGGAGAGGGTGTTTGCTGTGACCAGTGTGTTCTCTTGGCAAAACTCTGTTAGCCTTTGCCCTGCTTCCTTCTGTACTCCAAGGCCAAATTTGCCTGTTAATCCAGGTATCTCTTGACTTCCTACTTTTGCATTCCAGTCCCCTATAATGAAAAGGACATCTTTTTTGGGTGTTAGTTCTAGAAGGTCTTGTAGGTCTTCATAGAACCGTTCAACTTCAGCTTCTTCAGCATTACTGGTCAGGGCATAGACTTGTATTAACATGACATTGAATGGTTTGCCTTGGAAACGAACAGAGATCATTCTGTCATTTTTGAGATTGCATCCAGGTACTGCATTTCGGACTCTTTTGTTGACTATGATGTTTATTTACTGGGAGTTTTTAAATCACAGTTTCAATTTCAATACTTGTGATTGATCTATTTATATTTTCTATTTCTTCTTGGTTCAGGCTTGGAACGTTGCACTTTTTAAAAATTTAGAAAATTTCTTCTAAGTTGTCAGGGTTTTTTGCGTATAATTGTAGTAGTCTCTCATGATCTTTTAGATTTCTGTGGTGTCCATTGTAACTTATTTTCCATTTCTAATTGTATTGATTTCCGCCCTCTCTCTCCTTCTCTTTTTTTTTTTTGGCTAAAGGTTTAACAAATTTGTTTATCTTTCAAAGGACCAACTTTTCGTTTGATCCTTTTATTGTTTACTTCATCTCTGTTTATTTCTACTCTGATCTTTATGATTTCTTACTTCTACTACCTTTGGGTTTTGTTTATTCCTCTTCCCCTGTTACTTTAGGTATAAGGTTAGATTGTTTCAGATTTTTCTTGTTTCCTGAGGTAAGATTGTATTGCTGTGGACTTCCTTCTTAGCACTGCTTTTGCCATATCTCAGGTTTAGGATTGTATTTTCATTGTCGTTTGTCTCTAGGTATTTTTTAAAATTTCCTCTTTGATTTCTTCAGTAATCTGTTGGTTGTTTAGTAGCATGTTGTTTAGCTTCCACATGCTTGTGTTTTTACAGTTTTTTTTCCTTTGTAATTGATTTCTAATCTCATAAAATTGTGGTTGGAAAAGGTGCTTTATATAATTTCAGTATTCTGAAATTTACCAAGTCTTGATTTGTGGCCCAAGATGTGGTCTGTTCTAGAAAATGTTTATGTGCAGTTGAGAAGAAACTGCTGTATTCTGCTGCTTTTGGATGTCCTATAAATATCAGTTAAGTCCGTCTGATCTAATGTGTCATTTAAAGCCTGTGTTTTTTAAATTGATATTCTGTCTGGATGATCTGCCCATTGGTGAGAGTGGAGTGTTAAAATCCCCCACCATTAATTGTGTTAATGTCCATTTCTCCTTCTTTGATGTTAGAATTTGCCTTATGTATTGGGATGTTCCTTTGTTGGGTTGTTGTTGAGTCACTGCGTTGTATCTTCACTGCAACCACATGGACTGCAGCATGCCAGGCTTCCCTGTCCTTCACTGTCCTGGAGTTTGCTTAAACTCAAGTGCGTTGCGTCAGTGATGCTGTATGACTATTTCATCCTCTGCCGCCCTCTTCTCCTTTTGCCTTCAATCTTTCCCAGCGTCAGGGTCTTTTCCAGTGAATCAGCTCTTCACATCAGGTGGTCTGAGAATTGGTGCTTCAGTTTCAGCATCTGTCCTTCCTATTTGGGTACATACATATTTTATAATTGTTACTCTTCTCCTTGGATTGATTCCTCATTCATTATTTAGTGTCCCTCTTTGTCTCTTGTGACATTCTTTATTTTAGTGTCTGTTTTGTCTGGCTTTCTTTTGATCTGCATTTGCATGGAATGCCTTCTGTCCCCTCACTTTTAGAACTGTATGTGTCCCTAGATCTGAAGAGGGTCTGTTACAGACAGCATATATGCAAGCCTTGTTATTGTAGTCATTCAATCTGTGTCTTTTCGTTGGAGCATTTAATGCATTTATATTAAAGGTAATTATCAATATGTATATTTCTGTTGTTGTTTTAAATTTGTTTTTGTGGGTCTTCTTCCCTTCCTCTTTTGTCTTTTTGTGATTTGATGTCTATCTTTAGTGTTGTGTTTGGATTGCTTTTTCTTTTTTATGTGCATATCTATTGTAGATTTTTGGTTTGTGGTTCCCATGAGGTTTTGCTATGGCAGTCTCTATATAAGCATGATTGTTTTTGTTACTGGTCTTATAATTTCAAATGCATTTTCAGTATTCTGCATTTGTGTTCTCTTCTCAGCATTGCTGGTTTTGATGTCATATTTGTGTGTAGATGTTTCCTACTTTTGCTTTATGCTTGCCTTTACTGGTGGTTTTTGTGATTGCAGTTTTCTTATGTTTAATAGAGGCCTTTTCTATTTAGAGAAGTTCCTTTGGCAATTGTTGCAGGTTATCTTGTGGCATTGAATTGTCTTAGCTTTTGATTGCCTGTAAAACTTTTTCTCCATCAAAACTGAATGAGAGCCTTGCTAGGTACAGTGTTCTTGGTTGTAAGTTCTTCCTTTTCATCACTTTAAATATATTGTGCCACTGCCTTACAGTCTGCAGACTGTCTGCTGAGAAATCAACTGATAATCTTGGGAAAGTTTCCTTGTGTATTATTTATTGTTCTTCCCTTGTTGCTTTTAGTCTTTTTTTCTTTGTCTTTAATTTTTGTTGGTTTGGTTGCTGTTGTCTCTTGGTGTGTTCTTCCTTGGGTTTGTCCTGCCTGGGGCTCTCTGTGCTTTGTGGACTTGGGTGACACTTCCCTTTCCCATGTTAGAGAAGTTTTCAGCCATTATCTCTTCAGGTAATTTTTTATTGTATAATAAAAATTTTATTATAAAATGTTTTCTCAGGTTCTTTTCTGCTCTCTCTTCTCCTTCTGGGACCCCTGTAATACTCATGTTGGTGTGTTTAATGCTGTCCCAGAGGTCTCTGCTGCTGCTGCTGCTGCTGAGTCACTTCAGTCATGTCTGACTCTGTGCGACCCCACAGACGGCGGCCCACCAGGCTTCCCCGTCCCTGGGATTCTCCAGGCAAGAACACTGGAGCAGGTTGCCATTTCCTTCTCCAATGCATGAAAGTGAAAGGTGAAAGTGAAGTCGCTCAGTCGTGTCCGACTCTTAGCGACCCCATGGACTGCAGCCCACCAGGCTTATCCGTCCATGGGATTTTCCAGGCACGAGTACTGGAGTGGGTTGCTGTTGCCTTCTCCGAGAGGTCTCTGAGACTGTCCTAATTCCTTTTTCCTTTTTTCTGTTCCATGGCAGTGATTTCCACAATTCTGTCTTCCAGCTCACATATCCATTTTTCAGCCTCAGTTATTCTGCAATTGATTTCTTCTAGTGTATTTTTCATTTCAGGTATTGTATTGTTCATCTCTGTTCATTCTTAGTTCTTCTAGGTCTTTGTTAAACATTTCTTCTGTCTTCCTGATGTACCTCCATTTTTTCTCGTGAGATTCTTAAATATCTCTGCTGTTATTCTAAATTCTTTTTTGTCTAAATTGCCTATCTCCAGTTCACTTCTTCTGAGCTTTTATCCTGTTCCTTGATCTGGGACATATTCCTTTGCTATCTCCTTTTGCCTCACTTTCTGTGATTGCAGTTTCTGTTTCATAGGCTGCAGGATTGTAGTTCTTGATTCTGCTGTCTTCTTCCCGGTGGATGAGTCTAAGAGACTTGTACAGGTTTCCTGCTCGGAAGTACTGGTTCCTGCCCACTGGATGGTGGAGCTGGGTTTTGTCCGTCTGGTGGGCAGGGCTGTGTCAAGGGTTGTGTCTATTGGGCAGCTGTATGCTTAGGAAGAATTTAAGCACTTTTTCTGCTAATGCATGGGGCTGTGTTTCCACTGTGTTGGTTTTTTGGTCCAAAGTGTACCCGCACTGGAGCCTACAGGTTGTTGGGTGGGGCCAGTTCTTATGAGAAAATGGCAGCCTTTAGGAGGGCTCATGCCAGTGAGCACTCCCCAGAACTACTGCTACCAGTGACTTTTTCTCTGCAGTGAGCCCCAGCTGCTCTTTTCTTCCACAGGAGACTCTCCAGTTCCAGCAGGTAGATCTAGCCCAGGCTATTCTGAGGTCATTACTTTTTTCCCTGGGTCCTAGTGCACTTGAGACCTTGTGTGCCCCCTCCAGGAATGGAGTTTATGTTTCCCCCAGTCTTGTGGACTTCCTGTGATCAAACCCTGCTGGCCTTCATAGCTAGATTCTCTGGGATCTACTCTTGTTGCTAGATCCGCAGGCTCGAGGTCCTGACACGTGGCTTAGAACTGTTGTGCAAGAACGTCTGTGGTATAGTTATTTTCTAGTTTGTCGGTTGCCCACCCAGTGGATATAGGATTTGATTTTATCATGATTGTGCTCCTTCTGTTATCTTTGGTATCTTTTTTGGTAAGTTCCAGTGTTTTTCTGTTAATGGTTTGGCAGTTGTGATTTTGGGGTTTCCATAAAGAGGTGAGCTCACGTCCTTCCACTATGCCATCTTAGGTTTATTATTTACATTTAGTTGATATTTAATTCAGCAATCTCAAAATGTTCCAAAAAATAATTTAATGTATTTATCACTATAATATTGAGAATATCTGGCATACAGTTTGAAGAGACTGGTAATAAGGAAGGGGGTTTCTATGCTGTTTCATGCACAGTGAGGCTCCTGCAACATCTTCACAGGACTGCTCCAGATCCCCCAGCTGAACCATAACTACACACCATGTGCCCCAGGTCCCACACGCCCCAAACTTTGGAGACAGGTGGGGTCTGCATGGTCCACATGATGCTGTCCAAAGCAGGTAGCTAGCTGGGGATCAGTGTGTGAGGGTGGATTTCTTCTGTGTTAACAACATTTTAGAATTAGTCTGTTATTTCCATTGTGTTGAAAGTAATGTTTGTTTCTCATGTATAATTTATATAGAGTAAAATGTACCCATTTTAGTTGTATAGTTCTGTATGTTTTGAGAAACATGCTGCTGTGTAATTATCACCACAGTTAAGTTATAGAATGTTTACATCCCCTCAAAACATTCCTTTATATTCATTTGTAGTTAGTTGTCTCTTTACCCTCACCCCCTAACAACTGTTGATTTGCTTTTTGTTCTTATAGTTTTGCTTTTTTAAGAATGTTTTGTAAATAGAATTATAATGTGTGCAACCTTCTGCGTTTGTCTTGCTTGACTTAACATAATGGTTTTGAGACGTCTCCATGTTGCTTAGTATATTAGTAGTTTGTTCGTTTTTATTGCTCAGTAGCATACTGTTGTATAATTGTACCATAGTTCGTCCATGCAATTCTTGGTGGACATTGAGTTTCCAGTTTTTGGCAATTCTGGATAACCCAGCCGTAAATATTTGTGTACCGTCTTTGCATGGACATATGTTTTGTTTCTCTTAGGTAAATATCTAGGAGTAGGATTACTGTGTTGAATGGTAAATGATTGCTTACATTTATGAGAAACCGCCAAACTCTTTTCCAAAGTGGCTATACCATTTTGCACACCCACCATCTATATGTGAGAGTTGTAGTTGCTTCCATCTTAACCAACACTTGATATTGCCTTTTTTTGTTGTTAATTCTAGCTGCTGTAATAACTATAACAGTATATCTTTGTGGGCTTAATTTTTATGTCTACAGTAACTAATGATGTTGAACATTTATTTGTCATTCTTTTCTTTGATGAAATGTCAGTTTAAGTATTTTGGCTTTTTTTTTTTTTTTTAAGTTTTTGCTTATTTATTTGACTGTGCTAGGTCTTATTTGCAGTGTATAGAATCTTTTAGTTGTGTCATGAGGGAAATTTAATCATGGCATGCAAACTCTTAGTTGTGGCATGGAAACTCTTAGTTGCAGCATGGTGGGATCTGGTTCCACAAACAGGAATTGAACCCAGGCTCCCTGCGTTGGGAGCATGAAGTGCTAGCCTCCTGGCCACCAGGAAAGTCCACTCTTGGCTATATTTTATTTTTTAAATATTAAAAAACATTTATTTGGCTGCACTGGGTCTTAGTTGTGGCACACGGGATCTTCGATCTTTGTTGTGGTACACAGCATCTTTAGTTGTGGCATGTGGGATTGAGTTCCCTGACCAGGATCAAACCTGGGCCCTCTGCATTGGGAATATGGAATCTTAGCCACTGGACCAGCAGGGAAGTCCCTTGGTTATTTTTTTAAAGATAAAATTAATTATAACAAAATTCACTCTTAATAGTACAGTTTAGTATTTTTTGAATATGAAATTTTTAAAGATTTTATATATTTTTGGCTACACTGGGTCTTTGTTGCTGTGCACAGACTTTCTCTAGTTGTGGTGAGCGGGGGCTACATGAGTGGGCTTCTCAT
Source organism: Cervus elaphus (assembly GCF_910594005.1). Classification (NCBI taxonomy): domain Eukaryota; kingdom Metazoa; phylum Chordata; class Mammalia; order Artiodactyla; family Cervidae; genus Cervus; species Cervus elaphus. Next base: position 52,814,791 of record NC_057823.1, on the reverse strand, counting down.
TGCGGTGACTTCTCTTATTGCAGAGCACAGGTTCTAGGGTGTGCAGGCTTCAGTAGTTGTGGCTCAGGGTGTTTGTTGCCCCATGACACATGGGATCATTCTGGAGCAGGGTTTGAACCTGTGTCCCCTGCATTGACAGGTGGATTCTTAACCACTGGACCAGTAGGGAAGTCCCCAGAAAAATATAACCACAAAGAGTATTCTTAAACCTATTATCAGTTATTCCATAATACCCCTTTCCTCTGGCCCTGTGTGTGTGCGCGCGCATGCTGAGTTGTATCTGACTCTTTGCATCCCCATAGACTGTAGCTTGCTAGACTCCTTTGTCCGTGGAATTTTTCCAGGCCAGAATACTGGAATGGCTTGCCATTTCCTTCTTTAAGGGATCTCTCCAACCCAGAAATCAAACCCATGTCTCTCTTTTTTTTTTTCCAAGCCCATGTCCCTTGTGTCTCCTGCATTGGCAGGTGGATTCTTTACCGCTGCACCACCTGGGAAGCCCTTCCCCTCGCCGTTTGCAGTCACTAGTCGTTCTGTCTGTATAAACTTGCCCATTTTGGATATTTCACATAAACATAACCTTACAGTCATAGTGTGTAATTGTGTCTATCTTGTCAGCCTTCTGTGTTAAAGGTCAATCCACGTAGTAGCATGTGTCAGTACTTTGTTCCTTTTTATTGCCAAATAATATTCCTTTGTATGACTATGCCACATTTTATTATCCATTTATTATTTATCCATTTATCATTTGATGCACATTTTAATTATAGTTTTTTGGTTATTGTGAATGATCTACTTTGAACACGTATAGTCAAGTTGTTGTGCATGTGTGTTTGTGTGTATTTGTTCTTTTCTCTTAGTATATTTCCGGAAGTAGAATTGCTGAAGGGTAACTCTAACCTTTTAAGGAACTGTCAGAATGTTCCACAGCAGCTATATCATTTCATGTATCCATTAGCAAAGTATGAGGGTTCCAGCTTTTCCATATGCTCTTAAAAAGTTGTTATTATCTGTCTTTTTTGATTATTTCCATCCTTGGGGGTGTGGTTGTGCTTTTACTTGGAACATATCTGTGTCTTTTTATTGAAAGGGGATTTCTTGTGACTGCATGTAGTTGGGTCATGCTTTTAGATTAAATCTGGCAATCTTTGCCTTTTAATTGGGGTCTTTAGATCATTTACATTTCCAGCAATTAATGCTGTAATTGGATTTTTTTTTAAATTTTTATTAGTTGGAGGCTAATTACTTCACATTTCAGTGGGTTTTGTCATACATTGACATGAATCAGCCATGGAGTTACATGTATTCCCAATCCCGATCCCCCCTCCCACCTCCCTCTCCACCCGATTCCTCTGGGTCTTCCCAGGGCACCAGGCCCGAGCACTTGTTTCATGCATCCCACCTGGGCTGGTGATCTGTTTCACTATAGATAATATACATGCTGTTCTCTCAAAACCTCCCACCCTCGCCTTCTCCCACAGAGTCCAAAAGTCTGTTCTGTACATCTGTGTCTCTTTTTCTGTTTTGCATATAGGGTTATCATTACCATCTTTCTAAATTCCATATATATGTGTTAGTATGCTGTAATGATCTTTATCTTTCTGGCTTACTTCACTCTGTATAATGGGCTCCAGTTTCATCCATCTCATTAGAACTGATTCAAATGAATTCTTTTTTTTTTTTCAAATGAATTCTTTTTAACGGCTGAGTAACATTCCATGGTGTATATGTACCACAGCTTCCTTATCCATTCGTCTGCTGATGGGCATCTAGGTTGCTTCCATGTCCTGGCTATTATAAACAGTGCTGCAGTGAACATTGGGGTGCACATGTCTCTTTCAGATCTGGTTTCCTCAGTGTGTATGCCCAGAAGTGGGATTGCTGGGTCATATGGCAGTTCTATTTCCAGTTTTTTAAGAAATCTCCACACTGTTTTCCATAGCGGCTGTACTAGTTTGCATTCCCACCAACAGTGTAAGAGGGTTCCCTTTTCTCCACACCCTCTCCAGCATTTATTGCTTGTAGACTTTTGGATAGCAGTCATCCTGACTGGCGTGTAATGGTACCTCATTGTGGTTTTGATTTGCATTTCTCTGATAATGAGTGATGTTGAGCATCTTTTCATGTGTTTGTTAGCCATCTGTATGTCTTCTTTGGAGAAATGTCTGTTTAGTTCTTTGGCCCATTTTTTGATTGGGTCATTTATTTTTCTGGAATGTAATTGGATTTAAATCTACCACCTTGCTGCTTGCTTTGTCTTTTTCTCATCTGTTCTGTATTCCTTTTTTTCCTCTGCCTTCTTTTAGATTAATTGAGTATGTTATATGATCCTGTGTTATCTTCATTTTGACTTATTAGTCTTTAGTAAAAATTTTTTTTATTTAGCTATTACCTTATTTTTTTAATGTCTTTAGTTTATTGTAACCTGTTGTTAATAATATCACTTCATCTTGTTATATTTCAAATTTCTGCATTCTTTTTTTATTGTTACACATTTTAGATATGTATTGGAATCATGGTACATTGTTACTATTTTGCTTTAGATCATGGGTTAACAAGCTTATTTTTTAATTGAAGAATAATTGCTTTACAGAATTTGACAGGCTTGCTTTTTAATGGGATATAAATAGTTTGGGTTTTGCTGACTGTATAATTCCTGTCTCAGCTCTCTTACCTGCCATTGTTGGGAGAAAGCAACCATAGACATTCTGTAAACAAATGAGTGTGACCAATTCAGCCTGCAAGCAATAGTTTGTCAACCCATGTTTTAGACAGTGAACTATTTTTAAAATCATTAACAGTGAGAAAAACATGTGTTTTATATTTACATCTTTTTTTGTTATTGTTGCTGTTCTAAACTTTAAACTTTTTATTTTGTATTGGGGTATAGCTGATTTTAACAGTGTTGTGGTAGTTTCAGGTGAACAGCAAAGGGACTCAGTTATACATATACACATATCCATTCTCTCCTAAACCCTGTTCGCATTCAGGCTGGCACATAACATTGAGCAGTATACTTACCTTAATTTGTAATCTTTTTAGTGCTTTTCATTTCTTTATAAGTTGACATGTTATCATACTCCTGCTGGAACAACTACTTATGAAAGTTCTTATTTATGTTTGCTAGAATAAATTCTGTCAGTGTGTGTTAGTTTGAATTTCCCCTTCTTTTTTGAAAGATATGTTCAATGTGTGTGTAATGCTGGTTAATAGCTTTTGTCTTTTAGTACATTGAAAATGTCATTCCATTGTCTTCTTCCTTGCATAATTTGTGGCAAGAAGTTTGATGTAACTCTTACCATTGTTTCTTTTAACACAGTGTGTCATTTTCTACCTTCAAAGTTTTCTTTCTAATTCTCAATAGTTTGATTATGTTACATGTTATTTTGTTCTGTTGTGTTTATTTTTGTTTGGGTTTCTCTGGGTGTCTTGGAACTGTGATTTGGCTTCTTTTTTTTCATTTGTTTTAGAAAATTCTTGTCCGTTATTTCTTCAAATATTTCTTCAAATATTCTCTAATTTTCTTCTTCTATTTTTGGGTCTCTAATTACATATATGTTGTGTGTTAGTTGCTCAGTCGTGTCCAACTCTGCGACTCCATGGACTGTAGCCTGCTCGGCTCCTCTGTCCATGGAATCCTGGCAAGAATACTGTAGTGGGTTGCGATTTTCTTCTCTAACACATATGTTAGACAGCTTAATTATTATCTCTTGCCTGCCATATCCTGTTTTTGCTTTGTTTTATTGGTTTTCATGCCATTTTTTCCTCTTTGTGTTTCAGTTTGATTAATTTTTCTTAACCCATCTTCACGTTTACTAGACCTTTGCCATTTATGTCAGTAGGAACACTGTAAATTACATTCTGTGAGTGAAATTTTCTGGACCATATATAATAGGTTGATATTTTTTTCTCAATTATTTTCGTGTTTTATTTTCGGCCACGTTGCACAGCGTGTGGAATCTTAGTTCCCTGACCAGGAATTGAACCCGCATGCTTGGTAGTGAAAGCATGGAGTCCTAACCACCGACTTCCAGGTAGTTCCCTGATAGGTTGGATTTGGACCACAGCCCATGAGGAAATCAGCTTGAATTTGGACCACAACCCATGAAGAAGTCAGCTTAGGGTTACAGATTCTTAGGGGACTTTTTTTTTTTTTTTCATTTTACTCAATACCATGGTATAGGTAGACGAGTTTCTTCTTTTATTTTAGAGACAAGTCCCACTCCCATCGCCAACCCCAGCTGGAGGTAGAATCCTTTAATGCAGGATTATCTTAATAACACCCTTACTTTGGATGGTGCCTAGGTTTTATCTCCTGTTTTAAATCCTGTTTCCTTGACAGTTTGGATGCTCATGGTCTCTAGGATTCAGCAGAATCACTCAAGGTGAAAACCAGTTTATTGCTTTCTTCTTGTAATTGTTCAGTTGTGAAGCTGTGTCCAACTCTTTGTGACCCCATGGACTACAGAACACCAGGCTTCCCTGTCCTTCACTTAGCATAACACCATTTGGTTCTATTCATATTGTCACATATGGGAAGATTTCGTTCTTTTTATGGCTGAGTAATATTTCATCATATATTTATGTGTGTGTATATATGTTTATGTGTATATGGGCTTCCCTGGTGACTCAGACAGTAAAGAATCTGCCTGCAATGCAGGAGACGCAGATTCGATCCCCAGGTTGGGAAGATCCCCTGGAGAAGGGAATGGCAATCCACTCCAGTATTCTTGCCTGGAGAATCCCATGGACAGAGGAGCCGGGCAGGCTGCATGGGGTCACAGAGTCAGACACGACTGAGCGACTTTCACATATATGTATATATCTTATGTCTTTTATCCATTCATCTATTTATAGACACTTAGGTTCCTTCCATATCCTAACTATTACAAATAATGATGCAGTGAACATATGGGTGAATATTTCTTTTCTAATTTGTGTTTTCATTTTCATCCGATAAATACTCAGGAGTGGAATGCTGGATCATAGGATAGTTCTATATTTAATTTTTTGAGGTATCTCTATACTGTTTTCTGTCAGAGAAGGCAGTGGCAACCCACTCCAGTACTCTTGCCTGGAAAGTCCCATGGACGGAGCAGCCTGGTAGGCTGCAGTCCATGGGGTCGCTAAGAGTCGGACACGACTGAGCGACTTCACTTTCACTTTTCACTTTCATGCATTGGAGAAGGAAATGGCAAGCCACTCCAGTGTTCTTGCCTGGAGAATCCCAGGGACGGGGGAGCCTGGTGGGCTGCCGTCTATGGGGTCGCACAGAGTCGGACATGACTGAAGTGACTTAGCAGCAGCATACTGTTTTCTGTAGTGACTGCACCAATTTACATCCCCACCAACAGTGCACGAGGGTTCCCTTTTCTCCACACTGTGGAATATTGTGGTTGTTCAGCAAAATGTTAAAAAAAATTTTTTTTTCCTTTGTCCTGGATGTCTGCTCTACAAGATGCCAATAATAGAAGTCTTACTCAGCCTTTTACAATGTGGAGAATTGTGAAAGGCTGAGTAATTTTTTAATTGCTTTTTTACTAAGGGATTTAGGTTGTTGTTTGTTTTTGTTTTGCTAAAAAACTATGAAAAAAATTGGCATGTAGGTCTTTGTGCACACAGGCAAAGAGTTTTTTCATCATCATGGAATGAGACAAAGGAATAAGATATGATCATTCTTATTTAGCTTTTTCTATGCTATATAATTTGTGGATTCCTTAAATACCACTAAAATACGTTTTTATATTCTAAAAATTTCTCACCCAGACAAAATGCATTATCATAAGCATATTGTTATTTCTGAATAGTGTGTGTCCAGGTTACCATACTTTGTAAGTGTATCCAAAAGACAGCATTGCCACTGATTCTAGGTTGTGTTTTGGCAGTGAACAACACTTTTGATACAGGCTGAATCATTAGAAAACGGAAGTTATGTACCAAACTGCAGGACAGTTCAGAACACAGCTTCTGATGTTTCTCAGATAAAACCAGAAGTCATTGTAAAATTATGTTTTTCAGATGGCATAGTTACAAATAAATGAGGAAATGAAACAGCAGGCTATGCATCGTTGATAGATTACGTGCATAACCACATGGCATTGATTTCCAATGTAGAAGCTTTTTTACAAAGCAGTGACAATTGTAGGTTATGTAATACTGAGTATTAATAAGTACGTTTTGGATATATCATTTGTTATATGAAAATAACTTTTCATTTCATGCTGTTTTTCCTTTGGGGCACATTCTGAGCTGTAGAACAGTTTACCTACCATTTGGCTTTCCATAAACTATCAGGCAAGATGCCTATGAGAGTCTCTACTTTGAGAAGCAGTGTACATAATACTTATTGTATACCACTCATAGCTATCTTCAAAATAACATCTAATAGCTCATGTTTGTTTGTTTTTTTTTGACACTAGATAAAGGTGTTTTCTAAAGACTTTTCCAGAAATCCAAATGTTTCTGGGGCTTCCTTCCAATCCTCAATACAATGTATCTTTGGCATTTTAAAAATTGAGGACTAAACCAAATTTCCTGTAAGTTTTTTTGGGTTTGAATTTTATCTATGTAATTATTCTTTGAAGTAGACATTTGGATTTACTCCATACTCATCCCTGTTTAAAATTTTCAAGGCTGAGAAGTCCTCAGGTTTGTAAGAAGATTGGCCAACTTCGATGACCTCTCTCTGGCCTTTGAAGTTGGCGCAGTTCAGTATAGATACCTCAGGGGTGTGTGGTCATGGAAAAACATGTTTTTGTTGAGTGTTCTTGCTTTCTAGTAATTTTCTGCTCAAGGGATTTAGTATCTGTTCAGATACTTTATTTTTAAAGACCACATAAGTAATGACTTGACCTCTAATCTTAGCTTTGAAAATTTCCCAGACACTAATAAAGATAATGTCTAATAACCTATTATTTGAGAATACTATTCACTGGCCAGCAATCAGTGCTATTTAAAAATGTATATTTTAAAAAAAAAATGTATATTTTACTCTGAAAATTATTTCCTTGGTCAAAAGCCTTTGTTAGTAAAATTGTGTGTATAATGACATAATTTGGTAACTCTGGGGCCTTGATTTGTAATACTTTTTATATGTTGTCACCAAGACTTACTACAGTTCAAAACAACTCTTTTCTTTGAATACTACATTAAATAATTAGCTCTGAGAAAAATATTCTGTAAACAATAGTCTTATAAGAAATAGCACCTGTCTCCTGGACTAATAATATGAGTATTTTGGACACAAAGCATTACATGGTAATCCTTGTTTTGCATGAATGTGGGCTGTCTTTGCAGTAAATTTATGAATAAGATTTTTGCAAAGGGTCAAGTTAGTACTGAAAACTAGGGTTATCAATTAAATTTCCTGGACTGTCCTTGTTAGGACACATGCTTAATAATTTGTGGAGTGAAAGAGAGAATCACACCAGATTGTGTTATATGTGTGTCAGGGTGTATTCATGAAGAGAGGAAAAAAGTTTCCTTCCAGGTGTCTGGGCAAAGCTAGAGTTGTCCTTTTTTGTTGTTTTTGTTTGTGACAACAGACCCTTTTGGTAAGAACCTACCTAGATACAGTGTTGTTTTTGTGACGTAGGTAGAGGAAACAGTCTTTTGCTAATTTGATGTGCTTTCTTGTGTGGCTTCTTAAGAGATGATGTTTAGTTTTTTGCTAAACTCTTAAGTTATATGCAAAGAGAAGAAACAGCCTGCGTAATTAATTTTTTAAAATTTGTTATAACTGAGTTGGACAATCTTGAAAGAGATTTGAATAATTGAGATTTTCCCTTGCTTCCAGTGGAAGGGAAATATTTCAGTTTACTTACTTTAGGCTATAAAAATAGTTTTTTCTTCCTTTGCCTGCAGCAAGACTTATGAACATAAAGTCCCAAAACAGATTTAGTATTAATTTTTAAAGCTTCCCCATATTTCTGTCCTCATCTACTGTAACTAATGTGCCTGAATGTAAAATGGAAAAAGTTGAAAATTTCCACTTGTGCTTTTTGAGCTTTTCAGAGGTATTATACACTCTGGATATAGTAAAAGATACTGGGCCTTATACAGTGCTTTTTGTGTGAGGAACTCATATAAACACTAATGCATTGATCCTAACACAGTACTTGATTGTGACTTTAAAAGGTCATGAGTTACTGCTGTTACAAAGAAAATTTTTTAAAGATTGGAGGAAGAGCTGTGATTTACAAATATTGTTTGAAAGATATCTAGATAAAGTTTGATACAGAAAACTGAAAAATTAAAGTTAGGGGGGATTTTTATTGTTTGTTCAGTTTTCCTTTAGCCTGCAATAGATTTTTATCTCCCTTTTTTTCTTTTGTCTATGAATATCCTTGAAGCCTGATTCCCTTCTTAAGCCATGAAGGCAAAATTTACTTTTAAACTTTTATTCCTTCTCAGCCAAGAAGGCTTCAGCCTGAGGACGTTTCCTGAGCAAGTTGGTCATATTAACATAATAATGCATTTTATTTGTTCTGAGTTGGGAGATGATCATTCTGGTTTTCTTTGTTTAGTGTTTGTGGCATATGGTTATTGATGAACATAGTGGTCAAGTGGCTTAATCTTCAACCTTTTTGTGTTTTTAGGTTTATTCTTCAGTCCAAGGAGGCAATTCATAATCAGCTGTTAGAGAAACAGAAGATAGCAGAAGAAAAAATTAAAGAATTGGAAGTAAGTAGGTTTTGAGTGAATAATGATAGCTGTAGTCAGCTTTTAGGAGAAAAGTAATGATCTCATTTTGTCACATTAAATGAAAATGTATGCCTACCAAGGTCATGTCACATTGTTTTTATTTTTTCTGATTGTGCTAGAGCTAATGATGCAGTCTTTTTATGGCAGTGTATGAGCAAAAAAAAAAAAAAAAAAAAAAGACTAGTCTCTTAAAACTTTAGGGAGTTTTGGATACTTTAGGATAGGATGTTGTTAACCTGAATGTGTTTCTTCCATTGCCTTTGAGTGAACATGTTTATTCTTAAAAAATAAAAGCACAGTGTGTATGTGAATACCACATATTGTGGCAGATGGGTGTGAGAGTAGGTAATGATAATAGTAGTTAAAGAATCTAGATATATGACTCTTACATGTTGTGATTCTAGATAAGGACAGAGTGAATAATAAGCTATAATTGGGCTTCCCTGGTGGCTCAGACAGTAAAGAATCCACCTGCAGTGCAGGAGACCTGGGTTTGGTCCCTGGATTGGGGAGATCCCCTGAAGGAGGGCATGGCAACCAAGCTAAAACTAATTATCTATCTGAAGGATGGTGCTCCAGTCAAGAAAACAATCTTTTTTTCTTAGGGAAAAAGATGATAGGTAAGAATAATAACTTTATAAGTGTTTGGAAAATTGGGAATTTATTATTATCATTTTCTTACACATTAAAACCTTTGCTGTTGCTGTTTAGTTGTCTGACTTGTGTCTGACTCTTTGTGACCCCATGGACTGTAGCCTGACCGGCTCCTCTGTCCAGGAACACTGGAGTGGGTTGCCGTTTCCTTCTCCAGGAGATCTTCCCAGCATAGAGATTGAACTGGGGTCTCCTGCATTGCAGGTGGATTCTTTACCAGCTGAGCTACCAGGGAAGGCACCTGGGAAGTCCTTAAAACCTTTAATGAAATAATTTTCTCGGACTTTGGTGAATGGTCTATCCTCTATGTAATAAAAGTTGGATAGGACAAAAAACTGGTCATTATTTTTGGGGACCAAGATTTCCTGAGATGGGGGTGGATACAGTGACTTCATAGGTCACTTTATCTAATTTCTTTGAATACTATTTGAGGCAGTGGTTCAGAATCTGACTCAGCCTTTTACTGAATTGATGAGACACCCCTTACAGCCTTTTGGGGATTTCTCAGGGACACCAACTTGGCATGGCTGGGCAAGCATGTGGTGTTTTAGATTACTTAGGCTTATTTTTGTTTGACTACTGATGAAAATTTAAGCAGACTTGATAATGACTTTGTAGCTTAGAAAATGTATTGTGAAACAAAACAAATAAGCAAACAACAGAAAAAAGAAAACTTACCTTTTAGTAATCAGGTTTTTATTATTTCCTACTTTATCGTTTTTGTCAGCCCAACTCTTCTAGGTTGAGTTTTCCGAACAAAAATACCTTAAAAAAAAACTGAACAAAATTATTTCATGTAGAGTACGAAAAAAAAAAAAGAAAATGTGTTTTTGCAATTGTTGGTAGATATATCTAAACATTGTCCTGATGAATAAGTGGCAAAGTAATGTGTAAATAGTTCTCTTTTTATGAAAACAAAAGCCAAGATCTGTATATGAACATTGAATATGATTTGTTGTAAGTATGTGTGTTAAATTAACACTAGTTACCCTAAGAAAATTAGATGGGGTGTGGCTGTAATTGTTTTTTTCTTATAACCTCTGTGTTGGATAAATTGTAACAAGGATATGTTAACTTTCATAGTTAAAAGGTAACTATGCCAAGGTAAAATTGCCACAGATGATGATTTTAGCATACTATTTAGCTCTGGTGAATATCAGGAAATTCATTTTCCAAAAGTTTCCTTTCATGGAGTCTCTCAAATACTGTTAAGAGTATTCTGATATCTGTCAGATGATAGAATAGATTAGCTCGCTTGTTGGTATTTGAAATGCTTAACAACTATAAAAAGAGTATTTCTCTCTGCCTGGGAACTTCCTCTTCCTCCTACCAACTGTGTTAACCCTTAAGATCTTAGTTTAGGGCTACTTCTGAGAAGCATTTTCTGATTCCTCAGTATTAACTTAAGTGCTTTCCCCTTGTTCTAATTTTTCTAGTTTCATAGCACAATGTGAGGATTTGAGCATATAAACTATTATGAGTTGAAGTCATTACAAATATTACTTACTATTACTTGGGAAGCTTGATACAGATTCAGAGCTCTAAATAGTTTTTCCCAAGGTCTTCCAGTTATTACTCTGCCTTTCAAATATAGTCTGTTCTTTTGAGCGTTAGTATTTCTTGCCAGTCCAACATAATTATCATTATTGTTGTTAATTTGTACCCTCAGATACCTTACTATTAAGTTGAGGAGGCATAATTTATACAATAACTCTGCAGACTAAGGCCAGGCTGCTTCGATTAGCACCTTTCATCCCTTATGAAGTAAGGTTTTTGGTTTGGGTCAATCCTGGAGTGGATTGCCATTCCCTTCTCCGGGAAAGTACAAGTTTTTAAAAATTTTCTTTTTATTTTTTATGGCTGCTCTGGGTATTTGTTGCTGCTTGAGGGCTTTTTCTAGTTGCAGTGAGTAGGGGCTACTGGACAGTTGCAGTGCGGGGCCTTCTCATTGTGGTGGCTTATTGGGGGCGTGGGCTCAGTAGTTGTGGTCCACAAGCTTAGTTGCCTTGCAGCATATGGGATCTTCCTGAACCAGGGATTGAACCTGTGTCCCCTGCACTGGCAGGTGGACTCCTAACCACTGGACCACCAGGGAAGACCCGAGTTGTTTTTTTTTTTTTAATTTCAGTTTTAGTTAAAGTTGACCTAAAACCCTATTGATGGATTGAAGAGATATGTATCTTCTAAAGAGTAAAAAATATATCCTATATTTTTGCTCACTTTTGGGGAGTAAAAAAAACCAAACAATTACTTGTGGACTTTTACAGTTGCAAAAACTTAGATTCAGCATTTAGATGAGCTAGAGCTGAATTTTTGACTCCTTTTGCCTTTTGACTCTCAAGTATTTGGAATACTTGAGGTAACTGTTAGCTTTCATTGATGTGTTTGAATACATTTTGACTGTCATTCTCCTGTGTTCTCTCTCATTGAATTACTGCTTCAGGCTCATCTGCCTAAAGTCTAAAATTCGCCTTGTATTTTAGGCATATGCAAATATTGGTTGACCACTTTCCTTCCTCTCTTTCTCTGACGTGGTTCCCACCCTTCCACCACCCGGGTTAGCTCAGCAATGACACAATAAAAATAAGAATAAGGAAATTAAGACATTCTGCCCTGCATAATACCACTTCTGACGCAGAATGTTTCGATCCCAGAGTTGTGAAATAGCTCTCTAGCCCATGCTATAAGTAAAATCTGAGAAACTGTGAAACTCCTGACTCTTCCATAAAAATGGCTATTATGGTCAGATTATAGTTCCTGAAACAAATAGGAAGAATAGTGGCAAGAAAAGTGGATAGGAGGTGCCTGTGACACTCTGCAGTTGGCTGAGTTCTGAGACTCTGATGAGAAAATGTTTTGGAGTAGTTCCCATGATGAAGGATATTTCACTCTGCCTAAGAAGGATCATTTTTTCCACAGCATGGGTGGTGACTGGTAGGCACTTGGATGGATGCCTAGTTTTTGCCCTTCACTTTTGGGCTGGTGCCTTTGTGTGTATGATGGGACACCCTCTTTGGAGGTGATGTCAGGTGGACACTACTGTATGTTAAGCACTGATTCTTATCTGTGTTTTCAATGAGGAGAGAAGGGCAGGTGAGAGCAAAGCCAGTGGCAGAATGTTTTACATATATTAAACAAGAATTACACCCAGTGGTTCATCTGCTTGCATACCTCAAAGTTTAGAATCCATTAAAAAATTCATCATTTATTTATTTTGTAGTGAAATACAGCATTTACAGAAATATGTGTTAAAATTCATGTAGTTTAATCAGTAATGATAAAGCAGTCACCTGTAACAATCATCCAAGTCAAGAAATCAAACATTGACAGGACACCAGAGTGCCACCTGCTTCCATTCTTGCCTGTTCTCCCCCTCCCCCAGGTAACTCTAACTTTTGGATACTTATTTTCTTTTATAAAAAGTTTTACTACCTCTATAGGTACCCCTCAAAAGTTTTTGAACTTTATATGAACAAAATCAATCTCCATATTTTTTGCTTTTCTTCTTTCCCTCAACATTGTGTCTGTGAACTATTCGATATGTTCATGTTGAGATTGTGATTTGTTCATTTTCATTGCTATATGTAGTCCATTATATAGTTGTACCACAATTTATCTTTCCAGACAACTCAGTTTTAAAATTTTTAATTGGAGGGTGATAGCTTTACAGTGTTGTGTTGGTTTCTGCCATATGTCAACATGAATCAGCCATTGGTATACATATGTCCCCTGCCTCTTGAACCTCCTTCCCACCTACATCCTATCCCACTGGTCTTGGTTGTTACAGAAGACTTGGTTGAGCTCCCTGCATCATACAGCAAGTTCCCACTGGTGGTTTTACATATGGTAATGTATTTGATTCAGTGCTAACTCTGTCAATTCATCCCACCCTCTCCTTCCCCCACTATGTCCACAAGTCTGTTCTGTATGTCTGCATCTCTGTTGCAACCCCCCAAATAAATTGATCAGTACCATTTTTCTAGATTCCATATATATATACATTAATATATGATATTTGTCTTTTTCTTTTTGACTTAGTTCACTGTGCATTAGAGGCTCTAGGTTCATCCTCAGATTTATTCTTTTTTATGGCTAATATTCCTTTGAATATATGTACCACCATCATTCATTTGTCGATGGACATCTTAAGTTGCTTCCATGTCCTGACTGTTTAAAGTAGTGCTGCAGTGAACATTGGGGTACATGCAGACAGCTCATTTTTACCCTTAAGAAGACAAGATGTTTTCATAAAATATTTGCGTAGTTTATCTCTTAGCCTCTTGCTGAGGAGATCTGTTTTCCAGAGACATCTCCTACTCTGTCCCAGGAGAGTTTGAGTATCTGGAGAGAAGTGAAATATAAAATGTCTCTGCTCTAAAAGTTAGCTTGGTGATTACCCACCTTCAGTAGTAACTAGATAGCTAGGCATGTCTGGTGTCTTTAAAATTAAAAAAAGAAGTAATTACAAGTTTAGTAAATAATCTCTTTTCTATGTTTATTTGAATTTGGGAGTCTTGGGTGAAGCTTCTCTTATTGTTCCGTATGTTGGGATTTCAGATATGAATCAGTTCAGTTCAGTCACTCAGTCGTGTCTGATTCTTTGCGACCCCATGGACTGCAGCATGCAAGGCTTCCCTGTCCATCACCAACTCCCGGAGCCTGCTCAAATTCATGTTCATCAATTCAGTGATGCCATCCAGCCATCTCAACCTCTGTCGTCCCCTTCTCTTCCTGCCTTCAGTCTTGCCTGGCATCAGGGTTTCTTCAAACAATTCAGTTCTTTGCATCAGGTGACCAAAGGATTGGAGTTTCAGCTTCAGCATCAGTCCTTCCAATGAATATTCAGGACTGATTTCCTTTAGGATGGACTGGTTGGATCTCTTTGCAGTCCAAGGGACTCTCATGAGTCTTCGCCAATACCACAGTTCAAAAGCATCAGTTCTTTGGCACTCAGCTTTCTTTATAGTCCAACTCTCACATCCATACATGACTACTGGAAAAACCATAGCTTTGACTAGATGGACCTTTGTTGGCAAAGTAATGTCTCTGCTTTTTCATATGCTGTCTAGCTTGGTCATAACTTTTCTTCCAAGGAGCAAGCATCTTTTAATTTCATGGCTGCAGTCACCATCTGCAGTGATTTTGGAGCCCAAAAAAAGTCTGTCACTGTTTCCACTGTTTCCCCATCTATTTGCCATGAAATGATGGGACTGGATGCCACGATCTTCATTTTTTGACTGTTGAGTTTTAAGCCAGCTTTTTCACTTTCCTCTTACACTTTCATCAAGAGGCTCTCTAGTTCTTCGCTTTCTGCCATAAGGGTAGTATCATCTGTGTATCTGATGAATACTTATCTCTTTGTAGAGTTCATTTGCATTCTCAGCATACATAAAAATGAATGTTTGTTTTAAAATAGTTTTTAGTTATTTAAGACTTAGGTCTAAAAGGGCCTGATGGTTGGAAGGCTAGAGTTATAGTGAAATATATGTGTTTTAGGACATGTAGCTTAATGTAGCTATGTGATCCTCCTCTGTGGCTTTCAGAGAAGAGTGAATCTTTTCCTTTTTCTGGTTGAGTATTTATTGGTTATTATCAATATTATCAGTATCTTGGTCAATATATATGTGATATGATTCAAGTGCTAATATTTGCCCAAATGTAAACTGTCCGTGGTATATTTCATTTCCTCAGTAGAAGTATTTCAGTTCTGGTAAGAACTTCAGATGTAACCAGTCCAGGTAGATTTGCCCTTTATTGACCATTTCTTGTTTGTCTGTGAAGTGCATATTACCGATAATTTACACACATACTCCTTTGGTTTGATCTGTTCATTGCTGTGTCTTCATTTTGTGATTAAGATTTTTAAAAAGTTTTACATTCCAGTTAGTCCAGAATTCAGCTTTTTGCATCTTGATTCAGTTATTGTTTTCTTCTAGGATACATTCCCAGGGTGGAACACTTGTCCACAACCACACCAGACTCTTCCTTTGAATGCTTTAGAGGGTTGTTGACCTCAGCCTTTGCTGCTGTATGCTTTATATGGTCTGTACTTTTCTTTGTCTAACCATAGATATTTGTCCTTAGCCTCCTCCCTCCCATGCCTGAGTTCCTCCATTCATTTTCAGGCTGCCTAGTGAATTATTTCTTTTGATGAGTTAGAATTTGAATTTTGTTTTCTGTTATTTGCATGTCTCCTTGCTCTTGTAACTTGATGGTAAGGTGAAGTTGGTCAGTATACTTTTCTTTGTACTAGATTTTTGGGGCTTTCCAGGTGGCAGTAGTGGTAAAGAACCCGCCTGCCAATACAGGAGACATGAGATGCAGGTTTGATCCCTGGGTTGAGAAGATCCCCTAGAGGAGGCCATGGCAACCCACTCCATTATTCTTGCCTGGAAAATCCCATGGACAAGGGAGTGTGGGAGGCTACAGTCCATAGGGTTGCAAAGAGTCAGATGTGGCTAAAGTGACTTTTCACACACAGCACATACTAGATTCTTACTCTCACCAGTCTTTATATGATAGGTCTCCTTTAATCTGAAGTAATAGATGCTGGCCAGAAGAAATGAGTTGTTCAATACTTAATGTGGACAGGCCACACCTGTATTAATGAGCACACTGTGTATGTTAACTCAAAAAAACCAAGATCCAAACAGATCTTTGAACCATAAATAGAGATCTCAAAGTCAAATAGACTTGTAGTAGAGCATTCATTACTCTAAATTCCTAATTTAAATACTAAATTCTCATTTAAATACCTTCTGTTGAGTTATGAGTTCTGGATTCTAGCCCTTGCTGTATTCTAATCCTTGGTGTCCTCATCTGTAAAAGAAGGTTGGACTAAAAGATATCTAGGGTCACTTCTATTACATTTATTGTTAGAACCTTGTTCTTTTTCTAAATTGCCAGTTTAGAAGCAAAAGTGCCCCCTTAAAATGAAAAGATGGAGGGAGACAGACCAGAACAAAAAACCCAGTTTCCTTTCTATTCAGATCATTATCTTAATTTTAAAAAGTTAATTGTAATCATATTTTTGCAGGTAAATATAATTAGTTGTCTGTCTACGGCTTGGCCAGCTAAAATGTAATACGAGGTGACAGCATCTCCTTTGATCTTTGCAGTAGTTGCTTAAGTTATTGAAATCACAGAGATTGTGTGTGTGATGGCTTAAAGGTAGTTTACATTAGGTATCACCTGTTCTAGAGATACTTTTGGATAGAGCTGTGTAATAGCTTATTAACACCACATTGATAAAGTAGCATTCTCAAGGAATATTATCATTTGTAGTGTTTTATCTTTTAGTGATCATGTAAAATACATGATACTTAGAATAGTGGCAAAAATATTCAGAAAATGTTGAAAAATTATTAAATTCCTTGAGTGTATGTGGACTTTTTTTTATAAGTGGCAAATTTTATGAAGTGTGTTTTAATGAATTTTAGTTAATCTGCTGATACAGATAGTTATACTGCTTAGGACTTTACTATTTTTATTTTTACCATTTTATTCATTTTTCAAAGCATTTTTACTCCATTATTTCTTTAAAAGTAGTGTCTATGGTTGATGCTGTCTTGCTAATTATGATTAATTAGAGGATTTTCTCCCATCTCACTTTGTCTTGTTTCAAACAAATCTCTCATTTGCCACCAGGATAATAAAAATATTTGAATTCCATCACTATTCATGAGGCTGTTCTTTTCGATAGGTAATTATCTTGTGAGGGTATTTTTCCAAAATGGACACACATGCATTAAACTCCTAACTTTTGTATAAAACAGTTTAGTTCATTTTATTCTGCTTTTGTTTTTAAGAAAACACATGAGGGTGGAACAATACTTCATGTCAGGAAGCATTATCAGTTTCCACTGATGTTTTATACGTGCTCTGTTTTTGTATGAGACTAAAAGCTCAAATGTTGTGTGATGCTATAAAGACATGGAAAATGATTCTTTCTTAGGGGGGTTGGAGGAAGTGATGACTAGTGTTTTGCTGGTAGTATCTGATAATCCCCCCTCCCTTTAGCTATTCTAGGCATGTTTAGTTGTCGGGCGTTGTCGGACTAAATTGCTAAAAATAACAAATAAGGGGGAGGCTGTTATAAGACCAGCTCTTGCCACTGTCTGTAATCTGTTTAATTTAGTTCCTAAGGAGGGAGAAAGGGCAAAAGTAACATGGTGCCATTCTCGTTGAATGGGTTTTTTGTTTGAAGTGCTGACAAGTACATTGTTTGAGCTCTCTCTTTGCCCAAACCCCATAGGGCTCACATATGCACATCCACTTATAGTGGAGAGCCGGAGCTGGGGGACTCAAAGAGCATGTTCTCATCAGTGGTTATGCTTGAGATTAACCAAGTGATTGTGGTTTTTTCCATAACTTTAGTGTGGTTTTTGACAGTGGAAATGTGCAGTTAGCCTGTGAGAGAGGGTGAGGTGGAGAAGATGGTGATTAGAAATGGATATTGTAAGGATAGACATCTATATAGTACTCTCTACTACACTAACTTAGTGTTCCCAGAGAGTCAGGTTGTTTAAAATTAATCACATATGTGACTTCAGTACATCTGCATGTGTTGATAATTTTAACTCACATTGCCAACATAAACCTTTCTGTGGATTTGGCTCTTGATCTTTCTTCACCTTAACTTCTTTCTAGTAATAGAAATAACTTTCTGTAAAGTGGAGATAGCAATATAGTCAGTCAGTTCAGTTCAGTCACTCAGTTGTGTCCGACTCTTTGCAACCCCATGAATCGGCGCACACCAGGCCTCCCTGTCCATCACCAACTCCCGGAGTTCACCCAAACTCATGTCCATTGAGTCGGTGATGCCATCCAACCATCTCATCCTCTCTCATCCCCTTCTCCTCCTGCCTTCAATCTGTCCCAGCATCAGGGTCTTTTCAAATGAGTCAGCTCTTCACATCAGGTGGCCAAAGTATTGGAGTTTCAGCTTCAACATCAGTCCTACCAATGAACACCCAGGACTGATCTCCTTTAGGATGGACTGGTTGGGTCTCCTTGCAGTCCAAGGGACTCTCAAGAGTCTTCTCCAGCACCACAGTTCAAAAGCATCAATTCTTCAGCACTCAGTTTTCTTTATAGTCCAACTCTCACATCCATACATGACTACTGGAAAAACCATAGCCTTGACTAGACGGACCTTTGTTGGCAAAGTAATGTCTCTGCTTTTTAATGTGCTGTCTAGGTTGGTCATAACTTTCCTTCCAAGGAGTAAGCGTCTTTTCATTTCATTGCTGCAATCACCATCTGCAGTGATTTTGGAGCCCCGAAAAATAAAGTCAGCCACTGTTTCCACTGTTTCCCCATCTATTTCCCATGAAGTGATGGGACTGGATGCCATGATCTTAGTTTTCTGAATGTTGAGCTTTAAGCCAACTTTTTCACTCTCCTCTTACACTTTCATCAAGAGGCCCTTTAGTTCTTCTTCACTTTCTGCCATAAGGGTGGTGTCATCTGCATATCTGAGTTTATTGATACTTCTCCCAGCAGTCTTGATTCCAGCTTGTGTTTCCTCCAAGCCCAGCCTTTCTCATGATGTACTCTGCATATAAGTTAAATAAGTAGGGTGACAATATACAGCCTTGACGTACTCCTTTTCCTATTTGGAACCAGTCTGTTGTTCCATGTCCAGCTCTAACTGTTGCTTCCTGACCTGCTTACAGGTTTATCAAGAGGCAGGTCAGGTGGTCTGGTATTCCCATCTCTTTCAGAATTTTCCACAGTTTATTGTGATCCACACAGTCAAAGGCTTTGGCATAGTCAATAAAGCAGAAATAGATGTTTTTCTGGAACTGTCTTGCTTTTTTGATGATCCAGTGGATGTTGGCAATTTGATCGCTGGTTCCTCTGCCTTTTCTAAAACCAGCTTGAACATCTGGAAGTTCACAGTTCATGTATTGCTGAAGTCTGGCTTGAAGAATTTTGAACATTACTTTACTAGCGTGTAAGATGAGTGCAATTGTGTGGTAGTTTGAGCATTCTTTGGCATTGCCTTTCTTTGGGATTGGAATGAACGCAATCTAGTACTTGTTAGTAAAGCTGTTGAAGATCATTGAAGTGAAAGTCGCTCAGTTGTGTCTGACTCTTTGCGACCCCATGGACTATACAGTCCATGGAATTCTCCAGGCCAGAATACTGGAGTGGGTAGCCATTCCCTTCTCCAGGGGATCTTCCCAACCCAGGGATCAAACCCAGGTCTCCCGCATTGCAGGTGGATTCTTTACCAGCTGAGCCAAAAGGGAAGCCCAAGGATACTGGAGTTGGGTAGCCTATCCCTTCTGTAGGGGGTCTTCCCCCACCCAGGAATTGATGATGACTGAAGGAGTGAGTTAAATGTCTTTCCTGTCCCCTGTTATGCATTTACCAGCAGTAGAGTGTGTGAAAACTGGAAGCAGATTTGCAGTTATATTTCTGGTGTTCCACATTCTTTGTTGACTCACCTGGGCATTTATTGATTTTTATATTCTGAAGTTGCTTATTGATTTTTATGTCTGAAGTCCTATCCAAAAATCCCTTTGTGTGATTCTTCTGTTTTGTTTTGTTTTTTTTTGTATGTGTGTTTTGTTTTGGTCTGAATCTGGCCACTTTACTGCCAAAGAAAGAATGGATTGCTTTTATTAGAGATTCTCGCTAAGGAGTATCTTGGGAAAGCCTGTTTTTAATGAAGATCCTGATATTTACCTAAAGCTTTGAAATCTGAGTGGTTGGACACTGCAAGCTTTTGGAGTGCTTGTTCCTTTTAGGCATTTCTTAAGTCACCAACCTGCCTTACTGCCTAATTTAATGAAACACACAATCATTTTAACTGAACTAAAGGGTCTTAGAGATATAGTTTAGAGCTCAGTCTTCAACACTATCTGTGCTATATAGTTGATGATGAAGTCTTGTGATTCATGTGGAATGACATGTATGGCAGTACTTAAAACCTTTACAAGTAGCTCAAGATTGACATCATTTATGGTCAAGTTTAATCAGCTCCAGAAACTTGTGAAAAAAAATCACTTTGCACTTCTGGATATTTGAGGTTCAAATTCAGATCCTTCATTAAGGCAGGCTTTCTCTTTAGTGTCTTTCTCTTTAGAGAAGGCATGAGAGGGAAATAAAAGGTAGATGGTGATGGAAAACATAAGAGGAAGAGGAGCTTCTGGTACTAGAGTTGATCCTTAAAATGGATCAAGTTTTGAAATTAATTGTAAAATGTCAGCTGCCTTAATTTTTAAGTGTTGATGCTTTCAATATCAGGGTTTGAATTTACCACCTACAATGGATTTTTCCTTCCTTTGGACTGTGTGTACACTCAGTCACATCCACCTCTTTGTGACCCCATGGATTGTAGCCTGCCAGGTTCCTCTGTCTGTGAGATTTTCTAGGCAAAAATGCTGAAGTGGGTTGTCATTTCCTCCTCCAGGCGATCTTCCAGACCCAGGGAGCAAACTTGCATCTCTTTTGTCTCCTGCATTGGCAGACAGATTCTTTACCCCTGGTGCCACCTGGGTAAACAATTCTAAGATTCATGAGATAAGGCTCTGACCAGTAATAAGTAGGCCAGAAGAAGTGTATGCATGTAAAAAAAAAAATGTGTCATTAAATATTTGCTGGGTGTCTTGATTATACAGTGTACTTTGGTGTTTTGACTCACTGTGGAGGTTTTTTGTTCTTATTTTTATACATCAAGGAACCTACAGTCTATTGTAATACTGTGTGCCAGGCACTATTATAGGCAAAGAAGACATAATTAGCAAAGGCCCTGATGGCATGGAACTTACTTTCTGGAAAATGGGAGTGAGGGGACAGATAATAAATAATTGATAAATGTTAGAAAGAAAAACAACACAGAATAAAGAGATAGAGAATGGTGAGATATATATAAGCTGTCTTACGTAGTGCTGACAGGGAGGGTTTCTCTGATAAGGTGATTTTTGAGCAGAGAGACCTGAAGGGAGTAAAAGTATGTGTACATCTCGGGAGTAATGTATGTGTACATCTCGGAGAAGAGGGTTCCAAGCAGAGGGAACAGTGAGTATGAAAACCCTGGAGGTAAGAGCATATTTGATGAGTTGTGGGAACAGCAAGGAGGACATGTCAGCTGAGCTGAGTGAGCAAGAATAGCAGGAGATGAAATCAGAGAGGTATCAGGGAATAGATTATATAGGGCTTTGTAGGCCATATTAAGGATTTTGTATTATGGTCTGAAGTTGGGAGTTTGGGGAGGATTCTGAACCAGAGGAATGATATTATCTGATTTACATTTACGTTTTAAACCTCACCATTCTGGATGCTTTGGTGAGAATGGATTATGGAGAGTAAGTGTGGGAGCAAGGAGCCTTGTCAGGAGGCTGTTGCATTATGTCTGGGTGAGAGATTGATGGTGGCTTAGACCATGGTGGTGGCAGTGGAGATGATCAGAATCTGGATATATTCTAAGGCAGAGCCAAAACAACTGAGTGTAGGGATGAAAGAGAGACTGAAAGCTCTGAACCTGCTATAAAAGAACCATACCTCCTTCCTTCCACATATATCACTCATCACCTGTTGTAGAGATCTGGATTGGGTTCATGAGAGAAGGAGGCATTTTAGCTGGGCCTTGAAGATCAGTTAGAACTTTGTTATTAATACCTAGGATTGGGTCAGGGGAGTCAGCATTTCAAAGCAAAAAAATGCTATGACCAGAAGTCTGAAAGTAGAGTGGTAGAATGGAGAGTTAAAGTGAGAAATGAAGCTGGAAAGGCCTAAGGGAAAGAAGTGAAGGCTAAAATGAATGAAATCAGTATGGTTTATACTCACGTTAAGTTCTCCTTGTTCTGGGCGAGTAGTTATTCCAAGTGCAATGCTGTTCATTCACTGTGGTTTCCACACAGCACTCCATGTGTGATGGGCTCCACAGAGATTCCACATGTTTATGGGAACATATATGCTGTTGATAATTCACAGATCAGTATTTCTTAGTCAATTTTCAAGTTTCAAAAGTAATTTTAAAAGCAAATTGAAAGTTTGTTTTGGGCCTTGTTAACCTTTGAGATACTGTTAGACACCCAAGTAGAAATGTTGAGTAGACAGTTGGAAATAGGAATCTGGAACTCCAGGCTAGTGAAATAAAATTGGGAATTGTCTATAAATTGTCAGTTTATAGGTGGTGTTTAAAGTCATGGAACTGGATTAGATCAACCAAGGAGAAAAGGTAGCTTACTTACAGGAGGTGTAGACAAGGTTCATGTACTGAGCCAAGGGCGCTGCAGCAGGGTGTAAAAGCTCTGTGCAGAGGTGTGGACAGTGTGCAGTGTGAATTCAGAGAACTGAGTGAACACGCACGTGGGCAAGTCTCTGCTGTGAAGGGGCCAGACTGCAGTGATGAGACCGGCTTCCCCCATGGTCAGGGGGGCTCTGCGGGCCCCTGGTCTTGTGCTGCAGCAGACGCTGTCAGCCCGGTTAGACCTGAGTTTCTGGGGCGTTGTGGCCTTCTCCCATTAGCACTGACCTGGAGCTGGGCAGGCCTGGTCTGTTGAGGGACAGTTTGCTTTCTCTGGGGAGAGATTGCAGAATGTAGAGACCGATATCTAGTTAATCTCAGAGCTGATCGTGCTCTCTGGGGGACTACAGCAGGGAGTGGTGCAACATAGTTCATTTAAAGCACAGGAGATTAGAACCACTGCCTATATGTATCTGTGGTTTCTTGGGTAAGATTTGAGGGAGGAGTGTGCTTACATGGGTGGAAGCAAACATGCCTACTAGTTTTGAAGGTTAAAAGTTCCCTAAAAGGATTTTATAATATAGTACTTTCACTGTTGCTTATATACACTCAACACATATGCATATACAAATGTGCAGTTTCCTACCCTCTTTCAGTGTATATTAAAAAATACTTCAACCTTTAGAATATTTTTTGAGTTCCTCTTACAAATTCTTAGCAAGTAATTGGCACTGCTTTTCTTGGCTCTGATAAGCACAGCATAATGCCTTGACATAATAAGATGAACTCTGGAATCAGTGAATATGAATTTGAACTCTAACTCTGCCACATACTATCACCTTGGGTAAATTACTTAGTGTCTCTAAGCCTGAATATACTTTTCTATAAAATAGCAACAACAGCAGGGTTGATGGGATAAGGACAGTAAATAACCCTCTTATTTCCTGTTTAAGTATGGAATCAACTGAAAGTTGGGCATATTGATATGAAAATTTAAAATATATTTTACTGTTATTACTGGTGAAGATTAGGTTGAAGGATGTGTCTTAGGTGTGCAGCAGTAATAATGATTTCTAATACTGATCCAGAGTTAAGTTACCCAGCAAATCTCTGGAAGTTTGGGACAAGTACAGGTCTCTCTCTGTAGAGGCAGGGAGAGCATATCTGTCAAGTTTATGAGGAAAATGTGTACCTTCTGCAAGCAGGCAGATCCTGGCAGAGTGGCAGGGGCCAAGCCATAGTTCCTTTTTCTAAACACACCAGTCAGAAGTCTTCCTGAGAGTAGATTGAGGAGGCCAGGATGGATAGCTGGTGAAAACTGGAGGTGAAGAGAATCAGCACTTCTTCCTTCTTACAGGAAGTACCTACCTCATAACATGATACATACAAGTCACTTGGTGGCTGGCACACATTAGCTACTTGGTAAATGCAAGGTTTTGTTACTTCATATGGTGGATGCTTAGTAACTATTTACTGATGGAGCATTTTGCCACAACATGCTTCTAAGATAAAAGTTCCCTTTTAATTGGGAAGAAAATAAAGGTACACAAATGTACGAAACTAACACGACAAACACCTGTGTACTCATCACTCAGAGCTAACAAATGTTAGTATACTGTGATATTTGTTTATTTTTGTTTGTTTTTTTACAAAAATAAAACCATACTAATGAAATTGAAGTCTGCTTTGTAACTTGCCTCCTGGTTCTACATTAGTTTCATTCCCACTAACTAGGAGAAACTGCTATGAGCTGTTAGGTATAACTTTCCAAGCCATGTTTCATAACATCCTGTAATCAACAAATGACATTATATTGTTCATGTCTTTAAGTAACTTACCTTTTTTTGAGTTCTCTTCACACTAGTAAATATATGTAATTTATTCAGTTTACTGTAGGGTATTCTATAAGGACATGTAACTTTCTGTATTTTATTCAGAGGATCCATTGTTGATAGCTTTAGTATATACATGTAAATGTGGTCAAGGGACCCAATGACTCCTTTCACATGTAGCATAAATACAGACATTGTTAAGGCTAGTCAGTGGGCTCAAGGATGCGAGTGCCAACAGGTTGGTGAGATCTCCTGCTCTCACTTCCTAATGGCCATGGATTCTGTGGTGAAGCCATCTCCTAAAATAGCTGGGCGGGATTGAAGGTGGGAGGAGAAGGGGATGACAAAGGATGAGATGGTTGGATGGCATCACCGATGCAACGGACATGAGTTTGAGTAGGTTCTGGGAGTTGGTGATGGACAGGGAAGCCTGGCGTGCTGCAGTCTTTGGGGTTGCAAAAGTCAGACACGACTGAGTGACTTGGCTGAAACTAGCTGGCTTCTGCCAGTGTTTCAGAAATGGAGATCACATGTCCTTCACAGAGCCAGAATCAGAATTGATGGGAAAGGAAGCGCAGATCATAATGGGAACCCAGGATTCCCGATTCTAATTTCTAACCACTTTTACTCTGAAAGAAATGAGGATTCCTATGCCATGGTTGGATACTTCCAGTAGCTGGGTCCTTTAATGTTAGTGGTCCTTTTATTATAAAATTATAAACCCCTAAATACCAACTCTTTGAGTAAAGAGATAAAGTGGCTTCTAAGTGGCCTTGTGTCTGGAAATTGAAGGAAGGGCAAAAGAAAAACCACCCCTTGAATCATGTTTGCAAAGAGAAGGGTGCCAAGTGCTCTTTATTACTCCAGTGTCGTTATAAATTTAATTGGTCTTATGTCAGCTACTTAGATCAGAGCTAATAGCATGTTCAACTCCTTTCTGTTTGTACCAGTTCCATGGTAACTTGGGTGGGTGTGGAGTTGGGACAAGTGGCAGCTGCGACGTCTGGTCTGTGGAGTGATTTCATCATGATACGAGCCCCTTTATCAGCCTGATGGAGAAGTGTCACTGGGCAATGTGACCTGACCTCTCAGTGCCCTCAGAGCAATGAGCCAAGGCCTTGGGCTGCTTGTCTGACCTAGAGGGTTAGCTCAGAGTTAGAGAGCAGTGATTTCTTGGTGATATGAACAGGTGTAACTATCAGTTTCCCTTTTCTCTTTCTGAGTAAAAACAAAGCTGAGGTTTTTTAAAAGCTTTATAAAATAACCCTTTGGTGTTAGAGTGAGTTTGTAGTTCTCTGGTTCTGCCCTCTGATGACCTGTGCAAATCAGCAGAGGAGGTGCCCATGAGTCATGCATCTGTGCTTTAGTGGCTTTGAGCTCTTACTTGTTTTCACTGTCTCCTGGTCCTTTTATGGGTTTCCGGTTGCCGTATCTCTATTTTTTTAGTTGTATAAATATGTTACTCGATTGGAAAGTAATATTGTGATCACATAGAAGTTTCCTTGCCTTTGTTTGTCCATAGTCTCTCCCAGAGTACCTTATAAACTCATGAAATGTTAATGCTTCTGCTGGTAACATTAATTTTCAGAAATTAATACGTCAGTTTATTTTATCCTGCCTGGTTTGTGTATGTGTTACTGTCAGCCTCTGGGTGGAGTAAAGACTAATTTGCTCTGAAAATAATTCATTCGGAACTTGCATTGCCATGCCTGTTTTTAAACACAGCCTTACTACTGTCTCATTCTAGAACATGTTCATCACCTCCCAGAAGAAACCCGTTAATCATTAAGCATTTGCTTCCCATTTCCCCTTCCCCCAGCACCTGGTAATCATTCATTTATTTTCTGTCTCTGTAGATTTGCCTGTTCTGGATGTTCATATAAATGGATCACACAGTATGTGGCTTTCTGAGTCTGGCTGCTTTCACTTAGCTTAGTGTTTTCAAAGTTCATCTGTGTTATAACATGTATCAGTACTTCTTTCCTTTTATGCTGAATAATATTCAATTATATGGATATACCACATTTAGTTTATCTTCTTATCAACTGATGGACATTTGGGTGGTTCCTACTTTTGGGCTATTATGAGTAATGCTGCTAACAGTCACAAGTTTCTGGTACTACACCTGTCTTCCTTTTTCTTCCTTGGATATACACCTGGGAGTAGAATTGCTGGGTCTTACCATAATTTTGTCTTTTCAGTTTCTTGAGTAGCTACTAAACTGTTTTCCATAGCAGCTGCATCATTGTACATTTCCCACCATCATATATGAGGGTTCTGATTTCTCTGTGTCTTCATTAACGCTTATTTTCCATTTTTGATTGTAACCATATTAGTGGGTGTAAAATAGTATCACATTGTGATTTTGTTTGCGTTTCCCCAGTGAGTAATGATGTTGAACATCTTTTCATGTGCTAATTGGCCACTAATATATCTTCCTTGGAGAAATGTCTACTCGAGGGTCCCTTGCTTGTTTTTTAACTGGGTTGTGTACCTTTTGTTGTTGAGTTGTAAGAAAATATAAATTCTTAACTTGCTTGAAGCAAAGAGTAGAATCAGACCGACTTCTGGCTTTTGCCACACATATTTGCATGTTAGTCTTGCCACCACGGGTGAGTCAGTTACACCTCCACTTCTAAGAATGCAAGGTGTTGCCCTCACTTCCGCTCTCAGAGGGCACACCTTTGTTCACCTACCCCTTTACCATGCCTACAGGCCAAACTCCATAGTAAACACTGCTGATTTGATCCTTTTGCTCTTCTTGTAAGAGGGCAAACTAAAGACAAACTGAAATAGTAAAACTTGTTTTATTTGCTCATTTGGAAGACTTGTAGAGTATCGATTGTCCTGTTGTTAGGTCAGGCTTTCTGACCCTGAAAAAGCAGAAGAAACTAATGCATATTAGAAAATTTCCTTTTGTAAAACTTGTTTTCATGAGACTTATGTACTGTGTACATTTATTTCTCAAATATGATGAAACTTAGAATAATGTTCTAGTTGGGCTCTAAATTTTAGGGTTTTTTGGTTTGTTTATTTTAGAAAGGAATCAGAGACCCCAGGGTTGTGATATTGGTAGTTGTCTTTGCCCATCCTTTTTCTGATCTCTTTCCTGCAGGCCCTGAATCAAATATTTACTGTGTTTAATATACTGTTAGGAGATTTGTACAACACACAGTTCTCAGTTGTGGCATTGCGTGATCTCTGAAGGATAAATTTCTTTGTGTATTTATTTCCTGAATATAGCAATTCAGCCCTTCTAATAATTTCCTTGGGTGTAGAGTATACTGATACTCTACCACTCTTGTGTTAGACCTTTGTGAAGCCCAGTGTCTCCTTTGAAGTTAAGAGGTAAAATTAATTTGTCCTGACACTTAGTGTACTCTTGGGGCTCATCTGTGACAATTAAAATATCCGGTGGTTTCCCTTCATGAAGTTTTAGGGTCAGGTCTCAAAGAGCTATAGACTTTTAATTTTTATTTTCAGTTTTTTTGGCTGTGCTGCTTGGCTTGTGGGGTCTTAGTTCCTCGGCCAGGGATTGTATCCGGGCCCTCAGCAGTGAGAGCGAGGAGTCCTAACCACTGGACTGCCAGGAAATTTCCTAGACGTTTTTTTTTTTTTTTTTAAAATAAATTATTTATTTATAACTGTGTTGGGTCTTAGTTGCGGTGTGCAGGCTTCTCTCTGGTTGAGGGGCACGGACTGAGCTGCTGTGAGCCATGTGGGATCCTAGCTCCCTGACCAGGGATCGAACCCACTTCCTCTGCATCGGAAGGTGGATTCTTAACCACCGGACCACCAGGAACGTCCCTTCCTAGACGTTTTAAAGTTAGAAGATATTCCAAGGCCACTTGATGGAGCGCTTCCCCCCCACTGCCCTCAACATTTCTGATGTGTTGTCGTGGTTCCTACTGGAACACATCCAGTGATTTCTAATCATCTTATCCTTTTTTCCTGAACCACTCTTCTCTCGGTTTTTGTGAAACAGTGCCCCTCCTTTTTAGTTACTTGCTGGTTCCGCTTCTTCCTTTCATTCTTCCTAAATGTTGACTTCCTGTAAGGCTAAGTCCTTTTATTCTGAATTCTTTCTCTAAGAATTCCAATCATTCTCATGGCTTCAAGTACTATAAGTAAACTTGTATCTCTAGCCCAGACTTCTGTGAACTTCCGGGATGCAATCTAGTTTTCTTTTCACATCTCACTTAGATGTTTCACAAGTAACCTTAAACTCAACATGTCTAAAACCAAACTTACTATCTTTCCTTCCAAACCTGATCCCCTTGGGAAGTATTCTTGACACCCCCCCCCCCACTTCTGATTAATAATGAAGGTTATGGTGAAGTCCTCTGATA
The DNA here is from genome assembly GCF_910594005.1 of Cervus elaphus. Lineage (NCBI taxonomy): Eukaryota > Metazoa > Chordata > Mammalia > Artiodactyla > Cervidae > Cervus > Cervus elaphus. Next base: position 52,786,052 of record NC_057823.1, on the reverse strand, counting down.
GCTTTTTCTCTTAAATATTTCTTAAATCTGTGCTTCTCTAGCTCCATTGCCACCACTAAGATACTGTCATCTCTTTCTAAGATTATTACAATGGCTTCCTAATAGGTTTCTCAGCATTCACACTTGTATTCTCTAACCGAGTGCTTCCCAGCCCTTTTCACATCACAGCACCTAGAGAACAGTATTTGCATAGTTCACTGGGATACGTGGACAGAGGGTGCTCAAGGTGGAGGCAACTGCCCAGGGGAGGTGGGGGGCCCTTTGGCTACTCCAGGGACTAAAGGGATCAATATCATGGATACATCTATTACCCTTTCATTACTCACCAGGCTTTCTGCAGGAAGCCTAGCTCTAGCTCATTCTCTGTGTTGCAGCCAGAGTAGTTTTTGTTTCCAGTGGAAATTTGATTTTTGTCGCTCTGGCTTAAGACCCAGTGGCTTATATACATCATGGAATATTACTCAGCCGTTAAAAAGAATTCATTTGAATCAGTTCTAATGAGATGGATGAAACTGGAGCCCATTATACAGAGTGAAGTAAGCCAGAAAGATAAAGATCATTACAGCATACTAACACATATATATGGAATTTAGAAAGTTGATAATGATAACCGTATATGCAAAACAGAAAAAGAGACACAGATGTACAGAACAGACTTTTGGACTCTGTGGGAGAAGGCGAGGGTGGGATGTTTCGAGAGAACAGCATGTATTATCTATGGTGAAACAGACCACCGGCCCAGGTGGGATGCATGAGACAGGTGCTCGGGCCAGGTGCACTGGGAGGACCCAGGGGAATCGGGTGGTGGTGGTGGGGGAGGTGGGAGGGGGGATCGGGATGGGGAATACATGTAACTCCATGGCTGATTCATGTCAATGTATGACAAAACCCACTGCAATGTTGTGAAGTAGTTAGCCTCCAACTAATAAAAATAATTGAAAAAAGAAAAAAAAAGACCCAGTGGCTTTTCATCATCTTTAAGATCTTTAATATGACTTCTGACTCTCTGTGATCTGACTCAACCTCACCAGCCTCATCCTTCTGTATTATCTGTCCCTCCCTCCCCCTTCAGTACTTCAACCTCACTTGCTCTCATTTAGTTCAGACATGTCTTGCTTCATTCGACCTTTGCACATGCTGCTCCATTTGCCTGGAATTGCTCTCTCCCCCTGCTAACCTCTCCACTTAATTTCTATTCATCCTTCATAGCTTATTCAAAAGTGCTTCTGTGATTTCCTTGATTATACCAGGTGTTTCCTGTATTAACACACTCAGACACTCAGTCGTGTCCAAATCTTTGCGACCCTTTGGACCGTAGTCCGCCAAGCTCCTCTGTCCATGGGATTTCCCAGACAATACTGGAGTGGGTTACTAATTTCCTCCTTCAGGGGATCTTCCCAAGCCAGGAATCGAACTCAACATCTCCTGCTTTGCAGGCAGATTCTTCACTGCTGAGCCATCAGGGAAGCCCCTTCCTCTCTTAGACACTGTGCTTTTCCCTCAGAGCCCTTGTTGCAATGGTAATTACATGTCTGTATGTCCTGCAACAGTGTAATCTGTGAATAAGTGTGTGACTTGTTCACTGCTCTAATCCCAGTGCTCTTCAGGCGTAGGATGTATTGAGTGCCCAGTAAATGTTGGTTAAATTATGTGTCACTTCTTAGTACTGAGGATGAAGGTTTAATCACATCAGAGAAGATCCCTGCTTTTATGAAAATCATATTCAGATATAGACAATGACAGTATAAGCAAGAAGACAATATAAGCAAGAAAATATGTAGTAAAGTGATATTTTAGAGAGCTGTTGGTCAGGCCTCTCAGAAAAGATGAAATTTCAGCTGAGGTCTGCATGAGAGGAAACAGCCGGCCACTTAAAAGTATCCAAAAGAAGAACATTCCAGGTGGAGGGCACAGATGATACAAATGTCTTGTTAGAAAACATTTAGAATTGTTTAAGCAAGTGAGAAAAGGAAAGAGTTGTAATAAGGTTGGAGTGGTTAGCTTGGACCAGATGATGCAGGGCATTATTTCCTGGGTTGAAGAGTCAGATCTTATTTGAAGACATTCAAGGGTTTTGAGCAGAAAGTAACCCTGATTTACTTGTTAAAATATCCATGACAAACATCCAGGCGAGGATGATAGAGGCGGCTAGGATGGTAGCAATGGTGCTGGATAGAAAGAAGAGGATGGTTTGGGGGTATCTTTGGAAGTAAGTTAAGACTGATGGGTGGATGAAAGGGGGGATTTTGGGGTTCAAGGAAAAGAGAAGAATTAGGAGTGGCTTCTGTATTTTTTTGTTTCTCTGGTTTTTAAATTGAGCAATTGAATGTATAAATCAATTGTGCTTATTTTAGACATGTTAATTTTGGGTTTGACAACCAGGAAGATATGTTTTATAAGCAATTTGACGTGTAAATCTGGAATTAAGGGGAGTCTGGGTTGGGGATACAGATTTGGGAGTCATAATGATGTTTAAAGCTGAGAGTAGATGAGGGTTTCTAAGAGAGAGTGATGAAGAGAAGAGAAGTTAAGGACAGCTTCCCAGAAAATACCAACATTTTGAAGTTGAGCAGAGAAGTAGTCAGCAAAAGAGAACTTAGAAGGAGTAGCCAGTAATGTAGGAGAAAGATAGGAGTGTGGTATCGTGAAAGCTAAGAGAGGAAGTTATTTCAGGAATTGTGTTGAATGCTGTTGAGTAAGAATGAACAGGTGGAGTAAGAAGAGAACAGAAAGTAACCACTGCTTTGGGTAACAGAGAGATCATCGGTGACCTGGACTTCAGTCAGTTCGATAGAGTATATGGGAAGTGTGATTGGAGAGGTTTGAAGAGATAATGGGAGGTGAGGAAATGATGGCAGCTGCTGAACAGTTAGTCCAGGAGGTTTTGCAAGATGGAGAGGAGAGAAAGGAGACAGTACTTACAGGGGAATGTGAGGGCAAGAAAAGTGTGGATGTGTGTTGTGTGTGATCTGCCTTACCGATAGTTACCTTGCAGAGAAAGAGAAGTTGAAGATTAAGAAGAGAGAAAAAGGATAACTGGGAGTGAAAATTTTGAAAAGGGGATGGATTCAACGGCCAAGTGGAATTGTGTTTTTATAAAAACAGAGACACTCTGTCCATTTTAACATGGAGAAAGAAGAGAGTATATGTATAGGTGTAGGTCAGGTGGTGGATTTGGTAGTGAAAAAGAGATAATTCTCCTCAGATTGCTTCTGTTTCCTCTGAGCTGGGAATGAGAGAGGGAGAGAGAGTATAGGAAATCTGAGGAGACAGGAGGGCATGAAGTAGTTATTTGGGAGAGCAAAGAAGTTAATACGTTAAGGAACTTTAATAGAGCTTCTGGACACTGGTGAGTGTCTGAAATTCATGGTCTTGAGTTTCGTGTTTTTCTCCAGCTACGTTCAGCTAGTCAGGTACAAATGTGGAGTAGATGGATGGTTGGATTAGCTTGGGTTGTTAGTATGTTGCTAGGAAAGTGCAACAGAGGGAGAGAGGGAGCAAAAGGAAGTTTAGAAGGGGAATAAATATAAATGGTGGACTGTGGACGCTGAGCTGGGTGGGAGGGGAGAAAGTCCTGGAAGCAGAGTGGATAATGAAAAACTTGTTGAGTGATGAGGTTGAAGAAGTGCTGGAGGGAGAGTTATCAGATCAAAATGACCTGGAAAAATATGAAGTGGTGGTGGTGAAATTGAAATTCTGGAGGAGGTACAGTTACTGGTGTCAGTATCTCTGGGGTGTGACTATGGGCTGGGTGACTCAGGTGGGGAAAGTAAAAACTGAGGGGAGAGAAGGTCATAGTATTGAATGGATCATCTCCACTCTTGAAGTCACCTTGAGCGGCGCAGCTGTGGTGGAGAGGGAGACGGTGAACCATCGATGAATGGGGGGCCGCACCCAGGCTACTGGTAGATTGCTGCAGCAAGGAGGGGAGATGAGGATGGTGCACTATGATGCCACAGACTTCAAGGACCAGGGATTTTGGAGGAAAAAAGAGAAGATGGTTTGGCAGTAAACTTGATGAATGAATGGAAGGGTGGATGGATGGAAATCTATGCTTTTATTAGGCAGCTTTCATTGAAAGTTAAAATCTCTGCTTGCTGGATTCAGTTCTACCTTGTAAGGCTCCCTCTTTTTTGAAAGAAGAGAAGTTGGCAAACCTTGCTGGCTAGATCTGGCTGGCTTCTTGTTTTTGTGTTTTTAGAACACAGCTAGCCCATCTGTTTACACATTAAAATTTTTTTCTTTCTGGCTGTGCTGGGTCTTTGTTGCTGTGCTCAGACTTTCTTTAGTTGTGATGAGTGGCAGCTACTCTAGTTGCGGTGCATGGGCTTCTCACTGTGGTGGCTTCTCTTGTTGGAGCACCAGCTCCGGAGTGTGTGGGCTTCCGTAGTTGTGGCGCACTGGCTTGGTTGCCCATCAGCCTGTGGGATCTTCCCGGCCCAGGGATTCTTAACCACTGGGCCACTCGGAAGTCCTGTTTACACATTTTTTATGTTGCATTTTGCACTACAGTGGCAGAGTTGAGTAGCTGTGACAGAGGTAGTTCCACAAAGCCTAAAATATTTACTCTCTGGCCCTTTATTGAAGGAGTTTGCTGAAGTCCATTTTTGAAGGAGGTTCTCAAACTTCAGTGTGCAACAGAAGCACCTGGAGGGCTTGTGAAAACAGATTGCCAGGCTCCATCTCTAGAGGTGCTGATTCAGTAAGTCTGGGTTGGGACCTAAGAACGTGGATTTCTAATAAGTTCCCAGGTGTTACTGGTGCTGCTGGTCAGGGGACCATACTTCAAGAGCTGTTGTTTTAGGTATTTAAGTTAGTGATTGGATTCCTTCTCCCTTTAATACTCTTTGAGCCAAGTTCCCTACCTCCATTAGCTATATACCTCTTAACATGATTATTGTCTTATCTTACCCCTTTAAGGTTGGTGCCTGTGAACGTAATGATTCTTTGGTTAAAGCCTGATATCTGCCACGTGCATTGGAACAGGTACCCGACCTTGCTCTTCACTTAACCTGTGAGCTTGTTTTCTTTGTTGCTCGTATTGTCTAATGTACTGGTCTTTCTCTGAGACTTAAATGAAACTGATGTGGTAGGGAGAGTAATAGTAGGTAGAGATCACAAACTTTAGGTGGACTAAAATGCTAATGAACGTCATTGTTTGGAGGAAATATGACCCCTTTCCTCCCCCTGCCTCCACCCTGGTATAACTCTGCTCTAAGGAACTTTAGTAGAGCAGAGTTTTGTTTTGCCTTGGGTAGATTGAGCCATATGATCATAGGTGGGATATGGGAGTCTGGCTTCATATGGTAGCTGTGTTAGAATCTCTTTAGGAAGTAGAAGAACATCTGGGAGAAAAAAAAAGTCATTGCTGAAGTCTTTTGTTCCAAGTCTTTTGTTCCTGTCTTTCAGCAGAGGAACTTCTGAAAGGTGTCTTGAAAGCAGTTTCTAAAAGATAAGGAGACAGTAACCCCTTCTTAGGTTTCTCTTTATTCTCTTGTTCCACACCTAAAATTCCTTTCTTTAAGCTCATCTCCCAGCCATACGAAGTTCAACAGTTACCTTGCAGCCCAGTTGTTTCCTTATGGTGAAGTAGATAAACCCAGATGAGTTCATAAGTGGACATGTGTCCTTGGATCACTTGTCTCTTATCTTCAAGTACCTGGTCAGGTTTGTCCTGCCCTTTCTGCCTCTGGTGCTCCTCACCCACGCAGACACTTGCACTTTCAGAGCTCTGGCCTTCCCGGTCTCATTTCCCTTTCTGACTTCTCTCATTGTGCCCTTGCGTTGCCTTGTTTTTCTCTTCTTCCTCTTGTTTCCCTGCCCTCCTCACATTTTACCCCATCTGCCAAAACATGCCTCCTCAGCCTCAGATGCTGGCCTCTTGTTAAATTTCCCCATTATGGGCATCCGGCCCCCTCTGCCATTTTATTCTTCCACTAACTGAGAGAACAGGAGAATCATTGAAGCTCTTGAGTTTTTAATTTGGTATTGTCTAAATCCTCATTTGATAAGTTGGAAAATAAAACGGGAGAGAGGAAAAAACTTTTCTATACCCCAAGGTAAGACAGACAGGAAAAGCATTAATTTCGAGAAAGAGAGGAAAACAGTGTTCCTAAGAAAAGTCTGTAGAGATAATGTCACAAGATGCATTACCTCAGGAGTCTATTTGAGAGATTGTGTCATGTCAGAAAAGTTCTAGGGGACTTGAGCCTCTTTCCTTGGTGAGAGGATGAGAATGAAACTCCAGGTCCTTAGTCTGACTCCCGGAAAGAAGAACTTCACGCTGATGAGCAAGAAGGTCAACAATGTCATTTCCCTGGCCGTGCTGAGCCCCACAGGAAATCTCAGAATTTTGTGTCAGGACAAGGCCCACAAGAATGTTGTTGTGCCCAGAGCCCTGTGGTTTGATGCCACTAGAGAATTTCCTATGGAAAGTGTTCTGAGGGAGCGTTCAGTAAGGCAGAAAGGTGCTGCAGTGAGGCCAGCAGATGCCTTCCCAGGACTCGGGATGGAAGGTGGGGGTTGAAAATGCCTCCTAGAGTTTCCACAGCAGTCATTATCCCCTTGTTGTGCACAGCAGCCTTGACACTGACATCACGTGGAGCCTTTCTCAATGATTTCTGACTCCAGGATGCGGGAAATGGGGATGGTTTGTATTATGGTTTCACAAGTTGACCAGTTAAAGCATAAGGGCTTTGGCCCATACGTAGGGCCTGTTCATGGGAGCAAGGTTTTGATGTCCGCGTCAGCATCAGTGAGGTCTGAGTTTTAAACCTGTGCATTTCTAGAGGCAGAGGTTAGAAGGCAATGCCAGAAACTGAAAACCACCTTGAAGGAGAATGGTTATTTTCTGCCGTTGCTTCCTCTGGTGGGTAGTCCTCTTTCATGCAGATTGGGAGGGAAACTAAAATGGAGTGTGCATACAAGGAAATCAGAAAGGCCTCATTTCCCGTGATAAATGCACTTATTCAACTACTGAGTTCCTGTTATAAACCAGCCATTCTTCTAGACACTGGGACTCTGTCATGAGCAGTGTCTTGCCGTCAAGAACCATGTCTTCTCATAGGGAAGACAGACATACACATACACCCCTTCAGGTGGATAGGTGCTAAGGAGTGAGGAGAATAGAGTATGGAGCTACATGTGATCATGAAGGCCTTTCCCATAGGTGACATTTGAGAAAGACTTGAAGGACATGAAGGAACAAGTACTGTGGATATCTGGGGAAGAGAGTCCCTACACAGAACCACAGGCAAAGGACAGGCAGGAGCATGGCTGGTGGATTGGTGGGACAGCTTGGAGGCCAGTGGGCTGGAGCCGAAGTGAGAGAGGGGTACACGGGAAGGGAGGTCAGAGAGTCAGCTTAGAGCAGGACTATACATGGCTTTTTGAAAGGCTTTTGCCTCTTGAGAGAGATGGGAGGCCTTTGAAAGATGACTCTGGCCACTGTGAAGAAACTGAAGGGGGGTGGTCAAGGATAGAAGAAAGGAGACCACTTAGGAAGCTCTTGATTAAGGTCAGAGTCTGGAGATATTTTGAGATAGCACTAGCAGGATTTGTTGTTTGATTGGCTGTCAGGTGTGAAAGAAAGAAAATTCAAGGATGACACTGAAGTTTTTGCCTTGAGTTGCAAGAATGGAGTTACTTACAGGAATGGGGAAGAGCCAGGTCCACACGGTTTCTGGTTTGACTAATGGTTTTAAACTGTGGAGATTTAAGGAAGAGAAGGTTTAACTTAATCATTGGTTCCTTAATTTTCTCCATTCTCTCTGATGGTCTCATTTGTATTTAGGTCAATTCTACAACAGTTATTTCTGAGGTAAGTACAACTTCAGCATTCTCACTTTTAGGGATCCTTACCTAAGCCTCTATGATTCGGTGTGGGTGAAAGGTATGGGTCCAAAAGAACCTTGGGATAAACTCTGTCTCTGGGATAGGGCCGCATAACAAGTTACCAGAAACTGGGTGGTCTTAAACAACAGAAATTGTTTTTTTTTTTTTTTTTTGCAGTTCTGGAAGGTAAAAGTCCAAAATCAAGGTGTTGCAGGGCCACGCTCCATGTGAAGGGTTTAGGGAAGAGTCCTTCCTGCTGTCTAGCTGACGGTGGTTGTGGGCCATCCTCGGCCTTCCTTCTCTTGGAGATGCATCCCCCCGCTCTCTGCATGACATTTCCCCTGGGTGTGTCCCTTAGTCCTAGTGTGCCCTCATCTTAACTTGGTTACATCTGCAAAGACCCTGTTTCCGAATAAGGTCACATTGACACATACCAGGGGTCAGGACTTCATCATGTCTTTTCCTGAGACAATTCAACCCATATCCTGTGCTTTGGTACAGGTTTGACTGTGAGGGTCTTCTGGGCTTAGGTATGTTTGAGAATGAGGCAGCTGAAATACAGTTGGAAAGCAGGACTATGCTAGAGATGCCCCATCTGTTGGGATGAAAAAAAAATTATTTAATGTCCAGTAAGTCTGTTTAAACTGAAGATAGACAAGTTCATTTTACATTATTTTGAAACTTGAAGACTTTAGGATATGCAGTAGTAAAAATCACAAAAAAAGTAATGAAACTGGAAGTGGAAAATGGAAGGAAGAGATGTGGCAGAATAAAGAATTTTAAAGCTGAGAGTTACAACCTGGATTTGATTGTCCAGAGGCTGGGGCTGTAGGAAGAAAGGCTCTTGCTGATATTCCAGTCTGATGGTTTTGCTCGCTGGGGCAGCAAGTGGGTGGACATGAAATGCAGCACACCTGGATCCTGAGCTCTGGCTGAACTGCAGGGCTAGAACCCCACTTGCTCCCCTCTCCTCTTCCTTGGATTCCTTACCGGGCTGGGACCCAAAAGGTGCCCAGGTGGCGCATGGCACTCACTCTCTAGCTGCTGTGCAACACCTGGTACATGTGCATTCTTCAGTGGTGTGTCAGAAGTTACTAGTGTTTGCCTTTTTTACTCACCACAAGTAAATCTAACGATTGTTTATCAGAGGAAGTTTAAGTTCCCACTCTGATATCACAGTGATAGGACTGTACCAGGTTTAGTGGTGTACCAAATTTTCTTGGCAGTAACACACACTTGTGGCCATAGAATCACCATGGTCACTAGGAGTTTTTGTGGAGCTCTTGTTCTTTTGTAAGGAATTGAGTGCAAGTTGAAGGGGTGGGAGATGGGCAAAGAGACAGGGCTCTTCCTGGCCTTCAAGAAATTTGAAGTTCGGAGACAAACAGGAACCAGAAGTTCACATAACAACTGTGAAGATAAAGATTTGTGGGATTAGCAGATGCAGACTGTTACACATAGGATGGATAAATGGTGGGGTCCTGCTGTGTAGAGCAGGGAACTGTGTTCCATGCCCTGTGAGGGACATGGTGGAGGGAATATGAAAGAGAACATATATGTGTGTACTGAGTCCTTTTGCCATGCAGTGGAAATTGGCACAGCACTTTGAATCAGCTATATTTAAAATTGTGGATGCCTCAGCACACAGCACCTAAAGGAAACTATACTTTCCAGTGTATCATTTAATAAATGTTTGGACAGAGTGGGAGAAGTTAGAGGCAGGGGTATGGAGAAGGGGCACCAGAGAGGTTTCATGGTGAAGGCCTTGGGCAGTAGAAGCCCTTTCATTTTTCTGCTTCAGAGGTTGGGGATCAATCCCCAAGCAAGGCCTGAGACCAGGCTGCTTACCTGCCCTCTGCCGCCGCCCTTGCCTGGCTTCCCCGGGTCATCTGGGCACTTCAGCAGTCAAAACCCCCAGCTGCTGGGGTGAGGGAGGGGCACTGGGCTAGGGCTCTGCACTTCTGACTCTAGTGTGGCTCCATCCCATGCGCCCTGGCAGGGGATTATTTTGAGCATTCCCCAGAAAGGGAGACTTCATGTCATGTCTGTTAAGTGGGAACGGAGCCACAAGTGTGTCCTCAGGGCAGGGACCAGTGGTGAAGCCACCATACTTCTGCGGTGACCACAGGGCAAATAACCTACAGACATCATTTCCTTTGACTAATCTTTCGTAATCCTGGTCCAGATGTGGCTCCTGAAAGTGAAGTTCTTTGTCTAAGTTGAGATTTTTAATTTAGGACCCAGATGGGGTAGGAGGTAAACTTCCAGAAGGTCTGTTTTACTCCGTGTGTCATTGTCCTGGATTCCTGGCAGGCAGTGGTTTCATTAGAAAAGCAGATTTCATCCTGACTCATCTGCCTCGGTAAGCCGTGTGATACAGCTTCTCAGTCCGCGAGGCAGCCTGTCTCCCGTTGCGCTGGACAGAGTGGAGGGCACACTGTCCGCTCTGCTGCAGCGACAGCTACAGGCGCCTGGCCTGGGCTGTGGAAAACCTTGAGAGACAGTCTGTTATGGGGCCAGAGCTTTGTCCTGGAATTTCCTGGCCTTTGTCTGTCTGGTGTAACTTCATGTACCACAACGCCTGTTTTTAGAGTCTGCTTCCTTCTGGGGAAGAGTGCTGTTGCTTCCCACAGAGCACTTCTGCTTCCGGAACTGAGCGGCACCCTCCCTGGTGCCCAGGCGTCGGGGTGGGGGGATGCTCTGGGGCAGCTGTGTACACCTGGCTGTCAACAGACAGCAGGCTCCTGGAAGTCACTAGTCACAGAGAAGCCATAACCCTTAGCCATAAAAGCAGCATCTGTCAGCTTGGCACATTCACCCTGATCCTAACCCTTGTTTCCTTCTCATATTGCAGCAGAAAAAATCCTATCTGGAGCGGAGTGTGAAGGAAGCTGAGGACAATATCCGGGAGATGCTGATGGCGCGAAGGGCACAGTAGGCAGCCTCTCAGGAACCTCTTCTTTCTGATCCCTGCCATTCCTGGCGAGGAGCCTGTGTAGAGAAACTGCTCTGCCTGAGGGACATTTTATCTGGATGGTCTAGTAACCTTATGTTTTATGCATGGCCTGGAGCCCCTTTCAAATCTCATCCTTCTATGTTTTATCCTGGCTCTGCCTGCTACCCTTCTCCCCTGTGGTTGAATCATGAACTCCAGGGAAGGGAAGATGGGAGCCAGGACAGATAGGGGAGTTCTTCCGGGGCCTACTGCTGGTCACGCCGGTCAGACCAATAAAAGACATCTGTCCCACTCTGCTAAGTCTGCTTTTCTTGAGCTGATGGATGAGAACAGAGGACCAGAGAGGCAAAGAGTGTCTCCACCTCACTCCTCCCTGTTGCCTCTCCAGGGCTGTGGCCCTGCTCCTTCTGCACTGAAGCCTTGCCCTCTTTTTTCTGTTTCTGTTCCTTTAGGTAAACCCCTCAACTTCTGAGCCTCCATGTATCAGTAGTATGCAGATGAGGAAAAAAAGAGAGCAGGCATAGCTGAATATATGATCACAACAGTCGTACCTCAGTGGCAGTCTGCCTAGAGTCTCCTCGTGTCTGACTCTTTGCAGCCCCTATGGACTGCAGCACGCCAGGCACCTCTGTTCTCCAGTCGCCTGGAGTTTGCTCAAATTCAGGTCCATTGAGTTGGTTAAACAATCGCCATTATTAAAAACGAAATTTGTAAATTTACATTATATTAAAAGTAAGGTTAATAATTATTAAGAACTTGTCCTTTCTGAATTACTTTACTAAATTTGACCATTATCTATTTTTGAGACAGTTTGTTGTGTCTGGATAGTGGAAATACAACCTAGCAATGTGAGCCTGACCTTCTCTTCCTGACTCCCATGTTCAAGGTACCACGTTGGTAGCTTGAAATCAGCCATGGGGGTACCTGCCGTTTACTCCACAGAAATCAGGTGACGATACAAAATCATGGCTTTTTGTTTTTTTTTTTTTTTTTGGCTTTTTGTTTTTAAAGAGAGAGATGGAAGTTAAATATTTTGTTTGTTTTTAAAGCAAGAGAACTACTAGTTAAATATTTGTCAGCAACTGAAGAGGGAAAGTGGGCAGGCGCAGTTAGGCAGGGAGAGCTGTCAGCTGTGCCTCAGGACGGGCCGCTGGAGGAAAATGAGACCTGCTGCTGTGGCGGCCCAGCGCCACCCTGCGGCCAAAGCTGAGACGGATGGCCTGACCGGCTTGTTTGTATTTCACATCGTGACAGCTCTCTTCTCTTCCTCCTCGTGTGGCAACGGAGGGGGTAGGTTCTGGGAGGGCATAGCAGGAAGAGAAAAACAGGTCTGTCTGGCCCTGGGGCAGCCTTGGTTACCAGGACACCCTGCTCCAGGCTCAGGGAAGAAGCCAGTGTGGCTCCTTGGCGAGGCCGTCTCCGTGGGCCTGGGGAGAGAATGCTGTCTTGGCAAAGGCCCCGTGACCCGACTGGAAGACACCTGGCCTTGGGCCCTGCCTTCCTAGGAGCTGCCAGGATGAACAGGTAAAGCAGCTTCCTCGTATACTGGTCAGTGGCTGAGAAATCGAGGGCTTAGATTCTGTCTGGAATAACTGAGACAGTTGAGGCTTAGACAAATTTATTGAAACATACAGGATGTGAGCAGAGAAATCATTCAGTGGTATATTACATCAAACTTGAATATAATTTTAAAATTATAAATATATATTTTATAACTAAGCCTTTGGCCAAAAAAATAAAGAGGAAAGTCATTTAGCACATTTGTGAAAGGCCAATAAGAATGGATTTGAACATTAAAAAGATCAAGTCACTGAATTAAACAGCAGCAACCCCTGCTAATCTAGAATCCCACTGTGTTGAAGGTAGAAATGTCTGTGCAGAGCTAGTCATTGATTTCAGCAATCAGAAGAGGCGGGGCAGGCACACTCGTGCGCAGTGGTGGCAGAGCTGGCAGGACAGGAGAGCCGGGCTGGTCAGGTGAGCATGTCCCAGAGACAGCAGCAACAGAGGGCCGTCCAGCAGGCTGTGAGGCAGGTGGATGTGCCCAGGTCATCCCTTCTTTGGTCTTCCACCACGTACACTGGAGGGGGAAGGGGACAGAGGGTGAGGATGAACTCTAACAGTAACTTAACAGGAAACCCCAGGCCCTACAGGGCCAGCACCTCCCAGGCCAGGGAGAGCTCCGGACAGCAGCCAGAGCCACTGAGCAGACCTCATGATGAGCGCGGGAAGGCAGCTTAGGACTGTCCCTGTCCTGCTAAGGGCAGTCATCCCTGCAGGAGGGCTGCACAGGGGAACCTCCACAGTGGCCTCACACCAGGCCAGCCTGAGTTAAGAAAGGAATGTCCGTTGTGCTCTGGCCCGAATTGGCTAACCCTACTGGGTTTATAAACCAGGGAGCACTCTGTTCCGAATCTTACAGGGGAACTGGGGGCGGGGGGGAGCTTCCTCAGATATACCTAAGCCATCTCCCAAGAGCAAGAGGGTAACTATAATCTAAAGGGGCTTTAGGCTTTAAAAGATTAATCAGGAATCTTGTTTTTTTCATACCTGACCAATGCAGAATGTGCTCCAGCCTCTAAACTTTTGCACAAAGCAATGGAAGGCAGGATGAAAACCTGGGCAAGTGGGAGGGTATGGCCGGAGCTTGGTACTCTTGTGTTTCCTCTGAATGGGGTAGGAACTTTAAGCCCTGTGAGGGCTAAGTGCTCTATTAAGAGATATCAGTGCTAAACAATCCCCAGATCAAGAAAGACCCCCAGCTGCCCTTTACTCATCAACTGACTTGTGGCTGACATCAACCTCACTTCTTTGTTAGAATATCTGATGGTTGACCGTGGCCTCAGAGGATCTGCAGACACTTTTAAGAAAATCTCAAAACAGCCACCATCATCAAACTCAGTTATAAGCAGTAAGGATCTTAAATTTTTTTGCAAGTTCATGAATACATGAATCTTTAAGTTAAACCAATCCTTGGGCAATCGTCTTTCAGTTCTATTTTTGTGTATCTGTTTTTATACCTCCTCGCTTGGCAGCTCCTCTCTCTGGAGCCTGGTATAGTAGCTAGAACACACTGGGTAGTGTGAACTTGTCCAAGTTCTGTTGTATCAGCTGCCCTCCCCAGAGATAGCCCTTTCCCTCCTCTCACGGCACAGGTCTTATCTCATCTGGCCCCACTCAGCGACACAGGAAAAGCTGTTCAGGGTCTGGGAGACAAGACCCACCACCAGGGGAGCCTAGTCAAGAAGACAGCCTGATAAGGCACATGACCTGATTTGGTCCTAACAGTAACTATGCGGTGGATGTTCCCATTTCACAGGTAAGGAACTCAAGGCTCAGAGAGGTCAGGTGTCTTGGTCAAGCACAGCAACAACCAGAGCAGGAATGTGAGTCCAGGCCCCAACTAAGACAGCAAAGGGACCAGGAGGAGCACAGTAGTGAATGGGCTCCAGGACCGTCCTCCCTCACCAGCCAGCGCCCACCCAACTCTGGGGTCACCAAAGCAGGAAAGCCCAGGCAGGGTGCCACCTGCCATTTCTGCCCAGATGACCGACCCAGGTTCCCAGCCTCCCCTGATCCTGCATGGGTAGCGCTGGACCAGGAAACCCAGGGCACAGTTGGCTGTGGATTCCCTTACCTAATCCCTTGTTGCATTCTCCTTGTCGGTGGACTGGCTCTGCTGCCCCTAGGACAGAAAGGCTCCCTCCCCTGCAGAAGCAGCCTGTTGGACCCAGGGCTGGGCTTTTGGGTGCTGGGCCCTGCAGTCTCTCTCAAGCTGCCTTTATGGAGGTGCTCACTCCGTGCCCCAGTTCCGTGCTGAGGGCCTTCAGAGCCCCACGGACACCTGTCTGCTCCCGGCTTCCCCACTGCCAGCCCTTCCTCCTGTCAGAACCACTGCCCCACAGGTAGCTTCATCAGGAAAACAAAGATGTCTCCGTCTTGCTTCCTCTGTCACCTTCCTCCTCTAGTCCACATTTGTCCTAGCCAGGGCTTATTTCACATGACGTCCTCCACAGCCTGGTGCAGTGGAGACTCTGAGCTGATCACCCCCAGACAGTGGTTACCGAGGTTAGAAATAGTCAGTCTGGCTAAAAAAAAAAAACAGAACTTCAGGCCCGAGGGCTGCGTCAGCCTTGATGGGGGTAGTTAGTACTGTACCTACCTTAGAAACCCAGTCAGTTATTTCCTGGAGCACCAAGTCTTCCAAAGCCCTTATTATGACTTTTTCCTTTGCATTAGCTGAGGACAGAACCTATCCCCCCAGACTGTAGAGAAGATGGGGAGGGTGGACGAGTCTGTGTGGTCAAGTAGTTCTGGAGGTAGGAGTGAAGTGTTTGCCTTGCTTTTCTCCCCATCACCAAAGCAGGGATGACAGGCAGAAGAAAGCTCTGAGGAAGACTTCACAGCACCCATTGTGGGCCCAGAAACTGCGTGTTTTATACCCGAATCTTCTGGGGGGCTGCCGCACTGCGCTGCGGGGCTGTGGGCCCAGGGCCCCGCCCCACCGAGGGGCTTCTGCCCCTCTGCCAGCTGTCCCCATCCCTGCCCTGCAGTGGTGAGCCCCCCTTCCCCCCGGGAGCTCCCATACTGCCCTAGCTCAGCAGTCAGGATGCAGCCGTGCGGCAGCCAGGACAGCCTCCCTGGGTACCTTAAGCCGGGGCACTGTACATACACCACAGCTTCGCGGGCCGTACTGGTTACCCAGCAGGAGCTGGGGCGCAGAGGATTCTAATGCAGGTGTTTCCACAGCCAGGCCACATGAGCCTTACTGGCAACGGGCCCGTACTGGCAAGCTGAGCGTGGGGGTGGGGGTGGCAGGACCATGGTTATGTAAGATGTTAAACATTAAGGGAGGCTGGATCAAAAGTATACAGCAACTGTACTATTTCTGACTCATCTGTAAATCTACAATTATTCAAAAATTAAAATTTTTTTTTTTCTTTTAAAGGAAGGAACAATGGAGAGGGATCGAAAGTGCAGTGGGAGCAGTCAGTGCCCAGTGAGGGGCAGAGGGTCTGGTGTCTGCAGGGGCTGCTCACACAGAGCTCCTACCTAGCGGTCCAGTGCCCCCTTGTGGCCAGCCTGGGCGCCAGCTCCTGCTGATGTAGGCAGGCCTTTACAGATGGGCTCACACACATACCAGCCAAAAGGCTCACCGTCCCATTTGCTGCGTAGTGTCCCAGGAGCCAAGGCCACCTTATTCAGCCTGTGCCCTGGTCCCAGGGAAGGGATTGGACAAACTCTCAATTTCCAGAAGACTATGGCTGAGTTGGAGAGCAGATCCAGGGGTTCTTTCACCAGCTTGTCTGCCTTGCCCCGACACAGCCCTTTGGTACCGACCTTCAGTGTCCTCGGCCCCATTCCAGGGGTGGGGCCTGCAGAGGGGCAAAGTTGTCACGTGAAAGCAGGTGCAAAAGACAGCGTGAGTAGTGGTGGTGTAGGGGTTGAGGGGATGTAGAGGGAAGGTTGTGTGAGCATGTGTGTGACTTGGAGGCCCAGCCTAGGTCAGAAAGGCCCAGGGAGCTGAGCAGACTCTGGCAGAGGATCCTTATCCACTGTCTTGCCTCAGCTGGAAGCAGAGAAGACGGATGCAAGATGCTTGGAGGCATGCAGCCCCCTGGGCCCAGCTGCCTGCTCACCAAGCCCTGGGGTCTTCTCCAGGACCACCAGCCACACCAACCAGCAGTCCCAAATTCTAGGGCTACAGTGTACACCCAGGGGGTGGGTGTTCACATGGGCTACTCAGAACCATGGTTCTGGGCAGGCAGTGGGCAAGCAGGGCTCCAGGCCACACAGGGACCCGGGTAGGAATGTAAGTGGAGACTGTCTTAGCCAAAGGCTCCAGTTCTTAGTCAGCCCCATCCTGGAATCTGAAGCCTTGACTTGCTCAACTCAGACATTTTAAATGATTAATCAAGGTCTTTGAGGTGGTAATTGAGCCTTAGTAGGCCCTTCGTTCTTATGCCTGCAGTCCCAGCCCAGGAAGGTAGTAAGGAGAAGCAAATACAACAGACCGGGGCCCTCCCAGAGAGTTTTGACGTCTGGGGCCTCCTTGGTCTAGAAACTAAGGAAGCTGCACCTTGGCCGCTTGTGCAGGCTCAGACCAGTGGTGGGCACCCCATGCTGCTCCTTGACTGCTGAGACCACCACAGCCCGGCACCTACCCAGGAGTGCCCCCGGCGGAGATGACAGCTCTGCCGGAGGTAGGCGGCCTGTGGTCAGTGTTGAGCTGTCTTCACCCCATCTTCTAAACCAGCATCCAGAACAACATAAGAAGGCCAGCCTTGCACGAGGTATCAGAGGATGCCGAACAGCCCTCCTACTGCTCAGACCAAGAGGGAAAAATCTTAACGCATCTGAGGAATAAGTACAATCTCAAGACGGCCCCAGGACAGCTCCTGCGCCTTCCGAGAAGCCAGAGGACACACTGCTGGCTGAGGGTGCACTTGAGCTGTCCTTGGGTGCGCACGTGCAGTGGGACCGTTTTTTACTCAGCACAAGGGGGCTGCACGCGGGAGAGGAGCTGTCCTAAAGGCAGGGCCACCCTGCCGCCCGCTCTGAAGGCCACGAGCACCAGGTAAAGGCGCTGGGGGGGGGGGGGACGGGTGCCGCAGGGGATGAAGGGCAGCCAGGAGTAGTAGAGGCAGTCACGGGAGTGTAGTTTTCACTGGAGTCTGGAGGTTAAGAGCAGGAGAGGTGAGGCGTAGCTTTCTCCTTCCTCCTCCTCCACAGGCAGGAGGGATGTGGGGCTGGAGCACTGGCGCAGCCTCGGTCCTCCCGCGCTCTGTGACAGCACCTGCCCTCCCGGGCCTCACTGCCTGCCCTGCTCCTTCCGCCACTTCACCGTGTCTCCTGCGCCTCTGTCCCTCTCCTCGCCTCAGTGTCCCAAGACACCTACTAGGCACCGCAGTCTGGGAGCTGGCCCTCCAGTTCATCCGTCCACCCACGTACCTACTGCCTGCCACCCCACTGAGCAGTCAGCCAGCCCAGCGTCACTGTCAGACGCTGAGTGCCAGGTGGTGGTGTGGGTTGGTCTGGAAAGGGTGAGAGTCTGCTGACTGTGTGGGTCCCTGTCCCGAGGTCTCCAGAGGTGCAGCTACCACCATCCTCCGAGGAGGAGCTGCTGGACAAAACCCAGCAGCCATCATGGCCAAGCCTTCTGGGGGTCTAGGGGACCCCAGCCTGCCTCAGCCAGAGCACCCAGAGGAGGGTGGGCCCCAGCTGCTCCTTCCCTGGGCTCAGTCACAGGCCAGCTTGTACTTTCGCCCTGTCCAACACAGTCAGTCCTATGAATAGCAGACCTGATAGTAAAATTTTTTCATAAACTACAAAAAGGTTAAGTACATGTGGACATCTCACACCAGTCTGGTAAGTAAGACTGGACTGCTAGCACCTCCTGTGACCCTATACTTGGGCTAGACCTGCCGGGGCCATTGGGACAGAGGTGGTTGTGGATACGGGGACAGTTGAGAACATCCCAGATGCCAGAATTGCAAATGAAACTGCCTTGGAGATCACGTCGCAGTCATTTTTGGTAAGAAAAGGATCCTGAGCTCAGAAGGGAGGTGGCAGCTGAGGTTGCACGGTGAGTTGACGGTAGGTCCTGGCCTGTCCCCAGCGCTCCTGGCCCAGTGCTGTCTGCACATCAAGGTTAGGCTCACTTCAGATCAGACAGCAGGCTGCCAGCAGGTGACCCGAAACACAGACTGTGGAGAAGTGAAAGGCCTCTCCTCCACTGCCCCATTCTCCCTTGAAATCCAAGGTCTGTGTGCGAGCAAGATCTAGGCCTCACCCTCCTCCACAGCGTGTCCCAAAGAATCAGAGCAGAATGGCCCTGGCCCAGCAACAGTCAGCCTGGAGACGAGTGAGTTCCAGGGTCCCTCCTGGCAGCCATTCGGCCCAGAACAAGGCACTTCTTGGGGGCATGCGGGGGGAGGTGTACTTGGACTGTCCCCCTGAAGAAATCTACTTCAGACTTTCCTTGGGCCCCCACCACTTGAGTTACTTTATTCTCTGAGGGCAACAGCTACATACACAGGCTCTCTGCAGGGCACTGCACCAGTGACAGTCACAGCGTCCCCAGGCCCCAGCCTTCTGGCTGGCGAAGTGGGGAGGGGCATGGTGCCTAAGAGCCTACGTTTTGTGACAGAAACATAAAAGTAAAATGTTTGGCCTGGGGCCTGACACAGAGTGAAGGAGGGAGGACTTATAATAAATGGGAACCACAGTGTGATGACATCCTACAGAAAGAAGATCACCGAAGTCTTTTTTCTTAGTCTGTGTGCAGGGAGGGGCTCCTTCCACCAGTCCATATTCAGGTTGGGATTCGTACAGGTAGCACTAAATCACAGGAGGACAAAA
The DNA here is from genome assembly GCF_910594005.1 of Cervus elaphus. Taxonomy (NCBI): domain Eukaryota; kingdom Metazoa; phylum Chordata; class Mammalia; order Artiodactyla; family Cervidae; genus Cervus; species Cervus elaphus. Next base: position 52,766,902 of record NC_057823.1, on the reverse strand, counting down.
GCAGAGGAATGGGCTGTCCACGTGAAGAACAGCTGCTCAGAGAGAAAAGGGAAGGAAAAGACAACCCAGGAAGAAGCTAGGGGCTGTGTGTGTGTTGCAGGGGCTAGGAAGGCTGAATACAAACAACTTTAGCTGTTGAGGCCCCTCAAGAGAATAGAGGGTGAAATACTTAGAAACATCCCATTTCTCGAGATAAAGGGAGTAAGGAGACCCTCATACATACACAGGTGAGCATCTGCCTGAATGTGATGAGTCTGTGGCTATCGCTAAGACAATGCACACACTAAGGGCTGCAGGAGAACATAACACAAAAGAGAACAGTCAACAAAGGATGTACACATTAAAAAAGACAACATACTGAAGAGAAGGTGTTTCTCCTTACTCCTTAAAATTAAAGCTAATCCAATGTGATCAATTCAAAACTCAAAACCTCAAATTCCAGCAGAGCAGGTAGCGGTCTTGTTTATTCAAAGAGACCTGAATTTTCTGGGGATAAGAGTGTATTTAGAGAAACAGCTTCCTCCAATCTGTTTTTCGGTCTAGGAAATGTACAGAAATGGGGTAAAGGAGCTGATATACAGTCCACAGTCACAAAATACTCAAGTGAATGGACCATCCTCCTCCCACCTCCCAGATGGAGATGCTGCATAAGGCAAGGAGGTTGCTAAGGAGCCTGAACAGGGCATGTGAGTGAGAACACACGAGTGCTGTCCCTCTTCCTCCGATGGGACGCAGGGCTGGAAGCTGCCAGTTTGGGTGCACACGGTGGAGATCCAGCAGTGCTCACTACCCATCAGTAGGGCCAGGCTGTTAGTTCTACAAGTGAGGAGACAGGAACTCACTCCACTTACACAACACACAAAAAATAAGGGCTTCCTTTCTTCCCTGTACCAACAGAAGAGGTTAGGACCAGGGCCCACAGAACTGAGCTGAGAGGCCCTGGCTCTGTTCTGCCGTAGCTGGGTGACTTCGGGTTAAGTCACTTGACATCTTGGAGCCCCTGCATGCTCCTCAATGGGAAGGAAAGACAGCAGGGGAAGCTGCTGCCTTAAGAGGCCATGTGAAAATGTAATGTGGGCAAAGGGGAATATCATTAAGATGGGTCAAAAAAAGAAATCTCAATTTACAGCCAGGTTTCACCATGGGGTGAGATTGTATCATTCATGTTCAGTTGTGTCCGACTCTGTGACTCCGGGGACTGTAGCCCCCTAGGCTCCTCTGTCCATAGGATTCCCCACTGGAGTGGGTTACCATTTCTTCCTCCAGGAGATCTTCATGACCCAGGAGTCTAACCCGCGTCTCCTGCATTGGCAGGTGGATTCCTTACCACTGAGCTTTCAGACATTATCTTTCATAATTTGAAAAGGTAACTGTTTGTGTTCATAGAGCTGAAGACCTGAGGTGCCAGGTGTTCCAGTGCAGCCTCTACAACCACACGTGCTGGCCCGGCAGCCTGTACCAAGCTGCATCCTAACAACTTGGCCACAGTGAGCACCCCAGGCCCAGGATTGGGCAGGGGTGGCACATGTACAGAAATGCCCCAGGCTGACGCAAGGGCCGAACAGCTTGGGGGAGGGGTGCTCTATCCAAGCTTATAAAATGAAAAACCTAGATGAATCTTTTTAGTTTTGTTTGTTATTTTTCCTAAAAATCTGAGGAAGATAATCAAGAGCTACTGCTTCTGCTGATGAGAAAAGAAAATAGGTGACCAAAGGGAAACTCAAATGATTGGCTAGGGTGATGGCAGAAGACTTCAGTGAGTAACCTTATATACCCTGAGACCAAGAGACAGAACAGCCAGTGTTCTAGAATCCTGAATTCAGCCAAGAGACTAGGGAGGGGACTGAAGAACAGTGATGGCAGGAATACGCAGGTTGAGAACGTACACAGTGACCCCTCAGCACTGGCTATTCTGCTTCAAGTCTGTGTGTGCCATTGCCTCGGATTAGAGGAACCATGGTGTGATGTAGGGAAGGTCAAAGGGAAGAGTGTGAGAAGTCCTGACGTCATGGCTGATGTTACTACAGCAGACAGGAGGAAGCAATTCATTATATTGTGATGCATCATGAATATATTTCTAATGGGGGTTTTTAAGAAATAAATACGAGCAAGCCTGCTGTGCCAGGCAGAAGAAATTAAGGAGAATCTAGAATAAATTCGGATCATGCCCAACATAGGACAGTTCTATGACTCTGTGGCAGGGGTTTCAAGACCCCAAGGCAGGGAGATTCCTCTAATGACTGGCAGGTCTTGCTCACAACCTGCTCAGGAAGGAGACAGAGATCAAGGTTGTGAATGATGGTGGCTGACCTGCCCCAGAGCATGACCTGGCCCACAAGCCCCTCAACACACTGGTCATCTTTTCATGGCTATTCCTACCCAATTCGACGTAGACACACCTCTACTGCAAAGCTTCAAAAGACACCAATACAATCAATCATAAGCTAGAATTATCACAACATGGCAAATGGAGCAGGCTGCCTGGTTTCATTAGAGGTTGTGGCACGTAAGAGGGAACAAGTAAAGAGAAAGTTGCTCAGTTGTGTCCGACTCTGCAACCCCAGGGACTGTTGAGTCCATGGAATTCTCCAGGCCAGAATACTGGAGTGGGTAGCCTTTCCCTTCTCCAGGGGATCTTCCCAACTCAGGGATTGAACCCAGGTCTCCTACACTGCAGGCGGATTCTTTACCAGCTGAGCCACAAGGGAAGCCCAAGAGGGAACAAGTCGTGCCATTAAATACCCGCCAAGCCTCATAATCTATAGATTTAATGCAATTCTAATCATAATCCCAACTATTTTTTATAGATAAACTGATTCTAAAATGTATGGAAAGTCAAGAGAACTAGAATAACAAAAAAATGGAAAAAGAATAAAGTTGGAGGACTTAATGCTACTTTATTTTAAGGTTAATATAAAGCTACAGTAGTCAAGACAGTTATGGTTTAGGAGAAGGAACTGACACATGAATGGCACAGAGAGGACAGTAATAGCTCCACATAAACACGGCCAACTGGCGTTTGACAGATATGCAAAAGCAATTCTATGCAGAAAGGACAGTCTTTTCAAACAAATGTTTAAACAACTGGCACACAAAACCCCAAGAACTTCAACCATTTTAAGCCTCACATTTTATGTAAAAATTAACACCAAATGGCTCATAGATCTAAATGTAAAACTATAAAATTTTTAGAAGAAGACATAGATTCCTCATGACCCGGAGTTAGGCAAAGAGTTCTCAAATCTAACAACAAAAGCATGATAGTTTGGATTTAAGCAAAATTTAAACTTTTGCTCTATGGAAGACACTGCTGAGACGAAAAGACAAGCTACAGACTGGGAGAAAATATATGGAAATAACATCCAATACAAACCTTGTATCTAGAATGTAGAAACACTCTCAAAACTCCAAAGTGAGAAGTCCACAGACATGTCACCAAATAGGATTTGAGAAGAGCGAATACATATATCATTAGCCATTTAAAAAATTCAATTTAAAACTACACACCTATCAGAGTGGCTAAAATTAAAATCATTGACAATAAGTGCTGACAAGGACAGAGGGCAACTGGAACCCGCAGTCATTGCTGACGGGGATGCATGATGGTATAGCCACTCTGAAAAAACAGTAGCAGCTTCTTAAAGTTAATACACACTTAATCATTTAAGCCAGAGATCATACTTCTTAGAGAAATGAGAACTTATGTTCACACAAAAACCTGCACATAAACTTATAATCACCTAAAAGTGGCAGCAACCCAAATGTCCTTCAATAGGTAAATGAATATAAACTGTTACCTCCAGACAATGGAATACTACACCCAGATCTTCAGAAAACCAGCAGTTACACACTGATTAATTCTGCTTACAAGGCAGTATCTTGGAAGGACATTCTAGGGCAGAGAACCCATTCAGCCCAAATCTCCCTTGGCCAAATGTGCTGGAAAATCCAGAACAACTAAGGTTCTCAGATGTATTCCTCAGGTCCCTGGGATTCTAGACAGAGGCAGGGGACGGCCCCTCCTTGCCTCAACTGCAGTTCCATAGTATCTATTCCACAGTGCAGTTACAGGGAGAGTTTCTTTTTTTTTTTTTTTGGAGAGTTTCTTATAAAACAGTTTATACTAGAAAAATCTGAACACTATCAGGCTGAAATGGTGGTTATGAAGGATCTATACTTGCTGCTGTTCAGAAGGACCTCCCCAGCATGGACAGTCACATGCTTGACAGTCTACGTGCTGGACCCTCGAACAGAGTCCATTTGGAGAGCAGGGTCTTCTCTGTCCAGAGGCTCAAAACCTGAGTGACATTAACTGACTCCCTTACTTGGTGTCTGACCCTTCTGGAACTTCTTGTTTTGTATGGTTCTCTCCAGTTTAGCAGAGTCTTTGAGCTTTCATGGCCCAGCTGGTTCTTTGCACTATGAGCTCATCTCTTACACACACACACATACACATGCACCCATGCACACTTGCCTTCCTTTGGACCTGTATTTTCGGTCCTAGCAATCTTGTCTCCTCCTCTGTTGATGTCCTTCACAGAACAGAAGCTGGAGGGAAGTCCGCCCACCCTCGGTGACAATAGTGTGGCCAAATCCAGTGCACATTTTGAGTTCGTACCTGACTTCCCAGCAATATTTGATGCTACTGATCATTCCCCTCTAATACAAATTTTCTCTGCTTTCAGGGCATCCCATTCTCTTGGTTTTCCATCTTTGATTCCTTTGCAGGCTCATCATCTACAGGTACAAGTCAGGTTTCCTTAAAGCTCAGCCCTACATTGCCACCTTCTCTTTTCCCTCCATATTTCTACCTGATGTGATCTCATTCACTCCCACAGTTCTAATTACTACCAATATGCCAGTACCTCTCACATTTCATCTCCAGCCCACCCTCTCCTCCAAGCTCCAGGTGTATTCACAGCTGCTTACCTGCCATCTCTACTTGAATGTCTGATAAGCACCTTAACACCTCAGTCTAACCCAACACATTCAGAGCCCAACATGATTTTCCTCCTCCTGACCAAATACAGTTCCTTTCCTTTGTTTCCAACCTCCACAAATATCATCACCAGGCAGTTAGTTCCAGTCAGAATCTCAGGAGTCATCCCCATTTCCTGTTTCTTCAGTCCCCATAGCCAGTCCCTCACCAAGTCTTGTTAATTTTACTTCCAAATATCTCAAGTACATTGATGTCACTCCATCATCACCATGTGAGTTTGTGCCTCAAGCCATTCTCTACATGGAAACCAAACGGAACTCTTAAAAATGCAAAGTTGATCATGTCATTCCTTAGCTTACAATCCTTTGATGGCTTCCCACTGCTCACAGGACAAAACCCCCAAATCCCTAAGTGGACTGTGGGCTCCTTGTTATGCTTCTGCCTGTTTTTTGTTTTTTAAATCTGTTCCCATCATTCCACTCTTCTCTGTCACACCAATTTCCTTTTCTAGTTTCTCAAATGATGCATGTTCTCTCCTGCCACTGGGCCTTTGCACCTGCTTTTCCTACTGTTTTGCTTATTAGCAGCTTTTCATCTTTCAGCACCTTCCCAGACTGTCCCATGTTTATATGTTTTCATGGCAACACATATCTTCATAATAAAGTAGAATGCCAATAATGCCTGTGGGATTATTTAATGTCTGCCTCCCTCCCTAGAGTGTAAGCCCCATGGGGGCAGGGATGGGGTCCAATCTATGTGGCTCATCACCTGACACACTGCAGACATTCGGCATCTACTGAACGTCAGTCCTTGTGGACAGAGGGTGGTTCCCTGGGAGTGTACTTGGGGCAGACTGAAGAACTGCGCCTCCCAGTTTAAAGTGCCCCCAAGGTGATGTGACAAAACTGGATTGAAAATCCAATCTGACCCCACTAGAGTGAAGAAATTATTTTCACCAAAAAAAGTAATATTAAAAAAAAAAAAAAGAGTCCATATATAATAGCAATTAAAACTGCAGTGCACCTGAGAAGACATCCAATTTTAAAACCAGCAAAAGATATAGGAAAGCTGTGTGAAGAAAATTACACAATTTTATCTAAGGACATAAAAGATGACCAAAAAAAAAAAAAAAAAGATTAAGAGGGGCTTCCCTGGTGGTATGGGGGATAAGAATCTGCAGTCCCTGGTCCGGGAGGATTCTGCATGCTGCAGGGCAGCTAGGCTGGACACCGCAACTGCTGAAGCCCGAGTGCCCTAAGCCTGTGCTCTGCAGCAGGAGAGGCTGCTGCGACGAGAAGCCTGCGCAGCAACCAGAGAGCAGCCCCCACCCGCCTCAACGAGAGCGAGCCCGAGCACAGCAACGAGACCCAGCTCAGCCATAAATAAATAATTTTTTAAAAATTTAGAGAAATCATGTTCCTGAAAGGAAGGCAGCACTCTAAATATGTCAACTCTCCCCCCAATTACACTAAGTCAAAGTCAAACATGGTAGTTTTCCATGACAGTGTGTGATTTTAGGATGACACACACTCATCCTAAAATCCTGATTAAACGAGTAAAAGGCCAAGAATATCCAAGAAAGTTCTAAAGAAGAAAAAGGGTATGTGTGTATACATGTCTCAGGAGGCAGGGAAGATGCTTATCACACCAGACTCCCCATTCTAGCCCATCTGTATGTGGGAACTTGGTATATGACAAATCTCATTTTAAATCAATGGGGAAAGGGTAACCTAATCAATGAATGGTGTTGGAACTATCAAAATAGAAAATCAGAACCCTATCCTACACCGTGATCAAAAACCAATTTAGGTAGACTAAAGACTATGTTAAAAAAAAGTTTTAGAAGAAAATATAGGCTTATCTTTGCATTGAAGCTTAAAACACACAAAGCATGAGGGAAAGATCGATAAACAACATTTAGGAACTGTCATACTAGAAAATACTATAAAAATACTATAAAAAGGTTAAGAGATGGGCAGAAAATATTTCCAAGCCTATAAAAGTGACAAATATTAGTGTGTGGAATTTTTAAAGTTTCCCTACTAATCAGTAAGAGAAGACAAACCAGTAGAAAAAATGGGCTAAGACTCTAACAAGCAATTCACAAGATTTGTAAAGACAAGTCAAAAACATATTTATGTTCAAGGTCACTAGTAAGCAGGGAAGGTAAAATAGCGAGATACCATTTCACACCTATCATAGATGCTAAAAGGTTGAAGTCTGTAGATGAGGAAATTTTTAATGAAAGAAAAACTGTCAACTGTGCAGCACTAGTTTTTTATTCCAGTAACAGAAGGTAGAGGGCCTGCAGGGGGCACTCGGGGCTCCGCTGCTCAGTCCAGGCTTTCCAGGAGGCAGCAGCAGCAGAGAGCAGCCCAGCAGGCGGCCAGAGCCGCCTGACACCCGCTGTCTTCCGTCTTCCTTTCCCGCTCCACCACGTACACTGGGGGCAGGGGAGGGGCGGGGAGAGAGAGACCCAGTCAGAGGCGACTGTGAGCCGCAGAGGCCTGTGCAGCTCAAGCACTTAGCACACTCGAGGAGCCGATTCGAGTCTCCCTCCCTCTCCAGGCCCGCAGCTCTGGGAAGGGAGAGCCACGCCCCACCCCGGTGTCACCACCTGCACATCAGGTAGTTTCCTGGATGTGTGAGTGGAGGTGACAGCTGCTTAGCAGCTGTCAGATCGCTGTTTCCTGCCACCGCCCCTTCCCCAAGCTGACCACGAAACACCACGCAGCACCTGCCTTGACAAGGTGATACAGTTTGTGGTGAGGCCCGCCCTGCAGCCAGATGTGGCAGGCACTGGCTGAAAGCTTTACACATTGTCTCATTTAATCCTCACAACAGCTCTGTTACTGTCATTGTAACTCTCAAACACTGTCTGCAGGAGTGTGAATAGAAGTCCTTGGAAAGAGAATGGGGGTGGGGGGAGAATGGGTGCTACATAGAATTTTGAACCAGAAAATCTGTATCTAGGGTTTTTCTATAGAAACAATTGTCTCATTGTTCAAAAATGTGTGTACATTGTGATTGCTGCTGTATCAAAATAACCCCAAGCTAGCAACAACCTTGATGTCTGTCACCTGGAGACTGACTAGGTAAGCTAATACATTCCATAGACTAGAGTACTAAACAGCCATTAAGAAGGAGATGGTTCTTCCATCCAGCCAATAAATAAAGCAAAGGACAAAAGCAAGGTATACAGCAGTGCGCTTGTTATGTTTGTACAATGAAAAGGATACACATACACAGACATACAGATATCTGAAAGAATATAAGAAACAAAGGTCAGAATGTGGAGGGGTAGGGGCTTTTACTCTGCTTTTGCATTTTATGTTTTTCTCAAATCCAGGCTTGTCCAGTTCTAAAGTCACACTCAAAGCTGCTGCTCCTCCATGCCACTGCTGGGGTCCCGTGGGCAGGAGGGAGGGCTGCCCAGGTTCAACTCAGCTTAGACCTCCTCTCGCTGCTGCCACTGTGCTAGCTCTGGGCTTTCTCTGGGGGCAGCTGGCATCAACTGATCGGGGTTCCCTGGTGGCGCTGGCCTCAGTCCCGGATGTCTTCCCCAGTGTCACGATTACCTACAGACCACCCTCGGCCCAGCTCCCCTAACGCGGTCCCAGTGATGTTGCTCCCTTCACAGCCCGGCCTGGTGGCCCCTACGTCCTGGAGTTTGACCCATCAGATTTGCCTTCAGTGCAATTCTGACTTCCCTCAGGCCTTGCTGACTCAGCCCCAGGCACACGCTTGGGTTTCTGCTGGGCCAACCTGGCAAGCAGCAGCTGGATCAGATCACCACCCCTCCCCGCAAGGAGCCTGGAGACCAGAGGGTCCTCACGCTGGTGCAATTCCTAAGGCTGAGCCCCATGAGCCAGAAACACCCACCCCCAAGCCAGGTCCCCAACAGCCCCACTTCCAGGTTCCTTTTGCACTCCTCTCTCCAGTGACAGGAGCTGGTGGCATTTCCCAAACCAACCCCAGCCTCTTCTCTTCCGCTCCTTCAGGTTTGGGCAGGAGGTAGTCAGGAGCCCACCTGAGCCCGGTCTGGCACAAAGGGCACTGAGGAGCAGGTACAGTCAGTCTAGCCTTGCAAGCCCCTGGGGAGCCCCTGATCTGCCAGGGGCCACCTTCAGGTCCCTCACCACCCCTCCTGGCTCCCCTCTCATTCACTGCTTTGAGTGCCAACATCAAGATCTTCTGCTCCCAGCACCTCAGCAGAGTCCCCATACAGACCCAGTCCCCCCACCAGCACAGACCTGCCCCCCCAGCACAGACCCAGCCCCCCCAGCACAGACCCCTGTCCCTCCAAAGCGGCCCCAGAAGTTCCAGTGTCTCTTCCTAGGAACCCGAGGTTCAACAGGAGTAGGGGGTGGGATAAGTAGGCAGTGGTTTCTCATCAGATTCTGGAGATGGGGAAGTTCAGAGAGGCGGGGAAGAAACTTCCCTATCAGATACGGGCTGCCCCAGTCCAGTCTCAATTCCCACACACACTGCTCCAATTTAGTGAGACCACAATTAGAATTTCAGAACAGAGATTTTTAATAAGATGTATCAAATTGGATTTAAATATAGGCTTATCTACTTGGCCATGTAACCTTGAGCAGGTGACAACCTCTCTTAGCCTCAGCTTCCTGTGCTGTAAAATAAGAGTGACATCAGTAATCTATACCCCACAGGGTTGCAGGGAAAATGAAGAGATTAGACATGCAAAACAGCACAGTGCCCAGCACATTGTCACTGTTCAATAAATGCTCATTGGTGTTATTACCGTATTAAAATGACTCTCAGGGAGACCCCTCCCTGGACTGACTGAAGGGGTGGCCTACACACAGGTACAGAGAAGGGGTTGGGGGCTCACCCCGACTCAGGGGAGAAGAAGCCTCAGAAGTAAGCCAGCGGCCAGGAGGCAGTTACAGGCTGTTCTGGGAGCCAAGGGCCTACAAGGTCAGCCAGTCCTTCACGGTGCAGAGCGTAATAGGTCCAGGCCGAGGGAGGGTGTGCCCAAAGCCCCAAGGAGGGGAGTGGCTGGACAGAGCCAGGCCCCCACCTCCGGTAGCCCCACAGCAGGACGGAAGACTGCCGGAGGGAGAGCTGCCAGCAATTCCAGGTCCTGCTCTCACCCCAACTTAGGTCCAAGTGTGCACACACACAAACACACTCTCTCTTACTCATTCCCTGTCACTTTTCCTTCGGCCTCAACCAACCACATGGCGTCAGAGCCCAAGTTCAGGGTTGGGGAGGTGTGACTCTGGGAAGTTTAGAGAGAGTGCAGGACAGGGAGCCTGGGACAGAAGAGGGACCTGGTTAGCAGGGGAATAAACAGGACAGCAGCACAAGGGCTGTGACCCAACGACCAGAGACAGACCTGCATCCTGACTGCCAGACCCGGGCACCCTGGGCTCTGTGGCACCGACCCAGCAGGAGAGCCCACAGTGGGTGTCCCAGGACCTCCCAGACCACCTGCCAGTCGTCCACCTTCCCATCCAGCCTGTGACGCCTGCGCAGAGATGCCAGCACCCCTCCCGGGTCCGGCTGTGCACCCCGTGAACAGCTTCCTCTCCTCCTCTCTCTGCCAGAGAACTGCTTGCCTGCCCCAGGGCAGAGAAGTGCCCCTGTCCTCCACATCAGCACCAGGAATAGCTGCCTGATCCATTTGCAGGCTCCTCCCAGGGTCAGGCCAGAGATCATGCTCAAGGTTGGGTTACTATGTGAAAGGCTCTCCCCTTCCACTCAACACACAGATCTTTCAGACCCTCTGAGAAGCATCTTATCTGCTGTTTGTTTGAAGGCAAACTCCTCCCTTCTTCCTCCAGCATCTAAGTGAAGTCGCTCAGTCATGTCCGACTCTGCGACCCCGTGGACTGTAGCCTACCAGGCTTCTCCGTCCATGGGATTTTCCAGGCAAGGATACTGGAGTGGGTTACCATTTCCTTCTCCAGGAGATCTTCCCAACCCAAGGATTGAATCCAGTCTCCCACCAGGGAAGTCCAGCACCTAAAACCAGAGCCAAATAAGGCAACCCTCAGGGGACTAGAATGGCCGCCTGGTACTCAGTGCATACCAAGGCCACCTGCTGGAGCAGGAGAATCGACGTCAGCCCTCCTCCTCCTCCTCCCCAAGGCTGACAGGACAGCACCCTGACCTGGGGCTCCGTGCCTCTCTGAGAAGCCTTCCCGACCTGATCCAGCCCAACCCAGATCTTTCTAACTCTGATCTGCTGCTATCACCCATCAGTAAATTCAGAAACCTTGGTCTGAGAAATACCAAGCAGAGACAGAGACAGGCCTGAGGGCAGTCCTCAGGTGAAAAGGGGAGGCTGTGTGTACAGCAGTCAGCCAGTGTCCAGAACAAAGCCCGGGGCTAAGAGCGAGGGCCTTTCCCTTTGTGGGCCAGCAGTGCGTTCTATTTACTTGAAGCACTGGAATAGATAAGAAAACAGGACCCTCAGAAACGGCTGGTTTATCCTCAGGGTTTCTAAGTGCGTAACTATTAAGAGACCATAAAGGTCCTCAAGTGCAGGGAGCAGGTCTTCTCCCAGTGCTCCCATGTCCACTTCCTAACTGGTCTGGCAAATACAGATGGGCACTGGCCAAATAAGTCTCTAGAGGTAGAGGGACCCACAACAGGACAGGTGAGTCCACTGAAAGCCTGTCATCCTGAGATGTGTCCACCTCACCAACACCGCGGGCCCTCAGGCTGGTCTAAGCTGGTATGGGGGAGACCACTTCCTGTGGCAACTCCAAATGCCAAGCTGTTTCAGAAAAGTATTTTATTTTCCTGGGGAAAAAAATGACATATAATTCAAATAATGCTAAATGTTGTGTAAGGAAACTGGATGAAATAAAAACAAGATGATGAGAACCAGCAGACCTGGGGGATAACACCATGCTGCTGGGAGTTGAAGACAAGTGACTTCAATACTCTCAGCTGCTGGGGGCTCAGGGTTTTGGGTCCCAAGACGGAGCCAGGGGTAGGGACAAGGCCAGAAGACCAGCCCAACTCGGGTGAGGAGGGGCGAAGTCAACAAGAGCCTGCACCCTTGGAACAAGCCAGCTGTGAGGAAGTGCACTGCCAAGGGCCAGTCACCGCAACTGAGTGACAAGGGGCCTCCACAATCACAAGAGAGGTGCCAGCCAAGTGTCGTCAATAAAAGGTAATACACAAAACTGAAATTTTAACACGTTGTGAAACCCTATCAAATATCAAAAGGAAGCCTGATGTTACGACTGACCAGTGGTGGTTGCATTAGAGTCTAAAATTAGACCATGAGTAAAGCTTCCTTTTGGCCTGTGAGCCCAGCCCTCAGTGGAGAAGGGTGAGTCATCAGAAACTGACCTTCAAAGACATCCTGCTCCTGTGCTTTACAACCCTTACTCAGAAGAACTGAAAGCAGGCGCTTGGACAGGTATTTGCACACCCATGTCCACAGCAGCATGTTTGCATTACCAAAAGGTGGAAGCCACCCAAGTATCCACTGGTGGACGAAAGGATAAACAAAACACAGTTTACACATACAATGGAATATTCTTCAGTCCAAGAAAGGAATTTTGACATATGACACAACATGTATTAAAGACATTTTGCTAAGTGAAATAAGCCAGTCACAGAAGGACAAATATTGTATGACTCCTGTTACATGAGGTACCTAGAGGAGTCAAATTCGTAGAAGACAGGAAGTAGGATGGTGGTTGCCAGCGGCTAGAGAGGGGATTTACTGTTTAGTAAGTAAGGAGTTCTAGTCTGGGATGATGAACCAAGTTTCGGAGACAGATGGTGGTAACGGTTGCACAACAATGTCAACAGGCTTACTGCCACCCAAACTGTACACTTAAGAGTGGTTCAAATGAGAAACCCTATAATCTTTCATTCCTCTGCTTATTTGGGAGGGTTCCAAGCATATCAACACCTGGGGAAAGGGATATGGATCAGAGCTTCCCTTCCCAGCAGGCAAAGCTCTGTGGGCTGGTGCCTCAGGGCTGTTCTGTCCCAGCAGCTGTGTTCACTCTCCTGGGCTCGTGGTGGATCCTGCCACCCCGCAAAGGAGGTCTGCTCTGCCAGCCAGGTGCCTGCCTGCCCTCTGGCCCGAAGACCCCTCCAGAACACTCCAGCCGGACCTCACAGACAGAGGATGTGCCAGAGGAGACAAAGACAGTCTGCTCAGGGTCCCTCCCAGCCCACACGCTCACTTCTCATTTCCCTGACATGGCCAACTTTGCAGGGGAGTCCGGGAATAAAGGACACCGGCCCTGACTCAGGCGGCTCACAGACAGCCCATGAACTAGCTGAGGAAGTGCAGGCTGGCAAGGCACTCTGGGGGCGGGGGGACACCACTAATCAACACAGAACCAGGACAAGGCCTTTCAGTGAGCCGAGGAGAGAGGAATGCCAACCCCACTCCTGCCCTGTCCTCGTTTTCCTTCCTTCACAAGAAAATTTAAAGAAACGCTGGCTTTGAGCGGCTCACTTACAAACAGGCGGCGTTGTAGACTGGCCCAGGTGTGTTTCAGCCCTGACCTCTCTTGACTGATAAGATCATCACAGCCTGAACTTCTAAGGAGGGAGTGGTGGTGATGGGGACTGACCGCAGGATCTGTTACTTCATACCCTGCTGAGCAGCAGGAAAGACGCTTAGAACCAGGCAATCAGGGGAACAAGCAATGAGAGAAAAGCTAAGAGGAGAACAGAAATAGACTCAGAACCCACAAACTCCCAACGTCACTGGCCCCTGAATATAAGAAAACAATTGCCATAATTTTGGATGCTAAACAGAAACTAGGAAAATTTTTTTTTTTTTTGGTTTCAGGCGCTAGGTCACAGGAAAAAATGGCAAGGTCTATCAGAGGCAAACTGGCACTTTGGACTCTTTTGTTGACTATGAGGGCTACTCCATTTCTTCTAAGGAATTCTTGCCCACAGTAGTAGATATTAATGGTCATCTGACTTAAATTCACCCATTCCAGTCCATTTTAGTTCACTGATTCCTAACATGTCAATGTTCAGTCTTGCCATCTCCTGTTTGCCCACTTCCAATTAACTTTGATTCATGGACCTAACATTCCAGGTTCCTATGCAATATTGCTCTTTACAGCATCAGACTTTACTTCTATCACCAGTCACATCCACAACTTGGCATTGTTTTTCCTTTGGCTCCGTCTCTTCATTCTTTCTGGAGTTATTTCTCCACTCCTCCAGAAGCATATTGGGCCTGGTGAGTTCATCTTTCAGTGTCGTATCTTTTTGCCTTTTCATACTGTTCATGGGGTTCTCAAGGCAAGAATAATGAAGTGGTTTGCCATTCCCTTCTCTAGTGGACCACGTTTTGTCAGAACTCTCCACCATGACCCATCCGTCTTGGGTGGCCCTATACAGCATGGCTCATAGTTTCATTGAGTTAGACAAGGCTGTGGTCCATGTGACCAGTTTGGTTAGTTTTCTGTGATTGTGGTTTTCATTCTGTCTGCCCTCTGATGGATAAGGATAAGAGGCTTATGGAAGCTTCCTGATGCGAGAGACTGACTGTGGGGGAAACTGGGTCTTGTTCTGATGGGTGGGACCATGTTCAGTAAGTCTTTAATGCAATTTTCTGTTGAAGGGCGGGGCTGTGTTCCCTCCCTATTTTTGACCTGAGACCAAACTATGGTGGAGGTAATGAAGATAATGGCGACCTCCTTCAAAAGGCCCCATGCAGGGACTGCTGCATTCAGTGTCCCGGACCTTGCAGCAGGCCACCTCCAACCCATGCATCTGCCAGAGACTCCTGGACACTTACAGGCAAGTCTAGGTCAGTCTCTTGTGGGGTCATTGCTCCTTTCTCCTGGGTCGGTACTTGGGTACAATCTCAAAAATGACAGAATGATCTCTGTTTGTTTCTAAGGCAAACCATTCAATATCACAGTAATCCAAGTCTATGCCCCGAACAGTAATGCTGAAGAAGCTGAAGTTGAATGGTTCTATGAAGACCCACAAGACCTTCTAGAACTAACACCCAAAAAAGATGTCCTTTTCATCATAGGGGACGGGAATGCAAAAGTAGGAAGTCAAGAGATACCTGGAGTAACAGGAAAATTTTACCTTGTAGTACAAAATGAAGCAGGGCAAAGGCTACTAGAATTTTGCCAAGAGAATGCACTGGTCATAGCAAACACCCTCTTCCAACAGGACAAAAGAAGACTCTACACATGGACATCACCAGATGGTCAACATTGAAATCAGATTGATTATACTCTTTGCAGCCAAAGATGGAGAAACTCTAAAAAGTCAGCAAAAATAAGACTGGGAGCTGACTATGGCTCAGATCATGAACTCCTTATTGCCAAATTCAGACTTAAATTGAAGAAGGTAGGGAAAACCACTAGACCATTTAAGCATGACCTAATAATCCTTTACGATTATAGAGTGGAAGTGATATATAGATTCATGGGATTAGATCTGATAGACAGAGTGCCTGAAGAATTATGGACAGAGGTTTGTGACACTGTACAGGAGGCAATGATCAAGACCATCCCCAAGAAAAAGAAATGCAAAAAGGAAAAATGGTTGTCTGAGGAGGCCTTACAAATAGCCAAGAAAAGTGAAGCGAAAGGCAAAGGAGAAAAGGAAAGATATAAGCATCTGAATGCAGAGTTCCAAAGAATAGTAAGGAGAGATAAGAAAGCTTTCCTCAGTGATCAATGCAAAAAAATAGAGGAAAACAACAGAATGGGAAAGACTAGAGATCTCTTCAAGAAAATTAGAGATACCAAGGGAACATTCTATGCAAAGATGGGCACAATAAAGGACAGAAATGGTATGGACCTAACAAAAGCAAAAGATATTAAGAAAAGGTGACAAGAAGAGATATACAAAAAAGATCTTCATGACCCAGATAACCATGATAGTGTGATGACTGGACTAGAGCCAGACATCCTGGAATGCGAAGTCAAGTGGGCCTTAGGAAGCATCACCATGAACAAAGCTAGTGGAGGTGATGGAATTCCAGTTGAGCTATTTCAAATCCTAAAAGATGATGCTGTGAAAGTGCTGCACTCAATATGCCAGCAAATTTGGAAAACTCAGCAGTGGCCACGGGACTGAAAAAGGTCAGTTTTCATTCCAATCCCAAAGAAAGGCAATGCCAAAGAATGCTCAAACTGCCACACAATTGCACTCATCTCACACACTAGTAAAGTAATGCTCAAAATTCTCCAAGCCAGGCTTCAACAGTACGTGAACTGAGAACTTCCAGATGTTTAAGCTGGATTTAGAAAAGGCAGAGGAACCAGAGATCAAATTGCCAACATCCGCTGGATCATTGAAAAAGCAAGAGAGTTCCAGAAAAACATCAACTCCTGCTTTATTGACTACGCCAAAGCTTTTGACTGTGTGGATCACAACAAACTGTGGAAAATTCTTAAAGAGATGGGAATACCAGACCACCTTACCTGCCTCCTGAGAAATCTGTATGCAGGTCAAGAAGCAACAGTTAGAACTGGACATGGAACAACAGACGGTTCCAAGTCGGGAAAGGAGTATGTCAAGGCTGTATACTGTCACCCTGCTTATGTAACTTATATGCAGAGTACATCATGCGAAATGCCAGGCTGGATGAAGCACAAGCTGAAATCAAGACTGGTGGGAGAAATATCAATAACCTCAGATATGCAGATGACACCACCCTTATGGCAGAAAGTGAAGAACTTAAGGGGCTCTTGATGAAAGTGAAAGAGGAGAGTGGAAAAGTTGGCTTAAAACTCAACATTCAGAAAACTAAGATCATGGCATCTGGTCCCATCACTTCATGGCAAATAGATGGGGAAACAGTGGAAACAGTGGTTGACTTTATTTTTGGGGGCTCCAAAACCACTGCAGATGGTGACTTTGGTCATGAAATTAAAAGACGCTTGCTCCTTGGAAGAAAAGCTATGATCAACCTAGACAGCATATTAAAAAGCAGAGTCATTACTTTGGCAACAAAGGTCCGTCTAGTCAAAGCTATGGTTTTTCCAGTGGTCATGTATGGATGTGAGAGTTGGAATATAAAGAAAGCTGAGCGCCAAAGAGTCTATGTTTTTGAACTGTCATGTTGGAGAAGACTCTTGAAAGTCCCCTGGACTGCAAGAAGATCAAACCAGTCCATCCTAAGGGAAATCAGTCCTTAGTGTTCATTGAAAGGACTGATGCTGAAGCTGAAACTCCAATACTTTGGCCACCTGATGCGAAGAACTGACTCTCTGGAAAAGATCCTGATGCTGTGAAAGATTGAAGGCAGAATAAGAAGGGGACAACAGAGGATGAGATGGTTGGATGGCATCACTGACTTGATGAACATGAGTTTGAGCAAGCTCCAGGAGTTGCTGATGGACAGGGAAGCCTGGTGTGCTGCAGTCCATGGGGTCGCAAAAAGTCGGACACAACTGAGTGACTGAACTGAACTGGCTCTTTGGAACAGGCCCAGATAGACAGAGATCAGCACAGAGGTCCTGCTGGGCCCTTCCCATTAGTGTCCAGGCACAGACGGGCACAGGCCCCTCTGCTATCGGCAATGTAAGTCTGACTCACATTGAGTACCGGCCTCAGGAGTCTCATTCAAATAGGTCTTGCTGCATTTTCTAACAAGGCAAACAGCACCCTATTGTTTTTTATCGAACACCAAGTGTGTCTTTATCTTATGTATACAGACCACAACTGGCTTCTGCAGGTACCAGGTTCCTACGTTATTGATTAACAGTCCTAGCAGATATATTTATGCAAAATGCCCCAGGTTGATTTCTTCCTCCTTGGTCAAGCTTAATTTGGCGACAGTAAAAATAGCTGTGTTTTCACCTGATGGCACCCCAGTGCAGAGGCCTGGTACACAGTGACCTCTAGGGCAGGGCGGGACAGGATGACCCCTCTCAGTGAGCACAGTGAGAAGGTGATTTCAGCAATGCAAACCTCACTTGTAACGACTGTCTCCTCAACAACCCTCTACTCCCTGAAGCACACCGCCACCCATTTCCCAGCAACAAAGGTCATCCTTGTAGATTTGGAAAGAACTGTGGGGGTGCCTGGGCCCCACTGAGTAATCCCCAACAGTTCCTCCCCAACAGCTCTGGAACTGCCACAACCCAGCACCCACCCAAAAGTCAACCAGGAAGGGTCCCGAAAACCGCCACCCCACCTGCTGAGATGCGCCATTCAGCCAGTGTGAGGCCAGAGGCGTCCCTGGTGGAGAAAGGGGGACGGGGGGAACCTGGCCTGTAGACAAGCTGCTTTCCATGGTCAACTCTACTATCAATATTAATAGTTCTAGCCAGCTTGTCATTGAAGCTAGATCCAAAAAGTCTCCAACATCGTGACCAACCACCTTTCCAGTGAAAAAGAAATAGGCTAATCCTTGCCATGAAAGGCTGAGGTGGGAAGCTAGGTGAGGTTAGCCCTGGTGAAGGAGCGGATACAAAGGGAGCCCCAATGTGTCAAGAGTGACGGAGGCAGCTGACTGCTCCCCATCTGCTGAGCGGGGTTCAGTTGCCCAAAGTGGTGGGTTTATTCACAGCCCTGCTGGTCTGGAGAACGCAAGGCCTCTCAGCAAACTCAGAAAGCCCAGCCCCCTCGGCCGAGGGACCCCTCCTGCTGCCCAGCTGTCGTCCTGAGTCAGGAGCACCCCTGAGGTCACCACACAAACAGACCCTGGCCTCCTAACAGCTCACCAAGGAACCCTGTGGAGATGAGGAAAGGCAGTTGTAGAGTTGGGTACCCCAGGATCCACTCTAAGTGCCACTTTGAAGGGTGACCACCTCTCCCAGCTTTGGTTTTCTCACTTGTGAGATGGGAATAATAACAGCACCTTGTCCCTCACTGGGTTCTTTGGGGGCTTAGTTAAGCCACACTAACTGCCTTGTATACAGCAGGCTCGAAGATTTTGTCAGCTGCTATCCTGAGACAGAGACCTGAAGGACAGAAGGTGCTGAGACAGTTGGAAGCGACACTGGCATTATGTAAAGCTGCTAGGAGAGCCTATAGACAGCTTCTCCTTCTACTTGATGAACTGAAGTTTTTGAAGAACAACCAAGTGATGTGGAAATCGGGTAAAAGAGGTGTCTATTTCCGTTAAGTATTCCCTAGACCCCCTCCTTGTGGATGCCAGGCTGCTGGGCAATGACCCAGGAAGGCAGGCGGCACAGCCGCCTAATGAGGCACAACCACTAGGGGTCCCTATGACCCTCCCACCCGCCACAGCAGCAGCTGGAGCTGGCCACCCCCAAGGATCCTCCTACCAGCCCCTCACCCTCCTGCCCCTTCTACTAGGCCCACAAAGTGGAAAGGTCCAGTCTAGGAATTCCTTTAGGTCTCCCAAGATGAAGTCTGGTGACCCTTAGCTCCCGATTCTACCTGGATAAAAATGCTGCACACGCCAACGTTACTAACCATGCCCCTAGTCTACTCCACAGACCTGAGGTACAGGAGACATGGAATGAATGAGTGAATGAATGGAGGAGCGAGTGAACAAAAGGTGTCTTGCATCGTTTACCTCAGTTGGAAAAGCTGTTTGCAGCCGGCCTCGCAAGTAAGCTCAGATACGGGCTCAGCTGGCTCCTCTCTGAGGCAATGGCAGAGTGCGACTAAGAAAAGATATGAAGATCCTGGCAGTTTGAAGTTCTGAGGGAAGGTGTCACTTTCACTTTGGTCAATTTAAGTCCTTCAAGAGATCCTGGCTCATCCTGAACTTCCCTGAAATGGTTGAGGGTATAGGGCCATCACTCTATCCCAGAAGGAATCCATGTGACTAGGAGGATATCTTGGGAATGAGTAAAGCAAGCACAGGCAGCTCAGGATCCCAGGCCTGGCTGGGCTGGGAAGAGTGGGCTCCACAGCCCCAGGATTCACCTTCTCCAGAGGGGGGACCCTCCTGAGAGCCTTTCCTTCAGATCCGTAGGCCTAGGGCACTGCGCCCATAGCTGTGAGGAATTCATGTTTACCCACGGCTGCCCGGGGTCCTGGATAGGGATTGGGGTGGAGGGGGGAATACCGATCCTTTATAAACTACCCATGATACACCTACTTTCAGAAGCAAAAATCCATTTTTACTCAAAAACAATCTCACCTGCTCTAAAATCCTCTAGGCTGTCAAGGTGTTCCAGGCTACCAAATGGACTTATTTCAGGGGTAAATGGAAAAGCTCAGAGGGAATCAAGACACTACCAAAAACAAAGTCTAATGGAAATTTTTTTTTCCCCCTAAGGAAAATGCAATTGAAAGGCACTAAAATCTTTCCTGGACCATTTCTGATTTGCAGTCTTGAATCAGGTATGTCCCTGAGAAAAAGAGTCTGATGCCTGGGATCCCAAGAACAAAGTTCTCCATGTCACCACACACACACAGGTATAACCTGTAGAGGAAAAGTGTGTGCATGTGCATGCACTTGTACGTGTGTTGGGGGCGAGGTTGGGGTGGGGTTGCCCTTCTCCAGCATCAGAAAACCTCTAGAGTCTAAAGACTGAGAAGGTGTAAGGGCAGTGGAGGGGGTGAGCCACCTTTTCCATCGCACCACAGATCTGGTGAGGAAAAAGCCACTGAGCCCAGCACTGGGACAAGGAGACAAGCGGTATTGGCGTCTCAAAACTAAAAGGGTTGGCGTCTACAGCCATACCACCCTGAACGCTCCTGATCTTCTCTACAAGGGTGGGCACCCTTGACAGCACACAGCAGCAAGCTTCCTGGTTGCAAGCTGATAAGGCTTCCCAGAAGAGTGGATAGGGAAGTGTGCATTTCCTGGAGGAGGAAGCCACTCCCTCAGGGAGCCAAGGCCAAGTGTGGAACAGCAGAAGGCCAGGGCAGGCTACTAATACTGCCACGATCCACTCGCCGAACGTTCTCGGTGGGTTTGAGACCAGCTCTCAGGGCAGGAGCTGGGCCCGCCTCATCCCTGTAGTGCCCCACCCCCAGCCCAATCCAGCCACTGCAGATCCGGGTTTACTGGCTCTGGGGCTAAGCCTAGCACACCGGAAATAGCCCATTTCAATAAAATGCACTTATTTCCCTTCACTTCTCTGTGGCTCGGTTTTCTCACCTGAAAAGTGGAGGCAATACCACCACCCACCTCTTGTTATAAAGATTAGATGACTAACTTGAAAAGCGGCACAGTGCCAGGCACGAAATAAGTGGATAATATATCGTGAGTATTACTGTTGCTGTAAAAAGATGAATGGCTAGAAGGAAAAGCACTTTGAGAGACTGGGTAGGGGCCAGGCATGAAGTCAGCATGGTGAGACTGACATCTGCATGGAGACCTCACTGAGAACCACTGCTCACAAGACTCCCACATTGTATGGGGCCAAGGTGCAGCTGAGGAGACACAGACTTGATGACTTTAAGAAGAAGGAAAAAAACCCAGAACACCCAACCACACTTTTATGCAGCGTTTACATCAGCTACACACAGATCTCCTGGACAGAGATGAACATAGTCAAATTTCAAAAGGGCTGCATCGTGAAGAACTAAACACAGACCAAAAAATTTATATGAAAATGTTAACTATTGTCTCTGGATAGCAAAAGTATGGATATATTACTTTTTATAATGAAAAGCTATTTCTGTAAATTAAAAATTTCTTTAAAAAACAAAGCTGTGTTTTTCTGTGTGAGAACCTAGTTGTACCCCAGGAGCAGTGGCCTGGGGTCTGGATAAGTGGCACCAGGGTTTGGAGAAAGTCACTCTTCTGGCCCCTGACCACACTGGGCTTGGTCCCCATACTCGTGTCAGTGTCTGCTGGGCTAAGCCCTCACCCACTAATGAGGATGCCAGTCCTTACCATCTTCAATGCCAGCATTTTAGTTATAACCATCCCATGCTGCATCTCACCTTTTAGAGAGTTTAAACTCTGGGGAGCCACAATATAAACAAAATATAGATTTTTCCCCTGTGGCTAACCACATTGACCGCGGGGAAGCAGGTGCCGGTGGGCACAGGGCCACGGCAGCATGGGTACAGCCAGAGCCTCAGGGCCTGTGCTTGGGCCTGGGCCGCCTCTCAGCAAGGCTAGTCTTACTTCTGTTTGGAAGGGTTCATCCTAAGGAAAGACCCCCGCCACTCTAGTGGCCTCACACTCATAGGGCGGTCCCAACACCCTGGTGCTGGCTCCAAACCCACCTGCACCTCCCAGTTTCCCTGGACACCTTTTACCCAAAGCAGCCTTCTTTTCCTTGCCCACCAAACCAATTTCCTCATTGCTTATACCAACCTAACTTAAAAGGCTTATGTGAGATGTGAAGGAAAGGCGTCTGTCAAGTTTCAAGACTGGATGAAAGCAGTATTAGAGCCAAGAATCCCGGCTGCACCTGGAGGGTGGGGGAGGCTGAGGAAACAGTGCAGCAGAGTTGTCTGGGGGTGGGCAGGACTTCAAACATCCGTCTCCTGGGCCAGCCGGGTCTGGCCAACCCAGCCACATGCACCTGACCAGCTGAGCAAACTGGATCTGCAAAGAGCAGCCGCCCTTTTATACTCCATTACCCCTGAGTGCTGGGTGGGCCAAGGCTTTTGAAAAAGCCAAAGTGTTTTGCATTAAGCACTTGACCAAAACAGACTGTGTCTCTATATCCAAAAAGAATTAAAAACCCAAGGCCATCTTTAGGAGTCTGTGGTCCCCCAGTGTCCTTGTGACCAGGCTGTCTTCATGTGACGCCAGGTCCCAGACCTTGGGCAGTCACTAGGGAGTGGGGGGACAGGTCATGGGACTTCATTTAGGCGTAGGCCTACCTAAGCAGATCTGTCAAGTTAAAGCCTGAGGTCACAAACAGGGGGACTGAGAATCAAAACTGGTGCCAAGAGCCCACTCACTAAAGACTAGTCTCATCTGCTTTTGTGAAGAGTTGCAACTGAATGTCCCAGACAGAAGAGGTGAGCCTGCCTCTTCATTGCTGTTAACAATGTATGTTATTGTTATGAACAATATACATTTTATATTTAAACTATTATATATATTAATATTTTCAAGTATTTCAAGGGCATTTTCTAATATAATGTAAATAAGCATGCAAGTTAAGAATACAATTTGAAACCAGACAGACCTGGGTTCTGGAGAAGGCAATGGCACCCCACTCCAGTACTCTTGCCTGGAAAACCCCATGGACGGAGGAGCCTGGTAGGTTGCAGTCCATGGGGTCGCTACAAGTGGGACATGACTGAGCGACTTCACTTTCACTTTTCACTTTCACACATTGGAGAAGGAAATGGCACCCACTCCAGTGTTCTTGCCTTGAGAATCCCAGCGACGGGGGAGCCTGGTGGGCTGCCATCTATGGGGTCACATAGGGTCGGACACGACTGAAGTGACTTAGCAGCAGCAGCAGACCTGGGTTCAGCTCAAGGCTCAGGCAGTTACTCTCTGACTTTAGGCCAGTTAAATTCACCTCTCTGAACCTATGTCCTCATCTCTGAAACAGGAAACTACCAGCACAGGACTGCTGTATGGATTAAATAAGACAATGTACACAAAACACCTAAACAAGACCTAATTAGAAACATTTACTTAGCGTTTGGCACTAACTTACACAAGGCATTTAACAACTGTTGGAGTGAGAGGTGAGATTCCAAGGAAAAGTGAAAGACAAAGTTATTAAAAAAAAATCCCAAAACTTTTACTCATTCATGGGAGGCTGAATGATACATGGAAGCATGTCAGGCTTTGGGTCAGATTCCCGGGGAACCATGGTCAAGACGTTATAGCCTCTCTAAGACTCAGGTTCCCCGAGTGTAAGGTCTGGGATAACTTACCCAGAAGGACTATAGAAAGAATCAAAGCCATGTCCATAAAGCTTCCAGCCCAGCATGGGGCGCCTCTCTAGGTGCTCAGTAGTCACCGAGGAGCACAGGCCTTGGGGTTAGACTGGTGGGTCTGAATCTCAGCTCTACAACCTCCTAGTTGCAGGACCACGAACAAGTTTCATGCTTTCTCTGCTTCAGTTCCTTCATCTATACCAGTGGTCCCCAGCTTTTAGGCACTGGGGACCAGTTCTGTGGAAGACAATTATTTTTCATGGATGGGGTGAGGAGGATGGTTTTGGGATGATTCTCATATTCTCATAAGCAGCCCAAAACCCTGATCCCCTGCAGGTTCAGTTCACAGTAGGGCCTGAACTCGAGAATCTAATGCTGCTGATCTGACAGGAGGTGGAGCTCAGGCAGTAACGTGAACAATGGGGAGTGGCTTTAAATACAGATGAAGCTTCACTCACTCACCCATTGCTCACCACCTACCGTGTGGCCCAGTTCCTAACAGACCACAGACTGGCACCAGTCTGTGGCCTGGGGGTTGGGGACCTCTGATCTGTATGATGGGGACGGTAAAAAACCTATTTCACAGGGTTGTTACAAGGACTAAAAGAGCTGACTCATTAAAAATGCCTGATATACCATAACCACTTGATAACTATTCATTCTTTTATTTAGCTTTTATTAATTATTCAACAATAATGAATATTAAATGTTCAAAAACTTAGACCACTGGCCTCAAACTCTTCTTGTCCTGCTAGTTTTAATCTAGGAATTGCTTTCACACACCCAGATTCTCCAGGCCCACCTGCAGAGAGGCTCAGAAACAAAGCTTGTCATGAGTGAATTCTTTATTTTTTTGGTCAGAATTGTTGTTGCTGTTATTCAGTCACCCAGTCATGTCTGACTCTTCGCAACCCCATGAATTGCAGCACACTAGGCCTCCCTGTCCCTTACCATCACCCAGAGTTTGCCCAAGTTCTCATTCATTGCATCAGGGATGCCGTCCAGCCATCTCATCCTCTGATGCCCTCTTCTTCTGCCCTCGATCTTTCCCAGCATCAGGGACTTTTCCAATGAGTCATCTGTATGCATCAGATGATGAGTGAATTCTTTAAAGCTCCAGGTTCCTGGAGGCTTTCTCCTGACCTGGCCACCAAAAAAAAAAGTCATGAATTTTTTAGCTGCTGATAAAGCTTATTAGGAAGGCCTTTTCCTCCACTGGACTCAAAAGCCCAACTTACAGTTTTCATATGAAGACTCTATAGAAGTGGTTCTCAAAGGCAAGTGATCTGAGCCCCTAAAGAACATCTGGTAATGTCTGGACAACACCGCTGACTGCCATAACTGAGCAGATACTACTGGCATACCGTGAGTAGAGGCCAGGGATGCTGCTAAACATACAATGCAGAGGACAGCTCTGTATTCCCCCCACCAAAATCATCCAACCCAAATACCAAGGTGCCAAGGGTGAGAAACCTGCCCTACAGGGAATCTGCTTATGAAAGTGGGGTGGAGGAGGGGGACAGGACACACAATGGAATCTATACTACAGTGGCTGCCAGCTGCAAACAACACGTGCATCTAAGCAAGAACTGCTGGGGAAATAAGAACACAAAAATGATTTGAGATAATGGGGTATCTGGACTATGAGTGGAAAAAAATTTTTTTCTATGAGAGTTGTTACTATGTTCAGGGACCAGACCACTCAGTGGGGGCAAAAATGACCCAAAGCTGCATCTCTCAGTTTTGACAGTTCACACACCCGTGACTCAGTACTCCAACAATGCTCCACAGTGAATATCCTGCTCAGAGCCCAGACCAACAAATGAATTACATGAGGGAGGGAAAAGTGGTGTAAATGATCTTTTCTGCAAATTCAAGTTCAAAGTTTAAGAACTTGACAAAGCTTACTCCAGAAACTCACCCTGTCCTCTCTCCTGCATATCTTCAAACTCCTCTTCATGTTTAATCACTCAACAAGTACTCACTGGGGAATCAAGGGGTCAATCAAATTATTCAAGGTCTCTGAAATCAGGACACTTTTGGACAGTGGTGGAGACCTTAATTCTCTAACTAGAGCCAAGGCTGTAAAATTACAAGCCTAGAGTGCACTATGAAGGGCAGAAAGCTGACCCAGGCTGCGCTGGGGAGTGAGGGTGAGGTTCCACTCAGTGTCACTGATGTGACACAAGAGTGAGATGGGAAGGGTTAGTAAGAGTTACTTGTGCTGTGTCAAGAGAGGTATGATTTTGCAAGCCATACAGAGGAAGGAAACACTATTTGCAAAAGCCATACGGGAGGAGAGGCCTAGGGAGGTTGAAAAAGTGAAAAAGAATCTGCTAGCAAGGCTAGAACACGAAGGACCTCTCAAAGGCCTTGGAAATGTTGGTCTTTATTCTAATAATAGGAAGGGAAAAGAAATGTTTAAACCCTTAACTTATATAGGTTCTACTCTGGCATGCTCAAGAGTTAGGTGAGGAATAGTTCTCCCCAAAACCTCTTTATCCTCAGGTAAATCAAAACCTCTGGACTATCACACAGAAACCCAGGCCAGCAGCAAAGCCTCAAACTAAATGGAAGCCAAGAGACCATGGCCAAAAGTAAGGAGCAGTTTTCTCTCCAAAGTAAGGATGAGCAAGCTGAAAGCCCAATGGGCCACGGTCCTGGCCCTCCCTGGATCAGGGAGAGGGGAGGTCTGCGGTGCTGAGAGAAATAGCTGGTGCCACAGCCCTTGTCAAGAGCCACAAATCCCCAGAGGACTCCATAAGCAGCCTACCTCCTCCTGGTTGAGGAGGTAAACATGTTCAGGCTGGATCAGACCACAGGCAACTGTCCCTTTTGCCCCATTTCTGTGCCTCTGTCTGGATAGGCCCTAGGGATTGATGCTTTCTGTAGCTCTTTCTGGAAGCCCTACTAACTACCAGCTACTGTGCTAGCTCTGGGAACCTTACTGTCTCCATCTCATACCCCTTCCTTGCTCCTCTTCCTCCTCCTCCTCCCTTTCTAGAGACCTTCCTCCTTGTGGTCACTGGGTCTGTCTCAGGTCACACACAGTGTTAGAATGATTGCTTGCCACTTACTAGCTCTGACCTTGGGCAAACTCTTCTTTAATAAGACCCACCTCATGGAACTGTCCCCCTAATTAAAAGCTGAAGGATATATAGTGTTCAGCACCAGGTCTGACCCACAGCAAAAACTCAGAGCCACTCCCAGGATTCTATACAGAGAAGATGAGAAGGGAGAGGAACCCAAGGTAAGGTCACAAGGAGGGTGCTGCAGAGACACCTGTACCGACAGAGGACATGGGGAGGGGACAGCTTGCCAGTCAACACATCCTTGGAATAAGTAGTGAACATGATGTACAGAAGTCCCTGCCTTCAAGCAACTTAAGTTCCAGCAGGAAGACAAGGCAGCCAAGGAACCTGTGAGCAATGTGCTGGGAAGGGAAAAGAGGTGGGCAGAGTGGGGAGAGAGTGCAGGCTAGGGTGTTACATTTGATGGGGTGGGGAGAGGGAAGGTCGTTGGAAGGCCTCTCTGACTAGGTGACAGCTGAGCAAGAATCAAGAGAACACAGGCCGGGTCGATTTCGGCAGAAAGAGAAAGGCAGAGGGGATGGCAATGGCAAATACCACAAATACCAAGGAGCGCTGGAGTGGTGCACAGTGGCAACCTGCCCACAGAGGGCCTGGCTCGTCACCTAAGGACTGGTTTTTACTCTGAGTGACAAAGGAAGCTTCTAGAGGGTCTGGGGCAGAAAGCAGACAGCAGGGGCAAGAGCAGGAGGAGGGAGACCAGTTATAAGGCAGATGACGTGACTCTGGAGTTGTGGGTCCCATGGCTGCCTCAGGCCAGTAAGGATTCTGAGGGGGAGATCAGGAATGACTCTCAGCAACTGGGATCCCCACCTTTCCCCTGAGGGCTTCCTGTCTTCAGCAGTCCCATCCACCCACAAGCAAAAATTCAGAAAAGTGGTGTGGGCCAAGGGAGGGTGCTGAGTCCTCCCTGCCTGTACACTGTATGGTATATGACTTTGTTTATGCTTCGCCTCAGTCCTGCAATCCTAGTATTACAGATAAGGAAGCAGAAACTCAGGGAACTGGAGAGACTCCACCTAGATTCCTGAGCCACTGTGGCTTTTGGTGGCTCCACGCAGAGTCCTTGCTGGGACATTCTGTCATCTGACACCTGGTGAAGAAAGAAGGTACTGAGCTGGACTTTATCTACACTGGAAAGGCTTCCTGGGGCAGTGAAAAATGCCTCATCAGAGTTTCTGATTAAAAAAAAAAAAAAGCATAAACGGCGCAAACAAGCCAGCTGTAATTTCTTAGCAGAGATTCTGGATCGTTCAACTCTTTCCCTGTTGTTTACCCCTGTGCTGAGTGAGAGAGCAGTGTCCGACACGAAGGGAGTGTGCAGGCAACCCAGGCCGCGCCACCAGCCTGCGCCGACTGAGGACTGGGGAAAGGCCGCTGAGGACTGGGGAAAGGCCAGCTGGTTGGCCAGTGACCCAGGTAGGGCTCTCCTGCCATAGGCACTCACCTTTTGCGTCTTCAAATCACAAAGAGCAAAAACTGGCACACTTTACAGGCTCAGATACCCCATGTAAAGGCCAATCAGCCTTCTGAACTCCATGGGGACATCCTAGGGACTCTGTTGAAGCAGAATGCATTTCATTTTACATCCATACATTGCCAAATGTCAGTCCTAACCCAGAAGAATATGAATAAAACCCCAGTATCTGGACCTACAAGAGTTAAACAGCAAGGAAAGAATCTCAAAGGAAAGGGGACCAGAAACAGAACATGAATTCACAAACATCTTTCAGACTGATGTTATTTCCATCCATTCAGCAGACATTTACTGAGCATATACCACGTGTCAGCACTGTTCTAGGTTCTGTGGAAACGGAGGCTGAGAGAAAAAGATCACCTTCATGAAGCTTACAAGGGGAAGCAGGCACACTAAAAGACCAGAGAGGGTAAGCAATCTATCCAGGTCCTGGCATTAATAAGGTGACTGGAATCCAGCTTTTATCACACTTGCCACCTCTCTACTAGGAAAGTGGTGCCTGTTATAACTACCAGGTTTCTGTGTGTGTCTCTGTGGCTGGGGGGCGAGGGGGAGGGAGGAGGCAGGGGGAGACAGGGGGAGAAATGGGCTGAGAAGAAGGTACTTTCCTCGGGTGTCTGAGGACTGCTGTGGAATTGGTGCTGCATTGCAGCAGCATGCAGTAAAGAGGAAATGCATTTAGCTTGGATTCAGGACTTATGTCCTCATCAAAACACAAGCATCCCAGCAAGTCACTAAACCTCTCTGTATTTCAGTATCTCTAAGGAAGAGGGCCTAGAGCCAGACATCCTGAAATGTGAAGTCAAGTAGGCCTTAGGAAGCTTCACTACAAACAAAGCTAGTGGAGGTGATGGAATTCCAGCTGAGCTATTTCAAATCCGAAAAGATGATGCTGTCAAAGTTCTGCACTCAATAAGTCAGCAAATTTGGAAAACTCAGCAGTGGCCACAGGCCTGGAAAAGGTCCATTTTCATTCCAATCCCAAAGAAAGGCAATGCCAAAGAATGCTCAAGCTACTGCACAATTGCACTCATCTCACACGCTAGTAATGTTCAAAACTCTCCAAGCAAGGCTTCAGCAATATGTGAACCGTGAACTTCCAGATGTTCAAGCTGGTTTTGGAAAAGGCAGAGGAACCAGAGATCAAATTGCCAACATTCACTGGATCACTGAAAAAGCAAGAGAGTTCCAGAAAAACATCTACTTCTGCTTTATTGACTATGCCAAAGCCTTTGACTGTGTGGATCACCACAAACTGTGGAAAATTCTGAAAAAGATGAGAATACCAGACTACCTGACCTGCCTCTTGAGAAATCTGTATGCAGGTCAAGAAGCAAGTTAGAACTGGACATGGAACAACAGACTGGTTCCAAATTGGGAAAGGAGTACGTTAAGGCTGTATATTGTTACCCTGCTTATTTAACTTATATGCAGAGTACATCACGAGAAATGCTGCATTGGATGAAGCACAAGCTGGAATCAAGATTTCTGGGAGAAATATCAATAACCTCAGATATGCAGATGACACCACCTTTATGGCAGAAAGTGAAGAAGAACTAAAGAGCCTCTTGATGAAAGTGAAAGAGGAGAGTGAAAAAGCTGGCTTAAAGCTCAACATTCAGAAAACTAAGATCATGGCATCCAGTCCCTCACTTCATGGCAAACAGACGGGGAAACAGTGGAAACAGTGGCTGACTTTATTTTGGGTGGCTCCAAAATCATTGCAGATAGTAACTGCAGCCATGAAATTAAAAGACACTTACTCCTTGGAAGGAAAGTTATGACCAACCTAGACAGCACATTAAAAAGCAGAGACATTACTTTGCCAACAAAGGTCCGTCTAGTTAAGGCTATGGTTTTTCCAGTAGTCATGTATGGATGTGAGAGTTGGACTATAAAGAAAGCTGAGCGCCGAAGAATTGATGCTTTTGACATGTTGGAGAAGACTCTTGAAGGTCCCTTGTACTGCAAGGAGATCCAACCAGTCCATCCTAAAGGAGATCAGTCCTGGGTGTTCATTGGTGGGACTGATGTTGAAGCTGAAACTCCAATACTTTGGCCACCTGATGCGAAGAGCTGACTCATTTGAAAAGACCTTGATGCTGGGAAAGATTGAGGGCAGGAGGAGAAGGGGATGAGAGAGGATGAGATGGTTGGATGGTATCACCGACTCAATGGACATGAGTTTGGGTAAACTCTGGGAGTTGGTGATGGACAGGGAGGCCTGATGTGCTGCAGTTAAAGGGGTCACAAAGAGTTTGACATGACTGAGTAACTGAACTGAACTGAACTGAAAAAAGAGGGCATTGACCGAACAAGGAATGGCAAATGGCCACATCCTACCTAACAAACAATTTAAGCCTTGTTCATAGCTGCTGCCTAGGACCCTTTGGTAAGGAGGCTCCTGAAGCCACATTTGGGCTGAGCAGATAGAGCTGGAATTGGTGAGTGACATCTCCCATGAGCTTGGGAGGGTGATCAGCTGGGCAACCCAACACTTACGATGATTTGAGGTATCCGAGTGGGAGCCATTTCAATTTTGGTGACAGAATTTAAAAACCTCTGACTTCATGACTTTCTAACCAATTCACAGAATTTTCCTTAAAAATCCATATGGCCTATTTTCTGACATAAGACTGGAGATGCTGCTGTGTTTAACTACCACCTTAAATAGTTTTGTTACTATGGCATAGTACCAAGAACCTAGAAAGACTTTTGTTATTTAGAATGCTTCACTGAACAAGAGCTCACCCAGCACCAGGACTTGGGGGTGGAGTTTCCTAAGATCTTCCCACTCATTTTGCATGTGGCTTTGTCACCCATCCATCAAGAGTAAAGTCTACCCACTCCCCCCCGCCACACACACACACATCGAAGTTTTTCTGCATAGGCCTGTGGCTTCTCTGACTGAGAGAGTGTGATGGAAGTGACGTGCTGAGACTTGTGAGCCCGGGGAAGTGAAAAAGCCAGGCTGATCGTTACTCTGAAGTTATATAAAGTTTGGGGAAATCTTAGTGAAAGGTACACAGAATTGCTTGTACTATTTCTGCAAAGCTTTTATAAAGTCCAGAATTTTTTCAAAATTAGAAGTTAAATGAAAAATTTTTTGTTTCTTTTTTTCTTTTTTTTAAAGGAAGGCCTTTTTGCACTCTGATGCCGAAGGAGCCCAGACCTCCTGAGGCTGTCACACTGTGGGGCCCCAGTCAGCCTCACTGAGAGGCCATGTGGAGGGAGCTGGAGGGGGAAAGGACACCAGATGCATTTGGGTTTTTTTGTTTGTTTCCTTTTTGCATTTGAAAGAACAGTTTCTTGTTATAATGAAGCAGAAGTATAACATTTCACTGAAACTGAAACAATTGACAGAATACTACAAAACTTAAAACTTTCATGGGAAATTAAAAAAAAAAACTTTCATGGGAAATAAAAGGGTCAGATCAAGCCAGGAGGAGTGGAAAAGCCCAAACCTGAACTGCATACAGATGAAAAGAGTAACTTCTCAGCACGTGCATCACCTGACCCCTCCCAGCAGTGAGACAGCCACAGTCATGCTCCCACCCGCCTCTCCCTTCCAAAGAATCTGCCAAACCAAATAGCTTCTTCCTCTGTGATGCAGGTGTAAGCCAAACCAACAGTATCCCTTTCAGTTTTAGTTCAGTTGCTCAGTCGTTTCCGACTCTTTGCAACCCCATGAATTGCAGCACGCCAGGCCTCCCTGTCCATCACCAACTCCCAGAGTTTACTCAAACTCATGTCCATTGAGTCAGTGATGCCATCCAGCCATCTCATCCTCTGTCGTCCCCTTCTCCTGCCCCTAATCCCTCCCAGCATCAGCGTCTTTTCCAATGAGTCAACTCTTCGCATGAATATCCCTTTGGACAGCTATAAATATGAAAGCCAAGAAGGAAAGTTTGTAAATCCCATTCAAGGGTAGAAAGTACACAGACTCAACCCAGCACCCTCTAGGTTATCCTCTATGTTCTAGCCGCAGTGAGCAGAAACAAATCTTTCTGGCCAAGTTCTGCCCAAATTATATAATTTTTAATGGCAAGATTTAGGGTAATTTACTACATAGTAATGTGTATTACTGCAGGGAGATCCAACCAGTCCATCCTAAAGGAAATCAGTCCTGAATATTCATTGGAAGGACTGATGCTGAAGCTGAAACTCCAATACTTTGGCCACCTGATGCAGAGAGCTGACTCACTGGAAAAGACCCTGATGCTGGGAAAGATTGAAGGCAGGAGGAGAAGGGGATGACAGATGATGAGATGGTTGGATGGCATCACCAATGCGAATGGACATGATTTTGAGTAGGCTCTGGGAGTTGGTAATAGACAGGGAAGCCTGGCGTGCTGCAGTCCGTGGGGTTGCAAAGAGTCAGACGAGACTGAGCAACTGAACTGACTGACTACGTAGTAATAGACATTCAAAACATATGTCAAACTTCCACCTGAGGGAAAAAGCCTTAAATTCTGGTTTGGTAAGACCTGGCTTTCCAAATGGGTCTTTGAACCCAATCCTTGGGCTGATACAGCTCCTTGCCTAAGTGCTTTTGTCTACTGAGGTGCTTTTTATACAGCATCCCTACTCTTATTTCAATAAGAAATCTCCTTGCATATCTAAGAATATTATAAGATTCTTCTCCTCCCTTTCTTTTTGTAGCAAGGTTTTTGCTCCCTGTGTTGCCTCTGTTCCCTCAGTGACCCTTTTTCCTGTCTGTCTGGTCACCATCTATCATTTGGGGCCTTTACTCAGGTCTCTGAAGATCCTCTGTTGTTCGTTAATATTTAAGGCTGAGATTCTATTACTTGCAGTCTTATGAGTTTTGACTAACACAAATGGTGGAAATCTAAACTAAAACAGTAAGAGCAAGGTTGACTGCAGTCAGTCATTTAAGAGGTTCTTTAGAGAACATGAAACCTAACTGAATTTGCTGAGAGGAAGTGCTTTGAAAGAAGTCTGATTGGAGTGCAGCTGAAGCACCTAGGAGTGGTAAGTTCTACGGAAGGTGTGGGATTCAGGAGGGAAAGTTTCATGGAGATGCTGATATTCTGTTTGATCTCTCTGTAGGTTTGGGCAGAATGAGAATGAGGAGCAGGGAGTGAAGGGAGCAACATGGCTGGTTAGAGGCCATCCTCAGTGGTGACATCCTTAACTCCAAGCCAAGGTAGTTACTGGATGAGACATCTGATAGTCTAATAAGGGGGTGGGTGTATTTTTCACATGGGAGGGATGTGAAAAGCAAAGATTGGAGTGTGGTGGACCAACTGCCAAGAAGGCCACCAACAGTTCCTCTCACCCTGTATTCACATGCTGTTTCTCATAGTGTGTGCCAGCTTAGTCGCTCAGTCACATTCAACTCTGAAATCCTATGGACTGTGGCCCGCCAGGTTCCTCTGTCCATGGGATTCTCCAGGCAAGAATAATGGAGTGGGTTGCCGTTCCCCTCCTCCAGGGGATCTTCCTGACCCAGGGATCGAACCCCTGTCTCGTGCGTCTCCTGCACTGCAGACCGATTCCTTACCACACTGAGCCACCTAGGAAGCCCCTGTTCCTTCTAGTGAGATGAAGTCTGTTTTACACCAATGTTTGTAACAGCCATTTATTTATTATTCATAATAGTTCAAAAGCAAACATCCATCAACTTACGAAAGGATGAACAAAATATGGAATACCCATACAATATTATTTGGCAAAGGAGCACTGATACTTGCTACAACGTGGATGAACCTTGAAAACATTACACTCAGTAAAAGAAGCCAGTCATAAAAGACTACATATTACATGATTCAAAGTTCAGCACAGACAAATCTACAGAGACAGAAAATAAATTAATGGAGGAGGAGATTTAAGGATATGGGAAGTAATTGCTAAAGGATCTCTCTTCAGGGCAATGAAAATGTTCTGGAATTAGTGGTGATGGTCACACAACTCTGTGACTACACCAAAACCCAGGGACTGTACACTTGAAGTAGGATAACTGTATGATATGCGAATTGTATCTAAACAAAAAAGCAGAAGTGGGGGGAGATGGCATCTATTTCCCCTCCTACTGAACCTGGCCAGCCTTTGAGCAACAGGATACAGGGGGAGGCAGTGCCAGTTCTGGGCCTCACTATTAAAAGCCTGGCAGCTGCTACTTTCACACTCTTGAAGGACAGGGAGATGTGCAGAGAGAGGCCTCATGGAGGTAAGCAAGGTCTTAGTCATGTGAGTGAGGTCGTCTTGGACATTTCAGTTCCAGCCAGGCTGACAGCTGAATTAAGTCATGCAAGTGACCCCAGGAGATATCCCCTAAAGCCAACTCACTGAACCATGAGAAATAAAAAATCACTGTTGTTTTAAGCCACTGAGTTTCAGAGTGATATGTTATACAATAGTAACTGAAACACAACTTCTCTGAGCCTCATTTTCCACTGTAACATGGGACTAATGCCAGAGGGTCATTGTGACAATCACGTGAAGCTAACGCCAATGCAAGAAATATTAACTATTATTATTATTATTACAAATCATTCCTGGATACCCTTGACATACTGCAGGTGTGCTCCCCAGGAAAGCCTCATTCTCACAAACACCTGCTCCTTCTAATCATGTGGTTTCCAAAAAGCTGGTTTGCTGAGGAAAACAAAGGCTTAAAAAAAAACATTATCTGAGGAAATGAAATTTCAACTATAAACAGAGTACCAAAGAAGGGTCTGCTTAGATCAGTCATCTACCCACCTTCTTGTACATTCAACACATCTTTATTCAATCCTTACTAATTACCAAACATCAATTAATAATAGCTAAGACCCCCTCCAGCTCAGCTGGTAAAGAATCTGCCTGCAATGCAGGAGACCTGGGTTCGATCCCTGGGTTGGGAAGATACCCTGGAGAAGGGAAAGGCTGCCCACCCCAATATTCTGGCCTGGAGACTCCCATGGACTATCCATGGGATCGCAAAGAGTTAGTCACTCACGACTGAGCGACCCTAGAATAATTTCCACCTAGGTGGCTGTTAACAGAATAGACTACACACTAGAACTTCAGCTGAAAGATGGCATATGCAGCAGTAGATACATCTAAAATCATCCTGCCAGAGAAAAAAAAAAAAACCCTTTAAATTTCTGCAGAGCGCTCAAATTCTCGTGCTTAGAATATAGGCCCAAAGAATGATTCTGACTGAGGATCCCAGGAGTAACAGAGAAATAAATGAAACGGGTTCCCTAAAGGTGCGTCCCTTAGTGAGGGGGGTCAGAGGGTCCCATTCACAGAATCTGGAACCCCCAGAACCCAGGCTGAGAGAAGGACTTCACCATCTGACATTGCCTGCCAAGTCTGGTGCAGAATGGGTATAGACAATTAACAATACCCAGGCTGATGTCAGTGAGAAACCCTGTAGAGAAGGATGTTCAACAGCTTTCAACTGCATTTATGAAATCATGACAAATTGATAACACTGAACTAAAAGAACCTTTTAATCCTAAGAACAATTAAGATCCTATTTTTCCCTCAAAAATGCTGACATAATATTAACACTTAAATGACACCAAAGGTAAGAAAGAGGGCCAAACCTATGAATATTTTCTGCATGAGGGAACAAGGTCCACCGAGCCCAGGAAGCACTTATTCTAGACAAGCTCTGGAACGTTCCAATCCGCTGAATGCTACTTAAAATCAGTACAAACAATACAGGCCCGGAAATACTTGGAAGGGCCTGTATTGCTTCACAAATCTTTCAGCCGTAGGCCAGAAGGGCTCTGGTGACAGATACAACCTGGGGAGGCACTGGACTGAGTCTACTGTATAATACAAATGCTGGGCTGACTTTTTTTTTTATTGACATATATACTAAAGTGCACAGATATTGTGAGGCTTGAAAAATGTTTATACCCAGATTAAGATAAAAAAATACTCCTAATACCCAGAAGGTTCCCTGTGCCCTTCCCAGTCAATAACAACCCCCACCCTAGCCCCCAACTCCAGAACCACAGGTTAGTTTGGCTTAGTCTTGAATTGCACATAAACAGGTCTTTTCAGACTGCCTTCTTTCATTCATCACAGGGTTACCTTATTTTGAAACAGAAACCAAGAAACTGAGCTTTATTTTAGGAAATCCCCCTCTGATGTCACAGACCTGGAGGCCAACTATTCTGATTATACTGGTTGTACTTCCTGACCTCCTCCAAGCACATGTTGTAACACTTCAAAACAGAAACAGTACCTTGTATTGTAAAAATTTTCCTTCAAAATAAACTAAATCTTTTAAAGGTATTCAAATCTATTCAACCTTAATATAGCCTCTGACTTAATACCATAAAAGTGTAATCTTTCCCATACTGAGCCCACAACTCTTAAACCTATTTTTCTTCCTTGGTATCTATCCATTCTAAAGAACCCTCAAATTCTGAAATAAAAAGAACTTTCAAATCTGTTACCACTTTCTATTAGTAAGGGGTTAAACTATAAAATTTAATCTTAGAGGTTAAACTATTAAACCTTCGGGGTTAAACTATAAATTAACCTCAGAAAATCTCTGAGGCACCTTAAGGTTCTAAAATTCAGACGAATGTGGCAGTTCAGAAAAGACAGGAGAGGGACAACAGCAATAAGATACAGACAGGTACAGAGTCCACAGTTAACCTGTCAGGATTCAGATCTGGGCTCTGCCATTTCTAGCTGGGTGGCCTTGGGCAAGTCATTACTACACTCTGTGCCTCAATCACTTCACTGTAAAATGGGAATAACCTCGTAAGACTGTTGTAAGGATTAAATGTGAAT
This sequence comes from Cervus elaphus, assembly GCF_910594005.1. Classification (NCBI taxonomy): domain Eukaryota; kingdom Metazoa; phylum Chordata; class Mammalia; order Artiodactyla; family Cervidae; genus Cervus; species Cervus elaphus. Next base: position 52,729,905 of record NC_057823.1, on the reverse strand, counting down.
GTATATAAAGCTCTTAGGAAAGCACTTGGCACATAATAAGCACTCAGTAAAAATGAGCTATATTCAAAAGCTGAAAGCTCTAACAGAGCAACTATTCTGCAAACCAAAAGGTTACAGAACAGTCACAGTAGTCACCCAGACATGTAGCACAGTGCTTCTCAAGATGTTTCCTTCCTAACCCTTCACAGACTGCTACTTTTTGTAAAATGCAAGATTACAGGCTTGAATGTCACAGCAATGTCAAACTGTTTTCAAGGTTTTTAGATGTTTACTCTCACTTTCTGTATTTACCTCATGGCAGCCTGATAGCTGCTCACAGACTGGCCCTTGTCTCCAGAGTAAACTTTGAGAAGCACTGTTCTAGCACACAAGAAGGACTACAAGCCTGCTGACAACTCAGCTAGCAGGTTACACAGAATTATGAAACCATATTAGTGAAGAAAACCAACCCCAATAGCAGGGGCAAGAGGATGACTTGAGGGTCAACAAGTTGAGAGATAAAATAATCCCAACAGGCTAAACTTGGAAAACAAAATTGGCTGCCAGAGCAAGAATCCAACTGCTACTTTGCCCCCAACTCACTGCTTGAGGAGGTGCCCTCAGAAAACATGTCGGCCAGGAAGTCATCTGCCCCACAAGGGGTCAACAGATGTGAAGGAAGGAAGCAGAAATGATTCAACTCTCCTGAGTTAGAAGCCAACCTATGTCACCAAGCTTTGGGAATGTTAACCACAGCACGCAAAGGCCAGAGTTTCTCCTCTGCCAAAGAAAACACGCAAACATTTCCTTTGGTGACGTGGGACTGCACACATGTGCACCCAGGGACACACATACAGTCGTCCCTCAGTGTCTGTGAGGACTTACTTGTTCTAGGACCCACATAATACCAAAACCTGTGGTGCCTTGAGTGCATTATATATAAATACTTTATATGAAAGGTATTTACATATAACCTACACATGTCCTTCTATATACTTTAAATCATTTATAGATTATTTATAACACCCAACACAATGTAAATGTTGTTTAAATAGTTGTAAATACAACATGAATGTTATGGAAGTAGTTTCTAGAGTGCAGCAAACTCAAGTTCTACTTTTTGGAAATTTCCAGAATTTCTTTCCCCAAATATTTTCAATCTGGTGGTTGGCTGAATTCATGGGTGCGGAACCCACAGATACGGAGGGCCGACTGTACACCCACCCCACTCACATCACAGTACCTGTGGTTTTAGGAGGCTCCTGAGGTCCGCCCTGCCAGCCGTACTGTGGGTATCCTTGGTAGGGATACCCGCCCTGAGGAGGTGGGTAGGGTCCCCCTGGAGGTCCTGGAGGGTAGACTCCAGGCCCCATCGGTTGTGATGGATAAGGGGGATACGGGGCCGTCGGACCAGGGCCCGGATACGGCGGAGGGTTCCCTTGGTTCATCAGGGACCTGCAGAGTACACCTAGGAGACAAACAGTGAAAGTTATTTGTTTTTAACCTGAGGAAATCATTAGAAAAAAACTGTAATCATGAGACAATTTACAAATTGCCTTAGAGATATCCTAAACCTCTTGCACATTTTCAGCTCTGCCCACTTTGTTTTCTTCTCACCACTGGCAAACGTCTTATGTATCTGATTGCTTTTTGTCTGCCTGCCTCACTAGACGACAGGCTGTGACAGCAGCAATCAAGCCAAGCAGCCATGCCAGCAGTGAGTGACCAGGGATGGGGTAAGGGTTGCTCCTGCCTGGGCACGGGTGGCCTGGTTGCTCTCCCCAGGCCCCAAGCTCTGCGCAGCTGAGCAGTGTGCTCGGCTGTCACTGTGCCAAGGGTAGAGCTATTTACAGAGGATGCCAAGCATCTTCTCTAACCATCCAGGCTCCCAGGACTCTGGAGGGCTCACCAGGAACCCCCACTGTTTTATAGTTCCTGTTCTGGGTGTTTTGCTTCTGTGAGGGAGGCCATTTCCTCCCAGCCCCCAGAGCCTTTTATCCATTTTCTTGGTTAGGCCTGAAGTCTGGAGGAGGTCAGCATCTCCTTTCTATCACCTCTGTAGCCCCTGAAGTGCATGATCAAGGACTTCCTGATTAAAAGCATTACTGAGGAATGCAAAGTCCGTACACTCTGGATGAATCTGATACTGTCATCTTGCTGCCTTGCACTGTCACCCCTCTCCTGTGCTGATATGTAACGTTTTACCTATCTAAGTTAATAAAGGAAACAGTCTCATGCTCAAAATTTAATAATTTCACCATTAATTCTTCATAATATGCAATCAATAAATTCATAAATGACTCTATAAAAGAGAACAGCTTCTTATAAAGTAATAAATACTTATTACTTTAAGTAATAAATTACTTTTCTTACTTATACATAAAGTAAGGCTCCCTAAAAAATATGGATTAAAAGAGTGGACTTTGTTGTCTGCCCACACAACAACCATACCCCCCTTCATAATAAGTCAGATTTCCAGTTACTGATCCATTCTTTCCTCCTGCAGTTCATGTGCTTCATAGGAAGCTCATTCCTTACCAGCTCCAGGGTAAACCCAGTCTAACCTAAGCCAATTCAGGTCACCCTTTCCTCTTTTCCATCAAGACTGATTCAAGGAATTTAGGACTAAGCCAATCACAAATGGCAACCCTTGGCCACTCAGATTATTTCTAAAGTGGTTTGATCAGTTAAAATCTTAGGGCTCTCCAAACACGCTCCCAAAAACTTCCTTTTGCCCTAACATAAGCAAACACATAGTCCAGCAAGGACATGGGCTACAAATTGCTGACAGCCAATCTTCAGCCCTGAGGGGGTCACCAGCCTTAAGATGAAGCAGGTACTTCAGAAAGGTATAGCAGAAAGAAGGAAAGAAATGGAATTCCGGATGACTTTATAATAGCTCATAAATCAGACTGAAACCCAACCTAACCTAAGCTACCTCTGTAGAATTTCCAGTGCTAGGAGCCAATAGTAAGGTAAGCTAAGGAACCCCTGAGTGACGTTCAAGCAAGCAGACATTTATGTAGTGCTGACTATGCCTGGCACTGGTCTAAGTAGTGGGGTATATAAATGAACATGGTTCAAATCCTTCCCTGGACAATGGGTTAAAAAGAGAAACATAAGGACGGTGTTTTTTAGAAAAGGTGGTAAATAGACTATTGGGCTGGAGTAGGGGCTTAAACCCAGTGGGACAAGGTGCAAGTGAGGAGACTGTCATTTGAAGGAGCTGATAATAAACTTAAACTTTGTAATAAGGAGTCAGAATGGCTGGAAGCTCTCTCCTTTGACCACATCTGCCTTCTGTCTCCCATTCTTCTTTTTCCAGGGGCCTAACAGGGATTCAGAAAAGAACGGGAGTTCTTTCCCCTCTTTGCTCTCTGGCCTACACCAACATGGCATCATACTCTGACCTGGGAATGACTTTCCCTTTAACCTAAGGCAATGGCTGGTGGTGACTAACACTGCAAACATCATGTGAATCTGAGCATACTTTACTGCTGACTACTTATGCATTTCCTCTCTCCTACCTGGAAGGCTGTGGTAAACCTAGTGAGCCCTGGTTAATACAGAAATCAGTCTTATTAATCCCCTATGGTTATTCCATTAGTTATTTTTTAAGTCACAGATGTAGAACACAGTCATCATAACTATTCTTTCCTAAAATTCAGTGTGTGTGTGTATGGGGGGTGGGGTCAGTGGGTATCCTCTGAATTGACTTAATTCCATCAAAACTGTAGTTTAATAAGTTCTTTAATCCAACAAGACCCTGTAATAATGATTGTTCTTTCTCTGAAGACACTGCCCTTCTAAAAACAATGAGCAGTGAAAAGGAAAAGAGAACAAAGTATTTAGAAATATCACAACCCCTCACACCTCAATGTTTCATGACTTTTCTTGATTGATTTCTGTGTATGTATTCCTCACTATTCCTGGGACCCTCAAAACTCTCAAACAAATGTTGTCTTCCCCTTTCTCCCTCAATCATGTTTCCCCCTCGTTTTTAGTACACATCTTTCTCCTTCTGCCTGAGAAATTGCTTGATGTCTGGGGTTGGGGGGAACCTCATGTGCTACTCAGAGGCACTTATAAAGAGGATAAACCAAACAATGCTCTACTGTCATGACCCAGCCCTTCCGCACACTCCGTCCCTGTGTTCCCAGAACACAATCATCTTAGGGCAATACGATCTGGATTTTCAGTGTCCTCCAGGCAGGAAAAAAATTCCAGTAAGAGAACAGCAAAAATCACAGAAACTCCATCTATATTGAGAGCAAAGATTCCAGAGCTGGCATCTGAAAAGCGAGAGTTCACCCAGTGGGAATCAATTGTTCCCAAGCTTGCACAGAAGCAAACCCAAGAAAGATTCCCTCACATTAACACAGTCTAGTACAAACCATTTAACATAACCAAAATATAAATGAGCTTTAAATTTAAGGTATGATACAAAACTTTAAAACATGAATTTTTCCCTTATAAATTTGGTCGGGTGAAATGTAAGCACTGCTATAGAAGACTGTGTTATACTGAAGATCAAATGTAAACAGTGGAAACTGTAGCATTAAGGACAATTCACAGCTCCAAAAGAAGACAGCTCATATCAAGCAGCAGCCAGGATCAATTAAGACTGCATTGGGGACCTCCCTGGTGGTCCAGTGGTTAAGACTCTGTGCCTCCAACACAGAGGACATGGGTTCAATTCCTGGTCAGGGAACTAAGATCCCACATGCCTGCAGGGCCAAAAAAAAAAAAAAAAAAGACTGCATTGAATCCATCTGAAAAAGAATTCAGAGTAATGACAGTAAATATGATCCAAGGTCTTGGAAAAAGAATGGAGGCACAGATCAAGAAGATATAAGAACTGTTTAACAAAGAGGTAGAAAATCTAAAGAATAAACAGAGATGAACAATAACTGAAATGAAAAACACACTAGAAAAAATCAATAGCAGAATAAATGAGGCAGAAGGATTGGCAAGTGAGCTGGAAGATAGAACAGTGTACAGTATTGCCATGGAGTTGAATAAAGAAAAAATAATGGAAAAAAACAGAGGATGGTCTCAGAGACCTCTGGGACAACCCTAAACACAATTTGCATTACAGGGGTCCCAGAAGGAAAAAGAAAGGACCTGAAAAAAGCATTTGAAGAGATAATAGCTGAAAACTACCCTATTATGGGAAACGAAACAGTCACACCCAAGTCCATGAAGCATAGAGAGTCCCAGGCAGAATAAACCCAAGGAAGAACATGCTGAGAGACACAGTAATCAAACTGACAGAAAATATTAATATATTATTGACTGGGAGACTTCTGCAGAAACTAATGCCTGTGGCTGGCAATTTCTTATGTAAGTGAATACTGAAATGTTTCCAGTCAATAATGCTTGGATAACAAAAGATATATTAATATGTCTTCAGTCATTAAGTTGTTAAAAGCAACAAGGGGAAAGCAAGGGGGGAATACAAGGGGGAAGTTCTCTGTTGGTCCAGTGGTTAGGATATGGCACTTTCACTGCCATATCCCAAAGTTCAAAGTTCAATCCCCAAAGTAAAATCCCATAAGCTGCACAGTTGAGAAACAAAACCAAAAAAAGAAACCATATGGAAGAATTCCCCTAAGGTCATCAGCTGATTTTTCACACAAACTCTGCAGGCCAGAAGGGAGTGGCACACTATATTTAAAGTGATGAAAGGGAAAAACCTACAACCAAGAATACTCCACCCAGCTGGACTCTCATTCAAATTTGATGCAGAAATCAAAAGTTTTACAGTCAAGCAAGAGCTAAGAGAACTCAGCATGAGCAGACCAACTTTCCAACAAACGCTAAAGGAACTTCTCTAGGTGGAAAAGAAAAGGCCAAACTAGAAACAGGAAAATTATGAATGGAAAAGCTCACCAGCAAAGCAAACATATAGTAAAGGTAGGAAATCATACACATACAAATATGATATCAAAACCTGCAATCATAAGAAGAGGAAAGCACAATGCAGGATATTGAAAATGCATTTGAAATTAAAAGACCAGCAACTTAAAACAGTTTATATATAGACCACTGTATCAAAACTTCATGGAAACCACAAACCCAAAATCCACAATAGATGGAAAAAAAAAAAAAAAAACCCCACAAAGAAAAGAAATCCAAAACAACACTAAAGTTAGTTATCAAATCACAAGAGACAAGAACAAAAGAGGAAAAAAGACTTACAAAAACAAATCTAAAGCAATTAACAAAATGGCAATAAGAACATACATACTGATAATTACCTTAAATATAAATGGATTAAATGTTCCAACAGAAGACAGAGACTGTCTGTCTTAAAAAAGACAAGACCTATTTTTCTCTCCCTACAGAGAGACCCAATTCAGATCTAGGGATGCATACAGACTGAAAGTGAGGGAACGGAAATCTCCATGCAAATGGAAATCAAAAGAAATGTGGTGTGTCAATACCCAGAGCAGACAAAATAGACTTTAAAATGAAGACTGTTAAAGAGACAAAGAAGAACACTACATAATGATCAAGGGTTCAATTCAAGAACAAGATATAACAACTGTAAATATATATGCACCCAACATAGGAGCATCTCAACATTTAAGATAAATACTAACCACCATAAAAGGAGGAAATAACAGTAACACAATAATAGTGAGGGACTTAAAGACCCCATTTTCATCAAAGGACAGATCATACAGACAGAAAATTAAAAAGGAAACACAGGTCTTAAATGACACATTAGACTACAAGGACTTAACTGATATTTATAGAACATTCCATCCCCAAAACAGGTGGATACACATTCTTTTCAAGTGCACATGGTACATACTCCAGGAATGATCACATGTTGGGCCACAAAGCAAGTCTCAGTAAATTTAAGAAAATTTAAAATCATATTAAACATCTTATCCATGAGATTAGAAATGCTACGAGATTAGAAATCAATTACAGGGAAAAAACTGTAAAAAACACAGACACGTGGAAGCTAAACACTGTTACTAAACCCATGGATCACCAATGAAATCAAGGAGGAAATTAAAAAAAAAAATCTGTAGACAAACAACAGTGAAAACACAACAACCTAAAACCTATGGGATGCAACAAAGTAGTTCTAGAAGTAGAGAGAAGTTTGTAGCAATACAATCTTACCTCAGGAAACAAGAAAAATATCAACCAACCTAACCTGACATCTAAAGCAACTAGAGAAAGAACAACAAACAAAACCCAAAGTTAATAAAAGGAAAGAAATCATAAAGATTAGAGCAGAAATAAATGAAATAGACAGGGGAAAAAAAAACAATGTGAAACAATCAATGAAACTAAAATCTGGTTCTCTGAAAAGATAAAATTGATAAACCTTTAGTAAGATTCATCAGGAAAAAAGGGAGAGTGCTCAAAACAATAAAATTAGAAATGAAAAAGATGTTACAACTGACACCACAAAAATACAAACGCTCATAAGAGACTACTACATGCCAATGAAACTATATGCCAATAAAATGGACAACCTAGAAGAAATGGACAAATTCTTAGAAAGGTACAACCTTGCAGAACTGAACCAAGAAGAAACAGAAAGTATGAAAAGATCAACCACAAGTACTGAAACTATGATTTAAAACTTGCAACAAACAAAAGTCTAGGACCAGATGGCTTCACAGGCAAATTCTATCAAACATTTAGAGAAAATTGTACATCTATCCTTATGAAACCATTCCAAAAAAATTTCAGAGAAAGGAACACTCCTTAATTCATCCTATGAGGCCACCATCACCCTGCTACTAAAACCTGACAAAGATACTACAAAAATAGAAAATTAGAGGCCAGTATCACTGACGAACATAAATGCAAAAATACTCAACAAAATACTAGCAAATCAAATTCAACAATATATTAAAAAGCTCATACATCATAATCAAGTGGAATTTATCCTATGGATGCAAAGATTCTTTAATATACACAAACCAATCAATGTGATACACCATCAACAAACTGAAGAATAAATATCATATGATCATATCAATAGATGCAGAACAACTTTATGACAAAATTCAACATCCATTTATGATAAAACTCTCCAGAAAGTGGGCATAGAGGGAACTTACCTCAACATAATAAAGGCCATATATGACAAACCCACAGCTAACATCACACTCAATGGTGAAAAGCTGAAAGCATTTTCTCTAAGATCAGGAACAACAGAAGGATGTCCACTCTTGTCACTGTTACTCAACACAGTGTTGGAAGTCCTAGCCATGGCAATCAGAGGAGAAAAAGAAATAAAAGGAATTTAAACTGCAGAAGAAGTAAAATTTTCACTGTTTACAGATGGCATGATACTATACATAAAAAATCCTAAAGATGCTACTGGATAACTACTAGAGTTCATCAATGAACTTGGTAACATTGTAGGATACAAAATTAACACACAGCAATCTGTTGCATTTCTCTACACTAACAATGAAAGAGAAATTAAAGAAACAACCCCATTTTCCATTTCATCAAAAGAATGAAATACCTAGTAATAAACCTGCCTAAGGAGACAAAAGACCTATACCCTGAAAACCGTAAGACACTGATGAAAGAAATCGAAGATAACACAAACAGATGGAAAGAAATACCACATTCTTAGATTAGAAGAATCAATATTGTCAAAATGACTATAATATTCAAAGCAATCTACAGATTCAATGCAATCCCTATTAAATTACCAGCGGCATTTTTCACATAACTAGAACAAAACATTTAAAAATTTTTATGGAGACACAAAAGACTCTGAATAGTCAAAGCAATCTTGAGGAAGAAAAATGAAGTTGAAGGAGTTAGGTTTCCTGACTTCAGACTATACTACAAAGCTAGAGTCATAAAAACAATATGGTACTTGCACAAAAACAGAAATATAGACCAATGGAACAGGATAGAGAGCCCAGAAATAAATCTAAGCTACTATGGTCAATTAATCTATGACAAAGGAAACAAAAATATACAATGGAGGAAACAGAGCCTCTTCAATAAGTGGTCCTGGGAAAACTGGACAGCTACTTGTAAAACAATGAAATAAATTTTTTTAAACACCATACACAGAAATAAACTCAAAATAGATTAAAGACCTAAACATAAGACCAGATACTATAAACCTTAGAGGAAAACAGTCAGAATGCTCTATGACATAAAACACAGCAATGTCTTTTGCATCTGACTCTGAAAGTAATGGAAATAAAAACAAAAATAAACAAATAGGGCCTAATTAAACTCAAAAGCTTTTGCACAGAAAAGCAAACCATAAACAAAGTGAAAAGACAGCCCACAGAATGGGAGAAAATATTTGCCAATGATGTGACCAACAGGGATTAATCTCCAAAATATACAAACAACTCATGTACCTCAACATCAAAGAAACAAACAACCTAATCAAAAAACAGGCAGAAGACCTAAATAGACATTTTTCCAAAGAAGACATACAGATGGCCAACAGGCACATGAAAAGATGCTCAACACTGCTACTTATCAAAGAATGCAAATCAAAACTATATATCACCTCACATCAGTCAGCATGGTCATCATCTAAAAATCTATGAACAACAGATCCTGGAGAGGGTGTGGAGAAAAGGGAAGCTCCCCTACACTGTTGGTGGGAACGTACACTGGTGCGGCCACTATGGAGAACAGTACAAAGGTTCCTTAAAAAACTAAAAACAGAGCTACTATATGATTCAGCAATTCCACTCCTGGGCACATATCTGGAGAAAACCATGGTTTGAAAGGATTTGTTGTTGTTTAGTTACTAAGTCATGTCTGACTCTTGCAATCCCATGTCTTAATACATGCACCCATATGTTCACTGCAGCACTGTTTACAACAGCCAAGACATGGAAGCAACTTCAATGTCCATCAACAAATGAATAGATAAAGAAGATGTGGTACATACGTACAATGGAATATTACTCAACCATAAAAACAATAATGTCATTTGCAGCAACAAAGATGGACCCGGAGATTATCATAACTAAGTGAAGTAAGTCAGACAGACAAAGACAAATATCATATGATAATGCTTATATGCAGAATCTTAAAAAAAGATGATACAAATGAACTTATTTATAAAACAGAAACAGACTTACAGACTTAGAGAACAAATTTATGGTAACTGAAGGGGAAACATGAGTTTGGGATTGACATATACACACTATATTTAAAATAGATAACCAACAAGGGCCTACTGTATAGCACAGGGAACGCCACTCAACCTAAATGGGAAAAAAATCTGAAAAAGAACAGATACCTGTATATGAGTAACTGAATCACTTTGCTATACAACTGAAACTAACACAACAGTATAAATCAACTATAATCCAATTTAAAATAAAAACTTTTTAAAAAGACTGCGTTGAATAGTATCTGATGATCCCACTCAAGACATGCTCAAAGTCACAGGATTTTCACACATTCAACCATAAAATGAGAAGAGTAGAAACTATTCTTTCAGAAAGTGGCCCATGGAGATAACAAAGACCTCAGCAAAGTAGAGATGAAGGAAAGAACAGTTTTTCAAAGTTGTTATTTTTTAAATGACAAGATACCTGTCACTGACCTTGCAGGCAGTAGGGCGGAGAATGTTCCTCTGGAAAAACCGAGCAGCCCCAAGGGGAAAAATATATTGATAATGATACTCAAGAGTCCAAAGAAATGACTCACCCAGTCATTCCACAATAAAGTCCATGCACAGAGAACTTGCTAATCGACTTTTTATTGCCTCATAAATAAATGAATGAACAAGGATTATCAAGACATTTGCAGAAAGCCTGCAACATAAAAGAGCATAACAAAACAGAAAAAAGAAAAAGAAAGCAAACCCAAATGTCCAAAAAAACCAAAACAATAAATTATGGTGTATCTATATAATAGTTTCTTTGCACTTATTTTCAATTTGCTTTCTAAGCATGATATAATATTAAGTGTAAGAAAAATGCAATAGCACGATCCTGATTTTCTTTAAAATAAATATTAATAAATGGATCAATGTTACAGAATGACGTATTCTACAAGAGACCCACACAGTAGTCGCCTAATTTAATAGAAAGGTACCACTGCAACTCAGAAAGTAAAAATTAGTCTTTTCAATAAATAGTGCCAACTATTCTTATGGGAGAAAAAAAATGATCTCCATCCTTATAAACCATGAATAATTCACACTACACCATGGACTTTTATATAAAAGCTAAAGCAATCATACCTTTAGAACAAAGTTTATAATATATTCATGACTCAGGCAGTATTTACCTTATGACCTAGCAACTCTTCTCTTAGAAATATACTGAAGTAAAATGAGTGCATAAGCACACCAAAGATATATGCAAGAATCGTCAGTGACTTCCCTGGTAGTCCAGTGGTTAAGATTCTGCACCTCCAATACCTGGGTGCGGGTGCTATCTCTGGTCAGGGAACTAAAGATCCCCTATGCTGTGTGATACAGACAAAAAAATAAAAAAGGTCAAAGCAGCTTGATTTATTATAGCCCCAAACTGGAAACTATCCAAATGTTCATCAACAGCAGAACAGAAAGATTACAATATAGTCTATCAAATAGAAACTGCCCAGCAATAAGGGAAGAATGATAACTATCTGCAGCAACATGGATGAGTCAAACAGACAATGATCAATGAGAGAACCCAGACTTCATATTGCTAAGATTCCATTTATATGAGGTTGAAGAACAGCCAAAACGTATCTACAGATATTGACTGGAGGAGGCACAGGAGGTGACTTCTGGGATAATGGAGATGTTCCCCATCTTAAGCTGAGTCATGATTACATGGAATACTCCTGGAGTTGTACATAAGATTTTCATGCTTTAAGTGTACAGCAACAGTAGACATAAAATTTGGCTAGATGAAAAAAAAAAAACACACATTTATAGTGGTTTTCCCTGGGTGCTAGAATTACAGGCAATTGTTATTTATTCTGTATTTTAAAAAAATCCCACAGTCAGAAAAAAAATTGTTTTCTTAGTGCTTTTTGGTCTTTTCATGCTACCCACCTATTTCTTTTTTTTTTTTTAATAGCTAGAATGCCTCTGTAGACCTTCTGTCTCCTTCTAGTACTCTAATTTCCCTTCCTATTACTAAAAATTCTCCTTTATGGATAAACTACTTTATATCTGCTCATCACTGCTTTTTACAGTGATTTTTGTAATTGTGATTTTTTTTTTGGGCGGGGCAGTGGGGGTGGGGCGCGCTTCCCTGGTAGCTCAGTCGGTAAAGCATCTGCCTACAATGCAGGAGACCTGGGTTCAATCCCTGGGTCGGGAAGATCCTCTGGAGAAGGAAATGGCACCCCACTCCAGTGTTCTTGCCTGGAAAATACCATGGACTGAGGAGTCTGGTAGGCTACAGTCCATGGGGTCGCAAAGAGTCAGACACGACTGAGCAACTTCACTTTCACTTTTATACCACGAGGTATACAGGATCTTAGTTCCCAACCAGGGATCAAATCTGTGCCGCCTGCAGTATAAGCTCAGAGTCTTAACCACTGAACAGCCAGGGAAGTCCCATGATTCTTTTCTTCACAAGACACCACAGTTCCTTAAGCTGTTTAAATGTTTTCTTCTGCTTCAAACTGAGAAGTCACTTGGCTAAGTAACAAACTTGGGGATAAAAAAAATTTTTCTAGGTTACATAGAGACTTTCCCCACCTTGGAACTATTCTTATATTCAAAACCAGAAGTTATGCTTATCCCTCTCTCTTTATATATCCTTTTTGGGAATTTACAAAATTGCAAAGTTTGAAAACATGAAAGCTGATCTTATTCTAAAGACCTCCCCTGTGTCTTTTTTGAACTCCCTAATTAGCTGGCCTTTTAATAGGATCTTTGTGAATAGATTATTTTGTATTCTAGGTTCCTCAGGTTTTTTTTGATTCTCATACCCATAATTTTGGGTATGACTGTGCTAAAAAAAAAGCTTTAGAATTACTAGTTCTGTGCTGCTCTACCATCTCAGGTTTATAGTTTTCGTTAAATTTCAGTGTTGACATTTCAGTTGTTTATCCCATTCACAGTCATCTGGCCATTCTAAAAAAAGTAGAGGCAACGGGTCAGGGGAGTCAGATAAGGTTTCTAAGAAGAAGTGACGATCACACTGAGAATTAGGCAGAAAGAGGAATTCAGATTACTCAAACCTCACATTCTTGTCAGAGGTAACACTGGCAGAAAGAGGAATTCAGATTACTCAAAGCTCACATTCTTGTCAGAGGTAACACTCAAAAACAACCTTGCTAAGAGTAAACTTTCAGGATCATTGCAGCTTCTTTTTCTATTATTTTTATAACTTTTTCTAGTTATTCTTTATATCTTTTAATAGGATTCATGTAATTTTGTTTGCTTGGCAGATAACTATTGGCAAAACCGATCATTTGTTTATTCAACATTAAGTACTTACTACCTGAGAGGCCCAGTAATAAGGATATCAGAGGACGAATTCTAGCTGGCTTGCTCTTCCTCTTCAGTACCTCTGATAATAAAATTCTTTTCCTTTTGTTGGTTACTGCCTCAGACAGAAAAATCTGGAAGTTCACTAAATTTCAAGGGTATGGTGTGGGTGGTTTGGCTAAACAGACCAGACACTTTGCCTGGTTCAGAGGGCAGTTATCTCAAAGAGTTACTCCAGTTTACTGAAACTCAGGTACAAGTAGAGAATGACCCTGCCAACAGAGGAAGTGGGCCACATAGTGTGAACCTGCTGTGGGCCAAGAAAAGAAGCAACAACATCAAATCTGAACCCCAAAGCCACAAGAACAGGCATTCCATAGCCACATGCCTTCATCTAGGAAGAACCTACTCCTGACATGCAAGCTTCACACTGGGGCCCTGGGGAACAGCAACAGCAAGGGTTCAGGTCTACTAAATTTTTTTTTTTTGGCCTGCTGCATGGTTTGTGGGATCTTAGTTCCTGGACCAGGGATTGAACCTGTGGCCTCCTCAGTGAAAGCACAGAGTATTAATTAACCACTGGACCACCAGGGAATTCCCAGGATTCACTTCTAAAAGGTGGCAGTGACATTTACAATAACAGAGCAACACCAGGAGACTCTGACAGTTGATACTATGACATAGACAAGATCTTTGTTTTTATGACTTCCTCACTATGGGTAACACATTTGGCTGTGTTACCATTTCCTAAGTTGCTTTCTTTGGGGAACAGGGCGGGAAGGAGACAACCTGCTGTTTTATTCATTACTGTCTAAATACTGATTCTGGTATCAATCTCCAAATATTATTAACCACCCCTACTTCATTCACAATCTTTTGTTTGCCAGAGAGTTAACCAGGCCTGGAGCTGTCCTCACATAATCAATGAATGAATAAACCAGAGCATGCTTTTTGTATCAGCATTTTGGCTTGTGGCTTTAGAGTAGTAGCCTCTCAGTGGAATGCACAATGACACAGAGCTCAGAAATGGGCTCTTCACTGAACAAGGGCCTCAAAATGCACAAGGGAGGCAAAAAAATAATAGTGGATCATCCACCCCTGGAGGCCCTGTTCTGAAGTAATGAAGAATTTCACAGACTATCTTGTTTTCCCTTCTTACAAAGGCTATAAAAACTATTTATTGCTTATATAACTGAGTTACACATGAAACCAAAAAAATCTACAAACTATTTAGTAACATGGCTTGCTAAAGCCACTCAGGTAATTGCTTTAAACCACTATCCCCAACATTAAACTAACACAAAGATGTAAGCATTCTCCATTTGTCCTGATATATTAGATGAAGAACAATGAAGTCTGAAAAGTCATACACATGTTAATAATTCACAGTAGTTCAATATTATTTGAAAACATGGCCATAGCCAATCTCATCTCCCTCCAACAATAAACTTGCAGCCTTGGAGACTGTGAGAATCCAGAGAAGTTCCCCTAAACACAGGAAAACACATCATCTGCTAAAATCTCATTGCATAAAGCTTTCTATACAGAATCTCTGGCTGGATCCTAGGCCTGTCACTCTCTAAGGAATAAGATATATAACCTTTATTAAACAGTCCTCAAAAAAAAAAAAAAAAGCTTCCTGAATTATTCAACCATCAAAAAGAATGAAACAATGCTATTTGCAGCAACATGGATGGACCTAGAGATTACCATACTAAGTGAAGCAAATCAGAAGAGAAAGACAAATACCATATGCTATCACTTACATGTGGAATATAAAAGACAACACAAGTCAACATATCTACGAAACATAAACAGACTCACAGATACAGAGAACTGACTTGTGGTTGCCAATGAGGAGGGGGAGTAGGGGAGGAAAGGACTGGAAGTCTGGGATTAGCAGAGGCAAACTTTTATGTATGTGATGGATGAACAACAAGGTCCTACTAAACAGCACAGGGAACTATATTCAATATCCTGTGACAAATTATGAGGGAAAAGAATAGGAATAGAATACATATGTATGACCGAGTCAGTCTGCTGAACAGCAGAAATTGACACAGCATTGTAAATCAACTATACCTCAATAAAATTTAAAAAGAGAAATGCAAATGCAAAAACAACAAAAATTGCTATCTGAAAATATCTACCAACAGCTAAAATAGTGTATCCTGAACCATCCAGGCATCAGAATCCCATTCCTCTCTAATGTTTGGAGGAAACACCCTTTCTTTTACAGAGAATTCATTCTTTTTCCTTATAAATTCTTCAATAAAGACTGATTTTTAAGTGCAACTTCAAATAATAAAGTCTATTTTATGAACCAGAAGTTCCACCTTTAGGATTTATCCTACAGGTATAGACTAGTGCCAGTATGCCAAAAAAAAAAAAAAAGCCCACACAATTTTATACCACAAACACAAATATTTACTATAACATTTGTTTACAACTATATAACATATGATAGATAAAAGACATACAAATACATATACGATATTTGTTTGTTGTTGTTTAGTCACTAAGTCGTGTCCAACTCTTCTTCTGTCCATGATATTTCCCAGGCAAGAATACTGGAGTGGGTTGCCATTTCCTTCTCCAGGGGATCTTCTCCACCCAGGGACTGAACCTGCATCTCCTGCATTGGCAGGCAGATTCTTTGCCACCACAAACACAAATATTTATTATAACATTTACTTATAATAACTATATAACATATATATAAAATACATACACAGACATAAATGATATGTAACATCCTAAAGGTCCACCAATATGGGGACAGTTAAGCCATGGAATTTCCAAACCACAGAACTGCTATTTGACCCTTAAGAAGAATGAGGTAGAATTACATGCACTGATAATGGAAAAGTGCCAACACAGTGAAAAAAGCAAATTACAATACAAAGCATTCTTACTATCCCATTTGGGCTTAAAAATAAAGCTCTATTTCTAGACCTGAATAGGTTACAGTTATATTAGTGAATATAATTATTCATTAAACTGTACCTTTTTTGTCATACACACTTTTCTACACAGTTGGCCCTCTGTATCTGCAGGTTTCACAACCTTGGATTCAACCAACAGCAAATTAAAAATATTCAGAAAAAAAAAAATCTCAGAGAGTTCCAGAAAGGAAAACTTGAATGGCAACCATTTATAAAGCATTTACAATGTGTTAGGTATTACAAATAATCCAGAGATGATTTAAAGCATTCAGAGGATATGCATGCTGCTGCTGCTGCTGCTAAGTCGCTTCAGTCATGTCTGATTCTGTGTGACCCCCATAGACAGCAGTCCACCAGGCTCCCCCGTCCCTGGAATTCTCCAGGCAAGAATACTGGAGTGGGTTGCCATTTCCCCCTCCAATGCATGAAAGTGAAAAGTGAAAGTGAAGTCGCCCAGTCGTGTCCAACTCTTTCTCGACCCCATGGACTGCAGCCTACCAGGCTCCTCCGTCCATGGGATCTTCCAGGCAGAGTACTGGAGTGGGGTGCCATTGCCTTCTCTGGAGGATATGCATAGATTATATGCAAATACTATGTCATTTTATCTAAGAGATTTGAACATCCATATAATTTTGGTGAGAAGGTCTTGGAACTAGAGAGGTGACTATACATGCTAAAAAATGGAAATTATCTTTAGGTAAAGTCTATTTCATAGCTTTTAGGAGAACCCAGGTGGTGCAGTAGTAAAGAATCCTCCTGCCAATGCAGGAGACATAAGAGACTCAGGTTCAATCCCTGGGCCAGGAAAATCCCCTGGAAGAGGGAATCGCTACCCACTCCAGTATTCTTGTCTGGACAGTTCCATGGACAGAGGAACCTGGCAGGCTATAGCTCAGAAGGTAGCGAAGAGTCAGACACGACTGAGCAGGCACACAACCTATTTCTTAACTTATTGAGCAGGAAAGCCACGCTTCTTGGTGCTTCCAACAACTATCCAACTACTACTCAGAATATGTTTTGTTCCAGCTTCAGGGCAGGATCCACAGCTGCGAACAGACCCATAGATTCCAGGGGAACCTCACCAAGGGCTCCTTCTCCAGCCTTTATTAATCATGGATGGCTCTCTGCAGAAACCACAGGACACCTGAATGCAGGACAGACTACTGCCTTCAGCTTCTGGAAGGACTCCTCAAAGGTGGATCTCACTCAGCCCCTTGTCTGACAGCCCCCAAAACGTCAGCAATTCCCCCCACCTCTCACTATCCCCTTGGGAACGCCAATGTCCAGCTTCATCCGACCACAAGTTCAGGGACTCTGGTCAGTACCCAACTAATGCAGCTATCTGAAAGCCATGGGGAAGTGAAGACTGGCTCCTCCTCAGACAGTCTGGGATCTCTGAATTACATCTAGTCACTGGGATGTATAGGACGGCATTGTCACTCTGCAACTTCAAACAGCCAGTCCTCAAAGTGACAATGGACAGAAAATGAGTTCAGCAAGAGGGAGGGTAGAAGCGAAAGCAGCAGTGAACAGAAGGAAAAGTAAAAGGGAAGAAAGCCGTTAACAGAGAAAGTGAGTTGAGGAGATGAAAAGACAGGTTAGAGCAGGCAGAGAGAAAAAAGGGAGGAACCCTGCCCCCCGCCAACCTGAGAGGACACACCAGAAAGGCACAGGTCCATCCCTCCCAACAAGCTGACAAGGCCACTTCCCAGGCCAGGTCCCCCACCAGCACAGCCCCTGAAAGATGGCTCTGCCTTCCCCCCTCCCAGAGCATTAGACTAGGCTTTGTGGGAAAGTTGAAATCTTGATAGCTTAGAAAGAGGCCCCTACAGCTTCATGTGTTGGTAATTTAACTAAGCACTCCTGGTTCCTGCCGGCTACCAGGCTGGCCCTGGCTTGCTTCATCATTAAAGCAAGCTCTCCTGACCCTCTGCAGGAGCCGCAGCTCTGTCAGCACCGTAGGGCAGCCTCAAAGGACAAAAGTGAATTTCACTGCACACCAGCAAGTACCAGTCACACCTGCCACGTGGTCACCCCAAGGACCAGACAACCCAGGGCAGTGCACTCCTTCCTCCTTTCTTTTCTTCATTTTCATAGAATTTTTAAAATAGGCATTACAGACAAAAAAGGTTACACAAAACAGAGGCTAGATGCTAACTTCAGAGTTCTGTCATTAGTTACATCCACCAAGAGCAACTGTATGTTAATATATAGAAGCCAAGGAGACCAAAGGAGTATGAGGCAGTGACTGATTAATTAAAACCAAAACAAGAAAACCAAACTGCATCCACCCTGAGCAAAATTTTGAGTTTTCCAAGTGCACACTTGCACAGAAAGAGCAATAGAACACAGCATCAATAAAGTTACATCCTTGGCAGAGGGCCTAGAATTTACTGATGATATAGCATACAGGTTCACCACCACCCAGGCCTCCTTTTGGCAAACCTCCTGTCAAAACACCAGTGGTTTCAACTGACTGCATGCATTTCTCTTTAGTTCCTAGACCCTTCATTCTGCTGTCTTCCTGGTATCACAGAGCCACTTGGAGTTTCAGGAGGTGGGATTCAAGGGGCCCTCTCTGAAACTTGGCTACCCTCAAACCACCCCTATTACCTGTCTACTGCCACCTGAAAAAATTCACAGTGAGTCATATCTTTGGATGAAGGCAGTATTTTTCCAAGTGGGATATGTGGCACAGTTTGGGGAATGTGGACAATTTTAACAGTTATGCTTTTTAATATTTGCCTTCTATTTGTGTCAGATGATAGCTGTTTCCAATTTAAGTCAATCATAGTTTCCCCTTTAAATAACTTCTGGAGTCTTTTTTTAAATGGCACGCTTTAAAGAAAAAATGTTAACAGTACTGATGGCAAAGAGATAAGACAAAAATCACGCAGGTGGAATACAAATAAACTGTCCCACTCCAGTATTCTTGCCTGGAAAATCCCATGAACAGAGGAGCCTGGCAGGCTACAGGCCATGGGGTTGCAAAAGAGTCAGACTCGACAGAGTGACTAAACAGCAATAACAGCCATCACTGGTGTTTCTACTGCCACCATCACATATCAAGATTTGCCAAGGTTTAGTTCCACTAAGTCAGCAGAACCAGAAGGATGCAAAAACTGCATCAGGGATTGAAGAATCACAATCTTAGTGAGAGTGTTGCAGAAGAAAGGCTGGGGGTGGGGGAAGGAGGGACACGGGGTCTGGGGTCTATGGGAAGCTAGCAAGCATCAGGAAAGCAGTAAAAACAGGCTTAAAGATAAGGACTCATGAGCTAGGCACTTTCCTACAGAAGTCCAGTACCACATCTTGTACCCACATGATCCTACCCAAGGTCCCAAAGCTGAAAGCTCACAGGTGAAGTACTGAGGTCAGAAGCCAGGTACCATTTCCCAGGTCTTTTTCATCCCAAAGAACGTTGCAACTCAACAGCCCCCAGCCCTACTTTTTCGTGAACACTGGCCACGGGGTCAGATGGGTTTCAGTCGTGATCTACACTATTTTCCGGGCCAATTCTCTTGACACTAATGACTCTTTAGCACAAATCAGAGAAGTAATAAAGGGCATCTGTGAATAAGGCATTACTCTCTAATGAGTAAATTCAGGTAAATCAAACCCTCTTCTCACCATGATTACTAAGACTCCCTTATATCATTTACTTGCATCATCACAATAAACTGAATATCACAATAAAGCAGCTCAAACAAGTTTTTTGGCTTCCCAGTGCAGATAAAAGTTATGTATTCACTACACTATAGTCTGAGGGTGCAAAAGCATTACATCTAAAAAAACAATGTACACACCTTAATGTACCTCTGATGTTGGGAAAGACTGAAGGCAGGAGAAGGGGACAACAGAGGATGAGATGGTTGGATGGCATCATTGACTCATTGAACATGAGTTTGAGAAAGTTCTGAGAGTTGGTGATGGACAGGGAGGCTTGGCGTGCTGCAGTCCACGGGGTCACAAAGAGTTGGACACAACTGAGTGACTGAACTGAACGCACCCAATTTAAAAATATTTTAATGCTGAAAAATGCTAACAAACACCCAAGCATTCAGCAAACTGTAATCTCTTTGCTGGTGAAGGTTTGAAGTATTGTGAGAATTACTAAAATGTGACACAGACAAAGTGAACAACTGCTGTTGAAAAACGACATCGATAGATATAGGGTTGCCACAAACCTTCAATCTGTAATAATCGCAGTATATGCAAAGCACAACAGAGCAAAGTACAATAAAGTGAGCGAGGCCTATTGAGAAATGGAGTGCTTCCTGCCCCATTAGTAAACAGGGCTATCACCATCATTAACAATTCGATTGTAGCCCTCTACCGTGAGCCTGAGCCGGGCAGCCCCAAGGGAACTCAGGAAGGCGAATGCCTGCCATCCAGCCTCCCTCACACTACAGCCTCTTCCTACTGTGAGAGTAAGCCCTGACGAACTGAGGATATTCATTCACGTGACACTGGCCTGATAGCTGAGGTGTATATCAAAGGAATGATTTCAGTTAGCCCAGCTTCTCACATCTTCCACATACAGAAAATAGATAAATTCCTTAACTTGGGTTATCTGGTTTTCTTTAAATAACAATAACCTTTTGATGTTCAGACTACCTGCCTTTTGTTGCAAAATTTCTATATAACCTGGCTCCCCTTCTTATCTCCTTGGAGCAATTTTCTCAGGATTACTTCCGAAGCTGTCTTCTGGGCTTAAAAGTCCTCAAAATTCCCACAGAATAACACTCAACTTTAAGTTGTGAATGTTTTTTAAGTCGACACTATAATTGAAAGGTTCAGAAAAATAGACACTATCCCTTATTCTGGCAAAGATGTAAAGACTTGCTGCCCACAGAGACTGGATTCAAAGCATTTATCTCTCTTGCTTTAGAAGGGAGGGCCCATTCAGTTTCCCAGCTCTGATTCTGAGGCCCAAATAAGTACTAATATTCCACACACCACAGTGAAAGTCGCTCAGTCGTGTCCAACTCCTTGCAACCCCATGGACCTCACAGTCCATGGAATTCTCCAGGCCAGAATACTGTAGTGGGTAGCTGTTCCCTTCTCCAGGGGATCTTCCCAACCCAGGGATCGAACCCAGGTCTCCCACATTGCAGGCGGATTCTGCAATAATATTCCACATGTGCCTCTGAAAAACTACAAAAGTAGTCATTCTAAGTTCCCAAGATGGTGTGAACCTTTTTGGTCGGAGCCTGGAGGGTGAACTCATGCCCGATCCCCTTGCTTCTAAACTGCTGGGTTTTAATTGCTGACTCCCATTTTACAGGCAAGTCAATAAGTAGCCTTGGTCAAGTGTGAGGAGGTTGGAGGCCTAGAACACAGCTTTCGATTCAGCATGAGAAAAACCGGAAGCCTCTCCAGTCAGCAACTTCCCTCATGTGATAACTATGCCACAAGTCTAAGAGATGGATGTTGTAATTCTGTAGGGTCCCTAGATGCTTCTGCAAGCATCTGAATCCCTACCTGACCAAGGACTGGCAGAGAGACATAGTAGGAGAGGGGAATTTTAAAAGGTGACTATTTCACTCCTCATTCAATTTAGTGAGCATTATTGCTCTCTTCAGTCTCTGAAGAGCTTAATAACTAACTCCTTCTGGGTTGAAAGGATACTGGATCAAAAGCCCAAGAGGCTCCTAGGTTTACTCCAGGCACTCTAAACCAGCTGGATAAAATGTAAAACAGTCTGAACTTATTTACATATGAAATGCAAACATGAACTTACCCTTAGGCCTCCAGATAACACTATTGGTTTACTGGTGACCAAACCCAAATATACCAGGAAACAAATAAAAAAGCCTTAGGGTGCTCAATGAAGCTTTTATAAAAATTCAGAATGTCCACCTCTTTTTTTTATTTCATGGTATCTGAAAAAAAATACCATTCATCCAACAATTAAAATATTTGCTTTAGAGGAGCTCAAATTTCAATAAATGTCCTATGAATACTCCTTCAGAATCTCTGTGAAGAGAGCACTGCCCATTACCCCCATTTCAAGGGCGAGGAATGTTTCCAGCCAGGAAAGAAGGGCCTGCTGTTGAGTGACAAAGGCACAAGCCTAGAAGGTTCCATGGGGGTCTCTGGCTCATACCCTAGCCCTGCCTCTCATGTGGGCCCAGTTTCCCTTAAAGGAGGTTATTTCTGTTCTTCAACAGAACAACCAGCCCTGGTGTTTATCATAGCCTATGTTTAGGGAAACACTATTTTTTCTTCCTATCGAAGTCTTAAATTCTCTACCAGTGGGAAACTTGTGGAGGTAGCAAGGGTGAATGAAAGCGGAAAATTTCCCAAAACTCTTGGCCTACTTAATTGTCCTGACAACACATAGTTATGAAACCGTTGGGTGTCGTCCCAGGGGCCTCCAAAGAGCTCCCAGTCTTTTATGCCTCAGCACAGAAAAGAATTCAGCAAGAGGCAAAGTGACAAATGAGATTTACTAGAACAAGATGCTTGTAAGGTTTACAAGCAGGTAGGCAAGTGTTGCACTGCCCTGAGTACTCAGTGGATTACATTTTTATAATCAGAGAAAGAGAGGGGTGGGGGAGAAGATCTTTGTCTTTCTTGAGTAGTGTCACACTTCCATGATCAGTTCTTCCCTCAGGTAGAGCAGGCATGTTTCCTTGTCCCTGTTTGATCAGGCCAGGACTGTCAGAGCACTTTGGAAAAGTTATTCAGGTCTCAGTACAATGCGGGTGGGTCTTTCATTTTGAAAAGCCACCTTCCCATAAATGATTGTTTTTGTGTACACAGAGCACATCCTGAGGGTCATTAACTTGATGACACCACTGGGTAGGTTGTAGGCCTTATTCTCTACTATTGTTTTATTGCTTGGGGGGCACTGTGCAGTGAACATGTCTTAGGGGCCAAAGAGTATGTTTTAGGGATCATTAACTCACTGAGCTCACTGGGTAGGAGGTAGGTCTCACGCCACCACTGCTTTATTGTCTGGGGGCATGTCTTGTGCTTCTGTCGCATGGTTTTGTTGCTAAGCAGGTTAGATTTGATTTTATTGTTAAGCCAACCAATCTGGCTTTGATGCTAAGCGACTTGTTTTGCTTTATGAGTCAAGCAAGCGCACATGGTCTCAGAATCTTCCCATTATTTTCTTCAGTGATCATTAGTCTTACTGTAGTTTCCCAAAGCCCCCTGAAGTTCCCTATCTATAATTCCCTAACCAGGTTTCTAAGCTAACTATTTGCTTATCCTCGTGCTTGCTTGTGTGTGTGCTCAGTCCGACTCTTTTCGATCCCATGGATTGCGGCCACCAGGCTCCTCTGTCCATGGAATTTTCCAGGCAGGAATACCGAAGTGAGTTGCCATTTCCTACTCCAGGGGATTATCCTACTCTATCCCTATTAATTATCGTGTTTGGAGGGTGGGGGGACCGTTTACAAAGAAAGCATGATTATCTCGCCATTTCAAATATTTCCAAAGAGATTTACAAAGTTGATAACAATTTTTTAAAAATGTGGCCCAGAAATCTAGATTCTTAATATTATGGAGCTCCTGGAGAGCCCAATAAAAAACACTAACAAATCCTACCAATGAAAAAGCACACAAGGGGAAAAACTCTTCGGGTTAGTAGAAATATGCTGTAAACACACATTGCTCAATGCTCAAATGGCCTGTCTTAAGATGTCATTTACAGAGAATGTTGCTGCTGATCTGACTGGAAGTTCGCTTTCCCCAGGTGCCACCACTCTGGATTTGTCCTCCCTTGGGTGCTGTGCTGGTTTCTCCATTTATGCACAAAGCTTGCCAAGTTCTTGGCAATTCCCTCAACTGCCTTTTACTGTACAGGATCCCTGGAGGTTCAATTCTGTTTTCTGGAGTCAAACAAATACAAAACAAGTTGGTGAGAAGTTTCAGATATTTCACTTCCTCCAGAAAAAAGAAGTGTGTGGAAGATTCAATATAAAAGGGACAGCTGTTTGTTGTTGTTTTTTTTTTTAATTTTTTTCCCCACAGGATCAATAAATTTCAGAGTTGGAAAAAATTGTACATCACTCAATCATTCCTCTTCAATAATCAAAATGTCTTCTTCTCATTTCTCAAGAATTTAAGACAAAAATGGCCAATTAACACTTATGCAGCATTACCTGGAAAGCCCACAAACTCAAAGTAGTAGGTAGGAAGGGGGTAATCTGTTCTACAATTAACAAAGAGCATGGAACTCCTTTCAGCTTCCCCAATGCCCCCATATTCATGTTTTGGGCACTAATAATCCTTCAAGAACTTCTGTGCCATTAAATCTCCTATCAATCACTCAGACCTTGGGTTTCACCCTAGGTATAAGAGGTATTGTAGAACACTCTGAAACCTCTAAAGGGTAAGCGCTGTGGTCAATACAACCTCAATGCATATGGAGGAAGGCAAACCCCGTAAACAGTCATAACTGACCGGGTCAAATGAGATAAGAGAAGGCAGCTGGGTGCTTCTTTTCCCTAAGAAGGAATTTTTTTAAAAATCTAGGATAATTGGCACCTGGCTGCCTACGCCCCTATCCCTGTCTCCTACAAACATTTCCGAAGCAAGGTTTCCAGAATCCCAACAGATTATAGTTCCAGGCGTTGTCATCTCTTTTTTCAGGCTGTCACAACAGCCTCCTCAGTCTCCCCATACCAGTGTTCCCGCTACCGCAATCCAGCCGACGCTTCAACGGCTCCCACCCACAAACCCTCAGCTGAGTACTCAAAAGAGTTTTTCCAAATGGGCCCTAACTTAACTTTCCAAACTTCTCCTCCGCCCCCCAAACCGCCCTAGGACTCAATCCAGTAAAGTCTTTCCTTTATTTCCAGCTCAAGGTCTCTTTCCCAGAGGTCCCTTTTACCTCCCCCTACTCTTCCAACCCCCACAGCTGCCGGAGATTAGCCCCGTCCCTTGGGGCTCCGCTCAGATTTCACTCCCCCCAGCAGGTCTATTCACATTTCTATCAACCGCACTCAACAGGATTGAAACATCTTTTCTGAACACCTCTGGTCCCAGCTCCCGCCCGGCCTCGCTCCCCCAGCAGGCTCGGTTCTGATCACGGAGTGGGTCGCCCGCAGCGCTCTAGAAATCGCAGCTCAAGGCGGAGACGCGGACGCCTCCCGCAGACGTCCCTCGAGACCGGGTGTGGCGAGCCTAGCTCTCAGTCAGCCGACTCCTCTCTACGCGGAGCCCCTTAGTCCTCCGCCCAGAGGCCCCAGCAGGCAGTGCGGGATCTTCCCAGCCTCAGCCAGCCGCGCTGCGACCGGACCCGGAGGAGCAGCCGCGAAGCGCCGGGGTGTGTATCAGGCCGGCTGCAACCGCTCCGCCGGCTCCCGGCCTCTCCCCCAGCTCTGCGCGTTTCCCGGCCCGAGTCCGCCCGTCGCGCCCGGGAGCCCGTCGCTCTCCCAGCGCCCTCTGGGGAGCTCGGGGGTGCGCAAAAGCCCAGAAGGGCTCTGCCCGTGCCTAACCCCCTCCCTGGTCCCAGCTTGGCTGGGCCCGGGTCCACCGCGGGCCTCACCTCTCCTCTTTACGAACCCGCTGAGCACTGGTTCGGCCGGGACCCGCTGGAACCTGACGAGACCGCACAAGTGGCGCCGCACCTGCCAAGGAGCGAGTGAGGAGACTGGGCTCGCCTGACGTCACGACCTCCCCGAGAGCCGCGAATGCGGAGTCACCTGATCACCCTGGCAACGCGCGCGGGGCGGGGCGAGGCGGGGGGCGGCGTCACAGCGCGAGCCCCGCCCCCAGCAGCGAGGCCTGGAGGCGCCACCCGGAGCGCTCCCGAGCGGCTGGTGGAAACTTGAGGTCCGGCTCCGGCCGTCCGCCTCTGGCCTTCAAGTAGGCGTGGATAAGTGGCCATGGATCCCCGAGACTCCAAAAGGCAGCCACCTCAGGCTGGATCGGTGCTCCGAGACTCCAGATGTTACCCCCTCGCCGTCAAGGCAAGTGCCTGGCGTCAGGGCCTGTGTCCTCACCGAACCCGTAAGGGATTCAGTGCAAGGCGTGCTGCAGGCTTCGCTTGTGGGCTGCTTCTCTCCGCGTCTTCTCCTTCTAGAGCCAACTAGGTTCGAGGGTTTGCTTCGAGAACTGTACATGAGAGGACTAGGGCTGAGGCTGATAACTGGATTGCTCTCTGGCAACTTTACCCATAAGCCTCACAACAAGTAGTGCAGCCTTTGCTGGAGAATATAATAAGACTTCATTCACTCAGGATGAAGAACAGGCTGTAGCCCAGCCCAGTCCTCCTGTCCTGCAGCCCTCCTCTGCCAACAGAAAGAGAAAGCATTGAATCACTCCGAGAGCAAAGTTTAGCAGAAGCCTGAAAGTCCTAGTTGAAGTCCGATTTGTTTTCAGTTTAGAAATTGATTTTCCCTTCAGTTTCCTCCCCTAGCTCACTATGATGGTATGCCTACATCTCTGTGACTTTCCAGTCACTAGACATAGACCATCAGTTTTAAAATGAAAATGTAAGATCCTGTGGAGGTCCTGGTTTGAGATCCATTGCTTATTCTATCCCTTTACTTCTTTCTGAGTTCCATCTAAGTTTTACTCTCCTACTCCCTGCACCACTATGGAAGTTTTATGTATGTTGTCCTTCCTTCTTAGAGTATGGGATTTTAAACCAAAAAGTTATTTTATAAATAACTTCTAGTGAGCATCTTTGCCTGGCAATAGGTGCTTAAGGCACAATCCTTGAAGATTAAAAGTTTATGAGTGGTGCATCTCATATCCAAGTACCACCTGTACTGTTTACTTAATAGTTTTGTTTCAAGTGACACTTGTTTATTTTTATACATTTAAAAAAGAAACTAGCATATCAATGGGGGTGGGGGGTGGGAAGACAGCTGTGAAAGAGAAGAATCATGGCTCCAGACAGAATTGTACTAAAAGGAGAGAGATTTAAAACATGAGCCCAGGTTCCAAAGGGCAGAAATTAGGAGGCAGGAAGATGGTGGGAGCAGGGCAGGGGCAGCCAGACCTGGGGTGGCTGGTTGGTCTGAGGAGCGGAGCTCCAAGTGCAGGTTAGGGATGTGTGGGGGAAGAGCTGGGTTGGAATGAGGTTTGAGGGATGCAGTAGAGGGGAGAAGTCTGGGAGCGGAGAGAATGGAGAAGGAATCTAGAGAAAGGAGAAGGAGCAGTGGTTTCGGGAGGGACTACTGAAAGGAAGGGTGTGCTAACAGCATTAAGGAAAGGGAGATTACAAAAATGAGGACTGCAAGGAAGGAGGAGGAGTGAGAAGAACCGGATGGAGGCCCTACGGGAAAGCTCAGAGCCTCTGAGGCTGTAATGTGGGCAGAACAAGGTGAGATGAGGGTGGGGGCAGGACTAACTGCCTTGGAAGACAGGGCAGCTGGACATATAGGGCCATGCCGTGGGAGAAGAATGGTGTTTTCAGTAAGGTCCTTGGCCACTCCCATTTTACTGAGTTGTTTGGGGGTGATGGCAATAAGGAGTTCATGATCTGAGCCACAGTCAGCTCCCGGTCTTGTTTTTGCTGACTCTAGAGCTTCTCCATCTTTGGCTACAAATAATATAATCAATCTGATTCCGGTATTGACCATCTGGTGATGTCCATGTATAGAGTCTTCTCTTGTGTTGTTGGAAGAGGGTGTTTGCTATAACCAGTTCGTTCTCTTGGCAAAGCTCTGTTAGCATTTGCCTTGCTTCATTCTATACTCAAAGGCCAAATTTGCCTGTTACTCCAGGTATTTCTTGACTTCTGACTTTTGCATTCCAGTCCCCTATAATGAAAAGGACACCTTTTTTTGGGTGTTAGTTCTAGAAGGTCTTGTAGGTCTTCATAGAATCGTTCAACTTCAGCTTCTTCAGCATTACTGGTCAAGGCATAGACTTGGATTACTGTGATATTGAATGGTTTGCCTTGAAAACGAACAGAGATCATTTTGTCATTTTTGAGATTGCATCCAAGTACTGCATTTGTTGTACTTGACTCTTTTGTTGACTATGATGGTTATTCCATTTCTTCTAAGGGATTCTTGCCCACAGTAGTAGATATAATGGTCATCTTAGTTAAATTTACCCATTTCAGTCCATTTTAGTTTGCAGATTCCTAAAATGTTGATATTCACTCTTGCCATCTCCATACAGTCAGCAAAAACAAGACCAGGAGCTGACTGTGGCTTGGATCATAAACTCCTTATTGCCAAATTCAGACTTAAATTGAAGAAAGTAGGGAAAACCACTAGACCATTCAGGTATGACCTAAACCAAATCCCTTATGATTATACAGTGGAAGTGACAAATAGATTCAAGGGATTAGATCTGATAGACAGAGTGCCTGAAGAACTATGGACAGAGGTTCATGACACTGTACAGGAGGCAATGATCAAGACCATCCCCAAGAAAAAGAAACGCAAAAAGGAAAAATGGTTGTCTGAGAGGCCTTAAAATAGCTGTGAATAGAAGAGAAGCAAAAGGCAAAGGAGAAAAGAAAAGATATAACCATTTGAATGCAGAGTTCCGAAGAATAGCAAGGAGAGATAAGAAAGCCTTCCTCAGTGATCAGTGCAAAGAAATAGAGGAAAACAACAGAATGGGAAAGACTAGAGATCTCTTCAAGAATATTAGAGCTACCAAGGGAACATTTCATGCAAAGATGGGCACAATAAAGGACAGAAACGGTATGGACCTAACAGAAGTAGATGACATTAAGGAGAGGTGGCAAGAATACACAGAAGAACTATTAAAAAAAGATCTTTATGACCCAGATAATCACAGTGGTGTGATCACTCACCTAGAGCCAGACATCCTGGAATGAGAAGGCAAGTGGGCCTTAGGAAGCATCACTATGAACAAAGCTAGTGGAGGTGATGGAATTCCAGTTGAGCTATTTCAAATCCTAAAAGATGATGCTGTGAAAGTGCTACACCTCAATATGTCAGCAAATTTGGAAAACTCAGCAGTGGCCACAGGACTGCAAAAGGTCAGTTTTCATTTCAATCCCAAAGAAAGGCAAAGCCAAAGAACATTCAGAACTTTGCTCACATGCTAGCAAAGTAATGCTCAAAATTTTCCAAGCTAGGCTTCAACAGTACATGAACTGAGAATTTCCAGATGTTCAAGCTGGATTTAGAAAAGGCAGAGGAACCAGAGATCAAATTGCCAACATTCACTGGATCATAGAAAAAGCAAGAGAGTTCCAGAAAAACATCTACTCCTGCTTTATTGACTATGCCAAAGCCTTTGACTGTGTGGATCACCACAAACTGTGGAATATTCTTAAAGAGATGGGAATACCAGACCACCTGACCTGCCTCCTGAGAAATCTGTATGCAGGTCAAGAAGCAACAGTTAGAACTGGACATGGAACAACAGACTGGTTCTAAATTGGGAAAGGAATATATCAAGGCTGTATATTGTCACCCTGCTTATTTAACTTATATGCAGAGTACATCATGAGAAATGCTGGGCTGGAGGAAGCACAAGCTGGAATCAAGATTTCTGGGAGAAATTCAATAACCTCAGATATGCAGATGACACCACCCTTATGGCAGAAAGTGAAGAAGAACTAAAGAGCCTCTTGATGAAAGTGAAAGAGGAGAGTGGAAAAGTTGGCTTAAAACTCAACATTCAGAAAACTAAGATCATAGCATCTGGTCCCATCATCACATGGCAAATAGATGGGCAAACAGTGGAAACAGTGACAGACTATTTTGGGGGGCTCCAAAATCACTGCAGATGGTTGCCTGAAGCCATGAAATTAAAAGATGCTTGCCTCTTGGAAGAAAAGTTATGACCAACCTAGACAGCACATTAAAAAGCAGAGACATTACTTTGCCGACAAAGGTCTGTCTAGCCAAAGCTATGGTTTTTCCAGTAGTCATGTATAGATGTGAGAGTTGGACTATAAAGAAAGCTGAGCGCAGAAGAATTGATGCTTTTGAACTGTGGTGTTGGAGAAGACTCTTGAGAGTCCCTTGGACTGCAAGGAGATCCAACCAGTCCATCCTAAAGGAAATCAGTCCTGAATATTCATTGGAAGGACTGATGCTGAAGCGGAAACTCCAATCCTTTGGCCACCTGATGCAAAGAACTAACTCATTTGTAAAGGCTCTGATGCTGGGAAAGATTGAAGGCAGGAGGAGAAGGGGACGACAGAGGATGAGATGGTTGGATGGCATCACTGACTCAGTGGACATGAGTTTGGGTAAACTCTGGGAGTTGGTGATGGACAGGGAGGCCTGGTGTGCTGCAGTCCATGGGGTGGCAAAGAGTCGGACATGACTGAGTGAAATGAACTGAACTGAAGTGTTCCTAACTGTTCACTTTTCTTTATTATTGGTATTGGTTTTATTAAGGCATGAGAAGAAGAGTGTGGATTCACTACAAAAACTGTAGGAATCTACTGAAGCTCCTCAGAATGGAAAATGGGAATGGGAGGCAATATTATGTTTTTTTTTTTAGAATAGATTTTTATTTATTTTTAAATTTCTATTGGAGTGTAGTTGCTTTACAATGTTGTATCAGTTTCTACTGTATAGCAAAGTGGATCAGATATATGTACATATATCCCCTCCTTTTGGAGGATGTAGTGTTTTGTAAAGAATTGTTTGGAAGCAGCATCCAACATGGTCAGAAGGGAGAGTAGGGGCAAAAGTGCAGCCCCAAGAGCTAAGGAAGGGCTGACCAAGGACTAGAAACCACCCCTTCTGGAGAGGAGAAGGGCTGTCTTTTGCTCACTTGTGTGTGGCGATTGGAGTCTGGCAGGTAGAGGTGCACAGAAACCCTATTAAAATGAACATCTCTATACGCTGCACAGGTCAAATAATGTCTTTTTGGAGCTCACAGGCTCAGTGGCAAACACTGTGGAACTCCCCTCAGAACAGAGTTTTAAAGCACTGGGAAATCCACTAAGAGTTGGCCTCTGGCTTTTCTCCCATGGAAACAGACAAATGAACACAAGTGAAAGGAAAGCCAGTGAATGTGGCCAGCACATACACAAAAACCAGAAAAAAAACAAATCAGATTGTTTTCATGTTTGAGGATATTAAAGAAAGGGTAAAAAGCTTCACTTCTGTCTGCTAGCTCATTGGTCTGCCTGATTGTCACGGAATTTGAGGTCCATGTGAAGGAGGAAGGTGTCAGTTTGCTTTCGGTCATGCTTCAAGGTTTGGGGTTTCACCTGAGCAATGAGTTTCAGTTTTATGAATCTTTTTCCTGATTTACATTTTCAGATTCCAATTTGCTAGTCAGGATTGTCTCCATTGCAAGGAACTAAAATGCTCTTCAAGTCAGTTTAAGAGAGAGAGAGAATTTATTGGCTCTTGAAACGAGGAGTCTAGAGGCAAATCTGAACTTCAGGCATAGCCGGATCCAGGCACTCAGGCAGTATCACCAAGAACCTCCTCTCTTGCTCTATCCCTCGGCTCTCCTTTCTGTGCATTCTCTGAGAGTGCAGCCCCTCTGAGAGTGTTAGAAGCACATTCTCAAAACAGACAAAAGGCTTTCTCTTTCCCAGAGAACTTTTTACTAAGAAAAGTTCCAGGTTGGAGTCTTAACTGTTTACATCGGCTTGGGGTAAATTGCTTCTCTCTGAATGAGTGGTTGTGGCCAGGGGATGTAGCATCTTGGCTAGTTCGTGCTGTCATCTGGAACTGGGAGTAAGGCTAGCCATCTCTCAAATCCCACATTTGAAAGTGTGGAAAGAACAGCTTCCCCAGGAAAATGGAAGTTTAGTTACCAGAACTAGGAAGAACAGATGCCTAGCAAACAAAAAACACAGCTGACCCCTACAGGCCACTGATACCAAAACCACAAGCTTATTGAAAAGTTCTGTAGGCACATGTATTCAATAATATGAAATTCTAGTATTATTCCAGAAGGATAGCTTTGACTCTACTTGGGAGCCAACTTACCTTCTCCAGTATTTCCAGGAAAATTGCATCCACTGGGGGGCAAACTCCAGCGCTGAGAGGTTAAGCCTTGTTGAGATTATGGTATAGAACCCACCACTGGTTTTACCTAAGTGCACTCTCTTCTCTGGAAGGATTACTTCTGAGGAAAGTGCTTCAGAGAGTACTTCATGCTTTAAATCTGTTTGTACAGCACCTTGAGTTCTCAAGAAGCACCACATAAAGGCATGCAATTTTAATTGTGACTTTTCGAAGCACTGATTCCTAAAGTGGCCTGGCATTTAGATAATAATCTTAGAAACCCAGCCCTGGAGGAAAACACATTTTTCTCATAGGCTGTGACTCAATTGAGTATGAAGTTTTCATCAACTCTTAAGAATCTCCTTGATTTCTGATATTTTGAAAATAAGGGGGAAAAAAATCAGCACCTATAAATTTGAGATACTCAGCCTGTATGTCTATTTGCATTTATATTTATACAATGAACCAATGATTCATGAAGAAGGGAGCCACAGAGGATGAGATGGTTTGATGGCATCACTGAATCAGTGGACATGAGTTTGAGCAAACTCCAAGAGAGACAGTGAAGGACAGGGAAGCCTGGCATGCTGCAGTCCATGGGGTCGCCAAGAGTTGGATACGACTTAGCAACTAAACAATAACAAATGATGATTTAGCACTTGACATATGAAGAATATGAACTCAGGGAAAACATTAAATCCACATATTCATTCAGCACATGTATTAAGTACCAACCACGTGCCAGGGGCTGTTCTAAGCTCTGGAGATGTAGGAATATGCAAAACAAAATTTTCAAAATCCTTGCTTATATCAAACTTACGTTTTAGTAGGTGTGTCCATTCATATACAGCTTTGGATCTCCTCTGTGTCACTGACAGGAATTGTCATAATCACCAGTAAACATGCAGGACAAATTTTTTGTGAGTGCTTCCTCTAAGGCAAGGCTTTTGGCCAGTGCTCTGCGTATGTTTTCTCATTATTCTCTTCTTCCTAGGGATTAAAAACAGAATTCAGAGAGATGCACACACCTGTTTAAGAGGCCTTAGAAAGTAAGGGGTGGAGCCAAGATTGAAACTCATTTCTCCATTTCTGCCTTTTCTAAAATTATTTTATTTTTTACAGTTATATAATTTATTTATTTATTTTTGACCATGCCACAAGGTATGTGAGATCTTAGTTCCCCTACCAGGGATTGAACCTGAGCCCTTTGCATTAGAAGCACAGAGTCTTAACCACTGGACCACAGGAAAGTCCCTTCATATCTGCCTTTTAATTTGTACCCTTTCTTCGAGTGTGGAAAGCAGATGATGCGAAGTGGTGGGATTATGGCAAACTGGAGAACAAGCTCTGTGCAAAGGGAGCCACTATCTAGCCACTTGGCACAGGGGAGCTGGCCCAGTGTGGCCAAGTCTTGTGATTTTTTTCAAGAGAAGCTAGCAAACAGAATTTTGACATGAAAACCAGTTTTTAAAGAATGGTGAAAGCGAAACAAAATCTGAGCATTATTCAGGCCACAGGTCTGCCCCTTTATGAGAAAGCACCCCAAAATGAAAAGTGAGTAGAAAAATACAGCTCTCGGGGCTTGCACAAAGTAGTTGTCAGGTTGATTTGATAAGGCTAAGGTAAACAGGTGCCCCTGTTTACCAGTAAAGCAAAGTCCTTAATGAAAGTTAACAATGAAGGAGCAGCTAGAGTGTTCCTACCCACTAGCATGGAGGAGGTTGCAGTGAGCCATCTTAGGCTGGGTTGACAGGCCATGCTTATCTGAAAAGGAAAATTTAACTTCAGGGCGGGCTCCATGTTACATCTGAGGCCCTAATAATGATGATTATGCTGTCAGTGCACAAGACGCAGTTCAAAATAATTCTCCTCTGAAAAATTACATTCTGCTTGCTTCCTGGTACTTCCTTGTCTCCCCCTGCCCCAGGACTCCCGCGCTCAGCAAGCTTTTCCTTTTACCCACCCCTTTTGCCAGCGACTGGCAGTCACAGGACAGATGGTGGTCTCACCACTGGGGTGGTCTGAGACCAGAACAAGGCTGGTCACCTGTTGGTGGCAGCGCCTCTTCCTGTCCTGGCCTTTGGAGGGAGGGAGAGGAGAGCTTCCACATTTTAAAAAAACATTTGCACCACCAATAGGCTGAGACTCTCCAAGACAATAGTTTTGCTTAAAATGAGTAAAGGAATTCTCATCTGCTGGATCTTCACAAGATCAGAAAACCTCTGTTTACTACAAGGATTGTTTCAAAAAGGAAAGTAAGATCTGGCACATGAAAAATCCCCTTTCTATCCGTTCTCAAGATAGTAACTCTGCAGACATATGCCATCATAGCACAACAGTGCTGTCGTGCACTGGGGACAGATTCGCTGCTGCTGCTGAGGCTGCTGCTGCCACCGCCGCCTCCACCGCCTCCTTCTGTTGCCTGGATAAAGCCGAGGCATGTGGCACTGCTGTGAGATTCTTAGAAGATCAGGCAATTGTTCCTGGCTGGGGCCCTACAACTCACTTTGTGCTGCAAGTCTCTAAATCCTAGCTCTCCTGGGCCCTGGAAGCCTTGATTTTGGTTTTGGAAAACACACATAGTAAGTACTTAGACACTTTCTGAAAGGGATAGGAGAAGGAAAACTCCCCCCTTCCTTACTTGAAAGATCATTTAAGAGAAGTGACTTCTCCCACTCAGGGAGGCAGGGCAGTGCTATGAGTGTCCAAAGACCTGCATTCTAGCCCTGGTTCCCCTATATCCTTGTTTCAGAACCATTTATTAAATCTTTTCGGGCCTCAATTTCCTCATCTGTGGAGTGGAAATAATAATAGGCCCAGACACACAGGGCTGTCGCAAGGGTTAAATGGTGTGTGCAGTAGAAGCTGCTCTCTGCACAGAACACGTTCTCCGGGTCACGGGAGCCTCCATGTATCCCCACCATTGGCCCCCAGCATCCACACCCTAGGAGAGGGTACAAATTAAAAGGCATCTGCTTCACCTTGTCCCCACCACTAATTTTTCTGTGACTCCTTGGTCAGGTGATTAGGAGTTATACATGATGACCAGTGTCATTCTAGTGCAGTTCTTTTTTAAAAAAAAATTTATTGAAGTATAGTTAATTTGGGTTTTCCAGGAGGCATGAGTGGTAAAGAACTCACTTGCCAATGCAGGAGATGTGAGACAGGGGTTCGATCCCTGGGTTGGGAAGATCCCCTGGAGGAGGGCATGGCAACCCACTCCAGAATCCCATGGACAAAGGAGTCTGGCGGGTTACAGTCCATAGGGTTGCAAAGAGTCAGACACAACTGATGCACCTTAGCATAGTATACATAGCACACGTAGCACATAGTTACACAGTTTACAATGTTATGTTTAATTTCTTCTATATAGCAAACTGACCCATTATATATTCTTTTTTCACATTCTTTTTCATTATAGTTTATCACAGGATATTGAATCCCTGTGCTGTAGAGTAGGACCTTGTGGTTTACCTCTAGTGCAATTCTTTAGCTGCTGCAGGGGAGACCTTGGTACCAACTACACCCGGAGCCTTAGTTTAGTGTCACCTTTACCTGAATTTCTGGGCTGCTTTGGCCACAGGCCAGAGGAGAGTAAGCCTGTCTACCTCCTGCTCCAGGCCCCTCCCTGGAGAGGCCAAACTCGCAGTTCCGTGGGTGTGGAGTCCACCTGCATCAGAGGGAGGGGCACTGTGGCCACATGCAGCTTCCTCCGCTCCAGGCTAGACCCATTGCTTTTTTTTTTTTTTCCATATTTTAATTTTAAAAAAATATTTTAGTTTTTATTGACGATATGAACATAATATTTGGACATAGGTGAAAAATATATTGTTGAAATTCATTTCACCTGAGCTTTTTACTTTTAATTAAAATTGCATGTGTGATTTTCATTATATTTCTATTGGAGAGCACTATCCTAAAGTGTGGTGGATGAGCCTGTTCTGGGATTCCCTGGTGGCTCAGTAGTAGAGAATCAGCCTGCCAAGCAGGAGATGCAGGTTCGATCCCTGGGTCAGGAAGATCCCCTGGAGAAGGAAACAGCAACTCACTTCATTATTCTTGCCTGGGAAATCCCATGGACAGAGCAGCCCGGCATGCTACAGTCCATGGAAGACCCACTGCTTCTGAATCACTGGGGCCAGGGCCTAGGAATCTTCAAGTAACAAACCCTCTGAGGGAGCAGAGCCTATAAAAGTTAGCATTTATGGCCCTCTGGTCCCTCAAACTCTGCAGATGTTTTCCTCAACCTGTCTCTCCTCATGTGTCCTTAACTGGGCCATCGTCCTGCAGGGAAGCCAGGCCTTGAAGCTACAAACCTGAAGTCCCCAGAGTCTGGGATCGTCCCCATCACCTCATAGCAGAGTTTGGCCCTTCTCCCCTCCCCCTAGTCTCACTCCCCAGACCTGTTCAGGCCTTCCCCTTGATTTCACACCAGAACCAGTGGTCTTGCTCCCCACCTGTCTAATCTGGAGGTCTTGATCTGGAATGGACACCTGGCTCTAATATTCCCATATTTAAAATTCTCCAGGGGTTTCCCATCCTGTAGGATCCAGTCTATGAGGCAGTTAAAAGCCTTTCTCCTCAGCCTCATCTCTCTGGCCACTTCCCTAGGAGGAAAACTCCAGCTGGACTTATCTGATGCCCAGATCTTTGAATTTTCCATGGAGCTGCTTGCCTCTGGGCTACTACAGACACAGTACCCTTCACTGGAACACTCTTCTTTGCTACTCTTTCTTCAAGTCTGAGCTGAAATGTCACCTCCTCTGGTGAGAGGTTGCAAATAGAACATCTGTCACCTTCCCAGATGTTCTCAGGTAGTACTGACTACTCCCTCCTCTTCCCTATACATGCCCTCAAAATATCACCCATGATTCTGTATTGCCTTTATTTGCTTGTGTGTTTCTGCCCCTCTAGACCCATGAGGGATCTCCATTTTATTAATTTCAAATTCCAAACCTTTATCAGGGTTGATAAGTCCAGTATGATCTGGCTCACACCCACGTCTTCACCCTGACTCCTATCACTCTGCCCTAACCACTTCACCCTGTCACTCTGGCCTTTGAACTGTTTCCAAGATTACCAGACTGCTTCCTGTTCTGGGTCATTGTTCTTAAAGTGACCATTTTCTGGAATGGCCTCCCCTAGATCTTTCACGGCTGTCTCTCTTGAGTGCTCAGTCACTTTAGTCATGTCCAGCTCTTTGCGACCCCATGGACTGTTACCCAGCAGGCTCCTCTCTCCATGGGGATTCTCCAGGCAAGAATACTAGAGTGGATTGCCATGCCCTCCTCCAGGGGATCTTCCCAACTGAGGGATCGAACCCACGTCTCTTATGTCTCCTGCATCGGCAGGCAGGTTCTTTACCACTGGTGCCACCTGGGAAGCCCCATGACATCCAGATCTCCTTTCAAATGTCACCTCCTCAAGAATCACTTGAAAAAAAAAAATCACTTGGCCAACCAATCAAAGGTAACCTTCCCTCCCTCCATTGTCTCTTACACACTATAGTTTCTTTCCTTCATAGCACTTACCATAAGCTGTAGTTAATTCATTTTAAAAATCAGCCCTATTGGAGTACAATTTGCATATGATAAAATGCACATGTTCAAGGTATACAGTTATGTGAGTTTTGACAAATACCCAAATATTTACCACTCTACTCAAGATGTAGAATATTTCCATAATCTGTATAATTTTCCTGATTCCCCCTTCCAGTCAGTACGCCCCCTCCCCAGGGCCAGCCCCAGTCAATCTCTGCTCTGCTTTCTGTTCCCATAGCTTCATGTTGCTTGTTCTAGAACTGCATTTAAATGTAATCATCCAGGGGGTTCTCTGGTGGTCTAGTGGTTAGAATTCAGCACTTTCACTCCTGTGGCCCGGGTTCAATCCCTGGTCAGG
Source organism: Cervus elaphus (assembly GCF_910594005.1). Taxonomy (NCBI): domain Eukaryota; kingdom Metazoa; phylum Chordata; class Mammalia; order Artiodactyla; family Cervidae; genus Cervus; species Cervus elaphus. The sequence continues at coordinate 52,691,788 of NC_057823.1, read as the reverse complement.
GAACTGAGATCCCATAAGCCGGGCAGAGGTGACACCCCCTAGAAAGAGCAGTGTAAATGTTGTTATCCACCAGCATGTACTCTCCTGCCTGGCTTCTTTCACTTAGCATAATGTTCTGGAGGTCCATTCGTGTTGTAGCAGTTATCAGCATGTTTCTTTTTATTACTGAGTAGTAAGCTATTGTATAAATATATCTATTTGCTTGTTGATGGACACCTGGGCCATTTCCAGTTTTGGGCTATTACGAATAATGCTGCTTTGCCTTATAGACACAGGAAACAAACTTATGGTTACTGAAGGGGAAAGGAGTGGGGGAGGGAAAAATAAGGAGTTTAGGATTAGCAAATACAAACTATTACATATGAAACAGATAAACAACAAGGTCCTACTGTATAGCACAGGGAACTATAGTCAATATCTTGTAATAAAATATAATGGAAAAGAATCTGAAAAAGAATATATCTACATCTATCTGAATCCCTTTGCTGTATACCAGAAACTAAAATAACATTATAAATCAAGTTTATCTCAATTTTTAATTATCTAAATAAATAAATAAAGCTGCTTGGACAATTTGTGACAAGTCTTTGTGTAGACATACATTTCATTTTTTTCAGGTAAATACCTGTATTAGAGATTGCTGGGCATATGGTAAGTGTATATTTTACTTTATAAGATACTGCCACATTTCTTTCCAAAGTGATTTTCCATTTCACACTCCTGCCATGTTATGAGTTTCAGATGTTCTACATCTTTGACAACACTTGTCACTGGTCTTTTAAATTTTAGCCATCCTAATAGATGTATGGTGTTATCTCATTTGTATTTCCCTATCAGCTAATGACATTCGACAGCTTTTCATGTGTTTATGCAATTTGTGTCACTTCTTTTTAAAGTATTTGTTAAAATCTTTTGCCCATATTTTATTTTGGTCATCTTCTTAATATTGAGTTTTATTTCTTTATATGTTTTAGATATAAATTATTTGTCAAAAATATGATCACATAACTTTCTTCTAGTTGGCAACTTACCTTTTCATGTTCTTAATGCTGTCTTCCAACTCACTCCCCCTTTTATAATTAGTTCTTTCCATGATCTGAGAAATCTCTGCCTATCCCAAGGTCATGTAAATATGCTTTCTTCTACAAGTTTTAAAGTTTTCTTTTTAAAAAATTTGGTTCTTCGATCCATCTCAAGTATGTTGTGAAGTAGAGACTGAGAGTCACTCATTTCCATATGGATATTCAATTATTCCAGCACCATCTGCTGGAAAGTCTATCTCTTCACCTGTAGTTACTTAAATTTTAATTACTGAAATTTTCATTTAATTATTTGTCTCTCCCACTAGACTGTAAACTCCATATATTTGTTCTAACTGAATCTGGGCTCTTTACCATCACTGCTACCTCCTTGCAGGGAGAGGAAACAGAGTAAGGGTTTATTCGGCAGTTAATTTTAGACGTGATCCTGGGAACAGGAGTAGGGTGTGGGACAGGAAGGAAGGAAAGCAAGACATGTGCTATGGAGTTGGTGGCCACTGTGGGGCTCAATTCAGCAGGGACCTTCTGCAGAGGAGCACAGAGGGCACCTCAGAACTGTCTACTGAGCATCAGAGCAGTGAGCATACATCCACCAATACCAGTCCTATGGGTCCAGGGTTACCCCAGCAGAGCTAACTCGCCCACACTTCCAGACCATCATGCTTGAGTCCAGATACAAGCAAGAAGGCACAAGTTGTGGGGAGCAGCTAAGCCAACCTGCTCAAAGCTGGTTGCCATGGCTGAGTAAAAGGTGGGCCAGAAGGATGGGAGAAGCATCACAAGAGGTCTCCAATACACATTCATTCAACAAATATTTATTGTCTCTTCTGTGCCAAGCCCTGTGTTAAGCACTGGAGACAGTCATCAAAAAGCCAACAGGAGACAGACAGTAAACAGTTTGGTGACTGATACAACATTTTATCAAGTAAAGTACTATGAAGACAAATAAAACAGGGTAGGAGAACTGTGAGGCTGAGTGGCAGGATGAGGTTCCTTTGGACCATCAGGGAAGGCCTCTGAGAAGCTGATTTTAGACGGAGGGTAAATGGGGTGAGAAACAGAGCCACCTGATTATGGAGAGCAAGAACATTCCAGGCAGAAGAAGCTTAGGGTGTTAGAGAAACAACAGGGAAGTCACTGCGACTGGAGCTCAAGGCACAAAGGCCAGGAGAGAGGGTCTGGCAGGCCTCAGAAGTGAATCTGAACTTTATTTTGAGTGTGGTGTGAAGCCACTGGGGGTTTTAAGAAGGGTCATGGCATAGTCTTATTTACAGTTTAAAAGTTGTGTGGGCTACCAGGACACATGTATTAGAATGGCTGAAATTAAAACAAAACTGATAATGCCCAGTGGTGGCAGGAATGCAGGGTGACTGTAGCTCTCATACACTGCTGGTGGGAATGCAAAGTGGCAGAGCCAGTTGGCAAAAGAGTTCAGTCATTTCACATAAAGATAAACAAAGATAAACTTACAATTATCATGCAACCCAACAATCCTATTCTTAGGGATTTACTGGAGTGGAGTGAAGCTTATATTCACAAACCTGTTACACAGATGTTCACAGTAACTTGACTCATAATCACCAAAAAACTGGAAACAATTCAAATCCCCTTCAACTGGTAAAAGGCTAAAAGGTAGGAAGTCCATGTAAAAATACTACCTAGTAACAAAAAAGAATGAACTACTAATCATACATCCAACAACCTGGAAGAACCTCAAGAGCCTTATGCTTAGTGAAAAAACTCAATCTCAAAAGGTTACATATTGTATGATTTCATTTATACAACATTCTTAAAATAACAAAACTATAGAAATGGAGATCAGATTACTGGTTGCCAGGGGTCAGGGAGAAGGACCAGGGAGGCATGAGGTGGGAGTGTCACTACCAAGAGGGAGCCTGAGAGAGTTCTTCTATGATGATATAACAGTTATCCATCTCAAAGGGCTGTGGTAGTTACAGGAATCTCTACTCTGGATTTAAGTGCACAGAACTACACACACAGCTCCCCCAAACACAAATGAATGCGGGTTAAAAACTGGTTAAAACTGGGGAATTCCCTAGTCACCCAGTGGTTAGTACTTTTTGCTGCTTTCATTGCAAGAGTGAGGGTTCAATCCCTGATTGGGGAACTAAGATCCCATAAGCCATGTGGTGTAAGGTCTGTTGTCTAGTTAACAGTAATGTACCAATGCAAATGTCCTAGTTTTGACATTTTACTGCAGCACAATATAAGATGTCTGAGACTCTATTATTTTTACAGTGTCCTGTGAGTGTATATCTATTTCAAAACTAAAAGTTTAGAAATAAAAATCTAGCAAGTGCATAAAAAGACTATAAAAGGCTTTCTCTGAGATAGGGGAGATTTGCAAATGATGGAGAGTAGATGACATTTGGGAATGTATTGTCAACCTTCTTAGGTAAGATAATGTATGGTCAGTACTCATTCTTTTATGGGGGGAGTGGTTTGGCCACACCTTGGGGCTTGCAGGGATCTCAGTTCCCTGGCAAGGGATTGAACCCACAACCCCTGTAGTGGAAATGCAGAGTCTTAGCCACTGAACCACCAGGTAAGTCCCTCATCACTCATTCTTGGGTGATATATGTTGAAGTTTTAGAAATGAACTATTGGTGTCTACAACTTACTTTCAAATGGTTCAACAAATACATACCTATTACAGATGTCACTTTAAAATACAGCAAAATGCAAACAATTATTGAACTAGGTGGTACGTTTATAGGTATTCACTCTATTATTCTTTTAAATTTGTATTGAAAACATTTTATGATGAAAAGTTGAAAGAAGGAGAAAAGGGATGAATTGCTGATATGTGCAACAATATGGATGACTCTCAAAAGCATTGCAGTAAGTGAAAGAGGCACAAGGCTGCAAATTGCAAGATTCCATTCTGCAACTGGAAAAAAAGGCAAAACTATAAGGACAAAATCAGATCACTGGTTTCCAGTGGCTGGGCTTGGGGGAGAGGTCTTATCACTAAAGAACAGAAGAAAAATTTGGTGTGGGGGGGGCATATTCTATATTTTGATTGTGATGGTGATTATATGATTGTGTTTGTTGAAATTCGCAGATCTATACACTCAAAAAGGCAAAAATTAATGTGTGTAAATTATACCCTTCCAAAAGGGAAGTATCATGTGTAGAAGAACCATTAAAACACAAGCTACTGAAGATATAAATATAAGATATAACACCATAAAAATCCCAGAAGAGAACATAGGCAAAATATCCTCTGACATAAATCATACCAATGTTTTCTTAGGTCAGTCTCCCAAGGCAATAGCAAAAAAAATCAAATAGGACCTAATCAAACCATAAACAAAAAGACAACCTACAGACTGGGGGAAAATATTTGCAAATGATGTGACTGACAAGGGCTTAGTTTCCAAAATATACAAACAGCTTACACAGCTCAATATCAAAATAACAAACAACCCAATCAAAAAAGGGCAGAGGACCTAAATAGACATTTCTGCAAAGAAGACATATAGATGGCCAACAGGCACATGAAAAAATGTTCAACACTGCTAATTATCAGAGAAACGCAAATCAAAACTATCAGTCAGAATGGCCATCATTAAAAAGTCTACAGATAATAAATGCTGGTGAGGGTGTGGAGAAAAGGGAGCCCTCCTACACTGTTGATGGGAATGTAAACTGGTGCAGCCACTATGGAAAACAGTCCGGAGGTTACCCAAAAAACTAAAAATAGAGTTGCTATATGATCTAGCAATCCCACTCCTGGGCATACACCCAGACAAGACTATAATTAAAAAAGTTACATGCACCCCAATGTTCATAGCAGCACTACTTACAGTAGCCAAGACATGGAAACAGTCTAAATGTCCATTGATGATGAATGGATAGAGGAGATGGACTATTACTAAGCCATCAAAAAGAATGAGATAATGCCAGGTGCAGCAACATGGATGGACCTAAGGATTATTATACTAAGGAAAGTAAGTAAGAAAGAGAAAGTCAAATACCATATGGTATCACTTATATGTGGAGTCTAAAGTACACAAATCAACATGTCTACAAAACAAAAACAGACTCACAGGGAGAACAGACATGTGATTGCCTGTGGGCATGGGAAAGGAATGGACTGGGAGTTGAGGCTTAGGAGATGCAAACTATTACATATAGGGTGGATAAACAATAAGGTCCCATTGTATCACACAGGAAACCGTATTTAATATCCTGTGACAAACCATAATGGAAAAGAATATATATATAAATATGTGTGTGTGTGTATACACATATAACTGAGTTACTTTGCAGTACAGAATAAATTAACACAACATTTTAAACCAACAATACTTCAGTAAAATTATAAAAAATAAAATTACAATAAAACACAGGCTGTACTGTGCTTAGGCGCTCAGTCATGTCTGACTCTTTGCGACCACATGGACTGTAGGCTGCCAGGCCCGTCTGTCCATGGGAATTCTCCAGGCAAGATTAATGGAGTGGGTTGCCATGCCCTCCTCCAGGGGAACTTCCCAACCCAGGGATCAAACCCAGGTCTCCAGCATTGCAGGTGGATTCTCTACTGTCTGAGCCACCAGGGAAGCCCAAGAATACTGGAATGGGTAGCCTATCCCTTCTCCAGGGTATCTTCCCAACCCAGGAATTGAACTGGGGTCTCCTGCATCGCAGGCAGATTCTTTACCAGCTGAGCTACCAGGGAAGCCCAAAACACAACCTACTGGGGGGCAAAGATCTTATCTAAGTCTTGTTTGTTTTCCTGATAACACACCTGGCATCTAATAAGCACTGAATAAACATTAGTTCATATGTGCAGTAAGGTTTTTCCCCCAATAAAACCCCTATAGTCTGGGGACCCTCAGCTGTGTAGGCTCTGCTCTATGGCTCTATGAGTGATGTGGCCTTGTCTTACTCACATAGGTTTGATGTATTCCCTGCTGTATTCTTGGGAACAGTGAGGTCCTTCGGTCTCATGTATCCTGATGCTCTCTGGGGCCATCTGAGGGGCCAGCGACAGCCCCAGGAAGTGGCACTGCTTCAACAGAGACTCAGGAAAAGGTGTTTACCTTTCTCCTGAGACTTGTAAATCCAAACCAAGCTTCCTTCTCCATGTAGCAAAGACTAGCTCATTTTACATAGAAAAAAGAAGTTAGAAATTCTCCTTGCAAACATCAAATGCTAAGTAAACATGACACTTAGTCTTCCAACATAATAACATTGATAACTACTATCTGGCTTTCTCAGTGCCAAGTTCCTTCACAGGCTCTGTGTTATCCTCATAGGGCTTGAACGTGGTGGCTATTGTTAGCAGCCCCATTGCACAAGTGGGATAACTGAGACTCAGAGGTGAAATGAGTTGCCCTTGGCCACACCCTGGGGTGCTCTGACAACCAACTCTGTGCCTACTTACCTGCTTTACTACGTGGTCTTTCACGGAGCATTCCCACCCCCACCCCCTTTCAGCCACTAGCCCTACCCCTACCCAGGGAACAGCCTTTATGCACAAGCACTGTGGATCCAACAACACTGCATGGGACCTTGGGACTCTTCTCCTGACACAGAATGGAATGTTCTCTCTGCAGTGGGTGAGTGGTGGCATTTAGGTCAAATATGGAAGGCAAGGGGCGGGTGGGGGTGAAGGGAGGGGAAGGGAGGGGAGAACATGCAGAAAACACCAGATGCTCTCTCTAGGTTTAAAAAAACACAGGCATTAGGGAACACAGATTTTTATCAGGCTGTTGGGAGGGAGAGGGGGAGGGGAAGAGCAGGCTGTAGAGGAAGTCAGGGCTTCCATCCAGACCTTAGAACTGGGTCTGGGGCCCAGTGATAATAAGGATGGTGAATGATGACAATAGTCACAGATGCTGTGTGCCAGGTGCTAAGCTAAGCGCTCCACACGGGTGACCTCAGGTAACATTCTCAGTAACTCTTCAGACTTAACTACTATTATTTTCATTCCCATTTTTTCAGATTAGGAAACTGAGGCCTAGAAATCACACGAAATCACATATTTTCATACGTCAGGCTCACGTACATTCATTAAATCAGGTCAGGAAGGACACACATCACTCTAACAGTAGCAGTTACCTAAGGGGGGGCGCGGGGTAAGGGGGTGAGCATGACAACGGTGCGGAGCTTTAGCTTTTTAATTGTATCGTTTCATATTTTTTACAAGGGAATGTGTATCCCTGCGTGTGTGCTGAAAGAAAAAAAAAAAAAAGAAAGGAAGGAAGGAAAAAAGAAAGAGAAAAAGGTGGGCGGTATTAAAGACTGTGCCCAGGGATCCCGCCGCTCGTTCGAAGCCGGTTCTCCCAGACTGCAGATCGTAGCCCTTAACCGCTAGGCAGCACTGGTTTTCAAAGAAAGTCCCGAGTTCTTGCCCCCAAACTCCTGACAGGGAGTAGCGAGGAGGACTCGACTTCCGAGAGACGTCGGTCCCTTGGCCCACCCGCCCTCGCTGGGATTCCCCGCGGGACAGGACCAGTCGTGCGCCTCAGCCCCCGCGGGAGCCCAGCGCTCACCGTCCAGCCCCGGGGCCCGCCCACTGTCACCGAGCGGACTCCGGGCCAATCAGCCCCGGGTGATGCCACGCCGGGAGACGACAGCGGCAGGAAATCAAGGTCAAGGCCCCGGACACAATGGGGCCATTGTCGGTCTCTAGTCAGTTGACTTTCAAGCAGCAGTTCCCCATCCACCCTCGCTCCTTCCCCCGATCCCCGCCCCTTGCCAGGAAGTCACCCAAATCCACTGCCTCCTTTTCAGCCTCCGCCCGAAGGAAGCCGCATTCCGGATCCTACCCTAGACCCGGGAGGCCGGGCGGCCCCGTGCGGAGGCCTGCTATGCCCACCAGGTGGCGACAGAGCACCGCACTTCTGAGGGCGGGCAGCGAGGCCAGGGGCCGGCGCTCAAATCACCCATCAGGGAGAGGGGGCACCCAGCACTTCCTGTTTTAACCAAAAAACCCAGTCGCATTATGCTTTCCCTCACCTTTACTCTGAGGTCACCGGACCTGAAATTTCAAGGCCTCTTCTCTCAGCAAACGGCAAAATGGCCCGCAGACTACAGCACTTTTCCTTGATGGAGAGGAAAACCAAGTGGGAACCTCTTTACTCTGCACGTCACAGCAGGTGAAGCCTTTCCGATCTGGGTTATCAACTGGCTGATTGATTGATTGTTGTTGCTGTTTAGTTGCAAAGTCGTGTCCATACTTTGCGACCGCATGGACTGTAGCCCACCAGCCTTTTCTGTCCATGGGATTCTCCAGGTAAGATTACTGGAGTGGGTTGCCATTTCCGTGCCGTAATAGTAACCATCATCTCCAAAAGGCCTTGCTGCTCCGCACCGCAACCCGCCCCCCCCCATGTAAATTATGTCCCCCCTGTTGTTGTGCCTTAGAATTCGCTGTCGTTTTGCTTCTTGTCATGTTATCATAACTAGTAAAATTGGACACGTTTGTTTGATTCTTTTCCACGTGGGTATATGCTCCAGGAGAGCAGGTACCAGGTCCACTTTTGTTCACCAATGCATCCTTAGTGCCTAGTACAGGATCTGGCACACAGTGTCGCTCAGTCGTGTCCAACTCTTTGTGACCCCATGAACTGCAGCATGCCAGGCTTCCCTGTCCTTCGCCATCTCCCAGAGTTTGCTTAAACTCTGTCCATTGAGTCAGTGATGCCATCCAACCATCTCATCATCTGTCGTCCCCTTCTTGTCCTGCCTTCAATCTTTCCCAGCATCTGGGTCTTTTCCAGTGAGTCAGTTCTTTGCATCAGGTGGCCAAAGGATTGGAGTTTCAGCTTCAGCATGAGTCCTTCCAATGAATATTCAGGATTGATTTCCTTTAGGATTGACTGGTTTGATCTCCTTGCAGTCTGAGGGATTCTCAAGAATCTTCTCCAATACCACAGTTTGAAAGCATTTGTTCTCTGCACATAGTAGGTGTTCAATAAATATCTACCAACATAGGGCCTTTCCTGGTGACTCAGTAGTAAAGAATCTGCCTGCCAATGCAGGAGACATGGGCTCAATCCCTGGTTGGGGAAGATCTCGCATGCCAAGGAGCAAGTAAGCCCCCGTGCCACAACTACTGAGCCCGTGCGCTACAGCCCACCAGCTGCAACTACTGAGTCCACATGGGGCAACTCCTGTAGCCTGGAGTTGTATTCCAACAGGCTCCAATACACCCGGAGCCTGTATTCCGCAACAAGAGGAGCCACCTCAGTGAGAAGCCTGAGCACCACAACTAGAGAGCAGCCCCCAACTGCAGCAACTAGAGAAAAGCCTATGCAGCAACGTTAGGTCCTTTATGACAAGGTTCCACCAGTTTGGAGATAAGGAACCTGAGACCCAGAGAGGTAAAGTAACTTGCTCAGGGTTCCAGGATTCAAACCCAGATTTGATCTCAGAGCCTGTGCTCTTGGCAGGTGGGGGAAGTGGTCCCAGGTGCCCGAGGCATGATGGGGTCAGAGCAGGCAGAAAAGGAGAGGAGGGAAAGAATCCCCCAGGGCAGGTAGGTGCTGAGGCCTGAGGCCACCTACAGGGCCTGGCAGGCCAGCCTGAACCACAAATCTCCTCTCACAGCACCCCCAGGAGTTTGTGGCCCCCACTCACCCACATTGTCCCGTTGGGCTTGGGCCCCTCCTTCTCTCCTCTTCTCTCCAGAATTCAGTCATCTTGACTAACAAAAGTGACCATGGCTACCCTGACACGTGTGTGACGCCTGCTGGTCAGGCCAGGCCAGTCAGTGTGCTAAGTTGAGCTCAGGCCCCCTCCCATGTGCCAGGGTGCACAGGCTCTTCCACCCCAGCAGTAGAGCCATCCTGCTTCCTCCCCTGCTCTGCAAAGGTGGGCCAGGAGCTGTGGCAGAACTGAGCTTGAGGAAGAAGAGGTGAGAAGGGCTGCGGAGTGTAGAAGATGCTGCCCTGTGAGGCCTTGGGTTTAGGAGTGAGTGGGCATGGTGGGGAAGGGAAGAGGCAGTCCAGTTTTGCCCACCCTCCAGAGTCAATGACACCAAGTTTGAGTCCAGACACTGTCACTTATAAACTATATGACTTTGGAAAGCCATAACTTCTCTGAGCCTCAGTTGTCTCATCTGTAAAATGGGGTTATTAAGCTCACCTGAGGTTTATGGGGACTTCAAAAACTAATGCATGAAAAATGTGGGAGCACAGGGCAGACACCTAATCAGCTCTCCATACATGATCTCCTTTGCTGCTGCTGCCGTAGTTGCTGCTACTGTTATTGATGACAGCTTGGGGACAAGGCCACGCAAAGAGTTTGGCCAACCTCTGGAAGAGGGTCAGCCAGGTTGGCTGGGGGAAGCTTCCTCCTTGCCTGGTCCCGCTGATAATGACACCAGGTCCTCGGACCTGAAGGAGGAAGCTCAGAGGTCCTGGAAGGGAGAGTCCCCCTCCCCTTCCGCACCCCCTCCTCCCATCAAGTGGTGTCCTGCCAGCCTGTGAGATGGGATGGGGACCTCTTATCCTGAGGCAGCCTGGTGTCTCTTCCTTTCTTCTCACTGTTTCTCAAACTGTTGCCAGTGCCAGAGACCTACTTCCCTGTGCAGTGGGTGGTGGGACGGGGTAAGGTTGGGGTGGGGGGAGGGACAGGGGTCGAGTTCGTAGAAGGCTGAAGGAGCTGGGGGTGTGGATAGAGAAGATTCTCCAGTGTATAAAGAGGACGGGGCTGCTTCTACCTCAGGCTGAAATGAGGTAATTGTCCCCATACCCTTCCATCCCCTTAGCTCCTTTCCTAAGCATGATGCTGTTGGCAAAGTAAAAGAATGGAAGCTTTAATGAAGAAGTAAAAATGACTTTTTTCCAACAACAGAACCTCCAGTCCAGGTGGCCATCTGACACCCCATTTCCAGGGCTGGGGGCTGCTGCTCCCATACCCTAGCCTGTATCCTCACTCAACCTGAGACCAGGCGGGGCTTGGCCTTGCGAAGGCAGCTGTGCAGGCTTGGGCTCAGGCTGGGACTGAAATCCTGCCCTTCAGCCCGTTTCCTAAACACTGGCCTGAGTAGGGCCCATCGAGAGCCAGGATGGCTCTGGAGTCCCAATCCTCAGGCAGGGTCTTTCGGCCCCTCCAGCAGATGGGCCCCACCGGCTCTATTTCCATTCTCCTAACCTCCATCCCTACCCAGATCCCCCAGAATCTGGGGAGGGAAAACTCTGGGCCTCCTGGCTTCTGAGGGTCTGAATCCCTGAGGACCCGTCAGCACCCCTGGGAACTGGCCTGAGAGGACAGGTGAGCTCCCTAGGGAGACCGGCCCCCATGTGTGGAGCCTCTGGAGTTCATGATCTGATCTTTGATTAGGCTGGAATGTTCCCAGTCCGGTTCGCAGCAATGTCTAATGTCCAACAGGAGAGACTGTGGGAGGGTGTCTCTGGTTCCTCAGCTTGGAAACCCACAGTCCTGTTTTCAGGGTCTGTGACTTCTGGCCTGCCCACCCACCCTCTCCTCCTGCCTCTGCTCACCTCCCCCCATCCCCCTCCCCCCCATTTCTCAGCAGCCCTCAAAGGGCTTAGGCCTCCCTGGGCGTTGCTCTTGTGGTCCCCTCTGCCCCTACCTCCAGTCATCCCTCTGTCTCACTGATTTAACTTTTACTATTTCATTAGGACTCCCCTCCAGGAAGCCTTGCTGACACCTCCCCTCCCTGCTGACCCAGGCTGGGCTGGCTATCCCTCCACTCTGCCATATGCCTTGGAGTACTTGCCTTGGAAAGCGTCTGTCTCCTCTCACCTGCCCCAGGACAGGGACGCTGCCATTGCTGGACCTACATGTGGAAGGCCTCAACTGGAATTGACTAATGAGTGGCGGTCACCTTTAGGCCAAACACCTTATGTACAGAGAGAATGCCTCTCCCTTCTCTAACTCCTGGGGTTCAGGACCCCTTTCTCTTCTGCTAAACCCTCCCGACTGGCCCCCACTCCCATCACCACCTGATAAAGGCCATGGAGATGATGCGGCCGAGGAAATGACATGGGGCTACAGGGCAGCTGAAGGCCCCAGGTTTCCCAGCTGGAAAAGCCCTTGACCCTAGTCCCCTCTTCTGTAAAATGGATAATAGGATGGCTTTAAGGACTGAATGTGATAATCCCCATAAGAAGCCCCTTTCCCCTAACTGACTCTCTTTCCTGGAGGCCTTGATCTCCTCTGGAGAGGGGAGGGCGGATCTGCATTCTGGCACCCATCCTGTTTGCCGAAGTTGTACACCCCTCACCCCTGCCCTGTTCCCTCCCCAGGGCCACACTTTCCCAGACCACAGAAGCCAGGGCTGCTCCGGGACACGGAGAAAACTCCGGGGAGGGGCTTCAGTGGCAGGTTTCTGCCCACATATCTGTGTCTGGCTTTGGGTTCGGGGGGTACCTCTGGCTTCACAGGTGCATCCTTATTCCTAAGCCCACCTGCCTGCCAGGTGCCTGACTCTGGGAAGTCACCACCTAAGCATATCAGGGAGCACAGGCATCTGGGGAGCTCAGCCCTCAGGAACATGTGAGCTGCCACCTTCCTGCCCTGGCATGTAGAGCCCTCACTGCCCATCCTCAGGCCACCGTCCCCAAATCTGTGCAGGGGCAGGATGAACTTGACCGGGGTGGAGGCCAGCACGGCACCCACCCCTTCTCTCCAGTGCTTCTCCTTCCCCTAGCTCTGGGCTCTGGGGGATGGTCTGTAGAGGGGAAAGAAGGTGTCAACCCTGGAGGCACAGAGACCTCAGTTTTAATCCTAATTGGTTGTGTGTGAATTTGGCCAAAGACTTCATTTCTCTGGGCCTCAGTTTCCTAAGCTATAAAATGGGGGTGACAGTAGCAGTTCTTTCTGAAAAAGTCATAAAGATGAAATAATATAACCCACGTGGTTTGTCCAGCTCAAGAGTGCCCGTATCAAGTGAACAATACATAGTAATGTTACTCTTATTTTTACCTGTCCCTTGCTGTGTTCCCAGCTCTCCTCAGGATACCTTAATGCTGTCCAAACTAATGGAGTTGGAATTCACTCAACATTTATAATGCCTAAGGGACTTGCCTGGTGGTCTAGTGGCTAAGACTCCACGCTACAAATGCAGGGAGCCTGGTTTCGATCCCTGGTCGGGAACTAGACTGCTCATGTGGCAACTGAAGATTTCACATGCCTCGACTGAGACCCAGCACAGCCAAATAGATAAATATTTATAATACCTTAAAGAGGAGTTCAGTCAACTGAATGAGAGGAGAAAGGGGCCCACCAGCTTCTAAGGCCGGGGTGCTCTCCTTTTCTGCCCCAACTCCTGCCTGGAGCCCCAGTGACCCTGCTTCTGGCCTTAGCTCTTTCATGTCTAAAAGCTTTAGGAGCTCTTGCCTCACCTTCCTGATGTGAAAACTCAGGCAGGAGGGCAGCCGTGCAACTCGAGGCCCAAGTGCCCTGGCTGGGATGCGTGCCTGGCCAGGAAGCACTAACAAGGATCATACCTCTGTTTAATGCCTGCTTCCGGCTTTCCAGTGAGGACTCTAGGACTTTCCTCTCCACAGACACGACTCATGGGCAACGATACCAGCAGGGGAAGTGGCCTTTCTGTGCTGGGGTCTCAGGGGCGACCAAATCCAGCTATGGAGTTTTGTAGCCGCTGAGAAAGTGGAGTGGCCAGCAGATGGGAGGGAGGAGGCCGACAGCCCCACATCCCCAAAGACCTAGGCCACAGAGGGCAGCAGGTGTGTAGAGCACTCCCCTGGGTCCCAGGTTCTGGCCTCACC